>NC_134275.1:41039728-43668894 GCF_031893055.1 Leptodactylus fuscus | reverse complement strand
CCATTCATTTCAATGGGAGTGTCAGAGATAGAAGAACTACAGCACTTAGCTTGAAATGAATGGGAGCAGTGCACGGCCATCCCAAATTGGGAGCAAAACTAAAATTCTTAAGATGGGAACATCCCTTTAAGAGAAGTTGTTAGTTTAATGATCTGAATGCCAGAATATACAGGTTCTCCTGCCTGTAGACACATCTGTTAAGTTATCAGTTTATAGGATAGGGTTGTCGTGGCTTTCAGTTCAGTACAATAGGAGCCCTGCACCATACGTGCTTGGTGTTGGACTGTTGCTTTGCCATGCACTTCCATTTATCTTGTCCGGTGTCAGATTGGGCAGGAGAATATGCCCAGAAGACTCCATGTCAGCTGCATAGTAATGGAGGGTCATTGTGACCTATTATTAGAGAGGCAGAGGGCCATATGTCTGGAATATTATGTCATCCTAGATCCCCTTATATCTTGTCGGCTGAATTTAGCTTTGGGTGTTGAATCAGAAACCCCAGTAGATGACATCTGACCCTAAACCTGCTTTCTACGTCTCTATATGTATTTCTCCAACATCATGAGCATGTCAGGTTTTACTTCAGAGAGCCTGAGCTAGAATAGTGTTAATTCTCAGATTCCTCAGTAATTTGCATGCACTTTGGATCAGTAACACCCGACCGTCTGTGACCTTACACCCATGACACTTTACTATTTAGGGTAGAGCAGCGTGTAGGATTGTGGTAGCCTCCATGAAGGAGCACAGTGCCTTGACTTGGACTTTGGTGGAGGCCCTTGCTGAGCCCGGGGGAATCTTTCCTTTATTGACACAGTACAGCCGACCAGCCATGAGCTGATTTCCTGCTGGAGGGAAGGAGCTCTCACTGAGCATGCTCACCAGCTACTCTTAGTGCTGAAAGCTCATGGACACACCAGGGTAGGCCTCAGCAGCTGTGGAGGAGAATCAGATGGCACAGTGGCCTGTGGTGGAGGTACGTCAGCCCATCAGGGCTCAGCTCGCCCTCCTGCTCACTATTATCTGGCAGTGATCAGCTTGTGGAGCTGCTGACTTGTCATACAGTCTTTGTTCCCTCCAGGCTGTTGGAGACAATTTACATATTTCTAGTGTTGGCTAATGTTTCTTGTCTTAGAGACGTCTAGCGGGGCCCGGCTTGCTGGGCTTTGGATGGCTGCATGCAGATCTTTTTTCTCTCCTCCCCCCCCTCTCCCCTTGACTTGGAAACTTTACTCACCTTTTATTAGAATTATTTGGCCTCGGTTTTTTGTCATCTTGTTTTCCTTTGTGTTGCACAATGCAGTCTTCTACACGAGGACCATCCAACCTTTCTCCTTGCCCCGCAAGCTTTGTAGGACACAATATTAGAACTAGGTCCTTGATGCAAACTTGAAGTTATGCAGACATGAAGTTATTAACTCCTTAGTGGACCTCTTCTAAGGTGGCCCCTTCCTGAATTTATAACCCATGATCATATTGTGTGTATATATATATATATATATATATATATATATATATATATAGCCTTTAGTGTAACCTAATTTTCATGAGTAGACCCTGCAGGTTTTTGACAGCCGGGATCCACCTTGAAGATTGGTTCTTGGTAGGTGAAGGTATTGCGATATCTCCCTCTAAGTGAAACCAATATGGGATTGTAGCCCTGTAGACACTTGTGTGCTATTTATGTGTTGGACCCTTAAGATTTAGGCTCCGAGTGTAGCAATATAAATCACTTAGTGAAGATTTAGCTATTATTATAATTACATACATTTTATAATTTGTCTATTTTTACTCTTTTTATGTATATTTTTCATTGAAATTTTCGTGCTTATATTCTTGTATTTTGGGCCTTTTCTATAAGAAGTCAAATTCTTGCATTTTTAATGTATTTCTTTGTAGTTTCGGAGCTGCATTTGGGTTTGTACACAATTTTTCCTCTACTCTACTTAAAGGGGTTTTTCAGGACTTATCATTTCATGACTTATCATTTCATGACTTATCCTTAGGATAGGTCTCAACTGAAGATCAATGATGGTCTGATATCTGGGTTCCCCACGTTTCAGCATCAGTAACGACCAACATATTCTGCAGTGCTTAAAGAGACTGTCATCACTCACTGTCCGATATAGGGTTCACAGTCTAAATTCCCTATCGGTATGTCTTTGGAGTGTGGGAGGAAAATGGAGTGCCCAAGAGGAAAACCACACAAACACAGAGAGAACATACAAACACCATGTACATGTTGTCCTTGGCTGGACACGAACCCAGGACTTCAGAAATAATGCTGACCACTATGGCTCTGCACTTGGTAAGTAATGAAGAGGCCACAGTGCAGTCCCTATAAGCAGCTGAATGACGGGGGTCCTGGATGTAAGTGTGACCCCTGCTGAGCTTCAATTGATGACCTTTCCAATAGATAGGTCATCAGTTATTAAACCTGGAAAACCCCTTTAAGATGTAGATTCTGGACACAATGGGTTGTAATTTCTGCGAGACAGAGATGTAACCTGAAGCGGCAAGGCAGCTATAATGTATTGTCCATAGTCCTGGTCTCCTCATATTGGGAAGAGGCACTTTATGGGACCCCTAGGGCTCCTGGGCCAGGGTTTGACTACACATCTGCTCTGAGATCTGTATTTTCTACCTGGAGTATTTCTAAAACAATTTTTACAGTGAAATGGGTTTCTTATCTTCCGTGGGTGCCAAGGATTCTGAGACTTGTTCACAAAACTAGCTTCATTCTAAGGTTAGAGCCGCAAATTCTGTTTTTTGTTTTCCAGGCTCTAACACAATAATGGTCTAGAAGAAGACCCCCCCCCCCAAAAAAAAAAAAAAATAAATAAAAATAAAAATAAAAAAAATAAATGAAAGGGCGCTATGGTGTAACTCTTAGGGATTGTGGAAGATGGGGGGGGGGGGGGGGGCAGAGTCATTTTATCTGAACAGCCCAATAACTTAGTTCTATGGTTTCGCCAACCTGTATGGGTGCCCCTGAAAGCATAGTTCCAGCCTAGTGACATGCAGCCTGCCGTGCACTGTAGGAACACCTTGCTCACTGAATGGCTTGTTATTTACGCAACGTATCAGATGGTGTTGGTGCCACATTGACAGATATGGCCTAATTCCAACCATAGACAATAAGCAGAACGGTCTACATGTATATATCTTTTGAATATGCTTATATTTCTATGCAAACCCATTTTTTCACCTTTTTATACACGGGGTTGTTTTTGTGGTATGTGCATAGATTTTTTACAAACCCCATTTAGATAAATAGGACAGTCTCATAAATTTCTGCAACAAATCTGCCACGTGTGAATATCCCCTAAGGGATTTATCTGCTTTGCTAATGAATGCAGAATGACCTGACATGGTGGCCCTTGCTGAGCACAAGGAATCTCTCTCCACAGTACAGCCAACCAGCCATGAGCTGATTTCCTGCTGGAGGGAAGGAGCTCTCACTGAGCATGCTCCTCACTACTCCTAGTCCTGAAAGCTCATGGACACACCAGGGTAGGCCTCAGCAGCTGTGGGGGAGAATCTGATGGCACAGTGGCCTGTGGTGGAGGTACGTCAGCCCATCCTGCTTGGATCCAAGAGCTTGTGGAATCTTCCCACTTCTGTCCCGCCACATCTCTAGTTTCTTGCTTTTTAGATGTTGCATTTGGACACTGGAAAGTTTGCAGTCACCTCCACCCATCCCCAGAGTCCTACTTGGAAGTGATTTGCATGTGAGTGTCTTTTTGTTTGCACAGATCCTACCAGATTATGGGATTGCTAATAGTGCACATATTGTATAGTTGTTGACCTTACACCCTGTTGGGAGGACGCTGTGCCATGGAGACTAGTGAGACACTGAGCCTGAGCTCTGCTATATGACTGTATATGGCTGTGTATACCTCACTGCTGGAGGCATCTGTTCTTGAGAATTGATTTTTTTTTTTTTTTTTTTTGTCTTACTTAATGGTTAAAATTCTTCCAAAGAACCTGTTTCCGTTAACTCCTCCTTTGTGTGGCCTCCTGCTGTTTGCAAGGATTATCCTAGAAATTGTATTTTTCTGCTACTAGCTCTCTCTTGGTGTGGCTTGTAGTAACTTGGTGCTATTTTGTTAGCTTGTCCTCTGCCTGGACGAAAGTGGTGACCATGCAACATTATCGTGCTGCTATGTAGATGCACAGAAGCCTTGCAGGGTTGTCTTTATGCTGGCTGCTGAGTTGTGGCCATATTACCTTGCGTGTCACAATATGACCACATTCATTAGATGGGATTTGGGGACTTCTGTATTAATACTCTATCCTTAGTATGTGATTGGTAGAGGTCTGATAACTAGGACCTTCCCAGATCACCCCTTTGAAGAGGTTGTGGCAAATGAATTCAGTCCCATTCGGGAATATTCAATGTAATGAAGGAAAAAGGGAGAGGGAAAAAACACAGCCACCCATAATAGTCCACAAGCAATGTAGTGCATAACTTGCGGTATAAAAACCAAAAGGTTAGTAAAATATATGTAAGTGTACTAACCTGGACATTTGTTTCCCGGACTGAAGGACTGGACGCACGGACTTGTCATTCCACCGGCTAGGAACGTGATAATCCAAAGTGCTGCACGATAATTGTAGTCCAGCGTATCCTTGTTTAATAGAAAAAAATTCTTATTATTATTAGTTCCAAAAGACTTAAAAGTATAGCAATCACAGACACAGGATGGTATAACATGAAGTGGTAAGTCCAACACTAGCTGACGCGTTTCGAGAGGGATCATAGCTGACTAAGAGAGGCGTGCAGCACTTTCCATTCAGGAATAGGTCGTCCATACAAAAGTCCCTTTAACATTAGGTGTGATCTAGTACGGCAGCATTTCTATCTGAAGTTGTGTCATCTGTGAAACCTTCCATGGCCTGACAAAGCTTGGCGCTGCCATATTTATTGACACATGGCGGTGTGCTGGAGGAATACTAACAAAAGTACTAACCAGTTAGGTGATCGCTGACAGCCGAAATTGTTAAAAAGGTCTAATGGGTCACAAGGATACAGTGCTGACCGTTACATTCATTGGTTTATAGCTTGTTTTACAGTTGTTTACCACATACAAAAAGGGGCAGCTAATGGTAAGCTAATGCTATAGTCAATAAATGTAGGTCCAAACAGTGGCGGCTGGGCATGCCGAGGCCCCATATTGTATATCTGCTAGAGATGAGCGAATACTGTTCGGATCAGCCGATCCGAACAGCACACTCCCATAGAAATGAATGGAAGCACCTGTGACGCCAGCCGCTGGCAAAGTCAGCGTCACAGGTGCTTCCATTAATTTCTATGGGAGCGTGCTGTTCGGATCGGCTGATCCGAACAGTGTTCGCTCATCTCTAATATCTTGGAACTGGCGAGCGCCTATCCGCTTTCTAATATCTTCAGCCGGCACTTATTTCTGCCCATGTACAAAGACTAGAACACTACATTTGTCCATTGTTCTTAGAAACCCCACATTGACCTTCGTAACAATTACAGAGTTACAAAATGAGCTAAAAAGTATCCATGGACCCTGAGTTAAAGTTCTTAGTAACAAATGTGACAATTTTCAGACCAAGTCAGGTAAAGAAATGATGAATAATATTATTTTTCAAAGGAGATGAATCCAGCATAAAAATAGGTTGGATGAATAAAATTTAACTTTTATTTAGTCTTCATAAAAAGCAGTAATGTGCATTACAGCAAGATCCATATTGCATGGCTACGCGTTTCGGAGCTGCATTTCGTGCTCCTTCTTCAAGGCACGTAAACACGTGTCAGAGTGAGGCGCCTCAAAACAGATCTTGACTTCAATGGGTGCCATCTTACGCGCGCTGCACATTGTAATCAATGAGTTTAAAAGCCTCCCATTGATTTTAATGTGTAGCGCGCGTAAGACGGCACCCATTGAAGTCAATGGGATCTGTTTTGAAGCGCCTCACTCTGACACGTGTTTACGTGTCAGAATGAGCGGAGTGTTACTCCGTGTGAAAGCAGCCTTTGAGCAGTTTTTACTGTCTTTTCTTTACTACCCATAACTTATTGTTTCTATTGTGTTCACATCTGCATCAGTGAAAAATCTTCAGGTGAAAATCCAAGATCGACTTTTTCGACCAGCAATTTCAGTTAAAAAGAACAGACCCCATTGTAGTCAGTGGGGTTTATGTGGCTCCATTATTGTCCAAATACAGCAATCCGTTTGTCCGTTGTTCTTGTCCTCCTCCGGACACCCTAACAATAGTGTGAATCTGGTGTAGGGGGCGTTTTAGGATGGGATTTTTGCTTCATTTTGTATTTCTAAACCGTGAAAACTCTTCTGAGACCACCCAAACTTAAATTCTAAATTGGTCTTCTCAAAGAATCCGGTGAGGTGGTTTTCTTGGAGGGGGCCGTCTTTTGGACAGGTTTCACTTTATACATATCAATAACAAAAAATGTGGGAGGGGGACAATATCCGCATGGGCTCCTGTCTAGTGTTGCTGATGGCTATTCCTGCCCATCTCTGCTTACACATGCATGCTCAGTTTGTCCATGTATTCTCAATGGGAAGCAGCCCCTGCCAGACTCCTAGGAGGTGACTTGTATATCCTGAGAAGAAACAAACTGGGCAAACTGAATTTTCTCATGTGTGATCCTTCTCTCCAGACATATTACCTGGTAGGCCTATATAAATGTGTGTGGCCATCCTTGCCCTCCACTTCATCCTACTTTTGTAGCAGATAGACATGTGGCAGCGTTCCATTGTTTGGTTCTCTTTTGGCACTTGGAAGAATAGTAAAGTTTAGGGGCACAGTATATGACCCTCAGTCTTCCAGGGGTCTAATACCCCAAATAGCTACCTCTTAGGACCAGATATTCTGGTTACATACGAGTTAGATAGGGAATGGTTCTGTAGGGACCTTGTGCAGCAAGTCCTTGGCGTACTGAATACCCATCACTCTTGCTCCCCTCTCATCGCTGGATTTTCCATATTGAATAGAAAAGAGGAGAAAAAAAAGCATGCAGAAGATTTCCGAGGTATTAACCATTGTTGTCAAGGAAACGCAGTCATGTCTGCGTCTGCCAAGATGATCCATTGACAAAATATAGTCTACAACTTCTAGACAGCAGTTCCCTTAGCTATAGACAGTGCAAGCTGCTAGGAACTACAACTCTCAGCATGCTCCCAGAACTAATGGCTTGGAGGGCATGCTAGGGGGTTATGGTGTTGCAAGCACTGGAGATCCACAGGTCATATGTCCTGCAAAATAGAGATACCAGCGCCTGCAGTCCATTAAGACCAGACTGTAAGTGTTGGCCTTTGTTTGCAGGCCTGACACAATAGGGATGTGTGCACACTCACAGGGCGGGCAGCACGGCATTGTGTGGGCTTGTGGTGCACACTGGAATGTGGCTCCTTGGATTCAATGCCTGGAATACATTGAAGAAGCTTCCAGCGACAGCACGTGGCGGTGTGATTGTCAGCCTACTGGTCTGGAGGACGACGTTGCAAGTACAGCCGCTGGATTAGCTGGTCTGATTTTCATTGCATTGACACTTCCTCCTTTTTTCTTTCTTTTTTTTTTTTTTTTTTTTGTTACTGTTGAATGCCGTGCAATGGCTGAGTAGCTGTGTGCACTGAGCATGCCCCAAGTCTGGCTGCACCCACAGTGTGTCTGGAACGTGTGTGAAGCTCTTGTAGGCCTGGATGAGGTAGGACAATGCTTTTTTTGATGGGAACCAGAGCAGTTTTTGCACATGGGAAGCTTTGTAAGTGAGGATGGAGGTCCTGAGAAGATCAGAGGTGGTGTGGGTTAGTGAGTGGGGCATGGCAGAGAAAGAGCAGGTGCGCTTGTCTTGCATGGGTATGTGTGTAGGTGTCTGCTGTTGGCCATGGTGACTCCTAACTTGAAGGATGAAGCCTTATGGAGGGAAATGGCTTGAGAACTCACCTTTTCTGTTTTGTTTTGCAATGTCAGGAAAACTGCCAGAGATAAATGCGGTGGCGTCTGCAGCTGTCTGCCTTCCAGCAGGTGTAGCGAGTGTATTTATTTAACACTCACCGGTAAATGCTCCAACTTTGGACCTCACTTGTCTGTTTGTCGGTGTGTATTATGCCTACAAAAACCCATGGCCGTGGAATAGCTTTAGAGTCTACTAGACAGAGCAGAGCTAAGGTCAAGATGACACAGGGACCATGGCTGTGGTTGAGGAAGGATACAAGTAACCACACGTGCAATATGTTTGGCCTCAAGATTTCTCTTTTTTTGGAAGCTGGAAGCTAATAATTTTCTGAGGACAGTTTCCTACTAAGAATTGCAAGGGTTGTCTTGTGTGTACTTCTGTTATTCTTAGTAGAGTCAATGAGGGAAATCCTCTCAATACACTAGTGATAGAGCTTGGTGTGATAGGAAGGCAGCTATAGGGAAACATAGGGAATGGTGGTAATAGGGGTGCAGCAGTGGGGTCTCTAAATGTACAGCTTGCTTTAGAAAGGGTGAAGCAGTAGGGACTCACAGTAGAATATGGTGTGTTTGGGATGAAAAAGTAGGGACTGTAAAACATGCAGTTGTGGGGTGAAGCAGTAGGGACTCAAATACAAAGTATAGCAGGATTACGCGATAAGGAGGCAGACTTATTTGGGAGCTTTATCAATCCTTCTAGGCTAGTTTTCTGATGTAAAGGGATTATATTGTGGTGCACACTTGACCCTTTCTTGTGCCGAATCCATTATAACTCTTAACCGTTTTCTGGCTTAAGTTGTGATGGAAATCTACACAGGTTCCAAACTATAGCAGGTCTCCATTCTGGTGGAAGGTTACTCTTCATAAATCACTTGTTCCCTTCACCAGTCGAGACTTGTATTAAGACAGGCGTACAACACGCCAGTCTTCGTAAATCTGCCCCATTGAGCATGTTGTATTGCTGTGACGCTGTAGGAACTCAAAAGTATAACAGGAAGTCGCTAAGGTGGAAAAGTAGACACTCAAAAGCATGCCGTGGTAGGGATTAAGCAGAGAGAACTCGAAATAATATAGTGTGCTGTGGAGATTATATATATATATATATATATATATATATATATATATATATATATATATATATACCAAATGTATGGTGTGGTGAGGATGAAGCAGTACAGTAGTAAGGATTCAATATCCTAGAACGTGCTCCTAGAGTAAGGGCTCAAAAATATAGATTATGCCATGGTTGATATAGTTGTAAGGACTCAAGAACAACATGGGGATGAATCAGGAGGAACTCCAAGTCATAGAGCAGTCTGTAGTAGGGATTCAAAAAGTGCAGCACGGTGTATTTAGGATAAAAAGAATTAGGGACTTAAAAGCAGTAGGAGTTCCAAAAAGAGCATGCCATGATAGGAATGATGCAACATGGACACTAAAGGGTAGGGAATGCTGCAGTAGGGAATCAAAAACATAAGAATATGTTTTGGAAGGAAGTGAGCAGTTAGGGCTCAAAAACGGGACATGATGTGGTTGATATAGTTATAGGGATAAAATGCACGGTGTGGTAAGGATAAAGCAGTAAGGATCCAAATACAGAGGGCATGTTCTGGTAGGATTTAGGAGGTGGGGATTCAAAAAGTTAGGATGTATTTTTGTAGCAATGAAGCATTAAGGTCTCAAAAAGTAGAGCATGGTGTGGTCAGGATGAAAAAGTAGGGACTCAAAAAACATGCTGTTGTAGGGATTAAAAAGCATCAAGCTATGGTTGGAATGATACAGCATGGATTCCAAAAAACATAGAGCATGCGGCAGTAGGGACTATAAAATGTAGATCATGCTGTGGTTGTTATAGCTGTAGGGACTCCAAAACACAACATGTCATGGTAGGGATGACGCAGAACGTGCTCGAAGATGGATTATTCCAACCATCAATGTGTGAGGTATGTCCATGCTGTAGTAATGTCCAGGAGCCTTCACTTGTGGGCTTTAATGCCTCTCACAGCTGAGGGTTTGTTACATTGTACACAATCTAGACAATTCTTCATGAACTAAATCCAGCTGTAGTAAACACTCAGCTGTGGGAATTTTGTATAGGTGAGATCCTGTGAACCAAAACAAGGACCCCTCCCGCTAGTAGCAAGCAGAGGTCCTGAAAACTCTGAGAAATAGAGGCTCAAAGTATATTAAAAAGTTACACAATAAAACTTTGTTTATAAAACTGTTAACTCTAAAGATTGAAAGAAGGTGAGGGTTGTACCCTGCTCCTTGTAGGACACACGGACAATATGAGGTTCTTTAGAGGTGTCAATATCCATGGATGTGGACATTAATGTGATGGTAGAGGCTGCTTATTGTAGGAAACCCTCTGTGACAATGATGTTGTGATGACATTTGATGGAAGGGGGAGAGATCTATGAATATTTTGTGTATTGTATGATTTTTGGCCACTTGCAGAATTGAATTTTGTAGAGAAATTGCTGAAAATGCTTTAGAGGACCTTTAATCACCTCAAGCTCTTTTCATTCATTAATAGGTGCTCCTCGACGGATTCCCACACAATTGATTTTTTTTTTCTAGCCCCCCACTGTTCCTGAGCAATCAGTGCAGTTAGTTTTGATACCTGATTTGCTAACTATACTCCCTAATACCAAGTGGGTGCTGTCAGACCGGAGCAGGTAAACTATACTCCCTAATACCAAGTGGGTGCTGTCAGACCGGAGCAGGTAAACTATACTCCCTAATACCAAGTGGGTGCTGTCAGACCGGAGCAGGTAAACTAGACTCCCTAATACCAAGTGGGGGCTGTCAGACCGGAGCAGGTAAACTATACTCCCTAATACCAAGTGGGTGCTGTCAGACCGGAGCAGGTAAACTAGACTCCCTAATACCAAATGGGAGCTGTCAGACCGGAGCAGGTAAACTAGACTCCCTAATACCAAGTGGGTGCTGTCAGGCCGGAGCAGGTAAACTATACTCCCTAATACCAAGTGGGGGCTGTCAGACCGGAGCAGGTAAACTATATTCCCTAATACCAAGTGGGTGCTGTCAGACCGGAGCAGGTAAACTAGACTCCCTAATACCAAGTGGGTGCTGCCAGACCGGAGCAGGTAAACTAGATTATTTAATGTCAAGAGAGTGGTGTCGGGCAGGAGCAGGAATCTGATTGTGATTCTGAGTTCTGATACTTGCAGCCTATGATTGGCGCTTTGAGTTACGACCCTTTGTCCAGGAGCAAGACTGGCGCTGTTTTTAGTAAAGTGATTCTTTTTCTACTCCTTCTCTACAACTATAATTGCTATTTCTTGCCCCTCGGTTGGTTTGCCACCATTGTGTCCATCATGGTATATTCTACAGCCACGCGCAGCTCGCTGGTGCTAACAATACCACTGAAAATAATTGAATATATATTTAATGAGCTTTTTGTGTGTTAAATACACAGAAGACTTATTCAAAGCCCATAGATGCAATAAGCGCCTTGGACACATTCACTCATTCCACAACCATTCACAGGGCTGCACTGTCTGTAGCTCCTACTCAAGAGGATCATTCTTAGGTAGAAGATGTCTTATAAACGTCTTGTTAAATGTCACCCCAGGCCTGAAAATTCAGTCACGTAGTCGAGGAAGCTGTTTGCATAGTCCTTAAAGGAGTTTTCTGGGACTTATATATAGCGATGGCGTATTCTTTGGATAGGACACCAATATATGATGTTTGGGGGGTCTGACACCTAAGACTTCTGCTGCTGCAGCCTCTTCCCTGTGCCAATGATGTCGCATTCATCGGTCACATGGTACAGTAGCAACTCAGTCCTATTTAAGTGAATGAGACTCCTCTGCAATACCAAGTACAGAGCTGTGCATAGTATCTGTGAAGAGGTCGCAAAGCTCACCCGGATGCTGCAGCCTCTTCAACCAGCTAATCTGTGGAGGTCCTGGGTGTTGGATAGGTCTTCAATATTTTCATCCTGGAAAGCCCCTTTAAGGTGGCCATACACCTTCAATAGTTATTGGTGAATGCTTTGTTAGTCGATTCCTTTCTCTTACCCAGTAGACATGCACTCTCGGTTTGTGTGTGTCTAAGGGAGAAGAGAGTACACCATTACCGGACATCTCTGGTGGTAGCTTATCTAGCGGGGTAGTAAAGAATCAGCCAGTAAATGATTCCTCATGGCGATTCTTCCCCTCACAACTTGGGAGGTCTCTGTAGGCATAAGATATCGTACCCCTCCCCCCCACACACAAAAATCTGCAGGTTCAACTGATATTTTCTGCTGTTTACGGGGACCTTTAGCCACCCCTGTGCTACTGAAGGCTCAACACAATGGTCAATGATATTGATTTTTCCATACCAATATACTGGATCTATAGGGTCAAAATCCCTTTAAACCACTGCTTAGCATTGGTCGGGATTTTTCCAGATTAGAATCCTCAATCTTGTCACTAAAGGATCCAGCATCGAATCTCTTTGCATATTTTCTTCCTTTCTACAAGACTTTGTGCAATTCCAACCGTTGGAAGAAAATATGTGTTGCCCCAGATGTTTCCTGGCCAGCCTGGTGCAGCCCTCTCCTGTTGTGCCATCTCGGCTCTTTACTCCCTTGCTCACCTCCTTGCAGACTAGACCAGGCTTCTTGTGGCTTTCTTTGCAGTCACCGGAGATGGCTGCTGATCTGAAATGGCTCTCCAGACATGATTTCTTTTTTTTTTTATTGTGTTGTTGTCACTGCCTTCATTTTACCTATAGAGGGAGCTAGGTCACGTGACCTACTGCGGAGGCTTTGTGGGCCAAGGAAGAAGAAGAAGAAGAAAAAAAAGGCAGGACACGTTAGCTGACTGTGAGGCCTGCTTGTCTGGGACTCGCCCTGGGGGAGGCTGTGCATGGCTTGTACTGAGGTTATGAGTCTGGTAGGTGCTGAACACCAGCTCTTCTCTGTGCAGACATTGTACCATGTCTAGATGTCTACACCCATGAAAAGACCTTCTGTCTGGCCTTGTCTTCCACATTGATCTACTTAGGACCAGCAGCAGCTTCAGTCCTGTTTGTGCACATCCAAGTGTCATTCAATATGACGGGTGTACAAATTGTTACCCCCCCCCCCTCTCTACTTTGACCTCCATTGTCACTGCAGATGATATGATTGGGATGGGGGTCATGTGTTTTTCAGCTTAGGGGGAGACTACATCTTCCAGCATGGTGAGACTTGTTGTTGCACCCAGCTTGCAGACCAATACCCTTGACCATGGATGCAGCAGCTACCGACTTGAGCCATTGAAGGCTTGCAAATTGCTTAGGTTCCTTCCTAAGACCCTTGAATTCAGCACAGGTTTTGTCTGTCTCGCTGGCACCGAGCTGTGGATTCCACTCCTTGTTTTAATTATGTATTTTATGTTTGCAGAAGTAGGGCACAAGTCCTCGGCTTGCAGTTTCCATGGCGTTTCCTTGCAACCCCCCCATTCCCTCTTCTTCTTTTTTTTTTTATTCCCATACATTTCTATTAATTGCAACCATTCACCATTTTATCTATATCCTTATATGACAAATTGCTGAAGCTGCAGATTGACGTCTCAGGGTTTTGCTGGGTGCATGATATAAGCGGACATGTTCTGTGTGCGACTGTCAGAAGTGCAGAGGTAGCATAAATATTTGATGCGGTAGTCAGAGGATCAATACGAGCGTGGAGGACCCTTTGTGGAGGGCGGACGCTCATCATCATAGGACTTGAGTCCTTCAGACCTGCTCAGTTCACCTCAGTTGTTGCATGGATAATCTCCCCTTGGATCCTTGAATATGATGCTCTAAGGGCATTTGCTGAATCGCCTCACATTGATTTTGTACTTGGGCCGGCAGTGATATTGATAATCCAGCAGCATGTTTGTTACTAGTGCAGGATCTTTTGGTTTTTAGTAAAATCTTTTGGCCCCACAGTCATGTAGAGCTTTAGTTGTATGGATTTGCCCTATGGAAGGTTTGCACTAGCCCCAGACGTGATAATTGTACAGTTTACGTAAAGAAACCTGAGGTCTAATGGTGTATTCATGGCTCGCAGCAGAAGACAATGAGGTGCCTGCACCGTCTGCGAAATGGCTGCTGCTTACAGCCGACTCGAAATGGTCTCCAATGTGCCGGCTTGGCCAGTAGAGGGAGCTCTGTCACACACAAGCCGTGCACATGTCTTCACTCACAACCTGGCACAGTCTCCTCTCTTGAAGGGCTCTTGGAGGGGCATCACATTCTGCCAGGTACAGTATTGTGTCGTCAAGGCCTAGTGAAATCTTCAGGGCATCTCGGCCTGGGTGGCTTGAGCAGTAGAAATATTGCAGGCCCTGTTGGAATCATGTCGTGTGTGTTGGCAGGAGTTGAGCAGTAGACTTAGGATTGCTTTCTGTGGATCCCTGCTTCATGGTGAGGGAAGGAGGTCAGGTTCGGAGGAGACTGCAGTGAAAATGTTAAAATGGGAGTCAGAGTTTCCAGAAGTCCATGGCATGGGCACAATGCATGCAGAAGCCATAGGGTTTCAGGCTGACTTGTGTGCTTTGTACATATAGACGGCCTCTAGTTTCCTTGGACCTGGTGAGGGGTTCCCCAGGAAGGAGCTGCAGCAAAGCTTGCAATTTTAGCCTGCTCCTACATATGTGGTTGCAGTCATAGCTGTCTCATAATCTGGCCAGACTACCCTGTACTGTCCCTTAAATTTCTGCTTTTGGGTTGGAATGGGGATTTTTAAGGGGTTTCTCTAAACTAAGGTTGGGAATCACAAACCAGGTCTACTGTTATACACTTTTTATTTTCAATTTTCCATTCACTTCTATGGATAGTTAAGTCCAGTGCTCTGTCAGTCATGTTGAAGCGGAGTAGTGGTCTTGCATGCTCACTACCATTCCATGTATTCCGGGGGTCATGCTGGGGGTCACGGCTATTGAGTGATCTTATCCTCTTTCCGTATCTGAGCATTGTGTGTGGGGAAACCTCTTTAAGTCTGTTGTGTTTCGTTTATTGCACAAGAAAATGGACAGATTAAGGTTAAAGGACATTCATGTTTTCTTTCCATAAGTGCCACACCTGTCCGCAGGTCGTGTTTGGTATTGCAGCTTGGCCCCACTCACTTGGGCGTTAATACCAGTCACATCTCATGGACAGGAGTGGTGCGAGTCAAGATTGGCTTCAGAAGGAAGAAGAAATATAAAGGAAGGTCTTTTAGTCGTCTCTCATGCTAAATCCTTCATAGCTTTGGTTCTAGAAACAACACGCAACAAAAAAATGCAACTTTTCTGCAATGTGTAGCCTCGGCTTAAAGTTGGGTTGTCATGAAGTTTTAACTTTTTTTTATTTTTTCCCCCCGGATTTATGATGGAATCTATGTTGTGGCTTCTGGCACTGATATGTACCCTGCATTAGGGCATGTTGACATTGATGACGTTAAACATAAATTTTTGGTGACCGCTGCACTTTCCGCATCCCAATGTTTTTAATGTGAATCTGCGCCGTAGTCATAGCAAGCAGCATTGAAATCTGCATTGCAAAAATAAAAGTATTGACATGCCACTTGGGCTCGGCGGTGAGTAGCCACACGCGGATTAGCCTCATGGCATGGGACTAATGAACGTGCGTATCCGTGACAGCACAAATTGCAAATCCTTGGCAGAAATCTGAGACTTGGCCTCAGGTTCCTGTAGAAATTTTCTATCAAACAAGTGACTGATTTTTCACACAGCTGTGTGAACATGCCCTTACACTGGACGGCGGATCATACTGGAGGCTGTGTCTAGTTTTGTAGCTCTGGAATAATGATGTGTTGGTCAGTGGAGCCCTGGAGGTCCCCGAGGATCCACCATCAATGCTTGAGTCCAGAAAGGGGGGAGATCCTGAATGAATAATGTTTAACATGGCCTGATGTATAGGGTATATATGTGATATTATGTGTGTGTTTGTATATATCTATATTCTGCCATATTTATTCTTTTTAGACAAGTTTTGCTACAATTTCTCTTACTCTCCAGGGCTTCCTGTTTGGGCCTCATGGGGTCTTTAATGCAAATAATGAATTTTTCCCCAAGGCTGATTCTCTTGCTTTCCCATTTACGTCCTTATCTGTTGCTGGCTTGCGGTAAAGAAGGATTACCTGCTGTCTTCAGCTTCGTTAACATCACGTTTGAGCCCTTCTTTCAGGATTTCATTAATTAATTCAGCCTCTGACGGTCACATGTTAAAAAAATCATAAACCATGCAATATATATATATATATATATATATATATATATATATATATATATATATAGGGACGCCTGTACAGTAAGGAAGGCCCGATCTAACCCAAAAATAGAACATTCTTGGCTTGTGTAGGGTGAATAGGGCCTTTCTTCTGGCAGACATCCCATGAGGCCTCTATGTAGTCCAATGTAGAACCGTAGTTGACACTGGAGAAGCCCTGTGCTCCTGCATTGGACAAACACAGCTCTGCTACAGAAACACAACTACATAATAAGTTGTGGCACATCTAGTTCTTCCATTAGTTGATAAACCCTATGCATTGGCAGCTAACCAAGCCTTTTGTCACCAGTTTTGTCCTATTTTTATGGTTTTGGTAACTTTTTCCATTTTTGCAGTGTTCAGGTCCTGCTGCTGTTTTGCAGTGGTTTCCCCCTAGTGCACCACCATCTTCTCATACACCCAGCCCTCCATTCTTGGCTTTCTCTTGGGCTTCTAGTCAGAGGCCTAGATAAAGGCTATATTAACTAGGCTGTGTATGTGTTGGCCATCTTACATTCACACTCTCCTCTCTCCAATGCCTTTGTCTCTTTCTCTATGACCATACCGGTCATAATTTCTTCCACCAGGTTGCAGTGGTGTTACTGTGGCTGGTCATACCCTCTGTAAACAGTGCAGTGAGCTAGGAGAGCATGCTCACTAGAGGCCTGGAGGAGGGGGTGGTGGAGGAGAGGGCGATGATCTAATTCCATGCAATCCTTGAGAAGGACGGCTAAACAAGACCAGGCATCATTTTTAATGACAGAGCAGAAGCTTAGGACTTCAAGGATTTGGCTAGGCCGCAGCCTGCGGGGTAACACCTGGGGCTTGTGCTACTGACTCCATTGTTGTGTCCTGCCAGGAGCCATCAGTCTGTAAGGGCTTTCTGCTGCCATTTCTAATTACTTGTATGCACGTCCTATTAATGTGACCACAACTACTGTATAATGCGATTTGTAGAAGACCTGGTCTGCCATAAGGGCTGCCAGAGAACACTTTGGACATCCCCGTACCCCAGCTGTGTGTTCATGTGTCTGTGACGTGTGAGTTTCTCTCTTTTTTTAGGTCTTGATCCATCCACAGTGGTCAAGATCAGCGCCGCCATCCACCCCCACACTGAAACTTTGCAGAGAGGAGGAGTAGATCTTACTAGTGTCGTCTTATATTAAGGATACGTCTTGATTACATTTTCCCCCAGACGCTAAGTTTCTATTGTCACGATGCACTGCACTGCATTCTATTGTTCCCTGTTATCAGCCCTTTCTGTAGCGTTCCTTATTGAGATTCCTTCCCCACTCCTTGCTCCTGTCTTCAGTTCTGGGAACCTCAAGGAACAAACGTGTGGATGATATTAACAGCTCATGTTACATGAGAGCACTTTAGGAACATCTTGACGTAACCTGTTAGACGTCCTCTTCCTAATTCCTGTTGGCTTTCAAAGTGTTAAATGCGCACAAAACAAAGAAGACGTATGAAGTTTGATTTTCGGAAGGTGAGGATCATTTGACTAGAGTTAGTAATATGTAATATTGGGACTGTTTTCTTCAATTCATGGTGATTATGCAGGGTAAGTTCTGGGGGGGGAGGGGGAGATGAATCGCACCCTAGGGCGTCTGTATCTGACCCAATGATTAGGAGGATCTATACTTGGGAAGACTTTCACTTGGCCACCTAATTCCTTCAGCCCAGGCGTCCATGTTTCTACATATGTAGACATCTGGAAAGGTTGACTTTTTGATCTTTGTCTTCTCCTTTGTACCTATTACATGTGTTTGTAGAGCAGACCAAGGACTAGATTAATTCTCCTGGCCTCACCAACCTATAGGTCATGGCTTGACAAGTCCTAAGAGCCAGGCCGGCAATGAACTTTGCTACGGCTCCAACTTTTTGCATTGTTTTTGTATTGCTGACCACCCAAGAATTCAAGTGGCTCCTGGGTTTGTCTCCTAAACTTTATCACATTTTGTTTGCTTCAGGGACGTGATCGACTGTCTCCAATATCCGCTGAGGTGTGTCTTAAGTTGACCAAGTCTCAAGACCCTCAGATGTTCTCTTAGGATGTCTAAGGATAGTGTTATAATTTCAGGGCTTGTGAGACTTTGTGGATGAACCAGACTCTACTATAGGATCAAAAATGTCTTCAGTTTTAAAGATTTGCAATATGTCGTCTTGATCTTTCGTCTTGAAATTGCAATCTACCGTTAGAGTTTTCTGTGGGGTTTCCTTCACCTATGTGATGTCAAGGTTCTGGGTTTTGCTTGCTTCGAAACTTCCAACCCTTCCTCCTTATCCACGTTTCTTCCTCTCTCTTGTCTATTGAGCTCAGTTTTCTAGACTGTGTCCTAATGAAGGATAATCTTGACTCCATCCACCTGATCTGAGGCAGATGTGCGAGTTTACAGTGGGATTGTCTGGGTTAAATTGTGCCATGCTACATGTTTGCAGTCTACCCATCTCCAGTGCTCCTTTCCTTTGACTTCCTCTATGTCAGCTGCTCCAGCACAAGGCAGCACTGAGGACGAGCCTCCATGTTTGCAGTCTTTATGCTGTTTTTCCTATACTCTCCTTGCTTTCCTTCCACTTGGAAGATCCTAGAAAACACACAAGTCATCTCGTTGGCCGTGGTGCACGTCTGGAGTCAGCCCAGCAGAAGGGCTTGGTAATCAGAGAGGGGAAGGTAGAGCGAGGACTTTTATTATGAAGGCAGACAGTGCTGTGCCGTTGGCTTTTGTTGGGTCTGATCTATCAGCCGACATTATCCTGGGAGGGTGCTGGGCCTCCCCCCTCCTTCCTGCCAATCACAGGACTGCTAATGGGTGCTTGTTGGATTGCAAACAGAAGGGAACCTTTGCTTTTGGGGGGTGATTGAAGGTATTGCATTGAGGAACAAAGTTCCAGGCAGCAAGTTTTGATCATTTCTATCTTATTTTGCCTGTCTTGAGGGGAGGGGGCTCCAGATGCCAAGATGGTGATTCAGCTTGGGGTTTTTATGTGCATCAAGTTTGCATTTCTGTCATGGGGTGGGGGTGCGTGTGTGGTTTTACATGAGCCACATGCAAAACACTGGCATGTTCTGCAATGTGTAGGTAAAAAAAATATCCAAGGCTTGGGCTTCGAAGGAGACTTCTGCTGTCTCAGGTGGTTCTGCTGGTTGACTCTGGGGGTCTTACAATGTGTTTGAGGGGTTGGTAGGCCGGCCTAGACTCTTTCTGTATTGTCACTACAGGAATGAACCTCATGCCCTTGGTCTTTGCAAGAGATCTTTGGACCCGAACATACTGCAGGCTACAGCTCATGTAAAGTGGCTATTATGAGGACTCCTTTGTCTCCGTAAGGCCTGTCTGTGCTGGCTGCTGGAGTCTGTAGGCCGTTGTTGGGCTTTGGGGTAAGATTCACTTTGTCATTGCAGTCATTTGTCATATTATTTATATAAATATTTTTTTCCCCACTTTTTTCTCATCTTTTTAGACTTTGTTGTTTTTGGTTAGACTTTTTGCTTTTTTTTTTTATGGCTAAGAATGCAAAAATACTAATGAAAGACACACCAACCAGACAGCCAATGGACTCGCTGCAAGGTAGATGAAGGTTGGATATCTGAAGACCAAATTTCACGTTTTTTTTTTTAATTTAACACAATCATATACAATGATATGATAATAGTAATAATTATTTGTTTTATTTTTAATATTTATTTTTTGCCAGTGTATCTCTGTTTTAATAGATGGTAATTTCTCTATCCGTAGGATAAGCAAACCTGACCACAGGGGTTCCACTACTTGGACACCTAGTAATAGTGGGCTACAGGGGTGCACAAGACACCTCTGTGAATGGAGAAGTAACCTGCGCTGCACTCACTTCTGTGGCACTGTTGGGGGTACATGTAGAAGTGAGTGGAGCGTGGTCTCGCAGGCACAATACTCTTCCATTCACTCCCCAACAATATAAGTGGTAATGGGAAAACCTCTGTGCTCAATGCTTTCCAGTTATTCTTGGCCCTGATCTTGAAGACACGAGGCTCTCATTGTATACCTTACACAGGAGAGCCCCTGATCTCATCTGTACGCTTCCTCTTCCTGGGCTGGATAGAGACAACAGATTCTTCTCTTGCGATCCTTTTAGACGTGAGATCAGGTCTCCAATGATTCTATATATTGTCTTTTTGTTTCCTGAGCATCTTGTCTGGATGTGATTTATCGTCTCCTTGCGGTGAGCTGCAGACATGTTTTATTAAGTAGGATGTGCCGGCGGTGTGCTGTTATCTCCTCATCTGCCTATTCCTTTCCAAAGATCCTGAAATATCTGGCTACAATTTTACCTTGCCACCTTACAGACCCTTGAGTCTTCCCAAAAAGCCCAAATCTACAGCAGAGTCGCCTTGATTTTCAATTTTTTCGCAATATTTTACAGCATGATCTTATTTGGATGGTTCTGCTATTTTCCGTGCTTTGTGGCATCTTTGACTTTAACCCTTGACTATAGAAAGCCATGTATTACTCTATAAGGTAGGTCTTTGATCTGTGGGTTTTCATAAGGCTTCCAGGGATAAAGGGGACCCCTCTTGCATTGCAGTGGATTTCATCTGAGCTATACCCATGAGAAGAGTGTCAGGTATTCCCTGGTATCAGGGATATCACAGAAGCAAAAACTGACTGTAATTGAGTTGGGGACACGAGGGGTTGGTACCAAGTCTATAGACAGAAGTCATAGTCAGAAAAAAGGGAACATGGCAGGCAGAAGACTTGTTCGGGTGAGAAGGGGTCATAGCAGGGAGAGATTATAGATGAGGAGGGCTATGGCAAGCAGTAGCCATAGTCAGGTAAGAAGGTGTTATAGCAAGCAGAAGTCGTAGGTGAAGGGGTTGCAGCAGGCAGATGTCATAGTTAGGTAAGGGTCATGGCAGCGAGAGTTCATAGTCAGTTGAGGAGGGATCATGACAGGCAGCAGTCATAGTCAGGTAAGGGGGAGGGGGTCATAGCAGGCTGATGCCATAGTCAGGTGAAGAGGGGTTGTGACAGGAAGACGTCATGGTAGGAAGTGGTCAGGAACAAGTCAGGTTAATATCAGGAAAGTGAGACAAAAGCACACCAGGGCACATGTCTGAGACCAGATATACCTTTCTTTAGTTATAGAGCAGTATGGATAAGGCCCTTGGCCTCCCCACGGCAGAATAGCAGAAATGAGTCCGTAGCCCCTTTAAAAACCAGGAGTCACGTGTAGCAGAGGCCCCAATAGTTGGGCAGAATTGGCAAGCGGAACACTGAAGAGGGTAACTGGGACATTGGCAAGAGGGATGGCGGATGGTGACAGTACTAATTTAGACACTTCTCTGCCTTCCCAGGTCTCGCTGGATTAAATCTGCCCATAGTTATTACAAGTTAGTTAAGGCCTGGACAGATCCTTGGGGCCCTATAGTCAGTGAACCTAAAATTTGGTCATGAATGCCAAATGAGTAGATGTCTATGAATGTTTGTTTGGTCAC
The DNA here is from genome assembly GCF_031893055.1 of Leptodactylus fuscus. Lineage (NCBI taxonomy): Eukaryota > Metazoa > Chordata > Amphibia > Anura > Leptodactylidae > Leptodactylus > Leptodactylus fuscus. The sequence goes on along the minus strand of NC_134275.1, from coordinate 43,647,221 downwards.
TGAAAAATTCAAGTTGGCCCCTAAAGTCTCCAGTATTATTATTCTGACCAGTTGGTAAGATGATACTAGTTCGGGGGACTACAAGTTCAAGCAGGGACGTCTATGCTTGTGGCCACTGTCTTTAGCTTTGTCTCTTCTTACTTGTGTTGGGTTCCTTGTACATTTTTGCTACTGAAAGTCTGAAGCAAGAAAACGTGGCGGCTCGTCTTTATGTGAACTTGTGAAAGCTTTATATCTATTAATTCTCCTCGGGGACTCTGCATGTCAGCTCCTGCCGGGGGCCATACCTCGATTTGCAGTAACGTCTGCATCAAACACAAGATTTCAAGTCATTTTGTTTCCAGCTGCTGAAATTCAGGACAATAGTTGTCCCTTGCCTCACTTAAAGGGACAGTAGCCTTATTTGACCACCTCTCATTGAATCCTACAGATTCAAGCTGAAGAAATCTTAAAGGGGTTGTCTGCCTAAGATGCGCTATGGATGTATAAAGTTAGAGGACTGCTCCTTATGGGAATTTGCTCTGTCAGCTAGAGCGACGCAGAATCCCATGCATCTGTGTGTTACATGGACGGCCAATTGATTTCAATGTAATGCTTGGTTTCCCCTGAAGCGAAAACCCTTTAAGCATTGTTAAATAGAAGCAAATAGAATGAGCTGGGAATCCCTTCTGTGTAGTCAATGCTGGAGAAATGTGCTTCTGAGGCCTAGCCGTCTCCTATTGATGTCTAAGGCTGTTCACATTAACGGACTGCTAAGGGCGCATTCACACTGCAGTGTACGACAAAGGTACAAGTACCTCCATGTAGGCTCTTGTGTACCATATTCCTGCCTGTCATGTATAGATGACACTCCTTTGGGTACCATTGGTTGATTAGATAAATTAAACTGGTTCTAGGTGGAGTAAGCTGGATTGAAGGCCTTCATTGGGTACATTGTATTATTTGGACTAACCTTTGGGGTGTCTCCTATTTGAGTGTACACACAAGATGGTGTCTACCTTCTGTTTACACCATTTCCCCTATGTCTTATCACAGCTCCTATGTGCTGGAAGTCTGTTATCGCCCTATAAAATATGTCTATTTTTCTTTCTTGCAGAGGGTTGGTGCAGGCAAGGTGGAACCCAGAAAGGATCTGCTTAAAGATATCACCAACAGCAAGGAGGAAGGTATGAGAATCCTGCAACGGCCATACCCTGTTCACACAGTGAAGATTGTCTACAGCCCAAATGTTTAAAGGGGCTTTTCCTTATATATACGCTTATCTCCTATCCATTGTGTACAGAAGTCAGGAAAACTGTGCTGCAAGTATCCCATGTGAATGGAGCTCTGGTGTGCATGCTCGGTCAGCACACCATTCACTTCTATGGGATTTCCAGGGTGACTGTCTCTGGCACTCCCATAGAAGCGAATACAGGAGTGGTCAACCGTGCACATCGGTGCTCCAGATGGGAAAGTTGTCCTCAAAACTGTTGGGCTTGGATCCCACAGCCATCAGACATTGAACCCCTTTACGCAGGGATGTCATGATTGAGAAAACTCTATTAAGGCCAAGTACCCATGTTGCGAAATTGTAGCTTTTTTTGTTGCAGTTATTTGAGCCAAAGCCAGAAATGGATTGGGCAGAAGGTAGAAATCTAAAAGCCTCCTATATATTTTCTATTCCTTTTGTAGCCATTCAAGGCTTTGGCTCAAAAAAACACTTACAAAACTGAATAAATAAACTCCATAAAGAACTCCATAAAGAACTCCATAAATAACTGCGTTTCCGCAACGTGGGGCCCTAGCGTAAAGGCAACTTTTTAATTGATGAGCTATCCTTAGCTGGGGTCCGACCCTGGGCCATCACCTGTTTAAGGAGACTGTAGTGTTCTTATGAGTAGCAGAGTGCTAAGCACAGGGCCCAGCTTGGTATCGCAGCTTGGCTCATTCATTCAAATGAGACTGAACTGTGATCTGGCCATGTGACCCATGTTGTCCCAGGTGTTGGACCCCCGTGGATCAATTAAAACATTCTGGAAACCCCTATTAAACCAGTGGATCACCCGAAAGTGTTGTATTCATTACAATCGCTGTTTTCATCCTATTAATATTATAAATGTGAAATGTTTGTGGGTTTGTGACTTTTGATGTTCGGATGTTTGGCGGTCAATCACGCAAAAACCGCCCCACCGATTTGGCTGAAATTTTCCACAAACATAGTCACTACACTCGATTGCGCAATAGGCTACTTTTCGTCACAATAGCGCACATATGTTTTTCCCAGGATCCCCCACAAAACCCAAACTCACATCACTATCTCTGCAATCTCACACACTTTGGACCATAGCAAGCCACAAAATTCATATTACCCCCTACAGCAGAGGTCAGCAACCCCTGGCACACATGCCAAGAGTGGCACTCCTGCCATATTTCACTGGCACGCCAGCAGCCCAGGACCTGCAAGAGTTAAATGAAGTCCCAGCGTCTCTTCAGTGCTCTGCTAGAGCTGAGGCATAAGGACACTCCCCTTTGAGAGGGGTGCAGGTAACCCAGGGGGTGGAGCTTAATCGCTCAAGTCTCTGCCTGCCTGCTATAGTGATAGCTCCTGCCATCTGCACCCTGCAAACGTTCCCCGAGGAGGACAGGAAGCTGCTAGCAAACTGAAAGTAAGAAACACACAGCTACCTTCCTTTAGTTCCTTTTCTCATTAATGTCAGGCATTTGGGGTTATTAGTTTAGAGTTAGTAACTCCATGTGCCTCACATTAATAGGAATAAACCCCATCATGTTCCTCATTAACCCCTGTGTGCCCCATATAAAGGTTACTAATATGTGAGACATATGGAGGTACTAATAAAAGACCTCAGTAATGAAGATACTTAACTATTACCTCCAAGTCTCTCACATATCAGTAACTAGAGATGAGCGAGTACTGTTGGGATCAACTGATCCGAACAGCACGCTCCATAGAAATGAATGGATGCACCTGGTACTTCCGCTTGGACGTAGCCGGCGCGTTTAACCCCCTGCGTGCCGGCTACGTCCATTCATTTATATGCGAGCGTGCTGTTCGGATCGGCTGATCCGAACAGTACTCGCTCATCTCTATCAGTAACTCTTACACAGGGGTTAATGTGAGGGACATGATGGGGTTAATTGCTATTAATAAGAGGCACATGGAGTTACTAAGCTGTCATGCACAGGGCCAGACTTTATGTTGCTTGCTCAAGAGTATCCTGTGCCCAAAACTTACATGTACTGGCGCAAAATAACAAATCATACAATGTCGTATATCGAAGTATATTAACCTGAAATACCTCGGTCCCAAAGACACTATGTACAGTTTCTCAGAACACCGTATAGCAGCTGAACTACAAATTACGTTCAACACAAAAGTCTCACGTATTCTCAGAATTATAGCAAAAACAAGATACAAAGTTACATTTTATATCCCATACCTTATACACACTACTAAAACCTTACCTGCGCCTGTATTTACACACTTCTACAATCACCGCAGACGAAGTCGCGGGTACCAGCTAGTGTATCTATAAATTTCTAGGTGGCTGAATGAAAGGATCCATTTTTCTTTTTCACTACATCTGAGACGACTGCCCCTCTTTCATATAAATATAAAAAATATCTGTATAGTCATGAGATATAAAATATATATACACCTTCATCAGCTTTCCCCTTATAAATATGCACAGTTGTTTTGGCCGAGTATACATGTGTTCTCAATTAAGAGAGGGGATTGAGCTGCTGCCAGACACCCCTGGCGATGCCTTATCTGCCGTGAGAGTAAATGATTTGGCAAGGCTGACTACAGAAGGGTGTCTCTGCATTGGCAGATATATCTAGGCACAATTCAGGGCCCTTTAATCAGCTGGACAGTGACTTACAAGGTGGCTACCTGTAGGTGGCACTAGAAAATCGTTTTTCTTCCTTCTGGACAGGAGCCAGTTCATACTATTTCCCAGAGTATATTGCAAGCCCTGTTTGGGCCAGGAGACGTGGTCCATATATCAGCTGGACTTGCCGGCCCATACGCGGCTCAGCTGTATGGAATCCATTGGGAGTATCAGTACCCTCTGAAAGGGTAACATGTCAGTCTAGCAATATTGTTTGTCAAGAGATAGATCGAGAAGCCATACATGATAAATTGGAGAGGGACTCTGACTGTTGATGGGCTGAAGAATAAAAAGCATTTCAGGCCCCATGTCCCCTTTGCCAAAACTGAAGTTTGAACTGTTTTGAAAAGAATGGGGTCCTTGCTGAACTCCGTATTTTAATGACATTACCTGACACTATGATATTGATCAGCGCAGCCTATTCTATCAATTAAGAAATATAGTGACGCGTTCATTGTATAGTGGTTACATTTGGTATTGAGCTCAGCACCCTTTATTTGAATGGGACTGAACTGCAGCATGTCCATGTGATGAATGGATGTACAATAACTGTTCAAGAAGAGGAACGGGAGCTCAATATCATAGTCTTGGAATACCCCTATAAATGCCAGTCTGTTTCTGTTCACTCTAGCATATGAGGGGTCATTCCAGTTTGCATGCCCCTTAAAGTTTATTACTAAGCTGTTACTATTGCACTTATAGGTGTTATGCACTAAAGTGTTTATCATTCTTTTCCAGTGACCGATGCCATGGCGGGGGACGAAAACTTGCCAGAAAAAGTCGGCGACACTAATGGTTCTTGTGAGAGGACTGATGTGAAGGAGCACACGGTATCCCCACATGGTGGACAGGACAGCACAAAACTGCATAATCAGGACCCAAACTATAAAACCTGTTGGGTGGCGGAGAACGGCGTCTGTGAAAGAGACCCAGGAGACCTCCGACAACACCCACTGAAAATAAATAGTCCCATACAGACTTCTGTGGTGGGGAGCAATGGATTTTTACTAAGCAAATCTGTTGTCCATCAACAGCCTTTACGGACCTCAAGCTCCTCTCCGCTCAGTGGCCACGCTGCAAAGACTCTTCCTGGAGCTGCTCTCAAGACTAAAGCAGCCTCTAATGTATATGTACCCACAGCCCCTTCTCCTGCTCCCCCTCAGGTGGGAGACCAAGACGAGACCCCAAAGCTAACGGATTCTTCTGTATTGGACTTGAAAATTCACAGGGCGCGAAAAACCCTGCCAAGGTCTGCCTGCAATTCGGTAAGAGGAGGGTTTGTAAAGGTTTATCCAGTTCTGTTTAGAAAAGAATATGTGGGTCTCAGGTCCCGACATCTTTCCTGGAGATTTAAAGGGCTTGTCTTCGACTTACATACTGGTGTTGTGTCATTAGGATAGGCCATTAATATGTGATCGATTGGGGGTGGGTCTGACACCCAGAAACCTCTCCAATCAGGTGAGTGCCGTGGCCTATCCACTGAATGCCAAACACAGTCCCATATATATATATAGTATTGTCTCTGTGCTTGGTGTTGCTGCTTAGTATTGTTGTAACATGATTTATGTGCAACATCATTGGCCCAGTGGGGGTTCAAGCGCTGGCACCACCACTCATTATAAGAACTTGGTACTAGTACTCCCATCTAAATGGAGCGGTAATCACACGGACGCACTAACACCATTCTTTTTTATGGAACTGCAAAAGAGAAGGCTGCATTTAGGTGAGGGTACAAGGTAACCGATTCAGTAATTGTATCCCCACTGGTCAGACACCTATGAATAGGGGATAAGTTATGTTAGTGGGAAAACCACTTTCATTTCCTTATATCTGCCTTTGGTTTTCTCTTCTGTGTTGGGGACTTCCAGGTAATGTAATTCTCTTATTTGAGCCAAACTTGATATAGCTTCTAAACTACTAGGGAAACTCCATTTGTTAAGTGGGCAGTGCAGTGTGTGTATTTGTATGAATGATATGCTGCCATTCCCAACCCGGGTACATGGAAACCTACCTAGGGTGCCAACACTCTGGTGGAAAAATGGCTGCATGTCAGCATTATCTGTGTCATTAGAACCCAGATAAGTGGAATAGGTTAGCAAACAGGAAGCCTTCTGTAGGCCGGTAATGTCTGTGGCTGAGTGAAGACCTGCTGCGTTATTCCGGAGACCACTAGGGTCATCAGGAGAGTGTTATTACTTGTCTGGGGGCCACTGGGGAGTGTTATAACTTGTCTGGGGAGTGTTATTACTTGTCTGGGGACCACTGGGAAGTGTTATTACTTGTCTGGGGAGTGTTATTACTTGTCTGGGGACCACTGGGGAGTGTTATTACTTGTCTGGGGTTCACTAGGGAGAGTTATTACTTGTCTGGGGGCCACAGAGGAGTGTTATTACTTGTCTGGGGGCCACTGGGAAGTGTTATTACTTGTCTGGGGGCCACTGGGAAGTGTTATCACTTGTCTGGGGGCCACTGGGAAGTGTTATCACTTGTCTAGGGGCCACTGGGAAGTGTTATTACTTGTCTGGGGCCACTGGGAAGTGTTATCACTTGTCTGGGGGCCACTGGGAAGTGTTATTACTTGTCTGGGGGCCACAGAGGAGTGTTATTACTTGTCTGGGGACCACTGGGGAGTGTTATTACTTGTCTGGGGACCACTGGGAAGTGTTATTACTTGTCTGGGGGCCACTGGGAAGTGTTATTACTTGTCTGGGGGCCACTGGGGAGTGTTATTACTTGTCTGGGGACTACGGGGAGTGTTATTACTTGTCTGGGGGCCACTGGGAAGTGTTATTACTTGTCTTGGGGCCACTGGGGAGTGTTATTAATTGTCTGGGGGCCACTGGGGAGTGTTATTCCTTGTCTGGAGGTCACTGGGGAGTGTTATTACTTGTCTGGGGGTCACTGGGGAGTGTTATTCCTTGTCTGGGGGCCACTGGGGAGTGTTATTACTTGTCTGGGGGCCACTGGGGAGTGTTATTACTTGTCTGGGGGCCACTGGGGAGTGTTATTACTTGTCCTGGGGGCCACTGGGGAGTGTTATTACTTGTCTGGGGGCCACTGGGAAGTGTTATTACTTGTCTTGGGGCCACTGGAGAGTGTTATTACTTGTCCTGGGGCCACTGGGGAGTGTTATTACTTGTCTGGGGGCCACTGGGGAGTGTTATTACTTGTCTTGGGGCCACTGGGGAGTGTTATTACTTGCCTGGGGTCTGAGAAAGTTGGTAAACGATGGTTTAGAGGAATAGTTATTTTTTTCTGTATCCATTTCCAGATGCTAAAGCAAGCATTGTGCCGGCGCTGAATAAGCAGGGAATTCCAGGAGATTTCAGCTCTGTTGCCTGCAGTATTGTAAATGTAGCTTTGTGGGCTATAATACAGGCTTGGGAAAATAAAATGTTCTATAAATCCCTCCCCATCTCTGATATGCTATTACTATTGTGCTTTAGTGGGTGCCCAGGGGTTACTACTGAGAGGTGCGCTAAGGCCATACATCTACAGTGCTGACACCATCAGCAGATGTCAGATGAAACTTACTGCTGTTGCCCTGCTGTAACAGGAAATCAATAGGGGCTGCGGCATCTATGTGGTTATCTGTTACCAGGTCAGTACCCCACAAAGGACAGAGTTGGGGGGCCTCCGTTCTAGGCTGCAATCTGGGTAGAGTACCGATCACTGCTGCGCACTCCATTCTGATTCTGGACAGTTGTGGGGCTTGTAAGACATGACTTGTGCTCCCCAGCCTCTGTACAGTCTTGGCTCTCAGCTCCAGTAAATGGAGCAGAGATACCACCATAGTACTCTAATGGGTTCTTAAGATCAAGATATTCATGGTTTGTCCTTAGAATTGATATCAGATCGGGGCTTACGTTTGGCGAGGCCATAAGAGCTGTGGTCTCCTCAGTCTTTACCACGTTCTGTCTCCATGTTAATAGAAGTGGTGCAGGGTATCCTAGCTTTGTCCCATTTTATAAACTGTATTAAATTCACATGTACAAGTATGACCGCCATTGTGTTGCTGCATTAGGCCCCATTCACATCTCTGAGAAGTGGGGCCAAGTTTGCAGCAAAATATCCATGATCCATGATGTACTTACCTCTATGTGGGGGTTCTGATAGGACCTGCTTTGTGTTCATCGGAATGGACTGGACCATTGGATGCCCACTCAGAGGAACATCTTCCTGCACACTCAGTTGTATGCATTAGGCCTTATTATATTAGCGGGATGTGTCATTGTTTTCTCTGTGAAAGATTGCAGACTATGCATTGACCGTATAAGTGTGTGTGTGTAATGTATAACATATATATTTTTTTATTTTTCTCCATTTGTCTACTAGAATAATGAGCTTGTTACATATGGAGAATCTGTGCGTTACACTACTTGACAATGGTGCTAATCCTCATGTGGATTCTCGACTCATCGGTCGCAGAAATCAGCGTCCGCCTTGGATTTTTACCACAATTCCTCTAATAAAATAATCCTAGGCAATGCCTTATCATGTAAACAGAGTCTGACCATGGATGGTCTATCCATAAACTGCCCTATTGGGGTAGCTGCGGACCCTTATGTTGAGATAAATTGCTTAAAGTTATGGCTCTAAAGCCAGAGACTGCACTACTGAGAGGTTTTGATGACAAGTAGTCCCATTCTAATTGCTGTTTGTTACAGGGTCATAGAGGGATATTTTGTGATTTAAAGTTTTTTTTTTTTTTTAGGACTTGTAAACTTTAGAGTATGTCATCAATATGTGATCAGTGGGGATCTGACACAAGAACCCCCATCGGTCAGCTGTTTGAGGAGGTTGTGGCATTCATGAGCATTGTAGCCTCTTGCTTGTGAATATGAGGTCATGAGCAGAAGATCAGTTCCATTCAAGGGGATGGGCCGAGCTGCAGTTCTAAGTACAGTTACTGTAAAATGTATGGCGCTATGCGTTGGTATTCATTGAAGAGGCCACAGCTAATCGTGGTGGTCCCAGGTGTCAGCCCCCATTGGTCACATATCGATGACCTATCCTAGGGTCAACACTGCAAATGACAAAACACTCAGAAGAATGTATCAAAATCAGTAGTGCAGCCTCAGGCTTTGGGCCTGTAAATTTAACCTATCACTGCCGAGCATTAGAAGAAGATATTAAAACTGGACCTTTTTACAAATGTCTTCCAAAACACTATCCTACTACCAGTTATGTATCCTCTTAGGGTACACTACTTGTCCTGGCAGAGTAAAGACTTTTGCTTAGCTCTACTCTCTTCACTCATCTATTATCTAGTTTTTGGGGGTGTTGTTGTAGGAGGTTCAGAGATGGCACTCACGCCCGGTCCGCATAAGATGACACCAGTTATCCCCAATAAGGAAAGCGTCATAGATATGCCTTGTAATAATAATGGCGTCTTTCTTGTCTTGAAGCCTGTACCTAAGGATTCCAGTGAGTCATCAGAGCAAACAGAAAGCGTGGAAGATTCTGCTGCCAAAAACGGTTTGGAGAGTGGGAAACAGTTACCCGTACACCAGTCCAGCACAACACAAGAGCTTCTACCTCAGGGTCAGAGCTGTATCTCATCGGCAAAGCCTCAGTCAGGTATGGGGCCTGCGCCACTTCTGCGTTGTGTATAAGCCATGCATAAGGAGCTCAGTCCAGTATATTGTATCGATGACTGTTGACCCACATCAGTAGGTTGATATATAGGTTGACATAAGCTATAATACCCCCTGCTTTGTATCTTTTTGTGATTTAGCTTCTGCGGCATCTCGAAAGAAGAAGCGACGGATGGGGACTTACAGTCTGGTGCCGAAAAAGAAGACCAAAGTAATGAAGCAAAGGACTGTCCTGGAGATGTTCAAGAACATGACACATTCCTCTTCCAGTCCCAAGGTGAGACCATGGAGTCCTCTGAGAGTCATAGCTCCCTGTACTACTCATCGGCTATCGAATGGCTTTCCCACTGTGCAAACCAGATGTCACAGAAGCTAAAGAGCCCCCATGTGTCACCTGGTCTACCCTGCAGTGCCAGGAGCGCTCCTGCCTATAGCACTCCGGTCCCATGCAGAATGGAAAATCCAGTCCATACATCAGCCACACTTCCTGGACCGGACTCCTGCATCATTGTGAACTATAATTCTAGGAGTTTCTGCCTCCCTGCATCCCCACCATCCTGTACTATGTATAGTATGGGACAGTAGAACTGTGGCGAGTTAGGGACTCTTTAAAGGCATCTGGGGGTTCAGACTGAGTTTGAGCTATGAAATCCTGCTGATGTACACACCTGATGTTCCTCAGTGTGTGTTGAGCCTCCTAGTCACAGTAATGGCTTTGCATTTAGGGCTTTTTAAACTCAAGCTCACCCTATCCCCTTCTCCATTCTAAGCGGAGACTAGGAAGCAAACTAACTTGCCAAAATAGGAGAAAGGGGGTCACAGCAGTTGACGTCCCGGTTTCAGGATGACCCACAGAAGTGTTGCAGAGCTGTCTATTACCCAGTATTGATGCATTTATTATTAACCATAAGTACTACTAATTACCCCCCTCCCTTTCCAAGCTGATCGTGTCATTATGTTATTGTTCACATTGGTTGTGTTTATAGAGTGACAAGGATTCTGAGGCTCCTCACATGAATGGAGAAAACATAGATATGGATTCTGACGAGGATGACTACTCAGAGGAACCGGAGGAAGAGGATTATCACAGCGGCGAACCAAGTGTTTCAGAAAACCAAGAGGAAGACGGTGCTTCCAAAGACGTCACAGACAGCCTGAAGAAGGTAATCCTGCCTCAGTAGGGTCAGGGGAAATCTCTCCGAACAGTCCGCGCCGCAGGGAAAATGCTGTACATAATGTGCCCATCGCTGTTAGCCAAGCACTTGTCGTGCAGCTGCAAGGTTCTCATGTTGGCTTCTTTGTACACGTGCATACTTGATTCGGCTAAGCCTGCATGTGTTCCAAATGAGAAGAAAGGAGTAAATCACTGATAGACACCTCTGGTGGTTTGTCTTTCCTGAGAACGAAAGGTTCAGGAATGTAATTCAACATGCTTGATACTTCTTTTCTGTAACAAGTCACTTGGCATGACTCTGTACACATATGGAAGTCAGTCAGTCCTACTGAAATCTGTGGGTTTGGCTTTCTTCTCTTAAGGTGCCGCCCATTTTGGCACCAACTTTTATTGTGTGAAACAATGTAAATTGTTAGCTGCCTTCTGTCACTAGATGAAATGCTCAGGAGATTGCTTTCCATTGACTTCAATTGCAACAGTGACACCTGCAGGCTCAATAAAGGAAGTTCCGCCTGTACACACACACACACAGAAAAAAACAGCAGCATATAATTTATTCATGCTCTAAATTTATATCTTTCATTATATATGACAATACTAGTATTCCAGCAGCCATGTATTACCAATACCCCAACTATTTTGTGCCGTCATGAATCAATGACTTGGACTGTTGTATATATGATGTGATCTGGTGACTTATGATATGTTTAGTTCCTACCTTTATGTCATGAAATGTATCTGTGACACAGGCGGATGACATGGAGTCTGAAGGGGATGAGGAGGCCGAGTCTATGGAATCACAAGAGGAAGAAGAGGATGATGAGTCGGATTTAGTGAGTGCTACTATTGTGGGGCAAACTAGTAATGAAGCAATCCCTGGTTAAGGGAATTACATTCACTCAATGTATTATATTATATAGACGTTATTAAGTCTGATGTGCTTGAGTGGATTTATTGGTGGAGGAGAAGTCCTGTCCTTCTCTGAGCAGTAATGAATGTGGAGAGGAAGCGGGCCGGAAATAATTGTATTATGTGCCCAATGTATGGGATGGAGAGACACAGTCCATTGTAGATCTTAATGTTGTCTCTCATTTATAACACACTGTGAATGTAAAAGGTCTGGAAGGAAACATTAAAAAGGCCACATGTAAAACACACATGACATGCGGCTCCTTGTTATATGTGATGTGTATCTGTCATTGTAGAGCTCAGAGTCCAGTTTACTGAGGAAGAATCAGAATAAACAAAGAAGCCTTGGCGATATTCCATGGATGAAAAGAAATAAGAAGAGGAAAGGAACAGGTGGAACAAACCCTAACCCACTTCTCGGTAAAAAACATTTCATGAATGGGGCTGGCATACAGAGAGCAACTGGAGACAGACTAGTAGCTGCAAACAGATTCTTCCCCCATTATCAGACATGACGTAGCTGAAACTGAGTCAATATGCTGTTAGTAAAGGGGGCAAAAGTGTCCTTGCAGAGTGTGCATCACCTTAACCCTGATCTCAGGAGGCTGTTTTAGCCTATTCTTGAGCTCACAAAGACTTTTTGTTAGCACAACTGACTGATATTTGTTATTGAGTGCCAGATACAACTTATTATATGGGTTTTAGGGCCCCAAAAGCAGTTTTGGTACTGCTGATCTATTCACAAGATAGCTTATCAGTAAGTAATTTGTAGCAAGGGGGTCAGACACCTAGACCCTGCACAGATCAGCTGTTCCAGCAGCCTCCAGGTGCCTGAAACTGCTGCAGTGGACAGGGAGCAGGAGAGGTTGCCTTCTGCTCAAGTAATAGGAGTGAAGTTGCAGCCCCATCCACAGCCCCGCTCCTATTGAATATCATGCACGCTCGCCCTCCCTCTACTAGCAGATTTCAGTACCTGGAGGCTGCTGCAACAGCTACTTTATTGCAGGGTTTGGGTGTGAGAACCCCATGGATCACATATTGTTCACATATCCTACAGAAGTATGTAAACTCGATTAGTCAGAGGAAAACCCCTATTAATAAGTTGCATGACACAAAGTCTCCATGTAATGTATGCGTGAATCAGATTAGTAAGTTCCTGGTAGGGAGAGTTGATCCATCGGAGCAGTGGCACTTCTATATCTTCATTTCACAGAGGTTTCACACACATGCTTGTGTTTAGGGCAGAGACAAGTTGGGGCATCTTTGCATAGACCATAGATATGGTTAGGGGAACACAAATTTATCTCAATTTAATCCTACACTATCTATATATTGTACTGCAGGGGGCACCAACAAACCTAAGGCTCAGTATGGTTTGCTGTTTTGGTCTCGAAGCCTCAGGCAGACATTGTGGGAGATTTATCAGCACCAGCGGTTTCCACGTTGGTCTTGATAAACTTTGCTCTGACGGAGGATGCGCCTGGTTTTATGCTAAGGCATACGCCTGTACTAAAATGTACTTCATCTTATAGCTGGCATACGTTTAACAGATTATTTATAATTGAAAGTTGGCGTATATGATAAATCTGGCATGTGTCTGATATTGTTGGTAAATATTTTATACTACCACTGGCCTCCCAGTGTGAATACCTGCTGAGCTGGTGGATTGCCGTCCTGGTGGCAAGCCTGCAACTGAGTGAGATTGGGCTTGGCTTGGCTAAGCATACGTGGGCTCCAAATGAGGATCAGGGAGTAAATGGTTCTCGCAGGTTGAGAAAGGATCATGTGGTCAATATGCTTGATCCTGCTTTCAGTTAAAGCGACCAAAACCATAGAAACCTGAACCAATGCTTTACTAATGTATAGCTTCCTGATTAGTAGTGAGGCCTATTTCTATGTGTTACAGCTGGCGATTGTGACACACAGGACACCAGCACAGAGTACACAGAAGTGTCGCTTGATTCTCTGGACCTACGAGTTAAAGAGATCCTGTCTCCCCAGTCTAAAGGTGAGTGTTCAGGATATCTGATGAATGCTTGATCAGTATAAGACTCCATTCACGCCATTGAGGGTTCTCGACCAAGTACTATACGTGACCAGTCCTAAAACCAAATGTGCTGTACTTTTTAATGGGTCAGAAACACAGCCCTCCCATTCAGAAATAAAATGCCAAACTGATGCAGACTGGACCATGAAACATACAGAATTGGCATGATCATGTGATTATAGCCCTAGGATGATGCAATTACATCTGTCCTTGGTGGTCTGTTTTTTTTGTGCAGCCCTATATCTGTCAACATCAAACTGCAACCTGAACAAGTTGTCAGAGAAGTTTCCTTGTTGTGATTTGATTAGATTTGCAGTGGTCAGACTCAGGGGATGCGGTGGTACCAGTAGCTACCAGGCCCTAGACCAGGGGTCCTCAAACTGCGGCCCGAGGGCCACATGCGGCCCGCCAAGCACTTCTGTCTGGCCCCGCCGACAACGCCGGCAGGCGTGCATTTATAATGAAGCTCCTGGGGAGCTCGGTCCAGGCCATGGAGCGCACTTCACTTTACCTCCACTAGGAGGGCACCACTCCCGATGTCTGTGCGACCTGCTCTGCCTCCGGCCCACTGTTTAAAAAGTTTGAGGACCCCTGCCCTAGACCCTGGGTTAGGGATAGGCCCCAAAGGTCCTTCTTCAACATAGAATATACCACTATTCTAAATGGTACAAGGTAGGTAGGGGGCCCATTGCTCAGGAACCTCAGGATCTGCCTCTTTTCAGACCCCTACTGTTCAGACAATGATCATATTATCATGGCTAGATACCCTTATTATCTGTGATATTAAAGTCCCTTTAACTTAGTGCGTGTCTACTACATCTGTCCTCCCTCCCACCACTGTTCCAATGTCCTTTAATCTGACAGTATCAACTATATTTTGTTCTGGGGGGTTTGCAAAATTGACTGATAACTGGAGCCAGCCGCCTGCATCTCAGCATGAGCTCCCAGGCCTTTGGCATACGCTCATCAACATGCCATCTTGTTCATCTCCTTTGTGCACTTCATTGCAATCTCCTGTGATGCCCTCTGGTGGCGACTGTAATGTAGAGGATAAATCAACATAATTGGCTGAATGATTTCTTTCTGTCACAATTCATTGCTGTTCGTGCTGCACTTCTTGTGTGAGATGCTTCTACGCTCCTCACAGGAGAATCCTCCTAATTTGGACTCCTGACACCCTCCCAGGGTTCTCAGTGTGGAGAGTGGATTGAAATGAGTTCTTCTGACTGAAGAGTATATGTACATATGGCTCAGTAAGACATAACCTCGCACAAGCTGTAAGCACCAGGGATCCGCTTCTGTTCTGGATGTCCCCAATTCATCACAGATGTCGAAGGCTGGAAGATAATTTGAGCAAATAAAATTTTCAGTAATCTTGGCTATTTAATCATGCTGCATGGCTCTGATCCCTGGTACCTACAGTTCTGGCCAGTACCCATTTATGTCTTTTATTGCTCCTCTCAGGAGGTTTTGTACTTAGTTACAGATGGAGATATGGCTGCAAATGATTCATGTTTACGTATATTACCCTTAGGTATGGTTAAACTGTAGCACTTTATGCAGATCTGTTGCCTACATGGAATGTCTTAAAGGGTTTGTCTAATCAGAGACAACTCCTTTTAGAATATAGCCCCTGGATGATCGGCAGACCTCCTGCACCCCTGCAAATGGGGCGCCACAGCGAAATGACTATTTGGGAATTGCCATCCACATAATACAAGGACAGTCCTTTGACATGGAAGCAACGTTTACAGAGCAGTTTCCTATATTTTGGCTCTAGAGGAATTCCAAATAGAGGAGCCACCTCTATGTTATCCATATTCCCAAATATGCCATATGGCTGCCCCTTTAACTTTGTAACCTGAGGGTTCGCACCTTAGGATTCAGAAAATCTACCCAATGCAATATGTGTTCTCTTTATTTGACCCATAGGTCTTTCTAATGGATCCGAGACCATGGAGGTTGACGGTCTTCAAGGAATCCCCCTTTGTAGTTGTCGAATGGAGACTCCGAAAGAAGACGAAGTGACTGCAACTGCTGAAGATCGCTGCATGGCTATAGAGAGCACAGACCAAGAGGTTAGACCTCAGTGACGAATCCCTCTGAAGCTCCTATGTGGGGAACAATAATGGGAGTCTTACTTTACTACCTCTAGGTTTTTTTATGCTGCACGTGGGGGTTTTAGACTGGTTTCAACACTTGTTCACCTGATCGGAGCCAGTATCTGTACCCCAGGGCTCTCCATCTCCTGACTCCTTTCCTGTTTTTTCACTAGTAGTTACCTGTGCTATAGGGCCTGAGAAACTATAGTAATGCTAGCCTCCATAGCACAGGTAACTTACCTGTGAAAACTAGAGTGGAGGAAGAGCGGCCCAGGGCTCAAATGCTGGTTTTATTCATGTGACCCAGGGTCAAAACCAGCTCGTAATCTGGTATAGCATCAAATGGATTCTATCATTAGAATCCCGTTTTTAGCTAAACCCAAGTCGGAATAGCCTTAAAAAGGCTATTCTTCTACCTTTAGAAGTCTTCTCCATGCCGCCATTCAGTATATATTCCCTGTCTCTTCATTATGGTAATGAGTTTTCTCGCAGCACTGGGCCGGTCCCCTGTTCTGAGAGAAAACTCTCCAGCACCGCCGCCTTGCTATTAAAACACTGATGCCACTGCTACCGGTACGTATACAGTATAACGTTTCTGACTTGCTTGTGTTTTTTCTTCATTCCAGCTGAGCCGGTGTACGACCGAGGTCATCAAGTATGAGCTGATGAGACCGTCAAATAAAGTGCGACATTTGGTTTTGTGCGAGGATCACAGGGGCAAGATGGTGAAGCACCAGTGTTGTCCTGGGTGTGGATACTTCTGCACTGCAGTAAGTCACTGTCATAACATATATACATGTATACTAAACTCCAGCATCTTTCTATACACATTAATCCCCACTGTAACATCTTTTGCTATCACATTGGTGCAGCTCTGAATTGTAGAGACCATATAGGCACTCTGGTACCATGAAAGACAATGGAGAAATTTGGGCACAGAGCTAAAGCTTCCAGAGTCTGCCAGAACAACAGATCTGTGCGTGGCCAGAAAACCTGTAAATAAAATTTTCAGCAATAATTGACATGCTGCAGGTTTTAGTCCCTGCATGTGGTTGAGATTTGTTTAATCTTTTCACAGTGCTGCCACTGTAGATGGCAATGGGTAACCTGTCGGCAGATTTGCAGAGGCTAATCTGCTGTGTTAGTGCACCATGTGGCTACAGCCTTAAAGGGAGTCTGTCACCCGAACAGTCGCCATTGAAGTACATGCACAGGCAGATAACTGAGGTTGATGTATGAAAAAACAAAACAAAAACCTCCCTGCTTCCAGATTGGTTTCTCTGTTGCTGAAATATTCACTTATTCGCCCATGATGACATCACTCATCTCATTGCACCGAAGAGCTATGCATTCAAGTGCGATGAGTGCCTTGTTGCACCAAACCATTCACTAGCATATCAGGAATAAAAGCTAGTATCATAGCAGCAGAGGCACCAATTGGGAAGCAGAAAAGCGTTCTACTCGCATGTACCCCGGCTACCTGACTATGCTTATAGTTCAGTAGGGGCTGATTCTGGTGACACGCTCCCTTTAAAGAGATGCACTTTTCCTCTCTGCTCATCCCTCCTTATTTGGTTGTGCTCTCCATGAAATAATTAGATTGTGACAAGTTGTTCCAGAACTCGTTATTTTACAGGATTACAAGTATTTCTATCTAACAGACATGTCAGGAAGAGGTAAGAGGTCCTTGATAAGTAGCAAGTGAAGTAACAAAATGATTAAAATGCCTTTAATTCCAGGCGCATTGGTACTTGCGGTGCTGGGCTGTATTTATGTAGCCGGAACCTTGCTGCGATCGGGGGCGTTCGTCATTAACGCCTGTGGTGATTACTGATAATTGTAACACACTTGTAATTGATTTCGCATATTGAAATATCTTTAGGGAACGTTCATGGAGTGTCAACCGGAAACCAGCATCTCCCACAGATTTCATAAACTTTGCGCCACGCAAGTCAACAACGCCAGCTACTGTCCACACTGTGGGGAAGAGATTTCTAAGGCCAAAGAGGTCACCATTGCAAAAGCAGATACCACCTCTACAGTGCGTACAGTGGCAGATGCTCCCACAGAAGACGACGTCACAACCGAGGGTCAAGCAGACACTACAACAGAGAGGTGATTACCAGGGGTGTATGCTGTATTAATGGGGCTGCTTCTAAGTGGGCATGGATTTCATAGAAATGTCCTGTTATGTCTGTACTTGTTGAGGGCATAGAGCGCCACCTTGTTTAGTCGAGTGTCACATAAGTCAGGTTGTTCTTTCACCAAAAAATGTGCATTTTTTGTTACTCATGTCACAATGAATGAAGTCCTGTCATGGACACAGAACATGCTAGGTCACCCAGTGATCAGGAGGACGCAGCGCTGAAAGTTCCCCTAAGGCCGCCTTGTGAATAGACCACCAATGTGCTTGTTTTACCGATGCTCCATTCACTCTATGGGGCTGCAAGGACTGTAATCTCCGGCAGGTCCCACAGCCCCATAGAGGTGAATGGAGCATCAATCACACAAGTGCACTGGTGCTCCATTCACAAGGAGGCCTTAGGGGATTTTCTGCTTCCTGGGGAACCTAGCGATTAGATGCTTATCTCCTGTCCTGTGGACAGGGAATAAATGCCCATAACATAAGGCATCACCTCTTTAAAGGGAGTCTTTCATTGGCGATTAGTGATTTTTAACTAAGCATATATTTGCATAACGTTTAGAAAAGCTATTCCAGACATACATCTTATTTCTAAATTCTGCTGCTGATGATGTTTAAAGGAGGCGAGGGAGGCGTTCCTCCCCACTCACACAGTACAGCACTATAGGCACTGCTGTGAAGAAGGGCGTTCCTGACAGACTGTCAGGAATGCCCTTCTGACTGTGAAGAGCTACGGCACCGGCAGCGATAGCTCTTCACCCGGGGAATGGATCGTGAAAGCCGACAGACTGAATTCAGTTTTCCAGCGGTATACAAAACGCTTGTGCCCCAAACCATGAAAGGTCCTCTTTAAGTGATTGCAACAAGCTTTGCATAAGCCATTAGATTCATACAAAATACCCTGCCTTAAACTCCTAACGTGCTGAAACCTCTTTAAAATTCATCTTGGTTCCGACGTTGCAAAAAACAGTGGGTCGCTATAGAGGCTGACCTGATCTCGCCCTCTCTCTCTGCCCTGCCATGGATCCCGCCGCATTTCCGTCCTAAGTCTTCCGGACATTCTGTTCTTTCCCTCCATTTTCTCAAGACCTGGGACCTGGTGTGTTTTTCTGGGAGGTTGGCACGAGTTCCGGGCCCGTTGACTCCTTTGTTTGATAATCCCATGTTCCCCCTGGGTTGCTCGGGGTCTAGATTCCTCTGCTGGGGTAAGTCTGATGTTCGCCTCCGACAGGTTGTAGGCGACTCCTCCCTCCTCCCTTTCGCCCAGCTGTGTTTGACGCACCCGGACCTCCGCCTCTCTTGGAGTATGGCCAGTTATCATCCTTTCTCAGAAAGTTCTCTCTCTCTTCCCGGCTCTCTACACCCCTGTTGGCGTTGGAGTCAGTCACTGTCTCATCAGTCCCTCCCCGACGTGTTTTGTCTCTTTTGTATGGTCTTCTCCTTGCCGCTGTTACGCTGGGGCTTCCCTCGTATGTGGCCTCGTGGAATGTTGAGCTTTCCTCAGGCCTTCAGCTTGCCGACTGGGATAAGGCCCTCCTTCTCACCCACAAATTGGCTTTGCCCTGTAGTGCGCAGGAAAGGAGCTTTAAGATCCTTACCAGATGGTATAGATGTCCCGACCTCCTTCATAGGATCTTCCCTGCCGTCTCTGACCGGTGTTGGCGCTGTGGTACCGAGAGGGGCACCATGCTTCATATTTGGTGGGAGTGCACTGTGCTCCGACCATTTTGGGATGCGGTCTTCTCCCTCTACTCTAGAGTGTGTGAACGCACGGTTGTGGTTTCGCCTCAACTGGCCCTGCTTTCAGTCATTCCTGGTAAGTTGTCCATCATCAAAAAGGATTTGCTGGGGCATCTTCTCACGGCCGCCAGGGCTGTCATTCCGAGGCATTGGCGCAGCCCTACGCCACCTACCCTTCTTGAGTTTCTCCAGGAATTCCTCCTTATTCGGAGAATGGAGGCCTTGGTTGCAGAAGACTCTCCTGACTCCTCTAGGTTTGAGCAGCTCTGGCGGCCCTGGGTGATTTTCCAGGAGTCCTCTGACTTCTCTTCTTCTTTTTCTTGAGTGGGGACTTGGTTGTGTCTCTGATCCTCCTCGCTCTCTCTTTTTGTCTTTTTCTTTCCCCTTTGGCTCTCCCCCTTGTTCTCTTGGCCTGTCTCCCCCCTCTCTCTTGTTCGTGTTTGTGGTCTTGACTGTTTGTTTATCGTTCCGGGGCTTTGTCCCCTTTCTCTGTTCCCTGTATGTTTTGACATTCATATTGTCTGGCTCTCATGGCCGGTTTATTTCTTCTTTATATGTCGCTTCAGCATTGACTGTATCCTATTGAGTTTTATCGGTTGGGGGTTCCCCCCTTCGTATTTCTATGCTGATTGGGGCCTGCGTGTCCCGTTTCTGGATTCCTTTATTTGTTCTTGTTCGTGTTCTCTTATTATACAAAATTTCAATAAACACCGATCATACATAAAATTCATCTTGGTATTCCAAGATAGACTGTCAGCTCATAGAGGGATCAGATTACATATACCTATATTAATCTATGGGGAGGGGGGCCTGAGTAAGAGAGAAGCAGAGAAACGCAGAAACGTTGCTGCAGCATATAAATTTTCGTGTCACACCAAGTGCTTTATTCACATCAATACAGATCCGTACTTCTGTGTAACAAGCTGTAAAATCCAACAGAATAAGTAAGAGCGTGCTAGGTAGCAGAACCTCATGTTTAGTCTATGACGGACATCATAGCAGCTAGTCTTTACCCAGCCAGTTCAAGGAGAACTGCAGAAGGGCAAACTGCCAAAACATGTAGTTCTATAATGGCCAGAACTAGTGGTGACACATGACAGCGTACCCTAATAAACCATCTTGAGGTCAAGGTTTGCGATCACAGTTAGATCAGGACTTTCTGTGTTTGATTTTTGGCAAATTCCTGATTATTTTTTTTTTTTTTTTTTTTGATCTCTCAATTGCTCAAACGGCGACATCTCTAAACGTGACAGGACTTTCCTTGCAGGTCCTGAGGCTTGACGACCCAAGCAATATTCTATTGTTGATTAGTCAGCGACCGTCACTGATGTATTGTCTCCTTGCGTTTCTCCATAGTGATTTCACAGCCCAGAAAGCAGCAGATGACTCTAAGACAGACGTGTCCGCTCCTCAATCCTGCGAAGTCTCAGAAGCTCACGGCGCAGGGAAATCTCCTGTCTTGTCTCAGGGACCTGTGAAGGAGACTCTGGAGAGTGCGCTACTTGCACTGGACTCAGAAAAGTGAGCAGACTTCTCTCCTGTCTTATTAATCATTATATTTCTGTATTGGTGCTCATTACAATCTCATTTAAATCTTTTTTGACTTGTCATAGAGACAATGTCTCCTCTATTTCTAGGCCTAAGAAACTTCGATTCCATCCGAAACAGCTGTATTTCTCTGCAAGACAAGGCGAGCTGCAGAAAGTGTTGATGATGCTTGGTGAGTTCTTATTGTGTCTGTAGGGTCAAATTAGACTGTTTCGTGTAACAGCGCCCCTCCTGTCCATTGGCTGTGTGTGATATTGAAGGTCATCTCTGTTAAGTAGAGCAATTCCTGGAATAACACAGACCCTTTTAATCCAGGACAACTCATTTAAAGGGGTTTAACATAGGTCACCCACATGTGATCTATTCAGATCTGACACACAGGACACCCACAGATCACCTGGCTGAAGATGGAGAAAAGTTCAGTGAATGCTGTGGTCTCTTCAATACCAAGCGGCTCACTTCAACGGGACCGTGTGGTCTCTTGAAACTTCTGAAACCCTTCAACCTCTTCAAACAGCTGATCGGCCATGTGTCGGACACCTGCCAGTCTTTTTAGTTGATGGCCCGTACTAAGGATAGGTCATGAATTTAGCCTGGAAAATACTAACCTCTTTATGGGACCTGTTGCTTAAATGTGGCCCTTGGCTTGAAATATTTGTTGGTAAACCTTTCTTGCATTCTGATGTCAGTGAAGTGACTACAGCTGGCCATACGGCTTAGATAGCTATTCCCCATACACACAGTTATTATTCGGATATGAGGTAGGTCGTTGCCAAAAGTGCCTCCACATTAAAGTAAGTGTCTCCTTGCTTGTAGGGCGAGCGAGGGGGGCAGCTGTTGGCCACGCTATTGTCTTATTTGTATGTTTGGTCGTGGATAGTACATTATCTATATAGCCACACATAATATCTTAACCTTTATAGAGGAGTTATTAGTTGATTTTACCCTCCCAAACCATTACCCCAGTGGGTAGGTGACATATAAACAAGTGTTCACTGTAGCTGTTGCTATTAATGACCAAATAAAACTCAGATCTGTCATGCACCATGCTGACAAGTGTCCACTGAGCGGTGCCAAGCCAGGGAAGGGTCCTGCGTTTTGCCAGTAACCTCTCCCATTTTATCCTGACTGACAAGTGCAGAATTCTCTTATGTCCTCCTTGGAGATGCAATTCCTAGACAATAGAGATGCTTTTTTTTGCAATAAATAGACGTCTCGCAAAATTTAGCAATAAATGATCTAGTCTTAGAGCCGAGGTGGTAGGGCATTAAGGCTCTGTGTGACCCTCTCTCTGGTGTCTCCAGACGTTCTGCAGGTTGTCAGCGGGAGCCTGTACCCCTTTTTGGCAGGCAGTCTTGAAGGGCTTGTTGCTCTGCCAGCCTCCTCCTGGATAAAATAAGTTCTGAATTCCCAGAGCTGCAGACATATCACACAGACGTGGGCTGCTGCCTATTCTAGGCCGGCGAGTACACAGGGATGTGCTGATGTCTGCAATATTCTGCGCCTGCTAATGAGGTCTCTGTAGCTGCAGCACAAGAATAAAAGAGAATTTCAGATGTGCCGGAGAATTTACTTTTGAACACTGCCAGCGGCTGACCCAACAATCCAGCTGGGGAACAGACTCCTTTATCTGTGCCCTCCTATTCCTGGCACTATGTGGGTAGACTGATTTGTGGCCACGCTGAATTTCTCTAGCTTACGTGTTTTAACCTGTTGGGGGTGATATGCTGCAAAGGCAGGCGAAAGCTCTGCAAGCCTTATTGTACACCTTCACTTTTATGGAGCAAAAAACCAGGACAGTGCATTGTATGAGCTTATTTATAAAGTATTGGATGTCCGTATTCATCCATACTGATTTGGGTCATGAATTACATATCCCAGCATACTGGTCAAGTATGTACGAGCCAAGATCTGATTATTGGTCTGTCCTCCTCCCTCCTTGACCATCAGTAGAATCCTCCAATATTATAGCAATCGGAGCTATGTTTTTCTGATCCAAAGCTCTAAATCTTCTGCATATAGAGTATATAACAGGGTGTATAACCTTCTGTCTGCCTGTAGCCACCACTAGGGGGAGCTTATTTACTTCACTTTACAGCCGTATGCAGTAAGATCGTGAGCTCCTCCTAGTGGTGGCCACAGACATTCAATGTGTTATTATTTTGAAGGGGTTTTCTAGACAAACTGGAATACACAGGAGTTTGGGGATAGGGTGAAATTAGAGAAAAAAACCCCAAAAACATACCTAACCTCTGACATCAGTTATTAGCTGGACCAGAAGTGAAGCAGCTCAGGCGACCACTGCAGCCAATCACATGTTGGGGTACTGATGACGTCACTGCTAATAAGTCATTGGTATCCAACCTGTGACCACTGAGGTCAGTGAATGACCGGAGGGTAAAGAGCCATGTACTTTAATGAGGTCAAGAGAAAATACCCTGCACTGCCACTGTCATTATAAATATATACTTCTTTTTTTTTTTTTTTTTTTTTTAAGTGGATGGGATTGATCCCAACTTCAAGATGGAGCAGCACGGTAAGAGGACACCCTTGCACGCTGCAGCAGAAATGGGACACACTGATATCTGCCACATGCTTGTTCAAGTGAGTGCCATCTTTGTTTTAATGCCAGCTTCTTGGAATATTAGGCATTCAGAGTAAACAATTTTATGTGAATGTCTGACCATGAATACATTGTATTTAATCTAAATAGGTCAAAAACATCTTCATAGCATCAGAACTCTTGTCTGTGGGATAGAGATCCCCTTCATAGTGGTAAACAGGTTTTCTGGGATAAACATATTGACATCCTGTCCTACGACCCCTGGCACCACCACGGGTCGACTGTTTTCAGCAGTTGATACACAGAAAATGGAGCAGACAGCTCCATTCTCTGAGTAGTGGCCAGACCAGGTTACTGCAGATCAGCTCCTATTCATTTGAATTGGTGTAGGTTTGGCCATTACACAGAGGACAGCACTGTCTGCTTCCTGTTCTGTGTCAACAGCTGACCAGTGGGGGTGTCTGGTGTCAGACCACCACCAATGTGATACAGATAACCTATCCTTATAATAGGTGAACAATATTTTACACTGGGAAACCCCTTTAAGATAACACTATAGCTACCACCAGGGGGCACTTACTGCTCATACTTTGAACTCAATATTAACACACTATGCTGGAAGTTCATGAGCTGCCTCTAGAGGTGGCTGCAAAAAGTAACAATTTTATCTCTTTTCGGGGAATTTGGAGTGTGTTTAACTGAGATTAAATGCTATGAAGGTAGATTTAAGGAATTATTTTAAACAAAATAATGAAAAAGGTGGTAATTCACTTTAAAAAGTCAAGAAGGACCGTGGACGTGGTATCCATTTTAGGGCAGTCGTCTTAGGTTATTTACAATACTGAAAGAACTTTCCTTTGAACATTTTATTGATGCTTTTGCAGGCAGGAGCAAATTTGGATAACTGCTCTGAGGATCAGCGGACGCCATTAATGGAGTCTGCCGAGAACAATCACCTGGAGACTGTGAAGTATCTGGTAAAGGCCGGAGCCTTGTTGGACCCCAAGGTAAATGTTATGTAGTCAGTGTTTTGCCTGAAGCTACAGGGTCCTAGTGCAATAGCATTCCATTCCTGTAGTGTCCCTCCTTTAAAAGAATTTTCCATGACAATAGATGATTGTTAGTGGGCCTGATAAACGCAACCCCCACCAAACAGGGAATTGAAGAGGCCACAGCTCCAAATCGAACACTGAATACCTGACAGAGTGCCATAAATATCATAGGGGCTGTCCATGGTATTACATCACAGCCCCATTCACTTGAATAGGGCCGAGCAGCTGCTTTAGAAGCTGCAGTGTTTGTGAGTGGCAGCTGATTGTTGGGGGTCTCAAGCATCAGACCCCCACCAATCACATATTGATGATCTAGCCTAAGTATATGTCATGTCATCAATATATAAAACTCCTTTAGCTGATATCACCGTATAGTATATTGTTTGGTGAAATAACTGCAACATTGTGTGCGCCATTATGTCTCCTCCCTGTTGCCCACTATAGTTGTACCCCTATCACTGTGTATGGCTTCTAAGTCTCTGTTCCTCTATTTCCTTGCCCGGTTCTAGGACTCTGAGGGCTCAACATGTTTGCATTTGGCTGCAAAGAAAGGTCACTATGATGTGGTGAAGCACCTGCTCACCAGCGATCAGATGGATGTCAACTGCCAGGTAACTCCTAAGGGGATGGTGCTCAGTTAGCCCATATGTATCAGCAGTAGTGATGACGCCACTAGTGTACAGCTTGCGAGAGAGCTCCTGCTGTTTGTGTTTTTTTTGGTTTTACCTTTTACTTCCTTTTGTCTTCCCGTAATTATCTCGCAATCAATTGTACAGAATGACATTCTCTATTCTTCAAGTGTTTGCCTGCAGAGAGAGTTAAAATCACACCCCCAGTGTGACAATTGGTCCTCCACCCACTTTTCTTCTCATTTGCATATCTGAGATGTTATTATGCCCCCCTCCCCCACTGTCTCCCATTGTTATGTTACTATATGCAGCGGATGTATCGACTGTTGTATTGTGAAGAGATTCCGACATAGGACAGATAAATAAAAAGTATTACTGGACTTCCCATCTGGACAAGTCAGGCCAGGTCCACATCTGCACTGGGCACTCCATCGTTTCGTCTGCTGGGGGACCTGAATGACTGAGAGCCAACCACCAGAACAGTGGTTACCCACAGACACTTCCACGTACCGCATAGACTGTAATGGGGTCTTTTGGGTGTCTGCTGTTTTTATATTGAAACCCAAGGAGAGAAAAGTCCTATGTGCAGATTTCTCTCGTTTCTGCAACATGAAGCATTTATCACTTATCTAGTTGATGGGGTTGATAAAGGCTTCTGGGTAGATTAACCCTTTAATGTGGTTTACATTGATTGTTGGGTTGCAGACAGGTGGGTTTTTACAGTGCCTCATTCTTTACTTGTCCCCTAGGATGATGGAGGCTGGACCCCAATGATTTGGGCTACAGAATACAAGCACGTGGAGCTAGTTAAACTGTTACATTCCAGTGGAGCTGACCTCAACATCCGGGATAATGTGAGTCTAATGTGGTCGTTTTGATTGTTGGAAAATGAATGTGGTTTATGGTTATATGCATGAGGCCATCTGTTACCCATAGGTACCGCCCAGTGCAAGGAATTGCCAGCGGTCATTAAAGACAGGGTCCTAAACTAGTCATACATGGCTAGATGTGTCACCTAATCTTTTATCCTAGGTCACTTTGTGTCACTGTGTACATACATTACTCTATCCTGTAATGATTCTGAATTATATCCTGTATACTCCAGAGCTGCGCACACTATTCTGCTGGTGCAGTCATACATTACACATACATTACATTACTTATCCTGCACTGATCCTGAGTTATATCCTGTATTATACTCCAGAGCTGCGCTCACTATTCTGCTGGTACAGTCAGTGTGTACATACATTACATTACTTATCCTGTACTGATCCTGAGTTACCTCTTATATTATACTCCAGAGCTGCACTCACTATTCTGCTGGTGCAGTCACTGTGTGCATACATTACATTACATTACTTATCCTGTACGGATCCTGAGTTACATCCTGTATTATACTCCAGAGCTGCACTCACTATTCTGCTGGTGCAGTCACTGTGTACATACATTACATTACTTATCCTGTACTGATCCTGAGTTACATCCTGTATTATACTCCAGAGCTGCACTCACTATTCTGCTGGTACAGTCACTGTGTACATACATTACATTACTTATCCTGTACTGATCCTGAGTTACATCCTGTATTATACTCCAGAGATGCACTCACTATTCTGCTGGTGCAGTCACTGTGTACATACATTACTTCTCCTGTACTGATCCTGAGTTACATCTTGATACTCCAGAGCTGCACTCACTATTCTGCTGGTGCAGTCACTGTGTACATACATTACATTACTTATCCTGTACTGATCCTGAGTTACATCCTGTATTATACTCCAGAGCTGCACTCACTATTCTATTGGTGCAGTTACTGTGTACATACATTACATTACTTATCCTGTACTGATCCTGAGTTACATCCTGTATTATACTCCAGAGATGCACTCACTATTCTGCTGGTGCAGTCACTGTGTACATACATTACATTACTTCTCCTGTACTGATCCTGAGTTACATCTTGATACTCCAGAGCTGCGCTCACTGTTCTGCTGGTGCAGTCGCTATTTACATGCATTACTTACCCTGTACTGATCCTATGAATGGCTTTTATGAAGAACATACCCTTGCGCTGCAGATAACTTAGATTTCCATCTTAGGAGGAGAACATCTGCTTGCACTGGGCGGCATTTGCAGGATCCGTTGAAATTGCTGAGATCCTTCTCGACTCTAAATGTGACCTCAAAGCTGTCAACATCCACGGAGATTCCCCTCTTCACATTGCTGCTCGGGAAAACAGATTTGAATGCGTCACGTAAGTCACGTCCTGCTCTCTCCTAGTCACGCCCCTGCCTGGATGTATTTGATACTCCGTTAATGACTTTTGCTGGTTTATATTTGGGATGGGCAGGGGTTGTCTTCTCAAAAGACTTACCTGTAATTTTTTGGTTCAGGCTCTTCTTGTCCCATGGTGCTGAGGTTAGTCTTAAAAACAAGGAGGGAGAAACCCCGCTGGAGTGCTGCAGCCCAAACTCTCAAGTCTGGACAGCTTTGAAGAAGAGCAGTAACTCCTCTGAAAAGCCAAAACAAGAGATCGTAATGAACAGGTAAGTCGCTCTACTATTGCTTTAACTTTCATCATATCTGTGGCTGTGAGTCAGCAATAATTTTATTTATTTATTTTTTAAAGGGACATATCCAGGGGCTATGAGAATGTCCCTATATCCTGCATCAACGGTGAAGACTCCGAACCATGCCCCATCAATTACAAGTACGTCTCACAGAACTGCGTGACCTCCCCGCTCAACGTGGACCGAAACATCACCCATCTTCAGGTAAGGTCACTAGAGGTAGAGCCCTCTACTCTCAGAACTCAGCTGTATTAGATACTTTCTGCTGCAGAAAATAATCCATGAACCATCCATTTTCTTTTCTAGTACTGTGTGTGCATAGATGACTGTTCCTCTAGTAACTGTATGTGCGGCCAGCTCAGCATGCGTTGCTGGTATGATAAGGTATGTATGTATGACCATGACTTAGCGTATGTAACATTTGTTGATGTAGGATGAGGTTGACAGGCAGTGCCAGCAGTGCAAGAAATAGGTCCTTATACCGAGTTCTGCTAAGAAAATCCTGTAGCGGTTAGAGCAGAGGTGGACAATTAATTTTCCCATGGTGCCACATGAGAAATTACAACTATGCTCCACTGTGAATTTAGCCCCACCCATTTATATGTTGACTCCACCCATTTTCATCCATTTTTCCATGTGTCTCCATACAGTATAATGCTCCTATAGTCACCCTAACATTATATGCCCCCACATTATAATGTTCCCCTCCAAATGTCCCACAGTATTAAGTCCATCTCCTCGTGCCCTAGTTTAAACTAGAAGAAACTAGAGGGGGACGTTAAACTGGGGCAGCTGGAAGGGGACATTAAACTGGGGGCAACTAGAGGCAGATATTTCCCCCTCCAGCCAGTTGACCCCAGTTTAATGTCTCCCTCCAGCCGCCCCAGTTTAATGTCCCCCCTCCAACTGCATTCAGTTTAACTTCCCCCAGTTCCCCTCTCTTGCTCACACACGCTGTCTCTTCTCTCCTCCTTATCTTCCATCAGTCTCCATTCCCGGCAGCTCTTTATGTGTAACACAACCACACTGTCCTGTGTGGCTCTGCCCACTAAGGAGTCTTATCATATCCTAGTGAGCTAAAGGACTTTTGATGACCCAATGCGGGCCAGTCAGAGGCACTTAGAGGACCGGATGTGACCCACAGGCTGTACAATGCCCAAGTCTGAGTTAGAGGATCTTATGGAAGCTTGTTAAAGGGATTTCTGGAATTGCTGTCCGTAACCTAGGATGGGAGATTGGTAGCTGCCCTACATCACCATAAACAATAATGTGACCGTGGTACTGGCCAGAGCATAACGGCCCTTCAGTCAGCTGCTGGTTGTCTGATATTGATGGCCTAACCTAAGGATCTTAAAACCCACTGAAATAAATAAGCAATACCATAGTGAAATTTCATTTATTGATATTTTACTTGCGACTCTTAAAAACATGTATTCTCCTGTTTTAGAGTGGGCGCCTTTTGCCAGAATTCAACATGGTGGAACCGCCACTTATCTTCGAATGTAACCATGCCTGTTCTTGCTGGCGGAACTGTCGCAACCGAGTAGTGCAGAATGGTTTGAAGTGAGTCTCTATCACCTAACAATCTTTTCTCCAGATATTCCCTCCCTATACACATGCACAAATATTGAATTGGCCAAGTGTGCACAGGTTTTTATTTAGGATTAAAGGGGTTGACTAGGGAGTTCTTGTTCAGTGTTAGATGGATTATGGAGTCTGATAGACTAGATCAATATAATAGTACCGCTAGTATCACTGAACACGTCGAGGAAGGACTCCAGTGCTTTTTCCGATCACATGATCTGATGTCAGACCAGCATCGAATCCTAAAGTCTGGCACAGACTTAAAGAACCCGGGAAGAAAGTGAGTAAAGAGAGTTCCTGGATAACCCCTTTAAATCTCTGCTAGATAGCTCTGGCATCTACATATCTTCTGAAGAAGTTAAGTATTGGGCATGTTACAGTCTGTCATGGCCTTAGCCTCACTTTCCCCAATTTTGCATTTGGGGTAGATGGTTAAAAGGCTCCCATTAGCCTTCCCTTTTGAAACTGGGGGAGTAGTCTTTATTCCAAGATATTTTATTCATTTTCTTTGATGGTTTGTCCAAAAGTATGCTTTATTCCCTCTCTACAGGATGGGATCATAAGAATGGGGGTGCCAGGCACATGTGCTGCACCATTCATTTCTATGGGATTAATGGTGTGCAGTTGTTGGCTGTCATCCCATAGAAGTAAAGGACTGCCAGTGTGCCTGACCAGGTCCTTATTCTCTGTCCAGTATTTAGGAGATAAGTTCCATTCCCAGGCAATCCTCTGGCTGATTGTCTTGATGTAATCTCTATATGATGTACAGGTACATAAAAATACTGTAAGTGCATTTAACTTGTTTGTTCTCCACAGAATCCGATTACAATTGTTCCGGACCAAAAACATGGGCTGGGGAGTGCGGTCGCTGCAGGAGATTCCCATGGGCACGTTTGTGTGCGAGTAAGTGGGCCTGTGATTTCTTGTGTGACTCTAAGTACTGAAGATGTCTCTGCTGGACGTCTGTCAGGACAGCTCTGTTCTGAGATGCCCATCTGTCCATCCCATGTATTATTGCACTATTGTATTGAGGGTAATGACATCGCAGAGCTGTCCTTGTCCCGCTCCTTGCTGTTCATGGCCATCTGTAAGGCTTCTCACCAGCTTTCTCCACAAGGTGGGGTTTGCTGAAGGTTTATCCTCCGCTTTGCCTGAAGACAGGATTTTCTGCCCTGTTTAAACACTGAAGGAATTTTCTGCCCGATGGAAAACACATTCAGTGAAATTGGTGAAGGAGCAGCTACTAGACTCATGTTACATGTAGTCAGCCATTGCAAAGCTGTGCACAGAAGGGGTGTTACACAGGGAATTCCCATCTCTGATCTATATAGCTTATCTACTAGATATGGGACCTGCACCTGTGTCTAGAACATGGATCCCCTGCACCTTTACCTCCTTGCTGGAGTGGAATGGTTGTCACAAGAGTTAAGGGCAGGTCGTCACAGGTGGATCCCATGTCTATCCATGTATTTTTACTATATCCTGTGGATGTGCCATAAATCTCTCAACCAAAAATAAAGTGGATTTCCAGGTCTACAGTGTTGGCCAAAAGTATTGGCACCCCTACAATTCTGTCAGATAATACTCATTTTCTTCCAGAAAATGATTGCAATCACAAATTCTTTGGTATTATTATCTTCATTTAATTTGTCTTCAATGGAAAACCACAAAAAGAATTGTCAAAAAGCCAAACTGGATATAATTCCACATCAAACCTAAAAAAAAGGGGGTGGACAAAAGTATTGGCACTGTTTCAAAAATCATGTGATGCTTCTCTAATTTGTGTAATTAACAGCACCTGTTACCTACCTGAGGCACCTAACAGGTGGTGGCAATAACTAAATTACACTTGCAGCCAGTTGAAATGGATTAAAGTTGACTCAACCTCTGTCCTGTGTTCTTGTGTGTACCACATTGAGCATGGAGAAAAGAAAGAAGACCAAAGAACTCTCTGAGGACTTGAGAAGCAAAATTGTGAGGAAGCATGAGCAATCTCAAGGCTACAAGTCCATCTCCAAAGACCTGAATGTTCCTTTGTCTACCGTGTGCAGTGTCATCAAGAAGT
Organism: Leptodactylus fuscus; assembly: GCF_031893055.1. Taxonomy (NCBI): domain Eukaryota; kingdom Metazoa; phylum Chordata; class Amphibia; order Anura; family Leptodactylidae; genus Leptodactylus; species Leptodactylus fuscus. Next base: position 43,615,608 of record NC_134275.1, on the reverse strand, counting down.
TTAAAGCCCATGGCACTGTGGCTAACCTCCCTAGATGTGGACGGAAAAGAAAAATTGACGAGAGATTTCAACGCAAGATTAACCTCGACTAACATCCAAACGAATTCAAGCTGCCCTGCAATCCGAGGGTACAACAGTGTCAACCTGTACTATCCGGCGGAGTCTGAATGAAAAGGGACTTACCAGAGAAAGCCAAAAAAACGTTTTGGAAGAATGTTCTCTGGTCAGATGAGACAAAAGTAGAGCTTTTTGGGAAAAGGCATCAACATAGAGTTTACAGGAAAAAAAAGAGGCCTTCAAAGAAAAGAACACGGTCCCTACAGTCAAACATGGCGGAGGTTCCCTGATGTTTTGGGGTTGCTTTGCTGCCTCTGGCACTGGACTGCTTGACCGTGTGCATGGCATTATCAAGTCTGAAGACTACCAACAAATTTTGCAGCATAATGTAGGGCCCAGCGTGAGAAAGCTGGGTTTCCCTCAGAGGTCATGGGTCTTCCAGCAGGACAATGACCCAAAACACACTTCAAAAAGCACTAGAAAATGGTTTGAGAGAAAGCACTGGAGACTTGTAAAGTGGCCAGCAATGAGTCCAGACCTGAATCCTACAGAACACCTGTGAAGAGATCTCTTGATGGCAGTTTGGAGAAGGCCCCCTTCACATCTCAGGGACCTGGAGCAGTTTGCCAAAGAAGAATGGTCTAAAATTCCAGCAGAGCCTTGTAAGAAACTCATTGATGGTTACCGGAAGCGGTTGTGCGCAGTTATTGTGTCTAAAGGTTGTGCTTCCAAGTATTAGGCTGAGGGGGCCAATACTTTTGTCCGGCCCATTTTTGCAGTTTTGTGTAAAATGATCAATGATTTGACTTTCTCTTTTGTGTTTTTTCATTGCAAACAAAATAAATGAAGATAATAATACCAAAGAGTTTGTGCTTGTAATCATTTTCTGGAAGAAACTGAGTATTATCTGACAGAATTGCAGGGGTGCCAATACTTTTGGGCAACACTATATAAATGATTTCTTGTTTCTACATGAATACAACCTGTGCCCAGTCTGTGGCTAAACGGCACAGATGGCATGGATGCCATCTCTGTGCCGCCTGTGCCTTCACGTACCCATTTACTTCATCTAGTGAGCCCCAGCCACAAAACAGACCTGCATATTATTACATGGGTTTGTGTATGGGGGCCATAGAGATCATTGATGTGAAAATGGGGCTGACCTATTGACAAAGCACAGGGTCGTGTGCAATAGAGCCTTAGCATTGGTAAATCCTGACAGCGCATGTGATCTGCCTTATGCAATATTATTATAGTGTGCTCACTGCCTCCTCTTCTGCTTTTCCTATGTCCCAGGTATGTGGGAGAGTTAATTTCGGATACAGAAGCCGATGTCCGTGAAGATGACACCTATTTGTTTGATTTGGACAATAAGGTGAGATTCTGAGCAGCTTTTATCATGTGGAGTGAATGTGCAGTGTGTCCCGAGGCTGCAAAAAGTTCTGCAACTCTTCCATGCTTTGCTTTTCAATTCCTCTTCAGTTTCTGATTTCAGCTTGCTGTCTATGGCCTCTGACAGGTCCAATGCTTCTCACAGCTGATGCTTTGCTACAGTTGTTGCAGAGCAAATCCAAAAGTCCCTTTTAGGTGAAGTCAACAGTTTGCAGAAAAAATATTTTGCAGAGTTTCCTGATTTCTTATTTTGCTGAGGGTTTTTTTTGAGTCTGAGCCAGGGATGGCTTCCCAAGGAATGAAGTATATACCTCTGCTAAATCCACTCCTGGCACCTTTTCTGCAAAGTGTGACTCCAGTTGTAAAATGGCACGGAGTGGGGCCAGATATCTTGCATTTAAAAGTTGCAAAAAAGTTTTAACCTCCCATGCCACTTTTATGAAAGTTAGATTTAATATCATTTACACCAGTTTACTGGTCACGGCCCCAGCAGAGGAGCCATGACATTTATGAAGAGACTCCTTATAAATCAGATGGCTCTTCCATTGCTGTTCAATCTTCATGAGTATACCCTGTTGAGTGCAGTCATCTTATGTCGCAGGTGACCCCTGATGGGAGTGATCATTGCAGATGATGCAGCTGTCATTCTTACATCTTCAGTGCTCATTGATCTTGTGCATTATTTCCAGGACATTTTATACTCCTCACATATAGTAGTCTACATGCTGGGAAAGCCACTGAGTGGTCCGAGCATGCAGGAGACTGGCGGGTGCTGTACGATGTACTCTAAGCCTCTACACTTGACCGCTTTCCACCAGCCACCTTAATTGTGCTCCACTGGCATCGGCCGTCCATTAAAGATCATTACGAACGTGCCCAGAAGGCATGGCCAGCTCCTTTAATGCATCTTTCTGCTCGGGGTCCCGAAGTGGCTGAAATTAGCAGTGGTAATTAAAGTTGGCTTGTGCGGTTGTTCTCTGCTGAGAAGAAAGGAGCACCCCCCTCCTCCTCCTCCGCTTTTTACTTGGTTCCTCAGGACATGAGGAAAACACACAGCTCCTTCTCAGATGGCTGTGGCCTCATTTGTGTTACTTTTTAGTTAATGGTACAGTCTCTGCTGCCTCCTCACCCTCAAACCTGACGGTGCTGTCAAGGAATATGGTGCACACCATCTCCATATTCTGGCTGGCATGGGGCTGCGGTCTTGACAAATGACCCCAATCTCATTGTAAAGCTTCACGGGTGTTGGGGCGTTAACAGTAAATCAATGTAGCTTGGCGTCTGGCGTTTGCAAAGCATTCTGGGTTGACAGCAGCAGGCCACGGTGCCAGCACCACTAAAGTAATTTAATACCATGTGACTTCCAGCTCGCAGGAGCCGCTTCCTGTTACTGATAATGTGATTAATCTGATCCCTGTAAAGCAAATAAATAAGGTCTCGACTGCAAGTGCTAAGAGGATTCATTCCTTGAGTGCCAAGGAGATGCCAAAGAAGCACAACCTGCCCCTTCTCCCGGGTCTCTAGTCTTACCATCTTTCTCTGTATTCATAATATCTTGTGTTACAGGACGGTGAGGTGTATTGCATCGACGCCCGATTCTACGGCAACATCAGTCGCTTCATCAACCACCTCTGCGAGCCCAATCTGCTTCCTGTCCGGGTATTCATGTCCCATCAAGACCTGCGTTTCCCCCGTATAGCTTTTTTCAGCAGTAGACAGATCAACGCAGGAGAACAGATTGGGTGAGCCTGGCACATATACTGCACATATCCTGTTCTCATATCTGCAAGTCACAAATTTGCAAGTCATGCAGCAAATTAAGCTGTATTTTATCAGAACTAGGAAGAAGCTGGGCTAAAGCCTATCAATATCCATGATGGATTAATTGGAGCCCAGCATAACTAAGATATATCTGAATGAGGGGTTGTGTAGGATTACAAAAACATGGCCGCTTACTTCCGGCAATAGTGCCACACCTGTCTGTCTGTGGAATTGCAGCTCAGAACCAATTAAGTGAATGGACTTCCAATACCACACACAGCCTGTGGCCAGGGGTGGTGCTATTTTTATAATTTTATACGTCTCCTTAAAGAGAACATACTTTACTAATAACAGTATGGAGGTTATAAAATTGGACTTTGAGCCTACGGCCTGTGCTAGCTTTAGAAAGCCTCCATCTCTTAATGTAAATGAGTTATCCGTTTAAAGGGACTCTCTTATTTAATATTGGTGCCATTCTGCTGGAATGTGGCATCAATGGCCAATTTGTAGGGGTCTAAGTGGTGGCACTGGTGCTAGAAAGCATCTTGCCAATTTATCTTCTATCAGATTTTTCTTTGCAGCCACATTGATGCTCATGAACTATGGCACTACCATGTCTTTTATGTATGATCTATCTACAGTATATGTGACTGATCGCTGGGACCTCACAGACCACAAGAAACTATGTCTCTGTATGACTGGAGCAGTGGTCATGCTCGCACACTACTCCTTTATTCAAAGTCTGTAGGACTGACTGTACACGACTGTCTTAGTGCCACAGGCTGAGTTGTGATCATGAGGGTCCCAGTGATCAGACATCTATTCTGTAGACAGCCTGTAAGTGTAGAGAGGAACGAATTGGCTAACCTGATTCACTGACCATAAGGTACCATGGGCAACTTGTTTTTTATTATTCTCCTAGGCCTAACCCTAATCATTCAACCTTTAGTGTATAGTTATGATATTGATGGCCTATCCTTAAGATAGACCACAAATATTAGATCAGTAAAGACAGGCCCCCAACCAATCCACTGTTTTGAAGAACTTGCAGCACTTAAGTGAGCACCACCTTATCTTCACATCCATTGGTCACATGACTGTGCTGCATCTCCATCCCATTCAAATGAATAGAGTTGAGCTGCAATACCAAGCACAGCCACTATACAATGTACGGTGCTGTTCTTGGTAAAGACAATATCATAGTCCTAGAAAATGCCTTTAATGAACCATGGCAACCAGTCATGAACGTTCATTTGGTTTGTTACAATTGGTTACTACGTGGTTGTCTTGGTTTAATAGCGTTACTTTGTTCCAACAATAGCGCCACTCCTGTCCATGGGTTGTGACTGGATTTGCAGCTCAGCTCCATAGAAGTGACTGGGACCAAGCTGTTATGCCACACACAGCCTGGTGGACAGGAGTAGCGCTGTTTAGAAATAAAGCAGCCATGTTTTTCTAATTCCAAACAATATTTATTCATTTATTTTTTTAACTCTTTCATTACTAGTGAGGTAAATGAGGCCGACTTTTAACCCATTATGCCTCCTCTTGCAGTTTTGATTATGGTGACCGTTTCTGGGATATTAAGGGCAAGCTCTTCAGTTGTCGCTGTGGCTCCCTCAAGTGCAAGCACTCTGTGATCAAAGTCGCCCCCCAGTGCCAGCCAGCAACCCCTACAGAAGCACCACAAGAGAATGGTCTACCAGACACCAGTTCCACCACACACAGCCTTTGCTGAGAAGACATGGACACCGTTACTTTTGTTTCCCTCCCCTTCACCTCCATTTTTTTTTTTTGTGTGAATCTGTAGAAGGAGCCCCAGATCCCCTGGACATGGTTACTTCCCGTTCTATGAATCAAGCTGGATGTAATTTACTTACAGCGGAGTCTTCTGGATGCCGGTCCACCATGATGTCGAAGAGGAGACATCTCATGGACTCCTTCACTTGTTTCTGTTGGATATTTTCTAAGCAGTCACAGACTAACGTGAATCCTTTCCATGCCAGAGGGTGACCCTGGCAAACAAGGAGTTACCAAGTGAAAAGTATTTTTACCCCCCTCAGCGGGGAAATCATCGTATTAATCTTCTGACAAACAAGTCGCACGTATGTCTTCTCCGGTTGTGCCGCCACCACGGGCTAAGTAGAGATCGACCAGTGAAAGAAAATGGATTCTATCGACTGCTCTTCCAAAGCTGACATTGACCAGAGTCCGGATATATATATATATAGATATATAGATATATATATCTCCTAAATACCCCACAGTAGAGAATTGGGCACAGTCATTGTCAATGGTAGGCCGTGTCTGGTATTGGAGGTTCTACTGAATACTATACATTTCCCATGGACAGCTGGTGCTGTTAAACAAAAATCTAAGAATAGGTCATCAATTAAAAATTTCTAGACCCCCCTCCCCCCTTTGAAAATAATGTATTGTATCCTCTGATGTGTTTTGTTTTAGTAAATACGTGTATTCCTCATGAAATAATTCTGGAGCGTTCTGCATTTTGCTGTTCCTCTGTTATTCTGCCTGGAAAGCTATGAATAAATTGATAACTGGATGCAGCCTTGGTCAGGACTGACTGGACAGTGTCAGATTTTATAACACCCATAAATTTCCAGTAGGAATAACAGAGGAATGGCACAAGGCAGTAGGCTTTAGAATGATTTCATGAGAAATAAGTATTTCCTAAAAACAGACTTGTCAGGAGAGACAACGGATATTCAATTATGTGAAATGGGCTGAGCTGCAATACCACACTCAGCCTGTGGGAAAGAGAGGCGTTATTTCTGGGAGGACTAAAGACACTTTATCTTAAACAATCCTTTTAATGGTTACCCCAAACATTAGTCTGGTCCCAAGCGGCCATAACTTTACACTACCTGTATTTGTGGCACCGTCCTCTCTTCCCCAGATTCGTGCATCGCTTGTAAACAGACAGTATTTTCTCCTTTAGGAAGGGACATTGTGTATATTGATTATCCAGCATTGAAGGCTGAAAGGCCAGGACTTCCCATGCCAAGGAATCGATGCCAGTCTCTTAAGCGTGGCATCCTGCAAAGGGATAATCGTGCAAGAGTTGTCCTCCGCCCACCTTGGACGATCGTTTCCTCCTCACGTAACTGGTCATAGACTGTAAAGCCCTTACACGGTGGCAGCACCCAACTGACCGGACCTGCCGGAAAAAAAAAAAAAAAAAAAACTGAACATTTCCATTAGCAATTTCTACCAGTGGCGAGTGGAACGTCTTGTATTTTCCATGCGATGAATTCCTACGTGATCTTTTTACGACAAAAAAAAAAAAACTCAAAAGTTTGGAAGTTTCAGAGATTAAAAGGTGCTGAATATCCCCTCCCCCCGATTTATATACTGAACAGATACCCTATCAATTGTACCATAAAGAATTCTGATTTTAGGTTAAATTACCAGAAGCAGAAGTTTTTTTAAGAAAAAAAATAAAAAAAAAATGTTAGCAGAAGCGTAGTGTGAATAAATTTTTTTTGTATTTTCTGTTTTTATTTTTTTTGTTTTTATTTTTTCCTTTTAAAATAAATAATAAACCACACAACCTGCCATTGTCGCTGGATTTTAATTTCATTTATTTTTTAAGATTGTCATTAGTGCAGCTACCGGGTTTTTTTTGTTTTTTTTTCCTGTTTTATCACGAGATGTAAGTGCCCTCCCCTCCCCCTCAGATCATTGCCAACATTCAGTCTTCGTTTCCTGTTTTGTTTTCAGTAAAACAATAAAAATGCTTTAAATCTGCGTCTTGTCCTGTCTTTAAAGGCCACTTAAAGGGGATGTGCGGAATTACTGCTCAAGTAATTCACTGCTAGAAAGGGAGTCTAAACTAAGGTTCCTTGTAGGCGACTGTGCGCTGGCCAATGGCCGTGATTGAATGTAATCAGCCATACTTCTGCAGCCCCATTCATTCAATGAAGCACGGCCACAAAACTGGACAAGAATAGGACCTGTAATGGGTTTTGCAGCCCAGACTGTCACCCTGCACATTGATCTGTGTGATACATGGTCATGTGCCTGGGCCGATAGAAATGAATGGGAAAACCCCCCAATAGTATACTGAACTTACCCATGGCTGTCTGCAAGGGGGCTAAGACTAATGAGGATTTAAAGGGACAGCACCACTCTTATATAGGATTGTCTGCTGTCAAGATGTATCCATGGTATGTGCCAATTTTTGTAATGTAAATGTAGTTCAGTTCGAGGAAGCTCCATTATTAGGGCTAGTTCACACAGGGCAAAATGGTCAGGATTTTGACGCAGAATCCACGTCAAAATCCTGCCCCCTCCCACTTAAATCAATGGGAGCCAGTCATTTCCTTTTCCCGCTGGACTTCGTTTTTAGTAAAAACTGATGTGATTTATTGTTGACCATTACTCTGAGACCCATCAGAAGAATATCCAGAAAGTAAACTTCTAACAGATTCCTTGTCATGTCCCACCCACTAAGCCTATGCACCAGTTTTACATGGAGTGTTCCTTTAACCAGATCCATCTTTCTCACTATGGTCAGCGGTTACATTTGTAGAATTTTAGAGCCCCCAATTTCCATACAGGGAGAACTAAAAAAAAAATCAAATCTCAGCGCTGTAATGTAGACTGAGGCACGTCGGCGGTGTGAGGTGAGGAGGAGGAGGCGCAGCAGATGTTTTATTGGCCTATAAGTCACCGAGGATTCGCCGTGCGTCTGAGTCCTGTTTGTATCTTTCCTGTGACCCATTAAAAGGTTTCAGTAGCTGCACAGCTAAAAGCTTTTCCAAAGTATTTGCTAGAACGTGTCCCCAGGGCGCTGTTCCTGCCGTCTGTGTGGAATCCGGTATTGTCTGTAGGTATGTAGCACACAGCCCCGCCGCCATGGAGAGCGCAGAGGAATATTATCCTATTAAAGACACAAGTCGATGAAATCCACTGATCGCCTCCATGTCTATGGCGACGTGGACGCACAGGCAGGCAGAAGTCTGACCGCATAAAAATGATATGTGACAATATGCCACGGTCTGACAGGGTAAGCGCTATCGATTGGCATCGCTCACTTCCTCTGCCATGATGATGGTTTCCTTGTCAATATCTTTTACCCTATAGAAAATACAATATCAGAATAGAAGGGCTATCTTACCCTACTATGGCGGAACCATTAGCTGACTGCAGGGGGTGCCATTACAGTGACTATGCCAGGGATCAGCAATCTTCAGGACTCCAGCTGTTGATAAACTACAATTCCCAAAATGCACATTCACTTGTCTGTTCTTAGAAATCCCTTAGAAATGAGCAAAGCATGCTGGGAGTTGAAGTTTCGCAACAGCTGGAGTTCCAAAGGTTGAAGAGAATCTTAGCAATGGGATGCGTCTTATCTGGCCCTAGGGGCATTACTGATCCTGGGTAGACATTATATGTAGTCTTATGAGTAATATTTTGTCCCGAGGGTATGACCAAGAGAAGATTTAAAGGGATTGTCCAGAATGCCAAATTAAGGCAAAAAAAAAAAACAGCGCCATACTTGCCCACAGGCTTTTGCGAGTATTGCAGCACAGCTCCATTTCCTTGGATCCATCTAAGCTGTAATACCAGAAACAACCCACGGACAGGTGTGGCGCTGTTTTTTCAATAAATTGGGCATGTTCTTGTAATCCCAAGCAGCCCCTTTAAGACCACACGGACACTACAGTGTGCCCAGTATAATTCCATGAATAACAAAATGGACAGCATATGGATGACATCCGCAGACCCACATACTCTAATGAATGAGCCTGGAATGCAAAATGGACACGAATAGGACCTGCCCTGATTTTGGGTCGTGGGTCATGTCCTGTCCTGTGCTGTCCCATCCCCGTCATCCCTTACCCAGAACCATGAAAAAAGCTATGGTTTGTATGGGGCCATAGAAAAGAATGGGATATGATACCTACCGAATATAAGGTCCTTAGCATGAGGCCCAAGTCTGTGCTCACCCCAGGCACCCATTCCTCCTCCCACAAGCTCTTACAATGTAGACCCCATACCGTGACTGCTCTTTTCGCCTTGTATCTCTATATAATAAGAAGCTAATAGAAATGGCTGAGATTTGTTTTATGGATATTCATGAGATTTATCCACCTGTTTTATTCTCTTCTGATCCAATTCACTCATCTAAAATACCTAAATTACAGTGGCCTTTTAATCCAGAATGGAGCTATCATTTAGTCACAGAGTCACCCAGGCTTCATTGCTATGCATAGCCCAGGCTCCGCCCTCTCCTCCTTCTGGCTCCTCCTGATTCTACACTGAATTCAATGCAATGTCCGATCTATAGTAAATTATTAGATTCATTTGCGATCCAGCAATATGGCAGTATAGGAAGGTACTCCATAGTGGATCCAGTAGGTGGCGATAATTCGAGGTAGTACCGCCTACCGCATCCACGCCATACCAGAGAGAACCTACGTTTAACCACACCATCATGGCATCAACCCATATAGTAGGGGCCTAGAGAATCTGGCAGACATTGCTGGACCTTGTTATATACTGGGGTCTGACAACTCTGTTCTCAACTACTTCCTGTTGTCAAGAGAACACCCACCCATACAGAAGAACGGGGGTAAAACTAGAGACCAATACAAAGAGAGTCTAAGTAAACTGGACCTCAGAGACAGTGCAGAGTAAAGACTTGGTAGGTGCCAGGATATCAAATAGAAGGATTTCAGAATTTCTGGATTACCGGATACTGGATTAACAGAGTCTTGTGATATGAGACCTGGTCAGAGGAATAGTAGATTACTGTATCTGTGACTAGTTTTATTGTCTATGTAAGCAGTTAGTAATGTCAGCAGGAGACAGACCCGTTTGCTCATACTTCAGCATGCTCAGGCTAAGTGTTCCCTTGTGACCCATACATAGCAGTCCTGATTGACTTGTAAATTTGGTCCTGAACACCTTCCTAACACCATGTTTCATTACCTACAAAGTGCAAAGTTCAGCAGCAATGAATCTATACAGGCAATTGATGCTGACAAAGAGGGGACAGTAATGGGGATGGGGGGTAACTTGGTTTATTTTCAGCACCCAATATGCTAAATAGCCTCTCTGCCATCTGGTGGTTGGTTCTGGGCTGCAGGAGATAGTCTAACACTACCCCGCCCTTACAGTAGAGAGCCTCATTAGCATATTGGGAGCGGAGACAAACAGAGATGATTGCTCAGGAATGGCGGGGGCTAGAGAAAAACTATGCTGTAAGCAAATGAAGGGGATCTATTCAAGGATGGAGTTGGTGGAGGTGGTTCAACGTCCTCTTTAAGACCTCCTTTGATGTCTACAATAAAGCAGCTTTAGTAAATCATAGCGCCCCTTTTAGCACCAACCATCAATAAGAAGACGCAGTCAGATCCTCACCGACTGTTAAAACTTGGGTTGCGGTGATCTTTTACCCCAACCCTGAAAGCACCTTTATAAAGGGGGCACAATCTATTCAGACTGCCCCAAGAGCCAAAATAGAACGAGATGTGCCCCCATGAGGGCAAGGCCTTTACCCCAATCCGAGGTGTGCATAGCCTAGGAACAATATGGGCAGTTGCATTGGGGCCCTGTAGAGATGGGGGCCCACTACAACCCTAAAAGTATCTTAGACTGCACATGAGGGACTGAGCCAATGATTGTCATGGCGGACAGTTAGTGGGGATAAGGGGTACTCCCTGCAGGATGTGTCCCCCCAATGCCCAGGTGTACAACGTTCTGTAAAATGAAGCACTAACAGAACTAGTAATGTCTGGCGGATTCTGCATCATAACCAAGAAAACTAAGTAACCTTGGGGAAGAATGAAAGGGTTAAAGGAGAGCTTCCCTTTTCCTCCAGAGAACAGGATTTGGGTTGCAACTTGCTCTACATCCTCTGTTGACTGGTAGATCATTCCCTGTGGTGGCCGCTCCTGGAGACCCTTCTCCTTGTTCTGCCAAGATGCTGAAAAAACTGATCCGTCCCTCCGGCTGGAAAGAAACCAAATGTTCTGTGGAGTATGGTGAGTGTCATGGCAGACAGGGCGATGGGTGTCCTCAGCAGAGAATACTGGGGGGCAGAGTCTGGGGTCCCCTATTGAATGTACTGGCTTCATATATGAGGGCCGTGTTAGGATCAATATATATAATAGAGTTTGGAAATGGAGGGGCACCATAGGATGGACATTTCTATACCCTGCTCTGGGGCAACATTAAAGTTGGTAGCAGTGTAAACTATAGGGGACGTAATGCTTTGCTTGCCCTCACTATATATACATGGCCCTCTTTTATTACATTGCTAGATATCTCATTCAGCCATTCTAGGCTATATCTGTTTCTGGGAAAGATGAGTGACCAGCAATATGGCCACCATTACAGTATAGACAGGGGTTGTACTCAACTTTCTTAGACTTCTGAATGGCAGATATGCCTAGTTTTGCAGTGATCTATCAGTACAGAATGTTTCGTAGCATAAGTTGTCAATATCCATATGCAGGGGCCTGGGAACATTTTTATGTTAACCCCTTGCTTACTAGATATTGATAGAAAGACTACTGGAGAGCCAGGACGATGAAGTTCCTCATTGACCTCCATTAACTGAACTGTACTAGACCAGACCAGGTACGCAACATGTAGCCATAGGGCCCGATGGGGCCCACATCCAGCAGCGAGAATTAGCCCTTGACTCTAACTTTTCTAATTTTTGCATATTTTAAGGACATTGGAAACTGCCCCATACACATTTATAGTCTGTCTGCCCTGAGCTACCACTAGAGGGATCCCACTGCATACATCAGCTCAATGAAAGCTGTATACATGTGTGTGCAGGAAGCTCCCTCTAGTGATGTCTTCAGACATTCAGAATTTTATCATGTAACTCAATAGCTGTGTAAATACACCCTCCAGCAACTTTAACTGAACATTTGCAGTATACTATGGATGAGACTTCATGGTTAATTGCTATATATACCAATTCAATAAAAGTTGTATACATGTGTGTGTGTGCAGTAGGTTCCCCATAGTGGTGACTCAAAATGCACCCTCTAGCAACTTTACCAGAAAATCTAAAGTGTACTAAAATTTTCTGGACGAGACCTCATACTTATCTACTGGTTACACCAGATCCTCGTAGTGGTGGCTTCAGACAATATTATAGTTTATGGCTCAGTGAAGAACCTCTGGCAACTTTAACACAACAGTTACGGTACACCATATTCTATGTATGGGATATCCTACTTTTCTACTGGTTTATAGGGAACCTCTGGACAAATGACTCACATGTCCTGTATGTACCACATTATATCTGATTATATACTGGGTTAATGTTTATATATACATGACTACCCACAATGCAACAGGAAGTGCACAGGAAATAACCAGCCTCTTGCATTTCCCTGGTAGCTGAAGTATATAGTTTGTGACCTCAGACTTGCACAGTCCTGGGTGGTTTATGCCACCTCGAATTGCCCAGTTTGTGTAAAGAATTGCTCCCTCTACTGGTAATTGCATGATACTGTGCTATACCCATAGGCTTGGTTTATAGATTACACAACTATGACTATCTGTCCATTGACTATATACGTCCGGGCGGTTGGCACTTATCTTTACAAAGACATTCCCATACACCCTTGCAGGGTTAGTAGGTGCCTGATTTTGGGAGCCAGTTGTTATTTAACACTGGACATCCCAGAAAGAAGGCCAGAATGGTTTATTAGCGATCCTGCCATCCTGGCCAATACATACAGTACAAAGCTCTCAATGAGCGCTGTGTATACAGCAATGTAAGTCGCCATGATGTGACTTCTTCCCGACCCAGCGATCATATAATCTGCCTGGTGTCAGGAACTGTAGGAACTGTTGGGTCCTAGAGGACCCAGATTAGCTCTGGGTTGTATAATAGGAGGCTGTATTTCTCCTGTATCAGCCCCAGTCACAGGCTCTAGCCCCTGCCTCTAAAACTAAGTACTACTTACATAAAGATCTCCATATTGGAGAGGGAAAACTGTTAAAAAAATATAAAAGTTAGTAATACCTTGTGCTATAAAAAAATATCTAAAACAAAAAATGTGAAAAAAACACATTTTCCTCCTCTATTTTTTCTATATCTATCTGGATATTTTATATACTGTATATATATACATATACCCCTGAAAATGTGTTGTCATGAACCAGTGGATATGGTCCAGTTATGAAGGGGTTAAGTATGACATACATATTCTATCACAGACGCAGTATATATGGATCCTGTCACATGTGAAGTACAAATTACATTGTGCAATAATAATATGGTTCTACATTGCGATCTCTGTGCAGCGCCACCTGGTGGTTATCACTGGCACAGCAGCCTAGATATACAAGTTTGGGGATCATAGACACCTGTTGTTTGGGTCGTTAGAATTAAAGCTCATTATGATGTACACTAAGGGTTAACCACATGCTTAATATATTGACTCCTAATCTATAAAGAGATGGATGGAGCTGAGACCACATGACTAATGGAGCTGTCTGACTACGATGACTGTATCGGGAATATTTGCATTCATCTTTAAGGTAATTATTAGAATTTATGGTTTCATTAGTTCTGCTGTGAGAGATGAACTGTTAATTCAATTCCTCTAACTCCAAGGGAAAATAAGTAACGTCAAAGAGAACTTACTGAAAACTGCAGCAGAGTAACAAGAGAGAACATGATAATACACACCACAGCTGCTGCAGAACATTATAATACACACCACAGCTGCTGTAGAACAGCATAATACACACCACAGCTGCTGTAGAACATCATAATACACATCTCAGCTGCTGCAGAACATCATAATACAAATCTCAGCTGCTGCAGGACATCTTTATGAAAAGAATAAAGATGTTTTATGTCAGAAGACGTCTTCAGATTGACCATTACGTCTTGGTAGATGTGTATCTGTTGAACATTATCAGACATAGAGAGTAGCAGCCGGAGAAGAACTTCTGGCATAACCATACAATGATGGAGTATCTCCTTAACTATTGTGTCTTTCAGCTCTCCGATCTGTAGGCTACAACAGCTGGAACCTTTTGGCTCTGGGCGTTGAATATGGAGGTTCTTGGTCAAAGTCCAATAAAGAGAGGTCAACAGGCAAACCAGTGGAAGAGGAGGAAATGGTCCAACTGGGAAACGAGTCTTATGAAGGATCCAGCCAGCAGACCTTCTATCATACTGTCCACCAATTGTGTGTCATGAACAAGGTCGAAGAAGAACATCTTTCCAAAAGGTCAGAAGAAAATGATGACCAGGAACTGTATAGTTTGGTGGATTTCCACCAGCGGCATAAAGTCTACATAACAGATCATGGGGATGGGTGAGTCTCTTTCAGATTACAACAAACTTTTTTGGGTGGTTATCTTCATGGACAAACTTAGACAAGGACCAAGGTCTCCCTAATCCTGTAAGAAAATGTGTCATAAAACCTTGGTACTTAAAGGGGTACTCCCACGTCGCATACTTACCCGTCTTCGTTCCTCTAAAATCTTCTGTCTTCCAGCTTTGTCTTGTCATTGGTGGGTGGGGTCACATATGCAAAGCCAAGCGGCGAGATGCCGCCGGCCCTGCGTGTGCGCTCATAGACCAGTCTAGCCTTCACAATGCGAATACAGACCCGACATCCTGCGGGTCTGTATTAGCATTGTGAAGGCTACACTGGTGTATGAGCGTGCACGCAGGGCCGGCGGCATCTCACCGCTTGGCTTTGCATATGTGACCCCGGAGCGGAACAGCATCGCTTCTGCCGCTGCTGTCTTCATGCAGGGCAGAAGCATAGCGATGTGCCTGTGCCGGCGTCTAACAGTCCCCAGCATCCGCCCATTACAGCGGATGCCGGGGAGTTAGACGCCGGCACAAGTGAAGTCAGCAACATCGCTATGTGCCTGCCCTGCATGAAGACAGCAGCGGCAGGAGCGATGCTGTTATTCCACTCCTCCGCCCCCCCGCCCCGGAATATCAGCATCGCTTCTGCCGCTGCTGTCTTCATGCAGGGCAGGCACATAGAGATGTTGCTGGCTTCACCTGTCCCCCAAAGGGTAAACTACCCCCCCCCCTCCAGGCTCGCTCCCGTGTACTTAGCCCCTCCTCCCTCCCCCCTGAGAGCAGGCAGACACATCACTTGACTCAGGAGCAGCTAGGTCAGGGCTGTGGCCACAAAAAAATGAATAAAGTGAGATAGTGGCCAAACAAAGCAGTTTTGCTGAAGCATTGTATTTAGGAAAAGTCTTACATTCACATTTACAAGCATTATAGATAGGATCCTTGTGACGGGACAACCCCTTTAACTCCACCAATAACATATCTGTAGACCCTCAAGATTTGGTGTAGGTTCTAAATGTGGTCTCCTATAGAAACGTCACCCTGTGCAGAGCAGATAAATCTTTCTGTGACTTCATAGTCAACATGGAGGAGAACCAACTCCTCCCAACAGTGATGCTATGGGTATGACCATCCAGTCAACTCTAGGAAGACCATCAAAGAAGACACTCAATTCAATGTGAAATCTCCTACTTCCACTCACCTAGTGTTCATCTTCTAAAGTACATGGGCACCAACAAGTTATAAAACAGGGGTCTTGTGTAAGGATGGTTACAAACAGTATCTCCCAATCCAACCAGTGAGGCTGGGGAATGGGGCAGAGAGTTCATCTGCAATTTATACCAATGGTCTGATATACATAAGACAAAACTTCACCAAATCTATAAATATATATATATGTTCTGCTGTGTACATACATAGATATACCCCTCCCCCTCATATACATTTTATGGTGAGGGTGTTCCTGCTGACTGTTCCCAAGTGGCCACCAGTGGAGGTCAGGGACGAACCACCAGGTCTTGAACCTGTCTGACCGACATGTCATAAATCTAGGAGAGCCCCTTTGAGTAATCCCTAGTACATGAAATCTGCAGCAGAAGATCTGGACGCCAAAGATCTGTGACAGCCCCAACTGCCTCTTGTAGTCAGATGCGATGCTCCAGTTTTTCTGGTTAATTACAGCAAATCTGGATAAAAAACAAGAATGGGAAAGAGATGCAATCTGACATTTTTTTTTAATGTCCTGTCGCAGTCCCCTGAGATTTCCTTCCCCGAGATGTGAGACAGCTTTAAAAATGAGCTGGGGACTAAGGGAATCCTTAACCCTTTGCATTCTGTAATGTTACAGCGCTATGTAAGGAAACAGAGTGAAAGAATTACTTATCAGTGACAGTCATATTCAGGGCCAGCGACCTGTGCATAACACTCACCTCTGCTGAAGAGGGCGCCACCAATGACTTGGCACTTGAGGTTTGTAACCATAGGTGTAACATGAAGCTCCTGGGCTCTAATGCTAAATCTGTACCAGGCCCCCCAAGTATAATATTTCATATATACTTACTGGTATCTTCATATTGGAAAGAGACACCTTATAAGGCTGAGGCCACATGTTGTGGAAATGCAGCTTTTTTGTTTCAGATTTTGTTGCGGTTTTTTGAGCCAAAGCGAGGAGTGGATTGAGCAGAAGGTAGAGGTATAAGTACTTTATATATATCTTCCATTCCTCTTGTAGCCACTACTGGCTTTGGCTCAAAAAAAGGCAACAAAATCTGCAACAAAAAAAGCTGCATTTCTGCAACGTGGGGTCTCAGCTTAAGTTCCGCTAATGCTCTTGACCCAGGAACAATCACAGCCTATGCAAGTCCTGAAGTTATTCCTCAGCCGCCATCTACCACCAGTCTTTATACAAAGGGCGGGTTCACACCTGCGCCCGATCTCCGCTTTTCAGGTTTCCGTCTTCTGCCCGAGAAACTGGACAGGTTACGGAAACCGGCAATCAGTTTTCAAACCCATTCACTTGAATGGGTTTGCAAAGTGACCGCCTGTGTGCATCTTCTGCCTCTCCGCGGCAGAAGATGCACAGCGGTTTCGCTGCGGAGACCAGAAGAAGCTCACGGGTGGGCACTGACTGCCGGGTTTCCATCTCCTGTCCAGTTTCTCGGGCAGAAGATGGAAACCTACAAAGCGGAGACCGGGCGCAGGTGTGAACCCGCCCTAACAGACATTATATAACTTTCATATACGCCACAAGATCTAATTGTGCTGAGACAATTTCAGGTAATGGGCCATAAACAGGGTGGGGTTTGGGAGTGTTCTAGATTCAATTGTTGGGATATATTGGCTCATTTACTGTATGTATAGAACTGTTATCCAGGCGTTATATGTTGGTACTATCTGAGCACAGTGTGGCGGTATTTAGACATTCTACTGTACTACATTATGGTATATTAGTAGCAGAATAGGATGGGCTACATCTATGGTTACATTGCTATTTACGTATTGCATTACATAGTGCTGGCAATGGAACAATTTTGCATGGTCTCTGTACACCATATGGCAGTAGATCAGAAAGAAGAGGAGCCGATAGTAAGGCCCTGAATTGAACTCCATGTTATTTAATGCAATTTAATGCACTAAAGCTGCTTGCCTTCCAAGAGGTACTATGGCTTTTTAAATCCTGATCTTCTTAGTTGATGAATAGAATGCCAGTATGGCAGTGAAGACTGATGCACACACCAGACAGAGTATTAGAAGAGAAAGAAGGTGTAACAGTGTTAATATATGTGTCATTCCGGGTCTGTGGATGGCTGGGTGGATGGAGCAACAAAATAAGTTTGGGCATTTTCAGGGTTTATTAGTTCCCTAAGACAGAGACAATGAGTGGTGTGTGATAGATCTAGTGCTGCATAATACATGAGGTGGACGGATGTATGGGTGATGGGTAAGAGGCTTGCAATGACAAACTATGGGGCCAAATTAAAGGAAACTGCTGTGTTGTCACCCTGACGAATAGTTCTCCTAATGAAGATCAGATTGTTTCCGGCTCTCACTAGTGATGTCATAGCTGGGCTTGATTCTGGTAATTTAGTTACAGGCTCAGAATAGTTAAGTCAATGAATGTTGGCAAAGTAATAGGGCATCGCTGCCAAGCAGAGGGAACCATACCGAACAGGCGACTGAAGGCTGAGGGGCAAGGCATATCAATAGACCACAATATGGGACGTAAGCTAAGTGGCATCAGAGAGACTCTCTGGAGTCCTAATACCATTCACTAGATGTATTGGACAGATCAATTATAGAGGCAGTATTATAATAGTTGTAATTGTACATAGGAACAGTATTATTGCAGTTATATTATTGTACATAGGAGCAGTATTATAGTAGTTATATTCTTGTACATAGGGGGCAGTATTATAGTAGTTATATTCTTGTACATAGCAGCAGTATTATAGTAGTTATATTCTTGTACATAGGAGCAGTATTATAGTACTTATATTCTAGTACATAGGGGGCAGTACTATAGTAATTATATTATTGTACATAGGAGGCAGTATTATAGTAGTTATATTCTTGTACATAGTAGCAGTATTATAGTACTTATATTCTAGTACATAGGGGGCAGTACTATAGTAATTATTGTCGTATGTCCGTCTCACAGCGGGGCGAGGTAGGACATAGTGTATATGAGTTCTTGGATATTAGAGAGCTCAGACGAAGGGACAATCCCAGACAGCAGTTGTTGTTAAGGTTTTACTTCTCTTCTCTTCACACAGTCTCCACAGCTATCACATACAGTACATGAGTCTTTCATAACAGATATCACTGTATACTGGCAGTTGTACTTATCACTGGGAAAGATGGATGTCTCAATCAGTTCTGGCCTTCAGCTGCTCAGCTAAACTCCCTTCTGTTATCACTGTTCTGTTCTACAGTCCAGAGTTTCTAGCTTTGCTTCAGGACCAACATGGCATCTCTTCCCTTTCCCTATTACTCCCCTGGATCACTGTCTCCCTCCCAGCACACCCTGCTGTGTCAGTGACCACTTCCTGTGTCTCTTGTTAGAGCTTTAACTCCACAGGTGCTGGATGATTTTACATCATGGCTGCAGTCTGTCTCTACCTGTCACACTCTCCCCCGCTAATTTCATGTCGTCCCTGACATTGGCCCAAAAATATGGCCTACGTATGGTTAATTTGGACCCAATTGGAACTGTCCTTACTCAAAGGTCAACACCCCTTTTTCCTGATTGTAGGACGTCTCCCACATCCAGGATCCCAGTATCTAACTGGTGGATGTCTCCATTGTCCCTTCTACTGTCCTTAGTGAAGAGATGTGAGACAGTGTCCATAGTACTTCCCTCAACATTAACACATCAATGATAACCATAACCTGACTAAACATAACATTAACAATAACCTTTTTTTCATTCTTCAGCTGGAGCTCTTCCTCCGTCTTCAACCAGCTCTGAACAACTATCCTCAAAGTAGGTTGACTCTAATCACAATAACCAAACCAGTCTATTCATCACAGTTAAAGTCCTCAGTAAAGTAGATTGTTGGTAGATACCACTCTGGTCGGTTTACCTGATCCTTAGGTGTCCACACCTTTCTGAACTGGACAGTTCTTGGTACTTCTCTTGGTTCTCCTAGAGTGTCATACGTCAGGATCACCGGTTTTCTTACTTCTCTACTTGATGCTTTCCTGCTGGGTAGTTCTCTTGATGATTCAGTCCTAGCAGCTCCAATAGTCTCTGCTTCCATGTCGCTTGTTAGTTCATTCTCTGATGTGTTCGGAACTGCATCTGTAGGTCCTCGCTCTTCCATTGGACAACCTATTTCTGCATCCTCTAGGGGTTCCTCTGCTCTTACCTCTTCAACCATTTCTTCAGTAACTGGTGACGGATCATCTGAGACCATACAGTTATTGGGTGCATTTTGAGGTACAAACTCAGGAGCCTCAGGACATAACTCACTTTGTTGAGGAATGTTGGTTCCGCGTCTGTTCGGTATACGGAATACAAGGGTTTGATTTTCCTCATCTGAACTCTCACTGTCATCACTTCCATCAATAACTTCCTTCCTACGTCGTTGTCTGAGAGGTTTTGATCGACGTTTATCAACTTCCTGAATGGCTTGCTGTGGTGGCAGGTAATCACATGGTAGGAGTAGATTTCGGTGCAATATTCTTGTTTTATTATCTCCTATTTCTGTTCTTACTTCATAAACAGGGCTGTCATCAGATTTTCTCCTCACAACCACATAAACCTTCTCTTCCCAATATGATCGAAGTTTTCCTGGACCCCCTTTCTCTCGTAGGTTTCTGACTAACACACGACTTCCCGGTGTCAATTCTGCTCCATGACATCTTCTGTCATAGTATTCTTTGCTCTTTTTCTGCTCTTCCGCATTCACTTTTGATGCTATGTTGTATGCTTCATTCATACGTTCCCTCCATACCCGGACATACTCAGGATACGTCTTGTATGTTTCTGAAACTGGGGTATCGAACATAATATCAATGGGTAGCCTTGGGGATCGACCAAACAAAAGGAAGAATGGCGAGTAACCTGTTGCTTCACTCTTGGTGCAGTTATAGGCATGTACCATTTTTGTTACAGAATTCTTCCAATCTCTTTTCTCAACAGTTGTCAGAGTCCTCAACATTGACAGTAATGTCCTATTGAAGCGTTCTACTTGTCCATTTCCTTCTGGGTGATAGGGCGTAGTGTGCGATCTTTGGATTCTACAGTATTTTCCTAACTTGGCAAAGAGTTGGTTCTCAAACTCTCTTCCTTGGTCATGATGTAGTTTAGTAGGAAATCCAAACTTCAGAGCAAAATCATTGAAGATCTTTTCTGCTGCTGTCCTGCCTGATTTATTAGTAGTGGCATACGCTTGAGCAAATCGAGTAAAATGGTCCATTAACACTAGGATGTATTCATATCCACCCTTGCACTGCTCCAGGTGTAGGAAGTCTATTGAAACCATTTCAAACGGGTAAGTAGTTTGGATGTGGCCCATGGGCGCTCTGGTCGCCTTGTTAGGATGTTTGTCTTTCAAACACCCACATTCTCTGGTCACATATCTTTCGATATCTCTTTGCATATAGGGCCAGAAGAACCGTTCACGAATTAGGTTCACTGTTCTTTCTACCCCCAGGTGTCCCATCTCTTCATGGAGTTCTTTGAAAACCAATCTGTGGTATACCCTGGGTAACACTAACTGTTGGTTCGGTCCTCTCTGACGGTATAAGATATCGTCTGAGCTGAAGTATAACTTTGACCATTCTCTCAGTAAAGTAGTTACTTCTGGTGATTCCGACTCCCTCTCTCGTCTTCCTGGAACCCTGTTCTGGTCCATATACTGGAGGACTCTTCCAATTGTTTCATCTTCTTGTTGCGCTTTCCTGATAGATTCTTTTGACAGTTGTTGGATGGACATGGGGGTATAATCTTGTTCCCTCACTTCCATAACGCTTGCTACTGTCAATGGACACCACAGTGGTGTATATTCCTGCTTCTGAATTTCTATCGCCTGAGTGGTGCTCCTAATGGTTCCCAGGCAGATTTCCTCTGAGCAAGCTTGCATAAATTCTTCAGGCTCTAACGGCATCCTAGACAATCCATCTGCGTCAGCATTGCATCTTCCTGGCCTGTACTTAATACTGAAGTTGAAGTCAGCCAGTTCTGCTACCCACCTCTGACCAGTCGCGTTCAGTTTTGCTGTCGTGAGGACATAGGTCAAAGGATTATTATCAGTGTAGACCTCAAACTCTTGACTGTAATACAGATAATCCCTAAATCGTTCGCAGATAGCCCACTTCATTGCAAGGAACTCGAGTTTCCCAGAATGTAGATGGTAGTTTTTCTCAGCGGCTGTCAGTGTTCTGGAACCATAGCCGATGACTCTTAGCATGCCATTCTGTCGTTGATACAGGGCAGCTCCAAGCCCCACCTGAGAAGCATCACAGTGAAGGATGAAAGGGTGGTTAAAATCTGGATATCCCATGATGGGCGGTTTCACAAGATAATTCACTAGTTCTTCTAGTACTTCCTGGTGTCCTGCAGTCCAATTGATTGGTTGCTGCGCAGAAACAGTGTTTCTTTCCTTCGGCTGTGACCCGCCTCTGGTCTTTTTCCTATTTACTGATGTGGGTGAGCTAATTGGCATGCCCAAGAGGGTATATAGTGGAGCTGCAATCCGGGAAAAGTTCTTGATATATGTTCTGTAGTAGGAGAGGAATCCCAAGATCTTCCTCAACTCCCCCACTGTAGATGGAGGCTTGTCTTTCAATGACATTACTGGAGCGATCTCTGCTGGGTCCATGGTATAACCATCTCCAGACACGATTTTTCCCAGAAATCGAACCTGTCTCTTGAACAGTTCACACTTCTTTGGTGTCAACTTTACTCCATGTTGCTGGTAACGTTGGAGTACTGATCTCACATGTTCGACATGTTCAGCAAAGGTCTTGCTGTGTACCACCGTATCGTCTAAGTAAGGCTGGCAAATGTCATCTCTTAATCCTTCTAAACATGTTTCCATACTTCTCTGGAATTCTGCAGGAGCAGAACTAAGTCCAAACGGTATACGGATCCACTCGTACAGTCCCCATGGTGTGATGAAGGCTGTTAAATGTCGACTGGACTCTTCCACAAAACCTTGGTGATAGGCCTTCCCTTGGTCAAGAACAGAGAACCAGGTACTTCCTGACAAGTTATCCAGCATGTCTTGAATTTTAGGGATTGGGTGCCGGTCAGGGATTGACTTCCTATTCAGTTCCCTGTAGTCACAACAGAGTCTCAATGTACCATCTTTCTTCCTGACACATACGATCGGGGAGGAATAGGATGATTTAGACTTTTGGATCCATCCCCTGTTGATTAGATCCTGCAGGTATTCTTTCACTTCTTGGTGTAATGGTTTAGGTACAGACATATAACTTTTAGTTACTGGGGTAGTGTCTCTCAAATTGATCTTCAGGTTCAATGATGGTATACAGCCTATGTCAGAGTCATCTTTAGAGAATGCATGGCATTCTTCCCTCAGCATCTGTTTCACTACCGGCAGTTCTTCAGCACTCAGCTGTTCCAGAGGTACTGGGGGATCCCACAGTTCTGGTGTAGTTTGTACAGGTCTTTCGACTAGACAACCATTGTTACTGGGTTGTACCACCGAATTCATGGAAGAGAACTGCGCTGGTCTCACATTGGCAGGATACACAGTCTTAATGGTTTCTAGATGGCCTAACACAGTTTTGGGGTTCAGCCTCACTTCATGCTTTGTCGCATTTCTCACCAACACAGCCACCCGAGCAAAACCACCAGTAGGTATAGTCAATATGGTCTCACCTTGGATAATGCCCTCAGGAAGATCTGAAGAGTCTTTCGGTACAAACAGTCTCTCTTGTGGTTTTCTTCCTGGTTCCATTCGTACACCACACTTCACTCTCACCGTTCTATTTGCAGGAATGATGGTTGGACGCGAGCCGAGTTTGACTTCCTTCAACCTCACCGTGTTCTGTGCTTCCTTTATCCTGCTGACCACCTTCTCCGCTTCCCTGCTAGATATGGTAAACGAGGGGGCTATAGCATCTATTAACGGTGTCAAGGAATTAGTTCGCTGAATGACCTCATTGATCACATTGTACCCAAGGATCGGTTCTTCAGCCACCTTTGGATCACTTGTGACTAGAAAGGGTACGAGTAACTCAATAGCGTTGTTCTTCTTAGCTTTCAGCTGAAACATCACTTCCACCCAACCTAGAAAAGGGATTTCAGTTTGGTTCACGGCTCGACCACAGAGTTCTACCGGACCCATGAGTTCTGCAACTGGATGAAGACAAGTTTGCGGCAAATGACTCCTTCTCCAATCTTCATTTATAATGCTGGCTTGAGCTCCTGTGTCCCACAAAGCTTTCACTAGGAGTCCATTTAGCTTACATTGAATCAAGCACTTCTCACCAATTAGGCTAATGAGTCTGTCTTCACTACCTGAGAACTGTCCTTGGTTCTGGGGGTGCCTGATCAGACTATCACACTGATCGCCGAGTGGTTGATGCCCCTGTCCGCCTTGCTGTAACTGTTGAAGACGATCACTTACCTGGGGATAAGACTGATACAACTTCTGTATATCTGAAGCTGTTCTGGTGAGGGGTGGTGTTTGTTTTTGGGACTTCATCTGCTTAGAAGATCGTGACTTTGGACATCCACTGGCATAATGCCCTTCTTCACCACACCCCCAACAATGGACACAGGCGGCACTTCGATTTGACACTCGACATGCTTCACAAGCAGGTCGTCTTCTCTTCTGAAAAACCCCTCCAGATCTGACTGGTCTTGGCTCTGGTTTAGCGCGAATCAACTTTTTCACTTCCGCTAATTCAGCTCGGAGTTCCCCAAATGCTTTCTCCCAATTAGTGTCGGCTGTTCTCTCTATCAAAGATGATTTGGTGTGCACCGCATGTGTAGGAGAATCTTCTCGCCTACCTTCCGGCTGATCATTAGACATATTCATTTTCAGCTGGCCCAGCTTGGTCATTTTAGTTATAGAGCCCTTCTTTAATTTTTGTTCACTCTCAGACTCCAAGCTAGCTGCCTCGTTCATCTTCTCAATTAGGGTTTCATCTGGAATGTTAGGATCTTCCAGGTACTGCTTCATTTGCAACTTTATGTCTTTACTTATTAACCCGGTTCCTAAAGATCTCAAAAACTTCTTCTGTACTAGTCCTGCAACAAACCTTTCCTCTGCATCTACTTCGCTGGATGCAAACAACAGCTTGTCTTTGAGTTCTATGGCTCTGAACAAGAAGCTTTGAGGAGATTCCTTGGTATCTTGAGAGATGTTGATGAGTCTATGGAACAGCTCTGAGGTGTTTTCTTCTTTTTAGTGCCCTTTTAAGATCATTTTCAGTTGTGGTAAGGTCAAGTGACTTTTCATTTCTAGCATGTTCCGCAAATTCAGTCCTGGGCTGATAGCTTTTACCACTGCCTCGATAATTTCTTCCGGCAGATAGCCATTCTGTAATCCTGCCTCTATCTGGTGCATCAGGTTTGTGTAAGACAGTTTGTCTTTTTGTTCATGTTCTCCAATCTGTCCCAGGATCTTGAAATCTTTCCTGATAGTGATTTGTGATGCTAGAGAGGTCTGTTGTCTTGACTTCCCTAACCTGGGTGGGCTAAGAGTTCTACTGGGTTCTGCTGCTTGTTCAGGGGTTTTGGTCGATTCTTGCACAGCTCTCTTCAATGCTACCAATTGCTCTTTCAATTCCTGCAGCTCAGTCTGTGGGAGGGATTTCTCACTCTCAGTGTCTCGCACTGCCTCTTTACACCCTGGTCTCAAGCTGGTGATGAACTTCATTAAATCATTAAGGAATGTGCACAAGACATCCTCCTCCTCACTATCCCCTAGCTCATCCATCTGCTTGTTGATGGCTGTTAAGAGCTGTCTGTGGTTGCATGTCTTAGAGACCTGTTCTTCTGACACCTTCACATGTGCAGCTACAGCACCCAGTTCCTCATAAGTCAATTGAAGGAGCAACGTACTGATGCTGTTAAGCCGTGTCTCAACAGCCATAGCTGTCTGTTTGATACTGTGTCTTTAATTGTTGTGGCAGTCTTTACCCAGAATCCCACCGCTGGCAGTCTGATCTTGTCTCTAAATATCCCCGTACGGGCCACCAATGTCGTATGTCCTTCTCACAGCGGGGCGAGGTAGGACATAGTGTATATGAGTTCTTGGATATTAGAGAGCTCAGACGAAGGGACAATCCCAGACAGCAGTTGTTGTTAAGGTTTTACTTCTCTTCTCTTCACACAGTCTCCACAGCTATCACATACAGTACATGAGTCTTTCATAACAGATATCACTGTATACTGGCAGTTGTACTTATCACTGGGAAAGATGGATGTCTCAATCAGTTCTGGCCTTCAGCTGCTCAGCTAAACTCCCTTCTGTTATCACTGTTCTGTTCTACAGTCCAGAGTTTCTAGCTTTGCTTCAGGACCAACATGGTGTCTCTTCCCTTTTCCTATTTACTCTCCTGGATCACTGTCTCCCTCCCAGCACACCCTGCTGTGTCAGTGACCACTTCCTGTGTCTCTTGTTAGAGCTTTAACTCCACAGGTGCTGGATGATTTTACATCATGGCTGCAGTCTGTCTCTACCTGTCACATTATATTATTGTACATAGGAGGCAGTATTATAGTAGTTATATTCTTGTACATAGGGGGCAGTATTATAGTAGTTATATTCTTGTACATAGGAGGTAGTATTATAGTAGTTATATTCTTGTACATTGCAGGCAGTATTATAGTAGTTATATTCTTGTACGTAGGAGCAGTATTATAGTAGTTATATTCTTGTATGTAGGGGCAGCATTATAGTAGTTATATTCTTGTACATAGGAGCAGTATTATAGTAGTTATATTCTTGTACATAGCAACAGTATCATAGTAGTTATCTTCTTGTACATAGGAGCAGTATTATAGTAGTTATATTATTGTACATAGGAGGTAGAATTATAGTAGTTATATTCTTGTACATAGGAGCAGTATTATAGTAGTTACATTCTTGTACATAGGAGCAGTATTATAGTAGTTACATTCTTGTACATAGGAGCAGTATTATAGTAGTTATATTTTTGTACATAGCAGCAGTATCATAGTAGTTATATTTTTGTACATAGGATGTAGTATTATAATAGTTATATTCTTGTACATAGGAGCAGTATTATAGTAGTTATATTTTTGTACATAGGATGTAGTATTATAGTAGTTATATTCTTGTACATAGGAGGCAGTATTATAGTAGTTATATTCTTGTACATAGGAGTAGTATTATAATAGTTATATTCTTGTACATAGGAGCAGTATTATAGTAGTTATATTCTTGTACATAGGAGCAGTATTATAATAGTTATATTCTTGTACATAGGAGCAGTATTATAATAGTTATATTCTTGTACATAGGAGCAGTATTATAATAGTTATATTCTTGTACATAGGAGGCAGTATTATTGTAGTTATATTCTTGTACATAGGAGGCAGTATTATAGTAGTTATATTCTTGTACATAGGATCAGGATTATAGTAGTTATATTCTTGTACATAGGAGTAGTATTATAGTAGTTATATTCTTGTACATAGGAGCAGTATTATAATAGTTATATTCTTGTACATAGGAGCAGTATTATAATAGTTATATTCTTGTACATAGGAGCAGTATTATAGTTATATTCTTGTACATAGGAGGCAGCATTATGGTAGGTATGTTCTTGTGCATAGGAGCATTATAGCATAGGAGTATTATAGTAGTTATATTATTGTACATAAGAAGCAGCATTTTAGTTCCTATTATCTTGTTGATACTTGGCAGTGTTATAATAGTTAACACTGCTGTAATAAACTTTCACACCTTTGTCCATATGGTATATAATTTCCTTTCCGTTTTATGTTTTACTCCATATTTTTCTCCAGAACTCGGAACAAAGAGAGGGAAGAAATATAAAGCTTTCAATCATTCTTTCCTTTAGGCTTCTCTATAGTTTTGGCTGAATAATAACTGAACACAACCATACTTCACTTGGCAGACCATTGAAAGCGCATTATGCAGCAGGGGGAGACAATGAGCACAGCTCCTACTTGGATAGGGAATTTGAAATCTTTTCTCCATCGTGAAACATGATGGGGGTGACATACAAAATATTTTATGTTCCCTGTCGTCCGTACCAGCGGCACAATGTGGGGTATTTCTGCCCCTGTGTGCTGGTAGGACAGGCGGATTTTTAATTAGCCAATCAAAATGCGTGGCTGGCCCTATAAAAGGGCACAAGAACCTCCCCTCTGCGTGTTTTACATATTCCCTCCAATTCCAATCATACCGAAGGTATTGATCAAAATAAGACAGGACCAAGCCTCGGGAATAGCCATAATCCCGTTCTGACCAAAAAGGGCTTGGTTTGCTCAGCTCATACAAATGAGTCAGGGCATACAGTCCTATGAAAAAGTTTGGGCACCCCTATTAATCTTAATCATTTTTAGTTCTAAATATTTTGGTGTTTGTAACAGCCATTACAGTTTGATATATCTAATAACTGATGGACACAGTAATATTTCAGGATTGAAATGAGGTGTATTGTACTAACATAAAATGTGCAATATGCATTAAACCAAAATATGACCGGTGCAAAAGTATGGGCATCTCAACAGAAAAGTTACATTAATATTTAGTAGATCCTCCTTTTGCAAAGATAACAGCCTCTAGTCGCTTCCTGTAGTTTTTAATCAGTTCCTGGATCCTGGATGAAGGTATTTTGGACCATTCCTCTTTACAGAACAGTTCAAGTTCAGTTCAGTTTGATGGTCGCCGAGTATGGACAGCCCACTCTCAAATGATCTCAAAACAAAGATTGTTCAACATAGTTGTTCAGGGGAAGGATACAAAAAGTTGTCTCAGAGATTTAACCTGTCAGTTTCCATTGTGAGGAACATAGTAAGGAAATGGAAGACCACAGGGACAGTTCTTGTTAAGCCCAGAAGTGGCAAGCAAATAAAAATATCAGAAAGGCAGAGAAGAAGAATGGTGAGATCAGTCAAGGACAATCCACAGACCATCTCCAAAGAGCTGCAGCATCATCTTGCTGCAGATGGTGTCACTGTGCATCGGTCAACAATACAGCGCACTTTGCACAAGGGGAAGCTGTATGGGAGACTGATGAGAAAGAAGCCATTTCTGCAAGCACGCCACAAACAGAGTCGCCTGAGGTATGCAAAAGCACATTTGGACAAGCCAGCTTCATTTTGGAAGAAGGTCCTGTGGACTGATGAAACAAAGATTGAGTTGTTTGGTCATACAAAAAGGCGTTATGCATGGAGTCCAAAAAAACAGCATTCCAAGAAAAACACTTGCTACCCAATGTAAAATTTGGTGGAGGTTCCATCATGCTTTGGGGCTGTGTGGTCAATGCCGGCACCAGGAATCTTGTTAAAGTTGAGGGTCACATGGATTCCACTCAGTATCAGCAGATTCTTGAGAATAACGTTCAAGAATCAGTGACGAAGTTGAAGTTACTTCGGGGATGGATATTTCAGCAACACAATGATCCAAAACACCGCTCCAAATCCTCAGGCATTCATACAGAGGAACAATTACAATGTTCTGGAATGGCCATCCCAGTCCCCAGACCTGAATATCATTGAACATCTGTGGGATGATTTGAAGCGGGCTGTTCATGCTCGGCGACCATCAAACTTAACTGAACTTGAATTGTTCTGTAAAGAGGAATGGTCCAAAATACCTTCATCCAGGATCCAGGAACTGATTAAAAGCTACAGGAAGTGACTAGAGACTGTTATCTTTGCAAAAGGAGGATCTACTAAATATTAATGTCACTTTTCTGTTGAGGTGCCCATACTTTTGCACCGGTCAAATTTTGGTTTAATGCATATTGCACATTTTCTGTTAGTACAATAAACCTCATTTCAATCCTGAAATATTACTGTGTCCATCAGTTATTAGATATATCAAACTGAAATGGCTGCTGCAAACACCAAAATATTTAGAACTAAAAATGATTAAGATTAATAGGGGTGCCCAAACTTTTTCATAGGACTGTATATTGGAGGCTTCCCCCTCTCCCAGACCTGGTAACCCAAGGAGAGCTGAGATGCCAGGATCTGAGGAGACTCAACCTGACAGCCTGGAGGTTGACCAGTCCCTATTGAGGAATAGAGGACTGTCACAAGCCGTCTTGAAGACCCTATCCAGCGCCAGAGCAGATTCGACTAACAGGAACTACCGTCGAATTGGTAACATCTTTAATGCCTGGTGTCTGCAACGTCAAGTGGACTCCACCGATCCCCCCACGGAGGCGATCCTGGACTTCCTTCAAGACGGACTAGACAGAGGTCTTGCTGCGGCCACACTCAAAGTACACGTAGCGGCCCTGTCCGCCTATCTGGGGAGGCGTTTGTCTCAGGATTCCTTAGTGAGCACCTTTATTAAAGGGGCAACTAGGCTGAGACCGGTGGTAAACACCCCTGCCCACCAATGGGACCTTACTCCGGTCCTGAACGCCCTATGTGGCCAGCCATTTGAACCTCTGGAAGAGGTCTCCCTTAAGTCGCTAACCGGCAAAATGGCGCTGCTATTGGCAGTCACAACTGCCAAACGGGTTAGTGAATTACAGGCTTTGTCTGCTGAAGAGCCATACACTATCTTTTTTTCTGACCATGTGCAGCTTAGGTTCCTCCCGGGGTTTCGTCCCAAGGTGCCATCTACTGCAAACAGGAACCAAACGATTTCCCTTCCAGTATTTTTTCCTTCCCCTTCTTCACCTGAAGAAGAAAGATGGCACAAGCTGGATGTGGTCAGATGCCTGCAGATCTACCTGCAGCGCACTCGCCCTTTTAGGCGGGCCGAAAACCTGTTAATCAGCTACACGGGGAAAAACAAGGGCGCCAAAGCCGCCAAAGCTACAATATCCCGGTGGGTTTCCGAGACTATTAAGGTCGCCTACACCGCCCAAGGGCTGTCGGCTCCATCTTTTCTTCATGCCCATTCAACCAGGGCAGTGTCCACCTCTCGGGCAGAGAGGAGTGCCTTGTCTTTGGATCAAATATGTGCAGCTGCCTCCTGGGCATCTGAATCCACCTTCATCCGGCATTATCGCCTGAAGGACCGGGTGGCAGATTCCACTGCCTTTGCCCAGACCGTTTTAAGCTCGGTCATGGAATAGTCCCACCCATCTTGGGGACCTACTTGCTATATCCCCACATTGTGCCGCTGGTACGGACGACAGGGAACAAGTGATTATGAAGATAATCTTGTTTCCCTTAGTCCTAACAGCGGCACAAGATTTCCCACCCTGGGAATCATATCTTATGTATAAAACTGTATGTAATGTTATGGAGGTACTTTTGTATTCACACACAGAGGGGAGGTTCTTGTGCCCTTTTATAGGGCCAGCCACGCATTTTGATTGGCTAATTAAAAATCCGCCTGTCCTACCAGCACACAGGGGCAGAAATACCCCACATTGTGCCGCTGTTAGGACTAAGGGAAACAAGATTATCTTCATAATCACTTGTTTTTTTCTGACATTTCCTCAGCACTTTAATATTTGTATTGATTCTGAATGGAATTGCCCTTTAAGTGTTATTCTTCAGCAGCACACCTTGTATGTTATTATAATATTTAGTGTAAGCCAGGAAGTCATAGGTTAACTGTGAGGCTGAGTGTAAAAGTTCCTCCTCCTCTCGGGTGCCCATCTCCCCAGGGGGTACTGCCCCAGTTTCACTCACATGCCTCGGAGGCCTTGCAGCTGCTGCTGACGCTCCCAGCTTTATAAATGAAGGAAAGTGCAGCGTCTGCAAGCAGCTTTCCAGGGTCCTTGTGACATCTTTTTCCTCGCTAGAATCACAGCTCAATCCTTATATTAGGTCAACAGGTCAGCACAAGGTCTAAAGGGAAATACTGGGAGCATTAAAGGTGTGTCGGCCCATAAATATTACAGATTATTATGTTTAGAAAGGATAAGCGCAAACTTCAGCATGAAAGTGGATTTTATCACTGCACTATATAATACCGTCATATTGTGGATTAGTTATATATTGTCTACAGAGGAGGAAGGGCCCCATAGCAAAATCATTGACTGC
The DNA here is from genome assembly GCF_031893055.1 of Leptodactylus fuscus. Lineage (NCBI taxonomy): Eukaryota > Metazoa > Chordata > Amphibia > Anura > Leptodactylidae > Leptodactylus > Leptodactylus fuscus. The sequence continues at coordinate 43,583,917 of NC_134275.1, read as the reverse complement.
CAATGGGCTCTGGTGTCCAGTGGATGGTCATGACAGGTTCCTTTTAATGGGTGATGGTCGGCTCCAATACAAAAACATCATAATACTAATTTACAACTGGAGCAGAATCTTTTCCATTGCCTGGAAGACTTCAACAAGCTACTGTTGACGGATCCCAAAATTCTTATTTTATGTCCTTTTTTTGTTCATGTATGTGCCCGTAAAGCGCACAGCACAACAATTCGCAGTAAAATTGTATACATTGTTGACCACGTGGTTAATACATCTCATGTAAATGCTGCCATGGCCCATATCATAATCCAATTCACTCCACCTGGACACACAAAAATTGGGAAACATCTTGGGCCCCGTGAATCCCTTTAAGCCATGCACAGGTATTAACAATTAAGTGATAGTTCAAGTGGAAAATTAAAAAAATAAAATAAAAATAATATCAAATACATTTTTTCCCTCTTTATTTTTACACTTGGGATTTCAATGAGTGAAATATTTTAGCGCTGAAAATAAATTAGCTTCTAGAAAAATCACAACATCAAAGGTTTGGAGCAGCCGCCGTTACCGGGTCATAACAAGGTTTCCACGGCCCCTTTGAACATAGATTATTATTACAAGAATTATAAAATGCCTGGATTATGTGTAGCTTAAAGGGGTTATCCAGGTTCTTGAAAAACGTGGCTGATTTTTTTGTGGAAAAACAGCGCCATTTCTGTATACAGGTTCTACGTGGTATTGCAACTTGAACTCATTCACATTAATGGCGCTGTACTGCAATACCATACACAACCTGTGGACAGATGTAGCGGTATTAAAATAAACCAAACATGACAACACTTTTAATGCTGGTACACGCCTGTAACATGATCCCATATGTGGTCTACATAGCTCTGCATGTCAGTGACCTCCGACCTGTGGTTCTCCAGCGGATGCGCGCAACATAACTTGGCTCAGGTCACCTGCTGGGAGTTGTAGTTTTACAACAACTAAAAAGACGCGGTTTGGAGACCACTGGTTTACAATGGCCTTGTTGCTTGCTGGCAGTTGTAGTTTCCCAACAGCTTAGGAGCTACAGGTTTGGACCACTGTTCTACATTGGCCATGAACTCTTGCTGGGGGTTGTAGTTTAACAACAGCTGAATAGTCACAGGTTGGTGTCCACTGCTCTACATCCATAGGTCTAAATCACCTGCTAGGAGTTGTAGTTTCCCAATAGCTATACAGCTACAGGTTGGAAACCATTGCTCTCCATACACCATACATGGGCCCAAGTCACTTGCTGGGAGTTGTAGACACAAGGATGGAGGCCAAGTGCTACATATATGAGCTCAGGTCATCTGCTAGGAGTTGTATTTACATAAGGCCGGTTACAGATGACCGTGTTGGAACCGTCCAACTGTGAATTAAAAGCACAGGTGGGACATATGGGAGACAGTAAGCAAATAGGAGCCACGGAAGCAAGGGACACAAAATAGGACAGGAATAAGACCTGTTTTATATTTTGTGGACTGGACTGTCGGCCTGCACACAGGACCGTGAAATTCATAGTTGTGTGTACGGGCCCTTTGAAATGAATTGGTCAGTGTGAAATACACGGATAGCACACTGGACACGGCCATGCTCGTCTGCAAATGGCCTAACAGCTAGAGACACAAGGTTGGGGCCCAAGCTCTACATACATGAGCCCAGGCTGGCCGTCTGCTTGGAGTTGTAGTTCTACAATAGATGAGGAGGTACAAGTTGGACACTACTGCTCCCGCCATATAATAATCTTTCCTTATCTTCCCACCACCAGTGTTCCGGCTGCAGGGATCAGGGTGGAGTAAATAATTTACACCAATATTATAAATTATTAAATCACCAGCCATAATTAATGTGTCGTGGGGAGAGCGCAACGGTTCAGTCGTGAGCAAGACTGTGAGTGTGCATTGCACAAGCAGGACAAATCCCTGTCGTGCAATTGTCACAAGACATGTATTCCACCTCTTCACTTGCAGAAATGGAAGCAACCATTGAATGTGACTGCGGCCTATGCATTCTGGAGGGGATGGGGTTAATCTGCGTGTTGCTGAGTTTAAAGGGGAGGGGACGGGTTACTGCTGCCTGATGTCACATTGTGAATAGCAGGAGTTGGTTGCTGATCCTGTCTTCCTTTTGTCATCTTATCTGATTTCTTCCTGACATGAACAGGGAAGATGGAGGAGGAGGAGGGGTGGGGTGGAGGGGGCAGGATCTAATTTGGATATAGCATCTCTGATTCTAGGTGATGCTTAAAAAATGAGCCATACAATATAGCTCTATTAACACATAGACTCATACGGTATGAATATATCACTTGGGTTTCCTAAAATACCTACCAAAAGGCGCCAAAGCTGGGATGCTATTTAGAGGAGATCGACGGGCAGTGGACATGTTTAGTTGTATGGTGTGAGAATAAATTAAAATATGCTGAAAAATGAATTATTTGACATAAAATGTATAGATTTTAAAGTTATGCACAGATTTCTTATGTAGTTTGCTGCATTATATCATTATATTCACCACGAATACCTATGATGAAAAATGGATAGGGTGAGGTTAAGCCTTACAAGGGTTTGTCTGGTTAATAGAGCAGTCTCCTGGGTAGATCTGTCATCTAGAGTTGATGTAAAGAGTGTCTCCTGCTCTGGAGGACCCAGCATGTCCAGGCATTCCATAGGCAATGCATTACTTGCAGTAGGTGCCATGTAATACTTTCTTTCACCTGTGGTGTCAGTGTAAAGATTCTACACTTGCTTCTATTCAGATCGTGCCTGATCGATATGTGATTGGCTTATTTTCAGGGGACCCTTTTAACAAGAAGGGTCAAGATTTATATTGAGGAGCCCCATAAGGGTAAGTTCACACTGATTTTTTTGGTCAGGATTTTGAGGCCATATCTGCATATCCGCCTCAAAATCCTAACCAAAAAGACGGCTCCCATTGAAATTAATGGGAGCTGGTCAGTTCTTTTTTCCGAGATGCTCATTCTTCAGGCCGTTTCGCCTCGCGATTCGGCCTGAAGACATTCCCTCCTCCCGACTAGGCCCATTCATTGGGCCTAATCCGGAGCGTGTGAATTTACCCTAAAGGAACAGGAACCAGATATCTTATTTTTCTCTGTGGAAAACTCCAGTAAACATGGATATAATATAAAATCCTGGTCGTAAGTAGTATATGACCCAGAGCTGCAATACCAAACACAGCCATAGCCACATGTGTTGTGCTCGGTATTCTGTGAAGAGACTGCAAACAGCTGATCTGTGGGAGTCCTGGGTGTCAGATCCCCACCAATGAGACATTGATCACCTGTCTGAAGGATATGTCATAGATATTTAACTCTTGGAATACCCCTTTAAACACACTAGTAGAATCTGCCCACAATCTAAAGTGTATGAAGCCTCCAGGACCTCTGCCCTCCCCTGCTGCCATCTTGGAGAACTAAGCACAGATCTTATGTGGATGCAGACTTGCTTCAATCGTTCTGTCACTTCATGTTATCACAGAGAGACTGGACGATGAAATCAGGGTTATGTCTATGGGGCCAAATCTTCACTTTCAGGTCTCCTCCTGTAAAGGGCTGTCTATTGAAGGAACACTCCAGAAAGAAAACTATATGCTGTATTATGTATATATGTGGACCAGCAATGGAAAATGTAGGTGGAGGGAAACATTGTTGCTTCTCTGCTTCATTTAGAACACATACACACTGATGGAAGCCAAGTGTGCATGTTTATGAGGACTGTGGTATATGGTCAGCTTTAGTAAGCAATACGCCACACTGGGTCCTGAACAGGGGAGCTCACTCTATGATGTCCATTTACACGGAAAGGACTTATCTTACTCAGATGACCCCTTAAATTCATTATTTGTACACATCAGAGTTCTGTTCTGGGCAGAAATAACTTGCCAGTCAATGATTATTTATATATATATTGCAGAAGCCATTGTATATGTCCTCTTGGGGGTAATAGGACAGACAATGTTTTCTTTTTTTGGCAAACACTGTGGTTTCTTCCTCCGTGTAGATATCTGGGTGGCGTATAACCCAATAGTCAGCGGTAGAATAGAACCCGAATACTGACACGGATGGTACTCAGCTCTAGTCATAAGATACCGTCATGCCTGTGCTGACAAATGCTACATCATCTCTGCACCGCCTTCATAAAAAGACAATAAGGATGTTAATGGCATCCAATGCATCTTGTGTTATGAGTCAAAATCCTTGGGGGCACTTAATGAGTTTAAGATATTTGGTTGGGGGGAGGGAAGGATGGTGTGCAGTCTTAGTTGCAATGTAAAGGCAGGCACAAGTAGACTTTAACAAGTACAAGACGTTAGCAGTACTGAATGTGTTATTTAGTATCATTCCAGCTAGGGCCTGGGCATATTGCCTTATTACGTATCAATGTTATATAGGTCTGGAATACAGTGACAATAAACAGTTGTATGCCCCAACTGACTAGCTGAGAAAAGGGGTTTGCAGTGCTACAGTGAGCGACATGTTCCCTTCATTGCTTTCGAACCACACCCAGGGTCATAGCTATAAGGGAAGCAAATAACATATTTTACATTGGGGCCCTGGAGCTTCAAGTTATGCCTCTGGGTTCAGTGCCATACATTTGGCAGTGGCTGTGTCTCGCACTGTGGCTCATCGCTGCTCAGTCCAAGTGAATGGGGCTGGGACAAAGTTGCAATACCAGTTTAGGCCACTACAACATGTATGTCACCAGTGAAGGAGATGGCTCTCATTGAAGCACTATTGCCCCTACAGTAAGCTGATGGTAGGGGTGCTGAGGTCCATAGGCCATCAATATCCAAGTACTAGGGATAGATAATTTAGGATTTTTTTATTTATATAGATGCATGTCTTCTGTGTTAGAATGCTATAGTTATAGGATAAGTAGTATACATGCAGCTTTCCTTGATAGATGCGTGACATATTTTGGACTAGATACTGCTGGAATTTAATCCCTGGGGGAAAACACAAAGCCCATAAGTGACAAATAGCAGAGCGGCCCCATTTCCAATACATTAACACCTAATTATAGGAAGGAATGCAGAGGAAGACACATGCCAGGGACTTAAAAGCTTCTCCAGTCCTCACAATGATGAGCCTGTACGGGCCGTGTCGGGGGAAGACATAGTGGAAAGATTAACACGTTACAGGGCAAGGTGCAGCTAGGGTGGAGAAGGAGCCGAATGCACCCCTAGAGTTTGAGAGGCACATCAGGACCCCTAGGTTACAACATAAGTGACTGTCATTCAGATCCAAACTGCTACATAGAAATAGACAAAAGCATCAGTGATCATAATGATAAAAATATTCTACAGCATAAAAGTGTAATTTATACTTACAAATGTTATTCCTCAAGTGGAAATTGAATAGAATAATCCATCTCCATAAACACAGTGCTAAATCGTACATTATTGCTGTTACATTCGTGTCTATAACCAGAATCAGGACTGCAGACTGCACCACTAAGGGCTCGTTCACATCTGCGCCCAGGTGTCCGTTCTGCAGGTTTCCGTTTCCTGCATAAAACAGAGCAGGAGACAGAAACCTGCAGGAGTCTCTCACCCATTCATTTGAATGGGTGAGAAAGCTGTCCGGCCGTGAGCGGCGGTGAGCATTTTATGTTCTCCGCCGCAAAACCGGGTTTTTAAATCCGGACACAGAGTCGGACATGCAGTACTCTGTGTCCGGATTAAAAAATCCGGTTTCGCGGCGGAGAGCATAAAACGCTCACCGCCGCTCACAGCCGGACCCGATCTGTGCTTTCCGTCTTCTGGCATGCAGAAGACGGAAAGCACAGAACGGAGACCAGAACGCAGGTGTGAACCTTGCGTAAGGGAACAGGAGAAGGAGACTTTCCCTGATGCTACGGCGGCTAGCTAGGCCCTGCCTGCGGGTGGTGGTCAGCTGTTCCCAAGCTAGCCTTGGCCCCGACAACTCCTGGCTCTCCAACACGAAGGCCTAGCTGACAGATAGGACAAGAGCTACCAGAGAGTTAGGGACTGGGGATACTAAGGTGGTCACCCCTACAGAAACCAAGGTGCAGCTGCAGACAAAACAAACAGGATGGGATGTGCTGGACAACAGACACGCAGCACAACACAATACGCAACAAGAGAATGAGGAGAGGGACAGTGGAGAGGTGAGGAAAGGGTTAACACAGGACTGGGGCAAAACAAACTGGAACCCAAACCTCACAAATAACCAGATAGTGCCAGGCAAACAGAACTGAAGGACAGGGCAGAGTAGAAGTGTGGAGGGACAAACCAGACTCACACACAAGGCAACACTCACACCACTTCCTAGTCAGTTGTAATTCCACAAAACAATCCTCCTCCCAGAGCCACAAATTCCAGTTGGAAACAACGAAAACCAGCAACTAGTGAAGCCAGCCCTCCTCTTAATAAAGAATCAGAATCGTCCCATAGGATAATGGTAACAACCAACACCTGAGGTTCGATCCAAAAAACCTCAAGTAAATTCTGAAGGCCAATACTCAATGCCCAAACAGATGGCCCAATGGCAAGGAAACCACCAGAAGACCCCAGACCACCGGATCCAAACCCCACCAGAAAAACACACAATTTTTATAGAAGTCTTCAGGTCGTGACAATTGCTGCCTGCAGCCACCACTAGGGGGAGCTTAGTGCTCAGTGCATTTGGCTAACACTATAGCCTCCTAAACTGGGGCGTAGGTATAATGGGTGCCGAGGGAGTGGTCAGTATTGGGCATTGGGCTCTGAAGGGGCCCCAAAGGTCCCTCTGCCACCTTAAGTATACCACTATTCTAAATAGTACAAGACAAGTAGGGACCCTATTATAGATTTTACATTGGGGCCCAGAAGCTTGAAGTTACGCCTCTGCCCCTAAGGCTCTGTGCAGCATTCCAGAGTGACACTGCTAAATCTGGCTTATTTTATGTGCCTCTGGTTACGTGTATATGTATATTGTATGTTTATATGTATTTGGAGCTTCTCTTATGTGTTACCCTTTTGGTTTGTTCCAACTGTTGACTACCCCACTATCAACCTATCTTTCCCTCTCTTGTATATCTCTCTCTCGTCTATCTATCTATCTATCTATCTATCTATCTATCTATCTATCTCATATCTATTTAGCTCATATCTATCTATCTATCTATCTCCTATCTCTCTCTCTCTCTATCCCATATCTATCTATCTATCTATCTATCTATCTATCTATCTATCTCCTATCTCTCTCTCTCTCTATCCCATATCTATCTATCTATCTATCTATCTATCTATCTATCTATCTATCTATCTATCCCATATCTATCTGCTTACTCTTTACTTATAGATGTTATGTCAGTCCAGGTAGCTGCAACGGGGCTAAGGGATAGCAGTAGGGAATCTCGCCCTGCACTACTCCCACTAGCTATCCCGGTCCCTGCCTCACGGGTGTGGGTCGGCTGTACTCAGGCTAAGCCTGACCCCAACGGCTCCTCTCTCACTGATACCGTAGGCCTAGAGGGAAGTGGGAGAAGGAATGCCCTATAAGATCTCTAGGGACTGCAGACTAAAGGGGGTCACCCCTAACGAACAAGTGAAGCTGCTACTGACAGGGACTGACAAGGGTGTGCGCTGACTAACAACACAAGCAGCACACAGGAAAAATGTGGGAAAGGATTTCCCCAAACCAATATGGGAAGGAACCATACACTAGGAGACAAACACAGGGAAACTGAGTAGAAATCAAAGGATAAGGCAATTCACTCACACAGTCAATTACACACAGAGGGAGGATTGGTGAACACAGAAGGGAAAACTCACACACCAACTAGTTCACCCAAACCTCCAAAAAACCAACCACGGAACTTCCTCTATCCCAGATCACCACCTACTCCTCCTGCTAAGGCCTAGCAGTGTAAAAGAGACACTCAGCACAGAACCATGGGAGGCCTGGGTTTAAATACAGAGTAGAGACCACTCCTCCCAGGTGCAAATGGCAGGACAGACTAATCAACCAGGAAATAAAGCTGCCTACCAACAGTGCGCGCGTGCAAGTCAGAAGGTGTGCACCAATACCCACGACAGGACAACCCCGCAGCTCCAGGATGCCACCCCAGACACCGCACAGCCAAAAACTCCCCAGGTAAGAAAAATAGAAAGCAATGAACCTAAATACTCCTAACAATAGATGTTGCTGTTCTGGATGACCAGAACATCCCACCTAAAGAAGCCGATAAAGTCATGATGTACAAAGATCGAGACATCTAAATGAGCAGAATGTGAAGGATCAAAGCCAAAATTGTGTCTGTGGTGGTCAGAGCCTAGCACTGTATTTATATACAGTAGCACCAACATATTCCATAGCACTTTACAAATCATAGTAATATAGTAGGGAGGTGTAAACAGCAAGGAGTTAGAAGAGTAAATGTAGACAAGATAGATGAGGGAATGTGATTACCATACATAGAAAGATACTTTTTGTGGGCACGTTTGAAAGTGTGGAAGTTTGGTAGTAAAGTGATTGTCCTGGATAGAGCATTCCAGAGAACTGGTGCAGCTCAAGAGGAGGGAGGTGCAGCGCTGTGGAGGGATGTGTGGGTGACAGTTGATAAGTTTACATTGCATTCTATGAATGTTGAGCAACCTGTGTAGTGCCTGGCACAGATGGGAGGCATCGGTGTAGCATTTGGACTAAAAGAGAAGCCTGGCTGGCGCATTCAGGACAGAATGTACAGAAGAGAAATTAGTGAGGGGAAGATAGATTACTGGTGAGTTACTGTAGTCAAGACTAAAATGAAAAATTATCTATATTCTATCTCTATCTTTATCTGATATCTATCTTATATCTATCTATCAATATGTCTTTCATATCTATGTATCATGTATCTACCTACCTGTCTCACATCTATCTCCTATCTAGCTAATGTCTATCTACCTACATATCTCCTCATATCTATCTGTATATATTTATCTATCTGCATATAACTATCTATGCATCTGTCTTACATGTACAGTCCTATGAAAAAGTTTGGGCACCCCTATTAATCTTAATCATTTTTTGTTCTAAATATTTTGGTGTTTGCAACAGCCATTTCAGTTTGATATATCTAATAACTGATGGACACAGTAATATTTCAGGATTGAAATGAGGTTTATTGTACTAACAGAAAATGTGCAATATGCATTAAACCAAAATTTGACCGGTGCAAAAATATGGGCACCTCAACAGAAAAGTGACATTAATATTTAGTACATCCTCCTTTTGCAAAGATAACAGCCTCTAGTCGCGTGCCTCTATGGGCACCCTTATCATTTTATTGATTTGAATTCCCCTAACTACTTTTTACTGACTTACTGAAGCACAAAATTGGTTTTGTAACCTCAGTGAGCTTTGAACTTCATAGCCAGATGTATCCAATCATAAGAAAAGGTATTTAAGGTGGCCAATTGCAAGTTGATCTCCTATTTGAATCTCCTCTGAAGAGTGGCATCATGGGCTACTCAAAACAACTCTCAAATGATCTGAAAACAAAGATTGTTCAACATAGTTGTTCAGGGGAAGGATACAAAAAGTTGTCTCAGAGATTTAACCTGTCAGTTTCCACTGTGAGGAACATAGTAAGGAAATGGAAGACCACAGGGACAGTTCTTGTTAAGCCCAGAAGTGGCAGGCCAAGAAAAATATCAGAAAGGCAGAGAAGAAGAATGGTGAGAACAGTCAAGGACAATCCACAGACCACCTCCAAAGAGCTGCAGCATCATCTTGCTGCAGATGGTGTCACTGTGCATCGGTCAACTATACAGCGCACTTTGCACAAATAGAAGCTGTATGGGAGAGTGATGAGAAAGAAGCCGTTTCTGCAAGCATGCCACAAATAGAGTTGCCTGAGGTATGAAAAAGCACATTTGGACAAGGCAGCTTCATTTTGGAAACAAAAATTGAGTTGTTTGGTTATAAAAAAAGGCGTTATGCATGGCGTCCAAAAAGAAACAGCATTCCAAGAAAAACACTTGCTACCCACTGTAAGATTTGGTGGAGGTTCCATCATGCTTTGGGGCTGTGTGGCCAATGCCGGCATCGGGAATCTTGTTAAAGTTGAGAGTCGCATGGATTCCACTCAGTATCAGCAGATTCTTGAGAATAATGTTCAAGAATCAGTGACGAAGTTGAAGTTACGCCGGGGATGGATATTTCAGCAAGACAATGATCCAAAACACCGCTCCAAATCCTCAGGCATTCATGCAGAGGAACAATTACAATGTTCTGGAATGGCCATCCCAGTCCCCAGACCTGAATATCATTGAACATCTGTGGGATGATTTGAAGCGGGCTGTCCATGCTCGGCGACCATCTAACTTAACTGAACTTGAATTGTTTGTCCAAAATACCTTTATCCAGGATCCAGGAACTGATTAAAAGCTACAGGAAGCGACTAGAGGCTGTTATCTTTGCAAAAGGAGGATCTACTAAATATTAATGTCACTTTTCTGTTGAGGTGCCCATACTTTTGCACCAGTCAAATTTTGGTTTAATGCATATTGCACATTTTCTGTTAGTACAATAAACCTCATTTCAATCCTGAAATATTACTGTGTCCATCAGTTATTAGATATATCAAACTGAAATGGCTGTTATAAACACCAAAATATTTAGAACAAAAAATGATTAAGATTAATAGGGGTGCCCAAACTTTTTCATAGGACTGTATGTATCTATGTATCTATCTATCTATCTATCTATCTATCTATCTATCTATCTATCTATCTATCTCTCTATGTCATATCTATCTATCTATCTATCTATCTATCTATCTATCTCTAACTATCTATCTACCTGACTATCTGCATATAACATATATCTAGGTATCTGTCTCATACCTATCTCCTGTCTAAGTCATACCTATCTACTTATCGCTCTAAAATCTATCTATCTATCTATCTATCTATCTATCTATCTATCTATCTATCTATCTATCTATTGTCATATCTATGTCTTTCTGTTGATCAATCTCACATCTATCTATCTATCTATCTATCTATCTATCTATCTATCTATCTATCTATCTATCTATCTATCTATCTATCTATCTGTCTATTCTATTGCCCTGACATGGACAAGGAGAAGCCTTTACTATGTTATAATGACAAGGATCACCTCTTGTCACCTGATGGTCAGGTCGCTATTTCTGCTTTAGGTGAATATTTAAGACTCTGGTAATCTGTCCCAAAAATGCAAAACTGACAGATTTACCAAACTAAGTCTTCAGGTTATACAGAAGTGTTCTCTCTTGACTTGGGAGCTGAGGTTTGGGGCTGGTGTAGTCTCAGTATTGTCTCTCATTACTTCATAGTGACCATCTATTATGTACGGGAATATCTTACCTTGTACCCTTCCTGGCAGCAGATGTCATGGTAAAGAGTGGTCGGGCATGTTGAATTTCAACATGCATAAGTGTTTTGTTCTTAAGGCGAGCTACACTTTCTCCATGGGTTTCTGGTATTTAGACATATGCACTCCCAGCAAGGTACTTGAAAAGAATAGCTTTCAAATTAAACAGTATTACATCAATAATTATTATTATTATTTATTTATTTTATTTATTTATTTATATGGTACCATTAATTCCATGGTGCTTTACATTGTTTATATACACTACACAAAACATACAAACATATATAATACTAACAGTGACCGACTGACACAGTGGGGCAGAGGGCCCTGCCCGCAAGAGCTTACAATCTATGAGGGAAGGGGGATAGAGACAGAAGGTGAGGGGGAGACTGTTCAGATGGTGGTGTGGTGACAGTAGTGTTATTGGGCGTTGTAGGCCTTCCTGAATAGGTGAGTCTTCAGGGCCTTCTTGAAGCCTGTGATTGTGGGGGTCAGTCTTATGTATCTTGGTAAGGAGTTCTAGAGCATGGGAGATGCACGGGAGAAATCTTGGAGATGGTTGTGTGAGGAGCAGATAAGAGAAGTGTAGAGTAGGAGGTCATTGGAGGATCTAAGGTTATGTATGGGCAGGTAGCGGAAGATTAGGTCAGAGATATATGGAGGGGACAGGTACAGCCATCGAGAGTGTATGCAGGGCCATGTTACAACTGGTGCGAATATGGAGGTAACTGGTAAAGAGGATAAACCAACCCTAGTGATACATGGTATTCTCACCTGATATATTTCTATGCACTGTGAATAAGTCAAAGCAATTTCGATGATAAGACAGGACAACAATGGGATATCGATTTCTCCCGGGGGCCTCTCCCAGTTACATAAGCAAAATATAATGACTGCTTACATTACCTGTATCGCGTCAACAAAGGGCTGCCAAGATAGTCATCAGCACCGTACAACAAACCCTATGCTCTCAACCAGCAGAATGCAGGCGCTGGGAATTTAGATCCACTGCAGCTACTCTCCCCTATCATCCAAAGAGCTCCATGGAAATAGACTGATACCAGTGTATTCATGGTTACTCAGAAATCGGTAGGTCAAACCAGCAGGAAGAGTCAGCGGTTCTTCGATGGAACCCAAGTGGGATAGAAGACTGACCTAGAGTCACCTATGGTGCCTTTTCCAAGATGTTTAGACTTGGGTAATGTGGGTATGAGAGGGAATTTGTATTAGCAGGCCATAGCTGTATTCATTAGAAGATGATTCTTTCCAACTCAATGGGTATCTGGATTTTTGGTTGCACTTAAAATGTATTGTTTGGCCAGTACAAGTTATCCCAACATTTGGAGCTTTTTACAACCATAGTCTTAGTATAGAGTCATGTGATCACCGATTCCTGTGTTATGGACCACATTGAGATAGTAAGACTGTCTATACCAGGGTATGAAGTCTAAGGAACCCTCCTAGCCCTCACCCTTAATCCATCCATGGAGGAATGGATTAACCCAGTGTAATTCCTAGGTTGAGCATAACCTGATAAGATAGCACATAATGTCATATAGACTGCAATGGATATTGGGATAAGAGGTGGCGTGAAATGGATGTGTAGGTCAAGGGTTGATATTGGGTGGACAGTCAGAGATAGGTCAAATGGAACTGGATAACAAGGAGCACAGTAGAGTACAAAGTATAGGTCCAAAAGGGCAAGGTAAGAGTATGGTCAAGATGTAGAATAAGATACACTACGCTGAGGATAAGGTAAGGTTTGAAGGGCAATGAACCTTCAAATATGCCAATTTGTGACATTGTAAGGCCGTGTAACTGAACATAAAGTTCTGGGGATCACCACTTGGGGCAGTAGAGCAGTGGTAGAAGATATAGGAAGACGATGGGCATGGTCACGTCTAGGTTTAAGTCTGTTATATATTTTACAAGAGGAGCTGCAGCAAAAATTCTTGGTTGACACTAAATTCTCTGCTGCGGATTTTGCGGATATGCTGCAGATCTGCACATTGTTATTTAATGGGTCTAGTCAGTGACTTATGCAGAATAAAGAGAATGCTGTATAAACTGTGCAGATAGAGCAGGTTGCATATACTGGACAGATAGAGCACATTGAATATACCTGGCAGATAGAGCAGGTTGCATATTCCTTGCAGATAGAGCACATTGTATATTCTTTGCTGATATTGCATATTATATAATATTATATATTTTCTATATAACAGAGCATTCACTTGTATTGTATGTGAAATACCAGTGTATAACCTAAGAGAACACAATTTGGGCTGGGGAGGGGTGACTATTCTGTAGGATCATCTATAGGATGCTTTGGATATATTTAGAGTATGCAGGGGAGGTTGTGTTTGGAGACTACATGTTAGTGTGGGCTGAGGGGGTGTATTCAGGGCTGCAGTTGGAAAGTTGGGGCTGTGTTTGGAAAATTGGGGCTTGTGTGGGCAGAAAGACTATATATAGGTAGTATATAAATACTTCAGGCGGTGTTATGTACATTGTCTGTGTAGTAATACCTCGTAGCTGGGACTGATGTCATAAATCAGTCATTTCCAACCTCCTTATCATTGGGAACCCTGAAAATTCCCCCATCATTTACAAAAACCCTACAAAATTCTATCTCAAATAAGGGTTTGGGGTGATTTGTTTTTGACATTCTTTATGCCACTGGGTAACCCCTGATCAGGTTCTGAAGACACATAGCTCTGCATAGTGTTATTCCTCTGTTATTCCTCCTGGATGTGTATGAAGTTGTCAGCTAGTCTGTTCCATTCTCCGTGTCAATATGCCATGTCCTGACCAGCCTTGAACTATGGTTCCTTGGCCCACCAGGTAAAATGATTCTTGTGGCCCTCAGTCCAACAACCCCCTAGGACACTGTAGTTTCCTTTGGATCTGTACTTCTGCTGGACCATTATTGTGTTAGAGCCTGCACCCACCGGAGGATCCTCTGGTATTCTGCTGGTCAATCTGAAACTGGTGCTGACTGGACAGTGACAGACTAAGTAGGGAAATGCCCCTCTAATACCCAGTTGTAAATGTATAGATAACTTTCCAGGAGGTATAACAGAGGGTTGTCATAATGTTACATGTGCCAAAATATATATATTTTTTAAATGGGGAATTTCTATTTTGTTACTCTGGGGACAGAGATATCAGGTATCCCAACAGAATGTGGACCAGTCAGAATTGGCACTAAAATTTAATATTTTTGGCCAGTTTTAAATACTTCAACCAAACCAAAGAGCCTTTGCAAAAATATTGGACTTGCAGTGAGTTAGTGAATGAATCTATGCTAAACCCATGTTACATCAGACAGATTTCTCCATCACTGTTCACACTTGCATCCCCTAGCATGATGCGTCTTACATACTGGCTGTGTCACCCTCTGTGTAGCAAAACCAATTTACTATCCAACTATCTCCTCACCCCTTAATTCCGATCTGTCACAACAGAGCCACAAATTGCTATCTCCAGTCTATGAGATCCTCGGCTAATTGCAGATCCAGCCCGGCTTAGCGTTTATTAGCCTGCTCCATGTAGATGAAGCCCACCCCAAGCGTCTCCCACTGCTGACATTAATGACCACTTCTTGTTGGGGCTTTCAGCAGCTGGACAGCTCCCAGAAGTGTGCAGGCTCCACCCTGACATCTCTGTAGGCTTCAGCCCTGGTACATTCCCCTCCAAACCCACCTACCCATCCCTGGATAGGACCCCAGGGTGCACTGCTAAGGAAGAGGGGTGGACGGGACACATAGGATTAATCAGTAAACACATCTAGTGAATTAGCTTCCTCCATGACCAGCAACCTAGTGCTTGAGATTTCTGTGTCTACAGGCGAAAGGAAGGAGGAGGGGGGTGGAGGGAGTGTGCGTTTAACCCCTGCAATCCCTGTGCTGTGTATTCCCTTCCAAAAAAACACACAGGCTTTATGTGCAATTTGCATTGAGGTGCGTGTATTCCCCCTTGGTTTGGGGTATTTCGTAAGGGGGGGGGGGAGGGCTGCAGAGTATATGCCTGGAGATGAATATTTTGCTTATTCCAGGGGTTGTTGGCTTAGGTGGAGTCCCCAGCTTATTGGCTGGTGTACATCACATGTCTCGCCTCTTATAGGGGCTGAGGTTCACAAACTGGTTTACTGTGTTCATCTGGTAACTAAGTGTCTGTGCAGGGACCAGCTCCTTTCCCTGCGCTGGAAGCAATCATTGGAGCAGGGAGGGCATTCCCACTGGAGAAAGCGGCAGCATCCAGCACATGAGCAAGACAGGAAGCTGCCAAGGACACTGTCTCCACCATCTGAGGCTGAGATTGATTTGGAGATATATATATATATTTTTTGCATTGTGTCTTACTCTTTTAAGGATCATCCGAGAGGAGAAGCCTCGCCGTCTATCTGCTCCAGGGTTCTGCTCTAGGATTGCAGCTGAGGGTGTTACATTCAGTGGGAAGCCTGCGTTTCTCTCTCCCATGCAAGGAAGCAAAGTGTGAGAAGCTCAGTGCATGGGGATGCGTCTACAGCCCCCAAATTTGGCTGCCAGTTTGGATTCTAACACTTGCTCCTGTGCAATTCTAGAATGGCCCGGTTCGGAGATGATCTGCCCACCCGCTATGGAACTGGGGTGCCAGGGGGTGCTGGAAGAGGGAGCAGCCGGCAAGGTGGACCTCAACCCGGCCAAAGGATGTACAAGCAGTCCATGGCTCAGAGGGCGAGGACCATGGCTCTCTATAACCCCATCCCTGTCAAACAGAACTGCTTCACCGTTAACAGGTCCTTGTTCATCTTCAGTGAAGACAATGTCATCAGGAAATATGCCAAAAGGATCACTGAGTGGCCATATCCTTCACCTGTGGGGGCAAATGGGCATGGAGGGTAATGTACATTCCTTAGAGCATTTGAATTGTGACTGGGTTGCATTGCATTGGTGGTGGTGGAAAGAATAGGGGGGGGGGGTTGTAGGTATGAATTTAACTCTTAGGTTGCAAGCAGGGCCTGGAGTGGAGCCAAGGCAGATAAAGAGTTCAAAAACCAGGTCAGCATGCAGGTGTCATGTTTGAAGGATTGTCACTGTTGCAAGGGTTATAAGACTGAATTGGTTGCCAGGCAAGGCCTGAAGTGGGGGATATGGGTGAGCATCATTGGGTAGTCTTTTTGGCAAATGTAGAGTTAAATTAACCTACTACTGCCAGTGACCGGCATGGGCCAAAGGTGTAATATCACAAAGAGCATTTCCATTGGGGGTATGTGTATATGACAGAAGGTGGGGGGTAGATGGTAGACCTGGTGGAAGGTTCTATAGGGTTGGTCATCCAGGAAGTCTTAGGGTGTGTAGTGGCGGCTGTGCCGAGATTAGCCCTGGGTGTCCATGGTTATGAAATCACACACCTATTGATTCCTTAGTATGAGCCATCAGGGCCTCCTCATAGAATCCTAGCAACCCCATCCCTCACCATTCATATGCTCCCGTCTACACCCCCTCTCTGTAATGCATTTACATGAGCAGGCTATTTCCCAGATACGACTGGTGATCCCTTGATTTAATAACCAGACAGGCAGATGTTGGGGTCAATAGGTGGTCCCAAGATCTCTGGTAACCAGGAAACCCCATGTTGAAGAGTGAGGAGGAGGATGATAATGGTGGGCACGGAGGGACATCATGTAAGGGATACCCCAAGGGGGGGATCATAGATAGCCAGATCAGTCTCTGACTTTGCAGGGTATAGGGCAGTGGGTGATGTGGACACCACCGGCTACGTAGGCCTGTTCTGTCCCAGTCAGGTTAATTCTGGAGACATTTAGATAGGAAAGGTTGTGTGTAGCCGTGTCAGTGTGTAGTGTGGGGGTGGGGTGTTGCCTGTCTTAGGAATGGGTGTGAATACACTTTATGGACCCTGCTGCTGTCCATGGTGCTGAACGACGCCTGATACAACCAGCCTGATAGGCAGAGGGTGAAGACATTGACTTACACTGGGGTGGAAATGTGAATGCGAGGAAATCATCCTAATTACCTACGTTCCTATTGAATACATAGTATAGGGTATAGAATGCAATATAAAATATATAATCAGAAAAGTATGTTATAGTATATCATTGCATAATTTTGTATGGTGTAATATGATAAGTGCATTATCAATATAGTGTAGTATAATGAGTATATTATAGCACTCTATATAACAACATAGTATAGTATAGTTTGTATAATATAGTGCTCTATAATCTATTATAGTATATGACATGAAATAGTATAGTATAATACAATATGATATAGTATAAGTACAATAGTGGTATAGTATATATTGCATACTATAGTGCTCTATAATACATTTTAGTATATAATTTAATATATAGCCTAATATAGATTATATACACTTTTGGTATAGTATATATTGCATAATATACTATATAATGTAATTTATTAGAGCATAATATAACTTAGTATATTAGTTTAGTACATTATGGTATTATACAACATGATATTGCATAATGTGATGTTCCAAAATATATTATAGTGTAATGTAGTGTAATATAATGTAATATTACATAGTGTAATATATAGTAAAGCATAGCTAATTATACAATAGTATATTATGGAATAGTATAATATTGTATGGCATTATATTGTGTAATATAGTGATCTATGAAATATTGTGCTATAATGTAATGCAATAATCTAATACATATGATATGTATATGTATTTCTATAATATGGTGACCTATAATATATTATAGAATAATCTAGCACAATATAATGGAATATTACATTATGTAATATAACATAGTATATGGCATTATCTTGTATATTATAATATAGTATAATATAATGTAATATATCATGGTACAGAATATGATAGCATAGTATATTCTAAGTAGGATATGACAATATGAATATGATTTGGTATATTAGGCATTATTATATAGAGAGTGTTATATCATAATGAAATAACATATAATGTGAGATATATAGACACAGAGATAGCATTTTCTTTTACAAAGGTGGCATCAGTTATATCCAGGGGTAACAATCGCCGACTATTCCATCTCTCACCATTACATAGAATAGATATTATCTATAAAGTTCAGAAGTGAAGGAAAGTCGTGATTGTGGGACAATATCCGCGGCCTCCGTTGCTATGTACCTTGACTGTTTCCCATCATTAAATAGGATAAAGTCCATTTCCCTCAATGACTATTAACAATGTGCAGTACTGTAGATGTGGTCACACTGACAATGGAGCCAAAGTCCAGTGATATTAATAAAGAGGTCTCCTGAAACTATTAAAGGGAAAGTCCACCTAAAGTCCATCTTCTGGCTTCTTAAAGTGACATGTAAGAGGATGTAAAGTGCAGGTCCACGGGCTCAGATTTCCATTACATTTTAAGGGACAGTGGATATTTAGCCCTAGGACATATGCTCTGAAGTGTTTTGACCCCTTCTTTGAATTCTGTGCCCTTCCAGTTTAGGGAGCCCAAGTTCACAGACCTCCACCAATTGTGAGCCTGTTATCATGGACCCCCAAAGATACCATAATTTAATAACCCTATGGCATACACATAAATAGGGCCCATTGGCAGCCAAGGGACCTGTCACTTTACCCTGCTGTAAGTCAATGCAATGTCCACATATTTATATTAATATTATTATAATAATATTTCCTTAACTTTTCTTACTCCATTTGAATATATGATTTTAGCCACCATCATTGCCAATTGCATTGTGTTGGCCCTGGAGCAGCATTTGCCGGAACAGGACAAAACGGATATGTCAGAGAGACTGGTAAGTAGAAATTGGTCTGGTTATGGTTTCCTGTTCTGTACGGTATGTGAGATATTTGTTACTGACCTTCAGCGAGACCCCAGGACTTCAATATGGATGGGTATGGGAACAGCTGGCATATGCCATGTTAGTCACAATGGCAAGCGCGATATCTATTACATATATATATATATATATATATATATATATATATATATATATATTTATATGTATGTATGCACACACACACACACACACTAGATACATACTGTATATTTATATGTATATATGACATGGTATATGCCTCATAGTCACCACATCCTTTAATTCCCCCTGGCATAAGGGAAGAGCCATGTATGAGAATTAATAGCATTTATAGGCATGTTGACACTATGAGACACGTAGGCCAGAATAAACTTAGAATTTAAAGGGAAAATCCCAATTTAAAGGGGAGTTCCATCCATTATAATATTTTCATGAATATATGTATCCTAGTGGATAGTATGATTCTATGATAAGGAAGCTGATCTGCTCCATTGATAAAGGACGGTACAGTGGAAATCAGTTGGCTAAAATACCCTGTTACTTTATTGCAACAACATAGTTGTAAACCATTAATCCTCTATTCTGCATGAATGCTACTGATGGGGGGGGGGGGTTACAGAAATATGTTATCTTATATTAAAGTTTAGGAGTCTGAATTCAGACATATTAGTGAATGTGGGGTCATTGTTGTAAGGGTACAATGGTCTGCAAGAAACAACAATCCCTAGCATACACATCTGTACTGCATGCTGGGAATTGTAGTTCCATGACAGCTGCATGATTATTGATTTGATACATTTTAGCAGCTAATTGATGTGTAAGGTTAAGTAACATGTTAATAGATTTGATTACACTGTCATAAAATAGTGCCCCCCTCTGGAATGATTGCTTAAAAGGCTTCTACGCCTTTGTATTACAATTCTATATCCCTCCATTTTTTCAAGATCTTTGCTTACTTTCAGGAAAAGCATTTTTAGTACATCCTGGTGCTGAAATCCTAGTGCCGCTCATAGATGATGGGTGGATACAGCTGTATACAGTCTGGACAATCCTCAATGAGCTAGATACATCGGTGGCACAGAGAGCTCTGCTGTTGTCTCATTTACAACAATGTATCAGTGACAGTGCAATGTATCAATGATGGTACAATGTATCAATGATGGTACAATGTATCTGTTCACAGATGATTACCTAGACCGGAAGCTACTGTAGAAATGAGTGGTTATAGACAAGAATGCCTTCATTCATTGATCGCAAGCAGAGGTCTTGAACGTGGTGAGGAAATGAAAAGCAAAGTGTATTGGAAAGTTGCAGTCATTAATAATAAAGCTTTATTGGCATACAATAGGAGAACCTCTTTTAGGGTGCCGTACAGGTTGCATATTCTGTTTTCTAGGTAGGGCTGACATCAGGAACTGCTTGTATCCAGGAAGTCACTGACGTCTATATAGATCAGATGTCTGGTGCACAGCAAACACTATCCAGCCTGCGGCCCCATATAGATGCTTAATAACACAGCCTGCTGCACTACTTCTCCAGCATAGTTGTATGTGCTCTGTGTCCTGGGGTGCAGTATACCCTACTCTTCATGGATGCCACTGATCTCCTGGATACTAGTCTTTTTTTGATAATTGTTGTAAATGGATGGAACAGAGGAGGCGACCATTACTGTACCCCATCCATTAGCTGTTACAATATTACTACTCACACCATGCCAGTTGTAGTATTGTAGACCACATATCGGACTCAGTTTTTTCGCTGCAATTTTACGCTTTCTTTTTAAGTGGAATACTAAAAGTAATACTAACTACTTGGTAAGAATGTGGATAGGGTGGCGGACATAGAGTGAGCTCAGATTCTGGTAGTTGCAAATAATGGAAACTTAGCAGGAAGTAGTAACTTTCCAAAAATAAATGATATCTTTAATTTAAAGGGACACTAATCCTAAGAGCTATGCTATTTTTGTATTGTTTGCTGTGCAGTGGTATGTAATCTCTGTTATCAGCCATGTCATATGGTGGAGAGACCAAGGCTGAAGCCTCACGTTACAGAAATGTTGTGGTTTTTTTATTACACATTTGCTGCACTTTTTTGAGCCAAAAGCGGGTTCAAAAGGAATGGGAAATATAAACGAAGGTCTTATACATCTCCTTTCTGCTGAACTCACCCCTGGCTTTGGCCCTAAAAACCACAGCAAAATCTGCAACATAAAAAACACAGTTTTTTGGCAATGTGTGACCTCAGTCTTTAGGTTCTGATACATATAAAACCAAAGTCTGCTAACTAGAGGATCTTATGCAGTGGTGTAACTTGAAGCGCCTGGGCCCCAATCCAAAATCTTTAAAGGGCCCCACTTACCTTTTGCCATTTAGTATAGTGGTATATTTTGCGTACACTATGTGATCAAAACCTGGCTGAAAATGACTTACAAGTTCGTGGTGCCCTCCATCGGTAATGCTGGAATTCAGTATGGTGTTGGCCCACCCTTCGCCTTGATGACATCTTCCACTCTCGCAGGCATACGTTCAATCAGGTGCTGGAAGGTTTCTTGGGGAATGGCAGCCCATTCTTCACAGAGTGCTGCGCTGAGGAGAGGTATCGATGTAGGTCGGTGAGGCCTGGCACGAAGTTGGCGTTCCAAAACATCCCAAAGGTGTTCTATGGGATTCAAGTCAGGAGTCTGTGCAGGCCAGTCCATTACAGAGATGTTATTGTCATGTAACCACTCCGCCACAGGCCGTGCAGTAAGAACAGGTGCTCCATCGTGTTCAAAGATACAATCGCCATCCCCGAATTGCTCTTCAACAGTGGGGTGCAAGAAGGTGTTTAAAACATCAATGTAGGCCTGTGCTATGATAGTGCCATGCAAAACAATGAGGGGTGGGTGCAAGCACACGACCACATCATAACACCACCGCCTCCGAATTTTACTGTTGGCACTACACATGCTGGCAGATGACATTTACCGGGCATTCGCCATACCCACACCCTGCCATCGGATCGCCTCATTGTGTACCATGATATGTCACTCCACACAACGTTTTTCCACTGTTCAATCGTCCAATGTTTACGCCACTTATACCAAGCGAGGCGTCGTTTGGCATTGACCTGCGTGATGTGTGTCACCCAATCACTTGACCACGTTCGAAGTCCGTGAGTTCCACGGAGCGACCCATTCTACTCTCTCACGATGTCTAATGTCTACTGAGGTCGCTGATATGGAGTACCTGGCAGTAGGTGGAAGCACAATGCACCTAATATGAAAAACGTATGTTTTTGGGGCTGTCTGGATACTTTTGATCACATAGTCTATGTAGCAAAGGGACCTTTGGGGCCCCCCTCAGAGTCTGGGAACTGGTAGTGACTGTGGTCTCTGTGTACCCTATAGCTACATCCTGAATCTTATTGTATAGGTGCATGTTAACTGTCCCCTGACAGATGATGGCAGAGGAAGAAAGGACCCCTCTTTTTTTTTATAACATTATCTATCAGGGGAGAGCTAGAGCTCCCCCATACACCGAAGTTGCTGAAATAGTCAGGTTGGGCCAACTTTAAAGTGGTATTCTTATCTCAGCAAGTTATCCCCTGTCTATAGGATAGGGAATTGCACATCAATGAGGGTCTGGCTACTGATGGCCCACTTTATTTGCAGAGTAGGGTGTTTTGTCCTCTGTTCTGGGTGTATTGATTATTAGGGCAATTTACACACCGCTCTATACATTTCAATCTCCAGCTATCCCCTTGAAATAAATGGAGTGATGAGCATGCCGACCATCGCTTTATTCAGAAAGGGGGACCAAGCTCCCCTGTTCTCCTGATCGGTGGGGTCTGAATGGTTAGTCCCCCACAATCTGAAAGTTACAGATAGGGGATAACTTGTTGAGATTGGAATAGCCCTTTAATGTTTGGAAGGGGAAAAAACAGGCTGTGGTGTCCTATTTGGCGATCCCCAGCACCACCATGAGGACACGTTTTGGTTTTTGCTGTGGCTCCCCCATCTATTTTGTGCACACTACTGATTGTACCATTATATTTGTGGTTATACTCATCTTGGCTACATGTATTGGTGGGGACTGCTGGGGCTTATGGTTCCACAACAGCAGGCTGCAACAATGGGATTGGTTTCTAGTGTTTTCCGTCCAGGCCCCCCTGTAATCTCATGGAGAGGATACGAGCTCCAGA
This sequence comes from Leptodactylus fuscus, assembly GCF_031893055.1. Taxonomy (NCBI): domain Eukaryota; kingdom Metazoa; phylum Chordata; class Amphibia; order Anura; family Leptodactylidae; genus Leptodactylus; species Leptodactylus fuscus. The sequence goes on along the minus strand of NC_134275.1, from coordinate 43,560,538 downwards.
TGTTTACCTCCTGATTTTATTGGCTCTTATGAAATGTCACAGTAAATGTTATATGACAGCTTAACACAGTACAGACCATGACGGATGACAAATGTGGTGCTCCATTGCTCCTGCCTGGCTGCTGATTCTCCGCGAAGTGAAGAATTGTGGGACCTGTAGTTCTGCAAGTTTCAGACCACCTATTACAAAACACGAGATTATAAACGTGTTGTAAGAAACCAGTCCATAGTATCTAGTCACAGGCACTGCAATATAGCTTTAACACTTGTTGTCTTTTACATTCCCTTTTTACATGCATGGGCTCTTGTGTGACCCCCAACTCTCCTCAAGTGCTCTGTGCTGCTGGGACACCATCTAAGTTCATTCCATGCATGTGGCCTTTCATGTCTGTCAGGTCTGATGGTGTCCTGCTCTATATAAGCTTTACAAATACTACTCCTTTCCTGAAATTCTCTGTATGCTGTTGCACCTTCCTCTTCTGTATTCTCATCGAAACATAGCGAAACTGTCCCCGTGACATGTCTCCCTGCCCTCTAGAATATAAACATGAGACAGAGTACTACCCTTCTGCTGAAGTGCTCTGTGCTGCTGGTGCGTTTGCTATAATTTTCCATGTGTGGACTCCTAAGTGTCTCAAAACTCATCTTTTTTTATATCGTAAAATAACGCATAAGGCCCTGCCATCTAAAACGTAGACATGTGAGGTATAACTCACTCCTTCCCTGAAAACTCTGTGCTGCTGTGGCATCTGATACTTGCATTTTCGGTATTTGGACCCCCTAGGTGTCTCCAGACTCATTTATTTTTATATTAACACATCATATAAGGACAAAAACTTAGTCATGTGAAGTTTACTTCACTCCTTCCTTGAAGTGCTCTGTGCTGCTGTGGCACATGGTACTTCCATGTACATAGTATGTTGTCTCCCATGTGCCCCCAGTCTCCTATCACATATTGTGACGGCCTTCGTGGGAAAACTGAAACTGAGCTGCTTGGTTGCTATGGGCAATGCTTCTAGCTGTAGGAGAATGGTGGATGCCTATATGCATTAATATGGTGCAAATCTTCTGTCTTGTATATGAGGCTAATGACATGTGCACAACAGAGTGCTGAGGACTGGCCACAGCTTTGGCTTTCTGCTGGAGGTCTCACAGGACTGGTTCATGGAGAGGATTTTGAGACGGAAGACCGCCATTAATTCTTCCCAATTTCTGCCATGTGAACATACCCTAAGTCTGCCTTATAGAAATGAAAGAAGCGACATATCAGGAAACTACATCAGGTAGTCACACATGGATTGTACCAATTCATTTGTGGGATCCGCGGACTCACTGATCAGACCCATCCTGTGCGTGGGATCTGCGGCATGACACATGGCAAATCCTCCTGAATATGTCTTCGAGGGATATTTACAATTTTTGTACCTTTTCTACTCTGCCCTATGTAAGGAGACAAGAAAAAGGGCGTGGTCACTTCAGACACAATTTATTATGAAAAATGAGGAAAAATGGGCAAAATTAGGGCACAATCTTTGTCTTTTCAAATTCGGCTTGAAGGGGTTGCAGTGCTAAATCAGCAGGGGGTCAATGGTCGGACCCCACCAATCATAAAGTAAGGCTATCTTCTACTGATAAGCCATAACATGTAACAAGCCTTTAATCAACAAAATGGCCCCCAGGACAGGACAGTGTACGTCTTAGCGATGCTGTATGTGATGGCTCCAGCTCATAAGGTACGAGGTGTTCTTTAAGATTTCACAGCACTTCTCATCCTCCTGCACACACCGGTGTCATCCCATTGTCACAACAAGTCTGTTGTCTGCAAAACGACAGACATGTAAAGAGCAAGGAGCAACGTCTGCAGAAAAACAGGCTGCCTGCAGGTGAAGAGGAGGACAAAGACTGACACATGCACTGAGTTAGAAAGAAGAGTCTCAAAACGTGACCCAAAAAATTTCCTGGGGTGATGTCTTTACATTAAAGTGCTTCAACTTAAAGGCAGGTTATATGTCTGCTGTGGGGTCCAGTCATGGTTCTCCCTATTCCTTTAGGTCCTAAGCCATGTAAGTCTATCTTTACATGGCCTGGTTAGTTCCATGAAATGTCCCTACCTCGGCATCCCCATTGATCAGCTGCAACAGGTTCACATATCTGCTAGTTGCTGTGCCTGGGACTGCACAGGAATGGGACTGAGCTACACTGAGCTGTGACACCAGACACAGCCACTACAAAAAGTACTATAGTATTCCTAATAATCAGGAATGGAGGCATGAAGGGGTCAAGCCTCAGCTTATCAGGTCCCATCACTTTTGCAGTGCTGGAGAACCCCTTTAAGTTAATGGGAGACTGGTCACCCCTATTCTTGACAACTGTCACGATGGTCGCACCTCCAGTTGTAATATCGTTGCTAAGAAAACCCTTTTAGGACCCTTTTAGGTCTGTAGTGAAGGTGTTGGTTAGAAGGCAATGCCAGATAGTCAATACTTAAATAGTTTTTTCAGGACTGGCATATTGACGGACTATCCTTACAATAGGTCATCAATCAGTGGGGTCCGACTGTTTAAAGAGGCTGCAGTGCTTACAATTGCTGCAGCCATTTCCCTGTGCCAATGATGTCACATGATACAGCAGAAGCTCAGTCCCATTCAAGTAAATAGGAGTGAGTTGCAAAGCCAAGCACAACCCCTATGATATGTATGAAACTGAACATGCTGTCTCTTCAACCAGCTTATCTATGGGGGTCCTGAGAGTGGGAACCACAACAGTCATCTATGGATGACGTATCCCAAGTCCCGGAAAACTCCTTTAAAAAGGTCACTTATCAATCATGGTGGTTCCACTATCTTAAATGTAGCGCCCTTTATCGTGCACCCCGGTGTCAGACTGAAGGGCCCACCAGCCAACAATCCCTAGACCATAGCACCTGTCAAATTTGGGTGGCATCTCCTAGACCATTGAGGTGTTAGAGCCTGAGCCCAGCGGAGTATCCTCTAGTACTCTTGTGAGCCAGTCTGACACTGCCATGCCCAAAACACAAGTAGCCCAGTATATCCTTGTGCCATCCTGTCCCGCATTATGTTGGCAGTATCCTCATATCAGATATATGGCAGTAGGTTTTCTCTACAGCTAAACAATATTCATTGCCGTTGAGCAGGGAACGAGTAGCCGCATTTAATAGGGTTGTCTTGCCACATGGGGATCCACTTTTACATTTCTGACAAAGAGGAAAAAAATAGAATAATTTCTTGAGTTTGATTATCATTATCAGCTTGGCTATTACAGAGAACAATCTGTTATATGGGCTCACCGACCAGGCAAGAGGAAAACCCCAAAGCTGTAGCTTGATACAAAAAGAGAGTGATTCGCTATTAATTGGATTAGCACTTGAACCCCCGCTGTGCCATGCTCTGAATGGCACTGAGAGGGTAGACAAGAGCGCGTCTGATAGGCCGTCATCTCCTGACTCATCTTTTGGAATGAAAATATCTGCATTGAGATGTACTGTGTTATTGCTGCCCTGTTTTGTGCATGCATCAAAATATTCCTCCCGCAACAGCAGGTGGTACTTTGGTCAGGAACTCAGGTTAATCATTAAGCGCAGTGCAGAATAACATACAGCTATTGCCAGGCCCTCGGGGTAGACACTGCCAGGGCATCTGAGGCTAGAAAGAAATATTTTGGGACTTTTTAGATTCACAGTTTTGGCTCGGAAATATTTCATTCATATTTATGTGTCATTGTTGGATAAGGATTATTTATTTTGCCCATAACATTGTTGCTACAATGTGACCTGACGTTACAAATCTGCAGCGCAGACTCCATGCTGCAAGCAACCTTCTACTGGGGATATCGAAATAATATGCACAAAGAATAGTTAGCATGATTTGTATAATACAGAAATATATATAAAGGTGAAATTTGCTGCAGATATGGGTCAGGATTCACAAAGAGAAAAATTTCAGCATGTGTGGACCAATCCTTATGGCCCCAGTAAAAAAATTCTATGCAATCGACCAATTTTTCAGTATTCTTATTCCATCAGTTCTTCATAGTTTTCTTCATTCATTAAGTACCTTCGATGCCGGTCATGTGACACACAGGTCCATGGCTTGTGACAATATAGAGCTCAAATGACTGTACTGTAACGACCAGTGAAGCTGTGTGGTTATCACAAGAGCAGGACAGATTTGTAATCTGTGGAAGTCTTGTTCACATGTCGGAGCCATGGTAAATCCTTGATAGTCCTTGATAGTAAATCCTTGATGAGACTCCATGGACTGTTATAACCGAACCCCCCCCCCCAGACCCACCACCCACCCAACCCAACTCCCCCCCCCACCCACCCACTTTACTAGCTTTGGCAATGCCAAATACCTATTCGGACGTGCCAATAAAGCATTTTTTTGATTTGATTTTGATTTTTTGATTTTTGTGTCTACATGGATTTTTGGTGCCACTGCAGGATGAAAAAAATAGGTGCGGATTAGCCCCACTATTGTTAATGTTACACTTCAACAGTAGAAAAAAATAACAGTCAGCAAATTGCATAAAGTTGAAAAACCGTGGCGGGTACGCATTGTGGTTCTTCCCACACTGCTTTAAACAGAAAGTTCGCAGAGTTTTCCTTCGTGGACTTTCTGTTACAATTCTAACTACGTTAGATATATTTGACATGCTGCGATTTTCAAAACCGCGCCAGTTTTGGAAATTGCAGCATGTTCGTGCTACGGATTTTACCGCAAAGTGGGCATGGGATTCGCAAGATTGATAAAACGTAACTTTTAATAGAAGCTCAATAACTTAAAAAATACAATGGAATTTTAAAAAAATACAGTTTTTGAAACAGAATACCCCTTTAACAAGCTCATAGCTTGTTCACACAGATCGTCATGGGTCTCCCCATGAAAGTTTGATTATGGCGGTCCAGACTTTAATAGATAACGTCTCACTGGGAACTTTGGACCATCAGAAGTCAGAGCACTTATGGTATCTTCTCTTCTACAATGCCACATTGCTGATCCTCCCCTCTTTTGCTGGGACACGTGAGGTTTTGCTCGGAGCATAAAAGCTATCTTTTCTTCTCCGTTTTCTTTTTTTTCGTTTTTCGTCTTTAGCTAATAGCTTGTGGGTTTCATCCCTGCCACAGCCACTTAAAACAGTCACAAATTACCTTCTGATATAAAGTTCCTCTAGAAGAAAACAGCTCCTTCCCATCACGCCTGAACCTCTTACAGAGGCTTTCATTTCAGCGGAGCCGCAAATTGCATTAACCCTTTCCCTGCGGGGGAGAACAGCCAGGGCATGGGAAAGTAATAACATGATTAATAAACTTGAGAGCTGCAAGTAATGAAATCCTTAACCCGCACGCTTCCGGGCATAACATGGACCATTTGCAGATATGGTATAATGGCAAGTTCTATTGTTTTGTGCTATGTTCGAAAATACTGTCTCTTCTGGCCCAGTAGCAAAAACTAAAAATAGGGCCCCCTGCCGTTGCCAATTCATACCATGTCCTTGCCCACCCATTAAGAATATATGACTCTTGGCCATTACCCCATCTCTTGTTTGCTAATATTTCTAGAATTGTGAAGATTCATTCCGCCAATAGGGAAGTGGCTCAGACAGAACCCTCGTTCTCTTGGGCCCCAAAGCCTGGACTTCTTCTACAGCAGTGATAGGCAACCTTTTTGTATGGCACGCCGATTTAAATTACCGTATCAAAGATCAGGTACTCGGAGTGCCGGGCAATCATTGTAAGACTGACGACCACTATACTAAGCTGCGGGTGCACCAGGAGAGAGACTTTACACTATAGGGTTAATTTTAGGAGAACATTATAATGTGGGGGCATATAATATTTGGGTGACTGTAGAAGCATTATACTGTGTGGGGAGCATAAAGAGAAATTAATGGGAATGGGAAGAGTCAATTTAGAAGTGGGTGTAGCTAAATTTGCTGCATCGCCCTACGTGCAATGCACATTTTGTCCCTTTCTGTCCTTTGAAAGTTGGGAGGTATGCAGCTGTACTTTCCCATTAGAAGCATTGAAAGTCCATGTACAGCCCTCTATTATTGGTAAATGCAGTGGCGGATCCAGGGTTTGCGGGGCCCTGGGCAATTGACTTTGGCGGGACCCTATGCGCAGCGTGCCGCAGCAAATTAGGCCCCGCCCCCTTTTATGTTGACTCCGCCCATTCTCATTCATTTTTCATGTGATTCCACACAGTATAATCCTCCTACAGTCACCCATAAATTATATGTCCCCCCCCTCCATCTCTCCCCATTTTCATATACATCCTTCATCTACCCCTAGATTCATGTCCCCCCCCTCTATCTCTGTCCCCAGTTTCATGCCGTTCTCCCCCTTTATCTGCCCACAGTTTCATGTCCCCCCCCCGTCTCTGCTCCAGTGTCATGCCGTTCTCCCCCCTTCATCTGCCCCAGTGTCATGCTGTTCTCCCCCCCTCTATCTGCCCCAGTGTCATGCCGTTCTCCCTCCGTTCATCTGCCCCAGCGTCATACTGTTCTCACACACACTCACCTTCCCTCTTTCCCCCGCAGCTCTCTCCCTCATACACATATTGTAGGCGCGATGTGACATCATCACATCGCGACTACAAATGCCGGAGCTCAGCGTTAAAACAGGAGCTGAGCTGTGACACCTCCTGCTTTAAACGCCTGACCCAGGGCCGGCTCCAGGTTTTTATGGGCCCTTGGGCGACAGAGCCTCAGTGGGCCCCCTTGTAAAGGAGGCGGGGGAGTCGAGACACTGTGCGTCGCAGATGAAGCGAGTGACGTCATGCAGGAGTGTGGCGTCACCAACGCCATACCTCCTAATTTTTAATGAGTAGAAAGAGGAGCAAAATGTGCGGCGCGCTCTGCGTGCCGCGGCAAATTTGGCTTCACCCACTTTTATGTTGATTCCACCCATTCTCATTCATTTATCATGTGCTCCCACACAGTATAATCCTCCTACAGTCACCCGTAAAATATATGCCCCCCCTCCATCTCTCCCCCAGTTTCATATACACCCTTCCTCTGTCCCCAGTTTCATGTCCCCCTCCTCCATCTCTGTCCCCAGTTTCATCACGTTCTCCCCCTTCATTTGCCCACAGTTTAATGTCCCCAGTCTCTGCCCCAGTGTCATGCTGTTCCCCCCTCCCCTTCATTTGCCCCCCAGTTTCATTGGGCCCCCTCCATCTTTGTCCCCAGTTTCATGCCGTTCTCTCCGCATCCCCTTCATCTTCCCCAGTGTCATGCTGTTCCCCCCTCCCCTTCATTTGCCCCCCAGTTTCATGGGCCCCCTTCATTATGTTCCACCTTAATATTTAATACAAAACAAACACTTACACTCACCTTCTATCACTCACCTTCCATCGTTCCCCTGACGCTCCTCTCTCTCACTCCAGTCACATACGCGATTAAAGCAGGAGCTGTGACCTCAGCTCCTGCTTAGCTACGGCCCGGCTTGCGTGTGTAGGCGCGATGTGATGACGTCATCGCACCTACACACGCAAGCCGGGCCGGAGCTTTAAAGCAGGAGCTGAGGTCACAGCTCCTGCTTTAATCGCGTACAGTGGCGTAACTAGGAATGGCGGGGCTCCGTGGCGAACTTTTGACATGGCCCCCCCTTCCTGACCGACACCGAAGATCTAGACCGACTACCCCCCCCCACACGCCGCATTCCTGCACGCTCAATTATGTCCCATAGTGGCTCCTGCACATAGTATTATACCCCATTGTGGCCCCTGCACACAATATTACACCCCATTGTGGCCCCCTGCACACGGGATTATGCCCGATAATGAACACCCACGAACAATTATTATACTCAGGGGTATTTTCAGACCCCAAAGTATAATAATCGGAGACCGAGGGGAGATACAGACATAAAAAAAAAAGTTACTTACCTGTCCGCTGCAGTCTTTGGTGGTGTTGGCCATCTTTAATAACACACTGATGTCACATGACATTTCATACCCTCCCTCCATCTGCCCCCAGTTTCATGCACCCCTCATCTGTACCCACATTTTCATGTCCTCTCCTCCATCTCTGCCCCTAGGTTACTGTTGCTCCTCACCACACACACACATACACACTCACACACACTTACACACAGACACTCTCCATCCTGCATCTCCCTTCCCTCCCCCTCCCCTTTATTACCTCGCAGCAGATCTCTTCTTCTCTTTCCAGGACTGTACGGGCTATAGACACGCCCACCCAGTCATGTGACGGATGACGTCACACAAGGTCCTTTCAGCTGTCCCCCGCTCTTAGCACAGTTAAAACAGTTTGTCTGTGATAAGAGCGGGGGTAGCAGAGGTAGCTGTCGCCGGGCCCCTTATGTCCCGGGCCCTGTGGCAGCTGCCTCTGCCACTGATCGCGTATGTATTCCAGCTCATCGGCGGACGGACGCCGATGAGCTGAAATCGTGACAGGCAAGTGCCGGGGGGCCCTCAGAGGCTCTGTGGGCCCCGGAACTTGCCCGACTGCCGAGCTGACCGGGACCATTTTGTTAGGGCCAGGCCGCGGGGCCCCGCTAAGCGCGGGGCCCCGGGCGGTTGCCCGGCTCGCCCGGCCCTGGATCCGCCCCTGGGTAAATGTATGCGTCCAGGAGCACCATATAGCAGCACTCCTAGGGAAGTGACACACTATGTATCTGGATACAGCTTACTGTATACAGTCCTAGGCCACTGGTACTTTCACTTCGATGTAAAGCTGCATTCATGCATGCACGCTGCATTTTCCAGAGGTGCAGGATCATGGGGTGGGAAGGTGGCAGATTCACCACACACAGTATAATGCCCCCCCCCCCCACTATAATGCTCTCCTTTGTGCCAACAGACAGTATATTGTCCCCTAAGTGCCCACACACAGTAAAATGCCCCCTCAGGGACTTTCACACAGTATAATACCCACCCAATTTCTATCATGTCCCCTTTAGAACCCCCATGTACAGTATAATGCCCCCTAAGAGCCCACACACAGTATAATGCCCCCTCAGTGTCCCACGTGCACAGTATAATGCCCACTTATGGCCCCTTACACAGTGTGAGCCCAGCGAGTGAGCCATGGATAAGGCAAAACCAATGTTAGTGGGGAGAGATAATCAGCTAACCCTTTGATGCCACTTGTCTACTGGAAGAAATAGGATTGCACTTATTTGATCCTTGTTTTTCCAGACCACAGAATTTGATGGAATCTAACAGAAATCTCATGTCCATGGCCAGCTTTACTAAACCCATAGCCTTATTTTAATCCCATCAGCCTATATAGACAGCCATTGATAGTTTCCTCCCATTCTTAAAAACGAAAGTCTATAAATACTCATTGGAAATGAAAGGGAGGCGACTGCTCAGATCCTGTGAGTCAGCGCCGTTAATTTCAGGGGACGCTCAGCACTATGGCCGCGATGCAAACACGTTCATTAGCAGGATATCATTGCCAAAACCCATCATTTTGACCGTGCAAATATTCTGGAAGTGACTGAAGCCTTCAATATTGTGCCAGTCATCTACTAATAAGATACAATGTGAATCTGATGTGTAATATATGTATTATACAGTCCTATGAAAAAGTTTGGGCACCCCTATTAATCTTAATCATTTTTAGTTCTAAATATTTTGGTGTTTATAACAGCCATTTCAGTTTGATATATCTAATAACTGATGGACACAGTAATATTTCAGGATTGAAATGAGGTTTATTGTACTAACAGAAAATGTGCAATATGCATTAAACCAAAATTTGACCGGTGCAAAAGTATGGGCACCTCAACAGAAAAGTGACATTAATATTTAGTAGATCCTCCTTTTGCAAAGATAACAGCCTCTAGTTGCTTCCTGTAGCTTTTAATCAGTTCCTGGATCCTGGATAAAGGTATTTTGGACAAACAATTCAAGTTCAGTTAAGTTAGATGGTCGCCGAGCATGGACAGCCCGCTTCAAATCATCCCACAGATGTTCAATGATATTCAGGTCTGGGGACTGGGATGGCCATTCCAGAACATTGTAATTGTTCCTCTGCATGAATGCCTGAGGATTTGGAGCGGTGTTTTGGATCATTGTCTTGCTGAAATATCCATCCCCGGCGTAACTTCAACTTCGTCACTGATTCTTGAACATTATTCTCAAGAATCTGCTGATACTGAGTGGAATCCATGCGACTCTCAACTTTAACAAGATTCCCGATGCCGGCATTGGCCACACAGCCCCAAAGCATGATGGAACCTCCACCAAATTTTACAGTGGGTAGCATGTGTTTTTCTTGGAATGCTGTTTCTTTTTGGACGCCATGCATAACACCTTTTTTTATAACCAAACAACTCAATTTTTGTTTCCAAAATGAAGCTGCCTTGTCCAAATGTGCTTTTTCATACCTCAGGCAACTCTATTTGTGGCGTACGTGCAGAAACGGCTTCTTTCTCATCACTCTCCCATACAGCTTCTATTTGTGCAAAGTGCGCTGTATAGTTGACCGATGCACAGTGACACCATCTGCAGCAAGATGATGCTGCAGCTCTTTGGAGGTGGTCTGTGGATTGTCCTTGACTGTTCTCACCATTCTTCTTCTCTGCCTTTCTGATATTTTTCTTGGCCTGCCACTTCTGGGCTTAACAAGAACTGTCCCTGTGGTCTTCCATTTCCTTACTATGTTCCTCACAGTGGAAACTGACAGGTTAAATCTCTGAGACAACTTTTTGTATCCTTCCCCTGAACAACTATGTTGAACAATCTTTGTTTTCAGATCATTTGAGAGTTGTTTTGAGTAGCCCATGATGCCACTCTTCAGAGGAGATTCAAATAGGAGATCAACTTGCAATTGGCCACCTTAAATACCTTTTCTTATGATTGGATACATCTGGCTATGAAGTTCAAAGCTCACTGAGGTTACAAAACCAATTTTGTGCTTCAGTAAGTCAGTAAAAAGTAGTTAGGGGAATTCAAATCAATAAAATGATAAGGGTGCCCATACTTTTGCACCGGTCAAATTTTGGTTTAATGCATATTGCACATTTTCTGTTAGTACAATAAACCTCATTTCAATCCTGAAATATTACTGTGTCCATCAGTTATTAGATATATCAAACTGAAATGGCTGTTGCAAACACCAAAATATTTAGAACAAAAAATGATTAAGATTAATAGGGGTGCCCAAACTTTTTCATAGGACTGTATATGGATTACATACCTGTGCTAGTGGCTGCAACCATGGCGGCAATACTTAGAGAAGTGTGACGTGCGCAGAGGCTTTCATGAACAATGTGGATTAAATGAGACGTATGATCAATACCACAGTGTATCAAATATTTATTGCCAGCCAGGATCATTTTACTTTGTATGTAAAATTGCCCAAACCACAGGTTATAAGAGCGATTGGATATCTTATTTTTGTTTTGTAAGCACATGCATAAATAAGCATGGGTATTGTCAATAATACATTCAATATTTCTACCACTAGGGGTTTTGTGTTCCCTGTTATACATAGAAATGATTCTGATTAACAGCACACCATTTGGCCAGGGGTGGTACTACAAGTTAAACAATTTATAGTACAGATGAATATGAAATCTTAAAGAAATCTGTTTCATATTAGGCTGCTCCACCTCAGTTTTAGTCGGACTGTTAACCTCTATAGCATCTGTTCCTGGACTATCTTCACTTACCTTTTTTAGGGCTTTGTATGCAACGAATCCAACGGTTTCAGGCTGATTTGACTATGGGTCATGAGTTAGGAGCCTCCAAATTCCTCCATCTCCATCTCCTATTACAATAATGTATTAAGGCAGCCCTATGACACAGGTTACTTATGATGAACATGGGAGAAGTGGAAGGAGGAGGGGCTGGGTGCGGGTACTGATGACCAAAGTGAAGATGGACTCACTAGAGAACCCCTTTAACTTTGGTACATTGGGTCCACTAATGTAAATGATTGTGAGGACCTACCCTGCTTTAGTGGCCTAAGTATACATTGAATTGTATAGAATACCCTGGTGTTATATCTGCATGTGCAGAGAAAGAGACCATAGGTCCGAGGCCAGTTTTAGACAAACTGGGGCCCTGGGCAAAATTAAAAGTGGGGGCCCCAAATGCTGATATACGAACAACCCCAACATATTTACAGTGACAGCCCATTAATAATACCCCTTTCTGCCCCCAAAACAGTAACAATCACCCCCCCCTATGACCACACAATTCAAATAACCCCTATTGTACCACCTAATAGATTTTTGCACCTCCCTCATCAGTTATTATAGTCCTACTTTATAAATAATAGTCCCTCCTTATAAACAGTGCCCCATATCAGTAATCATTCCCCCTTATTAGTTTACAGTCCCCCTTTATTAGGTCTATTATAAATTCTTCCCTTATAAATAACTAGCTTTTACCCGCGACTTCGTCTGCGGTGATTTGAGAATTGGGCGGACACAGACGTGTGAAACTGTAAAAGTGCTTTAAAAAGTTTGGTGGGCTAGCAAATGTGATGTGATGTGTTGTATTGTATATGTCGTGATACAGACAATGTGATGTGTTGTGTCGTGATACAGACAATGTGATGTGTTGTATTGTGTCAGACAATGTGATGTGTTGTATTGTGTCAGACAATGTGATGTGTTGTATTGTGTATGTCATGATACAGACAATGTGATGTGTTGTATTGTGTCAGACAATGTGATGTGTTGTATTGTGTCAGACAATGTGATGTTTTGTATTGTGTATGTCGTGATACAGACAATGTGATGTGTTATATAGTGGAAAGTTATATGTAACATGTGAGTAAGTAGAGTGAGGCCTACTCCTGAGGTGACAGTAAGGAGTGTGTAGGCAGGTTGAGGCAGGAAATGCCAGGCAGTGTGTGTGAATGTGTATGTAGTGATACAGACAATGTGATGTGTTGTGTATGTAGTGATACAGACAATGTGATGTGTTATGTGAGTGAGTAGAGTGAGGGCTACTCCTGAGGTGACAGTAAGGAGTGTGCAGGAAGGTTGAGGCAGGAAATGCCAGGCAGTGTGTGTGAGTCTATAGCTGGGGCTAGGAGTCCTGCGTTTGTGAGTCTCCTGCTAGGAAGCCATGTTGTTTAGTGGCACCAAAAGTAGCCTGTGACTCAATCCTAAGGGAAAACTATGTTTGTGGAAAATTGCACGCAAATCCGTCCAGGCGTTTTAGCGTGATTGAGGAACAAACATCCAAACTCACAAACATCCAAACATCCAAACACACAAACTTTCACACTTATAATATTAGTAGGATAGCCCCCTTTATATATAATCTCCTCTTATAATAGCCCCTTAGATTTGTTTCCCCCTTATAACAATCCACCTTACATATAATAGTTTCGCTCCTAATCTCCTAGGTCTGTAGTGAAAAAACCTGATTATAACATAATCCTACTAATATGTAAAAGTTTGTGTGTTTGGATGTTTGTGAGTTTGGATGTTTGTTCCTCAATCACACAAAAACGGCTGAACGGATTTGCATGAAATTTGCCACATACATAGATAGGAACCCCGATTAAAACATAGGCTACTTTTTATCCCGATAAATGATATCACTACATGACCGCAGTGAAGGAATTTAGGTTCACACTACACTAAAGGACCTGTGATGACGTCATCACAGGTCCATGAGCCATTCTCAGATAGGATCATGCTAGGCAGTGGGCGGAGCTACACATTATTTTGTGGGCGGAGCTATATAGGATGAAGCTGGACAGTGTGAAAGCTGAAGAAAATGGAGTCTTATACAAGATCAGGAGACTACAGAACATACAGGCTGTGTGTGGGCAAGATGACTATATCAGGTGTAGAGTTTCAGTGAGTACGACGGAAAATGTGTTGTTCTGCCTCTGATGGGGGAGGGGGAACAACTTTGGCACATTTCAGCAACATCCGTTCAGCTCTTTGTAACACAGAAGCTGCTCAGTGACATAACAAAACCCCTGCAATCACAATTGCCCGATGTAGCACAGCTTAGTCGGCGCTGTAGCACACCTCTATAGGCTCTCCATATGCAAACATGTACATACAGCTGGGTATTCTATGCATATGCATCGATGTAGCAGAACCGAGACGCGGGAGCAGGCTGATTGAATTGTGGCAAATTTCTGCAACATCCGTTCAGCCTTTTCCAACACAGAAGCTGCTCAGACCCTGACATAAGAACACCCCTATAATCCAAATGGCCAGATGTAGCAGAGCTTAAGCAGCGCTGTAGCACGACTGAGTATGCTCTCCATATGCAGAGATGTACATAAAACTGAATGTGCTGCGCATATGCAGCGATGTAGCAGAGCCGAGGCACGGGAGCAGTCAGATCATCCACAATAGTAATTGGCTAAATATAAGCGGCTCAGCACCAACGCCAACCTGCAGATGAAGTCGCGGGCAGATGCTAGTATAATATAATTTACATTGCAAAACTGCTAGTTACACGCAAGAGATCCCGGGCATATGCCTCACCTCCCTCTTAGCTAAGTCCGGCTCTGTTATACCATCAAACACTCGGTCCTCCAGCCAATAACACTTTGGTTTGAGATACAAGTGTCTGGCATTATATAGTTTACTACGTATGGCACATCAGGTTACTATGTACGGCACATCAGGTTACTGTTGTTATTCCTTTACATAGTATTACAGATCCTTTAGCTACTATAACCTCTTTAATCCAAGTTTCCATTGTTCTTTGCAGGATGATACCGAACCCTATTTTATTGGCATATTCTGTTTTGAAGCTGGCATCAAGATCATCGCCTTAGGCTTTGTATTTCATAAAGGCTCGTACCTCCGGAATGGCTGGAATGTCATGGACTTTGTAGTTGTACTCACCGGGTAAGTGCATAGCTTTCCAGATGATTCTTAGTTTGCTAACTAAAACATCCCGCACCCTTGTTACCGCCCACACTTAGGGCAATTTTATTCCAGTGACATGATCTCATTGGTTATACATCCATTAATGTGAGCTTTACCTTTGTTGTCTATGTCCACAATAGATAAGGGAATCCTTCATGTAGATATGGTGATGGAACAGACAAAATAAGACATGTCCTCATCTTGTTTCCCATTGCCCTATACGCATTCCCCCCTTATTCTCCCTTCCCATTCTTAGGGAAATTTTACTTTCGTGACCTGATCACATTGGTTATACATCTAGTTATGACTGCTTTGCTTTTGCTGTCTTTTTGCCAACTAATACAAGCCCTGCCCACGCTTAGGGAAATTTTATTCTAGTGACCGGATTAATTATACATCCATTTATGGCTGCTTTGGCTTTCTTGCCTATATCCATAATAGATAAGGCACTCCCTTGTGTAAATTTTGACTCTCTGATGTTATATGGTAATGGTATAGCTAAAATAAGATTAGCCATGACCTCAGGTTGTTTCCCATTGCCCTATAGATATGCCCTACCCTTGTCCCCACCCATGCTTAGGTAAATTTTATTCTGGTGACCCAATCTCATTGGTTAGACATCCATTAATGAATACTTTGCATTTGCTGTCCATATCCACAATAAATATGAGACTCCTTCTTGTAGATTTTCACTCGGTGATATTATATGGTGATGGGATGGATAGAATAAGACCAGCCATGGTCTCAGGTTGTTTGTTTCCCATTGAGCGTATAATATGAATTGCTATAATATTATGGCCTAAATAAACTGATGTGTTGCCAACCCACTAGGCATGTTGCTATGTTGCTCAGGTAATGTTAGATGTGCAATGAAGGGTTAGGAGTTGCACCTTCCTGTAAACTGTAGAATGGCAAAAAATCCAAAAATGTTTATTATGTATTCAGTTGCATTGTATATTAAGATACGATTATTGTAATGTTGCTTCTTTGTTGCAATATATTGTCTGATAGCTTTATGTTTTAGTCACACATGACAGTGTATACAGTCGTGCAAACGTGTGACTGATTACAGAATACACTATACACAATGTCATCTTACAGCTGAGATCGGGTCTCTTGTTGATGGTTATACTAAGGGCTTATTCAGATGAACTTATTCGGACACCCTGTGGATAATAAAAAACTTGTGCAACTCCGTCTCTTGTTGGTGTCCATGGACTGCACATTGGCACGGACTATTCTAGTCCACAACAAGTTCCACTTCACACAGACATGAAATATGGCCGCCCTTATTTATACTGACCATATAACATGCATTTTACACCCCAGCTTGTCAATGTAGATAAATACCATGCCAAGCGTTTACTTTGGGGCAACTCCATGCCCAGATCGGTCTAGTTGACAGATGGTTAGAGTTTTAGTACGATATCATAACAGCCATTAGTCTATGTGGCTACACTATAGGTGAACAAAGTCTCCTTAGCTGGAGGGACGGTTATAAATTCTCCAGACTTGCTCTACCAGGAGCGGCAGCAGCTGCCATAGGTCCCGGGACATTAGGGGACCTGGCAGGCCCCTGATGTGTTTTCTTTATTTTTTTTAATAGGCTGTTACCTGCTGAGTAAACCCATCAGGTAACGGGCCCTATTTACTTACCAATCCCCGCTCCTGCTCATGGCAGCCTGCGCTTCCCCTTCTGTGGAAGTGGCCTTGATCGAGAGTGGAGATCAGTAAGTGAG
This sequence comes from Leptodactylus fuscus, assembly GCF_031893055.1. NCBI lineage: Eukaryota > Metazoa > Chordata > Amphibia > Anura > Leptodactylidae > Leptodactylus > Leptodactylus fuscus. Next base: position 43,543,946 of record NC_134275.1, on the reverse strand, counting down.
GCCTCGGTCCCGTGAACTCCAACAAACACTGTTATCATTATATTCTGGGTTCTTTTCAGTCTTCCGGCCTATTTGGTGACATCCAAGACGTCACGTGGGCCAGGCCAGCATCATTATGTGTCGAAACGCTGGACTGGCTCACTTGACGTCTGGTCCAACATTGAAGATGGTCGAAAGTAATGGGGAGTGCGCCGGAGCCACGGAGAGGTAAGTAATAGAGATGAGCGAACAGTGTTCTATCGAACACATGTTCGATCGGATATCAGGGTGTTCGCCATGTTCGAATCGAATCGAACACCACGTGGTAAAGTGCGCCAAAATTCGATTCCCCTCCCACCTTCCCTGGCGCCTTTTTTGCACCAATAACAGCGCAGGGGAGGTGGGACAGGAACTACGACACTGGGGGCATTGAAAAAAATTGGAAAAAGTCATTGGCTGCCGAAATCAGGTGACCTCCATTTTAGACGAATAGTGGATTTCAAATCCGGGTCATATGAGAATGTGAACTTTGTGACTATGAGACAGGGATAGCTGTACAGGCAGGGATAGCTAGGGATAACCTTTATTTAGGGGGGAATGTTATTAAAAATAACTTTTTGGGGCTCTATCGGGTGTGTAATTGTGATTTTTGTGAGATAAACTTTTTCCCATAGGGATGCATTGGCCAGCGCTGATTGGCCGAATTCCGTACTCTGGCCAATCAGTGCTGGCCAATGCATTCTATTAGCTTGATGAAGCAGAGTGTGCACAAGGGTTCAAGCGCACCCTCGGCTCTGATGTAGCAGAGCCGAGGCTGCACAAGGGTTCAAGCGCACCCTCGGCTCTGATGTAGGAGAGCCGAGGGTGCACTTGAACCCTTGTGCACCCTCAGCTCTGCTACATCAGAGCCGAGGGTGCGCTTGAACCCTTGTGCACACTCTGCTTCATCAAGCTAATAGAATGCATTGGCCAGCGCTGATTGGCCAATGTATTCTATTAGCCTGATGAAGTAGAGCTGAATGTGTGTGCTAAGCACACACATTCAGCTCTACTTCATCGGGCTAATAGAATGCATTGGCCAGCGCTGTTTGGCCAGAGTACGGAACTCGACCAATCAGCGCTGGCTCTGCTGGAGGAGGCGGAGTCTAAGATCGCTCCACACCAGTCTCCATTCAGGTCCGACCTTAGACTCCGCCTCCTCCGGCAGAGCCAGCGCTGATTGGCCGAAGGCTGGCCAATGCATTCCTATGCGAATGCAGAGACTTAGCAGTGCTGAGTCAGTTTTGCTCAACTACACATCTGATGCACACTCGGCACTGCTACATCAGATGTAGCAATCTGATGTAGCAGAGCCGAGGGTGCACTAGAACCCCTGTGCAAACTCAGTTCACGCTAATAGAATGCATTGGCCAGCGCTGATTGGCCAATGCATTCTATTAGCCCGATGAAGTAGAGCTGAATGTATGTGCTAAGCACACACATTCAGCACTGCTTCATCAAGCCAATACAATGCATTAGCCAGTGCTGATTGGCCAGAGTACGGAATTCGGCCAATCAGCGCTGGCTCTGCTGGAGGAGGCGGAGTCTAAGGTCGCTCCACACCAGTCTCCATTCAGGTCCGACCTTAGACTCCGCCTCCTCCGGCAGAGCCAGCGCTGATTGGCCGAAGGCTGGCCAATGCATTCCTATGCGAATGCATACTTAGCAGTGCTGAGTCAGTTTTGCTCAACTACACATCTGATGCACACTCGGCACTGCTACATCAGATGTAGCAATCTGATGTAGCAGAGCCGAGGGTGCACTAGAACCCCTGTGCAAACTCAGTTCACGCTAATAGAATGCATTGGCCAGCGCTGATTGGCCAATGCATTCTATTAGCCCGATGAAGTAGAGCTGAATGTGTGTGCTAAGCACACACATTCAGCACTGCTTCATCAAGCCAATACAATGCATTAGCCAGTGCTGATTGGCCAGAGTACGGAATTCGGCCAATCAGCGCTGGCTCTGCTGGAGGAGGCGGAGTCTAAGGTCGGACCTGAATGGAGACTGGTGTGGAGCGATCTTAGACTCCGCCTCCTCCAGCAGAGCCAGCGCTGATTGGTCGAGTTCCGTACTCTGGCCAATCAGCGCTGGCCAATGCATTCTATTAGCCCGATGAAGTAGAGCTGAATGTGTGTGCTTAGCACACACATTCAGCTCTACTTCATCAGGCTAATAGAATACATTGGCCAATCAGCGCTGGCCAATGCATTCTATTAGCTTGATGAAGCAGAGTGTGCACAAGGGTTCAAGCGCACCCTCGGCTCTGATGTAGCAGAGCTGAGGGTGCACAAGGGTTCAAGTGCACCCTCGGCTCTCCTACATCAGAGCCGAGGGTGCGCTTGAACCCTTGTGCACACTCTGCTTCATCAAGCTAATAGAATGCATTGGCCAGCACTGATTGGCCAGAGTACGGAATTCGGCCAATCAGCGCTGGCCAATGCATTCTATTAGCCCGATGAAGTAGAGCTGAATGTGTGTGCTAAGCACACACATTCAGCACTGCTTCATCACGCCAATACAATGCATTAGCCAGTGCTGATTGGCCAGAGTACGGAATTCGGCCAATCAGCGCTGGCTCTGCTGGAGGAGGCGGAGTCTAAGATCGCTCCACACCAGTCTCCATTCAGGTCCGACCTTAGACTCCGCCTCCTCCAGCAGAGCCAGCGCTGATTGGTCGAGTTCCGTACTCTGGCCAATCAGCGCTGGCCAATGCATTCTATTAGCCCGATGAAGTAGAGCTGAATGTGTGTGCTTAGCACACACATTCAGCTCTACTTCATCGGGCTAATAGAATGCATTGGCCAGCGCTGATTGGCCGAATTCCGTACTCTGGCCAATCAGCACTGGCTAATGCATTGTATTGGCTTGATGAAGCAGTGCTGAATGTGTGTGCTTAGCACACACATTCAGCTCTACTTCATCGGGCTAATAGAATGCATTGGCCAATCAGCGCTGGCCAATGCATTCTATTAGCGTGAACTGAGTTTGCACAGGGGTTCTAGTGCACCCTCGGCTCTGCTACATCAGATTGCTACATCTGATGTAGCAGTGCCGAGTGTGCATCAGATGTGTAGTTGAGCAAAACTGACTCAGCACTGCTAAGTCTGCATTCGCATAGGAATGCATTGGCCAGCCTTCGGCCAATCAGCGCTGGCTCTGCCGGAGGAGGCGGAGTCTAAGGTCGGACCTGAATGGAGACTGGTGTGGAGCTATCTTAGACTCCGCCTCCTCCAGCAGAGCCAGCGCTGATTGGTCGAGTTCCGTACTCTGGCCAATCAGCACTGGCCAATGCATTTCTATGGGGAAAAGTTAGCTTGCGAAAATCGCAAACTGACAGGGATTTCCATGAAATAAAGTGACTTTTATGCCCCCAGACATGCTTCCCCTGCTGTCCCAGTGTCATTCCAGGGTGTTGGTATCATTTCCTGGGGTGTCATAGTGGACTTGGTGACCCTCCAGACACGAATTTGGGTTTCCCCCTTAACGAGTTTATGTTCCCCATAGACTATAATGGGGTTCGAAACCCATTCGAACACTCGAACAGTGAGCGGCTGTTCGAATCGAATTTCGAACCTCGAACATTTTAGTGTTCGCTCATCTCTAGTAAGTAACATTGTTTTTTTTATGTTTGTATCCTCCCCTGGGTCTCCGATCATTATACTCTGGGGTCTGAAAAGACCCCAGAGTATAATAATTGTTCATGGGTGATACACAATGGGGCATAGTAGTGTGTTTAGGGGCCACTATGGGGGCATAATAGTGTGTTTAGGGGCCACTATGGTGCATAATAGTGTGCAGGGGCCACTATGGGGCATAATAGTATGTATAGGAATGTGGGGGGGAAGGGGCACGACAAATGTTTGCCTTGGGTCCCAACCATTCCTAGTTACGCCACTGAATGTTCCTAAATTTAGTAGCACCTCATGCATGGTGCTGTTACTTTATGTAACATGTCTCAGGCCTGGTTCAGATCTGTGTTCGAGCCATTCCATTCCCCTATCTGCATGAAATATGAAAAGTACTGCTTGCACATTTTTCATGCGGAAACGAGCAGAAACCAAATGGACTACATTATAGTCTATGGGATCCGCGGGTTTCCTTAGGTAACCACTTTTTATGCGGATAGTTTTCCGTTCGGGGGGCACACCTCTAGGCATAGCATCCTGAACAGCACAGGAATCACCAGAGGGTTACTAAATTTTGGAGTGTCAAGTGAGTTGAACTGGATGATGCAGCTTGTACGCAATTTTTTTGAAACTTTTTCAATAAAAGAATTAGGAGAAAAACTTGGGAATTCAATTGACGTCAAATGAACTCAACTAGATCCATCTTAGAGATGGCAGATCCAGGAGCCATGTAAATACATAATAAGTCATACAATTATTATAACATGTCACCTGAGCAGTGAAGCACTCAGGATTCTCCTGGAGGTCTGCAGGCTTGGAGAGACCCTTTCATGTGACACTTTTTCCTGCTGACAAGACGGCATGCATGCTGGAAATGGCAGCATAAAATATGTATGCTTCCAGCGATGTGTGCTTTTATTCACAGCTGGATTAACTGTAAAGCCCTTGTCTCAGCCTCCTGGATATGATATTGCAGGGCACAGGGGCAGTGGCATACACACAGGATGGGCATATAGCAACAACAAAAATTGAAGCCCTCTCATGGTGTCTCCATCACACTTCTAACCAGTCACAAAAGCCGGTCTTGATGCACTCATGCCACTTTGGCCACTACCATGTACAGATTTTCCTTAGCTTAGGACTATGTAGGATCCAAGATCAATTTTGGCTAAGATCAGGTGTAGTATCTGTTGTGGTCAGTGGTTATCCACACCACCACCTCCACTACCAGTGGAATTTTGGATCACTATAAGTGGTGATAGATCACCGAAAACCACATGGTGTTAGTTTGTAAGTGTCTGGTGTACTACTTGGGTTTAAAGACATCTAGGTGGTCACCAGATCAAAGCCATGGGTCTTGGAGCTTAAAAGCCCCAGGTACAGAAATGCCCCAGGAGTAGTGACCCTGGGGTGTCTGAACTGACTGCGGGTGGGAACCCACTGAGATTCTAGCATGTTTGCATATACTTCTCTTTCACAGTTTGTGAGTGCACCCCCATATTTGCCTGGTCTCATGGACACCCAGTTATGAATTTTCATAGACTAGGTCAGAAGACCAGTCTCTAGTACAATTTCACTTATTTAAGTTAATATTTTTTTCATTGCGTGTTTTGTCTCTTGGATTGAGGGCTGTGGGTGCCCTTTTGGGACCCTCCTAATGTTTAGGGATGGGAAGGATTGTGTGGCCATAATAATTCCCTCCTCCCCTGTAACCCTGGCCTCCTTCTGCCTTTGTGGAAGGAGTTCAACCAGTTGTTGGCTCCTTGGTGGACACTGAGGTGAGTGCCCAGGTGGTAGATAGAAGAAAGATGGGACTCTCTTAGCTCTGGCACAGATGGACTACACTATTCAACGCTCTTACGGCCTTTTGGCTTGAAGGTTTCTATTTTCAGAGAGGGCTTAAGATAGGCTGCCCTTTTTGCATGGCACTCCATCACATTTATGCACATGGGTCAGAGAAAGCATAGGTAGGGTCTGATAAATTATTATGACCTAGGGTCAGATTTCAAGAATGCTGCCCCCTTTTTCCCCAGACATAAGGGAGAAAGGACTCACTTTTTTTTGCAAAGAGTTTTTCTCCCTAGTCCTATGCTTTTTTTGTTAGGTTGGCGGCAGCTCTGATCTTCCGCTCTTGTGTGAAGTGTGGGAAGCCTATAAAACTTTAAGCAGAATATTTCCACCTGTACATGCGGTCCCTTTTCTCTGCGAGAGGGAGAGGAAGAGATGCTTTGAAAGCTATTTTGATCCCATTTTTAACTGGGAACGACTGTGCAGGGGGGAGAAAAGGCCACTAATGAATTCTGGTATTGGGATTTCTGGCAGCTGCGAATGTTCATATAGTGAATGCAGCAATTATAGTGTTATTGAGATAGGGAACAAAACAAGTAGAATTGATGAGCCTGATACCCCCAACCACCAGCTCGCCGCCTATTCATTCTCCAGAAAGAACTAACTTGACAGCTGTATTAACTTGTCTCTATTAAGCTCCAAGTTTTTTTGCCTTTCATTTTCTGCATTGGTTTGCACGTTACTTTATCGAGTTTTCCCGCCTCCTCGCCATCATCTGGGGATCTCTCATTGAAGATTTTGTCCCTTTTTAATAGAATTCGATTCGGGGTGGGGGTGTAAAAACATGGGAAAAAAAGCCTGAACAAACACAATAATTACGGCAGTGTAATTTCAGCTACGGTTTCTAACAAATTGTCCTCTTCTTGGGGCCAAAAAGATATTTTTAGTTCCATTCTTGTGACGGGTAGTGTTGGGTTATTTTTACCAACCTAAGATCAGAACATAAGGACTGGATTTGTTACAGGGGTTGTCCAACCTTTTGACATTTGTAGTCAATTGACGATGTACCTTAGGGTACATCGTCGATACCAGACTGGTGGGGGTCCAAAACAATGCACCCTTGCTGATCAGCTGCTCTCAGTGGCTGCCCATGCCGTAACTATTCTGGAGATTGAGCCAGAAGCAGACAGCTTCATCCACTGTGTAGTGGCTGTGTTGGGTTAATGCAGTGGTCTACTTCCAGATTCATCTTCAATTCTGAGAATAGCTGATCGTCGGGGATGCCCAGGGTTGATCCATAAAGCTGATATTGATGACCTATCTTAAAGGGGCTCTATCAACAAAATTTTGCTGTATGAGCCCCACATATGCGTGAATAGCCTTTAAAAAGGCTATTCAGGCACCACTAATCTTATTTATTAGTTTTAAAATAAAACTATAAAAACATATATGTAAATCATACCTTTGCATGCACAGGGGGCGGTCGTGCACGATCCTCTATGTGAAAAGGCTGGAATACTCTATTAAAATGTTTTTCCAAGATTTTCATATGTCAGTCATAGGTCATCAATATGTGATTGGAACCCCCCTGATCAACTAGTTGAAGAGGCCACAGTGTTCAGCTGAGCTCCGTGGCCTCGTCACTAAAAACTAAGCCCTGCGACATACATGTTGTAGGGGCTTTGTTTGGTATTGCAGCTCAGCCCCATTCACTTTAATGGGACTGAACTGCTGCTGTATCATGTGATTGATTAACGTGACATTCTTGGTACAGGGAAGAGTCCACAGAGCTTGTATGGGCTGCAGACACTTCAATCAGCTGATCAACCGGAGTCCAAGGCATCAGAGGAAAATCCCTTTAAGCTCTAGAATGCTGAGTGATACTAGGACATATTTCATTCTCCAAGTTCTTTGAAATGTGGTCAGTAGGTATCAACACATTATGAATTTGCTTGCTCTGAAGAAAGCTCCAAATATTTGGAGGGGGGAGGCTCCTGCTGCAGCTCGTTCTCTTCCAGCCAGAGGCCGCAGCTAGTTGTCTTACAGCCAGAGGTCAAAGCTAGTTCTCTTACAACCAGAGGCCGCAGCTAGTTATCTTACTACCAGGTATAAGACAGTGAGAGGGACGAGGGTGGACATGGCTGATCTCCTGGGACACAAAGAGGTGTCTTTTTATACAGTAGATTGTCATTCTAATTAGGATATAAGACAACATAGGATCAAAGGAAAGGAGAAGATTTAAGCAGGGGCCACATGCGACAGTCTGTGACCGAATTTAATTTTCGGCAGGGAAATTCTATGGATATCTTTATATATATATATATATATATATATATATATATATATATATATATATATACATACACACACTATAATAGATGATAGAGTGCTGGCAATCTTAGAGAAGATGATCTATTGTCCGATGGGCCCCATTTTGGAAGTGTCCCCTCCTCTCTATCTTGTACTATCCTCACACACTAGTTAGTGTCAATTGGCTCGATTTCTGTAAAAGTACCCGGAGCTTGAAGTTATTTCTTGTCATCTTGTCGGTTTCTAAAAATGTACTGCGCACTTCACACAGAGACATCTTTAAAAGAGGAAATGATTTTGTTCCATAGAAAGATTGCTACAATGTATTTCTGGGATGCAGCCAAATATTTTCCCTCCGCAATGGAGATGGAGAGCTGACAGTTACTTACCATTTCCCGATCCAACTCTTTTGCCTCCCACAAAGTTGGCAGGGGTATTAGTTGGTAATGCATAGCAATGATGTCATTGGTAGAGCGTTATATTCTCCTCCCTTTCTCCGTCCTGACGTTGATGTCTTGAGATATTTAGTCCTTTGTCTTCAATCTGCCATCTTGATTGACTTCTGATTGTGGCCTAGAATAGGGTCACCCAGGCTTGACTTCGGCTCAAATGGTTTTCTGTGTTTGTCTTTGTTTTGGGTCGGTTTTGGCATCGGTTGATTTTCCTGTCCTGTCTGCTTTGCTGTGACTGATATTAACCTGAAGTCTTTGACATGTGGTTGGCATGGAGTCAAGCCCAGTCCTTCCTGAAGGGGATCCTATTGAAGAACAGCTATCCCTAGGGCTATAGAAGAACCCATGCCAAGACATAGTGACACGGAGAGTCCACATCCCTTTGTCTAGAGCTGAATTGCTAATTTTGGATGGGTTTGTGCTTCAGGCAGCGATATAACTCTGAAGCATGAAGTCCTTCTCATACAATAGTAAGGTTTCCTCATAGTGACTTTCACCAAGCCTGTTAAGGAGCTTGTAGTATGTTAGACATATATAACATTTGTTATATGCCAAGATATGTCAGAATATGTGAAGATGCAGGTCCTATCTCACCGCTCTCTAAAACTGACCCCCAAAACTTTGTCCGGGCTCACCCTGATCCCACTGAAAGCCAAATCCAGTCATCTTAATCTCAATAAAAGTCAAGAATGTGTTGGGATTTCATCATAAATGATGCTTTATTGATGTAGATGCTTGAAAGGGTTGTCCAGAAATTTTCACCCACCCACTCTGACAGTGGTGGCGGTATACTTTATATACTTTATACTTTATATACGGCTTGCGGCACCCAAAACAGATGACTGGCGTCAATTTGATATTGATGAGATGTCTGAAGGATCACTCATGTCCAAGGTGCTATGATGGTTCACAAGGGTCTTGGATTTCTATTGTATAATGTTACACTCTATGGATCAGGTTTACATCACAGCCATTGATATAAAGACTGACCGCTTATCTGGCCATTAAAATACAAACTTGGTCCAATTTTTCCTCCACGCCTCCTATCCCTAAGATATCTGATCTACAGGTCTTAAGGGTCTACCATGGAAGAACCTCTTCCACCTCTCTGAGCATAGTGTCTTGTATAAAGCTACCCGCCTGGCTCTATAACATAGACCATATTAGTCCCTCCACACTCTGCATTACTGACTTTGTTATTGAGATAATTGTAAGTGTGATGAAACTCCGTTAACAATATTTACACTGGATAAAGACGGCTTCCAAATGTTTCCATGTAATAAGCTGCATATATGGGAGATCCAAAGCCGCTGACTCATACAAAGCTGGATATATTATAAAACAATGAGTGCTGGGCTTCAGCATAGACAGCGTTCTGTTCTCCAGGGTTTATGGTTGTCAGTGGTTCAGAGTAAACTGATTGGCTGAATGATCAATGTGAAGTACGGGGTATGGCAGTATACTTTACACCAAATTAGGGGAATGACTAAATTATAGAGGTGTTGGTCTCCCCAAGCACAGTGATAATGGGCACAGAGATATGACTGGCACTCACTATAGTCCAACATAGTGCTGGTAATATTACATGCACCTATAGCTTAGAGGGGGCTGGTTGGTAAATTCTTACAAGTTGTCCTGATGAGTCTCTGAGTCTTACAGCCAATGCACCCTAGGAAAAAATATGCTAATTAAATGTCCTCAAAAAAGGGGTCGCACCCACCATACCAGATGAGAGATAAGAGGACTAAAATCCCTAGTGATATTTCAAGGCTCTTTAATCAGTCGGATATTAAGCTTATAAAAATTATCTGAAAATACTGATAGTGAAACTGTGGATAACCCGCTTAACTTAGAGGGTAGCTACCTATAGGTGGCATTAGGGAGACAGTGTTCTCCTTTCTGGAGGACAGCTATTTGGTATGTGTTCCTCTGCAAATTATACATACTGTGGAGGCCATATAGAGGGGGACATAATTGTATGGGGGTCACATTTAGGGGGGTATCATACTATGTGGGCCACAAGGAGAAGGATATTATTGTATGGGGCCACAATGAGTCAGCTTTATACTGTGAGAGCCACATGAAGGAAAGGAACATTATTGTATGAGGCCACAATGAAGCGGCATTATACTGTAAGAGCCACATGGAGGGGGACGCTATTGTATGGGGGTTACAATGAGGGGGACATCATACTGTTGGTGCCACATTGAGGAAGGGCATTATACTGTGCGGTCCACAAGCAGGGGGACATTATTGTATGGGGCCACAATGCAGTAGCATTATACTGTGAGAGCCACATGGAGGGGGACATTATACTGTTATGCTGTGGAAGCCATTATGAGGTGGACATTATAATGTGAGGGACATTATGCTATGGAGTCCATAATGAGGGACGTATGACACTGTGGGCACATTATAGTATGTGTGACACGGATTTTTCCTAGTAATAAGAGAAGGTACTTGGGTTGGGGGAAGTGTCTTAGAACTAGAAGGCTCCATCTTCTGATCACACAAAATGGCTGCCCCCATGTCACAGGATAATACTGTACAGTTTGGTAACAACATTATATCTCTTGAAGTTTATTGCAGTTGAATCATGAGCAGGGGTCAGTGTTGTGGTAGACATTTTGGAACTGAAGAGACAGAGAGGTGCAAGTAAGGAGTGGGGGCGGATATTTTATCCAAAAGCGACTCTGAAAGTATTGAACGCTATAAAACAGATTTCTCTCTGATTGCCGGCCCTGCGATTTTCTGACAATTAAAGTGAAATACAGTTAATGACATTTCTTCTCTGGCACCGCGCCGCCCTGTAATCTCCTTAATGCACAGTACTTTGGGGTAGATTAGGAGCGTTCACCAAATTCAGTCGCCTTTTGTTCTTGTTTCTTTCCTTATTATAAAACCACCTGATTTCCTCATATGGTCAGCCACAGATTATTGGTGGGGGCAATGTGTGTATCTGCTCAGACCCACAGCGAAAAGGCATATTGGATCACAGGCAGAATATGTATATATATATATATATATATATATATATATATATATATATATATGTATTCCCACAAAGCAAGAAATAACATTGATGGGACAGGACATACAAAATATATCTCCAGGGGCCACAGCTTATAGCAGGGATTGTTTTATAGAAAAATGGGGTCATTGGAAGCAAGTAAATTAGGGTTCCAGGGTTCCATTAATAGGGTCTTGTTAGTAATACTTACATTAATGAAATAATAATACTACAGTGTTTGTATTATCCCTCTACTGTAATGTTACTGTGTGTATTATCCCTGTACTGTGACATCACTTTTGTATTATCCCTGTATTGTCACATCACTGTGTGTATTATCCCTGTGCTGTGACATCACTGTGTGTATTATCCCTGTGCTGTGACATCACTGTGTGTATTATCCCTGTCCTGTGACATCACTGTTTGTATTATCCCTGTACTGTGGCGTCATTATGTGTATTATCCCTTTACTGTGGCGTCACTGTGTGTATTATCCCTGTACTATGACATCATTATCCCTGTCCTGTGACATCACTGTTTGTATTATCCCTGTACTGTGGCGTAATTATGTGTATTATCCCTGTACTGTGGCGTCACTGTGTGTATTATCCCTGTACTATGACATCATTATCCCTGTACTGTGACATCACTGTGTGTATTATCCCTGTACTGTGACATCACTGTGTGTATTATCTCTGTACTGTGACATCACTGTGTGTATTATCTCTGTACTGTGACATCACTGTGTGTATTATCCCTGTACTGTGACATCACTGTGTATTATTCCTGTACTGTGACATCACTGTGTGTATTATCCCTGTACTGTGGCGTCGCTGTGTGTATTATCCCTGTACTGTGGCGTCATTATGTGTATTATCCCTTTACTGTGGCGTCACTGTGTGTATTATCCCTGTACTGTGGCGTCATTATGTGTATTATCCCTTTACTGTGGTGTCACTGTGTGTATTATCCCTGTACTATGACATCATTATCCCTGTACTGTGACATCACTGTGTGTATTATCCCTGTACTGTGACATCACTGTGTGTATTATCTCTGTACTGTGACATCGCTGTGTGTATTATCCCTGTACTGTGACATCATTGTGTGTATTATCCCTGTACTGTGACATCACTGTGTGTATTATTATCCCTGTACTGTGACATCACTGTGTGTATTATCCCTGTACTGTGGCGTCGCTGTGTGTATTATCCCTTTACTGTGGCGTCACTGTGTGTATTATCCCTGTACTATGACATCATTATCTCTGTACTGTGACATCACTGTGTGTATTATCCCTGTACTGTGACATCACTGTGTGTATTATCCCTGTACTGTGACATCACTGAGTGTATTATCCCTGTACTGTGGCGTCGCTGTGTGTATTATCCCTGTACTGTGACATCATTGTGTGTATTATCCCTGTACTGTGACATCACTGTGTGTATTATCCCTGTACTGTGGCGTCGCTGTGTGTATTATCCCTGTACTGTATCATCTCTGAGTGTATTATCCATGTACTGTGACATCACTGCATTTATTAATCCCTGTACTGTGACATCACTGTGTTTGTTATGCTTGCACTATGACATCACATTATTCTTCTCTGTGCTTTCAAAACAAGCCAAAACACATCATTAACTTTTCATGTTCTGAACTCCAACATCTATAGAGCTAAATGGTTGCTTGTTATACCCCAGCCCCATTACATATTAAATACCTGGGTAACCCCTGTAATCTGGAAGAAACCAAGCAGTGAAATAATTGACAGTATAGACCCCAATGTTAAGCAGCCATCCATGTGTAATCTACTTTAGTGTATCATTGATACAGAAGACGATCATCCTATAATCTAGCAGGACTAGCCGCACATTGTTAGAATCTGTCTCCCAGATTAACGCCAGGTTTTCTGGTTGAGGACAGATGGCCGGAGTCGCTGGATTATTGTTGCATTGCTGACTGTCTTTGGCCGAGCGCTGACAACAAACAGAGAGGTGACCTCTTCACCTTCATTAGCTGCGGGCATTTATGATACATTGCATCCAGTATTTGGGAGTCCTGAGTCACTGTAGGCAAATACCTATGGGCAGCAGGTGGCAGTTCACAGCGTGCATGCAGCAAATCTGATATGACAGTCTCCCTCAAACACTGATCTGCCCAAGAGAGAGATTTACAAACGCACCAAGTGAAACCAGCGGTATATTATTGTGTATTCTGCTGCTCATTAAATAGCTAGCTCTATAGGTTTACTTCTGGTAAACCGATAGAAAAGCACAATTTAAAGGGAGTATGTGGCCAGACCCAGCCTTTCACCCCACCCCTGCAGATAGATAGGTTAGTGTCACCAGAACTCAGCATATCACCCCACCCTTGCGGATAGATAGGTTAGTGCCACCAGAACCCAGTATATCACCCCACCCCTGCAGATAGATAGGTTAGTGTCACCAGAACCAGCATATCACCCCACCCCTGCAGATAGATAGGTTAGTGTCACCACTACCCAGCATATCACCACAGCCCTGCAGATAGATAGGTTAGTGTCACCAGAACCAGCATATCACCCCACCCCTGCAGATAGATAGGTTAGTGTCACCAGAACCAGCATATCACCCCACCCCTGCAGATAGATAGGTTAGTGTAACCAGAACCAGTATATCACCCCACACCTGCAGATAGATAGGTTAGTGTCACCACTACCCAGCATATCACCACAGCCCTGCAGATAGATAGGTTAGTGTCACCAGAACAAGCAAATCATTGCAGCCCTGCAGATAGATAGGTTAGTGTCACCAGAACTAGCATATTACCCCACCCCTGCAGATAGATAATTTAGTATCACCAGAACCAGGATATCACCCCAGTCCTGCAGATAGATAGGTTAGTGTCACCAGAACCCGCATATCAGCCCAACCCTGCAGATAGATAGGTTAGTGTCACCAGAACCCACATATTACCCCAGCCCTGAAGATAGATAGGTTAGTGTCACCAGAACCCACATATTACCCCAGCCCTGAAGCTAGATAGGTTAGTGTCACCAGAACCCGCATATCAGCCCAACCCTGCAGATAGATAGGTTAGTTTCATTTGACTCATACAGCGGTTTCCCCTTGTTAAACACTGCCTCTGTTGCCAAGATGTCGCCATTTTTGTCTATATGCAAATTAGCTCTTTGAAGCAATGGCGGCTCCCTCATGACTTCACAAATGGTGATATCTCAGCAATGGAAGCTCCAAATCACAAGGGGAAAACACCTTTTGATTCAGGTGACCCTAATCTATGTATCTGGGTTAATATTCTGGTGACAGACTCCCTTTAAGTGCCTCCCGACCCACACAGTCCTCTGTTTTGATCTCTTTTCTGCACCCTGTGGAATATTATCTCAAAGTCCTCCTGACTAGGATTCCATTCTTCATTTGTTGTGCCAGACAGAGTTGTCATAGTGGACAGCGCATCACAATCACTCTCATCAATATAAGAGAATATATCCTAAATTAACATAAATGACTACTAAAAGCATGATTTCACCTCTCCTAACATACTTTCCATTGAAATATCAGTTCTGGAGCAGCTGTTCTCATAAGTCTGCATTGTATTATTCCTCTGTTATTTCTCCTAGAAATTCATGAGTAAATTACGAGTTACCATTCCCCTTACCAAAGGAGTATGTCCTTATATAGTCTGACATAGGCAGCACTGATTGGACAATGTCAGCCTGTGTAGAGACAACTGGTAACGCCCTGTTGTCAATGTATTCATGAATTTCCAGGAGGAGTAACAGAATAAATAGAAAAAAAAACTCTAGATTTGTTGCTTCTTCAGGAATACCAGTATTTGCTAAATAAGCCATGTCTGAAGGGGTGACAGTTGTCTTTAATGTGCATTAATAAACCCTATCGCAGAGCGGATTGGCTAGAGATGAGGACAAGGAGCATTGTCAGTGGGGTCATAGCCTCAAAGGGGGCAGTTACATAAACATTTTGCAGAAATGGTAATATTACATGTTACAAGTACAGCAGATGAGCCCATCAGAGGATCCTTAAACCTGGGCCACAAATACAAAATTGGCAACATGGCCCCTACTTACCATGTGCTATGTATAATATTGATGTCTTATTATGCTATAGATAGGCCTTTGTGCCCCCCTCAGTCTCCAAGGCCCCATAGCGTCTGCCTCCTCTGCACCTATAGCTACACCCGAGAGGATTATTCCATCAGTAGGTCCATATCCTTCCACAATTGAGCCCATGAGGTCCAACTTGAAGCCAGATCTGGACTGCTCCAACTTTGGTTCAAGGACCCTCAAAATTATTTTCTCTTTGGGCCCCCGAGTCTGACAAGTCTGACACAGATATATCCCATGTATTAGTGATATGTAAGTGCAGGCTGACCTATTCATGTATTATAAGACGGAGTCAGTGTGGTCCAGTGTGAAGACTGGGGATGTAATAATCTGTCATATAATACATGATTTGTGCCTCCCAGGGACTTCTCTCCAGACAGACATAAATTAGGAAGAGACAATAGACTTTACAGTTGCATGTCCTGCTGGAATACAGCACGCTCTCTGTCATAAATCCAAAATAGACTGCAGGAGGGTATATGCTCAGAAACATCACCAAACCTAAAATAAAAACTGGATTAAAATTAGGCCAAAAATCTGCAGGTCCCTAGAGGTTTAGACTCACTTATTATACGTGACTTGGACACTTTATGTGCTGGTGGAGTCACAAATTAGAGGTTTTACCCGCACATTGTGTCTCCATGCCACAAAAAGTTGGCATATTGTGACCCAAACATGACAGGGTTTGCTAAGGATGTGTGGCTGAAATCCAGGACTCCTGATTCAAATTGCTACAAGTCGGCATGTATGATTCAAACGTATGTAAGAAGTCAAGGAGGTGGAGTCACTCTTATGAATATTCACTCTTGGGAGGCCACTCTGCAATGGCCGCTCCATTCTTGCTGTTAGTAAAATAGTGGACATAGGACTCTCATTCTTGTAGTGGTGATCTCAGCAATCGGATTACCATCAAACTATCGCTTATACTGTAGAATAGGGATAACTTGATATTAACTTGATGCTCCTTTAGCTTAAGACCCATACTTTTATCACTACCTCCCATTCCCTCCCATCACTATCTCTGAAAGGCAAGGGTGGACTATATGAGACATGGTCTCTTATTTAAGACTATAGTAGTATGGATCAGGCACTCAAATCTGGTGCTGCATACTTACCTTACCATTGATCCTAGCAGTACACCCGCTTTTCTTTTCCTCTGACGATCTGCCCTTATTTTCCTCCATCATTTTACTTTTTCATAAGGCAATCTGGGTCTGACGAAGGTCCGTTTTGGGGACCCGAAAAATGTTTCATCCATGTTTTATGGATTGCATGTTCCACAAATAAACAGAATTTATTCTATACAATGTATTTGAGTGCCTGATCCATACTATTACAATTATTGGGGTGAAACCCTATCAGTGCACCATGTATAAGATAGGAGTGCCATGGCTTTCTCCAGAATCTTGTTTAAGACTAGTGACATCATCATGCCTGTGTAGTGATGTCATAAATGTGAGATCGAGTGGGGTTATCCACAGCTGAGGACCAAGTCTTGGAACATGGAACATGGGGTCCACCCATTCAGTACCTAGGTCCTTCCCAAACATTAGGGTTATCTAGGGGACTTCAAGGTTGAGTTCCTCTCAGCTCTGCTACATCTTAATCTGACATTCTGAAACCCTAAATGTGTTGGCATCACAAACCATCAAGGCCATTGGCGGTAAAATTCTGGTACATCTGGTGCCGCAGTATCACAAAGCAGTAGAAGTTGCCAGGTGTGATAAGGCAGGGATATTATTTGCAGTATATAAAATATATTCATAAGCTTCTAAATAGGTTACACAAAAGAGTACCAAGATTAAAAAAGAAATTCAGCGGAACTCATGTCCAAAGTGAAAACTTGTTTAGAACCCGATGCCCACACATCCAGGCTTCCCATCTGCTGTGTATGTCTGTTTTAGGAACTCTAGACTTCTCCGGGGCGGCACATAGGAGGGAAGGGATCCCTCCCAGACACAACAGACATTGTTTAGTGGAATTGCACCTGTAAATGTTATCACTCCTTATGTGAAGTGACAGAATGTACCCACAACAAACACAAATACACACAAAATTAAGCAGAGAGCAGAGGAGTACTTATAAGTATATATACTGTATAGAATATCTTACTACATGACCAAAAAAATGTTAGCACCGGTACACTACATCCATATGTGCTTGTTGAACGTTTCATTCCAGAAGTAAGGGATGTTAATATAGGATTGGTTTTCCCTAGGCTGCTATTCCCGGAGCCTGCACTAGATTTCGGAAAATGGTTGCACCAATTATGTCCATGTAGCCATAGAGCATTAGAGAGTGTGGACACTGATGTTGGGTGAAACAGCCCAGAATGAAGCTGTTGTGCACTTGTAACAGGGAAGTAAGGCCTTTCACATATTACTGGTTACCCCAAGCTATTAAAGTAGCTCATAAGTTTCAGGATTAAATTTTCTTTCCTTTATTCACTTTCAGCCTTACTGATTTGTAGTTTGCAACTTGCTCCCTGCTTCAGACCTTTCTCAAGTAGGGGAATCCCTCCAAGTAATACTTGCAGGATATGAGCTCTATGTGCCCGGAACGCTGCTGCCTTCACTAGCTCTTGTGTATCAGCACAGCCTCATTCCTGTACTGTTTTCCCCTTCTACAACTTACAAGCAAAATCTAATATCCTGCGCAAACAGACACTGATGCTGAGGAGTGTGTAACTCCACCCTCTGCATGATACAGGCCATCATACTGTTACTAAATAATATCACCATACAGTAACTAAATTTCAGCATATAGTACATAAATAATGCAAAACACACTGTGAACAATGCCCTGCTTGAATAATACAACCGTGCAGTAACTAATAAACACTAATATACCATGACTAAATAATACTGCTATACATCAACTGAATAACGCAAACTTACCATGACCAAATTATATCACCATGTAGTAAGTGATTAAAACTACTATATTACTGCTAAATAATACAGTATTACCCTAGAGGAACTGAACAATACCATCATACATTTTACTACATAATACCACCTTATAGTAACTAAATAATACTGTATGGTGCAGTAAATTAATAACCCTAGTATTCAATAATTACCACAATAAGTTACTAATTAATGCCACTATATAGTAACTACATAATATTCTATGCTGCTGTTATAATAACACTATTATGCACTGACTAAATGATACCAACATACAATTACTAAGTAATACCACCACATAGTAACTACTGTAAATAGTAAGATACAATAAGTCATTTACACTAGTATGCCCTGACTTAATTATACCATACAACTACTAAATAATACTGCCATATAATAGTTTAATAATACTGCATATTGTAATAACTAAATAATGATATTCTACGCTGACTAAATAATACCCGTATTTACTACAGTAAGTATATAACCTCAGTATACCATTTCTAAAAATACTACCATACAGTAGGTAAATAATGCTATATGAAAAAACAATAACACCACTATACAGTAACTGAATAATACCACCATACAGTAACTGAATAATACCACCATACAGTAACTGAATAATACCACCATACAGTAACTGAGTAATACCACCACACCATGACTGAATAATACCACCATATTACTACAGCTGTTCTGACCAATAATAATGATCACTAGAAAACTGTTCAACAATTTGCAATATTTTTCAGTCGGGCTGGATCCAAAAAAAGATTGATATTTGCAATGACAATAAAAATGAAAAATTGTTTCAATCATTGCAAGTGTCGTGTCGAGCTACACGGGCATATTAGGTGCTGCAATGCTGTGTTGCATCATGATGTTGTGTGAAGCTGTAGAGAATGTTTGCTGTCACCAGAGGACACAACTAATGACAAGATGCCAGCATAGAACATAATGGCACTGAGCCCGATCACAGTGCAACACACTGTCTTGTGTGCGACTCCTATTATTCCTTGAAGGAATTCTTTCTGTAGAACTAAAATCGTGTAATATATGTAGGAAAGGTGCATTATGTGAAGGTAGCACAGTACTGTGATCTTCTGCCTTGCCCAAAGTTACTGTGTAGCCCTTATACTAGGACACACAGAGAGACTGTGAGGTCACTAGAATCTTAAGTCTAGTGACCTCAGCCTCACTATTACTCCTCTCAGGAGTTTGATATATTTTTACTTGCCAGAGATGAGTAATGGACTCGTCTCAGGTAGCTCCTGGTGCATGCGCATTGTGCTGAGGACTGTATACTCTTCTTTATTGCGCATTCACAGGTGAAGCAAGGTGTACCCTTCTCAACTCTCCAGTACCACTGGAGATGGGTCCAGGCATCATCTTCAGCCAACTAACCCAACTGAAAAGAATGACAAATGGTGCCCTAAACCCCCATGACACCAGGTTCAAGGACTTACCTAGTGAAAGGCTCTCTTTAAAGTGGAACTTATACCATCTGTACCAATTCCATCCTTCACTAGCCACCTCTTCACTGATTCTTCTGATTCTGATGCAGTTGGAATTATCTCTCTAACCCCTACCATTTTCGAGCAATCATTTTTTTAAAAAAAAAAAAATTTTAATGTAGATTTTGAGCCCACAATGTACATTTTGTTCCCCTATCAATATGTCTTTGGAATATGGGATGGAAATCCATGCAAACACGGGGAGAACATACAAACTACTTGCAGATGGTTTTTTGCCCTTGGTGGGATTTGGTGGGAACACCAGGACACAGCACTGCAAGGCTGCAGTGCTAACCACTGAGCCACCGTGTTGAGCAATCATTTCTGTTAACTTCAGCACCCAATATATTAATTAGGCTCCCTGTTGTCAGATGGGTGGTTTTAGGCTACCTGATCAACGTCAGGACCACCCATCTGACAGTAGAAAGCATAGGCACTAATTGCTCAGGAATGGGGAGAATTAGAGGAATAATTCCAACTACGTCAGGATCAGTGGAGCGCCATGTATTGAAGGATACAGAAAACACAGTTTGTTAATGAAGTGGTTACAGGTCCCCCATTAAAAAGTAAAGCTTGTCTTATCCACATGCACAGTATGGTGGGGTCCAGAAAGATGGCTGCCCCCATGTCCACTCTTTAATGCCACATTTCTCCACTCCTGAGAACCTTGAGAAACAATTCATAGCAGTGTATAATGAATGTTAGCCACTCATTTTATAGTGCTGTGCTATTATAAGCTGCCGACTTTAGATTTAGTGCCCCTTTAAGGATAAGCGCTCCAGTATTTCATATATATTACAGAGCCGGGTAATACACAGTTCTTGATATATGCTAATTTCAGATAACAGACGAAGAGCGTGACATGGGGGAAGCAGCCGGGTTATTGCGTTGCATCTGTTTGCAAGGCTGTAGGATCGTTCTTCCCACTCCCTTTGCAATGCTCTGCAGAAAGTCCATTAGATCTGGAGAGATAATTTATAGCACATTAAAGTGGATGCCAGAACGAGAGTCTCTTAATCATTTCTGCCCTGATTTAAAAGTTTGTATCGTAATACGCAATCGCGCAACAGCCCTCCGCAATACACCGCACCACGCAGCCAGCAGGCTCAATAGATTAACCGCTCTTTCTGCTCCATTGGTCAGGACACCGATTAACTGTTTCTTCATTCTGCAAGGAGTTTTCCCAAGGAGGATATTGAAGAATGACTCAATACCCATAATATACCATATATACTATCCAGTATATTGTATCTTCATGGAATCCCCTTATATGTGGCTCACTTTGATGACCTCCTTAGCCAAACACCATCCTCTTCTCAAGCATACTTCTAGATGGATATTTAAGACAATCTCCACCAACTCCAATTTGCGTCCTTCAATAGTGGCTGCTTCACTGGCTCTGGCTCAGTTGGATTCTCTTCTCCAATCCTCACCGCTCTCGAGTAATCATTTGTGTTAGAGGACGAATGTGAAACCCATCTCTGACTTGGAACAACCTACCTTAATCTCAAAAAAACCTCTAAGACCCGAGATTTACACTTAAGAAGCATTGTTCAGACATGGGCTATTGAACTTTTGGACCCCAAAGTAATGGTATAACCCGCTCCTTAACATCTACTTCATTACATTTCCAATAACCATGGAGCTGAAGTTCACCCAAAGGAGCAAAATAACAAAAATACCACTCCATTGATCTTGTTTGCTGCTTCTTTTGCATGTGTAAAATGAATATATGAGATATATGGATGCTCTAAGGTACAATAAACGGATGGCCCGTGTCTGATTTGAAGGTTATGTACAAGTTAAGGTTCACTTTGGCACACATTTTTTGTTATCGTTGCAATAAGTCTAGAATGAATAAATTTTGAAATTTTCCAATAATTTAATTTTTTAAAAGCGTATATTTTTTTCCTACATCTCCTATGCATCCCCATGGCAACAGGTTACAAACAAATCTCTGTATTCTAAAACTGCTGTGTCGCAGCCTTAGGCTAGGTTCACATCTGCATTGGGTATTCCATTCGGGGAGTCTGCTTGGGGACCTTAGGCTAGGTGCCAAAAATCGTCGAAGAGAAAAGTCCTACACTGAGTACTTTCCTCTCCACCAGTTTCTGTATAAAAATAGCATAAACCGAACTAACACCTGGCATACCCCATTATAGTCTATGGGGTCTGTGAGTGTCTATGGGTAACCTCTGTTTTAGCGGACAGGATCTCCGTTGTTTGGGTCCGTCAATGGAGAGCCCAGCCCTAGTGTGAACCTAGTCTCATACTTTCTGCCACTTGTCCCCTACATTGCATCCACAATATATTTGGTAGAGAACAGATGGAAGAGAACATGACTGCAGGATCAGACTACATAGAGTTTGTTTTTTCTCTTGATATGTTAAATAAGCTCTCTAATGGCAAGTGGGTGACATCAGGTAGCAGAAAATAAGGGGGTGTCATTCCCTTGCCTGCTCCTGCCTAACACCACCTACTTGACATTAGAGAGTTTAGTAGGTCAATCAGACAATGAAAAGAGCCGCACGGATTACTTGGGAACGGTGAAGGCTAAAGAAAAAAATCCAACTATGCCCGAATCAGTGGAGAGGAACCTATTGAAGGATGAAAAGAGCTAAACATGGTGAAGATCGTGAAAGGCTTTCAACTAGACCTCATGGATGGAGAAGTCCCATGTTAATCTTTGCAACTTTCCGGCAGTAATGGGATGGAATAATTTCTTTACCGTCCAGAACCTCCATGCTATGGAGATAGTCAGTAAGTTCCGGATAGATCTATGCGCCAAGACATAGCACACATTCTGGTTATGTGATCTGATGGAGCTGTAGGCCTGTAAAGAAATGAAGATCAGACCTTACTTCTGCCATGGACAAGCCCGTTGATGCGGCACAATTATTATCCATAACTGCCCTATGGCGGCAGCTGAATCCCCTTGCACCGCCATCCAGTCACACATAATCGAGCGCGGGCTCACCTCTCCTGACTCCAGTGTTTGAGGCAGGCTGTATCCACAGGCACTGGCAGAAGGTAATTCTGTGTGGCAGAACAGTGTGTTGCGATCAAGACACAGCTCAGGACTCTTGTAGGATTAGGGCATAATAGGCCAGTTAGAAGACACATTTCCCTGGATATAGAACCCAGTCTGCCTCTTTGCGTCTGTCCCTTCTCATCTCAGTCACGCTCAGCTCTGCATGATTATAACTAGTAAAATGAGGAATGTGCTCATTTCCGAAACTGTTCACTGGCAGAGGGTTCTCACGCTGTGCCCATCCAGTGAGAGAAAGGTTCAGTCCCTTGTACGTTACGCCTATCAGCCATAACATTAAAACCACCTGCCTAATATTTTGTTCTGCTCAACTATACACCTCCATATGCCCAGTGTGTACTGACATAGCCAGCAGTAACTTTTTCAGCAAATTGCTTTACAGCAGCAGTTCGGTAGGATCGGACATGATGGGCCAGCCTTTATTCCCCCATTAGGTTGTCCACTTTGGACAACTCTTATTTTATTAAGGAGTCTCAGCTAGAATTTATTGGAATCCTTGGTTTCAAGTGTTCATGGTCCTAGCAGCGCCACCTCCAGGGAAATTAGGTATGACATAGTTTCCATTAAAATCAATTGCCCATGTAATCCATGCTGGTCCTACAGAGTGAGACACTTTTTATAACCGCTCTCCAATTTGGCTAATGTATGAGAATCCTTATAGGGGACTCTTCTGTATTAAAAGCTTTTCTGGGACTCATCATGTGTGATCAGTGGGGGTCTGACATCTTGGACCCCCATCAATGACCTGATGAAGAGGTCACTGCAGCCTGTTCACTGAATACCAAGTACAGTGCTGCACATATTGCAGGGGTTATGCTTGGTATTTCTGTGCAGCCCTATTTAGAGGCACAATGCCTGAGCCCAAATGCTAAATCTGTAATACTGTAATAATCTGTAATGTAATTTAAAATTTAGATTAGCGTTATAATTTAAGTGGCAGAGGGACTTTTAGGGTCTCCTCAGGTTCTGGGGCCCATAGCAATGGGCCCTATTCACTTGAATGGGACTGAGCTGATGCTGTGCCATGTGACCGATAAACATGGCATCATAAACCTCTTTAAAAAGACAATCAGTGGAGGTCCCTGGAGTCAGACCCCCACCAATCACCTATTGATGTTCTCTTTCTGCTTTTATCAAGGCTGCTCATAAACTGGGTTTCAGGCTGACAATCCCAGTCATGTTCTTCTCCAGATGAACAAATTGCTCATGTCTGTAAAAGTCGGGCAGCATGGTGGCTCAGTGGTTAGCACTGTAACCTTGCAGCGCTGGAGTCCTAGGTTCAAATACTGCCAAGGGCAACATCTGCAAGGAGTTTGTATGTTCTCCCCGTGTTTGTGTGGGTTTCCTCCGGGTAATCCGGTTTACTCCCAAAGACATACCGATAGGGAATGTATATTGTGAGCCCTATATGGGACAGTGACTGACAATATCTGTAAAGCGCTGCGAAATATGATGGCGCTATATAAGTAAGCATAATAAATAATAAAATAGTCTATGGCGAGGAGCAGAGGCGTAGTCTCATGCTGAAGCTAAATAGGAGCTTTCTATCACAACCAAAGCACTTAAAGTGAGTACTTCTTTATATATGTCCTCCATGGTCTATGCAAGGTCTGGTTCACACCTGTGTTTAGTAATCCGTTTGGGGAGTCCTCATGGGGACCCCCCGAACAGACTACATCTCTGCCTGTTCAGGTCTCTGCCCCACCCTGCTTGCGTGCTGTGACGCAGGAGGCGTGTGCAGTTTGATAATTTGCTTGAAGTTTTTAGTTGCACTATGTGAACACGGCTCTAGTTCTGTAATTGGATTTGCACCACACCCGTCTTCTGCCCTTGTTGCCTCTGTCCATTCAGTGGTTTGATTTTGTCTTGCCTGTGATTGACAGCCTGCCTTCCTGTCAGGTTCAGGGCGGGTTCTTCCTCCCCTATTTAGTCTTGGCTCACAGTCACACTGGTGCCGGTTATTGCCTCTTGCTTGCTGGTTTCCCTTTCTGTTTATTTACTTGTACTCTAATCCTTGACCATTGGCTTTCCCTACTGACTATTCTTTTGGACTCTGATTTGTAACTGCATCGCTCGACTGTTACCGAACCCTGGCTAGCTGACCTCCCTTTGTTGTTGTTCGTCTTGCCTGTGTTTTGTGTGTCACTTATACAGGAAGGGACTGTCTTCGTGGTTGCCGCCTATTACGTAGGATAGGGCCTGGCAATAGGAAGGGTCAGTTGGGGGCTTCAGCTTAGGGCTCACTGTCCCTTGTGCCCCTTCCTCCAGGGTTCGCCAGCAGCTTCTGGGGAATTATCATCTGGCTATTCCCTAACAGGTTTGCAGTGAAAGCATGCAGAGCCCATAGACTATAATGTGTGTAGTGTCCGCACGGAACATGAAAAGTAAAGTACAGAAAAGTACTTCATGTTCTACTTTCATGTCTGCTTGACTCGTGCGGACAGCGAGCGGAAAGCACACGGACCCCATTATAGTCTATGGGCTCCATGTGATTTCACTGCACACCGCTTGCCAATGCGTTCGGTAGTCCGTTCGTAGGGTCCCCATGCAGACTCCTCGAACGGATTACTGAACGCAGATATGAACCAGGGGTAAGAGAGACATTTATGAAGTAGATTCTCCTCTACTTACTCTATGCAGTATATAACAGATAGTCTCCACTTACCAGCTCAGGGAGAACTACAAACTATAGATACAGCCCACAGAGGTGAAAACTGCAGAATACAAGTCATATAATGGCCAGAAATAATGCTGCATTGTAGTGGTAATTAGTACTATTAAAAACTAGCAAAAATGTAAAACATAGCTTAAACGTGAGGCCCGGCTATAAAAAAATAAAAAAATCTAAATGAAAAAGTGGCCCTTCTCCTTGCCAGTGCTTGTGCCAATAGATGGAACATGTAATGCAGAGGTGAGCAGCTCTTGGTCATGTGACCGACTCCGCCAGAACCTGTTAATTGCAGTTAATGAGCGCTAAGCAGGGCGCCTTGTTTCCCTTTGTGGTAATGGAGATTGTCTACTCTCCAGTGATCCGCACACATCAGGACGAGCAGAAGATTGTGACTGATTTGTAGCAGCATTTCAAGGCTAATAGGAACATCCTCACCCCTTATCCTTGAGCCGGCGCTCCTACATCTCATTCCTAATGCAATAATACATTACAATAATACAGCCGGAGCACAGGGGGGAGATGCTGCCATTTCATAACACAGGGATTTCTTATCCATTAAGAGGACACAACACAGCTGATGCAGAACCTCTTGGGAATCAGGCAGGAATTAGTGTGCAGGTTAAATACAATGTCACAGTACAACATAGATGACTCTCTATAAGCCTCAATGTGGGGTGAATAGAGATAAAAGAATGGTTGCAGCTATTGGTGTGAATTAAGGACTTTGCCTTCATCATGGATTTGTTATTGATTTATAGTTTTCAGGGCCGTTGAAGGAGTAGTAGGAGTAGTATCCTTATCTTCGGTTTGGTTATATTTATAGTGTTTCATGGGGTCCGGCAGACCAAAAGTCCCATCCGACAGAACTGGCACTTGACTTATGAGTAATGTATTGATCTCCATTTGATGGAATTAGGGCGCGCGCAAAATTAAATGGTATCTATTTTGAGCACTCACATTCTGACACGTGTATATGTGCCAGAATGCGCGCCCGTAAACTCTGTGTGAACTGGCTCTTAGACTGTGTTCACACCTCCGAATATTTGAAAAATAACAATAGTGTAACAGACAGAGTAAGGGTGCTTTCACACGGAGTTAACGCTCTGCGCTTTCTGACACGTAAACACGTTCAGAGGGAGTGGCGTAAAACAGAATCCCACTGAGTTCAATGGGTTCGGTCTTACGTGCGCTACCCATTGAAGTCAATGGGAGGCTTTTTTGCATATTGCTTTCGATGTGTTACGCGCATATCACTCCACTCCAAAAAGGCCCAGGGGTCAGGTGGTGGAGTTAGCTAGCTTAAGGGAGACTGTATTCTGATTTTCCATACACTTAGTATAAAGACAGCCATTTATTTTAGTTTGCTGACAGCTGATAGCTATTTCTTTCAAGCCCCCTTCACTATGCACACTCAGCTTGGCCAGGGAATCCACTGCCTTGGTCTATCCTGTCTATTTTCTGTCCCTCCTGATACCTCTGTCCCACTGGACACCTTGGTTCATCCAGACACTTCTGTCCTGCTGGGACACCTCTATTTACAGAGAAACCTTTATCAAATCAAATCAAATGTGCTTTATTAGCATTACCAAAGAGAAAAAAACATTTGGTGCTGCCAAAGCAAAGGATGGTTGGGGGGTGGTGGTAGGGGGTTTGATTATCCTTGGGGTCTCATGGTTCTTGTTTGGGACTTGTGGGTATGGGTGAGTGTGTGTGTGTGGGGTTTAATAGGTTTAATAGTCCATGGGGGGTGGGTGGTTTAATAGTCAAGGGGTCTCATCTTGTTCTTGTTTGGTGACAGCTGGACACGTATTGGGCAGCGATCTCCACAGTGGACTCCTCTTCTCCCAGTAGGATGTAGAGTTTCCTCTTCTCGTCTGTAGATGTGAAGTCTGGGATGTGGGCAGAGAGTCTTAGGTAGTAGACGGCCGTAACGGCTGAGTATTTGGTGCAGTGTAGCAGGAAGTGGACCTCATCTTCTAGGGCCCCTTAGTCGCAGTGTTGGCACAGTCTGTTCTCCCGTGGCTTGTATGTCTGCTTGTATCACCCCGTTTCAATCTCTAGGTTGTGGGCGCTCAGTCTGTACTGGTTCAGCGCTTGTCTGTTTGGGGTGGCATATTTTCTCCAAGTAGGTGGCCATGGTGTATTCCCTTTGCAGGGATTGGTACATGGTGAGTTTCTTGGAGTTGTTTAATTCGTTTTTCCATTCTTCGATATACTGCTTTCTGTTTGCCTCTGTGCCTATGGGCACTGCTATTTTCTCAGACACCGCTATCCCTCCGGACCCCCCTACGGGCACTGCTATCTTCCCAGATACCTCTATCCCTCCATACCCCTCTGTCCTTTCTGAGACCACCCTACGGGCACCACTATCTTCCCAGACACCCCTATCCCTCCGGGCTTCTCTGTCACTCTGGACTACTTCTCTTCCAGACACCACTGTCCCTCTGGACAAATTAGTACTCCATACACCACTAACCCCCAAATATCTCTATCTATCCCTGGACACTTCTATCCCTCCGAATACCTACTATATCCCTCTGACACCATTGTTTCTCTGGACCTCTATATTCTTGGAGACCTTTTGCCTTCCAGACTCCTTTATCCCCCTGGGACACCTCTTCCTCTCAGACACCTTTATCCCTCCTGACATTTAGGTCTTTCTGGACCCCTCTATACATCTTCTTTCCCACTCTATCTATCCCACAGACACCTTTATTTCTCTGAATACTTCTGTCTCTCCCAGACCCCTCTGACAATGGTGTATCTCCCATGAGAAAAGTTGCACCTATAAAACAATAGCCCTGTATTTCTGTAAGAAGTGGAAACAATGGCAGCTCTCCAACAATTAGAAAAACTGTGGGTTTATTCCAAGCAGAGCGACGTTTCGGTTCTTATCAGTAGCTTTTTCAAGCCTGTATTTCCATAGCCATCCAGGATAGACATGACCAGTATATGTTTAACCCTCCAAACTCTTTGTAGGTCCAGTCCTTTTTGTTAGTAGTGTCATTCCTCTACGGAGTAGGTTCCTATACATCTTTCCATACAAAGGGTTATTACAACCAAACCAAAATTGTGTCCTCTTTCTCCAATAGCCCCATCCCATCTGCATGATCTGCCTGTATAGTATGTACACTCTTGCTATCCAAGCATTGTAATATATATGGACTTTCCTAGTAGTAACCCTTCAGCTGCGAATCGCGCCAGCCACTACACATCCTCTACTCCTGGACTCTGAGTATAATGTTTTGTTACCCATGAGACAGACACATGAATTAAGAGGCTGCCCTTTTAACAAGCTTCCTGCCATCACTTCCTTCTAAAGAAAATTACCACGGATTAGTTTATGGGTTAATAGAAAACACACGCACGCGTTTTCCTTGCGATCTGAAGCCGTGACTCATTACTTTTCCCATTTCTTTCGGTAAAACAAAATAAGAGCACATCCTTCATTTGGCACAGACGTCAGGAGTGAAAAATAAGAATGTTAAAAAAGAGAAGAAACCTGATTATGTGGCGTGATCTATTTATTGCTGCCTTATCCGTCATGCGCTGCCACTGACGAGAGATGGCAGGGGCTGAACAGCGGGGTGTGGTTCTTAGTAGCAGACAAGAGCGCTTCTTGTAACCGTGAGTCACACAGCGACTAGTGCTTGGACTAAAAGGGACGGCTCAGAAATCTTCATCTTCGTGTAACTATTTAGGGGTTACATTTTCATAAAAAGGAGAAATCTTCCACCTATCTTCATTGTCGTAAGAAAGACAAAAAATGTTCCACCATTGTATATAGTTTATCTGTTTCTAGGAAATCGGGGCAACAGTCAGTGACACTCAACTTTCCTAGCATTGTGAATGGCAGATCTGCAGCATTGTAAGGGCAGGCGACGATATCCCTACATTACACAGACTAGGAAATCTTGTAAGGGTCTGTTCACACTATCAATGTTTATGGCAGTGCTGTCCATGATCTTTGCAAAAGAAGAGCATGCTTTGAAATATGGCTCCGTTTTCACAAACCTAAATGTCAGTGTGTCAGTGAAATACTGTATATGGATGTCACATCGGTGAAAAAAACATGGCCGAGAATCAGCATGGTAGTGGGAATATAGCCTAACAAACAACTCATGTGGGTATTGTATTGACAGCCATGTTGGTTATCATCCAATTTTCCCAGGCGAAACTCCTACTTTATATAAAGCCTTGAGGGTGTCTCAGAATAACTGGAGCACCATGTGGTGTGTGAGAGTGCCCCTATAAGATAAGATAATCAGATAAGTTAATCCTTTAATAGTCCCACCTTGGGGAAATTTCAGCGTGTTACAGCAGCATAGTAATACAGATACAGGATAATACAGAGTAATATGTTACAGACGTAGACACAGATAAGCTGAGAAGAGAAGATATACTAGGAGTCCATGGCAGCTAAGGAAAAACAGAAGAGAAAGAGGAAGACCTCATGGTCATCCTCATAATCATTAGTTCTCTGTGCGGAGAGCTCTTCGTTTGGTCTGATGTAGATTATACAGCCTGGTCGCGGTTGGAAGGAAGGACCTGCGATAGCGCTCCTTCTCACACTTGGGGTGAAGCAGACGGTCGCTTACAGTGCTGCCAAGTCCCATCAGGGTCCCATACATGGGGTGGGATTTGTTCTCCCGCATGGAGGTCACCACAGACAGTATCCTTCTGTCACCCACCACCTGTACTGGGTCCAGGGGGGTCCCCAGGACAGAGCTGGCCCTCCTGATCAGCCTGTCAAGTCTATTTCTGTCCCTGGTTGATATACTGCTTCCCCAGCAGGCCACACCGAAAAAGATGGCTGAGGCAACCACAGAGTTGAAGAAGGCCCTAAGAAGTGTCCCCCGGACTCCGAAGGCCCTCAGCCTCCTGAGCAGGTAGAGTCTGCTGTGGCCCTTTCTGTGCAGCGCCTCCAGGTGATCAGCCCAGTCTAGTTTATTATTGAGGAGCACGCCCAGGTACTTATAGGTCCTGACTATCTCAATACATGTTCCTTGGATCTCCACCGGGGTCGGAGCACCTCTCCGTTTACTAAAGTCCACCACCATCTCCTTGGTCTTCCCAGCATTAATCCTGAGCTGGTTCTGCTGGCACCATTCAACAAAATCCCGGTTTAAGTCTCTGTATTCCCTATCATCGCCATCAGTGATAAGGCCGACTATAGCAGAGTCATCGGAGTACTTCTGTAAGTAACAGCTGGATGAGTTGTGCCTGAAGTCAGCAGTGTACAGTGTGAAGAGGAATGGGGCAAGAACTGTACCTTGAGGTGCCCCCGTACTACAGATCACAGTGTCAGACACACAGTCCTGGGCTCTCACATACTGAGGGCGGTTTGTCAGGTAGTCTAGGATCCAGTTGGACAGGTGATGGTCCACACCACCAAGGTTCAGCTTCTCCCTCAGTAGCCCTGGCTGAATGGTGTTGAACGCACTGGAGAAATCAAAGAACATTATTCTCACAGTGTTCCCGGGTTTCTCCAGGTGAGAGAGAGCTCTATGAAGAAGGTGGATGATGGCATCATCTACCCCAATGCCTGGCCGGTAGGCAAACTGGAGGGGGTCCAGAGCGGAGCTCACTAGGGGGCGTAGGTGTGTCAGGACCAGTCTCTCTAGGACCTTCATCAGATGTGATGTCAGTGCTACAGGTCGGTAGTCATTGTAGCCCATCGGGTTGGGTTTCTTTGGGACTGGTACCACGCAAGATGTTTTCCACAGTTGAGGTACCACCCCCAGCTTCAGGCTCATATTGTACATGTGCGTTATAATACCACACAGCTGGTCACTGCACATTTTAAGAACTCTTGCGCTTATACCATCAGGTCCCCCCGCTTTGTTCGCTCTAATGTTCTTCATTTCCTTACACACCTGAGACTCCTGCAGGATCAGATAGTCAGATTGCAGTTGACCGCAGGTCGGTGGGGGTTGGGTCTTGGTGTGTGAGGGGAGGGCGGTTGGCTGACATGCTGGTGGAGGGAGCATTTGCTTGGAGTCGAATCTATTGAAGAATAGATTAAGATCGTTAAGCCACTTCCTGTCCCCTACTGTTCGGTGCCCTGTCTTTTCCTTGTGTCCTGAAATTGCCTTAAGGCTGTCCCACACCTCAGAGATTCTACCCTCCCCCATCTGTAGCCATAAGCAGTGCCATTGGAGAGTTTCCTTATAGTGGGATGAAGGCCAACCTCTTAGTTCTGGTATACAAGTTGGTGGGTAGTCCTTTCTAATATACTGTACCACCAATCTGCATGGACATATACCTTCCCTATAAATATGGCTAGCCAAAGAATGCCCCATATGTACCACCAGATAGTGCTACCCTAAACAGTACCTGCCAGAGAGTAACCATATAAAGAGTGCCCCTAACCATAAACAGTACTCCCATAAACAGGGCCCACAAAAATGCACCTATAAACAGTGCTCATCAAAAATTACCCCATAGTACAGTACCTGTCAGAGAGTGACCACATACACAGTGTCAAACAGAGCATGTCTACAAAAGCAGTGTCTCGCAGAATGCCCCCATAAATAGGTCATAAAAGAAAGTTTCCCCTTACATAGTGCCCGCTAGAAAGTAACCACATAGACATTTTTACAAAATAGTGTCCTCATAAACAGTGTTTACTGGTACATTATAAAGAGCGGCTCCATAAACGGTGCCCAGAAAAGACAGCCCCCATAAGCAGTACCAAAGAGTGCCCCATAAACAGTGCCTACTAGGATGCCCCTTATAAGTAGTGCATAATAGAGTTCCCCCATAACCAGTGCCTACTAGGAGGTGTCCCACAAGCAGTGTATAATAAAGCATGCACCCATAAATAGTGCCTATCAGGAAGTGCCCCCATATACAGAGTCTGTATTCCACCCAACTTCTGCAGATTACTCAATGCACTGAGTTACTCATCTCCAGCAGTGAAAGAGTAAAGTTGTCATCATATTAGTCTATCCGGTGAAAATGTTAATTTCCACGCGGCCTCTGTCGTCTCTGCAGTATTCTCTTCTCTTCTCATTTCCTCTGTTTTCTCTCTCCGTCTCCTTCTGCTGTTCCTGCATCAATTTTTATCTGGAAGAATAGAAAATGTCATTCTATAATTGTCACTGGCGTGTCGAAGGCTTTGGGAGGAATGAATAGCTGGCGGAAATGAAAAGGGGGATCACTTTGAATTCGGAAATATGTTGCCACTGGCTCAGAATCTTGATATTAGGCCAAAGACCTTTATGTGAGGAGTACACAGCTCAGGCAGCGGCGGTATTATTGTCTGTACGCCAAATAAGCTCATAACGTAAAGGTTGTAAGCAGGAGTTATCCTAAGAGGTCACCCCCACGTTATACGCACCAGAAAGGATGACGTGACGTCATGGTAGGCGATCTATTGCCATAGCTAAAATTAGTTGTCCTACCACATCTACTGATCAACTATCCATGGTACAGGACAGGTATGCCACCGCTATGACACCTACATTGCTCAACTGTTCTTGTGGTAGATGGTCAAGAGGGTGTCCTAAGTTACCAAATCAGTATAGAATGAACATTCATTAATTCTATATCCTACGAGATCATCCACGCATTACATGTAATACCATAGTTAAAGGGGTTTTCCCACCAGACCAATTCATAGACTATCCACAGAACAGGCCATGTGTCTCACCCACTAGGACAACTACATTGCTGAACTTTCTTTCAGGTAGTTGGTCAAGAGGGTCGTCCAATGTTACCGAACCGTTAGAGAAGGACCATTTATTTTAAATCCTATGAGGTCACCCCACATGTTATATACACCATATGGGATGGCATAATAACACACTTGCCAAAGTTAAAGGGGTTGTCCTATCTTACCAATTGATCATCTCTCCACTGGACAGGTAATTTATCCCACCACTAGAACACCAGCATTTCTCAACTCATGTTGAAGTAGTTGGTCATGAGAGTTTACTAAGTTACCAAATCGGTATAGAATGATCATTCATTCTATATTGAGGTCAGCCATGCATTATACATAACAAAAGGGATGATCTACGCTCAATCTAATGCCATAGTTAAAGGGGTTGTCCTGCCGTACAAACTCATCAACCATCCACAGCTAGTACACAAATTTCTCCAACTTTTTGTTGAGGTAGTTGGTCAACGAAGTATCCTATGTAACTGAAGCACTATTAAATCTGTATCTTATAAAGGTCATAGATGCATTGTATGCACCAGAAGGGATGATGTACTGTCATGGTAGGCATGCTAGTGCAAAAGTTAAAGGGGTTGTAGCACCATACCAACTGGTCAACTAAGCACCACAACAACATTTACATTTCTCCGACTTTTGATGAAGTAGTAGAAGAGAGTGTCCTAAGTTACCGAGCCAGTTTATAATGACCATTCATTTTATATTCAACAAGGTCATCTGTGCATTATATGCACCAGAAGGGATGATGATGTACTGTCATGGTAAGCAAGATCATGCATAGTCTCCCAGTGCCATAGGTAAAGGGGTTGGGCCATCATACCAATTGATCAGCTATCCACAGGACAGGTCATCTATCCACCACTAGAACACCTATATTTTTCCAACTTCTCTTTGAGGTGGTTGGACGTAAGTTGCTGAACCAGTATGGAATAACCATTCCTACGACAGTTTTACATGGGATCTGACAAGTTTATTATCACAAAACTCAATTCCAATCTGGCAAATACCTTGTATGCCACCATGAAGATCCCAACTGCCGTGATCGAGTGGTAGACACTATCCTCCATGTATCTATGAGATGTGACAAAGATAACTTTGCCAGCCTAATATTCTCACTGTCTTTATACATGGGCCATTAGTTGACAGAGAGGTAGACTGAGTTGTCTAAATGTCCCATGTAGGGCCAGCTTAAAATGAGTAATTCTCACAGTATTGAGAAAGCTATACCTTAGGAACAAAATACGCCACTCCAGGAGCCATTTTTAAAATTTTGGTAGGATTTTTGGGTAATTTATTTTTTTAAGTTTTTACCTATGTTAAAACTCACAAAAGTTGCCTCCGCATGTACAGTATGTGGGGCCATAGAATTCTTGTTAAAAGTAGTTTTCAGTAACAATCCCAGGATATTTGGCTTAGTCAGTCCAAAAAGGTGAGGGTTTATGAGACCCACCCTTCCCAAAATTGGGTACTCTGGGTTGAGACTGGAATGCCTTGACATTACCATTGAAAATATTGGTAACTATGCCACAAGCATCGGGATCATAATGGCCCTCTATTGATATGCCCTTCTACATTCATAAAGCTTCTACTTAGATCATGAAGATCCCCCAGGGCAGGGGGCCATGATAACTGCCAAGATCACATGGTGCCCACACCATCCTTGCTCCTATAGCTGATCATACATAAACTTTCAGATTACTCAGCAGATACTTCTATAAAACATTATATCAATGGGATTTTTCTCCAAAAATCTCAGCATGAATCTAAATTTTTTGATAGTTGGATCCTATAATGATTAAAACTAGTTGGCGAGCCAGCATAAGAGGGCCTTGGACCTGCTGCTTTGTATCTAACCTGCGGTGCCTGGTAATGCTTTGTGTGTCCAGATGACAAGTGAACCCGTAAACCCCGAGATGTGAAATGGCAGAACAATTTCCATGAGCATTTCCCTTCAGCTGAGAGATGCAGCTCAGCTTTAATGTGGCTCATTATTAGACGTGGCTTACAATCCGCTCTCATTAGTAATCACCGCCATTTATGGATCCTTGATACATACAAGTACACACTGTGCTGCAATGTATTAACAAAGAACTGGAACAAGGCGGATGAAACATCCTGACGTACACAGGAGAGGGGGCACAACAGCAAAGATCAAACTGAGACCCTCATTATGGTGCTAGGTTTTGCCACCCGGCACCCAGGACTACGTGTTTGCTCCTCATTCCTGATTTTAACAACCCTTGGGCCAATTCTGCACATATACTACTACCTAATAGCAAAGGAAACAACCAGTACTGAACCCCGATCTCCATATAGCCCCTTGATCTAATGGCAAAATCTCCTTTTAGGCTAAGGCTCCACGTAGCAAACAGCACTGTGGGAAAAACCGGGGCAGCAACGCATCGCGTTTCTTCCCGCATCACATGCTCAGAATGTTCGCTGAGGTTTCCCCTGTGAATTTTCTGCCTCCATTATACCTATAGGGAATCCGCCGGCATTTCTGTAGGTATAAGTGACTTACTGTCATTTCCAAAACCACAACAGTTTTAGAAATCAGACTGTGTCCGCTGAGCGTATTTTACTGCGTATTGAGGATCAGATTTGCTAGAATATAACGTATATACTGTATGTATGTTTTACACTGTTACATTCTAAATATTTTTCTATACTTTTTATTCAGTTACATAATAATTACTTTAATATACTTTTTAGACTAACATTACATATGCTATTATATACTTTTTAGTCTGTTACATTATAAATATACTTTTATGTAGTTTTAAGGTTGTTACATATAATTTTAGGCTGTTCATTTCTATACACTTAGTTACTTTTCAACAATCTAAAAAGTACATACATTTTATACAATTTGCTGTACTTTATATACACTTTTATACACCATACTTACTTTCTAAGGCTGTTAGGCTCACACCTGCGTTGGGTATTTCGTTCGGGGAGTTTGCATGGGGACCCCCCGAACGGAATACCAAACGCATTGGCAAGCAGTGAGCTTATGAAAGCACACGGACCCCATACACTATAATGGGGTCCGTGTGTTTTCTGCGCGGTGTCGGCACAGCACATGCAGAGAGTAAAGTACTTCATGAACTACTTTCCTCTCCACGCGAGTCGTGTGGACACCATGCAGAAAACACACAGACTCCATTTTAGTCTATGGGTCCATGTGCTTTCATAAGCCCACCACTTGCCAATGCGTTCGGTATTCTGTTTGTGGGGTCCCCATGCGGACTCTTATACTGCCTCTTATACTGTATACACTTTTGTATACTTTATATACTTTTTAGGTTGATAAATTATATACACTTTTGCCTACTTTGTATACTTTTTAGGCTGTTCTATTACATATATTTTAGTTACTTTTTGGGGAGTCAGATTACATAAACTTCCATACCCGTACCTTACATTATATAGACTTTTATAAATACTATGTGAAATGCTTATTTTATTTTTTTTATCCCATTCCGTACTATTGTAGTGACACCGTGAACATATTCTTGTGTGCGCCATATGCACATTCTGCAACTTTGAGCCTCCACCTTAGCCTGTGTGTAAATGAGCTGTTTGGTGCACCTAGTGTTTTTGGACTGGTCAATCTGGAGCCACATTTGATGGTGACATCAACTGAAAATGGGTGCTCTGGCAGGCATGGAGCCTCTCTGTAGCAGAACTAGGACATCTGTGTTACTTTGGATCCAGTGGCCCCCTCCTACGCATTCCTGCACATTCTATTATGCCCCGTAGTGGCACCTTCACACAGTATTATCCCCAATAGTGGCCCCTGCACATAGTATTATCCCCCATAGTGGCCCCTGCACACAGTATTATCCCCAATAGTGGCTTCTGCACACAGTATTATGCTCCACTGTGGACACCCACTGCTTTTCAGACCCCAGCGTATAATAATCGGAGACCCGGGGGAATAAAAACATAAAAAACTACTGTTACTTACCTGTCCCGCAGCTCCTACGCTGTCAGCCTCCGCTGCTGTCCTTGTTCAATGACGTCGGACGTCACATGACCCGGGACGCAGGCCGGGTTCATGTGACGTCAGACAACTAGGAAGGAGGCCTGGCAGGATCGTGGAGAGGTAAGTAACAGTGTTTTTTATGTTTCTTACCTCTCCTGGGCCGCTGATCATTATACTCAGTGATCCGAAAAGACCTCCCGAGTATAATGATAGCAGCGGTAGTGGCTGTCACCGGGCCCCTAATGTCCTGGGCCCTGTGGCAGCTGCTTCTGCTGCTATGGCAGTAGTTACTAGAGATGAGTGAGTACTGTTCGGATCAGCTGATCCGAACAGCACGCACGCATTGAAATGAATGGAAGCACCTGGTACTTCCACTTTGACGCCGGCCGGCCGCTTAACCCCCGCGTCCCGGCTACGTCCATTCATTTCAATGCGTGCGTGCTGTTCGGATCGGCTGATCCGAACAGTACTCGCTCATCTCTAGCAGTTACGCCACTGTTTGGATCATAATAATAGTTTAGGGCAGGTCTCTGCACCTATCTGTGGCACGCCAGTGATTCAGGCGCATGGCCCGGGCATATGTGAGTAAGGGCATGGTGTTTACTTTTTTACAAGCACAACAAATTAAGGGCAGGACCTTTACATCTTTCTTTCAAATGCAGCACTGGTTAAGGGTTGGGTCTTTTCATCTTTTTGTAGCCTTATGATGGTGATGAAGAGGGGCCACATATTTCTTTGCAGTAAGTTAAAGGACATGGCTCAACATATTTAAGAAGGCTTGCTCATCTCTTTCCAGCACAGCAATAGTTAAGGACACAACCTGCTCATAGTGCAGTGATGGAAAAGGCCAAGGCCTGTGCATTTCTATCCAGTACTGTGATCAGGGTCGGACTGGCCCACCGGGGAACTGGTGAATCCACCGGTGGGCCCCGAGCCCTGACTGAAAGTTCTCATTTTACCAATGCAGATGCATTGGTTGGGGCCCAATCGGGGCCCACATTAACTGATGCTGAAGCTGTACACAGTGTCCTCCCGATATATAGGGAAAGCACATACCGGAGGACACCATGTGCAGCTTCAGCTAATGGCTGCTTGTAATCCTCTCACTGACCTACTGCCTGCTTTCCTATGATGTCTCGTCCCTCCTGCTGGACTTCCTCCCTCTCCCTCCTCCTCACAGTGAGGTCTCTCACATCGTAGCGTGTGGGGAAGCCAGGAAGACGTCTGCTGTGATGGTTTTGTAAAAGATAGAAAAACACCGAGCACACTTTATAGTGTAGATAGTCTATTCACCTTTTTAGATAATTGTAATGAATGTATCAGACCTGGTGGCCTCTCACCTGGTTTGGTTGTGACAGCGTTCACAACTCCGTACTAAGGTGTATATGATACCAGGTATGGGGAGCAGCACGTCTCTAAGGCACCAGTTGTGTCAACCGGGGAAACAGCAGAGGAATAGGGCAGGACGGCGCTCACAGGTCCAATAGATTTTATTAATAAGAAGAAGTGCAATTCTTCTTATTAATAAAATCTATTGGACCTGTGTAGCGCTGTCTTGCCCTATTCCTCTGCTGTGATGGTTGACTGTTAGCAAGGAGTATTCGATCGAATAGTCGTATTCGATCGAATACTACTCGCTCATCTCTACTTACCTGTCCTCAGCACCCCATTGTCCCCGCCTGTGTCTGTTTGGTCTCATGGCCTTATTTCTGGAAATCCTGTACCTAATTAGTCTCAGTGGTCACATGAGGTGCAGGACTGCCAGCAAGGAGGTGACAGCACGAGACTGAATGGACACTACCGGCGGACAATGGAGCGCCAAGGACAGATGAGTATTCTTTTTTATTTATTTGTTTTTTATTTTACACCTTCTGCCTGGTACATGAGTTGCTCCAATTCCTGGACAAACACTTTAAAGAATTTATCCATGTTTCTAAAATTGGTGGTCTGTCCTTAGGATAGGCCGTCAATATTACATCTGTGATGATACAACAGCCAGGGCCTCTGTAGATCAGCTTTTCCAGGACACTGCAGCTACAGGTAATGGTAACATTTCTAGGAGCCATTCTGTTCACTTGCCATACAAGGTGTAGCAGTAGGTTTAGGTAGTAGTGCACATGGTATAGTGTGTGAGCAGCATGGCTCCCGACATGTTATCTATAGCCGTCGTGTCTCGGTACCGCTGATCTGCAGGGTCCTG
Organism: Leptodactylus fuscus; assembly: GCF_031893055.1. NCBI lineage: Eukaryota > Metazoa > Chordata > Amphibia > Anura > Leptodactylidae > Leptodactylus > Leptodactylus fuscus. Next base: position 43,504,604 of record NC_134275.1, on the reverse strand, counting down.
GCAGTAGGCCCCTAGAAGCAATTCCACTGGTGGGCCCTGAACAGCCCAGTCCGACCCTGACTGTGATGGTTAAGGACGGGACTTGTGCATGCTTTTATAGTTCAGTGATGGTATATGCCACAGTTTAGCAGCTTTTTCCAGCACAGCAATAGTTAAAGACAGGACATATGCTTGCTTTTGTAGTCCAGTGATGCTTAAGGCCAGGGTTCTTGCATGGCTCTTTCTAGCACAGCGATGGTTAAGGATGGGACTTACGCATTTCTTTGTAGCCAGTGCATTGCCTTCCAGCACCTAAATGGTTTAGGACAGGGCCTGTGCACAAATTTCTAGTCCAGTGATGGTTAAGGGCATGGCCTGTGCACCTAATTCAGCACATTAGTGGTCAAGGACAAGTGCACAGGTTTGGAGGTCTGTTAGCGATTGTTAAGAGCAGGGTCTTAGCATCTCTTACAGCACAGCAACAGATAAGGAGGAGACTTGTACATTTCTACGTAGCACAGTAAAGGGTCGGGCCTGTGCACCTAGATCGAGTACGTGAATGGTTAAGGAAAGGACCTGTGCATGACTTTCTTGTCCACAGACGCTTAAGGGCATGTCCTGTGCATCTCTTTCCAGCATATGAATGGTTAAGAATGGGACTTGTGCATTTCTTTGTAGCATGGCTAAGGACAGGGTCTGTGCTTCTGTTTCTTGTACATGAATGGTAAAGGGCAGGACCTCTGCATGGCTTTCTAGTCCAGTTATGGTTAAGGCCACCGTCTGAGCATCTCTTTCCAGCACAGCGATGGCTAAGAATGGGACTTGGGCTTGGTTTTGTAGTCCGATGATGGTTAAGGGCCATGGTCTGAGCATCTCTTTCCAGCACAGGGATGGTTAAGGATGGTACTGGTGCATTTCTCCATGGCAGGGTTAAGGGCAGGGCCTGTGCAACTCCTTCCAGCACACGTATGGTTAAGGACAGGGCCTGTTCAGTTCTCCGTTATATTTTGATTAGCTGAGCAGAAGCGCCGAGCCTTGGCCTGGTTTCTATGGTGATCTGTAGTACCTATTCACATTATTTCCCTCTAGATGCGACTGCCTGTCTTTAACATTACAAACGTTTCCCCTCTGCTTTACACTGTCAGAACCAGGAGCCCTGTCTGGAAAATCATGTCACATCCCTTATTGATTCCCAAACTCATTTATATATTTATTGTCAGCAGCGTCGGGCCTAGGCGAGCCTGTGGAAAAGGGGTGCCGCGGCAGAGAAGGGGTTAATAGACAGCGAAAGTGACATTACACTATGTGGGGGCCGCTGATACAGATATAGAGAGGATGGGATGAGTGGGGGGTGGATGCTCAGTATCTCTCCCATCCAGGCTGCAGGAGGCAGAAACATACAATTCGACAGCACATTGGAAGTGCTTGACCCACCACCTTTAATGGGTATATACGGCTGTTTTGTGCATTGCAATTATATGATATAGAAGTCTTTTGAGTCAATCACATTGATTTCTTTTTCTAAACACCTGTACTGTTTCTTTAATTTTGTCATGTGATTCAATCCGGTGTAGCTATTGGATCAATTTCTATTTAAGACAAGGAAAACTTCGCCCTAGGCAGTGCAGACGACTCTGCACCCCACCACCTGCCTATGCTTATGTTGAGCTGCGTAGTATGGATCCTACATTTCCAGTGATACGTCTTACCTTGTTGAAACTATATGGTAGCTCTAAGGCTGGATCACAAATCCTTCCCAACATAAACTAAGCTTAAAGAGTTAACAGCAGAGCACAGCGAATAAGGTTCATTAATATACATTGAGGCCGTGGTAATGAATCTCATATGTCTATAGTGAAACACGTAAAAATGGGAGGCAAAATTATTCTGTAACGTTTATAGAAATGACTGATGGACACATTTTTATTGAGATAGATATGAGATAGATTAACTGATAGTAGCCATGAGATAAATAGATAGACAGATAGAAATGAGATAGATAGATAAACTGATAGTAGCCATAAGATAAATAGATAGATAGATAGATAGATAGATAGATAGACTGATAGTAGCCATAAGATAAATAGATAGATAGAAATCAGATAGATAGATAGATAGATAGATAGATAGATAGATAGATAGATAGTAGCCATAAGATAAATGGATAGACATAAGATAAATATGAGACATATAGATAGTAGCTATGAGACAGATAACCATGGTATATAACAATCATACCTTAAGTAATCTACAAATATACACCTTAAAACCATATGGTTTGTAAGTTTAAAAGAAAATGGTTCATCACCACCTGGTGGTGATAGAAGTTACTGCAGGTACACAATGAAAGGGATCATAGCGTGGGGGCTGCAATGAGTTAGCATTATAGTGTGGGCACCACAATGAGGGAGCATTATACTGTGTGGGGGCCACAATGAAGGGGCTACTATAGTGTGAGTGCCTCAAAGGAGACATTATATTATTATTATCCTATTAATATTATAAATGTGAAAGTTTGTGAGTTTGGATGTTTGTGGGTTTGTGTGTTTGGATGTTTGGATGTTCGGATGTTTGTTCCTCAATCACGCAAAACCCGCTTGACCGATTTGGCTGAAATTTTCCACAAACATAGTTAATACACCCGATTGCGTAATAGGCTACTTTTCGTCACAATAGCGCACATACGTTTTTCCCAGGACCCCCACAAAACCCCAAACTCACACCACCATCTCTGCAATCTCACACACTTTGGACCATAGCAAACCACAAAATTCCTATTGCCCTCTACAGCCTCGCCCCTAACCCCACACAATCACATATACATAGACTTTACCACTTTGCCCCTCACCTTAACGATACTCCAGGAGGCTCTCTTTAACGCTCCGGAGCAGCCATGTTTGCCGACCCCCACCTCTCTGACAATCCGCGACACCGCCCACCCATTTCAATACCCCTAGGAGGTCTAATAAATGCAAAAAAAAAGTTAAAAAAAAGTAAAAAAAATATAAAAACAAATAAAAATTATTAAAAATTCAAATCACCCCCCTTTCCCTAGAACACATATAAAAGTAGTTAAAAACTGTGAAACACATACATGTTAGGTATCCCCGCGTCCAAAATCGCCCGCTCTACAAAGCTATACAAATATTTTTCCTGTTCGGTAAACGCCGTAGCGGGAAAAATGGTCAAAAGTGCCAAACCGCCGTTTTTTCACTGTTTTGATTCTGATAAAAATTTGAATAAAAAGTGATTAAAGCAATAACATTTCCCGAAAATGGTAAAACTAAAAAGTACACCCGACCCCGCAAAAAAAAGACGCCCTATACATCCCCGTACACGCACGTATAAAAAAGTTACGCCTGTCGGAATATGACGACTTTTCAAAAAAAAATTTTTTAACACAGTTTTGGATTTTTGTAAGGGGTCAAAATGTCAATAAAACCATATAAATTTGGTATCCCCGGAATCGTAACGAAACACAGAATACAGGGGACAGGTCATTTTGGTTGCACAGTGAACGCTGTAAAAAGAAAGCCCGTAAGAAAGTCGCAGAAATGCATTTTTTCTTCAAATCCCCCCCATTCTGAATTTTTTTCCTGCTTCCCAGTACATTATATAGAATAAATAATGGTGGCATCATGAAGAAAAATTTGTCCCAGGAAAAATTAAGACCTCATATGGCTCTGGGAGCGGAGAAATAAAAAAGTTATGGGGTTTAGAAGGAGGGGAGTCAAAAACGAAAAACGAAAATAAAAAAATGCCATCGACGGGAAAGGGTTAACTTCAAATACCTCTGTCCCAAAGTCACTATGTAAAGTTTCTCACAACACCGTATATATAGCAGCTCAAATACAAAGTAACTTCAACACAAAAGTCTCACGTATTCTCTGAATTACAGAAACAACAAGATACAAAGTTACATTTCATATCCCGTACCTTATACACAGTACAAAAACCTTACCCGCGCCTGTATATACCCACTCCTACAATCACTGCAGACGAAGTCGCGGGTACCAGCTAGTACTGTATAAGGGCCACTGGGGGATGTAATACTGTGTGAGGGCCTCACACAGCATGGGAACAAAAGGGGCATGATTCTTTATGGGACATTATACCTTGTCAGGTCCAGTAAAGGAGCATTGTAGAGTGTGGGGGAACAAAAGGGATAGATAGATAGATAGATAGATAGATAGATAGATAGATAGATAGATAGATAGATAGAACAATCCTACCCTTGAGTAGTCCACAAATGTTAAAATATATGCTTTGAAAGAAAATGGCACATCACAACCTGGTGGTCATAGATGTTACTGCAGATGCAGTCACTCATCTATTGTAAGTATCTGTAATCTACAACCTCTCGGCGCATTAGTAGAACAGTGAAATATGTTTTGGAAGTTGCAGTAAGTAAAGCTAATTGGTTACCAAAGATCTACTGGCCAATGTAGCATCAAAGGTGAAAAATCCAGAGTGGAAAGTGTTAAAATGAGTCTCATTTTAACTCTTTCATTACATATTTGTCTGAATTTATGAAACAGCGCTGTCAGAAAGTGAAGTCATTATAGAAGATATATGTACTTAATATATTCTACCTGGAGTTAATAGAAGAGGGGGTGGGTAGACCCTCGTCCACAACCATCAATTAGCCGGAGCAGAAACCCTCTATAGAGAGTAATTCTCTCTTTGGCTGGTCTTACACGACCATAGTGGTTTTTGCGGTCCGCAATTTGCGGTTCCGCAACACAAATTTCACTCAAAAAACGAATTACGCAGACGTCCTTGTCCAACCACAAAGGGCATCCGCAAGGTTCGGTGTGCACCCATTTTTTTGCGGATCCGCAAAAAAACAACACACACCCCAAATTGCAATTTTGACATCCGCAAATGCGGATATACACTGAAGTATGTTCAGTGTATATCCGCAAAACTGCACACGCCCATAGACTTGTATGGGACAGTCCATGCCGTAAAAACACGGCCATTACGGACATGCGGTATACTGTCCGGACCACGGTTACGGCACGCCACACCACAGACAAAATCTACTGTGGTGTAAGAGGCTGCATTGAAAACACTTGGTCCGTAAATGATCCGCAATTTAAAACCCGCAATTGCGGACCATTTGCGGTCTAAAACTACGGTTGTGTAAGACCAGCCTTACTCTGGAGGACCTAACATGACCTATTGTGTATTGTTTTCAAGGGGATCTATGCAATTCTTCATTTCTCATGTGGGGGAGCTGCAGATGAATTGAATACTTCCTGTTCGGTTCTCAGCTGATCGGTCAATGTCCTAACAGCAGAAGACTTTGTGATCAGTTTCTTTTAAGGGTGCATTCACACTGAGTAAACGCTAGCTTATTCTGAACGTAAAACACGTTCAGAATAAGCGGCGTCTAAAGCAGCTCCATTCATTTCTATGGGAGCGGGGATACGAGCGCTCCCCATAGAAATGAATGGGCTGCTTCTTTCACTCCGTGCAGTCCCATTGAAGTGAATGGGGAGTGCCGGCGTGTACGCTCCGGCATGAGCAGAGCTTGCCGTATACGCCGGCACTCCCCATTCACTTCAATGGGACTGCACGGAGTGAAAGAAGCAGCCCATTCATTTCTATGGGGAGCGCTCGTATCCCCGCTCCCATAGAAATGAATGGAGCTGCTTTAGACGCCGCTTATTCTGAACGTGTTTTACGTTCAGAATAAGCTAGCGTTTACTCAGTGTGAATGCACCCTAAGGCAAATTTTCTAACAAAAAGGGAAAATAAACCTATACGTAGTATAATAGGTGAACCTCATAATGTATATATAGCCGTCCTATTTATTTCATAGGCAGCACAGTTAGCATAACCTATAGACTGAACCCTATAACATTACAACCCCTATATTCTTCCAATTGCTGGGATCTCAGCTCACTCACCACCACCAATAACATCTGACATTCAATCATGCCCCAAGGGTGAACATATCCTTTAAGTCTTTATACACATGTATTCTCACCTTTCATATGGGGTATATAGTAATGCAAAGGACCACTTAGTATGTGTCTAAAGTCCTGACTACAGCCGAGACACCCATTGGAGTCAACAAACTACGGCACCGCAATAAATCAACCCAGGCCACTGTGTTCTCCGAGTACAAGATTGATGATAGATATTGATCAAATCATAAATTGTGATGTATTTAACAAAGAACGTTACACCAGACGTATCCCTCCAGGCAATGACACAATAGGAATATTGACGCCAGGAGCTCCACCGTGGAAGTGGCTCATTTATGGACAGCCTGCAAATTCTCAAGGAGCTGGACTGACAACTCCACCCAATCCATAATTTCAATTACTGAATGTCCATCTTGTTTCCAGCCATCTGGTCAGGTGATTAGAATTAGAATAAAAGATGGAAACCTAACACATTGAGTTCCATAGACCCCATCAATGACTGAAGAGGTCAACTGGCTATACACATAGATGGCGGGAATTCTACCAAGTAGATAGATAGATGTGTAAGAGTCATCATAACCCACTTAAGACCATAGGATGCACTGAAACAAGTATATTGGCAGCTCATGTTTATGTCAATGAGAGATTGTCACAGCCCCTCCCCTGTTATCTACATCACTGAATAGAGAGGAGGTCCTAAGTGTCTGACCCCCTCTGCTATAGCCATATGCTCTGATCATTACTTGGTTAAAATGTATGGTGAGTGCACAAAACCTTTAAAGGAAACTTAAGAAAATCAGCTTGATCTGCGAAGCCAGAGGAGTGCAGCGAACTGGTATGGAAAAATCTATGTACGTAATGGGGTCTTCAATCTTCTCTGCATAGGGATCATGTGTCTGATCGCTGGTGGTCCCACAGCTTGGACACCCAGGTATCAAGAGAGTACTTCATGTGAATGGATGGGCGTTACATGTACTCAATTCTTTGGGACATCAGGCCCACCAGAATACCAGAAAATCCTGCGAAGAGCTTAGAATATAACGCAATAATGGTCCAGTAGAAGACAACTAAATTTGAGGGATACTATGGTCTATTTCCTAGGGGTTGTTGGAGGATGGGCCCCAAGAATCATTTTATCTGGTGCGCACAAGAAACCTGAATCAGACCAGTTTCATGATGTCCAACTTCAGCTCTGTCATGGAAGTCAATGGTCAAGTATGTGATCTACTGTTCCATTTATATTGGGCACTTGTTGGTTCCCCTTCTTGTGGGTATCCCAGCGATCAGACATATGTGAATAGGGGATAAATTTCATTTGTGAAAAATCCCTTTAAAGAGGACCTTTCACCATATCCGGGCACAGGCAGTGTTATATACTGCCGGAAAGCTAACAGTGCGCTGAGTTCAGCACACTGTCGGCTTTCCCGATCTGTGCCCGGTGTGAAGAGCTTACGGTCTGGTACCGTAGCTCTTCTATGGTCAGAAGGGCGTTTCTGACCATTAGCCAGGGACGCCCTTCTGCCTCGCGGCGCCAATCGCGCAGTGCTGTGGAGCGGGGAGGAACGCCCCCTCCCTCTCCTGATAATGCTCGTCTATGGACAAGCTGTGTGAGCAGAGGGAGGGGGCGTTCCTCCCCGCTCCACAGTACAGCGCGATAGGCGCCACGAGGCAGAAGGACGTCTCTGGCTAATGGTCAGAAACGCCCTTCTGACCATAGAAGAGCTATGGTACCGGACCGTAAGCTCTTCACACCGGGCACAGATCGGGAAAGCCGACAGTGTGCTGAACTCAGCGCACTGTCAGCTTTCCGGCAGTATATAACACTGCATGTGCCCAGATATGGTGAAAGGTCCTCTTTAAATTCCTCCTAAGGCCATACGAGACTGCGCTGCAGATTCCTCTTAAAATCAGTGGAGAGAATAGTCCTGAAAGGAGGACTAATCTCTGCCAGTTTCAGTATAAAACTGGCAGAAACTGTGCGGAAACTTGTCAGACCCCATTATAGTCTATGGGGTCCACGGATTTCTGCCGGTAACTGCTTTTTAAGAGGACAGGGTCCTAGTATCACTCAGGATTTAACAGGGATTTACAATACTGAAGAAATTTCCTTAGGTTGGGTCATGGATATCAGATGTGTTGGGCTCTGACGGACAGATTTCCTTGGCCCCCCTGGACACCCTGGACACCTGTACACTATTAGCTTATATTATGTTCAGGGCTATATACATAAATTCCAGCAGAAATCCTCGACAAAAAATTCCTGTAGCCTAGTTTTTTCATATGGCGATGTCTGCAAAAGAATAACAGACACCCGACCAACTCCATTATAGTCAGTTTGATACCTCGGGATTATTTTGTTGTCTGTTAATAGACCAACTGCTTTTCCGTTCTTCTAGTCCTGTGATGGACCAGAAGGACCGAGACTCTGATGCAGATGTGACTATGCTATTTATTGCAGAGATATAAGATATGGCAGGCCTGATGTGCAGGCTACTAAGCCAGTGCCCCACCTAGTCCCTGCTCTGACAGGAGCCGATCTATACATTGTGCTGTATAAAGCTCTAGATCCCGGCATTATAATCAGCAGAACAGGTGTGTAATTAACATAAGTAGTAATCATATAAAGTCAGAAGAGAAATTCATCACCGTGACATTTTTGATTGAAAATGTTATTATAATTGAGAAAATCAGAATTTGCATATTAAATATATGTGCTTATTTTTCTGCTGAATTCTACACTTTAACTGTGATAATACTGAAAATGGCATAAAGAAGTATATATAACCCTATGTGAATAATACATATTTAACCATAAAATGATCTTCACTCATTCTTCTAGGTATAGACATGTTACAAACAAGGCCCGCTATCCTGCTATTCCTTTATGTGTCATTTATGGGTTGCCTGCCATCATAGTTCCTTATAACCCTCTGATATAATTCCCGTCATGCCTCTGTCTCTAACCCAGTATGCAGTGCTTCATTGGTTCTTGTCTGATACATCTCCGCTACCTCCTTCTCTTATTAGCAAGGAGCTACATTTCATAGGATACACTGGAGGTTCTGCACACAGCATACTCAGATAGTATAGGCAGTCAGCCAGCTGATCATGGTATGATCTCACCTATTAGGTCACCACACAGGAACAGTTACCTTCTGCCTACGTAGTAGAATAAGCTTTAGATTGTTGGTCACATGATTCAGCAACCCAAAAAAATAAGGCTCAAAATCTATGGATGTAACGGAGTTCGGATAACACATATTACATTGAGAGCTAGGAGCATAGACCCAGGAAGTTTTGTCATGGGAGAAAGCAGGCAGCAAAGCCCTTCTCACTGGTGACTTTAACGTCTGATCTTTTGGTAGCCTGTCTTTAACATTTTCCACCAGTTCCCCTTGGTCAGCTTTAGCCTGGAGCTCCAAGTATAAAATTTGTGAGTCCAGGTTGCTGGGATCTGTCGTTCTTAATCAGCTATATATGTAAAGATTCCTTATATTGACTGAGCTGCAATCTGTCCCAACCCTGGAGCCAGCTATAAAACTGTATACAGCACTTTTTTTTTTTCTTCCTTATATCCCATAGGGTCTGCCATATCCAATACCAGCGAAGAGGCGGTTAAGAAGCGCTGCACTGATAAAGGATGTCTGTTGTTTTGACTGCCCCCTCTGCGTCTCATTATATCCTGGATATTTCAGGATTGTGTGACATTGACAAATATAGATAATACATTCTGCGAGTGACGTCAAAACGGGAACTATTGTACCATCTGAAGGGGTAATCACAGCGGGGGAGGGAGAGGCAGGGACACTATAGAGGCAGGGGACAGATTAGCTTGTGGTATAGAGTCACAAGGCACAGGGGACCGAAGAAGAAGCTGCAAGATGGACAGAGAGCATTACTAGGCTCAGAGAAGGGGGGGGGGGGGAGAAATATGGAACAGGGGGGACAGAAGAAGTCAGTGACATGAAAGTATCTCTAGAAATCTAATTGGTGATATATGAGGAATTCTTTATCACGATCTGTATATGCTATAGGATATACTGATGATGAAGTACATCTACCAGTAAAGTATATAGTCTCAAAGGGCTTACATATGTTTAATTCCTTATAGGATCCAAATATATACTGTGTTCATTATGTGTACAATCCATGTACAAAAATGTAATACTACTGCCTCCTATGCATAACAATATAACTACTATAATACTACCTTCTATGTACTAGAATATACCTACTATAATACTGCCTCCTATGTACAATAATATACCTACTATAATACTACTCCTATGTACAAGAATATAACTACTGTACTATAATACTGCCCCCATGTACAAAAATATAACTGATATAATATAGCCTCTATGGACAAGAATATAACTACTATAATACTGCTCCTATGTACAAAAATATAACTACTATAATACTGTTCCCATGTACAAGAATATAACTGATATAATATAGCCCCTATGTACAAGAATATAACTACTATAGGGGCCACACGGTGGCTCAGTGGTTAGCACTGCAGCCTTGCAGTGCTGGAGTCCTGGTGTTCAAATCCCACCATGGGCAAAAAAAAACATCTGCAAGGAGTTTGTATGTTCTCCCCGTGTTTTCATGGATTTCCATCCCATATTCCAAAAAAGACATACTGATAGGGAAAAATGTACATTGTGAGCTCTACTTGGGGCTCACAATCTACATTTTAAAAAAAAAAAAGAATATAACTACTATAATACTGCTCCTATGTACAAGAATATAACTACTATAATACTGCTCCTATGTACAAGAATATAACTACTATAATAGTTCCTCCTACGAGTATGTAGAAGAATATAACTACTACAATACTGGCAGCCCTCTCCTTTCGTATTTAGTGCTATGAGTAAGGGGCTTGTGCCTCGAAACTTGTAAGCAGGATTCGATATGTAGCGGTTTGTTTTTGTTTAATTTTTACACTCTTTTGTGCTAGTCTTTTCCTTTTTCCATTTTTTGTTTGTAATATGGGTTTATTGATGTGACCCTTTTTATATACTATGGGAAGTTAGCTCGGTAGTAGCAGTGGTGTGGACCCAAACAGTCAAGACAGGGAGACAAAATATGCAGCAAACTGGTTTGTTTAGAAAAAAAAAAAAGGAAAATTAATAAACCTTGACTTCAGGCACATAATGAGCAAAACAAAATATAGCCTTAACCTCAGGCAAAAACAAAATAAAAACCTGCTCGTCTGAGCAACTAACTATAAATGTGGCTTACTTCCCACCACATGAACAAAACAAGCACGATATAGTCTTACCAGACTCAGGTTCCAGGACAGAACCATACACTTCCTTTCACCCCATGGAACTGCACTGGAATTCAGGATCTACAGGCTTTTTCTGGCCCAGTAATGAGCCCAGGATCTACACCTTGGCTGAAGCCTACTCCAGATTTGCCCTGGACCACACATATGTCAGGAACCTAGGGTTGATATATCTGGACTCCAGCGCTCTGCCTGTCACCCACTCACTATATATATGATCATTAAAAGTGAACTTTTATTTTTTCAAAATTTATAAGTGCTAGATATTTTTTGTTTTCCTCTTGACTACAATACTGCCCCCTACAGATAATAATATAAACTTGAAGTTGAGGAATTTCACATGCGATGGGATCTGGTCTTTAGGACATCAGTGTAGACACTGGGGTGTATATCATGTTTTACTATGGCCTTATTGCTTGCTCTCCTAGTTCTGTCTCATGTTTTCAGATTTAACTCTCTTGGGGTTGAGTCTCAGAAGTTGGTTCTTGTAATAATAGACTACGAAGGCACAAATTGCTGTTTTATTGTTGTCAATGTGTTTGTGGAGTTGTACTCTGTGTTCACCCCCTCTGATTATAGCATTTCCTCGGGAGTAGGCGGGCAGCAGCGGGCTATATCAGGGAGACATTCGCTTGGTCTTGTTTGCCCTGTCTCAATGATCCTTACCCTCTATACACCTTGATTCCATATTAGCCCGATTCCCATAGTCACAGAGTGACTGGTCAACCAGACCATTGCAACTCAAACCCTAAATTACCGCATCAATGCAATAAGCAAATAGGTTTTGTAATGGATGTCTGACTCGCCGCACTGAATTCAAATCGGTGAAGAGTCGGCCAAGCACCTGGCATTGTAACCGTGCTCAAAAACACCAGTTGTAAAATCAATGAGTAGAAGAAATATAGCGGTATTATATGTATTTACATAAAAATGAAGCAGCCAGCAGGGGCCGGCACCAGCCTCGCCGCGAGGCAACGGCACATTATGCCGGAGACGTGGAAACACTTTAGTTAAAAATAATGAACGTCACTGTTTATTGAGCAAAATTTCTTTCTTCCTTTCGGAGAGGTGGGCGCTGTTTGTTCGCCGAGTTGAATGCACGGATAAAGGTGAACAGAAGACGCTTTGTCAAAGCCCGTTGAAATATAGAATCTTTGAAGCAGCATACAAAGGTTAGACTTGTAAAAACAGTCACGTAGCAAAAAAATGGCGTTGCCTGTAGCAACATGTAAAAGTCGCTGCTGCTCATTGGAAAATAAAAACTTGGGAGCAAGGGGCAATGTAGACAATTTATAAGTGGAGTCCCCAACATCCAGGGTCTGGGTCACACGTAGAACCACTGCCTATTTATAGATAGGAAGGGTCTGGTCATGTTGGCAATTGTAAGCCTGCTATATCTATTACTCAAGTGATGTGGTTGTCAAGTCACGTTGAGCGGTGTCAGGCCATGTTGCGTATTGATAGGCCAGGTTGAGCAGTGTCAAGTCGTGTTGCGTATTGTCAGGCCGTGATGAGCAGTGTCAAGGCATGTTCAGCAGGGTCAGGCCATGGTGAAGGAACCAGCAAGGTTCTGAAACGCGTAGCTTAAACAATCTCTGTACGCTGGGTGTACTTACCTGTGATGCTTATATTTTTTGAATGCGGAAATAAAAGTTAATTTTTACCTTCTGGAGACGCTGGATATTCTTTACTTTTTGCATGTTGAGGGGTGTCAGGCCATGTTGCGTATTCATAGGCCATGTTGTGTATTGTCAGGCCATGTTGAGGGGTGTCAGGCCATGTTGAGCGGTGTCAGGCCATGTTGCGTATTGATAGGCCGGGTTGAGCAGTGTCAGGTCGTGTTGCGTATTGTCAGGCCGTGATGAACAGTGTCAAGGCATGTTCAGCAGGGTCAGGGCATGTTGAGGGGTGTCAGGCCATGTTGTGTATTGATAGGCCATGTTGTGTATTGTCAGGCCATGTTGAGGGGTGTCAGGCCATGTTGAGGGGTGTCAGGCCGTGTTGAGCAGTGTCAGGGTATGTTGCGCATTGATAGGCCATATTGCGTATTGTCAGGCCGTGATGAGCGGCGTCAGGGCATTTTAAGCAGGTTCAGGCCATGTTAAGAGTTGTAAGGTTGAGAGTCACAGATTGAAAACCAATGCTCTATGATATGTTTGACCATGTGAATGTTGCTATCAAGGTATGTTATGATTTGTTAGAAAATGTTGAGAGTTGTGGTTTTGCAACAACTGGTGAACCACGGATTGGACACCATTGCTCTGTGTTGGTTTGCCCATGCAAAGTTGTTGTCAGGCCATATTGAGCATTGTCAGGTATACTTGCTAACTTGCCCAAATTGTCCCTGGAAGAAGTGTCAATTATCCCAGACTTGGAAGGATACGACCGGCTCGTGTCATATTTGTGTCACAAAAAATGGGCATGGCACTCAACAAAAGGGGCAAAATATCATGGGGCTATACCAAAAGGCATGGCCACCATAGTGCAAAGGGTCTCATGGAGGTCAACTTTACAGAGTTGTCAAATATGATTGTCCAGACATGTGATACGGTAACTTTATGTGTATTTTGTGGCATGATATACATAAAAAGGGTGCGTCACGATCCAAAGAGGCCAAGGCTTTCCCAAAAGGGCTGAGTCAAATTTTCCCAAGTGCAACCATATAATAGTTGGCGAGTATAGACAAAACTGCTCTATGGCTTGTTTGCTAAAATTAATATTGTTGTCAGGCCATGTTGAGGAGTGTAAGGGCATATTGAGAGTTGTAGTTCTACAACAGCTGGAGATCCACTGGTTGGACAAACCTGTTTGCCCATGTTACTCTTGCTATCGGGCCATGTTGGGGAGTTGTCAGGATATGTTGAGAGTTGTAGTTTTGCCTTAGCTGGGGAGCCATACACTACACCACTGTATTTTGCCATTTTGTCCTTCTGAATCTTTGCAAATTAATTGTATGACTTTGTTAAGATACCCCAAGAATCAGGATGACCCCCTCAAAAAGTTATACTACTGCAAAAAAATTTCTCTTTCCATTCTTGAAATCAGCATAGATTTACTTCCAGCTCAGCACTCGGACAGCGCTGTCTAGAGCCTGCAGAGTTTGGAGATGGGGCTGGCAAGTAATTTTGGGGCCGGTGTTATCGGTACTTACTGATTTTTCTCCGACGCCTCATTCCTACCTGTAGGCCATTCCCTACCCAAGCCAGAGCTCTGTCCATTTTGGTCCGCAGCACAGACCCCGCCTGTCATCTGGTACAATATCACTTGTCCGACCAGCGCAGACGTTACGTCTCATTTTTATTGCTTTTTGTTTCTATAAATAAGTGACTCTGCGGGCTTCTTCTCCATCCTCGGGCTTCAAAAGATTCTCCCGCTTACCAGCAAATGTCACTTTTATTTGAACTCGGACCTCTTATGACACCCCCCCCCCCCCCAGTAATTGTCAATCACCTCTCCGCCACAAAGACAGACTCACATACTGTGCAGAGCTGTGTAATCTATGCATTAAGAAGCACTGGCCTAAAATCGCGCCATGCAGAGACAGCCTTATTTTCTGCTGTTGGCCTTAGATACCTGAACATTAAAGAGATACGGCTCCCTCTGTGCGAAGAATCCTATTGAATCCAGATCAGTATAATAGAATGTGGATACAGCAAAGGTACACAGCGGTAGCCATGTCCTCTCTGATTGTGGGGGCTTCATCCTGGTTCAGAGTTACTCCAAAATTTGCCATTGGCCACATGCAAGGGTGTGAGCTGAGGCCAGTGATTGGCGACAGGGGTCATGTAAATGATATAAGAGTATGGCTCTTTGACTACTACCCCTGATCACACCCCCAGATTACCCAGTCCCCACTCTAAACTAGTGCTATGCCCCCTTTTCTGGTCAGGACATGCCCAAGTTTATTGGTACGGTACCCGATAATGAGGTGCTGTCCTGGAAATTTGGGACAGTTAGCAAGTATGGGTAAGTATCATTTTATACCATTCCCTATTTGTCAATTTTCTTAAAATTTTAGACAATGCCTTTAAAACCTGGGAGGATTGTTTTTTTTTTTTTGTTTGAGGTGCCACATTCTTGATCACAAGTTCTCCTGCTGAAAGGATCCTGAATGATCAGCTACAATCAGTGGCTAAACACAACAAGCGTACAGCTCCCTTACAGCTCCCCCACAGGGGAAAATCAGAATTACAAGATGGCCTTTGAAATTAATGGAGTTTTGAGGCAATTCATGGATGTCTTGGGTCCTCCTGAAAAAAAAGTATTCTCTTTGTAACACTTCCTGTTATTTAAAGGAGATCCTGAACTAGGGGTCCTTTATATTAACTCAGAAATCAGTACCAAGGTATAAAAATTTTGTAATGCCTGTAAAAAGTTGACTAGCATCAACTGCTGAGGTCAACTACTTAACCCATCTTGCACTTTTTGGAGTGTCACCCCACCCAATGAATGTGGCACCTATAGATACTGTTAACAGAGCAGAGAAGACACTCAGACAAGATGGCCGCCCCATAATCATGTACAGGGAAAAAAAAAAAATCTAAATATAAATCAGATTAGAAAAATCTGGTTATAATAAATTTGGAAAAAATAATTGGCGACTTATTCCCTTTAAGATGACGGCTCTGGCAGGATATTAAGGAGTTGCAGTCCAAGCAATTACCCCGAGTACCAACATTGGGGACATTGACTTTATATTAATATGGACTGTGTGAACTCTCCCAAATTCTCTCTTTTAGTCCATAAATTTGGGTTCTACATGGAGCTGGCATTGTCTGCCGTACAAAACTTGGACACATCTCTCTTCAGTCCTTTACACGCCAACCCTGCGTTCATCTCAGCATCTGAGTATCTTCTCTGGAATGTGACTGAGCGCGATCTCCGGGGGTCTCCGCTTGTAATTAGAATAATTCGGAGCTTTTGGACTTGTTGATTAGCCGGGGAGGCTCGCAACGTTCCCTGACGAAACTCCTTTAATTAAGTCTCCGCCGCCAACTCAGTTGGAGCAGAGCACTCCTGGGAATAGTCACTGCTAACCTGTTAATCCAGAGTAATATTAGCTGTCTGCACACAATGACTGTACTCCAGACAAAGCCGGCGGACTGCAATGCCCAGCCAGCACTCCTGTCTGCTACTGTTTTAGCAATGGGCTTTTCCAGCTTGGTGCAATTTAACTTGATGCTGCAGAGAAGCTGAAAATATAGAACACCCAGCTGTCAATTTAGTCATACGTTTCCCAGGAAAAATAATAGAAGAATGGTACAATTCGAATTAAAAATAATCCAGAATTGATATATTTATTGGAAATACAATTATTTACTAAAATAGATCCTTTTAAAGAGTGAATACATAAAGGTGCACTCCTATGAATAGAACCATGAGTATCTGACCTCTGTGTGGGAGACCCTGAGTGCCCGGGGTGATAAGAGAGGTTTTACAAGTAAACTGCTGCTTCGTCATTAGATAACTGGAAAGCCCAGGGAAAGGGAAATTTTAAGAAGTGATACATACATCAATCTTCTTTCCTTCATTCCCTGTGATGCCAACAGTCCAGAGACTTATGTGACCTAAGTTGTTGGGTTCCAGTTGGGTGCCCAGCTTGTGCTGGTAATGGAGGGAACAGGGGACGAGCAAATAGCACGTTTTTACATGTTTCAATAACTCAACTTCCCCCCTCCCCCCCTCATCTCTGGTTTTCCAGTTTATCCCTTCTAACTCTTCTGGGACTTATACAGATAGGCGAGTACACTCCACTAGTCCTATAGCAATGGATGAAGCAATGCGCAACTACTCCATTCACACAGGGGACTTCAAGACCCCCCATTCCGAGGGTCCCGGAATTTGGGTAGGATTTTAAGCCTTGTCAATAGGAATGGAAACCCCCCTAACCTATAAGCGCAAACTACTCCCTCCACCACATTGCCACTGGGGGTGTGCCATAGTTTGGATGTTGTGGCAATCTCCACTGTCATGTCTACTGTAGGGATTGCACTTTGGTTTATAGTCAGGAGTGAATTTGGCTGAGATCATATAATAAGGGTTCGGCCAGGCAGCTGGTATAAGGGTTTGTTATCCCAAAGCACTAGACTTTTACAAAAATGTCAAAGAAAAATTCTGCCCAACTATGGCGATCCTTAGTCTCGTGTTCATTAGCTCCTTGAGTAAATCGTTGCATTTACCATGAAGGAAATTGCCCGGCCGCTGTGGAGAATAATCGCCTGTAGCCGGTGAACTGTCTTGTGTTCTGCTACCTCCAGCGCTGGCCCATTAATAATGCAGGAGGGAGAAGCTGGTCACTGTAACCTCGCTAGACGGGCGCAGCAATTTATTCAAGGAATATTGTAAAATGATTTGTGACTTTCATTAGCGTTCCTGTTGTTACAGTCTATTGTTAGTGGGAAGGGTTAATAAGCTCTGCAGATGTTACACCCTAACCTCTCCAAATGAATCTCTTAAAGTCACAGTTTAGGAAGGAAACAGACTTCAGGTGAAGCCAAGTTTCCCTTGTCAAAGCCAGGGGTTGCTCAAGCCATCACCACCCTTTTCCAAATACCACCTTATGCCATTTGTAGCTTTGCCACCAGTGTTCTCCAACCAGGGTCTCAGGAGTGACATGTGACTCAATGTGGCCCCCCAGCACTAGTTATTTTTTTGCACTTGTGACACCAAAGGGGTCATAGCATTACTAGAATAGGGTTCTAGGGTCAAATACACAAGGGTGCAAACTCATGTAGTTGTAGCCACGTGCGGCCAAAACCCCATTCAAGGTTCTTAAGAAAAAGAATCCCACAGCAAGTGAGTTTTAAACAAGACCCTGAATAGCCCTTGTAATATCAGGGCCAGAGTTATGTTACTGGGACCTTTGTTTCCTGTTTCTAATTGAAATGAATGAAGCTAAGCAACAATACCACATTCAACCTTTGGACAGGTGTGGCACTGTTTTTGTAAACAAAAGCAGCCATGTTTTCCAACTACTCGACAACCCCAGGAGAAATTATTAAATTGGGTTTCCCTTCAATCCATCTTGTAGATCAGTGATAAATGTTTGATCAGTAGGGGGATCCACTTCTAAGGCCTCAAACGGTCACTAGAATGAGGGTTCGAAGCCTAACATTCCTCCACATTGCATTGGTACTGATGGAAATAGCTAGATGTCAGTCCTATAGACTTTGAAAGGGGCAGAAGCACATACTGGAGGTCTTCTTGCTATTGGTGGGATTCCAGTAATCATTCTCGGTGGCAGGACCCTCAAAGTTAGGGCTACATGCTGACATATTGTGTGACATGAAGATCACAATGTCTCACATGACATAGAATGGTCTATATTATCGTCTTCTTACATCCAATTTACAAAAACCTTGACATGACTGTTACAAAAAATAACAAGTTTCTTAAAGGCTTTGGCTGTCTATCTATTGTTATTCTTTAAGAACTAAAGGTCTTTTGATCAACATTTCCAAATATATCTGGTTGGTTATGGAATTCCTTGGACTTTGCCAACGTTTCCATGTAAATTCTCCAAAGTCCTGATGGTCTACTGATCCCCTTTGATATAGCCATAGTTGGACTTTGGCAGATGGTATATTTGATATGTTCTGGAAGGTATCGGCTGAATCACCAGTCATCCATGAGCAGACTCTCTAACCTTTCTATGTGAGTACTCAAAGCTCTGAGGGTCAACTGATCGATATAGTCATTGTCCAACTTCAGCAGATGGTTCATATAATACATTCTGGAGGTTTCAGCTGAATTACCAGTCATCCATGAGCAAACTCGCCAACCTTTCCATGTTACTACTCAATGCTCTGATGGTTGACACCAGTGACTTAGCCCAGTCTCTTCTGTCTCTTCTTAAGCATGACCATTTCACCATTATTCACATTCTTCATATATCCAAGTCAAACCTTAACTCAATTATTTTGTCTGGGATCAAGATGACAGGCCATATCTACTCAACACTCAGAAGAGTCCATGAGTTGGTTCTTGCTCCACCTATATCAATATCAAGTACAGAATAATAACCATAACTAGAAGAAAATATAATTCGATCTAAAACTACTATATTTTGATATAATAAAGCCAAATATTGCTTTGAGGGCAATTCCTTCTCTGCTAGCCATGACAAGACGAGGTCATTCCAACATGACTGCAGCGGTGTTATTGCCCGTGACTTGCCGTCATGTCACAAGGGTCATCCTTCATTTTTTCAGCTGTCGAGTAGCTGTAGATTTGGTTATCCTGAGGCTATACTGTACATCTGTGAGCCACACAGATGAGTAACACACGTAGTGTAACTATCTAAGCTGAAGGGTCGGGGAAGGTGCTATATTTCTTTTCACTTCCTTTAATAGGTGATATTTCTTACCTGGCTCACACCATTTTCTTGATAATTTACAACTTTTTCTTATCCCATCTGCCCCCTCCTGTGTTGTTCTATGGACAGCTTGTAAACAAGTACAGACTGAATTGATTGACTAGCTACCGGTATACCAGTCTACCAAAGCATGTAATAGTTTGGTCAGCCTGGATTTTTTGGTTCGATTTTATTCTTTCCAAAAAGTTAAGCTGCATCAGAAGTGTTTGGCAGCTACTGGTCTCCAGAAGCATCACATGAAGCTCCTGTACACCAATGCCAAAGTATAATGTATCCTCATATTAGACACCTTGTGCACTCACTAAGGCTCCAGCCTCTGGTGCAACCATATCCTCTATCCCCCCCTCAAGTTATGCCCCTGCTTGTCTTCCATTGCTTTGGGTCAGGGTTGGTTGTACCGAAGGTCTCACTCCATTCATCTCTATGGAACTGTTGAGGAAAATACTTGACCTTTTTTGGCAGTCCCATAGAGTTGAAAGGAGCAACATGTCATACATATGTATGGGGGCACATTGGGACCACTGTTTTTGTGACCTGTCGGGCTCCCAACAGTTGAACTCCACCAGCTATTCCGTATCTTGTGGATAGGGGATTATTTATGATTCCCAGGCCTGCTGACAAATCTTAAACAGATTTTGCAGGATTAGTAAACAGCTGAATTCCTCAGGAAGTGACTTCTTCTCTGTTGGTCGCATGCCTTTGCTGCAGTCCCAATTATTTTAATGGGACTGAGCTGTGGCATTGCCTTGTGACCAACAGACGTGATGCCAATTCCTGAGAAGCAGAAAGCCGCCATGTTTTTTAAGGTTTTGGTCACACATCTTAAATGGGTTGTTCCAGATTAGAAAACATGGCTGATTTCTGCTTTTCAGGAAATGACATCACATCCGTTGTTCTCAATGCCATGCTGGAGTCCCATTCGTTTTAAGGAGACTGAGATGTAGCATAGCCATGTGATCCATGGATATGAGATTACTTCCTGAGAAGAAGAAATCAGCCATAATTTCTAATCCTTCACAACCCCTTTAAGAACCGACTGCTTTCTACTTCTCAGGAAGTGACATCATGTTCATTGGTCACATGGCCATGCTACAGCTCAGTCCCAATTGTGAAAGCCTTCAATGATATAAGCGGAGGAATTAACGATTTAGTAAAACTAAGTGATGATTAACTATTTATGCTAATTTACACAAAAAAATGTTAAAAATGGAAGTCCCTTTAAGACTGTGTAGACTAAACAGCGCTAAACCATGTGATCTCCCCCCCTTCGTGAAATAACGACTTGTACAACAATGTAAAACTCAAGTGGACGTGGTCGGCCACAGCTTTATTATTATTTGATTATTTACGTTAACCAATAACGTCATCTTTCAATTACGTAAACAACTTGTGACGCAATAAACCACGCCTACGTGGCTACATCATACTCATACGGGAGATGCGATATGTCCGCCGCAGGGCGGTTATCCCTGTGGACAAATCCGCCATCATCCCGGCATTCCTACTTCAACCGCCAGCTGTGACTTTTGAACAAACCAAAAACTCAACACAAACAGAAGCAAAATAACATCAGAATAACAAAAAGGGGAGGGAGGGCGGGAAAACGCTTCTGGCGAGGGCTGTCAAGAGGAAGAGGAAGAGTCAGGTACACACCTTTAACACATAGGGATCTACCATTAACTTGTCAGGTGAGGGTATATCCGGGCGCAGTTACACCTAACTACCACCAGCTACCTTAAATTAACCCCTTTAACTCCCCCCATATCCAAGAATGGGCTAACCCCAATAAACCCACTAAGGGTGCATGCACACTACGTAACGCCGGGCGTGTATGAGAGCCGTACACGCCGGCGTTACAGCAGGGCTGCCGAACACTTCCCATTCACTTCAATGGGAGCGCTCGTAAACGCCGCTGTTACGAGCGCTCCCATTGAAGTGAATGGGAAGTGTTCGGCAGTCTGCCGTAATGCCGGCGTGTACGGCTCTCATACACGCCCGGCGTTACGTAGTGTGCATGCACCCTAAGGCAGTGAAGGGGGATTGGAGATAAGCTAACATTAATTCTATGTCTTATATCCTACTCCACAGTCTTCAACGCCTTCACTATTAACTTGGCGTTGTCCAATAAAAGAAATGTTGACTGAATGCAGGTCATTTACATTTATATTTTTTCCGTAATTTTTTTTCTAAAATGTCTTCAACGTTCTGTCATTTTCATTGAAAATGAAGCCAATATTTCTTTTTGTTTGTTGCCAGCCGTAACTTAGATCAAGGCTGTCGAAATTTAACAACTTTGTATCTTGTGTGTCACAATGTCATTGTAATGATAGGATCCAAGCCACTGGGCAAAGCAATACCGCGTCTATGGTCTTCATAAACAGCCAATCTGTTATGTCTCCCCTGACGTTGATTTTATGGAGCAAATGTTCCCATCCTGATACACACAAAGAGTTCTCCTCAACTGACTTTTCCTTAGGGAACGCTGACCGAGCAATGGCTTCTTGGCTTAGGACAACGATGTTCAGCTGACAATAGGACAAAAATGGGCCACTGGAGGCATCTACGTCTTTTCATTTCAAAATTTTTCCACTTTTCGTCCAAAATCCACAATGGGTTGATAAGCACTATAGGTTTTATGTTCTCAGTCTCCATATACAGTAAATTGTACTGGTTTCCGATATTCACTGTTGGTCAGCTGCCACCTGGGTCATAACCATTGGGAGTCAAGTACTTTAGACTTCTTACATTAGAAGAGCTTTGGCCGATAGGACTTTTATTGGTCCATGGGCCGTACAGGCAGTATGGTAATAAAATATGGCTGCTTTTAGTTTATTCATAGCATGTGTTAGCCAAAAAATAACTTAAATGGTCAGTTTGTAATCTCAATGTGAGACATCCATAAATAAGGGCATAAAAACATACTAAATTAGTGCACATACATGTACCGCATAAGTAACATTCAGGTTCATATATGGTACAGAAAGTAATGTATAAAAAAAACAGTATGCCCCATGTGCCAACCATAATGCCCCTATTACCTTCTACCTATGCGAAAGTGCCTCTTTTAGTATGGCTGACCATGCCCTCTCGCTATGCCAGCCACAATGCCCCCTCTCTTTGCCTACCAAAGATCTCTGTTACTATTCCTTTCCAATGTTTCCTCACTACACCAGCCACAATTCTCCCTTGCTATATCAGCCACAGTGCCCCTAAGAATTATTGAGTGCCCCCATACCATTGCAGCCCCAACATGCCCCCTCACTATGTTAGCCACAATGCCCCATCAGTATGCCAGCCACAGTGCACCCCTTGCTATATCAGCCACCGTACCCCTAAGTGCCCTTATACCATTTCAGCTCCACAGTGCCCCTTCACTTTGCCAACCACAATGCCTTCTCACTATGCCAGCCAAAATGACCAATCAACGTAGTATCTTAGCAAAAATGTGCCACCATATTGTCTGCAATAGTGCATCGACCATACAGAATAGTGGCGGCTCTTGGTAGCTGCTACACACTGTGCGGAGGGATTGGACGTCGATGTTAACTGTAAAATCTGTAACTGGTCCCCCCATTGATGTGCAGTTATTATTCTGGTGGTGGGGGGGGGGGGGGTTATGCTGCAGGGGGGCTTTTAGCTTGGGTGTGGCTGCTATCTTTGCACCTCCTGTAGCTACTCCCATGATGCAAAGATTTCCAGGGATAGTTAATGTTATTTTCCAATGTTTTTGTAGCTTTTACCTTCATACAATATAAGGGATATTGTTTTGGAGGATTGAAGCCTATATAAGATCAGAATCCCTGCTGTGGATAACCGGGGTTAACCATATTTTACGGTGTGTACAAGGCAGGTCATGATGATTCTGCTGCAGAGTTTTGCAATCGAGACAGTGTGTGATGTAACCGAAGCTGCCACAAGCCCCTCGGGGACGTGTGTATATTGTGTATGTGTGTCTGACGGCTTACGCATATGATGCGCTGCAGCTGGGACCGATCACACGGCGTGCCCCATGAGACAGACAAGCGATGGGAATCCCAGACGCAGTTGTCTCTTCATAACATCAGCACCGGCCATGTTTTCTCAGACAGAAACCTTTCACCCTTCTGTAGCCATGAAAAATTGTAGCGTGGTCGCATTGACTGCAGGTTGCCTTAAGTGTTCTTCATGTAGGTGCGGCTCTCTCCTTGACTGACAAAGTGTGTAGGCAGAAAAAGTACAAAAAAAGATTAACCCCCAAAGAGCAAGTCTTCTCCATTTGACATCTTCTAATCTTCTATTCAGCTGGGTAACAACCAATGTAACCAACATAACAGGTTTTATAGGGGTGTCACTATATTTTCTTCTCCATATATACCAACTGGCTAATATTGTTACCACCAGAACATTTCTGACCCATTGAAGCAAGGACTCTATAAGACCTCCAAGGGGGTTCTGTGGTTTCTGGTGGTGAAAAATTAGTAATAGGTTATTTAAGTCCTCTAAATTGCAAGAATAGGATCTATATTGATGAGGTTTGGGTGACCATGACCCCGTAATTGATTGTCCATCCTTGGACCACCTTTGGTCCAATGCTCTGACCTTTGGTCCAATGCTCTGACCTAGCCGTCTAACCATCACAACCCTTGTCAAAGTCACTGACATCTATATGCTTGCCCATATTTCTTCCTTCTAACACATCAACTTTCAGGACTGACTGTTTACATGATGCCCAAAATATTCCATCCCATGAAAGGAGCCATTGTGATTCATAACAGTTTAATGCTAGGGCTGGTCGGTGTATGGTCACTTCTCTATCAAGATGTATCATGCTTATTCAAGAGATTTATGGGGTTTCTTGCTGCCATATCCCTCTTTTTTTGGGGGTAACCCATTACTATAAAGACCATGTTAACCATTAAAGTTTCAGAACCCACACATGGCCCTTAGAACACTCATTATAATTAAAGAATAAGGGGCCTGAACTCTTGAGTTGTGATCAGGAATGATCAAGTCTTGGTCTCAATGGGTCACAAAACCCAGTATGACTGTATTTTACCATAGTCTGCCACTAGTCTACATCATATCATGATGTTTCTGTCTCATCCTAGTAGATGGGGATAGAGACAGAAAGTGTCATTGGGAAAGTTTCAGAGATTAATTCTGTAAACCCCATATAGCTTCCAGATCAATGTGCGTTGTCAAATTGTGTCATCAATAACTCCGCCGAGTTCAGGCTGGAGAGCATAACAATATGACAAAAATACTCCGTACATTATCTATAAGAACATTACTTAGTCCTGAATTAATTCTTGCAAAGTTAATCTCATTAATTGCTTGATCGATGTGAGTCTCTCTGAAAAATGGTCATATGGATCCTTAGTGGATGCAGCAAGCGCAGGAGATGGGAGGGAATGTAGTAAGTTCTCATATGATGGGTTCTTCATTCTTTAAGGGGGTAATTTAGGAAAGGAACTTTATAGAGATAACTGGTAGAATACCCGCGTCTTCGCTCGCGGAAAACATGTTAAATTGTTGATTATGCTAAAGTAAAATTTTCAGTATCATACTGAATTGACATTTTCAGAGCTACAGTAAATCTTTGTTTCCACTTTAAATTTTTAACAACTTTTTTTTTCATTTCAATATTTTTATTGATTTTACATATTCAATACATATTATGTAGTATAAACTATTACAACTATTTTTTGAACAATTTTTTTTATCAAAAATTAAAATTTATGCACTCTACACAAACATATAAAAAGTTTACACCAGGGGTGTAACTACCCGGGTAGCGGCTGCCACAAGGGCCTGGAACATTAGGGACCCGGGCTACCGCTGCGTTTTTTTTTTTTTTTTTAATAGGCCGTTACTGGCTGGAGTTACTCCAGGCGGTAACAGGCCCTACTTACTTACCGATCCTGGCAGCAGCCACACAAACATTATTATACTCAAGGGTCTGAAAAGACCCCGGAGTATAATCACAGGAGGCCCAGGAGAGGTAAGGGAACATAAAAAATTATGTTACCTCTCCGGGCAAGCTTCAGGCCTACTTGTGTGACGTCCCTGACTTAACATGACCAGGGCCTGCGTCCTGGACGTCATTGAAGATGGTCGCCATCAGCAGGAAGTACAGCGAAGCCATCATGAAAGAACCCATACACGGGGAAGGAACAGTCAACAATCTTATATGTTGGGTATCCAACTCAGGTATCAAAGGGAGGGTAGGACATGTTGGATTTCAATATGCCCAGTCTTCTCTTCACCACCAGCTTATTACCCTGACCTCATTGAAAACACATTGGCATAGGTCTGGCCAAGCCTAGCACATATGTGTGTAAGGAATATTCAAGGGACATCGGCAGCTTGCTTTATATACTATCCAACTTCTTGTCTTCACTACATCCATATTCCTCCATGATGCAGTGTAGCTTACCACTGTATAGCATCATCGATGCTCTAAATAAGAGGGTCTTTCATGCCTTGAAGGTGACTCCGGGGCTCAATATAGACTTTTGCTGCATGTCACTACATAACAAAAACTGGTGTTCCTCCAAGATGCCATGAGCGTCTCTATAGAACAAAAAGGGGAAATGTTCCTGACTAGACTAAGTGGCCATAGTTGAGCATGCAACATCTCAGGAGTTATGTTGTATCAAAGCTAAAGATTGCTTTTCTTCAAGTTTTCTTGAAGGATTGATCACATATATTGTGTATTCGTTGCAGAGTTTTCTCGACATTTCATCTAAATCTTCTCACTAAAATGCAGCCGAGATCGCCAAGGAGGAAACTTATTGCTTTGTGTCTCCACGGCTGAATCATTGTGTCACAAACTCTTTCTTTACTGCTATTAAAATATATCAAACATAGTCCCAGGTTGAAGCAGCCTCGCAGTGAAGTGTGGGTGGCTTAAAATCTCATCAATACTCGCTGTTGCTGTTGTCTTCTTCATAGGGGAACCCTCCGAGCCGATTCACATTCTATCAATAATCTTTCTATAAATAGTTGCCGACTTAAGTTGCAGCCTTTAGACATTAGGGCAATTTGCAACCTCTATAGTTATACCATTGGTGGTAGAAAGCAGTGTATTGTCTGCTCATTGAGATAAAGACTGGATTAAACTCCACACTGTAAGGGAGGGTTCACACGATGTCTTTTGGCTTGTAATCTGGCACGTCTACGCCGCGGGAGCTTTTGTGGGCTGTATATGCTCCCATTGATTTCAATGGGAGCCGGGATCGTATACGCGGCGCTATTTTGCGGCTGAAAAATCACGGCCGTAAAATAGCGCCGCGTATACGATCCACGCTCCCATTGAAATCAGTGGGAGTGTATACGGCCCGCAAAAGCTCCCACGGCGTAGACGTGCCAGATTACAAGCCAAAAGACATCGTGTGAACCCTCCCTAAGTGGTCTGTGCTTACTAACGCTGGGTTCACACCTGCGTTTGGGGTCTCCGTTCTATGGTTTCCGTCTTCTGCATGGCAGAAGACGGAAACCATAGACCGGGTCCGGCCGTGCGCGGCGGTGAGCGTTTTAGTGACCGTGTGTCATCAGAGTGTCTTAAGCATCAGTGCTGTATGTTCGCAAAAATGGACAGTGTGTCATCAGGAGATGTCTAATGATGTCCCTAGCTTGTCCACAAATACGGATAGCACATTGATGACACACAGTGTACATCCATGTGCCGTCCGTGGCTTTTAGCCTCTCATAGGCTTCTATGAGCGAGTCTGTTCTGCAAACACTGAATAGAATAAGACCTGCTCTATATTTTGCGGCACGGATTCCCGACCCACACACTGATCTATGGAAATCATGGTCATGTTCATGCGTCTATAGAAATTAATGGTTCAGTGTGCTATCTGGGAAAAAACATGGTTACCATACTGATCTCGCAGTCGTCTGTGAGCGAATTTAGTCTAATGTGTAAGGATATCATTATGTTTACTAGTTTTTTTTCCATGGGAGAGATGCCCTTTTTTGTCCTCATAATTCGCTTCAGTTAGATTCCCAGCCCCATTGCAGAACGCCCGATGTGTAGGATCACCCTCTTAGTACGGTACAGTATATGCAGCTTCTGGACACTGTATAAATAAATGATAAAATATTGATAGTTATTGGAATGATAGTCAATGAATAATTCATGTTTATCTCCTCTGTCGGGTTCGTTCCAGTGGAGTTTTGACAAACACTTTCTCGGTACTCGATCAAGTTGCAAGTGCGAGAGAAATGTAGAGGTGAAAACTGAAACATTGTTCAATAATTTTATTTTATTTTTTTATGCAGGATACTGGCAACGGCCGGCACAGATTTTGACCTGCGGACACTGAGAGCAGTCAGAGTATTGAGGCCGCTGAAGTTAGTTTCGGGGATCCCCAGTAAGTATCTTAATTCCATATCCGGATAATTAATATAGAAAATCACTGCTGAAAATAGCAGATTATTTGGACATAGAAATAATACACTTTCTCAAATTTGATTCTATTAAATGAATTATGAATCCAATTTTTGAAATATTTTTACATCAATGACAGGTTAGTCAACTA
Organism: Leptodactylus fuscus; assembly: GCF_031893055.1. Classification (NCBI taxonomy): domain Eukaryota; kingdom Metazoa; phylum Chordata; class Amphibia; order Anura; family Leptodactylidae; genus Leptodactylus; species Leptodactylus fuscus. The sequence continues at coordinate 43,476,491 of NC_134275.1, read as the reverse complement.
TCTCCAAGAGCTCAAAGGGATTCTACCACTAAACCAACATTTTTTCTAATTACCACGTCGGAATAAGATAAGAGATAAGATAAGATAATCCTTTAATAGTCCCACAGTGGGGAAATTTAGCCTTAAGACGCCTGTGCAGTACACTCCTGTATTGAAGTACAAAGAGCAAGAGCGGCCTCCGAAAAATGGCCATTAATACAAAAGCGTACTGTGTAGCCGTCGGAGGTTGGACCGAGACGGAAGACAGAAGAGGCGGGGTTGCAGCTGAAGATGGAGGCGTCGCTGGAGTGAGATGTTGGGCAGCAGTGGGGATGCCCCCATCACTGTTTGAGGGCTGGGGCCCGCCCTCATTGCTGCGGAGAACTCATTTGCGCACTATGTGCACTATGTGCATTTTGCGGTATCTCTAAGGAATGTCATCGCGGAGACCACGTCTAAAGGTAAGAGACAAATAGCCTTTCTTAAGGCTATTCCGACGTGGTAATTAGAAAAAATGTTGGTTTAGTGGTAGAATCCCTTTAAAAATTTGGCTTGGCAATTTTTGGATCAGAAAAAAAATTCTGAAAAAAATCCACTCAGCTACTGTTCCAAACTTACCAGGTACCCAGTTAATGCCTATTTTCAGGGCATGGAAATATCATCTTGCACCCAGTTACTGACTGCAGCAGTGACCGACTTGGCTAGGCAGCCGCATTTCTGTGCTGAGACGGAACAGGAAAGAGATTAGCAGGGGGTTTAGGAAGCTTTGGAATGAGAGCAGCGGGGGATCAGTGGGGTGAGGCGAGGAAGAAATTATTTTAAATCATTCTGACCCTTTTTGAAAACTTTCTGCTTTCTTGGCAATACCTTTGACTACAAAAAGTGGAAATGTTATAGTCACACCAAATCCTTGGAGATCCAAATGGTCCCTTCCCCCGTATGTAGAGTCCAACAATGGCTAGTGGAAGGACGCGTTATACATTTTTTTTTTTTAGGATTGGGGTTGGGGTTGAACAATAGAAGCATCTACATGTTGGATTGTTTAGTTTTTTAACCATCTACAATCCCAGACATGGTCTTTGACATCAATCTGACCAATTAAACCTATCATTGAATCTACTAGTTTTAGTTCAGCTTTAGTCAAAATATCATCCAATTGGACAAATCATCCATCATCAAGACAGGGAAGGGTTCTTTACAGTAAGAGTGGTTCCATGTTTGAATGCTTGGTAGCAATGGTAGAAAAAATAAGTTGAAAATGATGGTGGTCCTTTTGGCCTACTTCTGGACAAACCATTAAGCCTGTGAAAGGTTGATGGAAAGTCAGGTCTCAGGCATGAGCTTCACATAGTTACACCACTAAGTGGATTACAATTAGATCTGTAGCTTATATGAATGTCTTATATGTAGATGTCAGACTAATATCCCTGTGTTCCACATTTCAGGTCTACAGGTGGTGTTGAAGTCCATCATGAAGGCCATGGTTCCCCTTCTCCAAATCGGCTTACTCCTCTTCTTTGCAATTGTCATGTTTGCTATTATAGGACTGGAGTTTTATATGGGAAAGTTCCACAAAACATGCTTCTCTTATGAAACAGGTGAGAATTACTGCGCTCATCTAATACATCTTTAGCCATTGACCTGGCATAGCTTCATATTTTCATTGACACCATTGACATCTATTGTTTGGACAACGTGACTCTCTGAGGGGAAGGAAGAAGATTTATTGGGTCACTTGGAAACCTTATGATTGATGGGAACCTGTAAGAGACAAGGTTATCCAATCCGATAAGCCCAATATACACAATTTAGCACCTCCCCCTCATCCCATGCAAATGACCGATATTACCAGGGTTACATAATTTGTTTCATGAATTCTCGAATATTTCTATCAAAGAGATTGGGATCTCCATAAGAGCCTTGTTGTGGCTGTTTGTGACTATATTAATTGTTCTTTTGTCTAACTTTCCCAGTTTTAAGACTGGAAAGTGACCTCCAGGAAATGAGAGATCTGTCGGCATGCATCTCTGAGACGCTCCCCATCCCTATCTAGAGAGGGTTTTTGGAGATCAAGGAAGCTTAGAGACCAATGTCAGGCAGTGTTAATAACTTTCTACTGTATCACATAGACAGACTCTCTGGGTTTTACCTCTGGAAATTAGAATAATTTGAGATAATCCAAAGATGTGTTTTCCCTCTGATTCTCCTTATGTGGCCAGCAGAGAGTGTGCCAGGCCTTAAACGGATTAGCAGAAAGCTAGACAGTCCAAGCTGCTCCAATTTCTCTCCACCAGAAACAATGCTATTTTTTTTCAATGTCTTGTTCCAGCAAAAGTATGGTCATTTTAATATATTCAAGGACATACTGTAGATTTCCTGTCATTGTTATAGACGTGATACTGTTATAAGGCTTGGCATAGTTCCTACAACATGTCTACAAATGTCACTAAGCCATGTCATGGTCTGGAGAACCCCAGCATGACATTGAGTACCCAAATGTTAGTGTGATGTTGCTTCATAGAACATTAATACCTACAAGTTATGGGTACATTACTAGGAAAGGACAATTTGTTTTATTAAGCTAATGGGTTTATGATTATGACATGAGGATAAGTTATTCATCTTATACATCAGGTGATAAAATCAGTACTCTAAGGAGTAGACAATGTCCTACTATTTAATCAGGGTGGAAGCTCGTTAACTAGGCTCAGAAGAAGTCATGTTTTATTCTACTAGGTCCCCATGTACCAGCTGCTATTCTACTAGGTCACCAGGGAGGGGCTGTTGTTCCACTAGGCCACCAGGAAGTGTCCTACTAGGCCAGCAAGAACCAGCTGCTATTCCAGTAGGTCACCAGGGAGTGACTGCTTTTTCACTAGGCCACCAGGGAACAGTTGGTATTCCACTGGGCCATTAGGGAATAACTACTGTTCCACTAGGCCACCAGGAAGTTTTCCACTAGGCCACAAAAGACCAGCTGCTATGCTAATAGGTCACTAGAGAGCGATTGCTGTTCTACTAGTCCACCAGGAATCATCTGCTATTCCATTAGGCCACCAGGGAGTAACTGCTGTTCCACTAGTCCACCAGGGACCAGCTACTATTACAATAGGTCACCATAGAGTGACTGTTGTTCCACTAGGATGCCAGAGAATGGCTACTATTTCTTTAGGTTATTGGAAAGTGGATGTTATTCCACCTGGCCTGCAGGTAGTTACTGCTAATCCACTAAGACCCCAGGGAGTCAACTCAGCCATTCAATTCAGCCCACCTTTAGCGAGTGGCTGCTTTTCCACTAGACTCCCAGGGAGTGTCTGCTTTTCCTCTAGGCCACCAGAGAGTTAATGCTATAACCCTAGGGCCCTGAGGGAACATCTTCTGTTTCGTTAGGTCATCAGGGAGTGGTTGCCTTTACATAAGTCCAGCAGGCAGTAGCCACTGTTCCATTAGGGCACCAGGGAGTGAATACTATTCCATTTGACCACTCGAAGTAGATGCTATTCCACTAGGTCACACAGTGAGGGCACTCATTTTCCTTTTACAAGGAATGGTTTTGGAGTCCTAGTAAATCCATTTTAGGACTTTGGTTTGGGTTTTCTTAACTTTTGATGTAGCTGTGCCCCATTTTCTTGCAAAGCTGGATGTTATGATACATAGTGTGTGATTATCAAGAAAAAAGCCATATATGAGCCTTCAAACTTTTGGTCAAAGTTGGTCACCCAAGGCTTCTACACATATATTGTATGTAAATCTTATCTAGTTAAATTATTGGTTGGGATCGAAATACCTTAACCCCTTGTATCTCTACAATGAACAGGTGATCCTGTTGCTGATTTCCCATGTGGAGAAGAAGCACCAGCTCGAACCTGCGACAACGAAACATCAGAGTGCCGGTTATACTGGAAAGGACCTAACTTTGGAATCACTAACTTTGACAATATCCTGTTTGCAGTCTTGACGGTTTTCCAGTGCATTACCATGGAGGGATGGACGGACATCCTCTATAACGTAAGTGATAAAGGGCTTACAATGACGTCAAAGCTATGAGTCTTGACTTATTTGGTCGTTAGGATGGTCTTGGTGGATCTGGAACAGGTTTGGGCCATAAGGATGTTTTTATGTTTATGTTGGTGAAGGGTTACTTTTTTTTCTCATAGCTGTGTACATCAAAAAGGATGTTTTTGCAACTTGAAAACCAGATGTATTTGTGGAGGATAAATTAATAAAAATAGGGGACACGACTACAAATCTTGTGATGGGGGAGATTATAATTCTCGAGGCATACGGGATATCTAGGACATTCTGTCCTGCGTAGGATAACATTGCTTGTTGAATGGCTCAAGGAGCCGACACTGAGATTTGAATAGAAATGTGCCAATTAGCTGTAAAGTGGAAGCGCCCGATGTAGTGGCGAGAGGCGGAAAACAGAAATCCCTCTTTCTTATTGTCGGAATTTCTGCAAGTTTTATTAAAATAAAAAAAATGGGTGTTATATGTAAAGTCCTTCAGAGCAGGCTTTCTTCTGTGCTTATAATCACTCCACGCAGGCTCCGAGACATTTCTGTGTGCACAGTGGCTGATAGCAAAAATATAACTGCTTATATGGCGCTACTATCATATAGGCAAGGATTTGCCCATTCTAAGTGGAATGGGGCCCTTGAACTTGCTTGATGCTACATCACTTTCAGCTACTACTTGGGTGGATGGGGGAAGGAGATGTAGGGTATTCTCCTTCCATAGGACAGATACATATAGTCTATATGGGACCAACGCAGAGCAAGATAACTCTGTATATCCCTATATAATACCTCCTCAAAAGCAGTACCATTGTACCAAATTCATATGCATACCTCCAAACTTTCCTGGGACCAAAATAAGGGCAAAATCTGCTGCACATGCAGAACATTGCTGAAAATTTAAGTATAATGTGTGCTTTGAACCCCACCCATGTCCCTTTGGCCATCTTGTCCCTTTGTGTGCCCACATAGTAAAATGCCCCTAAAGTGGCCTTAACACAGTATCATGACTCCTTGTGGCACCCACCTGGTATAATGTTCCCCTTGAGGACCTCAACACTGTATTACATCCCTCTTGTTGTCTCCACAACTTAATGTCTCCAGAAGCAGATCAAGTTGAAGTTGATTGAGGCTACGTTCGTAGTCTATGGGACTGTTGGAGATAGTAAGTTATAACCCCTTTAAGAGTCCCAACAACTCTATGGGTTACTACTGAATCCTGGGAGCACAGTGGGGAATGGCACAAGAGTTTGGGTTCCCTCTCCTCCTTTAGCCCTGTAGGACTGGATGACACAGCCATATTAGCACGATTGACTACGGTATATAGTGAGTGTGACTGCGGAAGGTTTCATTGAGAAGGCAGAGGTCATATATTGGCATTGGTTAGCTTTATGGGAAGTAGTAATTACGGCCAATATAGGGGTACATTTTGAGTCTTGCTAAGAGACTCCCGTCCTCCTTGGTTTTATTGTCTGTCATTTCCCGTCTCACCCAGCTTTAGTTTTTCTCTCCGGTTTCCAGGCAGGAGTCTGATAAATGATTTTTGCTTTTAATGAATCGTCCTTCCATCGGATGCATAGTCAGACACGGAGATTTGCCTGAGTCAGACCTTTTGCTTCTGTCAAGCTGTAAACTCCCATTCCATCTGGTAGACCCGGTGATTGATGTGTCCATGTCTTGAGAGTGTTACTGTGTTCTACTTCCGAATGCAGTCGCTGATCATTTGTTATCTCATTGATCCCTATTTAATACATCAACCGTGCCGGCAAAATGAAAAGACAAGAAACCCGAAGAAAATGTATGACTTTCATCAACGAGACTGACCAGACGGACTGACTGTCACTTAACACCCTGCTGTGTTCTGTGGGGGGAGTATGTAAGTGAACCCCCTGGGTCCAGGCATAGCAACCTGACCCCTAGAGCCAAGCACTTTGCACGAGTCCCTTGGTGTGAAGGTGCAGGTAACCTTATCTAGCAGTTTATTTACTAGTACTGTATCTCATTTACAAATGCGAGCTCGCCGTGTGCAGAGGCCTCATGCGTAGGCGAATCCTCTGCAAATTACAGTCTCTGGAAATGTCTGCTTTAAAAATGGACAAATCTGGATTCTTCTTTTTTTGTCTTCTCTGCAAACTTCAAAGAAAAGCAGCCCTGTACACGGAGGCAATGTCTATTCCGATGAGTAGCGAAAATACGACTGCCCAAAAATAGCGTAGTTGAGGTGCAGATAAGCATCCCAGGAAAAAAAACACAATTACGACATTCTAAAATAAAGACCCTACTGCATATATTCTTGTCTTGAGTTGGCCCCTGTTCACATTTCCCTCATGACTTCTGTTCTTAAAGGGGTTTACCTATGGAAGCATTGCATTTTCTTCAAAAATTCTGCAAAAATGCAAGTGTTTTAGGTGTTTTTTTTGCCGTTGACTTTATTAGCTCTGTTTCACTACAAGTGGCCTAAAGGGGTTTTCCAGAGGAAGAGAAATTGGTGGCAGAAGTATCATAGGTTAAAAAATATACCAAAAATCCAGGCCAAAATAAAAACACAACAACCAGATCCCTAGGCAAAACCATACAGATCATCCCAAAAATGTCAGCATTACATGTGGTATAGGGTGGTAAACTATGCTATTCCTGCCATCTTGTTGCTTGACCAATGTCACAGCTGGGCCCGCAGGAGGAAATTATTTTGAGGCCCGCCCCTAAAAATATTTACGTATGTCTATGTCGTGCTTTCTTACTATCTAAAGTCAGGCCATATCAGCAGTACGGAGTAATGGGTTACGGGTAAAAGGGCTGATAACAGGGAGCAATTGAACAACTATACTCATACAACAGCCACAGATGAGATGGACTTTATATGAAGTGTCCCTTTAAATGCCTGACCATCTCATAGTCTGTCATCTCTTCTCTATTCATCTCTAAACCTGTCTCCAGGACGCTCCATATCTTCCTGCTTACTCGATCTCTGTCTGTCGCCATTGTGTCTATCTGCACAACATACTCCTGTCATACTGCGTCTTACTTCCATGTTTTATTGTCACAGCATATGACTATTTCCAGCGCCGTAAATCACTTGTCAGCAGGACTAGATTCATTATACAACCCCGAGCTTATGCAGTATATGTATTTTTCCATTGTGCTTTACATGTACGTATATGTGTAGCGCTCTCATAGTTGTAGCAGAGCTGAATGTGTCCTTTTAAGTTGCCTTTATTCACCTTGATACTCTTATACTGGATTGCTTACAGTCCTATGGCAAACATCCAAGTTGTGGCTGTTGTCAAACCCTGCTCTGCTACACCTTTACCTGTAACATAGTGAATGCAGATGTAGCAGAGCTGAATTAGTTACCTACAGAGCTCTAATGTACTGCATTAAAGGGGTAATCCTACCATGATGGACAGTTTATACTACCAGGCCCTGGATCCTAAGGGGAATCATAAGGGAGCCCCTTTACAGATTATTGCATTGGGGCCCAGGATCTTGAAGTTACACTTCTGGCTCCTGCAATCATCAATGAGGTTGAGGGTGTTATGAGGGACAAAGGGGGTCTCCAATATCTAAGGGATACCGCTACCCTTATATATGCTGCATTGACATTGACAAACGGGCCAGCTTTATGTAGCGGTACTTGTTGTCCTGTGTATGGTGATATTCTTGATACACAGTATGGCACTTTATTAACACTATGTAGCAGTATCATAAACTGTATAGTACTGTCATCACAACACAAAACATGGCTGAGTGCAAAGGACTAGTGTGATTCTTTTTACAACAGTCCTACGTAAAACCACAGATAACCGAGCAGCTATAGGTTTATCCGAATGACAGATAACTGTGCTCTAGCTGTGCCTCCCCTACATATGCTATTCCGTCAGGACATATATGATCCCGCTGTATATGGCCTCATGCTTTCTATGATTAATGTGCTGTCTTAGCCAGCAGCTTGCAAACACTGTATAGGGGGAGCGAAGACAACAACGATATCTAGCAGCGGGGTGCAAGTAACACAAAGAAGCATTGTCTTGTCTCTCAGATAATGGTTAGATATAGTGAGGGAAGCCATTTTGTTGTCAGCATCAAGGTTCACGCCAAAATTGTATTCTTCTATTTTTGTATTATCCATTATTTATATTGTGCTGTAGTCGTGGTATATAGCTCTGTCTATCTATCTATCTATTTATCTCTCATATCCATCTATCTCATATCTATCTATCTATCTATCTATCTATCTATCTATCTATCTATCTATCTATCTATATCTCTCTAGTTAACTAATTGTGAGGTCAATTACCTCACAAGTTCAAAGCAAAAATCTCTTCTATCACATATATCTTGATGCTTTATCTTTTTTTTTTTTTTTTTGTAGATTGTGAGCCCCACATAGAGCTCACAATGTACATTTTTCCCTATCAGTATGTCTTTTTTTGGAATATGGGATGGAAATCCATGCAAACACGGGGAGAACATACAAACTCCTTGCAGATGGTTTTTTGCCCATGGTGGGATTTGAACACCAGGACTCCAGCGCTGCAGGGCTGCAGTGCTAACCACTGAGCCACCGTGTGGCCCCTATCTTGATGCTTTATCTATCTATCTATCTATCTATCTATCTATCTATCTATTTAATTATCTATCTATTTATCTATCTAATATCCATTGATCTATCTATTTATCCATCTAGCTATCTATCTCATATCTATCGATCTCATATCTATCTAGCTATATGTTTATCTACCTATCGCATATCTATCATCTATCGATCTCATATCTATCTATATATCTATCTATCTATCTATCTATCTATCTATCTATCTATCTATCTCCTATCTATCTAGTTATCTATCTATCTATCTATCTATCTATCTATCTATCTATCTATCTAGCTCCTATCTATCTAGTTATCTATCTCAATCTATTTAACTTCAAAAACCAGGTCAATTACCCCACAAGTTCAAAACAAAGCAAAAATCTCATCTATCACATATATCTTGATGCTCTATCTATCTATCTATCTATCTATCTATCTATCTATCTATCTAATATCCATTGATCTATCTATCTAATATCCATTGATCTATCTATTTTATCCATTTCATACTTTCCAACTTTTCCAAAAAGTCTGGAAGACACTCAGAAAATTGTGGGAACCTCGAGACTCTTGGAGCACTTGACAAATCTCCTTGGTACAGCAAAAGCCTCCCAAAAGCCTTCCTGGAAAGCAGCGCCCATGAATGTTTAATACATGATACCAGGAATCTTTGTCATCAGCCTCAGTCCTGTCCTCTAACTGGACACTGAGGGGTTATGTAAGGGGACATGGCTTTTAGAAAGCAGCATGGCATGTGAAAAGGGGACGTGTTTATGGTACCCAAACTTTTGCCTAGAGCAGCAAATTCTCATGAGAAAAATAAATAAATTATTGGAATTTTGGCACATCGTAATTAGATTTTTTTTGGCACAGTTTGATTAGAGTGAGTGAATTGACCTATTGGTGCACTATTACTAATCTGTGATAAACTGCCTAGTGAATGTGTACCAATGTGTGACCTGACTATCATTGTAACAGACGGACGCCGCCATAGAATAAGCAGTGGTCACTGTTGTGCTCTTTCATATGTTGGGAAATTCATCAATGAGGGTGATTTAGTTCCAGTCAATGTGATTTTTGGTCCTGTGAAATGAGGACACAGATTTTATCAGAAGGGTGATGGTAAATCACCAGTAATGGCTGGCTGGCCTCACGGCGGAGCAGGGGAAGCGTACGTCTGCTGCCTCATTCATCATTCATGAGGACGGAGTTATGTGGTGTTCCTAGCACATTATTGAGTGATGGTTTTCAGTACGATGAGAGATTGATTGTTTACAGGAATGAAGGCAGTGATACCAGGATAAGAGGGCACACATAGTTTGGAGGGGAGGTGGTATGCACACGTAAAGGGGCAGCACAGCAGAGGCATGGAAACTTAATGGTTACTGTCATATTAAGGCCAAGTTCACATCTCTCTATTGGAGGCTCAAATGCAGAAACCACCAAAAATAAGTGTAGAGAAAAGTCCTGCATGGAGAAAAACAGCGGACACTCGACAGACACTTGGTGGATCCCATTATAGTCAATGGGTTACACTGGTGTCCTCATGTAACCACTGTCCCTGGTCACTGGTGGACCCAACCACAGAGAGCTCAGTGCAGATGTGAACCCAGCCTATGTGGTACCTAAAGTTTATTGGTTGCACACACCCTAGGTGGATTAAGAGTCTGATGGGGTCCAGAGGACTGTGCTCCCCACCACAAACCCTTCAAGATGTTACATTGGGTGAGGGCACTTGCCAAAGGTATGGCTGAAAGGAAGTCTACCCCTAATAATAATCTACCCCTACTATAGATTACCCTTCTTAAGGTCTGCACCAGCTGTATAAAAATGCCCTGGATCCTCCGAGACGTTTGTGACCACTAGATCACTACCTTTCCAAGGAATTTCTTTCTTCCAACCATAGCTCCGTACATTTTACAATGCTAACACAATGGGGGGGGGACTCATCCAGCCTGGTATATTGTACGTTCTGAACAGTGGCAAGGCCAGCGTAAAAATGTGGTGTAGATTCCTTAATGAATCTGCCCCTGTGTATTATAACTGGAGAGTGGTCCCTGACCAGCACAAGGCCGACCTGTTACCACCTGTAATACTTTCATTACACAGATCAGTTTGCAATGCAGATTTTCATTGATTTGGTCTCTGTGGTTGCGTGCTCCAACCTAAGTTCACTCCATTTGTCAGGGTGCTGTTTAGGCCTTGTTTTTAGTGTCCATATAGAAAATTACTTTTCTAGTTGCTGGTTTTCACAGCTGCTTAGTGTGTTTTATTCCTCCCATGTGACCTCTGACTCCTGGTTTCTTACATTTAGGTGCTGCTTATAGTGTATGCTATGTGTATAAGTGCAGTCAGTCTCTACATGCTCCCAGTCTCTGGTTTCACACTAGTGTTCTTAGTGGTTTCTTATTGCTCCAGTTCTAAGTTCTTCTGCTCGGCTTATTTCCAGTTTCCCTAGTGGAAATTGTTCCTTGTCTCCATTCTGGTGTTCACTAGAGATGAGCGAACACTAAAATGTTCGAGGTTCGAAATTCGATTCGAACAGCCGCTCAATGTTCGTGTGTTCGAACGGGTTTCGAACCCCATTATAGTCTATGGGGAACAGATACTCGTTAAGGGGGAAACCCAAATCCGTGTCTGGAGGGTCACCAAGTCCACTAAGACAACCCAGGAAATGATGCCAACACCTCTGGAATGACACTAGGACAGCAGGGGAAGCATGTCTGGGGGCATCTAACACACCAAAGACCCTCTATTACCCCAACATCACAGCCTAACAACTACACACTTTACACACTCAATACCACCTCTCTGACAGTAGGAAAACACCTTGAAACATGTGTATTTGGCACTTGCAGTGAGGAGAGCTTGTCACCAGCAGTGAATTTGGCCCTTGTAGTAAGTTGAGGTTGGCACCAACATTTGTTTTGAAAATCAGGGTGGATTGAGCCTCTAACCAGCAGAGTTTGGGCAAATTCATGGTGGAGGGAGCCTCTAAAAATCCCAGTTTGGACCAATTCATGGTGGAGGGAGCCTCTAAAAACCCCAGTTTGGACCAATTCATGGTGGAGGGAGCCTCTAAAAAACCCAGTTTGGACCAATTCATGGTGGAGGGAGCCTCTAAACAGCCCAGTTTGGACCAATTCATGGTGGAGGGAGCCTCTAAAAACCCCAGTTTGGACCAATTCATGGTGGAGGGAGCCTCTACACAGCCCAGTTTGGGCAAATTCATGGTGGAGGGAGCCTCTAAAAACCCCCAGTTTGGACCAATTCATGGTGGAGGGAGCCTCTAAAAACCCCAGTTTGGACCAATTCATGGTGGAGGGAGCCTCTAAACAGCCCAGTTTGGGCAAATTCATGGTGGAGGGAGCCTCTAAACAGCCCAGTTTGGGCAAATTCATGGTGGAGGGAGCCTCTAAAAACCCCCAGTTTGGACCAATTCATGGTGGAGGGAGCCTCTAAAAACCCCAGTTTGGACCAATTCATGGTGGAGGGAGCCTCTAAACAGCCCAGTTTGGGCAAATTCATGGTGGAGGGAGCCTCTAAACAGCCAAGTTTGGGCAAATTCATGGTGGAGGGAGCCTCTAAAAACCCCAGTTTGGACCAATTCATGGTGGAGGGAGCCTCTAAAAACCCCAGTTTGGACCAATTCATGATGGAGGGAGCCTCTAAACAGCCCAGTTTGGGCAAATTCATGGTGGAGGGAGCCTCTAAAAACCCCCAGTTTGGACCAATTCATGGTGGAGGGAGCCTCTAAAAACCCCAGTTTGGACCAATTCATGGTGGAGGGAGCCTCTAAACAGCCCAGTTTGGGCAAATTCATGGTGGAGGGAGCCTCTAAACAGCCCAGTTTGGGCAAATTCATGGTGGAGGGAGCCTCTAAAAACCCCAGTTTGGACCAATTCATGGTGGAGGGAGCCTCTAAAAACCCCAGTTTGGACCAATTCATGGTGGAGGGAGCCTCTAAAAACCCCAGTTTGGACCAATTCATGATGGAGGGAGCCTCTAAACAGCCCAGTTTGGACCAATTCATGGTGGAGAGAGCCTCTAAAAACCCCAGTTTGGACCAATTCATGGTGGAGGGAGCCTCTAAACAGGCCAGTTTGGGCAAATTCATGGTGGAGGGAGCCTCTAAACAGGCCAGTTTGGGCAAATTCATGGTGGAGGGAGCCTCTAACCAGCCCAGTTTGGACCAATTCATGGTGGAGGGAGCCTCTAAAAACCCCAGTTTGGACCAATTCATGGTGGAGGGAGCCTCTAAACAGCCCAGTTTGGGCAAATTCATGGTGGAGGGAGCCTCTAAAAACCCCCAGTTTGGACCAATTCATGGTGGAGGGAGCCTCTAAAAACCCTAGTTTGGACCAATTCATGGTGGAGGGAGCCTCTAAACAGCCCAGTTTGGGCAAATTCATGGTGGAGGGAGCCTCTAAACAGCCCAGTTTGGGCAAATTCATGGTGGAGGGAGCCTCTAAAAACCCCAGTTTGGACCAATTCATGGTGGAGGGAGCCTCTAAAAACCCCAGTTTGGACCAATTCATGGTGGAGGGAGCCTCTAAACAGCCCAGTTTGGACCAATTCATGGTGGAGGGAGCCTCTAAAAACCCCAGTTTGGACCAATTCATGGTGGAGGGAGCCTCTAAAAAACCCAGTTTGGACCAATTCATGGTGGAGGGAGCCTCTAAACAGCCCAGTTTGGACCAATTCATGGTGGAGGGAGCCTCTAAAAACCCCAGTTTGGACCAATTCATGGTGGAGGGAGCCTCTAAAAACCCCAGTTTGGACCAATTCATGATGGAGGGAGCCTCTAAACAGCCCAGTTTGGGCAAATTCATGGTGGAGGGAGCCTCTAAAAACCCCCAGTTTGGACCAATTCATGGTGGAGGGAGCCTCTAAAAACCCCAGTTTGGACCAATTCATGGTGGAGGGAGCCTCTAAACAGCCCAGTTTGGGCAAATTCATGGTGGAGGGAGCCTCTAAACAGCCCAGTTTGGGCAAATTCATGGTGGAGGGAGCCTCTAAAAACCCCAGTTTGGACCAATTCATGGTGGAGGGAGCCTCTAAAAACCCCAGTTTGGACCAATTCATGGTGGAGGGAGCCTCTAAACAGCCCAGTTTGGACCAATTCATGGTGGAGGGAGCCTCTAAAAACCCCAGTTTGGACCAATTCATGGTGGAGGGAGCCTCTAAAAAACCCAGTTTGGACCAATTCATGGTGGAGGGAACCTCTAAACAGCCCAGTTTGGACCAATTCATGGTGGAGGGAGCCTCTAAAAACCCCAGTTTGGACCAATTCATGGTGGAGGGAGCCTCTAAACAGCCCAGTTTGGACCAATTCATGGTGGAGGGAGCCTCTAAAAACCCCAGTTTGGACCAATTCATGGTGGAGGGAGCCTCTAAACAGCCCAGTTTGGGCAAATTCATGGTGGAGGGAGCCTCTAAACAGCCCAGTTTGGGCAAATTCATGGTGGAGGGAGCCTCTAAAAACCCCAGTTTGGACCAATTCATGGTGGAGGGAGCCTCTAAAAACCCCAGTTTGGACCAATTCATGGTGGAGGGAGCCTCTAAACAGCCCAGTTTGGACCAATTCATGGTGGAGGGAGCCTCTAAAAACCCCAGTTTGGACCAATTCATGGTGGAGGGAGCCTCTAAACAGCCCAGTTTGGACCAATTCATGGTGGAGGGAGCCTCTAAAAACCCCAGTTTGGACCAATTCATGGTGGAGGGAGCCTCTAAAAACCCCAGTTTGGACCAATTCATGGTGGAGGGAGCCTCTAAACAGCCCAGTTTGGGCAAATTCATGGTGGAGGGAGCCTCTAAACAGCCCAGTTTGGGCAAATTCATGGTGGAGGGAGCCTCTAAAAACCCCAGTTTGGACCAATTCATGGTGGAGGGAGCCTCTAAAAACCCCAGTTTGGACCAATTCATGGTGGAGGGAGCCTCTAAAAACCCCAGTTTGGACCAATTCATGATGGAGGGAGCCTCTAAACAGCCCAGTTTGGACCAATTCATGGTGGAGAGAGCCTCTAAAAACCCCAGTTTGGACCAATTCATGGTGGAGGGAGCCTCTAAACAGGCCAGTTTGGGCAAATTCATGGTGGAGGGAGCCTCTAAACAGGCCAGTTTGGGCAAATTCATGGTGGAGGGAGCCTCTAACCAGCCCAGTTTGGACCAATTCATGGTGGAGGGAGCCTCTAAAAACCCCAGTTTGGACCAATTCATGGTGGAGGGAGCCTCTAAAAACCCCAGTTTGGACCAATTCATGGTGGAGGGAGCCTCTAAACAGCCCAGTTTGGACCAATTCATGGTGGAGAGAGCCTCTAAAAACCCCAGTTTGGACCAATTCATGGTGGAGGGAGCCTCTAAACAGCCCAGTTTGGGCAAATTCATGGTGGAGGGAGCCTCTAAAAACCCCAGTTTGGACCAATTCATGGTGGAGGGAGCCACTAAACAGCTCAGTTTGGGCAAATTCATGGTGGAGGGAGCCTCTAAAAACCCCAGTTTGGACCAATTCATGGTGGAGGGAGCCTCTAAACAGCCCAGTTTGGGCAAATTCATGGTGGAGGGAGCCTCTAAACAGCCCAGTTTGGGCAAATTCATGGTGGAGGGAGCCTCTAAAAACCCCAGTTTGGACCAATTCATGGTGGAGGGAGCCTCTAAAAACCCCAGTTTGAACCAATTCATGGTGGAGGGAGCCTCTAAACAGCCCAGTTTGGACCAATTCATGGTGGAGGGAGCCTCTAAAAACCCCAGTTTGGACCAATTCATGGTGGAGGGAGCCTCTAAAAAACCCAGTTTGGACCAATTCATGGTGGAGGGAGCCTCTAAACAGCCCAGTTTGGACCAATTCATGGTGGAGGGAGCCTCTAAAAACCCCAGTTTGGACCAATTCATGGTGGAGGGAGCCTCTAAACAGCCCAGTTTGGACCAATTCATGGTGGAGGGAGCCTCTAAAAACCCCAGTTTGGACCAATTCATGGTGGAGGGAGCCTCTAAACAGCCCAGTTTGGGCAAATTCATGGTGGAGGGAGCCTCTAAACAGCCCAGTTTGGGCAAATTCATGGTGGAGGGAGCCTCTAAAAACCCCAGTTTGGACCAATTCATGGTGGAGGGAGCCTCTAAAAACCCCAGTTTGGACCAATTCATGGTGGAGGGAGCCTCTAAACAGCCCAGTTTGGACCAAATCATGGTGGAGGGAGCCTCTAAAAACCCCAGTTTGGACCAATTCATGGTGGAGGGAGCCTCTAAACAGCCCAGTTTGGACCAATTCATGGTGGAGGGAGCCTCTAAAAACCCCAGTTTGGACCAATTCATGGTGGAGGGAGCCTCTAAAAACCCCAGTTTGGACCAATTCATGGTGGAGGGAGCCTCTAAACAGCCCAGTTTGGGCAAATTCATGGTGGAGGGAGCCTCTAAACAGCCCAGTTTGGGCAAATTCATGGTGGAGGGAGCCTCTAAAAACCCCAGTTTGGACCAATTCATGGTGGAGGGAGCCTCTAAAAACCCCAGTTTGGACCAATTCATGGTGGAGGGAGCCTCTAAAAACCCCAGTTTGGACCAATTCATGATGGAGGGAGCCTCTAAACAGCCCAGTTTGGACCAATTCATGGTGGAGAGAGCCTCTAAAAACCCCAGTTTGGACCAATTCATGGTGGAGGGAGCCTCTAAACAGGCCAGTTTGGGCAAATTCATGGTGGAGGGAGCCTCTAAACAGGCCAGTTTGGGCAAATTCATGGTGGAGGGAGCCTCTAACCAGCCCAGTTTGGACCAATTCATGGTGGAGGGAGCCTCTAAACAGCCCAGTTTGGACCAATTAATGGTGGAGGGAGCCTCTAAACAGCCCAGTTTGGGCAAATTCATGGTGGAGGGAGCCTCTAAAAACCCCCAGTTTGGACCAATTCATGGTGGAGGGAGCCTCTAAAAACCCCAGTTTGGACCAATTCATGGTGGAGGGAGCCTCTAAAAACCCCAGTTTGGACCAATTCATGGTGGAGGGAGCCTCTAAAAACCCCAGTTTGGACCAATTCATGGTGGAGGGAGCCTCTAAACAGCCCAGTTTGGGCAAATTCATGGTGGAGGGAGCCTCTAAAAACCCCCAGTTTGGACCAATTCATGGTGGAGGAAGCCTCTAAAAACCCCAGTTTGGACCAATTCATGGTGGAGGGAGCCTCTAAACAGCCCAGTTTGGGCAAATTCATGGTGGAGGGAGCCTCTAAACAGCCCAGTTTGGGCAAAATTATGGTGGAGGGAGCCTCTAAAAACCCCAGTTTGGACCAATTCATGGTGGAGGGAGCCTCTAAAAACCCCAGTTTGGACCAAATCATGGTGGAGGGAGCCTCTAAACAGCCCAGTTTGGACCAATTCATGGTGGAGGGAGCCTCTAAAAACCCCAGTTTGGACCAATTCATGGTGGAGGGAGCCTCTAAAAAACCCAGTTTGGACCAATTCATGGTGGAGGGAGCCTCTAAACAGCCCAGTTTGGACCAATTCATGGTGGAGGGAGCCTCTAAAAACCCCAGTTTGGACCAATTCATGGTGGAGGGAGCCTCTAAACAGCCCAGTTTGGACCAATTCATGGTGGAGGGAGCCTCTAAAAACCCCAGTTTGGACCAATTCATGGTGGAGGGAGCCTCTAAACAGCCCAGTTTGGGCAAATTCATGGTGGAGGGAGCCTCTAAACAGCCCAGTTTGGGCAAATTCATGGTGGAGGGAGCCTCTAAAAACCCCAGTTTGGACCAATTCATGGTGGAGGGAGCCTCTAAAAACCCCAGTTTGGACCAATTCATGGTGGAGGGAGCCTCTAAACAGCCCAGTTTGGACAAATTCATGGTGGAGGGAGCCTCTAAAAACCCCAGTTTGGACCAATTCATGGTGGAGGGAGCCTCTAAACAGCCCAGTTTGGACCAATTCATGGTGGAGGGAGCCTCTAAAAACCCCAGTTTGGACCAATTCATGGTGGAGGGAGCCTCTAAAAACCCCAGTTTGGACCAATTCATGGTGGAGGGAGCCTCTAAACAGCCCAGTTTGGGCAAATTCATGGTGGAGGGAGCCTCTAAACAGCCCAGTTTGGGCAAATTCATGGTGGAGGGAGCCTCTAAAAACCCCAGTTTGGACCAATTCATGGTGGAGGGAGCCTCTAAAAACCCCAGTTTGGACCAATTCATGGTGGAGGGAGCCTCTAAAACCCCAGTTTGGAGCAATTCATGATGGAGGGAGCCTCTAAACAGCCCAGTTTGGACCAATTCATGGTGGAGAGAGCCTCTAAAAACCCCAGTTTGGACCAATTCATGGTGGAGGGAGCCTCTAAACAGGCCAGTTTGGGCAAATTCATGGTGGAGGGAGCCTCTAAACAGGCCAGTTTGGGCAAATTCATGGTGGAGGGAGCCTCTAACCAGCCCAGTTTGGACCAATTCATGGTGGAGGGAGCCTCTAAAAACCCCAGTTTGGACCAATTCATGGTGGAGGGAGCCTCTAAACAGCCCAGTTTGGGCAAATTCATGGTGGAGGGAGCCTCTAAAAACCCCAGTTTGGACCAATTCATGGTGGAGGGAGCCTCTAAAAACCCCAGTTTGGACCAATTCATGGTGGAGGGAGCCTCTAAACAGCTCAGTTTGGGCAAATTCATGGTGGAGGGAGCCTCTAAAAACCCCAGTTTGGACCAATTCATGGTGGAGGGAGCCTCTAAACAGCCAGTTTGGGCAAATTCATGGTGGAGGGAGCCTCTAAACAGCCCAGTTTGGGCAAATTCATGGTGGAGGGAGCCTCTAAAAACCCCAGTTTGGACCAATTCATGGTGGAGGGAGCCTCTAAAAACCCCAGTTTGGACCAATTCATGGTGGAGGGAGCCTCTAAACAGCCCAGTTTGGACCAATTCATGGTGGAGGGAGCCTCTAAAAACCCCAGTTTGGACCAATTCATGGTGGAGGGAGCCTCTAAAAACCCAGTTTGGACCAATTCATGGTGGAGGGAGCCTCTAAACAGCCCAGTTTGGACCAATTCATGGTGGAGGGAGCCTCTAAAAACCCCAGTTTGGACCAATTCATGGTGGAGGGAGCCTCTAAACAGCCCAGTTTGGACCAATTCATGGTGGAGGGAGCCTCTAAAAACCCCAGTTTGGACTAATTCATGGTGGAGGGAGCCTCTAAACAGCCCAGTTTGGGCAAATTCATGGTGGAGGGAGCCTCTAAACAGCCCAGTTTGGCAAATTCATGGTGGAGGGAGCCTCTAAAAACCCCAGTTTGGACCAATTCATGGTGGAGGGAGCCTCTAAAAACCCCAGTTTGGACCAATTCATGGTGGAGGGAGCCTCTAAACAGCCAGTTTGGACCAATTCATGGTGGAGGGAGCCTCTAAAAACCCCAGTTTGGACCAATTCATGGTGGAGGGAGCCTCTAAACAGCCCAGTTTGGACCAATTCATGGTGGAGGGAGCCTCTAAAAACCCCAGTTTGGACCAATTCATGGTGGAGGGAGCCTCTAAAAACCCCAGTTTGGACCAATTCATGGTGGAGGGAGCCTCTAAACAGCCCAGTTTGGGCAAATTCATGGTGGAGGGAGCCTCTAAACAGCCCAGTTTGGGCAAATTCATGGTGGAGGGAGCCTCTAAAAACCCAGTTTGGACCAATTCATGGTGGAGGGAGCCTCTAAAAACCCCAGTTTGGACCAATTCATGGTGGAGGGAGCCTCTAAACAGCCCAGTTTGGACCAATTCATGGTGGAGGGAGCCTCTAAAAACCCCAGTTTGGACCAATTCATGGTGGAGGGAGCCTCTAAACAGCCCAGTTTGGACCAATTCATGGTGGAGGGAGCCTCTAAACAGGCCAGTTTGGGCAAATTCATGGTGGAGGGAGCCTCTAAACAGGCCAGTTTGGGCAAATTCATGGTGGAGGGAGCCTCTAACCAGCCCAGTTTGGACCAATTCATGGTGGAGGGAGCCTCTAAAAACCCCAGTTTGGACCAATTCATGGTGGAGGGAGCCTCTAAACAGCCCAGTTTGGGCAAATTCATGGTGGAGGGAGCCTCTAAAAACCCCCAGTTTGGACCAATTCATGGTGGAGGGAGCCTCTAAAACCCCAGTTTGGACCAATTCATGGTGGAGGGAGCCTCTAAACAGCTCAGTTTGGGCAAATTCATGGTGCAGGGAGCCTCTAAAAACCCCAGTTTGGACCAATTCATGGTGGAGGGAGCCTCTAAAAACCCCAGTTTGGACCAATTCATGGTGGAGGGAGCCTCTAAAAACCCCAGTTTGGACCAATTCATGGTGGAGGGAGCCTCTAAACAGCCCAGTTTGGGCAAATTCATGGTGGAGGGAGCCTCTAAAAACCCCCAGTTTGGACCAATTCATGGTGGAGGGAGCCTCTAAAAACCCCAGTTTGGACCAATTCATGGTGGAGGGAGCCTCTAAACAGCCCAGTTTGGGCAAATTCATGGTGGAGGGAGCCTCTAAACAGCCCAGTTTGGGCAAATTCATGGTGGAGGGAGCCTCTAAAAACCCCCAGTTTGGACCAATTCATGGTGGAGGGAGCCTCTAAAAACCCCAGTTTGGACCAATTCATGGTGGAGGGAGCCTCTAAACAGCCCAGTTTGGGCAAATTCATGGTGGAGGGAGCCTCTAAACAGCCCAGTTTGGGCAAATTCATGGTGGAGGGAGCCTCTAAAAACCCCAGTTTGGACCAATTCATGGTGGAGGGAGCCTCTAAAAACCCCAGTTTGGACCAATTCATGGTGGAGGGAGCCTCTAAACAGCCCAGTTTGGGCAAATTCATGGTGGAGGGAGCCTCTAAACAGCCCAGTTTGGGCAAATTCATGGTGGAGGGAGCCTCTAAAAACCCCAGTTTGGGCAAATTCATGGTGGAGGGAGCCTCTAAAAACCCCAGTTTGGACCAATTCATGGTGGAGGGAGCCTCTAAAAACCCCAGTTTGGACCAATTCATGGTGGAGGGAGCCTCTAAACAGCCCAGTTTGGACCAATTCATGGTGGAGGGAGCCTCTAAAAACCCCAGTTTGGACCAATTCATGGTGGAGGGAGCCTCTAAAAACCCCAGTTTGGACCAATTCATGATGGAGGGAGCCTCTAAACAGCCCAGTTTGGGCAAATTCATGGTGGAGGGAGCCTCTAAAAACCCCCAGTTTGGACCAATTCATGGTGGAGGGAGCCTCTAAAAACCCCAGTTTGGACCAATTCATGGTGGAGGGAGCCTCTAAACAGCCCAGTTTGGGCAAATTCATGGTGGAGGGAGCCTCTAAACAGCCCAGTTTGGGCAAATTCATGGTGGAGGGAGCCTCTAAAAACCCCAGTTTGGACCAATTCATGGTGGAGGGAGCCTCTAAAAACCCCAGTTTGGACCAATTCATGGTGGAGGGAGCCTCTAAACAGCCCAATTTGGACCAATTCATGGTGGAGGGAGCCTCTAAAAACCCCAGTTTGGACCAATTCATGGTGGAGGGAGCCTCTAAAAAACCCAGTTTGGACCAATTCATGGTGGAGGGAGCCTCTAAACAGCCCAGTTTGGACCAATTCATGGTGGAGGGAGCCTCTAAAAACCCCAGTTTGGACCAATTCATGGTGGAGGGAGCCTCTAAACAGCCCAGTTTGGACCAATTCATGGTGGAGGGAGCCTCTAAAAACCCCAGTTTGGACCAATTCATGGTGGAGGGAGCCTCTAAAAACCCCAGTTTGGACCAATTCATGGTGGAGGGAGCCTCTAAAAACCCCAGTTTGGACCAATTCATGATGGAGGGAGCCTCTAAACAGCCCAGTTTGGGCAAATTCATGGTGGAGGGAGCCTCTAAAAACCCCCAGTTTGGACCAATTCATGGTGGAGGGAGCCTCTAAAAACCCCAGTTTGGACCAATTCATGGTGGAGGGAGCCTCTAAACAGCCCAGTTTGGGCAAATTCATGGTGGAGGGAGCCTCTAAAAACCCCCAGTTTGGACCAATTCATGGTGGAGGGAGCCTCTAAAAACCCCAGTTTGGACCAATTCATGGTGGAGGGAGCCTCTAAACAGCTCAGTTTGGGCAAATTCATGGTTGAGGGAGCCTCTAAAAACCCCAGTTTGGACCAATTCATGGTGGAGGGAGCCTCTAAAAACCCCAGTTTGGACCAATTCATGGTGGAGGGAGCCTCTAAAAACCCCAGTTTGGACCAATTCATGGTGGAGGGAGCCTCTAAAAAACCCAGTTTGGACCAATTCATGGTGGAGGGAGCCTCTAAACAGCCCAGTTTCGGCAAATTCATGGTGGAGGGAGCCTCTAAAAACCCCAGTTTGGACCAATTCATGGTGGAGGGAGCCTCTAAAAACCCCAGTTTGGACCAATTCATGGTGGAGGGAGCCTCTAAACAGCCCAGTTTGGACCAATTCATGGTGGAGGGAGCCTCTAAAAACCCCAGTTTGGACCAATTTATGGTGGAGGGAGCCTCTAAACAGCCCAGTTTGGACCAATTCATGGTGGAAGGAGCCTCTAAAAACCCCAGTTTGGACCAATTCATGGTGGAGGGAGCCTCTAAAAACCCCAGTTTGGACCAATTCATGGTGGAGGGAGCCTCTAAACAGCCCAGTTTGGGCAAATTCATGGTGGAGGGAGCCTCTAAACAGCCCAGTTTGGGCAAATTCATGGTGGAGGGAGCCTCTAAAAACCCCAGTTTGGACCAATTCATGGTGGAGGGAGCCTCTAAAAACCCCAGTTTGGACCAATTCATGGTGGAGGGAGCCTCTAAAAACCCCAGTTTGGACCAATTCATGATGGAGGGAGCCTCTAAACAGCCCAGTTTGGACCAATTCATGGTGGAGAGAGCCTCTAAAAACCCCAGTTTGGACCAATTCATGGTGGAGGGAGCCTCTAACCAGGCCAGTTTGGGCAAATTCATGGTGGAGGGAGCCTCTAAACAGGCCAGTTTGGGCAAATTCATGGTGGAGGGAGCCTCTAACCAGCCCAGTTTGGACCAATTCATGGTGGAGGGAGCCTCTAAAAACCCCAGTTTGGACCAATTCATGGTGGAGGGAGCCTCTAAACAGCCCAGTTTGGGCAAATTCATGGTGGAGGGAGCCTCTAAAAACCCCCAGTTTGGACCAATTCATGGTGGAGGGAGCCTCTAAAAACCCCAGTTTGGACCAATTCACGGTGGAGGGAGCCTCTAAACAGCCCAGTTTGGGCAAATTCATGGTGGAGGGAGCCTCTAAACAGCCCAGTTTGGGCAAATTCATGGTGGAGGGAGCCTCTAAACAGCCCAGTTTGGGCAAATTCATGGTGGAGGGAGCCTCTAAAAACCCCCAGTTTGGACCAATTCATGGTGGAGGGAGCCTCTAAAAACCCCAGTTTGGACCAATTCATGGTGGAGGGAGCCTCTAAACAGCCCAGTTTGGGCAAATTCATGGTGGAGGGAGCCTCTAAACAGCCCAGTTTGGGCAAATTCATGGTGGAGGGAGCCTCTAAAAACCCCAGTTTGGACCAATTCATGGTGGAGGGAGCCTCTAAAAACCCCAGTTTGGACCAATTCATGGTGGAGGGAGCCTCTAAACAGCCCAGTTTGGGCAAATTCATGGTGGAGGGAGCCTCTAAACAGCCCAGTTTGGGCAAATTCATGGTGGAGGGAGCCTCTAAAAACCCCAGTTTGGGCAAATTCATGGTGGAGGGAGCCTCTAAAAACCCCAGTTTGGACCAATTCATGGTGGAGGGAGCCTCCAAAAACCCCAGTTTGGACCAATTCATGGTGGAGGGAGCCTCTAAACAGCCCAGTTTGGGCAAATTCATGGTGGAGGGAGCCTCTAAAAACCCCAGTTTGGACCAATTCATGGTGGAGGGAGCCTCTAAAAACCCCAGTTTGGACCAATTCATGATGGAGGGAGCCTCTAAACAGCCCAGTTTGGGCAAATTCATGGTGGAGGGAGCCTCTAAAAACCCCCAGTTTGTACCAATTCATGGTGGAGGGAGCCTCTAAAAACCCCAGTTTGGACCAATTCATGGTGGAGGGAGCCTCTAAACAGCCCAGTTTGGGCAAATTCATGGTGGAGGGAGCCTCTAAACAGCCCAGTTTGGGCAAATTCATGGTGGAGGGAGCCTCTAAAAACCCCAGTTTGGACCAATTCATGGTGGAGGGAGCCTCTAAAAACCCCAGTTTGGACCAATTCATGGTGGAGGGAGCCTCTAAACAGCCCAATTTGGACCAATTCATGGTGGAGGGAGCCTCTAAAAACCCCAGTTTGGACCAATTCATGGTGGAGGGAGCCTCTAAAAAACCCAGTTTGGACCAATTCATGGTGGAGGGAGCCTCTAAACAGCCCAGTTTGGACCAATTCATGGTGGAGGGAGCCTCTAAAAACCCCAGTTTGGACCAATTCATGGTGGAGGGAGCCTCTAAACAGCCCAGTTTGGACCAATTCATGGTGGAGGGAGCCTCTAAAAACCCCAGTTTGGACCAATTCATGGTGGAGGGAGCCTCTAAAAACCCCAGTTTGGACCAATTCATGGTGGAGGGAGCCTCTAAAAACCCCAGTTTGGACCAATTCATGATGGAGGGAGCCTCTAAACAGCCCAGTTTGGGCAAATTCATGGTGGAGGGAGCCTCTAAAAACCCCCAGTTTGGACCAATTCATGGTGGAGGGAGCCTCTAAAAACCCCAGTTTGGACCAATTCATGGTGGAGGGAGCCTCTAAACAGCCCAGTTTGGGCAAATTCATGGTGGAGGGAGCCTCTAAAAACCCCCAGTTTGG
This sequence comes from Leptodactylus fuscus, assembly GCF_031893055.1. Taxonomy (NCBI): domain Eukaryota; kingdom Metazoa; phylum Chordata; class Amphibia; order Anura; family Leptodactylidae; genus Leptodactylus; species Leptodactylus fuscus. Next base: position 43,452,195 of record NC_134275.1, on the reverse strand, counting down.
ACCAATTCATGGTGGAGGGAGCCTCTAAAAACCCCAGTTTGGACCAATTCATGGTGGAGGGAGCCTCTAAACAGCTCAGTTTGGGCAAATTCATGGTGGAGGGAGCCTCTAAAAACCCCAGTTTGGACCAATTCATGGTGGAGGGAGCCTCTAAAAACCCCAGTTTGGACCAATTCATGGTGGAGTGAGCCTCTAAAAACCCCAGTTTGGACCAATTCATGGTGGAGGGAGCCTCTAAAAAACCCAGTTTGGACCAATTCATGGTGGAGGGAGCCGCTAAACAGCCCAGTTTGGGCAAATTCATGGTGGAGGGAGCCTCTAAAAACCCCCAGTTTGGACCAATTCATGGTGGAGGGAGCCTCTAAACAGCCCAGTTTGGACCAATTCATGGTGGAGGGAGCCTCTAAAAACCCCAGTTTGGACCAATTCATGGTGGAGGGAGCCTCTAACCAGCAGAGTTGGTGGAAATCAGGGTGGAGGGAGCCTCTAACCAGCAGAGTTGTGGGAAAGCAGGGTGGAGGGAGCCTCTAACCAGCAGAGTTGGGGGAAATCAGGGTGGAGGGAGCCTAGTATTAGCAGAATTGTGCAACGCTTATGGTGGATGAGTATGAGGATGCGGAGGAATTGGAGAGGTTGAGTACAGACATGGAGTTTCATGTTGGGGTGCTTTACACAGGTGGGCCCAAAAATGAAGGCTCTATCCAGTGGTGGTTCATTTTTATCAAAGTGAGCCGGTCGGCACTCTCAGCTGACAGACGGGTGCGCTTGTCAGTGATGATGCCACCGGCTGCACTGAACACCCTCTCAGATAGGACGCTGGCGGCAGGACAGGACAGCACCTCCAAGGCATATAGGGCAAGTTCAAGCCACAGGTCCAACTTCGACACCCAATACGTGTAGGGCGCAGAGGGGTCGGAGAGGACAGGGCTGTGGTCGGAAAGGTATTCCCGCAACATGCGCCTATACTTCTCACGCCTGGTGACACTAGGACCCTCCGTGGCGGCACTTTGGCGAGGGGGTGCCATCAAGGTGTCCCAGACCTTAGACAGTGTGCCCCTCGTTTGTGTGGACCGGTGAGAACTTGGTTGCCTACTGGAGGAACTGCCCTCCCTGCCGCCAACGTCACATGCTGGAAACATCTCCATCATATTCTACACCAATTGCCTGTGGCAAGCATTGATGCGATTGGCCCTCCCCTCTACCGGAATAAAAGACGAGATGTTGTTTTTATACCGGGGGTCAAGGATAGCAAAGATCCAGTACTGGTTGTCCTCCATGATTTTGACAATACGCTTGTCGGTTGTAAAGCACCCCAACATGAACTCAGCCATGTCTGCCACAGTGTTAGTTGGCATGACTCCTCTGGCCCCACCGGAAAGTTCAATCTCCATTTCCTCCTCATCCTCCATGTCTACCCATCCGCGCTGCAACAATGGGACGATTCGAAGTTGCCCGGAAGCCTCCTGTATCACCATCACATCATCGGACAACTCTTCTTCCTCCTCCTCCTCCTCCTCCTCCATTAAACGCAGTGAAGCGGACAGATGTGTGGACCTACTCTCCAGCTGTGACGGATCGGATGCTATCCCTAACTCCTCTGTGTGATCTGAGTTATCCCTGATGTCAATCAGGGATTCTCTCAGAACACACAAGAGCGGGATTGTAAGGCTCACCATCGCATCCTCAGAGCTCACCCTCCTTGTGGACTCCTCAAAGACCCGTAGGATGTCACAAAGGTCTCTCATCCATGGCCACTCATGGATGTGAAACTGAGGCAGCTGACTTTGTGGCACCCTAGGGTTTTGTAGCTGGTATTCCATCAAAGGTCTCTGCTGCTCAACCACTCTATTCAACATCTGAAACGTTGAGTTCCAGCGTGTGGGGACGTCGCACAAAAGCCGGAGTTGTGGCACATGCAGGCGTTGCTGGAGAGATTTTAAGCTAGCAGCGGCTACTGTCGACTTGCGAAAGTGGGCGCACATGCGCCGCACTTTCACCAGTAGCTCTGGAACATTGGGGTAGCTCTTTAGGAAACGTTGCACCACTAGGTTGAAGACGTGGGCCAGGCATGGAACATGTTGGAGTCCGGCAAGCTCCAGAGCTGCTACCAGATTCCGGCCGTTATCACAAACGACCATGCCTGAGCCCAGGTGCAGCGGCTCAAACCATATTGCCGTCTCATCGAGGAGGGCATCCCTCACCTCGGAGGCAGTGTGCTGTCTGTCCCCCAAGCTGATCAGCTTCAGCACAGCCTGCTGACGTCTACCAACGCCAGTGCTGCAACGTTTCCAACTCGTAGCTGGGGTCAATCTAACAGCGGAGGAGGAGGCGGTGGCGGAGGAGGAGGCGGTGGCGGAGGAGGAGGCGGTAGAGGAGGAGGAGGAGGGGGGTGTTCTTCTCGTGTCCCTGCCAGGAATGTTAGGCGGGGAGACGAGGTACACCGGGCCAGTTTGGGAAGCAGTCCCAGCCTCAACTACATTCACCCAGTGTGCCGTCAGTGAAATGTAGCGTCCCTGTCCGCATGCACTTGTCCACGCGTCGGTGGTCAAGTGGACCTTTGTGCAAAGCGCGGAACTAAGGGCCCGCCTGATGTTGAGTGACACGTGCTGGTGCAAGGCGGGGACGGCACTCCGGGAGAAGTAGTGACGGCTAGGGACGGCATAGCGAGGTGCCGCAGTTGCCATCAGGTCCAGGAAGGCGGGAGTTTCAACAAGCCGGAACGCCAACATCTCCTGGGCCAGCAGTTTAACGATGTTGGCGTTCAAGGCTTGCGCGTGTGGGTGGTTAGCAGTGTATTTCTGCCGCCGCTCCAATGTCTGAGAGATGGTGGGTTGTTGTAAAGAAGCGCCTGATGGTGCCTTTGATGGTGCAGGAGAAGGAGATAAGACAGGAACAGGGGAGGATGAGGGAGAAGTCAACAAAGTGGCGGAGGCAGATGAAGTGGTGTCCTGGCTCGTCCTCTGGAGTGCATCGCCAGCACAGTCAGCAGTGGCAGTGGCAGAGGCAGAGGCAGTGGCAGAGGCAGTGGCAGTGGCGTGAACGGCAGGCAGCCTTTGTCCTGCCGTTGCTGCCTGCCACTGATTCCAGTGCTTGGATTCCAAATGACGGCGCATTGAAGTGGTGGACAGGTTGCTCTTCTCAGAGCCCCTAATCAATTTCGAGAGGCAAATTGTGCAGACAACACTATATCTGTCCTCGGCGCATTCCTTGAAAAAACTCCACACCTTCAAGAAACGTGCCCTCGAGGTGGGAGTTTTTCGGGGCTGGGTACGAACTGGAACATCTTGGGAGATTCCGGGTGTGGCCTGGCTTCGCCTAAGCTGCTGACCTCTGCCTCTGCCTCTAGCTACCCTTTTTGGTGCTGCACCTGCCTCAACATCCACACTACTTTCCCCGCTTGACATCCCCCCTGTCCAGGTCGGGTCAGTGTCCTCATCATCCACCACTTCCTCTTCCAACTCCTGTCTCATCTCCTCCTCCCGCACAATGCGCCGGTCAACTGGATGCCCTGACGGCAACTGCGTCACATCATCGTCGATGAGGGTGGGTTGCTGGTCATCCACCACCAAATCGAACGGAGATGGAGGAGGCTCTAGTGTTTGAGCATCTGGACACAGATGCTCCTCTGTTAGGTTCGTGGAATCGTGACGTGGAGAGGCAGGTTGAGGGACAATGAAAGGAGCGGAGAACAGCTCTGGGGAGCAGGGACAGTTTGGGTTATTGTTCTGTAAAGCTTCGGAATTTTGGGAGGAAGGAAGACAAGACTGTTGGGTAATAGGAGGAGAGGAGGCAGAGTCTGACTGGCTGCTGGACAATGTGCTGTAAGCGTTCTCTGACAGCCATTGCAAGACCTGTTCCTGGTTCTCGGGCCTACTAAGGTTTGTACCCTGCAGTTTAGTTAATGTGGCAAGCAACCCTGGCACTGTGGAGTGGCGCAATGCTTGCTGCCCCACAGGAGTAGGCACGGGACGCCCTGTGGCTTCACTGCTACCTTGCTCCCTAGAACCATTCCCCCGACCTCGCCCACGGCCTCGTCCACGTCCCTTTCCGGGAGCCTTGCGCATTTTGAATTCCTAGTTAGAAATTGGCACTGTATACCAGTAGTAAAAATTGTGGGTGCACGTAACCCCAATATATTCTTTGAATTACCAGTCAGAAACTGGCACTATATGGCAGTAGCAAGAAATGAGGGTATTTATAACCCCAATATATTCTTTGAATTCCCAGTCAGACAATGGCACTGTATACCAGTAGTAAAAATTGTGGGTGCACGTAACCCCAATATATTCTTTGAATTACCAGTCAGAAACTGGCACTATATGGCAGTAGCAAGAAATGAGGGTATTTATAACCTCAATATATTCTTTGAATTCCCAGTCAGACAATGGCACTGTATACCAGTAGTAAAAATTGTGGGTGCACGTAACCCCAATATATTCTTTGAATTCCCAGTCAGACAATGGCACTATATACCAGTAGCAAGAAATGAGGGTATTTATAACCCCAATATATTCTTTGAATTCCCAGTCAGACAATGGCACTGTATACCAGTAGTAAAAATTGTGGGTGCACGTAACCCCAATATATTCTTTGAATTCCCAGTCAGACAATGGCACTATATACCAGTAGCAAGAAATGAGGGTATTTATAACCCCAATATATTCTTTGAATTCCCAGTCAGACAATGGCACTGTATACCAGTAGTAAAAATTGTGGGTGCACGTAACCCCAATATATTCTTTGAATTCCCAGTCAGACAATGGCACTATATACCAGTAGCAAGAAATGAGGGTATTTATAACCCCAATATATTCTTTGAATTCCCAGTCAGACAATGGCACTGTATACCAGTAGTAAAAATTGTGGGTGCACGTAACCCCAATATATTCTTTGAATTCCCAGTCAGACAATGGCACTATATACCAGTAGCAAGAAATGAGGGTATTTATAACCCCAATATATTCTTTGAATTCCCAGTCAGACAATGGCACTGTATACCAGTAGTAAAAATTGTGGGTGCACGTAACCCCAATATATTCTTTGAATTACCAGTCAGAAACTGGCACTATATGGCAGTAGCAAGAAATGAGGGTATTTATAACCCCAATATATTCTTTGAATTCCCAGTCAGACAATGGCACTGTATACCAGTAGTAAAAATTGTGGGTGCACGTAACCCCAATATATTCTTTGAATTACCAGTCAGAAACTGGCACTATATGGCAGTAGCAAGAAATGAGGGTATTTATAACCCCAATATATTCTTTGAATTCCCAGTCAGACAATGGCACTGTATACCAGTAGTAAAAATTGTGGGTGCACGTAACCCCAATATATTCTTTGAATTACCAGTCAGAAACTGGCACTATATGGCAGTAGCAAGAAATGAGGGTATTTATAACCCCAATATATTCTTTGAATTCCCAGTCAGACAATGGCACTGTATACCAGTAGTAAAAATTGTGGGTGCACGTAACCCCAATATATTCTTTGAATTACCAGTCAGAAACTGGCACTATATGGCAGTAGCAAGAAATGAGGGTATTTATAACCCCAATATATTCTTTGAATTCCCAGTCAGACAATGGCACTGTATACCAGTAGTAAAAATTGTGGGTGCACGTAACCCCAATATATTCTTTGAATTACCAGTCAGAAACTGGCACTATATGGCAGTAGCAAGAAATGAGGGTATTTGTATTCCCAATATATTCTTTGAATTCCCAGTCAGACAATGGCACTGTATACCAGTAGTAAAAATTGTGGGTGCACGTAACCCCAATATATTCTTTGAATTACCAGTCAGAAACTGGCACTATATGGCAGTAGCAAGAAATGAGGGTATTTGTATTCCCAATATATTCTTTGAATTCCCAGTCAGACAATGGCACTGTATACCAGTAGTAAAAATTGTGGGTGCACGTAACCCCAATATATTCTTTGAATTACCAGTCAGAAACTGGCACTATATGGCAGTAGCAAGAAATGAGGGTATTTGTATTCCCAATATATTCTTTGAATTCCCAGTCAGACAATGGCACTGTATACCAGTAGTAAAAATTGTGGGTGCACGTAACCCCAATATATTCTTTGAATTACCAGTCAGAAACTGGCACTATATGGCAGTAGCAAGAAATGAGTGTATTTGTATTCCCAATATATTCTTTGAATTCCCAGTCAGACAATGGCACTGTATACCAGTAGTAAAAATTGTGGGTGCACGTAACCCCAATATATTCTTTGAATTACCAGTCAGAAACTGGCACTATATGGCAGTAGCAAGAAATGAGGGTATTTGTATTCCCAATATATTCTTTGAATTCCCAGTCAGACAATGGCACTGTATACCAGTAGTAAAAATTGTGGGTGCACGTAACCCCAATATATTCTTTGAATTACCAGTCAGAAACTGGCACTATATGGCAGTAGCAAGAAATGAGGGTATTTAAAACCCCAATATATTCTTTGAATTCCCAGTCAGACAATGGCACTGTATACCAGTAGTAAAAATTGTGGGTGCACGTAACCCCAATATATTCTTTGAATTACCAGTCAGAAACTGGCACTATATGGCAGTAGCAAGAAATGAGGGTATTTGTATTCCCAATATATTCTTTGAATTCCCAGTCAGACAATGGCACTGTATACCAGTAGTAAAATTTGTGGCTGCACGTAACCCCAATATATTCTTTGAATTACCAGTCAGAAACTGGCACTATATGGCAGTAGCAAGAAATGAGGGTATTTATAACCCCAATATATTCTTTGAATTCCCAGTCAGACAATGGCACTGTATACCAGTAGTAAAAATTGTGGGTGCACGTAACCCCAATATATTCTTTGAATTACCAGTCAGAAACTGGCACTATATGGCAGTAGCAAGAAATGAGGGTATTTATAACCCCAATATATTCTTTGAATTCCCAGTCAGACAATGGCACTGTATACCAGTAGTAAAAATTGTGGGTGCACGTAACCCCAATATATTCTTTGAATTACCAGTCAGAAACTGGCACTATATGGCAGTAGCAAGAAATGAGGGTATTTATAACCCCAATATATTCTTTGAATTCCCAGTCAGACAATGGCACTGTATACCAGTAGTAAAAATTGTGGGTGCACGTAACCCCAATATATTCTTTGAATTACCAGTCAGAAACTGGCACTATATGGCAGTAGCAAGAAATGAGGGTATTTATAACCCCAATATATTCTTTGAATTCCCAGTCAGACAATGGCACTGTATACCAGTAGTAAAAATTGTGGGTGCACGTAACCCCAATATATTCTTTGAATTACCAGTCAGAAACTGGCACTATATGGCAGTAGCAAGAAATGAGGGTATTTGTATTCCCAATATATTCTTTGAATTCCCAGTCAGACAATGGCACTGTATACCAGTAGTAAAAATTGTGGGTGCACGTAACCCCAATATATTCTTTGAATTACCAGTCAGAAACTGGCACTATATGGCAGTAGCAAGAAATGAGGGTATTTGTATTCCCAATATATTCTTTGAATTCCCAGTCAGACAATGGCACTGTATACCAGTAGTAAAAATTGTGGGTGCACGTAACCCCAATATATTCTTTGAATTACCAGTCAGAAACTGGCACTATATGGCAGTAGCAAGAAATGAGTGTATTTGTATTCCCAATATATTCTTTGAATTCCCAGTCAGACAATGGCACTGTATACCAGTAGTAAAAATTGTGGGTGCACGTAACCCCAATATATTCTTTGAATTACCAGTCAGAAACTGGCACTATATGGCAGTAGCAAGAAATGAGGGTATTTGTATTCCCAATATATTCTTTGAATTCCCAGTCAGACAATGGCACTGTATACCAGTAGTAAAAATTGTGGGTGCACGTAACCCCAATATATTCTTTGAATTACCAGTCAGAAACTGGCACTATATGGCAGTAGCAAGAAATGAGGGTATTTATAACCCCAATATATTCTTTGAATTCCCAGTCAGACAATGGCACTGTATACCAGTAGTAAAAATTGTGGGTGCACGTAACCCCAATATATTCTTTGAATTACCAGTCAGAAACTGGCACTATATGGCAGTAGCAAGAAATGAGGGTATTTATAACCCCAATATATTCTTTGAATTCCCAGTCAGACAATGGCACTGTATACCAGTAGTAAAAATTGTGGGTGCACGTAACCCCAATATATTCTTTGAATTACCAGTCAGAAACTGGCACTATATGGCAGTAGCAAGAAATGAGGGTATTTGTATTCCCAATATATTCTTTGAATTCCCAGTCAGACAATGGCACTGTATACCAGTAGTAAAAATTGTGGGTGCACGTAACCCCAATATATTCTTTGAATTACCAGTCAGAAACTGGCACTATATGGCAGTAGCAAGAAATGAGGGTATTTGTATTCCCAATATATTCTTTGAATTCCCAGTCAGACAATGGCACTGTATACCAGTAGTAAAAATTGTGGGTGCACGTAACCCCAATATATTCTTTGAATTACCAGTCAGAAACTGGCACTATATGGCAGTAGCAAGAAATGAGGGTATTTGTATTCCCAATATATTCTTTGAATTCCCAGTCAGACAATGGCACTGTATACCAGTAGTAAAAATTGTGGGTGCACGTAACCCCAATATATTCTTTGAATTACCAGTCAGAAACTGGCACTATATGGCAGTAGCAAGAAATGAGTGTATTTGTATTCCCAATATATTCTTTGAATTCCCAGTCAGACAATGGCACTGTATACCAGTAGTAAAAATTGTGGGTGCACGTAACCCCAATATATTCTTTGAATTACCAGTCAGAAACTGGCACTATATGGCAGTAGCAAGAAATGAGGGTATTTGTATTCCCAATATATTCTTTGAATTCCCAGTCAGACAATGGCACTGTATACCAGTAGTAAAAATTGTGGGTGCACGTAACCCCAATATATTCTTTGAATTACCAGTCAGAAACTGGCACTATATGGCAGTAGCAAGAAATGAGGGTATTTATAACCCCAATATATTCTTTGAATTCCCAGTCAGACAATGGCACTGTATACCAGTAGTAAAAATTGTGGGTGCACGTAACCCCAATATATTCTTTGAATTACCAGTCAGAAACTGGCACTATATGGCAGTAGCAAGAAATGAGGGTATTTGTATTCCCAATATATTCTTTGAATTCCCAGTCAGACAATGGCACTGTATACCAGTAGTAAAAATTGTGGGTGCACGTAACCCCAATATATTCTTTGAATTACCAGTCAGAAACTGGCACTATATGGCAGTAGCAAGAAATGAGGGTATTTATAACCCCAATATATTCTTTGAATTCCCAGTCAGACAATGGCACTGTATACCAGTAGTAAAAATTGTGGGTGCACGTAACCCCAATATATTCTTTGAATTACCAGTCAGAAACTGGCACTATATGGCAGTAGCAAGAAATGAGGGTATTTGTATTCCCAATATATTCTTTGAATTCCCAGTCAGACAATGGCACTGTATACCAGTAGTAAAAATTGTGGGTGCACGTAACCCCAATATATTCTTTGAATTACCAGTCAGAAACTGGCACTATATGGCAGTAGCAAGAAATGAGGGTATTTATAACCCCAATATATTCTTTGAATTCCCAGTCAGACAATGGCACTGTATACCAGTAGTAAAAATTGTGGGTGCACGTAACCCCAATATATTCTTTGAATTACCAGTCAGAAACTGGCACTATATGGCAGTAGCAAGAAATGAGGGTATTTGTATTCCCAATATATTCTTTGAATTCCCAGTCAGACAATGGCACTGTATACCAGTAGTAAAAATTGTGGGTGCACGTAACCCCAATATATTCTTTGAATTACCAGTCAGAAACTGGCACTATATGACAGTAGCAAGAAATGAGGGTATTTATAACCCCAATATATTCTTTGAATTCCCAGTCAGACAATGGCACTGTATACCAGTAGTAAAAATTGTGGGTGCACGTAACCCCAATATATTCTTTGAATTACCAGTCAGAAACTGGCACTATATGGCAGTAGCAAGAAATGAGGGTATTTGTATTCCCAATATATTCTTTGAATTCCCAGTCAGACAATGGCACTGTATACCAGTAGTAAAAATTGTGGGTGCACGTAACCCCAATATATTCTTTGAATTCCCAGTCAGACAATGGCACTATATACCAGTAGCAAGAAATGATGGTATTTATAACCCCAATATATTCTTTGAATTACCAGTCAGAAACTGGCACTATATGGCAGTAGCAAAAATAGTGGGTGTATATAGCCCCAATTCTATTGCTAGGGGACTTGCAGGGTATTTCTGGGGTGAAGGTGGGGGGGCACACCGTTGGAACGGGTATCGGGGGTATATATCAGGTATACGGGAATACACTGACAGTGTATTCCATTCAGGATCCTGGGAAAGCTGGGTTGCGGCGATTGAGCCCGTCAGTGCCACGTTACACTGACAAGCTTCTCCCTGGAATTTAGCTCTTACAAGAGCTGTTGGTTGTCTTCTCCTTCCTATCCTAGCCTGTCCCTGCCTACCCAGAATCTAAGCCCTAGCTAGCTGGACGGAAACCTCCGTCCTCAGTGAATTGCAAGCTCAGAATGACGCGAACCTGGGCGGCGCTGTTCTTTTAAATTAGAGGTCACATGTTTTCGGCAGCCAATGGGTTTTGCCTACTTTTTTCAACGTCACCGGTGTCGTAGTTCCTGTCCCACCTACCCTGCGCTGTTATTGGAGCAAAAAAGGCGCCAGGGAAGGTGGGAGGGGAATCGAGTAATGGCGCACTTTACCACGCGGTGTTCGATTCGATTCGAACATGCCGAACAGCCTAATATCCGATCGAACATGAGTTCGATAGAACACTGTTCGCTCATCTCTAGTGTTCACATTTTCTTGTCTGTGAGTCCTAGTGCTCTCTTGTTTTTAGGTTTGGCTCAGTATTGTAGATTAAAGGCTTAATAAGGGATATCTTTTTGGGCAGTGATGGCCAGCGGTGTCTGGTGTTAGGGTTGGCATTTGGGGACAGATGCAGTCAAAGTTAGAGTCAAGGTGTGTTCACACCAATATAGCATACATATACCTCACTTTCCACACATGCCTTCTGATAGGAGCCCCCAACTCCTGGTTTATTACAGTTAGGTGCTGGATATAGGGTATGCTATGTGTGTTCAATGTAGTATTTATCTAATCTGCTCCTTGTCTCTTGTTTCAGACTAGTGTTCTTAGGCCCGGTTCACATCAGCGTTTGGGTTTCCAACTTTTTCCAAAAAGTCTGGAAGACACTCAGAAAATTGTGCGAACCTCCAGAAAGGAAACCTATATGCATTAAAAAGCAGTTACCTCAGAAACTACATGGACCACATAGCCTATAATGAGGTCCTCCTGGTTTCCACTCGGTTCCCGCACAAAAAATACGGAGGGAAAAGTGCTTCCTGAACGGAAACCCGAACACTAGTGTGAATTGGGCCTAAGTTGTTCAATGGTTCTTGTTCCAGTTGTTCTGCTTAGTTTGGTTTTCTTGTCTCTGGGTCCTAGTGCTCTGGTATTGTTGATGTTCAGGTCAGTGTTGTAGAGTAAGGGTGCATTCACACTGAGTAAACGCTAGCTTATTCTGAACGTAAAACACGTTCAGAATAAGCGGCGTCTAAAGCAGCTCCATTCATTTCTATGGGAGCGGGGATACGAGCGCTCCCCATAGAAATGAATGGGCTGCTTCTTTCACTCCGTGCAGTCCCATTGAAGTGAATGGGGAGTGCCGGCGTATACGGCAAGCTCTGCTCATGCCGGAGCGTACACGCCAGCACTCCCCATTCACTTCAATGGGACTGCACGGAGTGAAAGAAGCAGCCCATTCATTTCTATGGGGAGCGCTCGTATCCCCGCTCCCATAGAAATGAATGGAGCTGCTTTAGACGCCGCTTATTCTGAACGTGTTTTACGTTCAGAATAAGCTAGCGTTTACTCAGTGTGAATGCACCCTAAGTCTTCTATTAGGGATATCTTTAGGGACAGTAAAGTTCAGTAATATCTGGTATTAGAGTCAGCATTTAGGAATAGATTTAGGGAAAGAGTCTTGGTTAGTTACCATACATATAACCTCTGATGGTGCGCCCTGATTTCTTACAGTTAGGTGCTGGCTATAGCATTTGCTATGTGTGTTTAATGCAGTAGTTCTGTTGCCTGGTATTCTGGTCACCATTTACTATCAGGATAATTTAACACAAAACATCTACCTATATCTGACGTTCCAGTTTCTTGGTGTTGACTACATTTACATATATTTTACTTCTCAGGTACACTGTACACTATGTCGGGGCTTCTGACTATGATACTGTTAACAACTCGGATTATATTTTCATCTCCCTCATTGAAACTAAAGGGAAATCTCTATTTACACACTTCAATAAACATTTCAGCATTTTGTTAATTACAATATATTTGCATAACCTTTCAATAACTACTCACGGGGAACCAAAAGCTCAGTACAATATCTGAATGTATCCTCTGTAGATCACATCGATTTTAGATCCAGGAATGCCAGATTCTGGATAATATATGGTACATATTCTTCTGAATAGCTTCTGTCTACACAGGTTGGTGGGGATCTACACAGCGGCTGGTCCACAACAACATACCTGGAGTGAAACCTTAGAATTCTGCCCGGCAGAAGATACCACTAGGGGGAGCTCATTGCAAAAGGGTTCATACAGCTTCTATAAAGAGGTCAACGTATAGATCGTCCAAGAACTCACAGCTGGTGTATACTCATCTAACTCCTATGTGTAGAGGCCTTTGTAGAAAAATTTGCTATTATTTTTAGGCACCCCCTTTACCGTTCAGTGCATAAGTCTAAAAAAAACTCCTTTAAATCACGTATACAGGGCAGAAGTGGGGATGTTTTTTTTTCTGTACAGAAAGCAAGCTTAGAAACTGGAGCCAGCCAAGCGGGAATGAAACTCACATCTATTATATATAGTGATCTAGAACAGGCTGCAGGCAGCCGTCACACGCACTTATTATACTGTACCAACAGAGACTACATTCCCCGTACTAGAATGCACAATGTCGCACACACGCAGGGCGCCGCTTCCTGACACATCTGGATTTTTAATCAGTATCCTGTCAATGAACTGTCGTTGCTGTATACAGGAATAGTCATTTGTGCAGTAAATAGGTTGCATGCAATTATGTTACTTACAAGGGAAAAATCTTATCGACATCCCGGGCCTGTGGTGGTATTATACTGAAAAACAGATAACATTTTCCTATAAATATATCTCATTTTATAATTTTTTATATTCTATATATATTTATATTGTTAATTTTTATGTAGTTTAAATTATATTCCGCTGCAGTTTAGAGAGGACGTGGATCGTGTAGTGGAAAAAAATTTATGTGCCAAAAAGTATGCCAAAATCATGGCCTTTTTTGTCAAATTTAAACCACCTAAATGGAGTAAAGGCAGACTAAACATAAAATTTCTCAATCAGCATTAGACACTGTGATAAATCTGGTGATAAAACTTAGATGGTAGTAAATCTGACCCTCTTTATTTCCTTACTGTGCAGTTTTTGAGGAGAGGAACGGCCTGCCCAGGTTTTCTTCATCCGGTAGCAAAGGGAATAAAACTAACCAGGCCTGGGTCCCCTGTCAGCAAGGGCCACAGTCTAGCTTCTTGAGATGTCATACATTAGCAATGTCCTACTACATGTAAGGGTCAATCGTTTGTGATAGCCTTCAACCATGGAAGACTTTTGTGGGATCGGTTGTTACACACATGACTCACTAGTAGGATCTAATAGGTAATCCTCTCTTGAAGTACAAGGCACATAGTGTGTTGTCGGTCACATGCCAGATGGTGTTTTTGCATAGCAAAGTAACAAGTTAGCATACACAGTCCATCGTGCTTCCCGCACCTCATACGGAGAGATTTATGGAGACTGGCTTTGGTGCCATATCTCCTGGAACGGTGCAGGGTACACACCAAATCATAAATCAGGTGCACCCTCCATCGGCAAGGTGCCTGCACTGAAATCTACTCCAACTCCTGGCTGCCATAGATTTCAGTAAACTGGCACAAATGTGGTCTTCATTTAATATCCCACATACCTCTCATCATGGGCTAGTCTGGCCAGACCAGGAATCCCAAATATATGTGTGCAAAATAAATCAAGCCAAAATCAAGCAGGGATTCTCAAGGGTGATGTCTCTTTCTGTCCTTACCTTGTTTTATAGAGTTCACGCATAGGCCCCAATTGGTCTTTAACTGCACACTTAACTCTTTGGAATCTGCAAGTCAGAGGCAATGGGCGTGTGTATAGTCCACACCGTACCCTGCACATGTCTTAGCTACCTGACTGTATCTACAATCATTGATGCTCCTCGGTGGACATTAATACCAATCTGTTATATCATTGTATTGAGCGTTGGGTTCCAGTCGAGTAACCGCAGAAAGGTTATGCAAATATATTGTAATTAGTAAAGTCGTGGATTGTTTACCGGAGCGCTTACATTGCCTTCATTTTCTGTCCATGTGAATGAGGGAGATGAGAATATTATTTGAATTGTTAATAGTATCTGGCTCGGAGGCGACGACATCGCGAACATTTCAGATAATCCCTCATTGACAAAAAAAAATATTTCTGTAGATTTAGTACCGAAACACTGGAGAGTTTATCACAGGAGGAAGAAGCAAATTTATAAAAGTTGTCTTTTACTAATCCTCCGTTTTAGTTGAAATGCTGAAAATTCAGTGATTTTTTTTTTTGTATTTAGTAGTGATGTTGATGGGAATAGCAATATGTTGTATTAGGGTCAGACATACTATTGCTTAGGGACAATATAATGAGTTTTATGTGTCCCTAAGGGTAAGGTAATGGGAGCAATACAATGAGAGAACTATCATCTTGTGTTGCAGAAGCCGGATTCCCATGCTGAGGTCCCCAGAATAGTCACCAGTTGGAGGTAGTAGCATGAATGGAGTGTAAATGGGAAAGAAGACATGGGTTGTCAACAGGGGTATAGCGGTCAGAATGTAACAGGAAGGGTATTGAGGACATAGAGGTCAGAGCCAGGAGAAGTACAACAGGCACCAGACAAACAATGCCATGGGACGAGGCAGGAACAAAACACAGGAACAAGGCTGAGGTCAAAGTCAGGATCGATTGAGAGTCAAGAATGATTCAGTGACAAGTATGACATTTACTTACATAGTATGGTGCCACCTAGTGTTCAAAGTCTACAGCAATGTTCATGAAGAACTTGTTCTGGTGGTATGATATGTAATATTATGTGACATATTTCTGCTATTTTTATAAGCAGACTTAGGTTTTTATGAGCACATTCATATCAACCAAGACTCTAGTGCGAATAAGAGCTACCTGGCATTCACCATATCCTTTGCTAGAGCCAATAAGAGGGTTTATTCCTACTTGTAGCAATGTAAGAATATAGGTAAAAGCGAACTAACCTAGACAGTATATATTGATCGTAGGCGTGTCCACAGCTGGCTGTCTACAAAGAAGCTATGACATTTCTAACAATGGCTACATGTAGCATTCCCTGTAACATGTGGATGCATTTATCCCTCTGAGTAATGGACATGTCAGCCGCACACTGTAACGCCATCATTTATCAGCTGTTCTGGGTAGCCGAGACATTTCCCAGTGCACAATGTTGTGTGCACCAGCTCTGCTATGGTGTCCAGGATTAACACTGCGGGAATGTGAAGTCATGGAAAATAGGATATCACATACTATAGCTGGACATGTTCTATATTCTATATAGAAAATCCGCTCTTGTATATAATGAAGTTAGATACATGGAAACAAGTAGGCCGGATCCGGGGCTAGCAGCAGTGCCCTGCAACAGTCAACATGACCAATTCCAAGATATAAATAGAGTCTGTATCTTCTCCTTGTATGTGCATGGTTTCCCTATAGATTATAAAATTTATATAGTCCAAAAACAGGTTAAATTAGGAATTTAGAGCCCTAATGAATACAGAGATTGATGCGAGTGATGACAGTCTCTATACAACACTGCAGAATATGTTGGTGCTATATTTACTCATATTAAGCATATGCTATGAATGAAACTGACAACTTCTGCAGTTTATAGTCATAGCATTGTCACGTCAGTCAGATGCAATGGACGGGGCTGTCTGAATAGGGCAACTTTAAGCTGAGCCAAGGGGTCTTCTTATTGTAGTCATTTATGGTCCACAATATGACATAAATAGAAGATAGCTGCAGATGACTGCTCTTGGATCCACACCCTATTCCAGAACAGGGGTCTCCTAACTTTTGTTCCACCTATTGACATGTATGGTTCTCTCCATTGACTTGTATGGCCAC
The DNA here is from genome assembly GCF_031893055.1 of Leptodactylus fuscus. Lineage (NCBI taxonomy): Eukaryota > Metazoa > Chordata > Amphibia > Anura > Leptodactylidae > Leptodactylus > Leptodactylus fuscus. The sequence goes on along the minus strand of NC_134275.1, from coordinate 43,435,839 downwards.
GTGTTTGGCTGTTTTTAAATGGAGAGAGAAGGAAGCATGTGCCCGACCTAATGCTTCACAGAGGCCGAGTCACCAGGTGATATGAGGGGGGGATCAGAGGATCCCTATTCTCAATGTATAATATATATATATATTATATATATATATATATATATATATACAGTATATATATATATATATATATATATATATATATATATATATATAAATAAATAAATAAAATGTATTATTACTATTATTAGATGTGGCCCTAGAGGTGGGACCCGCATCCATTTTCATGTAGATATATGCCATAAATGTCTAAGATGGAAACACTCCTTCAATCTATGGCAGGCTCCCTTTTGGAAGGAGTTAAGTTTTGGGACACTTAGTGGAAATAGAAACTTCGCTGTTGTAAGATCAGACAAAATAAATCAAAACCTATAAAAAAAAACCCAACCTTGTAGTTATAATATTTTCCACTTTTGATATTTAGCATGACTGACTCCAGGTGTATGCATTTACTACATATGGACCCTCTAAAATTGGGACGATTAATAACTATCTCACTAGGGGTCTCCTGGTTTTATTATCAAGGGCCATCCATACTATGGAGTAGGTAATGTGTAGGCCAAGCAGGATACACATAATATACTAGGCTGTACACAAGAGCGGGGCAGGACGAAGGGGTTAATTATTAATGCTTTTGGTTGGCGAGGCGGATGTTAAATCACATTAGCAGGGAATGGAGATGGAAGGCAGAAGGAGTCTTCTGGGAGATCGACCTGACTCACATTTACGGCACTTTTTTTTTTCTTTAAGGACTGGCATTTATTACGGTACAGGGCAAAGTGTATAAGAAGAAACAGGACTGGTTACAATATAGGGGGCTCAGACTGATAGACGTAACAATGAGGTCCTATGTCGGTATCCAGCTCCTTTCTAGGATCCCTGGGTAGCACAGCTTTGCAAAGTTCACTAAGACATGCAGCCAGTATGGACAGGGCAACCCCAGCTCTCCTTAAAGAGGATAAAAGCCATCCGTCATCTGTTCTGCGATGTCACCTTTAACATTTTGGAGTTTTGTTTATTCAAATCTGTTCAGCTATTCCAAAGATATACCATATATACTCGAGTATAAGCCGACCTGAATATAAGCCGAGGCCCCTAATTTTACCACAAAAAAACTGGGAAAACTTATTGACTCGAGTATAAGCCTAGGGGGGAAATGCAGCAGCTACTGGAAAATATCAAAAATTAAAATGGTCAGAGTTTTTGGGTGCAGTAGATGCTGGGTGCTGGGAAAGGGGAGGGGGTGTTTTGGTTGTCTGTCTGCCCCTTCCCTGAGCTTGAGGACTGTTTCCCCCCCCACACACACACACTTGGAATTCAGTCTGGCTGAATATACGGTATCTGCAGTGCTCCTATTAGCCCCTTTCCGACGGAAGAGGAGCACTGCACATACCCTATATTCAGTAGACCGGGCACTTTCAGACACAGGATACCTAATGTGTTTGGGTTTCAGAGTAATTTTCTACCTGTGTGTCTATTCTAGGGAAAGGACTGATTTAGAACTTTTAATTTTGCGGCTAGCAATAGACCCCCCCCCCCCCCCCCCTCAAAAAAAACTTTTTTTTTTTTTTTTTTTGCTGACTCGAGTATAAGCCTGAGAGGCGGGCTTTTTCAGCACAAAAACTATGCTGAGAAATTTGGCTTATACTCGAGTAGGTAAGCCCTTTTAGCTTTGACATATATATTAGGGTCTACTAGCCAAGTGGGCACCAACATTGTAATTTTTCTGGGAGCCCTGTATGTCATGCAAAGTTACCACCCACTTGCCTAGTAGACCCTACTTTGTGTCAATGCTAAAAGGGCTTATATATTTGGAATGGCTGAACAGATTTGTATAAACAAAACCCAAAATGCACAGACTGACAGCACCTACCAGATGATGTAGGTCACTGCAATTTTCAGACCTGGTGACAAGTCCTCTTTAAGACAATATATTACAGGACGTCCTAAATTGTCAACATTGTAACTTCTCATGTCAGGATGCACTATAAGGCGTTTTTTGTCGATTTTGACCATAGGTGAGGGTCTTCTTGCCCATTGCATTAGCTCTTATGTGCCTGGGACTTGTAGTGTGGATGTTCTACCATACCCTGACACAATTTTTAGTTCATGCCTGCTCTCCATAAATTAAATCTCTCCACCAGGGTGTATTCAGCACCCACTCCCTATTCCATGATTATCCCTCCTGGGACACAGACACTGGTTTCCAGTCCAGGGGTTTATCACTCATTTCCTGCTATCTGCAGGAAATGTCTGGAGGCATTGATTAAATATGAATCCGTTATGGGAGCAGAAAGAAATTTGCTTCAGTATGTACAATTACAAGAAGGAGTTTATACCTCCCCCCACCAGCGCAGCTCCTGTACAGACACAGGCAGGGATAATGCTAGGGGGCAAGTTGCACTCCTCCAACCTTAACAGTGATATCTCATGGACCGTCTACAGCTCAACGCTGGTATTTCCTAAAAGTCTTGGCTCTTGCATGGAATTCTTTATGTGTAGATAATGTTATATAGATATTTCAATTAAGAATCTGGAAATCTGATATGGAGGTATATTACCCAAAGGGGCAGCAAGCATTCCTTACATTACCTGGGTGGAAGGGAGGAGAAGGAGTCCGAATAGGGGATGTGATAGGCCTACTAAAAATTTGTGCTTTTAGGGCATGTTTAGAAGTGTGGTATTCATATGATTGTCTCGGGTAGCGCATTCTAGAGGGCTGGTGCAGCATGAAGAAAGTCTTGACAACATAGGAGGTTTGAATTATGGAGGATAGCTGGAAGACCATAGAGCACAGGTAGGGTGGTAGAAACAGATGAAGGAAGATATGTAGGAAGGTGCAGCACTGTGGAGAGCCTGTGGGTAAAAGGGAGAAGTCTAAATTGTATTATATAGTGGATGGGCAAAACAAAAATTAACCTTAACATGAGTTTATCATTATGTAGACACAAGTCTCATCATCTATAAGTGAATTAATGGAAAGAAATACCCTAGGGGAAAGTGGACAGTCCCAGTTATATAGTCTGAACCTGGACTCTCTAGAAGATATTGTAGTCCTTTAATGGATCAAACCCCTATTAAATAGCATTTATCTTTCTATTTTACAGACCAATGATGCAGTTGGAGCAATGTGGAACTGGCTTTATTTCATCCCTCTCATCATCGTTGGATCCTTCTTCATGTTGAACCTGGTTCTGGGTGTCCTGTCAGGGTGAGTTTCTAACATGACTGTTTTTGAGAGCAGTTTTTGTATTTTTCATACACCCTTAGACCTTCACACCACATATGAAGCCTAGGTTTATCATATATGGTGAGAAATATTCCACCATTTAAGCCAAATATACCCATAGGGTTCCATTGACAAGAGGTGCAAAATGTATCCATTGGCCTCTGTTGATCTAGTACACACAGGTACACCTTCTCCTGCAACATGGACTTATAGACTATGATCATCCATATGATGGTAGGACCTATACATTGCATGTTTTGAGCCATATATTGGAAGTATCTACAAACATATACCTATAACACACGGCTGGACATATCCCAATGTAGAGTCATACGCTTTTCCATACAACAAAAAAGTTATACTGACAAATACCAGATAGATGGAGGCAAAAAGACACTCTTTTGGCCATTTTTGGGTCAGTGGGACCCTATTGGTGTATGTTGTTGGATGTTTGGGCATATATAGCAAATGTAGGCTACAAATTGAGCAGTGATCATAGCTGTCTATAGTCTACCACTTAGTATAAGGTTTTTGTACATTGAAAGTCTTTTAGATAGACATCCTTCCGTAGGTCTACAGAGTGGGATAAGTCAGTTTTTTTTATATTGAAGACTCCACCAATGCATACTTCCAACATAAGCTCTAAAGTGATGTGAACAGATCCTTATTCTTCAAATAATGGATCTTAATCTTGTAGATAAAACAGTTTTCAACCAGAAATGGGCCAGATTTATAATCGATCTTGGAAATCTTACTTTTATAAGCCAAGACGCAAGACACATCCAAAATACTGTGGGACAATGATGTCTCCAATGTCTCCAAATATTGAACAGTAATCCCCACTATGCTCAACCATCCATGAAGTACCTGTACAGTCTACAGTATAACCCCCACATAGACAACAATTCTGATTTCGAGACATTTTGATCTTGAAGCAAGGTAGAAGGCATTGAACACCTGCTGGGCTTCTTTTCCATCATCAATTTGAAGATTAGACTGGAAACAGGGCTTTTTGCCCAAAATTGGCCATATAGTCTACAGTCGTGCACCTTAGGACTTGCAGACAGGTTTCTTTACAGCCTTACCTTATTCCTAATGCATGTACAGAACCCCCTCCTTGTGAGAAATCCTCTCTGTGTGTACCCATTGTGTTAGGGCCCCCCCACTAGTGCAACTTGTTTGCTGGCAAGTCTTGGAATGACCTATCACTCGGCCCTACGGGGGGTAAACAGAAAAGCACAGGATCTCTCTGGCTGCCTGAGCTCCCGGACTAAATTATTCATCAGAGAAAGCAGAACATGACATACGTCCAAGGGTCGTTATCCTTTTATCTCTATCTCCCTCCCCGGCTACCTTCTCTATTTTAGTCCTCGCTTTCATTTCCCTCTATTCCTGTGAATCGTTCTCTTTTTAATGCTTGGAATATTAAAGCAAATATGTCTTCTTATTGACCTTTATGTAAAGTATATTAGGTGAATCACTGTCCCATGGAATCGGCAGCAAGATCTACTTTGTTCTACACTATACGTTGTATATATTCCATCCACCATTAACCCTCATAATTCTTCCTCACACAGTCTTCTTGATTTTTTTTTTTGCCAGACTAGACTTGTTTAAAGGGGGCTTCCACTTTCATAGTGTCCTTCAGAAGAATATTTGAACCATAATGGAAAATGCTCTCCTTTGAATCAGGTCATAAATATATATATGTTTAGATTGTGGAGTCAAAACCGAATCCCATATTTGAGATTCACGAGATTTTTTATAGGGGGGAGGTGGGTAATACTAAATTGGGATCTCAAGTTTCTATTTCTGTTTTTATACACCCTAAAATTGTATTTGCTTTTGCAGCTGCTGCTTGACATTGACATATATAAACATTTATCAAAAATGGTCAATTTCGACCATCCATCATTCATAAGGTGAATGATTCTTTCACAATGGCTGACAGTAGACTTGTGCCTGCCTTTAATGTAATAGGCATAGTTGGAAAGTGTCAGTTGTGGTATTGCTAGGTGTATGGCATTAGTGGCCAAAGTCAGCTGATGATTTACCACTTTTCAAAACCGACTCCCAATCGACCAGTTTAATATCCCCCGCAGTGGCCAACCATTGTGTTATACCTATGGCCAGGTTATGACCTCTGTACTCCCCATGTACAGTCTTTCACTTGGGGGAGTTTATACGCTGTGCTGGTCACCACCACAAGATATACAAGGCAATACAAAGATGATAGAGAAGCTGTATATGTCTAAAATTGGATTAGCTGCCTAGTATCACATGTACTGAGCCCATATACCCCCTAGCCCCCCTCTCTACTGTGTAGATAAGCCTAGACCTTTCCAGAAGTTAAGAGAAGTGCTTGTGTTGTGCACATCTTCACGGGTCACTGAGTTGGAATATGACCACGCAACCTTGTACCATAGGGCCTCCATAATAATAGTCTACAAAGCTGGAATTCAAATGGGAGAATGATGAAGGCTAACAAAACCAACCCTTTCTAACACACCACACCCCTACTATTCCCTAGGAATGTACCCCTTGAACATCTTGTGTTTCCAATTTATATCTGCCCTTTCCAAAAAGTCTCAACTTCTATTGCGAATGGAGTCAAGTATAGACTACTGAAATCTGGCGTATTTGCACCCTTGAACAAAGCAAACCATAGAAATCCCTTAGCATCTAATGCGTGACTCTACTCTAAACAAACCACCAAGAATGGTCCATACCGGATAAAACGGACAAATTTAGACTGGACTTGTATGATTTGGTGTCGGAGAAGGAAACTACAACCAAAAATAAACATGGTTGATAAGATCCTATTCACTAATGTGCCTTTGAACATTAGCACTTGGGGTTGGATATTGGTGGAGTCATCTTAAAAACATCTCATGGCCCCATTGGATCATGCTTTGGCTTTGGTTTTCTTTTATGGCATAGACCACTATACTATTTAGATCCTTCTGAGCTAACCATTGGTATCTACTGTAACAGTCTCATATTCATGCAGATTGCAATAGTTTTGTACAGATAAATTTACAAATTTCTTCATTTTTGTGCACAAAGTTTATATCCGTCCAATATCAATAGCAGACTTCAACTCGTAAAGTTGAACTTTTTATATTTTTATAGTCACCCTTCCTGAATAAAGAAAACCCATTATTTTGTTACTCTATTGGGATTATTTGTATGATTTGGCTTCATCAGAATCTTAAAAATCCCACAGAGACCAGAGTTATCATCTACGGGAAGAGGCGCTGTCCCTCGAGGCGCTTTGCCTTTATCTCACTTTTTGCTAGACCATTGTCAATTAAACACTTTCAATGAAATTTCTCACATTAGAACGACTAAAAATAATACATCTTGGCAGAATCAGATGAGAGGCGTCCACTGTTTGTCGGCTTTCTTTAACACGATTTCGGAAATCTTTTTCCGTCTTGCAGAGAATTCGCCAAAGAACGTGAGAGGGTGGAGAACCGTCGGGCATTTCTCAAATTGAGACGGCAGCAGCAAATTGAGCGTGAGCTGAATGGATATCTTGAGTGGATATTCAAAGCAGGTGAGATTCATTGCATTGACCTTTTATCCACAAATATTACCTTTGCCTGCTATTTATTTTCTACAATGTGAGTTCCTTGGAAGGTTTTCGCTCTGCTCCATTAGTGCACCAATATGATAAGCGACTGAAGCTCGGCCGCATCATCTAATTGAATCAAAATCAGCCCAAAATTCACCTCTTGTCTCATCAGGGGTTTGGCCTTCTGTTCTGTCCCCCATGCTTTACACTGCAGGTGTGTTTCTAAGTACATAAAGGTGTGCAACTTCCTGTAAGTGCCAGTACCTGGCACAAGGACAAGGTAGCAAGGGTTGAATTTTCCAGAATGTATATGTGTTATTGCTTGGAGTAAGGTGATGGCGGTAATTATTATTTTATTGTATTTTTTTAAAAATAATTTATTATTATAACTTATTTTATTGGTGTAATAATTTTTATCTGGCATATATTTGCTCCACAGAGGAAGTCATGCTTGCAGAAGAAGACAAAAATGCAGAAGAAAAATCCCCCTTAGATGGTAAGTAAGCGTTATCATCATATGCAAACAAGGCAGTAGACAATTTCCATCTGCCCACATCACAATGGGCTAGGCATCGGGTCTCTTCTTTTGCATGTTAATATAAACTGCATCACAAAGTGTTTAATTTTCCTGCAGCGCCTCCAGAGGAGAAATACACTGTAATGGACTTCACACTAGAAGAGTGCAGTTCAGTAACACATTTATTGATCAACCCATCAGAGTTAAGTTATACAGGTTACAGGGCCCTGTAATGTTGTAAAGTCCAGTGGAGAAATGAAACATTACACAGTTCTCTATCAAATCAATGGGTGGTCCGTGCAATGTGTGGATATGCCAGGTCCTCCACGAGCCTTGTAGTTACACTCATGACTGGAATAGAAGACCTCCCTAAATTAAAGGGGTTTTCCAAGTGTAAGATATTGATGACTTATCATTAGGACTAGACTAGAGATGGACAAATTTCTCAAGATTCAACTCATTTTGAGTTTGGATGGCTCAGGTCCCAAATTCATTTTGGGTTGTTCTGTATGAAGCAGAAGTGAAATTATTATACTCTGGCATGTCTTCAACCCTACCAAAGTATTATAGGTGAAGGCCAAAAGGATGTGTAAAATGTAAATAAAAAATTATACTCTCTTTCCCTCACTTCTTTTGGGCTTCCTTGCGGCGTCCAGCGTGCTTGCTTAGCCTCCTCCATGACATAACGCACCTGGAGTCACCACTGAGGCCTGTGTTTGGGCATATAGGCACTCCAAGACGCTTAGTGTGCTCATTTGACCACTGTGGCCCGATCACAAGCCTCATTGCTGATCCCAGGCACATGATGTCGCCAGGAGAGCGTTGGATGCCACAGAGAGGCTCGAAAGAGGTGAGGAAAGGTGATAATACCTCCACCTATTATACTATACTTATATTGTATATAATAATTTACCACAATGCACGTTTCAGCAATTCAGCAATTTTCCAAATCTCCATTTGTTTGGTTTTGTTAAAAACCAAACAATTTGGAATAAATCAGGTCAAAGCCAGCTCAGAACAGATTGGTTCACCCAACTTTAACAAAAAAAAAAAAAAAATTGTTCTGAAGGACCTGTCCCACACTACACATTGCGATGAATGGACACTGTTTAATGTTTATGTTCCCCTGTGGTGGCGCTGCTGGGTGACTGAACACATAATTGTCAGATTTCCTCACAGATTACAGTAGATGACTGGAGGTCCCAGTTGCTTTCCCAGGTACTCTGACAAGTAGGGATTGTCCAAAGTGGAGAAGTCCTAAAATGGTGGTAATTATTGCAGAAATACTATGACGGCATGTGTAACCTCTGGGTGCTGGACGGTAGACAGAGCTGTCCATCATCCTACCAGCTGGTGAATGACAGCTTTCCTGAACGAGTCCTCATCACATGAGGTGTTTTAATTTCACAAGTCACTTTTAATTTTCTGCCTGGAGACGGGATGTACACAGTGCGCGTTCTGCCTGTTACTTCATCAACTTAAAGGGCTGCCAAGCGTACGCTTCCAACAGGAAGTGATTATTTTCTAACATAGTGCAATCCAATAAATAATATATCTGCTCCTCTGCCTTGCAGTACTGAAAAGAGCAACCATTAAGAAGAGTAAAAACGACCTCATACACGCCGAAGAGGGTGAGGATCACTTCACCGATATCTGCTCTGTTGGTGAGTCAGACATTGCCGACAGCAGGTTCTCTACATAGGTGATCTGTGTGACTGATCCAGCCCAGGTGCCAGCGATCAAGGTACAATACTTACATAGCCCATAGACAAAAGTGGGAAAAAAAGAACCAGGATAATTCCTTTATAGGGATTGTCCAGGAATTGGAAAAAACCATGTGTAGGCCGGGGAAGTGCAATATTACAAACAGAATAAAAAAATACCTTATCCTGGAGCTCCATTGTCTGTGGCTGGCAGTCTCATGCCGTGGCAGCACTGCTGGAAGTCCTGCGCTGCACGTGGCTACTGAGACGTGTCACTGGACTTCCAGCAGTAAGGCCACAGCACAAAACCAGAAGGGCACTGGAGGCAGGAAATAGCTAATTCACTTTACTGTTACTGTAAAACACAGCGTTGTTTTATGCTGCATTTCCACAATATGTGGCCAGACTAACTAAAAATCCCACTGGTGGTTGGCAGAGGTAAAAAATAAAAAAAAGCAGGTATGCTCACCTATCACAGTGCTCCGTTCAACCAGAAGGGCTGCTGTTCTGGAAGTGGTGAGGCTTCCGTGACTACTGTGGGCCAATCTCTGACCTTATCAGTCACATGGACATGAGTGGTGACATTAATGTTGATGACACGTGCACATGTGAAGGCTGAGGCCAGTGATTGGCCGACAGAGGTCATGGAAGCCTAATCACTGCCATTCCAGATGGGACCAGAAATGGAGTCGACGTGGGCTGTGCTGGTGAAATGGGGTTCCAGGGGTAGGTGAGTAGGTCTTCTTTTTATTGTCTCTCAGGTACCAGTGGGTTTTCTGGGTAGCCCTGAAATTCCCTTTACGAAGAGATCAATGACTTTTTAAACTGAGTTAAGTCCAAAATATCAAAGGATGGAAGAACCGTAGCCTGGATCCTTAGTGAGGACCGGTGATGTCAGCAGTTTCATTTAATGTTACATGCTCTGCCAATTCTCTGGCTGATTTTTGGTGGAAACAAATCTACTTGAGGGTCTACCCATAGTCTACCTTCTCAAAGTGGACAGAAAAACCCTCGGCTGCCGGACCTTGGCTATAGAACATCTTTGTCTAAGAAACCAATTTGCTTCCAGCATCACCAGAGGTGTAAAGGCAGCTCATGTGAGGTTGTCAGAGCCCCGCTGAGTCGAGATACAATACTTTCTGACATGTTACAATAGATAGATCATTAAAGGGTGACTCAGTTTCCCTTAGGCACTGTTCACAGGCTCCATTGCACTTTTCTTAAGACTTCATAAGAAAACTGGTGCTTTGGTTCCCATCAAAGTGACAAACATTGTGACATCACTCAGTGCACCCCTTTATAAGTCACTTAAGTCCATGGTGTCATAATTCATTCTAGATTGTGTTGCAGTTTCCAGTATACGCACAATCCATGACACAGGTGTGAAAAGAGCCTTAAAGGGGTTGTCCCACAATATCCTGTGATTGGTTGATCACTGGGGGTTACACTGTTAATGAGACTGAAGTGGATAGCCAAGTGCTGTACTGTCCATGCTACCTACTGCCTTTGCACTGACGGATACATGATCCCGTTCTAATGACCAATGGGGGTTCCCCGTGGTAGCGAAAGGATCCTTCAGAGTATAGAATATGATTGGTGACAAAAAAAATTTAGCCAGGAGTTGATCAACAGGAATAAAATTGCTTTTAAGGTAATAAAACCATAAAGATGGACAACAGTTTAACATTATCATGGTCAAAGTTAATCCCATCCCGCAGCTATGTGTATATAAAGTTGTAGTAGACTATGGAGGACTAATATCAGAATTAGTTGGAGGTCTCCAGAACCCCTCCCCATTTTCAGACGTAATATCTACAGCTAATTCTACATAGAATGACATCATGGCCACCGTACCAAGCTTTCTCACATTAATTCTAATCAATCCGTATCGCCATTTAATCCTGTTTAATCTATATTACTATTCAGTGTGCAGAATTCTCATGCTGGGAACCGAGATTAATACCAGAATAATTACAGCTAGGATTTGACTAACTGCATACCATTACAGGAAAACTATTATCAGGATTCCATTTTTTACTACATTGTATTAAATATAATTGAACTTTGTGTTATATTTAACCAGACAACGTGAGTACGACTTGTATTTTTTTTTCTGCTGTATTATAATGTGACCGGATGGAGTTTTTCGCTGTCTATTTAATGTGGTTAAACAGATTGTCTAGGAATTATAGAAAAGTTCTGCACCGCTGTATAGTCTTGGTCACTTTTCACTCTTTTGCTGGGACTCGCCAGGCCAGAAGAGGAGAGGCCAATCAGTGGCCTCAACGGTCGCTGGTTACGAACCACTGAAGTATGTGAGTGATGTCACCGATCCCTCTCTAGAGATCATGGAGGTCAGTGATTGGTCTCGGTGGTCATTTGAACCTCTCTGCTTCTGGCTTGGTGAATCCCAGCAAGGGAGGGGACTAGGACCAGGACTCCTGAAGGCCTTAGGATGAATGTATAGAAAATGGAGCACTTAAGCCGTTTTCCTCTTATCTCAATGTTTATAATACAGTGCCTAGATAATATTGCCATATACAGCCCATATAATGCCCATGGAGTCCAATAAATTCTCCCTTAAAAGTTCTTATAATACTTCTATGTGGTTCCCACATACTACGGCAATTTAGTTTCCAAATAATACCACCATATACTAGTAAATATTACCGCTAACATTGCATTGTAAGAAGTAGGCACCAAAACATTCAGGTAAGACTGCCATGAAACCCCACTTCTCCAATACTATATCTATTGAGGCCCAGAAAGCAGGTAGTATGGGAAGTGATCCATGGAGCAAACATGGTGAATGTATTGAAGCTTCCTAGGGTCAGAAATATATATATATATATATATATATATATATATATATATATATATATATATATATATAGCTCCAAATATCTCAGTTTCTTTTTGGCAAACCTATGACATGTGTGAGGTGACACTTAGAGCCCTCTCTGTGGGCACCCATCTGAGGAATAGATTGTACTGTGTGAGGCCACTTTGCAGAAGATTGAACTATTGTACTGTGTGGGGGCTACTGTGGAGCAAATTGTACTGTGTGGTGGCCCCTCATTATTTATATCATACAGTATCTGTTTTATAGTAGATGTTATATTAGTACAGGCTGTAATAACATTGCTCGGTCCCTATAAAACAGATCCTGTGTGATATAAATAGTGAACATTACTTGTTCAAAATTATGCCAAATGCAAACTATTACCTTTTGGTACAAAGTTGTTTGTATTATTGAAAGCTCTCTCCCTGTTCACACCATCGTATTTTGCGGGTCCATAACTGTCCGTAATTGTTCATCTGTAGAATACTACGATTATATTGCCGTGTTGACAATCTGCGATAATTTAGTGGGTTTTATATTGCAGTTTGGGTACTCGGTCTCTAAAAGGTTCACCATCACTGTTCTAGGGGTAGGGCCACATGGGTCAGATTTGCAAGACGTCTTCATGGCAAACCAGAAGTCACTTTCTTTATGCTTGTTTATTCACTTAGAGGTTTTCAGTTTTTTGTGTGGCCAGATGTATTATTATAGTCTAGAGGGGAATATCATGGGTTTTTTTGGTGGTTATGTGACTTTTTTATGTTTTTGGATCAATGATGCTCGCAGGACAGGTACGCGCACCTGCGCAGGGCGGTGGTTCATGACCATGTCTTTCTTTGTACCAGCCACACTGTTTTGACAGTGTTACATTGTGTACTTGTGCCCAAAAAGACACCACCAGATGCTTTTTTGATTCTGGAACTGAACTTTACTTATCTAGATACAAACAGCAGTAGACAAGATGCAGGATAAGGCACCCAAGGCTTCCTAAGGCCTAGTTCACATGGGTACGGAATAGCGTATTTTGGTCCTGATTTTGATGTGGGAAGCCGTGTCAAAATCGGGACCAAAATACGCCTGCCACAACTGTCAGTCACGGCTTCCCGCTCCGAAGTAGCGGGAAGATGCTGCGGCTCAATGAACAGCGGAATCTGCCTGAAGAAAGGGCAGCTCGCTTCTTTTTTCCATGAGCAGCATGTCTCCATAGACCACCATTGTGAGGGGGTGGATTATGACGTGGATTCCGCGCCAAAATCCGCCCCCTCAGTCCCCATGTGAACAAGCCCTAGGAATCACTCACATGAGCAAGTGGATATCCCTCCTGACTAGGACTCCAACTCCACTGATTCGATAGCTACTTCCCAGGATCACATAGACCAGGGGTCCTCAAACTTTTTAAACAGTGGGCTGAAGGCAGAGCAGATCGCACATACATTGGGAGTGGTGCCCTCCAATAGGTAAAGTGAAGTACGCTCCATGGCGTGGCCCGAGCTCCCCAGGAGCTTCATTATAAATGCACGCCTGCTGGCGTTGTCGGCGGGCCAGACAGAAGTGCTTGGCGGGCCGCATGTGGCCCTCGGGCCGCAGTTTGAGGACCCCTGACATAGACCAACCAAATTAAATGGATTCCACTTGCAAAAATCCCGAAAAGGCACGAAGGCAGCTCTTTGTGCACTCTGTCCCCCTGGATAACCCAACCTTATACTGCAACTAGTATGGAGTCATACCTTGGGCATCTAAAGGACTCCTTACATGGTACAACGTCTAAGCATAACCAATGTTCTGCTCCTGCAGAGATAGTCCGGCAATGCACACCTTGCACAGCTGACAATAACACTATAAATAACCGTATATATATATATATACATATATATATATATATATATATATATATATATATATATAAAGGACGGTGCACACAATATTGGTTAAACACCACTTCTGGAGAGATGACAACTGTCCTTCCATAGGGATTCAACATATGTCCATTTATCACTCCCCACCTAGGGTTGTCTAACAAGGTGATTAACCCTTCACCTCCTTACAAGTAGACCTGAATAAGTTGTGTGAGGTAACGTGTTGGTGCTATGAAATAGTCTTATTCAGAGGACATCAGCTCAGGTACACGATCCCCTCCATACCAGGGGCAGAGAATGGCTGCGGCATCTCAGTCAGTCACGAGCGCGGTTGTTGCAGATATAAGGCTAAAGTGAACGTTTACTCATTTACGAGACACCCACTGAATTTGTGCTCGCCGACGCCTCGAAGGATTCCCCCAGTGGAAATAAAGCTCTTTGCAGGAATGTCAGGAGCAGCTGATTCCACACAGCAGCCAACTCTGAGAGCCGCCTGCACAGAGGCATAGCACATCAGGGCCAGATTCTGGTCATACTGACACACCGAGCAGGTCCATTACAGATGGATTACTACAGCCTGTGCCAGCCACTTTCCCCCTTGCTCACTGATCAATAACTTATCGATCCTTCAGTTCCTGGAGGCGGGTGGAGGCTTTCAGAATTAACCCTTTGTACTATTTTTCAAAGGGTTACAGCCAGCTGAAGGGATAGGCATTCACTATGCCGATGGTCTTTGTTTTTTAACTATATGATTGGATTGTGAGCAGAGGGGATCTGGCTCAAGTTAGACTCATCCCACTTCTTTGGCAGGCTCTCCCACAATATTGATTCCATGGGAATCAATGGAGGGGACACACCACAAAACCTATGCAGAGTTTTTCGCTAATTCTCCTTCCACTTATATTGGAACAAATGAACAAAAAAAAATTTCTAGATTCGATCCCCCTTCAGCACCTCTATATGGAATGCAGACCCCAGACCAGTCCCCCTAATCAAATACAGACCTCAGACCAGACCCCCCCCCCCGCACTCTATACAAACTCCACAATAGACCTCCCTTCTATACAGTCCTCAGACTAGACTCCTATTAGTATAGAGCACAGATCTGACCCTCTGTGTATACAGACCTCAGACCAGACCTCCATGTATATAGACCTTCTATTTATACAGTCCCTAGACAAGATCCACAATAATCAAACCCCATACCCTCATCAATTCGTGACCACAGACAACCCCAGACAGTCAGGACCAAAACCAGACACCCTTCATCTAGACCACAAACCAGACTCCAAAAATACATACCCCAGGCTAGTACCCCCATCTAATTATTCCTACGATATATATATATTATATATACAGTATATATATATATATATATATATATATATATATATATATACACACCTCACATCAGAACCCAGACAAAACAGTCCATCAAGACTGCAGACCAAACCCCTATCGATACCTAGCCCCGACTAAACTTTCCCATCAATAAAGGCCCAAAATGTCTTGCCCATCTATGCAGACCCCAGACAAAATTCACATTACCCAGATTCCAAATCAGGTGCCCCATCCAAACCACAAACTAGACTCAAGACTAAACCTTCCCATCAATTCAGACCCAGGTCTTGTTCCCTCTAAATATGCCCACCCCTGACAAGATGATTACTCTCTTTAGTAAAACCCTGTCTAGACCCAAGACCCTCCAACAAATCCCACTCACACCCCACATACTGAAGCCTCCTACATCTAAATACCCTGCCAAGTCATAGTGGCTTGTTAGTGACCCCACCCCTGAGCACTCAGCACCTCACCCCACCAGTTCCCATACGGTATCATGATGTCATATTATAAGTAGTGTTGGCTGACAGGTATCATATCCATACTGACTGATCCTCTGAGTGACAGTATAGAAAAAGAGACTGAGAATCCAGGTTACAGCTGAGTGCAAATTGCTGCGAGCAGTCCAAGCCGCTCACGTTCCTCACATGCCGCGGGCTGAAGCCTTGGGTATCTTGTGCTTCATTTAGTCAGTCTGCTCTCATTTCATATACAGCCTAACCATTGTAAGACCTGAGACTGTAATAGCACGGTCAATGCGGATTTTACAGGGTGAATGTTCTCTATTCAGATGCCGGTAGTAGAAAGAAAAGCACAAGAGGTCAAGCATCATAAAATAAAGTGTAAACTATACCATTCATCATCACTGACAATCTAGCCCCTACTTTATCGTGCAAACAACATATTAGCCATGGGCTAGCAGTAGGTGGCATTGTGTTTTATTAACGTGGCGCCACCTGCTGCCCAAAACATAAAAATATAATTTCCAATTCAGAGATATGTTTCTGCCAGCACATTGGAAAATACAGTAAAATATAATACCTGTGTCTTCTTATATGGCAGAGAGGCTTTCAGGCCTCCTACACCTACAAAGCATTCACTAGGATCATCTGCTATTGCTAGCTACCTCTTCACCTATAATCCACTGTACAAGCAAGGTCTATGGATGGAGGACATAAAGTTAACAAGGGGACAGAGGACAGAACGGCTTAAAGTTTTTTCACTTTTCATACATACAAAAATTCAAGTGTCTATGTCCAACTTTAAAAGATTGGCTGCCGGCCATTAACTGCTGTCTCACTGTTTATACCATGAGCTTCCAAATACACTATTATGCAAACTGTAGACAACCAAACGATCACCCAAAGGACCTGAATGTAGATTCTCATTAAAATGTACAACTCAATGTACTCCTATGAGTGCAACAGTGCACATCTTGGTCTTAACGTGAATCCCTACCTTCTAACACCATCTCACAGTTTATATATTATTCCGTTCAACTTTGTATAAAATTATTAATCAGTTTGCACATTACTTATCCTGTACTGATCCTGAACTACATCCTGTATTATACTCCAGAGCTGCACTCACTATTCTGCTGGTAAAGTCACTGTGTACATACATTACTTATCCTGTACTGATCCTGAGCTACATCCTGTATTATACTCCAGAGCTGCGTTCACTATTCTGCTGGTACAGTCACTATGTAGATACATTACATTACTTATCCTGTACTGATCCTGAGCTACATCCTGTATTATACTCCAGAGCTGCACTCACTATTCTTCTGGTACAGTCACTGTGTACATACATTACATTACTTATCCTGTACTGATCCTGAGTTACATCCTGTATTATACTCCAGAGCTGCGCTCACTATTCTGCTGGTACAGTCACTATGTATATACATTACATTACTTACCCTGTACTGATCCTGAGTTAAATCCTGCATTATACTCCAGAGCTGCACTCACTATTCTGCTGGTGCAGTCACTGTGTACATACATTACATTAATTATCCTGTGCTCATCCTGTATTATACTCCAGAGCTGCACTCACTATTCTGCTCTTGGTACAGTCACTGTGTACATACATTACATTACTTATCCTGTACTGATCCTGTGTTACATCCTGTATTATACTCCAGAGCTGCACTCACTATTCTGCTGGTACAGTCACTGTGTACATACATTACTTATCCTGTACTGATCATGTGTTACATCCTGTATTACACTTGAGAGCTGCACTCACTATTCTGCTGGTGCAGTCACTGTGTACATACATTACATTTCTTATCTTGTACCGATCCTGAGTTACATCCTGTATTATACTCCAGAGCTGCGCCCACTATTCTGCTGGTTTAGTCACTGTGTACATACATCACATTACTTATCCTGTACCGATCCTGAGTTACATCCTGTATTATACTACAGATCTGTACTCACTATTCTGCTGGTGCAGTCACTGTGTACATACATTACATTTCTTATCCTGTACCGATCCTGAGTTACATCCTGTATTATACTTCAGAGCTGCACTCACTATTTCTGCTGGTGCAGTCACTGTGTACATACATTACATTACTTATCCTGTACTGATCCTGAGTTACATCCTGTATTATACTCCAGAGCTGCGCTCACTATTCTGCTGGTACAGTCACTGTGTACATACATTACATTACTTATCCTGTACTGATCCTGAGTTACATCCTGTATTATACTCCAGAGCTGCACTCACTATTCTACTGGTACAGTCACTGTGTACATACATTACATCACTTATCCTGTACTGATCCTGAGTTACATCCTGTATTATACTCCAGAGCTGCACTCACTATTCTGCTGGGACAGTCACTGTGTACATACATTACATTACTTATCCTGTACTGATCCTGAGTTACATTCTGTATTATACTCCAGAGCTGCACTCACTATTCTGCTGGTGCAGTTACTGTGTACATACATTACATTACTTATCCTGCACTGATCCTGAGTTAAATCCTGTATTATACTCCAGAGCTGTGCTCACTATTCTGCTGGTACAGTCATTGTGTACGTATGTACATTACTTATCTTGTACTGATCCTGAGTTACATCCTGTATTATACTCCAGAGCAGCACTCACTATCCTGCTGGTACAGTCACTGTGTACATACATTACATTACTTATCCTGTACTGATCCTGAGTTACATCTGTCTTATGTGTTCTCTGTTACCTTTGTTATGTTCTTTGTATAATAATATTGTGAATGTTATTCTTGTAACTCTTTATATTTGTACAATAACTACAGGATGTAACTCCAGATCAGTACAGTAGGAGTCCTGTAATATACAATATATACAAAGTGTCTCATTTGATCAATGTTACATAAATGGTCATTGACGGTACAGCTATACTGTATACTAGCTCTATCATATGAACTTTCCCCAGTATATAGGCTAGTTGCTCTATGAATATATTGGCTGTATATGCCTCAACGTCCTGCCTTGTAGAATCAAAGATGAATTGTCTCCTTTTTAAGTGACTCTGACCCTTGCAGGATTGCAGGGAGCTTCTTCTTTTACCATCGGGAAATAGAGTTCTATGTACAAAGCGCTATTGTCCAGGGTCGGCACTTCACAGGCTTTGTTAGATGAGTCATATCTAAAATTTGAGCACTGCGAAGTTCCCCCGTCCTCCTCTTTTGCTGTAACCTCAATATGTACGTGAGTTTCTGCTTCAGTGGCCAATCTTATAAATAATAAATTCTGGACAAGCAATGTATAATTAAGGTTGGAAACGTCTCCCTGGATTTCAGGACATCTCTGAACACCTTCGATTGGGTCTGTGGTTAACAACGTTACCAAAAATCCTTCAAGCCAATTACTGACTGATTGTGGATTATGTAGCCGGTGCTAATGTGATAAGAGGAGACATTTCCATTATAACGTCTTTCCAGATGTAACCGATCCCTTCACATTATGAGCCTCATAACTTCCTACTTAGACATCTGGGCTACGGGCGAGTGATTCCAGAAAGTAATAGAGCACATAAAGCCCTATAGTGATCAATGTTGTAGCTACCCTATGGAACCACACAATATGGCCGACCCCAGAAAGTGCATACAAGAATCAGACATGTTAGTGTTGGTCTTTCCATGTGGTAACCACCCCATAGTAATGATAAATGAGCACTTGTATAATTGTGTCCACCATTATAATATTAGTTCTGCAACCATCTTATATCCTTTATGTTTCAGTTCCTTGCGGTTTTCAAAAACTTTGCTTGCTTTTGGTCAATAGGAACATATACTTAGACCTAGCACTTATTTTGGCACCTATCTGGGCCCCATATTAGAAGACAGTCAGGGTCATTGAGCTGCCTATTATGTCCTCCTACCACTATCTTGCACCCTGTTGTTGGACTTTTTATACAAGCTGAGTTGGACCATATATTTAGTAGGTACATGGGGAGAGAAGCAGAATGCTATTTGAGGTCTTTGCATTCACATTTTTGAAGGGAACCATGTTGGAAGACATTTGCACACCATTGGCCCAGCTGTCGAGACCCCTACCGATTAAGAGAACAGGGAACCCATGTACCTGAAATGGTCACACATGCATGCTTCTCTGATCTTAAAATTCTGAGACACTGAAAGCACACAGTATAAGAGAAATGACTAAACTTGTGCTGTATAAAGGAACGTTCCATGCAAAACTTATACACGGTGCTATGCCAAGTGCAGTATTTTAGGGGTCCAGTTTTTATTGTGTTATGCATCCATCGGGTGCTGGTTCTTACTAAACATCCTTTTATACCGCACCTTAAAATAAGGATCTCCTTTGTGACTGTTTAAATACAAGTCAATGGTTTTTAAAATTCCTTGAAATCTAATGCTGTTTTTGAATTGCACCCCCTCCAGGTTCCCCTTTTGCCCGTTCCAGCTTGAAAAGTGGAAAAAACGAGAGCTCGTCTTACCTTCGACGCAAAGAGAAGATGTTCCGTTTCTTCATCCGCCGTATGGTGAAAGCCCAGAGTTTCTATTGGTTTGTACTGTGCGTGGTGGCATTGAACACTCTTTGTGTTGCCATTGTACACTACAACCAGCCTGCATGGCTCACCAAAGCCCTATGTAAGTAACAGTGACAGCCATTATGGGCAACATTGGGTATTCACTCCAACATTTAAAAAACCTGTTTAAGATCAATCTTGTTATATACGATAGATAGATAGATAGATAGATAGATAGATAGATAGATAGATAGATAGATAGGAGATAGATAGATAGATAGATAGATAGATAGATAAATAGATAGGATATAGATAGATAGATAGATAGATAGATAGATAGATAGATAGAGGGAGGGAGAGATATTAGATAGATAGATAGATAGATAGATAGATAGGAGATAGATAGATAGATAGATAGATAGATAGATAGATAGATGATAGATAGGAGATAGATAGATAGATAGATAGATAGATAGATGATAGATAGATAGATAGATAGATAGATAGATAGATAGATAGGAGATAGATAGATAGATAGATAGATGATAGATAGATAGATAGATAGATAGATAGATAGATAGATAGGAGATAGATAGATAGATAGATAGGAGATAGATAGATAGATAGATAGATAGATAGATAGATAGATAGGAGATAGATAGATAGATAGATAGATAGATAGATAGATAGATAGATAGGAGATAGATAGATACCATGAATTTCTTTTACAGTTTTGCTCTTTCTTGGATATTGCCCCACTCATTATAAATATCATCTCTAAGAGTTTCTACATTTCTGATATTTTGTGATGTGGGTTACACAAAAGTTATACAAAGATAAAATGGGAGCTACACAAATCTCCCATTGACGACCCAAAACATTCAAGACACTGGTGAAGGTCCCAGCATCCACCAACAATTGGATATTCTAGTAACCATATCATTTTTTAAAACGCTACATTCCTTTTAAAAGGGCTTGTAGAAGATTAGACAAACCTGGCTGCCATCTTCCAGAAACAGTGACACATCTGTTCATGTGTTGCGCCTTGTATTGCTGCTGAGCTCTAATATAGTTGCAATACCACTTGCAACCTCTGGGCAGGTGTAGCGCTGTTTTTGGAAAAAAAAAGTCACATTTGTCTACTTCTTTACAACACCTTTAATTACCAGGGATATGGGTCTATTTCAGAAAAAGAAACAATCACTTCTGCGACCCTTTGTCACTGAGCAGGTGCTATGCAAATAACTTTTCTTCAGACTCCTTATTATAGATCATGTCCTAACATAAGGTTACTATTTATATCACCGATGACGTTTAACCTACTTTTGCTGCAGGGAAATATATATCTAAGTATTGTGTGTGTCGGGAAAATTGTTTCAGGTCATGTGAGCAAGACTGAGCTTGTGTGCGCTCTTGGAAATATATAATGGGTCATATACATATGGAGTGTAATAGTGTTTCAGGTGGTTCATGACATTACAACATGGCTGCCTCCTATAGGTAAAACAAGATGTATACTTTGAATAAAATATATGTACTCCCCCCTTCAGATTTTGCAGAGTTTGTTTTCCTGGGGCTTTTTCTGACGGAAATGTCCATGAAGATGTATGGCCTGGGGCCTCGAAATTACTTCCACTCATCCTTCAACTGCTTTGATTTTGGGGTAGGTTCTTATATTTCTGTAGACTGCTCCCAATCTGAGTGGGTATATCCCAATGGGCCCAGTCTGGATGCAGCAGCAGAAGAGCCATTGGTTGGAGACTACTGTGGTACAACATAAAAACAGCATGCTATGGGTGAAGGATTGGGCACACTGACCAGTGTCTGCTTACCCTTATATCTGTTAGGAACATGTGGTAGGATTACTGTTACACATATGCTTTAGCAAGGGGGCAACTAGCCTGTTACCCATACCACGTTATTATAATCTGAACCTAAACAAGTGGACCACATGGCACGGTGGATATTACAATGTGTTTTGCTATCTGTAGGCAATAAACACCATAACAAAGTGCCACATTCCTGTTACAGGTCATAGTCGGAAGTATTTTTGAGGTGATCTGGGCGGCAGTAAAACCAGGAACATCATTTGGGATCAGTGTCCTCCGAGCTTTACGTCTTCTCCGTATCTTTAAGGTTACAAAGTAAGAAACTTCTGTTTCAGAGAATGTTTTGCAATTGTTTTCTGCACAAAATTACACAACTGTCTAAATTTACTCAAATTTTCATGTTTACTAGACTAAATCCATTGATACCTTTTGCTTCCAGGTACTGGAATTCTCTCAGGAACTTAGTGGTTTCATTACTAAACTCCATGAAGTCCATCGTCAGCCTGTTGTTCCTGCTTTTCCTCTTTATTGTAGTCTTTGCTCTTCTTGGGATGCAACTTTTTGGGGGACAGTGAGTATTATAAAAAAAATTCTTATGTGGCTTTAACTTTCAGATTTTCTCACACCAGGAAGCTGCGGTATGTGTAGCTGTTTGTTGGTATCTACACTGTAGAGTTGATATATCTGCTTTTGTGGCACTTTGTGGTATGGAGTTTACACATTAGTAGATGATTTTCTATTTCTTAATAATAAAAAACTGTGGTATTACATAAAATTGTCTCCTTTTTTGCAGATTTTACTTTGAAGAAGAAACACGAAATACAAATTTTGACACCTTCCCCACAGCCATATTAACTGTGTTTCAGGTGGGTACTTATGGCAAGCTCTATGCAACCTTGGTTTTTAGGCTACTAGAGCTTTCACTTGTAATGATGCCACATTGAATATGGTTTTACCTTATGACCTCTTACCATTTTTAATTTCGCTGTTAGATCCTGACAGGAGAGGACTGGAACACCGTCATGTACTTTGGCATCGAGTCACAAGGAGGCGTCAGCAAAGGAATGTACTCCTGTGTTTATTTCATCATTCTCACATTATTTGGAAACTGTATCCTTTATAACCCGACCATGCAGCCTTTTGTGTTCATAGTAAAAAATCTATCTGAAATTTTTTTTTTTAAATTCTATCTCAGTTTTATTTGTCGGGGTGCAACTGGACTTGCATTTTCAACTAGGGTAGGAACAGGGATAAAAAGACACAGAACTGCACTTGGCTGAAACCTTATGTGGATGAAGTTCCTAAATAGCTTATTACTTGGCTGTATAGCATTAGGGGCAATAAAATAGCTTCAGATTGGGAAACTCCCCGGCATACATTAGTATATAATAAGTGCAAAATACAGATTTGTAACTCTATTTCCGTCCTTAACTTCCGACCGTGTAAGATACTCTTCTGAATGTATTCTTAGCTATTGCTGTTGACAATCTGGCTAACGCACAGGAATTGACCAAGGTATGGGATTAGTTCTCTGGAAATCTCTGCTACAAATAAGTTCTTGGTCTGCCCATGTTAACTGTGGCCTGATATGACAGGAACATACACAGAATAGAAATTTCCCAGTACAGGTGTCCTGCTGCACCCCCGTCCTTACATCAGGAGCACATTAGTAAAAACCATGGACCACTGTTTTACTTCTTTTTAGGACGTCCCTCTGCTAGTCCTCTGCTCCTCTTGAAAATAACTCAGTCTGCAGGCTGGGACATAAACTGCAAACTGTTGTGGAATCCAGTTGTAAGTGTTCAGTTCTCCTGCAGTTGCCACCACAGGAAAAATGAAACATTACATGTTACCTATTGAAATTAAGACTGGGACCTCACGGAACGGAAACGCAGCGATTTGCGAAAAATTGCTGCGTTTTACAGTTAGGGCAAAGTGGATGGGATTCTAGTGAATCCCTTGGCCACTTTGCGGTAAAAACTGTTGTGTGGGCATGCCACGATTTCCAAAACTGATGTGGTTTTGGACATCACAGCATGTGAATTATACTTATGGAAATGCCAGCGGTTTCCCCATAGGTATAATTGTAGCTGAAAGTCCGCAAGGAAAACTCTGCAAACTTTCTGTCTAAAGTGCTGATGGAAGAAACGTGATGTGTTGCCGCCACAGTTTTTACCGCAGCGTTTTTTTTGCTGCGGGACGTCCCGTAGGGCCTTAGCTTAAAAGGGTTTTCTGGGCTAAAAACATTGATGATCTATGCTAAGAATAGGTCATAAATATCAGATAGGTGGGAATCCACAACCAGCACTCCCACCAATCAGCGGTTCTCAGCATTTGATGTACAGAAAATTAAGCAGGAAGCAAACAATGCTGTTCTCTGTTTAGTGGATGAACCGAGAAACTGCAGCTTAGTTCTAATTTCATTGAATGGGAATTGAACTGCAGTACCTGCTCAGGCCACTACACATAGAGAGCACTGCCTAATCAAATACTGAGAACCCCTGATTGGTGGGGATGCGTTAGATCAGTGGGATCTTTACGCACGTAATACATTGACAGCATAGGGAAAAAAGCCCCCCATTGATTTCAATGGGGAGTGCACGTATGCCGGCTGCCATTCAAGTCAATGGGAGCTACTTTTTACACGCTCATTCTGAACGTGTTTTTACAATCAGAATGAGCGCAGCGTTACATCGTGTGAAGGCTCTCTTAGGTTGAGTCCACACTACATTTTTTTGGAGCTCATTATGAGGCATTTTCCACCCCAACTGTTTCCTGTTGTTTTCAATGGGAGTCAGTGACCGATGCTTTTGCCATGGCTTCAACCATTACACATGGCCACAATATGATCAACCCCATTGAAGAGGCTGATCGGCATGTGAAAACCCACGACAGAAATTAACACCAGAAAGCATGTTGTGTTTTCTGCAGTGTTTTCAATGGGCAAAAATCCATTGGATTTTAACAATGACTAACAATGACAACACAGTGTGCACACAGCTTCAATCTACTTCTTACAGAGCCGGGTTTTCTGCCTCAAAAACAGCTCCAAAGGCATTTTTTTTTCAGCTATTTTTTTTACTATACCAGCTGAATAAAGAACTATCCTGCGCTAAATCTTATTGAAGACAATGGAAAAATGCAAAAATGGTGCGAAAAACTCCCCAAGACAGGCATAAAAAAATTGCTGAATTTGAGAAACAGCTCCAAAATCCTGAGCTTAAAAGAGAGCAGAGATTGGGGCTTTTTTTAATTTGACAAAAGAAGCAGTGTGAACTCACCCTGAGGGGAAATTGATTTCATATTTCATCTCCAGTAAGGGTAAGTACACATGGAGTTTTTTTGACAGGATTTTGACACCTTTGAAGCCGCCTCAGAATATGGACCAAAAAACGACTCCCGCGGCTAGCCACGACTGGATGCCGGTACAGTTCACTGGCATCCAGCCGCAGCATTCCGCTCCGCATTAGGCCCAAATAAATGGGCCTAGTCGGGAGGGAGTGTCGCGCCGCGGATTCCGCAGGTGATTCAGCTGCGGAATCCACGGCAAAATAGTGCAGCTCGCTTCTTTTTTCCGTGAGTTGGAAAAACCAGTAGCAGAATAAAGAAGTGAACAGCTCCTATTGAAGTCAATGGGAGGCATTTTTTGGGGCCGGATTCTGAGGTGGATTCCGTGCCAAAATCCAGTCCAAAAAACTCAGCTTAACTCCTCCATATCTAAGAGAGCTGCTGGAGAAAGGGTGCCACTTACCAATTACCCAGAGTCCTTATTAGCCATATTAAGTCTCTAGATGGACATGCTTGCGTTGTATTGTGGATTTTATTGTGTTTTGGATCACAAAATTAGTGTCTCCTGTTATAGGATGAGGAGGAGATGGAAGAAGCAACCAATCAGAAACTGGCACTTCAAAAAGCCAAGGAGGTGGCAGAAGTCAGTCCTATGTCAGCGGCAAATCTTTCAATTACAGCGTAAGGAGTCATACTGTACAATGTGCCCCTCTTCACAGCTTTCAGTCAGTGTACACTTCCCATTTCTGACTAAATGCCCAGTCTAGGTGCAGTCCACCAGCTCAAAAATCTTGTAGGCTATACGTGAAATCAGCTGTAGGGATCTAGATGTCTGATATCACTCCACCACATGTACACTGTAATTCTCAGGCTCTCTTTTCTAAAAGGGAAACTCCATCTTATACATATTTGTACATTCTTTAATTTGCATACAAAGTCTATATGGAAACCTCTGAATGTGCAAAACTTCTGTATGCCCTTAATATGATACAGAGGCATATTGAGGTTATCTCTGCAAGCCCCATGAATTTGACCCCCCCCCAAAAAAAAAAAAAAAATTAAAAAAAAATCATGGTATTTGCTAGCATGAATCCACATGTACATGGTATAGTTCAATATTTACTGCACCTAATGAGCCTTTATGGCAGCACACGGAGGTTGTGCAGCTGTGCGCTAAGAATCCACAATACTGCTTTGAGTGTGAGAGTTCCAATTGGGGGTCCTTTTTCTGTAGGGCATATGGAAAGGGGTCAAAAGTGGACAAACAGACGCAGTTGAAGCACATCTCACTTAGACACTAGACAGCACTTCTACATACATACTTAATACTTACATTCCTAATAGTAGCCTCACACCATGAGCAGAGGCAAAAGAACAAGACAATCTGTCAAAGCTCCCTCCAGCACATAGATAGATTAAAAAGCAGATGTGTAAGTCAGATGGGCGAGAATTCCTGAGCAGATGGACGTGGGTTTTACTCACGATGGATGCATAGAGATAGCTGCCTAAATTCACAGTCCAGCCTTTATGACTTCTGGCGATTTAATGCTGCCGCTGTGAAATATTACAGCCCCCCACTTAAAAGTGTCCAGAACTGCTGGTACTTTCAAAAGAGCCCTTCCCAAAATAGAGATAGAAGTAGAAGAAATTATAAAACAATTTAGTTATATCTGTTCCTAGAAAAGCTGGGTGATGATGACTAATATGAGCTCCTCCCCAGCTGTCTCAGAACCTTTAATACCAAATCTGCTCATATTCAAATCCATGATGTATTCTTTTTTTCCCTACATAACTTGGCAGATTTGTCAGGGATTCTGGGAAAGCTGAGTGAGAACCACATCACTGGAAGCAGAGCAGATATAACCAAAAATGGCTGAATCAAGGGGATGGGTTTATATCTACTAGTGAGTATTGAGGAAACTTTTAAATATAAATAAAATAAAAATGTAAAATATTATAGATAAGGCATTTTTTTTTTCAGTGCTAGGATCAATAACCTTTTCTCTATGGTAACATTCCATTAATTTGGCATTATTGGGACCTGATATGTACACTGAGCATATCTATAAGGACACGTCCATACTGTGTCATGCACTTTGCCTATTAACTCCCATTATAACAAATATTTAATGAATAGATATATGTGTTTGTGTGTATACCTAGTGTATACAGTTGAAACCAGAAGTTAACGTACACTATATAAAAAGACACATATGCTTGTTTTTCTCACTATCTGACATGAAATCAGAATAAAACTTTCAGGTCAATTAGGATTACCAAAATGATTTATATTTGACAAATGCCAGAATAATGAGAGAGAGAAAAAAATTTAAGGCATTTTTTTGTTCACTTTCTGCAAAATCAAAAATTGACATACACTAAGATTACTATGCCTTTACACAATTTGGGACAGCCCATATGATGATGTCATGTCTTTGGAAGCTTCTGATAGGTTTATTGGCCACATCTGAGTTAATTAGACACACCTTTGGATGTATTTTAAAGCACATGTGAAACACACTTTTCTTTTGTGTAACATCATGGGAAAATCTAAAGAAATCAGCCGAGATATCAGGAAGAGAATTGTGGAATTGCACAAGTCTGGTTCATCCTTGGGAGCAATCTCCAGATACCTGAAGGTGCTTTGTTCGTCTGTACAAACAATTATATCAAGATGGGAAGGTCCAGCCATCATGCTGCTTTGGTATGAAACGTGCTTTGGTATGAAATGTGCATACCCAAGAACAAAAGCAAAAGAGCTTGTGAAGATGCTGGCTGAAGCTGGTAAGAGTGTGTCATGGTCCACAGAGAAGTCAGTACTATATCGACATGGGCTGAAAGGCCACTCTGCAAATGCACACAGAAACAAAGACCTTAATTTTTTGGAGACATGTCCTGTGGTCGGCTAAAATAAAATGGAACTGTTTGGACATAATGACCATCATTACATTTCAAGGAAAAAGGGAGAAGTTTACAAGCCTGAGAACACCATCCCAACTATGAAACACGGGGGTGGCAGCATCATGTTGCGGTGTTGTTTTGCTGCAGGAGGGACTGGTGCACTTCACAAAATAGATGGCATCATGAAAAAGAACATTATGTGGCAATGCTGAAGCAACATCTCAAGACATCATCCAGAAAGTTAAAGCTTGGGCGCAAATGGGTCTTCCAAATGGACAATGACCCAAACCATACTGCCAAACTAGATAGAAAGTGGCATAAGGATAACAAAGTCAATGTTTTGGAGTGACCATCTCAAAGCCCTGATCTCAATTCTATTGAAAATTTATGGGCAATTCTGAAAAGGCAGGTGCAAGAAAGGTGGCCTACAAACATGGCTCAGCTACACCAGCCTTGTGAAGAGGAATGGGCCAAAATTCTTACCAACTATTGTGAGAAGCTTGTGGAAGGATAACCAAAACGTTTGACCCAAGTCACACAGTTTAAGGGCAATAGTACCAAATACTAAGACTGGCGGTATGCTAATAATTAGAGGTGAGCAAACACCATTCAAAACAGCCGTTTCGAATAGCACGCTCCCGTAGAAATGAATGGAAGCTGCCGGCACGCAGACTTTGCCGGTCGATTAACCCCCTGCGTGCCAGCTACGTCCATTCATTTCTATGGGAGCGTGCTATTCGAAACGGCTGTTTCGAATAGTGTTCGCTCATCTCTACTAATAATAGCTTCCAACACAACACCATCCTCTCCCAACCATCAGTGACATCCAAATGATGAAGAGTTAGTATACTTTTTATCTATGTGGGGTTGGCCACAGCTTTTATTAACACTGTTTAACATAAGGATAAACATAAAATTCATGTCCTTTAACCTTTTAAAACATACAAATATTATAAACTCTGTTTTTAAACCTTCGTCCAAACGCCACCGCTGGTAACCAGCAGGCATATGGACTATGACACCTTCTTCCACTGGGCACGGACTTCCACCAACTGCTGTGACAAAGAGTCCAGAAGCAGAACAGGTCTTCCAAACCAGCATTCTTTACCTATGGAAAACCAAAAAAATAAACCAGAGATGAGCAAGAGTTACCGGAAACCATCAAAAACCAGGGGGAGGGTGTTCCTGCTGCCAGACTGCAAAGAGTAAGTCCTCTTCCCAACTCTGGCATTTATACCTCTCCCTAAATCCCACCTTAACCATAGTTGGGAGATTGACACTATAGCACTTGTTGACTTACAGTTCCTGGCCATTATGTTAACCACTTTATGGTCTTCTATGAAATGTATGTAAATGTTTGACTTTGCAGAAAGCAATAAAATGCCTTTAAAAAATGATCTCACATTATTCTGGCATTTGCAAGTATAAAAAAATTTGGTAATCCTAATTGACCTAAAATGGGAAACGTTTATTCTGATTTCATGTCGAATAGTAAGAAAAACATGCCACCACAACCGCCTCTGTGACATAGGTCGGGCCAATATACGTTGATGTCCCTTCATTTTTAGGTCTACAGAACTATGTAGTCTACTATTTTTGTTATATTGGGAGCATATGGACAATGTATGCCAGTATATGTTCACATTGGCATATACGAGGAGTGTGTCAGGTTATACTCTCAGCATATACTGTAATACAGCATGAGCTCTGCTAGCCTCTGACTCAGTTCAGACTATTTGGGCCACTGTCTGGAGGTCTGGACTATTGGATGCCGGATTAAAGGAATGTTACTGTATGACTATTATTACATTCCTAGTTCTTTATGTAGTCAGTTTCATAGCTTTAGTATAGGTATCAGTAGTATGTATGAGCTATCTAGTTCAGTAACACCTAGGCCTCAGGCCTGAGTAGTGGTTTCCTTGTTGCCAGTAGCAACCAATCAAAGTTCAGCTTACATTTCCTAACCTGCATTGTAACAATTAAACACATACTCTGATTGTTTGCTAGTGGTCTTTCTGTATCTCAGGCTTGAGGCCTAATACATTCTTCATCTTGGCATGAGATTATTGTCCCCAAGGAGTTTTGTGGCCCTATAAAGTACATATCTGCAGGCTGAGTGCACATCTACAGGTCAGACTGTGTTCACACTACTGCCAAAAGCGCCATATGGAACATTCTTTAGCAGCTCCACGTGATTTGATGAGATGAGCGCTATTCTGCCCATCATAACAATGGATACCATGATGGAATTTTGACATAGTTGTGTCAGTCGTGTTACAAACTATGAGTAGTGTGAACATGATGTTCTGCAGCAGCTGGAACTCAATAATACACACTGTAAGTGCTGAAGAACCTCCCTAAAATTGAGAGGAAGCACTATGTGGGATATCTATGAAGAATGGTGTATTCGACGCCAATCTCCATATCCCCTGTGCCAGCGGAAGAGCTGAGCTGCCTCATTTATTGCAAGGCACACACCTTTTCCTAAATAAGGCGGCTCCTCTCCAGGGCCATACGCATGTAAGCATTGTGGATTTCACTAATCATTTGCATGCATTGCAACTACTGAGGCAATTTGCTTTCATGAAATGGCATGGAAGGTACAAAAACACCAGTTGTGCCAATTCTTTTGACAATTGTCATTTAAAAAATTACAAACCCGAGGTTGGCAAATCCACTGTAATAAATTTCCCCCGTTGGGTTGAGATATGAGACGTAACTTCCATTAAAAAGTGAACCGTGACAGACTGCTTCTAAAGGTAAAGATATGCGGTGCCAGTGTGGCGCCGCAGATCTTTGCGCAATCTTTAGTTTACGATATCAACAATTGAGACCACTGCAAGGGTTGTCACAATCTAATTGTTAAAGGGTTTTTCTATCAGGATGGGTGATAAATATATGATCACTTGGGGTCTGACTACAGGGGCTCTCACCAATCATGAGGACAGGGGTCCTCGACCGATAGACTGCTGTGTTTCGCGATTTCCGACAGTCTCATGTACGTGAATGGAGCAGCAGTCAAACACGTGGAGGTGAGCAGTGGCAGCCCAAGCCATCAGACATTTATCACCTACCCTGCAGAAAGGTAATAAATGCGGTTGTTTGTTGGCCGACCCCTTTAATAATTACAATGGCGACTATTATCATCAATCACAACCACTTCAGGTCATTCATACTCAGCCAGTATTGCTAGATGTGATCAGGATGTCAAAAAATAGCAGTGTTCAGACCTGCCCCAAGTAATAAATAAGGCGAATCTGAAGTGACGCTATTTTCTGTGAGGTAACGCAGGTCATTCGATAAAAATAAAACTTTTTGGTTATTTATTTGCCCGTCCCGTGAGTCAGACTGCCAGCAATTCCGTCCCTGAAATCTGAGCAAACAGACAAGATTTACGTCTAGAAGTCAAAGTGATAAAGAGGATCCTTATTCATTGTCAGAGGATTTAACAAGTTATCAGGTGACAAATTACAGTCGTGCGAGGATGGCATATCCTGTTCTGGTGGTACGGGCCGTCCGCAGTGACTCACTCCCCGAGGATTTTATTAATCAATATATCTACATCACGTATAGAGGCCTTGCCAATTTAACCATCTCAATACTAGAGACTTTACATTAGTTGACATTGAGTCATTGCTTGATCCTGTAGAGTCTTTAGTATAGATTGAGGCTGCTAGTCTGAAGAGCCAACACTTTCTATTAGAGATGAGCGAACACTGTTCTGATCAGCCGATCCGAACAGCACGCTCCCATAGAAATGAATGGAAGCACCTGTGACGCCGGCCGGCCGCCGGCAAAGTCAGCGTCACAGGTGCTTCCATTCATTTCTATGGGAGCGTGCTGTTCGGATCGGCTGATCAGAACAGTGTTCGATCATCTCTACTTTCTATGAGTTGACTTTTTTTTTTCTTTTTTTTTTCATTTTGGTATTTTAATTCTTGATGTGTATTTTTTTTTCCTACTGTGGTCATTGTGTTGTTAACCATACCTCCCAACCTGTCTGATGGTCAGATGTAGAATATACCATAGCTTAAAATAGAAATTCTCTGTACAGACTAAATTATGATTTATGGATTTATTGAGGGGATATAGACAGATAATAGATATTAAAGCAATAAATAGCTGTATATTCAATAGATGAATGTAAAATAAAATTAGGCAGTGCTCCAAAAGATGGTGTAGAAGGATGTGTGCCACTTTACACTCTCATAACGCTAGATAGCTAGATACATAAATAGATAGCTAGACAGACAGATAGAGTTCGCTATGAGAGAGATCGCTATGAGAGAAGTAGATAAATAGATAGATAGATACAATAGATAGATGATGGATAGATGATAGATAGATAGATAGATAGATAATAGATAGACGGATAGATAGATAGATAGATAGATAGATAGACAGAGTTCGCTATGAGAGAAATCGCTATGAGAGAAGTAGATAGATAGATAGATAGATAGATAGATAGATAGATAGATAGATGATAGATAGATAGATAGATAGATAGATAGATAGATAATAGAGAGACGGATAGATAGATAGATAGATAGATAGATAGATAGGGTAAATAACAAGGGTGTAGCTATAGGGGTGCAAAGGTACCAGGCCCTGGAGCCTCAGGGGGCCCAATGGCTCCTATACAACATAAGAGAACACCAGTATTATAGATAGCACATGTAGATTGGAGGGTTCATAACACAGTTTACGTTGAGACACACTAGCTTCATGTTATGCCATAGATAGATAGATAGATAGATAGATAGATAGATAGATAATTTCTCTTGATGATTCAGGACCAGGACACACCTCCTCCGTCCTCTCATACTTCCTTTTTCCACACGGTTCCTCTCTGACTCTTCCTCCTCTTCATCCTCCATGTTTCCTCCACACTTTCCTTCTTCTTCTGTGCTCCTTCTTCCGCCTCCTCCATCCATCCATTCACCTTCTGTTCTTTCCCTTCTGAATTCTGTTTTTTTAATGATTTAATTTGTTCTTTTTTGTTGTTTTTTTTTCTCGTCATAAAGCAGGAGAGAACCAAAGTTTTACTCCTTCCTTGCTCCAATATCCCAAGGCATCCCCATATGACTTGACTGTTCCCACCTGGAGTAAAACGTTGGTACCTTCCCGCCGTCCACATGTCCGCTATGATTTGATATATTTTGTTTCTCACTTTTTTTTCTTGCATGTGCAGTTTTGTAAAGCAAACTCAAGGTGCAATATCTCGCAGCCCGTCTGTCTCCAACGTTAATTCACCGTGAGTTGCCCTATGTTATGATATTCACTGTGTGGATTTCTGATTTATCGATATATCTAACAAAAACTATATATATATATACACAGAGCATATATATATACACACTTTTTCCCCTTCTTCAAACATTCATCTTCCTTGTGGGCGCCAGTGGTATGCCGACCTGAACACCAAGATGGTGCTTCATTGCTTCTCTAAAAAGTTTCTGCACAGCCACCGCCTTGCTGATACTGCCATGATTTCATTTCTTTTCAATTTCATGGTTTTATTTTCTTATTCTTTCACTCATCTATATGATCTCATTTACTATCGCCCCTCCTTCTGCCCTTTATTATAGTAGATTATGTAGATTTCTAGCCCTTGTACATGGATGATGTTATACTATGTTCTTTAGAAAAGTTTCTATATGTCAATGTATGTTTTTCTGTGTGCTTCCTAATGAAACCGGTGTATATTTAATACAGAGGGATATCTAAGGGGTTGTCCAAGGTTAGAAAAACATAGTTGCTTTCTTTCAGAAACAGCGCCTCACCTGTCAGTGGGTTGGGCCTGGTATTGCAGCTCAGCTCTATTTAAGTGAATGGGGCCGAGTTGCAATATCATACACAACATTTGGACAAGTGTGGTTAATGAAAGACATCAGCCATGTCTTTCTAAAGGTGGACAACCCCATTAAGGTGAAGGCCTCATGTCTGCAGTGGAAATTTTTCTGCAATGTGTGGATGGAATTAGCCAGAATCCAATCTACTCTGCAGGTACTGTAGTTTTTGCTGCAGCATCTCCACCATGGCAAAATTGCAGTGTTTATAATACATGGGCCCCGGCCTAAGTAATGGCCTATCACTGTATGATGAAATGGTCGGCAAGGTTGTAACACAATTTGTGTTTTATTTCATCATGGCTTTCAAGATGTCTGTTTCCTGTGAAACAAAACCTTCATCATTTACATCCAAAAGCTTAAAGGGGTTGTCCAAATAGGAAAACCTCTTTTCATATGCACTATTGGGTCATATTGGCATCATGGAGGAGATCCACACACCCTGCCTATATTAGATAGTAAACAGATAAACAGCTCCGAAAAATGGTGTAACATTAGCCAAGTGTAGGATGTCAGTAAACAGCAGCGCCAGCTCTGGAGGACTCAGCCTGACAGTATTCTTTTGAATGGACTCCACGTATTACCACACTTGTCCTGTAGTGGCCATTGTTGAAAATATGTTCAGCTGTCTTGAGCTTCCTCCAGCGATACTGCCTGATCACAAAAGGGTCCTGATTTAGAAAAGGGTCACCCTTTATAACCCTCGTGTTCCCTAAGTAGAACTTCATTGGAAGGGCTGATGTTATGTATTTATATACAATTCTAGTATTTTTAGTGAATATGACTGACACATTCAGATCTGCACAATCGCATGTCAATCTTAAAGTGTCACAGGCTGATCCGATTTGCTTTGCAAACATTCTTAGAACTTAGAGGACAGGCCATCAATACTAGAACACAAGGACATCATCTTAGGTTTTTAATAAAATTAAGATATAATAATAATAATAATAATAATAATAAGAAGAAGAAGAAGAAGAAGAAGAAGAAGAAGAAGAAGAATTTAGGACACACAGGTATAGGTATCTGTATATATACAGTATTTGCAGGCGCTAGGTTATGTATATACAGTCATCCTATAATATATAAATAAGGAAAATACAAAAGAATTATTAAAATGATATTTAATTAATATTAATGACTGTAATATGTTTCTCCCCTTCAGACATGAATAAAATGAACATGATTGAGTGTAAAAAAAATGGAGGCCTCAGGCTCCTAGCAACCAATAGCAAGAGCTTGTAACTACATAATTTACTTAAAAAGCAAATATCTAATCCCCCTTTGTGCAGCACAAATCATGTTAAATGCGCCATTAACATGGAGCAATTATGCAAATGTTAATAAGTGTTCTAAGTAATAAAGTTAAGTGAAATCACCATTGCCATTGTAATACCCCTGTCTGGTTTGACTTGGCCACAAAAGTGTGGACCCTCAGGAATCAGCTGCCATCAGTGGGGAATCCTGGAATAGGTGTTCAGTTTCCCTGCAGCACCTCCAGAGGGGATCTAAGGTATTACACAGTTCTCATTGAAATTAATGTGCTGGGTCCCTTCAGAGTAAGAGGGAGTCATTGTAGGCACATTCCTCTGGCTAATCGATTAAGGTCCTAAATAATCCCCACCCCTATAGGGTTTTATCCAGTAAACAGCCCATTTATTACATAGATTGAATGGAGATAAGATCTAGCCACAAGATCGGCGAAACTAAGGTGTTGTGTGAATAGTCAGTAGGTTGTGCTCTGTTCTATTTTATGTGACGGGTGAAGATAACTAAGTGCTGTATTTGACAGTCCTATAGTAATCAATAGAGCAGCAGTATCATGTATAACCTGTCACTTCTTCATAGGAGGCACACAGGACCCCCATTCTCATGATAAGTGGGATCCCAGCAGCATTCAGTCTCACTACTGGAATACCCTTTTAAGCCTTCACTGCCGGAGAGAAACTTCTAACTCTTCCATTATATCACGTCAGATCCTTTACTGTCACGATCCTGTATGCTGTAGTAAACCCTCTTAAAATCCCCTTCTGAATATTAAGTGATGCCAGTCTACATCTTGTCAGATGCCCTGTCTTGGGCAATGACTTTTTTACTCTCCCTCCTTCCTTTACATGATGAAATTCGTCTCAGTTGATAGAAAGGTCTCCGCATATAAACATGTTTTTTTGCGGGGAGTCAACAGCTGCTTTTATTTCCATCTTGGGTTCATGATGCATAGCCGGAGAGATCTCCCTGTGTCTGTCAATGCTGTTCCATGTGTGTCTGTCTCCTTCAACTTGTCTTGCTCCTCTGGCTTGCTTGTCAGTCTCATTGTGCGCTGTCTGTCAGCATACTGCTCTCTAATAGCGCCCGAGGTCGGTGCCTCTGTCAGTCCTGCTTTATGTGCTCACAATGTGAATGTTCTTTTATCACCTTCAGGGCGGATAAGTTGACACAAATACTTTCTCAGTTATGTCCAAAGAGCAAGGGCAGTGGCCCCTATAGAAAGCTGCTAGTGACCGTGATGTAGAAGTAGGGGGCACGTGGCCACCATTTATCCTAGCCAATACTGTTGTCTTACTATACAGATACAAAAACTTGTCTGAACTGGAAATATGTCTATAAGATTCCTTTATTTATTATGTACACTATTTATTAGTGTGCATTTGAGAGTATATATATATACTATACATGCATATTGTAAACAACATTGCCTCTGCAACTCTTAAAGGGGTAGTCTAGTCTTAGACACCACCAACATCTTACCTGTAAGAGTCTGAGCCATTATAGGGATTATCGGAGACCCAAATGTAATGAATTCCAATGCCATATCTACAGGAAGGGTCATGAGAGGGCCCTTTAACCCTGCACTGATCAGCTGATTCGGCTGACAGAAGCCATATGCATCGCTGAATCAGCTGTGTGGAATCCGCCTGTCAGATCTCGTGTGATCAGATACTGTGAATAGATCATCAATATCCATTATACATGGGTCGCACACAACCTCTTTAAAGGGCTTTTAGCCAGGCCTGTGTTTCCTGCTAACGGAAGAGACATCAAGTGATAGAGAGTGGTTTTGGAGTTCATGACCTTTACCAGTATTGAGGTGGCTGGCTGGATCAGAAGGCTTTGATTTAGATTACAAGGGCTATTGTTTTTCCTTGTGTTGACCCCAAGATAAAAAGCCATAATTGGGACAATCACATGGTGCCCAGGTATTAGCCCTCAACTGCTATGTACCCTATAGAAGACATACAGTGTAGTGGGCACCATATTGAGTAGCAAAATTGGGCCTCCAGTCCAGACCTTGGTTCATATTTCTCCCCCAGTAATGGTACTGATTTGTCCTCCACTCCTTTGTTGGTTAGGGCAAGATAACTCTCTCTGGACTGTTTGTTAATATTGTTCCCATAAACCATTGGCCACCAGGCTAGAACCATACCCTTTTATATGTATGATCGGATGCAAACGATATAAAAGATAAAGTTCAACCCATCAGATCCTCACTTTCCATGGCAGCCAATGTCAGGGGTTTGTCAGCGAATCCCATCAGAATTAGGGGGTATATGGCAATTAAAATCCAACGTCTAAATCCATTTTAAGGCCCTCATGTGTGGGAAGGGATGTCAGCTCATTTAGTTTGCCCTCTGTGTGCGTTTCCTACCAGCCCCACCGCCAGGGGCAAAGAGACGATAATTAAACACCAGTTCCTATAAACGCCTGTCATGAGCTACAAAGCTGACAGGACCCTGTAGTGTGATACAAGGTAATACACTTGTCCGAGGCTGAAGTGTCTTAAACCTGTCATTGTAATATGTGAAGAACAGATTGTGTTGTGAGTGCAGATTTGTGTTTCCAAGGTCGTTGGCAAGAATGGCGAAACACCTCAGAAACAGGTTCTGCGATGCAGAGAGAATGGTAGCTGGCAGGACGAAGGCCTGGCACACGGAGGTGGTATGCGCTCTGGAGCTCGAGGGGTGCCAAATTGCCTGTCTCACTAAAAAGTAAATAGGAAAAACATTAGATAATGGGATCAATTCTGGAACGTCCTATCAGGATGGTGGATGGCAAGCTTTAAATATAGAATTTTTCACCTTCAGACGACTTTACATTTTTGGATGGAAGTTATCCTCCTGCAGCTTTGACTAAGTTAACTGTTTTATGCCTATGGAGTCCTCCCGTGCAAGCCTATATAACCATGCAATTATACCCCATGACTGCTAAATGTTTCTGGATATGTCATACAGTTATACATTGTTATGGTAGCAGCTCCCGCAGAAAGCGTCACATTACAGCAATGTGGTGCCCATGTTATCTGCAGGAAAGGGGCATTCTTATTACCTATGACCAGTTATTGGGTGTTAATGATAGTGGCAATCAACGGTCTGCAGGGGGCCTCCTTTTGTTATTGCTATAAAACCTTCCATCCTCTGCAAAAGAGAGTAAAGATGCCCCCTTAGTTCTTTCCCACGTTGTAAGGATGTGCGCCCAATTCTTCCCCCCATCAGTATTGATGCTCACAATACAGTAATGATGAGTATTTAGTATGAGTATTTAATACAGTAGAATATTCCTATTAGTGTCCCCAGATGGTGAAGGTGCCTGCTTAGAGTCCCTCATACAGAAATAGTGCCCCTAACACAGTAATGCCTTTAATGTCCCCACAAACAGTATGATTCCCTTGCAGTGCCTCCCTATAAAGATGCCCCTTGGGGGTTACAAAAGGGGAATCACTACTTGTAAGGGGACACCAAACATCTTAAGCATGCTTTTTTAAGGCCCAGAGACAGTACTGATGCCCCGTGTGTCCCTCACATTAGTGATGCCCTCTTATT
Source organism: Leptodactylus fuscus (assembly GCF_031893055.1). Taxonomy (NCBI): domain Eukaryota; kingdom Metazoa; phylum Chordata; class Amphibia; order Anura; family Leptodactylidae; genus Leptodactylus; species Leptodactylus fuscus. The sequence goes on along the minus strand of NC_134275.1, from coordinate 43,397,050 downwards.
GCCTCTTCACACAGTAATGATGACCCCTTAGTAGTTTCCAGAGATTAAACATGCCTTCTTAGAGTCCCACACACAGAAATAGAGACCTTGCAATGCCCCCTTCCCCCATACTTTATAGGAGCTTATTGCACTGCATCATGTCTGCCTGCACAAAACCACCAACACCAGGGGTCACAGGGTGGACAGTGAAACAGGGAGCTGATGGCCCCCTCTTCTATCGTATCTGTATCTGTGTCCTGAGGAGTAGTAAGGTCAGCCAGTGAAATCAATGGGTCGGACCAGTCTACCAGACCAAGGCCCTTCTTTATTATTATGTCCCTTTGCCCTAATTGAGCATCTAGAAAGGTGTTGTCTTCACAATTTTCTCAGTTATATATGTTTTTCTGTAATGTTCTTGGCTGCCACACAGGTGAATATAGTGGCTGTATTTTTCCCTTGCACAATTCCTCCGCAGGCTGCCTGTACAGTCTCCAGCCTCAATACTAGTAGTGCCTTGGAGGGGCCTTGGAGCGACTAATTGTACTGTCCTTGTTAAAGAAGCCAAGATCTCAAAAATAGAGCTCATCACTATGCAAATTATCCAGCTCTCGCCATCTCCTGCAGAGCACAAATCCCCTGAATTCTGCTCCGTGTCAGAACGGCACATCGCTCCAGCCACTCATCACTCAGTGGGTGACCAAAGCCGAGCATGTGAGCCCTATATTAGGGCCTTATATCCAAGTCTAAAGCTAGTACTGATCATTAACAAAGATGGCAGGCCAAACGCATCAAAATTAATGTTTAGAGGTAGAAGCACGGCAGCTTTATTAGATTTCTCTATATAAAGCTGGACTTACTGCATCATATGCATTACAAGAAGATGCAGTCACTGATATTGTCCATTTTATTTACTCCTCTCCTTTATGCCAGAGTCCATATGTTTATTCTGATGTAGCGGAGTTGACTTTGTCATTGGCACAACATATTAAGACAATTTTACATAGGACTGCAGGAAGTATGACAGAGAGGACAAATAAGGCAGCTCCATATGATTCATGGAAATAGCGCCACTCTTGTCCATTTGTTCTGTCGTCTATCTTAACCCCACTTGATCAAAGGGATCTGGGTGCTCAGGCCCCCACCGATCTTCTGCCTGTTTGTTTCAGCAATCATTGGTGATATCAAAATCCAAATCACCACCAGTCAAAATTTCTAATATGCCACTAAGTATGTACATAGAAAAACAGGGATCCATAGCCAAAATCATATATGGGTCACCCTTGCGGTGCTGGAATACGTCCAGCATCACAGTCCGGAACAATTTCCTCTTTCGATCCTTCTCATATAGTACAGGATATGAACACATTATACACACTGTCACATGCCTGCCAGCAGTCCTGAATTTACATATAGAAGTCTATAAAGGGAGGGGCTTGTAAAATGTCTACCAAAGTGTGGGCCGTCCAAGAGAAGATATAAACATTCCCATGGGAGGGGCTTAAATGATACTATTTTGCCAAATCTAATATTGGTTCCTATGCTGGTGTAGACCCTCCACCCACACACACATACCCAACCACCAGACATGATTTTAATGACAAATTCCATGGTGATTGCACTCCATGGATGGGTGGGATATTGTTTGCCCTTTGCAACTAGGACTAGTGTTCCAATCCTTAGCCAAGGTTCCCACGGAGCCGATATCTAGGCAGACTCCCAGAGCTCTGTGTGGGTTCTACATGGACAGTATTTGGAGAAGAATTTGAGGCAGTATTTAAGATGATCAAAGTCTTACCCCATGCGACTACCCCAAAGCAAACAGAAATACTGGGGTGGGGCTTGCACAAACCACACCCCATTCAGACAGGGACAAGCCAAATTTTCTGGGATCGGTTTCTGAAAATCGGTAAATGGTATATTCGGCAGCGCAGGCAAATATGTCGATGGGGGTCATGTTACAGATTTTACTTTGGAGCCCAGAAACATTTTGGGCCGGTACCCTTTAAGTCCTGACATATTTTGCCATTTTCTGATTTTCAAAGAACTTAGCAGCTCCAGGAGAGAATTTTTTTTTTTTTGTTCCTTGCAAATTAATTCAGGCCTAGGTCTGGAAGCAGATGAAATAGACTGAACTGTATTTAAATAATACATCCCCTGCTACCTAGAATAGCTGCGCTCGTCCTGCGCCCGCCAGTCTCTCATCAGGTGCGGTGACGAATGGTTATTTGAGATGATAGCGGATTTTTATCACACACTAATTATCAGGAGAGATATCTACCCTTCCAGGCAGTCATTTCTGCTCCGTATACTTACATAGTCCAGTGTCAGTCTTCACTGCCTGGGGACCTATGACGGGTAAGCAGTTATTTAGGAATACGTTACCATAGTGTGCCATATTAAATGGAATACAGTCACTTGCACATAACAGCACATAGCAAGAAAGTAGATTTATTGTCCCCCAATGTGAGAATGGGAATGGCAGGAAGGTTAATAAACAGTGTAGTAAATCAGTAGCGATGCTATTAGCTGTAAAGGAGGTTATATGGCCATTTTACAGGTCACTGCATTATGTACAGTACAGTTTTAGGGACCCATAGACACAATGCAGTAGAAAAAAAAATATTGGCTACAGCTCCTTTAATTCCATAAAGACAGACTTCATCTTTTAAAACCATGATATTTTCGAGTAAGATGTTCTATGGTTACTACCTATGTAATATATAAGTCCAGAGCTCCATTTACATTATATTGAGCTGTAAATATTCGGCATGGCCATAGAGTTAAAGGACAAATTTCTGCCCGCTTGTAGACACCACTAGGGGGAGTGTAGGGAGTCTACCATTGTCAAAATCACTTTGAAACCACTTATGCCGTGAATTCGGATTGTGGTTGCATATGTCAAGCAACCTACACCTTTTGCCTATGGTCTTCACTACAGATTGTAACAAACTGGATTCGACCCGAATATTCCACCTGAATCTAAAACTTTGGAGGTTCATCACTTACAAACAAAAAGTGAAATTATTATATTCTGGGGTCTATTCAGACCCAAGGGAGGTGAAAAGATAATAAACAACTATACTTACCTTCCCTCTCCTTTTCTGGGTCTCCTTGGCTCTCCCCAAGTCCTCTATTGGGTGGGACCTCATGCACCCGGAGTCATAGCTGAGCACTTTGATTGGGACTTAGCGGTCGCATCATGGCCCCATAGTATAATAATTTCACTTCTGGGTCTATCCAAACTTGTTCGACCTGAAACAAATCTTTGGACTGAACAATCCGAACATGAGCCGAAACTAATCTTTTTGTCCATCCTTAGTCTCCACCCAGGACCTCCCCCAACAAAAAGGTTGCCAAGCCCCGATGTGCCACACCCAGGGAGCACCTAACATTTCATTTATAAATTATGAGCTGATTTTCTTGGCAGCAAAAATAATATGTTCACTATGTCACTAACCACCACTATGAGATCATAAAAGGGATTTAGGCCTCATGCACAAGACCTAGTGTGCAAGCTACGGCTGTTTTGAGGGGGGTGGGGGGTCCTATCCTGCTTTGTGACATTGGAACAGAACCTCCAATTAAAATCAATGGGGAAAGTCATCCAAATGTTACTCGAGTGCACTGTACTAAAAAAATTCGAATCAACTTGGCCTGCAGACTCGGTCATGTGCAGGCCTTAGATCAGGGGTGCCCAATACGTTGATCGCGAAGGACGTATGGGTCGATCGCGGTATCGGTGTCTGCTTGTTGACAGCGCAGGCTGAAAATAATCTCCGGACACTGGCAGGCCGGGGCCTTGCACTCGTTCGCAGTCAGGGCTGCGCTGGCCCCGCCTGCCAGTGTCCGGAGGTGATTCTCAGCCTGCTTTGTGAACAAGCAGACACCGGAGAGCTGTCTGCTGCTCTCACGCTCTGCCCCGCCCACAGGCCCCGCCCCTGGCCTGCCCCCACCCCCGCCCACAAGAAGTGGGTAGTAGATCTTATCCCTTGGTCAGTTTCTAAAGTAGCTCACATGCTCAAAAAGTGTGAGCACCCCTGCCTTAGATGATATATTGGTAGTTGTAGACTTCCCTTAAGAAGGGTGAACGGGGTATGAACCTATATATCCTCATCCAAATTTGCAATATTAGGACTAGAGAGATTTGTAGTAATACAGTGAAAAAAAAATTGATGAATGGGGTGTCTGCAACAAATAAACCCTGTGATCTATAATAGAGTCCCCTATCTACTGCAAGAAAATGGTCAAAAATGGGGAAATCAGAAGACTCGACTTTTGAGAAGGAAGTCTTAATGGACAATTAGATTATAGAATGTAAAGTTTTTGTTGTTTTTTATGTTCTTGTTGTATTCCCATAGACTGTGAAGTGTTTGCTCACTCTTTCTTGTAGTTGTCTCCCATGTTCGTAACGTTAGTGTCCTATAGTAAGGGATATAGGAGATCACTACCCTACTCTTACTCTCCTTCCCATCTTGCCTGTTTCACTTCTGACCACCACACATCAATGACTTCTTCTTTTTCAATTCTGGTTTTAATTTATGACATGGTCATCTATACTTTCCTGCGTTCATTCTCCGCTCTCACAGTCTCATTTTGACCATCATGAATTATTTGCAATGCAATTATCATCATCATTTTTCAGCGCTTTCTATATCCATCTTTTTATTGCTTTTTTTTGCTACACTGATTTTGCATTCATTAATACCTACATCCACCTTTTGACTTAATATGTTACATTGCTTGTGTTTCGATACATAACTTCCTTCCCTCCCTTTAGCAAACAGCAGAACTCAACCAAATGTCGGTCAGTGTGGGAGCAGCGAACCACCCAGATTCGTATGCATAACTTCCGTGCCAGTTGTGAAGCCCTCTACAGCGAGCTGGAACCTGAGGATCGACTGAGGTATGCTACCACGCTGCGCCTAAGACCTGACATGAAGAGTCACATGGATCGACCATTGTTGGTTGAGCCCCAGGATTCTACAGAGACAAAAGATGGTAGCCCAGACGCACTACCTCCAAGTGAAACAGAGCCAGGTACTGAGGTGACTGCAGAACAAGCACTGAGGAAACATCGGCATAGAGATAGGGGAACTACCGAAACCAATGGCGGTGGTCGAGAAAATGGAAACCACAATGGAGATTCTGGCAGTAATGATAGAGAAGAACGTCACCGACAGCACAGAAGTCGCAGCAAAGAAGGGGAAGGTGCGAAAGAAGGTGGAAGAGAGAGGAACCGAAGTCAGGAAAGAGGAAAGAGACACCATCGAAGGGCTTCTCCAGAAGAAGGGGCTGAGAGAGAACATAGACGGCATCGTACACACCGCCATTCTGCCGAGAGGCAAGGCAAGGAAGGCAACGGGCAACCTCCTTCTGGTAGTAAAGGGGAAAGGAAGTCAAGACATAGAGGAGGTGGATCTAGATCTGGCAACAGAGATGGTGATGGTACAATTCGAGTAGGAGAAAATGGAGAGGAAATTCCACGGTCACGACATCGGAATAGACACAAAGCCCTTTCTACCTATGATACGGACGAGAAGAAAGAAAACAAGGAGGGAGAGTCAGGAGATCGTGAGCATCGCAACTACAGGTTGAGGTAAGACCGTCTATTATTAGGTTTTTCTGCCCTTTGAGTTGTGCTATCTGAATGGCCAATATGCCAAAAAACTTAAATGTCATAATGTAGCCATAATGGAAATCTCCAATATTGGCCAACTGGATTGTGAGAATACCCCAGATGAGCAAAACCAGGAGTCCTAAAAATGCTGTTGGGAAGGTCTGGGCCAAAAGCCATCTAATGCCCATGCCCCTGTTGAGGATGATGAGGATGCTGACCCACATGTTGCTGTGTGAAGTAGTCCAATTCCATATGACATACAAGCATATATTGGACTGAGTTATACATATTACATTTAGGCAGTGACTGAGCATAATAAATTGTCTTTCTTCTGTCTATATCCTTTACTGTCAGGTTTTCAAAGTCTTCTTCCCAGCATGTGTTAGACATTTTTATGTTATCACCTCAGTTATTAAAGCTCAGTACTTCTCGATGTAATGCTTTATTGCCATCTCTTCAATATTCATTCCATTGGAAACTGCAGTAATAATAATAATGGATGGTTAACTGCAGGGACCACCGTAATGAAGCTGATGTTCCCATCGGGGGGCTTCAACAGTTGCCAGAGCAGCCAGAAGATGCTGATAATGAGAAGAACGTGAACAGGATGTTCCAGCCTCATCCAGAGCGGTCCAGCATGGTCAATATACCAGTAACCATCACTGCACCGCCCGGAGAGAGCGCCGTCATACCAAGTAAGAACAGGTTCTTGCTTAGCGCTATGGCTCCTGGCAGTGTCAGCACCAGTACCATGGCTGTGCCAAGTTTTTAATTTATGGACATCTTTAACAACACTCACATCAGTAAAAGTTTGAAGGTTAATGCACAAAGTGCGCCTGCCAAGCTCTAGAGCCTTATTTACACGCTCACTTATTTATATCATGGTGTCAAGTGGGATTTAATATTTTAATGAGTGTTACAAGGAGATTATTTGTGCATTGTTCATACCTGTGTTACCTTCAGAAGATTAAGACTTAGAAGTAGAAATCAAATAGAATTTGTTTGGGCACTACACAAGCTATTGTACGTCCATCATCTTAATGCATATAAAAAATGGCTACCAAATACTTCACAAGGCCTATAGGGAGGCCTATAGGGCACTCATATTTGTAAGGGGCAATATCTATTTGCTGCATTCCTAGCTGGAGAAAAAGTTGATGTCACAAGCGTGGTCTGTGGCTGGCCTGTACTCCAGTTGTCACTGGCAAATGCATCCCACTTGGCCTTGTGTGATAGGGCAGTCTTGATGTTGTCACTGTCAGCTCTGCTAAAATTTTGCACATGTGGCCCTTGTTTATGAGCTGGCACATGCATGGTACTTTCTTTGCTGCAGAATTTCCAAGACGTTTTCAATAGAGCTTATGGTGACTTCACCAAAGACAACCCCATAAATCAAGTCCAAGAACGAGGTGTTGGGTGGGTTTTACCAATGAGACCCCAGTTGGCGTTGCGGCACTTGCCAGATAATTTGTATATCACAATAAGCTTTTCCTCCGCAATCAAAATTGCATGAAAAGAAGATGTCTGAGAGCCCTACCAAGCACTAGGAGGCATATGATAGGTATATTTCACTTGGCAGATTAAGGGTAATATTGATGGCCTTGTATTTTTAATTGTTGAGGGTCCAACCTCCAGGACCCCCTGCTGATTAGCACATTGAAGGTGCCACTGCATCTAGTATCACATTTCATCCAATTTAAGTGAATTGGAAGAGTTGCAGTAGCAGACACTTCCATATGCACATCTGGCTACAATAAAGTAGCCTCTAAAGAAAGGTAAACTGTTGAAAATACAGGCTGATTTACTTGTGCTGACCCGTCTGACTCTAACCATTGACTAGAGGTTGGATCACCAACTATCGGATGTATGTTAATAGCAGACCTGACCAATACACTGCTTATGTCTTCAGTCATATGATAACTTAAGCTATACATAGATATGGATGAAACAGACATATTTCTATGCACTTTGATGAATGAGGCCCTATGCAAAAGACAACACTTTACATTTGCTGCTCCCAGACAGCCATCAGAATGGCAACCCTCATTGCCTGTAGTACATTGGTAGCCCCCCATTTCAATGAGTATGAAGTATCCCCATAACACTCCCTTCCAGTGCCCGAAGCTGAGAATTTCACGGTAAAGTTACTCTTTTAGGATTTATACTTTACAGAACAATTTGCTTTGGTCGTAAAGGTGAAATTTTATTGAGTGATTTCCAGACTAAAGAGCTTCTGGCGTCAAGTGATGTGGTCATATTTGTCTATATTAAAATATCGGCACCTTTGACACAAAGATTGTTTGTTTTCCAGTCTAAGTGACTATAAAATTAAATAAAACTTAGCAAATGATAGTCCATTAAACGCAGCATCCTACAATGACCAAAGTCATCCAAATACTCTGGATATTATAGAAGCCCGATCATGTCTCACTTTTCAATTGCATACATTCATTTTCAATATTGGGGTGGGGGGATCATGAGAAAACTGTGTTCTCAACAGTATGTGGGAGATATTAAAGAGCACCAACTCTGCTTCAATAGGTGCAATTGGAATTTTTTTCTCTCATATATACCATTCCAGAGCAATTGGTGCTGTTCGTTTCAGCACCCAATATGCTAGCTTGGCAGCCTAGTGTCAGGTGGCGGTCCCTTTCTGGCTGCTATAGCCCAGAACTGCCTTGACAGTAGAGAGTCTGATTAGCATATTAAGTGCTTAAACAAACAGCACCATTTGCTCAGGAATGATGGGGCTATAGAAAAAATTCCAACTGTGCCAGAATCAGTGGGGCACAGTCTATTGGAGGATGTAGATTGCTGTTGAGTTGTTATTTTCTGTAAGCTTTGTCTGGTTTATTCTAGGTTTATTGCGCTTTTAACTTTATCACGTTTATCATGTTTGTATATTTGTAGTAAATAATGTGGAGTTTGAGGTGAAATCTGAAGAGAAAAAGGAGATGGAGGCCGATGACCTGACTAAAAACGGACCAAAGCAGATCCTGCCATATAGTTCTATGTTCATCTTCAGTTCCACTAATCCGTAAGTACTAGGGGCCAAGCATCTCATGGTTCCAGTTACCTGATAGTGGGCCTCAAGTTTCAGCTCAACCTTGTTCTTGAACCCTTGACATCATTGTATCCTAAAGTGTCGAGTGGGGGGTGGGTGGGTGGGGATTTATTAAGACAGGCATTTCCTATGCCAGTCCTAAAAGAATATAGAATCCACAACTGGTGCGAGGCACTCCTGAATTATTAAGAGGCTCTGGCCTGTAAATAAATCAGGCACACTCCTCAAGTCAATGGGGTGGATTTATTAAGAATGGTGTTTCGTACATGGTGAAAGGTGTCGTTGTTCTAGAGTGACAAGTGTCAGTGTGCTATTGCTGTGTCCCTTGTGTGCCATTGTTCTAGATACCCCAGTTTCCATGGTCATTGTTCTTCACCCACAAGTGTTGGGGTGCTATTGTTCTAGATATCCATATGTCAAGGCGTCTATTCTATAATTGTCAGTCTGCTAGCGTTCTAGATCCCAGAGGGAGAATTTGTAATTTTTCTAGAAACCCAGCAGTTAAGTGCCTTTTATATCCACCCTGTTGATGGCAGGTTATTTGCCTTAGATGTTGAGAAGTAATATCTTCCTGCAGGCTGCATCTATATATCCATAAGTTACATTCACTTAAGGATAAAATTCTTCATTTCTTTATTCATTCTTAATTTTCCGGCAGAGTCCGTCGCTTGTGTCATTACATTGTCAATATGCGCTACTTTGAAATGGTCATATTGGTGGTGATCGCTCTGAGCAGCATTGCACTGGCCGCAGAGGATCCTGTCCAAGCTGATGCCCCTCGTAATGATGTAGGTACAACTCCAAAGCATAAGGTGCACTAATACTACCCCTTACACAATAAAGGTCAGTTCACACAGAGTTTTTTTGGTGAGGATTTTGACGCTGAATCTGCCTCAAAATCAGCCTCCAAAAAGGGCCTGCCAATAGAACTCTATTGAGAGGCTTTTTTTGGAGGCTGAATTTGAGACGGATTCAGCGTCAAAATCCTCGCCAAAAACTCCATGTGATCTGACCCTAATATGGTCAGCTCTATGCTAGCACCGCATTCCTACTCTGATCCTTCCATCATTCTGATTTCAGGTGCTGAAATACATGGATTATATCTTCACAGGGGTCTTCACCTTCGAGATGGTGATCAAGGTAAGGACAGTCACAATCCTTGGTTATGCAGACACATATAAGATCCACTTAGGCCGGGGCCCCATGTGGCGTAAATGCCGCAGAAAAAAACGCAGCGTTTTACTGCAAATGCCATCCACATATTGTGGATATTTCCATTATACCTACGGAAACACTGGTGGTTTTCCTATAGGTTTGATGGAAGCAGAAAGTCGGCAGTGGAATCCTCTGTGGACTTTCTGTGAAAAGTGCTGCGGAAAAAAAAGCAATGTATCAGTTAACAACCTCCACCACCCCAAGACAAAGGTATTTCTTACACTAGTGTAATTTTATGGATTTAGCATTTTATTATGATTAATTTTAAGAGTAAATTGGTAGTGAAGTGACAGCCCCACCGCCACCGTGTTTTCCTCAGACGCTCCTTGTATAACTTAATTAACATTTACACTGCGCTGTCAGCGACTAATTAAAAGCTCAGCATTTCGGGGAGTCCGCTAGTCCACACATTTACTCATTAAAATCCAGAAATGTCTTCAAATATTACTCAGTGTTTGGAAATTTCTGAACTCCCCCACTTCAAAACACTGCGGCTAATGGTGACTTAATCTAGTGGTGTAAACTAATTACTTATGCTATTCATGGACTGGAGAGCGCAGCCTCCAACTACATATACAAAAAGTACTCACTGCGAGCGCTATCTTATGACCACCAGCAGCAGGGTTAGCCACTTACCCATTACTACTATGCCACATGTGGCCGCGACCTTAACATAGCTACATATTCCAGATCCTACGTCACGGTTATTGATACATGCACTGTTGCAAAACCACAAATATCAACATGTCTTGACTACTACAGACAGACCTCATCAATCAGACTGGCTGAGCCATGTGATCAGTCTCCTAATATACTGTATACAGCCAGTATCCTTACTACAATGGTCTCTGTGTCTGCATTCCTACAGATGATTGACTTGGGACTGCTCCTTCACTCCGGCTCCTATTTTCGAGATCTGTGGAATATTCTAGATTTTATTGTCGTCAGTGGCGCTCTAGTGGCTTTTGCTTTCTCGTAAGTATTTTATGCTCCATTTCAAATAAATTTTGCAAAGATTGCACATAGTCTATATAATAACAAGGCATTATGTATCGCAGTGAGATGAGATGAGCAAATCTGGGAAAATTTGCTGACAAGTGAATTTCTCGTTGTGCAAGACAATATAAACCGTAGAACAGCTAGCGTGTATTACCAGCTGACAAATCACATCCTGCCCACAGATTTGCTTTTGTTATCTAGCTGTTGTTTACAGTTATTAGTCTGTATTTTTTCAGTTTTATTGAATTGTTCAGTAATATGTTTATTTATGGCAATAGAACCAACATATAATACCTTTATGTGTATTGACTCACATCAGTTCCAGTCCAAGTAGTGCACGTTAGGCTTGGTTCACATATGCGTTTGGTATTCTGTTCGGGGAGTCCGCTTGGGGACCCCCCAAACAGAATACCGCATGCATTGACAAGCAGTGAGCTTATGAAAGGACAAGGACCCCATAGACTATAATGGGGTCCGTGTGTTTTCCGTGTGGTGTCCGCACGGAACATGCAGGGAGAAAAATACTCCATGAACTACTTTCATCTCTGCATGACTCGTACGCAAAACACATGGACCCCATTATTACAAGCTGACCGTTTGTCAATGAGTTTTGTATTCCATTCGGGGGGTTCCCAAGCGGACTCCCGAAAGGAATAACAAACGCAGATGTGAACCAGGCCTTATGTAATATACACATTTTAGTGACACACACACACTAGCTGGTACATCTTCCCTATACTGTTACATGGTAGCAAACTATTAGAACTGGAGAAACATTTGTTGCTGCTGATACATATAACCCACAAAGGATTGGATACAACTGTTACAAACCATAAACTTTGAGAACTATTAGCGAATGTTCACAAGGCCTTGCCATGCAAAATTTGTAAATTTCCTATCTCCGTTCACATGAATGGGAGGCTCAGGCACAATCCACCTGAAGATCAGACAAGATGCTTCTTTCTCCCGCTACCCCTCACATTGTATTCAATGGGAGTCAGAGACTGAAGAAGGAAGCTAAAATCCTACTCAATGGTGCCAGACACTCTGCTTATGAGTCCCATTCATCTGAGCCTAAAAAGCAAATACAAGCAGAGGGCTGGAAAGTGGATTTAAGGAAAGGAATTTAAGGTGCCCTGTGAACTTACCCTTATACTTTAGGCTATGTTTACTGGGTGAATAATGAACAACCCTTCGAAATGTACAACACAAGACTATACAGTATACTGTAGTATGCTCAATGCTCGGTGCGTAATTCCAGTACATACCAGAGCGTAGAAATCCTGAGGTTATTGTCACTAGAAACCTACTGCCCTCTGTAGGCATAGAGCTGCAAAAGCTATAGCAAACATTTCTCTATAGAAAATACTTTTCTTCTTATCTCTGCACACTTAAAGGAACACTCCAAGACAAGTTTACATAACTAGGGCAGGGCATGAGGAGGAGGAGCATGACACAGGTATACAGAGAACCCACACATGTGTCATGCTCTGCCACCTCAGGCCCTGCAACCAGCTTTTCCTGGCTCCTCTGCATCTTTATCATTATATAACTATGTAGAGTTACCATTTAGTAAGATATAAAGTAAGATATAATGATATGCATATTATAAGATGAGTGGGCTGTATGTGCTGTAAGCACTCTGTGCTGCTGTTGAGTCATTCTCTGCCATTGTCTGTGTATGTCACTGATTATAAGCTCTCTCTTTGTCTCCTTGTCACTGGCTTCTCTCTTTTTCTCTAGGAGTTTTGTTGGGTAAATTCAATTTCTTTTTCCCCCCTAGCACATACAGGAACTCCTGTATGTCCATGTAGTCGTATAACCTAGAGCCATTGGAATGATCCCATCTGATCCTCTCTCCACCATCTCAACCTTCTCAATACCAGATGCAGTTACGGTTCATTACATCTTGTAAATCGATACAAATTACTGGGACTGCCCATCGCTTTATGATCATTGGGCATCTGACCTCTGGTAATCCATACCAACCTTGAGAATGAAGGGACTGCCACCCTTGTTTGGCACTGCAGCCCCTTCAATGTTCCTCACTGTACACCGCAGCTCTGGCCACATGTCTCTGCAATGGGCTGCAGGTGGTCCTAGTCATCTAAATCAAATTGTAGCCCCCTTATCTCTAGCATCACTTGGCGTCCCAGAGGTCAGACCCCCAACAATCATAAAGTCATGTCATATCCTAGTGATATACTATCACTTTGCAAGATGGAAATACCCTTTTAAGAGTCCAATTCTAACACACAGTAAAGGTAGCCTGCTATATGGATAACCTCACTAGCTTCTAACCTTTTTAGAAAGCATGGTGACAGCACCACCACAGGAGAAGTAAAGCATTACACAGTTCCTTTTGAAATCAGTGGGCTGTCCATCAATTACATGAATGAATCAGAGACACTCTTAGACTCTGCTAATAGGTGATGTCACTCCAACTGGGTACTACCAGGTCTGACTATCTTTTAAGTCCACACATTGGGGCAGATTCATTAAGACACTGCACCACTATTTTGGCGTACAAAAAAGTCACAGACCTGCAGTTAACAACTTTATAATGCCACTTGGGACTAAAACGCTTTTCAAACAGTGAGCCAAGGCGGGCATGGTCAGCTCCATAGTCTGCTCCTAATTCTGTCACAATGACAGAAATCTACACCAGCTATGAGTTGGCATTGATTTTTGTTGAGACACACGGATATGAGTCTGATAAAAACTCCACTGTCATAGATATCATCAAGACCAGTGCTTTGCATGCATCAACCCCATAGACATATATTCTTAGTGAAAATAGAAAATTGTGTTATAGTTGTATATTTATATGTATATCTCCCATGACACTTGACACTTGAAGCCATTAACATTAGGTGTCTAAGGGAGGCCATACCCCTTAAATAAATGTAGGCCAAATACTTATTTAGCCAACAGCTACTCCACCTGACTCCACCATACATAGGCTCAGGCAAACATGCCTATGTTTTCAATAGGGAGAGGGGAATAAGTTGCCACCAGACACCTCAGGATAGGACATGTTGAAATCCAACTGCCCAATCTTTGTTCCCCCAACATCTGCCATCAATGGAGAGACAGCCAGTCCTGCTGAAATTGGCAGGTTTGGCCAAGATTCCTCTCCCATCATGTATGGGTATACTACTCAAGTGTAAAATATTTTTGCAAAAGTAGCATGTACAATATTATTCTATTAGTCGGGAAAAAGTCTTGATGCCCCCCTAAATATTGCACATATATCCTATAGAAATAATGCTCATATATCCTATAGAAATTTGGACAGAATATTCCATGTGAGATCCACTGGAGAAACTGAAGCACAAAAGCTGCTATAACCTGCAGCGAGCAATTTCTTACAGTCATCACATTGGTTGCTCTGTTACAACACCCTTTTCTCCCTGCACTGGTTTTGCATCAGCATCCATGAATGTTAAGTTTTATCTGCATTTTTCTCTGCATTTAGTAACCCACCCATGCACTTACCTCATTCTACCCTGACTAACCAAAGGAATACAATATAATTGTATTGTAAGAGGGGCAGGAAGTGCAATGAGCCTTCCAGGGCTACCCGTACACTGCGCCCTCTTCTTCATCATTCCACTTTGATGACCTGATATACCTGTGCTGTGATGGCCGTACATAGTTGGGTTACAGTATATGAACACAGTCCTTAACGGAATTATCCTGAACTATGATAGTGAGCTCCACTTCCTCTACCTAGGAAGTTACATTAGGTCCTTTTGTCACATGGCCATGCTACAACTTAGGCTGGGTTCACACCAGCACTGAATCTCCGTTTGGGGATTCCGTTCCACGTTCCGCTTGAAAAATGCAGAGAGACAAGTGCTGCAACCAGCGCTTTTCTCCCATTTTTCACCCCTTTTGGGCAGAAACCGAACAGAAACCTGGTGGACCACATTATAGTCTATGGAGTTCCATGGGTTTCCACGGGTAACCGCTTTTTTAAGCAGATTAGGTTTCTGTTTGGACCCCCCTTCCCGAATGGAAACCGGAATGCAGATGTGAAGCTAGCCTTAGCCCTGTTCATCTGAATGATGCTGAACTGTAGCATGGCCCCGTAACCACTGGATGTGATGTCACTTCCTGACAAGAGGAAGTGGAACGTACTTCCATAGTTCTGAATAGGCATTTCATTAATCTTATATCACACTTTTGTGATGTATGGAAGTGGATTTGTCACCTAAAACCCCACAAAGAACAATTTTACCAAATTTTCATATTATATAAGTATTGTCTGCAATATAAAAGCTTTTTGGCAACGAGTCTGGGGAGACCCATTGCAGTTGTCCCGTGCCTTACACAATGGTGCAAAGCAGAACTTCCTAGTGTTTTCCTAAACTTGGTGTGACTACCCTATCCCAGGCTGGCCATGCCCAAATTATGAAAACCATTAGGCTTACTGCACAAAAGCAAATATCATCCAGAAAATCCAGATTGTGTATTCTGTGCATTTCCCAGAATTAATCTGGTCCAGAGACCAGGACTCCTTGCTTCATAGTGATCTATGACAAAGGAGTCCTTGCCTCCCTGCGGTCTCACTGTCCTGCATTATATCTGTATATTGTGGTACAGTAGTACAGTACAGTAGTAGGTGAGACACAGACTCCTAGTGTCATAAATCTTTATAACACAAGGAGTCACAGTCTCCGGACCAGGTTCAGCCATGGAAATGCAGCCTGTGTGCATGTGGCCTAAAGTGTTTTCCAGGACTTCTTGCTTCCACAGACAGCGCCACACTTGTCATTAGGCTGTCTGTGGTTTTGCAGCTCATACTCATTCCCTTCAGTGTGGTTGAACTACATTGCCAGATGCAACCAATGGAGAGGTGTGGAGCTATTTCTTAAAGAAGGCAGCCATGTTTTTTTTTAATCTTATATAACTCCTTTAAACTTGACTCATTGCCTCAAGGCACTATGGTCCTGAATTCTGGGACAATGAGAAATGGACTTAGAGATTTATTTTTTTTAAAGAATCCCAAATGCCATGTTTTATCAAATTTGCAGACTGCATCCATGTGTTAGGCCTGTATGGGCAGAATTGTTCTTTAATGTGGTTTTCCCACTAACACCTTTCCTTTATGCATAGGGTTGGGGATAAGTGTCTGATCGCTGGGGGCCTGGACAGTGCGAGTCTCAGTGACTACAAGAATGGGAGTTCTCGAGTGCCCTGTGTGAATGAGGTGGTAGCATGCATGTATGACACCATTCCATTCACTTCTATGTGACTGCTGTATCTCTGTCAGTCCCCTATAAGTGAATAGGACAGCGATCACGTATGTACACTAACATTCCATTTACATGGGGAACCTCCATTCTAATGATAGGTGCTCGGGCCTCCAGTTGATAGGAGACACGTGCTGTTTGTGAGCAAACTCATTTAAGACTTTAAAGGGCTTTTAGGTATTAGTGTTGGGGATGTTGGGGCAGCTACTATGTGGACGTATTGTACTTCTATACACACAAACATCTGAACAGGAGACTCTGTGGGTGTACCATGTACTTGACGTGGGTCCATAGAAGCAGCTGTGTGTGTGGATCACGTCCATATAGTCACCATCCTCAAGATTTCAGTTTTGTGGGAAATATTGTCATCCTCAAATCTAACAATCTTATAAAAATCCGGCACATGGTATTATTCACAACAGATCTGCATGACTAACCAGGATATGCATGTGTACCGCATGTTCTGCATTAGGGGATGACCCCTGTATGCTGTGGATTTGCACTGGTAAATATGGGAATCAGGTTTTGGCTAACATCTGATAAGAATATACATTTTACTTAACTTAGAGCAAGTCAGCAGTGCCAGGGCTGAACGTTCTCCATACTCAATATACGCCTATTTACTGTGTATATCCAGAATAAGGAAATCCTTCAGTTATGGCCTGCTGCCTTCCCCATTGCCACTGCTCCTGCATATACCACTAGCCAACAGCACGTACGCTTATAATACAGAGGAACGAAAGATCTTATTCTGTAGACATAGAATTATTGTTACTGTCATCCTATTTCTCCAATTATAATATCCAATTATAATAATGGGTGGTACCTTGACAATTTTTATGTGTACTTTTCTTACTATTTTAAATTTTCATTTTTATTATTGCTGCATTGATATTGGACCTTAAAGGGGTTCACTAGGTATTGAATAAGAGCTGAGTTGCAGTAACCTTGCTCAGCCACTATACAGTTCACAGACCTGTATGCTTCTGGCTACGGTTACTGATATTACCTGATCGCTGGGATGCTGGGAGATCTTCATCGATCTGATTCACATGATCCATACTAAGGACAGGACATGACTTTAGACACCAACTCCCATCATGCGACCAAAAAATGCTGGGTCGCCATTTTAGTTAATGGAGTGGCATTGCGACCACAACATTGCTCAACTATTCTAGAATTTAAGGTTACGGTTGCGGCACCCTCTGGGTTGTAATACTACTCTATTCACTAAGATATGTGAATCATTTGCATAGCAAACCAGTGATTTTTGGTAGTGCAGTGTTAGTTGCAGCTAAAATTGTTGTGTAGCCCAGGCCTAACATTGTTGTCCAAGTCAATTCAACAATCTTAAAAGAACAACCATAAAGACTAAGTCGTTCATAGAATTCCCTATTGTTCTGCCAGCTTTAGGCTTGTATTAGAGGGATATAATATGCCTTCCTTTTTGCAGCCATACCATGATTGTAATACGTGGACCAAACCACTACATAGATTCATGGGCAACTCAGTGTTTTTTGGAAACTTCCAAATGTGAACATGCATAGTGACCCATATATAAGCCCTCAAGTTCTTTTGGTACTATGTAGATGTTGAGTTGACTATCCAGGTTATTATTGCACTGAGACGTGACCCATGTTGCCTAGGTACAAAGGGCAGCATGTTTTGTTGCTCTTTTTTTGACAAAAACTGTCCTATTTATGTCGATGGGTAACAACAATGACTCCAGCCATGACCCAGTGATGTCATCAGCAGTATATCAATTTGGACAATATAGATTTTCTATTCTTATATGATGGTTCTCTGTATTATAAGTAATAATAGTTGGCGGAATAAGACAACCCCGATCCATAATTCATTCATGAACTCAAGCAGATCTCTTCAAGAGGAGAGAAAGGGAATGCAACTCCTTTGGGATGTTCCTTGTTTGGGGATCTTCTTACCTTTTCTATGCTGACTGTTCCTCTGTGTGTGCTCTGTAGAGGGAACAAAGGAAAAGATCTGAACACAATCAAATCCCTGAGGGTTCTTCGTGTCTTGCGTCCACTGAAGACCATCAAGAGGCTGCCCAAGTTAAAGGTTGGATTTGTCTTTATATTCTATTTTTCTAGCATTTGATATAGCCTTGTTGAAGAACCCTTGTGGATTAATTTTAGCCTGTAGCAACCATTAATTCTTGGTCACAGAATGTTTGCACCATTTATGTCATGGAATTAAAATGTACTTTGTGACTGGAAATGGCAAACACCATCAAAGACTGCCTTAGAATATATTACATGATACAGATTCCATTACTAACTGCAATGGTCACTTTACCATAAGTAAATCATACAACAAAATATAAGAAACTTTGTAATATATCTTGTTAGGGAAAAATGCCTCTTTCTCCACTGATCAGGCTCTTTTCATGCCATACCCTCCATCCTAAACCCATCATGCTCACTGGAATCTCTGATGAATTTGTCATAGTCTCCCAGTCTCCCTAGATGGAGCCTGCGGCCCCTGCAACCTCTATTATGCCCCACAGCGGCCCCTGTGACCTCTATTATGCCCCACTGTCTGTTATGCCACTGTTGACAGTCTCCGTGATGTCTGGGACATTACCATAAAAACTTGAAGCCTGCTAGGAGTAACACCAGATCCAGGAAAGGTATCAGTGTTTTTTATGTTTATTCATCTCCCCTGAGTCTCCGATTATTATATTCGGGAGTCTGAAAAGACCCTCGAAGTATAATAATAGTGGTAGTTGTTGGGGTTTGCAGCCCGTTCCTTTTCACAGCTGCTTCTGCTCCCTTCTTCTGCATCCTATAGCAGAAGGGGAAGTGGGGAGCGGCCATGAGCAGGAATGGGGATAGGTAGGTAAATAGGGCCTTACCTTCTAGGGATACTCCATTAACAATATTAGATTTCTGTCTTTCCATATTTCTTAGAGAAGCAAAATTTTCCTTCTCATGATGTGTGCTTACATGGCCGATACTTTGGTTTTGCCAGGCCGTGTTTGACTGTGTGGTCAACTCTCTGAAGAACGTATTGAACATTCTCATCGTGTATATGCTGTTCATGTTCATCTTTGCCGTCATTGCCGTTCAACTCTTTAAGGGCAAGTTCTTCTATTGTACAGATGAGTCAAAAGATCTAGAAAAGGACTGCAGGTAAGTGTTGGCTACTCCGAGGATGGGCTCTTAAGAGTTGTAATTGACTCAATGTCCTCATGACTTTCTCTTTGTCCAGGGGAGAATACCTAAACTATGAAAATGATGATGTGCGGGCTCAAGCCAGGCAATGGAAGAAATATGAATTCCACTATGATAATGTTCTTTGGGCTTTACTGACTCTCTTTACTGTCTCCACCGGCGAAGGGTGGCCCAAGTGAGTATCTGGTTCTAGACACTGGATATCTATTTTACGTCCATATCTTTTTCAAATCTGTGTCCATACACATTAATTAAACTTTGGCTGAACTCCCCAGTTTCGTAGGACCCGCAATTCATCCAATGTGTATGAGGTGTCCCAACTCTTTCCCAAAGTCAGATTTCGGTTAAAAAAAGAAGGGTTGAGCATCTTGGTTTTCAGCATGTCCCATCCTTTGTTTTCAGGGAATACAAGACACCTCCAGGACTGCTTGGCAGTAGCTTATGACTTCCAATGTAAGCTCAGCTGAGCCAAGCATACATGTTTATAGAGGAGTTGTGAGGCTAGGTCAAGTAATTCAAGCTAGAGACAGGGGAACAAAAACAATCAAAAAAAAGTAATGAAGTCTAGATGTAAAGACGTCTTCTTGCTTTTCAGTGTCCTCAAACATTCTGTAGATGCCACCTATGAAGATCAAGGTCCAACACCCGGATTCCGAATGGAGATGTCCATCTTTTACGTGGTCTATTTTGTGGTCTTTCCTTTCTTCTTTGTAAACATCTTTGTAGCTTTGATTATCATCACATTCCAAGAGCAAGGTGATAAGGTCATGTCAGAGTGCAGTCTGGAGAAGAATGAGGTGAGAACAGGTTGGGAAAGGAGAGGAGAAATGCCAGAACTTCCAATGTAATCCTCTTCCTTATGTAATTACATTCCATCCTATCAGACATGGTCTCATTCCAGTACCAAGTAATTCCAAGATATGCAATTTCCATCTTTGTATTATACTTGTAGCCACACATTCCAGGATAGCAGGTCAATCTCTCTCTGCTGTGGGAGCTACATTAAAATGATTTGTCCTGCACTGACAGTGCTTTCCATATATCCTATGATATGAAATGAACATTATAATGGAAGGATCAAATATTACACCCTGTTCCCATCCTGTTTTGAGACTCTTATTAAAATATACTAAGCGAACAGCCCAATGGAAGGCTATGACATATGGAGCCCAATGGGCATATACACTAGTTGCTTTTTTTGTGCTGTAATATAGGGCCTTACCCAAAGTGGACAATCACTGGAAAGAATAGTTGTTAGTTAGTTAGTTGTCAGTGATTGGGAACCTAATGATGATGTTGATGTGGTTTATTACTAGAAGTGACAGGAGGAGGTCAGGAGGTCTGGTTACATAGACAATAGAGATGAGCGAACAGTGTTCTACCGAACTCATGTTCGATCGGATATTAGGCTGTTCGGCATGTTCGAATCGAATCGAACACCGCGTGGTAAAGTGCGCCATTACTCGATTCCCCTCCCACCTTCCCTGGCGCCTTTTTTGCTCCAATAACAGCGCAGGGTAGGTGGGACAGGAACTACGACACCGGTGACGTTGAAAAAAGTAGGCAAAACCCATTGGCTGCCGAAAACATGTGACCTCTAATTTAAAAGAACAGCGCCGCCCAGCTTCGCGTCATTCTGAGCTTGCAATTCACCGGGGACGGAGGTTTCCGTCCAGTTAGCTAGGGGTTAGATTCTGGGTAGGCAGGGACAGGCTAGATAGGAAGGAGAAGACAACCAACAGCTCTTATAAGAGCTAAATTCCAGGGAGAAGCTTGTCAGTGTAACGTGGCACTGACGGGCTCAATCGCCGCAACCCAGCTTTCCCAGGATCCTGAATGGAATACACTGTCAGTGTATTCCCGTATACCCGATATATACCCCCGATACCCGTTCCAACGGTGTGCCCCCCCACCTTCACCCCAGAAATACCCTGCAAGTCCCCTAGCAATAGGATTGGGGCTATATACACCCACTATTTTTGCTACTGCCATATAGTGCCATTGTCTCACTGGGAATTCAAAGAATATATTGGGCTTACATATAACTTCAATTCCAGGGAGAAGCTTGTCAGTGTAACGTGGCACTGACGGGCTCAATCGCCGCAACCCAGCTTTCCCAGGATCCTGAATGGAACACACTGACAGTGTATTCCCGTATACCCCATATATACACCCCAAATCCCCGTTCCAACGGTGTGCCCCCCCACCTTCACCTCAGAAATACCCTGCAAGTCCCCTAGCAATAGAATTGGGGCTATATACACCCACAATTTTTGCTACTGGTATATAGTGCCATTGTCTGACTGGGAATTCAAAGAATATATGGGGGTTATGTGCACCCACAATTTTTAATACTGGTATACAGTGCCATTGTCTGACTGGGAATTCAAAGAATATATGGGGGTTATGTGCACCCACAATTTTTAATACTGGTATACAGTGCCATTGTCTGACTGGGAATTCAAAGAATATATTGGGGTTATGTGCACCCACAATTTTTAATACTGGTATACAGTGCCATTGTCTGACTGGGAATTCAAAGAATATATGGGGGTTATGTGCACCCACAATTTTTACTACTGGTATACAGTGCCATTGTCTGACTGGGAATTCAAAGAATATATGGGGGTTACGTGCACCCACAATTTTTAATACTGGTATACAGTGCCATTGTCTGACTGGGAATTCAAAGAATATATGGGGGTTACGTGCACCCACAATTTTTACTACTGGTATATAGTGCCATTGTCTGACTGGGAATTCAAAGAATATATGGGGGTTATGTGCACCCACAATTTTTAATACTGGTATATAGTGCCATTGTCTGACTGGGAATTCAAAGAATATATGGGGGTTATGTGCACCCACAATTTTTACTACTGGTATACAGTGCCATTGTCTGACTGGGAATTCAAAGAATATATGGGGGTTATGTGCACCCACAATTTTTAATACTGGTATACAGTGCCATTGTCTGACTGGGAATTCAAAGAATATATGGGGGTTATGTGCACCCACAATTTTTAATACTGGTATACAGTGCCATTGTCTGACTGGGAATTCAAAGAATATATGGGGGTTATGTGCACCCACAATTTTTACTACTGGTATACAGTGCCATTGTCTGACTGGGAATTCAAAGAATATATGGGGGTTATGTGCACCCACAATTTTTTATACTGGTATACAGTGCCATTGTCTGACTGGGAATTCAAAGAATATATGGGGGTTATGTGCACCCACAATTTTTACTACTGGTATACAGTGCCATTGTCTGACTGGGAATTCAAAGAATATATGGGGGTTATGTGCACCCACAATTTTTACTACTGGTATACAGTGCCATTGTCTGACTGGGAATTCAAAGAATATATGGGGGTTACGTGCACCCACAATTTTTGCTACTGCTATACAGTTCCATTGTCTCACTGGGAATTCAAAGAATATATGGGGGTTATGTGCACCCACAATTTTTAATACTGGTATACAGTGCCATTGTCTGACTGGGAATTCAAAGAATATATGGGGGTTATGTGCACCCACAATTTTTACTACTGGTATACAGTGCCATTGTCTGACTGGGAATTCAAAGAATATATGGGGGTTATGTGCACCCACAATTTTTACTACTGGTATATAGTGCCATTGTCTGACTGGGAATTCAAAGAATATATGGGGGTTATGTGCACCCACAATTTCTACTACTGGTATACAGTGCCATTGTCTGACTGGGAATTCAAAGAATATATGGGGGTTATGTGCACCCACAATTTTTAATACTGGTATATAGTGCCATTGTCTGACTGGGAATTCAAAGAATATATGGGGGTTATGTGCACCCACAATTTTTACTACTGGTATACAGTGCCATTGTCTGACTGGGAATTCAAAGAATATATTGGGAATACAAATACCCTCATTTCTTGCTACTGCCATATAGTGCCAGTGTCTGACTGGGAATTCAAAGAATATATTGGGGTTACGTGCACCCACAATTTTTACTACTGGTATACAGTGCCATTGTCTGACTGGGAATTCAAAGAATATATTGGGAATACAAATACCCTCATTTCTTGCTACTGCCATATAGTGCCAGTTTCTGACTGGTAATTCAAAGAATATATTGTGGTTACGTGCACCCACAATTTTTACTACTGGTATACAGTGCCATTGTCTGACTGGGAATTCAAAGAATATATTGGGAATACAAATACCCTCATTTCTTGCTACTGCCATATAGTGCCAGTTTCTGACTGGTAATTCAAAGAATATATTGTGGTTACGTGCACCCACAATTTTTACTACTGGTATACAGTGCCATTGTCTGACTGGGAATTCAAAGAATATATTGGGAATACAAATACCCTCATTTCTTGCTACTGCCATATAGTGCCAGTGTCTGACTGGGAATTCAAAGAATATATTGTGGTTACGTGCACCCACAATTTTTACTACTGGTATACAGTGCCATTGTCTGACTGGGAATTCAAAGAATATATTGGGAATACAAATACCCTCCTTTCTTGCTACTGCCATATAGTGCCAGTGCCTGACTGGGAATTCAAAGAATATATTGGGGTTACGTGCACCCACAATTTTTACTACTGGTATACAGTGCCATTGTCTGACTGGGAATTCAAAGAATATATTGGGAATACAAATACCCTCATTTCTTGCTACTGCCATATAGTGCCAGTTTCTGACTGGTAATTCAAAGAATATATTGGGGTTACGTGCACCCACAATTTTTACTACTGGTATACAGTGCCAATTTCTAACTAGGAATTCAAAATGCGCAAGGCTCCCGGAAAGGGACGTGGACGAGGCCGTGGGCGAGGTCGGGGGAATGGTTCTGGGGAGCAAGGTAGCAGTGAAGCCACAGGGCGTCCCGTGCCTACTCCTGTGGGGCAGCAAGCATTGCGCCACTCCACAGTGCCAGGGTTGCTTGCCACATTAACTAAACTGCAGGGTACAAACCTTAGTAGGCCCGAGAACCAGGAACAGGTCTTGCAATGGCTGTCAGAGAACGCTTACAGCACATTGTCCAGCAGCCAGTCAGACTCTGCCTCCTCTCCTCCTATTACCCAACAGTCTTGTCTTCCTTCCTCCCAAAATTCCAAAGCTTTACAGAACAATAACCCAAACTGTCCCTGCTCCCCAGAGCTGTTCTCCGCTCCTTTCATTGTCCCTCAACCTGCCTCTCCACGTCACGATTCCATGAACCTAACAGAGGAGCATCTGTGTCCAGATGCTCAAACACTAGAGTCTCCTCCATCTCCGTTCGATTTGGTGGTGGATGACCAGCAACCAACCCTCATCGACGATGATGTGACGCAGTTGCCGTCAGGGCATCCAGTTGACCGGCGCATTGTGCGGGAGGAGGAGATGAGACAGGAGTTGGAAGAGGAAGTGGTGGATGATGAGGACACTGACCCGACCTGGACAGGGGGGATGTCAAGCGGGGAAAGTAGTGTGGATGTTGAGGCAGGTGCAGCACCAAAAAGGGTAGCTAGAGGCAGAGGCAGAGGTCAGCAGCTTAGGCGAAGCCAGGCCACACCCGGAATCTCCCAAGATGTTCCAGTTCGTACCCAGCCCCGAAAAACTCCCACCTCGAGGGCACGTTTCTCGAAGGTGTGGAGTTTTTTCAAGGAATGCGCCGAGGACAGATATAGTGTTGTCTGCACAATTTGCCTCTCGAAATTGATTAGGGGCTCTGAGAAGAGCAACCTGTCCACCACTTCAATGCGCCGTCATTTGGAATCCAAGCACTGGAATCAGTGGCAGGCAGCAACGGCAGGACAAAGGCCGCCTGCCGTTCACGCCACTGCCACTGCCTCTGCCACTGCCTCTGCCACTGCCACTGCTGACTGTGCTGGCGATGCACTCCAGAGGACGAGCCAGGACACCACTTCATCTGCCTCCGCCACTTTGTTGACTTCTACCTCATCCTCCCCTGGTCCTGTCTTATCTCCTTCTCCTGCACCATCAAAGGCACCATCAGGCGTTTCTTTACAACAACCCACCATCTCTCAGACATTGGAGCGGCGGCAAAAATACACTGCTAACCACCCACACGCGCAAGCCTTGAACGCCAACATCGCTAAACTGCTGGCCCAGGAGATGTTGGCGTTCCGGCTTGTTGAAACTCCCGCCTTCCTGGACCTGATGGCAACTGCGGCACCTCGCTATGCCGTCCCTAGCCGTCACTACTTCTCCCGGTGTGCCGTCCCCGCCTTGCACCAGCACGTGTCACTCAACATCAGGCGGGCCCTTAGTTCCGCGCTTTGCACAAAGGTCCACTTGACCACCGACGCGTGGACAAGTGCATGCGGACAGGGACGCTACATTTCACTGACGGCACACTGGGTGAATGTAGTTGAGGCTGGGACTGCTTCCCAAACTGGCCCGGTGTACCTCGTCTCCCCGCCTAACATTCCTGGCAGGGACACGAGAAGAACACCCCCCTCCTCCTCCTCCTCTACCGCCTCCTCCTCCGCCACCGCCTCCTCCTCCGCCACCGCCTCCTCCTCCGCTGTTAGATTGACCCCAGCTACGAGTTGGAAACGTTGCAGCACTGGCGTTGGTAGACGTCAGCAGGCTGTGCTGAAGCTGATCAGCTTGGGGGACAGACAGCACACTGCCTCCGAGGTGAGGGATGCCCTCCTCGATGAGACGGCAATATGGTTTGAGCCGCTGCACCTGGGCCCAGGCATGGTCGTTTGTGATAACGGCCGGAACCTGGTAGCAGCTCTGGAGCTTGCCGGACTCCAACATGTTCCATGCCTGGCCCACGTCTTCAACCTAGTGGTGCAACGTTTCCTAAAGAGCTACCCCAATGTTCCAGAGCTACTGGTGAAAGTGCGGCGCATGTGCGCCCACTTTCGCAAGTCGACAGTAGCCGCTGCTAGCTTAAAATCTCTCCAGCAACGCCTGCATGTGCCACAACACCGGCTTTTGTGCGACGTCCCCACACGCTGGAACTCAACGTTTCAGATGTTGAATAGAGTGGTTGAGCAGCAGAGACCTTTGATGGAATACCAGCTACAAAACCCTAGGGTGCCACAAAGTCAGCTGCCTCAGTTTCACATCCATGAGTGGCCATGGATGAGAGACCTTTGTGACATCCTACGGGTCTTTGAGGAGTCCACAAGGAGGGTGAGCTCTGAGGATGCGATGGTGAGCCTTACAATCCCGCTCTTGTGTGTTCTGAGAGAATCCCTGATTGACATCAGGGATAACTCAGATCACACAGAGGAGTTAGGGATAGCATCCGATCCGTCACAGCTGGAGAGTAGGTCCACACATCTGTCCGCTTCACTGCGTTTAATGGAGGAGGAGGAGGAGGAGGAGGAGGAGGAAGAAGAG
This sequence comes from Leptodactylus fuscus, assembly GCF_031893055.1. Taxonomy (NCBI): domain Eukaryota; kingdom Metazoa; phylum Chordata; class Amphibia; order Anura; family Leptodactylidae; genus Leptodactylus; species Leptodactylus fuscus. Next base: position 43,370,359 of record NC_134275.1, on the reverse strand, counting down.
TTGTCCGATGATGTGATGGTGATACAGGAGGCTTCCGGGCAACTTCGAATCGTCCCATTGTTGCAGCGCGGATGGGTAGACATGGAGGATGAGGAGGAAATGGAGATTGAACTTTCCGGTGGGGCCAGAGGAGTCATGCCAACTAACACTGTGGCAGACATGGCTGAGTTCATGTTGGGGTGCTTTACAACCGACAAGCGTATTGTCAAAATCATGGAGGACAACCAGTACTGGATCTTTGCTATCCTTGACCCCCGGTATAAAAACAACATCTCGTCTTTTATTCCGGTAGAGGGGAGGGCCAATCGCATCAATGCTTGCCACAGGCAATTGGTGCAGAATATGATGGAGATGTTTCCAGCATGTGACGTTGGCGGCAGGGAGGGCAGTTCCTCCAGTAGGCAACCAAGTTCTCACCGGTCCACACAAACGAGGGGCACACTGTCTAAGGTCTGGGACACCTTGATGGCACCCCCTCGCCAAAGTGCCGCCACGGAGGGTCCTAGTGTCACCAGGCGTGAGACGTATAGGCGCATGTTGCGGGAATACCTTTCCGACCACAGCCCTGTCCTCTCCGACCCCTCTGCGCCCTACACGTATTGGGTGTCGAAGTTGGACCTGTGGCTTGAACTTGCCCTATATGCCTTGGAGGTGCTGTCCTGTCCTGCCGCCAGCGTCCTATCTGAGAGGGTGTTCAGTGCAGCCGGTGGCATCATCACTGACAAGCGCACCCGTCTGTCAGCTGAGAGTGCCGACCGGCTCACTTTGATAAAAATGAACCACCACTGGGTAGAGCCGTCATTTTTGTGCCCACCTGTGTAAAGCACCCCAACATGAAACTCCATGTCTGTACTCAACCTCTCCAATTCCTCCGCATCCTCATACTCATCCACCATAAGCGTTGCACAATTCTGCTAATACTAGGCTCCCTCCACCCTGATTTCCCCCAACTCTGCTGGTTAGAGGCTCCCTCCACCCTGATTTCCACCAACTCTGCTGGTTAGAGGCTCCCTCCACCATGAATTTGCCCAAACTGGGCTGTTTAGAGGCTCCCTCCACCATGAATTGGTCCAAACTGGGGTTTTTAGAGGCTCCCTCCACCATGAATTGGTCCAAACTGGGCTGTTTAGCGGCTCCCTCCACCATTAATTGGTCCAAACTTGGCTGTTTAGAGGCTCCCTCCACCATTAATTGGTCCAAACTGGGCTGGTTAGAGGCTCCCTCCACCATTAATTGGTCCAAACTTGGCTGTTTAGAGGCTCCCTCCACCATTAATTGGTCCAAACTGGGCTGGTTAGAGGCTCCCTCCACCATGAATTGGTCCAAACTGGGCTGTTTAGCGGCTCCCTCCACCATTAATTGGTCCAAACTTGGCTGTTTAGAGGCTCCCTCCACCATTAATTGGTCCAAACTGGGCTGGTTAGAGGCTCCCTCCACCATTAATTGGTCCAAACTTGGCTGTTTAGAGGCTCCCTCCACCATTAATTGGTCCAAACTGGGCTGGTTAGAGGCTCCCTCCACCATTAATTGGTCCAAACTGGGCTGGTTAGAGGCTCCCTCCACCATGAATGTGCCCAAACTGGGCTGTTTAGAGGCTCCCTCCACCATGAATTTGCCCAAACTGGGCTGGTTAGAGGCTCCCTCCACCATGAATTGGTCCAAACTGGGGTTTTTAGAGGCTCCCTCCACCATGAATTGGTCCAAACTGGGCTGGTTAGAGGCTCCCTCCACCATGAATTGGTCCAAACTGAGCTGTTTAGCGGCTCCCTCCACCATTAATTGGTCCAAACTGGGCTGGTTAGAGGCTCCCTCCACCATTAATTGGTCCAAACTGGGCTGGTTAGAGGCTCCCTCCACCATGAATTGGTCCAAACTGGGTTTTTTAGAGGCTCCCTCCACCATGAATTGGTCCAAACTGGGGTTTTTAGAGGCTCCCTCCACCATGAATTGGTCCAAACTGGGCTGTTTAGCGGCTCCCTCCACCATTAATTGGTCCAAACTGGGCTGGTTAGAGGCTCCCTCCACCATGAATGTGCCCAAACTGGGCTGTTTAGAGGCTCCCTCCACCATGAATTTGCCCAAACTGGGCTGGTTAGAGGCTCCCTCCACCATGAATTGGTCCAAACTGGGCTGTTTAGCGGCTCCCTCCACCATTAATTGGTCCAAACTGGGCTGGTTAGAGGCTCCCTCCACCATTAATTGGTCCAAACTGGGCTGGTTAGAGGCTCCCTCCACCATGAATTGGTCCAAACTGGGTTTTTTAGAGGCTCCCTCCACCATGAATTGGTCCAAACTGGGGTTTTTAGAGGCTCCCTCCACCATGAATAGGTCCAAACCGGGCTGTTTACCGGCTCCCTCCACCATTAATTGGTCCAAACTGGGCTGGTTAGAGGCTCCCTCCACCATGAATGTGCCCAAACTGGGCTGTTTAGAGGCTCCCTCCACCATGAATTTGCCCAAACTGGGCTGGTTAGAGGCTCCCTCCACCATGAATTGGTCCAAACTGGGCTGTTTAGCGGCTCCCTCCACCATTAATTGGTCCAAACTTGGCTGTTTAGAGGCTCCCTCCACCATTAATTGGTCCAAACTGGGCTGGTTAGAGGCTCCCTCCACCATGAATTGGTCCAAACTGGGTTTTTTAGAGGCTCCCTCCACCATGAATTGGTCCAAACTGGGGTTTTTAGAGGCTCCCTCCACCATGAATTGGTCCAAACTGGGCTGTTTAGCGGCTCCCTCCACCATTAATTGGTCCAAACTGGGCTGGTTAGAGGCTCCCTCCACCATGAATGTGCCCAAACTGGGCTGTTTAGAGGCTCCCTCCACCATGAATTTGCCCAAACTGGGCTGGTTAGAGGCTCCCTCCACCATGAATTGGTCCAAACTGGGGTTTTTAGAGGCTCCCTCCACCATGAATTGGTCCAAACTTGGCTGTTTAGAGGCTCCCTCCACCATTAATTGGTCCAAACTGGGCTGGTTAGAGGCTCCCTCCACCATGAATTTGCCCAAACTGGGCTGGTTAGAGGCTCCCTCCACCATGAATTTGCCCAAACTGGGCTGTTTAGAGGCTCCCTCCACCATGAATTGGTCCAAACTGGGCTGGTTAGAGGCTCCCTCCACCATGAATTTCCCAAAACTTGGCTGTTTAGAGGCTCCCTCCACCATTAATTGGTCCAAACTGGGCTGGTTAGAGGCTCCCTCCACCATGAATTGGTCCAAACTGGGCTGTTTAGCGGCTCCCTCCACCATTAATTGGTCCAAACTGGGCTGGTTAGAGGCTCCCTCCACCATTAATTGGTCCAAACTGGGCTGGTTAGAGGCTCCCTCCACCATGAATTGGTCCAAACTGGGTTTTTTAGAGGCTCCCTCCACCATGAATTGGTCCAAACTGGGGTTTTTAGAGGCTCCCTCCACCATGAATTGGTCCAAACTGGGCTGTTTAGCGGCTCCCTCCACCATTAATTGGTCCAAACTGGGCTGGTTAGAGGCTCCCTCCACCATGAATGTGCCCAAACTGGGCTGTTTAGAGGCTCCCTCCACCATGAATTTGCCCAAACTGGGCTGGTTAGAGGCTCCCTCCACCATGAATTGGTCCAAACTGGGCTGTTTAGCGGCTCCCTCCACCATTAATTGGTCCAAACTGGGCTGGTTAGAGGCTCCCTCCACCATTAATTGGTCCAAACTGGGCTGGTTAGAGGCTCCCTCCACCATGAATTGGTCCAAACTGGGTTTTTTAGAGGCTCCCTCCACCATGAATTGGTCCAAACTGGGGTTTTTAGAGGCTCCCTCCACCATGAATAGGTCCAAACTGGGCTGTTTACCGGCTCCCTCCACCATTAATTGGTCCAAACTGGGCTGGTTAGAGGCTCCCTCCACCATGAATGTGCCCAAACTGGGCTGTTTAGAGGCTCCCTCCACCATGAATTTGCCCAAACTGGGCTGGTTAGAGGCTCCCTCCACCATGAATTGGTCCAAACTGGGCTGTTTAGCGGCTCCCTCCACCATTAATTGGTCCAAACTTGGCTGTTTAGAGGCTCCCTCCACCATTAATTGGTCCAAACTGGGCTGGTTAGAGGCTCCCTCCACCATGAATTGGTCCAAACTGGGTTTTTTAGAGGCTCCCTCCACCATGAATTGGTCCAAACTGGGGTTTTTAGAGGCTCCCTCCACCATGAATTGGTCCAAACTGGGCTGTTTAGCGGCTCCCTCCACCATTAATTGGTCCAAACTGGGCTGGTTAGAGGCTCCCTCCACCATGAATGTGCCCAAACTGGGCTGTTTAGAGGCTCCCTCCACCATGAATTTGCCCAAACTGGGCTGGTTAGAGGCTCCCTCCACCATGAATTGGTCCAAACTGGGGTTTTTAGAGGCTCCCTCCACCATGAATTGGTCCAAACTTGGCTGTTTAGAGGCTCCCTCCACCATTAATTGGTCCAAACTGGGCTGGTTAGAGGCTCCCTCCACCATGAATTTGCCCAAACTGGGCTGGTTAGAGGCTCCCTCCACCATGAATTTGCCCAAACTGGGCTGTTTAGAGGCTCCCTCCACCATGAATTGGTCCAAACTGGGCTGGTTAGAGGCTCCCTCCACCATGAATTTCCCAAAACTTGGCTGTTTAGAGGCTCCCTCCACCATTAATTGGTCCAAACTGGGCTGGTTAGAGGCTCCCTCCACCATGAATTTGCCCAAACTGGGCTGTTTAGAGGCTCCCTCCACCATGAATTGGTCCAAACTGGGTTTTTTAGAGGCTCCCTCCACCATGAATTGGTCCAAACTGGGCTGTTTAGAGGCTCCCTCCACCATGAATTTGCCCAAACTGGGCTGGTTAGAGGCTCCCTCCACCATGAATTGGTCCAAACTGGGCTGGTTAGAGGCTCCCTCCACCATGAATTTGCCCAAACTGGGCTGTTTAGAGGCTCCCTCCACCATGAATTGGTCCAAACTGGGTTTTTTAGAGGCTCCCTCCACCATGAATTGGTCCAAACTGGGCTGTTTAGAGGCTCCCTCCACCATGAATTTGCCCAAACTGGGCTGGTTAGAGGCTCCCTCCACCATTAATTGGTCCAAACTGGGCTGGTTAGAGGCTCCCTCCACCATGAATTTGCCCAAACTGGGCTGTTTAGAGGCTCCCTCCACCATGAATTTGCCCAAACTGGGCTGTTTAGAGGCTCCCTCCACCATGAATTTGCCCAAACTGGGCTGGTTAGAGGCTCCCTCCACCATGAATTGGTCCAAACTGGGTTTTTTAGAGGCTCCCTCCACCATGAATTTGCCCAAACTGGGCTGGTTAGAGGCTCCCTCCACCATGAATTGGTCCAAACTGGGTTTTTTAGAGGCTCCCTCCACCATGAATTTGCCCAAACTGGGCTGGTTAGAGGCTCCCTCCACCATGAGTTGGTCCAAACTGGGTTTTTTAGAGGCTCCCTCCACCATGAATTTGCCCACACTGGGCTGGTTAGAGGCTCCCTCCACCATGAATTGGTCCAAACTGGGGTTTTTAGAGGCTCCCTCCACCATGAATTTGCCCAAACTGGGGTGTTTAGAGGCTCCCTCCACCATGAATTTGCCCAAACTCTGCTGGTTAGAGGCTCAATCCACCCTGATTTTCAAAACAAATGTTGGTGCCAACCTCAACTTACTACAAGGGCCAAATTCACTGCTGGTGACAAGCTCTCCTCACTGCAAGTGCCAAATACACATATTTCAAGGTGTTTTCCTACTGTCAGAGAGGTGGTATTGAGTGTGTAAAGTGTGTAGTTGTTAGGCTGTGATGTTGGGGTAATAGAGGGTCTTTGGTGTGTTAGATGCCCCCAGACATGCTTCCGCTGCTGTCCCAGTGTCATTCCAGAGGTGTTGGCATCATTTCCTGGGGTGTCATAGTGGACTTGGTGACCCTCCAGACACGGATTTGGGTTTCCCCCTTAACGAGTATCTGTTCCCCATAGACTATAATGGGGTTCGAAACCCGTTCGAACACACGAACATTGAGCGGCTGTTCGAATCGAATTTCGAACCTCGAACATTTTAGTGTTCGCTCATCTCTAATAGACAACTGTACAACCTCAATAGTCTTTTGGCATCATAGGCTTAGCTCCCCAAGTAAACCACCTCCACTCAGGACTGGTAGAAGAAGTTGGTATCATCTTTGGAGTTACCTTTAATGATGATGGCATGATTATCCTGAAAGACGTTCTGTTTTCAGATTTTTGCCTTAATATTTGTATCTTCACTCTCACAGAGGGCCTGCATAGATTTTGTGATCAGCGCAAAGCCCCTAACACGATATATGCCACAAAATCGGCAGTCATTCCAGTACAAGATGTGGCGATTTGTGGTTTCTCCTCCATTCGAGTATTTCATCATGGTAATGATTGCTTTAAACACCATCGTCCTCATGATGAAGGTAAGACCTTCTCATAGATAAGACATGACATGTTCACAGACAAGGGGTTTTGACCACCTAATGAAGGATCACCTATGCAATATGAAATCATTTTATGTCCTGTTTCCTTGTTTTCTACTAGTTTTATGGAGCGCCAGATACTTATGAAGAAATGCTCAAATGCTTGAATATCATCTTCACATCAATGTTTTCACTAGAGTGTATTTTGAAGATTGTCGCGTTTGGTGTCCTGGTAAGAACCTAAGTGAATTTTATTTTGTAAGTAGATCTAATTCTATACTGTTATATTGCTACATTTTTCCAGATTTGAGGCTAAAAATACCGACATATTTCAAAAACTTTTTTAAAAATTCTATTTTAATTTGTGGAGTGTCCACCTGACATAGGGAGTCTTATAGACCACGCAAAGCTCCCTAGGAAAAATGGATCCAAATCCAAGAGAAAGAAAGCCGCCTCTTTAGTGCCTCCTAGTGGCATGTTTTGTCACAGTCGCTTACTCTGACTAAGGTCATACTGAGCAAGCAGAGTACCAGCGGCTCCTGTAATGGACCCAGATACAATAATTGACCCCAAAAGTCAAACAGAATACAAAATCTCTCAGGTTCTGTGTTGTATTTTACAGATGGTAGAGGTAATAAAAGTTGCATAGGCACTCAAAAAATGTTATGTATGTGCTTCTTGCCCGCAGTGTGCCTTCTTGTAGACATTAGCGTGTAGATTGTGCACTGACAGTATATGATTTGGTAGCTGAGATCTGAAAGCCAACTATTTTATAGGATTTATATTGTCTTTTATTGCTTTTGGAAAAAATGTGTTGATCCACCAAATCTAAGAGCAAGGGCCCCTGGGCAAAAATATGTGCCCCTTATAGGCTGTTTGTCGATTTACACAATACAGTTAGAATTGGATGTTGACTTCTGTTGTGTATCAGGTGCCATTAAAGTGTCATTTGACTGCATCAAGTTGCAGTTTGTATGCAGTGGATGACACTTCTCAAGCATCAGGATTGTAGGATGGTCTTATACTAAGCCTTACATGGCCATTTAGCTCTAGACTCTTAAAATTACAAGGTGACTGTTTTTGGATTGACACTCCAAAAATATTACTCCTGACCAAGCTGATGGCAGAGCCAGGAAGACTTAAGAGCTATTCATACTACCCTACAAGATTGCTTCTTTCATTTTCTGCAAAACATTTTGATCATAAAATCTAGTAGCTCCATTTTTACGTTTTTGTAATGTATTACGTAACATGTAACCACATTGTAAATTAATCCTCTTTTCCATACAGAACTATTTACGGGACGCCTGGAATGTCTTTGACTTTGTCACAGTCTTGGGAAGTATTACTGATATTTTAGTAACGGAGATAGCGGTAAGTGGACTTTAGTAACTTGACAGAGATACAGACACAGGACTCAGGACCTGTCCTGTTCATATAGAATATACTCCTGTATTATACACATTGCATTACTTATTGTGAATTGCCTCTGTATGGTTTATGGTCTTCAAAAAAGTTGTTCACCTATGCACAATGGAGACCATTTTCTTGGCACATACAAGGAACAGTGTTGTTGATAGATGAACAAGACCATTAATTTCCAAGGGCTTATTAAAACTTATAGCAGATCAGTCTTATTCAAATGAATGGGACTGAGCTGCAATACCAGACACAACCACTACTAAATGAGTGGTGTTGTGCCAAGTAAAGGGTATTCTGTGCTTTTAATCAGCTGATTGTTGGTGGAGAGGTTGCTGAGATTTTAATCCACACTGATCTAATATTGAAGGTTTATCCAAAAGAAAGACCATTGAATATATGAGACTATTCTATATAGCATTAGGGATTCTCTGCTGCACCCAATAATGCAGATTGGCTACATTCAGTGTGCATAGGTGATAGAAAGTACTTATAGATAAATTCTGCTTATATTGTATAATGCAGTAAAGCTGGGGTTTGGGGTTGTCACTTCATACTGGTATCTGGGTTTTTTAATTCCTACAACAGTGTTTCTGGTTGCATATGAAATATAAGACTCTCAGCTTTCAAATGACACCAAGATTCCAATTCCAAGACACCAATTCTACAATTTACACCTCCAAAGTTTCCCTCTTTGGGAGGAACAGTCCCTACTTTTGAACCTCTCTCCCTTTGCTACATGAATGTCCCTCTTTTTGATATTGGAAATACATGTACATTAATAAACTTAATGATATTGTTCCATATATACTATATGGTCAGCAACTACATATCTAACATCAACTCCTATATAATGTGTCATCATTCAGTGCATTTTAGACTTTGAATTGTTTATATTTAAATGTTGTTTGTGCCCATATTTTTATAAAATCCTATTTTTAATTTTTAAACTTCCATGCAGCGAACTATCAATTTCCTTTTTTGCCAGTTCAAAAATTTGAGTGGTATGCTATGTCAGGATTTACATATTTGTATGTAGCTGCCCCCAATCCCATATGTTTTCAACTGATGATATCTCTGAAAATAGTGCAGGTAGAACATGGATTTTGGTATCATATGAAAGTTGAGAATGTCCTCTTTGATATGACACCAGAAACACTCTTCTGACACTGCTTTATAATGCTGTTTTTGACTGTTTGAAGTTCCTCAGCTTCCCTGAATTATACAAGAATCCAACCCCTACACCTAGTAAAAAAGAGTGTACAGATATCAGCTGGCTATAGACAGACAGGAGATAAAGAAGTGCAGAATTTCATTGAAAGGAGACAAAATGTGTTAATAAATTGTATTGCAACAGTTATTAATATTACAACATTGGTTGAAGTTTAGGTATGCTTTAAATGAGATTTCCTACCAAAGCAAGTTATCATCTATTTGTAGGCTAGGGGATAACTTGCAGGTTCCTGGGGAACCTACCATTTAGAGCGCCATTGAGCAGGGAATAGGGGTCTTTCGTCACTTGTTCTGAATTGAGTCAATGGGAGCATCAGAGATAGCAGATGTACAATGCTCAACTATCTCTGATGCTCCAATTGAAATGCATGAGGCAGAGCGCTGCACTGTCCGACCAATGCTATAGTCAGAACAGATGACTTTCTCCTGATCAGTGGGGGTCAGGCCCACTGATCTGTAAGTTATTCCATATCCATAGGATAGTGGATAAAGTGCTTTGGTACGAAACCCCTTTAAGAGATAGCAGACACAGGTGACACAAAATAAACGGGTAATCCTCAATACAATCCCCATGTGTCATCTGTGCCTGTTTTTCATTAATAACAAGTGCAGGATGTAGAGTATAGGGGAATGTATGTGTCCATATAATAGAAGGACTGTCATTGACAAAGCATTCTTCCCATGGACTTCTTTTGGTGAATTCATTTTGTATGAAAGCACATTTGTGATTGGTTGTAAAAGAATTTATAATATAGGTCCATGAAAAGTTAAGACTGTACTGAATTTTACTAAAAAAATAAAATTTACGCAGGTTTGATTGCTTGAGACAATGGAAGTTTTGCTAACATTGTTGTTTTTCCCCTTCACGATTACTAATTTATACATTGCATTGTAGATCGCAATGCAAAAACGAAGGGCTGTGTCCTGCATCTCCATCAAAGACGTCATGTATTCCAGGAAACTGTATGCACTCCACATTGTCCTTATCATATTCATCAGTGAATTACTAAAAAATTCCAAAATGACCAACAAAAAGACAATGTGGAGTTATATCATTTTCCAATGTGGACACATGCAAAATCCTTTTCATTTTCTTCACATTGCTCCTGATCCATAGCAAACTAACTAGAAAGATAAATAATAAGAAATATGTGTAATGGAAAATAATACTAATACAATAGTAGACAACACCGCGAGAAGGGAATTATGAGTTAGTCTCAAGTACAGAAGGATTTGCTGACATCATTGAGAACATTCAAAGTTGTCAACTTTTGGCTTATTAAGTCAAATGAAATGAACAATACAATACAAAGTAATCTGCCCTGACATTGCTTCCAACTATATTATTTTACAATAAAATTCATAGGAATAAGAAAATAATTAATTTTGATATCAAGATCCAAACTTGTTAACTTAAGTTGCAGGCTCAATAGTGCGCGCCCTGCTTATGTCACTTCCAATATCCACTGTTGACACCATTTGGACAGTGACCACCAGAATAGAAATGCCATAAAATATTTCAGAATAATAATTGCTGGAATCAGATTATCTCTCGGAGATGGGAGGGTTCTTGCTTTAGTATGGCAGAACCGTTCTAGAAGTAGATGGTATTTCACGAGTGTGCACGGTTTTAGGATATGGATGTATTGTGGTCAATTCTGCCTTCTGAAATGTAAATTAATACCTTATATACAGTATAACATAGATTATATTTTGGTATCACATTATATGTAACTCTAGGCAAAAAAATACAACTCTGAAGTATCACAACATATACAAAATGTAGAGCTCACAAACGTTCTCCTGACCTCTTTTCTGTGGGACAGGACAATCTAGTGGTGACATGTTCTGCCCTATGGTGTATTTTAGACTGAAGGGGGGTAGTTACCCTCCATAAAGTAACACTAAACAGTAACAGGAGATAATCCTGCCCCCCGCTGTTTTCCAGGGTGCAACAGCTGTTGAATAAGACTTGAAAGTTATCTTGCACAGAACACAAGGGTTAATTTTCTGATAATCTGGACCAGTCAAGGGGGTGATGGTTAACAACCTTTTTATCAGAGGAAAGGGGGGAGGCTCCTACTGCATCCAGTTGTCCTTTTGCCAGAGATAGGACAGTGAAAAGGAGAACGTGACTGATCTCCTGGGATACATAGAGAATTATTTCTTTAGATATTTCTCAGTTTAAATGGTAAGATGAGACACAGAGATCAAAGAAGATCAAGAGGAAAATATTAGTATTTTTATCCATGTTCTATGTCTTGTGTGCCTTTATGGCAGACAAAACAGTTAGAGAAAGCTGAGGAAACTATAAAGAGTTCCAAAAAGTTACCTAGCTGGCGTTCCAATATATGCAAATCTCAAGAATTCTCCTGATCTCCTGACTACAACTGAGTAGTCTTCCTGAAGTGATGGTCTGCCCTAATTTCTGTATTCTTCCTCTGGTGTATTGGGTGTATTGAAGCAGGAGCGTGAATTGTCATGAGTCAGAAAAGAGTGAGGAACTACAGGGGAACCTTTATACTTAGGTAATAGCTTATGCACATTACCATATTATGGCTTTGTATAACCTTTGAGTTGTAGGGAGCCATCATATGGCATCTGTAACACTTTGTGGGGCCATTCTGTTCCTCCTTAGGCCTCCAATTTCATACAGAGGCATGCAGAACTTGTTTGATGCGTTTTACAATCATGGCGTACTGAATTGGATGCCATAATAAGGTGGGTAGTCTACTATGGCACCATTACATATGACTTGATGGAACAGATCTTCAAGGACTATATCAGTCGCCAAACAGACCTCGCCATGTACATGAGGCAAAGCTCTATTTTTTGGACTAGAGTTACACGTTAAGGATGATATCATTGGATCTATAATTGAGAAATTAGGCAGATTTTCCAGCAAGAACAATATAGGCAAATCCAAAATGGTTGGAGGCCCTTGGTCTATTGACCTCACAATCCTCTGCCACTATGCCAGATTAGTAATTTGTGATTCTTTATACTGACTTTGAGATATGTTTTTGGAAATAATAATAATCTAGAATTTTTCACTTGAAAACATAACAATCAAATCGACATAATCTCAAATTATTTGTCTTATGCTCTGTTTAATTTGATTCATCTTTTTTTGTGTGTGTGTTCATCTCTCTGTGTTCGTGTTCTTTTATTTATTTTCCTTTTTTGTTTGTTTCACGGCCTGCCGACTCATGCTACGCAATCAACATACACTGCGGAAAATCTCAACCCCCCCCCAAAAAAAAAATCAAAACCCACCCTCTGTCTTTGTATGTTGTATTACCTGCAACACCTGTGTACTGTGTACCACCAAAATCACCCATGACAACATCATACCTAGAACACGGTTGGTTCTGTTTAGTATTTTTTCCAATCTTTTTTTTTGTTTCTTTCTTTGCTTGTTCTTTTGAATGGGGCATCAAGCTTCAGATTTGTCGGAAAAGGTGTTTGAAGTGCTGAGCAATTCAGTTCTATAGCAGGACATCAATATACTAGGTGGACATCTCGGCCACTGGGTCATTGAGGCTTCTCTCCCAGTGTCAGCTGCAAATCTTTCAGCAGCAAAATAATAAAACACAGTAAGGTTCCTAAAGAGAGGAACATTGGGTGGTGTCCTCACAAGAACTCACATATCCATGTCAAGAATTCTCCATGTGTGGTTGGAATTTTTTATCTCAAGGATTTAGCATTGGTTGATGTATAGGCTTATTGAAAGGATTACTGTAGATTTTGGTTAACCACATGAATGCCGTAAGAAAAAAGTTTAATAAGATGACAGAATAGGGATATCATTGGAAAGTTTTTCAGGATAGACATAGTTTTACTTACCTTTGGAGAAATGGCAATGAATTGCAGTATATAGTTACTTGTCCCAACAAAATATAAACAGGGGAAGAAGTGGGAAAGGGATAGGAACATCTTTTCATCTATCTAATACGTATATTGTACAGTTCTCTACATATGGCAGTTCTTTAGGCATAATGTAATCCAATAGTCTGATCCATTTCTTGCCAAAAGGGAGAGTTAAGAGGCCTCCATTATACATTAGATGGTCGTCTAGTTTTACAAAAATCTGCAGTCTTATCCAACATCAATGTAATGTAGATGCCCATCTGTAGAAAGGTTAGAAAGATAGCCATTATAAAGTAGATGATGAGAAACAGAAACAATACATATTTGTTACATGTTAGATTGTAATAACTACAATTTTCTAGTGTAAAGATTTAAAGGGGTGTCTTATCTCGACAACCTACTGCAGAATTGTGGGCTTCTTAATCCACTGCCAGTCACACTTTTGGATGATCCATCATGCTATATATAGGAAGTATAGGGAAGTCACTGACCAGATAGAAAATGGAGGGGCTTGTCCTCCGATGTTGGAGCTGCTCTAACTTAGCTCCTCTCGGTTCTGGCTCATAGAAGAGATTCCAAAATGGAGACCTCCTTCTATGATGTGCATCTGGTCCAATGGAGTTTGCCCCATAAACTTTTTTTTACTACAATTAACCAGATGTAGCATTTCTACCCAAAGAATTACTAGGCCATTGAAATTGTGTCCTTAGTTCCTCAACATTTTTGCTGCTAGAAAGACATAGACATAGCTGGTTATATTTTTTTCACTTTGAGTTGCTCAACACTTGCCTTCTCTGTAAACCCTACAAAAGCCTGAATGTAATTCCTGAGGACGAAGAGGGACAGCGGTCACTGTACAGCTATTCCAGTCAACTTACAATGGGCTCACATTAGGAGGATAGAAGGGGACAAGCTATATGAGAGGGAGGAACATCTCAATATTTGGGCTTTGTATACTACAGGGTCCTAATAACAGTGACCTCTGTCCCTCTGCATGTGACCTCAGCCATCGCATGGTGCAATTCAAGCGAATGTAACCTGTACGTGGGATTGATCATGTGACACAGCATTGAGGGGACATAAAGGAAGCATGGTCTGTTGATCGGTATGTACATCTTACTGGTAGAAGCCAACAAAATATTCGTTGTTGAGTCAGCAAGACAAAGACAAGGGATATGCAATCCTCTTTGATACTGGAGCTGAGACCTGGAGTGGCAGTATCATTATGGACATGACATTGGTTAGAAGACTGATATACCTGATAGTTTAAGCAGTCTGGGGTGCAAAAATATTTTCAAAAAGCCTCCATCTTAAAATCCTTTTTGTCCTTGAATGCATACAAGATGGATATCTCTTTGGGCAATACTTTAGCGTAACATTCATGGAAACCATACTTTACCACGATTAGGTGTCTTGCTTCTATTATTTCTTGAAACAGTCTTTAAAATATCCCAAAGACAAATTCTAGGCTCCTGGTTGAGATGCTGTGAGCTGAATCTTGCCGGATGTTGACCAGACTTTAATTTCTTGAGTTTATTCAGGATCCAGAGCATCTTTCAAAGCCATACCCTTAAAGGTGCCGATCAGTCTTCCATAGGTGCCGGCTAAATGCTCATGTGGCCAATAGCGAATGCTCACAACGTCTTTGCAACCATATACTCTCAGTATGACCAAGTGTTCATGTGTTGTTATTGGGTAGAGAGCAGTAAGCTGCAGCCAAACACTCTTTATCTACCAGAGAAACAAAGGATCAGGCATGATAAAATTCAATATCCCTGATCCTTTTCATCCTGTGATGATGTTGTGAGCAAGCTCATTTCACAGCTGTACCTATGAAGCTGTACACTGACCTGTGATAGTTTTTGGCTATGTGCTGACTACATAGCCACTGTTAATAAAAAGTGGAGACCAGCCTTTCAATAGTCTTAGGTAGACCCATGAACCTGTAGATTACTGACCAACACTACAAGCAGACCCTTTGGTGACCACCAAATAGTTTAGGATCCAAGTATTTAAAGTAAAGAGAAATTATTGTTTACATTATTGTATGGTACACGGCAATAATCCCCAACCTTTAGCGCTCCAAGTGTTGCCAAACTACACCTCCCAACATATCCTGAAAGCCATAGGGTATGTAGGAATTGTAGTTTGCACCAGCTGGACACCACTGGTTGGAGACCATTAAGTATGAAAATTGTATTTGTCATGGAGCTTTTTATCCCATTTGGCCCCATTGGTTGAGTTCCAAGTTCCAGCTCTTTGACTAGACTTTGAAGAATCATGTTGGATATGTGATTTCTAATTACAATAATGGTTTCCAATAGACGTAGGTTGGAAGTATTATTCATTCATAGGTCCGTTCTGAATGCAATAAATCTGTCGACTTCCTCCTTACCCTGCTGCATATTCATTTTGTTTTCACCTTTTATTTACTCTCCATTGCCCTCAATTCTATCCTATCTATGCATCCATCCCAATCACTTTTCCTTTTCGCTTTTCTGTCAGATTGTAGCCTGCGGGTCCGCTCTGCTTCTGCTTTTAATACTCAGCTTATGTGACCTCGCGGGAAGGGGATTTGTATGAGAAGCATGCTTAGGCTCGGGGGTCTGGAAGGCGCATTGAGCAGTGGTGCGGTGGGAGGGATGTTGTTGAGAAATGCATGGAATGATAACAGACAAACAAGGCTCCACAACTAGGGGATTTTAGGGTGGATATACCCTTCCCCATAGCCATATCTTTGGATCACCAACTTTCCTTTATATCCTGTTGAGAAACAAGACCAAAATGGACCTGCGGACTGATGGAAGAGACCTGCAGCCAACTTACCAAAACAGGGTGCAATTACACTGTATTTTGCAGCGTCTGTCGGCAATGTACGCCAGAATCACTTATTGACACCATTGGTTTCCATGCTAAAAACTATATAGCATGTATAGGTTTATTACTGGGTGCTTCTGTAATAGTGCTTTCCCATTCAGCAGAGAAAATTATACCATCATATATAACCCAAATGGAGGCCAAAAGGACACTCTTTTGGCATAAATCAGGTGAATGATGCCATATATATATCATTGATGTATGCACCAGAAGCTCTTCTGGTGTATGGAGCTAATGTACATTGCAAAATACAGCAGGAAAGTAACCTAATACAAAAACGTTGAGATATTGCCATATCATATTGTCTTAGACCAATAACTTTGGAGGGTTTTCCAAGATAGGTTCTCAATATCTGATCGATGAGGGTCTGACATCCTGGACCTCCACTGTTTGAATAAAAAACAATGCTCAGGTGGGGTTGCGGTCTCTTTATTGAACACCAGTCACAGCGCCATACGTTACACAGTGACTGTGCATGGTATTGCAGCTCACTTGACTAGGACCAAACTGCAGACTGGCAACATTACAATTGAACATGGCATCTCTGGCCTCGGAAGCAGTTGTCAGATCTCACCAAACAAATATTGGTGACTTGTCCTAAGAATAGGTCATCAATATGTAACTCTTGGAAAACCTCTTTAAGATGGTCTTAGATCATAAGATAACTTCTATATAGCATCTGTGGTGATGTGTTGATCATGTCTGTTTGATAACGGGTCAATCTACCTTCCCCATGGGAACAACACTTCATCCTTGAACGCTAGCATACAAGACATGGTGACTAGTTTGGGTATCCTGCCATCCCTGATGTGATCTGTTACCAGGAAGAAGACCCATAGCCAGCTCTCTTCTATTGTCATCCCTGTCCAGGTCCTCCATTGTCAGCCTTCTCATCTGATAACTGACCGCACTAACCTGCCATCTTATCTGAGCTGAGATACATGTGTATGTCTGAGGTGACCGACTATTGCAGGGTGACAGATTGCATGTGACTGTATCTAAAATTTCCCTCCTGGTCTTTGAAGTGTCAGCAAGCTGCAAGTCCTGTGCTTGAGAATGGAATGAAGTGAAGTGGGCTTGGCTTATTTTGCTGGGTGGAGCACGTTGGAAAATATGAAAAGAAGAAGAGTCCAAAAATGAAATAATTTACTAACTATTTCATCTGTTACAGGAAAATTTTATCAATCTGAGTTTCCTGCGACTCTTTCGAGCAGCTCGGTTGATTAAACTGTTGCGTCAGGGTTACACCATCCGCATCTTGCTCTGGACCTTCGTGCAGTCATTTAAGGTTTGTTCATCCAGCAATGGTTACCTTGAAAATGTTCTATAAGCTAAAATATACATCTATAGATCAACACTGCCTTTGGGTGGGAGGTTCAGGGTACTTAGTGTCAACTTGTGACCATTATCTGATCCTTCTTACCACCTATCCTGATGGGCGTCATTGAAGTAGGCTTAAGTACTGTGGACCAATGCCTGCTAATAGGACTTTCATAGCAGACTTAGGCTCTTTTCAGACTAGGATCCGTATCTGTACAGTGCATTCTCCATCTTGTGGTACACAAAAACTAGAAAGGGAGTCCCGGTCTAGGACTAGTGATATCATGCTCATGAAACCATTTCACTTAATACTGGATGCTTAGGAGGCAGTCTGCTAATGCTGAAGACATCTTTAGGGCAGGGGTCACTGATGCACCCTATTATAATAGCCAGGGTTAAGATGTGTATGACATATCCTTAGTATAGATCATAAACACCTGATCATTCGCCACATGGCTGAAACAAGAGAACATGTCCGTCCCCTGAATAGCAGTGGATACGGATGCTGGAGCTCAGTTACCACTGTCTTAAATAGTCACTGAGCTGCAGTGACAGCAACAATACAGGGGGTGGAGCAGTGGCTTAACTAGGAATGGCGAGGCCCCGAGGCAAACAATTGAAATGGGTCCCCCCGGACCGCATAATGATGCAAGCCCGGCCTACGTGACATCTGTGACGTCACCAAGTAGGCCTGAATCCTGCTGGAGACCAGGAGGGGTAAGTAACAGTGTTTTTTATGTTCCCTCACCTCTCCTAGCTCTCCAATCATTATACTCTGGGGGTCTGAAAAGGGCCCTTGTGGCGTCTGGGACCCTGTGGCAATTACTGCTGCTGCTACCCAGTAGTTACGACCCTAAGGTGGAACTTTCTGCTTCTGGCCCTGTATTCTGTATAGGACCGGTGCCAGAAGCAGCTCTGTACAGGTGATTGGTGCGGGGGTCAGCTGTCGGCCCCCCACGATCAGGTATATATGGCCTACCCTAAGGATAGGCTATATAAAAGTTTATTTAGCATTCAGCTCTGGATCAGCACAGGTAAAGTAATGCAAAAAAATAGATTTATCACTGGCAGAATGCAGACATTTTATTTAGGGATTGAAATACAAACTATATTAGAAAGATACAGAACTTTTCAAAGGACAACAGTTAGTCCCCATGCACATGACCGATTGTATATCCAATATGGGGCCAAGTTTGCAGCAGAGTGACATCTGAGTACATTCCGTTACGCAGTCACCTCTGTAGATGCTTCCAATGCTTTCTGTTCTGATTACACAGATCAGGATAGGCCATGCTCTATTTTCAGTGGAGTGGACCATTGGACACCCCCTCTGAGTAGCATCAGATGGCACCTCCTTTTACCACCTCCACCAACTTGAGCCCTTTTCATTCTTAAATGGTTTCTACTACGCTTATTCTAGTCCAGTTGAATTTATTTCCCTAGCCCTCACCATTCCTGAGCAGTCAGTGCTGTTAGTTTTGGTGCCCAATATACTAACTAGACTCTCTAATGCTAACTGGTTGGCGTGACTCAGAGCACCAATCAGAGGTGGACAATGTCAGAGCTCAGAATTACTCCCCCTTCCCTGTTCTTTTCTGAACCACTCACTTGACATTCGAAAGTCTAGTTATCTGTGCTGGAATCAGTGAAGGGGTGCCTAAAAAGGGTAAAAAGAGCTTGAATTAGTGAAAGGTCCTCTTTAATTACATAAAATCAGATGAATGTAAATTTGTACTTAACATACAGTCCTATGAAAAAGTTTGGGCACCCCTATTAATCTTAATCATTTTTAGTTCTAAATATTTTGGTGTTTGCAGCAGCCATTTCAGTTTGATATATCTAATAACTGATGGACACAGTAATATTTCAGGATTGAAATGAGATTTATTGTACTAACAGAAAATGTGCAATATGCATTAAACCAAAATTTGACCAGTGCAAAAGTATGGGCACCTCAACAGAGAAGTGACATTAATATTTAGTAGATCCTCCTTTTGCAAAGATAACAGCCTCTAGTCGCTTCCTGTAGCTTTTAATCAGTTCCTGGATCCTGGATGAAGGTATTTTGGACCATTCCTCTTTACAAAACAATTCAGGTTCAGTTAAGTTTGATGGTCGCCAAGCATGGACAGCCCGGTCTCAAATGATCTGAAAACAAAGATTGTTCAACATAGTTGTTCAGGGGAAGGATACAAAAAGTTGTCTGAGAGATTTAACCTGTCAGTTTCCACTGTGAGGAACATAGTAAGGAAATGGAAGACCACAGGGACAGTTCTTGTTAAGCCCAGAAGTGGCAGGCCAAGAAAAATATCAGAAAGGCAGAGAAGAAGAATGGTGAGAACAGTCCAGGACAATCCTTAGACCACCTCCAAAGAGCTGCAGCATCATCTTGCTGCAGATGGTGTCACTGTGCATCGGTCAACAATACAGCACACTTTGCACAAGTAGAAGCTGTATGGGAGAGTGATGAGAAGGAAGCCGTTTCTGCAAGCATGCCACAAACAGAGTCGCCTGAGGTATGCAAAAGCACATTTGGACAAGACAGCTTCATTTTGGAAGAAGGTCCTGTGGACTGATGAAGCAAAGATTGAGTTGTTTGGTCATACAAAAAGGCGTTATGCATAGTGTCCAAAAAAAACAGCATTCCAAGAAAAACACTTGCTACCCACTGTAAAATTTGGTGGGGGTTCCATCATGCTTTGGGGCTAATGCCGACACCGGGAATCTTGTTAAAGTTGAGGGTCGCATGGATTCCACTCAGTATCAGCAGATTCTTGAGAATAATGTTCAAGAATCAGTGACGAAGTTGAAGTTACGCCGGGGATGGATATTTCAGCAAGACAATGATCCAAAACACCGCTCCAAATCGACTCAGGCATTCATGCAGAGGAACAATTACAATGTTCTGGAATGGCCATCCCAGTCCCCAGACCTGAATATCATTGAACATCTGTGGGATGATTTGAAGCGGGCTGTCCATTCTCAGCCATCATCAAACTTAACTGAACTTGAATTGTTTTGTAAAGAGGAATGGTCCAAAATACCTTCATCCAGGATCCAGGAACTGATTAAATCTACAGGAAGCGACTAGAGGCTGTTATCTTTGCAAAAGGAGGATCTACTAAATATTAATGTCACTTTTCTGTTGAGGTGCCCCTACTTTTGCACCGGTCAAATTTTGGTTTAATGCATATTGCACATTTTCTGTTAGTACAATAAACCTCATTTCAATCCTGAAATATTACTGTGTCCATCAGTTATTAGATATATCAAATTGAAATGGCTGCTGCAAACACCAAAATATTTAGAACTAAAAATGATTAAGATTAATAGGGGTGCCCAAACTTTTTCATAGGACTGTATATGATAATAAAGCTTGATGTAACTGTATGCTTTGCACTGTCTGTCTACAGGCCTTGCCCTATGTCTGCCTCCTTATTGCAATGCTATTTTTCATCTATGCCATCATTGGCATGCAGGTAAGTGATTGCTATAAGTGGCCTCTCTAAAGTTGTTTTTGTCATTGATTGAGATGCAAATATTGCTGAATCAGTCAGTGGAAATCCATGGGGCTCTTTATATTCCAACTGCCTGGTAGATACAGGATTGATGATCTTTCCATGTTTTCAGGTCTTCGGGAACATTGCTTTGGTTGATGACAGCGCTATCAACAGACACAATAACTTCCGCACCTTTTTTCAAGCCTTAATGCTCCTGTTTAGGTAAAAGTATAAAAGTATCTTCATTGCATTTTGGTTAGACTCTAGTGCATATAGTGAAAAATTCCATAGTACATTAGGTAAGACTCACAATGCCTGTGTGACGTAACCCTGTGTTTTGTCCCTTTTTTCAGGAGCGCCACGGGAGAAGGCTGGCATGAAATTATGCTCTCTTGTCTCAGTAATAGGCCATGTGACTCCCGCTCAGGCAACCTCAAAGATGAATGTGGAAGTGACTTTGCCTACTTTTATTTTGTGTCTTTCATCTTCCTGTGCTCTTTCCTGGTGAGTCCCCTAGTAACTAATATAGTGATGTTAAAGAGGACCTTTCACCTCCTGGGGCACATGCGGTGTAATACACCACTAGAAAGCGGACAGTGCACCGAATTCAGCACACTATCGGCTTTCACATTCTGTGCTAAGAGCTATCGGTGCCGGTACTGTAGCTCTTCACTGTCAGAAGGGCATTTCTGACAGTCAGTCAGAAGCGCCCTTCCTCACAGTAGCGTCTATAGTGGTGTACTGTGAGAGGAGGCGTTTCTTATCGCCCAGTGATGACGAGTACTATCTGTGGACGAGTACTATCAGAGGGGAAACAGCGCTCCTCACCACTCTCACAGTACAGCACAATAGACGCTACAGTGAGGAAGGGCATTTCTGGCTGACTATCAGAAACGCCCTTCTGACAGTGAAGAGCTATGGTACCGGCACCGATAGCTCTTCACCGGGGCACGGAATGTGAAAGCTGATTGTTGGCTTTCTAGCGGTATATAAAACCGCATGTGCCCCAGGTGGTGAAAGGTCTTGTTTAAAGGGAGTCTGTTACCAGAGCCCAGTATATCAATCCAGTTCTGCAAACAGGTAGGTTAGGGTTACCTGCATCAAGTGGTGTTTACCCCCTGTGAATCGCTGTCTTCGTTGCCAATATATCACCATTTTTGCTCTTTGGAGCAACGACGATGTTGGCATTACGCCAAAGAGGTAAGTCTCCCACCAATCTGTCCTCCTACCTTCCTCTGACAGGGTCAAGTACTCACCACATGTGACCAGAATATGAGCAGTGGCAAGTGTGACAGAATTTATGACCAAGTGAGATTAGATATATGCTACCTGGCCCTGTCAATCAGAAGGAGAGAGAGGCAGAGGACGGCACAGAGCAGTTGGAAGCTTACCATTTTGGAGCAACAGCAATACCCTCATTGCTCCAAAGAGATTATGTGCATTTTGACAACAGCAGTTATATCTTAGTAATGGAGGCAGCGATTCACAGGGGAAAAACACTGTTTGATTCAGGTGACCCTAACCTATCGATCTGTGGAGCTGGGATGATATGACACACTCCTTTTAAGGGTTAATTTATATCAGTGGGAGGCTACATTCACATGAGACATTTAGCAGTCAATATTATTGCTGATGGGACTCTATGTTATAAAGAAGGTTTAGCTATCTGGTAATATCTGTACTTTCCTCCTGTCTTCCCGGTCCCTGAGTAGATGCTCAATCTCTTTGTGGCTGTCATCATGGACAATTTTGAATACCTGACCCGGGACTCGTCCATTTTGGGTCCTCATCATCTGGATGAGTTTATACGTGTCTGGGCCGAGTATGACCCTGCTGCATGGTATGTGAATGCTATCACCTATAATTGAATATAAAATGTCATTGAACAACATATCATAGTAATAACAAAATGCATAGGGCTATTTAGTCAACTTCGTGAATTGTAATAATACATGTAGTCACTTCCTATTAGTAGGTATGAGACCAAGTTGCATGCATGTATATGAGTAAAAGCACTATACCCCTTCAAAAGTTGACTAACAGCTGTTCCTCCTCCATACACATGCACGCTTGGTTCCTCTAAGCATGTATGAGTTTTCAATGGTAAGAGGGGAGTAATCCACTGTCAGACACCTCTACTAGTGGTTCTACCAAGGGAACAAAGAATGGGACACGAAAAATGCAAGACCTCATAGATATAGGCTAGTCGGCCATACTTTTGCTACTATTCCTAATAATAATACTGATGATGATGATGATTATAATGATGATGAATATATTGACTATAGACTATAGGCTATGCAGTTTCTATGTGGTTCATAGATGTCAGGCTCAGCTTGTAGCTGCCTACCCTCATCCCCATACAAAGAAATGAGGAACAAATTAGCACTAGAAGAAGGGGTACCCTTCATGTTATGGGACCACCCTCATCTACACTTCTGTCCTATGCACCAATTTTTATAAATGTTCTGTACATTTCTGCTTTGTACCTTCACATTTTTCCCCTAAAATATTGTAGGTTTTTATTTCCTAATCTATTTCTTTTTTTATTATTCTATTTCTCTTTTTTATCAGTCCATGATATACTGTATTATTCTTTTTCTAGTTGCCGTATTCACTATAAGGATATGTACAATTTATTGCGTGTTATTGCCCCTCCACTGGGGCTGGGGAAACGCTGCCCATCGCGGGTGGCTTACAAGGTTTGCAGCCAAAAGCCAGTTTGCATCCATACCAATTGGGGTTCAAAGCAGTCTGATAAAATTCTGAGGGGCTGTGCCTGCATGGGAACGCGAGGCTAGCCCTGCCCCTTCATCATGCTTTATCCCCTGCCAACCAGGCTGCCAGGTAGCTTCACTGGAGAGATTATCAGCAACAATCTGGGAACCACCCGGGTGGGGATGGGGGATTTCATCAGTGAGACTTGGGATAATGCCGTCATCTTCTCATTTGTGTTGCTGCCTGGTGCCTCCTCCAAGCATGATGATCAGAATATTTTTATCCCCTTCAATGCTGCAGGGGAATGTGATGCACTTGTCATTGAAGGGTTTAAACTGGCGCCCCCTATGGTAAAAAAAAAAAAAAAAAAACACAAAAAAAACAACAAGGGGCATTGTAATGTCACCTTGTGCTCTCTCTGCTCAAGACCAACTCCTGAACATCTGTCTCAGTGAAAGGGATTGAACAGAAAGAAAAGCAACATCCCCTCCCACCCGACTAACCTTCGCTCTCCCAAATGATGCAAAAAAACATACCTGTGCTTCGGTGACAGGAGTGTACAGTTTCAGGCTAATCAGATATGTTTTTTTTGTCTGTTTCCTTCCCATTCTCAACCTCCTGCTTGGCTATCATCTCTTTCCTCTGCTTGTCTGTTCTCTTCCTTCTTCTCATCCTTCATCTCGACCCTTGCGGGTTTTGTAATCTTTTTGTCTTCATGCAATTTTTCTCCACGGATGTTAAATATTCCTCTCCCTCTTTGTCTCCTTCTCTCTTTCCTGCCCTCTGTGCCCTAATGCTGTCATTTTGGCTTTACAACACTGAATATTTTCACTCCCCTGACCACTTATCTCCCTTTCCCACGTCTCCATTTTATTTATTTCATTCCGCCCCTCTTCTATTTTGCCTTCATTTCCAAAATCTACTTTTGTGGGCTTCTCATGTCTCATTCCTATATCTCTGGCCATCTGTGATGGCTTCCATATTCCTCTTGTGTCCACCTCTGTCCATGGTTTGTCCTCCTGTCCTTGCCTCTACACCTGTGCCTCCTCCCTCCCGTTGCTGCAGTGGGCGCATTGGTTACACTGACATGTACGAGATGCTACGACACATGCCCCCTCCCCTTGGCTTGGGAAAGAAATGCCCTGCACGTGTGGCATATAAGGTAGAAGAGATGTGTCGACCTCCACCAGTATCTCACTGGCCTCCAGCCTTTTCTCCTGTCTCTGTACTGTGCCCGTACCGTGCTGTGTATCTTTCCCTGTGAATCCCTTTCTATGTAAAATATCCACTTTCCCTACAACTATACCACCAGTAGTCTCTGAGAGCTACAACCTAAAGAGTATCTCTACGATGTTCCCTCATTCATGTCCTCCAAGCATCTGAGCATTAATGCACTCCTCTAAGAATCTGTTCCCAGCTCTTATAAAGGGTTGTATCACATCCTCAATCCCCAAATCTAATACTACCCTATCTATTCCCCATCACCCCCAACTCTTTTCTACAAGCAGACCTCTTACTCTGCTCTAGAAGACTTTTCTTTGCATGACTTATTGCATTTTGGTGCATATTTTATATTCCATGGGACTGTGTATACTTGCATGTACTTGATATGTCTTATTGACTCCTTAGACCCAGTTTACAGAAAGGCAAAATAATTTTTTTCTTAAATATCCCCCCATGCAAATGGTAGTTTGAGAGTCAACTGAGCAATCAATATCAGGAAATTTATATAGAAAAATTATACTACATAGAAGCAGCCTAAAAGTAGGGGACACTAACATACTTGGTAGATATGTATACATATATTAAGACAGTACCACAAAATTCAGTAGACAGTAGTGTGCACGCAACACTTGTTCTATGTAAAGTGAAGCTGAACCCAGATCTCAGGATATCACAGATAGATAGGTTAGGTTCATCTGAATTTGAAGATTTTTTTCCCTTGGAATTCGCTGTTTCCATCGCCAAGATATTGCTGTTTTTGTGAATATGCAAATGAGCTCTTTGGAGCAATGCCATTACTCCAGAAAGGTAAGCGGTAGAGATGAGCGAGTATATTTGATCGTATACGTCCACCACATAGTTCTTGGTGTAAAAAAAGCGCCAGGGAAGGTGGGAGAGGCAACAAATTTTTACTGCCCCTCCCACCTTCCCTGGCACTTTTTTACACCAAGAACTATGCGGCGGAGGTATTCTATTGAATACACTCGCTCATCTCTAAGTGGCAATGCCCTCATTGCTCCAAAGATCTCATTTGCATATTGACAAAAAATAGCAATATTTTGGCATTGATTCAAATGAAGAAAACACTGATTCAGCATGTGTTGCCTTTAAGAAAAACACAGGAAGAAGCTTTGATGGCTCCTAAACTTAGACTTTGAGGGACTTCTGGTACCAATAAGGGTCGATCTTTTATTCACTTGGGACTATAATACTGATGACCTAGCCTTAGGATAGGTCATAAATATCAGTTAAATCGGGATCCGACTCCCAGCACCTATGCCCGTCAACTGTTTAACAGGCTACTGCATTGGGATGAGCCATGTGTGCAGATGGACATGTCATCACTGGCCTGAGAAAAGCCACCAAAGTGCCATAATCTCTACAAACAGCTGATCAGCAGGGGCACCAGGAATTGGACCCTCACCAATCTGATATTCATGACCTATCGCAAGAATAAATCTCCTCTATGATAATCCTGATATTAAAGTTTAGTATATTTTACTTACAATGTAGCAGAAGAAACTCACAGGACAGCCAAGCGTACTACTGTGGCTATGTGAAATCCAAAAAATTCATGTAGATCTCCACCTTCAATCCCAAAAATTGGCAATATCACATCTGGTTACCCAAGACAGATACTTAGATACAAAAATAAACATGAAGACCACAGTCAACCTTTTTGTAGGGTGGCCAGATATTTACGTAGCTACAGGTTTGGTGATTTTTTTTTATTTTAATTTGTGGCTACATTACAATAAATAATGAAGCTGCTTACAACATGGGTGGCCTGTAGTAGTATGTGTAGGAAAAATATTGTAATACTCCACAGGACTAGTTGACAAATGGCTTCATCTGTTGTCCGTAAGCTGGGCCTAAGTGTCAATCTTTCCACCTAGAACTTGATTGTTCCCTTAAGATGCCTTCCTATATTCTCCCCGACCACCAAGATACTCTTGTTTCTTCATAGTAGAATGGTGTTTATCAGACATACTCAACAGCTAAGGCTGAGGACAGAACCAATGGGAACCGTCAAGTTTTGGATGGCTGCTTGCCCTACAGATCTGTCTCCTCCGTTTTATCCTTTCAAGATGCATGCCAAGATGTCGACATTTACTGTGCACATTGAGTCAAGTCAGTAACTCCCGACCACTTGTGAATGTTTTTATTGAATTTATAGCGATAGGCCCATAGTAGCTGTAGTAGAATCTGACTTTACATCTGCAAGACTGGATATAGATCATTTAGTCCTTCTCAGACAATACAAATTGTTATCTAAAGAACGTATATATCCACAACTGGCCGAGAAGCGCTGACTTCACCCTTTGCACCTTGGTTATTACACAGTTTGCAAATCTGCTAGCAGCCACAGCCATAATGACAGTGTGAGTTTTTCTGCAGCGGCTTGTCCGGATGAATATGCCCATCTCTGATACAGACCTCACTGTGCACTTTACATCCACTTTAATGGCTTTAATCCGAACGGCGCTGGACATAAAACTGGCTTCAGGTGGGTTCTTTGCTGCAGGTCAGGGGGATGCCGATTCAGAAACGGTTCCACCATTGTTTTTGCTGCTGAGCTTTTGACTGGGGACAGTGTGAAACATAAAACAATTCCTATGGTTTGGTGTATAGAGCTTTTATGCAGACCAAGATGTCTATATAGGGTTACAGACTACATGAAAAACCTATATGTAGTCTAATCCTGCAGTCAAGTATTATTGTGTTTCATCTGTCAAACTTGATGGTCACATATATAAAGGGGGAGGAAAGTTACACATAGCTGCTGAGTCAGACTACACGGGTTTGTTTGTAGTCTGTAACCATAGAAACACATACGTCTGACTAGAAACAATAGAATTATTTATATCTACGGTATGTGCAAAAGTGATTTATTTCATTTTATTTTACATGCATCAGATCAGCAAATTATTTATTGAAAAAGTGTACATACCCTCTTCAAATTTTTGTTAGTTTTTTTCCTTTATTTTTTTCCTGTCTGTTTTTTGTTTTGTATTTTTGAGTTTTGATGGATATGACCCCCATCTCAATAATTTTTAAAGGCGATCAGAGAGCGGCAAAGGGGCTTCAACTTAAATCACATACAACTTCTTTGAAATGTTTTTATACCACTGGCCTAGGTCTTTTAAAGATGACCTAAAAATAAGAATAACAAAAAAAAACCAAGTGATTTCATCTGACTGATTTCCTTTTTGCAGGAGGGCTAAAACAACATGAAAGTGACGCAGAGCTCCGCAAAGAAATATCGTCCGTGTGGCCCAACCTCTCTCAGAAAACCCTAGATTTACTTGTACCTCCTCATAAACGTAAGAAGCTTCTCTTGTCTTTAAGGATTTTCAGTATTCATGTTTTCCAAATAGGCAGCAGTTGTCATTATCAAGCTGTATTTACTGTCATTAAAGGGGGTCTAAACTTAAGTAAAAAAAAATGGCTCACTACTGGGACCCCCACCAGTCCCAAAAACAGGGGTTCCATGTTGCACCCAGCTGCACAGTCAAGGATTCGTATAGTTGCTCCATCCGTCTCTATGACACTGCTGAAGATATCCAATCTCTGTACTTGGCTTCTCTTATGCAGCCTCATAGAGATCAATGGAACCTTGGTACAGCCCCTATTTATATCATACCTATGTATATATCGAGAGATATTTATATCATACCGTATACTCTCTCTCTCTCTCTCTCTCTATCTCTATCTCTATGTATATATATCATTCATAACCCATATTATAGCATACATTTGTAATTCATAGAAGGGTATTCCAACAATAAACTGATCACATGTTGGGAACCCTAGCTTTTTATTGTAACCTGTAATGGAACTCAGCAGTAAGTTTTCCATTTGCCTGCAGCGCCAACAAAGGAGAAGTGAAGCATTACACAATTATTAATGAAATGAATAGGCTTTTTGTGTAATGCGTTAGGTCAGGAGGATGCTATAGCAACTTTTCGGGTAAAGGGACATTTAAAGGTCGTGCATACTGCCCTATGAATTATGGAAAAAGAAATGAAGCTCTACCTTTTGGAAGGTATATCCCTTTAAGTACACAATCAACTTACAAATAAGTTTTGTAACATGACTTGGGATAGAAGTTTCTTACAAAAGTAAACGATGGCCATCTGCAACAAATTTGTTTATTCAGTTTTTCTTACCCTTGTCAGGGTACTGGTTGACATAGGTCAAAAGGATAATATGTCTTGTTGCGGAGACCGCATTAACAGGAGCTGGGAGAATTAAAGGAGTTGTTCAGTAATTTGCTGGGTCAGACTACACAGGGTTTGCTTGTAGTCTGTAACCATGGAGACATATAGGTCTGTATAGTATTCATATAGTGTTCATTCATTGTTTTACAGCGGATGAGATAACTGTTGGGAAAGTTTATGCAGCTCTGATGATCTTTGACTTCTACAAGCAAAACAAGAATAACCGAGACCAGTCTCACCAGCAACCGGGGGTCTTATCCCAGGTAGGAGATGAACCGTGTGGCGTATGCAGTTGCCTTCCAGAACTAAGAAGGTCTGGCACAGAGGCTGAGCCATCTTGATATGTGGACAGAAGAAGTTCAGTAGACCAAGAATATGTTGTTGTTAAGTAATTGCCTTTAATTCCTATGGACAGCTATATTGCCAAATGACAATGAATACCCCTCACCATGGTTATTTTGTATTAGAGCACAACTTGTAATGCATCACAGTTGCCAATTTGGGCATTGCTGTCCATTGTCATATAGCAATATAATATAGCAAAATCTCCTGATCGGTTTAACCGTTATACCACAACTTGCATGTTTTTCCCTGGTCACGCAACTACAGTGAGATTCTCAGACTTGCATGTTTGCATGGTCAGTTCGTACTCACAATGTTGTATGTTACAGACAGGAACCATCTCCCTTTTCCAGCCTCTGAAACCAATTATGGACCAGAATATTCCCAGTCAGCTTGGTGATACCAAGATCCAAAAACAGAAGAGCTCAGCCTCTCTGAACAATGGAGGTGTAGTGTAAGTAGCACTTTTCTTCTTCAAAGATGGACTCCGTTTCTAGGTTTTGGTGCTTGGCCATTTCCATAACTCCGTAGGGAGAGCCACCATCAGCCATCATTCATTCTCCGACTGCAGCAATGGCATCACGATGTGGGACTAGGAGATCCTGATGTGGGGCCAGGCATGAGACCCACACCTATCAAACATTTATGGTGAATCCTGTGGATATGCCATAAATGTCTAAGATGGGAGCACCTCCTTGATGATATTTTGAAGAGAATCTTGGTTTTGGATAAACAGCTCCTGTGTAATTGACCTCCATGGTCTCTGTTAAGATATATACTAAAGTATTGACAATACCTTGTATCACCTATGTGTTATGCAGGGTCAATCAGGACAGTAGCATACGGGAGTCACTATCATGGGTAACACAGCCTGCACCAGATCCCTTCTCCACCCCTCGGAGTATTGCATTTCAGAGAGGCCACTCAGAGGAGATTCCACCCCAGCGGCAAGTCAAACAGGCAAGTCTTTCCTCCATTGACTTTTACACTAACATAAGAGCAACACTAGTCACAAGCAATACTGACAAATAGG
This sequence comes from Leptodactylus fuscus, assembly GCF_031893055.1. Classification (NCBI taxonomy): domain Eukaryota; kingdom Metazoa; phylum Chordata; class Amphibia; order Anura; family Leptodactylidae; genus Leptodactylus; species Leptodactylus fuscus. The sequence continues at coordinate 43,340,203 of NC_134275.1, read as the reverse complement.
TTGTTTCCACAGGTCGTAGAGATGAAAGAAATTGGGCAAAATCTTACTAATGGCGATCATCCCACCGGATTGGAGACCCAAGGACGAGCAGTGTCCATGCCACGTCTAGCAGCAGATGCTCTTGTAAGCCATGCTGTGTGTATTTGTAAAAACTCACAGTGTGATGAATTTTGGAGAAAAAATGCAGTTAACCTATTTTCTTCTGGCTTTCTATTAATGGTGTTCACTGTCTGGTGACAATGATATATTATTTATATAAATTTTAATAGCTTTAAACAAACTAAAAATGTTGAAAAACATCTAAAATTTAATTGCATCATCATATTGTGACACCAGTAACTTTTTTTTATAGTTCTGTATACAGAACTGTGTAAGTCATCTAGTTTTGCTGGACAACATTTTGTTTTTGTTACTATTTTGGACGACGTTTTGAACTTATGATTACTTTTTGTGAAATCTTTTTTGCCGGCCAAAAGACTCAGAGATTTGGCCATTTTGATATGCTATGCCATTGCGGCATTCAGTGAATGGAATAAATATAATATTTTCATAGTGTAGGCAATTTCAGATGCTGGGATACTTTACATAATTTATTTATCTTTATTTTTGTTTATTCACCTCTAAATGTGATCTAGGAAAAGGGGGGTACTTTAAGTTTCTCACCTAATTTTAACTGGGGGACACAGTGGGTATTAGCCCGGCCACTAGGAGAACGCCATACTAGTCGTACCCCCCGCGGGTGCAGTGCTCAATTGAGCACCTCACTGGTCACCTAGTCCCCATTTGCTGTGTCTGCGACCCCATTTCCATGTGGAGGTTCTCTGAGAAGGTGACCCTGCGGTGCCTGAAGTTACCAGACAGGTATGTATTAAGTACTATTTAAAAACAAAAAAATCACTGCAGTTGGAAGAGCTACTGTTTTTCGGGGCCACTATTCCAGCCTGCTCACAGTTCCTAAAAAGAATGGCTCCCTTTGTCTCATCCCAGACTTGAAGGGGCTCAACAGGTTCGTATGTGTCTGCAGATTCCACATGGAGTCCCATCCATCAGTGTAACAAGAAGCGAAGAGGAGACTGGTAAGTATGACACTCAAAATAACCAAAAAACAAATTATAAATATACAAAATAAAGACATTTTTTTATTGGAAATAAATAACGATAAATACGTAACCGGGACATACAAAGATAAACAGTATGACTGTATTGAACCCCCGTCCACAAGAACAGAGTCCTATCAATAAGTCACCAAGACAGAATCCTGACTAAAAGAGACACAGCTGTGTATGCATATTGTTACCATCATAAGTTAGACGTTAATAAATAACATACAAAAAACGGTCATATGCATACAGGTGTCGTTATGAACACAATGTAGGACTACCAAAAATCCTCCCTATGTGACTCAATGGAGTGAGTAAAAGCTAAGTATAAATGACTACAAAACATTACTGTACTAGTATGTACAAACAAATAAAACAACAAGACTAGCACTAAACATGTGAACCCTACATCATGAGGGTGATTGTAAAGCCCCTACCAATTGCACAAAATCACAGGAAGAGGTTAAGTGTCATGTCCCATCTTACCCATATCGTAACAGGGATCAGACAGTAGGACAGTAGAGTGTGTGGACTGGAAGACCCGACGCGCGTTTCAACAACGCCTTCTTCTGGGGGTGGGGGGAAGAATCTCTTCAGGCCAGACTTTTGGAGGAAGTCTACCTGCACTCTTCGATTCTGCATGTGGGTCCTGGGCACGATGGTCTCGACCTTCGTGGTTATTCCTTTCACTCAATGCCATTTGCATCCTCTGCAATTGGTGATTCTGGCCGCTGGGACGATTCTCCGGCCTCTCCTGACCACCTGAGGACATGTTTTAGTGCTGTTGGTGCCATTTTCCTATTATTTTGTGTGTCTCTCTCCTACTGCTACGGTACAACGGATTAGCACAGTGTCTGTAAGAGTGGTATTGCCCGGAGGTGGAGCCAACAGACTTTTTGTTCTCCTAGTGTCAAATCTCCTAGTGGCTGGGCTATTACCCTCTGTATCCCCCGGGGAAAACATCAAGAAAAGGATTTTAAGGTGAGTACAAAAAATCCCTCTTTTTATGTGTTATATATATATATATATATATATATATATATATATATATATATATATATTTTTTTTTTAAATACTAATTTGTTTATTTTTTAGCCTCCCCCTAGAGGACTCATTAGATTGCTTTTACCATAGATTGGTATACTACAGTATTGTACTCTATGGTAAAATCCTTCTAAAAGGAACATCTCAGTTGCCATGGTTGCTTTTGTCCACAGCATTTAAGGAGCTAATTGTCCATGATCAGACCTGTCGGCAAACATGGACACTGCTGCCAGGTCCCTGTCGTATAAAACAGCATAGACCCAGTGGTTATGAAGCTCTGGTGCAAAATGCCATGCAAATGTTTAAAACCTCTTAGCGAGGGACATATAGACACATATTGTGATCCTTAAGTAGTTAAAGGGGCCACCCAGTTTAACTATCTCTTAGCGTATATGGATGATGGAAGGGGGGTCCTACTTGCTATGCAGTATGCTCATATATTAGCCAGAATTGTTAGTGGTTATTAGTGGTGGCATTGATGGGCAATTGAAATCCTGTTGCCGGGTCCTTCACGGATTAGAGCTGATTACTGGGGTTCTTCAAATCCACTGGGCGTGACACATAGGGAGAATGTTGAAGTCAACCAATGTAAACAAGATGAGGGAATCATGGGAGGGAATATAAGTGGGTCATGAATTAAGGTGTCATGCCCATGGCCAAGTGTATGTTCCGTTCCAATATTTTTTTTTATCAGGTCCTATTCAGATCTGTCAGAACAGAAAGGGAAATATCGGAATGGAACCAAATATAGATAGCACACTTGGCCGGGTGCATAAAGGTTAAAGCAATGCCATGCTGTAAAATACCCTGACCATACCCTTTATTGGTCATGTGGACACCAATTTGGTGGAGTCAAGCTGTCCTTGCATTTTCAGAATAGCCATTGATTCAGTATGTAATACTAGATCTGCCTGGCTAGCCGAAGATTCCCCTGGCAAGATCAGCTGTATGACGGGAGTTGTCAGATGAGACACGCCTGTTCATGGTTAGTTGTGAGGTCAATATTCCTGATTTTTGGCAATCTTAGTCCCATTTGCAAAAAACATCAAAAATATTTAGCAGCAAGTAAACTATAAAAACTTGCTTATATCTTCCAAACAGTTCTATGGTGAGAAATGGGAGAGGTTTAGTCTTCTGATGTCCAGTATAATAATGAATGTCATACATATGATTGTCTCTGACTTGTATCTTTTCCTTTTTGTACCATTCCCTGTCCCCATTGTCATCCCATTCTCACCTCACCTGTGTTTTGTCTCTGCTCTGACTTCGACTTGTCTTTGTATTGCTTCTGTGGTTCTGTCCCCCCTTCCTGTCCTCCTCTATCCCTCCTTTGTTTCCTAACTTTCCTCCTTTCTCCTGCCCTTCCTGGTGTGCCCTTCCTCCCACCATGCTGTCTGCTGCTGGTCTCCGTGATGCCGTTTGAACTGCTTCACCTGTTTGTCTCTCATCAGCCGAGGAGCCGCGCTCCTTCCCCCCGGAACGGTTACCTGCCCGTATGTAGCCTTCTTATTTCACATGACCTGTGTGTGTACTGCTTTGCTGGTATCTCAACACCATTTATATAGAACCATGTGCATTGTCCAATGTTCCATGCAGCATCGCTGTGAGGTGTCTGGTGCATTTATTCAGCATCTATCATTGTGCCGTGGTAGTGACTATACCAAATACAAGTGTCAATGAAAACCACTCTTATCTTACCGTTTACTTATAACCCATTCTGACTAGTTACCCTCACCTAGTGTCCCACCTAGTGCTATTCCTGTAAAGGAAAGTTTGTTTGGGATTTTTTGGTTTGGGTTACGATATAACATAACCTTATATTACATAAGTGTAACATAATAGAAAGGTGGAATATGGAAAGCAGATAGATAGATAGATAGATAGATAGATAGATAGATAGATTGATAGATGTTCATGAAAGTATCTAAGCTTACATGTACTGTATGTGTTCTGAGAGGGGAGTAAGCTACTCAGATACTACTGGTGCTAGGCTCGTGACCCTGTCCCCCACGTCCACCATTTTCAAATTCAGCCTGATCTTCTTTCCCCTAATATATAGGAAAAATTTTGGACACCCCCATACACATTAAATAGTTGGTCAACCCTACCAAAATTGGTAGAATTAACCAACGTTAATCTAATGTATATGGCCAGTTTAAAGGGGTTGTCCTCTTACCACACCAAATCTCACAGAATTCCTAAGGCTCTGTTTCCACGGAGTAACGCGCCGCTCATTTAGACACGTAAACACGTGTCAGAGCGAGGTGCTTCAAAACAGATCCCATTGACATCAATGGGTGCCGGCTTACGAGCGCTACCCATTGAAATCAATGGGTTATAAAGCCTCACATTGATTTCAATGTGTAGCGCGCATAAGCCAGCACCCATTTAAATCAATGGGATCTGTTTTGAAGCGCCTCGCTCTGACACGTGTTTACGTGTCTAAATGAGCGGCGCGTTACTCCGTGGGAACGGAGCCATACACTGATATATACATCGCTTCAGGACTAAGGACTGTGCAGCTCACCCCTTCTGTGCAGCCACACCATCTTGGGATCACACCGACATTCCTTCAGCACAGTTCCTAATGGGGCGCACGTTGTGATCAAGTGAACCCATGGACTCAGCACTTTGTTATGGACAGTGCATGTTACAGTAAGAACAGAAGTCTTGCACACCTTCCTATTTCATTACGTCAGGTACTATGTCATACGGTGCATGTGTACAGCACTGTATTCTCCCCTTTTTGCGAGCAATGAGCATGCCAAACATTTTATATATTTATTTATTTACAGACACCATATGTAGCTGAAGGTATAACATGGGCCTCATAGGCACCATATAAGTGTTCACATTAGTGTCGCTGCCTCCATCATTCGTGTCTAACATTGGTTACACATGGACACTGGCGGACTCCATTGACTATAATGGGGTCTGCCAGGAATCCACAACTTTTAGTTTTGAAAAGCAGGACTTTTCTCTCCATCGATTTTAAGTGATACCCGTGAGGCAGATGTGAACCCAGTCTGAGCCAAACAATACAAATTCATAAGGTGTATGAAGCCTTAAAGTGCACACAACATAGTTAACATGGTTGTCCCAATGGGACCAGCCCACCTTAACAAGGAATGCCAGAAATGTCATTCTCACAATGTACTCTAAACTCACAGCTTCCTTAGTAAATAATCTATGTACAGGGCTATTGTACCTGGGATTAGATAGGCGGCACAGAGCTGGGATTTTCTCAATAATTCTTACTTTTTGGTGGTTTCAGGTTTTTTCTTTAACTATTTAGTCAGTAGGATCTGGATAACAATATGTTAAATCAACATTAGGGATTGTGGGGAATCTAGTGTTTACTAAAACGGTGAATTCCAGTGACATGAGGTGATAGGATTAGGATCACTTACATCATGCCTATAAACCCAAATCCTTATATTGTTTGCATCCAGTTTGGGCTGAGTTCACATCTGGCTTTTACCTTTCATTACCCTGCAGTACTTGGTAGTTGTAGTCTGTTTCTGGATATATCAGATTTTCTTCTTGCTTTACATGCAGCCTCCTGGCATTGATATTTAGTAATAAGTATTAGGGGCCGCACTTCTTGGATTTCTGCTTCTGATACTCGCACATTGGTGACCTAGATTATGATGATAAACCACTTTTGACCACTAGATGACAGAAGAGAGCCAATTTTCTAAGCCTAAATATTGTATCCATTGCACTCCATAATAATCGGTCAAAACTGGAAGATTGTGGACAGATTCTTAGGGTTGGTTCACATCTGCGTTGGTATCCCGTTCGGGGAGTCCGCATGGGAACCCCCCGAACAGAATAACAAACGCAATTGCAAGCGCTGTGCAGTAAAAGCACACAGATCCCCATAGACTATAATGGGGTTCGTGTGCTTGCCGTCAGATCTACGCACAGAACATGCGGACAGGAAAGTAGTTCACAATCTACTTTCCTGCCCGCATGATTCTTATAGTCTATGGGGTCCGTGTGCTTTTATTACACAGCGCTTGCAATTGTGTTTGGTATTCCGTTCAGGGGTTCACTTGCGGACTCTCTGAACGGATTACCAAACGCAGATGTGAACAAAGGGTAACATGTAAACCACACAAAAGAAGGACATTAGTGTCAATACAAGCAGTATATAACACAATTACTTCTGTCTTCTAAGGGCGTTGCTTTATCTAATTTTTGCTGTGGTCAGATATATTTGTGGCCTGTGGCAAGTGATCTAGAAGAAACATGTGAAGTTACTGAGGATATCGGCTTTCTTATTCCAGCCTATTACTGATAGTAGCCCCATGAAACGCTCAGTTTCCACCTTGGCTCCCACGCAACGTCCTCAGCTGTACGAATATTCCTTAGAGAGGGTGCCTCATGAGCGCAGCCACCAGCACCACCATCGATGCCACCGCCGGAAGGAGAGGAAGCAAAAATCAATAGACAGGTCTCCGCAAAATGAAGACATAGGTAATGTTTAACTTTCTCTGTTCCTCACTCACTGAATTATATTGGTACTGTCAAGGGCCCTATCAGGGCAGTATCAGATAGAGGGGTAGTCCATGATATTTTCTAGGATTTAATATATTCATGTAATTACTGCCAGGACCCATGGAGAAACCCATTGCCCACTCATAGAGAAAGTCTATGATTCCTGCACTCTCTCCTCCCACCCACTCATGTGAGAATCCTGCACCCATCTTCCCACTCATTGAGATGACCTGTGAGTCTTGCTCCCACCTGTTTACTCATGGGGAGGACCCGTGAGTCCCCACCCAGTATTATATGCTCCAAAGTGGCCCCCACCCAGTATTATATGCTCCACAGTGGCCCCCAAACAGTATTAAATGCTCCCAGACCATAGAGTATAATAATTGGAGGCCCAGGGAAGGTCGCTAAACATAACAAACACTCATATTCACCTTGCCTCACCCTTCCTAGGCATTCTCGCTCCACCCTGCTGTAATTCAGCATCTTCGGCCCTCTTCAGACGTCACTCCTGAGGCCTGCGATTGGGCCTCAGCGGTCACGTGGGGCACACTGACATCATTACACCACCGCGCCCTATGTTACCGCTGAGGCCTAATCACAGGCCTCATCGTGGCCTCAGTCACATGACAGAAGAGTATCAGAAAGGATGCTGAGCCCAGGAGAGGTGAGTATACGTGATATTATTTTCAGTCATTTTCGCTGGCGATATGCCAGGGCCCCTTTCCAATAACAGTATGTATAGCGCTCAAAGAACTAGGCTTTCGGCGACCGCTGTCATAGTGGTCCGGGGCCATGGTCATCTTCACCTCCATACCCTGCTGAGTCCGGTCATGGTCGTACCCCCTGCGATCGTGATCATTACGCCACTGTCTGCGAGTCCTGCATCTTCTTCCTACTCATAGACAAAGACTCTAAATTCTGTATCCCCTGCCCACTCATAGGAAAGTCTGTCAGTTCTGCATTCACTGACTACTTATAGAGAAAGATTGTCCTGCACACTCATAGTGAAAGCCTTCAAGTCCAGCATCCCTCACCCACACAATGATGATTAACAGTTCTACCTGTATACATACTGTTATACTGTCAAACCTCACAATATGGGTGTGGGAAGTAATCTCTTGTATCAGTGTGTATATGAACTTTATCTGTGTTGTCTATGGTAACATCAAGCAAGTGCTTCATGGTTACAGAGTCTGCACCCCGAGAGAGGAGGCAAGAAAGAGGAAGGTCCCAGGAACGAAAGCAGCAGCCTCCATCTTCATCAGAGAAACAGCGCTTTTACTCATGTGACCGATATGGCAGCCGTGATTCAGGTCACCCACGTCATTCTGATCACAGTCGAGCCCCATCGCCCAGTTCTGGACAAGAGCACTCAACGCATAGACAGGTGAGATCAAATATCAGAGAACCAACAAGCAGCCATCAGTCCATATATGTAGAAATAGAAGGATCTTCCATAAACACATGAAAGCTACTCATTGCAGTGTAACAGAAACCTTAAAAGGTATGATATGAGATTAGAGATACTGAGTCTGCTTATTCTCCAGAAACAGCACCACCCTTTTCCATGGACTGCTATTGCAGCTTAGACTCAGTAGGGATCACTATCAATTTGTCTATTTCAGGCCAAAATTCAGCGCAGATTTATTGCCAAATCACATCTAGACCACAGACAAACTATGGCTTTCCAAGGCCTTTTAAATTTACTTAAACCTCATATAAACTATGGATAAAGGTCATAGGTAGTAGCTGATTCACAGTAAGACCACATGCAGTTGTAGTATTCAGCCGCACATCGGGCAACAGGTTTACATATGGCATAAGTCAGATCCTCCATTAATTCAGTGAATTCAGATCCCCATAAATTTGTACTTTCAGAACCTTTGACTATAAGGCCTTGGTGTTTTATGTGACTGTGCTGTGCACATGTCTTTACAGGGCATGTGTCTTCCATATGTGTCTAAATACAGGTTTATGTCATTGCATGTGTGCACATATGTGTTGCCGTGTTCTTATATGCCGGTTTGATGCTTAGGTACTACTAGCATGGTATCAGACATTCCCTCAAACAATCAATCTAAACCCATATCCATAGGATAGGCCATCAGTATCTGATTTGTGGGGGTCCGGCACCTAGATCCCACATCAACCAGCTGTTCCATCTGCTATCGACAGGCCAGACACAGTTATGCTCCTCTTAAAGTAACAGGCGCAGAGCTGCAGCCCCATCCATTGTACAGTGGTAGCGCCTATTACTTGAAAAGGAGCAGAGCTGCTTCCGGCCACGTCCACAGTAGTAGTCCAGTGATCGAAGACAGTCAGGATAGTTGCTTAGGGCAGGGTCCGGAAGTTGAACCACCACCTATCAGATACTGGTGACCTATTCTGGATTGGTTATCAGTATAAAAAATGTTGTTTGGGCCCAGAAAACCCCTTTCATGGGGTTGTAGACAACCCCTTGGAAATGTGACCCCTGGGGCAAGCAGCTAATCACTCTAGGTCTCTCTCCCAGATTAACTGACAATGACTTTGACTTTGCAAGGGAAAGCCGTGGCCAACCAGGCTGCAAGGTAATATTACATGGTGGCCTTTCAGATGAATAGCTGGTCATGTAATACAAGGACCACTCGGATCCACGAAAACAGGATACTTAGAGGGATTTCAAAAGCAGGTACAGCATAAGGGATAGGGAGTAACTGGTAGGTCCATTATTTATACATCAGTATTCACATTTGTGAATATAGTACCCTTGTTTGGGGAGAAGTGGGTTTATCCCCGACCTAAATATGGACATATGGATAACATGTGTCAGTATATAGAAATCACATAATCTCCAGGATGTATGATCTTACCTGAGGAACATTGCTGTGCACAAGGAGGTGTACGGCAGACAGGGGTACAGTACAGGCCATTTGCATAGAGCATCCTGGTTCAGTCTCAGGTCTGATGTGTAGGTGATATCTGTAATGTTTTACGTTTTCTAAAACTGTCGGCTCAGAGTTGCGTCTTTTGCTTCACTAAATTCTCCTTTATATTTCTCTTTTTTTTCTTTTTTGCCATGCCATTACCTCTTTATACTTTATTGTCTCTGTTGCCTCTCGGCCTCCTGTTTTATACATCTGTGCTGTGTGTTGTTCATTGCGGCTTAATGTCTCTGTTTTCCGTATGTATTTCCCTCCTGATGCCATTTGTTCCATGTTTGTGACGATTAATCTCAATGTCCTCCGTTTATGCTGTCATGTGTTGTTTTCTTGTGTTTTGTTCCCATCCTGTGTTCCTGTGCCGTTTTGATGTGCTTTCTCACCCTTTCACTCTAGGGCAGCGGTTCGGCCAATGGGAGTCCACGTTTGACCAGCTCCGGTGCTAGCACCCCATGCCGGGCAGTCCGGAGACAGCTACCCCAGACTCCTCTCACTCCTCGGCCCAGTGTAACCTACCGGACAGCTCATTCCTCCCCTGTGCATTTTGGAGGACCAAGTTACTCTCCTGGGAGGCTCAGCCGGGGCTTATCAGAGCACAACACCTTGCTGTACAGCGACTCTCCAAGCCCCTCTGCTTGCACAGTCACACGTATCGGTTCGGACCCTTACCTAGGGCCACGACAAGATTCTGACAGCTACTGCCCACTGCCCGAGGACACATTAACCTTTGAGGAGGCATTGGCTAGCAACTCTGGACGTTCCTCTCGGACTTCCTATGTTTCCTCCCTCACCTCCCATTCCCACCAGCTCTGCAGGGTTCCCAATGGCTATCATTATGCTTTAGGGCTCAGTTCAGGGTCTGGCTCAGCTCCCAGAGTACGAAGTTACTACCATGAAGCAGATGAGGATGACTGGTGCTAGCACAGGGACCCAAGACACGTTCCCACTCCCACCCCTGCTTCCAAGGAAAGCCGAAGTAAGCGAAGCCTGGGGGCTGGAGTTGGGCCACTTGTTTGAGTAACTACTGATGAGTTTTATCATCAGCTGGCAGATCACCGTGACATCATCAGAGCATGTTACGGGAGAGCAGAGGCAGCCATCTTGGGGAACCTAAAAACATGGATAACCAGGAACAAATTTAAGGAAGAAATGAGGAATGGGCAGGGACTCCAGAGCAGGTTTTTCTTACAACTTGCTCTGGCTTTGTAATTTGGAGTCTTCCTTTTGGGGAGCGTTAAGATTCCTGTTTCGTAGTAAATTGGAGTACCAGAAGTATGAGGAAGCTGGAAGCATGGCGGATATAGATGTAAGAGAAAGAGGATTAGCACCGCAGAGTATTGAGGTTGCTTTTTTATTATTTATATAGACTTAAAGGATACGAGGGAGTGATTGTTAAGCCATTCATCTTCCTACGTCATCCTCCGAGAGTTCATGGGATGTTACAGCTCACTTACTCGACATCTCATCCTCCAACTTTTTATCCATTTTTCACAAGTTTACGGCTCCACTTGAGTGGAGGACACATGAGCTACTGCGAAAGGTCCATATACATCCACAGCCATGACCCAATACAGTGTACGGTTTTGTACTTATTTTTAAACCTCGACTTTTTCTTGCTCTCGAAAACCAGTGGTGACCCCACGTTAGACATTTTTTATTTGTAAGAGAGTTGGTATTTCAAGCATGACACGTGTAGCGGAAAAAAAAAAGCATTGTTCATCGGTCGAAGACACCACAAGTAGATGATAACGCTGTAATGCCACACCCGGAGCTCAATGGCATGCCAAATCTAACAAGGAACCACGTGTGTTCAACATGTGCCCTGTGTCTACCGATAACAGTAGTCTTTATTTTATGGGATTTTTGTGATGCCTGAGTGACCATTTACCTTGACTGCTAGAAAACGAACGTTCAAATAACAGTTTGAGAAGTTTGTGTCCGTATGTCTGTATGTACGCTGCTGACGAAATGTCATTTTTACCAGTGCAAGTGGAGTCCCCATTGCATCACACGGAAAAAAAAAAAGTCGGGGAGCTCCATCGGCACACGTACGTGTTCACTGTCCTGAATCTCACCAGTAAGCCTTTCCTATCCTCAGCATAGCCTAGATTATGGTAATGCACAGGTCTGAGCATGCATGTTATCAGTTAGTGTGTTACTTTGCACATGATTTGGTCAAAGAAGTTGCACTAATGTGTGTTCTTAAAAAATTTTCTGACTTTTTTTGTAACGTATTTAAAAAAAAAACTTGTACAGGGAACCTGCTCCATTACCAGTCGAGAGGCGCTGGTTCCCAAAGTCTTCATACCTGTCTATATCATATACCATCTATCATAAATGGTCACGTTTTGCACTGAGCAACCCCTTGAAGATGGCATATCACACAGCAGTCTATATTTCCTTAGCATTTTTTCTATCTTTATAGCACCCAGTGCTACAGATGATTGTATGACTTGTCTGCAGAGCCGGCAGGGTGTTTTCTTTCCTGTGCCATACAATCCTAGCGGCAACGTGTTCTTTGTCCTAGTGCCAAATGCGTTGCAACTCATAGAACTGCAGGCGACACTGTGCCAACCTTATAACGCCCAGTGTACCACAATCATCACCTTCATCATGGCTTGAGCCAGTGTATAACCTGTCCTATGGCAATAAGGCACTCTATAATTTGGGGCAGATCAGATGCTAATAGCGCTATGTGGCCTTTCTATTCACATGTAGCATATAATCCAAATGGAAAGCACAACACGATAGAGATATACAGAGGGCACCACATTGGGTATCATTGTATCTATTCTGTGCATATAATATATAACAATAGTAATCTATTTTAAGGGCAAAGCTGATTTTCCAAAGACAATTGCAGGTATATAAACAGCAGCGCAAGAGAAAGACTTTAAGATTTCATAGCCGGTAGAACGAACCTAAGGGGACCACGTGAGTCAAGTCTTAAGGGAAGTTGATGGACAGAGGCCACAAAGCAGGGCCCTGAGTAAGTTCTACTATATATATATATATATATATATATATATATATATATATATATATATATATATATATATTTTTGCAGGATTTAGTTGTTATAGATGGATTTAAGGATATGTTATAGTTCTGTCCATGATGCCTGGTGAGAAGATTATATTTACAGATACTAGATTTCTATCTAGCACAATATAGACTATACAAAAGTCAGACTCGGGTTAGGTATACAGATGCTATATAGAGGATGTATAAAGGAGCGATTACCATATATCATGCGACATTTCGGGCGTGAACATTACACTATTGCAAAATTCACACTATATGTCATTTCACTGCTAAGTGCCTACATTTTACGGATATTTGTCTTGTGAAAAGGGCAACATTTTTTAATTCCATTCCATTGTATAAACACGTCATGTCATTGACCCTTAGTTTTGTCAGATACCATAGAATTTATTACAGAAGAGACTGCATGAGCCATTATGCGGTATATATATCAATTGTCACTCTCTAAAGCAGCAGTGGCCTATTGTTGTCAGGACATGGTGGGAGTTGTAGTTTCTATAACAGTTAAAATAAGCAAAAAATTTTGTGACTAAGTGTTGTTGTTCCATTTATATGAAGGGATGCCATTTTGGACAATGTCTTTTTGAGAGAAAGTTCCCCTGATGATAAGTTTCTGAAAACCTCAACAACTGTAGTAGTGAAGGAAGCTGACAGCAAGTGTTTAGTTTCCCTGCAGCACTCCCAGAGGTGAAAGGAAGCATTACACGTGACACATTGAAATCAGTGTCCATGTTATGCATGGGCAGATGACTTTTGGGGTTGTTCTCTGGCCAAAAATAGGTCCTGAAAGAAAAGTCCCTTCTATTAACTCTTTTGGAAGAGTTGAGGGATTGTGCACAGACAGCTCTGCCCCCACTCTGTTACTATAGTCCCTTGTATAGTCCTGACATGAGATGTGGACTTCTTAATGTTGTGTCACTTATAGACTCCTATAAACCACACACACCGGTATAATGTTTTATCACTGTAACAAGTTTCAGGGTCATCAGACTTCCATCTTTTTTCTCTTGCGACTCTGGTTTTCGGCGCTAGAGTTCGGATATTTATATAAGTCGTATATTTGTACTTTACATATAGTCAAGGAAGGGGGGGGTTGGCAGAATCACGTCGTCTATTCTATGGTATACATACATCAGCAACATGTCAGTACATTTCACCATATCTCTTTTTGGGAATGCTCAGACATAACGTTGTTGGTGAAAACGTACCCCAGCATTTCATTATCAACCTATCTGCATGTCTATAATAACTCATGTAACCTGGAAAGGGCTTATGGCACCAGTTGCATAAAGAGCAAATTGTTGCCTAACATACAGGATTATTATTTGCAGTGTTAGAAGTTAAGATAAAGGATTATTTTTTGTAATATAAAGATGAGGATAGATGTGTGTGTGTATATATATATATATATATATATATATATATATATATATATATATATATACACACACGCTAATATATACTAGAGGCCATAGTCTCTTCTGCCTGTGTTAACCACAAACCAAAGCCCTGGCCCCAATATTGAACCCAATGGCCCCATAGCGAAGATCCAACTGGGCCTGGTGTTTGTTTCCTTGGACCAGTTCCTTACCCTCTTGCTTGCCTGTAGACAGGGATAGGTTCTACCAAAACTGAGCCCAACCAGGGCACCACAACAAACACATGGACTGTGTCCATGGTACATACACCCTTGAATCACCAGATGACAAAAGGAAGTTGGTTTTTTTTAGGGAACACACAAGGGTTGGGTTCATATCATTCCAATGGCATCATGCCATTCAATAATACAAAGTTGACGCAGGAGAGAATAATACAACGAACGCCAATTTGCTGGTCGTATCTACATATCTAGAGTTTATAGGTGGCCATCACTTCAGACAGGGTTGGGGGAGCTGGCCTTGTACTACTGACAAATCCACAGCTCTCTTTCTAAAAGATGGTGCCTCTGCATGCGGAAACAGAAGCGCATTCTTCCCACCGGGCTATGCAAGAATCAGCAGATGCCAAGAAATCCACCTTCTCATCCAACACTGTAAGCTTTGTTCATTGGACTTCACCATTTCAAGGCTTATGGATAAAATACGACCAAATCTTTTTCTATGTTTTCCTTTTTTTTCCCTAAGACAATGATAAAAAAAAAAAAAAAAACATGCACAACTTTCACATTTTCAAAAAAAAGTAAAAAAAAAAAAACAATAAAAAATTTAAAAAAAAATGAAATTTAAGATAAAAAAAGACTCAATACGAACAAAAAAATAAAATAAAAAACATTTTGTGCTTGCAGCATGAAAATGTCACTCACCCTGCGAGGAATTGGGAGGTTGTTGTTTTATATGCTGGAATATACGGCCTTTGCCCTCATCCATACACTCACACACCTGGTCCTTACTCTCCCTGTTGGGCTGTAAAATTTGTTTTTCAGTGCTGTAGGTGAGGCATTAAGCATGGAGGGGGTTAATACAGCTCTTGTTTAGGCTGTGCTTAAGGCATGGCTGTCAACTGGGCCTGTGAGTTGGGGAGAAGACCGAGGAAACTGGAGGTTGATCATGGGTAATACAGGTGACTCACCCATAAGGTTGAAGCACAGTTATATCTTACAATGCACGCACTTTAGTAAAAGTTTATCTGTTGTATCAGAACCTCTCTCTTTGTAATATCACACCCCACACTCCTCTGATACATTGGGTGACATATACAATATGCTATGCAGAGCTTTTTTTAACCGGCATATTTTACCAACTTCCCCGTTCTATTTTTGCATCCCAATTTTTTTTCCGCTTGCTGGGAGGTCTTCACAATTTCAATTTAAGCTGGCAGCATTGTACATAGGGGCACCTTGATCAATTGGGGCAATGCATTGAGCTGCAAGTCAACGGAGCATGTGTAAAATTTGGTAGCCCAAATTTTGGGTATAATCAGCTCCTCTGGGTCTCTGAGATCTTTGATTGAATGTTTTGGTCTCCTTAGCTGGAATATTGTTGGGTCCTCACAGGCTAGGAAGGTTGATTGAGCTATATTCTTGAGTAGAGGTGGACAAGGTCTTCTCCTAGATCTTGTAACATTAGGAATGACCTACAGTTTTGGCTCTTGGTTCCACAATTGAGGAGGTTTTGGGGCCTCTTACCCTAGTTTACGTCATGCAACACCCCCTGTTTGATCTAAAGTACTTGCCCTCCTTGCAGAACTCATTGCAAGATTTTTTGTTTTTTTATGGACGGGAGTGTTGGCGACAGGTTTGCACTGATTCCTCTATTGCTCTTCAGACAGATGATCAAATATTGTACTGTTATGGTGTTTGTATATAAGTTAGACTCATTTGCAGTGGGATAAACCAGCATCAGGGGTGACGCTGACCCCCTGGCCGCTGGAAATGGCCGTCGCCCTTGTCGGATTTTTTTTGTTGACTTTGGCAAAGACGTCAGCCATTTTGGACATTGCACCTCACTCAAAGATGACTAACTTTGTGAGCCGTTGCCACTTAAAAAAAAAAAAAGCAAAAAAAAAAATCCTCCACTTAATTGTTTGCATCCCAAACCAGACCGAACTGGCCGTACCTTGCATAATTAATGTTTGCATGTGAACTATATACATATTAAATTATATATAAAAAAAAGCAACAAAAAACACAAACAAAAAAAGACAAACCATTACTTGCATGGAAAATGCTAAACATCTCTTCGTACTCTTTTTGATACGATGTACTCATCTGTTGGTTATTTTTATTTATATTTGATAATAATTGGGGGTTTGTTGCAAAAATTTCTATGAAAAAAAAAAAAACGTTTTGAAAATTGGACACAATTTTTTTTCTCCCAACACATCTAGAAGTTGGATGGTCTGTTGTCTGAATCATAAACTATCAGCCCAGACATCGGATTGTGCGATTGATTCTTCAATTACCAATTTTGTAAGAAACAAAAAAAGTCCTCGAACTTAAATAAAACTTGGCAAATAAGTAAAAGATGTGGTGGCTTGTTTTTGGTTTTGTCTATTATTGAGAGGTTTGGTTACATGCTAAATGTTTTTGTGCAACTTTTTGCTGGTTTGTGCCCCACAAGGTGCCTTTCCAAAATTGAGGGGGGGGGGGGGGGGACATATGGCCTGCCATAGCATGGCAGATTTAGTATAATTTATATCAGAAATTGGCCTAAATTGCAGCTCAATTCTCGCAATATACTGTAATTCCTCCCTATGCCCCATGTAGTATAATGGCCTGCTTATGTCCCCATGTAGTATGATGGTTTCCTTATGCCCCCATGGAGTATAAGGGTAAGTTCACACAGAGATTTTTGGTCAGGATTTTGAGGCCATATCCGCCTCAAAATCCTGACCAAAAAAGACGGCTCCCATTGAAATCAATGGGAGCCGCTCAGGACTTTTTGAAGCGAGGTGCTCATTCTTCAGGCCAAGTCGCCTTGCGATTCCGCCTGAAGACTCTCCCTCCTCCGGACTAGGCCCAATCATTGGGCCTAATCCAGTGCAGAGTACGCGGCTGGATGCCGATGCAGTGTAGCGGCATTCAGTCGCGACTTCCCGGCTTTCCGCTTCAGATTCCGGTCCAAGAAACCCCGTCTGAACTTACCCTAAAGGCCCTCTTAAGCCCCCACATAATATTATGGTTCCTTTATGCCCCCAGGCAATATAATAGCCCCATCATACCTTCACGTATAATGGCTCCAATAGACTTTGATGTAGTATAATGGTACCCCATTATAATATTGGGGATTGAGCTGTGACTACATATTTCATCATTACTCACCCATGTTAACTCACTGAATTCCCGCATCCCACCCCCTCTCTCTTCTTTGGTGCCAGCCTGCATAACCCTGTCAGTGCCAGTGGTAAAGCAAAGAAAGGTTGGGGAACCTTTAGAGCTAAGAGCGGTGGGTAGTAATGAAGTGTATACTCGCCACTCCCCGGGCCATCACCCAGGCAGTGTGCACGTCCATTTTGGTAGAAATGCTCACTAGATGCCGAGTGCACCCCTGAGGAGCTGTGGCCCACACAGCACCAGCCCTGTCCACAGAATTATACCATATAAGAAGGGTTTGGAAAGTGACAACTACTTTGCTGCACCATAAATGAACTCTGAAGAGTTGTCAGTTCCCTTCCCCCTCCCTCTTGGCAGCACACTACTCACAAGGAGGAGACAATAAGTACAGGAGGTTACAAATAGGATACAAAATCCGTGTTCAGAGCCGGTGAAAATTTGTAACTGAATAAAAAATGTTTGCACAAAGCCAATTTTTTTTTTTACATACGTCATTTGTAACTGGCATTTCTTTTCAGAAAGGTTGTCCACTGTTTGTTTCCTTTGCAGCGCCACCACAGGACAAAATAAGCATTACATAGTATTTATGCATGAGGTAATAGTTATATGGCTAGGGCAGCTGTAGCACAATTCTACAGTTACTCTTTCCCGTACTCCTGAAAGGCAAGTCTTCGTAGTTGTACAGTATGGTGAATATAGTGCTGTATAATGAGGATTTCAGGTGTTTACCTGGCTTGAAAGGCAGCCATATTGTATTGCACCCAACTTTCCCAGAAACAGATGTAACTAAGAAACAGCTGCATTGGATTTTTCAGAACTTGGCAGATATCACCGACTCCGGGATTTATCATTTACTGATGATTTTGTTTATTTGGAGGATATATAGTCTTTTATGACCTGATGTAATGTGACCTATATGTCAGATGTCACTAACCACAAATCACTTTACACATCTCCATTACACAAATCTGAGGACTCTGGATCTCACACTCAGCAATACTCCTAATGTAAGACAATCGTCACACAGTGGCCATATATACAGTGCTACACAATATGTAATATATACAGTACTACACATTATGGTAATATATACAGTGCTACACAACATACACAGTACTACACAATATGTAATATACACTGTGCTACACATTATGGTAATATATACAGTACCACAGAATTTATACAGTGCCATACAATATGTAATATATACTGTACTACACATTATGGTAATATATAAAGTACCACAGAATATATACAGTGCCACACAATATGTAATATATACTGTGCTACATATTCTGGTAATATATACAGTACCACACAATATATACAGTGCTACACAATATGTATTATATACTGTGCTACACGTTATGGTAATATCTACAGTACCACACAATGTAAAAGATACAGTACCACACAATATACAGTACTACACAATACGGTAATATATACAGTACTACACAATATACAATACTAAACAATATGGTAATATGTACAGTGCTACACAATACGGTAATATATACAGTACTACACAATATACAATACTAAACAATATGGTAATATATACAGTACTACACAATACGGTAATATATACAGTACTACACAATATACGGTACTACACAATATGGTAATATATACAGTACTACACAATATGGTAATATATACAGTACTACACAATATACGGTACTACACAATATGGTAATATATACAGTACTACACAATATACAATACTACACAATATGGTAATATGTACAGTACTACACAATATGCGGTACTACACAATATAGTAATATGTACAGTACTACACAATATACGGTACTACACAATATGGTAATATGTACAGTACTACACAATATGCGGTACTACACAATATGGTAATATGTACAGTACTGCACATTATACGGTACTACACAATATGGTAATATATACAGTACTACACAGTATACGGTACTACACAATATGGTAATATATACAGTACTACACAATATGGTAATGTATACAGTACTACACAATATATTATGTATGCAGGGGTATAAAGTCCAGCACGTGCACAGCTGGACTTCATACCCCTTCCAAAATGTATCCACTCAGCCCCTGCTGTACAGGTGGCTCCGCTCCCCCCTACCCTCCACCTGCATATTAGCAATTTGAGGAAGGGGGTTGTCCCCAGTCCCCTCCTGAATGGCTGAGCCCCTCAGTGGGTGTATCTAATCCTGTGCAGCTGAGAATGGACTGCAGAGTCCCAGAACTGCTTTGCACAGAAGGATGTGCTGCTGGACTTGGGGACTCTGCTTCTTATTACAGAAGATTTAGGGGCTGTACCCCCACTTTATTATTAATTACCCCTATATTACTGTACTAGGACCCCAAATGCTGCAGAGAGAACCCTCAGGTAAATTTGTGACATGCATCCTTATGGAAGGGTTAGATAGATGTACAGTGTTGCCAAAGAGGAGATGCTGAGCCCTAAGTTTTTGTGGGCTGCTTAATAAAGGGAACTGGTGTATCTGGAATGAAGAATAGGGAAATGCCAAGAACTGCTATATAGCTGGAGACGGTCCAGGGACTCTGATACTTCACCAGTGAAGAAGTGCAGAGTCTGGATGCATTTTACCACAAGGAATAAGGACTATGGACATGACCAGGGGGCACTGCCAGCTGGCACCATTGCTATTCCTCATGGCGCTGGTCTGTGCTGCATCTTTGGAAGTTGAAGACACTTGGGATGAAGGATCTGGACACATGGCAGGTAAGGAATCCCTGGAATATAATCTGAATGGTAACCTATGATGTTTGCTGGAGGAGGGGGTATGGTGGGCTTTTGCACACACTGAGCATCCTTTTATTACCATCCACAAAATGAAGTAGTAAATGCAACTTCTTCAAGGACAGACCATCTACTCTGACTGATGACCCTCGCACATCACATTCCCATAGACAGACTATGTTGTACGGACCAGGTGAGAATGTAGGGAAGATAACGCAACATAACAATATGTAACATAATATAGCAAGATGTAACATAATGTAACACAATATAGCAAGATGTTACAATCATTCATCTACACACATGGCTTTTCCCTGAAATGTGGTGAATCTGAGAATCTATATCTTAAAGAAGGCTGGGATTGTAAAACTCAAGATGTCTACAAGTACAGTCCTAAATGTTACCCCAAATTATTATGGACTATGCTTATGAAGTTTCAAGTGTCAGTGTGCCATTATCCTGTACCCCAAATGTCAATGTGTCATTTTCTTTCTGTACCCCAAATGTCAGCATGCCATTGTCCTGTACCCAAATGTCAGCGAGTGATTATCCTGTACCTCAAGTGTCAGTGTGATATTTTCCTGTACTGTAAATGACAACATGTTATTGTCCTGTACCCCAAGTGTAAGTATGTCATTGTTGTGCACCCCAAATGTCAGCATGTTTTTGTCCTGTACCCCAAATACCAGCATGTTATTGTCCTGTACCCCAAGTGTGTGTGACATTGTCGTGCACCCCAAATGTTAGCATGTTATTGTCTTATACCCCAAATACCAGCATGTTATTATTCTGTACCCCCAAGTGTCAGTGTGTCATTATCCTGTACCCCAAATGTCATTGTGCCATTATGCTGTACCCCAAGGGTCAGCCTGTCATTATCCCATACCCCAAGTGTCAGCCTGTCATTATCCTGTATCCCAAGTGTCAACATGTCATTGTTCTATATCCCAAGTGACAGCATCTTGTACCACAAGTGTCAGTGTCTCATTGTCCTGTACCCCAAGTATCATCCTGTCATTATCATGTACCCCAAGTGTCAGCGCGTCATTATCCTGCACCCAAGTGTCAGTGTGTCATTATTTGGTCAATCCAAGTTCCCTTTTGGAACCCCAAAATATTGAATGTCTCAAAAATGTTCTAAAAAACCGCTTAGACTCTAAATCAGCCTTTCAGTTTCTAATGATACAATTCCATGTATTGTGAGCCCTTATTCTATTTCTCACTGCCACCTTTAGTATAATAATGTCATGGCTTACTCAGCAGCAGGTCACAATTCTTCTTCACTGTACATGAGGGATCCAGATACCATCTAATTCATTTGTTAAGGGGACTCACACGTCTACAGGACAGCTACTATTCTTCTATATCTTTAGATCATTCTGATCCTGGTTGATCATTTCTCACAAAGATGTTCTCAATGATGGGATTGACATCTACAGAATAGAACTGAGTGATCATATAAGTGAAGACAACATACCACAGCAAGTCATGGATGATGGGGTGATAGGTCTAGAGTCCAAAAATGTGGTAGATCCTGAGATGAGACAGAAATTGCCTATAGGGTCAAAATAAACTCTCCCAATTGGAGCTGAACTTGCAAATACACATTGGTGACTGGGAAACCCTAGGCAGGTGTCGGGGTCCTCTGGAGTTAGGGGTCAGGTGTAGTACACTAGTCATACCCAAGCTAAAGGGGTTGCTTATTGAACCACATAGGTTAATGGATAAGACTGAAATATTCTGCAGTATAAAATGATCATAGAGAATATTGATATGTACCAAACTCACCAAATTCAGGGGAACCGATTGACCTTCTTATGTGAATGATCGGGGTGTTGGACATCAACATGCCTGCTCATTTTGTTCTCAGAGGAGATAAGCTTCTGCCAGAGATGTCTGGTGGTGGAAATTTCCTGTCTCTCTATTTAGATCACATGCATGCTTGGCCAAGCAGAGTTTGCATGTGTATGGAAGGTGCAGAAGGGATAACTGTCTGTAAACTACAGCTATCTAATGTGTTTGGTCAGGCTAAAAAGTGATATTATCATACATAAAATGGAACTACAACTCCCAGCATGCATACTTGCTCTGCTGTTCTTTGAACTCCCACAGAAATGAATGTACCATGTTGTAGTTTCACAGTAGCCAGAGTTCCAAAGATTGCGGACTTCTCATGAATGATGTTTGGCTTTACAACAAACCTGTAATATGATAATTGCTTTTCAATTCTACTCTCCAGTGTATTGGATGGCGGATATTTCAGTTTTTACAGGATGTTCACAAAGATCCTTACCTTTTAGTTTTATTCCCCCATATTAATACAAAATAATGTAGTACCCACTCAGGACCTGCAGGTGGCAGTGTGTTTGTGAAGATGTTTGAAGCCAAACCTAGGTCTCTAACATTTTAAGACAATGCTGGTTCCAACCTGTGTGTAAAATACATATGTTCTATATTAAAAAATCAGCACAAAGTCCTAGTTTATGTCTCGAAAATTAAGAGATATGTGTTATATAAATTGTGCGCTACTTAGCGTGTATACATTGCTTCCCAGGATCCTTTGCAAGGGTGGTGGCTACTCCAGTGCTTAGCAGCATGGTGTCGGGGGATTCGGGGGCCTGTTAGAAGACTCCTTATTACTTTATTTCTATAAAATAAGCCATAACATACCTCTTGGCTCATTGCCCCAATATATGTATTCAGTTTCCTTATTTATAGATTTAAGGTAAGATTAGGCCAAATGGTGACGTCACTCCTCTGCTCGCAAAATCTTGGTCTGGTCAGAAAGCAGAGTGGTCCCTATGGTAAAAAATATAGAAACATGTTCATTATATAGAAGGAGTAAGAGAACAGAAAACATAGCTGCTTTATTCCAGAAACAGCGCCACTGTGGTGTACAGGCCATGTCTGGTATTGCAGCTCAGCCTTTATGCAGGGAATTAGCTCATAACTTGAGTGGGGTATTGATAATGTACCTGACACATGTTGTGCACCAAAGATCACCGTGTTTCCCTAAGGCTTTGCAACCCCAAAGTTGCCATGACCACTGATTTCAGTCAAGACAAACTCCAGCAATACAGTGATCTTTGATTGCATGTTGGGCATTGTGGCTAAAATCCCTGTACATCCCAAGGGTTAAAGGGGTTGCTTTGTTCTTGAAACAGTGCCACAGCTGTGCACAGGTTGTGTCTGGTATTGCAGCTTTGAAGTGAACGAGGCTGAGCACTACTACATACAACCCGTGTTGCTGGTTTAGAACAAAAAGTGCCATATTTTTTTAATAACCACTGTAAAGGGAGTTTTCCAGGCTTTAGCAATTGAAGACCTATCCTTTAACCGATCTTAGCATTCCTTGAGTGCTGCGTCTACTTCACAGTTCATGTGACATCACGCTTGTCAGACACATGGCCTATTTGCAGCTCAGCCCCATTCAAGTGGAAAGGGCTGAGCTACAATACCAAGCACAGCCACTATACAATGTATGGCACTGTGCTTTGCTTTCTGTATAATGGCCACAGGGCACACCATAACGCTGCGGTCTCTTCTTACAGCTGATCGACAGGGGGGACCTTGGTGTTGAACCCCCACCAATCTACAATTGATAGCCGGTCCTAAAGATAGGTCACCAATTAATAAGCGCTGGCAATACTGTTTGTCTGCATATTCCACCAGGGGAGCTCACTTGAATCACGTTTACCCCTATCATTAAGTCCAATAGTGCCTGAATCTAGCATATCTAGTAAGCCCCCCTAGTGGTGGAAGCCATGTATTACTATCTGAAGGCCTTGTAATACGACCCCTAGCAATTCTGTATCAAAGATCAGCAACATTATATACACACAAGGCAATAAATATAAACTTCATCTAAAAGCAAAGGCTATAGACATACAATTGTGTTGACTCTCTTTACATTTCTTACATCTGGCGGGTCACCTCACATAGTAATATATCACAACACTGTAAAAAGTAGAAGGCCCTTGTTTTATAGGGTTAAAAGCACACGTTCCCCTCTAGACATATATTTTTAGCCGCACTGATTTGGGCCGGTGCCCAGCGCTGCTTGCTTGGGTAAGCATGAAGTGTTTTGGTTAGCAATCAAAGTAAAACAAATGACATGTAAATCCATAGGCCCCGGGGATCCCTGCGCTGCAACGGGAGGACTGAATTATGAGACTGGGCCGCCAGGTTGCTTGGCAACGCCGCTACAGTCTCACAACTGGGTGCTGATTTCCAAGATTGAGTCAACAGGTAGAAGCCGTCAAGCTGGGAGCTTGGGGTCCAACCAAAAAGATCTGACAGGCTGTAACAAAACCTAGATTCATGGAGAATTGTAAGGCTGATTGTATGCGGAAACCTTCCAAACAGCAATGTCTGCCTGCGGGGTGCCTCTGGTTTATCTCTTGCAGTTGCAGAAGAGCCTGTAAAGTTATCAGGGGTGACTGAGAAATTACATAACAAAATACAGGGCTTGTACATCATGTTTAGCTAACCCATAAGGTTAAGCTTGAGGCTGGGACCCCTTGCTGCCATGGTTAGGCTACAAATATATGATCAATAGTGGGCCAAAAACTGGCCCCCAGACCAATCATATGTATGGAGCCGCTTCCAGTGCCCCTCCTGTAAACAATATGGAGCCGGAAGCAGAAAGCTCTGTCCACTGTATAGTGGCCTGGCGCCTTCACTGCAGCTCAGCAGCCATTGACTTCAGTGGGAGTTGAGCTGTAGTGAAGGTGCCGGGATGCTACACAATGGATGGAGCTTTCTGCTTCCAGCCCCGTATTGTGTACTGGATGGACACTGAATCAAGAGCATAACTATCTCTAGTTTGGGAGATTCTTTCCATTGGAATTTATCTCAAAAGTGAACTGTCCCTTTAAGAGCATCTTAAAGGGGAGATTTATCTCTAAAATATATCATAGGGAAATATTTGATAAGAGACTATAGGGTTTTATGAACCAGGTTTCCCATCAATTCGTAAAACAAAGAGGCCACAGTGCTATAAGAGCCTGCCTCATTCAGAACTGGCCAGGATTCAGGATCAATCTGTGCAAGTGCCATAGACATCAATGCTGCCACTTTGTTCCTGGGCATTTGTCAGGGTCCAGACATGGTTGGACATTAACACTGATTGTCTGTGAAAGTGAAACCTAAATATAAAAGAAGGCAAGAACAAGACTCGCACCAAGACGTGGTGGATTAATTCAATCTGAGACCTGTTTATTTATGGGCCCCTCGTGCCAGGACGTGTCTCCACTTCTAACAATTACACGTGTTGGGATAAAGCTGAGTTTTGTAACGTTCTGGATGAGGTTTATTTATTCAGACCATGTGTGTTATTTCATTCACTGTTGGCTTTCATAGGCTTGTTTGGTTTCCAGAGAAGATAGATGAAACGGACGCCACCACCAACCCAGTCCATGAGGTCTATTTACATTATGGCGATGTAGAGCTCTGTGCACATTAATAATATTATATCACATTGAGGACAGTCAGGTGAGGACAGGGGCGGCTCTCCGATTCTGTGGTCGGCTATCATTTTGTAGAGGATGGAATTTAATGCAATAAAGTAGCCAGTGGTGTAACTTGAAGCTCCTGGGCCCCAGTGCAAAATTGGTAATGCGGCCTCATTCCTACATGTGCCATCAATAGTGGTACATTTTATGTGGCAGAGAGATGTTTGGGACTCCCCGGGGTGGTGTAGACTGCGACTGCTGCTTCCCCTATTGCTACAGAAAAGAGATCAAAGAAGATTATTCTACCTTAGTGTGGTCAGGGTAAAGTGTGGATCCCCTTGACTTATGGGCCTGATAATAGTTGCAACCTCAGTAGCAATGCTAGGGCTTATGGGCCCACTGCACCCCCTCAAGTTACGTCCCTGAAAGTAGCCAAGTTTTTGTGCTATTTTTTTCCTGTTCACTTTGCAGGACCCAGCCGATAACATCCATAGATGTTGACGACGAATCATAATAACATGGTAGAGGACGTTTGAAGAACACGAAGGTCCATCTAGTCCAACTTACTGTATATCACTGTTGATTCTGTGGCTCAACTGTTAGGCAACCAAGTGTGCAGGCCGGAGGCGATTAATAGCGGAATACATTTGGAGGACATCTAAATACCTTCCGTCTCTTATTAACTTCAATGGCGGGGTTGTGTTCCAATGTCACAGAGCGGAAGGAAGGGAACATCTGACCCCCTCCCATCAGAAGAGACTCGGCCTGCACACTCAGACTGGATTCACACTAGTGGTCGAGTCTCTGTGGTCCTGCAAGGACTTTCCTTTATTACTGTCTTATGGGTTTGCATGGGGAAAGTCACAGACCCCATAGACTATAATGGGGTCCTCCAGGTATCTGCCCTTTTTATAATGAAACCAGCAGAAACCCGGAGGACCCCATTATAGTCTATGGCGTACACGAGTTTCCGCACATAAGTACTTATTAAGCGGACACGGTCTCCGTCTTTTGGGTCCCTATGCAGACCCGTAGGACAGAAACCTGAACATTAGTGTGAACCTAGAGTCAGTTGTATGCATGGGGTCTTAGTCTTAGGGTATCCGTCTCCCCTAGATACAATGCAGGTCAGACCTAGAGAAAGTCCAACTTATATTATTGATCTAGAGGAAGGCAAAAAAAAAACTATGAAGCTGAAGCTGTTGCTCCATGTCATCCCTGGATTAGTATATGGGATGTCTTATAGGCAGGGATACCTCCAATATCAGATATGGATGCCAATAGCACCCCATGTATACACCACATAGAGCTCTGCACATTAATAATGTTATATCACATAGGGGACAATAACGTAAGACCTGATTCATTGCAGTTTTAGAAATCACAGCATGCCAATAATACCTACAGAAACCTCGGCAGTTTCCCTATAGGTATAAGGGCTAGTTCACACGTGAACTGCCCGCGCGGGTTTTGACACAGAGAGAGACGCGGCGAGCCGCGTCTCTCTCTTGTCAAAACCCGCCCGCCGCGACCATCGCTGTCGCGGCTTAACCCTCTGCTGTCGGCTCAAATGAATGAGCCGACATAGGAGGGAGCTGCCGGGGGCGGAAGCCGCGCGGCTGAGCCTGCGCGGCTTCCGCCTGAAGAAAGGACATGTCCTTTCTTTTCTCCGCTAGCAGCAGCTCGCCGCTACGGAGAACAGAAGCCCGGCGGTCTCCATAGACCACCATTAAGGGGAGGTTTTGGACGCGAAATCCGCTGTCAAAAACCTCCCCTTATACTCACGTGTGAACTAGCCCTAATGGTGGCAGAGAGGAAACCTCAGCAATCCTTACATGAAATGTGCTGAGGGAAAAACTGATGTGCTTCCACCATGGGGTTATAGCCTTAATGCAATGCTGTGTCACAATGAGCCGGGGGTACCCTACCCCCCCCCCCCTCCCTTTTTTTTATTTCCTATTCACGGGATGTGTCCAATCTATAAGGGTCCAGGGGGTCTTCATGTCCTGTGTGAATGGAGCAATAATGTGCACATGCGACCACCACTCCATTCAGAGGAGGATATTAGGGCCCCTCTATCAGACATCCTGTATGTACAGTAAGAGGACATGATGTGAATGTTTCCATAGCAACCAATGAAACCTGGGCTGTGAAAGGCTGCTATAAATCTATACATGAAGGACAATGTAATAGATGGAGGGACACGAGTACTACAAGTCCCAGCAGCTGGGGTGTGAGCTGCCATAACAATGGAGGGGCGTGGCCAGGCGGGTGTGGCGGGAGAGAGGGGGCGGGGCTGGAGGAGACGACCTGAAGTGAAGAAGAGAGAGCCGACATGTCAGAAGTAATGTGAGAGAAATGTCACAAAACTGAGGTAATTCTGAGGTAAAAAGTGCCAGAAAATGTGAGCAGGAGATAAGTTACCTCATGAGGAGACCCCCAATATCTACAATTACTGTATGTATAGTGACCCCCCTCCCCAAAAGAGCACTGAGAAGTGATATATGAGGGGGTCTGGCCAGTATACATCACAAATGGTGGAAAGCCTGGTCTGGTCTAGAGAGTGGTCTTCTCCAGGAGGTAAGTGATGTCTGAGGAGCTGTCAGTCTATATACAGTATATATACAGCTATAGATACCAACTTATATAGCAGTCTACACACTGTGGCTGTCACTAAGGGGCAATGGGAATGTGGTGGGGGCACAATAGTTCTTATTATGGGAGCACTATAGTCCTATAGTTCTTGTTATGGTGGGTTTGTAGTTGTTATGGGGCACTGTGAATGCTATGGGGGCACAATAGTTCTTATTATGGGAGCACTATAGTCCTATAGTTCTTGTTATGGTGGGTTTGTAGTTGTTATGGGGCACATTAGTTCTTATTATGGGGGCACTGTAGGTGTCATGCAGCACTGTTACATGCTTTGTTATGGGGCACGGTGAATATTATGGGGGCACTATAGTACTATAGTTCTTGTTATGGGGGGAGATTATAGTTGTTATGGGGCACTGTGAATGCTATGGGGGCACAATAGTTTTTATTATGGGGGCACTATAGGTATTATGCAGCACTGTGACATGCTTTGTTATGGGGCACGGTCTTATATGGAGGTACTAAGGCTATTATTATGGATCCACTAGGGTTTCAGGACATCGCAGATATTGTTATGGTAACAGTGTTAAGCTAAATGTACAGAACTTTCATAGACTTTTTGTAACTCATCCCATAAAAACAGACTTATAAGATCTGGCTGATAACAGGGAACAATAGTAATTGTTAAACTGCACTGCAGGATAGAGAAGGTATGTAGCATGGAGTGAAGGAGACCCCCCCCCCCCCCAAACACACGTTTCCCAGTACCCAGTAAAGCCTCTGGTTTGGAGAAGCTGCCACTAGGGGGAGCTGCTTACCTAAGAATGTATACAGCTAGGCTGAGCTCAGTAGGATCTGTATGCATATTTATGCAGTGAGCTCCCCCTAGTGTTGACTACAGGCAAAAATAATGTAGTTATAAGAGGAGAAGTGAAAACTCTATACACAGAGAGCTCCAACCATTACAAAGATCTATTATAAAAGTCACCGGCAGGGAAATTTGGGCCTATTCAGAGTAAATAAATGAATTCTAAGTACATTTTAGCCCTTTTCTGCCCTGGGGCACTGCAGATATTACCATTGGTATTATCATTGGTGATTTCTCATTAACATAGTCTTGGAATTTCCTTCTTGGACATGGTAATATCCTCTCTTCATCTTAGGCCATGGTGTCGTGCGCCAAGCCGGCCGCCTTCACATAATGAAGAGCGTGTCTCTCCTAATAAGCCCCTGTCATGATCATTTCCTCCCCCGCTTATGTCAACAGGTTTGACAGGAAATGAGTTTATGAGGCAAAAGGAAAATTTCGGAGGGAGCTTAATTGACGTGGTGTAAAAATGGAGCGCGTCGGAGATTGGTGTAATCCTCATCACGGTTGGCTCGGTGCAGACATTTCACATTTAGCATTTACGGGGATCTATTTAAGGCAATTAGCAAGTGGCAAAATATTGTACGAGAGCCAAGTGGAACAGAGTTAATGGATTCCTATTGACGCAGGGGCCATTGTGCATATTGACTTTCACTGCAATAAATTAAACTGTAACTCGCTTCTTATTTTCACCGAAACTGAGAATGGGGGGTCCCGGGGGCTCGGTATAGACCCCCTTAGTCTCTGTTTAATATTTCAAGAGGTATTCATCTGAAACAGAATGGTAAGAAAGACTGATTGTTAATATGCTTAGCCGTGGGGGAGTAGCTGGGCCCCTTCCTCTGGGGGCCCATAGACCCCCCCATGCTACCTTAGGCAGAGGGATAGCTGGAGTTCCTTTACATGAAATTCAATTTACTGCCCTAAACTTGCACCTATTTACTCTAGATTGGGTTTAATGGGATGTGGACACTCCCCATATACAGTTATGCAGCTTTCCAAATAAGTGTGAGAAACCTGGGGTTTAAATATCAGGATCCTCAGTGATCAC
Organism: Leptodactylus fuscus; assembly: GCF_031893055.1. Taxonomy (NCBI): domain Eukaryota; kingdom Metazoa; phylum Chordata; class Amphibia; order Anura; family Leptodactylidae; genus Leptodactylus; species Leptodactylus fuscus. Next base: position 43,310,091 of record NC_134275.1, on the reverse strand, counting down.
AAGAACAGGGGACTCCAAGCTCTCTGTGTGAAATGTGCAGTGTGTACATGCAAGACAACCTTGTAGTGTGTCAGTCCCATGGAAGAGATGGAAAGGGGGGTTGCAACGCAACAAAGATAAACTGAGTCAGTCTTCACCAAAGACAGAAGATGATAACCCAGGTATGGTCCAAATGTGTATAATTTGAGTCCATGAAATATAGGCTGCTGTATCCTGTTGTGCAGGAGTGGGTATAAAATGATGGTGAATCAGTGGGGGACACAAAGAAAAGAGGATCGATCCACGCTGCTGAGTCAGGGACTTACTACTGGATATAGTTTTATTCTGCTAAAAAAAACTCTTTTCTGGTCAAACAACTTCTTTTGTCAGGTCCAATCACTTATCAGAATCCAATTTCGACACCTGGGCCCAGCACTGATCAGCTGATCTAACTGCGTTATGTGGGGACAGAAGTGGCTCTGCTCCTATTCAGGTAATAAGTGCAGAGCTGCAGCTCCATCTACTGTAGAGCGGTGGAGCTGGGATACTACAGCTCTGCGCCGATTACATGAATAGGAACAGGGCTGATCCAGGCCCCGTCTAGAACAGTAGTTTTCTGCACTAAATTATCTAATTCCGGAGGTCGAACTCCCACTGATCAGATGCCATCATTGTAAACAAAACACCCTGGAGCTAGAAACCCCCCCTTTTTTTTTTTTAATTGTAATTTTTATTGAAATTTTTTTTCAGAACAAAATGTAATATAAACAAACAAAAGTAGAAATGGTACATTGGAGAGGGGGAAAGGCTGTGGGCCAAACCCTCAAACAAGAACAGAGATTATGGGGGGGTCTACAAATGACCCAACAAGACATTAAAAGAAAAAGGAACTACGAGAAGACGAGGGGGGGGGGGGTGAGGACCAGGTTCAGAGACCGCGTAGAGCACAGTGCGTATCCCAGGGGGACCAGATGGAGTTGAAGGCATCCAGGGTGTAATTAATACTAGCCGTCAGAAACTCCAGACTCCTCGCATCTTTCATACGAGCCAAGAGCTGAAGGCCAGAAGGAGGGTTAGAAAACCCCTTTAAACTCCATCATAGATGCCAAAAAGCTATGTCTTATAGAAGTCATCCTTGCCCATTACTACTACTGGGGACTTGATTCCCGGGGGGTCATTGCAGTAGGACCCCCCAACAATCAGACACTTATCTCCGGTCCTGTGGAGCTTTGTCACATTATATTGAGATGCTACAAACTGTTCAGTTCTAATATTTTGCACAGCTAAGAGCTTGCCATCGTACTTTATAGTCTATTTACTTGTCTTATTCTTATAGTTTGTTACAATGTATCAGAGCAAGAAATTCTATCACACTTTCCCATTGGAAATTTACCTACATCGACTTTGAATCTATAATATGTGCTGACCTGTGATGACATACAGGATCCACGTCCTCAAGCTTTGCTGTGTGAATAAGCTCTAAATTTGCAATTAATAGTGACCAATATCCTCCACGATGTCTCATGTAATTGGGGATCAGCAGTTACACCTTATAATATGACAGTACATGGCTATATCCTGCATTGCTCCAATCCTTAGGGATTGCATACACCCGTCTTTGGGGTGAATTGGATATAAAATGCTAACTAAATACAGGTTGCACAAGACCAAAATCAATATTATGTTAAGCTGATTCATATAGCATGTGCAGCACTTAGTAGATGATGGAGGTGATGGAAAGTGTGCCCTGGTGGTGTCAGAGGACAGGGGAGAGACACGAGCTGCCAGCTGCCATCATTAAACACCACAGCCCCCTCCTACCTTAATGAAGGCTTATTCAGCAATGGAGCAGTAGATTGGAAGCAAGCAATATGGAAAAGGCTGTGCTAATGCATGGCAGGGAGTGGCTGGTGTTATGACAGCTGAGGGGGAAACTGTCCAGCAACCCGACAAACTTATAGTTTATCTCCTAATATATGGGTCTAATAAATCCACAGGAAGGGGTGGAATAGAAATCAGATGACCTCACCCGGTGTTATGTGTTCAGTGATGGTGTTGTGTAATGGAATAGTAGACTATATCTGGAGCAGTGCTTAAGATGACCTTACTGATGGAGAGTATCATTTAATACCATTACACACCACAACGTAAATGTATGTAGTAACGTAAATGTATGCAGTACATGTATGTCAGTAGGATGACACAGACACAGTAACTGTGCCTGTGCGGTCAACAGCAGAACCCATTGGGATCAGAAGTTTTAGATTGAAAATTCTCTCTCCAAAGCTCCTTAACATACCTATGTGTTTCCATGGTTACAGACTACAAACAAATCACTGTGTAGTCTGATCTTGCTGTCTTGTTTTCATTCCCCTTTTTCTTGTTAAACTACCAAATGTATGAGAAACTAGGGGCAGGTATAGAAGTGAGCAACTCATAACTTCAGGTGACTGCTACACAGTTATGTTTGTAGCATGTAACCATGGAGACACAGAAGACTGCATCAGAGCTGTAGGCAAGGAATAAAAGCAGATTTTTAGTCAGGGCTTTTAGCACTATTGCTATATCTTAGAATTCTTTGATCAATTGAACATGATCACAAGGAGACTCCAATAGTCAACCATAGGATCATGAGCAAACTGTAGACTAAGAGCTGATCTCACAGTAGTCACGTGTAACTTGAGAGGACCTGTGATATAGATATAGTGATCCTGAACCTGAGGCTCTACAGCTGTTGCAATACTATAACACCAAACATGTTTTGACAGCTTCCAACTCTCGTGGCATGCTGGGAGTTGTAGTTTTGCAGCAGCTGGTGGGTCACAAGTATGTGAACAATAAGATGGGCATCTATAAGCATGCAAAAATTAAGAAATAATAGAGAAAACCTAAAGTAGAAATAACTGACATGTATAAGATATTATGTGAGGGTGAACGTCTCCTCATAATGCTGGCTTTCTGTCTATACATGGCACACCTGTAGTCCGGCTCCTAAATCTATGTACCGAGTCACAGAACATTAGTGAATGAAGTAAAGCATGCCGTTTATATTACTTTCCTAATTTCTTTGAATTGTTTCCAAATCCAAGGCTTAAGTTTATTCTGTATCTGAGGCTCCTCTGGGTGGACGTGTTAACAATGACTTACCATCACTATTCCTCTACAGATATACGTCAGTCTCTATCCAGATGTGTCAGTCTCTTACAACTTTGGCTGTCTGCCTGGCACTTACAGAGGACATGTCAATTTATGAGTAGATGAGAATAATTTCATGTCATGCAGATGTAGCAAATGTTAACTTTTAACTTTACTGTAAGTGTCAAGTTGAAGGGTTTGACCAGGATGTGAAGGTAATTGATACGGATGACCTATCCACAGGACAGATCATTAGAATTAGATAGGTCAGGGTCCGACACCCAAACCCCCTCAGTATTCAGCTATAATCTGCAGTGATTGTTTGATTTTCCTACAGCTCTACCACAGGGAAAGCAAAGCATTACATAGTATAACCACTGTATATCAGTGCTTTGGCCATAGAATGCAGAACAGGACAGGTCCTCCAGAGCAGCAGACACTCTTTCGATCCTGAACAGAAGATCCCACCTCTATTAGGGTATATAAAATATTTTATTGAAATATAAAGGTAGTAGTCATATACCTTAGACAGCTGTCAGCCAAAAGCTATTGCTCCAAAACCTCATCAGTCTTTGGCCAACTGTGTATGTATTCTCGACAGGAAGGGGGAAGTAAGGCTGCATTGTAAAATAGATGATTGGAAATCCCACCAAAATATTAAAATATCGCTGAAAAGGTTTTTCCAGCCAATTCTTATTGATGACATATCCTTACAATAAGTTATCAGCATTTGGTCCTGGGTGTCGGATCCCCACCACCCTATCAGATGTTTTAGAGAGCTGCCAGAACTATGCAGTGGACATAGCCAGAAGCAGGTGGCATGAATGAGAACTGAGTTGCAGTAACCCGTCACTGCCACTACTCAATGGAAGGCGCCATCTGCTTCCAACTCTGCTCTCTGGAAAGTTCTGGTGCCAGCAGCTCCCTAAATCAGTTGATCAGCAGGGGTGGCGGGTGTCAGACCCCCACTAATCCCAAGAATAAGCCACCACAATCAGATGCTTGGAAATCTCTTGTAAGATCCAGGACAAACTAGTTTCCTCATCTACAGATGCTGCAGTGTATGGCCGGGTGGAGTAAAGCACAGACTTCTACATTCAGCTTGTTCTGCTAATAATGTGCTGAAAACGCTATGGAATTTTTTGTCTAAAGTGAAATTCTCCTGAGAAGGGAAGGTCTGTGCTATTTATTATTACTGCACGTTATACGGCACCAATGGGAGGCACAAAAACCAGCATGTCAGATCTGGAAACGGCCGCGTATGTGTGTGTTGGATTCAGTTAAAATTAGATTTTTTTATAGAATATTTTTTTTAATAGAAAACCTATTCTGTTCCCTCCAATTATCTTTCAGTTTTTGTGACAGAACATTAGTGATTTTATTTCATTTTTTACTTCTGATGTTTTGTTAACCTCCTCATCACTAGAGGGAACGCACTGGGGTAGATTTACTATTGTGGTTAGGACTTGGCTCCGGCATACACATTACACATCTTGGCACGTTTAGTTTGAGATCAAATTTTGCCAACTTTCTGGACAAGTGGACTCGGTTTTGCGTGAAGGGGTGTGGCTTAATTGGAAAAGGGTGTGGCTTAAATGTGACAAAATGAGCCAGAATGTCACATTCAGGTGAGTGGGGCTGAGTTTCAATACCAGGTACAGCCCCAATGCAATGTATGGCTCTATGATTGGTATAGAGCCATAGCCTTATCAACCAGATGTTCAGTGAGGGCTCCGTTTGTCAGACCGGATCACATAAGGATAAGCCATAAATATTTAAGTCCCAGGAAACCCTTTAAGCTCTCACTTTTGCACAGATATGATAATGGTAGGTTCTTCAGGGCATGGCACCTGATACTTGAGGGTATCTCAGTCACATTGCATTTACCGTATATATCTCCATACATAACAGTAACCGTTTGTTTTACGTTAAAAGTATTTGACATTTGTCACAGCATTCAGATTTCAGCTTGATCTATAACTCGTAATTTGAGGCAATGTCTTGGCACATCATGGCAGGGAATATCTCACCATATTGATGTCTCCTGGATGGTTTTCAGCCAGGAGAAAAAGAGACAGCCAGAAGGGAAACCCCAAACAATACAGACATGTCTGCACAGACAAGGCCTCTGGCATCCAGCTGTGGGATGTTTCTTTCTGTGGTTTCAGAAAAGAGAGAAGAATTAATATGATTCTTTGTTCCAAGGAAAAATGCAGCAGATGGTGTATGTTTGAGGTCATCTTAACTGTTCACAGTGCTGAATGTATGTATGTAACTGTATGGCGAGCTTATTGGAACATATGGATGTAGCAGTTCTGATTTGTCACTTGTAGCAAAAATGGATTTCCTGCAACTAATCACAATATTACCATTTTTAATGGCGCTAAACACATTGTACTATTATTATATGCAAATAATGCATAGACACGCACATATAAAACACTGTATTTCAGTAGAGGAGTGATAAGTAGTTAACAGATATCTTCTAATAAGGGTCCTTGTGCATAAACTACCTATAACAAGGGACATCTTATGATAGAGTAGATCATTAGCTTTGAGGGTTTTGATAGTGGGGGTAGATGGCACTCTTGGCAGTCACGGTTTGACAATTTTGACATATGACTAAATCTCTGTCCTTTTAGGCTAGGTTCACATCTGCAGCAGACTCTCCTACAGAAAATTGGCATAGAAGAAAAGTCCTGCACAGAGGAACAGCGGAAACCAGAGGACAGTAACCGCTGTTTTAGCGGACCGGCTCTCCTTCGTTTGGGTTCCCCAGTAGACCTCAGTGACGGAGAGCCCGATGCGAGCGAGAACCTAGCCTTATTCGCTTGTACTATTGCGTTATACAAAGTTTATTGGAAAGTTACTGATCATTTAGATTTCTCTCCTTACTGCTCTATTTCTGTCCACATACTTCAACCTCACAAATATAAACTGAATGTATGACTCCTATGTATACGTACAGTTGCATACATCTGTTATTGATTTTCATTGTAATAAAAAACATAAGGCATGATACACATCTTTACATTTTTTTACAAGCTACCCTTATGTGGAAAAGTGTAAATGACTTGGCTTTTCCAAACAGTTAAAAGAAAGGCATGTCGATGTACACTGGACACTTGGCACATGCTGGGTCTATAGACCTCTGTGGATATGTTCTGCAGCTCATATCCCAGTATATTCACAAACTATGATATTGTATGAACTTAGCCTTAAGATTTAATATGGTACCCAAAAATAGAAATATGAATTTTAAGCTAAATAATATTATAATGAGTATCAATTGCCATATTCAAGAATATAATAGAGAACATCATCTCCTACCTTATTGTGAAAAATGTATCACTCATCATGGATTATATTCAGGGAAAGCAAATTAACTACAACTGCACATGGCCGAAGCCCCGTCCACCCGCAGCACCCAATGGCTGTGCAATTTTGCAGGTAAGGGTTTTGTTCACACTAGCGCTTGTATTCCGTCCACAAGGAGTCCGCATGGAGACCCCCCCGAACGGAATACCAACGCTAATGCAAGCATTGTGCAGTTAAGCACACGGAGCCCATAGACTATAATAGGCTCCGTGTGCTTGCCGTGCACTGCCCACACAAATGAATTGTGCGGGCAGTGTGTGGCAAGCACATGGAGCCTATTATAGTCTATGGGCTCCGTGTGCTTAACTGCACAGCATTTGCATTAGCGTTGGTATTCCGTTCAGGGGGGGTTTCCATGCGGACTCCTTGCGGATGGAATACAAGCGCTAGTGTGAACCAACCCTTAGTTATACCACATTCTTACCTACCTTACTACATCTCTTGGCCATTGATGCTGCAGGTGGACAGGGCATTAGCAATGTGTGTTTCCGTATGTTCTGGCTGTACCCTAAACAAGAAATCCCTTCAATAATTAGACATATATCATTGACTTTTACCATTACAGCTGCAGATTGTGTTTCATGGGCTTTACCCAGTCAGTAATTTGTGCCCACAACACTCTTACAGCTCTCATGTTCGGTGTTAGTTTCTGCCTGAGATTATGAAATGCCTTAGACTTCTACAAAAGTCATATTTTCATCTCACTAAACATAATACTTTTATCGGGGTAATAATTTACAGAGCTCAATGAGGCCAAAACTGGTAGGAAATGATGACATGATTATGACCGCAGCCGATCCCTCTGCATTTTAAAGCAGTTTCTGTATTGAATGTCACATTTTTGGAGCCGCTTTATGAGATGCAGTTTACGGAGTCTCTTAGAAACATCAGAATCCATCTGTTCAATGTCAGACGTAAATGTTCTGCATCAGGAAGCTTCATTTCCTAGTGGAAACAGTTAAGTGTTCTATCGTATATAGAAAGTAGACATGTTCAAGGTGAAGGCTGAGTGGCAGACCAGATGAGGCTCAATCTATCTTGTTTTCCGAACCAAGATACAATTTTCTAACCAACCTGTGAAGAATGAAATAGTGAATATGCTTTTACTTGAGTGGAGCAAATTTATAACTCACGTATCACTTATATAAATCCAGGTATTGTTGAAAATGTGTTTTCCTGAAAGCTGCTGCCACAAAAAAACACCCCAAAACAAGGTGGTTTTTGTAGTGGAATGTCAGCGGAATCTCAGCATTGACATGCTGCGAATTTATTGCCGACAGCTCAGGTCACTTAGCCATGGCCACTGCAGGTTTAGTCACAGCATGTCAATATAGTCCAGAAAATCCAGACTGTACATCAGTTAGATTTCTTGGCCATTGATAAGATCTATGATACTGGGAGTCCCTGCCTCTTATAACGCTTACTGTCCCATACAGACTAGCGGAGCTACAAGGGAACAGTATCCAGTATCATAGATCACTATGATGCAACGGGTCCCGGTCTTCTTGACTGGCTTTGGCCAGAAAATCTAGTCAGTGTGTGGACCAGATTTTGTGCTCCAGTCTGGATTTTCAGACATTACAGATAACACATGGTTAAAACCCTGATCAATACTGCACCTTAACCCAGGGGTGAACCTTTCGCCGCCCGAGGCGAACTACAAAAAGCCGCCCCCCCCCCCCCCCGGAGGAGGGGGCGTGGCCGAGCGGAGGGGGTGTGGCCGAGCGGAGGGGGCAGGGCTTAGCTGCGTTCGCAGGCAGAGAGCAGGCACGGAGAGGATCTGCTCTCTGCCTGAGCGTGAGGGGAGGCTGCTGGAGCAGCGCTACTCCAGTGGCCTCCCCAAACCACTGCTCGGTGCTAAGCCAGTCCAGGACAGCTTGTCCTGGACTGGCTTAGGGAAGCAAAAATGCCGCCCTCCCTGGGGCTCTGGCATAGCGCCGCCTGAAGCGGTCGCTTCAGGTCGCCTCATGGGAGGTGCGGCGCTGCCTTAACCTTAAAGTATGAATAGTCTCTTAAGGCTGAGGCCTCATGTTGCAGAAACACAACTTTGTTGCAGATTTTGCTGTGTTTTTTATTTGTCAAAGCCAGGAGTGGACTGAGCAGAACGTAGAAGTATTAGAGCTTTTTATATATTCCCCATTCCCTTTGTAGCCATTCTTGACTATGGCTCAAAAAAAACGCAGGAAAATCTGCAACAAAAAAAGCTGTGTTTCCGCAGTGTGGAGCCTCAGCCTTAGGGTATGCACACACGGAGGAAAAGGTGGCAGAAACCTTTTCCGCCTTGTGAACATTCTGTGCGGCTAGCCATGACGGGATGCTGATGCAGCTTTGGCATTCTGTCGCGGCATACCACTCCTGATTAGGTCCGAATGAATGGGCCTAAACCTGGGGCATGTCTCAAGCCACGGATGCCGCAGCTGATTCAGCCGTGGAATCCATGGCATGATAGGTCATTTCGCTTCTTTTTTCCGCTACTAGCTAGCGGGAAAAAAAAAGCAAGCAGCTCCCTTTGAAATCAATGGGAGCCATTTTTACAGGTAGATTTTGAGGTGGATCCCGCCATCAAAATCTGCGTGCAAAAAAGAAAACCAGCAATGACAACAGTACTGCATCCGACACAATGGCCACCAATTATGTTAAGCAGACCCAATTGACTATAATGGGGTTTTTGTCCATTATGATGTCTGTCATTTTATAGGAAACAAAATAGTGCTGTATGCTGCATTTTTTTTTTTTTTTGGCATTCTTTTGATGAAGTCTGTGATGGAGCCTCAGACACAGATGTGAACCATGGACTCAAATCCATCTTACTCCTACTAACATCATATGGTGTACTAGTCCAGTCCTGCTGGAGGATCACAGACATGTGAACACTCAGACATCGGGCTTGACAGCTCCATGGCCCTAAGCATTATAGCTTTCTGCTAGAGTCTGGTGCCATATGTGGAAGACCTGGTGGGATCTATATAGGGAAGACATGACTGATGAGATTGTGCTGTACATTCTATACATTCTGTTGCATCCTCCATTTATAATGTACATTTTTCAGTGTCGGCGTATACTACTACTACATATGTAAGCAGCAGGGAAATCATTTGTCTTTTCCACATAAGGAACAGCATAACCATAAAATCACCTGGTCTCATCTATAACAAAAGATGAGACAGTCGGCGGGATAAATGACGCCCGGTATATATATTTATAGTCAATAGTGCAAATAATATCTGCCTTGACTCCTATGGCACGTAATAAGATTTCAGCTGCCACTTAAGGGTGCATTCACACTGAGTAAACACTAGCTTATTCTGAACGTAAAACACGTTCAGAATAAGCGGCGTCTAAAGCAGCTCCATTCATTTCTATGGGAGCGGGGATACGAGCGCTCCCCATAGAAATGAATGGGCTGCTTCTTTCACTCCGTGCAGTCCCATTGAAGTGAATGGGGAGTGCCGGCGTGTACGCTCCGGCATGAGCAGAGCTTGCCGTATACGCCGGCACTCCCCATTCACTTCAATGGGACTGCTCGCAGTGAAAGAAGCAGCCCATTCATTTCTATGGGGAGGGCTCGTATCCCCGCTCCCATAGAAATGAATGGAGCTGCTTTAGACGCCGCTTATTGTGAACGTGTTTTACGTTCAGAATAAGCTAGCGTTTACTCAGTGTGAATGCACCCTTTAACACTTAGGAAAAAAGTTTGGAAATGCAAGAACCTGAATCTTATCACTTTCTACTGTGCTCTAGACCCCCTCACTTACAGGATGCCCTTTGATATCATAAAGGACACTCCATAGGTAATATGTATGGCATGAAAAGCAGATGAATTGCATTAACCTTTTATGATCCAATGCTTGTCTGAGTCATATGTACACCTTTGTGCACATAGTCCAGCTACATGTAGCAGCAGGATCCAAGGACTGAGATCTTAAATTCACAAGGCTAATATCTTAATACACACCTCAGCCACTGCAAAACATCATAATACACACCACAGCTGCTGCAGAACATCATAATACACTCCTCAACTTCTACAGAACATTATGTGCTCAGATGTTGAACAACATCATAATACACATGGTAGACGCTGCAGAACATCATAACACACCTCCACTGCTGAAGAACACTGTAATACACACCTAAAGTGCAGCAGATCATGACACTACACGTCTCAGCTGCTGCAGAACATCTTAATATATTCTTCAGCTGCTGTGAAGGGAAACATAATAAAAACTGACATCAGCAGGAAGTCCATAGTGCACATCTCAATTTTTGCAGATCATAGTACACACCACAGTTGCCACAGTACAACATAGTACTCATCTCATCTGCTGCAGAACTTCATCATTCGCAGATTTGATGTTGTTACAATATATGACATAATTTGGCTGCTGCAGAACATCGTAACATACACCCCGCATGTTGTAATACAACCCAATTCATTTAGTTCTCTCTTCTATCATGTATACTAGTGTGAGATTACTCTGTTATACTTTGTTCTTTTTCTATACAATGCCCTTTATTATACCATTATATCTCCTATAGATGTGTATTATGTTCTTCTAGTTTCTTGCCTGTAATTGTCAATGTTTTACTTGGAACGTGGGATCAGAATAGCGTCTAATGTGGAAAACACCTCAGGCCTTTGCCTATAAAACCCTGCATTTATTGTCTTCTTAAAATTAACCCCATTCCCACAGAGGGTGTGCAACTTTACCTGTAGTTATATGGAATTTATAACAATGTATTTATTAGTTTCCAACATCCTTGGGAAGAATAGTTGGCCCGATACAAAGAAACCAAAAATACCGTGGTTATGTAAACCATTTATAGTTCATTTGCTTTGAATGGATAGGTGCATCTAGTGCAAAATGAAGAACATGGTGTCCTCCGTGGCAATCTTACCTTTCCTTACAATTTTTAACATGCCAGTGTGAAACAAGCTAAAATCCCACTTGTTGGAAAGGAAAGTTAACTGCACTTATTTCCATTGTTTTTCTGATCTTTTGTGCGCTGGGATTGAGCATAGGCCAGACACAATTTAGGGTGATAGATCTGTGTTTCTATGTCTGCTAACTGTTCAGTGCTCTCGGGAAGGGAAAGCTGCAGCGTGAGGCATTCCTGGATGATGAGGTAACTCTGAGGCCAGACTTCTCACCGGCCAGAAAATATATACATTGTATTTCTCCTTTTTCTATACATGCTATAGTTTTCTATAATTCATTACTTCCATCTAATGCGATGGTCTCCAACCTGTTGCAAAATACAACTCTCAGCATGCGCCGACTGTCTGTAGCTGACAGGGTATGTTGGGAGTTGTAGTTTTATAACCACCATGAATTGGCAACTACTGACCTAGTTAAACCTATATTCTATCTAGATGAAGGCATTCAAAGGCGTGGGATGTAGGAGCCAATGTTATCTGTGCTTTGTAATCTGTTCTCATGTTCAGCAGATAGAGATTTACCATATTTAGTTTGTGTCCATATAATAGGCAGCCAACCATTTCACTCTTTGCAAAGCTTTGGTTAAATTCTAAGAGATATCCGAAGCATAATCTCTGACAAATAAATGTGCATTTTACTGTAGATTTGAAAAAAAATTCAAGGTGGAAAATGTGCACCTGCAGATGTAGCTTTAGGCGAGACACTTTTTGCCAGCTATGTGCCCACAGTGCACCTTGTGATACCATTGCATCTAGGAGAATGGGTCTTGCAGGGGTGCAGCTTGTAGCTACTGAGCCCCAATGATACATCTGTAACAGGGCCCCTTACCTATCATGTGCTGTATACAATACTGTTGTCTTCTTATGTGGCAGATGTTTGCTACTTACAGTATATAACCATGCAAAACCGGTTTGCATTCCAACATTATCTTGTTGTAGGTTACATTTCTTCAGACAGACATCTAAACGTATGGTCGGAGCCCCATATGCCTCAATGTTCATTGCCACTTATCTAAACCTCTGTTTCCTGTACTTCCACATACTTCAGTCACATAGTAACTTATAAAAACCCTTATATCTCTGTTTATAGAAAAGCACTTTACTGGCCAGATACATGACAGAGTGCAAATTGTTCCCTGTGTCACCATGTAGTAAGCTATCGCCGTGTCATGATTACTGTACTGTCCCATAGTACAGATGATGGAAAACCTATAGGGTTCCAGAAATGGGATTTCATCTTGTCTGGTGTGGTGGTGGTGAATAACTGCTTCTTGGCAGGGTCTATGCCAGGGATACGTTGCATTTTCCAGGACCGAGGATCAGACAGCTGACCACAGAACTGGATGAGAGTGAGGACATGGGCCGACTACCAGACAGAGGGTTTTTATGGAGGTATGATGTAAAGATCTAGAGAGCAGCTTGTTGGCTGAAGCTCTGTGGTTGCAGGTGTCTGATTTACAGAGTATATAAAATAGGACAATGGCCTGGAATTCTGTTCTCTTTTTAAGCCTACACTCCAATGTATTTCCCACCTGTGTACACGGCTAATAGAGCCAAGACGTTAATATGTAGCTAATAAGTGAATAGAGTAAGGGGGCCAATGCATATGCAGACATGGCACACAGGGCTAGCACATGGACACCCTTGTGACTGGCCATACCAACACAAACATAATAGACTGTACAAAAGCATATGAAATTCAGACTACATCTAAAAAGTACGCTGATCATCCACAGCATTAACAATATCAGCCCAATATTGTGTAGGCCTCTCTTACCACCAAAGACCTCTCTGATGTCCTCTGGTATCTGACACAAAGACATTAGATGATTTTTAGGGGTTTTCTGGGCTTTTTGTATTGATGACCTATCCCTTAGAATAGGTCATCAGTATATGATCGGTGGGGGTCTGACACCTGAGACCCCTACGTCCGGCTGTTTTAAGAGGCTACAGAACTCAGGTGAGCATTGTGGCCTCTTTATTAAATATCAACCACAACAATATACATAACGCAGGGACTGCTCTTGGTATTACAGTTCAGCCCCATTCACCAATGGGATTGAGCTACTGCTGTACCATGTGACTGATGGGCATGTCATGTCAGCAAATTGAACGTGAACACAGCAGCCTCTTCAAACAGCTAATTGGTAGGGATCCTGGGTGTTGGACCCCTACCAATTACAAGATGATGACCTATCCTTAGGATAAGTCTTCAATATTTATGCTCCAGAAACCCCCTTTAAGTCCTGTAAGTACAGTATTGATGTACAGCCTGCATGGCTCAGACTTTTTTTCCCAAGCATATCCCACATGATCAATTGGACAGAGATCTGTGGAAATTGGAGTTCAGTCATCACCTTCATTTTTCTGTGTTTCTCATTCCTGAACTATTTTTGTGTTGTGACAGGAGGGACAATGAAGGTGGTATTTGGTCTGTACAATGTATAGGTAGGTGGTACATTTCACAGTAACATCCACATGATGCCAGTACCCAAAGTTTCACAGCAGAACATTTCCCAGACCATCACAATTCCCCCACCAGCACCTTCTTCCCATAGTGCATCTTTGGGCCATCTCTGCTAGAGGTAAGTAACACACACCCAGCTGTCCACATCATGTAAAAGAGAACATTAAATCCAAGACTTCATACTGATGGCCTGTTCTTGGAATAGGCAGTCAGTATCAGATTTGTAGAGGTCTGACACAATTGAACCTAAGGATGGGCCATTACTTTCAAGTCTTGGACAACCCTTTTACTGTTATGAATGATCGGTGTAGTTAAAGTAGTTGTATAAGATTAGAAAAATTTTGGTGTGTCTTCCTAGTAACGCTTCTTAGTGGTATGAAGCAGACATTGTGTATAGGTGTGTGTAACCCCAGTATGTTTGTAGATATAGGTAATTGTATGCGGCAGTGTGATGGATGATGTATTTAGACCTCCCTGTTAAAGTGCCAAAGAAGATGCGATTTTTGTGGTACCCAACCCTCTGATTCAGAAAAATCATGGGCGATGGGTTAAATTTCTCACTTAGAGATAATATTTCTCGTCATATGGGAAGAGAACTCTTTAAGTGCTTGAAGTTTTCTTCGTCTTCTTTTCCAATTTCCTGCCGTTCCCCAGCCAGTTGCAGGTACGATGAATTCACTGCTTGAGCGGATTAAGCTGTTAACTCTCGCTGTGCCTCTGCGCTGCATTCAGGGCAACCTGGGCCATTGACTGAAGGTGACGGCGGAGCCTCATGTCCTCGGTACAGAACGATGACCTCACTACAGCCTGTGTGTTTAACATGAGAGAAAAGCCTTCTGTGTCAGACTTCATCCAGCTGTGATCGCGCAGCGAATTCCAGACGTTAAACGCTCCCTCAGTTTGGTGCAGTCCTTTCAATTACTGTCAGTTTTTACGGCTTATAATTGCAGACGCTGATTCCGTGTTTGTAGAACTTCCATAATTGCTCGAATCTCTCCGTTTAGTCAGGCAGTTATGTGTAAATGGGACACATGTTAGTACTTGTAGTGATGGTGGAAACTCTCGGCAGTCCTCTGAAGAACATATGGACTGATGTAGCAAACGTAAAATGTTTAATAGCAAAGAAAGGCAAGCACTAAGGGGGCGTTCACACTACCGTCGGTGTCTAACAGCTAGTATCCGTTCAAAATCTTGTGCGGACATTAGCATTGGACACTAGCTGTGTCCGTGACATTTTGCATTGATTTAAATGGACATCGGGTGCGTTCTTTTACTGTCCGTGGGTGTCCTTAACTGTCCGTTCCCAAAGATGTCCGACTTTTCAAGTGAACAGCAAAACCTACATGTCGGGTTTTGCTGTCCGCTTGAAAAGTCGGACATCTTTGGGAACGGACACTTAAGGACACCCACGGACAGTAAAAGAACGCACCCGATGTCCATTTAAATCAATGCAAAATGTTACGGACACAGCTAGTGTCCAATGCTAATGTCCGCACAAGATTTTGAACGGATACTAGCTGTTGGACACCGACGGTAGTGTGAACGCTCCCTAAGGTTGTGTCCACAGTATGGTATCGGAAAAACATGATTCTGTTTTTGCTGCGGTTTTTGATTTGGTTCTGTGTTTTTTAGAGATGAAACGTGATAAATTTGTCATAGCTGTAAAATCCACATTGCAGAGTAGGACAAAACTACATGTGGTTTTTCCAGCATCTGTTATTTTTAACTGCACTGAATACCTCCTGAAACTTCTGCTTTATTTCAATTAAATATCAGATTTATAATCGATGGGTATCGCCATCTTAAAGGGGTACCCAAGCCAGAAGTATTTATCACTTATCCATTAGGCCCCTTGCAGACATGTGCCACCCATGCACTGGCTGTGCTTCCATGGTCTCAATCAATTAAGGAATAGGAGTAGAGTAGCAAAACCGGGCAGGAATAGGACTTGTCCTGAGTTTTTGGACCTGGACTGTCACCCTGCACACTGATCTGTGTAATACACGATCATGTGCATGGGCCAGTAGAAATGAATGCGTCAGTGTGCTATCTGGGAAAAACCCGGATAGCACACTGAACTTGCCCACGGCTGTCTTCAAGGTTGTGCATGTAGATGACTCTTGTCTAAAGAAGAAAATGGCAGAAAAAAGTGTCTGTCTCTGGAGGACCTGGAACATTTGTGCATTACCTAAACATCTCTTTGGTTTCTATGGGAACTGTGCAATATTTCTTTTTACCAGTGGTGGAGCTATAAGAGAACACAACACTTGCTGTCAGGATCCACCACAGATCGCTGCTGATTGTTAGGACTTCTTGTGATCAGCAATGGATCCTTCTAGCAATAAATGATTGTCCAATGTGGACGTGAGAAGGTAAGACTTTTTCCATGGCTATATATAGAATCAGGATGGAAAAAACATTGAGAACATCGAGTGTTTGTGATGACTGATGAGAAAAAAGAACAAAACAGCTGAATCATTGAACAAATCACGTCAAACTTTCCATTCCAAGCAAGAAGACCCACTTTTTTGGAAGAGACATTGTGCTTAAAATATTAAAAGGGAATGTATCAGCAATGTATTTATTAAAACTAGATATCACACATATAAATATATATCTCATGTCTTTCTAATCTGCTTTTTTTTCTGATTGTAGACTGTTTTATTCTATTTTCTGTACATGATTATGCCGCCATCTTACCCAAACTTCTCTTCTGCTCCGTTAACAGCATTTAGTGATTTCCAGCAGTCTCATGGCCATAGACAGCAATAGTCTCATTGAGGTCTATGGGAGAGTTTTCTGGATAGGCTGTGTGCAGGGAAGAGATAAACTGTGACATTATGTTATATACCGGTATGTTATGTTATGTTATTGTCAGTTGTGGTGCAGCGATGGGTCACTGGTGTTATTTTCCATTGTAATCCTGTCTGTGATGTAAATGAGATGACTGCTGCAAAGAATAGGCCTAAAGAATTGGAAGTCTATTATTAGGCTTATTGGCCAGAGTCATCTTATTTTGATGTGAAAATTTTTTCAAAAAAATATGTTTAAAAATCAAAGTGATTTTCTGGTGGCACATTCCCTCTAAGTAAAAACAGATAGAAGAGTGTAACTAAGATAAATGGAGACAGTCACAAATATAGTTGTGTACCATCTCATTTATATAACTACAAGTGGGCGGGGCTGTGACAACCTTTTCATGACAGAGGTTAGTGCATGTATTTTATGCACTAGAAGTGGCTGCCATACACCACTGGCGCCAGCAATCTCACGGGACCCCATAGTCCAAAGCCAGTTTAAGTGGCAGAACTGTTTCTCAATATAAGCAATTTCAGGCAATTCTTTTCCCTTTTCTTGGATTGAAATTAAGATATCTTTTCATGGACTGTTTTATGAACCCTCTTGTATCACGACTACTGAATATACAGGATGCGGCTCAATGCAACAGATCTCTGCTCCAGAACCAGATCATTAGTGAATGTATGGAGATGTCTCAAAGGGATGGATGCAATAAAGGTTATGGCTATCCCTTCCTCTCTATCATATCTTTTCCATGCCAGAGACACAATCCTGCCATAATGTATCTCTCTATATACATACCGACAACATGTGTTAAACCTGTTTGTAAAGCCCTATGGGTCGCTGTTTTTTTGTATGAACAGAAAACAGAAGTTTAACATATTATAGCCATGCACAGCTCAGTGGGTTATTTTCCACACTGAAATATCAATTTCCAAAATTAATCCGGCATGGACTAGGAACGGAACCAAATTTTAAGGTCCATTAAATCTTTTTCAGGCAAAAAAAAGTATTATTCGGAAATTTATTCATGACAAAATTTCTGGTGTTAAAAAAAGTTGCAGATCTTGGGTTTGAAAATGGCATAAAATGGTCTCAACTGGTGTTTTATATCACCCAAGACACTTTCTAAAAAGTGGGCATGGCGAGGGTGTGCTCGGGGCTGGACATTGGATCCACCAGCTCAGCTCCAACCGGACGTTACTGAGGCGGGTGTTAGCTGTTAGTAACAGCTAACACCCGCTCCGATCCCCGCCAACGGGGTCTTTGAAGGCCGATCATATTTTTACTATCAGCCAGTATTCAGGTCTTTAACCCTTAGGAGATGCAGACATTTTCATTTTTGTGTTTTCGTTTTTTACTTCCTGCATTCCAAAAGCCATAACTTTCTAATTTTTCTGTTTACGTAGTCATATGTCATATGAGGGCTTCATTTTTACGTGACATGTTGTAATTCAAAATGGTACAATTTATTATTTTGTACAATGTACCGGGAAGTGGGAAAACATTCAGAATAAGGTGGAAATGACAAAAAAATGCTGTATCGCCTTTTTCTTTTCTTTTTTTTATGGCTCCCACCTTGGTAAAATTGCTTTATGTTAGCTTTATTCTTCATGTCAGTATGATCATCGTTATAGCAAATTGATATACCGTAGTTTTTTTGATGTTTTAATAACTTTACAAAAATTCTAAATTTTGAAGAAAAAATTCTTTAAATCACCATGTTCTGACACCTGTAAATTTTTTATATTTCAACATACAGAGCTGTGTGAAAAAAAACCCCGCCAAATCAGCCATTTTGATTTTCTTTTCCCACTACAGTGTTTATCGTATGTTTTTCTATTGTAATAGTTTGGGCGTTTTTGGACTTGGGGATGCCTAATGTGTTTATGTTTGCTTTTATTTATTTACAGTCCTATGAAAAAGTTTGGGCACCCCTATTAATCTTAATCATTTTTAGTTCTAAATATTTTGGTGTTTGCAACAGCCATTTCAGTTTGATATATCTAATAACTGATGGACACAGTAATATTTCAGGATTGAAATGAGGTTTATTGTACTAACAGAAAATGCGCAATATGCATTAAACCAAAATTTGACCGGTGCAAAAATATGGGCACCTCAACAGAAAAGTGACATTAATATTTAGTACATCCTCCTTTTGCAAAGATAACAGCCTCTAGTCGCTTCCTGTAGCTTTTAATCAGTTCCTGGATGAAGGTATTTTGGACCATTTCTTTCTACAAAACAATTCAAGTTCAGTTAAGTTTGATGGTCGCCGAACATGGACAGCCCGCTCTCAAATGATCTGAAAACAAAGATTGTTCAACATAGTTGTTCAGGGGAAGGATACAAAACGTTGTCTCAGAGATTTAACCTGTCAGTTTCCACTGTGAGGAACATAGTAAGGAAATGGAAGACCACACGGACAGTTCTTGTTAAGCCCAGAAGTGGCAGGCCAAGAAAAATATCAGAAAGGCAGAGAAGAAGAATGGTGAGAACAGTCAAGGACAATCCACAGACCACCTCCAAAGAGCTGCAGCATCATCTTGCTGCAGATGGTGTCACTGTGCATCGGTCAACTATACAGCGCACTTTGCACAAATAGAAGCTGTATGGGAGAGTGATGAGAAAGAAGCCGTTTCTGCACGTACGCCACAAATAGAGTTGCCTGAGGTATGAAAAAGCACATTTGGACAAGGCAGCTTCATTTTGGAAACAAAAATTGAGTTGTTTGGTTATAAAAAAAGGCGTTATGCATGGCGTCCAAAAAGAAACAGCATTCCAAGAAAAACACATGCTACCCACTGTAAAATTTGGTGGAGGTTCCATCATGCTTTGGGGCTGTGTGGCCAATGCCGGCATCGGGAATCTTGTTAAAGTTGAGAGTTGCATGGATTCCACTCAGTATCAGCAGATTCTTGAGAATAATGTTCAAGAATCAGTGACGAAGTTGAAGTTACGCCGGGGATGGATATTTCAGCAAGACAATGATCCAAAACACCGCTCCAAATCAACTCAGGCATTCATGCAGAGGAACAATTACAATGTTCTGGAATGGCCATCCCAGTCCCCAGACCTGAATATCATTGAACATCTGTGGGATGATTTGAAGCGGGCTGTCCATGCTCGGCGACCATCTAACTTAACTGAACTTGAATTGTTTGTCCAAAATACCTTTATCCAGGATCCAGGAACTGATTAAAAGCTACAGGAAGCGACTAGAGGCTGTTATCTTTGCAAAAGGAGGATCTACTAAATATTAATGTCACTTTTCTGTTGAGGTGCCCATACTTTTGCACCAGTCAAATTTTGGTTTAATGCATATTGCACATTTTCTGTTAGTACAATAAACCTCATTTCAATCCTGAAATATTACTGTGTCCATCAGTTATTAGATATATCAAACTGAAATGGCTGTTGCAAATACCAAAATATTTAGAACTAAAAATGATTAAGATTAATAGGGGTGCCCAAACTTTTTCATAGGACTGTATATTTATATGTGATCTAGGGAAAGGGGAGTGATTTAAACTTAGGGTTTGCCATATTAACGCTACAGCTACGCTACAGCTCCTGCGATCGTGCTATGGAGTTAAATGTCTTTGATCACAGGCAGTGCTGCTGGGTCCCTGCTGTATGAAACATCACAGACCCAGAAGCTACCGCCATATATATAGTCAAGTGCACCAGGACACATCTGTACTTTCTGATGCACGAAAGGGAATCATTCATGTCCGAAATATTTACCAAACCAATAATAATACCATGTAGGTGTCTTTAATGGGTTTCCTTGGTCCCAAGCAAAAAATAGTGGAAGACAATTCACTATTAGTAAATTTCTGGAAATATTAAGAACATTTAAGGCCATGTAACTGAGGCATGATACATGGGGTAGAGCTAAAGATTTGTAAGCTATTGAAGCACTATATAAAGATCAAGGCACTTTACATTGTGGGATGCAAACTGACTTTGACCTTATCACAGCCCCTCTATTCATGCATCTGGTTATTTGAAGAGCTGGAATATATAAAACCTGTAATATAACACAGACCAACACCCTAAATTTAACATATGAGTGTAATAAAATAAGCACAGAGACATAAAAGCATTTATCATATGGCTAAACAGGTTCAAAGACTTGGAGAAAGGAACATATGGGCACGGTACTAAAGAGAACCTGCCATTAAAAGCAGAAAAAGATTATTACTGGGTTACGTACCTTTACCAATACTGTAATATTATATAATATTAGAAAAAATAGAATATTATCCCCTGATGATGTTACACCTCCATACAGTCCTATGAAAAAGTTTGGGCACCCCTATTAATCTTAATCATTTTTAGTTCTAAATATTTTGGTGTTTGCAGCAGCCATTTCAGTTTGATATATCTAATAACTGATGGACACAGTAATATTTCAGGATTGAAATGAGGTTTATTGTACTAACAGAAAATGTGCAATATGCATTAAACCAAAATTTGACCGGTGCAAAAGTATGGGCACCTCAACAGAAAAGTGACATTAATATTTAGTAGATCCTCCTTTTGCAAAGATAACAGCCTCTAGTTGCTTCCTGTAGCTTTTAATCAGTTCCTGGATCCTGGATAAAGGTATTTTGGACAAACAATTCAAGTTCAGTTAAGTTAGATGGTCGCCGAGCATGGACAGCCCGCTTCAAATCATCCCACAGATGTTCAATGATATTCAGGTCTGGGGACTGGGATGGCCATTCCAGAACATTGTAATTGTTCCTCTGCATGAATGCCTGAGTTGATTTGGAGCGGTGTTTTGGATCATTGTCTTGCTGAAATATCCATCCCCGGCGTAACTTCAACTTCGTCACTGATTCTTGAACATTATTCTCAAGAATCTGCTGATACTGAGTGGAATCCATGCGACCCTCAACTTTAACAAGATTCCCGGTGCCGGCATTGGCCACACAGCCCCAAAGCATGATGGAACCTCCACCAAATTTTACAGTGGGTAGCAAGTGTTTTTCTTGGAATGCTGTTTCTTTTTGGACGCCATGCATAATGCCTTTTTGTATGACCAAACAACTCAATCTTTGTTTCCAAAATGAAGTTGGCTTCTCCAAATGTGCTTTTGCATATCTCAGGCAACTCTATTTGTGGCGTACGTGCAGAAACGGCTTCTTTCTCATCACTCTCCCATACAGCTTCTCCTTGTGCAAAGTGCGCTGTATTGCTGACTGATGCACAGTGACACCATCTGCAGCAAGATGATTCTGCAGCTCTTTGGAGGTGGTCTGTGGATTGTCCTTGACTGTTCTCACCATTCTTCTTCTCTGCCTTTCTGATATTTTTCTTGGCCTGCCACTTCTGGGCTTAACAAGAACTGTCCCTGTGGTCTTCCATTTCCTTACTATGTTCCTCACAGTGGAAACTGACAGGTTAAATCTCTGAGACAACGTTTTGTATCCTTCCCCTGAACAACTATGTTGAACAATCTTTGTTTTCAGATCATTTGAGAGCGGGCTGTCCATGTTCGGCGACCATCTAACTTAACTGAACTTGAATTGTTTTGTAGAAAGAAATGGTCCAAAATACCTTCATCCAGGATCTGATTAAAAGCTACAGGAAGCGACTAGAGGCTGTTATCTTTGCAAAAGGAGGATGTACTAAATATTAATGTCACTTTTCTGTTGAGGTGCCCATACTTTTGCACCGGTCAAATTTTGGTTTAATGCATATTGCGCATTTTCTGTTAGTACAATAAACCTCATTTCAATCCTGAAATATTACTGTGTCCATCAGTTATTAGATATATCAAACTGAAATGGCTGCTGCAAACACCAAAATATTTAGAACTAAAAATGATTAAGATTAATAGGGGTGCCCAAACTTTTTCATAGGACTGTATGTAGGGCCACCTCATGACGGAGTGTCGTGCAAGTGCCCATCTGGGTAGGGGAAGAGAAGTGACAACCAACTTTTTTTTGCCTATATAGTACAGCATAGGCTATTAAAGAATAACATAGCGACTCTTGTATATGACATGCAGACTACATCTCTTTTATTTGATGTGCAGTTGCCATTCATCTGGGTTTCTTATTCCCCATTGATATTGTTTCCCTAATTCAGACATCTCCCATCATGCCTCTGGCTTGCCAGAGTCTGAGGATTTGGTGCATAGTCACACTGCACTTGTTCTTCTCTGAGTATTATCTAAGGGTGCTGATTGATAGATCAGTGACATAAAAATGCTGTAACCTACCTCACACTGCATGGCTTCATTGTATCCTATGTGATGCACTTTACCTGGTTTCCTCTGCCTCCTGCTGGTGGTAGAGTTCTCTTTGTCATATTAGCAGGATCTAGGAAGGGAAGTGAGAAGCTGCATCTTAGGAATACACTGGAACTTCTGCACACAGCACACACTGCAGAGGCAAGCAGTGTAAGGCAGGTGTGTTTCATAACTGCAGCAATTCATTATGTAGACTTATGTACAATTTTTTATCACTGCAATCATGGTCGTAAAGCCGAATTGACTGCGTATCTTCAATTGTACTCAATATATGTAGATGCACACAGAGAATCAAGAAGTGAGAAACTGGATGAGGAGAAGAGTTTCTGGAGCTTCAAAAGACGATCTAATATTTGGTAGATGCTGATGTAATTCTGAGGAGAGACTGACATCTCATCTACACAGGAGAGCCAGGTCTGGACTGATAGTCAGACTAGGGATCTAGCTGTTAACTATTAGAGATAACCAAAGCTTGCGAGATTTGTTTTCCAAAAATTTGCAAGGTTTGTCTGCCAGTTTTCATTGTTCTTGCAAAACCAGTAGTGTTATTATTATACTTGGAGGTCTCTGTAGACCCCAGAGTATAATAAGCAGAGGCCCAGCAGAGGTGCATAACTATAATAAGTACTGTGACTCACCTTCCCTCACCTCTGCTAGGCTCCCACATGGCATCTGGCACTCCTTCACAGTCCTATTTGGTCATCTGCCCTCCTAGATAATGTAACGGGCCCTGGGGGACCACTGAGACCTCAGTAAAGGTCCCAGCCATTCACCATGATGATGGCAAGGAGGCTGGAAAAGCGCGGAAGACGACCGTGAGTGAGCCAAAGAGGGGTGAAGGAAAGCTGAGTATCAGTGTTATGTTTTCCCACCTCCCCTGGGCTTCCACTTGTTATATTCTGAAGAAACCCCAAGGTGTAACAATGATTTGTGGTTTGCCCAAACTCAAAATGTTTTGGAAATTAGGAAGGAACCAGGCTCACTACCAAACAGTTCACTCATGTCTACTAACAATATAAGGGATCAAATGGCTGGTGCAACAGAGCTAGTAGAAAAAATATATCATTGCAATATGAAAGCCTAATAGAGATCTACTAATAGGCACAATAATGTGCTACACAGCCAACCAAAGTGCCATAGAGGAGGGCTAGCACTGGATATGACAGAACTCTGCTGACGGGATAAGGCTACTGTTGGCTCTGTTAATGTAGGCACTTTATCTAGGGTTACATGGGTATTTTTTGCAGCGCCTGAAAGGTCTCATCTCTCCACACAAAAGGCAGGCAATTATTCTGTAATAATAGGTGGATTGCCACTTTAATAAGTTTGTGCTGAGCGTATAGCACAGAGTAAATTAGTGCGAGCTGAAGGCAGGTGGTTTGTCCGTCTACAGAAAAATAACAAGAGATCACTTTACCAAGAAATAAAAACAGACATCGGATTTTATCTGTAGAAAGAATAGCTTATAAGCAGTGAGCCATAACCGTCTAGGACCAGCTCAGCCACCTGCACCTTCCTGTACCGTACCGCATCTACAGTGCACAAGACCCTGGCATACAACCTCTGTCACTAAGTCATTCACGCCGTCAGTCCGAGCCTTGCTCCATCTAATACCATTCACTGCATCTGGAATTATCATGAAACCTGGCTTTTCGGGCTCATAAAAATTGTTCAAAGCCCCTCGTGTGTTTTTTTAAGCTCCCACAACCAGACTGATCCGCAGTTTCCCTGGTCAGGTACATTCATTTATTATTATGAGACACCAGAAATCATATTTGGCAGGTGAAATGGATATTTTCTAGTATATATTCCCTGGGTTACATGACGATCCAACCACACTGGGCATATTACCAGCCGCAAAGTAATAGGAATGCTGCGTATAAATCAGATTCAGCTTGAACTTTTTTGTAATGTAGTTAAACAACATGAAGCTGATGTTTTTAACTAGTCAGAATCTGGGATTTATTTGGTTACTGTACAGTAATACATGCATAGCTAGTAGACCTTATCGTAGTAGGCCCTATCAGGTGAATTTAGGGATAGGGCCTCGACTCGAAAAAATTCATTATAACTCTTGTTTTTGTTTTTTTTTGTAGCTTGTGAGCTCCATATAGGAATCACAATGTACATTTATTTTCCTATCAGTATGTCTTTGTAGAATGAGAGGAAATCCACACAAACACAGGGAGAACATACAAACTCCTTGCAGATGTTGTTCCTGGCGGCATTCGAACCCAGGACTACAGCGCTGCAAGGCTGCAGTACTAAACACTGAGCCACCATGTTGCCCCCAAATTCATTACAACTCATGTTAGTTTTTTGACATGAAATTTACATCAGTTCTAACTGGCGTAGCGTTTCATTCTGGCACAGGGACTCATTTAGACTTGAAGGGGTATTCCCACGTCGCATACTCACCAGTATTCACTGCTGTAAAATCTTCTTTCTTCCTGGTTTCTTGCATCATTTGGTGGGCAGGGTTTCACAGGCAACCTGCCGTTTAGCTCCGCCCCCAAATTAGCGTGTAGCTCCACCCACCCATATTGGACTATGAAGTACAGGCAGCAGCAACTCCATTCTGTGTTACATACAGAGACTGCCTGTCTCTGCCATAATGAACACAATTGAATTAGCTAGACTGATAACTGGGAGAACAGAAGAAATGAAAGCAGCTCCTCTCCCCTATCTGCTAACAGGAAGCTAGGTCACGTGGTGTAGACACAGGAATAGCTAGAAACACAGGTTCGCTCCCTGCACTTAGCCCCTCCTCCCTCCCCCCTGAGAGCAGCAGATACATCACTTGACTTTTTAGCAGATAAGTCAAGGGCTGTGTCCACAATAGTGGACAAACAAAGCAGTTTTGCTGAAGCAGTGTATTTAGGAAAAGTCTTACATCTACATTAACAAGCAGTATAGATAGGATCCTTGTGATGGGACAACCCCTTTAAGTCTCTTGACAAATCTCTCAGTCCCTGTGCCAGTTGAGCTTCTTATTAAGACTTGTGTACGATATACAAGTCTTAATAAATCTACCCAGTGGCTGCGAGAAGGAGCCGCATATTCTAAACTTACCCTTGTTTTGCAAAGATGGGTATACTGCTATACATACACATTTTTCAATTTTCTTACCAGTAACAGACAGATCCTCCTCTGTGGTTTGCTCACAGGAGCAGATTCTTGATTTATCTTGTTTTTTCCTTCACACATTTACTGAAACTCTTACCTCAACCCCCTGACCTCCAGTTCACTTTATTGGGGTCAGAACCTTTTCTGCACCAGCATGTTCAGTCCCCACCTACTCACTTCTTTCCCCTTACCAGTCTGCATTGTGGTTTGTGTATTAGTGCACGCCATGAATTTCATGTACACATATGGACTTCATGTGCTATAGTGAAAGAACGAGCCTAGTTGTGACCGCAGGTCTCTGCCGCAATGATAAAGAGACTCCTTTAGTCCCTGTCAGCTCATTACAAGTCGTACATCCATAAAAACTTGCGCTTGGTCAAAGATTTTATAGAGTTGTTAGGGAAGATTTACAGAAATGTCTTTTCCGTATATCCATGACAGCCAAGAAAACTTGCATTTCTTCTCTACTTTGAGGCAGTTGCTGATGTCAAGTATTATCCAGGCCAAGACCACCTGTCACAAAAATAGAGAGCTTACACCAGTAAGGGTGCAACGTGAGGGGCAATGTGAAGCCATACGGAGTAGTCTGAGTAAGAAGAAGAGGACCATAGATAGGAGACTGATACCTTGTGAGATTTTGTGAGAACCTGTTTGTTCGGTCCAAACTGGAAGTGCTGTTATTATACTCTCTTTGGCATTTCACACTTCCTCAGGGTCCTCTTCCAGTCTCTTGGGTCATATCATGGGCCCCAGTGGTCGCACACTAAAGTCATGGCGCTTTAATGCAAATGTCACAGGCCTCAAAAGGTCCGTGACATAACTCAGTAGGCCAGAAAACTATTACAAAAGAGCCCAGGAGAGACCCAAAAGCATAACAGTGATTCTTGGGTGCCGATCCCCAAAAGTTTGAGGTTTAGTTGAAACTGAAATATTTGTAAAATTCGTAATAAATTCACCTCACTATTAACCAATACGCTCAGTTCTTCAGTTTACTAATGTGTCCGCCTGTAACCTACCAACATCCCTGAGTGAGCAACTACTCTGCCACCAAGGGCTGCTAGATCTAATTCATTTAGATGGGCACTCCATCCCAACCTAGCAGCCCCCTTATAGAAGGCTTATAAAAAAAATTGAAAGATTTGGCCAATATACACTCACCGGCCACTTTATTAGGTACACCTGTCCAACTGCTCGTTAACACTTAATTTCTAATCAGCCAATCACATGGCGGCAACTCAGTGCATTTAGGCATGTAGACATGGTCAAGACAATCTCCTGCAGTTCAAACCGAGCATCAGTATGGGGAAGAAAGGTGATTTGAGTGCCTTTGAACGTGGCATGGTTGTTGGTGCCAGAAGGGCTGGTCTGAGTATTTCAGAAACTGCTGATCTACTGGGATTTTCACGCACAACCATCTCTAGGGTTTACAGAGAATGGTCCGAAAAAGAAAAAAGATCCAGTGAGCGGCAGTTCTGTGGGCGGAAATGCGTTGTTGATGCCAGAGGTCAGAGGAGAATGGCCAGACTGGTTCGAGCTGATAGAAAGGCAACAGTGACTCAAATAGCCACCCGTTACAACCAAGGTAGCCAGAAGAGCATCTCTGAACGCACAGTAAGTCGAACTTTGAGGCAGATGGGCTACAGCAGCAGAAGACCACACCGGGTGCCACTCCTTTCAGCTAAGAACAGGAAACTGAGGCTACAGTTTTCACAAGCTCATCGAAATTGGACAATTGAAGATTGGAAAAACGTTGGCTGGTCTGATGAGTCTCGATTTCTGCTGCGACATTCGGATGGTAGGGTCAGAATTTGGCGTCAACAACATGAAAGCATGGATCCATCCTGCCTTGTATCAACGGTTCAGGCTGGTGGTGGTGGTGTCATGGTGTGGGGAATATTTTCTTGGCACTCTTTGGGCCCCTTGGTACCAATTGAGCATCGTTGCAACGCCACAGCCTACCTGAGTATTGTTGCTGACCAAGTCCATCCCTTTATGACCACAATGTACCCAACATCTGATGGCTACTTTCAGCAGGATAATGCGCCATGTCATAAAGCTGGAATCATCTCAGACTGGTTTCTTGAACATGAAAATGAGTTCACTGTACTCCAATGGCCTCCACAGTCACCAGATCTCAATCCAATAGAACATCTTTGGGATGTGGTGGAACGGGAGATTCGCATCATGGATGTGCAGCCGACAAATCTGCGGCAACTGTGTGATGCCATCATGTCAATATGGACCAAAATCTCTGAGGAATGCTTCCAGCACCTTGTTGAATCTATGCCACGAAGAATTGAGGCAGTTCTGAAGGCAAAAGGGGGTCCTACCCGTTACTAGCATGGTGTACCTAATAAAGTGGCCATTGAGTGTACATGAAAAGTATATAGCCAGCTTTAACCCTTTATGGCCATAATAGCCTTTGGGAAAGGTGCTGTGTTACTTTTCTCTGGACCATGTAATGTGAGAAAACCAGACTTGATGGACATGTGTAATAATGGCAGACATGCAAGTCCAAGCCTATTATTATTAGTTGTTACTGCGTGTGCCCTGGTTTGTAATGCTATAACTATATTTTGTTAGTTGGAGAACTATCTTATCAGCTGTAACATATTGGACTTTTTTTCTGCATGACTTTATGAGATGACCCTCTTACATCTTATTGGAAAAATGTTAATCCAGTTCTATGATACGGTAAATTGGGAGCAGTTATTTTACGTGAATCACCCCTAGCAGCCAATCAGAATGCAGAATATTAATCTGCAAGTTATGGATTACTTTAGATATCCCAGACCTCAGATCCTCAAGGAGATGGCAGCTTGGAAAGAGACAGGGTTTAAATAAATACTAATAAAATAATAATAAAAAAAGGCTAAAACTATAATTTAGCTAGTCGGAGTTAGATTTTCTGTTCACTTTGTCCCAGGCTGCACAGATGTGCATTGAAAATCATTTAGGGAAATCCCCAGGATGCCTTTTTTCTGAATGTAACCACAAGTTTGGAGATTAGGTTGTAAGTGGGATTACACGCTCCAGAGACCGTATAGGTGAGGTAAGGAATGGAGTTTTCCTTTGTGTGGGAAAAAATAAAGCCGCATGTAAGTGATATTGTCTCCAGAGCTACAGTATAAACACCATAGCAGTATATTTTGTAGCTCTATTCCAGGGTGGGCCCTAAATGGCACCTTGTACAAATCTGTACTTTGGTGTCCCCTCCAGGCCTCCATACAACTACTATGTATACTTAAAACAGCCACACAGTACATAAGCAGCACCTATGTAATAATAAATAATAATTTTATTTATACAGAGCCAACATTACACTACACTTTACAAATCTGAGAGTACAATGTAACAAAATAAGTAACATATTAAACAATAGGAGTAAGGACCCTGCTGCAAGAACTTACAATATATGATACACACAACACCCATGCAGCACACATACGAACATTTACAGTAGATATCTAGCACCTATGCAACATACATATACACATAAAATACACTTATAGCACCTGTGTACAGCCCATAAGGTATACAATAAATATACAATATACCTAAAGCACCCATGTGACGCACATATAATACATGACAACACCTATCGCTTTCTCACTGATGCCCTCTACTCTCGCAAGCCAGTTAGTTGTTTGTCGCAGATGCTGCCCCTGCCATATACTGCTGTGAAACTGCTGTGAAATATGATGGCCTTCTTCCTATGCTTCTGAAAGCAGAGAATCTTTATTAGGTGTTCACTGGTGGTGCCCATAAACAAGTGGTTCTTAACCTTGTTTGAGGTACCGAACCCACCAGTTTCATATGCACATTCACCGAACCCTTCTTTAGTGATAAATCAAATATGATTTTTTCCAAATTCAAGACATAGGTATATGTTTTTTTTTACTGGTACACAGAATGAATCATGCATAGGGCCTAGGGTTCGATCGAACCCTGGTTAAGAACCACTGCCATAGACCATTGATTTGCATCAGTTATATAAACATTTTTTTATTCTTTCCATTTATCCAGTCCATCTAAATATCTGAAGCAAATTGTAAAAATCTCCTGACATATTGTGTCTGTAGATTCTGTGCTAAACTATGTTTCCATAGCAAACCCTGTGTGTAGTCTGATCCTGTACTCAAGCAAAAAAAAATTATTTTTGTTATAAGGAGTCTGGGGCCGGCGCTGGTGTTCCCCTGACTGGCACTCTGGAAAAGGGGGTGGGGGGTTCCGATACACCGCTCATTGCTTAATGTTGTAAAACAAAAAGATGGACTGTAAAAAGTATGGCGCAATCGTGTTGGAAAATGAATCTTCACTTTAATTGATGGGCTAGTAATAAATACACATCGACGGCCAACTTTGTAATTGCAATGTAAACTTTCCCTTGACATTGTCAAATCATGAATTGGCAGCGTATGAGAAAATATGATAAATAGGCTTGTTATTCTCGGCGGTGGTTTATGGACAGGACTATAATCCTTACTTGGAAGGTGCAGTTCATACTTCTAAGGCATTTTGGATGGATTGTTCCTTATCTGATGGGAGGGGTGTCCTCAAACACAGGATCATTCCACTTCTGCTTATTTAGCTGGGTAATTAGATGCACATTTCTTATAAAAATATTAATTTGCTTTATTCCTTGCAATAGAGTATTAACATGTGTGGAGCGCACTATATCAGCGACCTGTAGCTCGTAATCCAGAATTAACCACACCAACATGTGCACTTTCTTTACCATATCAGGTTTGTGAACGCTTACATGGAGGGTATCATGAAAAGGGTATGATAAAGAGTAAAACGGCCAACTGTCTAAAGTGTACAGGAAACTCAAAGCTAACCCCAGGGATATAAAGATTGGACCAATGGCTTTCAACATGCTTGATCCAGAGGTGTCTGGCTCAACATACCTTCCATTTAGAATACATGCAAAAGTCCCTCCTCTACATTTAGAATACATGCATGTTCAAGGTAGCCAAGCATGCACATGTATGTAGTAAAAGGGTGGGTGAGAAGGATAGCTGTCAGCCGAAAGAGCTTTTGACCAACAGCTATATAAAGTATAGGAGCAGCCTTAGTATCACAATACAAATGTGTTGCCACTTAACTGCAGTTGCCAGCATGAGTGATATTGGCTATAATGGTAAATGAGGCATGCTCGGAGTAGCAAGAGACCAATAATTCTACCGCTAGTGTCAGAATTTGTCCCCAGTGCTAAGTGTTCTTAGCTAAACTGGACTATGTTCACATGATGAGCCTCCCCCAACAACCAGACATCTGGATAATGAAATACACTGTTCACCCCGGGCCCCCGGCTTGTGTCTGTCCCTATCCAGAGAAATCAATATGGGCTTAAAATACAAAAGACATGTTAAATTAAAATTGAGGCAGATTTATTAGCAGTTTATTGTTACAAGCAAATACAGTTCAAAAATCAGACAGACAAGGTGAGTTCCAGAAAACCAGGTCCTACTAGAAACTATGGTCTAGCGCTACCAAGCACCCTGCACCTCTCAACAGAGCCAAGTCCAGCCTCCAGATGTATTCACCAAAGCCCTCAGTGGTCAGATTGGACTTGGCGGATTCTTTCAGCCAGTTAGCAGCTATCAAGAGGGTACAGCAGGCTCAGTGCACCACTGGTAAAAGCAGACCCAGAAGAACAATACATCTCACTAGGATTGTGCTGGCCTGACAGAAGGTCAGGAAGCTTCCGAGGTTGCAGGAGAGAAGGATTTAGCCACGGGGCTTGAGGCAGAGTATAATCGTGGTTGTTGGTCAGGTCAGTAACTAAGGTCAGTGGAGTACAAAAGGATCAGGCAATAGAATTGTCACGGAGCAAAGGTATACGTCTTCCTCCGGATGGTCTTTTGAATCAACACGGACGCAAGAGGTCGGGAGACAACAGCAATTTATT
The DNA here is from genome assembly GCF_031893055.1 of Leptodactylus fuscus. Classification (NCBI taxonomy): domain Eukaryota; kingdom Metazoa; phylum Chordata; class Amphibia; order Anura; family Leptodactylidae; genus Leptodactylus; species Leptodactylus fuscus. The sequence goes on along the minus strand of NC_134275.1, from coordinate 43,278,086 downwards.
GTAATCCACAAAGTTAGTAGCCGGCGGCGGTCACATCAACCGTAATAACAATAAGTCCACAGAAGTCACAATCCGATGATAACTTTGGTTCCTTGGTCCTGTAACTAAGTCCTGGCTCTCTGCAGAGCTGTGCACAGGCCGGCTAACACATACTAACTGCAAGCTACAACTATATACTAAACTGTTACTTCCTCTATCTGTGGGTGGGAAGGGCTGAGTCACAGATCCTTCCCCCCTCACCTATACCAAGGAGAGCAGACTCCCTGTCTACTATGGACAATGCACCGTCCAACATCTTCTTGGAGACACTGATCAGATTATCTCCACCCATTGTCCTCACTGGTCCTCACTAGTTAGAGGTATTTGCATACAATGTGCTAACACACTAGACCCTAATCAGCCAACTACACATTGATGTATATAACAGGTTAGAGAATACATTCCACATGAAATATATATTACACATTGCCTATAGTATAGACTCTAACCATCCCGTGACAACCCCTCCCCCTCTCAAAACATGTGCATGACACAATTGGCCTACACAGGTAAATTGGGGAATGCACATCAGTCTCTATAGCTCATATGTCCTCCTGCCGGGATAACCCATCTGCGTTCTGGTGTTGGTTCCCTCGGCGGTACTGAATGGTAAAGTTGTAGAGTTGAAGGGCTGGCATCTGGCAAAAAATCCGGTCGATCCATGTTGGCGTCTCTCTGAGCTTGGCTTCGGGTCACTGCTCCCACAAAGTGGCACTGTAGATTTCCAACATCGTTGCCTAACAGAACATCGGCCGGCAGCCCGCTCATCACACCAATTGTGCATCGTTTTGGTCCATAACCATAGTCGAGTTCCACGGTAGCTTTAGGAATACGTTTCCGAGTACCTCCTGCCAACTCGATAGAAAGGCCAGGGCCCTCCTCTAGGGCCTCGGGTCGAACCACTCGGGGGTCCGCTACCGTTAGGAAAGCTCCCGAGTCCCGGAATCCAACAACTGTTCGGCCATCCAGTAGGACCTCCTGCAAGTGCTTCCGCTGAAGGTTTGCGGGATGTGTGGCGGAAGGCTGAATCCCATAGACCCCTGGAGGTGGAACAGATGGGTCATTCATGGAGTCATCTGGAAATGGGGCCAAACTTTCAGTCCTAGGGGTGGTTCCCAGGTAGTGAATAGGCCGGGATGCCACGGTGGCCCGTGCCCCCATGTTAACAGGGCAACTAGCTTGCAAATGTCCAGGCCGCCCGCACCCAAAACATCTGCGCTCTAGCATTCTTCCAGTAGGTCGTTGTCTAGGGACAGGGTTGTTCATAGCTGGAGGCCGATGGGCTGGGGCAGGGGTAGAGGGGGAATTGTAATCCTGAGGCCGGGCACGAAAGGTGGGTGGCTGGATGAAGGGTGTCTGGCGGACTGTGGTAGTTTTCCGCTCCTCTGCAAACAACCTCTTCCACTGCGGCTTGATGGTCAGGCCCTCATCTGCAAGGGAAGCAGCTTGCTCCACTGTGGCTGGGTTCCGTTCCAGCACCCACTCACGGATCTCAGCGGGGCACTGGGAAAAGAACTGTTCCTTAAGTATGACTTGGAGGATCTTATCGACTGTGACAGCCTCCTCTCCTTCTAGCCAGCGCTTGCATGCTTGCTTCAACTTGTGGGCGAACATGTGGAAGGAGCTTCCCCCATTGTAAGACAAAGAGCGGAATTGAACTCGGTAGGTCTCTGGAGTGACGGCATAATACTTCTGCACCGCTCTTTTAATGGCCTCATAGTCCCGCTGATCACTAGGGTCCATGGCTCTGAGAGCTTCCGCAGCCCCATCTCGTAGGTGCCCCACCAGATACCGGACCCAATCCTTCTCTGGGACTTCCATCAGGTGGCACTGGTGTTCGAAGTCCTGAAAATATCCATCAACATCCCCAGCCGCTTCATCAAAGGTCTTGAAGTGTTTATGGGAGACATATGGTGGTTCTCTCACTGTTGGGCTGGGGGCCGACGTTTGATTATAATTCCGCGTAGTTATCTCAGCCATTCGCATTTCATGCGCCATTCTTTCCTTTTCATGCGCCATTCTCTGTTCCTCCTTCTCCGTTTCCTGAGCCCTCTGTAATGCTCTACTCCTTTGCTCTGCAGTTGCTCCTAGCCCCAGCACTGCCAACTCCTCCTCATACAAAACAACCCATCTGCTCTTTTGGGTCTGTACCTGCCACTCCCGTATCTCTCCAGTCTCCTGGGGGCAGCCCTCCTCATGGTCGCTTTGCAGGGTCATCTCCTCCAGTGCCTCGATCAGTTGATCTTTCGTTCTTCCCTGGTAACTCAGGTTTAGTTCCCGGGCCCTTACTTGTAGACGTGCCATAGTCCAGTTCCTGTATTCTGAGGTTGTGGCTCCATTAATCGCTGGGCTGCTGTAGTCCATCTCGCTGTCCGCTGTTGATCCCACCGCTGCCAACCAGTTGTCACGGAGCAAAGGTATACGTCTTCCTCCGGATGGTCTTTTGAATCAACACGGACGCAAGAGGTCGGGAGACAACAGCAATTTATTGTAATCCACAAAGTTAGTAGCCGGCGGCGGTCACATCAACCGTAATAACAATAAGTCCACAGAAGTCACAATCCAATGATAACTTTGGTTCCTTGGTCCTGTAACTAAGTCCTGGCTCTCTGCAGAGCTGTGCACAGGCCGGCTAACACATACTAACTGCAAGCTACAACTATATACTAAACTGTTACTTCCTCTATCTGTGGGTGGGAAGGGCTGAGTCACAGATCCTTCCCCCCTCACCTATACCAAGGAGAGCAGACTCCCTGTCTACTATGGACAATGCACCGTCCAACATCTTCTTGGAGACACTGATCAGATTATCTCCACCCATTGTCCTCACTGGTCCTCACTAGTTAGAGGTATTTGCATACAATGTGCTAACACACTAGACCCTAATCAGCCAACTACACATTGATGTATATAACAGGTTAGAGAATACATTCCACATGAAATATATATTACACATTGCCTATAGTATAGACTCTAACCATCCCGTGACAAGAATAGTCGACAGTCTGGTTGGCAACGGGAGATCATCGCGGTACAAAATCTGTTCCGCGAAGAAAAGTCTAGTAGGTAAGCTGTGGTTGTAACAGTGAGGAATGTAGAGGCAGATTCGGAGGCAGGGATGTAGTCAGATAACAAAGCCAGAGGTCAGATACAAATAAGAAGCAGGTACAAGTTCAAACAGCTTAACCACCAGGAATACTGAATAGCCAGCAGTGAGGAAAAGACGGAAGTGTCCATATAAAGACTCGGGAAGGACAGACGAGCAGTTCTGAAAGGGGAACACACATAAAAACAGATAGTATTAAAGAGGACCTTTCATGGGTTTGGGCACAGTCAGTTCTATATACTGCTGGAAAGCCAACAGTGCGCTGAATTCAGCTCACTGTCGGCTTTCCCAATCTGTGCCCCAGGTAAAGAGCTATCGGTTCCAATACCGTATCTCTTTACAGTCAGAAGGGCGTTCCTGACAGTCTATCAGGAACGTCCTTCTCCACAGCAGCGCCTATAGTGCTGTAGAGTGTGAGAGGGGAGGAACGCCCCTCTGCTCACAGTGCTCGTCCATAGACATGTACTATCAGGAGGGGAGGGGGGCGTTCCTCCCCGCTCACACTGTACAGTGTGGAGATAACATTTTCAACAATAATAAGGGACATACATCAGACATGGAGATTAGGACCTCCCTTCTTCTTGTTGTCTGAGGTGCACTACAATAAGTGTCCGTTCATACTACCTAATAGTTGTAGAATACCATCAAGTCCTCAGTCATTCCTTACATAAGTGACTGCATCAACATATACTGAGCAATACAATATGAGAATACAACAACAACAATAATCACTGTATCTGCAATAATAAGGGACATGCATCAGACATGGAGATTAGGTCCTCTCTTCTTCTTGTTATATGAGGTGCACTACAATACGTGTCCTACCAGAAACACACCTCTGAGATGGATGGTCCCACTAGTGTCATATTAAAGGACCTGTATACTGCTATTCTGACACTTGTTAACATTAAAATTTTATGTGGTGGATCATTTTCTGTACATATCTCAAATATACCATACATATTTAATGGATGGCATCTGACTGCTGGGACCTCCATGGCCTTGAAAATGTAGTCAACATTTTCCTCATACTCTGATACAGTATTTAGGTTAATATACACACATGCCAAGAAAGTCCTCATCTTCTCTTTCCCCTCCATTTCGACTTGATTATGGAGTGTAGTGGATCTTCTGGCTTTCATCCATAGAAGGGTTGTCTGGTCACAGCTAGGGTATGGGGGCACTCGTCCACATTAGGGAGAGTGTTCGCCTACATAGGCAGTACGGAGACTTACAAGTCATTCCTGCTCCGCTAGGGATTATGGGTAAAAAATATGCAAATCTAGTCTCCTGGATGGGATTAGGAGAACAGAGTGCACTCTGTACACCACCCTATAGAGGGCAGCATCCTTACCATCATGAACGACTCAGTTATAAAGTCTTTTAATCATAATGTGGATTTAATTGCTAAATCAGTATTTCTGTCCCAAAAGGGGAATCTGTTCCTTTTGGGACAGAAATACTGATTTAGCAATTAAATCCACATTATGATTAAAAGACTTTATAACTGAGTCGTTCATGATGGTAAGGATGCTGCCCTCTATAGGGTGGTGTACAGAGTGCACTCTGTTCTCCTAATCCCATCCAGGAGACTAGATTTGCATATTTTTTACCCATGGTCACAGCTAGTTAACCCATCTATTCCCAGGATATGGGTGACCTGCTGATCGATCATCACCAGAACTGGGGTGTTTGTACCCCACTTTTGAATGGAGTGACAAGTAGCATACACTACTCCATATATTTTATTGGCTGAGTGAAGTATTTTGGCTATTGGTCCTACTGAAATGAATGGTGCGGCGTGTGCTGTCTGACCAGTCACTCCTTTCAAAACTGGGTTGCAATAGGGGGAACTTGCTGTGACGAGACAGCCTGTTTAATGTCCCTACAAGAAGTGACAGACTTTGCTGCAAGAAAAGATCCCCAGCAGGTTGGTCATTGTAATGCTAATGCATATTCAGTAGTCGATAAAATAGCAATAAACTGGAAAACAAGTCCTGAAAAAAATACTAGTACTAGATAAGATGCCACCTTCAGATAGGTCAGCAGGGTCAGATATCATCGTTGGTGGCCATGTCACCTTGCAACCTGATGCCGACACTTGGAAACAGAAGAAGAGCCAAGGCCAGCAGGGTCAAAAACAGAAGACATCACTGGAGGCATGCAATTGCCTAGAAGCCAGGAGCAGCTCCATAGAACTATGGACCCAGTACTATATAGGCGCTGTATTACAGCTCAGTACAACTTATATGCGCCGATTATACAGCTGTGTGCATGATCTCTGATGCTACTTGTACTTATCCAAGAGGCCTCACTTTCCAAAGTCGTTTTTTAGAAACAAAAAGTTTAGATTATGTTTCCAGATGTTACTGTCACTGTCACAACAATCTCTATCTAAATCCTTCATGTCATGTCTAAATCCTACCTATAAACTACCATCATCTCTTACTCTTTGAAATGAACCCCGGGGCCTTTGCTTTATCACTTGGATCTGTCATCTTGACATTAAGCCAAGAAGTTCTATCAAAATAGGAAGTCAACAAGGGACAATTGCATGGCCTGGAATGTTGTACCGCTGATAGGATCCGAGTCAACCTCGTACTCTGGTGGAAGGAGACAAAATACAGACAATTGTGACCATATAGAAAGAGTTTGTTCTAATTTAGGGTCTTTGGAAAGAGGGAACACAATTTTAGATAAATCCTGCCTGTTTCTTCAATAACTCGGAAAGTTTTCCTAGAACTCAATATGTAAAACCACTTGACAATTCTCCTAAGAACATATGTAAAACTTTCCGTAGATTGTCATATATTTCATGTTTGAGCATATCATTCTGCGTCTCTGTAGCAACCGCGGCTCTCGAGCTGCCTGTGAAATAGCTCTCAGATATTATCTTTTGCAGGTGCCGACCTGGGTAAGCATTTAGGTTAGTGACCTTAAGTTGCATAATGTTTTTGTTCTCTGTTCATGGTTAAAGTTAAATTTTGAGTACTGGTCCTTGTTTCCTGCTGCCTGGAGAATTGTGGGAGTTTATATGGCAGATAGAGGACCAAACAGTCAGGTCAAAGGTGACAGTGGGGAGGAGCTTATCTGCTGTCTGTTTGCAAAACAACCAGCATGATTTTTAGAGCATCAGTATGCATAAATGTATGCTAATGTATTAAAACCTATGTATTCCTTTGACTTTTAAGATTTTTATGATTGAGGTGAGAATTGCCATTTCTTTATATATTTTTAAATCTGCTCCTGGTTTCAGACTGTGCTTATATGTCAGGGTTTCCCTAATAATACATGCTGGGTGTGTGAGGTCTGTGTTTCTAGGATGCTGCTGATTTCACTAGCTCTCATGTATCAGCTTCATTACTGTACTGATTTCCCCTTACTCAGCTTATGATGGATTCTTGTGCTGACAGACACTGATGCTGCGGAGTGTTTCATTTACTCCTCCGCCCCTACTTTGTACCATAAGGTCTCTACTGTGGCCTGTCTGGTTTACCCTTCCTGGGTGCTTTCCCCTAAATCTACAGCTTATGTGATTTGCTCTCCTTGAATGCTTTTTTACCTCTCCACATTATGATCTGCTCTGAATACCTTCCTTTTCCTCCCTGCTGATATCTGTAATACTAAGGGATAATCATGCTATCATCTACTGTAGGTTAGAACAAAAACTGAGTAGCCATGTCAGCTGCCACTATATTCCATACATTTATTACAAACTGGATGCTTTTTGAGTTCCTCTAGTTAGTTGCAATACCATGCTGCTATTAACACTCAATAAATAATCGGTTTGAATATAACACTGTAGCAGCTGACATGGCCAACCCGTTTTCTTCTATACCATGGCCAAACCATGACCCAACTGTGTGATCGTACCCTAAGTAAATGAAGTATTAGGGAGAGGAGCAGGAATCATTAAACAGGATAGTTAGCTACATGAAGGAGTTGCACAGGCTCTACCGCAGCAAAACAGTAGGCAATAATTAATGGCGATAATACACAAAATGGCTTCATTTTACCTTTAGCAATAAAACTGGTGAAAATTTGCTCATCATGTTTAATCTTTGAAATGAAGGATGTATGACCACCTCAGAGATGAAGACAAGACAGACTTTTTATTCCCGGAGAAGTCCATTTGGCATAACAACATTTAGTCCCTGTTAACCAGTATTAAAGAATATAAACTTGTCCCAAGTCATGTATGCTTAACCATTTTAGGGATTTTAAAGAAGAAAGGGTCTGATCTTTCAGGGAATCTAGTGGTCCCTGGTGCCATAACCAAGCCCTGTGCACAGCTGATAATGTAGTACATGTATTTTCTATATGCCACGGCCCACTTTGCTCTGCTCCACCTTTTCCTATAAAATTAGATGTTTCAACAAAATAAGACATTACTGAAGACTTCTTGGCCACTGCATTGCATATGTTACAAACAATTGCTGGATCCTGAACTTTTATTTGCACACTCGTTTCTCCAAGTAGCCTCGTCTTTGCTATAACATGCCCGGAAATGACTCCGCTCCATCCAGCGATCATCTGCTGTCGTATCTCCTCAGTCATCACATACCAGCTCTGTCATCTGCTGTAGTATAATTGTTCCTGATATGGAGCGTTCTCTCCTCACTCCTCAGCCTGACAGCAATGACAGATTTACACCTGTATGATCCCTTACAGCCAGATAATCTCAGCTGATTACTACCTGAATTCTGGGATTCCAGAGAAGGGGGCCTAGGGGCCCGGCTGTTGTCTTTTATTATTGGACCTTGACAGTGCAAGAGAAAAAAATATATTAAACCGTAGAGCAATAAAAGACTAATTCGTATAAATAATTCATTCTAAAATATTATCCCATATCTGTCCCATAAGTATCTCTAGCCAGAAAAACAATTCCTTCCCTTTATGCCTGGATCTAGTCATTTCTCCCACTCACTGAAGTCCTTGCAGTAACTACTTCTAAGCTGTAAGAGAGTGTCTGCCACATATAGAGAGCCAGCAGTATCCAGAGACATCACAGATATAGTAAGGTTGAATTCACACCTAGATTATTTGTCAAAATGTGCAACTGGAAATCAGTTCAATTCCTTTGAATAGCATTGTTTCTGCAGCACGCAGTTTGCTGTATGCCCTGTTCGGTGAAAAACGACATTTACAGAAAATTTTGCAACAAATCTGTCTCATGTGAATTCACCCTTACAGCCTCATTGGTGTCACTTTCCCTGATCTCTTCCAGTCATCATTTTGGTTTAGCTAAGGCAGGGGTAGGGAACCTTCGGCTCTCCAGCTGCTGTGAAACTACAACTCCCAACATGCTACATTCACGTCAATGGGAGTTCCAAGAACAGCAGAGCCAGTATGCATGCTGAGAGTTGTAGTTTTGCAACAGCTGGAGAGCCGTACGTTCCCTACCCCTGAGCTAAGGCTTCATCTACCATGTGTGAACTTAAAGGGGTTTTTCAGGACTTTAATATTGATAACTTGTCCTTAGGATGGATTGTCAAATTAGAATCAGTAGTGAGCCAAGACCCCTGCCGAATAAGCTGTTTAAAGAAACTACAGCATTGGGTAAGCCATGCTGTCTCTTCACCAAATGCAGTGCCATACATTGTATAGTGGCTGTGCTTGGTATTATAGCTCAGCCCCACTCACCTGATGTGACCGATAAATATGAATAATTGTCTTATGAAACAGACATGTCATCAATATTGTAACTCCTGAGAAAAATTCTTTAATTTTAAGGAAGATTTTTCAGCCTAGCTTATATTCTTACATACTTTAGCCTACCATGACCACCAAGGGCATTGTGTATTACGGTATATATCCTGACACTTTATCATGGCCCTTCAGATCCTCCATTGTCAATTCTCTCATATTTGCAACATGCAGCACTATTTTTTCTAGTATGATGAACAACATGGTGAAACTGAATGGATCCCAGTTATAAGTCAGTGGAGTCTTTTGTGCTCCATTGGTGTCGGCCATGTCACAGATTCTACCCGCCATCATTGTAAGTTTTCTACTTTTAGGCTAAAATGCCTTATGTAGCAGGCCGCAGTAAAAAAGCACTATGGGAAAAAATGTGGTGGCAACGCATTGAGGTTTTTCCCACAGCACTTTCACAGAAAGACTTTCAGCTTCCATTATACTTATAGGGAAACCATCATTGTTTCCTTAGGTATATTTGACATTCAACAATTTTTCCACAATGTGTAGTTGGCATTCGCTAGAATTTACTTTGCAGCAACTGTAAAACGCAGCAGTTTTTGCTGCTGTGTTTCCACCATGGCCAAACCGCACCGTTTCCGCCATGTGGTGGCTCCGTCAGAAAACCAGAAATTACTTTGCAGATGCTGTCAGGTACCCTCCCAGGCACTGCACCCTTCTGCAATTTGCATTGCTTGACCCCTGATATCCCATATCAAGGGGGAGATGCCATATTCACCCCTGATCTCCCATATACTCCAAATAACTGCGCACAATCGAAATCTACACGTCATTCTAGCAATTGATTTACTTACACCTAACTAATTTGCAGGAAATAAGGAGAAAATTTCCCATTGGAGCTTTGACATATAGGATTATCAGATGGATACACAACTCCTGTGGTGTTCTCTTTGTATGTGTAACTGCGTGTCGTCTTTCAGCAATTTAGTAAAACCCTGAGCTGTCAGATCAGATTAGGAAGCTGTCATTGACTAGAGGGCTTTCCATGGTTGGAATGCGGAGACGTGTGGAGGTTAACCCTAACAATGCTTGTCCAATTTCCGCATATTTGGCGATAATTTTCATAAACACTAGATATCAAATGTTTGAGAAAAAAAATCCATCTGGTCAGGACCACTTATCTGTATATAGACACTATGTTTTTCCCATGTTTGTATGGTTTTCCCTTTCTAGGTTAAATATTTTTCCAGAATTCTGACACTGGCGACCTATCCTTGGGATAGGTCATCACTATCAGATCTGTGAAAATCCTCTGAAACCTGTCATAGCGTTTTCAAATACACATGGCACAGGATAGGAAAAGGGGTTGTCCAGCAACATAAAAAAGTTATTAGGATGCTATGCAAATGTGGTTTTCCTCCCAGTGCCAGACAAGAGGGTCTGTACTGCACTACCAAGTACATATTAGTAGATCTGCACCAGTTGACCAATTTTAAACCCTCACTTGTGGTCCCAAAAACTCCACTTATGGTGTCATTCCGACATGGGCAGAGAGCTTCCTCCCTGTATTTGTGTCAGTGATGTGATGGAGGAGGCTGTCTATGTAGGAACCTCAGTGACAATGGAGCTTCCAGGACCTGGAGAGGAATTCTGAAATTGAGCTATCAGGGCAGATTTCCTAATATAGATATATATTTTTTAAATTGTCCAAGCAACTTTTTATATCATTGGACAATTTCTTTCATATCTGGCATGAATATACAATGACCAAGGGAATGGTAAGAGGCTACAATTGTAGAAAGAAAATGGTGGCCCCTTCCCTATATTCATCATACAAAAGTACAAAGATGCAATACAGTCAGCATTGTAGGTAACAAGGGCATTTACTCCAATAGACCGTTTACCCCTGGCTGATGATGCCCTCCATGCATGAATATACAAAGGCTCTATGTTAGAAATTCACTACTTGCCTCTGGTCGGAATCAAAAATTGAGAGTCTGAGAGACAGAAACAGATGAGCGAGTCCTCAGCGTCCAGTTCACCTCCACGGCACAGGGGGGACTCTTGTTTTTAATGATGTTTCCTGTACATATGTTAGGGTCCTACAGGGGAATGTTAACTTTAGGGGAGGGGGATGGGGTATTTCAGGTCACTTCTGCCATCTGGTAAGCGGCTGCTGTTGTAGTTAACTCTTCAGTATTTTTAAGAAAATGAATATTTTGGAGTTTAGATATCTGCAATGTACGAGTCTGCCACGTTGCTATTTTTATTTGTCAATTCACAATATGTCTTGCAAAACTAATTGTCCGTCCCCATTTTCAGTGGATATTATCATCTTATTCTTATTCCATGGAAAATGTTGATCACCTATGATAGGTGACTGTAGATCTGACCACAGGGACTATCAGCATTCATGACAACATGGTATCCCATTCCTCCGTGTAAAAGGGGCTCTAGTGCCCCCTGTTCTCAGCTATCTATCAGTGTATACATATATCCTAAACTGAACTCATTGGGGAATTCTTGGCCGAAGTCACAACAGGATCAAGAGACCATTTCCAATGCCTGCTGTAGAAATGAACAAGGATTGGACATGTTGGATTTTACCTTGCCTTCAAGAGATGAGGAGCTAGGTATCCATGGCAGGTGCTGAATCTTCCTATGGCAAAGCTTTGTTGGATATACATTAAAATTAAAAACTTTTCAGAATCTCATCTTTCCTGTGCAGGGGATAAGAAGCGTGAATATACTTACATAGTTGAGGGTCCCCTCATAAACTCATGGTTATTTCATCCCTAAATCTATACTACTATTTCAAATGTCCTGGGGCTTGTAGTCTCTCCTGACTTCCCTACATATACTGTAGTATCAAGTCATTCCTGGGTCATACCAGTGACCTCACCAGTATCCTCATGTGAACCCAGATCTCTGAAGCTGGCATGTGGAGATGTGCTCCAAGGGATTTTCTTCTGAATTCCTGGAAGTGTCTTCAGTCAGATGCATCATGGTTAGAATTGGATATTGACATCTTCCAAAGAGAATACATTATTTAGATGCAAAAAAATATCAAGGGATATTATTTATATCTCTTAAGGTTGGTTGCAGACAACCATGCTGTGTCCCCGTGTATGGACTGTGCTTCTGTGGCTCCTTTCATTAAGCCACAGGAGCCAAGGAAGCACGGGCGGCAAAATAGGAAAGGAACAGAACCTGTCCTATCTGATGAGGCCCAGACTGTCAGCCCACACACAGGAACGTGAAAAATCACGGTCGAGTGTATGGGCCCATAGAAAAGAATGGGTCAGTGGGCTATCCATGAAATACACAGATAGCACACTGACCCACACCACGGTCATCTGCAAGGTGCCTTAGATCCATTAGCTACCCTCAAACATGCAAGGTTGGAGACCACCATGAATTTTAGATTACTTAATGTATGGAGCTGTTACTTGGTCTCTCTATGGGTTACCCTAAAGGGCTTTCCAAGCTTAGTAATTGACAAACTATTTTTAACATAGGTAATCAATGGAAAATTTGTGGGGGTAAAATCCTAGGATCCTCTCCCCCCCGAGATGTTTGAAAAGACTGCAGTGTTGGCGGGTGCCACAACCAAGCACGGCGCCATAAGTTGTATAGTGGCTGCACTTGTTATTGCAGCTCAGCCAGTTCACTTTAATGTGACTGAGCTGGAAACAGGCCACACACCAATAAGTATGATGTCAAATGGTCTGTGAAGCAGAAGCAGATCAGACCCCCGCTGATCTTCCATTGAAAACCTATTGTTAGGATATGTCAATAAGTCCCGAAAAACCCCTTTAATTGTGTAGCACTGCTATATAGACACTATACAGTATATTATTTTTGCAGTGTATGTTGCTAACAGCACTATATAGCAGCAGTGATACTTGGCCAATGTATGGCAGTATTATTTTCAATACCATAGTTTTTAGGCTTATAAATAGACACTATATGACAATTATTTGTACATGGTATGACGGTACACCATATGTTTGGTACTGCACGGGGCATCATCCAATGTAAAGCTGGCTCTGTTACTAGTATTCCAACATACATAAAGAGGGAATTAGACATGTTAAGGACAACCTCTGGGGGATTATAATGAAGTATATAATTGAATACCTGTACGTATAATAAAAGTCTTCTGTGCCCCAGACCTCACACATGAGCAGTGCCCAGAAAGATGGGTTATGGATGAAAGGCGTCCACTTAATTGTACACAGACTTGAAGGATGGCCATCTTTGAGAAAGCAGTCATTCCCATAATGGAGAAATATAGGAAATGGTTGTAGATAAGTGCTTAAGAAAGACATTAATTTCCCTTTCCTGTCCTTCATGGCTAATCGGAATATCCATCTATCTCCAGCCCATTACAAGGTGACCTGTAGGACTTTCAGTTCCCAATGAATGGCTAATTGCACATGATGGGATGTCTTTTAGCAGGCTACATGCTGCTGATCTGTAAAACTGCTGGTCTAGGAGTATTGAGTTACTTCACAAGATCCTCATAAATTCTCCATTCCATGAATATGTGTGTGTTACAGTATGTTACATAACGACATTTCTTGACCCCGCCTGTTATCCAACTGTTTACTGAACCATGAACAACTTCAAATATATTTTCTTGTCCATAGGTGGCAGTATTATAGTAGTTATATTCTTGTACATAGGAATAGTATTATAGTAGTTATACTGTATTCTTGTACATAGGGGCAGTATTATAGTAGTTATATTCTTGTACATAGGAATAGTATTATAGTAGTTATATTTTTGTACATAGGAGGCAGTATTATAGCAGTTATATTCTTGTATATAGGAGCAGTATTATAGTAGTTACATTCTTGTACATAGGAGCAGTATTATAGTAGTTATATTCTAGTACATAGGATGTAGTATTATAGTAGTTATATTCTTGTACATAGGGGGCAGTGTTATAGTAGTTATGGTATATTCTTGTACATAGGAGCAGTATTATAGTAGTTATATTCTTGTACATAGGAGCAGTATTATAGTAGTTATATTCTTGTACATAGGAGGTAGTATTATAGTAGTTATATTCTTGTACATAGGAGGTAGTATTATAGTAGTTATATTCTTGTACATAGGAGCAGGATTATAGTAGTTATATTCTTGTACATAGGAGCAGGATTATAGTAGTTATATTCTTGTACATAGGAGGTAGTATTATAGTAGTTATAGTCTTGTACATAGGAGTAGTATTATAGTAGTTATATTCTTGTACATAGGAGCAGGATTATAGTAGTTATATTCTTGTACATAGGAGAAGTATTATAGTAGTTATTTTCTTGTATATAGGATCAGGATTATAGTTATGTTTTTGTACATTGCAGCATAGACATAGCTATAGGGGCCACATTACACATTTAGCATTGAGCCCGAGAGCCTTAAGTTACACCTCTGCAAGTATTCAATTGGCTATTTGGTATTCATTTGACATTGCGTCTTTCCTCAGAGCTTTTTGGCATTTAAATTATTTGCTTTCCATGAAAATAATCATTATTGTAAGTAAGCAAACCATAAAATGTTGATTGAAAAGAATAAATATTGGTTTTAAGTTAATGCCAGCAGTTTAATGATTTATTATTTTTTTTTAACTCTATTGCCATCGCCCCTTATAAATCTCTCTATTGGGTATTACATCATTTGAGATACCTAATAGTTCAGTTAAAGTAACAAGAGGTCTTTATAAGTGATTGTTTTGCTTTCTGAAAAAATAAAATTAACATTGCCACTGACCCCGCCTGCCGAGGCTTGATGAACCAAGTGACTGTGGTGGGGGGTTGGAGGGGGTAGAGATCTAGGGCACGTCTATGATCTATAAGATTTCTCCTTTTTAGAGTCTATGAAAGAAAACACAACTTATTCGCATACATGGCAACACAGTTTGAAGCCTTATGGGCTCTTCTTCAGGCAAATAGCTAGGGAAGTTTCTGTATTTTGGAGGCTGGGGCTTCTGGATGGTGGTAGCATTAATTCCCAGACTATTGAAATGTCACTGTATACTCAATTCCTGGGTGACATGGAGAATGGACGATTTCATTTTCATTTTCCCACATAGACACGTCTGGCGCCATATAATACCACTTTACCCATATCAGCTCGTCCTACTAACAGATCTATAATCCTGACATGTTAATGCTCCAGGGCCCTCATTTCATGAGCTCCTTTTAAGAAGACTCTTAAACGCCGTCCTTCACCGCTCAGGGCGCTATGTGCTATCTACAGCGCTATTTTACCTGCTGGTATAATTTTACTATGATGTTTGCATAGATTTTAAACATATATTGCACCTAGAAAAAATGCATTTTTGGGGGTCATTTCATGTTTTCTGATAGACAGCTTGGGAGCCCTGCAGCTTCTCTGTGGTGAGGTGAGAGGTGAGGGGACAGATTGTATTCTTGAAAAATAGGCGCCTGCAGCATTGAGCTATCAGGAATGATTTACAGTGAGAGATGGTGAGCAATAAATCCTTTGTCTTGTGCTAGAGGGACTCTTGTCCATACCCTAGGTAATACTATCTTATAATATTGTATGTACTGGGCAGGTGACGGCATGTTGGCCTGGACTGAACATGACACTAATATATGTACAGTAATATATACATCCCTTTTAAGACACCCAAATGTTGATTATTTGAAATAGGATGCAATGTGTAGAGGTTGGCAGGTATTCCCAGTTTTACTATCACAAGGAAGATAGATGATAGAATAAGAAAAAGTTCTTTTTCCCTAATTGATTCCTAATGATGGTTCCTCCAAGACATAAATGGTAGCAGCAGACCAGCTCTCACTTATAGATTCAGATTTATTTACATGAAAGGTACTTGTGACTCATTTCAGCTGTAAATCGGCCCTCCACAGGCATACAGATGTATGTCCCCGTGTGTTGCTACTTTTTGGATTTATGTGGGGTTGCCACTTCTAGACACATGCGCCAACAATCTAGTGTCAACCTTCCTTGCCTCCAAGATTTAAGACACCAGCAGCGGGTAAATAAGAGTTACATCAAATGTACTAGACTGTTATAAAAGTCCTTGTCCACCGTTTTATTTACAGGTCCCAAATACAACTGTACAGGGTGTGGGGAAGGTGTCTCGATACAAGCAGTGGTGTGGACCCAAACAGTTAAACACAGGGACACAAAATATGCAGCAAACAGGTTTATTTAGAAAAAACAGGAAAATAAACTTTCACTTCAGACAAAAAATGAGCAAAACAAAATACAACCTTAGGGTGCATTCACACTGAGTAAACGCTAGCTTATTCTGAACGTAAAACACGTTCAGAATAAGCGGCGTCTAAAGCAGCTCCATTCATTTCTATGGGAGCGGGGATACGAGCGCTCCCCATAGAAATGAATGGGCTGCTTCTTTCACTCCGTGCAGTCCCATTGAAGTGAATGGGGAGTGCCGGCGTATACGGCAAGCTCTGCTCATGCCGGAGCGTACACGCCGGCACTCCCCATTCACTTCAATGGGACTGTACGGAGTGAAAGAAGCAGCCCATTCATTTCTATGGGGAGCGCTCGTATCCCCGCTCCCATAGAAATGAATGGAGCTGCTTTAGACGCCGCTTATTCTGAACGTGTTTTACGTTCAGAATAAGCTAGCGTTTACTCAGTGTGAATTCACCCTTAACTTCAGGCAAAAACAATAAAATCCTGCTCGTCTGATCAGAAATGTTAACTATATGTGTGGCTTACTACCAGCCACACGAACAAAAAGGGCAACGTTATCTCACCAGACTCAGGTATACAGGACAGACCCAGCCGCCTCCTCTCATTCCCTGGATCTGCCCTGGAGTGCAGGATCTGCAGCCTTTTTCTGGCCTAGTAATGAGCCAAGGACTGACACCTGGAGCCGAGTCCTACTTAAGACCCGCACTGGAGCACATATAAGTTAAAAACCTGGGGAGATATAGCATGATTCCAGCACTCTGCCTGTCACCTTCTCACAGGGGGGGATCTATTTTTCCCCATCTGATTATACATAAGTATTAATATTATTATTATTGTCATCATCCTAGGGAAACTTGACTGCATATGAATTTATGGCAAACGTCAAAGGGAGCTGTGTATGTCTGTATGCAGCGGTGATATACACAAGTACACGCAAACAATAAAGGTGGCAGAGGGCTGATTATGGGGATGCTAAGGGCCTGTTCACCCTCACAATGGTGGTCTATGGAGACCGCTAACGGCATGTTGCCACTAGTGGAAAAAAGAAGCGACATGACCTTTCTTGAGGTGGATTCCGCCTCAGGAAGTCAATAGAAGTGAATGGGAGGTGGAAACTGTGTCACGTTTTTTTAAGGTCCATTCACTGCGCAGGAGGGGAAAACCGCCTGGCGTTTTCTGAAGCTGTTTTTTTTAATCAAAAAACGCTCCTAAAAACGCTCCAAAAAACGCCTGAAGGTCTAAAAACCTAATTAGGAAGCGTTTTTTTTCCGGATCAAATTACACAACACATTATTCAAGAGTCCACGCTAACACCCACCAGTTTGATATTGATGGTCATTAGAGATGAGCGAACAGTGTTCTATCGAACACATGTTCGATCGGATATCAGGGTGTTCGCCATGTTCGAATCGAATCGAACACCGCGTGGTAAAGTGCGCCAAAATTCGATTCCCCTCCCACCTTCCCTGGCGCCTTTTTTGCACCAATAACAGCGCAGGGGAGGTGGGACAGGAACTACGACACCGGGGGCATTGAAAAAAATTGGAAAAAGTCATTGGCTGCCGAAATCAGGTGACCTCCATTTTAGACGAATAGTGGATTTCAAATCCGGGTCATATGAGAATGTGAACTTTGTGACTATGAGACAGGGATAGCTGTACAGGCAGGGATAGCTAGGGATAACCTTTATTTAGGGGGGAATGTTATTAAAAATAACTTTTTGGGGCTCTATCAGGTGTGTAATTGTGATTTTTGTGAGATAAACTTTTTCCCATAGGGATGCATTGGCCAGCGCTGATTGGCCGAATTCCGTACTTTGGCCAATCAGCGCTGGCTCTGCTGGAGGAGGCGGAGTCTAAGATCGCTCCACACCAGTCTCCATTCTGGTCCGACCTTAGACTCCGCCTCCTCCAGCAGAGCCAGCGCTGATTGGCCGAATTCCGTACTCTAGCCAATCAGTGCTGGCAAATGCATTCTATTGGCGTGATGAAGCAGTGCTGAATGTGTGTGTTTAGCTCAACTACACCGGTGGAGTAGTTGAGCTAAGCACACAGATTCAGCTCTGCTTCAATCAGCGCTGGCCAATGCATTCTATTAGCTTGATGAAGCAGAGTGTGCACAAGGGTTCAAGCGCACCCTCGGCTCTGATGTAGCAGAGCCGAGGCTGCACAAGGGTTCAAGCGCACCCTCGGCTCTGATGTAGCAGAGCCGAGGGTGCACAAGGGTTCAAGTGCACCCTCGGCTCTGCTACATCAGAGCCGAGGGTGCGCTTGAACCCTTGTGCAGCCTCGGCTCTGCTACATCAGAGCCGAGGGTGCGCTTGAACCCTTGTGCACACTCTGCTTCATCAAGCTAATAGAATGCATTGGCCAGCGCTGATTGAAGCAGAGCTGAATCTGTGTGCTTAGCTCAACTACTCCACCGGTGTAGTTGAGCTAAACACACACATTCAGCACTGCTTCATCACGCCAATACAATGCATTAGCCAGTGCTGATTGGCCAGAGTACGGAATTCGGCCAATCAGCGCTGGCTCTGCTGGAGGAGGCGGAGTCTAAGGTCGGACCAGAATGGAGACTGGTGTGGAGCGATCTTAGACTCCGCCTCCTCCAGCAGAGCCAGCGCTGATTGGTCGAGTTCCGTACTCTGGCCAATCAGCGCTGGCCAATGCATTCTATTAGCCCGATGAAGTAGAGCTGAATGTGTGTGCTTAGCACACACATTCAGCTCTACTTCATCGGGCTAATAGAATGCATTGGCCAATCAGCGCTGGCCAATGCATTCTATTAGCGTGAACTGAGTTTGCACAGGGGTTCTAGTGCACCCTCGGCTCTGCTACATCAGATTGCTACATCTGATGTAGCAGTGCCGAGTGTGCATCAGATGTGTAGTTGAGCAGAACTGGCTCAGCACTGCTAAGTCTCTGCATTCGCATAGGAATGCATTGGCCAGCCTTCGGCCAATCAGTGCTGGCTCTGCCGGAGGAGGCGGAGTCTAAGGTCGGACCTGAATGGAGACTGGTGTGCAGTGATCTTAGACTCCGCCTCCTCCAGCAGAGCCAGCGCTGATTGGTCGAGTTCCGTACTCTGGCCAATCAGCACTGGCCAATGCATTTCTATGGGGAAAAGTTAGCTTGCGAAAATCGCAAACTGACAGGGATTTCCATGAAATAAAGTGACTTTTATGCCCCCAGACATGCTTCCCCTGCTGTCCCAGTGTCATTCCAGGGTGTTGGTATCATTTCCTGGGGTGTCATAGTGGACTTGGTGACCCTCCAGACACGGATTTGGGTTTCCCCCTTAACGAGTATATGTTCCCCATAGACTATAATGGGGTTCGAAACCCATTCGAACACTCGAACAGTGAGCGGCTGTTCGAATCGAATTTCGAACCTCGAACATTTTAGTGTTTGCTCATCTCTAATGGTCATCAGTATCAACGTCCTGGGAAAAACCTTTGGATTTCATAAAATTGTGTTAATGGTTTCCCAAAAGTTACAGAGTAGGCATTATGGTGCAACACAACATTAGCATATGTAGCAGGCCAGTGCACATATAATACTAGCCCTGTGATTTCAATGTGGAAAACCCCTTTAATTACCTTGATGGTTGTTCAGAAAAATTCTGGTAATAGATAAAAATTCTGGTGGTTGTTTCATTTATTGTCATATTAGAAATTGAAAATAGTTTAGCATTTTCTATACAACAGAGAGTATAAAACCTTTGGTCTTTGTGCCTATTTTCTGCAGCCCGCCGGGTAATGTTTACAATGTTCCTGCTCTAGACCAAATGTTTAGCCAGATGTGTAAAGTAAGGCCAAGCTGTCCAAATAATAATCCTACGATCCTGCAGCTGTACTCCAGTGCTGAACATGGACAGTATACTCTGATAGATTCAGCTCTGAGGACTGAGGAATACATATATCAGTGGAGACATGCTTACTGATGGCCTCCTGCTGGATAGTTCACTACTGACTATGATATTTCTTCTCAAAGCAATGTTTTTATGTACAGCTAGGGTTAACCAGCCTATGGCGAAGGGGGTGATGGTGGTCCCAGGATCACACAATATTAGACCCCATACAGTGATGTATATAGGGGGAACCAAGTAGGATAGATCAAATTATAGTGCCAAGAAGGAAGGTCCTGCTTTTTCCCCTTCATACCCTTTTCAGTGGCCAAGATTTCAACCAACCAGAACCGGATCCCATTTCACTAAGTACCCACAGCAGTAATATGGTCTGTTTCTAAAGTACGTTATTCATCCGTTTTGGGCTCTATGTGCTTGTCCGAGTGTGCCATCCAATAGTTTGTTCCATTCTGATGAAAATAGAGCAGGTCCTATCCAGTGGCATAACTAGGAATGGCGAGGCCCCGTGGCAAACTTTTGACAAGAGATACCCCCATCCCGAATGACACCGAAGACCCTGACTTACCCCCCACACACACACACACACACATTCCTGTGCGCACTATTTTGCCCCATAGTGGCCCCTGCACACAGTATTTTGCCCCACAGTGGCCCCTGCACACAGTATTATGCCCCATAGTGGCCCCTGCACACAGTATTATGCGCCATAGTGGCCCCTGCGCACAGTATTATAATCCGAAAGTGGCTCCTGCACACAGTATTATGCACCATTGTGACCCCTTCACCCAGTATTTTGCTCCATTGTGGACACCCATGAGCAGTTATTATACTCGGGGGGGAAGGGGGGGCATGTACTTGTGACCATGGGCATGCGCAGATGGCTCTGCCTGAGGCCCAATGAGGCCGACTCTGCATGCCTAGAAGATTGAAACGCAGGATGGAAGAAGACATCGCGGGGAGGACGTTCCAGAAGTAGATAGAGGCAGCGCTGGAGATTTCTCTTGCAGCATTGGGGACACGTGTTTGAGCACTGGGGACCGCCCCCAGTGCTGCGAGAGAACTCATTTGCATACTGAAGAATACCTGGATTTCTACCGAATGGCGGCGCGCAGAAGACATCTAAAGGTAGGAGAAGAATAGCCTTTCTTAAGGCTATTCCTACGTATTAGTCAGAAAAAAAGGTTATCCAATAATAGGATCCCTTCAAAGGGGTTTTTCCTTTTGAGACAAAATGCTTTTAATGGAACAACCCCTTTAATCAGGCCACAAAGCCTGACAGATCAGGTGGCAGATACCTTGATGCCTCAGAGTCATTGCATAGACAGATCAGGAGGCAGGGCCGGCTCCAGGTTTTTATGGGCCCTTGGGCGACAGAGCCTCAGTGGGCCCCCTTGTAAAGGAGGCGGGGGAGTCGAGACACTGTGCGTTGCAGATGAAGCGAGTGATGTCATGCAGGAGTGTGGCGTCACCAACGCCATACCTCCCAATCTTTTAAAGAGTAGAAAGAGGGGCAAAATGCCGCTGCAAATTTAGCTCCACCCACTTTTATGTTGATTCCACCCATTCTCATTCATTATGTGCTCCCACACAGTATAATCCTCCTACAGTCACCTGTAAATTATATGCCCCCCCCTCCATCTCTCCCCAGTTTCATATACACCCTTCCTCTGCCCCCAGTTTCATGTCCCCCCTCCATCTCTGTCCCCAGTTTCATCACGTTCTCCCCCTTCATCTGCCCCAGTGTCATGCTGTTCTCCCCCCCTTCATCTGCCCCAGTGTCATGCTGTTCCCCCCTCCCCTTCATTTGCCCCCCAGTTTCTTTGGGCCCCCTCCATCTCTGTCCCCAGTTTCATGCCGTTCTCTCCCCACCCCCTTCATGTTCTCCAGTGTCATGCTGTTCCCCCCCTCCCCTTCATTTGCCCCCCAGTTTCATGGGCCCCCTTCATTATGTTTCACCTTAATATGTAATACAAAACAAACACTTACACTCACCTTCTATCACTCACCTTCCCTCGTTCCCCCGACGCTCCTCTCTCTCTCCCTCCAATCACATACGCGATGCAGGAGCTGTGAGATCAGCTCCTGCTTAGCTCCGGCCCGGCTTGCGTGTGTAGGCGTGACGCGATGACGTCATCGCGCCTACACACGCAAGCCGGGCCGGAGCTTTAAAGCAGGTGCTGATCTCGCAGCTCCTGCATCGCGTATGTATTCCAGCTCATCGGCGGACGGACGCCGATGAGCTGAAATTGTGACAGGCAAGTGCCGGGGGGCCCCCAGAGGCTCTGTGGGCCCCGGCACTTGCCCGACTATGCCGTGCGCTGACGCCGGCCCTGTCAGGAGGACTGGAGACGGAGACAGAAACTACAGCTACTTGGCAAGAGGAGACAGGCTTGATATAACATTCTTGCTCATTCAGATTTCTGCGACATCCTCTGGCCGTATGCTACCACACAGGAGGCATGTCCACTTATGATCTGCTGCTCCTGGGCCTACTGTTGTAATCTGTTTTAGCACAGCTGAGAGTTTGTTGCAGTTTATCAGTCTGGTTTGCTAAGAGTTAATATTAGTTGCTCTTTGATTGACAACTAGCATTCCAATATCATCCGGGTGGACTCTGGGCTTTCTGCATACAATCCATTAGGCAACTCTTGGCCTCTTGCTATTAGCCTCTTTGAGCATGCTGCTGTTACTGTTTACATTTTTTCCGATTAGCTATATTCTTTTTTTTTTTTTTTTTTAAATGTAGATTATGAGCCCCACATAGAGCTCACAATGTACATTTCTCCCTATCAGTATGTCTTTTTTTGGAATATGGGATGGAAATCCATGCAAACACGGGGAGAACATACAAACTCCTTGCAGATGGTTTTTTTGTCCTTGGCGGGATTTGAACACCAGGGCCCAGTGCTGCAAGGCTGCAGTGCTAACCACTGAGCCACCGTGTGGCCCCTTCGATTAGCTATATTCTGATCTTGGCTGTTCCCTCTTGAACATTCTTCTGATTCTGACTTTATACCCAGTTGACCGTCTGATTCCAACCCCTTGCCTAGTTTGACCATCAGTTTTTATTGTTTGTCTTGTCTGCATTCAGTGTTCATAGGAAGGGACCGTCGCCCAGTTGTCCTCTACCACTTAGGGTAATTGAGGCAAGTAGTTAGGGACTCTGGAGCAAGTAGCATCAGGGCACACTGTCTTTGTTCTTCCCCTTCCTCCCAAGTTCCTGCAGCAACTACTGGGGAATTGCTTAACACACTGTCTCTATGAGGCAGCCAGTATGGCTGTGGACAACAAGAACCGCACTCCATCTGATGTTATATGGAAAAACTGAACAAGCACATACCTCCCAGTCTCTGCAATGTCTATCTGGGGGGTGGGTTTGAGTGAAGGTTTTTTAGGGGAGTTAAAGGTTTTGCTGGCTTTTTCAGGGTGTGGAACCATTTTGGTTTTTAATATAGGGAATCCTAAACAAAGGAAATCTGTAAGACATCTTATGGCCATCACAGGTCAGAAATCTTAAGGAAAATTAGAACTTTAAAGAACTAAAATTGTTTCCATATCCATCTGGTCCATAGCCTCCAGTTACACTGATACAATACACTAGATGTCTGTACCAAGCCCCTGAAATATCTGCAGCTCTGAGAACATTTCTGACTCATTCCCAGAAGATTCAAAGAAGTCATGATTCATGAAATGGTAACACACCGCAAACACTTATTCCAACGTGTAAATGGATTCCAGTATTAGGATATTGGAATTCGTTTTTCAGGCATGGACTCCATCCAAGATGAACTAAGTACAGCTCAGTCCTAGACATTTCTGGAGATGTCACATAAGTAATAACTTGGTTCATCATTGTCCCTCCTTTACTATTGCACCAGATTTTGCCAACCAAGATGAAAGGACCTGTTGGACCAGTGTTGGGTCTCATCATTTGGCCTTCAGAAGGAATTTACTGATTTATTTATTTTGCAGATATCTTCCTATATTTCATCTATCAGATCTCTCATCCTGCCAGCATAAGTTATTATTGGCCTGGTTTGTCATTTACATGGCATAAGGTCATGATCCCAACAAAAAATAGCAAAAATGTCCAACTTTAGAAGCATTTGGTTATTACGATCTGTGGTTTCCAAGCTGTGACTCTCTAGCTGTTGGAAAATTACCCTGGCAACCACAGGTTGGAGAACCATATTGGACATGACCACCACAAGAGAACACATTATGGCACAGTCACTCTTAATTCAGTCCTTTGCCCTTGTGGGGCTTGAGGCCTACAATAAAGGAAAGAGTTGAGAATAATTGATATAAGCTAAAGATATGGATTATATCAAGCTGTTTGACTCTGGAATTATTGCTGATTACTGGTTTAACGTTCCAGACAGCTTCCTCGAGGTTTGCCATGGAAAACACACAGGAGCATATTGTATAAACCCAATATATACAAGGGGCTTCCATTCACTGTAAACACATTTGTAGAGATCTTGCAGAGACGATTTACAGTCATGTTTTGGTAGCAGACAAGACGCATAAAATAAACAGTACAGCTGAAGAAGACCAGGGTAGATAGAAGCTGAAATGTTATACCCTTGGGGATTAAGAAGAGGATTTCATTGTCATAGACCATCTTCCTGCTGGAGTCTGTCTACTTTGGGGGTGATGTTCACACAATAATGCCGCCCTAAAGCATGGAAGTTGCATATCATATTTGTATAAAAGAGCTTGTCATGTTTGCATTGTAGGTTTCTACGGTCTAAAGGGAATGCGTCACCAGAATGTAAACTATATTTGTAAACCAATTATTTATGTTAAACTTATTTAAGAATTTGTGATTTTATATATATATATACAGTCCTATGAAAAAGTTTGGGCACCCCTATTAATCTTAATCATTTTTAGTTCTAAATATTTTGGTGTTTGCAACAGCCATTTCAGTTTGATATATCTAATAACTGATGGACACAGTAATATTTCAGGATTGAAATGAGGTTTATTGTACTAACAGAAAATGCGCAATATGCATTAAACCAAAATTTGACCGGTGCAAAAGTATGGGCACCCTTATCATTTTATTGATTTGAATACTCCTAACTACTTTTTACTGACTTACTGAAGCACAAAATTGGTTTTGTAACCTCAGTGAGCTTTGAACTTCATAGCCAGGTGTATCCAATCATGAGAAAAGGTATTTAAGGTGGCCAATTGCAAGTTGTTCTACTATTTGAATCTCCTCTGAAGAGTGGCATCATGGGCTACTCAAAACAACTCTCAAATGATCTGAAAACAAAGATTGTTCAACATAGTTGTTCAGCGGAAGGATACAAAAAGCTGTCTCAGAGATTTAACCTGTCAGTTTCCACTGTGAGGAACATAGTAAGGAAATGGAAGACCACAGGGACAGTTCTTGTTAACCCCAGAAGTGGCAGGCCAAGAAAAATATCAGAAAGGCAGAGAAGAAGAATGGTGAGAACAGTCAAGGACAATCCACAGACCACCTCCAAAGAGCTGCAGCATCATCTTGCTGCAAATGGTGTCACTGTGCATCGGTCAACTATACAGCGCACTTTGCACAAATAGAAGCTGTATGGGAGAGTGATGAGAAAGAAGCCGTTTCTGCACGTACGCCACAAATAGAGTTGCCTGAGGTATGAAAAAGCACATTTGGACAAGGCAGCTTCATTTTGGAAACAAAAATTGAGTTGTTTGGTTATAAAAAAAGGCGTTATGCATGGCGTCCAAAAAGAAACAGCATTCCAAGAAAAACACATGCTACCCACTGTAAAATTTGGTGGAGGTTCCATCATGCTTTGGGGCTGTGTGGCCAATGCCGGCATCGGGAATCTTGTTAAAGTTGAGGGTCGCATGGATTCCACTCAGTATCAGCAGATTCTTGAGAATAATGTTCAAGAATCAGTGACGAAGTTGAAGTTACGCCGGGGATGGATATTTCAGCAAGACAATGATCCAAAACACCGCTCCAAATCCTCAGGCATTCATGCAGAGGAACAATTACAATGTTCTGGAATGGCCATCCCAGTCCCCAGACCTGAATATCATTGAACATCTGTGGGATGATTTGAAGCGGGCTGTCCATGCTCGGCGACCATCTAACTTAACTGAACTTGAATTGTTTGTCCAAAATACCTTTATCCAGGATCCAGGAACTGATTAAAAGCTACAGGAAGCGACTAGAGGCTGTTATCTTTGCAAAAGGAGGATCTACTAAATATTAATGTCACTTTTCTGTTGAGGTGCCCATACTTTTGCACCGGTCAAATTTTGGTTTAATGCATATTGCGCATTTTCTGTTAGTACAATAAACCTCATTTCAATCCTGAAATATTACTGTGTCCATCAGTTATTAGATATATCAAACTGAAATGGCTGTTGCAAATACCAAAATATTTAGAACTAAAAATGATTAAGATTAATAGGGGTGCCCAAACTTTTTCATAGGACTGTATATATATATATATATATATATATATATATATATATATATATATATATATAAAAAATTTTATATATTTTTTTTAAAGTACTATATATTACAATTTTCACTCTGGCCTCCAAGTCTAATGATAGACTGCAGGGATTTTCTTTGCCACGCAGCTGTCACCTTTTCTTTTCACCAGTCACCTCATTTACATCTCAGAAAATAGAATTAAAAAGAAAAGTCTACAATCAGAAAATAAAAACAGGTTAAAAAAAGTGATAGATTTCATGATGTGGTTTTATCAAATGAAAAAAATAGCAATGCAGTCCTGTTAAAGACATTTATCTCCTAAGCAGGAGATAAGTATCTGACTGTTGGGGGTCAGACAGCTGCCACACCACTGGTCAGGAGAATGGGGGTCGTATATGTAAGCTCAACCACCACTCCATTCACTTCTATGAAACAGTGGAATTTCCTAGAAACTTCCATAGAGGTTAGACACATTTCTAGAAACTGGCAATGCGTACCCGCTAATATTATTCCAATGCCTTTATATAGTACAAGCATAATCCATGAAGATGTACTGAGAATGAACACACATTATCACAGCATCCATCTCATTGCCTTGACATACACATTAGGTTCTGTATCATGGGAAGCCAATACTTATAGAGCTGGAAGCAGTATCAGATTGTAATACCTTGCATTGGAATGAACTTTCAGATACCACCTCCATTGCATGTACAATAAACTGCTTACTAAACTGTCACATATCGATCTCTTCCTGTCTCTTCCCTATAGGGAAATATTGGGAAACAGAAACATTGCACACGTTGGATTTCAGAAAGTCACAGCTTTTTCCCTCTCTTTCATTGACATAAGCATGCACGCTCAGCCAGACCTAGCATGCATGTTTGTTATGGAGTAGAGAGAAATAGCTGTCAGTCGGCAGTGCATTTGGCCAACATTTATTTCATATCCATGGCCATCCCTAGGATGGTGTGAGCATTGCTGGCATTCACAGCATAGTTTTAGAGTATAAGATAAGATAATCCTTTAATAGTCCCCAGTGGGAAAATTTCAGCATGTTACAGCAGCATAGTAATTCAGATACAGGATAATACACAGTAATATGTTACAGAAGTAGACACACATATGCTGAGAAGAGAAGATATACTTGGAGTCCATAGCAGCTAAGGTACAGAAGAAGAAAGAAGGAAGACGTCATAATCATTAGTTTTCTGTACGGAGTGATCTTCGCTTGGACTGATGTAGATTATACAGCCTGGTCGCGGTTGGAAGAAAGGACTTGCGATAGCGCTCCTTCTCACACTTGGGGTGAAGCAGACAGTCACTTACAGTGCTGTCAAGTGCCATCGAGGTCCCATACATAGGGTGGGATTTGTTCTCCCGCATGGAGGTCACCACGGACAGTGTCCTTCTGTCACCCACCACCTGTTCTGGGTCCAGGGGGCTCCCCAGGACAGAGCCGACCCTTCTGATCAGCCTGGCAAGTCTATTTCTGTCCCTGGTTGATATACTGCTCCTCCAGCAGGCCACACCAAAAAAGATGGCTGAAGCAACCACAGAGTTGAAAAAGGCCCTAAGAAGTGTCCCCTGGACTCCGAAGGCCCTCAGCCTCCTGAGCAGGTAGAGTCTGCTGTGGCCCTTTCTGTGCAGCACCTCCAGGTGATCAGCCCAGTCTAGTTTATTATTGAGGCGCACACCCAGATACTTATAGGTCCTGACTATCCAATGCATGTCCCTTGGATCTCCACCGGGTTAGGAGCACTTCTCCGTTTACTAAAGTCCACCACCATCTACTTGGTCTTCCCAGCATTAATCCTGAGGTGGTTCTGCTGGCACCATTCAACAAAATCCCGGTTTAAGTCTCTGTATTCCCCATCGTCACCATCAGTGATGAGGCCTACTATTGCAGAGTCATCGGAGTACTTCTGTAAGTAACAGCTGGATGAGTTGTACCTAAAGTCAGCAGTGTACAGTGTAAAGAGAAATGGGGCAAGAATTGTACCTTGTGGTGCCCCCGTACTACAGATCACAGTGTCAGACACACAGTCCCCGACTCTCACATACTGAGGGTGGTTTGTGAGGTAGTCTAGTATCCGGTAGGACAAGTGATGGTCCACACCACCAAGGTTCAGCTTCTCCCTCAGTAGCCCTGGCTGAATGGTGTTGAACGCACTGGAGAAATCAAAGAACATTATTCTCACAGTGTTCCCGGGTTTCTCCAGGTGAGAGAGAGCTCTATGAAGAAGGTGGATGTTGGCGTCATCTACCCCAATGCCCGGCCGATAGGCAAACTGGAGGGGGTGCAGAGCGGAGCTCACTAGGGGATGTAGGTGTGTCAGGACCAGTCTCTCTAGGACCTTCATCAGGTGGGATGTCAGTGCTACAGGTCAGTAGTCATTGTAGCCCATCGGGTTGGGATTCTTTGGGACTGGTACCACACAAGATGTCTTCCACAGTTGAGGTACCACTCCCAGCTTTAAACTCATATTGTACATGTGTGTATTGATAACACACAGCTGGTCACCGCACATTTTAAGAACTCTTGTGCTTATTCCATCAGGTCCTCCGTCCTTGTCTGCTTTAATCCTCTTGATTTCCCTACACACCCGAGACTCCTTGAGGATCAGATAGTCAGATTGCAGTTGACTGCAGGTCAGTGAGGGTTGGGTTTTGATGTGTGAGGGGAAGGGGGTTGACTGACATGCTGGTGAAGGAAGCGTTGGCTTGGAGTCAAATCTATTTAAGAATAGATTAAGCTCGTTAAGCCAGATTCCTGTCACCTACTATCTGTGGGCCAGCCTTTTGTTTGTGTCCAGATATCACCTTAAGACTGTCCCACACTTTCAAAAATTCTACCCTCCCTCATCTGTAGTTCCATCTTCCGCCTGTAGTTGGCTTTCCCTTCTCTGATCAGTCGTCTCGGCGGTTTTTGCACCTCCCCCAGGCCATTTTTGTCCCCAGACCTAAAGACTCGCTTTTTCTCCTTGAGAAGAGTTTTAATCTCAGAGTTGATCCATGGTTTGTTATTGGAGAAACACCTCACCTTTCTAGTTGGTACCGTGCTGTCCACACAGAAATTAATGTAGTTTGTTATGCAGTGTGTGAGTCCCTCAATGTCACCTGGAAATGAGCCTTGAAACACTTCCCATAATGTTATATTAAAACAGTCCCTCAGAATCTCGACACTTTCGTCTGACCAAATTTTCACTGTACGGGTAACCGTCGGTTCTCTGCGCACCAGTGGAGTGTAAATGGGTCGCAGATGTACCAGGTTATGATCCGATCTGCCTAGGGGCGATAGGGCAGATGAGTTAAATGCATCCCTTACATTGGCAAAGAGCAAGTCCAGCGTTTTGTTGTTTCTTGTGTGGCAGTTTACATACTATGTGAAACCTGGTAGAGTGGATGCTGGAGAGACATGGTTGAAATCTCCTGACAACAGGAGTAGGGCTTGGGGGTGAGATGATTGCAGCTCGCTCACAACAGTATGCAGTATGCCCTCAGTTGAGAATGGTCTCATTTCCATACTGAAGATTGATGTGGACAAATACATCACAGTGGAAAATATTCTAACGTTAGGCATTGGATTTCTAATGTAATATAAGAACTGTGTGGTAGACTGACAAGAATGATGAGCAACCCTGACCTGGGAGACACCTGCACAGAAGATAAATGAATGTGAAGGACTGCAGGGTCTCCTATGTAATGCTGTATGAATGTGTGATGGTCCAGAAGCTCTAGGACCCATGCCGGGGTCTTCTCTGTCAGAGGTGAGCTACTCCACGGTAGGCCTTGGATCTTAGTTACTTACATTCTACCCAGAAGTCGTCTCTTTCTGCCCCTTTTCTCATAATATGTCCCCTGCTAATCTGCCAGTAACGTAACAGTGAGTAGCTTGTACATGTCAGACGGTGTCCAGCACTGGCGTACATACTGTTTTGGGCCCCTTAGAGGACTCCCAGCTGACAGCATCTACCTCTAATGAGCGGAGATAAGACATGATTTATAACATGGCCTTACTACAAAAACTTGGCCGGCTCCTGTACTGAAGTCAGCGCCTCGAGACATCTCTCTAAATTGGATGCCTCATATGCTCCAGGGTTGTTGTACTTCACATGTTTTATTTCATTCTACAGTGCAATGACACAAACTACAGCTGAAATAGGGATCATTGATCCCCATGGGGTTGGCCTCTTTATCATTTTTATTGCTCTATTAATGCTTTATTATGCACAATGAGACCTTAGAAACCAAGTAACAGCTGCAGAACCTCTTGGGGTCATATTATGCATTAATTACATTAATTTTGTCATAGATCTACTTCAGCCCATCCATATTAGATAAAATCACGCCCACTTAATAATGGGATCTCGAAGTGCATGCTGTATGCAATAAAGACTCCTCTAGGACTGACTGGTTTGCTGTTTCTTGTACAGTTAAATGTGCTCTTCAACTTTGGAAATCCCTATTTTAAGAAGGTCCCTGTAAAACAAGCAGATAGCAAAGTGTGCCCATACTGAGACCCCTCCACATTCACTAGTTATTTGTGGCTGTAAGCATTCAGTTTCCCTGCAGCGCCATCAGAAGGAAAATGGAGCATTATACACTGACTATTCAAATCTGCAAGTGCCCCATGTGAATGGAGAGGTGGTGTGCATGTTTGGTCACCACTCTCTTCAGTTCTATTGAACTTTCTGTGAAGTTCTGTAGAAGTGAATGATATGGTGGCTGAGCATATGCACTGCCACTGTTCACATGCGGCAGGTGTAAGCTCCCATTCCCATGATCAGTGGGGTTCCCGTGATCACATCCCAAGCAATCACATGCTTATCTCCTATCCTGTAGAAAGGGGATAAGTGTCATTAACAGGAAAACCCATTAAGGGTAAGTTCTTCAGGTTTTCTAGGATTTACAGTCCTATGAAAAAGTTTGGGCACCCCTATTAATCTTAATCATTTTTAGTTCTAAATATTTTGGTGTTTGCAGCAGCCATTTCAGTTTGATATATCTAATAACTGATGGACACAGTAATATTTCAGGATTGAAATGAGGTTTATTGTACTAACAGTAAATGCGCAATATGCATTAAACCAAAATTTGACCGGTGCAAAAGTATGGGCACCTCAACAGAAAAGTGACATTAATATTTAGTACATCCTCCTTTTGCAAAGATAACAGCCTCTAGTCGCTTCCTGTAGCTTTTAATCAGTTCCTGGATGAAGGTATTTTGGACCATTTCTTTCTACAAAACAATTCAAGTTCAGTTAAGTTAGATGGTCGCCAAACATGGACAGCCCGCTCTCAAATGATCTGAAAACAAAGATTGTTCAACATAGTTGTTCAGGGGAAGGATACAAAACGTTGTCTCAGAGATTTAACCTGTCAGTTTCCACTGTGAGGAACATAGTAAGGAAATGGAAGACCACAGGGACAGTTCTTGTTAAGCCCAGAAGTGGCAGGCCAAGAAAAATATCAGAAAGGCAGAGAAGAAGAATGGTGAGAACAGTCAAGGACAATCCACAGACCACCTCCAAAGAGCTGCAGCATCATCTTGCTGCAGATGGTGTCACTGTGCATCAGTCAGCAATACAGCGCACTTTGCACAAGGAGAAGCTGTATGGGAGAGTGATGAGAAAGAAGCCGTTTCTGCACGTACGCCACAAATAGAGTTGCCTGAGGTATGCAAAAGCACATTTGGAGAAGCCAACTTCATTTTGGAAACAAAGATTGAGTTGTTTGGTCATACAAAAAGGCGTTATGCATGGCGTCCAAAAAGAAACAGCATTCCAAGAAAAACACTTGCTACCCACTGTAAAATTTGGTGGAGGTTCCATCATGCTTTGGGGCCTGTGTTTCCAATGCCGGCACCGGGAATCTTGTTAAAGTTGAGGGTCGCATGGATTCCACTCAGTATCAGCAGATTCTTGAGAATAATGTTCAAGAATCAGTGACGAAGTTGAAGTTACGCCGGGGATGGATATTTCAGCAAGACAATGATCCAAAACACCACTCCAAATCAACTCAGGCATTCATGCAGAGGAACAATTACAATGTTCTGGAATGGCCATCCCAGTCCCCAGACCTGAATATCATTGAACATCTGTGGGATGATTTGAAGCGGGCTGTCCATGCTCGGCGACCATCTAACTTAACTGAACTTGAATTGTTTGTCCAAAATACCTTTATCCAGGATCCAGGAACTGATTAAAAGCTACAGGAAGTGACTAGAGGCTGTTATCTTTGCAAAAGGAGGATCTACTAAATATTAATGTCACTTTTCTGTTGAGGTGCCCATACTTTTGCACCGGTCAAATTTTGGTTTAATGCATATTGCACATTTTCTGTTAGTACAATAAACCTCATTTCAATCCTGAAATATTACTGTGTCCATCAGTTATTAGATATATCAAACTGAAATGGCTGCTGCAAACACCAAAATATTTAGAACTAAAAATGATTAAGATTAATAGGGGTGCCCAAACTTTTTCATAGGACTGTATATATTTCTGACCTGTCCTTAGGTTATCGATATGTGATCAGTGAGGTCCAGCTCCCAGGACCCCTGATAATCAGCTCACAGAAGAGGAAAACTGGAAGCGTGTCATACCCAGGGCTGTTTTAATGTAGTGGGGGCCCTGTGCAAACTTGGGGGGCCCCATGCTCCCCATATAACTTAATTTACCCTGCCCCCCTCAACCACCAATGTTACATTTAAATATAAAAATGAATACTCACCAAACTGCATTCCTGTTGACCATCCGACTGTAATGTCTGTGGCTCGGCACTCATTGCACTTCCCAGCCACAGACATTATCAGCCAAAGGCTTAATAATGGAACATGGAGCAGATATCTCGATGCTCCACTATAGTATTCAACCTCTATCTGTCCTAAGGACACAGGTAGAGGTGAAATTACTGCCTGCCGACCGGAAGAGCGGGACACCACCCAAAATATGGGACTGTCCTGCTCGATCTGGGGCGGCGGAAGGGACCCTCTGCAACCATAGGTTATGCATACCAGGCAAAGTGCCATACCTATTGTAGGGGCTGTGCTTGCTATTGTAGCTCCATTCACTTGAATAGGACTGAGCTTCTGTAGCACTATATGAGCAGTAACCGTGATGTCATATAGGTTGCAGCACTTGAGAAAACCATAGACTCTTCTAAAGGTCCCAGGTGTTGGACCCCCACTGATCACTTATTGAAGACCTATCCTAAGGACAGGACATCAATATATAAGTCCCGGAAAACGCCTTTAAATGTAAAATCCTCCTACTAGTTTATAAAGCTTGTCCCAGCACTGCACCATCACATATCACCATGTAACAACCAACAATGACCTACGACTCTCAACCTCCTTTATCACATCCTCTCTGTCTACACCTATATTGCGGAATTCACTGCGGTAAAAATCACTCATTCAGGATACAAACGTATTCAAACATTCAGAATACATATGAATTTACCCCAAACCTAGCCTTGATGTGGAAAGTGATGAATGAACCAAGAATAAGAGGACATATCATTAGAAGATTATTTCTATTGGGTGGAGTGACATTTAGTGGAGTCTCTGGAGAGAGTACATAGAGCTCAGCGCTGCAGCCATGTCTGCTCTACATTAAGGATAGTAAAACTAATAACGGCGAACAGTCCGTCTAATTCACTTATATAATCTAATGTATATAACAGCTCAGCGCTGGCAGAGGGCAGCATATTTCCCTGACATTGTTGGCCTGTGATGTAATATATTCACATTCTGAAGTATCGGATAAACTACCAGCTGTAGATGGAGCACGCCTATGGAATATTACATCTATATATCATAGCACATATTCCAAGTCACTGGAGCAGCCAGCAGAGGCGACGCCACACACACATATACACCGGGATATTCTTTTGCCAATTAAATTATTTGCTTTACACATATAAATGAGATGAAACATTGGAAAAAAGCAGATCTGGGGCGATAAATCTTTGATGTATGTATAACCCCACCTAGATGATCATAGCCTCTTCATTCAGATCATTCAGACCTAGTCACATCTCCCTACAAAATCAATGATCCTCTACGCATGAAATCAAACGGAAACCACGCGTACCCCATGATAGTCTATGGGGTCCACGGGTTTCCTAAGGTAATCGCTTTTTTATGTAGATTAGGTTTCTGTACGGCGGGTCCCCAAACAGAAACCCATGTGCAGATATGAACCGAGCCTTAGCTCTTAAGGGGGCCATTAGATTAATGTCGGCTGAACTGTCCAATTTTAGTGGGCTGTCTTACCATCTAATTTGTATGCAAGTGTCTCCTGGTATTGGGCGTGTTGGATTTCAATATTGTACCTAACTAGTAGCACACCACCAAATCCGGTCGGAGCTGCCAGATAAAGGAAAATTAAGACAGAATTGTAGGTATCGAGGTAACAGTTTTCTCTTTAAAGGGATTCTACCACTAAACCAAGATTTTTTCTAATTACCATGTCGGAATAGCCGTAAGAAAGGCTATTCATCTCTTACCTTTAAACGTGGTCTCCGCTGCAGCGTTCCTTAGAAATACTGGTTTTAACCGGAATGCAAATGAGTTCTCCACAGCAATGAGGGAGGTCCCGAGCGCTCAAACGGCGATGGGGGCGTCTCCACTGCTGCCCGAGAGCTCACTCCAGTGACGCCTCCATCTTCAGCTACAACCCCCCCTCTTCTGTCTTCAATCTTGGTCCAACCTCCGACGCCTGTGCAGTATGCTCCTGTATTGAACTACAAGAGCAAGAGCGGCCTCCCAAAAATGGCCGCCAGCGTACTGCGCAGGCGTCGGAAGTTGGACCGACAGAAGAAGACAGAAGAGGCGGGGTTGCAGCTGAAGATGGAGGCTTTGCTGGAGTGAGTTCTCGGGCAGCAGTGGGGACGCCCCCATCACCGTTTGAGCGCTGGGGCCCACCCTCATTGCTGCGGAGAACTCATTTGCATACCAATTATAACCGGTATTTCTAAGGAACGGCGCTGCGGAGACCACACCTAAAGGTAAGAGATGACTAGCCTTTCTTAAAGGGGTTGTCCCTTGTCGCATACTTACCCGTCTTCGTTCCTCTAAAATCTTCTGTCTTCCGGCTTTGTCTCGTCATTAGTGGGCGGGGTCACATATGCAAAGCCAAGCGGCGAGATGCCGCCGGCCCTGCGTGTGCGCTCATACACCAGTCTACCCTTCACAATGCGAATACAGACCTGACACCCTGCGGGTCTGTATTTGCATTGTGAAGGCTAGACTGGTGTATGAGCTTGCACGCAGGGCCGGCGGCATCTCGCCGCTTGGCTTTGCATATGTGACCCCGGAGCGGAACAGCATCACTTCTGCCGCTGCTGTCTTCATGCAGGGCAGAAGCATAGCGATGTGCCTGTGCCGGCGTCTAACAGTCCCCAGCATCCGCCTATTACAGCGGATGCCGGGGAGTTAGATGCCGGCACAGGTGAAGCCAGCAACATCGCTATGCTTCTGCCCTGCATGAAGACAGCAGCGGCAGAAGCGATGCTGTTATTCCGCTCCTCCGCCCCCCGCCCCGGAATAGCAGCATCGCTTCTGCCGCTGCTTGCTTCATGCAGGGCAGAAACATAGCGATGTTGCTGGCTTCACCTGTCCCTCAAAGGGTAAACTACCCCCCCCCCCTCCAGGCTCGCTCCGTGCACTTAGCCGCTCCTCCCTCCCCCCTGAGAGCAGGCAGACACATCACTTGACTCAGGAGCAGCTAGGTCAGGGCTGTGGCCACAAAAAAATGAATAAAGTGATATAGTGGCCAAACAAAGCAGTTTTGCTGAAGCATTGTATTTAGGAAAAGTCTTACATTCACATTTACAAGCATTATAGATAGGATCCTTGTGACGGGACAACCCCTTTAAGGCTATACCGACGTGGTAATTAGAAAAAATCTTGGTTTAGTGGTAGAATCCCTTTAAGGGGGCTACAAAGGATTCGAAAAACATGGATGCTTTCTTACAAAAACACTGCCTCTCCTGACATCAGGTTGAGTGTAGCTCTGCACAATTCAGTGGACAAAGCTGATGCACTTTCCAGCAGCAAACAACCACATTTTTCTAATCCCATACAACCTCTTTAAAGAGATGCTTTGGAGGGGACTAGAGGAGGCACAAGGAGACTTTATGTTTCACTTCTGGAGTTTTTCCTTAAATTATGAACAGAATTTGCAGATTGTGGTTACTTTTGTGCGACTAACTAGATGTTACTGATATATTTATCTTCCTCTGGACAGTCAGAGCGTGTGAAATCTGTGTGTGCCGGAGAGTGGGAGGATTCGCTTGACCTTTGGGGTTTTCCACTTTAATGACAGAAATATGAAATATAATTTTTAGTCCTATGTATAGTGCTGAGTGTGTAGGAGGGATGTGTGTGGTCCGCACATGGCTTGTATGTACAGCTGATTATTATTGTAAGTTACATATCAGCACCTATTATACTATAGTATGTACTGGCAAATGCCCAGAAAATTTTAGGATATTTTAGGAATTAATACGTTAGGAGTTGGAGTTTATTCTCACTTTTAATCCATTAAGGAATACCAATTCCTTAATTTGTTGTTATTGTAGTCTCTTGAAATCCTCTGTGCTTCTAAGGGGTATATCATTCCTTCTCATATCTGCCAGCATTGTCTATCTTGTCTCTCTCCACACATAATCACATTGGTGGACAGGTCACTGCCTCCTCCAATTTCAGCACACTCATCAAAATTATTGCTCCTGTTAGCAAAAGTAGTGAAGGGCACCCAAGAGGATTTCAAAGGGAATTATGTAATGCTCTATTTCCCTTGAGATGGAGCAGCAATGGCACTGAACGCTTGCTGTCAGGTTATCCTGCAGTTTACAGAAAATCCCTGATGGCCTAAGCAGTGAAACCAACAATGATCATTTTTTGGGGGGGATGTACTTCTCACGTTAAAGGAGAACTTACATTTGTCAAGTAACTTTTTAAATACATTACTTATCCTGTACTGATCCTGAGTTACATCCTGTATTATACTCCAGAGCTGCACTCACTATTCTGCTGGTACAGTCACTGTGTACATACATTACATTACTTATCCTGTACTGATCCTGAGTTACATCCTGTATTATACTCCAGAGCTGCACTCACTATTCTGCTGGTGTAGTCATGTGTACATACATTACATTACTTATCCTGTACTGATCCTGAGTTACATCCTGTATTATACTCCAGAGCTGCACTCACTTTTCTGCTGGTGCAGTCACTGTGTACATACATTACGTGACTTCTCCTGTACTGATCCTGAGTTACATCCTGTATTATACTCCAGAGCTGCACTCACTTTTCTGCTGGTGCAGTCACTGTGTACATACATTACATTACTTATCCTGTACTGATCCTGAGTTACATCTTGTGTTATACTCCAGAGCTGCACTTATAACTTTTTTCTATATTACATTACTGTACAGTGCTGCAGAATACCCTACAGCTACTGCACAGCAAAACATACATAGGGGCTTTACGAGGAGATATAAAAGATTCCACATTATTTCAGCATTACCTGAGTTGGCTCCGGTGGTTACATTTCCTTCCAAGAATTTGCGGTGCCTTCTTTCTTTTCTACTGCTGACACCTGACAGCATTTGTTATCCATGTGTATCAATAAAGATGGAAATATTTTGATACTTTCTCATTACATTACAATACACATGATATCATTGTAATAACAGTCCACATTGTGCTAACTTTAGCCCTGTTTCCCCTCTGCCTTTGATGGTGTACAGCATTGAGCCCACGCTCTCAGTTTTGTTGTTTACTGTTCCTGACTTTGCCGCATATTGTGACCATTAGTTTTACATTGTTAATACTCTGATTCTAGCTCTTGTCATAAAAAGAGATGAAAGCAATGGTGTTGTTGGCTCAGAGACACAGGAAAACCGCCATGATAAAGGGGAGGCTCAGGAGAAATCTTTGATATTAGTGCAATTTGCAGACCATATGTTTGCTTGAGATTGAAAAGAGTTTACTTTATATCATGTTTATATACAGCATATGCGTTTTCATAAAAAAACAGGTAAAAGAATTGAACACACATTTACACTGTGTTCCAAATTATTATGCAAAAAATATTTTCACATATTTTCAAAAATTACTTATATGGATTGCAGTCATTGTAATTTTCCAGTCATCAACTATTAGAGTACAATTGAAAGGTTTTTGAAAAAACTGCCTATGATAACATATCATTTGCCTATGATAGTATATTTTAATTTAAAAAAAAAACAAAATGCACTCAAAATGCATGTTCTAAATTATGCACAGCAGAGTTTTCAACCTTTTTATTTTTATAAAGAACAAAAAAATGGTCATTTGTGAAATTATAAGTATTAGCAGGTTATTACAAACTGAAATCAAACAGTTTTCAAGTCAAAACTTTATTCTAGGTGATGTTACATTTGCACATAGGACCCCTTGTTGGAAAGGAGCTTCTGAACTCTCTTGTCCATTGAATTTGTCAGGTTTTGGATGGTTTCTGCTTCAATTGTTTAGCATGAGGACTGAATACCCTCCCAGAGCTGTTGCTTACATGTTCTCAATGGGGTTGAGGTCAGGGGAGCATGGGGGCCACACCATAAGTCTGTCCCCTTTTATGTCCATAGCAGCCAGAGATGCAGATGTGTTATTTGCAGCATGAGACATTGGTGCATTATCACGCATAAAAATGATCTTGCTGCGGAATGCACGGTTCTTCTTCTTGAAACATGGCAGGAAGTGCCGTTTGAGAAACTCCACATACATTATGGAGTTCATCTTTACCCCTTCAGGGATCCTAAAGGGGCCGACAATCTCTCCTCATCATTCCAGCCCAAAACATTACTCCACCTCCTCCTTGTTGGCGCCGTAGCCGTATTTGCATGGGGCGTCCATCAACCAGCCATCCTCCACTCCATCCATCTGGACCATCGAGCGTTGCACGGCACTCATCGGTGAACAAAACAGTTTTGAAGTCAGTCTTCATGTATTGTTTGGCCCACTGGAGCTGTTTCTGCTTGTGTGCAATGGATAGAGGAGGTCGACAGGATGGCTTATGCACAGCTGCAATCCTCTGAAGGACCCTGCATCTTGTTGTTCGGGGGACGTTGGAGGCACCAGCAGCTTCAAAAACGTGTCTGCTGCTATGACAAGACATTTTTGCAGATGTTCTTTTAACCTGATGTAATTGTCTGTTGGAAAGAGTCCTCAATTTTCCCTTATCAGCACGCACACGTGTGTGCTGTGAATCAGCTACATACTTCTTGATTGTGCGATGATCACGATGAAGTGTCTTGGCAATGTTGATTGTAGTCATTCCTTGACCTAAATACTCCACAATTTGTTGCTTCTCAGCAGCCGACACATCCTTTTTCTTTCCCATTTTGGCAGAAAATGTAGGCTGCTTAATAATGTGGGACAGCCTTCTTAAGTATTCTTGCCTTTAATTGGACACACCTGCCAAACTAATTAGCACAGGCGTCTGCAATTGCTTTCAGTGATATAAAGAGCCCTGACACACATCACCATCAATGAGTTTAACTGACAAACAAAAATATTCTTACCTTATCTGTAACATCTCTGCGCCACCCTCTGCTCGCATGCTGCGGCGCAGGAGGCATGTGCAGTTTGATAATTTGCTTAGAGTTTTTAGTTGCACTGTGTGAACACGGCTCTAGTTCTGTAATTGAATTTGTACCACACCCGTCTTCTGCCCTTGTTGCCTCTGTCCATTAAGTGGTTAATTTTTGCCTTGCCCTGTGATTGTCAGCCTGCCTTCCTATCAGGTTCTAGAGAAGAGTAGGATCAGGGATCCGCGCTTAAAGGTCGTAAAAAGTATAGGTCCAGGTTCACTTTAGTTTTGAATGGAAAGTTTTTAATAGGATAAAACAGTAGGCACAACGCGTTTCGGATTACATGAAATCCTTTTTTAAGTGCAAAGAATCACAGGTCCACATCGGGCGGGATGCATGATCCTACTCTTCTCTTCTACCTCTCCCGGTCTTCCCAGACGGAACCGCTGCCACTCTTACCTGGCTCATCTTGCAATGTGGATACTGGTGTTGTGACTATATCACAACCCCTTCAGGTGAGAGGCTATATTGGTCGTCTTTCTCCTATAATATAAGGCTTAATTTCCTTCTAAAAGTGATACTGCACTTAGAGCGCTCGGTGTCTTTGTTTTTATTTTATGCTCCTATCAGGTTCTGGGCGGGTTCCTCCTTATTTAGTCTTGGCTTACATTCACACTGGTGCTTGCTATTGCCTTGTGCGTACTTGCTTTTTTCTGTCGCTGTTATTACTTTTATTCTAATACTTTAACTCAGGCTTTCCCTACTGACTATTCTTTTGGACTTCGATTTGGCACTGCATTGCTCGACTGTTACCGAACCCTGGCTAGCTGACCTCCCTTTGTTGTTCGTCTTGTCTGCGTTTTGTTTATCACATATATAGGTAGGGATTGCCTTCGAGTTGCCGCCTATTACGTAGGATAGGGCCTGGCAATAGGAAGGGACAGTGGGGGGCTTCAGCTTAGGGCTCACTGTCTATTGTTTCCAGGGTTTCCAGCAGCTACTGGGGAATTGTTGTCATCTAAGCAATTCCCTAACATTATCACTCCTAAACACTGTTTGCATAATAATGTGGAACACGGTGTAAAGGAGTACTAAACATAAAATTTACCAAAAACAGTTTCAAAAATTATCCCAGCACTTCTCCCCTCATCTCCCCGCTAACACGGAGAAAGATGTATAATATATATGAAGAATATTCTGTGTGTCTCAGAAGATCAGTCATGTCCTGCTCCCTCCACCTCACAGTCCTTTATGTGGCTGTAAGACAACTGGCTGTAGCCCCCCCTCCTTCCCGATTATTAAACTCTGCCTGTCTACAGACAAAGATGGAGCAGAACATCAGAAGACTAAACCCCGTGTTCTACAAGACTGTCACTGTCAATCAGAAAATGAAGCACGCTGACAATCAGGGAGGACAGCCAAATTTCCTTAGGACAGGTCATTAACTGAAGGTCCATGGGAGTCTAAGACCCAGGACCCTTACAGATCAGCTTTTTGAAACAACTTCACAGGTCATGTGATGTCACATTCATCAGTCACATGGCCTGATCACAGAACAGTCCCATTTTAGCAAATAGTGCCACTATACAATGTGTGGCACTGTGTTTGGTAAAGCGAAGAGACTTCAGCAATCACCCCAACACTGCAGCCTCTTCATACAACCGATCAGCCTGGGGTCCGGGTGTCAGACCCCTGTTATTCTTTAATGGGCAACCTAGCCTACAGATCGGTGAACAATTATAAAGCCTGAAAATCCCCTTTAAGAGTTTGAATGAAGTGGTCACTCATACACCCTTAATTTTGGGAGA
Source organism: Leptodactylus fuscus (assembly GCF_031893055.1). Classification (NCBI taxonomy): domain Eukaryota; kingdom Metazoa; phylum Chordata; class Amphibia; order Anura; family Leptodactylidae; genus Leptodactylus; species Leptodactylus fuscus. The sequence goes on along the minus strand of NC_134275.1, from coordinate 43,236,340 downwards.
CCCTTCTTTACAAATAAATCAGTAATAAAATTTTACTTTATGGAAATTTCAAGATTTCAGCACTTTAGGGGTAAAAATGTAAGATGTTTTGGTTTTCTGTTAGGATTCAGTTTACATGATGTTTTATTTTTGTCCTAGCATCACTTACAGCCAAGCCAGTGAGTCAGGTAAATCCATTAGTGTGTTATTCTGCTGGTCCTCCCGGCCCCAGCAGTGCAGTGACTCACTCCTGATATATTTCCATCCTCACTTATGTGTTATAAGGATGTTTGGAAAAAATCTATATTTTATTCACGTGTCTATAACTCTCTATTAAAAACCTTTAGGCTTTTATATACAATGATTTGTTGGTTTACATGTGTGGTTTTGGCCTGTAGCCACAAGATGGATTTTAGTTTTCTCTTCATACATGTTGTGCATTGTAAACCATTACGTGTCTGGCAGATGTGATGCTGAGTCAGGACAGCCGGGATTACTGGGATCCGATATCTTTATTATTAAAGAGGAAATCCACCAAAAAGTGAATGAAAAGTAAGAATAATAAGTACTTGACCTTAAAGGGGTTATTTACTTTGGATGTTCCCTGTTTGTTATAAGGGTCCCCCAAGCTGCTCAAAGGGGGACCTCCATCTATCAGCTGCAACAAGTGAACAGCACCACCACAGGGCAAATGAAGCATTACATGGTGTCCACTAAAGTCATTGTAATCAGGGATGTACCACAGATTCTCCTGAAGGGGTTACAGATCAGTCCAAGATGAGTAGAAGAAATTGAAAAAGTAGTGAACACAACATGGTTATTCACAAAAAAAAATACGAAAAAAACCCCAGACATGTGATTGTCTCCATTCACTATAATGGGTCCTTTCTGTCTGTGCTGTACTTTGGGTTTTTTTTGAGCGACACCACATGGAGACAAAAAAAGGTTGCGTGAAAGAGCACTCATTCACAAGTATCACTAGTTTTTGCTTTTGCAGTGATTTCTTTCTCCAGAATTGTGGCCAAGCCTACGAACCATTTTCCTGTGTTTTCAGAAAAATTGCAACAAAAACTCTTGATGTATAAATAACATTACAGTGAACAAGGAAGAACACAGGCAGAATGGGTAGAATTCATTAATCCCTCTACCCAGTTTTCAGGCAGAGGGGGATGCAAAGCCCATTCTTCCACCAAACCCGCTCCACAATCACACCTTCTGTGCATCGCTCACCACATTGTGTTTATGTGGGGGAATCGGGCCAGGGTGAGGACACCTCAGAACGACGCATTCATTATAACTCTCTCCAGTTTTTTGGTGTAAATTATAATGGAAATTTAGGCCAGTTCATAATTGGTGTAGGTCTCTATTCAGACCCTCTTCAGAAAGCAGTCATGCCCTGCTCCAGTCAAGGCCTTTCTAAAGACTGGAGTACTAAACACCAGTATTAATAAATCTGTCCCACAGTGCTGTGTCTGCATCCTATCTTTTATTAGTGTTTTAATCCATATGATTGATCAGAACAACAGACTTACAGTATATACATCATCGAGGAAATACAGTATATTATATAGACCAGAAAAAAAGCCAGGACCCCACGTTGCAAAACACGCAGCATTGTGGCTGCGGTTTTACATTATCTGCAAAGTACATGGGAATCTTGCTAGTGCCATCCACATATTGCAGAAAAAAAATCTGCAGTGGAAAAGCTGAAAATCGCAGCCTGTCAATTATACCTCCGGTGTTTTCCATGTATGTATAATAGGTACAGAATGCACTTAGGACTTTCACAGAAACTCTGCTGACTTTCTGTTGAAAACTGTGTGTTTCCACCGCAGAATTTTGCACAGCATTTTTTGGCTGCAGCTTGCTACATGGGGCCATAGCCTAAAGTGGTGTTTTTTACGTTTGCTTTCTGAGCAAAAGTGTGCATCGGGATTGCATGTGTTTCAGGTGACTATATACAGGCGTTGGAATATTTCTAGCTCGTACAACCTCCATATTGATACTCGAAGGAGGGTCCTGGGATACAATTAATGACAGAATACTTGGAGTGCGGCCATTTACACTGTATTACACAGCACCAGAGTTTATTTAATTCCCAAACACCCCATTATTTTTTTTCCCAGAGTTTATCCAGAATAGTTTTGTGTTCTGCTGTAGATTCAGCTTTGCTCCCCTCTCCCAGCCACAAAACCGATTACAGATAGTTTGGGAAGCTAAAACAATCTTGCAGGGCTCTGGTGATGACGGAGTTATGACTCACACTATAGAATAATATCATAAATCATCCTGTGAGGTGTTATTCTGCCCCGTTTACATTCTGGTAACGGAAGAAGACTTAAGTGGTTATTACCTCTGTGAAATCTCAGCTTGTATGGAGGGTGGTGTAACCATAGACAAATATCCTTGGATCTCCTGCTAGGGGATGAGCCAGGTGTAGGGGATTGTATAGGAAATCTGCAGCTAATGTAATATTAAATACCTCTTTATTTTCCACCACCATATTCAGCCATGGGCTACTCGCGAGGGGATGACTATGCAGGGCACTGGCATTCCATCATGGATTTCCGCTGCTAAGATCTATGGGCCTAACAGCAAGGAATCTCAAGCCACGGGATCCGTGGAAAGATCAAGCAGGACGCCTATTTTTTCAGCATTCGGTTGCAATGTCTGCCATTGATTGAAAACAATGGAGGAAAATTCTGGGTGGACAATGTAGGGCTTTAGCATTAGGTTGAGGCCCATGTAGCATAAATGCCACGATTTGGCTGTGGCGGAACGAGACGTAAGGAAACACACATTTCACAGTACCTGCAAAGTGAATTGGATTCTGGCTAATCTCATCCACATATTACAGAAAAAAAACATCCGCAATTTCAAAAAACATTGGGTTTTTGCAAATCGCTGCATGTCAATTATACCTTCAGAAACGTTATTTTCTATATAGGTATAAATGAAGCAGAACGTCCGCAGATGAAAACTCTGCAGACTTTCTGTGAAAAGCATTGCATAAAATAAACAAAGCGCTTTTTGGCTGCGGCTCACTTACGTGGGACCTTGGCCTAAAACTGGTCCACGCAGGATGAAGATGTCCCAAATGTGTGATTTGGCTCATCCAGCTAGACATGTTAGACATTTTTCTTTATGCCAATACTTTGTTAGCTTATTTTACACCAATATTTTGCACCCTATGGTAGCGGGGGCCTGTTGGGACACCCTGCATAGGCTGTCCTGCCCCTGTTGCTTCTTCAATCATCCCCTCGGGACCAAGAAAGCAGGGGAGCGAGGAGAGATAAGTAGCAGTGTTTTTATTATTATATTTGTGTAGTAGGAGGGGGATATTGAACTGTGGGGACTTCAGAGGGACTTTAACCCTTTCCTGAGTGGCAATTTAGAGGACGTATGTAAGAGGACAGAGGATGTATGTAATATGTCCTTGCTACTAATGACAATTTCTCAGGATTGGTTAGGGCTATGAAGATTATCTTGGATGAAGATACTTTGGTCCATGTTATCCCCTTTGCTATCAATCAGAGAGCATACAATACTTTTGCTGTCTGATTGTTAAATATGTTAGATAATGCAATAGCCCTCTGATCCTAATCACAAGGGGTATTCTTATGTAATACCCCTCTGAACATAACCAAGAAGTTTTTTGGCGCTGTGACCCAAATGTTTACCATTGAATCACAGTGCTAAAAGAGTCACACCAAACACTTACAAACACATACACAAAGTCATCAATAAGGTTTACATTTTTTCACTGTCCCTGTCCTGTCTATACCTGACCCTTATAGAGTCAAATACACCGACCGCCTCTCTAGTGATTTCCGTTACATGCTAAAATAATAGCAATAATGATTATTACTAGAGATAAATGTAGAAAAAATTTCTGACAGTCAGAAAAGTTCCATCAGCCAAATAACACATTGTCACCCATTGAATGTCATCATATACTGTAAAATCCCAGATGGGTATAAAGGGGGGGCCCACTCATGTAAGCTTTGTACTGAGCACACCAATGCGTTAAAATGGCCCTGCTAGTGTTAATCTTTCCATGACAGTTTGCACAAAAGTGGCATTTTCTCCATTTTTTTGACCTGCTCACCACATTAGAGAAAAATGGGCAGAGATCAAGGCAGGAAAGGGAGACCTCAGCCCTTCTGATTTACTATAACTCATTATCTATGTCTGTTCTTGACAAGTGTAGATTTAATTTCTGACACCCTGGACCTTCTGAGATAAACCAGAATTATCAGGAAGACAGAGACTCTAAGGCTGAGTGCACACGGGGTATTTTGGTCAGGATTTTGAGGCCGAATTAGCCTCAAAATCCTGCCCAAAAAAACGGCTCCCGTTCAAATGGCAACATGCTCATTCTTCAGGCAGATTCGCCTCCCGACTAGGCCCATTCATTCAGGCCTAATCCGGATCAGAGTGCCGCGACTGGATATCAAGTCGCGGCTACCCGTATTCTGGACCAGACACCTGAAACGGCCTCCAAGTCAAATTCCGGTCCAAAATACCCCGTCTGAACCCAGCCTTAGGGTAAGTTCACACAGGAGTTTTTTGGACCGGATTTTGAGGCCGAGGCCACCTCAGAATCCGGTCAAAAAAAATGGCTAGCCGCGACTGGATGCCAGTGTAGTGCATACAGTGCACCAGCATCCAGTCGCGGCCTTCCGCTCCAGATTAGGCCCAAATGAATGGGCCTAGTCAGGAGGGAGTGTCACGAGGCAGATGTCTGCAGCCAAATCAACCACAGAATCCGCCTCAAGAAAGGGCAAGGAAATGACCAGCTCCCATTGAAGTGAACGGGAGGCGGTTTTTTGAGCCGGATTTTGATGTGGATTCTGCGTCAAAATGCAGTCCAAAAAACCCCATCTGAACCCGGCCTTAATAACCCTGGCATATCTGCCCCAATTCTCTCAATATTAAGACTAGCACAAAATTCATCGGTTTTATTGAATTCCGCCCACTCAGTTAACAAATTATAATAAATCTTGTGAATTTTAGTGTGCATTCACACAGAGTTTTGTGGCGCTGATTTTGCCACAATAACTCGAGTAAAGAATCAGCTCTGAAAAAAAGACTCTCATTGACTACAATGGGTTCTATATTCCGCGTGGAAAATGGAGCCTATTGTAGTCAATGGGAGTCTTTTTTTTTCAGCGCTGATTCTTTACTCAAGTTATTCTGGCAAAATCAGCGCCACAAAACTCTGTGTAAATGCACACTTACACTGCCACAGCTGGCCCACGTTTCTTAAACTTTTTAAGGCTACAGAATCTCATTCACTTTGCTGGCACTGTAAAATACACCTCTTTCTTTACTGCGTTGCCCCATCATGGAGCCTTTCCTAAAGATATCTAACGAAGGAGTAAAAAGTATCTGAAAAACAAACATTAGAAGCGCAGCATATATGCCAGTTCTTAGGGTGTATTCACATGCTGCAGATTTGTTATAGAAAATTCTGCAACTGTCCAATTGACCTGAATAGGGTGAGCAGAAATCTGTGTGTCTGCTGCAAATCAAAACCCCATTCAGATCAAGAAAATTGATTTTAAGTCACAATAATTTCTGTGCCATACCTGCTGTGTGTGAATATACCTTTAGGATGACCAAACATGCATATGTTCTGAATCGGTAGAAGGGAAAAGGTTTCTGCCGCACACCTCTGATGGCGGCTCATTTCACCTGAGGGCAAAGAATAAAACCAGAACTTTCTCTCCCCAATATCAGGGGTCCCCATTTCTTTTATGGATGGGCCAACTGAATTTGGTAGGTTTGGCTGATATTCTAATGGGTATGGTTAGTTTTATTCTCTATCAACCCCCTTCATCAGTGGCAGTGCATATAACGCAAAGGCCCCACGTAGCAAGACAAAGCCAGAATCCCATCCATTTTGCAAGGACTGTAAAACGTTATGTTTTTTGCTGCACTCTTTGTGCTGCAGCAAGATCACGGTATTTACGCTACGGGCGGCTCCAGGCTAAGACAGGAAATTTTTGAAAGAGGATGAGACTTCTTCACTACTGTCCCTGACAGGTGAGGGTTGTATAAAACAGTCCAATTTGTGGTTGCTAGCAGTGTTGAGCGAGTAGTATTCGACCGAATACCTCGCTGGCGTAGGAATGTGTGTAATCGGCCGAACACCAAGGGGTTAAACGCATCGAATATTCAAAGCATTTAACCCCTTGGTGTTTGGTGGATTACACGCATTCCTATGCCGGCGAGGTATTTGTTTTAATACTACTCGCTCAACACTAGTTGCCAGCACTGTAATCTCCCAAATTTACTGCACTTTTGTGGGCAGGGCCAGTGAATACCCCTGGGCTGAGGTTCCCTGTCCTGTAACATTTATTGGCATTTCCCAATGATGCCAGCACCTGACGACAATTCAATGTGTATAGTGACAATAGATTCAGCCTTTTAGCATTGTTTTCTTTGTTCCTGTTACTTTCTTTACATGTATTGTTTCTTTCTTTTTTTGTGTTTCATCTATCATTTATCTGTTTTTACTTGCTCATTGCCAAATGCTTCATTCCCCCAGTGATCCGCCCCATCATTGAACATTTTCCCAGGAAAAGCACAAAACAAGATGCAGATCAAATTCCACAGAAATGGGGAAAGATGTTGGCAGCCAAGCGACATTTATTTGATATTGTTCATTCGGGAAAATGTCATTGGTGAGCAGCTGAAAAAGCAGTTTATATAATCAGAGAAATTGCAGTATGAGCCCAATAGGTCTCCTAAGTCATCCAGAAATATCCCATGGTCATGGTCATTGTGGTGCAAATCATGTATCAAGTCTGCAGAATACTGGTGGACTGGCTCCAATGACATTTTAAGCCATGTCTAAGGGAAATTGCCATTCATACAAGCATTTATTTTATCAGTCTGGTCCTTGCTGTTCTTCCTCTTGGTAACCCCCTCTGAAACTACATAGTGTCTTTAGCTAAAAAAAAATCTTCAATCTTGTGCTTGGTCCCAGTCATCATCTTCATAACCTTGGCTTTGTACTTGTAAGAACTGTGGTCCCCTCATTCTCAGGATGTGCAGGGACCCAGAGTTTAGCCTCCCACTGATCATACAGCATATTGTAGCAAGACCCCGACTGTAAGGCTCCATGCACATTTACCTGAAAATGCAGATAAAGTACAGACCCAGTCATTTCTATGGGCCCATACACACATCTGTAGATTTTGCTGCTGTGTGTCTGGACCTTACTGAAGAGCTGAAAAATATGGAGCTGGCCCTATACTTGCACGTATTTGCAGATCTTCCCATTCATTTCATTGTATGGGTAAGTGTAAACCACGGATGACACACAGATACCGTGCTGTTTTTACTGATCTATACACTGCACACGATCATGTGCATGAGGCCTAACCCCTGACAGCCCATCTGTGCCCATCTCTGTCATGGTATGTTTTCACTCAAAATAAGCGGTGCCAGAGGTCGCTAACATCTGCTTGTCTCCTTCTCTTTATTGAAATACTAGCCTCTGCCCGCGACTTTGTCTGCGTGTTGTTGGCGTTGATGATCCGCCTATATTCAGCAAATTGCTGCCGTCGATGGTTTGCCTGCCCTGGCATTTCGGCAGCTCTTAAGCTGTCCTGTTGCTGAACTTGTTCCTCACACCATACCTGTGATTGTTCCGGCATCACAGCAGCTCACTGGGAAGCCATATTATGAGCGTGTTGTTGGCGTTGATAATCCACATGCTCCAGCATTTCGGCATCTGTCGAGCCGGCCTGCCACTAAACTCATTCCTTGCACTGTGCCCGTGATTATTCCGGCATCTCAGCAGCTCGCTGGATCGCCATATAATGAGCGTATTTTTGGCATTGATGATCTCCCTCAGCTCCACTTGAGGAGAATTCGTTGACTTCTGGCTACCTTCATAGTTCTCGTTGTTTTAGAATTTTGCAACAAATTAGATTTTCTTTTTCCCGGCATGTTTAAAAGTAGCAAACTGTTAATTTGGATTAAAGGTGTTTTCCCATCCAGTGTGTCAGCATGTTGCCTGGAGCTGATCAGATAATATGCAAATGCGGGTACACAATCTACTGAGGGTTAGCTGAGTGTTTACAAAGAGAGAGAACAGACCTGGCTTTATCAGAACCTGAGATAAGCTGCTGCAAGAGCAGTATAATATAGTATGTTAACATAAATTCATAACAGTCATGAAGCCATGTTATTTACAAGGATAAAAAGTAGCCTATGTTTTAATCGAGGTTACAATCTATCTATGTGCAAAATTTCATTCAAATCCGTTTTTGCGTGATTGAGGAACAAACATCCACACACACAAACATCCAAATACACAAACTTTCACATTTATAATATTAGTAGGATTGTGCTCATTTGGCTGGGACACAACAGCTAGCTCACAGTAGCCATATTGGATAATATTCTACATGTGAGGGCTCTGAGTTATTTCCATAGGGGGCCTCATCATAGTGGATATGTAACGCAGCAAGAGTGAGATAATTCCTGTAAGGAGACTCCATTTATAAGGCGACAGAGACACAATTCTAATCAGACTCCACTCAGCAGACCATGAAAGGCTGGCGGCCCATGGTAAAATACTAGGCTCTCTGAAGATAAGAGGGTAATATGTAGCACTTTCCCCTTATCTGCAGCAGATTCTACTGCAAAACAAATATTACAAAGTAACTTCAACTATTTCAGGGACCGGCCACCAAAAAACCATTCACCAGCCTGGTCATGTACACACAGGCGGAGGCATAACTAAAAGCGTCTGAACCCCCATGCAAAATCTGTATCAGGGCCTCCAAATACCGTATCCTTTCTATAATACCGGTGAGGCCTTTGGGTTAGCTCATCCTTCAGGGACTAGTGACGACTCCTGTCTCTACAGCTAGGTCCCTATACACAGGAACTTCCCCCATCCAAATCCAGTATATAGCTGGATTACCATACAGTGTTTAAATAATAGTGATATATAGTATGTTAAAAGTACTGCAACTATAAAGGACGATACATAGATATTTCCACCATGCAATGCTCCAATAATAGTGCTATATAGTAGATTAAAAGTACTATAACTATATAAGACAGTACAAAGATATTACCATAATACAGTGCTCAATTCATAGAACTATCTAAGGGCAAAAAATTTAAATAGACTCAGAAAGGGTTAAACGCAAAAAGAAAGTTATACTCTCTTGGCCAATCCCCATGGTTCCTTTTCCGATGCTTACCAGGTCCCCACTGATCTGCATGTCTTAAACCTATTGCACACAACGGTGTGCTCACCGGCTCATGTCATCCGTCTGCCGCTCGTGCATCTGTCGTGCTTCTGATGCCCCTTTCATTCAATGAATAGGAGCCATGAAAGCCGGGCCACAAAATCGAACAGGAATAGGACTTGCTCCATATTTTGTGACCTGGACTGTCAGCCCGCACACGTGACCATGTAAATCATGGTCATGTGTACGGCCCATAGAAATAAATTGGTCAGTGTGCTATACAGGAAAAACCTTTATAGAACACTGACCATTCACATGGTCGTCTGCAAGGGGGATTAGTCCTATCAGCCAGAAAATGCCTGCTCAGTCACTCTCCCCAGCGGTGACTTACCCCAGCCTGTGACTTTCTGAGCTGCCATGTCCTGTGTATGTAGAAGGGAACCAGTAACTAGAGACCAGCAGGTACCCGAATTGAAATAGGAGTGGTAGGATTAGTGAGGTGACTAGCATTGATTGATTTCCCTTCCCCTAGACAACCCCTTTAATACCCTCATAGAATGCCTAAAGCGAAATTCCATATAAAAAATAAACAGTCCTATAATTATATAGGACTTTTCATAGATATGACCACCAAACAGTGCACAGGTAATAGTGTTGTAAACATGTCTAGCCACTACTAAGAAGATGTTATACAGAATTACAACTTTCGACAAGAGTCAAGGTTCACTCGACCATCGTTTGTGAGAGACAACTTTCTGTACATTAAGACATTGGTCCATGTATGTTGGGGTTTGGCAATACTCCACATTCTTTAAATCAAACCAGTATTTGGCTATAAACCATCCAGAGTGTTTGTAGAGGACATTTGCAAAACACAACAGATCTAAGATAGCTGCTAATTGTATCATGGAACAGTTGACCAACACTACGGCCTCGCCACACCCTGTAGCCATCTGATGTGTAAACCTGCTCCATATGTCTGTACTTGTGTTTCGGTTATAAGAACATTTTTGGCTCCTTTACAGGAGAAAGTACAGAGTGGAGAAAGAATTTGCTTACAAGGTGATTGAAATGAACATGACGTGAACAATCTGCTGTGAAAGGCCTTCAAGGATGAGGGCCATTGGTCCAGGCGTCAATACACCTTTATGGGTCAGACTCAGAACCAAATGGCAGAAAATCACAAATTGTTGAATATCTTGCTTTTTTCCTGCATAATATTTTGTTTGAATGGTAGGAACATGTTGGCACCGGGTCCAGTGACTACAATGGTGCACAAGATTATCATGATGCATGACATTCTTGAGATTCGAGACTTTGCGTATTTCAAAGCCAAAAGCATGAAATATGGGATCTTTTGTAATTGGATTAGATTGGCAACTGCCTGCAAAGTAACCATTAACTAGGAATGCTGGTGTAAACTATCCTACACCACAGGAATATTGCTATAAACTCCTTTACTTCCCTAGACCATCAGGAGTACTGTTATAAACTCCCTTATTGCCCTAGACCACCAGGAATATAACTGTATACTCCAATACTGCCCTAGGCTACCAAGAACACTGGTATAAACTCTTTTAGGCCGGGTTCACACAGGGTTTTTTTGGACTGGATTTTGAGGCGGAGGCCTCAGAATCCAGTCCAAAAAATGGCTAGCTGCGACTGAATGTCGGCGCACCTGCCGCACTGCATACAGTGCACCGGCATACAGTCGAGGCATTCCACTCCGGATTAGGCCCAAATGAATGGGCCTAGTCGGGAGGGAGTGTTGTACCGCGGACGTCTACTGCTGATACAGCCATGGATTCCGCCTCAAGAAAGAGCATGTCACTTCTGTTTTCCACGAGCAGCAACAAACCGCTTGCAGAAAAAGGAACCCATTGAATTCAATGGAAGGCGGTTTTTTGAGCCGGATTCAGACTTGGATTCCGCGTCAAAGTCTGGCCCAAAAAACCCCATGTGAACTCGGCCTCACTGGCCTAGACCATCAGGAATAATGGTAAAAACTCCCTTATTAACCTAGAACACTGTGAACACTAGTAGACAAGAATACTGGTAAAAACTTCCTTGCTTCCCTGGTATAAACTCCTCTAGGCTACATCTATGCTGTAATTGACCCTATCACTGCCACATATTAACCTTTTAACATACCTCCCAACTTTTGAAGAACTGAAAGAGGGACAAAATGTGTGGCGCGCGTAGTGCGCCCCGGCAAATTTAGCCCCGCCCACTTTTGTGTTGACTCCGCCCACTCGTTAATTTTTCATGTGCCCGCACACAGTATAATCCTCCTACAGTCACCCTAAAATTATATGTCCCCCCTCTATCTCTCCCCCAGTTTCATATACACCCTTCATCTGCCCCCAGTTTCATGTCCCTCCATCTCTGCCCCCAGATTCATGTCCTCTCCATCTCTGCCCCAAGATTCATGTCCCCACATCTCTGCCCCCAGATTCATGTCCACTCCATCTCTGCCCCCAGATTCATTAAACTTACCTTCTCCTCCGCTCCCTCGCCGCTCTCTGCCCGCCTCTCTCGCTGACACATGCGGCTGAAGGAAGGAGCTGACACAGGTCAGCTCCTCGCTTCGCCGCTGCCCGCCTCTCTCGCTGACACATGCGGCTGAAGCGAGGAGCTGACCTGTGTCAGCTCCTCGCTTCGCCGCTGACGCCGGCTCCTGGCTTGTACATCGCGTCTACAAGCCAGGAGCCGGCAGCAGCGGCGAAGCGAGGATCTGACACAGGTCAGATCCTTGCTTCAGCCGCATGTGTCAGGGAGAGAGGCGGGAAGCGAGGAGCTGACCTGTGTCAGCTCCTTGCTTCAGCCGCATATGTGTTCAACTCAGATCTGCGTCCTCTGGACGCAGATCTGAGTTGAAATCGGGACATACCTCCCTCCAACCGGGACCGCGGGACATGTCACCCAAATCGTGACTGTCCCGCGGAAATCGGGACGGTTGGGAGGTATGCTTTTAATGCCCAGTACCACTCCGTATTGACATTAAACCTTTCTCTGGCTTTGATCACCAGAGACTAAATAAGCTTTATCACTATAGTCCACCAAAGATGATGGCATTAACCTCTTCACTGCCCTACAGGCATAGAGACATTAACTCCATCTGTACCATAGACCATCAGGAATATAGGTGGTAACCCCTCTGTTGAAGACCACCATGGGTACAGACATTAACCCATTCACTGCTCTAGATCAGCATGGATGCAGATGTTTACTGTGCAGGACTAGGATTTAGGTATATACTGTTAGCCTCAATGCTATGTGTCCTGTATCTCTGGCTTAGGCCACTGTATGTATTCTGTATTGCCCAATTTAGAGGGAACACTACCCTCCTGCATACTTAAAGAGAACATTGTCCATTAGACCAGGGTTGCTCCAATAGGACAGCAAAAGTCACTTTACATTAGCTTGGCACTAAATGGTCTTCACTACAATATACTGTATATGGATGAAATGATCTAGCCAATAGAATTGCTCATGTAAAACAATATTTGGACAGTATACTCCATACATGTCTATTGTTCATCGGCTCTGTGACCTGCAGATCTACAATCATAGCTGGGGTTACTTGGCAGGCAGCTGTGCTACTAGGTCAGGTCATGCCTGCCCCTCCAGCTGTGTTTTAGTCCAGGCTCTTGGAATTTCATGGTCAAGGCTAACCAGACCTCAGCAGTCACTGGGAAACGAGGAGGAGATGAATTGCAGAGTCTAATATGTTACAGAGATCAGCTGCTCTACACAGGATTTCCTACATTTTAGGCTATGTTCACACAGCAGAAATTGGTGCTGAATCTGCTTTTCAAGTGAATGTATGGCAGGAGCAGAATTTGGTCAAGCCAGGAACAATTCTGCCATGTGACATAGCCTTAGAGGTTCTTGTTGTTACAGTCCTGGAAACATTGTTATTCCTTCTGTTAAGCCCCCCTTCCTAATTTAGGGACCCTTTATGTGCTACGTCATATGTCAAATTACTAAAACTTTTATAGGAAAAAAGTTTCCATTTTCTGCCCCCAAATACTAGTGACTGTGGGTCTTTGCTTAGAAGGTGTTTTCTGTCAGTTCTCTTGGGTAGCCATACTGCCTATTGTCAGCCAAACCTGCAAATTTCTGCTGGACCAGCTGACCAGCTAATGTGTATGGCAGCAAATGTTAAGGGAAATAAGGGTCTGGCAATATCTTACTCCTTTTTCCCTATTGAGAACACAGATGAATGAGCTCAGGGTGCATGTACATGGGGAGGTCAGCAGGAATAGCTGTACAGCTATTTAACCTATATGGACACCATTAGACTAGTAGTGATGGACTCCCAATCCATTTCAATCAAATAAACTGACTCTTTGAAGGGTATAGATAGTGAAGATGGGCGAGGGTTTAACACCTGTTGAAACCCCAATTCATACACTACCCCTACTGATCTTTTTCTTGGAAGACTACAGGTACATTTTTACTTTGGACCAGGGCATGACAGTGATAATGTCCTGATGAATGGATTGGGTTCATGTGGATCACTGGGAATATCTTTATTACTTTGGCTGACAACCTCTTTAGTCACGATCCTGGTGGAGCCTCGGTCACAGCAGCGTGCTACTACATAGACGTGGGAGTGGGATTTATTCTGCTCTCACAGAGATTCTCAGCCAAATCTATATTTATTAGAAGACTTCTTTTTTGCCTTGAAATATTTGCAGTTCTGGCCTGGTATCTGTGGAATCCTGTCCCGAGATCTTATCCTAAAAATATCAGCACAAATACAAGCAATGCTAATGTCACAAAGGCTGGGATACAGGCATATTTGTGTCCAACCAAGGCCAATATCTGCATGAGTAGTAAAATAGTATATTGATGAATTAGAGATTATACAGGGCTAACACTAATGACTGGATGATGCATCGCCATCTGGTGGGCATATGGGGAAATACCATGTCTCTGCATTGTAATTATTACTTTTATAGTTTATTATTAGAGATGAGCGAACAGTGTTCTATCGAACTCATGTTCGATCGGATATTAGGCTGTTCGGCATGTTCGAATCGAATCGAACACCGCGTGGTAAAGTGCGCCATTACTCGATTCCCCTCCCACCTTCCCTGGCGCCTTTTTTGCTCCAATAACAGCGCAGGGTAGGTGGGACAGGAACTACGACACCGGTGACGTTGAAAAAAGTAGGCAAAACCCATTGGCTGCCGAAAACATGTGACCTCTAATTTAAAAGAACAGCGACGCCCAGCTTCGCGTCATTCTGAGCTTGCAATTCACCGAGGACGGAGGTTTCCGTCCAGCTAGCTAGGGCTTAGATTCTGGGTAGGCAGGGACAGGCTAGGATAGGAAGGAGAAGACAACCAACAGCTCTTATAAGAGCTAAATTCCAGGGAGAAGCTTGTCAGTGTAACGTGGCACTGACGGGCTCAATCGCCGCAACCCAGCTTTCCCAGGATCCTGAATGGAATACACTGTCAGTGTATTCCCGTATACCCGATATATACCCCGATACCCGTTCCAAAGGTGTGCCCCCCCACCTTCACCCCAGAAATACCCTGCAAGTCCCCTAGCAATAGAATTGGGGCTATATACACCCACAATTTTTACTACTGGTATACAGTGCCATTGTCTGACTGGGAATTCAAAGAATATATTGGGAATACAAATACCCTCATTTCTTGCTACTGCCATATAGTGCCAGTGTCTGACTGGGAATTCAAAGAATATATTGGGGTTACGTGCACCCACAATTTTTACTACTGGTATACAGTGCCATTGTCTGACTGGGAATTCAAAGAATATATTGGGGTTATAAATACCCTCATTTCTTGCTACTGCCATATAGTGCCAGTTTCTGACTGGTAATTCAAAGAATATATTGGGGTTACGTGCACCCACAATTTTTACTACTGGTATACAGTGCCATTGTCTGACTGGGAATTCAAAGAGTATATTGGGAATACAAATACCCTCATTTCTTGCTACTGCCATATAGTGCCAGTTTCTGACTGGTAATTCAAAGAATATATTGGGGTTACGTGCACCCACAATTTTTACTACTGGTATACAGTGCCATTGTCTGACTGGGAATTCAAAGAGTATATTGGGAATACAAATACCCTCATTTCTTGCTACTGCCATATAGTGCCAGTTTCTGACTGGGAATTCAAAGAATATATTGGGGTTACGTGCACCCACAATTTTTACTACTGGTATACAGTGCCATTGTCTGACTGGGAATTCAAAGAGTATATTGGGAATACAAATACCCTCATTTCTTGCTACTGCCATATAGTGCCAGTTTCTGACTGGGAATTCAAAGAATATATTGGGGTTACGTGCACCCACAATTTTTACTACTGGTATACAGTGCCATTGTCTGACTGGGAATTCAAAGAATATATTGGGGTTATAAATACCCTCATTTCTTGCTACTGCCATATAGTGCCAGTTTCTGACTGGTAATTCAAAGAATATATTGGGGTTACGTGCACCCACAATTTTTACTACTGGTATACAGTGCCATTGTCTGACTGGGAATTCAAAGAGTATATTGGGAATACAAATACCCTCATTTCTTGCTACTGCCATATAGTGCCAGTTTCTGACTGGGAATTCAAAGAATATATTGGGGTTACGTGCACCCACAATTTTTACTACTGGTATACAGTGCCATTGTCTGACTGGGAATTCAAAGAGTATATTGGGAATACAAATACCCTCATTTCTTGCTACTGCCATATAGTGCCAGTTTCTGACTGGTAATTCAAAGAATATATTGGGGTTACGTGCACCCACAATTTTTACTACTGGTATACAGTGTCATTGTCTGACTGGGAATTCAAAGAGTATATTGGGAATACAAATACCCTCATTTCTTGCTACTGCCATATAGTGCCAGTTTCTGACTTGGAATTCAAAGAATATATTGGGGTTACGTGCACCCACAATTTTTACTACTGGTATACAGTGCCATTGTCTGACTGGGAATTCAAAGAATATATTGGGAATACAAATACCCTCATTTCTTGCTACTGCCATATAGTGCCAGTGTCTGACTGGGAATTCAAAGAATATATTGGGGTTACGTGCACCCACAATTTTTACTACTGGTATACAGTGCCATTGTCTGACTGGGAATTCAAAGAGTATATTGGGAATACAAATACCCTCATTTCTTGCTACTGCCATATAGTGCCAGTGTCTGACTGGGAATTCAAAAAATATATTGGGGTTACGTGCACCCACAATTTTTACTACTGGTATACAGTGCCATTGTCTGACTGGGAATTCAAAGAGTATATTGGGAATACAAATACCCTCATTTCTTGCTACTGCCATATAGTGCCAGTGTCTGACTGGGAATTCAAAGAATATATTGGGGTTACGTGCACCCACAATTTTTACTACTGGTATACAGTGCCATTGTCTGACTGGGAATTCAAAGAATATATTGGGGTTATAAATACCCTCATTTCTTGCTACTGCCATATAGTGCCAGTTTCTGACTGGTAATTCAAAGAATATATTGGGGTTACGTGCACCCACAATTTTTACTACTGGTATACAGTGCCATTGTCTGACTGGGAATTCAAAGAGTATATTGGGAATACAAATACCCTCATTTCTTGCTACTGCCATATAGTGCCAGTTTCTGACTGGGAATTCAAAGAATATATTGGGGTTACGTGCACCCACAATTTTTACTACTGGTATACAGTGCCATTGTCTGACTGGGAATTCAAAGAGTATATTGGGAATACAAATACCCTCATTTCTTGCTACTGCCATATAGTGCCAGTTTCTGACTGGGAATTCAAAGAATATATTGGGGTTACGTGCACCCACAATTTTTACTACTGGTATACAGTGCCATTGTCTGACTGGGAATTCAAAGAGTATATTGGGAATACAAATACCCTCATTTCTTGCTACTGCCATATAGTGCCAGTGTCTGACTGGGAATTCAAAGAATATATTGGGGTTACGTGCACCCACAATTTTTACTACTGGTATACAGTGCCATTGTCTGACTGGGAATTCAAAGAGTATATTGGGAATACAAATACCCTCATTTCTTGCTACTGCCATATAGTGCCAGTGTCTGACTGGGAATTCAAAGAATATATTGGGGTTACGTGCACCCACAATTTTTACTACTGGTATACAGTGCCATTGTCTGACTGGGAATTCAAAGAATATATTGGGGTTATAAATACCCTCATTTCTTGCTACTGCCATATAGTGCCAGTTTCTGACTGGTAATTCAAAGAATATATTGGGGTTACGTGCACCCACAATTTTTACTACTGGTATACAGTGCCATTGTCTGACTGGGAATTCAAAGAGTATATTGGGAATACAAATACCCTCATTTCTTGCTACTGCCATATAGTGCCAGTTTCTGACTGGGAATTCAAAGAATATATTGGGGTTACGTGCACCCACAATTTTTACTACTGGTATACAGTGCCATTGTCTGACTGGGAATTCAAAGAGTATATTGGGAATACAAATACCCTCATTTCTTGCTACTGCCATATAGTGCCAGTGTCTGACTGGGAATTCAAAGAATATATTGGGGTTACGTGCACCCACAATTTTTACTACTGGTATACAGTGCCATTGTCTGACTGGGAATTCAAAGAATATATTGGGGTTATAAATACCCTCATTTCTTGCTACTGCCATATAGTGCCAGTTTCTGACTGGTAATTCAAAGAATATATTGGGGTTACGTGCACCCACAATTTTTACTACTGGTATACAGTGCCATTGTCTGACTGGGAATTCAAAGAGTATATTGGGAATACAAATACCCTCATTTCTTGCTACTGCCATATAGTGCCAGTTTCTGACTGGTAATTCAAAGAATATATTGGGGTTACGTGCACCCACAATTTTTACTACTGGTATACAGTGCCATTGTCTGACTGGGAATTCAAAGAGTATATTGGGAATACAAATACCCTCATTTCTTGCTACTGCCATATAGTGCCAGTTTCTGACTGGTAATTCAAAGAATATATTGGGGTTACGTGCACCCACAATTTTTACTACTGGTATACAGTGCCATTGTCTGACTGGGAATTCAAAGAGTATATTGGGAATACAAATACCCTCATTTCTTGCTACTGCCATATAGTGCCAGTTTCTGACTGGGAATTCAAAGAATATATTGGGGTTACGTGCACCCACAATTTTTACTACTGGTATACAGTGCCATTGTCTGACTGGGAATTCAAAGAGTATATTGGGAATACAAATACCCTCATTTCTTGCTACTGCCATATAGTGCCAGTTTCTGACTGGGAATTCAAAGAATATATTGGGGTTACGTGCACCCACAATTTTTACTACTGGTATACAGTGCCATTGTCTGACTGGGAATTCAAAGAATATATTGGGGTTATAAATACCCTCATTTCTTGCTACTGCCATATAGTGCCAGTTTCTGACTGGTAATTCAAAGAATATATTGGGGTTACGTGCACCCACAATTTTTACTACTGGTATACAGTGCCATTGTCTGACTGGGAATTCAAAGAGTATATTGGGAATACAAATACCCTCATTTCTTGCTACTGCCATATAGTGCCAGTTTCTGACTGGGAATTCAAAGAATATATTGGGGTTACGTGCACCCACAATTTTTACTACTGGTATACAGTGCCATTGTCTGACTGGGAATTCAAAGAGTATATTGGGAATACAAATACCCTCATTTCTTGCTACTGCCATATAGTGCCAGTTTCTGACTGGGAATTCAAAGAATATATTGGGGTTACGTGCACCCACAATTTTTACTACTGGTATACAGTGCCATTGTCTGACTGGGAATTCAAAGAATATATTGGGGTTATAAATACCCTCATTTCTTGCTACTGCCATATAGTGCCAGTTTCTGACTGGTAATTCAAAGAATATATTGGGGTTACGTGCACCCACAATTTTTACTACTGGTATACAGTGCCATTGTCTGACTGGGAATTCAAAGAGTATATTGGGAATACAAATACCCTCATTTCTTGCTACTGCCATATAGTGCCAGTTTCTGACTGGGAATTCAAAGAATATATTGGGGTTACGTGCACCCACAATTTTTACTACTGGTATACAGTGCCATTGTCTGACTGGGAATTCAAAGAATATATTGGGGTTATAAATACCCTCATTTCTTGCTACTGCCATATAGTGCCAGTTTCTGACTGGTAATTCAAAGAATATATTGGGGTTACGTGCACCCACAATTTTTACTACTGGTATACAGTGCCATTGTCTGACTGGGAATTCAAAGAGTATATTGGGAATACAAATACCCTCATTTCTTGCTACTGCCATATAGTGCCAGTTTCTGACTGGGAATTCAAAGAATATATTGGGGTTACGTGCACCCACAATTTTTACTACTGGTATACAGTGCCATTGTCTGACTGGGAATTCAAAGAGTATATTGGGAATACAAATACCCTCATTTCTTGCTACTGCCATATAGTGCCAGTTTCTGACTGGGAATTCAAAGAATATATTGGGGTTACGTGCACCCACAATTTTTACTACTGGTATACAGTGCCATTGTCTGACTGGGAATTCAAAGAGTATATTGGGAATACAAATACCCTCATTTCTTGCTACTGCCATATAGTGCCAGTGTCTGACTGGGAATTCAAAGAATATATTGGGGTTACGTGCACCCACAATTTTTACTACTGGTATACAGTGCCATTGTCTGACTGGGAATTCAAAGAATATATTGGGGTTATAAATACCCTCATTTCTTGCTACTGCCATATAGTGCCAGTTTCTGACTGGGAATTCAAAGAATATATTGGGGTTACGTGCACCCACAATTTTTACTACTGGTATACAGTGCCAATTTCTAACTAGGAATTCAAAATGCGCAAGGCTCCCGGAAAGGGACGTGGACGAGGCCGTGGGCGAGGTCGGGGGAATGGTTCTGGGGAGCAAGGTAGCAGTGAAGCCACAGGGCGTCCCGTGCCTACTCCTGTGGGGCAGCAAGCATTGCGCCACTCCACAGTGCCAGGGTTGCTTGCCACATTAACTAAACTGCAGGGTACAAACCTTAGTAGGCCCGAGAACCAGGAACAGGTCTTGCAATGGCTGTCAGAGAACGCTTACAGCACATTGTCCAGCAGCCAGTCAGACTCTGCCTCCTCTCCTCCTATTACCCAACAGTCTTGTCTTCCTTCCTCCCAAAATTCCGAAGCTTTACAGAACAATAACCCAAACTGTCCCTGCTCCCCAGAGCTGTTCTCCGCTCCTTTCATTGTCCCTCAACCTGCCTCTCCACGTCACGATTCCACGAACCTAACAGAGGAGCATCTGTGTCCAGATGCTCAAACACTAGAGTCTCCTCCATCTCCGTTCGATTTGGTGGTGGATGACCAGCAACCCACCCTCATCGACGATGATGTGACGCAGTTGCCGTCAGGGCATCCAGTTGACCGGCGCATTGTGCGGGAGGAGGAGATGAGACAGGAGTTGGAAGAGGAAGTGGTGGATGATGAGGACACTGACCCGACCTGGACAGGGGGGATGTCAAGCGGGGAAAGTAGTGTGGATGTTGAGGCAGGTGCAGCACCAAAAAGGGTAGCTAGAGGCAGAGGCAGAGGTCAGCAGCTTAGGCGAAGCCAGGCCACACCCGGAATCTCCCAAGATGTTCCAGTTCGTACCCAGCCCCGAAAAACTCCCACCTCGAGGGCACGTTTCTCGAAGGTGTGGAGTTTTTTCAAGGAATGCGCCGAGGACAGATATAGTGTTGTCTGCACAATTTGCCTCTCGAAATTGATTAGGGGCTCTGAGAAGAGCAACCTGTCCACCACTTCAATGCGCCGTCATTTGGAATCCAAGCACTGGAATCAGTGGCAGGCAGCAACGGCAGGACAAAGGCCGCCTGCAGTTCACGCCACTGCCACTGCCTCTGCCACTGCCTCTGCCTCTGCCACTGCCACTGCTGACTGTGCTGGCGATGCACTCCAGAGGACGAGCCAGGACACCACTTCATCTGCCTCCGCCACTTTGTTGACTTCTACCTCATCTTCCCCTGGTCCTGTCTTATCTCCTTCTCCTGCACCATCAAAGGCACCATCAGGTGTTTCTTTACAACAACCCACCATCTCTCAGACATTGGAGCGGCGGCAGAAATACACTGCTAACCACCCACACGCGCAAGCCTTGAACGCCAACATCGCTAAACTGCTGGCCCAGGAGATGTTGGCGTTCCGGCTTGTTGAAACTCCCGCCTTCCTGGACCTGATGGCAACTGCGGCACCTCGCTATGCCGTCCCTAGCCGTCACTACTTCTCCCGGTGTGCCGTCCCCGCCTTGCACCAGCACGTGTCACTCAACATCAGGCGGGCCCTTAGTTCCGCGCTTTGCACAAAGGTCCACTTGACCACCGACGCGTGGACAAGTGCATGCGGACAGGGACGCTACATTTCACTGACGGCACACTGGGTGAATGTAGTTGAGGCTGGGACTGCTTCCCAAACTGGCCCGGTGTACCTCGTCTCCCCGCCTAACATTCCTGGCAGGGACACGAGAAGAACACCCCCCTCCTCCTCCTCCTCTACCGCCTCCTCCTCCGCCACCGCCTCCTCCTCCGCCACCGCCTCCTCCTCCGCTGTTAGATTGACCCCAGCTACGAGTTGGAAACGTTGCAGCACTGGCGTTGGTAGACGTCAGCAGGCTGTGCTGAAGCTGATCAGCTTGGGGGACAGACAGCACACTGCCTCCGAGGTGAGGGATGCCCTCCTCGATGAGACGGCAATATGGTTTGAGCCGCTGCACCTGGGCCCAGGCATGGTCGTTTGTGATAACGGCCGGAACCTGGTAGCAGCTCTGGAGCTTGCCGGACTCCAACATGTTCCATGCCTGGCCCACGTCTTCAACCTAGTGGTGCAACGTTTCCTAAAGAGCTACCCCAATGTTCCAGAGCTACTGGTGAAAGTGCGGCGCATGTGC
This sequence comes from Leptodactylus fuscus, assembly GCF_031893055.1. Classification (NCBI taxonomy): domain Eukaryota; kingdom Metazoa; phylum Chordata; class Amphibia; order Anura; family Leptodactylidae; genus Leptodactylus; species Leptodactylus fuscus. Next base: position 43,214,165 of record NC_134275.1, on the reverse strand, counting down.
GCCCACTTTCGCAAGTCGACAGTAGCCGCTGCTAGCTTAAAATCTCTCCAGCAACGCCTGCATGTGCCACAACACCGGCTTTTGTGCGACGTCCCCACACGCTGGAACTCAACGTTTCAGATGTTGAAAAGGGTGGTTGAGCAGCAGAGACCTTTGATGGAATACCAGCTACAAAACCCTAGGGTGCCACAAAGTCAGCTGCCTCAGTTTCACATCCATGAGTGGCCATGGATGAGAGACCTTTTTTGACATCCTACGGGTCTTTGAGGAGTCCACAAGGAGGGTGAGCTCTGAGGATGCGATGGTGAGCCTTACAATCCCGCTCTTGTGTGTTCTGAGAGAATCCCTGATTGACATCAGGGATAACTCAGATCACACAGAGGAGTTAGGGATAGCATCCGATCCATCACAGCTGGAGAGTAGGTCCACACATCTGTCCGCTTCACTGCGTTTAATGGAGGAGGAGGAGGAGGAGGAGGAGGAGGAAGAAGAGTTGTCCGATGATGTGATGGTGATACAGGAGGCTTCCGGGCAACTTCGAATCGTCCCATTGTTGCAGCGCGGATGGGTAGACATGGAGGATGAGGAGGAAATGGAGATTGAACTTTCCGGTGGGGCCAGAGGAGTCATGCCAACTAACACTGTGGCAGACATGGCTGAGTTCATGTTGGGGTGCTTTACAACCGACAAGCGTATTGTCAAAATCATGGAGGACAACCAGTACTGGATCTTTGCTATCCTTGACCCCCGGTATAAAAACAACATCTCGTCTTTTATTCCGGTAGAGGGGAGGGCCAATCGCATCAATGCTTGCCACAGGCAATTGGTGCAGAATATGATGGAGATGTTTCCAGCATGTGACGTTGGCGGCAGGGAGGGCAGTTCCTCCAGTAGGCAACCAAGTTCTCACCGGTCCACACAAACGAGGGGCACACTGTCTAAGGTCTGGGACACCTTGATGGCACCCCCTCGCCAAAGTGCCGCCACGGAGGGTCCTAGTGTCACCAGGCGTGAGAAGTATAGGCGCATGTTGCGGGAATACCTTTCCGACCACAGCCCTGTCCTCTCCGACCCCTCTGCGCCCTACACGTATTGGGTGTCGAAGTTGGACCTGTGGCTTGAACTTGCCCTATATGCCTTGGAGGTGCTGTCCTGTCCTGCCGCCAGCGTCCTATCTGAGAGGGTGTTCAGTGCAGCCGGTGGCATCATCACTGACAAGCGCACCCGTCTGTCAGCTGAGAGTGCCGACCGGCTCACTTTGATAAAAATGAACCACCACTGGATAGAGCCTTCATTTTTGTGCCCACCTGTGTAAAGCACCCCAACATGAAACTCCATGTCTGTACTCAACCTCTCCAATTCCTCCGCATCCTCATACTCATCCACCATAAGCGTTGCACAATTCTGCTAATACTAGGCTCCCTCCAACATGATTTCCCCCAACTCTGCTGGTTAGAGGCTCCCTCCACCCTGATTTCCACCAACTCTGCTGGTTAGAGGCTCCCTCCACCCTGCTTTCCCACAACTCTGCTGGTTAGAGGCTCCCTCCACCATGAATTTGCCCAAACTGGGCTGTTTAGAGGCTCCCTCCACCATGAATTGGTCCAAACTGGGTTTTTTAGAGGCTCCCTCCACCATGAATTGGTCCAAACTGGGCTGTTTAGAGGCTCCCTCCACCATGAATTTGCCCAAACTGGGCTGTTTAGCGGCTCCCTCCACCATTAATTGGTCCAAACTGGGCTGGTTAGAGGCTCCCTCCACCATGAATTTCCCAAAACTTGGCTGTTTAGAGGCTCCCTCCACCATTAATTGGTCCAAACTGGGCTGGTTAGAGGCTCCCTCCACCATGAATTGGTCCAAACTGGGTTTTTTAGAGGCTCCCTCCACCATGAATTTGCCCAAACTGGGCTGTTTAGAGGCTCCCTCCACCATGAATTGGTCCAAACTGGGCTGGTTAGAGGCTCCCTCCACCATGAATTTCCCAAAACTTGGCTGTTTAGAGGCTCCCTCCACCATTAATTGGTCCAAACTGGGCTGGTTAGAGGCTCCCTCCACCATTAATTGGTCCAAACTGGGCTGGTTAGAGGCTCCCTCCACCATTAATTGGTCCAAACTGGGCTGGTTAGAGGCTCCCTCCACCATGAATTTGCCCAAACTGGGCTGTTTAGAGGCTCCCTCCACCATGAATTTGCCCAAACTGGGCTGGTTAGAGGCTCCCTCCACCATGAATTGGTCCAAACTGGGGTTTTTAGAGGCTCCCTCCACCATGAATTGGTCCAAACTTGGCTGTTTAGAGGCTCCCTCCACCATTAATTGGTCCAAACTGGGCTGGTTAGAGGCTCCCTCCACCATGAATTGGTCCAAACTGGGTTTTTTAGAGGCTCCCTCCACCATGAATTTGCCCAAACTGGGCTGTTTAGAGGCTCCCTCCACCATGAATTGGTCCAAACTGGGCTGGTTAGAGGCTCCCTCCACCATGAATTTCCCAAAACTTGGCTGTTTAGAGGCTCCCTCCACCATTAATTGGTCCAAACTGGGCTGGTTAGAGGCTCCCTCCACCATTAATTGGTCCAAACTGGGCTGGTTAGAGGCTCCCTCCACCATTAATTGGTCCAAACTGGGCTGGTTAGAGGCTCCCTCCACCATGAATTTGCCCAAACTGGGCTGTTTAGAGGCTCCCTCCACCATGAATTTGCCCAAACTGGGCTGGTTAGAGGCTCCCTCCACCATGAATTGGTCCAAACTGGGGTTTTTAGAGGCTCCCTCCACCATGAATTGGTCCAAACTTGGCTGTTTAGAGGCTCCCTCCACCATTAATTGGTCCAAACTGGGCTGGTTAGAGGCTCCCTCCACCATGAATTGGTCCAAACTGGGTTTTTTAGAGGCTCCCTCCACCATGAATTTGCCCAAACTGGGCTGTTTAGAGGCTCCCTCCACCATGAATTGGTCCAAACTGGGCTGGTTAGAGGCTCCCTCCACCATGAATTTCCCAAAACTTGGCTGTTTAGAGGCTCCCTCCACCATTAATTGGTCCAAACTGGGCTGGTTAGAGGCTCCCTCCACCATGAATTGGTCCAAACTGGGTTTTTTAGAGGCTCCCTCCACCATGAATTTGCCCAAACTGGGCTGTTTAGAGGCTCCCTCCACCATGAATTGGTCCAAACTGGGCTGGTTAGAGGCTCCCTCCACCATGAATTTCCCAAAACTTGGCTGTTTAGAGGCTCCCTCCACCATTAATTGGTCCAAACTGGGCTGGTTAGAGGCTCCCTCCACCATGAATTGGTCCAAACTGGGTTTTTTAGAGGCTCCCTCCACCATGAATTTGCCCAAACTGGGCTGTTTAGAGGCTCCCTCCACCATGAATTGGTCCAAACTGGGCTGGTTAGAGGCTCCCTCCACCATGAATTTCCCAAAACTTGGCTGTTTAGAGGCTCCCTCCACCATTAATTGGTCCAAACTGGGCTGGTTAGAGGCTCCCTCCACCATGAATTGGTCCAAACTGGGTTTTTTAGAGGCTCCCTCCACCATGAATTTGCCCAAACTGGGCTGTTTAGAGGCTCCCTCCACCATGAATTGGTCCAAACTGGGCTGGTTAGAGGCTCCCTCCACCATGAATTTCCCAAAACTTGGCTGTTTAGAGGCTCCCTCCACCATTAATTGGTCCAAACTGGGCTGGTTAGAGGCTCCCTCCACCATTAATTGGTCCAAACTGGGCTGGTTAGAGGCTCCCTCCACCATTAATTGGTCCAAACTGGGCTGGTTAGAGGCTCCCTCCACCATGAATTTGCCCAAACTGGGCTGTTTAGAGGCTCCCTCCACCATGAATTTGCCCAAACTGGGCTGGTTAGAGGCTCCCTCCACCATGAATTGGTCCAAACTGGGGTTTTTAGAGGCTCCCTCCACCATGAATTGGTCCAAACTTGGCTGTTTAGAGGCTCCCTCCACCATTAATTGGTCCAAACTGGGCTGGTTAGAGGCTCCCTCCACCATGAATTGGTCCAAACTGGGTTTTTTAGAGGCTCCCTCCACCATGAATTTGCCCAAACTGGGCTGTTTAGAGGCTCCCTCCACCATGAATTGGTCCAAACTGGGCTGGTTAGAGCCTCCCTCCACCATGAATTTCCCAAAACTTGGCTGTTTAGAGGCTCCCTCCACCATTAATTGGTCCAAACTGGGCTGGTTAGAGGCTCCCTCCACCATTAATTGGTCCAAACTGGGCTGGTTAGAGGCTCCCTCCACCATTAATTGGTCCAAACTGGGCTGGTTAGAGGCTCCCTCCACCATGAATTTGCCCAAACTGGGCTGTTTAGAGGCTCCCTCCACCATGAATTTGCCCAAACTGGGCTGGTTAGAGGCTCCCTCCACCATGAATTGGTCCAAACTGGGGTTTTTAGAGGCTCCCTCCACCATGAATTGGTCCAAACTTGGCTGTTTAGAGGCTCCCTCCACCATTAATTGGTCCAAACTGGGCTGGTTAGAGGCTCCCTCCACCATGAATTGGTCCAAACTGGGTTTTTTAGAGGCTCCCTCCACCATGAATTTGCCCAAACTGGGCTGTTTAGAGGCTCCCTCCACCATGAATTGGTCCAAACTGGGCTGGTTAGAGGCTCCCTCCACCATGAATTTCCCAAAACTTGGCTGTTTAGAGGCTCCCTCCACCATTAATTGGTCCAAACTGGGCTGGTTAGAGGCTCCCTCCACCATGAATTGGTCCAAACTGGGTTTTTTAGAGGCTCCCTCCACCATGAATTTGCCCAAACTGGGCTGTTTAGAGGCTCCCTCCACCATGAATTGGTCCAAACTGGGCTGGTTAGAGGCTCCCTCCACCATGAATTTCCCAAAACTTGGCTGTTTAGAGGCTCCCTCCACCATTAATTGGTCCAAACTGGGCTGGTTAGAGGCTCCCTCCACCATGAATTGGTCCAAACTGGGTTTTTTAGAGGCTCCCTCCACCATGAATTTGCCCAAACTGGGCTGTTTAGAGGCTCCCTCCACCATGAATTGGTCCAAACTGGGCTGGTTAGAGGCTCCCTCCACCATGAATTTCCCAAAACTTGGCTGTTTAGAGGCTCCCTCCACCATTAATTGGTCCAAACTGGGCTGGTTAGAGGCTCCCTCCACCATGAATTGGTCCAAACTGGGTTTTTTAGAGGCTCCCTCCACCATGAATTTGCCCAAACTGGGCTGTTTAGAGGCTCCCTCCACCATGAATTGGTCCAAACTGGGCTGGTTAGAGGCTCCCTCCACCATGAATTTCCCAAAACTTGGCTGTTTAGAGGCTCCCTCCACCATTAATTGGTCCAAACTGGGCTGGTTAGAGGCTCCCTCCACCATTAATTGGTCCAAACTGGGCTGGTTAGAGGCTCCCTCCACCATTAATTGGTCCAAACTGGGCTGGTTAGAGGCTCCCTCCACCATGAATTTGCCCAAACTGGGCTGTTTAGAGGCTCCCTCCACCATGAATTTGCCCAAACTGGGCTGGTTAGAGGCTCCCTCCACCATGAATTGGTCCAAACTGGGGTTTTTAGAGGCTCCCTCCACCATGAATTGGTCCAAACTTGGCTGTTTAGAGGCTCCCTCCACCATTAATTGGTCCAAACTGGGCTGGTTAGAGGCTCCCTCCACCATGAATTGGTCCAAACTGGGTTTTTTAGAGGCTCCCTCCACCATGAATTTGCCCAAACTGGGCTGTTTAGAGGCTCCCTCCACCATGAATTGGTCCAAACTGGGCTGGTTAGAGCCTCCCTCCACCATGAATTTCCCAAAACTTGGCTGTTTAGAGGCTCCCTCCACCATTAATTGGTCCAAACTGGGCTGGTTAGAGGCTCCCTCCACCATGAATTTGCCCAAACTGGCATGTTTAGAGGCTCCCTCCACCATGAATTTGCCCAAACTGGGCTGGTTAGAGGCTCCCTCCACCATTAATTGGTCCAAACTGGGCTGGTTAGAGGCTCCCTCCACCATTAATTGGTCCAAACTGGGCTGGTTAGAGGCTCCCTCCACCATGAATTTGCCCAAACTGGGCTGGTTAGAGGCTCCCTCCACCATGAATTGGTCCAAACTGGGTTTTTTAGAGGCTCCCTCCACCATGAATTTGCCCAAACTGGGCTGGTTAGAGGCTCCCTCCACCATGAATTGGTCCAAACTGGGGTTTTTAGAGGCTCCCTCCACCATGAATTTGCCCAAACTGGGGTGTTTAGAGGCTCCCTCCACCATGAATTTGCCCAAACTCTGCTGGTTAGAGGCTCAATCCACCCTGATTTTCAAAACAAATGTTGGTGCCAACCTCAACTTACTACAAGGGCCAAATTCACTGCTGGTGACAAGCTCTCCTCACTGCAAGTGCCAAATACACATGTTTCAAGGTGTTTTCCTACTGTCAGAGAGGTGGTATTGAGTGTGTAAAGTGTGTAGTTGTTAGGCTGTGATGTTGGGGTAATAGAGGGTCTTTGGTGTGTTAGATGCCCCCAGACATGCTTCCCCTGCTGTCCCAGTGTCATTCCAGAGGTGTTGGCATCATTTCCTGGGGTGTCATAGTGGACTTGGTGACCCTCCAGACACGGATTTGGGTTTCCCCCTTAACGAGTATCTGTTCCCCATAGACTATAATGGGGTTCGAAACCCGTTCGAACACACGAACATTGAGCGGCTGTTCGAATCGAATTTCGAACCTCGAACATTTTAGTGTTCGCTCATCTCTATTTATTATTCATCCCTAGTAGAGATGAGCGAACAGTGTTCTATCGAACTCATGTTCGATCGGATATTAGGCTGTTCGGCATGTTCGAATCGAATCGAACACCGCGTGGTAAAGTGCGCCATTACTCGATTCCCCTCCCACCTTCCCTGGCGCCTTTTTTGCTCCAATAACAGCGCAGGGTAGGTGGGACAGGAACTACGACACCGGTGACGTTGAAAAAAGTAGGCAAAACCCATTGGCTGCCGAAAACATGTGACCTCTAATTTAAAAGAACAGCGACGCCCAGCTTCGCGTCATTCTGAGCTTGCAATTCACCGAGGACGGAGGTTTCCGTCCAGCTAGCTAGGGCTTAGATTCTGGGTAGGCAGGGACAGGCTAGGATAGGAAGGAGAAGACAACCAACAGCTCTTATAAGAGCTAAATTCCAGGGAGAAGCTTGTCAGTGTAACGTGGCACTGACGGGCTCAATCGCCGCAACCCAGCTTTCCCAGGATCCTGAATGGAATACACTGTCAGTGTATTCCCGTATACCCGATATATACCCCGATACCCGTTCCAAAGGTGTGCCCCCCCACCTTCACCCCAGAAATACCCTGCAAGTCCCCTAGCAATAGAATTGGGGCTATATACACCCACAATTTTTACTACTGGTATACAGTGCCATTGTCTGACTGGGAATTCAAAGAATATATTGGGAATACAAATACCCTCATTTCTTGCTACTGCCATATAGTGCCAGTGTCTGACTGGGAATTCAAAGAATATATTGGGGTTACGTGCACCCACAATTTTTACTACTGGTATACAGTGCCATTGTCTGACTGGGAATTCAAAGAATATATTGGGGTTATAAATACCCTCATTTCTTGCTACTGCCATATAGTGCCAGTTTCTGACTGGTAATTCAAAGAATATATTGGGGTTACGTGCACCCACAATTTTTACTACTGGTATACAGTGCCATTGTCTGACTGGGAATTCAAAGAATATATTGGGAATACAAATACCCTCATTTCTTGCTACTGCCATATAGTGCCAGTGTCTGACTGGGAATTCAAAGAATATATTGGGGTTACGTGCACCCACAATTTTTACTACTGGTATACAGTGCCATTGTCTGACTGGGAATTCAAAGAATATATTGGGAATACAAATACCCTCATTTCTTGCTACTGCCATATAGTGCCAGTGTCTGACTGGGAATTCAAAGAATATATTGGGGTTACGTGCACCCACAATTTTTACTACTGGTATACAGTGCCATTGTCTGACTGGGAATTCAAAGAATATATTGGGAATACAAATACCCTCATTTCTTGCTACTGCCATATAGTGCCAGTGTCTGACTGGGAATTCAAAGAATATATTGGGGTTACGTGCACCCACAATTTTTACTACTGGTATACAGTGCCATTGTCTGACTGGGAATTCAAAGAGTATATTGGGAATACAAATACCCTCATTTCTTGCTACTGCCATATAGTGCCAGTTTCTGACTGGTAATTCAAAGAATATATTGGGGTTACGTGCACCCACAATTTTTACTACTGGTATACAGTGCCATTGTCTGACTGGGAATTCAAAGAGTATATTGGGAATACAAATACCCTCATTTCTTGCTACTGCCATATAGTGCCAGTTTCTGACTGGGAATTCAAAGAATATATTGGGGTTACGTGCACCCACAATTTTTACTACTGGTATACAGTGCCATTGTCTGACTGGGAATTCAAAGAGTATATTGGGAATACAAATACCCTCATTTCTTGCTACTGCCATATAGTGCCAGTTTCTGACTGGGAATTCAAAGAATATATTGGGGTTACGTGCACCCACAATTTTTACTACTGGTATACAGTGCCATTGTCTGACTGGGAATTCAAAGAATATATTGGGGTTATAAATACCCTCATTTCTTGCTACTGCCATATAGTGCCAGTTTCTGACTGGTAATTCAAAGAATATATTGGGGTTACGTGCACCCACAATTTTTACTACTGGTATACAGTGCCATTGTCTGACTGGGAATTCAAAGAGTATATTGGGAATACAAATACCCTCATTTCTTGCTACTGCCATATAGTGCCAGTTTCTGACTGGGAATTCAAAGAATATATTGGGGTTACGTGCACCCACAATTTTTACTACTGGTATACAGTGCCATTGTCTGACTGGGAATTCAAAGAGTATATTGGGAATACAAATACCCTCATTTCTTGCTACTGCCATATAGTGCCAGTTTCTGACTGGGAATTCAAAGAATATATTGGGGTTACGTGCACCCACAATTTTTACTACTGGTATACAGTGCCATTGTCTGACTGGGAATTCAAAGAGTATATTGGGAATACAAATACCCTCATTTCTTGCTACTGCCATATAGTGCCAGTTTCTGACTGGGAATTCAAAGAATATATTGGGGTTACGTGCACCCACAATTTTTACTACTGGTATACAGTGCCATTGTCTGACTGGGAATTCAAAGAGTATATTGGGAATACAAATACCCTCATTTCTTGCTACTGCCATATAGTGCCAGTTTCTGACTGGGAATTCAAAGAATATATTGGGGTTACGTGCACCCACAATTTTTACTACTGGTATACAGTGCCATTGTCTGACTGGGAATTCAAAGAGTATATTGGGAATACAAATACCCTCATTTCTTGCTACTGCCATATAGTGCCAGTGTCTGACTGGGAATTCAAAGAATATATTGGGGTTACGTGCACCCACAATTTTTACTACTGGTATACAGTGCCATTGTCTGACTGGGAATTCAAAGAGTATATTGGGAATACAAATACCCTCATTTCTTGCTACTGCCATATAGTGCCAGTGTCTGACTGGGAATTCAAAGAATATATTGGGGTTACGTGCACCCACAATTTTTACTACTGGTATACAGTGCCATTGTCTGACTGGGAATTCAAAGAATATATTGGGCTTATAAATACCCTCATTTCTTGCTACTGCCATATAGTGCCAGTTTCTGACTGGTAATTCAAAGAATATATTGGGGTTACGTGCACCCACAATTTTTACTACTGGTATACAGTGCCATTGTCTGACTGGGAATTCAAAGAGTATATTGGGAATACAAATACCCTCATTTCTTGCTACTGCCATATAGTGCCAGTTTCTGACTGGGAATTCAAAGAATATATTGGGGTTACGTGCACCCACAATTTTTACTACTGGTATACAGTGCCATTGTCTGACTGGGAATTCAAAGAGTATATTGGGAATACAAATACCCTCATTTCTTGCTACTGCCATATAGTGCCAGTGTCTGACTGGGAATTCAAAGAATATATTGGGGTTACGTGCACCCACAATTTTTACTACTGGTATACAGTGCCATTGTCTGACTGGGAATTCAAAGAATATATTGGGGTTATAAATACCCTCATTTCTTGCTACTGCCATATAGTGCCAGTTTCTGACTGGTAATTCAAAGAATATATTGGGGTTACGTGCACCCACAATTTTTACTACTGGTATACAGTGCCATTGTCTGACTGGGAATTCAAAGAGTATATTGGGAATACAAATACCCTCATTTCTTGCTACTGCCATATAGTACCAGTTTCTGACTGGTAATTCAAAGAATATATTGGGGTTACGTGCACCCACAATTTTTACTACTGGTATACAGTGCCATTGTCTGACTGGGAATTCAAAGAGTATATTGGGAATACAAATACCCTCATTTCTTGCTACTGCCATATAGTGCCAGTTTCTGACTGGGAATTCAAAGAATATATTGGGGTTACGTGCACCCACAATTTTTACTACTGGTATACAGTGCCATTGTCTGACTGGGAATTCAAAGAGTATATTGGGAATACAAATACCCTCATTTCTTGCTACTGCCATATAGTGCCAGTTTCTGACTGGGAATTCAAAGAATATATTGGGGTTACGTGCACCCACAATTTTTACTACTGGTATACAGTGCCATTGTCTGACTGGGAATTCAAAGAGTATATTGGGAATACAAATACCCTCATTTCTTGCTACTGCCATATAGTGCCAGTTTCTGACTGGGAATTCAAAGAATATATTGGGGTTACGTGCACCCACAATTTTTACTACTGGTATACAGTGCCATTGTCTGACTGGGAATTCAAAGAATATATTGGGGTTATAAATACCCTCATTTCTTGCTACTGCCATATAGTGCCAGTTTCTGACTGGTAATTCAAAGAATATATTGGGGTTACGTGCACCCACAATTTTTACTACTGGTATACAGTGCCATTGTCTGACTGGGAATTCAAAGAGTATATTGGGAATACAAATACCCTCATTTCTTGCTACTGCCATATAGTGCCAGTTTCTGACTGGGAATTCAAAGAATATATTGGGGTTACGTGCACCCACAATTTTTACTACTGGTATACAGTGCCATTGTCTGACTGGGAATTCAAAGAGTATATTGGGAATACAAATACCCTCATTTCTTGCTACTGCCATATAGTGCCAGTTTCTGACTGGGAATTCAAAGAATATATTGGGGTTACGTGCACCCACAATTTTTACTACTGGTATACAGTGCCATTGTCTGACTGGGAATTCAAAGAATATATTGGGGTTATAAATACCCTCATTTCTTGCTACTGCCATATAGTGCCAGTTTCTGACTGGTAATTCAAAGAATATATTGGGGTTACGTGCACCCACAATTTTTACTACTGGTATACAGTGCCATTGTCTGACTGGGAATTCAAAGAGTATATTGGGAATACAAATACCCTCATTTCTTGCTACTGCCATATAGTGCCAGTTTCTGACTGGGAATTCAAAGAATATATTGGGGTTACGTGCACCCACAATTTTTACTACTGGTATACAGTGCCATTGTCTGACTGGGAATTCAAAGAGTATATTGGGAATACAAATACCCTCATTTCTTGCTACTGCCATATAGTGCCAGTTTCTGACTGGGAATTCAAAGAATATATTGGGGTTACGTGCACCCACAATTTTTACTACTGGTATACAGTGCCATTGTCTGACTGGGAATTCAAAGAGTATATTGGGAATACAAATACCCTCATTTCTTGCTACTGCCATATAGTGCCAGTGTCTGACTGGGAATTCAAAGAATATATTGGGGTTACGTGCACCCACAATTTTTACTACTGGTATACAGTGCCATTGTCTGACTGGGAATTCAAAGAATATATTGGGGTTATAAATACCCTCATTTCTTGCTACTGCCATATAGTGCCAGTTTCTGACTGGGAATTCAAAGAATATATTGGGGTTACGTGCACCCACAATTTTTACTACTGGTATACAGTGCCAATTTCTAACTAGGAATTCAAAATGCGCAAGGCTCCCGGAAAGGGACGTGGACGAGGCCGTGGGCGAGGTCGGGGGAATGGTTCTGGGGAGCAAGGTAGCAGTGAAGCCACAGGGCGTCCCGTGCCTACTCCTGTGGGGCAGCAAGCATTGCGCCACTCCACAGTGCCAGGGTTGCTTGCCACATTAACTAAACTGCAGGGTACAAACCTTAGTAGGCCCGAGAACCAGGAACAGGTCTTGCAATGGCTGTCAGAGAACGCTTACAGCACATTGTCCAGCAGCCAGTCAGACTCTGCCTCCTCTCCTCCTATTACCCAACAGTCTTGTCTTCCTTCCTCCCAAAATTCCGAAGCTTTACAGAACAATAACCCAAACTGTCCCTGCTCCCCAGAGCTGTTCTCCGCTCCTTTCATTGTCCCTCAACCTGCCTCTCCACGTCACGATTCCACGAACCTAACAGAGGAGCATCTGTGTCCAGATGCTCAAACACTAGAGTCTCCTCCATCTCCGTTCGATTTGGTGGTGGATGACCAGCAACCCACCCTCATCGACGATGATGTGACGCAGTTGCCGTCAGGGCATCCAGTTGACCGGCGCATTGTGCGGGAGGAGGAGATGAGACAGGAGTTGGAAGAGGAAGTGGTGGATGATGAGGACACTGACCCGACCTGGACAGGGGGGATGTCAAGCGGGGAAAGTAGTGTGGATGTTGAGGCAGGTGCAGCACCAAAAAGGGTAGCTAGAGGCAGAGGCAGAGGTCAGCAGCTTAGGCGAAGCCAGGCCACACCCGGAATCTCCCAAGATGTTCCAGTTCGTACCCAGCCCCGAAAAACTCCCACCTCGAGGGCACGTTTCTCGAAGGTGTGGAGTTTTTTCAAGGAATGCGCCGAGGACAGATATAGTGTTGTCTGCACAATTTGCCTCTCGAAATTGATTAGGGGCTCTGAGAAGAGCAACCTGTCCACCACTTCAATGCGCCATCATTTGGAATCCAAGCACTGGAATCAGTGGCAGGCAGCAACGGCAGGACAAAGGCCGCCTGCCGTTCACGCCACTGCCACTGCCTCTGCCACTGCCACTGCTGACTGTGCTGGCGATGCACTCCAGAGGACGAGCCAGGACACCACTTCATCTGCCTCCGCCACTTTGTTGACTTCTACCTCATCCTCCCCTGGTCCTGTCTTATCTCCTTCTCCTGCACCATCAAAGGCACCATCAGGCGTTTCTTTACAACAACCCACCATCTCTCAGACATTGCAGCGGCGGCAGAAATACACTGCTAACCACCCACACGCGCAAGCCTTGAACGCCAACATCGCTAAACTGCTGGCCCAGGAGATGTTGGCGTTCCGGCTTGTTGAAACTCCCGCCTTCCTGGACCTGATGGCAACTGCGGCACCTCGCTATGCCGTCCCTAGCCGTCACTACTTCTCCCGGTGTGCCGTCCCCGCCTTGCACCAGCACGTGTCACTCAACATCAGGCGGGCCCTTAGTTCCGCGCTTTGCACAAAGGTCCACTTGACCACCGACGCGTGGACAAGTGCATGCGGACAGGGACGCTACATTTCACTGACGGCACACTGGGTGAATGTAGTTGAGGCTGGGACTGCTTCCCAAACTGGCCCGGTGTACCTCGTCTCCCCGCCTAACATTCCTGGCAGGGACACGAGAAGAACACCCCCCTCCTCCTCCTCCTCTACCGCCTCCTCCTCCGCCACCGCCTCCTCCTCCGCCACCGCCTCCTCCTCCGCTGTTAGATTGACCCCAGCTACGAGTTGGAAACGTTGCAGCACTGGCGTTGGTAGACGTCAGCAGGCTGTGCTGAAGCTGATCAGCTTGGGGGACAGACAGCACACTGCCTCCGAGGTGAGGGATGCCCTCCTCGATGAGACGGCAATATGGTTTGAGCCGCTGCACCTGGGCCCAGGCATGGTCGTTTGTGATAACGGCCGGAACCTGGTAGCAGCTCTGGAGCTTGCCGGACTCCAACATGTTCCATGCCTGGCCCACGTCTTCAACCTAGTGGTGCAACGTTTCCTAAAGAGCTACCCCAATGTTCCAGAGCTACTGGTGAAAGTGCGGCGCATGTGCGCCCACTTTCGCAAGTCGACAGTAGCCGCTGCTAGCTTAAAATCTCTCCAGCAACGCCTGCATGTGCCACAACACCGGCTTTTGTGCGACGTCCCCACACGCTGGAACTCAACGTTTCAGATGTTGAATAGAGTGGTTGAGCAGCAGAGACCTTTGATGGAATACCAGCTACAAAACCCTAGGGTGCCACAAAGTCAGCTGCCTCAGTTTCACATCCATGAGTGGCCATGGATGAGAGACCTTTGTGACATCCTACGGGTCTTTGAGGAGTCCACAAGGAGGGTGAGCTCTGAGGATGCGATGGTGAGCCTTACAATCCCGCTCTTGTGTGTTCTGAGAGAATCCCTGATTGACATCAGGGATAACTCAGATCACACAGAGGAGTTAGGGATAGCATCCGATCCGTCACAGCTGGAGAGTAGGTCCACACATCTGTCCGCTTCACTGCGTTTAATGGAGGAGGAGGAGGAGGAGGAGGAGGAAGAAGAGTTGTCCGATGATGTGATGGTGATACAGGAGGCTTCCGGGCAACTTCGAATCGTCCCATTGTTGCAGCGCGGATGGGTAGACATGGAGGATGAGGAGGAAATGGAGATTGAACTTTCCGGTGGGGCCAGAGGAGTCATGCCAACTAACACTGTGGCAGACATGGCTGAGTTCATGTTGGGGTGCTTTACAACCGACAAGCGTATTGTCAAAATCATGGAGGACAACCAGTACTGGATCTTTGCTATCCTTGACCCCCGGTATAAAAACAACATCTCGTCTTTTATTCCGGTAGAGGGGAGGGCCAATCGCATCAATGCTTGCCACAGGCAATTGGTGCAGAATATGATGGAGATGTTTCCAGCATGTGACGTTGGCGGCAGGGAGGGCAGTTCCTCCAGTAGGCAACCAAGTTCTCACCGGTCCACACAAACGAGGGGCACACTGTCTAAGGTCTGGGACACCTTGATGGCACCCCCTCGCCAAAGTGCCGCCACGGAGGGTCCTAGTGTCACCAGGCGTGAGACGTATAGGCGCATGTTGCGGGAATACCTTTCCGACCACAGCCCTGTCCTCTCCGACCCCTCTGCGCCCTACACGTATTGGGTGTCGAAGTTGGACCTGTGGCTTGAACTTGCCCTATATGCCTTGGAGGTGCTGTCCTGTCCTGCCGCCAGCGTCCTATCTGAGAGGGTGTTCAGTGCAGCCGGTGGCATCATCACTGACAAGCGCACCCGTCTGTCAGCTGAGAGTGCCGACCGGCTCACTTTGATAAAAATGAACCACCACTGGATAGAGCCTTCATTTTTGTGCCCACCTGTGTAAAGCACCCCAACATGAAACTCCATGTCTGTACTCAACCTCTCCAATTCCTCCGCATCCTCATACTCATCCACCATAAGCGTTGCACAATTCTGCTAATACTAGGCTCCCTCCAACATGATTTCCCCCAACTCTGCTGGTTAGAGGCTCCCTCCACCCTGATTTCCACCAACTCTGCTGGTTAGAGGCTCCCTCCACCCTGCTTTCCCACAACTCTGCTGGTTAGAGGCTCCCTCCACCATGAATTGGTCCAAACTGGGTTTTTTAGAGGCTCCCTCCACCATGAATTGGTCCAAACTGGGCTGTTTAGAGGCTCCCTCCACCATGAATTTGCCCAAACTGGGCTGTTTAGCGGCTCCCTCCACCATTAATTGGTCCAAACTGGGCTGGTTAGAGGCTCCCTCCACCATGAATTTCCCAAAACTTGGCTGTTTAGAGGCTCCCTCCACCATTAATTGGTCCAAACTGGGCTGGTTAGAGGCTCCCTCCACCATGAATTTCCCAAAACTTGGCTGTTTAGAGGCTCCCTCCACCATTAATTGGTCCAAACTGGGCTGGTTAGAGGCTCCCTCCACCATGAATTGGTCCAAACTGGGTTTTTTAGAGGCTCCCTCCACCATGAATTTGCCCAAACTGGGCTGTTTAGAGGCTCCCTCCACCATGAATTGGTCCAAACTGGGCTGGTTAGAGGCTCCCTCCACCATGAATTTCCCAAAACTTGGCTGTTTAGAGGCTCCCTCCACCATTAATTGGTCCAAACTGGGCTGGTTAGAGGCTCCCTCCACCATTAATTGGTCCAAACTGGGCTGGTTAGAGGCTCCCTCCACCATGAATTTGCCCAAACTGGGCTGTTTAGAGGCTCCCTCCACCATGAATTTGCCCAAACTGGGCTGGTTAGAGGCTCCCTCCACCATGAATTGGTCCAAACTGGGGTTTTTAGAGGCTCCCTCCACCATGAATTGGTCCAAACTTGGCTGTTTAGAGGCTCCCTCCACCATGAATTGGTCCAAACTGGGCTGGTTAGAGGCTCCCTCCACCATGAATTGGTCCAAACTGGGTTTTTTAGAGGCTCCCTCCACCATGAATTTGCCCAAACTGGGCTGTTTAGAGGCTCCCTCCACCATGAATTGGTCCAAACTGGGCTGGTTAGAGGCTCCCTCCACCATGAATTTCCCAAAACTTGGCTGTTTAGAGGCTCCCTCCACCATTAATTGGTCCAAACTGGGCTGGTTAGAGGCTCCCTCCACCATTAATTGGTCCAAACTGGGCTGGTTAGAGGCTCCCTCCACCATTAATTGGTCCAAACTGGGCTGGTTAGAGGCTCCCTCCACCATGAATTTGCCCAAACTGGGCTGTTTAGAGGCTCCCTCCACCATGAATTTGCCCAAACTGGGCTGGTTAGAGGCTCCCTCCACCATGAATTGGTCCAAACTGGGGTTTTTAGAGGCTCCCTCCACCATGAATTGGTCCAAACTTGGCTGTTTAGAGGCTCCCTCCACCATTAATTGGTCCAAACTGGGCTGGTTAGAGGCTCCCTCCACCATGAATTGGTCCAAACTGGGTTTTTTAGAGGCTCCCTCCACCATGAATTTGCCCAAACTGGGCTGTTTAGAGGCTCCCTCCACCATGAATTGGTCCAAACTGGGCTGGTTAGAGGCTCCCTCCACCATGAATTTCCCAAAACTTGGCTGTTTAGAGGCTCCCTCCACCATTAATTGGTCCAAACTGGGCTGGTTAGAGGCTCCCTCCACCATGAATTGGTCCAAACTGGGTTTTTTAGAGGCTCCCTCCACCATGAATTTGCCCAAACTGGGCTGTTTAGAGGCTCCCTCCACCATGAATTGGTCCAAACTGGGCTGGTTAGAGGCTCCCTCCACCATGAATTTCCCAAAACTTGGCTGTTTAGAGGCTCCCTCCACCATTAATTGGTCCAAACTGGGCTGGTTAGAGGCTCCCTCCACCATGAATTGGTCCAAACTGGGTTTTTTAGAGGCTCCCTCCACCATGAATTTGCCCAAACTGGGCTGTTTAGAGGCTCCCTCCACCATGAATTGGTCCAAACTGGGCTGGTTAGAGGCTCCCTCCACCATGAATTTCCCAAAACTTGGCTGTTTAGAGGCTCCCTCCACCATTAATTGGTCCAAACTGGGCTGGTTAGAGGCTCCCTCCACCATGAATTGGTCCAAACTGGGTTTTTTAGAGGCTCCCTCCACCATGAATTTGCCCAAACTGGGCTGTTTAGAGGCTCCCTCCACCATGAATTGGTCCAAACTGGGCTGGTTAGAGGCTCCCTCCACCATGAATTTCCCAAAACTTGGCTGTTTAGAGGCTCCCTCCACCATTAATTGGTCCAAACTGGGCTGGTTAGAGGCTCCCTCCACCATTAATTGGTCCAAACTGGGCTGGTTAGAGGCTCCCTCCACCATTAATTGGTCCAAACTGGGCTGGTTAGAGGCTCCCTCCACCATGAATTTGCCCAAACTGGGCTGTTTAGAGGCTCCCTCCACCATGAATTTGCCCAAACTGGGCTGGTTAGAGGCTCCCTCCACCATGAATTGGTCCAAACTGGGGTTTTTAGAGGCTCCCTCCACCATGAATTGGTCCAAACTTGGCTGTTTAGAGGCTCCCTCCACCATTAATTGGTCCAAACTGGGCTGGTTAGAGGCTCCCTCCACCATGAATTGGTCCAAACTGGGTTTTTTAGAGGCTCCCTCCACCATGAATTTGCCCAAACTGGGCTGTTTAGAGGCTCCCTCCACCATGAATTGGTCCAAACTGGGCTGGTTAGAGGCTCCCTCCACCATGAATTTCCCAAAACTTGGCTGTTTAGAGGCTCCCTCCACCATTAATTGGTCCAAACTGGGCTGGTTAGAGGCTCCCTCCACCATTAATTGGTCCAAACTGGGCTGGTTAGAGGCTCCCTCCACCATTAATTGGTCCAAACTGGGCTGGTTAGAGGCTCCCTCCACCATGAATTTGCCCAAACTGGGCTGTTTAGAGGCTCCCTCCACCATGAATTTGCCCAAACTGGGCTGGTTAGAGGCTCCCTCCACCATTAATTGGTCCAAACTGGGCTAGTTAGAGGCTCCCTCCACCATGAATTGGTCCAAACTGGGTTTTTTAGAGGCTCCCTCCACCATGAATTTGCCCAAACTGGGCTGTTTAGAGGCTCCCTCCACCATGAATTGGTCCAAACTGGGCTGGTTAGAGGCTCCCTCCACCATGAATTTCCCAAAACTTGGCTGTTTAGAGGCTCCCTCCACCATTAATTGGTCCAAACTGGGCTGGTTAGAGGCTCCCTCCACCATGAATTGGTCCAAACTGGGTTTTTTAGAGGCTCCCTCCACCATGAATTTGCCCAAACTGGGCTGTTTAGAGGCTCCCTCCACCATGAATTGGTCCAAACTGGGCTGGTTAGAGGCTCCCTCCACCATGAATTTCCCAAAACTTGGCTGTTTAGAGGCTCCCTCCACCATTAATTGGTCCAAACTGGGCTGGTTAGAGGCTCCCTCCACCATGAATTGGTCCAAACTGGGTTTTTTAGAGGCTCCCTCCACCATGAATTTGCCCAAACTGGGCTGTTTAGAGGCTCCCTCCACCATGAATTGGTCCAAACTGGGCTGGTTAGAGGCTCCCTCCACCATGAATTTCCCAAAACTTGGCTGTTTAGAGGCTCCCTCCACCATTAATTGGTCCAAACTGGGCTGGTTAGAGGCTCCCTCCACCATGAATTGGTCCAAACTGGGTTTTTTAGAGGCTCCCTCCACCATGAATTTGCCCAAACTGGGCTGTTTAGAGGCTCCCTCCACCATGAATTGGTCCAAACTGGGCTGGTTAGAGGCTCCCTCCACCATGAATTGGTCCAAACTGGGGTTTTTAGAGGCTCCCTCCACCATGAATTGGTCCAAACTTGGCTGTTTAGAGGCTCCCTCCACCATTAATTGGTCCAAACTGGGCTGGTTAGAGGCTCCCTCCACCATGAATTGGTCCAAACTGGGTTTTTTAGAGGCTCCCTCCACCATGAATTTGCCCAAACTGGGCTGTTTAGAGGCTCCCTCCACCATGAATTGGTCCAAACTGGGCTGGTTAGAGGCTCCCTCCACCATGAATTTCCCAAAACTTGGCTGTTTAGAGGCTCCCTCCACCATTAATTGGTCCAAACTGGGCTGGTTAGAGGCTCCCTCCACCATGAATTGGTCCAAACTGGGTTTTTTAGAGGCTCCCTCCACCATGAATTTGCCCAAACTGGGCTGTTTAGAGGCTCCCTCCACCATGAATTGGTCCAAACTGGGCTGGTTAGAGGCTCCCTCCACCATGAATTTCCCAAAACTTGGCTGTTTAGAGGCTCCCTCCACCATTAATTGGTCCAAACTGGGCTGGTTAGAGGCTCCCTCCACCATGAATTGGTCCAAACTGGGTTTTTTAGAGGCTCCCTCCACCATGAATTTGCCCAAACTGGGCTGTTTAGAGGCTCCCTCCACCATGAATTGGTCCAAACTGGGCTGGTTAGAGGCTCCCTCCACCATGAATTTCCCAAAACTTGGCTGTTTAGAGGCTCCCTCCACCATTAATTGGTCCAAACTGGGCTGGTTAGAGGCTCCCTCCACCATGAATTGGTCCAAACTGGGTTTTTTAGAGGCTCCCTCCACCATGAATTTGCCCAAACTGGGCTGTTTAGAGGCTCCCTCCACCATGAATTGGTCCAAACTGGGCTGGTTAGAGGCTCCCTCCACCATGAATTTCCCAAAACTTGGCTGTTTAGAGGCTCCCTCCACCATTAATTGGTCCAAACTGGGCTGGTTAGAGGCTCCCTCCACCATTAATTGGTCCAAACTGGGCTGGTTAGAGGCTCCCTCCACCATTAATTGGTCCAAACTGGGCTGGTTAGAGGCTCCCTCCACCATGAATTTGCCCAAACTGGGCTGTTTAGAGGCTCCCTCCACCATGAATTTGCCCAAACTGGGCTGGTTAGAGGCTCCCTCCACCATGAATTGGTCCAAACTGGGGTTTTTAGAGGCTCCCTCCACCATGAATTGGTCCAAACTTGGCTGTTTAGAGGCTCCCTCCACCATTAATTGGTCCAAACTGGGCTGGTTAGAGGCTCCCTCCACCATGAATTGGTCCAAACTGGGTTTTTTAGAGGCTCCCTCCACCATGAATTTGCCCAAACTGGGCTGTTTAGAGGCTCCCTCCACCATGAATTGGTCCAAACTGGGCTGGTTAGAGGCTCCCTCCACCATGAATTTCCCAAAACTTGGCTGTTTAGAGGCTCCCTCCACCATTAATTGGTCCAAACTGGGCTGGTTAGAGGCTCCCTCCACCATTAATTGGTCCAAACTGGGCTGGTTAGAGGCTCCCTCCACCATTAATTGGTCCAAACTGGGCTGGTTAGAGGCTCCCTCCACCATGAATTTGCCCAAACTGGGCTGTTTAGAGGCTCCCTCCACCATGAATTTGCCCAAACTGGGCTGGTTAGAGGCTCCCTCCACCATTAATTGGTCCAAACTGGGCTAGTTAGAGGCTCCCTCCACCATGAATTGGTCCAAACTGGGTTTTTTAGAGGCTCCCTCCACCATGAATTTGCCCAAACTGGGCTGTTTAGAGGCTCCCTCCACCATGAATTGGTCCAAACTGGGCTGGTTAGAGGCTCCCTCCACCATGAATTTCCCAAAACTTGGCTGTTTAGAGGCTCCCTCCACCATTAATTGGTCCAAACTGGGCTGGTTAGAGGCTCCCTCCACCATGAATTGGTCCAAACTGGGTTTTTTAGAGGCTCCCTCCACCATGAATTTGCCCAAACTGGGCTGTTTAGAGGCTCCCTCCACCATGAATTGGTCCAAACTGGGCTGGTTAGAGGCTCCCTCCACCATGAATTTCCCAAAACTTGGCTGTTTAGAGGCTCCCTCCACCATTAATTGGTCCAAACTGGGCTGGTTAGAGGCTCCCTCCACCATGAATTGGTCCAAACTGGGTTTTTTAGAGGCTCCCTCCACCATGAATTTGCCCAAACTGGGCTGTTTAGAGGCTCCCTCCACCATGAATTGGTCCAAACTGGGCTGGTTAGAGGCTCCCTCCACCATGAATTTCCCAAAACTTGGCTGTTTAGAGGCTCCCTCCACCATTAATTGGTCCAAACTGGGCTGGTTAGAGGCTCCCTCCACCATGAATTGGTCCAAACTGGGTTTTTTAGAGGCTCCCTCCACCATGAATTTGCCCAAACTGGGCTGTTTAGAGGCTCCCTCCACCATGAATTGGTCCAAACTGGGCTGGTTAGAGGCTCCCTCCACCATGAATTTCCCAAAACTTGGCTGTTTAGAGGCTCCCTCCACCATTAATTGGTCCAAACTGGGCTGGTTAGAGGCTCCCTCCACCATTAATTGGTCCAAACTGGGCTGGTTAGAGGCTCCCTCCACCATTAATTGGTCCAAACTGGGCTGGTTAGAGGCTCCCTCCACCATGAATTTGCCCAAACTGGGCTGTTTAGAGGCTCCCTCCACCATGAATTTGCCCAAACTGGGCTGGTTAGAGGCTCCCTCCACCATGAATTGGTCCAAACTGGGGTTTTTAGAGGCTCCCTCCACCATGAATTGGTCCAAACTTGGCTGTTTAGAGGCTCCCTCCACCATTAATTGGTCCAAACTGGGCTGGTTAGAGGCTCCCTCCACCATGAATTGGTCCAAACTGGGTTTTTTAGAGGCTCCCTCCACCATGAATTTGCCCAAACTGGGCTGTTTAGAGGCTCCCTCCACCATGAATTGGTCCAAACTGGGCTGGTTAGAGGCTCCCTCCACCATGAATTTCCCAAAACTTGGCTGTTTAGAGGCTCCCTCCACCATTAATTGGTCCAAACTGGGCTGGTTAGAGGCTCCCTCCACCATGAATTTGCCCAAACTGGCCTGTTTAGAGGCTCCCTCCACCATGAATTTGCCCAAACTGGGCTGGTTAGAGGCTCCCTCCACCATGAATTGGTCCAAACTGGGGTTTTTAGAGGCTCCCTCCACCATGAATTGGTCCAAACTTGGCTGTTTAGAGGCTCCCTCCACCATGAATTGGTCCAAACTGGGGTGGTTAGAGGCTCCCTCCACCATTAATTGGTCCAAACTGGGCTGGTTAGAGGCTCCCTCCACCATTAATTGGTCCAAACTGGGCTGGTTAGAGGCTCCCTCCACCATTAATTGGTCCAAACTGGGCTGGTTAGAGGCTCCCTCCACCATGAATTTGCCCAAACTGGGCTGGTTAGAGGCTCCCTCCACCATGAATTGGTCCAAACTGGGTTTTTTAGAGGCTCCCTCCACCATGAATTTGCCCAAACTGGGCTGGTTAGAGGCTCCCTCCACCATGAATTGGTCCAAACTGGGGTTTTTAGAGGCTCCCTCCACCATGAATTTGCCCAAACTGGGGTGTTTAGAGGCTCCCTCCACCATGAATTTGCCCAAACTCTGCTGGTTAGAGGCTCAATCCACCCTGATTTTCAAAACAAATGTTGGTGCCAACCTCAACTTACTACAAGGGCCAAATTCACTGCTGGTGACAAGCTCTCCTCACTGCAAGTGCCAAATACACATGTTTCAAGGTGTTTTCCTACTGTCAGAGAGGTGGTATTGAGTGTGTAAAGTGTGTAGTTGTTAGGCTGTGATGTTGGGGTAATAGAGGGTCTTTGGTGTGTTAGATGCCCCCAGACATGCTTCCCCTGCTGTCCCAGTGTCATTCCAGAGGTGTTGGCATCATTTCCTGGGGTGTCATAGTGGACTTGGTGACCCTCCAGACACGGATTTGGGTTTCCCCCTTAACGAGTATCTGTTCCCCATAGACTATAATGGGGTTCGAAACCCGTTCGAACACACGAACATTGAGCGGCTGTTCGAATCGAATTTCGAACCTCGAACATTTTAGTGTTCGCTCATCTCTAATCCCTAGTTATTTCCAAAGTCCTAATATATGGTGTGGTGCGTGGGCAGTGCATTCACATCTGTCCAGCTTTACAGGGGCGTAACTTGAGGGGGTGCAGGCACAACTGGGCTTGGGAGCCTTAGGGGCCTATAAGGTGTTTCTTCCCAATATAAGGGAACCAGTACTTTAAACAATACATTATAGCAGGGGAGCCTGGTATAGATTTTGTATTAAGGACCAGAAGCTTCAGGTTACATCTTAGTCTGCATACTACCTAATTTTGTTATTTTATGCTTTTTCCATACAGCATTCTATCTCCTTACTCTACATAAACTGCCTCTAGGACATCCCATTTAGCTCCAGTAACCGTGCACTGTACCTGTATACTTTCCATCACTAACATAATCATTAACAAAGATTCGCTAACAAAGTCATTATGTGTTCCTGCATCTGAATATCCCTGCAAACAGATCTCATAGTGACGTTATAAGGCCATGTTCACATCTGTGTCGGTGAATCCATCGCTATGTCTGCCAGGTAGGAAAGACTTGCAAGCCCAACTCTTCCATCTGGCAATTTCACAAAAAAATGGAAACCGTAATAGTCAATGGGGTCCTTTGGGATCTTTTGCGGGGATCCATCCTGCAATGGACCAGAAGAACAGATAGGACAGCACAGATGTGAATATAGTGTTAGGGAATTATTGTTTATGCAATTTCTGTATTGTTAAAAGCTCCTAAGGAGGCTTTGGCAGTGGAGCCCCTTGCAGCGCTCCTCCACTCCGACCCGGTTTATAAAAGTATTACCATAGGCTCTTATGAGGAGAGGACGATTTACTTCTATTCATGAATGATCCCTCCCATTCGCTACCCAGAGCTATGTCTTTAATTAATGTATTTGGTGACTACTCTGGTTTACGAACCAACTGGGCCAAGTCTTCATACATGCATATTGGCCGCAGATCGGACGCTCAGGTTGGCGACACCATATGTGGGCTGAGCGTCATCTCGGCATGCAAATATTTGGGTATTTTTATTCCTAGGGACCATAAACATTTTCTAGAACAGAATATCTTCCCCTTTCTTTCCCATTTTAGGGTTAAATTCCATGCATGGTCTCCTCTGCCTCTATCAGTGGTGGGTCGAATTAACCTGGTCAAAATGGTAGTGTTGCCTAAATGCATTTATGCCCTGAGCCGCAGTGTTGATACTTCTTAGATTTTTTAAGCAGACGGACTCTCTCCTCATTTCTTTGTGTGGGGTAGTTCTAGGTCCAAGTTTAGACTATCCTTGTTACAGAGACCGAAGAAGTTGGGGTCTCTCTTCCTGCTTTATTTCTTTACTACCTGGCAGGTCACCTCAGATACATTCAGCCATGGCTCACTTTCACTACTGGTCCAAGGATCACCTAGCTCACCACCTGGGTCTGCGCAATATGTGGCTGATTTTAGAACACCCGAATTTATACCGGGGTAGGTTGCTGCCCATTCATTCCCTGGCAGAACAGGTTTGGCGACAAGCAGCATTCTCTGATGTACCTGCTGAGACACCATTGTGGCACAATCCAGGTCTGGCGGAGTTATTTACCCACCAGGTATCCAGACCTGGTCCCAGTATGGGGTGGCCTCCATTGGTGACCTGTATGCCCAGGTTGTCTTTAAGACATTTGACTCACTAGGTACCTCAGATAATATCCCCAGGACACAATTTTTTAGATATCTCCAGATCAGACATGTACTGTCCTCTATGTTCCCTACACAACCATGTAAGATCTCTGACTACCCGCTCATAGAGGTTCTTCTTTCACAGGGACGTGGAGGTCTGATCTCTACCCTGTATTCACACTTAATTCAAGTTAAGGTGTCTCTATTAGATGCTCCGGCTCTGGTGCCTTGACGTACTGTTATTTCTGACGTCATAGATGCGATGTTTCAGGAGAGTCTAGAATCTCCCTTGTATGTATCCCCCTCAACTAATAATAATCTAATACAAATTTTCATTTTACACCAATGTTATTTGACTCCCTCCTGTCTCTTTAAAATGGGACGATTGTCTCACCCAGGCTGCCTCAGGTGTTCCTGTCCGTTGTCAGACTTCTGGCATATGATCTGGGTTTGTCCTATTATACAAGATTTCTGGCAGGGTGTTGTAGATCTCCTAACAGGGGTATTGTCTATGCCTGTGCTATTTACTCCAGAGGTGTGACTTTTTGGCATACTGGATGAGGAGGTCTGGCATCACCATGTCAGAATCTTCCTGCGGAGACTTTGTTTTACGCTAGGAAAGCCATCACATTATGCTGGATGGCACTGCGACCTCCATCAGTGTCAATGTGGAGGAAACTCATTAACTCCATTTCAATCAGATTGTATTCAAGAAGAGAGAATGCCCTTAGAAATTTAACAAAGTGTAGGGGCCGTGGTGTAATTCCCCTGAAACCCAGTACACTGCCCGATCTTTGCGATCGGGTATACATTCCTTCATGCCTGGGGAGTAGGGGGTAGTCTGGAATATCCACGTCTTTCTCTAACTTGATTTGCTGTGTCCCTTTATGTTATTTGGGTGTACTGTGTTGCCTATGATTTCGTATAGTATGTTGTATTGCTCTGACTGTTGGGTTCTGCTGGGAAGCTGGCGATAAGAGAGTCATACCATAGACCCAATTTGGATTGGGAGGTGGATTGTTTTCTTTTCTATTCTCTCTTCTATTTTTTCTTTTTTTTCTTTCAGGTGTTCTCTTGTTTATGTATTGTCAGGATCTGGGGGTGCTGAGTGGTTGGCAATGACACAGACTCCAAGGTTAGGGCAGGTTCACATTTGCGCCCGGTCTCCGCTTTGTGGGTTTCTGTCTTATGCCGACAGGAGATGGAAACCCAGCAGTCCGTGTCCGCCCGTGAGCGTCTTCTGGTCGCCGCGGTGAAACCGGTTTTTGGTTTTTTTTTTAACCAGACACAAAGTCCTGCATGTCCGACTTTGTGTCTGGTTAAAAAAAAAAAAACGGTTTCACCGTGGAGAGGTAGAAGACGCTCACGGGCAGACACTTTGCAAACCCATTCAAATGAATGGGTTTGAAAACTGACTGATGGTTTCCGTCTCCTGTCCAGTTTCTCGGGCAGAAGATGGAAACCTGAAAGCGGAGACCGGGAGCAGGTGTGATCCCGCCCTTACAGTCCAAGTGTTGAGTTTTATTCACTCCAAACATACATTGGTATATGCTGCACAAAAGAAAATACAAAATAAACACTTGCCCGTCTGGACTCTTACTAAACTGAAATTGGTTACCTCACCTAGAATAAAGACAAGTTCAGATAGGAAAGATCGTCTCCAGCAGTAGCATCCTCCCTTATGACTTTCCAGCCAAGCTCTGCCATAGTCTGCTCTCCTAGCTAATGAGGACAAACCTGAGAAAGCTGGGTTTCTTCAGGAGTGTCCACAAGGTGTGGACTGGAGGGGATGGGAATGGGAAGTCCCACTACCAACCTACCTGCCATTCCCTAAAATATCTAACCCTTGTGCAGAGCACTTAAAGGGACTCTATCACTAGGAAAAGTCATTTTTAGCTAAACACATCTTTGCATAGGCTTTAGAAAGGCTATTCCACACCTATCTTTAGTATGTAGATTGCCTCAGTGGTTTCTGAATAAGTCCGTTTTTATTCATATGCTAATTAGACTGTTGCACGATACATCGTGCACTCCTCTCCTGTTGTTTCCTATTGGAGGCTGCTGATGACTCAGCTTCCTGTTTGCCTCACACACATAGGAGATAATAGAAGAGACGAGTGCTGCTGGGAACTTCCTGTGCTGGCTGAAAGCTCATTAGCATATGAATAAAAAAGGAGTTATTCAGAAACTACTGAGGCAATCTACATACTAAAGGTAAGTGTGAAGTAGCTTTTCTAAAGGCTATGCAAGCATGTGATTAGTTAAAAATGACTTTTTGTGATAGAGCCCCTTTAAATAATGCTCAGCAAACAAAGTTATCTGCTGAGAAACAAAATTCTCTGGATTTTCCATCATATCACCCATCTGAGCAATCTGGGTGAGATGTACATCCCTTCCAGGACTTTACCAGTCATCGGCTTGCAATATATATATATATATATATATATATATATATATATATACACACACACACACACACACACACACACACACACACATTTGTATTTTCTACTCTTTGTTATCTGTTTGGTACTTTATTATTATGTCTGATGTTTCTCCTTCAATAAAATGAGTTTAAAAAAAAACAACAACTTTGAAGGAGTTTAGAATTAGAATGTGAGAAGAATTAGAGTCAGAAGAAACAGTGCCTCTCTTATTCATGGGCTGTATCAGGTATTGCAGCTTAGCCCCATTTCTGGTGTTCTATACCCTCTACTAGCACCCCAATAGGCATAAGGAGTGTCTGACATATTTGCTAACTATTCCATTGAATCCGTCTATGGTCAACAGCTGCTTCCCTGCAGTTCTTTCTATAAGTCTTTTACAGATATCACATCATATGTCAGGAATTTTATAGTAACATTCTCCGAACTAGCCTTAATCCACAGTGTGATTTACTGCGTGTTGTGGATTTTGGTGGTTGTATTTGCTGCCGCTGACTTCCCCGTGTCCTCCCGTATAGCCTGCACACAGGTGTCAGTACTGCACAGCTGGGCTGAGACTAAACATCTTTCAGGGTGATTGACGGCTCGTATAGGCATTCCTCGCCTTGCTGGGAACCTCATGCCTCTGGCCTCTATACTGTCAGTACTGTACGGAGATAAGATATATATTGACTGTAGATTTTTCAGATCCATGTCCTAGGCACAGTTTGGGAACGTCGGTGATATGTAAAGTATTCACTGCTGATGGGCTCTGGCTCTGGATGACACAGAGCCACACAAACAGGGTAATCCTTAATCCGGGCCATGACAAAAGCAAATCCCAGGGCCAGAATAAGGAGTCACAGAGATTCTCTGTTTCTAATGTACTATACGTTGTCTAAAACCATATTCTGAAGGCAGGAGCGGACTGAGACTAATCTGGGCTCCCAAGGGTCAGGGCTCCACTATCAACAATTATAGCAATGATACCTGTGGTTTGGATTAAAGGGGCAATCTCATGAGGGGACAAGTTGTGGTCAGTCATGCATTTTCTCATGTGGCATCTGCTGTAAGGGACAGAAGTATTACATACTGGCCGCTGCTGATATTTAGTGGCTCTCCACTCTCATACTGTAGTTACCAACACTTCAATTGCCAAAATTGGGGCTCGTGACCACTCCCAAATCAAACAGGAATGCCCACTTTTGGGTAGGATCTGCCAAAGCCCCTCGCTTTTTGGAGACTTATCAAATTACCACAATTATATCTGAAAATTTTGGACAATCCAGGTAAATTTTACACACTTGGCAGGCGTGCACTTGTATTTTTTATTTCAGTTGCAGCACTTTTAGGACTGTGCTAAGTATCCAAGGGGTTGTATGCCCCCTCTGGCCATGGAGCCTCAGTCAATGCTCCAGTGCTGGAATAGTCAGGAAACCTAAGGGTGTATTAACATCCCTAAAATTAGGGGGATGATAAAAAAAATTTGTCTCTTGGAATTATTTTTTTCAAGAGCAGAAGTTGTCAGTTGTCAGGGCCTGACCAGGCTGGTGTTTGTGCATCATTATTCACATTGTGCATTATATATTTACATTTTTAGAAAAGTTCGCTTATATAACAGATTTAAAAAAAAATGTAAAATGGTATATACTACTGTGATTTAACCCTTTTTCTGACAATCTATATTGTGTTCCTATGTGAATCATTCACTTTGTGCACTTTTTTCCGTACAGAAGAGGTGAACGTCCTGGAATACCTCACCGTACACTCGGCAGAGCTCGTGAACATCTCTCTCAGCTCAGAACATTCCTGTCTGTCACTAGATTTGGGGCAATACTCTACTCTCAGTATCTCCACCAGGGCGGCGTTCGGGGACAGGTAACTGTCATAGTTCTCATAGTTTCACAACACACAGATATATACTGAATATGCTGAATATTTGCACAGTACAGACTGACTTGTTATAAATTGCATTGAAGGCAATAGAAGGCCAACTCTGGAATGACATCCTACCTGATATTACAATCTGGATGTATCACAATAAATTAGTCGGAGCTGCCATTCAGGTGTCCAGAAAAGCTGAATGAAAATCCCTATGAAAACTGCGGCTTTAATTTCTTAGTTTTTGTATGAAGTTGTGACGTAAGGCAATGAATAATCAGCTCAATATACCTTAGCTATTGGCCACGTACCACCTAATTCTTCCCATACACACACATGCTGAACAAGGCACCTCAACCATAGAGCACTTTCAGTTCTGTAATGGTACAGTATGAGTGAACACATGAAGGGGGGGTTCTTTGTAAATTTTGCTCTAGGGCCCTGTCTCAGCACTCATTTATATTTCTAACAATGTCCTTTATATTGTGTTATTTCGTTTCATTTACCTCTCCTGAGCTTGTTGTATTGCTTTAGTTTTGCAGATGAGCTGGCTGTCCTGATCAAGTTACGTTCAACTCTTGAGGAGAATACCGGCCTCATCACCATATTAAGTCTCCATGGTCAGGTGCTATTTCAGATCCGAATTAACTCCAACGCCCTAATATTTATCTCCAGCCGACGTGGACACTATGAGTGAGTGACCTCATCCCCATGTGATAAATATTTGTATACGTCAGAGTCATACAGATCAATGGGACACATGGATAGTCTACTGACCAGACAGCTACTAGTGTCTATGAAAAGTATTCAATACCTTCCTATACACAGGGCCAGAAAAATCACTGCACTTTATGGAAGACTTGATTTATCGTCATTGTGAACTGAGGCATGTTTCTGCTTACATGTAATAGCAGAATATTCGAGATGTACATAGAAAGGTTAAAAAAATGGTCTCTGGATACTCTTTGGCCTCTGCCAGGTGAATGGAGCTCTAGGGATACCTTTTGGTAATATAAAGATATTTAAATCCCTCATCCAAAAATCCTAAACTGAGAGCAAACACTCACTTTGTGGCAGAGTTATTCAAGTTACACCATTTTTCAAGGATGGGATATGCCTTACTTTACTGGGATAGCTTCCCAAAATTTGGGATTGTGCCAGCAAATTTCAGAGAGATGGCAACTATGTGATTTGTATCATGAGCATAATAATCAGCCAAGACAATTCTGCCAGTAGTTCGTTTTTGAGCCAAAGTTGATAAGATATTATATTTTTTCCTACTGTTGACTCTACATAGTCAATCTAAAGTCTATAAGACAAATGGCAAATTGATATCAGACAGATATAATATATAGGAATGATTTACAACCTACGGCACTCTGGGAGTTACAAAATAACAACCCCCTAGCATGGAGGGGCCCAGATTGAAAATGACTGTGCTATGCTGAGATATCTGAATATCTTTCTCTTCACATTGTGTACAGTGTCTGTAAAGATATAAGGTAAATCTGATCATTCGTGTACCTCAACAGATTCCCTGTTACTTCATTGACTGATGGGAAATGGCACCGTGTGGCGCTTGCTATCTCCTCCAAGGGCGTGACTCTATATGTGGACTGCAAGCTTATAGAGAAACTTCCTTGGTCTAATTTTTTTGGACTGGGGGTAAAAACTGATGGAATAGTAATGCTAGGAGGACTTATTGAACCATATGATGTGCCCTTCAAGGTAAGACAAAAATAATCTTTCTATGTCACCCTCCTTCATCTGTCCTTGCTGCTATGTAATAGAAGAAAACAGTGAGCCCAGGTGATTATTCATTGTCTAATGTAAATCGAGTCCTAAGGAAGAATGCAATGGGGAACTTCAGTTTTGGCTAGAGGTTTCTAAATTTTTATCGAGGTTCTTCGATTTGGACACTTCTTTTGTGGTAGATTAAAGTAATGCTGGTGAAGTAAAGGACCCACAGGGATCACCTGTGATCTGTTTGCTAACCAGGAAGTAAGGCTACATGCACATGACCACATGCATGTATCTTGGCCATGACTAAACAGCACGGATGACAAGTGGAAGACATCTGTATGCTGCCCATGCCTCGATGGTTACATTCACTGCTGTCATCAAGCCTGGGCCGTAAATGGTCAGGTATAGGACCTGTCCTGAGTTTTGCCCTGCGCTCACAGCCACTTATACAGGCGTGTGTATGCAGTCATAGAAGTGAATGGGTCATGGAGCTTGCCATGAAAACCACAGCTTGCTCACTGAAAAAGCAAATGTTCGTGTGCGTGGAGCCTTATGGTTACCAAAAACAGTAAAAGGGATTACCCATCTGGGGATGTTACCCTCCATTTGTAGGATAGAGGGTAACCTGCAGATTGATGGGGGTCGGATCACTCAAGGAGAATGGGAGATTTTATACCCCATTCTGAATGAAAGAATAGAGTGGTAGTCATGTGATGTTTGGGTACACGCTAGCTACCCCATTTGCTTCAATATCGGAGATAGGCAATGTACAATGATGTCCACATGACCATGGCATAGCAGAACAGGGGACAGAATTCCCCTGTTTTCCTGATTGTTGGAGGCCAGAGTGGCTCCCTACCAGTCTGCAAGTTATCCTGTGGATAGGAGATAATTTGTCTAGGTAAGAAAACTCCTTTAAATAGCTGTTGAATAGCTGTTCCTCCTGACTCCCCTATACACTTACATACTTAGTTCGGCTGAACCTGTATATGCTCTGGATGGGAAGATCGGAGTAAGGCACTGCTATACAACTTTGGTGGCAGCTTATCTCCCTTAAACAATAAAGGATTAGGCATGTTGAAATGCATCATGCCTATTACTGACATAGGCCGAAAGAACGGCAAATGATAGACAATAGATTTTTGGCTGGTTCCATTGACATTAGCCTCATCTATATGGCCGCCTTTATTGCAGCGCCACCACAGGAGAAATAGAGTATTACAAAGTTCTAATAGAAACCAGTGTGCTATGCATGAACATGCTAAATCCAGGACTGCTCTTTGCTCTGTTCAATTGATGAGGTTGCTAAACAGGGGGCTTCCTAGAATATATATTAAAATGCTGTTCTAAACCAGACAACCCCTTTAAGGGTAAGTATAAATGTAATACATCCTCCAAAACCTCCCACTCTGTGTTTTCTTCATGATTCCTCATCTCCCCCACTTTGCTATGGAAAAACACACAATAACTTAATGAAAAGAATCTGTTCACTTACGTCTGGTGAATCCTGCATCCATGACACCAAAACAAGCCGATAACAAGGAAAACCACAAGCTTCTTTATGGTATTTAGTGTCTCCCCACATCCCTTATAAAATCAGACAAACATATATTATATTTTAATAGTGTTTGTGACAACAGGCGAGTTGCAGGAGGACACTTTGTGGTGTACTGGGTGACAATACACAAAAGGAACATTGCACAAATGCCTGTTAGATGTTCAGTCCTAGGTTTGTCTTGTCATGTCTTGTGAGGGCAAACCTGAAAGTTACACACATTCTTAAAAACACCACAAGACTGGTAGACCGCATACTCATACATTATGGCTTTCTAATAAAATAGTCATATTTACATTCCCGACAATCCTGAAGAGTGCAAGCATGTCTGAGGAATGCTGCGGACAGCCACATTATACAAAATGGAGAAATATATGTCAGTCTAAGGTAATTCTATACAAATGGCAGAATTGACAGGAAGTTAGGTTATAGAAACAGAAAATGGAAACCTTGACAGGGGTGTATCCATAATCTGACTGACACAAATTGTATAAGGTTTTAATCCGTGATTTTGATGGATTCTCTTGTGAGAGAGATGTGAACATAGCCTAACTTTTTAGAGTGCACAGTACATCTGAAAATTGTAACATGTGTAACCAGAGATGTGGATTCTCAAAGCCTTAATAGGTTTGGTACTGGCTAGACTGAGATACAAAGTCTTAGGAGTCTTCCATTGATCCACCCTTAACCCCTGCAAGCATATATGGATAGTCCAGGTCCAGGTTGTGGTCCCCAGAATAGTCACTGACTGGAGACTGTACCTCTGAAAAAGCAAGGGTTGTCATCAGCAGTCACAATGTGACAGGCCAGAGAAAGAGACAGAAGCATAGCCAGGAATGGAGAGCTAGGAGTAGAATAGTAGGTACAAGATGAATAATGCCAAGGATGAGGAAGGAGGAGATCAAGAAACAAGACCAAGGTCAGGATCAGAGTCACACTGCACAGGAACAGGAGCCAGGTGAAGGTAAACACCTTAATCTGCAGGTGATGTGTTGCAACAGAAGGTCCCTTCAGAAAATCCATCGGGGCCCAATATCATCTTCACGTACCATTTGCCGGTGAAGTCAGAGAGAAAAATGTGGCCTGATCCAGTAGGACTGAGGCAGAACACAGGACATTTTGGGAGAGGAGGTGCTGGGAGAAGCCAAATGACATGGCTAAGAAGAATAGATCTTGTATGGTAGTATCTGGTAATAATGTTTATGAAGTTGCCATTACCACTGGGAGACAATGTGATCTCTCTTGGAGACACCGTACAGTAACCATAAAGTTGGCTTATCGTATCATCTCTAACCTGCCTCCAATGAAACCGAAATTATAATGTGGGAATGTTAGTGATATCATTTTGTATTCCTTGTAATTGCAGGGATCCTTACAGCAGATGGTCTTTGTGATGGGGGAACCAGGAGCTGCCAAGCACTACTGTAAAAATCATAACCAGACTTGTCTAAGCAATTTCCAAGCAGAAGATTTTTTCAATGCATCTCGAAGGGACCATGGTACTCACAAAACTTCAGTTTTGAAGGTAAAACATGAAGTTCTTTTACTATTACTGTACTGAATTGTAGAAATAAACAGCATCCAAGTCTAGTAAAAGGAAGGTTATTGTCTACATCTCTGGTGGTGCAGGACAGTAAATGGATAAATGTCTTTACCTCTGGTGGTCTATTGCTTTCAATGTGATACGTGAAAGCCTCCCATTGATTTCAATGGGGAGTGCGTGTATGCCGGCACCCATTCAAGTCAATGGGATCTGTTGTTTACGCCGCAGACTCTGAACGAGTTTACGTTCAGAATGAGCGAGCGTAAACTCCGTGTGAAGGCTCCCTTATGCTGTATAACTAGCGTCCAGTAGGTTATTCTCATCTCTAGGCTCCAACATGGCCTTAACGGTTTCCTACCTGCACTGAGCATAGAAAAGAGTTCAGAGAGTGAACCAAGCCGCTGTACTTGTGTCACTTGACAGATCTCTCTGTGATCAAGCCAAGTATTTCAGAAGCATTTCACCCAATCATTAAGGTGAGAGTTTTAGTAATGTTTCCTGGAGCAGACATTTCATGTGTTGGTATGGCTTCTCAGTTGTACAGCCGCATAGCTTAGAGTAAACAGTGATTCAGTCAGTGCCTGGGCCCACTGGGGCCCCTGTGACACTGTTGGGAAGTCACTGTTGGGAAGTTGGGAAGTCAGCACCTGAAGTGACAATATTGGACCTTCTACCTCTGTTCCAAGACTGTTATCTCAGCCACCCAATGTGTAGAACCTGTAAACAGAAAGAATTTATTTAGTTATTTAGGTCTATGCCTATACATGGGATTTTGAGCTTATAAAAAAAAAAAAAAAAAAAGGCGCTAGTGATAGCTATTGTGTATTATATATGATGGTGCTATTATATGTAAAACATTATATATACCTTCTAGAATTGCAGTATGTGCCAATTTACTGACTTGCCTTTCAATG
The DNA here is from genome assembly GCF_031893055.1 of Leptodactylus fuscus. Lineage (NCBI taxonomy): Eukaryota > Metazoa > Chordata > Amphibia > Anura > Leptodactylidae > Leptodactylus > Leptodactylus fuscus. The sequence goes on along the minus strand of NC_134275.1, from coordinate 43,179,141 downwards.
GGAATATTACTTTTCAATATCACTAGAAATGACTGTGCTTCGGTGACCCTGAAACTTTCACTCAGCCTAAATTCGTCACCTCTCACATTCCTCCACACACCTGCACACCTGCTAACATCATGTTGTCTTCACATATGGATGCCTCTAGAAAGTCTGGCTCTTTCACGGTCTCTGTCTGTCTGCAGATGGCATACTTTCATTATATATTTTTTTCTTTCTCTTGAGCAGTTCGATGTGGGAGAGACTCTGACTACAGGAATGGGAGACAACTCTAGTACTCACTCATCTGTACAAGAGGTATGTGATGGATAAGACAGATAGGAAGACTCTTAATGCTGTCTTACAGTTTTCTGAAAGTGACCTTCAAATCCTGACTTCAGGGTCAAATACAAGCATGGTAAAATGCAGTGCTAGTCAGTGTTGATTATACCAATCGTACCACACATACTCATTTTACACAGCAAAAAAAAAAAAGCAAAAACGAAATGCCATTTTAGGCCCCACGAATCCTATGCCCATTTTGTGACAAAAACTGCACTGCGGACATGTGGTAATTTCCAAGACAGGCGCTGTTTTGGAAACCACAGCATGTCAATTATATCTACGGAAATGCTGGCAGTTTCCCCATAGGTATAATTGAAATAGAAAGTCTGCGAACCTTCTGTTTAAAGCAATTCGGGAAGAACCGCAATGCAGCGCTTTTTTGTTGTGGGATGCCATGTGGGACCTTAGCCTTATTGTTACATTTGTTCTATTTTAATTTTCAGCATCTATTGCTAACTAGAGAAGGAATAGGGCAAGTAAAGTGAAGTACAAAAATATATCTACTATAATACTGCTTTTATGTACAAGAATATAACTACTATAATAATACTATCTACAAGAATATAAATACTGTAATACTACCTCCTATGTACAAGAATATAATTACTATAATACTGCTCCTATGTACAAGAATATAACTACTATAATACTACCTCATATGTACGAGAATATAACTACTATAATACTGCTCCTATGTACTAGAATATAACTACTATAATACTGCTCCTATGTACAAGAATATAACTACTATAATACTGCTCCTATATACTAGAATATAACTACTATAATACTGCTCCTATGTACGAGAATATAACTACTATAATACTGCTCCTATGTACAAGAATATAACTTCTATAATACTGCTCCTATGTACAAGAATATAACTACTATAATACTTCCTCCAATGTACAAGAATATAACTACTATAATACTACTTCCTATGTCCTAGAATATAACTACTATAATACTGCCCTCTGCGTACAAGAATATAACTACTATAATACTACCTCCTATGTACAAGAATATAACTATTATAATACTGCTCCTATATACAAGAATATAACTACTATAATACTACTCCTATGTACAAGAATATAAGTAATGTAATACTGGCCCCTATGTACTAGAATATTGGAGAATTCTATATCAGGCTGAAGTTGCTCCTTTAATAGAAAGATACAGTTCTGTTAAATTTATGACCTTACTCTCTTTTTACTATACGTTCTATTGTTCAACAGACATCATTTTCTGAATAAAAAAATAACAGTGAAAGGCTATTTGGGTAGCTGGCCATACATAAGCCTGAGGGGGGCATTATCTTAATGACTATGCATTACATCCGAGTGCTTAGGTCAACTCCAACTGTAAATACAGCACTAAAAATAGCACAAGAGGACTTCCAGATAATGGAATATATGAAACTAGATAAATAAAAAAGTATTTTCTTTGCCCCAAGAAAGTTATGCGGTGAATGATAAAACAGGAAGACAAACAGAGACATTAGGAGTGCGTAAAAATACAGTTCGGAAGATGAAGTGCTCCTAAATTGCAGTTTCGTGCTGTAGTTTCAGCATGATACCTCATTAAGGGGCTCTCAGCCGGGCTTTGATCCAAAGAATAAAGCTTGTTCCCTGGCTGGAAGTGGAACCTCGACAGCAAGCACACATTTCTCCCACTATGTATCTGTCTGCGCGGCTATGTCATCACTGTTTATTTCCAAAGGTAGGGATGATGGAAAATATTGAGCCGTGGTGACAGGGCTGCTTTATACCCCAGGCAAACATCTAATTAGTGCGCCAAGGAGTCGTCTGTAGGGTATAATTCCCAAAGAAGAATGTAACAAGATTAAAGGAATTTTTATTGACTATATTTTTATCAGGTTTCCACGGAAACATACAGTCAATTGTCAGACAATTCAGATTATAAAATAAACTAGAGCAGCGATTCCCATCAGAGGTGCCGCAACTTTCAGGGCTGCTTTGGACACCCGTCGTGGGGCCGCAACACTCCGGTTATAAAGATGTCCGCCTGCGATTACGCAACATTATCTGCGTCCTTGCCTTTTGATAAAAATTCTTTGGTAGGTGTGCCATGAGGAAATTTTTTTTTCTAGGGGTGCCCTGAGTCTGAAAAGGTTGGGACTGGACTGGAGATATAAGAAAAGGAGACCTATATACAGATGGAGCAAACATTAAAAAATAAATGCTTATTGTATGATGCTAATGGAGTAGAAGGTTTGTACACTACTTGTGTAGCGTGGCTGTTACCATGCTCAGTTATTTTGCAATTAAGTGTCATGGTCTCAGCAACCTTGGGGTTGTAATGCAACCAAATCCTCTTGCATTAGGTACAATGTTGCAGGGTAATCCAGCTATATTTGGATGTCCGCTGTCTGCTGCCTCATTCTGAACAGTAATATAATGAATATTTTTATATGGTTGGAAAAATCATTGACTTTTTCCAACAGTATAATCATTGGAATTGCACAATGAAAGTACAATTCTTAGTCCTCATACACATGACTGTGTGTGCAGTCTAAGGAGGGGCTTCAATGATCTGTTCCAAGGATTATGGAACATGTCCTATCCAACTCAGTGAAAAACAAATCTGACCGTAACTCCCATTGAAGTTAATGTACCACAGAACCCACTTGGGAACATCTTGGTCTACACACTCCCCTGTGTGCATGAGGCCTTAAAGGGTTATCTGAGACACAGCACCATTGGTACTATCTGGTGTTGCAGCTGAATCCCCTTCAAGTGAATGGGTTAGAAGCTCTATCAACAGGAGAGGTGCTACCCATTACATTCATCATTTTGGTTCTGTAAATTAGTAACCTCCAAAAAGTCAGTGCATGACTTTCCAGAAGCCTTGTGACATGACTTGGGATGTAAACTAAACCAGAAAAACTATTCCAGGGGTGTTTCCCATAGTCAGCGCAGATCAGAGTACTAGTTAGTAAGGTGAGAGGCTATGGAGGAATACTTTAACTCATTGAAGAGACTGGTAGCAGCATAGGGAGACTTAGATCTTTCCCTAGGGATACTGGGAAAATGCACGTACATAGGTATAGCAGAGGTTAGCAGAGGGTGCTCGCTGAGAGCTTCCTGTGTATGCTGGAAGCTAATTACTAGAGATGAGCGAGTACTGTTCGGATCAGCCGAACCAAACAGCACGCTCCATAGAAATGAATGGATGCACCTGGTACTTCCGCTTTGACGGCGGCCGGCCGCTTAACCCCCCGCGTGCCGGCTACGTCCATTCATTTCTATGCGAGCGTGCTGTTCGGGTCGGCTGATCCGAACAGTACTCGCTCATCTCTACTAATTACCATATGAATAAAAATGGGCCCATTCAAAAACTACTGAGGCGATTTACATACAAAAGGTAGGTGTGGAAAAGCCTTTCTAAAGTCTATGCAAATACGTGCTTAATTAAAAATGACTTTCCCAATAATAGGAAACAAAAAAAGAAAACCACAGCGGCTCCTCATGCATTAACCAAAGTACCAGGCCAATAAAGGATAAGACAAATGCCTTCTCACCTAGTGGGGTTGTGTGATGACAACACCCTAAATGCATATAATGGCCTGGAGATATAGGCCAGGGCAGCAGCTGTGGACGTCACAGAGATGTGGAGATACTGGGAAACCACAGACCGGCCTCCTAACAGGATTAGGCCAAAGATAGACAGTGCTCGCCCATAGAGATGATTGAAAACCTTCTTTATTGAAAACACACACAACGCGTTTCTGGCTGAAAAGCCCATTCTCAAGTGCATCGATTTCCTTCCACAGTTGGCCAGAAGTACTTCTGGCCCACTGTGGAAGGAAATCGATGCACTTGAGAAAGGGTTTTTCAGCCAGAAACGCGTTGTGTGTGTGTGTTTTCAATAAAGAAGGTTTTCAATCATCTCTATGGGCGAGCACTGTCTATCTTTGGCCTAATCCTGTCAGGAGGCCGGTCCGTGGTTTCCCAGTTTCCCAATAATAGAGCCCTGTTAAGTCAATATTGCTGTATGTCCTATATCCATTTTACTAATATATCTTAATTAATAGAACATAAAGAACCATATGTGAATAGATAAATCTCAGCAGTGCTATGGATTATAATCAGACGCACATTGATAGCTCTCTGTAATCCCATCTTCCCAGGGTCACTGGCTCTGATCATTTGGTTATGGTATGCCATGGACATTCATTGCTCACAAGCTCTCAGATGCCTGCAACAGCCTTCTTTAATCTCCTAATACTCAGAGCCTGTTCACCATAAGGGATCTCCCCAGGGAAGGCCCTACATGATTTCTGTAAAGTCTGAATGTCATGGTGCCCGTATGGTTTGTGTACACAATCTCCCTTTTATCTGAAAGGCCACTTTACAATACATACTGTCTATGGGAACTGACAGAAGAACATTTCACAAGTCATCGATCTTCATAGAACTACTGCTGGACAAAATATCAAAAGTGAAAGCATGAGGATAAAACATGATACAGGGGATGTTTTCTCTGATAATGTATTCTAAACATTTTTTTTTTAATTTTGAGATATTTTGGCTGTTCTTATGATCTTATTGATCATATTACAAAAAATGAGATGTGAAATATTTTGAATTTTCTCACCCTTCCAATACACAGATGACATTTCTAGATTTCTGCAGTTTACTTTTCATCATTGCTGTGTAGACTGGGACAAGGGTAGCAGAGTCATCTCATTATAATTATAGGGCAAATGATTTATAGAGGGTTCTCCAGGCTTATCCATTAATGACCTCTCCTAACGAGAGGTCGTCAATTGAAGATTGGTGTGGGTCTAAGGCCTGGTATCTCGATTAGTTGTTTGAATAGGCTGCAGCGTTCAGTTCACATAAAAATAAGCTCCATACATTGTATAGTGGCTGTGCTTGGTATGGCAGCTCAGGCCCATTCACTTAAATGGGCCTGAGCTGCAGACTGGCTATATGACGGATGGATTTGATCTCACATAGCTCAGCTGGCTGCCATTTCAAACTGTTGATTTGCTGGGATCCCAGGTGTTGGACCCTCATAAATTTTCAGTTGATGACCTCTCCTAAGGATAAATGGTGAAAACCCCTTTAATGACAGATGACAGCTCTTCTGTACTATGGGAGGCTTTGATAAAGCAGGGATAGTAACACTATACATCCACCAATATACACAGCTCACTTGCCATTCTCTGGTCGTAGAGGGCATGGTTTGCTTCCATTGGAATACACCTTTAGGCTAAGGCCCCATGGGACAACCCGCTGCTATAAAGCGCTGTGGGAAAAACCACAGTGGTGACGCAGAGCGCTTTAAAAAGAAAATTCGCAGAGTTTTCCTCCATGGAATTTCTGTTTCAATTATATCTATGGGAATGCCGCCAGCATTTCTGTAGATATCATTGACATGCTGCAATTTCCAAAACTGCGGCAGTTTTGGAAATCGCAGCGTGTCCATGCCGCTGTTTTTACCGCTAAGTGGGAATGGCATTGACAAGAATCCCATCCACTTTGCAGTTACTGTAAAACGACGCAATTTTTTCCGCAGGCAAATCGCTGCGTTTCCGTCCCGCCTTCAAATACATGTATATGCATCCTGTATGCATCTGATAAAAATGGTGGCCATCACCAGCTCTCCTGATCACATACCTGAAGCCTGTAAATATTCAATCCTGTGTTCTGATTTCTGATTCTCCTCATCTGTATATGTTTATAAGCAGACGCCATAAGCTCATTCCAGTATATCAAAGAGCTTTGTCATCACTGCGGAGGATCACAAATCATAGCTGATGATTATATACTGCATATATATTATAAAGGAGACCTATACTAGATCAGGATCCTCACAGCGTGTGGTGGAAACATGTGGTCTATTAGGTAGAAGCTATGCTGACAGATTCTAGATGTATATCTGCTTCTATTCTGGCTGATAACTTCCTATATATTACTATAGGTTTATTGTTCTTATTTTATGTATTATGTATGTAAACCCTTTTCATATGTACAGCTTCCTGGAATTAATGGTGCTCCAAAAATAAACAACTATAATAGTAAGTCATTACATGTCAGAAGCAAAGAATTAAAGGGGGAGGGCGGCTACATACCATATAAAGAGCACATAACATTGTCAATGTGAGAGAATACTCAATGGCAGAAGTTTAGTAGTAGGGGTTGCACAAGTAGCACCCAGCCGTGTGGCTTCTGTGTCACATAACATACCAGGATTACTCCAAGCAGCTCATGGTAGTCTGAGGCCTAAATACAGTATTTGTATTGGGTCCAGGAACCCCAATTTGCATGCAACATTATGGAAGAATCAGTAGGGAATGCTGAGAGGGTACACCTATAATGATGGCCAACCAGAGATGAGGACCCAATAAGTCACAAAGACATTGATTTAGGGCTAAACCAGGGAACAAAGTCTAAGGGGTCATACATTCTTCATTGTTAAACCCTGGAAGGACACATGGACTTTCAAACAGTGAATTTCCAGGTCACGCATTTTCACTGCTGGGTAACAAAAAAGCAAGCAGGAATTGTAGTCGTAGTCAGAAGTAAGAATCGACACTGACAGAGTTCAGTTGGAAATTTAAGTCAGACAGCAGGAAAACAAGTCGCAACCATTAGCAGCTGGGGCACCCGCACACCAAAGCAGACAAAATGAACCTCAGGGGTATTTTAAGAGTTTTGGAATGACGCATGTGCATTACCCAGGATGCCAAACACCTATAGAGGTGCGTCCGTGGGGTGTTACAACACCCAGTAAATTAGTTACCATATAGCAGGGAAAATGTGATATTTATGGGGATACTTGTTGATCTGGTATTTACAGGTGAGCCATGGTAAGAATAATCATTCCAGTCTATGGATCTCACACACAGTTTTTTCTATTCTCAAATACTAGATAAACACGACTAATGGTGAACTAAAATCACCACCCAATCTCATTCATCATCATGGGCTATAGTGGTCAGTGGGATGTCACTAAAGGGTATTTCTGGGACATGGCTGCTGTGATATCATCTAGTCTCCCGATTAAAGCATCTATATTGGCTCCATTAGAGCGCAAAACAGTTGTCCTTGTGATTTCAGCAGGGTGGATTAAGGGTGTGCAGGTCTCTGCCTACAACCCTGGAGGGCATGTGATAAGCCATCTTTACATTTAATAAGTCTCTATTAGCTATGTACATGACTCAGCTAGAAGGAATGATTTAACCCCTATGCTTCTGGAATGGACGGGTCTGTCTTTCCTTGTGCCATCATGGAACACAAAAACTAATTTCCATGGCAAACTAGTGCAAAGGAAAACTATATTGAAATGCAATACATTTAATATGGGCATTGTCATTGGAATATTCCATTTTCTTCCTCAAGGTATCAATAGAAAACTTCGACGTATATACTCAATATGAGAAACATGAGGACTCCTATAGGTTTCACCTTTAAAGAGGTTCTCCACTTTGAGAAATCCCTTTTTGTCAGATGGGGCCCCTGAGAATAAGTAGATCACAGGGTACCATAAGCAATCAGCTATGATCTGCAGAAGAGATGGAGTTTGGTTTCACTGCAGCGCCACCACTGGGGAAATTAAGCATTACATGGTGACTACTGAAATTAAAGGGGTATTCCTATCTCAGTATTTTTGGCTTTATTAATCAGTTATGCCATAAATACCTAAAAGACTTTGACCCCTCTGGGACTCTCATCAAGCCACGTCTGTTCCAAAAATTGAATGGACAAGGACCAGGCATGCACGCATCTCTCCATTATTCATATACAAATATTCATAACTCCCATGCAAGTGAATAAAGAGACATGCATGTGTCTCCATTGACAGTGGGTAAATATGCTTGTCGTGACCAGTTGGCATTTTCTCATGCTCCTCATGCTTTAACCAGTAGGGGGGAGCAAATCACTCCAAAATAAAGCACTTCCCCAGAATCTGAAATTTGTGCTGTATCCTAAGGTGTTAATAAAGCAAGAATCTAATTGACAAGACAAAGTCAATTTTTCTGAATGTTTTTACCATGTAACTTGGGGGAGTTTGTTGTACCATTAATGTCAATACCAGTAGTGACTGAAATTGCTTAAAGAGAAAGTATTTTGCCACAAGGTGTACAATAAGAAGACAAACAAGGACCCTAAACATGTCACGTCACATGACATATTGGTGCAATAAACAGGACAGATGGAATGTTCCTCAGCCTAGTCCTGAGCTCATTGAAATTCAATTAAAAAAGGTGAGAGAAAGGGCATAAGGATTTACTGTAAAAGGATCCAGCTCAGCAGAAATGCCTGAAATCTTATCTTCATGCAAATACTCTGACCATTGGAACAGATTGTCATTATTAGAACTTGCAGTACTACTTTTCACCACTGCCAAGGATCTATACTTTCCTTAGACATCAGTACAACAGCGCCCTCATTTCTAACCCGATCTCGTCACAGCATTTATGACCTTTTGCTTTGTTCATTTTTATGTTGTTTTAGGTGTATACAATAAATAAATTTTATATAATTTTACTTTACCCTGTACATCGGAGCTTGTAAATCATCATATGAAAAACACTTAGGGCACTTGACAGACTCTATTGATGTTAATGGGGTCTGCTGGGTTCCCACTGTTTTACATGAAATAAAAAACAGCATGTACCATTTTCTTTATCTTTTTGACTAAATCTATGATAGAGGCTTTTAATAGAGCATCCAACACAGATGTGAGCCTAGTCATACCTGGACTGCTGTGGAGGATGATTTCCTTGGAAAGTAGCCTAAGGGGGAAGGAAATGTTCATTAGATTGGACGCTAATCCCAGATCACTGGATATTGTTAGGGATTTGGTAACAGTGATAGATGCTCCATTATCCTGTAGTACTAGACCAATGTTAAGTGGGAAGATAAGATTGCATTTAGACTTTTGTTAAAGGGGTATTCCCACGTCGCATACTCACCAGTCTTCGTTGCTGTAATTTCTTCTGTCTTCCGGCTTTGTTGCGTCATTGGTGGGCGGGGTCACATATGCAAAGCCAAGCGGCAAGATGCCGCTGGCCCTGCGTGCGCGCTCATAGACCAGTCTAGCCTTCACAATGCGACTACAGACCCGACATCCGCCTATCTCTATTACAGCGGATGTCGGGTCTGTATTTGCATTGTGAAGGCTAGACTGGTCTATGAGCGCGCACGCAGGGCCAGCGGCATCTTGCCGCTTGGCTTTGCATATGTGAATACAGACCCCGCTCCGTGTGGAGTGTAGACGCCGGCACAGATGCACAGACGCCGGCACAGATGCCAGCAACCAACATCGCCATGCCTCTGCCCTGCATGAAGCCAGCAGCGGCAGAAGCGATGCTGTTATTCCGCTCCTCCCCCACCCCTCTCTATTACAGCGGATGCCGGGTCTGTATTAGTGGCCCCTCCCCCCCCCCCCCAAAGTGTAAACTACCCCCCCCTCCAGGCTCGCTCCTGTGCACTTAGCCCCTCCTCCCTCCCCCCTGAGAGCAGAAGATGCATCACTTGACTTATGAGCAGATAAGTCAAGGGATGTGTCCCAAAAAAATGAATAAAGTGATATAGTGGACAAACAAAGCAGTTTTGCTGAAGCAGTGTATTTAGGAAAAGTCTTACATTCACATTAGCAAACAGTATAGATAGGATCCTTGTGATGGGACAACCCCTTTGAATTGACCTATGAATAAAAATGGATGTAACTAGTATACTACACTATTAATAATATTCACCTGATTACCTGAAAACAGGGGGGAGCATTCCAGTAATAATTGCAAAATTGGTGGGGGTCTTACCACTTGGTCCCCCACTGTTCATGAGAACATGGGTCATATGTCCCCAATATGAATGGAGTAGCATGTTACACATGTGCACTGTTGTTCCTTTGAATTCTATGAGAAGCAATAGGACCATCTTCTTTTTGGCAGTCCTGTAGTGATGAATGGGGAGGCAGTATACATATAAGACCTTCCCCTCCATACATATGATGGATAAAGAACCTCCATTCTTGTGAATTCATGGGGGTCCATGCGATCATTCCCCACCAGTCTTGAAGGTATCCTACATCATTTTTAATTACCAGAGTACCCCTTTAAATGGGCACCATAATTTCAACAAACTTTGCATAAGCCAATTGTACAAGTAATGATAAAAATGATATATCTTATCAGAGAAAAATGTTTCTTTCTTCACTAGAAGGCACTTGTGCTATTCCTTACCTCCTGCAATGAACACTTAATTTACTGATAAAATCCATTTTAAGACACTAGATGGATTATAAGCTTCATTGAGGGATCATTATTAACTTTGCTTAGAAGTATATGGAGAGGGGAGGGAGAAAAGGGATCAATTGCAGAGTGAGAGGCACAGACACACACACAGAGACTACTGCTGATTAATATGTGTTATACTGTCTCACCCCAGTGCTGGATTTCCAGCAAAACAGCTCAGTTGTGCTGTATAATGATAGGGATAGAAGATCTCCTGCATGTGCAGTGGATGGTAGACATCAAAGCAGCTAGTCTGCAGCCACCAGCTCAAGGAGAACTGGAGCTTGTAGAGGGGAAGCTGAGAAGCAAGAAGGTTAAGTATTACTCAGTTTGTTCATTTAAACAATTCCAAAAATTTTTTTGTAGCTCTGGACAACCTGTTTAAACCACAGTTCATATACCACCTCTTTAAACAGATCACCCCCCTTACTCAGGCCAGGCTTCTTATGACAGATCTTCATTTCCACCATATGTTATACATTCTAGCTGTCTTTTTTTAAGCAGACCACCCTTTCTCCAAAGGACCACTTGTTAATGCAGATTTTGCTGGTTGTCTACATGTGGTCACCACTAGGGGGAGCTTGGAAGCTTACTGCATACAGTTTATGCATGGAGCGCAATAACAACACAGTATTCAGTAAGCTTCTAAGCTCCCCCTAGTGGTGACTCAATGCAGACAATAGATATTATCAATCATCTTGATAGCTATACAGTGGCTCTGTACAGCAGCTTCTTCTCTGTAAAGAAATTATTCTGTACAGAATGTTGGATCTAAAAATGACTTGGTGTTAAAAAGTGAACCAACATTTACTGCTAGAAAAGCTTTGAAGTCTGTAAGAAGTCTGAAATTCTTCTTTTGTCCATTATTGATATGTATGGAATGAACACTACCCGGATTATGAACCGCAGAGCTGATACTCTACAACCCATCAACCCTGAGAATCTGATGATTACCATAAATCTCCTCTTAAGTACCAGCCCTCGGCATAATGTCCCACAATGGAGCAGATCAGGTCCATTATATTTTCTTTGCTGACAGGAGAGAAGTAGTGAGCGGCAAGGAGGGGGGTTGCTATAAATTTAAGTAAACTTAGCTAGGTTACTTTGAAGTTTTGCTGTGATGACAGATAACAAAACGTCAAAATGCAAAGAAGAAAATAGCCCAAGGCTGGGAAAATCTGTTTTATTTAACTCCCTCTTCTGCGAGGGGTCCAAGAATCGCACCCCGGTGTCATTTCTAAAAAGAAAATGTAACCCTACACATCATGCCTGACATCATTCAGGCAGAACCTGCAGGTAGTCATACAAGATAAAAGGTCATCCCTCCCTGTTCTCAGTAGGGGGGGGGGGGGGTAAACCAACTTCAAATGCTCTCGGCTCTTTACAGGGTATCTGTAAGGGGCAGGGAGGCAATAAACAGTAGTTTATTTGGGGAGCCCGGACACACCTTCTTTTTGGGCTGGGACCATCACTACAGAAAGCAAATGGTAAAGGTACCAGCAAGGAGTATCTGACAAACTTCCAATGTCTAATCTGCCCAAAGCAATGGTCGGTGCCTCTGTACAGGGTGTTATCCAAATTCTCCTAGTTGTAAATTACTGGGAACCATCATCTGCTCAGGTAAGAACATGTTATATATTGTAGTATTAGGGGTGGTTCACACGAAGTAAACTGGTGTGCATTTTGGTGTGTAATTTTACACGTGTAAAATAAGACTCCCATTGACTTCAATGACATTTTAAACATGTATTTTGACTTTTTTTTTTTTTTTTTTTTTTTTTTTTTACACGTGTAAAAAAATGTCATTGAAGTTAATGGGGGTCTTATTTTACACATGTAAAATTACACACCAAAATCCACGCCAGTTTACTCCGTGTGAACTACCTCTTACACCTAACATCATCTAAAAGGGTTGGTGGAAGAGAATGTGCATTGTTGGCTGCTGTTGGACTACAAGGCTCTGCAGTTTGCCTACCAGAAACTAATTTGTTCTAGATTGATTCTTGTTGTCACTATATATCCTAATGATGTCTGTACTATTGATGCAAGGATGTGACCATAGTAAGTTTATGTCTTCTGCCATGGCAATATGGCAGTAATTCCTGACCCGTGCCATAGACTTCCATTGTTTGGACCTACCATACATTTCTTTGTCACTGTAAATATGGCAGATATTACTCTGCACGATATTGGTGGGATTAAACAAATTATTAGCACACCATGGTTACTGTGCATTTTATTAAAGTTCTAATGTACATTGTCATTTTTCTCAAATTTACACTGCAGATTCCCAGAGAAATGTCACATGCAGATTTTCAAAGGACGAAACTCTGCAACATAAATTGACACACAGCAGAATTACAATCCGCACCTCAGATTTGTTTCCATTTCTGGATCTGGCGCCATTTTTTTCATTTGTTAAAAATCTCATCCACTTTGCTGTTACTTTAATATGTAGAAAACTCATAAGATATCCAAAAGATGTGAACAAATCCATAAATGTCTAAACTGCCCATAGCCAGTGTATTAAAAGCAGAGCTCACAACACCTCTGTAATATAACTGTATTACATACAACGACGTATGTCAGGGGTATAATGAGACGCCTAGCATCAGTAGTGAAGGATGTTTTGATCCCAGAATATTGTGGTGGTTCAGGGTGAGCGACCTGATGTGTCATGCAACATGAAGATTGCACAAGATCTCATCTAATGGGTCAATAGGGTCAAGGAGCGACCTGCGACCTTACACGACTGCCACGCGACAGTCACCGCTTAGCTCATAACAGGAGGTAAAGCTGGATGTGCAAATGTGCAGTAAAAATGTGGACAATGAGACTGTCATTATAAGTACAAGATAGTTGTTAACCTTTCTAGCCTTGTTGAGTATGTGGTCATGAAAAGAAAAATGCGCCAGGGTTCAGGATAATACTTGTCTTATGAGATTGTGATGTCATCAGAGACATGCCAAAAGCAATGTTGGAGGGACTATCGATGACTTTTCATCATTTTCTTGGGTGGATGTGCATTCTATAGAGATGAATGAAACAGTCAAAGACATAGCTGTAATAAAAATTTCCCATGTAAATATACCCCAATAATGAGAATGACTGCAGCAGTAATAGCAATGGTCAGTCATGCAAATTCTTTTACACAAATAGTGCCAAACCTGTCTGCAGGTATATTAAAGCTGAACTGCTTTGAATTGAATGATATTGATCTGCACTACCGCACACAACCTGTAGACCAGTGTGGTGCTGTTTTAAGAAGAAGTTATCCATGTTTTTCTAATCATGGACAACCCCTTTAATGGTACATTAAGTGTAATCTTCGTGTCTAGTAATGAATGTAGCGATAGTGGTGAAGCAGTAACTACTGGAACCTAAGGGGGACCCAAAGGTCTCTCTGCTACATAAATCCTACTATATTCTTACCTTTATGTCTGTACCTACTGTCACTGTAATGTCTCTACCGTGGAGCTCTTTGTATTTGTATTTTGTATGATTATTGTGTCTATGCTGCTGTAACACACTGAATTTCCCCATGGTGAGACTATTAAAGGATTATTTTATATACCAATATCCTAAATGGCACATGGTAGCACGGGGGCCCCATTACAGATTTTGCATTGGAGCCCAGGAGATTAAAATTATATGCCTGTGTCCAGTATTCTACACTTAATGGTTGTATTGCCCATTAATGCCATATACTATACCGTACATAAAGTGACAAGTTATATACCAAATGTAGTAGTGCCCAGCATCAATAAGGGAGACTGGGTTAGTCGATAGTGATAAGTAATATAGTACTCTACCAGTTAATAATATGCCACCTTTGTATCTCAGTCATGGACCATGTCAGCACCATCAGTAATAGCAGCTAGTATGGTCACCTGGTAGTATACCAGTAATATTCCAATAATGCCCAGTAATGACAAGTAAATTGTGCAAACTGTAGCAGCAATCTGTAACATGAAGAATGGAGGCTCAGGTAACAGAGGTAATGGGGATAGCCTGCAGTACTGAGTAAGTTAATGAGGGACAGGTAGCACTTGGACATGGGGGGATTTAAATCTATTGCAACACCTACGTCATCACAATCCTAGTGATTGCAAAACCTTTCAATGGGATGTGACAAGGCTAGTAACTCATACAGTACTCATCACTTCACTTTCATCATCCTCTAGGACCAGCACAGCAGGACCAGATGCAACCCATAAGGCACCAAAGTAACGCTCTACATCATGACAGCCAAAGATACAGAAATCTTGATAAAAGCCCAATAATTTACCAAGTGCCACAAGCCTGAGGCCGCTATGTGACATGCAGCAGAATGATGTACACCCAGACAATGGTTTGCATTAGTTTACACAGGGAGACCCTTTGATGAGGAGGAGCAGTAATGTTGTCTGGTTCTTCCGATCATTATGATGAGGACACACTTCTGGCACAGTCTGGACAGAGGGCGGACATTACATTGTTTATCTGGCACTTCGCTACACTGTGTTACTTCCTCTGTTCTAACAAGCCATTAAACCTGACCAAAGAATAATTGTTTGTAGACAGTGGAGGTTGTCAGGAACATCTTTGTGTATCTATCCCATGGACTAAGGCTAATGGAAGACTTTAGATTTTAGTTGGTGGATTCTGAAAATTTCAACAGGAATCACCAACAACCTAATACCTATTGGATATGATGAGCATTCAACAGGACCGGCTGACAACCTCACGTGTATGGGGTGTCCTTTCTGCATTGAAAACACATGCACACTCACAAAGCCAAGTGTGCAAGTATATAGATGGGATGGGAGGAATAGTTGTTGTTCAACTGACAGGTATCTTAAGTGTATGGGCACCTTTTCATTGCCTCACAACCTACAGAATACCACGTGTGTTGGACTATAATGTATAAGATGTATGTTGTGTGTTCTGGTAAAGCTGATCATACCCATCAGATTATATTCAGTAACCATGTGACCGCTAAGGTGTTCATCACAACATTCAATCTAACAATTTCACTATGAGCAGACCAGACTTATCCAGCAAATCAGAGAAACTCGCACAATCTTCCAGTGATCTCCCGTAATAAGCTGATCCCATGCACACAGAGATAGATTTATTCATTAAAATGTTATTCATTAGAATTCTGACATAGTTTGCACAAAAAAACTGGCATACATGCCTTGCACCGCATTTAGCAGCAGTTTGAGGCTAGGTTCACATCTGCATCCGGCTCTTCATTGTTCGGTTCCACCTGAGTACCCAAACAACAGAATGCTGGACCACTATTTTCGCAGCTACACATGTCACCATTACTATAATGGGGTCTGCCAGTTGTTCGCCATTTCAAAACTGAATCCATAAAGAACTTTTCAAGTTTCAGTAGTTTCTTAATGGCTTGAACTTAGCCTGAGATCCTTTTATCATTTTAGGCTCTGTTCACACAACCGAATGTGCTATCCAAGGCGTCGTCTATGATACTCTCACCTCAGGAGAGCCTCAGCCTGCACTCTCATTCATGGTTTGGTTTATAGGGAAAAGGTTGTGGTCCAATTGGAATGGGATGTGACTGAAGGTGCAACATCATGAACCAAAATCATGGTGATTTTTTGGGGGCAAAAACTAAGCCAACGAATAGGTTGTGTAAAGTTATACTAGACAGTCTAAGAATGGACCAGGATTATCATCCATGTGATAAATGTGGCTCAGTCTATTAGACATACAGTTTATATAGACAGTCTAATGTATAGTTTAGGACTTGCTTGCTTTGTCTTTATGCATAAATTGTATGATCATTTTTAACAAATTGTGACGTATCTTCCCCAGGGTCTTCAGTCTAACACATCAGAGAAGGAGCTAGGAGGGCATGGAGTCATTGCTGAGCAGACAATGGACACTACATCCCACAAATACCTGAATGAGCTGGACTTATCAGTGCTGAAAGAAGAGGGTTTCATACCAGCCTCTGGTCAGAATACATTTCTTGTCCATGGGACCATCAGTAAAACAATAAAGAAAGACGAAGTTCACAAGAAACTGGACACGACTGAAGAAAATATCACAACAGAGAAGAAGGAGAAAAGTTCTGTAGTGGTGGGACAGCTTCCTATTGACAAATTAACGGGTGACATTGTAGACCTTACCAAAAACTTTACCATCACCAAACCAAGCCCATTGCCTACACCAATGATGAATGTGTCCGTCAACCTGATGACACGTACAACCACACCAGTAGTACAAAGGCTGGAGACAAGTACCATAATGCAACCTACCTCATCCAAAGAAGACTATCCCACAGGGGCTGGTTCAGGAGACTCAGGAGTTGTACGGGTGACTGCTCCTTCAATTGGAAAAACAAAGAAGAAGGCAGTCCGGGGGTATCCAGGACCACAGGGTCGTCCTGTGAGTAATGTAGTGTACATTGTCCTGCCTGGCGAATCTCAGTACATGCGCTATAATTAAGCCTTGTTCAGACAAAGGTTTTTGAAGTGAATAGGGGCTGAGCTGCAGTATTCTGGCACTGCCAGTACATAGTAGGTGGAGCTGTTTGTTAACTGCCATATCCACTGTATAATCCGGACACCCAGTAGTAGCTGAGGACATCTGACTGGCAGGTGTATCAGGTGTATGACCCCACCGGTCAGATATTGATGACCTATCCTGAGAATAGTCTAGTACAGGGGTAGGCAACCTTCAGCACTCCAGCTGCTGTAAAACTACAACTCTTAGCATGCATAAATGCTCGGCTGTTCATTGAAGTAAATGGAGCCATGTTGGGAATTATAGTTTCACAGCAGCTGGAGTGCCGAAGGTTGCTGATCCCTGGTCTCGTAAACCGTACCCTGAAAACCAATTTATAGTAGTCTAGTGCAAATAGGACAGAAATGGAGCCGTAAACTTTATAACAGTACATGAAGCGATTCTATACTTTCCAATTCTCCCAAAACATCCAGAGGGTTTCCGCAAAAAGTGGGAACCTCCCAACATCACTGAAGAGTGGGCTAATATTCTGGACTATCCCACACTATACAGTATATAAACTAGAGCTGCCCAGCCCGTTATGTATCCCACACTATACAGTATATAAACTAGAGCTCCCCAGCCCGTTATGTATCCCATACTATACAGTATATAAACTAGAGCTGCCCTGTCCCTGTTATGTATACCATACTATACAGTATATAAACTAGAGCTGTCCTGTCCCTGTTATGTATACCATACTATACAGTATATAAACTAGAGCTGCCCTGTCCCTGTTATGTATCCCATACTATACAGTATATAAACTAGAGTTGCCCTCTCCCTGTTATGTATCCCATACTATACAGTATATAAACTAGAGTTGCCCTCTCCCTGTTATGTATCCCATACTATACAGTATATAAACTAGAGCTGCCCTGTCCCTGTTATGTATCCCATACTATACCCAATAAATTCATTAGTCATAATGCAAAACATCTGCAGTACAATGAAACAATGTAAACACTGACCTCTAGAGGATGAAATAGAGAATGCAGCTAATTTAACAAAGAGCATGTAGGACAGTGATCAAGAACCTTCAGCATTCCAGATGTTGTGAAATACTGTTCGATCACTATAGTAAGTAGTAGGAAAAGAAATCCTATACACCTATGTCATTTCCCAATGCAAATTCTATCAATCTGTCTTTACTTTCCAGGGCTGCCGTGGTCGGCCTGGGTTTATTGGTCCTAAAGGAGATAAGGTAAGTGAAAATCTGCATATAGATCACCTTATGTGGCAGGAAGGGAGATGCTGAGATGTGTGGCTAAGAGCTGGTCTGTAAATTAATTGTGGATTATGTTACTGATTTTATATTCACTGAATTTTTTTTTATTAAAGGGGGATCCTGGTGTTATGGGACGTATGGGGATGACAGGAAATCCTGGACCGCGTGGACCCCCAGGATTACCTACCATAATGATATGGAGCAACTCTCCTGAGGACTGGGCAGCATTCTATGTAAGTCAGTTTGTCAGGTAGATATTATAACCTGTACAATGCCAGCTCTACAATGCTTGTCTATATCTTGCTACACTTTTCTCTTCCTTACCGTTTTGTTGGCTTACTCTGCAATATTTAGCGCACACCATTAATAAATCTTATGACTCCTCTCATCTGTGCCCCTTTTCTATAAACCTTCAAAGCTGTCTTGTTAGCTATAAAAAGTGTCCAAAAGTCATATTAAATTTGATACACAGCATGTGCTCCATCTTTGTCCTTCAATGTGCCTTTTCTAATACTGGAACACTGACATGGGAATAGACGTGCTCACAGATCTATGCAATGGGCCATTATGTGTCAGTGATGCTACTTCATATCTGATATGTATAACTCCGCATTTAGCCCTCAGTACATATCATTACCCTCATTCATCTTTGTTGTCTGTTTTACCAATGATTATTTCTCATCTTCTCTTCCAGCAAACGTCTTTTTATCAGCTGCTGTACGTCGGCTGGCCTGTGAGTGTGCCCTACGTTATCACAAGTGTCCTGACCTCTTGGTACAATGGACCCTCTTCTGTCCTATAGTCTTCTTCTATGAGGAGATTACTAAATACTATAATATCATTCTACACTAGGTTTAGCATACTTCATTCTCACTTCTTCCACAAGGCTTTCTGTAGGGAGTTGTCACTATGCTTCCTATAATGATGTCATTGCGTTTCCAAAAAACAAACACACGCAAAAAGGAGCAGGATATGCCGACGTCCACATGATATCAGCATAACATTGCCGGATTTATTATCCCTGGACGCTAATCTGACATGTACCTTGTAACTCCATATGTAGAACTACCTTAGAATCTCATTACTTTTTACAATATGTGAATTTTAGTGTCCCATTAGATTTCTACAAGAGATACATTGTGACAGTGTCACGTTGCAGGAAATGAAAATGAATTGTCACTAACCAGTCACAAGAAATCCATCAGATTTGTATGTCTTGCAACCAAAAGATATTGTTTAAACTTGCTCATATCCAAAATCTTACTTTGCAATATCTAATCCATGCATATTCCAAAATGATTCATTAAGATGCAGATTTTTGAAAAATATGCATACACTTTGTGAATCCATAGCAACCAAAGAGGTGTCATACATCTACATTTGTAATTAGCTCAGCTAGAGGGACTTGTCATTATCATCTGTATACCAGCATGGAAGGAGTTAAGAATAATCACAATCCGTCATGTTTCCACATTAGCCTCAAGTTATAATGCACTGTACAATAAGGATGCCTGTTGTGCTCTATATTACAACCCGCATAGGTCAATGGAGGGTGTACTTTCTCCTTGAAACATTGAGATGAAAAAGATGGTTTTAGGAGAGACTATCCAGTATAGTGCAGGCTATGGATGGATAGATAGATAGATAGATAGATAGATAGATAGATAGATCGCAGGTCTATCCATCTTATAGATGTTATTATTGCCCTCAAGACACCGTCCTATTCCTCTGCTGTAAAACCTGCAGTTAGGATCGTGATGACGGTGATGCATACTATAAGTACTATATACCGGTGTATAGCTATTTACTAAGCCTCACTTGTCCAAACAAGCTGACACCGCAGGGCTTGTACAGGAGAGGAAATTCTTGTGGTCACTGTTATTTCTACCTTTACATACCTTCTTGTAAAATATATATTTACATTTATATGTTGGCGCCTTGTATTGCACCCCGCCAATTGCTTAGAAGTTGTACTATATATTAAGATTGAGTTGATATTAGCCGGCTTCTAATTGTGTTATTTCAACTACTCTGCACTGAAAGTGACCATTTTGCCTTTCTTATAGAGAAGCCGCGGTCCAACAGGTCTCCCTGGTATACATGGCAGGCCAGGCACTCCGGTAAGAAGCCCAGCAAATTTTTGTCTTTAGGATTGTTTTTATTGATATAAAAATAATTCTCTTTTACAGCCCAGTTATGCTCACAATCTTTAAAGGGGTTTTGTGCCTAAGGACAATTATCTGTTATCCAGAAGGAAGTGGCAGATCTCTGGGGATCCAGCAAACAGGGAAACAAAAATCCCTCCTAAAACCACCTTGTGAATGGAAGGCCAGTGAACTTGCATGACCTGCACTTCATTCACTGCTATGGGACTGCCAGGACTCCAATCTCCGGCAGCGGCCACAGCCCTATAGAAGTGAATGGAGTATCGGTCATGCAAGTACACTGGCCAGGGGCGTAACTACCATAGAGGCAGCGGAGGCAGCTGCCACAGGGCCCGGGCCATTAGGGGGCCCGGTGACAGCCGCTACCGCTGCAGTGCAGGGGCCACTAAGGGACATAATACTGTGTGCAGGGGACACTAATGGATATAATACTGTGTGCAGGACTTACTAAGGGAAATAATAGAGTGCGGAGGAGGGGGGGGGGGGGGTCGTTCGAGGTCTTCGGCGTCGGTTTTGGGGGAGGGGCATGTCAAAAGTTCGCCACGGGGCCCCACCATTCCTAGTTACGCCACTGACACTGGCCCTCCATTAACAAGGAGACTTTACCCAGTGGCTTGACCCCGAGCGATCTGACACTTGTCCCCTATTTGCTGAATAGGGAATAAGTGCCCTTAAAGGTACAACCCCTTTAAGGCCTCAAATGCAAATCTCATACTGTAATGTGTAAATTTTTTTTATAGATCACAGTTTTCCATTTAGTCCTGTGGTGTCATTGTTCCTGGCTATTACAGGCACTTCATTTGTAATGTAATGAAATGAATTAATTGCATTAATGGAATGCTAATTTTATATACAGGGTATAACTGGACCCCCAGGTTGGCCAGGAGTGAAAGGGCAGCGCGGCCATACGGTATGGTTTGTTCTATGACCAGTCACTTGCTGTTTGCAGTAGATATGTATCAATAGAATTCCTAGAAATGTAAATCTGCCCATGACCTTAACCCCCGTCAATTAGGATAAGGATATGCAATGTGGCAATGAAGGCGATTCACATCCACGGAAACCAATGGCCACACATTGTTGCAGGTAAAACATCAGTTTTAGTTGCATGGCTATAGCATCAGAGAGGTTTGTCCAGCTGGGACTTCACCGTTAAGTATCAGTTCTCCTAAAATGTCTGTTGTAAATAATTGTCTTCCATGTGAAATAATTCTGAAGCCTTAGGGGTAAATTCCCACACAGCTTGAAACAGTCCATTCTACGCTGATAGGTGTAAGAGTGTAGGGACATAAGAAGTGTCATAATTGTTATTAATGAAGAGAATGCAAGTATTTACTATAACAGACATGTCAGACAAGGTGACAGATCCTCTTTCAAGCCTGAATATTCCAGTCCTTGCTTCCAAACCAAACCCCTTCCCCAATTCTTATGGGGCATATAAATTACTTATTTTTCTATCTACATACGTTCTCATCCACGGTGCTGTCGGTATCATGTATCATACAGGACTCAGTGTCTATTCTGTGTTTATCTATTTGACAGGGGTTGCCTGGCCCTCCAGGGATGCAGGGAATAGCTGGCACTGCTGGAAGGGATGGAGATGCTGGGCTAGATGGGAAACCAGGATCTCCAGGTATACCAGGACTAAAGGTGAGCTCTCCATAACTATACATGAAGTGGATGATTCAGCTATCATGTCACTAAGTTGAAATGTCTTTTTCTACACATTAGATGAATGTCAGCCAAACTTCAGTGACACTGGTCAACTATTTAATGTATATGGGGTTGTCTTGAATTTCCCTACCTCCAGATGTCAGGAGAAAGAAGGATAGGACATAATGAATTTCAGTGTCTGATTTTTTTTTGTCCACTATTGTTTCTGGTTGCAGCTTTCTCCCTTCTCTCAGTTTAGGACACATGGAAACTTGGCCAAGTCGATCAGGCATGTGTATGAGGCGGTCAGGGGAGAAAGCTGTTATCTAAGATGAATGGCTGCCCAAAGTATAACTGTGATCACCGTATCAGCTGGACCATACATACACATACAGTGGGGCAAAAAAGTATTTAGTCAGTCACCAATAGTGCAAGTTCCACCACTTAAAAAGATGAGAGGCATCTGTAATTTACATCATAGGTAGACCTCAACTATGAGAGACAAAATGAGAAAACAAATCCAGAAAATCACATTGTCTGATTTTGTAAGAATTTATTTGCAAATTATGGTGGAAAATAAGTATTTGGTCACCTACAAACAATCAAGATTTCTGCCTCTCACAGACCTGTAACTTCTTCTTTAAGAGTCTCCTCTTTCCGCCACTCATTACCTGTGTAATGGCACCTGTTTAAACTTGTTATCAGTATAAAAAGACACCTGTGCACACCCTCAAACAGTCAGACTCCAAACTCCACTATGGTGAAGACCAAATAGCTGTCAAAGGACACCAGAAACAAAATTGCAGCCCTGCACCAGGCTGGGAAGACTGAATCTGCAATAGGCAACCAGCTTGGATTGAAGAAATCAACTGTGGGAGTAATAATTAGAAAATGGAAGACATACAAGACCACTGATAATCTCCCTCGATCTGGGGCTCCATGCAAAATCTCACCCCGTGGGGTCAAAATGATCACAAGAACGGTGAGCAAAAATCCCAGAACCACGCAGGGGGACCTAGTGAATAAACTGCAGAGAGCTGAGACCAATGTAACAAAGCCTACCATCAGTAACACACTACGCCTCCAGGGACTCAGATCCTGCAGTGCCAGACGTGTCCCACTGCTTAAGCCAGTACATGCCCGGGCCCGTCTGAAGTTTGCTAGAGAGCATTTGGATGATCCAGAAGAGTATTGGGAGAATGTCCTATGGTCTGATGAAACCAAACTGGAACTGTTTGGTAGAAACACAACTTTTCGTGTTTGGAGGAAAAAGAATACTGAGTTCCATCCATCAAACACCATACCTACTGTAAAGCACAGGGGTGGAAACATCATGCTTTGGGGCTGTTTCTCTGCAAAGGGGCCAGGACGACTGATCTGGGTACATGAAAGAATGAATGGGGCCATGTATCGTGAGATTTTGAATGCAAACCTCCTTCCATCAGCAAGGGCATTGAAGATGAAACGTGGCTGGGGCTTTCAACATGACAATGATCCAAAGCACACCGCCAGGGCAACGAAGGAGTGGCTTTGTAAGAAGCATTTCAAGGTCCTGGAGTGGCCTAGCCAGTCTCCAGATCTCAACCCTATAGAAAACCTTTGGAGGGAGTTGAAAGTCCGTGTTGCCAAGCGACAGCCCCAAAACATCACTGCTCCAGAGGAGATCTGCATCGAGGAATGGACCAACATACCAACAACAGTGTGTGCCAACCTTGTGAAGACTTACAGAAAGCGTTTGACCTCTGTCATTGCCAACAAAGGATATATAACAAAGTATTGAGATGAAATTTTGTTACTGACCAAATACTTATTTTCCACCATAATTTGCAAATAAATTCTTACAAAATCAGACAATGTGATTTTCTGGATTTGTTTTCTCATTTTGTCTCTCATAGTTGAGGTCTACCTATGATGTAAATTACAGACGCCTCTCATCTTTTTAAGTGGTGGAACTTACACTATTGGTGACTGACTAAATACTTTTTTTGCCCCACTGTATATATACATACATGTTAATTTATCTAACAAGGTGATTCAGTCTGTAATTGTGTCTGTAGAATTCTGTATTTTTAAGGCATTCGATAAGGGACGAATTATCTTAATGATATCAGACTAAACTAGGCCTATGACGTTTCCTGGAACAAATAATGACATTGTATTCTAGGATTAAAAAATTAATAGTATTAAAATATGAAAAACATAAATCCTTGAAAGTCAATATTTTTCTTTTCTTCAAAGGGGGTTCAAGGCTTTAAAGGAGACCAAGGCCTTCCTGGAGACAGAGGAGAAGAAGTAAGTCCTGTGCTATAAAATTGTTTAAATGGAGTCTATCCAGTCTGAAATGTTTCCAGATCAATACTAGTGTCATGTTGTGGCCTTGAATAGGAACAGAAACATACATTTGTGGTGAACAAATCGATGACACAATGCAGAGATATTCATCTTTTTATGGTTATGCAAATCAACCCACAAGTGGGCGGACTAAATTTTCCAGATTTGTCTACAGACAGTAGAGGCACAGGCAGCACCAAAAATATAAATCACAGCAATTCCAGAGGAGAGTCTGTAGGTAAATCTGGCATATCAGACCCAGCCCCTGATGCATTTGCAGGCTGATTTTTTTTTTATTTTTTAAATTGTAGATTGTGAGCCCCAATGTACAATGTACCTTTTTTTTCTTTTCCTATCAGTATGTCTTTATAGAATGGGAGGATATCCACACAAGCACAGGGAGAACAAAAACTCCTTGTAGATGTTGTTCCTGGCGGGATTTGAACCCAGGACTCCAGTGCTGCAAGGCTGCAGTGCTAACCACTGAGCCATCATGTTGCCCCTTGCAGACTAATTTTTGTATACATAAAAATCCTTGCATTGCTACATTGGGTTTTGGTCGCAAAGGTATTGTTCCGCTTATATTAAAGACCCCTACATGGCATTGCTATCAGTTTGGGAGGCATTTGGGCCCACACAAACTCCCTTTAAATGCATATCATACAGAATCATGTAATGTATACAGTATATGTTCATTAATATAATCACAAACATTACAGTCACTCCATAGTACCAAGCTGTAAGGAAGGCTTGGTTTGAGTTAGTCATAGGTATATGTGGCTTACAATACAGGCCATATTCCACGGCTTTGACAGCTGAACTTAGTATGTTATTTTGTGACCACAGAAAGAATGGACAATAAAATCAGGTCACTATGTAGAAGTCTTTGCCCAAGGTAATTTCTTTAGGTTTCTTGAAATGTATGTTATGACCTGTAAGACAGACATGTAGGTCACCTGGGTAGTCATGACCCTGAGGCTGGCTATCACTGCCATATCTATCACTTTAGTCATAGCCCACTGATGCTACAGATCCAATTCGGTGGAGGACAATCTACTTCTTTCCTCCTTGTTGCAACAACTTCTTTTGCTTCTGTATAATATTTCTCTTTGCACTAGATATACATAGTAGAAAAAGTCTCAAACTATTGAGGAAAACAGTGCAGCATGAAATGGTGGCCAAGCTATACAAGAACATACACATTACAAACCAGAACCTCGGAAGGGTTGAAGTGATTGAAGTCTCAATGTGAACTTCACCCCCAATTAAAAGAATCGTCCCATAATGGATATTTGTCACAGGCGATAAATGTATAATCACTGGGGGTGCCTGCTGCTGGGACCTACAAGAGTAAGGCTCCATTCCCACAGAGTAACGCGCCGCACATTCAGACACGTATACACGTGTCAGAGTGTGAGCGCTCAAAACAGATCCCATTCCCTTTAATGTGTTCCGGCTTACGGGCGCTACACATTGAAATCAATGGGAGGCTTTTTAACCCATTAATTTCAATGTGTAGCACGCGTGAGCCGGCACACATTGAAGTGAATGGGATCTGTTTTGAGCGCTCACACTCTGACACGTGTATATGTGTCAGAATGTGCGGCGCGTTACTCCGTGGGAACGGAGCCTTAGGGTCCAGAATTCCTGAAGTCCACAGAGGGCCCTTCATGAGACGTTTTTATGGTGGATTATTCAACTTCAAATACTATTAATGTGAACACTGTCCAATGGGTGTCTATTATTTCATATTATTAGATTGAGGACTAGACCTCACTAAAAGCATTAGCGTTGATCATTTCATACTGTATATGGATGAATATTTTTGTTATCCATTAACTACTTCTTTGTCCACTTATAGGGTTTTCTCGGAACTCCTGGATCCAGTGGGGAAAAAGGTATCAAAGGAATAAAGGTAACATAACACATAACATAGCTCAGCTTCACATCATCGCTTTGTATTCATGACAAACCTGTCTATTCCAAGTACAGATAAGGCCCTATGTCTGGTATAGGCATCATAAACTGCTATATAGTGCAGCACTGTACAGGAAGTAAGATTTACAGTACAAAGTTGGACAATTTTGGTGGTATTGGCCAATCATCTCGTTGCATATTGGTGGATGTCACAATATTGTTCAGGATGGATGATGTTGGAGAAAATATCAGGCATATTGGATATCAGGGAAGTTGTCTTCCATATAGCGATGCAATGTCACTGTTTGGTCTATAGGGGCACTATTCCGCACACCTCACAACAAGTAGTATAAGATACGCAAATTAGTTCTTGCACTAACTATTGGGTCAGAAGGGGTAATGTCAGGGGCCACACGGTGGCTCAGTGGTTAGCACTGCAGCCTTGCAGCGCTGGAGTCCTGGTGTTCAAATCCTGCCAAGGGCATAAAAAAAACCATCTGCAAGGAGTTTGTATGTTCTCCCCGTGTTTGCATGGATTTCCATCCCATATTCCAAAAAAGACATACTGATAGGGAAAAATGTACATTGTGAGCTCTATGTGGGGCTCACAATCTACATTAGAAAAAAAAAAAGAAAAAAAAAAGAAGGGGTAATGTCTCTCTTTAGGTAGAAACAGGTACAGGGATTTATTAGACCAAGCATGTCTTGCTAAGAATTCTGGGTAAGGAATACAAATAAAACCACATTGGTATAAAACAGGAATTTGCTCCTAGTGCCACCTATTGGAAGGGGCTCATAGATTAAAAGAGCTCTATCACCGGTTTTTAGCAATATGAGATAGGCTATTCAGGCCCCGCTAATCGTTTTATAAAAGACCACCCCGTTGTAAAGTATCACGGTAAAAACGTATATGTAAATGATACTTACCATGCACAGTGGGCGTTGCGTGCACCCCTCCACGTCATTCTTCATTGACGCCCTCCTCTCATTTCTTCTTGGTGAGACGTTCTCCCTCCCTTGCGATGTTCCGACTCAATCTTCCTTTATTCCGACGGGTTTTAGCGAAATCCCACGCATGCGCAGTACGGTCGCACATTTCACTACACAAAAATGTTGCCGGAGTGTGCACAGTAGCATTCCAGCGCCATTATTGTGTAGTAAAATGCACGAATAAAGGAAGATGGAGGCGGAACATTGCAAGGGAAGGAGGACGTCTCACCAAGACATAACGAGAGGAGGGCATCAACGAAGAATGACATGGAGGGGTGCATGCAACGGCCACCGTGCATGGCAAGTATCATTTATATATACTTTTTTACAGTGATACTTTACAAAGGGGTGGTCTTTTATAAAACGATTAGCGGGGCCTGAATAGCCTTTTTAAAGGCTATTCAGTGATATGTGTATCTCATATTGCTAAAATTCGGTGATAGAGCCCCTTTAATATCTGGTTTTCAAAGAAACCTTAGATCATAATCTGTGAATAATAGCCAAGCCAAAATGACATTACCCCTTCGACACGTCAAGACCTCTCACACAGCTAGCCAGTACCCTATTCTTTACTAATGAGAGGCAAAAACCTAGTTTGTGTATTGGCTTGGCTATAATTCTTAGATTATGTCCTTAGATTTGAAAACCAGGTATTAATCTATAGGGAGCTCCTTCCAATAGGTGACGCTAGGAGCCACCTATTGGAAAACAGCAATAAAGAAGCCTTGTAACATACAGTAGCTTGGTCATATAATAAAGATGAACATAGGGCTTGACATAGACAGAATACACTATCTACCAATAGTGTTTGGACACCCATGCAAATGAAGATATCTGCAGGCGTGATGTACGTCACGCCTTCCGCCTTTAAATAGGAAAGAGCATTGGCATTAGTCTCATGCAAGATGCCACAAAGTGCAGAGTTGTCCGATTTCGAGAAAGGGGTAATTGAGGGGTATCATAGAAATGGTCAATCCTTAAGGGACATAACAAGCAAACTGAATTACCCAAAATCGACAGTGGCCTATGTGATTACGAAGTGGAAGGTGAACTATGATTTTTGGAATGTGCCCTGAGATGGCAGAACCCCGAAACTGGGAGATAGATACCGACGGGTGCTAGCTGGAAAAATTCGGAAGAACCGCACCGAATTGATGGCTCACATATACCAGGAGTTTCAACAGGTATCCAGAAGTATTGTGTCGATCAATACCATCTGTAAGGAAACATCTGCTGCGTTCTACCAACTACTGAATAGGAATAAATGTTTTTCTATTCTACCACAGGTGTCCAAATACTTAGGGCTAGTTCACATTGGGCAAAATGGTCAGGGTTTTGACGCGGAATCCGTGTCAAAATCCTGCCGCCTCCCATTGAAATAGGAGCCGGTCATTTCCTTTTTCGACGAGTGATTTGTTCCCGCTCGCAGAAAAAAGAAGTGAGCTGCCCTTTCTTCAGGCAGATTCCACGGCTGATTCATCTGCAGACGTCCGCCTCACGACACCTCCCTCTAGGCTCATTCATTTGGGCCTAATCCGGAGTGTAAAACCGCGACAGAATGTGCACACGCGGAACCTCGTATGAACTAGCCCTTATTGGTAGACAGTGTATTTACCTTTGTGGCAAGTCAAGTCATGATTGTTTCATCATATCAATATATTAGAACCATACAACCTGTATAGAAAATAGGACCTCTATGTTACATTACAGTGCTTTACAGACATTGTCAGCCACTGTCTCATATAGGGCTCACAATGTAAATTCCCTATCAGTATATCTTTGGGATGTGGGAGAAAACCCATGCAAACTCGAGAACATGTGTGCAGAAGTTAACCTTGGTCAGATTTGAATCTGGGACTCCAGAGAACCACAGAGCCGCTGTACTGCAAAGATTTGCATTGGTCAGAACACACTTGGTTGGCTATGCCAAGAGTAGTATAAGAGAAATAGGCTGTATTATAGGGATAAGGGGTATTTGATCTCTAGGGAATAAAAATGTTTTCTAAAGATTGCAATTTTTTTTCATTCTAGGGTTCAAAAGGAGAACCTGGGCCCCCAGGGGTGATTGGGGTGCAGGTAAGCACTGGATTTCCGTCCTCACTATTCCTCAATATTCTGTTATAGGGCTTGCGGGCCCTATTCTGGGAACACAGTCCTTGTGGTTCTGTTATTACAGGGCAGGAGCACTGTGGCATAGAATGCAAAAAGACATTAGAGCTGCGCTATTCATCGAGAAATAACCAAACCAAAATACGGCCCAACCAACCAATGTCATTTTACCCATGTTAGTTATTTTGGTTCAGTTACAGTCACCACCGCTCTACGAATCCTCCAAACTTTTAACATCATGGAAGGGGGACAGGGCTCCCTTGCTCAGGTCTCATCCCTCATTCACTGTAGCAAACTCCACATTTTCTTAAGGTTTTGCTGCTTCCTATCATGGCTGCATCCATAGTGAAGTGGCTGTGAGTGCTGACAGGATTTAGTGAGCCCATAATGGAGCTAGCCCTATCCCTGAGGGGTAAGCTCCTGGAACTACTGCTGGGGGCATCTGCTCAATTATCACAGGCAATGACAAGTGAGTCACCGCCAATATCATAGTGCCCAAAGATACCCCAACATCACTGTGCTCCATTGTATATAAATCAATATCATAGTGACCCAGTATACACTCATTTTATACACCTGAATATAAATTTGCTCCAGTATACACCCCAATATGATAGTGACCAATAGACACCCATGATACATCCTTATATCACTGTCCTCCAGTAAGCACCCCTATATCATAGCCCCAATATACACCCATATTATACATCTCCATATCACTGTTCTCCAGTGTGCACCGCGATATCATAGTGCCTCATTATGTACTTACATTACATATCCCTTGCTCTCTTGTAGGCATCCTGATATCATAGCACTCCATTGTACATGACGTTGTCTAGAACTCCACTGTGAACTATGAGGGCAAAAAACAACAATCATTAATTAATTGTTATCAAAAGTAAATGTTCAATTCATTGTGATTTTGATTCCGGTTATATCTTATAAAGATATATTTATATTTCAGGGCCCCATAGGACTTAAAGGACCCCAGGGTTTGCAAGGAATTCCAGGAGTCATGGTAAGGCATTAGCTGCAGTTTCAAATGCTTTGCATTTTCATCCTTTCCTCTAGGTGGTGCTGCTTGATGCATTGACTGTTTAGGGCAGTGGTTCTCAACCTTACCAATCTACGTAGATGCTTCGGATCCCGGGGGCCCTTTGGGGACAGGGGCCCAGGGCAATTGCCTAATTTGCTTCCCCACAACGCTGGCCCTAAATAGAGGAGCGGTGTCTCGGTTCATAAGACCATTGGAAATATGTGTTTTCCAATGGTCTTAGGTGACCCCTGTGAAAGGGTCGTTCGAATTACAGGAACTGCACCAAATTAAATGGCAGTCTCCCCAGTTTAACCCTCTTTTGTAGTAACAAGTGTCAAATCTGAATTCACTTTATTAAAGTATATTTGAGTGTTTGTTCCTTCATAGATAGAACATATCTTAGTGGGGTTTTGTTCACCTTCTTAAACCGATTTTGCTTTAACCTGTGCCTTTTATTTCTGCAGGGAGAAGTTGGTGGTCCTGGGCCCCAGGGTCCCCCTGGTCCTGAGGTAAATGACACCTGAATAGTTTCATTATGGTCATGTTCCTGGTCCTCCATATTCACAGCAGGGCCTGGTGGTTTGAAAGGAGACATAACTGTAAAGTCAATCTATTGGTTGTATTAGTCATGGAGTCTGGACAGGCGCCATCATGTAATGAATATCATTCAACAACACAAAAAAAATTTTTTTTCCCAAACCCTAGTGTGATTGGACTGTCTGATCATCTAATGTGTATGCAACCTCCTAACTCTCCCACAATGGCAAATCTTGGGGGAGATAAGAATCAGGCAGCTGAATTTTAACATTACCAATCTTTCAGTTCTCGGGAAGACAAGTCACAGACAGAGCAAAGACTTTCTCCTCATTGAGAACACATGCACTCTTGGTCAACCCAAGCATGCATGTGTATTGGAAGGCCAGGACAGATAGCTGTCAGCCAAATGAACACTCAGATAATGGCTGTCTAATGTGTGTAACCAACCTGAGCTCCACATTTTTGGAGGAATTACATTTCTACCTGAGAGTGCGTGTGCGTGTGCGTGTGCGTGTGTGTGTGTATATAATGGGTTTATGTGTATACTTTATTTCTATAGTCTTTTGGAGTGCCTCCAGTTTCTGAAAGGTTTTGCTCGATGGGTATTAATATGTAGGGAAGATTGCTCAGAATTACTCAGCTTAGTGTCCATCTCGGAGAGGTGAACTTATCAGTCTATGAGAAGTAGAAGGTATATGAATGAACCTGTACACCTGTGTGCTCACATCTCAATGACCACCTGTGATCTCGATGCGGATCTCAGTACCCAGGCCCTCACCAACTAAAACTTCTGGCATGTCATGAGTTATACTGTAGAGTTCAGGTAAAGCCATGCCCTGGTACAGTCTATTCCTATCAACTATACCCATGGAAAAACTCTCTGGTGTAATAGCAATATTTCACGTCTATGTCTCTCTGACTTGTGTAGGGTGAACAGGGAGAGCCAGGATGCCCTGGTGCCCAGGGGGTAAATGGATCCCAGGTGAGTAATTGATCTCTTAACAGTAAGAAATATCATTTATAAGTTGGTTTACTTTTCTATGCATGCTCAGCACTGCTACACCGGAGATGAAGCAGAGCTCTGCTGAGATGCAGCAGGGTTCAGCGCACACTCAGCTCTGCTACATCTCTGATGCAGCAGAGCTGAGTGTGCAGCAGGGTTGAGCGCATCTCCGGTGTAGCTGAGCGCACGGCCAGCACTGCTACATCTCAGCATAGGAATGCATTGACCAGCGTTGATTGGCTGAATGCCATACAGAGTACAGCATTTGGCCAATCAACACTGGTTCTGCTGGAGGAGGCGGAGTCTCCGAAGTAGCCAAGCGCACGGCCAGCTCTGCTACATCTCGGCATAGGAATGCATTGACCAGCGTTGATTGGCCGAATGCCATACAGAGTACAGCATTTGGCCAATCAACGCTGGTTCGAAGATCGGTCCACAGCAGTCTCCATTCTGGTCCAATCTTAGACTCCGTCTCCTCACAGATGAGCCTCTAGCAGAACCAGCGTTGATTGACCGAATGCTGTACTCTGTATGGCATTCAGTCAATCAATGCTGGTCAATGCATTCCTATGGGAAAAAGTCAGCTCCCACATATCACAAGCTGACAGGGATCCTGACGTAATACAGTGACTTTGGCATGTTAGATGCCCCCAGGCATGCTGTCCCAGTTGCATTCCAGTGTGTTGGCATCATTTCCTGGGGTGTAATAGTGGACTTGGTGACCCTCCTGAGTCGAATAGTGGTTCCCCCTAAACAAGTATTTATTCCCCATAGACTATAATGGGGGTCGATCTTCGTCACGTATTGAGCGGCTACTCAAATCGAACATTTCACTGTTCGCTCATCTCTAGTCTTGATCTGTTTCCCCACTGGCATGTGATGTACCACCATTATAAATAAGTTGGGATCTCTTAATTCTGGTGTATCTCAGGTGTCCCCCTGCACCCAAGTTGAGATCAGTGCCAGCCAGGGACTTAGTTAGATTTAGTAAATGTGATGGCTGATATGTCCTTTCCCCATCTTCATTAAAAAGTGGCAAGCAGGGTGGAAAAACATCAAAGTGGCACATCTTAAGCATATGTATGGGTCAAAGATGACTTGTATGCCAGTTTTCTGGTGTAATTTTCCCCCAGTAGGCCTGAGGAAGTAAAAATTATCAATAAAGTGAACACTTAGACCTCATGTACATCATCATAGTTTTTATGCGCAATTGCAGATTAAAGTATGGTGCCATTCAGTTCTATGGACCTAGACACACAACCACAATTTTTGCGGCTGTATGTCCATGCCGGGTCTGAGGACTGCAAATTATGAAGCGTGTGAAATTTTTGCCACACAGACCAGTGTAGGGAATCATACAAAATCATGATTGTGGATGACATATTAACACAATGCAGACATGTTTATTTATGGATTGAGGATCAGTATTTGTCAACCAAAAATCCACTATGGTTGTGTGCAGGAGGCCTAACGAAATGGGAACATGGGAGAAGATGCACTGAATAAGATCTAGTTATTTAGTAAATGTAGCATATACATCACCCACAGGCCCTAGATATTGGCTAGTCACTGTATATTATTATCTTAACTGGTGATATTGTAAATGTGTATATCAAACTTTGGGGAAAGTGAGGGTAGAACATAGTTTTAGCAGTGTAGCATTTATGATATTAATATTTACACATATTTGTAAGAAAACAGAAAATGCAGCATTTCTATTCAATGTATGTTGCATATATTATTGTCATTATAAATTTCTCTCCTCATTTTTTAGGGAGATCAAGGACCTTCAGGAGTTGGGGGCCACCCTGGACCTAGGGTATGTGGCATTAGCTAGATTTTAACATAAGCGACTTTTTTATATTATTATTATTATTATTATTATTATTATCAGTCTTAACCAAAGTGTAGTGCATATACAAAGTGTATATATTAAAGGAGTTTTCCCTTGTCCACAAGATAGGTGTGTCTGATTGCTGAGGATATATTGGATAGTAGGGAAGTGTTGTTTGTGGACAACCCCTTTAGGCTAAGGACATGCGTCACACGGCTGCATTGGAGACTCCACCACAGAAACCGCCAGAAATCAGAAGAGGAAAGTTCTGCACGAAGGACTTTTCTCTCCACCGATTTAGTATAAAAACAGAGGACACCCAGCGGACCCATCTATAGTCTGTGGGGTCCATGGGTAATAGCTGTTATATCGGTCCCCATCACCATCGTTCAGCTTTCCTGGTAAACCCAAACAACAGAATGCCAGGCGCAAGTGTCAACCTAGCCATACACCAGTAGCTGTTAACCAAAATTTAATTCAGCTGACAGCTGTAGCCATCATACAGTATGTGTCTACACAGGACTCTTAATGTATTGGGGAGCTTTGAACAAACTTTTTGAAAGTGAGCCCCCCAATAGCCCCTCATTACTTAATTACACCTGTCCTCTTCAACCATTAAAAATAAATAATAATAATAATAAAAGAATATTCACCGAACTGCGTTCCTGTGAACCTGCAGGCTCCAAATGTAATGTCTATGGCTCAGCGGTCAATGCGCTTCCATGCCGCTGACATTATCAGCCGAAGGCTGAATAATGGAGCACAGAGCTAATAGCTTTGTGCTCCACTATAGTATTCAACCTCTGTGTCCTTAGGACACAGGTAGGGGTGAAATCACTGCCTGCCGCTCGGAAGAGCAGGACATCATCTGAAATGTGGGATTGTCCCACTCGATCCGGGGCAGCTGAGGGGGCCCCTACAACCATAGTGCCGAGTGCAGCTACACCATTGCTCCTATGGTTAAAGCAGCCCTATATCTACATGATCAGCAGGTATTTGCTCTCATTGAGAAGAGTAAGCCTCATCTAGACACTTTTGTCAGCCGCTTTTCTCCAGTAAGAACAACATGCAAACATGCCCAATCTTCTTTGATCTGTGCGAGGAGACTCGGGAAGTTACAATTACACAACACAGATGGTTCTGCAGAGGGTTTGGCTGACTTTGCCTGTATGTATAATAGAGGCCTTTAGGCAGGTAACAGTTGATCAATGGCATCCCAGAAGTAACACCACCCATCATCCTGTTCAGGCAGGGAAACTTGAAATATATGGGATGGATTTGGATATATATATGGCTGCACTAAATGTTCTGTATTACATTCCTAACATCTGTACCCAGGGCCCCCGTGGATTAGAAGGACTCTGTGGACCACCAGGGCGAAGAGGACTACAGGTACTATCTACTATCATTGTAATTTCAACTCGGACCAACACCCTCCACCAAAATGCATGATGCAGATGTATTACTATATACAGGGCTGGGATCAGCACAGGCAACCCACTGGACATGACCATGCTCATTTGATATTATAATTTTTTGTTCTAGGGCATGAGAGGAGCTGAAGGACCACCAGGTGATAAAGGAGACATGGTATGGATACATATCCTCATTATAAATAGTTCTACGATATTTTTGACTTCTGTTTGCTATAAATTCACCTTTTAATGTTTTCTGTGCTTTTAATAATCAAATAGAAATTTCTATTTTACAGGGAGAAGCAGGACCTCCAGGGCTGCGGGGAGAACGAGGACCAGAGGGACCCATGGTAAGGTTTAAAGCAGTGATACAATTTAAAGGGGCGCTCCAGATGGTACAACATATTATTCTTAGTATAAGGTTAGAAGGGCAGAGAATGACACAGGGGTTCTCTCTTTGAGACCATTCCATCCCTTTAAACCCTGCACTAGGCATGACACAGTATATTAGTTTTACTTAAATGTC
This sequence comes from Leptodactylus fuscus, assembly GCF_031893055.1. NCBI lineage: Eukaryota > Metazoa > Chordata > Amphibia > Anura > Leptodactylidae > Leptodactylus > Leptodactylus fuscus. The sequence goes on along the minus strand of NC_134275.1, from coordinate 43,143,284 downwards.
TGCATTAAAGGGATATTCACGCCTTATACAGTTATGGCATATCACTAGGAGATATCATAACATCATGACGTTAATATTAAAAGTAACTACAGTCCAGAAGAAGAGATTTATTTCACATAGTTTAGAAATTTCCACAGAGAAATCCTCCTCCTCCAAAGGACACTACAAGCACTGTGTGAATACACCTTTAATAGCAGAGCAGGAATGACTTGTAAGTCTCCGTATTGCCTATGTAGGCAAACACTCTCCCTGATGTGTACGAGTGTCCCCATACCCTGGTCTATAGTCTCTCACTCTGCCAAATCAGTATCCCTACGCTATGCTGAGGATGGCCTAATAGGCCGAAACAGCGCTGTCCATATCTGGGAATCTGTTCCTTTTGGGACAGAAATACTGATTTGGCAATTAAATCCACATTATGATTTAAAAGACTTTATAACTGAGTTGTTCATGATGTTAAGGATGCTGCCCTCTATAGGGTGGCGGTCAGAGTGCACTGTTCTAATTACATCCTGGAGAATAGATTTGCATATTTTTTACCCAGAATCCCTAGCGGAGCAGGAATGACTTGTAAGTCTCCGTACTGCCTATGTAGGCAAACACTACACCTTTAGTGTAAACCAGTGTAGCTATGATCTGCTGCCACTAGATGGCAGAAGTACTCAAAAATCACCCGAGGTGTATGAGAAGGATGACATTTCAGTATCAGGGAATAATATCACTCCTTATTGAGTGAGCACCTCAGTAGTCATTGATGTTTTCAACAATGTGTTTTTTTAATCTTTTGAGTCAGTTTCTTATGTTGTTATATATTTATTGTTACACAGGGATTAATTGGATGGTCTGGGATGACCGGACTGCCAGGAGAGAAGGTACTGCAGATGCTGCTTTAATTAAGTGTATTATGTTATGTGGATTAGCTCAGGGATCGCTGTCTCGAGCACTTTTTGGCACAAAATTAAAGTCCAATCCAGCCAAGTATGGTGCAACTGGCCACAACCAGTTCTATTAGGATTTTTCCAGGCAAAACAAAACAGAAACAATGCAAAATAAAATCCTAGCTGTCCGGCTTCTACCTTCAACAGCAGGTATCCTAACTATGAGAACTGGGTCTTCTGCACAGCTCCCTAAACACAAAACCAGCAGTATTACTCACAAGTATTTTCCCCAGGAGTAGACAGAGCCATATACCTGTGGGCTGACTGTCCTTTTATACACATACTTCTGGATAGCAAGGATTTAACCCCACATATCCCAAAACATGGAGTGGCTGAATGGAGTAGAGACACCAATACTCCCTGCTCCAGTAGCCAGACCTTTACCAGGGTTTTGGTAAGACCCACCAGCCAGGAGCGCAGCTTTGCTCAGCTGCACCTAGATCGTGTATGACAGGAACCTGGGAGAAATGTTTACTCCTTCTACCACTTTTCCCCTGGTCCTGTCACAAAATCAATAGTGCAAATGCCACAGAAAATTTCGGAAACAAGCCGTTTTATGAGCCTAAAATGTGATTTATTTCACCCCTATGGTTATTTTTATTTTTGTTTCTTATTTTGTTGACTTTAAAATAAAATATTACAATATTGCAGGGCAAATTTAACCTAGTATAACTTAGTTACATGTGCTCCTTGTCATAGGGACGGCCTGCCGCAGAAGGAGAGAAAGGAGATCTAGGAGTCAAAGGAGACAAGGTGCCGTGTATAACCTTTGCCCAATATATATTGAGATATTCCCATCTCACCTGTGCTTTAATCTCTATTGTTGTACATTATTATTATTATTATAATATTACTGAAATCAGCAACTATTGTGTCTCATATAGGGATGTTCTGGATCTCCTGGCCCAAAAGGTCCTCCTGGCGGGCAGGGGCAATCTGGATTTATAGGGTTCCCCGGGCCAAAGGGACTTATGGGTACATCTGGAGCCATGGTGAGTGTTATCATTTACCCATTGCTTATTGCCTGCATGTAAAACAGCTAACTTAAAAGTAATCTGATATAATATAAAGAGTTACTGCAAATAACACACTTGGGCACCACTTCTGAAAATCTCTGAATGAATTGGCAACTTCTTATTACCATTCCAGTTGTCTGTGGGAATATACACTCTCTGGGTGCTGATAATGTCAGGCTGTGTATCAACACACCCTGTTCAGGAGGGGAATGGAAATGCTCAGCTGTCACTTCATTTATACATTTTATGAATGAAGATATGGAGAGTATATTGTAGAGTTTTGTTTCAAAAGTACCAGATGTATTTTCCAAAACACTAATGTATTCATTTATGTCCAAGAGGAAAAGCACTGAACGTAAGATACTTTTTCCTGTAAATTGTGATTTCATTTCAAATAGCCGCTTTGTCCATGGATACAAATGATTGAGATTTTTACAAGTTGCTTCATTGTATCAAGTTATTTTGCATGTGTATACATAATATTCTATGTCTCTTTGTTTTAGGGTGATGAAGGGCAAATAGGACCTCCTGGGGCAAATGGTAGTGATGGGCAAAAGGTTAGTTCATGTTCTTTGGTACAGAGGCTTGTATTTGCTTAAAGGGATTCAATCATTAAAATGGAATTTTAGCTTCCTAACACGTAGGAATAGCTTTAAGGCTATTTTTCTCCTACCTCCTACCTAAGACTTCTCCGCGCTGCCATTCCGTTGATATCCTGGTTTTCTTCGGTATGCTAATGAGTTTTCTCACAGCATTGAGGGCGGTCCCCAGCACTCAAACAGCACTGGAGACCCCAGTGCTGCGAGAAAACTATCCAGCGCCGGCCTCTGTGTTCTTCTGGCACGCTTCCACGCAATGTCTTCTTCCGTCAGCATCCTCTGGATTTAAAATTCACTCATGCGCCAGCGCATTTCTGCAGCCATTTTCTTGTGGCCGCTTACATAGTACGCCACAGTACGCTACAAAAAATGGCTGCAGACACGCGCAGTCGGCTCTGCCTGATAACAGAGCCGACTGCGCATGTATGCCATTTAAAGGTGTGGAGAACACTTTTAAAGGTAGGAGAAGAATACCCATTCTTAAGGCTATTCCTACGTGTTAGGGAGAAAAAATTCCATTATAATGATTGAATCCTGTTAAAGCAGTTGCTGAGGATCTTTTGTTTTATGACCTATCCCCCCCATCTCTTCCTATACAAATCAGATATTTGGGCTTCTTCTGATCATCCAAGGTCATTTGAGCAACAAGAGAATCTTCTTAGGTGCACCACAATTCTAAGAGGTTCAATGATTTGTATAATGACCTGGCTTTACACCTTAGATAGCTCACCCTCACTATACACACATAAGTGTGCTTAATGGGGTGAGCAGAAAAAGTCACTGGCAGCAGCTTTTACCTCATACGAATAAAAGTTCAGGTGTTTTGATATCCAACATGCCAGATGCTTCTTTACCTCGACATCTGCCATCTGTTAGGACACCCCATACACATTATATGGTAAGACTGTGTACTGGAGGCTTTTGCTATGACTTAGACTTAAGGTCTTAGACAGGATAATCAAAATACCACCCAAATAAACATTTCAATAAAAACTCGGACATACACACGTGGACAAAATTGTTGGTTCCCCTCATTTACTGAAAGTAAAAGCCACAATGATAACAGAAATAACTTGAATCTGGCAAAAGGAATAATAAATAAAAATTCTATGAAAATGAAGAAATGAAAGTCAGACATTGCTTTTCACTTCAACAGAATATTTTTAAAAATAAATGTCATGAAACAGGCCTGGACAGAAATGATGATTCCCATAACTTAATATTTTGTTGCACAACCTTCTGAGGAAATCACTGCTATCAAACAATTCCTGTAACTGTCAATGTGACTTCTGCAACTCCCAACAGTTATTTTGGCCCACTCCTCAAGAGAAAACTAGTCCAGTTGTCTCGGATTTGAAGAGTGCCTTTTCCAGACGGCATGTTTCAGCTCCTTCCAAAGACGATCAATAGGATTTAGGTCAGGGCTCATACAAGGCCACTTCAGAATAGTCCAATGTTTTCCTCTTAGCCATTCTTGGGTGTTTTTAGCTGTTTTTTTGGATCATTATCCTGTTGCAAGACTCATGACCTACGACTGAGACCAAGCTTTCTGACACTGGGCAGCACATATCTCTCTAGAATCCCTTGAGAGTCTTGAGATTTCATTGTACCCTGCACAGATTCAAGACACCTTGTGCCAAATCATAATAGAGCCTCTTCCATGTTTCACAGTAGGGACAGTGTTCTTTTCAAGATATGCTTCATTTTTCTGTTTGTGAACATAGAGATGATGTGTCTTGCTAAAAAGTTTGATTTTTGTCTCATCTGTCCATGGGACATTCTCCCGTAAGCTTTGTGGCTTGTCAACAATTATTATTTATTATTACTTTTGTCAGATTCAAGTTATTTATGTGGCCATTGTGGGTTTTTCTTTCATTAAATTAGAGGTACCAACAGTTTTGTCCACATGTGTATCCTTGCATCACTAGGTAAGCATGTGGTAACTTTATTATTTATAATAATAATAATTAGCCTGAAGAAAGGACATGTCCCTACTTTTTTCCACAAGCGGGAACAAACTGCTTGTGGAAAAAGGAAATAACCGTCTCCCATTCACATGAATGGGAGGCTGTTTTTTCAGCCAGATTTTGACGTAGATTCCACATCAAAATCCAGTCCAAAAAACCCCGTCTGAACTTACCCTAAAGGTGGGAGGCTAACTTAGGCCAGAGGTACATAGTAGCCAGGCTACACCCACCAATTCTGCAAAAATCAGCAGGTTTGTCTGACAATCAATGTGCATGTACAATGGACATGTGAACTAAGATCTCATCTGTGTCATAATATATAAGTTTTCAACATTCATATCAAATTAACAATTGTATTTGTCATATAATACAAGTATTTCCTATTTGCCCCTTGGAATTTAGGGAGGCCGTGGCCCAGATGGAGCAAAGGGCATGACAGGACCAAGAGGAAACCGGGTAAAAAAATCTGTCACATCTCATTTCCATGTTCATTACCATTTATGTTGCTATGACCACATAGTATTTCTGCATTATGTGCATTACTTACTCCTGACAACCTATTCAATTACACTTTTCACAATACTGCCGACCTTATCCTGTTTAATCTCCTGCTTATTCCAGGGACGTATGGGACAGAGAGGTCTTGTCGGATTACCAGGACCTCCAGTAAGTGACACTTGGTTATCTCATTGCCTTGTAAACTGTAAATTCAGTCCTCAGAGGAAGAGATAATGGTGCACTAACACCTGTAGGAAGATCTAATAGTGCACTGACCTGATCCTGGAGGTGACCACAAATAATATGTTGTCACCTGAGAACCATTGGTATAAGTAGGAACTAGTAGAGCAACAGAGGACGCCTAAAATACATTTTCTGTACCTTCAAAGTGACTGTATTGTAACCAGTACTGTATGTTATTATAAATGTGTTACTGTATAGTAGCAGAGCACAAATCTAACTCCTCTACATCTGTTGCCTCTGTTCTGTTGCCTCTCTGCCTCTTTATCAGGACATGTTGAGAACTGGGTAACAGAGAGCTTTCTGAGTTATTCACATCACTTCTATGCATAGCCTATGAACAAGTGTAGCAATGTTTCTAAATAAATGCAAACCCATTAGAGGTCCCATTCATATGCTTTGTTGAATATTTGTGTATGAATAAAAATTAATGCAGCCATAACTTCCTTTTATTTTAAATTCAGGGTCATCGAGGTGTTCCAGGTCCAGAGGGCGCAGAAGGACTGCCTGGTATACAGGTTCCCACTATGCACTATATATACCCATTATATGGCATGGCGCTTGGCCCTGCACCAGGCGCTTCACAAATCCACTGATCTTGTCTCTCTTCTTTGTCATTGGCACAGTGCTTGATATTATGTCATTTTCTACTGATGTCTTAGCTCCTTTTTAATATAATTCTTAGCTACACTGTTTACATTGACCCTTCAGACACTGAGGATTATCTATATTTTCAATCATGGGGTCAGAGGTTCACATACATAACCAAGATATTGGGTGTATAAATTACTGTAGCTGTTATAAAAGGTCTTTACTTTTATGACTGTCTCCTCTTGCTATGTGCTGTCTATTCACCCGCTTTGGCTGTTGGCATCAGCTGCATGGTATTTTAGTGGCATATCATAGAGCGACTGGATGGCCTTGTATATATGAAAATCTGTATTTAACAATTTCTGTTATTATTTCAGGGATCCGCAGGCACAGTGGGCACTCCTGGGAGCCGGGGCCCTCCAGTAAGTATAAATAAATGGATTGCCAATGCCCTTTGTGTGTTATCTTTCCTAATAACTTTTCTACAGCATATTGTTATATGTCTATAATGAATATGGTTCTTAAACCACAGAATGGTTTTTAAAAGGTACATGTATCTAAGGTGTTATGTCTCCTCCCTCTGCAGGGAATACCAGGACCTCGTGGGGAGTTAGGCAGAGATGGACCTCCAGGACCACCAGTGAGTAGATTCATGGTTTGTGTCTGGTATTACAGGCTAGCTCCATTCCCATGCACAGGACTGACCTGCAATATCAGACTGTGACACCTCTGCGGCCCCGGTTCACTAGAATATGCTAACATTCTTTATTCTCTAGGGTCTTCCTGGCAGGCCAGGGCCAGATGGGGAGCCAGGAGCTATGGGAGAAAGGGTAAGAAGATCCATATATATTTGCACAAGTGCCTATAGTGCCCAGGATCACATAGGGAATAGAAATGTACCCTTCTCATTGGATAATACTAGTGTTATTCACTCTTTTGGAAAGTGCAAAACTATTGAAAACTTTTTTTTCCTGCATGTCATAACTGACCTTCTGTCCACTGTCTTACAGGGCTTCACAGGAAAGCATGGGCCTGAAGGACCCCAAGGACCTGTGGGCATGTATGTAAGTGTATAGGGTGGTATCTTAAAATAAAACCTGGTAACTGAGTAATGAGAAGTTCTGAAAGATTTTACTACTTTCTAGTTTAAATCTATAAATTCTGATAAATGTGTTGTATACACGCATAGAGCACCAACCCAATTCTTCTCACATCTGAGGGTATTAAGTATTAATTATTCTGCAAGCTAAATACATTAGAATGACACACTTCTCTAGTCTAAACATTGCAGGCTGTGCAGCTCACAGAGGATTGTAATGTGTGCTATGCTGATCTTTGTTACATAGTCGCTTATTGACCTGACACCTCAAAAGTCCCAGCTGAAAGCAACAATTATATCATAATTAGTAGGACTGACACAGACACCTTATAATGTCATATATATCTGTAGTTTACATATCAGCTTTTATGGTATATGGCCCTTTAGATTGAATATTGAATGTATTTTTATTCTTTCATAGGGTTTCCCAGGCCCTTCTGGTCAGAGAGGTCGGACGGGATATCCTGGTGAAAAGGTATACATTGGACACGCACACATTTCATAGATGCTAGCTTTGCAAATAAAAGCCCTCTCTCTGTTAAGCTCTATTCACACTAACAATGAGATAGATCAATACTGTCTAAAAGATAGTGCAAACTTATACTAGAGACTAGACGGTCATAAACTGCCACACCTTAATTTAAGTGTCTGATGTTGTTTGATAAATCTGTCATATTCTTAGACTGTCTAGTCTAACTTTTCACCTCCTATTAGTTAGCTTAGCTTACGCCAGAAAAATGTGCTAAAATTCACAGCTTAGGCCACGCCCATTTCCCAAAGCAACGCCTCTTTTGTCGTGCAAGTCCTAAGAGCACATCACATTTTGCTTAATAATTCTCCCCTCTTCACAGCTGTGTGACCAGAAGTTTTTTTTTTTCTGGGTTATTCACATGTCTGATTTTTTGATGGTCTATTTTAACGTATGGATCCATGAAAACCCTATGAATGCAAAATGGCTGTGAAAAAGTTCCCTTTATCGTGGCCATTTTGCACCTTGTTCATCTGAATAGAGCCTTAGGTTTGTAATTTGCATTAAATATGTGGTGGCCAAATGCTTATTGGTCGATAGCTATCTCTCTCATCCCCCGTACTTATGCACACTCAGTTCATCCAAGCTTGCATGTGTTGTCAAAAAGGACAGGGAAGTAAGTTACTGCCGACACCTCACAGGTCATGTTAACTCCCTAAAGCAAAGGGATTAGGCACATTGAAATTCAATAAGACCTAACCTTTCTCTTCCCCAACATCTGCTGTCAGGGGAAAGTCTGAGCCCCCATGCACATTAGATGGACAACTGGTCCAGCTGAAATCAGCGTGTTTGACCTTCATGTTTCTAAGCTTCATGCATTTAGCTTCACCTTATAGGAGCTTCTGCTAGGCTCTGATGACTTGCCATTGTTGTCATTGGATTCCCATTCATCTGTGGGGTGTCATGTCTCCAGTCAGTCACTACCTTAGTGAATAGACACATATGTGCATATGAAGAAAGTAAATCCTTTTCTGCAAAAAATCTTACTTTAACTTTGTGGCCCATTGATTTAGATAATGCTTGAGGCTTTGAGATCAAGTGTATGTACATGTGATTGTGAAATGAAATATCAATAATTATTTTACTTTTTCAGGGGGAGATCGGTCCGCCTGGAATACCAGGGCCTCCAGGAAAAGTTGGTCCAAAAGTATGAGCATATTATGTAATATTATATTATATCAATGTATGCTCTGAATTGTTTGCACTGGTGTTGGCACAATGGGATATGCATCAGAGGAGTGTGCAGTCTCTAGTATAATATGGGTATATTACGCAAGTATTCTCTTTTTAGGATTTCTGCATTTTGGAAAATATGTTTTCCTTCTACTAATCTGGTTACTTATATGATATCTTACTATTTAGGGACCACCTGGTCCTCTAGGAGAAAGAGGACCCACTGGACCACCGGTAATAATAATTTTATATACTTAAATATCATTGTAACTACCTGAGTATCAAAATTTGTAGATATAATTGTCCCACTTCATTGCCTTATGAACTCTTGTTTGGGTATCCAGGGTCGTATTGGAGATGCGGGTGATAAAGGCCTGCCTGGACCACCAGTAAGTGTATTTTACTCACCAATACCATACATGGGTCTCATTTAAACTGACAAGAAATCTTTATTAAAAAAAAATTACAAAATCTGGTCTGCATACAAATTATCAGATATCAGATGCATCAAGTTTTCAATTCCCCTGCAGTGCAACCACATGGAAGATTAAAGAGGACCTTTCATGTCCACATTGATGTTTGATATTATATACTGCTAGAAAGCAGACAGTGCTCTGAATTCCCCGTATCTGCTCTGTGCTGGTGATATCGGTGCTGTTAATTTTGGCACTGATACCTCCCCACTGTCAGAAGGGAGGGCCTTACAGCCTAACATCATTGCTGGGCTGTGAGGGATCCTCTGACAGTACAAGTTTATGGAAAAATATTATCAGAGGGGGCGACAGTCCACTTTAAGTTTTGCATGCTGCTGGGATAATTGGACTGTCTATGTAATACATGGATATGCTGCATCGTCCAGAGATCTTTAACAGCAGACCCCACTTTATTCCAAATATATAAGAAAATGGGTACTACTCCTAATAAATGAAAAAGTTGCAAATGTATCATAATTTATTATACTCTATTGGCTATTGCAGTCCTGGAATAAGCAGGGACGTTGGTTCATACATGGTTTCAAATCTTGCATATTAACTTATTTACTAAGTAGCATTTGATAGTAGTTTGCTTTGTTTTGTAGGGTCTGCCTGGTAATCCAGGGTCTGATGGGAAGTCTGGGAAGAGTGGGCCTGCAGGCGATCCTGGCCTCCCTGGAAGTGAAGGCGAAGCTGGACCTATAGGATATACAGTGAGTAGATTTCTCCAGTAAAAAAACTTTATGGTAGAAGGACATAAAATAATTCCTGGCAAGTTGACTTTGAATTCTTAAAACAGGTGCAACCCTCAATATGCCCCCACTATCTAGACAAGTCCGAGACACATGTTATTTTGTAATATCATGACATCAGGTGACAATATGTCTTTGCAGTAAATCATACAATCTGACATACAAGTGTTTTGTGTAGTTTGACCATTTATTATTCACAACAATTATGCTGCTGTGTTTTGCTTCTGTCTTAGGGTCGAGATGGATCTGCTGGGGTTGAGGGGCCTCCTGGCGAGAAAGGGGAGAAGGTGAGGTGACTACAATAGTGTAATGCTGGACACTTGCTTAGGATTGGCAGAACACTTTGTATGAACAAAAATTGCAGATGACAGAAGAATATTAACTTTCTTTTGTTAATGTGTAGGCAAGTTATTTTATGTATTTTAGTAATATACTTTATTATGGAATTTTGTTGATATTTATTTAAAAAACAGGCTCTGAATGAGCATTGCTGAATACAATCTGTATTCAGCATGTACTGTGCACAGTGAATAGAGTGACAGCTACATGCAGAGGCTTCTCAGCCTGCCTCTCCTCTCCCTGCTACTGTCTACATACACATGGCCAACTACATTTGTTTTCTTTACAGTAAACAGTTTCTCTCGATCTTATAGACTGACTGTCAGAGCTGATCGCTGACATCCCAGTTCTCCACTGTTGACACATTCTGCATATCGGGGAGGCAGATGATAGAGGAGAGCTGACCTGATAGTGATCAGCTCTGACAGTGTAAAAGACAGGGAGAAACTGTTTTACAGTAAAGAGAACAAATGTAGTTAGATACATGTATGTAGGTGGAGACAGACTGACAAGCCACTGCATGTAACTGGAGCTGTATATAGCATTTACAGAGCATGATGAAGATGGATTTTTCTTAGCAATGTTCTTTTATAGTCTGTATCTCAATAAAAGTAGACAATAAAAGTGGCTAATAAAGTATAGTACAAAATACACCTAAAAAAAAACGGCTCCAAAACTGCTCCCCATTATGGCGCTTGGCAATGCTAACCAGTACAGAAGGACCTGGTGTTTGTTTGCTCTACCATTTCTCTTACCAATTCTCCCTTCCCTTATGTGCTAACATTGCAATACTAATAGAGACCCGAGTCCTTCATAGGTTCTTGCAATTCAGGTAGTAAAGAAGAAGGGGGAAGCTCAAAATGACTAGGTCCTCTTTCTCCAGGGTACCCATTCCAGCTTCTGCCTATAAATTAATGGCAACAAATTCTTTGTAAGTATATACTCATAGTTTTTCTATGTTTTAGGGTATGGCTGGACCTATTGGAGACCAAGGGGTCAGTGGGCTGGATGGCGAGCAGGTGAGTATTTCATTTCAGCAAAATACTAGTACAAGTAGATGTACACAGGGGGGGAAAAATCTGCCAAAAATCCACATGTTAAACATGCCAATTTTACTCCAGAGTTCCCTTCTCACTTGTAAGTTCACACTTTCAGGCTTTTCACAATACATTTCTAACAAATCTGCAAGTAAATTTTCAAAGCGATTTTACTTGTGTATTACAGCACGTATTTAAGATTTAAATTGCATTAAAGTTCTTGTAATACATGTGAAAATAATCTGCAAACAACTCACAAGATTGAAACTTCAATCTCCATCTTCCAATCTGTAACATGCAGATAGGTTTGGAAAATCCCATACACTCGTATTGTATTGTACGTTGCATCAGATCCAGTATACATAATCTGCACTGCAATTCTGCAACATACCCTAAAAAGGATGAAAACCATTGTGAAAATCTGTATCTGGAAATGACATAGAATATAAAGTCTGCACACAGGTCAATCTCCTCTTAAAAATTTGCATCACCTACATAGCTGATTCTAATAAACTAGATTTTCAGAGCACAGGTCTGCTTAGAAAATCTCCAGTATTTACGCTAAAAGTGCATTTACCCTAAAAGTGCTAGTGTACAGTACTTGCCCCAGTAGTAGTATAGCTATACTACTACTACTACTATACTATTACTATTATAATTACTATTATGCACTACTATAGGTGGGTTAGGGGTTGCAATTGGAGTCTGCCAATGGAGATCTTAGGGAGGGTTCACACGGTGTAACGTGCCGCGTGATGTGGCACGTCTACGCCGCGGGACCCTTTGCGGGCCGTACACGCTCCCGCAAAATCATGGCCGCAAACTAGTGCGGCGCATACGATCCCCGCTCCCATTGAAATCAATGGGAACGTGTACAGCCCGCAAAGGGTCCCGCAGTGTAGACGTGCCACATCACGTGGCACGTTACACCGTGTGAACCCTCCCTTAGATAGTACATAAAATAATGGAAGAAATGCATTAACATATCATGTTAATTGTATAATGTGGTTACAATGTGAGTAAGAACCCAAATATACCTATAAGCATACCACAACAGGGAGGTGACTGCACCCTGTATGTACCCCATAGTTAGGTCATTTACCTAATAATATATCAATGCTTGCACAGCTTTTAGTTTGCATGTATGTCACTAGGTATGGTTGATAGGTGTATATATAGTTTTATAAAAGTGTAGTCATGTAGTTAACTAGTTGTTACGCCATAGCATGACTTGGCTATATCAGACACTATTAATCTTCCAAAGAAATAATTAACAAGTTCACCTTAAGATTGCCCGTACATGTGGCATGTGTAATTGCTAGGCTGCACTTGCTGTTTGCAAGAATAGCAGGTATAGGTGCACTATATAAAGTACAGGCTGGGCCAGGCACCCTAATATAATCCATAATAAAAATATCTGTGCTTTCTAATATACATTAACACCCATTTTACTCCTTTCATTAACTTTTATGCTACCTGGAAACTGTCAGAAAGATGGGATTTGTTTAGTACATTAATATCTGCTGACAATTTTCTAGTTATCCATTGTAATTACTCAGAATAAAGGGGTCCAAGGAGGGAAAATGGTCTGAAGTAATGAGAGACTTAATACTCCCCTTTATTATTCCCCCAGAATTCCATCATATCTGTTCTGATTAACCCCTGTTTAACCTCTGCAATTGAATAGGTGCATATATGGGCACAGCCAAGTAAACAAAGGCTATCGGGGACCACTAGAGCAGCAGCACTGAAATGACTTATATGAACAGCAACACTGAAATGAGGCATATTATTTTATGCCATTTTTTTCCAAATTTGGAAAGCCCCTTTAATCTTATTAAAACGTGTTGTTGGATTGGATAGACTTCTAATGGGGTCCATCAGTTTCTACCACGGTATCAGACATTTGGAGTATAGAATAGGAATAAGAATAGCGCTGCATGTTCTTCCCATCATATATGATGCAGTCTTCAATGGAGGCAAAGACAGAAGTGCGCACAGAGACATATATGCTGTTAAAAAAAATATAGAGACACATATCAAAATTCATATCATGTCACCTCTGTCTCTTTCTATCTGTGTAGGGTGCACCAGGCTCTACTGGAGTTGAAGGGCCAGTTGGAAAGAAAGGAGATCAGGTCAGTATCCTAAATAAATTATCATGTTATTACATTACATATATGTGTTGGATAGTCAACTTGGACATGCTGACTGCATCTCAAGTTGCAGGATATATGAACCAAGATTTAGAAGATTTGAGGAATTCAATTCATACTGACTAATAGACATAATGCATGGATGCCTTGCTGTTTTACAGGGTGACATTGGTCTCCCAGGAAGCACAGGACCAGTTGGACTTATTGGTGAGCCAGGAGAGAGAGGTCAACCTGGTCTGCCAGGTCCACCAGGAGTGTCAGGAAAGGAGGTATAACCAACAGGGTCGGAAAACATATAAAGACACATAAGTTGTGCACATTCCCTGAAGATGTTGTTGTTTTCTCTCTCTCTTTAGGGAGATGTGGGGGATATTGGAGATATTGGGGACATTGGACCCCCTGGAGAGAAGGTTTGGCCAAAATCAATGTTTTCTATAAGGAACTGTCTTTAAAAAAATTACATTTGTTGCCTATAATACTATATGTCTCATGGCAGGGAGAATTAGGGCCACGTGGTAGTAGTGGAAATCCAGGGTCAAGTGGCATCATAGGAGAAAGAGGAGCTCGAGGACCAAAGGGTGAGAAGGGGCTGAATGGACATCAGGTGAGAGCGAGAAATGTTTTTGTGCAGTGCTACAAAATGTATTATTCTACTCATATTTTATTACTGGGACACCCACATTTGATACACTGTACGTCATCACTGATGAATCCCATATTACTTCCTGCACACTTCAGTCAGACATTTTATAGAGTTCTTTCTATAAGTTTAATGTAATTGATGTTGTTCTCCAGGGTCAACCAGGATTAATGGGTATTCCTGGACCTCATGGGCCTATTGGAGAAATGGTATGTGCATTTTGATACCTAAGGTTAGGTTCACACAACTGATTTTTTATGTGAAAAAATCCAACATGGAATCTTTGGCAGAAATCAATGGATTTCTGCAAAAGGTTTTCGGTTTGGTAAACAGAAAATTGGGCTAATCCACAAGTGGTGACCTGCATTGGTTTCTATGTACAATCCACTGCAATAATTGACCTGTCACTTACTGACATGAATTTCAAATCAATGTGTATAAAATCTGCACCATGAAAACTATAGCACTGATTCCTATTAAAACCAATGGAAGGAGGGTTTTGGTGCTGAAAATGCTCGGAAATCTGCATAAAGAATACTCAGTGTGAACATACCCTAAACTATGAAAAAATATACATGGAAAAATATAATTTAAAGTCTAAATATATAAATGCATGTAAATACAATATATAAATGATATAAAAGGTTACCTTCAGTTTATATATTTTCATGGGACTCTACATTGCAGGGACCCCCTGGGAAAGTGGGAAGACCAGGACAAGACAGGCCTCCGGGAATTAAGGTAATGCTCTCCTGTACAGCAACTAATGGCATCTTCTAGTTGTATAAATCACTGGCCTCCAACCTGTGGCCCTCAGCTGTTGGGAAAATACGACAACCAGTATTATGTGGCCACATAAGTAGGAATCTGCAGATTGGAGATCTTTTTCTCTATCTGTCCATGACAATGACCTTTTCTTTGCAGGGTGATATAGGCTATCCGGGTATAACTGGTGACCCTGGACCACAAGGAGGACCGGTATGTATAGTTCATATAGAATAATAGAAAGTGCAGCTCTTGCACAGTCCCTGTCCTTATACTCCCTGTCTGCAAACAGTCACTTCCAATGGCGTTGTAAGAGGAACATGAGAGTCTGCTGAAGTAGAGCATCATATTGTCCTTTATTTACTTATAAATTAGAAATTCCAGCCCTCTAATGATATTTTGTGTCTTTAGGGGCCCCGAGGAGCAAAAGGAGAAAAGGGCGACCAGGGTGACAGAGGAAATCTGGTGAGTGGGTACAAGTATAATAAGTTGTCTTAGAGGAGGTTGTAGGTCATTTTTGTAATTGTTTGTGATCTGCTGTAGGGTCCAGCAGGTCCACCTGGAAATAAAGGCGCAGTAGGTCCCCCTGGGATCCCAGGACCAGAGGGGCAAAAGGGGGACACAGGAATGGAGGGAATTCCTGGAGTTCAGGTAAAAGATATATGACGCTTATTATATATGTTCTAATGATGTTATAAGATGTTAGCAAAGACAATAAAAATATGATTCCTTAAAGGGACCCTCCGGAGTTGGTGGTGAGGCTGGAGCAGCAGGGGCCCCTGGCAGGGAGGTATGCATGTTTAGATTGCAAGTATATATGTTTTCTTGGATACAATCATGCAATGACAAGGTTACTATGATAAAGCTTCAAAAACTTTTTTTTTTTTTGTTTATTAGGGTACATCTGGCGAAAAAGGGCAACCAGGGAAACCAGGGGAACCTGGACAAGTGGTAGGTATAAAATTTGTAAGTAAATTGAGTCAAAATAATCTAGCCTAGGCTCAGATGGAGTGTGCCAGAATTTTATTTTTAGAAAAACATAGGCAGAAATATAGAAGAAATCTGTGAATGTGTATACAACTCAGGTTGGTACCATTATTGGACCATTTTCTAGTGCATATTGCTTGACCTGTATCTGAGCATTTACCAATATTTAAGCAGCTGATAAGACAGTCTGTGAGGATCGGACATCACTACCTATGTAAGGTAAGGTCCCACGTGGAGTCCCGCAGCACTGTCCCTGCAGCATCAACACATCATGGTTCTTCCTGCAGCGCTTTTGACAAAACATTTGAAGAGTTTTCCTCTTCAGAATTTCTGCTTCAATTATACCTATATGGAAACCGCTAGCATTTCCATAGGTATAATAGATATGCTGTGATTTCCAAAACTGCAACGGTTTTGGAAATCGCCACGTGTCTGCAGCATGTATTTTAACACAAAGTAGGAAAGGGATTCATTAGAATCTCAACCACTTTGCTGTGATTGTAAAACACCGTGATTTTTTCTGTGGCATTTCCGTGCGCTGGCAAACTGCAGCATTTACGCCACGTGGGGCCTTGGCCTAGAAGGCAGTAATCCAATAGACAGCAAACTTCAAGGCAAACTGCTAGATTGGAGCCTAATGAAGCTGACTATGATAATTTTTTTACATGACAAATCTAGAAAGTTTTTGAAACATCAAATAGGTAGATATGTAATATATAACCTAATTTCTTTGTATTTGTCTCCTAGGGGCACCCTGGGAATCCTGGACAAGAGGGAAGACCTGGTCAGAAGGGAGAGAAGGTATAGAACTACTTCCCATCCTCTTAGACTTTATTAACACTACCATCTTGGATTCTGTTCATAAGACAGCCATGACAGCATACCTCCCAACTTTTGAAGAACCGAAAGAGGGACAAAATGAGCGGCGCGCTTAGCGCGCCGCGGTAAATTTAGCCCCACCCACTTTTGTGTTGACTCCGCCCACTCGTTGATTTTTCATGTGCCCGCACACAGTATAATCCTCCTACAGTCACCCGTAAATTATATGTCCCCCCTCTATCTCTCCCCCAGTTTCATATACACCCTTCATCTGCCCCCAGTTTCATGTCCCTCTTCCATCTCTGCCCCCAGATTCATGTCCCACATCTCTGCCCCCAGATTCATGTCCCTCCATCTCTGCCCCCAGATTCATGTCCCTCCATCTCTGCCCCCAGATTCATGTCCCTCCATCTCTGCCCCCAGATTCATGTCCCTCCATCTCTGCCCCCAGATTCATGTCCCTCCATCTCTGCCCCCAGATTCATGTCCTCTCCATCTCTGCCCCCAGATTCATGTCCCACATCTCTGCCCCAGATTCATGTCCCTCCATCTCTGCCCCCAGATTCATGTCCCTCCATCTCTGCCCCCAGATTCATGTCCCTCCATCTCTGCCCCCAGATTCATGTCCCTCCATCTCTGCCCCCAGATTCATGTCCCTCCATCTCTGCCCCCAGATTCATGTCCCACATCTCTGCCCCCAGATTCATGTCCCTCCATCTCTGCCCCCAGATTAATGTCCTCTCCATCTCTGCCCCCAGATTCATGTCCCCCATCTCTTCCCCCAGATTCATGTCCCTCCATCTCTGCCCCCAGATTCATGTCCCCCATCTCTGCCCCCAGATTCATGTCCCCCATCTCTGCCCCAATGTCATGCCGTCCTCTCCTTCATCTGCCCCCAGATTCACGTTCCACCTCCACATTAAACTTACGTTCTCCTCCGCTCCCTCGCCGCCTCTCTCGCTGACACATGCGGCTGAAGGAAGGAGCTGACACAGGTCAGCTCCTCGCTTCGCCGCTGCCCGCCTCTCTCCCTGACACACGCGGCTGAAGCTGCTCGCGTGCTCGCTTCGCCGCTGCGTCTCTCTCTCTCTCGCTGACACATGCGGCTGAAGCGAGGAGCTGACCTGTGTCAGTTCCTCGCTTCGCTGCTGCCGCCGGCTCCTGGCTTGTACATCGCGTCTACAAGCCAGGAGCCGGCGGCAGCAGTGAAGCGAGGAGCTGACACAGGTCAGCTCCTCGCTTCAGCCGCATGTGTCAGCGAGAGAGAGAGACGCAGTGGCGAAGCGAGCACGCGAGCAGCTTCAGCCGCGTGTGTCAGGGAGAGAGGCGGGCAGCGGCGAAGCGAGGAGCTGACCTGTGTCAGCTCCTTCCTTCAGCCGCATGTGTGTTCAACTCAGATCTGCATCCTCTGGACGCAGATCTGAGTTGAAATCGGGACATACCTCCCTCCAACCGGGACCGCGGGACATGTCACCCAAATCGGGACTGTCCCGCGGAAATCGGGACGGTTGGGAGGTATGTGACAGGTGTAATCTCATCTAATATTGACAGATCCTATCAACTCATAATGGAGACGCTAGGATCCCATTGGAGTCCCTGTAGCTATTCTTGATGTCATACTCTGGTTTTGTCAGCTCACATCTATTCTTATGTTCTAGAGCTGTGTAACAAATGCCATGTGGCCACCCTGTGTCTTATTCTATGTGCATTGACTTGTGCTTCATTGTAGTGTTGTATCCATATATTCCTCTAATTTATATTCATCCTCTTCCTTTTATAGACTCCATGCTTTCTGTAGCTACATCTCTCTACTCTCATTGCAGTTATTATTTTGCCTTGGCAAATGCTCATAGAAATGCAATACAGATATTTCTCACAGTTTATGGATTATGAAGTAATTGGCTGATGGTTATCATTTCGTTTAGGGTGACAGAGGGAAAGATGGTCGTCCTGGACATCCTGGAAGTCCTGGCAGGAAGGTATTTAAACAATAAATTATCATAATGCATTTGCTTTGCAGCAAGATACCTTCTCCCTGCATGAGATCTCCTACTTAGAGGAGTTACTCCATAAAACGTCTCTCACCTTTCCACAGGGTAAGCTAAAACTGTATGGTTGTTGGGGTCCTCTTGTTTGCAAGAATGGAGGAGTGCCACTGCCACTCCATTCAAAGTATATGGGACAGATGGTGATATCCAAGTACAACACTTGGCTGACTTCATCACTCCCATAGACTTTGAATAGATCATCAGGTCGCTTGTGTGACTTGCACTCCATTCACTTCTATGTGGCTGCTGAAAATTGCAGTCCAGGCAGCCCTTTAGTAGTGAATGGAATGCGGGTCATATAGACAAGTTGCTACTTAATCCACAGGGCAAACGCAGGAGGACTTTTAGTTTCCCATTCTCCTGATTACTGTGGGATCCAGTGGTTAGACTCCCCAGTGATATGATAGGGAAGAGGAGCTGTAACTGGACAACCCCTTTAAAGCTATTTCATCTGATAATATTAATGGTGCTTTTATTCTGCTACTTTTAGGGAAAAAGAGGAAAAGCAGGTCAAAGACCACCACGAGGTCCTCATGGTCCCAAGGTAAGGAAAATAAATGAATACTTGTTCCTGAAGTCATAAGAGTCTCTGGTTCCTAGTAAGTAAGTGACTAATTAAGTCAATAACTGTTAATGAAAGTTAATATTATTATGTATATAGACTACTAATGTGACAAAGTGGCATTGCCGAGTCTTATGGCGCCTATACACCTTAGATAGCTGATAGCCAAACACATGTTCAGAGTATGAGATGGGAAAAAGACACTACCATACATCTCTGGTGGTGGCTCAAAGGTATTGAGCTTCTATATTCAATGTCCTTGATCCTTAGACAACCTGTTAGAGTCATGAGGCCCCGATACTCAATCCTGCTGAAATCATTGGGAGAGGCTGTTCATAATATAATGTGCAAGGTGGCCTTTATCTGTCAGACATAAAGTTCACTCTAAAGCCTGTTAGACAATCTTTAGCCATGATGTGGAGACACATAAGGAAGTTCTAGAGATGAGCGAGTACTGTTCGGATCAGCCGATCCGAACAGTACGCTCGCATAGAAATGAATGGACATAGCCGGCACGCGGGGGGTTAAGCGGCCGGCCGCCGTCAAAGCGGAAGTACCAGGTGCATCCATTCATTTCTATGGAGCGTGCTGTTCGGATCGGCTGATCCGAACAGTACTCGCTCATCTCTAAGGACTTAAAAGGTCCAAATCGATAGCCTGTACTTGTCATAGACCATCAATATTAGAATGGTGAGGTCTGACTCTTGGCACCCCGGCTGATCAGTAGTTTATAAAAAGGCCGTGGTACTTAGACAGGTGCATTGTAGGGCACAATTCTGTAGTTTTAGTAGCAGCTGTGCTGGGTATTAGCTAAGAGACACCACCCTTTAAAACTGCTAATTGAGACTAGAGCCCCCCCACCCCTTAACTAATAGCATAGGCCATCTAGTTATGGTTTAGTGTAAATACATCATTCAGTAAGAGTTTCAGCTTTACCTGGTAGTGGCTGAAGCTACATATCTGCTAGAGATCTGGGCATTTCTACCATGCGAGCAGAACTATAGCCACAAGTACAGTATATTAAACAAAAAAAATAATTAACGCACACATAATTTTGGCCCTATTTAAATAATAAAAAAAATGTTTATGGGATTACATTCAGCAATATAACATAATACTGATCATTGTTAAAGCAGCAGGACAAAAATATAAAAATGAACCAATTCCACCACAATTAGGAAGATCATTGTGAGAATCGAAAATATTTTAAGTCTGCACAATTACAACTATTTATATTGTCACAGCCTAAAGGTGATTGAAACCTATGAATTTTTATATTACTACTTATAGTAAAATGAATATGCGTAGTTTTGTCTGGAGTTTATAGACATCTGCTATGTATCCTCATGGCTTTCTTATTTGTTTTCCATTATAACAAACTTGCACAATTATTGCAGGGGGAAAAGGGACGAAGAGGACCAGAAGGCCCGCCAGGACCAAGAGGACCGTATGTGAGTACTGAAAGATGACAGTAAGTATCCTAGTGTGGGAAGTTCATTATCCTGAGTTATATCCATGTTTTCTCCTAGGGTATTCCAGGACTGAGGGGCCAGAAAGGAGTTCCAGGTTCCAAAGGGTTGAAGGTAAGAATTAACCTTCAGGAACAGAACCACACCACTAAACCTAATTGACAGTCCAAAGTATTGTGATGTGTATGAACTTACGAGAAAAAAAGGAAAATCATTGGGGCTGGGATTGTATTTGCTAATAAGTATTTATACATCATCCAGAAATATCGGTGACTTGTTCTCACTTCTGCAGGGTGAAGTGGGCCTGGATGGACCATTTGGACCAAAAGGAGAAGATGGGTTAAAGGTTAGAAAATTGTCGAACCAAAGAAACTGAAAATCTCCATTGTCCTACTTCTTCAAAACCTCATGTTATCAGCTTTTGTGTTTCAGGGAAAACAAGGTCCCATAGGGAATGACGGTCCTCCAGGGGAGAAAGGAGATGAGGTACAGACTGATCACTTATCCTAAGATATATATATATACTCACACCCAAATAACATTCATGTTACATGTCCCTATTCAGAACAAATGCATACTTAGTCAAAGCCAACATACATTTGTATGGGGATTCAGGAGGAATAGCTTTCCAAATGAACCTAATGACCCCCTTAAGTTTGGGCTATCTGTGCTTATGCAAAAAAAAAAGGGGGGGATTATGGCACACAGCCCACTCACGGTATCTTCAATATTTTTGATGTTTGTAATGACACCGTTCCTCTGGAGATCCTGATGCACAAACTATAGAGCCTCATAGGCTTGAGGCATATGTAGCTACAACCAAGGTAGGAATCCAGCAGCCAGTTACTCTAAATAAATAAGACATAACTTTTAATTAAACATCCTAGAAAAATAAAAGCACATGGGAAGGGAAAAGAAAACCCATGTGCTCACAGGAATCCTGGCTTATGCATTTCGGGGAGATATATCCCCTTAGTCGTAGCCTAAGTTGTATCCTTGTTTGTCTCTGTGCTTATGCCTCTAGCAGTGGCTTATAGCCTGGAAGAACAAACAGATTTGGTCCATTTCTTGTTTCCATTAAACACCTGCCTACAAGGGACAATACAGAATCCTTCATATACGCAAAGTTATTGGTAGATCCATCACTACTGATGTCACATAAATCAACAGTCTTGCTTTATTTTAGCAAAATGGAAGCCTAAAAATCAGCGATGATCAACTCATGTTCACTTGTGGTCTGTATGTATGTTTTCTACTAGGGAGTAATTGGGCCTCCTGGGCCTCAAGGTGTTCCTGGGCCTCAGGGTCCTCTGGTAAGTGCCCAGAAATTCAGTCACCAGTTTGGACAAAGTTGATTGCTGGTGTTAATGTATTTTTTTTATTTTTTTATTTTATTTCTAGGGACCAGAAGGGGCGCAGGTAAGGATAGCAAATACAGTCACTGCTTTGCAACTCTTTTCATCCCAAATATTGCTTATTTCACATATATATTATTACAGGGGCCAAAAGGCTTCCAAGGAACAGAAGGACCACCAGGCCCTCCAGGACCACCTGTAAGGGCTCAGCCACCAAGTAAACCAATTATTTGATCCATTTATGAAACAGAAATTGTGCCCTCAACCCAATCATGTTATTTTCTATAGGGTCCTCCCGGGCCACCTGGACCTCCGGGAACACCTCTCCGCATAAGTGCTCAGAGTCTAAGAGTAAGTAAAGTTTGGCTAGTTTTATGTTGATTTGAACAGTTTTTGTCTTAAGCATTTCATTGGGTCTTTGATATACTGCAGTGTTTAAAAGAAGTGAGATGTTTTCAGACATGGGGTGTATACTGTGAAATGGACTTGTTTGACTAGTGGTCACATTTGCATACAGACTCATCAAAGCTCTGCAGATTTTCCCAGTTTAGCAACCATTTGCATATCCATGTCTCCATTTTGCATTTCTGTACTTAGCTGCTGAAGATGTCTTAAGCTATTGTCTTGCTTTGTTTCTTTTTCCCCATTAGCGTCTGATTCCTAACACTGGTGCCTGGAATGACATTGTCCCATGGGATCTTATTCAGCGCCTGGAGGAAGACCTGAACCTCTTGTCCGCACCACCAAATGGGACCAAGGAAAATCCTGCAAGCACATGTAAAGAGCTGCAGCTTGTCCATCCTCAGCTGCCGGATGGTGGGTTTGTGCCCTTGAGAAGAGATTGATATATGCTCTGATAGTATGGGTGGTATTAAGACAGCTGGAGACTGGTGAACACATTTAGAAAAAAGCAATCCACAGTGAACAGATATACAACATGAAGTAGCATGTACACATATATTAATATTGGTGTGGCACAAAGCCATGTCATGCTTATACAAGTAGAGTTATTACAATTACTTCCATTGAAACTGCACTGCAGTACAGTATGTAAGACGGGAAAAAAAACACTACAGGAAAATAAAATACTGGGAATAGATTATGCTTGATGCTGGGTTCACACTAGCGTTCGGCAGTCCGTTCTGTGGTTTCCGTCTTCTGCATGTAGAAGACGGAAACCTGTCAGATCGGTCCGGCCGTGAGCGGTGGTGAGTGTTTTATGCTCTCCGCCGCGAAACCGTTTTTTTTAAACCGGACACAGAGTACTTATTTTCCTTGTGTACACAGAGTACTGCATGTCCGACTCTGTGTCCGTTAAAAAAAAAAAAAAAACGGTTTTGCGGCGGTGAGCGTTTTATGCCGGCTCACGGCTGGACATCTTTCAAACATATTCAAATGAATGGGTTTGAAAGAGTCCTTCAGTTTTCCGTCTCCTGCCTGTGTTTTGTGCAGGAAAAGAAAACCTGCAGAATGGAGACCGGGCGCAGATGTGAACGAGCCCTTAGCTTGCAGAAAAAAGGAGCACATCTTAAAAACCCTGGTCAGAACATGATAACCATGTAACATCTTGCAGTGGTAAAACAAAATCCAAGGCCCAGATCCAAAAGGTTCCGCTCTGTTCCTTTTATGTTGGTTTTAAGCAGAACATTACATATACAGTATGTCCCTCACACCCACCATTTTCCATAAGTTCAGCCAACCATTTAAGGTGTGTGGGGCTCTCACAATTCTCCGATAATGTGGGGGGAGATGTCAACTGCCCAATCCTTTGTTTATGGGGAGATAAGCCACTGCCATAGAGATTTCTTCCCTCCCCTATTCAGTACACATACACTATTTGGCTCAGCCAAGTGTCTATGTGTATAAAGCCTCAGGCACATTACCGAGGCTCTTCCTACGATTGTTCTGATAATTATAGAGCAGGTCCTAATCTACGACATGGAAACTGCACGGAATCCCCATCAAAATCATAGGAGGACATAAGGCACTAAAGAATAATTTGAGTGCATTCCATTAAAAAATCGGACCCTCCTCGGCCTGCACACGCATTGGTGCGAATAAGGCTTGAGGAAGGTAGGTGAGAGATCTGTCAGCCGAACAAGAGCATGTGTATTACTAGTCACCATCTCATATCATGTAAAATATATCAGTTGTGGTAACTCATACCACTGAGATTGCTTTCATTCTGCACTTCCTTCAGAAGTCCTTTTAATACTTCAGTACTGTCAGCCACCTCAGCTCATTGCATGCTCTTAGGAGATCCACAATTGCACAGTGTGGTTGTTTTGCAGTACATTCATTTTCCTTTACTTATTAGGGTATTACTATATTGACCCAAACCATGGAAGCCCACAGGACTCTTTTCTAGTATTCTGTAACTTTACTGCTGAAGGAGAAACCTGTGTACCTGCAAAGCAAAGCCAGGTAAGGAAATAGGTTAAATATATGTTGTCCAAATCCATAGATTTTAGGTTTTTTTATTGGGTGTTTGACTGAATTTCTAATGTGTATGGGGACCTTGCTGTTCTCCCTTGATTACAGATATCAGAGCAAATACAGATCTGGCAGATTGATTTCACTGCCAGATCCCACCCATATACACTACACATGCACTGCTCGGTTGAGCCAAGCCTGCGTGTGTATAGAGAACTTCTAGAGAACTTCGGTGAGATACTCCCCTCCTGATTTGTTAGCAAACAAGTGGGGGGGGGGGGGGAGGTTTTTGCCCAAGGGTTTGAAGCGGACACAAACATTGGATCCTTCTGTTCTAGGTGGCAAAACATAGTACCATAATGATTTTTGCTATGGGGACCTTGTGTTATGTCGAACCTAGTCTAAAGACTTTGGATTTCCTGCAAATTTCATTGCAGACTGCAGACTTGTTTCTGGTGGTCTGTCAATACAAAAAGATTTTAGAAGTCAAAAATACAAATGTGTAATAACCAACAAGCAGTAAATCAGAAGAAAATATATAGGAATTTGTTATAATACGCCTGATTATCCATTTCCAGAACAAAAGTAGGGTCTCTACCAGAAGCGTAGCTCGAAGCTCCTGGGCCCCTCACCTAGTGCCATTTAGAATAGTTTTATATTTTATGTGACGAAGGACTTCACCTCCAGTAAAGGGACACTGGGGCTATGCACAGTCTCACTCATTGACATTACAATCTTGTAATTCCGGTTTGCAGATCCCTGTGAAATCATGGCTGCAGAGCTACGAGGCACAGCAAGGATTTCAATGGTTCAGCTCTCTTCCTGGAGGATTTTCTGTAAGTGTAAATATTAACATCCTGTATGTAGTATTACTATGTTAATGTTTGTATTAGATCCTTATTATAGGTTCCTATCAAATACAGAAGAAACATAGCGCTTATTACTACACAGAAAATTCATACACATGCCAGTGAACAAAGATGAAACAATCTATGTAGATGGGAATAGTCCTGTTCTGTAATAATCTTGATAATCAGTTGTATTATATCCTATATTATAGTCTGATATGAATGTGTGAATATATGTGTGGTGGAGACCTAATCCTTCCTGATAGATGATATCAGGGAGATGGGGAAGCATGTTTATCTTTTTGTTCACAGGGGAGGTAAGCTGGTATCAATGCAGTCTGGTGGGAGCTTACTCCCCTCTCCTGATTCCCTCTGCATTTACCTACAATGCTTCTCAGACAGCTCCACACTGTGCATTGGTAGTCTGAGACCTTTCCTTCTGCAATCGTATTCTCCGGCACTGCTGAAGTTCTACTGTGTGAATATTACTGGGGAGCCAGATGGTCATTGTTAGGGTGCATTCACACTGAGTAAACGCTAGCTTATTCTGAACGTAAAACACGTTCAGAATAAGCGGCGTCTAAAGCAGCTCCATTCATTTCTATGGGAGCGGGGATACGAGCGCTCCCCATAGAAATGAATGGGCTGCTTCTTTCACTCCGTGCAGTCCCATTGAAGTGAATGGGGAGTGCCGGCGTATACGGCAAGCTCTGCTCATGCCGGAGCGTACACGCCGGCACTCCCCATTCACTTCAATGGGACTGCACGGAGTGAAAGAAGCAGCCCATTCATTTCTATGGGGAGCGCTCGTATCCCCGCTCCCATAGAAATGAATGGAGCTGCTTTAGACGCCGCTTATTCTGAACGTGTTTTACGTTCAGAATAAGCTAGCGTTTACTCAGTGTGAATTCACCCTAAGGGTGCATTCACACTGAGTAAACGCTAGCTTATTTTGTAGAGTAAAATTACACTTGTAAATTTTGCTATCCCATTGACTTCAATGATATTTTTTTACAAGTGTAAAAATACGCCTGTAAAAAATACGCCTGTAAAAATACGCCTGTAAAATGTCATTGAAGTCAATGGGATAGCAAAATTTACAAGTGTAATTTTACTCTACAAAATAAGCTAGCGTTTACTCAGTGTGAATGCACCCTTAGGTTGTAGTAAGGTTGTTGCTATGGTGTGCAGTGAACTTCTGTACTGCACTATACCATTTATATGTCAAAGAAATTGCTCATGTATTTCTGATGCTGGAAGTCTGTCTTCTGAACTTAGCTAAATTGCGGTTTTACTCAGGTCATACATCACATTCAGTGGCGTAACTACCGCCATAGCAGCAGAGGCAGCTGTCACAGGGTCCGGGACATTAGGGGCCCGGTGACAGCCGCTACCGCTGCTATCATTATACTCTGGGGTCTTTTCGGACCCCCGAGTATAATGATTGGCGGACCGGGAGAGGTAAGAAACATAAAAAACACTGTTACTTACCTCTCCACGATCCTGCCAGGCCTCATTCCTCGTGGTCTGACGTCTCTGACGTCACATGAACCCGGCCTGCGTCCCGGGTCATGTGATGTCTGATGTCATTGCAGAAGGACGGCAGCGGAGGAGCCGGGGGACAGGTAAGAAACAGTAGTTTTTTATGTTTTTATTCCCCCGGGTCTCCGATTATTATACTCTGGGGTCACGCCACTGATCACATTCTTATGTCTTCTCAATCCTAGTTTATGTACAGTGAACTCAATGTGGTCCAGCTACGCTTCCTCAGGTTGCAGAGTCTGCGTGTACGTCAACAGTTGAGGTACATATGTGTTGCACGGCCAGGATGTTCTGCCACAGACAAGGATATCAAGTTTTTGGCTGACACAAGGGACCAGAGCTTCTTGGTAACACTACAGGGATGTGAGGTAAGAACTAACATATATAGATGAAAACTACTAACATGATCCAAAGAGGCTATAACATACTATGTACATACAGTATGTCTGTAACAACTATACAACCTTTATAAAAGTAATTTTAGATGTCCAGTGACTCACCTCCAAGCAAGGGTGTAGCAAGGATGGCAGTCACACACAAGCCATGGTGCCTAAGTGAAACCAACGGCATGTATGACAACATAAAAAAAAATAACCGTAAAGTTCAGTTACCCAGGAGATTCCTCTTACTTCCTTGCCTAAAAGTATCCAGCACCTTATTGTAAATCTTGGGTTGACAAAATAGGTACTGATGGGAATGTGATCCACTAGCTATAAAAGCTTAGTTGGATTAAGTTCATGTCTGGATACATGAAGCTTGATATTCTGTCTCTTTGCAGGTTGGTGAGTCATTCAACAGAACAGAGACCCTCCTCCATTTTGAACCCATGGACCTCTCTCTACTTC
Organism: Leptodactylus fuscus; assembly: GCF_031893055.1. Classification (NCBI taxonomy): domain Eukaryota; kingdom Metazoa; phylum Chordata; class Amphibia; order Anura; family Leptodactylidae; genus Leptodactylus; species Leptodactylus fuscus. Next base: position 43,115,564 of record NC_134275.1, on the reverse strand, counting down.
CTGTTCGGGACTTAGCCCTATTTCATGATGGGAATGCGGACCACCTTTATGGCTTCTTTATTGGCCCTGTGTGCTTCAGCTGAGGAGCTCAGCTTCTTTCTGTCTTGTGAACTCTGACAAACCACCCCCAGGTTGAGGGTGGAAACCCCATGTTATTTATACAGGACGATATTAGACAGGCCTCTTACCCCTCTCTCAGGAAGGGAGACTTGAAATGTGTTTACAATGGAATTATTGGTGCTCTGAAGTCTAATACTTCACTCGAATCTCCTGGCGAGAACCACACACACACCTCAAGACTTCCACCTCACCTAACAAAACAAGACTCATGTTTTCAGGGGAGAAGTCCAACCTCTTAATGCACTTACCTATTATAACCTTATTCGGTGCCCTGCGGAACACCACGAAGAGAATTGTTGCTTTCTATGTTTCTTTACAGAATTCTTATATGTAGAAGGACATGAATATTAACTAGTCTTTGGATTGTGCGGGTTCACCCATTATCATGTACAGACCAGTCTTGACAACTCCTGATCTTTCACTGCCATGCTGTGTACTTCCTGCACGGACAAAATTGAGTTAGTCCCTTAAAACTTCCTATGATTTGGGGTCATATATTTCTAGGTATATTTCTTGTCCCAGGTCACCAATATCAACCAATAAGAAGGAAGATAAACACCCTGGTCTTCATTTCAGTGGACCAGTAAGATTATATACAATCATATACAGAAGTGACTCTCTCTGCACGAGAGTCTGGAGACAAGATAATATGTATCATAAAGCAGGCCCTGCAGATCCTATGGGATGCAGAGAAGGTTGCTCGGATCTGATTCATTCTCTTTCCATGGGTGGTATGAATCTGCGCAGCGCTGGCCTTTTTCCACAGGTACGGCAGGGTATTAAGAAGGGGCCCAAGCCCAAGGTTCATGAACCCACCAACTTCAGAACCGAACATGCAATGACAAGAGGGGCATCACATTTTGATATTGGGGGCACTCTTTTCAATGCATAACACTTTTGAGGGACCTTATGAATTCTCTGAATTTGCAGTCTCTGCAAAATAGGATAGATAAAAGTAAATACCTAGCAATATTTTCCCACAAATGAGATGAGACTGAGATTCAGACTAAAGCTTGCCATACACATGGCAACTATCTAATATTTATGGGAGACTCCTAAATTTCCCCCTGATGCCAGATTTTACTGGTAAGAGTGATAGGGCTGTTGGCTTTCATCATGCCATATCCTTTTATTCTCAGGGGGTATAAATTGATACCAGAGGAGTGTGGAACAATTTTCTCCCCTTTCACCTTTCAAAACACATGCATGCTTGTACGAGCCCAGCATGCATGTGTATGGAGGGGTTGGGAAGAATAACTCTCAGCTGAATTAGCACTCAATCGGCAGCTGTCTAAGGTATATGGCCCACATAAGACATAAGTAAAAAGTTTTGGTGCACTTGTACTTTACACATTCCATGTACGATGGCAACGGCCAGAGTTTACAGACTGCCAACCTCACAAGTCAGGCCTGTGCCGAGCATAGAAAACCCACTTATAGAATTAGATTCACACTTACATATGCACATGTCTATAGAGGATAATGGGCAGAGGTTAATGTACCATGTACCAGAATCCAGTCACAAGTGATTCCCGGCTGTATACATCTAATGATACGTCTGTCTATTTGTGGGTACAGCTTTCCTTTTTATAAACCAATGTGATAATGCAATGCGTTCTAGTTGTATATTTAAAGGAGGTGCACAGTGTCTACACTAAATATATTTTTTGTGATATATAAACAATTGTAAGATTTGTATAAAATATAGAAGTTCTTTATGTGTTTTTATGTCGTTGGTCTAACCCAACGGGTGTACCATGCTTGTTTTACAGTGTCCAGTCACCAGGAATATGTGAATATCATTTTCAGATAGAGTAGTAGAAATATCCAACATCAGATGAGGTGTCCAGGTAGGAAAACTGTAACGTAGCCCATGCATATTACATGTATCTAATAACATGTGTGGAGTCTTATCGATGGCAGGCTTTTAGCTAGTTGCATTTCAAATATTTGATTATTCCGTTTTTGGGGAGATAAGCCACTTCTGAGCTGAGTGTGCATGTATTGGGGATTTGAGCTAGTATAAGGAAAAGGGAATTGGCAATATCATAGTAAGAATTCCTAGCCAAATAGAAACTGCATAAAAAGCTGCTACTGTCTGTAGTCATGCTGAGAAGGGCACCATGGGTATTTTCTAACCAAACAGTTCCAGAATTGAATATTGATATCCCAGGTTCCTAAGGTGTCAGTTATCTTATGTGTATAGAGAGTGCCAATTCTATCCTGACACAAGATACCAGGGATAAGAAGAACTACGCATGTTGCATTTTACATGCCCAGTCATTTGTTTGGCAGTGGCTTACTCCCCTCCACCCAATGAAAACACATTCACATTTAGTCAAACCAACCACTATGGAAAAGTGAGGAAATATAACTAGGCCAAACATTCAGCTATCAAATCATCAGGTCAGGTGTATTGTCAGCTTTTTAGTTGTTTTCCAATATTTGGATATTATGCCCAACACTATGTCCGGGGTTTTGGAGTCATTAGGGCAAGCTACCGCCTCCCACTTCTCTATTTTGCCATAGTTAGTCAGAAGCAGGAAATTCTCTAATACCAAACATGGATTAAATTCCTAAGGATGTAACTATACAACAAACTATGTAGCAGATTTATCAATTGGGTCTAAATGATAGGCAGTGGAAACTTAAACTAGAGAATCTTAAACTGTACCAGATTCATCAAAGTTGTCTGATGCTGTTTGATATCTGATGTCTGTTGTATTCTTAAACTGTCTAGTCTTACTTTACACCTTCTATCAGTTGACTTAGTTTCTGCCAGAAAAATGCGACAAAATCTGTCACATTATTGCATCATAGCATCACAAGTTAGGCCATGACTGTTTCCACAAAGGCACACTCATTTTGTCTTACAAGTCATAAAAGTATCTAAAGCTAGGTTCACACTAGTGCTGGGCTTTCGCTAAAACAGTGGCTGTCCACTGTTTTTGTACTCCACTGATTTTTAGCGGAGTCTCCTACAGAAAATCCGATGCAGATGTAAACCTAGACTCAAACCCTTGATAAATATGGTGCATGGCAGTTTGTAACCTTCTTTCCAGTTCTACTCAAAATTGACCCCGACTCTGACCATACAGCTCTGAATATGTTCAGCTATTGTTACTGTGTTGCTGGCAAGGACATTAGGTAATTCCTGGTTGGACATCTTTGTCATGCCTATTGGTGAATGACCAACATTTGATTTTCCCAGTAGTAATTGTCTACAAAGAAATCAAGCCATCCCTAAAGATATATCATATGTGTATTGTCTAAAAGAAATCCATATAGAACAGTGCAGGTGCCACATGGAGAGTCCCTGCAATCTCCAAAATCTTCATGTTGCGAGCAGTCGTTAATGTACAATGGCAGTGCGCTAGGCAAGTATCCAGGAAAACCTGAAAATGAAAGCTTGGCAAAAACACACAGATCTTTAGCCAAGCAAACATGGAAAAGCCCTAAGGCATAAATAGATGTGCCAAATAACCTGTTAGACTCCATACCTGAGAAAAGAGAGTAGGTGTAGAGCGCAACAGACACGCCTATAGACAAAGCAAATACAGATAAGTCATTGCCCAGAGAAAAAGGTTACGAAAACTGTTACCTGTGCCAGTACAACCATAAAAGGAACAACTATTACCAGGTTACCTAAGGTAAATCAGGCTAACTGAGGCACCTGCTCTCAGGGTTGGAAGGTACAAATTACTGGCTCCTAGAAATACTGATAGGGAAAAATGTACATTGTGAGCTCTATGTGGGGCCCACAATCTACATTTAGGAAAAAAAATAACCAGTAACCCGGTTTGTTTTTTGGACACAGGCAATATCTTAACATACGTTTTAAAGGTGGGTGTCACAGGCTAGGAATACTATCAAAGCCTAAACAGTTGCCTTACTTTCAATTCTGCACAATATAGAGTACTGTACCATGAACAATGGACACTCTAGACAGTACCATCAAAAAGTAGGGTTACAATAAACCTATTATGAACTGAATACCATATGTTCTGGATACTATAGACTAAGGGTACTTTAAAATTGGGACATCATAGACTGGAAGTATCACAAGAGCTGACACCACAGAGACAGGAGTTTTAGGAGGTAATACTAAAGACTGGGAGGACTATAAAATTTGGACCACATAAGAAGTTCTGGTCTGGGAGCACTAAAAGAGCTGGAGTCCATGTACTTGGGGTACCATAAGCTATTGACACCATTGACTACGACTACTATAAGATCTGGGTCCTATAAGAACTGGATACCATCAAATATGAGTAACCTAAGAACTGCACACTAATAGACTGGAGGTATTATAAAATCTAACATCATAGACTGGAGGTATTATAACTCCAGATACCATATACTAGGGGAGCTAAAAGATCTACAGACCATAGACTGGAGGAGCCAGTCAGAGTCCATAGATTAGATGAAATATATATTTGTAGATCACAGATTGGGAGAAGCATAGGCTTTGGAGACCAAAGAAAGGATGAATCATAGGCTTGGTGAACCATAGAAACTGGAGACCACAGATTTGGCAAACCATAGGATCTGGAGACCATGGGATTTGGAGAACACATAATGGGTAACCAGAGGATCATGAGACAATGGACTGGATAAACCATAGAATCTGGATAACATGGATCAAGGAACCATAGGATCTGCAAACCATAGATTAGGTGAACCATTGATTCTACAGACCATACACTGGATGAACCATAGAATCTGGAGAACATAGGAGTAGGAACCATAGGATCTGGAGGCCATGGACTGAGGGACTCAGAGGATCTGTAGATCATAGATTGGGTGAACCATAGCATCTGGAGACTGTAAATTATAGGAAATATAGGATCTGGAGACCATTGATCAGGGGAACCATAGGATCTAGAGATCACAGATTGGGGGAACCAAAGTAATCAGAGATCATATACTACGGTAGGTGAATCATAGAATTTGCAGATCATACACTGGGTAAATCATAGAATCTGGAGAACATATGTTTAGGGACCATAGAATCTGGAGACTGTAGCCTGCGAGAACCATAGGATCTGGAGACCATAGACTGGGTGAACTGTAGGATCTGGAGACCACAGACTGGGTTAACTATAGAGTCTGGAGAGTGTAGATTAGTGAAACCATAGCATATGGAGACTGGGTGAACCATAATAGATTGGGGGAACCATAGGATCTGGAGACCAAAGACTGGATGAACCATAGAATCTGAATACCATACACTAGATGGACGATAGAATCTGGAGAACATAGATTGAAGAACCATAGGATCTTGAGAACACAGATTTGGGAGAACCATAGGATTTGGAGGCCATAGACTGGGGGAACCATAGCATCTATAGACCATTGATTGGGTGAAACATAGGATTCAGAGACTACAGACTGAGTGAACCATAGGACCTGGAGACCATAAACTGGATGAATCATAGGATCTGAAGACCATAAATCAGGGAACCATAGGATCTAGAGAACACAGATTGACGCTAGGTTCACACTAGCGTTTGGCAGTCCGTTCTGTGGTTTCCATCTTCTGCATGCAGAAGACGGAAACCTGTGAGATAGGCAGTGAGCGTTTAATGCTCTTCGCTGCGAAACCATTATGTTTTTTTTTAAATCGGACACAGAGTACTGCATGTCAGACTCTGTGTCCGGTTTAAAAAAACCGGTTTCGCGGCGGAGAGCATAAAACGCTCACCGCCGGACATCTTTCAAACCCATTCAAATGAATGGGTATGAAAGAGTCCTGCAGGTTTCCATCTCCTGCCTCTGTTTTGTGCAGGAAACGAAAACCTGCAGAACGGAGACCTGGGCACAGATGTGAACAAGCCCTGAGCGAACCAAATGATTCATTGACCATATACTAGGTGAACCATAGAATCTACACATCATATACTGGGTAAATCATAGAATCTGAAGAACATAGGTTTAGGAACCATAGAATCTGGAGACCGTAGACTGAAAAAGCCATAGGATATTGAGACCATGGATGAACAATAGCATCTGCAGTCTGTAAATTAGGGGAACCATGGGATCTGCAGACCGTAGACTGAGTGAACTATAGAGTCTGGAGAGTGTAGATTAGGCACACCATAGGATCTGGAGACCAAAGACTGGGTGAACCATAGAATCTGCATACCATACACTAGATGGACCATAGAATCTGGAGAACATAAATTGGAGAACACAGATTTGTGAGAACCATACGATTTGGAAATCATAGACTGGGTGAACCATAGCATCTAGAGACCATTGATTGGGTGAATCAGGATTCGGAGACAACAGACTGAGTGAACCATAGGACCTGGAGACCATAAACTAGCTGAATCATAGGATGTGAAGACCATAGATCAGGGAACCATAGGATCTAGAGAACACAGATTGGGGAACCAAAGGATTCAGAGACCATATACTAGCTGAACCATAGAATCTGCAGATCATACACTGGGTAAATCATAGAATTGGGAAAACATAGGTTTAGGAACCATAGAATCTAGAAACCATAGAATGAACCATAGGATCTGGAGACCACAGACTGGGTGAACCATAGCATCTAGAGACTGTAGATTAGGGGAACCGTTAGGATCTGGAGAACACAGATTTGGGAGGACCATAGACTGAGTGAACCATAGGACCTGGAGACCATAGATTGGGGAACCATAAGATCTGAAGAACACAAATTGGGGAAACCAAAGGATCTGCAGACCAACGACTGTGTGGGAGTGGAGGAAGTACCTGATCTGGACATCATAAACTGGTGCATTCAGCACTGAACCATCCCACAAACAGGGGGCGCCATACAATATTCTGCTTCCATTCAAAAGTCTTTTCACATTATTGGTAGCAGCTACATGGATTATTCCCATCAAGTCCCTCTACAGCAGGGATCAGTAACATTTGGCACTAAAGCTGCTGTGGAACTACAAGTCCCAGCTCTATTCACCTATGTGACAACTCCAAGAAAAGCAGGTCAAGTATGCATGCTGGGAATTGTAGTTCCACAACAGCTGGAGTGCCGGTGTAGCTTTCCTCTGCTCTACATCCAGCCCTGACCTAACCTGCCCCATAGATCCTATGTCCTCAGGTCCTACTCCCTATCCACCAGCAGCCCTTAGCCTGTGACCACTATAACGCCCACCATGTTCTCAGAACCAGAGCTGTGGTCTCAGAGCAGCGACCAGTACTTCAAGCCTCTCCTGCCAGCGCGCTAGGGGTTACTCGAGGACCGGAAGGGGCGGGGCTCTGAGCGCAGATGCGGAAGTGCTGCTGTCAGTCTGGGGCCTGAGAGCGATGTGAGCACTTCCGGCGGCTGGAGGTGTCCGTACACCGGGCTGAGATGTGAAGAGGGGCAGTGGCCGTGACAGGTAGTGTAACCAGCGTCTAATGTGTGTATAACTACAGAGACTCACAGACCCTAGACATATTACACTGGTTATATCTGTAATAGATAGGAATCCCATATAATGTACATTATACCTATATTACATGCACATATAATAATATATACAGTATATAGCTATCTAACAGATTACTGCACGGTTATATATTGTATCTACCATAGGTATCAGTGGATATGATGTGTTCTGGCTGATATTTCCCATAGCTGGTGTTCTGCACCTCCGTATTATTGGGGGATTTGTGCATAGAAATTGTATATCATGACATTTTCTATGTTACATCTTGTTTGGTTGCTTACTGCTGCCATCATATAAATGTTGCTCTTGTTCTGGGGTTGTTTGGCAGTGTCAATAGACTAAGGCTCGGTTCATATCTTTGTTGTGGCTCCATACATAGTGGCAGTCATATGGAGTATCAAAATGTAACTTGCACTGTGGTTTCCATTGTTTTGATGGCAAGGCTTGTGCTGCATGCTGCGCTCTTCTTGCTGTTAAAGTTAGTAATGGAACTACTAACAAAGCATAAAAAAGGATCAACCTATGGTTAAAATTGGTGTGTTCACCAGACTGAGGCCTCTGGACTTGAGATTGATGGTCTTTCTGTAAGGGATAGGTCATTAATATCAGATCAGCAGTGACTAGAGACTCGACACCCCTGCTAGTCATCTACAGTCTGCATAGTGAACGGAGCCAGAAGCAGACAGCTCTGCACACTGTTCATTGGTCCTGCCATAATAGTTCAGCTCAGCCCCCATTCACTTGAATGGGAATTGAGCTGCAATTGTATAGCATGACAAGTACACAGCGTAAAGAGTAGCCTACTTCCGGCTCTGTAAAATGGGGGTTGTCAGGCTCCCACAAACCAATATTAATCACCTGTCCTAAACTTTGAGGTGTCCATTATGTTATAGGAAGAACTCTAGCTCATGAAAGCCAATCTGACATATACTTCCCACTTTGCAATTATTTTATTATAAATGAAGCAACTTTGTCCTGCATATTAGAGATCTCCTATTGCTTAGTGTATACAACTCCTATGTAGATTTATGTTGCCTCTATGGTGATAGACTACAAGCAATCCATGTGCTGTCATATCCTGCAGTCCCTTTCATCTACCCCCTACTGTCTACTGTATGTCTACAAAAAGTACTGTTTAGACCTAAGGGACACACAACTGTAGGATAAGACTGCTCAGGGTTTCTTTGTCTGTAACCATGGAGACAAGCAAGGAGACCCGTATCAGTAGGGGGTAGGAGACACAGTTCTGCATATTATATGTATAATATGTATGAAAAGGAAAGGTGTTCTGAAATGTCTAATATGTTTTATTAGTTATATATATGCACTATAGAAGCAAGAGGGAGGGTTATGCTGTATACTTGTATGACACCACTGTGATATGAACAGGGCCCCATAATGCCAATCTTGCTGTTTTCATCTACATTATGTCTTTGTTATTAACTGTGTATTAATACATTCCAATTCAGTTTTGCAGAAATTGCACTTGCGGAGGTGGGTCTGGTTGGAAAATGTGAGTGCACGTTGGCCTCGCAGGAAGTACACAGCTTATTCATGTCTGCACAGTAGGTCAGTCATTATCAGTAATAGTGTTGTCTCATTAATCCAGGGCTATATGATGATACCTGCTGTGCCATTTCCAAAACAGAGTGAGGGGGCGCCACCAGCACTGCAAGATGTGAATTTACACTACTCAATTTTCAGGTGACATTGCAGTAGGAATAGATAGAGTGGTTGGTCCCAAGTCATTTCTATGGAAGAGTGAATGTCATGTGGCTCTCTCTTCTCGCTAGTAGTGGGAGCTTCTAAAATGTTTCTTTTAAAGGGACTATTTGGAGACTGAAACTTGCCACCTGCTGGGGCTAATTCTGCATGTTCAGATTGTTGAGTTTCTGGGGCTGTTTTTTACCCCTGGTCATGTGCCTGGCATCCAACTCCTTCCTCTCTTGAATTTTGTAGTAGCTGGCACTCGCTTATTGTAATAGAAAATTACAATATGAGGGTCTGCCAGCCCCCACAACATACATCATACCAAGAATCAGAGAGAGAAAGGAATTCGGTGCTAGACATATGTCCAGGAATCAGAACTAGCTCAGAAACTGAAGGTTCTGAATATGTGTATCCTGGGACAGAAGCTGGTAAGTTTCAGGATAGCCCCCTGGGCCAAGCTCGGTTTTCTTAAGACTTTACATTCTTCCATGTCAGTTAGAGCATAAAATGCACTGAAGTTGTGATGTAACTGTGCAGTACCCCTTCACGGGGTTTCCCCATATAGCAGTGTTCCCAGCCACCCACTGTGCAGGGAATTGCAGCCCAGCTCTACCAAAGGAATGGGGACAGCTGCATTACTATGCAAGGAAAGCCTGTGAAGGGCGCACAAAGCTGTCATTCCAGAGGTCTAACCTCCACGATCATACCTTTGATGTGTTATCACTTTATAATATGGAAATGGTCTTTTAATATTGCAATTCACTAAATGTCAGAGCCCTGTGGGTCTGATATTGGTGACCTGTCTTTGTCAACAGAATTGAAGCCCTGGAATACCCTCTTAATTCTTTACCAACTGAAGCCATTGAGGGTGTTCACACATTTATGTTTTCTCTTTTGTAGAACCACAGAGCGCTTGTGATGAAATGGAGCCTGGAATAAACTCTTTCCGTGTCGAATTTCCAGACTTCTCAAACACCATCCTTCAGAAATTGAACCAGCAGCGCCAGTTGGGGCAGTTATGTGACATTTCCATTGTGGTACAAGGCCACCTCTTCCGAGCCCACAAAGCAGTCTTGGCAGCCAGCTCCCCATACTTTTGCGACCAGGTTTTGCTTAAAAACAGCAGGAGAGTGGTACTTCCAGACGTCATGAATCCAAGGGTCTTTGAGAACATCCTCTTGTCCTCATACACTGGAAGGCTGGCTTTGCCCCCTCACGAGATTGTGAGCTATCTCACTGCGGCAAGTTTCCTTCAGATGTGGCATGTTGTAGACAAGTGTACAGAACTCCTGGAAAGTAACCCAACACTTCTGTGTCAGAAATCCAGTCACAGTAATGACCACCAATCTCCCAGCAGCAGCAACTACAATGGTCTTGGTGAAAGCTTTGAGCTTGGAACATGTGCTCAACCAGAGTTCAGGAAGGGTGAAGACATACGAGATGGGGAGAATGAAGAAGAAAGTCCCAAGGATGATGAATTATCTTCTCAACTCACCGAACATGAGTACCTGCCCAGCAACTCCTCCACAGAGCACGACCAGCTGAGTACCGAGATGACCAGCCAAGACGGTGAAGAAGGTGCAAGTGACAGCGCGGATTACCACTACTCTCGTCCCCTGTACATCAAGCCAAGCATCATGTCTCACAAACGATGGGTCCACGTGAAACCGGAGAGGTTTGAGCAGGAATGTGAAGGTGTGGAGGTGCACCCACCCTTTGAGGACCATGTCTCTGAATCTGTCAGCTTACCTCAGGCTGAACCTCCAATCCAGTCTTCAGGTGTTGTAGACAATTTTGACTTTTGTAATAAGAAGGTAGCAGAGCCGGAAGGACACAGCAGCAGCAGTAACAACAACAACAGCCATTATGACGACCATGTTGATTTTTACGGGGCTTCTATGGAAGAGTTTTCAGGAGAACGTGAGGAACATCTTGAAGGACGTGGTGCAGAAAACACCTCCGGAGGCTTTGGGGAAGGCTTAGACGTTTCGACAGGTATTAAAGAGGAAACGTCTTCCTCTGGCTTTACTGCAGTGGTCTATAAACTGTATCCTTGCCAGTGCGGTAAAAGCTTTACGCACAAGAGCCAGCGGGATAGACACATGAGCATGCACCTTGGTCTCCGACCTTATGGATGTGGGGTCTGCGGCAAGAAGTTCAAAATGAAGCACCACTTGGTAGGCCACATGAAGATACATACGGGGATTAAGCCTTATGAGTGTAATATATGTGGCAAGCGCTTTATGTGGCGGGACAGTTTTCACCGACACGTAACTTCTTGTACCAAGTCCTACCACGCTTCGAAAGGAGAGCAGGCCCAGGCGGAGAGCTGAACCTGCCATTATCTTTGTATACTTGTCTACATGGAGAAGCCTCTGACCATCCCACTTGGTTTAGCAACACTATACAAATGTGTCCAAGCAATAAGCAAATTATAGAATCTGCAAACATCATTTCGCTTTGGTGCCTGCTGTTGGAATGAGAGCAAAATTACCAAATTCACACGCTAAAGTGATGGAATATTACTAGAGTAATAACTATAGATGACTTATTTATGTGTTTTAACACATTTTTTGACAAATAAGTGTACCAAAACCGCACCAAATTTTTAGCACAAAGTAAGCCAACCAATAGCTTGTGTGATGTTAGACAAAAGTGTTTAAAGTTGGTCCAGATAATAATAAATTTGGTACACTTTGTTACATGTGACATATGGGGGCCTGTCAGAAATGGGGCCTTGCCATGCAGCAAACCTTCATATAGTGAAGGGGCTGTTCATGTAGACAACCCCTTTGGAAAAGCAAGCTAACCCTGACATCAGGTGATTTTGCCAGGGGACATGGGGGCAGACTAATCCTATCTAATATTTAGACAACATAAAATTAGGCTACACAGTCTAAGGATGCGCCAAAGTTATTATTATTTATTATTACACAACCTATTGGTTGGCTTTGTTTGTGCTATAATTTTGGTGCACTTTGGGCACACATTAGTCTGTCATAAGCCACACCCCCTTTCCTGCTTAAACACACCCACTTGACATTATGCAGAGACATTAAGCTGTTTTCTGCAGTAGTAAAAGTAGTATTACCATACCTGCTAAATAAATGGCAGTCTACGTAATATATGGAAGGGTTCGGTCTCCTCTGGGAACCCCCCTTCCTCATGATGTTATGCCATAATCTGGAGCTAAGTGAGCAAGACCAGAACATTGCTATTATATATTATTCTACAAATGAACATAAAAGAAATATATTACATTATTTTTATTTTAATAGTGGATTAAAGAAAAATCCACAAAAAAAGATTTATTTTTTTATATTGTTTTTATTTTTTTTGTGAATATTTCAATCATGCATTAGCAGTCATATCCACATATCACCACATGTATTATTGCAGGGATTTTCTGCTATATTTCTTATTAGGGCAAAAAACCTTGATTTTTTCCTGCTTCACAATGGCAGGCACCAAATACTGATCCGGAGAAACCTCTTCTGCACCTCTTACTCTGGTTAGACCATTCGGTCCGGTTCATTATAATGTCTGGTAATCTTCTCATCTGCACTTAGACGGTGAGCCTATACTTGACGTGTGTCACTCGGTTTCTCTACAGGCACTAATCCTCAGTTTATAACACAAAATGTGTGTGTGTTTTTTATGTTTTTATTATTATTTTTATGCATTATTATTTTTATTTAAAAGAGAACTAGTTGCACCTTTTTTTGTGGGCACTGTGATATACAATGCACCACATAAAACCTTTGTATTGCAATACTTGGAGGATACGTCTGTAGTAATATTAGGGATCCAGGTCGGATACCCTTTGTTTCAGAAGCTGATGTGATGACTTTCTGGTATTTTCCAAATGTATTATGTGTTAACATGTTAGTGTGATACCACGTTTTGCCTGGAGTAGAGATTCCCACCCTACCCCAAGTGCTTCCCAGTGATCAATGGTATTGTAGCCTGCCAACACATGCTGGTCCCAGGCAGTGGTTGTCATGTCCTGCCCAGGAACCTGTATAGGGAATGAATCATTGCTTGCATATGCATGCATAGCAATGAGTAGTATGCAGGTTCCTAGATAAGTTATTGCACCAGCTGAATAGCCTGTGAGATAGCCACAGGTTTGACTGGTAGGGACCTTAGAGGTGAGAATTTAGAGGTAGGGTGGGCACTTTAAATGGAGTTAATGAGGTGTCACAGACAGCACTTTTTTGGCCACTTCTGGACAACCCAGACTTGGTGTTCTGCCAATCTTACCGCAAGTGTCATACCAGTAAATAGGCAAGTAGCGGTTTGCTTGCTCCTTCACCACAGAGTATACACTGTTTTATTCCTACAGGCCATATTGTTATAGGATTTTTTTTCTAGACCGTTTTGGTGCTGTCCCGGTCTAAGTAACCCCCTTGACTGGTTCTAGCTGTTCAATAGTCCACAGATTCGGTATTGTGCAGTGGTCCTAGTGATCCCTATTGACAAGTGATCTGCAATCTAACAATTGTACATGAGTTCTTACGTTACGGATGACTTTCTATCGTCTCCTATTTTTCTGGACATGAGCTGAAATAGATAGCACTTACTTGAATATTATACATATATATAGATATATGTTTGTTACGATGGTTGTTTAAAGGTGTTTGAAATGTTGTAAAACTTAAGATGTTTGCAAAATCTTTTCAATTTGAGCAGGTCCTCGGAGATAAATCAGCTGTAACTTACCTCTGTAGTAACCCGTGTGGAGATGTGATGGTATTGTGACATGTCTGGTATCAACACATTGTCCAGGTATCTATCGAAGATAATTTTACAATTTTCAGTTTGATCTATAACATACTGCTTTGCTTCTACATCATCTACTCCATTCACATCCAAAGCTGCATTCACAATTTGGCTGGTTGCTACCAGTGTTCTTCTGACTCGGACAACTTCAATGTATTTGCTGAGCTCTGACAATGCTCCTCACAGGGAGATGTAGTGTATCTATATGGGGCAGCTGTATGGGCCTTGGTTTATAGTTTAGATCTCCTTTTTTTATTTTTAAATGTAGATTGTGAGCCCCATATAGGGATCACAATGTACATTTTCTTTTTTTTTTCCGATCAGTATGTTTTTTGTAGAATGGGAGAAAATCCACACAAACACGGGGAGAACATACAAACTCCTTGCAGATATTGTTCCTTGCGGGATTTGAACCCAGGACTCCAGCGCTGCAAGGCTTCAGTGCTAACCACTGAGCCTCCATGTTGCCCCTAGGCTAGATCCCCTTTGAAAAGTCATAAGAGTAAGCAATATGTAGTCCCTGGGCTAAGAAGGAGATCATAGAACTGTCAGTGCAACTTTGGCTGTGACTAGAGGATAAGACATGAATGGCAATGCAAGATAAATAAAGCAAAGCACTAAGTATGTAGATTGTAATCCAGCCAAGACTGGGTTCTACTTGTTCTTCGGCTTCATTATAATAGTTTTTACATCTGCACAGCAGTTAAAGCTGATCTGTCTGGTCTGTGTCTGAGGGCAGCATTGTGCAGAGGCGGAGACGCTGAGCTCGATTTCTATGATTGTGTTCAGTATTTTCATGCAAGAAGCTATTTAAAGGGGTTGTCCAGGCTTAATATTTTAATGACCTATCCTTATTCGACAGCCTGCACTCAGACCAATCCTCTGTATGGAGCCGCTTCCAGTGCTGTTTCTGAAAAGTCAGTGGGAGCTTTCTGCTTTTAGTCCTGTGTTGTTTACAGGACGGGCTCCATATAGGGGAGGGTGTCGATGTCTTATTGATGATATATTTATGGCCTATCCTGAGGCTAGACCATAAAAAAATTAAGATCAGACAACCCCTTTAAAGCCTGTGAGTCCTGCTTCACTTTATGCCCACTCACTCAGAAAGCCTGTGAGTCCTGCTTCACCCCATAGCCACTCATACAGAAAGCCTGTGAGTCCTGTTTCACCTTCTGCCCACTCATATAGAAAGCCTGTGAGTCCTGCTTCACCCCATAGCCACTCATACAGAAAGCCTGTGAGTCCTGCTTCACTTTATGCCCACTCACTCAGAAAGCCTGTGAGTCCTGCTTCACCCCATAGCCACTCGTACAGAAAGCCTGTGAGTCCTGCTTCACCCCATAGCCACTCGTACAGAAAGCCTGTGAGCCCTGCTTCACCCCATAGCCACTCATACAGAAAGCCTGTGAGTCCTGCTTCACCCCATAGCCACTCATACAGAAAGCCTGTGAGTCCTGCTTCACCCCATAGCCACTCGTACAGAAAGCCTGTGAGTCCTGTTTCACCTTCTGCCCACTCATACAGAAAGCCTGGGAATCCTGTATTTCCTCCACTCACTTCCCATTTTCCCCCATACAGAAGATCTGTGAGTCTTACTTCTTCCCCTCCCCATACAGTGGATCCTACTTCTTCCTCTCTCTTCTCATTCAGAAAGCATAGGAGTCCTACTTTCCCCCTGCTCACTGGTAGAGAAAGCCTAGGAGTCTTGTATTCCTTGCCCACACACTGATGATTGACAGCTTTTCTTGTATGACGGCACTTACATGGGGAAGAGTTATTAGCAGGACTCGGGCTTTCTGTAGAAACCCTGACAGCACTTAAAGGGTGATTTCCATCTTGGACATTTATGGCATATCCATAAATGTCTAACAGATACAGGTCTCACCTCTGGGTTGTGCACCTGTCTCATACAAGTATTCTTCAGAGCCTCATCTGCGGTATTATTCTTCTGTTTCTAGAGGACCCTCCAGCTATAGTATAATTGATATTTGCACGGCAGGTTGAGCCTCTTTCGGCTCAGCTACATTTTGTTTACATAATGACAAGAAAGTCTTATTCGCTAAACTGATGACGCGAAGAATTATAATAATATAGTAAGTAATATAAGTAATGTGTTGAGATGTATTTATGGTTGGCAGCCCTGGCGTCCTGGTACAACGGTATAATTTTACATGACCATTAACGTTTTGCAACCAATTTCGTCCAGTGCATCAAACATTAATAAAAAGCAAAATCTCTTGACTGAAAAGTATCTTACCGTTCTGTGTCTACAGCTCCTGTGCAGAACCATGTGTCACCATGTTAATCAATACACCCTGCATAGCCTTTCTTACTCCCTTCCATCTGACACCTCTAACAAGAAGACAGAAATATGTTCTGTAACAATGTAGATATATCATTTAGCATAGGAGCGGTATGAACAGAAAAAAAACGTGGGAGATTAAAATTAATGCAGCTTTTTTTTTTTCTTGGGTGCCTTGGAGCAAAAATTGGTTGCAAAAGTTACACATAGCCAGTCAGAGTTTGCACTAGGGGTGAGCAATGCACATAGTCTAAAACCTTCCTGGTAGCCATGGTTTAGGTATGAAAAAGGCCTGGTGTGCTGAGATTTGTAGTTCCATGGACAACCATTGTGTGGCCTATTTTCCTTTTAAGTATAGGGTGATATATGCTCCTCCTTTTTAAATCCACCTCCTCTTCAGAATCCCCTTGTCTCTTCCCTATGCCTTAGGGCTCGTTCCCATGATGTAACGCGGCGCTCATTCTGACATGTAAACACGTGTCAGAGTGAGCGCTTCAAAACAGAATCCCATTAACTTCAATGGGTTCCGTCTTACGCGCGCTACACATTGAAATCAATGGGAGGCTTTTTAACCCATTGATTTCAATGTGTTACGCGCATTAAACGGAACCCATTGAAGTCAATGGGATTCTGATTTGAAGCGTTGACTCTGAAACGTGTTTACGTGTCAGAATGAGCGCCGTGTTACATTGTGGGAACAAGCCCTTACGTTGCAGTTCATCCTGTTCTGATTGGCTGATAAGTATAGGTACCAGACCACCACAAACCTGCCAGGAGATCTGTGCATGAGCAGCTGTAAGAATGTACACGGTATAGGTTACATGGACTGACCCAATTGCCTCATGCTATATATAGGACATATATTGCTATCGTCCAGGGTACAAGCAGATTACGATGCCTGAGTGAGCAGGAGATAATGCAGTATATTGCCCCTTAGTACCGTAGCAGGGCATTAGACGCAGGTGGAGCAGAATTTGTGGGAGTGTGTCTTGTGTTATGTTCAAACTTGCAAGCAGTATAGACTCAAGGGGTCTCATGAAAGCACTTTGTATTTATGGTTTTGTGTGTAGGTTTTGCTTGCATAGTTATTGTTATTATGCTCTTTGTCTTTGTGCTTACTAACCATATTGTTTACATACCTGTTATGTTTTCCTTGTCCTTTATAAGCAGACACCTTGAGCACCTGGACAAAGGACCATTGTCCGCAGTAATACCCTTGAAGTTCCACATGACCAATCCACAGGCTCATCAAAAATATAGTAAGGACTAGATCTAGGCAGAACAGAAAATTGATAGTTGCTGAGTAGTCTATATACAGATTGTGTATGTGTATAGGTCTAAAGGTATATTCAGAGTTATGTTTGTGACCATGTAGCCAAAAAAAGAAAAAGAAATGCTGATTTACCGCAGAATGCTGCAGTTAGAACAGATTAAACTCATGAAAACTGCAATTTATATTAAATTTGCATGCAGTTATTGCCAAGTGGCTCTCACCCACACAGCAGGAACTGCTGCACAACCTCTTTGTCTGAATATGGCATAAAGTAACCTGCGTGATCTGGCGTTGCAACGTGGGCATGCAGCTGCAATTACTATAGGGTATTGGAAGTAGACGTTAATAATTGAGATGATATTTTCTATTCTGTTACAGTCATCGCCATTACTATATTTTTGATGGTGTTCTGGAGTATCCCTTTAATAGTGTTGTCATGAATGTAATAACTTTCTTTTGCTTTTGAAATTACAATGACAATTCAGGAGTCACTGTAGTGCTAAGGCAGAAATACCAAATGTGATGTGAGTGTGTAAGGGGATTTCTGGGCTTGTATATTAATGAATATGGTGGCCTTACAGGGAGCCTCCAGTGCCACATTTGTACTGTGTAGTGGCTGTACCAGGATAATGGAGCCCAGGTCTCATCATTTCAATGGCACCTACACAGTGGAAAGAGTTGTCTGTTTCTGCCCCTGTCCACTGTATAGTTTCTGCCCCAGCGGCTCCCTGCATCAGCCGACAATAAGCCAACAATATGAAAAGCCTGAAAAACTTAGGCTGAGGCCCCTTGTTATGAAAACTCAGCGTTTTTTTGTTACAGATTTTGCTGGGGGGGGGGGTCTTTGAGCCAAAGTCAAGAGTGGCTTGAAAACAAATGGAAAATATAATGAAAGCTATTAGACGCTTCTCTTCTGTTAAATCCACTCCTGACTTTGGCTCAAAAAACACAGCAAAATCTGAAACAAAAAAAACGCTGCATTTCCACAACGTGGCACCTTAGCTTTAAAGTCTTATCTTATAATGTCATGACATATTATTAGAACATGCCATTTCTAATGGTTAGTGGGGTTCCAAACATCTCGGACCCCTACTGATCCTGACACTGGAGTGGTTGCAGCACTTACAGCTGCTTCTGTCCACTTAAATGGCGGTTGATGCAGTTTGTCCACCATCTTCCGTTACACGTATGACACGTGTGTAATGGTCATACGTTTCCTGCACACGTAAACTGCTACTAAGCCTGAAAGACAAGTTACCCGGTGTACAGCAGATGTAAAACACATTGACTCAGCCGCATAATGTTGTTTCACGTTGACAGACCTGGAGATACTTGTTTTTGGTGGAATCTGACGGATACTCCCTGAAAGTACCCTTCCCCCACCACACACCCCAAAAGGAAAAAAAATGAAATTAAACTTCTTGAATAAATATTGCAGACACAAGTGCAGGGCCGGAGTAGGCAGAGCATGACCATGATTAGAATTCATTGTACATGTGTTAGGCTCCACCCCTTTAGTCCTTGCAGCAGACTGTAGATCAGCTTTACCTGGAATGCCCCTTTAATTTTCAATAAACCAGTTTTGGTTAGAGTTGTCCTTTAAAGGTCTTGTGCGCAACCAATTCTGATGACTGCTATTGATTTACAGCACCTTCCTCCATCACAGAGCATCGCTGGTGGTGAACTTCACAATGTAAGTTCTATATTTGAGCAGATGACATTACGGCTCCTGTATTAAAAGGTCACGATGGTGCCATGCTGGTCTTATCTGACACCGTAGCCTGCTGTATCCGTGAGACTGGATATTTCTGTTGTTAAATGATATTTCTGTCATGAGCGTACAGCCAGTGGGTGTGTTATTCTATGTTTCGTTACTTTCTTCTTATAGAAGAGATACAAATTGTTTTGTAAGGAGTGTTAATAAATGTTCACTGTCAAACCTGCCTGATGTCTTGTGGTTTTGGTTTTTCTTCTACATTAAAATAGCTGCTTTTTTTAATTTAAAAAAAAAAAAAAAAACACAGTACCACACCTGTCCACAGGTTGATGGTGGTATTGCACCGCAGTACCATGCACCTAAATGGAGCTAAATTGCAATACCACATGAGTGGTGATGTTTTTAAAGGGAGTCTGTCCAAGTCAGATGGAAGGCACAGGGGTGTAAACAGTTGCTTTTTAATCCCCAAATCACTAGCAATGATTTGTAAATAGGTTGTCTATTTCTCATAATTTGTTTAGTTGTATCTATTACTGAAAAAGCTAGGTGACAACCAGTATGTCTTTCATTATAGCTGCCACCTGAGTTGTCACACAGCTTCTTGCATAGCTAACTTTGCTATTGACCGTGACCTCATGGTCTTCTGATTTTAAAGGAACACTCCAGATAATACCTGATAGATTGCATTATACTTAGTGCAGGCGGAGTATGACACTGGGATTAAAAAAACATCAAAGAAAACTCGTGCTCCACCACTTCAGATCCTGCATCGGGCATAACAGTATTTTAGTATTACCTGAAGTACCATTAAAGGTCGTCTGCTACCACCAAAATGCCTTCTAAACCCCTTACATGTTGTTGTAGAGGTAGTTAGCGGTATAGTGAACATGCCTTTTTGGTGGTAGATTCACTTTTAATATGTAAGCTGTGTTCTTTTCAAACATTTGAAACCACTGTTGGGATTTAATGAATCATACAAATACCCCATGTGACCTGGATATGTAAAGTCTTATGTAACAGTGATAGATCGTAGCTTCTCTTAGTTCTACCTACTTGTTTTGTCCCCAGGATATCCGCAGTGAGAAGAAACTTTCTGCCAAAATAGCTGAATCCGGATTAGTGAGACAGAGCTAGGCAATTGGTGAAATCTACCAGTATTCACAAGGCTAAATCAGGTACTTAGACAGTAAGAATAGTTAATGTACTTAACCAGTTAACAGAATTTAGGCTGGAGTTGAGGAAATTCTTGGGTTTCAGGCTCAGTTCACACACGATGAAAAACAAAAACATAGCATGACTGAATAAATAACCAACAGCATATGAATCAGTCTATGCCCCTTTCAAATACGTGTTGCCACCTACATAAAGAGCCATGCACGACAAAAAGAAGCAGGGAAGGAACACAACACTCAACGTGATATAGAAAGCCTAAAACAAATTTTTATTGAAAAACATTAAAAAGGATGAATACACATAAATACAGGAAAATTTTCCCAAAGGGTCGACACTGAGTGGATGGTCAATTTCCATATTAGTACCAAATGCAACATATGTTAATTAAAAGGATACACAATATCATAACTAAATACATACAAAATGCCTATATTTATATCTGAGAAATACTGATAGTAACCACTAGAGATGAGTGAGTACTGTTCGGATCAGCCGATCCGAACAGCACGCACCGTAGAAATGAATGGATGCACCTGGTACTTCCGCTTTGACGGCGGCCGGCCACTTAACCCCCCGCGTGCCGGCTACGTCCATTCATTTCTATGCGAGCGTGCTGTTTGGATCGGCTGATCTGAACAGTACTCGCTCATCTCTAGTAACCACATCAGGAAGATTGTTAATGAATACAATCAATCACATGGGGGCCAATGGCCATAGCAACTAAACATTTTACCTGGCTGAATAAAAAAAATAATGTCCTGCAAATCCCTACAAAAGAGCGCAACAAAAATAGTGAATGCAAAGAAGAGTAAATATATTAAAAGGATTAGTTATATTTCTATATGTTAGCAAGTGCTAAACCAAATCAGTATTGCTGTATGGCCAAAACAAAACCCTAGTACCATTTACTGAATCAATTCAATAAGGCCGAAAATATTGCTGATGTTTTGCTCATACTTATACATACTGAGACTATATAATGACAACCATGCAAACATATTACAACCAGGAGATGTTCAGTGCTTACCCATAGGCATTGATTTTGATAGAGTGTCCACACACCCACGGGTCGGCCACCCAGTTCACACACGTTAGCTTGCTATTGTAATGCTGTACCTCTGCAAAATAATATAAACTTTCCAAAACTGTCTCCTATGTGCAAGATTACACAGTAAGGTCCCTTGCAGATGATCGTGGCCGTGTTCAGTATACTATCCGTGTAATTCACAGGTAACACATTGACCCATTCATTTCAATGTGCCTGTACTCATGACTGTGAATTTCACAGTCCCTTGTGCGGGCTGGAAGTCTGGGCTGCAAAATATAGAACAGGTCCTATTCCTGTCCTATTTTGCCATCCTTTCTTCCATGGCTCCTATTCATTTAATGAAAGGAGCCGTGGAAGCAAGGCCCATGCACGGGCCGTGTCCTGTCCTTGCTTTTAATTCATTGCCGGCTGGTTACCACACGGTCGTCTGCAACCAGCCTAACTGCAATAATACTGCCTCCTATGTACAAGAATATAACTACTGTATTACTGTCCCCTATGTACAAGAATATAACTAGACACAAATAGAAAAAAGGTTAGAAGTAGCTCACCCTTATAGTCCTGGTATGGTGTCAGGTGCATGACCCACCTCTCCTTGACTCCACGGAGCAAATGACCACATTTTCAATCCACTCAAACCAAAGTTTGATTGAAGGGTCAGCAACTCTTAGCGGTAAAAAAACTTTTTATTTCATCTGTTTAAAACTTTTTCTTTTTCTTTGTCACCCTTGGCTGGGGTACACATTTAAGAACAAACAAACATGGTGAAGACAAAGACACCAGACAATGTGAATTAAGAATCGCTGTCCATCTAAATGGATGGACAGCGATTTTTAATTCACATTGTCTGGTGTCTTTGTCTTCACCATGTTTGTTTGTTCTTAAATGTGTACCCCAGCCAAGGGTGACAAAGAAAAAGAAAAAGTTTTAAACAGATGAAATAAAAAAAATTTTTTTACCGCTAAGAGTTGCTGACCCTTCAATCAAACTTTGGTTTGAGTGGATTGAAAGAATATAACTACTATAATACTACCTCCTATGTACAAGAATATAACTACTATAATACTGCTCCTATGTACAAGTATATAACTACTATAATACTACCTCCTATGTACAAGAATATAACTACTATAATACTACCTCCTGTGTACAAGAATATAACTACTATAATACTGCCCCTATGTACAAGAATATAACTACTATAATACTACTCCTACATACAAGAATATAACTACTATAATACTGCCCCTATGTACAAGAATATAACTACTATAAATACTACTACTATGTACAAGAATATAACTACTATAATACTGCCTCCTATGTACTAGAATATAACTACTATAATACTGCCTCCTATGTACTAGAATATAACTACTATAATACTGCCCCCTGTGTACTAGAATATAACTGCTCTAATACTGCCCCTATATACAGTAACAACTGCTATTATGTGGTCAATTTCCTGGTGTGATCTTTGTAGTTTAGTTGTGCAGTGTGATGCAATGTTTAATACTGGAGATGATTCACAGAAAGTGTGTAGCAGAGGACACGTTACACCCACGTAGTCCTGTACACAAAGGTGGAATGAGGACAGTGTACACCTCCAGTGACACACGCCCATCACGGTACACTACTCCTACCTGTCCTGTAGCCTCTGCCACAACACAGGAAAATAGACAGACTCCGACTCCACATGAACTGGCGGGGGATTAGCTAAGCGGTGGGAATTTTGTATCTGTTTCTTATGAAAACATACCACTTACCCGGCCCTGACCTCCTCGCCCTTCACACCAGCTGTCATAACTGATCTCTGCCACCCTGGATCTGGAGCGAATATTTGCTTAGAAAATAAGTAAATGACTAGTGTGAACTCTCAAATAGGTCATACGGCCAGCACCGATCATAGATCAACTGTATGCCCTGAATGTATACATGTATATATTTAGAGTCAAATTCCATTAATCCAGCACACAATGGTCTGGTGATACCAATAATCTGGATACTGCTGGATTGTCATATTGATGATCAATCAATCTTTATGATCGGTCATCATTTTCATATGGGTTGTGGTCTAACGTCTGGCAGCCCCACAATTCAGCTGAATAGGCAGTAGAATTTTGGTGAGCACTCTGAACTTTTTACTGCTTACCAAGCACATTGCCCCATGTTGTATAGTGGTTGCTTTTGGTATTGCAGCTCTACTCTATTCACTTAAATGGTGCTGAGCTGCAAACAGGCCATGTGAGCAATGAACGTCATAGCACAGGCCTGTGAAGCGGAGGCAACTTTCATCTGAGTGCATCTGCGTTGTACAGTTTATGAGTGTTGGTGCAGGGTGGCGAAACCCAATTGATTTGGCATTGATGGAGATATTGTTATTAGTATACCCCTGGTTAAAATCCACAACATATTGAGCATACCACCCTGCATTACCATAGGGCATGAGGAACTTGGGCACTGGACCTAAGGGGCCATTCACATGCAGCAATCGGGGTGAGGCTCATGGTGCAGGGTCTGTGGTTGAACCAGCCAGTAAATCTGTAGAAAGATTGAACAGGACGCTTCTTTGTTTCAGCATCCTAAAAAAAGAACCCTTTGTCACTGCCTCTCATTGAAGGCATTGGGAGGCATATTCCGTCCACCTCAAGATGTGCAGCAAGTTTCTCTATGTGAACAGCCTCTAAGGATCTGAATCGGTGTCCCACTGCGCACCAGGGACCTGGACATCATTTCACACCTGTGGACCCAAGGGACTGAATCAATGTAACAATGGTCACCAAAATATTGTACATCAAGAACTAACACACCATACTACTGGACACTAAGGACTGTAACATCAGACCACAAGATGTAGCTGTACACGTTGGATGCATATGAAGGAAGTTGGCAGACTGCAAATGGTTGCTTTGCCCAGTTTCCTCATTGATGATTTCAGGATACCCTAGGAATCAGAATCAGCTGCAAAGAGGGGAGAATTTATTAAGACTGGCATTTTCAACGCCAGTCTTAGTAACATCCCCACTGGCTTGAGGCACATTTGAGATATGATAGGGTCTAGGCTCCTAATATATCAGGTGTACTCCAGAATGAAAATTTATGCCAGTCAGGAACTGGTCTTGATTTACCATATAACTTACTCCAGTTTTGCTCTCCTCCCACTTTCGCAAAAAGTGTTAAAGGGGTTGGCCACTTTCAGACCAATATAGACAAACAAATGTATAATAAAAAGATATACAATTTTCCAATATGCTTTCTGTATCAATTCCTCATGGTTTTCTAGATTTCTGCTTGCTGTCATTCATTCTGTTACTTCTAGAGGATAAAACTCTGACCATGGTCATGTGATTTCCGGTCCATGGTCATGTGATGAGCACACAGGTGCACAGCTGATTACCAGGCAGGTGTCTGATTACTGTGCTGTGACTGTAACGAGCTGTGCACCTGTGTGCTCATCACATGACCATGGACCGTAAATCACATGACCATGGTCAGCGTTTTATCCTCTAGAAGTAACAGAATGAATGACAGCAAGCCGAAATCTAGAAAACCGTGAGGAATTGATACAGGAAGTATATTGGAAAATTGTATATCTTTTTATTATACATTTGTTTGTCTATATTGGTCTGAAAGTGGACAACCCCTTTAAGCAATGTGCACAATGAACAATATGGGGCATCTTTGGAGCCACATTAGGCTGAGGCCCCACATTGCGGAAACACAGCTTCTTTTATTGCAAGTTTTGCGGCGTTTTTTGTTTTTTTTTTGAGTCAAAGGCAGGAGGGCTACAAGAGGAATGTGAAATATACAGGACGTTCTTATACTTTTCCCTTCTGTCAAATCCACTCCTGGTTTTGGCTCAAAAAAACGCAACAAAATCTGCAACAAAAAAAAAGCTGTATTTCTGCAACATGAGGCTTCAGGGTCCCCTTCAACCCCCCCCTTTGCTAAATGGGACACTGAAGTATCACAATACTTATGCAGATCAAATAATATGCACATGCTTGTAGAGAAAGGACTCAGTGTTATCTGTGTGTTTACATAGAGAGATAACAGACACAGCTTTATCAGCAAACTGCAATTAGCTGAACTGATTGTCCTGCTGGCAGAGCAGTGAGTGACATCACTTGTCCTATCTCACAGGTCCATGGTTATGGTAACGCTGTGTAAACAATGGGAAGAATAAATTCACATAACAGGCAAACAAAGCAGCATTTCTAAAGCAATATATTTAGGAAAAGTCTTCAATTTACATAAGCTACCAGTATAGATAGAATCCTTGAGACAACCCCTTTAACACCTGTCTATGCCAGAAAACTCCCCCCAAATGTGTCAGCTACAAGTACATACACTGTGTAGTGGTAGTGCCTGGTATTAAGGCTCTATGTCATTTACTTGAATGCGACTGAACTGCAGTAAGCAGACATAATCACTACCCAATGCATGATACTGACTTTGGTGGCTGGTGGACCCTACATTCAGCCTTCTATCGACCTAGCTATGACTTATCCAGAGTATTGGTCATAGAGATGAGCGAGTACTGTTCGGATCAGCCAATCCGAACAGCACGCTCGCATAGAAATGAATGGACGTAGCTGGCACGCGGGGGGTTAAGCGGCCGGCCGCCGTCACAGCGGAAGTACCAGGTGCATCCATTCATTTCTATGGAGCGTGCTGTTCGGATCGGCTGATCCGAACAGTACTCGCTCATCTCTAGTCATCAATAGTAAATTATCGATAAACATATACAACACAACCCATAGCAGAGGAGGAAACAGCAAAGCTCTCCTGTTGTCTGTGGCTGAGCACTCTGCGTACAGGAGCGCTCATGCCAGAACATTAGGCACAAGTCTACAGCTGGGCATCAATAGGCTACATACAATACAGGCTCCATTTCAATCTGCATTAAATTAAATAGCAGTACAAAGACCTCCGTCTTTATCTGGTGACCAATGATGTCATCAGTATCTTCATCCCTGTTGTAAGTAATTTCAGTTACATAAATATATTATGGAATTGTTATATATGCAATTCCCTAATGTATTAGTATAAGTTTGCCAAAAAGTCATCTGACTACTGTGGACACAACCTGTGCTCCCTGCTCGCAACTACTGTATGCTGTATAGGTGCAATCCACTGAACACGTTTTGCATAAGACCAGGTTCAGACAAGGTGACATACACAGAACGCTGCACGTGCACAACCCACGCCGCTGTTACTGGTGAACTTCTCCAGGAAAGGCTAAACTGGTTTTTCCAGCGCTCTACCCATGGTGCCAATACATACAGTACACAACATCTCCTGCTGTCACTGTGTGCCGTTTGTGTAGCTACACTTCTATACTGACTAATGGCACAGTGTACACTCTCCTATATAAATCAACTGCTGCAGAACCTCTTATTGATTGACTGCATGAACCCCACTTTTCTTTTTCAAAGAGATTCTGCAGCAGCTAGAGGGTGTATTTTGAATAGCAATTTAGAATATAGGCTGCAGCTGCCGCAGGAACTCTTGAAATTAGATGCAGTCCCAGCATTTACAATGTTCTGTCTCTGTTAAAAGCCCCACACCCTATATAAATGTAAACCCATAAATCAGGTGCCACACCCCACAATGAGTAGCTAAGGGTAGAGTCACATACCAGAATTTTACACCTTGAGCCAATCCTATGCAAAGTCTGAATCTTATATGTTAATATCAATGTGGCTTTGCCATGGACTTGCTGTGTGTGTCTGCACAGACTAAACTACTGTCTAATAGCTCCATGTGCTATAGGTGGAGATGGGTGAACCTTTGAAGAGTCATTTGAGGTCCAGGTGGTTCAGTCAAAGCAAGCACAGCCAAAGTTATATTGACAGCGACAGTACCATGTCTATGTCTATGGAAAAACCGATGGTAAGCAGTGGATACAATTCCAAGTTTAACCATACACTGCGCTGACACTCGCTTTTACACAAAATAAAATATTTGTGGCTAGGTGCCTGGTTGAACAGTGATGAAGAAGAAGAGGCTTTCCAAAACCTAAAGTCATCAAAAATTATTATGGGAGCAGATGTGAAGTCAAAGTGGCATTGAATGATGCAATGGCATGGGTTTTGTTAGATGTGGGGATCTTTTTTTATATAACTTTTTTATGCTAGCACTGTGGTACAAATATTGGAATGTGATGGGACCAGGCCACAGCTTGAATACTAATGGTGATGACTAGCTGGATCCATAGCACTTGTGCAATTAATACTCTAAATGCTGTCTCAGCCTGTCTATATGAGTGGCACTATGGTGAGGTGCGGCCATTATTCCATGAGGAAGCCTGTCTAGCAGGCGGTGGTGATACGTGTGGGCGTTGGATCTATAATTTGGTAGGCATTATCTTTAGTGACATTTATAGTATGTAGGTCCTTTCTATAGTGACTTATAGTGTTTCTGTTGTATGATCTGTCTCTGCATATTTTCACGTTATATATTGATCACAAACCACATGGTAACCTGTACCAATATAATCTATTTATTGTATTTCTGCTCTTATATTTCACAGATGGCTATTGATTGTATAGATTGTAGGGTTGCATTGGCAGTGTCAGCTTCATAGATCATATATCCCACACACTGTGTGCACATACAGACTTGAATAGACCTCACCAACTATTACAATCTCTTCCTGTCATTTTCTACATTCCACCGTTTGGTTTTCTTTTAATTGTTTTTAAATTCTGTTTTGTTTTTTGTTTTTTGTCTAATAAAGATTTGTTATACTTTTGAGCTATAACTGGGTTAAGCGCATTCTCTTTAGCTATGTGCTGTTTCTTTTTCTGTTCATAAGGACCAAGCCGCAGGACATATCTGGCTGGGTGGTGGTATCTGTGGAAAAATTAGTGATAGTACAGTATGGAATAACATGATAGAGAACGTTGCAGGACAAGTCTGGCTGAGTGGTGGTGGCTGGGGTAACTTGTATGGCAGTACATTTTGAAATAACATGATGGACCAGGGTGCAGGACATGTCTCACTAAGTAGTGATTTTACACTATAGACTACAACACGCTGCATCAGTCAGCTTGTTTTTTTTAATGGGGGAAAAAAAAAACACTTGCCTAATTAAAGGCGTACTCCCATGTCACATACTTACCAGTCTTCGTTCCTCTAAAATCTTCTGTCTTCCGGCTTTGTTTCGTCATTGGTGGGCGGGGTCACATATGCAAAGCCAAGCGGCGAGATGCCGCCGGCCCTGCGTGCGCGCTCATACACCAGTCTACCCTTCACAATGCAAATACAGACCCGACACCCTGCGGGTCTGTATTTGCACTGTGAAGGCTAGACTGGTGTATGAGCGCGCACGCAGGGCCGGCGGCATCTCGCCGCTTGGCTTTGCATATGTGACCCCGGAGTGGAACAGCATCGCTTCTGCCGCTGCTGTCTTCATGCAGGGCAGAAGCATAGCGATGTGCCGGCGTCTAACAGTCCCCAGCATCCGCCTATTACAGCGGATGCCGGGGAGTTAGACGCCGGCACAGGTGAAGCCAGCAACATCGCTATGCTTCTGCCCTGCATGAAGCCAGCAGCGGCAGAAGCGATGCTGTTATTCCGCTCCTCCGCCCCGGAATAGCAGCATCGCTTCTGCCGCTGCTGTCTTCATGCAGGGCAGAAGCATAGCGATGTTGCTGGCTTCACCTGTGCCGGCGTCTAACCCTGCATTGGCGGCCCCTTCCCCCAAAGGGTAAACTACCCTCCCTCCAGGCTCGCTCCCGTGTACTTAGCCCCTCCCCCCTGAGAGCAGGCAGACACATCACTTGACTCAGGAGCAGCTAGGTCAGGGCTGTGGCCACAAAAAAATGAATAAAGTGAGATAGTGGCCAAACAAAGCAGTTTTGCTGAAGCATTGCATTTAGGAAAAGTCTTACATTCACATTAATAAGCATTATAGATAGGATCCTTGTGACGGGACAACCCCTTTAAACCTTTTAAATGGGTTGTCCCCCAACCCATCATACTTACCTGTCTTTAGTCTTCTGGATACGAAACGTCACTTCTTTCATTTCTGCAGACACCTGTGCAATAGAGCCAGTGATTCGAGTGATTCGCAATGCCAGAAGAAGTGAAGAGCTGAAAGATCTTGCTTACCATGCATGTGCAAGAAGTCCACAAAAGAAGCCAGCGGGACAGAAGAAACTGATCTCCAGGACACAAAAGTCCGGTAAGCATGATGTTGTGGGGGCTGAGTTACTTGGGTAAGTAGGGTTAGTAGTCGTAATAGTTAGTAGTAGTAGCAATTCATCATGGTACTTGTAGCCTAAGGGTCCATTCACACAGAGGAAAATGGCGTTTTATTTGGCGCTGAAAAAAAAAGCCTCCCATTGATTTCAATGGCTTCTGCTAGCTTTTTTTTTTCCACTACCGGAATTCTCCACTAGCAAAAAAAATCCGCTAGTGGAAAAAAAGCTAGCAGAACCCATTGAAATCAATGGGAGGCTTTTTTTTCAGCGCTGAAAATTCATATTCAAATACAGCGCCATTTTCCTCTGTGTGAATGGACCCAAACCGCAGGAAGCAACCCATGTAAACAAATGAAGAGGGTGCCAGGAGCTTCCAGAGAAACTCAGAAATTGAAAAAAAAAAAAAAACACTGCTAAAGGTATTTTGGTGCACTTGTTAACCCATTAATAGCCCTAAAATCTCTTTTGAAAGGTTTTTTTTTTTTTTGCCTGGGGAAAACCCCTTTTAACAAAATATTCTTCACTGACAGGACTGACTTTTTTCAATAGCACTGTAAGACACTACATGGACATTCAGAGATCACAGTGCAGCAACGTACAGTAATAGTAATGGGCAATGGCAAATCTGACACTGTATTACAAAAAAAATTATTCCTTTGCAAAAAAAAAAGACTCGATAAAATATGATTATTAGCAAAGAATTTTGGTTACCTTTCCAGTGCCAGCGGAAATCTGCAGCAGTCACAGACTCACGGCACAATGCAGAAATTCTTCCATTCGCCACTCCTGAGATTTGATTGATTATCTGCCTAAAATTCATGGGGCATATTTATTACCGCTTGCTAATTTTTTGGCGTAACTTGTGCTTTTTTGAGTTCTCTTTCTGCACTATGCTTCATTTTTGAAGCGTTTGCGCCTTTTTTTCACGCTATAATGCTGCTCTCGCCACTTTTGCCTTTCAACAAGAAAAGGGGGCATGGTATACATGAAGATCCATTTCACGCTGTATTTATGACTTGCACCTTTTTATAAAAGGTGCAAATGCACTCCAGTACACGGGCAGCATAAGGGCTCGTTCACACGGGGCAAGAGGGGACAGATTTTGACGCCAAATCCACCTCAAAATCCGCCCCCTCACAATAGAGGTCTATGTAGTGCAAAGAACAAAGTAGTCAGCGGCACTACTGTGGCAACGCTTGTATTCACAATCTTGTGTCAGTATTGGCAAAAATTCCCGGCTGCAACAGCCAAAAAACCATGGAATAAATTAAATCCCAGGGTGGTGCTCACTGTGAAAAAGCCTAGACAGGCAGTGACATATCGATGTGAAATGTAGAAAACAGGGCACTCACCTGCCACGGGTTTTATGTATCCCGTGGCGGGTGAGTGCCCAGTTTTCTACATTTCACATCGAGAGGTCTATGTAGACCGCTAGCGTCCTTTTTTCCTGAGTGGTTTGTTCCCGATCACAGAAAAAAGAAGCGATCTGCCCTTTCTTCAGGCGGATTCCGCAGCTGATTCCGCCGCAGCGTCTGCCTCGTCACAGTACCCTCCGGACTAGGCCCATTCATTTGGGCCTACTCCGGAGCGGGAAGCTGTGACAGTCACGGGCCTATTCTGACGCGGCTTTGCACATCAAAATCAGGACCAAAATACGCGGTCACTAGCCCCGTGTGAACTAGCCCTAAAAAGCCCATCAAGTTAGAATGCACTAGAAAGTGGTGGTTGTGCAATTTTTCAACACTTTTTGCACAAAGTGGACGCGTCAAAAAAAGGGGGCATCTAAACTAACATGTGCATGACATTTAACAAGGAGGTGCGCCAACATCATAAATAAGCACCACAGTAAAACTGGTCTATAAAAAGGTGCACCTGCGAAAAGTATGGCCATAAAAGGGGCAGATGATAAATAACCCCAAAACTTCGCTCCTCCTTCTATTATTGTGCAGTACTATTGCAGTTGATGGGGCTATTGGTTTGGATCATGATCATCAGCTTGAACTCATCCCAAAATGACTTCCTCTGATAAAAATCTTATATTGTGTTTGTGACATCAGCAATGTAAGGTATCACCCTTACAACACTTATTACACAGGTCTGCAACTAAAAAGCTGTTTGATTATTATCAAATAATTTCCATGTATTTTGGTGTGCTTAAAAACAAAATATGGAAAAAACTAGACGTCAAGATTTGCCACAACATATAAAATTGTCTTCAAATTTCTCAAATTACACAGATCTGCAAAAAAAAATAAATTTCAAGAGCTGTTTTGGTTATTTCATGTAATCTTTGTTTTTGATGCGCTGAATCCGGAAATGACCTCCATCACGTTTCTTGACAACTTAGGTAAGTATGTTAAATTAGGCAATACCTCAAAATAAGTGGAAATAGACTTATAAAATGTAATGTTTTATAACAATTTTTTCTTGAAAATCCTTTTTTGAACTGAAATGAGCCACTAACATACCACTATACTGGATTCTTCTTCCCTGTGAGGCTCCTCATGGTGCATTTACTCTTTTGCGTAGCATCTGGAGTCTCTCTGAAGCATTTTCTATCAGCTGTCTCTGGACGTTCTTTTCTTTGAGAGTTAAGGTTTTTGGCATTTTATATCTTAAATGCACTTTTTTTTTTTTTTAAATGTAGGTTGTGAGCCCCATATAGGGATTACAATGTACACTATTTTCTTTTTTTTTCCTATCAGTATGTCTTTGTAGAATGGGAGGAAATCCACGTAAACATGTGGAGAACATACAAACTCCTTGCAGATGTTGTTCCTGGCAGGATTCGAACCCAGGACTCCAGCACTGCAAGGTTGCACTGCTAACCACTGAGCCACCTTGTTGCCCCATCTTAAATGCACTTATGTGAATTAATTGTAATTTGAACTTTAAATTTGGTTAAAGGGATTCTACTACTAAATAGCTTTTTTTTCTGCTTTAGACGTCGGAATAGCCTTTAGAAAGGCTATTCATCTCTTACCTTTAGACGTGGTCTCCACCGTGCAGTTCTATAGAAATCCTGTTTTTTTACCAGTATGCTAATGAGTTCTCTCGCAGGAATGGGGGCGGGCCCCAGCGCTCAAACGGCGATGGGGGCATCCCCACTCTTGCCCGAGAACACTCTCCAGCGACGCCTCCTTCTTCAGCTGCATCCTCCCCTTCTCTGTCGTCTTCCTTCTGCGTCAGCTCTGACGCCTGGGCAATCGGCTCTGCCAGTGAAACACTCCTAGAAGTACGCTCCTCGAAGTCTTTGCCGAACAGAGCGTACTGCACATGCTCAGTAAGGTCTGTACAGACCCTCTGAAGCCTGGATGACTTCACTCACGCGTCGGCGGTCTGTACAGTCCTTACTGAGCATGCGCAGTACACTCTGTTCGGCAAAGACTTTGAGGAGCGTACTGCGCGTGCACGCAATTGCAGCCTCGAAAATATGTCCGCCAACCGGCATGCGCAGTCGGCTCTACTAGTGTCTCGCTGGCAGAGCCGAATGCACAGGCGTCGGAGCTGACACAGAAGGAAGACTACAGAGAAGGGGAGGATGCAGCTGGAGAGAGAGGCGTTGCTGGAGAGCCCCCATTGCTGCGCGAGAACTCATTAGCATACCGGTAAAAAACGCGATTTCTAAGGAACAGCGCCGCGGAGACCACGTCTGTGTACTCATCACATGACCATGGACCGTAAATCACATGACCATGGTCAGAGTTTTATCCTCTAGAAGTAACAGAATGAACAACAGCAAGCAGAGATCTAGAAAACCGTGAGGAATTGATACAGAAAGTATATTGGAAAACTGTATATCTTTTAATTGTACATTTGCTTGTCAATATTGGTCTGAAAGTGGCCAACCCCTTTAAGATCTAAAATGCCAAAAACCTTAACTCTCAAAGAAAAGAACGTCCAGAGAGAGCTAATAGAAAATGCTTCAGAGAGACGTTCCAGATGCTACGCACAAGAGTAAAAGCACCAATAGGAGCCTCACAGGGAAGAAGGATCGAGTTTAGTGTATGTTAGTGGCTCATTTCAGTTCAAAAAAGGATTTTCATGAAAAAAAATTGTAATAAAATATTAATTTAAGTCCACTTATTTTGAGGTATTGCCATATTTAACATGGTTACCTAAATTGTCAGGAAATGTGATGTCCTATGATAAAATGGAGGTCATTTTCGGATTCAGTGCACCAAAAAACATAAAGATTACATGAAATAAAACGGTTCTTGAAAAATGTTTTTGCAGACCTGTGTTATTGGCCAAGAGGTTGTCATGTGATTCCAGAGGCCAGCCAAAGTCACAGGCACGTGTCTTCTCTGTATTTTCACCTATCAACATGTGACGAACCAGCCTTTTTAGTTCGCCTGAGATGAATAACAAAGGTTTCCGTTTCATAAAAATAAAACAAAAAAACTTTCAGAATATTTGGGTCAAATCCACCTTATGAATCGGTTTTCCTATCTCTAGCTTTAAGTAAAATAAGTGCAAAGATGGGGGCAAAGCATCAGAGTATGCCGATGGTTGGGTTATACAGAGGGCTGTTGAGTCCTATATAAGGAGTATAAAGGTCAGTTCACAAGGAGGAATTTGCCGCAGATTTGGGGGCGAATTCCACCCCCGAATCCAGAGCAGAATCCTCCTAGCATTGTTTTCAACGGAAGGTAGAGATCAAAGCAGGATGCGGAGAAAAAAAAAACGTCCTGTTCAATCTTGCCACATATTCCATCCGTGACTTGAGACTCCCTCCTGATTAAAGCCTATTCATCGGGGCCTAATCAGGAGCGGGATGCTGCAATGGAATACTGATGCACTACATCGGCAGCCCGTCGCGGCTAGCCACGTGAAAAAGATGGCGGCGAAAAATAAAGAGGAATTTCCTCTTCATTTTCTGCTGTGTGAACTGACCCTAATAAGATTGTATTATGGTCATGTCCAGTGGTCTGGTCATATTGGGAGTTGTAGTATTCCATGTATAGAGAATAACAGCTTTGTATTATGATCATGCTCAGTAGTTGCGTCATGTTGGGAACTGTATTGCTGTACATGTAGAGTATAATATGATTGTATTATGGCCATGTCCAGTGGTCAGGTCATGCTGGGGGTTGTAGTATTCCATGTATAGAGAATAACAGCTTTGTATTATGATCATGCTCAGTAGTTGCATCATGTTGGGAACTGTATTGCTGTACATGTAGAGTATAATATGATTGTATTATGGCCATGTCCAGTGGTCAGGTCATGCTGGGGGTTTTGATGTCCCATTTATAGACTATAGTAGGATTTTATGGTCCTATCCAGTGGTCAGGTCATGTCGGGAGTTGTGGTGCTCTGTGTGTAGAGGATAATATAATTATATTCTGGTCATATCCAGTGATCTGACATGTTGGTAGTTGTAGTGTTTTCTGGATAGAGAATAATAGAATTGTATTAGGGTCATATTGGGAGTTGTATTGTTCTATATGTAGAATATAATAGACTTGTATCCTGATCATGTCCAGTAGTCGGGTCATGTAGGGAGTTGTAGTGTTCTGTGTATAGGTTGGATTTGTACAGCAGAACAAGCGTGTCAGGATTTCCGCTGTATGTGACTGATCCAGATCAGGTAGCTGTAATATAGTTGTGTAATGACTTGCCGCACCTGCCGTGTCCTCACTTCACCTACAGTAGAGACTGGATCTCATTACCATACTTGTGTGTGTTGCTGCAAAGAGAGATCCTTACTAATTAAACAATGTTTTAATTATATGCCAGAGCCATAAGCTGCCAACTACTTCCCAGCGAACTTGGCAAACTCTGCACTCCACAAACAGCACAAGTGTGTTGCAATATTCCAGGATGTTCTCCACATAATGTGGATACTTCACCCACAGCCCAAAAAAGTATGATAGACTCCTAGATCAAAAGCCTGAGAGACACAAACTCTGATGGCAGAATAATGTCTATGGGGGTGCCCAACAGTCCCCCCAGTGTCTGCTGTCGAGGAAAGATTGCTGGGTGTTAACCAGAGATAAGCGGCGTTAACGTTTTCTGGCAACAACAAGTACTTATGCCCTTAACTAACATGCACAAACAGCCACACTAAACTTACAAGTATTCGCATCACATAGCACTATGGTCTGTGGGGGAGCACAAGGGTACAGAGAATGAAGGGACTGGAGTCTATATACACTAGATAACTATGGGACAGACCATCCAATATATATGGGGGCCTCTTACACTTTCCTGTATAGTTGAATCAACTGTTGGACTTCAACATGCCTGAACCATTTGCTTTTGGGGAGGTAAGCTGCAGATAGAGGTGTCTTGCAGAAGGTTCCTTCCTTCTCACCATTCAGGGCACATTTTTGCCAATATTTGGATGGTGTTGAATTGTGAAACCATATCCACAATCATTGCTCGTGATGTTGCAGTGTGATATTGTGATCTTTCTTACACTATGTTCATATTTGCGCCCGGGTGTTTGTCGGGGGATCAGAGCAATGGTCACACAGACGACTAGACAACAGACCCTGTTATCTATAATGGAATCCGTCAAGTGTCTCTTCTTTTAAATTGAAACCGCTGGACTAAAAGGTTGGACTTTCAGACATTTATTGTCTGGCAATTTTCATTGGTCACTGTCATGGAGTCTCCAACTCAGATGTGAAGCCAGTCCTACCTAACATGAGGGGGGCTTATTATGGATTTTAGGCATCGGCAGAGGGGCCCACCATTCTTACATTGATTTATGTAATCGGTCTGCGTCACCATGAATGATGGAAAATTCCTTAAGATCTCTTTATCGTCCTGCGACTCTTTCACCAATATTAGTGAATGGAGTTACATTGAGACTCCAAAGATGCTGCGACTTCTGGGGTCGATGGGCGACATGACAATCTTTAGTTTTGCAATGGGGGTGGTGGTCAAGGTTGCCCTAGACTTGATGGTGGAAAATTATTTAAAGGGATTGTAATATGACATTAGGGCTGGAAAGACACAAGTGTCAGGTTCCCAAGACAACCATAGAATAGGACTCGAATGCGACGCTTGCTGGGGAAGGGGTGAAATGTATTGTTGCCTTGGCAACTGTGCCATGTGGGGCGACTCTCCAATCTGGGGTTTAAGTACCTCTGGCAACAATGTTGTGCAATCTGTGGTGAAACTACAACTCCCAGCATGTCATGGCTGCTGATGCTTGACAAGGCATGCTGGGAATTGTAGTTTCTTACAGGCCATTGACATCTCAGGGTGGCAAACTGCACATGTGATCACCATCATGGCTGCCCCACTGAAGAAAGACACCTCAACTACCATAAAGAAGTAGAAGTTTGCCCTCCTGCCTCTAGCTAGGCTTCACATCACACCATTACTGTCCGCTTTACAGAGGTGTCCATAAAGTTTAATTTTTTTTTATTTTTTTTTTAAAAGCAGCACTTTAACCCCCTGGCTTGTGGTGACGAGGCGTGACTCGCAGAGATGGGCGTAGCTTGCAAGAGAGACGCCGACCCGGAAGTGGCCGCTGGGCGAGGCCTGAGAGCGTTTCCGGCAGCTGAGGAGAGAGGAGCGCCGCGTTAGGCCCCGGCACTGGCCGAGCTCCTCGGAGCTATGTGAAGTGGAGAGAAACGGCTTCTTCCAGGCAGGTGAGAACTTAACCCAATGTCTAGTGGAGGTAGAAGGATCCCGGCGACATCTCCTCCGGGGGTCTCACCCTCCCCCCTTTTCTTGTGTAGCTGCCGGCGCCGCGTATTAAAATTCTCCTAATGGGTGCCCTCCACTGGACACCCTGCGTCATTACAGGCTGTTCATAGAAAAGCACGGGATCCCTTCCCAAACCTTTAGGTACCCCGTCCTTACCCCAATCCCTGCTGCTACAAGAAGCCTTTTTCCCCCTAGACGTGCCCTCCACCCAGATCCAGGGCTGAGATGTCTAGCCCTGTACTCATTGCTGTATGCTATAGACCTTTCCCACATGTCCCTGTAATTCCCAACACCCTTATGTACCCCACTGGTTACTTAGTGTGTCAGAATCTTGCTCTCTGTGCAGTGATGGGCAGCCTTGACCAATCATACCTACTGATCAGATCATGTGACTGCGTTTGTTCCTGAAGTTAATGTACGATTGTAGCTTTTCTCCCAATTTAATAGGGTGTGCTTTCTTTTGTAGTGGTCTGTCATTTTGCTTTTGTGTTTTGGAATGCATGGGGTGATCGGTCAAATTGAAATCTCAAATTTATGGTCTGGTTGTCTGGGTCTGCTGGGAATTGTAGTTGCAGATTGAGAGTAGGAGACCTCTGGCTATTACTCCATCATCTTGGTCCTGCTTTTCCTAAATATATCATTACACAGGAGTTAATATTCCACCACAAATTCCCATGCAAACCACTCGGATTATGTTGTGTCCTGCACAGGATGTATGGATTCACGCTCAGTTTTGCAATTTAATTTCCATACCACAAGTGCATATACAGTGGACATTTCTTTGGCCTTCAGCTATTCCTCAAACCCCCCTCTTCCCCATAGACATGCATGGTGGTGACTTGTGAACCTTGATAGCAGTAAGATAGGTATG
The DNA here is from genome assembly GCF_031893055.1 of Leptodactylus fuscus. Taxonomy (NCBI): domain Eukaryota; kingdom Metazoa; phylum Chordata; class Amphibia; order Anura; family Leptodactylidae; genus Leptodactylus; species Leptodactylus fuscus. The sequence continues at coordinate 43,077,269 of NC_134275.1, read as the reverse complement.
TTGAAATCCAGCTGCCTGATTCAACCCCCCTCCTCCCAATCATCTGCCCACAGGGAAAAAATTGGGATGTCCCTATACACCCTTATTTGAACCATTAAAGGAAACCCAGACTGTTAAGGTGCTCTGTGTAAATAACATGGGTAAAGACAACACGTAGGTGTAATTTTTGGTCCATAGTGTTTTTGATAGTCACCCCACCTCAGATGCTGCTCCGTATATAACAGCTTGATATATCAAAGAATCCTCTCACTGTGCATGTAAGACATTTATATGCAGACCTTTGGCAGATCCAGCTAAATTTGGTGAAATCTGCAGACTTATTAATAAGGTATATGTAATATTAATAAGGTATATGTTATACTGCTAAAATGAGCTGGATCTGCAGATTCAACTTCTATTGTGTGTGGGGCCTGGTTTAGATAAGTGGTTTTAGTTAACTGATGTTGCTTACTTTCTGTAAAAGGATCCTACATCTTATCCATCTTGTAAATAGATGGTATATCAGTAAGATAAGCTGTCCCTTTAGTTGGTGGCGGTCCACCTTCTGAAGCTTTGAGAATGAAGGGACTCTAATGTTGCTGCGCTTTGTCCTCTTCTAATATTCACTACACAGTAGTGCCCTGGCTGTGCAGGCATCTGTAACCATCCATAGTCACTCTCTCCCAATCTTTAGCTCCTTGTACAGCCAGATGGGTCAGGGGACACAGCTCAGCACCAGAGTTGAGTCCTCTTTATTCTCAGGGGTTTGACCTCCCACTGATCATAATATAATGGCCGATATGGATTTTTCATTCTACTGCCTTATCCACAACATAGGTCATCAGTATGTGATATGTGGAGTACTGGCACCCTGACCCCACACAGATCAGCTGTTTCTGCATTGACTGGGTACTAGAAGCTGTTGCAGTGGGCAGGGAGTGTTGCTCCTTTTCAAGTAAGAAAAGGGCTGCAGCCCTGTCTAGTATATGGCGGTGAGCCTGCACATGCTCTCCAACCATTGCTGCAGCTTCCAGATGCTGATGGATCAGCTGATCTGTGCAGTGTCCCGGAATTGGACCGACACAAATCACATACTGATATGTTCTGTACAGGCTAGAAACCCCTTTAAAAGCCTATCCTGTCCTCACTATGCAAATGACAGTTTCAGACACATAGTAGATGATCCATGGATCCTGCTGCAATCACATTGGCTGCAAAGAGCAATTACTACATCTTACTTTGCACCAGTCAGATTCCAACTCTTTTTCAGATGCTTTTTGGAAATATATTGGTTAACACTTTGAAACTAAGATTTTTTTTGGTGTTCCCGTTGTTAATTTTGCCTAAAGCAGGAACAGATACCATCAAAAGGGAAGACAGTTCTTTTTCTTGGGTGTGGCAATGGGGATTCTTTGGTTAAAATGAAAAAATACAGTTCTCATGTAATGCATGTGTAAGAAATCTCTGGGGTTGGGGCAGCACCGTGACATTTGGTCATGCATCAGATGCAGTATAGTCACCAGTTTAACTTCCATACAACCTCAAGGTTTCCCTATGGGTGTAAAGATTTATACATTCATAATCTTTTCTTTTTTTTGCCATGTTGTTTGCAAATTTTGTTTTCCAAAGAGAAACTTTGGGGATGCAATAGTCCTAGCATTCACATTGCGACCATGTGCTCGTAGAAGAATCACAACACACATTTATGCAGGACATGATGCTGATCTAATATGTATGGGGTCTTCTGACTCTCCTGCTAAGTACAGTTTGATAACATGTCTGTACTTTGCTCCAGTGAAAGATAAGTTTCCACTATACATGTTCAATAGGGAAGTTTTCCCTGTTAGGAAAAAAAAAAGTACACTCGACCAAGTCAAATTGCTGCAGTAGCCATAAAGCCCGGCCAGTCTTCACACTTTCCATTTGCCATTCATGTTTCACCAGTGTTATTGCTTCCGGTGGGTTTATATACAACTTTCAAGATCTTTATGACCCTGCACATATATAGTTATTGATGCAATTGAAGATCAAATTGATAATTACTGCCAACGTAGTCCGGCGCCTTCCCAAAATGTCCACATCCCATTTCAGATTGCTTCTGTATAGCCTGGTTTTAGTGTCCAAATCCCCTAAAATATTGCAAGATCTTGCCTAAATCTGAAAATACCACAGCAGCTTATATCCCTGGTTTGGCTATAAACTTTACCCCCCTGAGCTATCATGCATTCCTTGAACCTGGTCTTCTCAAGTTACATCTCCTCCACCCCTACGGCTGCTCTTTGCAAGGCTAGAAGCTGGCCAACCTGACCACCTTTCAATTGCCAAATAGTTGAGTGTGAAAGTTCCCCCCTCCCCCAGATCAAAGACTCTTGTAACATGAAGGTCTTCCAAGTGATCTTTTGCAAGGCCCAATACTCTTGGAGCCATTTCTTACCACCTTCCAGAGCTTGGGGCCATACGTTGTGCTCACTTGCTTGGTGCACATTTCCAGGCAGCTGTGAGGCTTTCATCTTGCCTGTCCTCTACCTCCGCGCTCATTCGTTCCATGTGCTCTTTGAAGTTCATCTTCTACATCAAAGTTGCTTCTACCCTTTTAGTGTAGCTGTTTACCAGACGCGTGTTGTTTCAGCCACATGTGTTGTGTGTTATTCTGGGTAATACTTTTAAGGTGCGGGGTGGTTGTATGGCGCAGGCTGAGAATTGATAACATGTTCTGTAGTGTTTCTCATATAGCTGTACAGGCACATATGGTTACACAAGTAATGTACTTAGTACCTCCAGCCCTTCCCCCATACTTGGAATTTCGGCTCACTGGTATGTTCTCCTGCAGTCAGTATAGCACCTTTTACACCGACATCTGTCCACAGTTGGTGTCACCATTTTCCTCCTGACATGCCGAAGACTACACATAGTAATGATGTAATCTGTGAGTTAGGCAGGGTTCACACTACTGTTGGATTCCGTTATGAAGGTGTCTGTTTAAAAAAACAAAAAACAAGCGGACAGTAACTGATGGTCCATTGCCATAGATTTCAATGTTAGAAAAAAAAAAAGGACAGCAAGTGTCCGTTATTTTTTTAACGGACAGAAAAGTCCTGCAAGTCCCCTGGAAAAAAAACGGACTTGGGTGTAAACGGACACAAGATGAAATCCCATTGAAATGAGTGGAAATTTTAATGGACTACTGACGATTCAGCTAGTGACCCTTGCTAAAATCTTGTAACGGACACTGCTGATGGTCACCAATGGTAGTGTGAACGCCCCCTTATAAGTTATTTTACCCAAAAATCTATTCCACTTGATGGTGCAGGGGTTGGTCAGTATATACTGCTATGTTATCTAGGGCATTAAGAAGGTGCCATGCTTTATCTGTTTGTGCCTATTTTCTGTGGATTTTAAAGGGGTCTTCTGATCTGAGTGGTTTTTACAATGTGCCATTACTTTATGGTTGGAAGCGATGCAACCTCTGGGGCCTCACTGATCCTGAGATTGAAGCACACGGAGCTGATTTCGAATTGGTTTGAAGTGAATTGCAGCTAGGCTCATAACCATACACAGGGAAATCTCAGGATTTGTGGAGGTCCTATAGACTGGACCCAACCCGATTATAAAGGCTTCATGACACAACAATGTGTGTGGGTCCATAAACAATGAAATAGATTGTATCCCCTGCTACCTCTTGTGTCACCCCCCTCTACCTCATAGATTGTAAGCTCTTTTGAGCAGGGCCCTCAGTCCCATTGTGTGAAATGACGTTCTTTGTTATGTATGTCTGTATCTGAACCCTATAAATTGTACAGTGCTGCGGAATATGTTGGCGCTATATAAATAAAATGTATTATATTATTATTATTGTATATTTGTGTCATCCATGGTTTTCATGAACCTTATTAAGAATAGAGGCACCTTAAAAACCATGGGACCATAGAAATGAGTGGGTTTGCATACTATCCATTATAACAGATTTGTAAAAATGGATGGTCTCAGGACCAAAACTGTGGTCATATGCGTGAAGCATAGCCAATTATATCTTGAGATAGGGTGTCAGATATGGATAGACATTGGCTGTCTTAATTTGGACAGAGACCACTTTGGTCGCGATTTCCCTTTGCCTGGATTACAGCTAATGAAAATGAGCGTTTATTGGGTTGTAACGTGCAATTTGTGAAAAGTCAGTGGAGTTCTAAACCTGCTAGCTTTCTGGCAACTCCCATGTTGCAGCAATTTGTGGGTCTCAATGTGATAACACTTGTAGTCGATGGTTGTAATGCACACAACGTGACACCGCAGTCCTTGCTTTTGTGAACAACTTTCTTCAGGCTTGCTGAACAAAATGACTTATGGAAGCTACCATTAATGTCACTTGTGGTCCCTGTAGGGAAGAAAGACCACGAGTCACCTTGTACCATCATAAAGAAGGCTGGAAATTCTGCTAAATTTTCAAAGACTGTCTAGCTGCCTAGTCTAGCTTCATGGGGTTCTCCATAGATGTCATTCTTTTGAAATTTCCCTTTGGTTATTACCTTTTACAAGGTCTCGCTTGCTGTATTGAATAGCCACTTTCTCAAGCTTCAGTCCCATATGTGTTTTTTAAGGTCTTTTTGATCGTGGCTTTTCCTTGAGCACCTTGGATGTAGCTTTTCTTAAGGAATTAGTTACCTTTGTCCTAATGCCATTCAAGCAGCCACAGCAAGATGTTAGATCTGCAGCGGGTTGAATATATTTCCCTGTACATCTCAGGAATTTCGCCGCTGTATAGTAGGTAAACATGGCAGAAATCACAGTATAGAGTCAAACAAAGCGTCTTCATTACTGCTGTACTGCTTAATCCCCTTCCTGTATGGCACATACAACTGAGTCTCTGATGGTATATATTAGAACAAAGGCTCTGCATCCCCTTGAATTTGATTGCATGGCGACGGGCACATTTGCAGCACTGCAAAAAGTCCAAAGAGTATGGATTATTTACAGTCAGACGCATAGCGCCAGGCTGGCACAGGGAACCGGCGATCCATGAGTCTGTTCATGTCCCAGTGCCAGAATAGGAAATCAGTTGGCCAAGGTGACGCAGCCAAGGCATAGATTAGGGATTGTGGTGCACATTTGATGCAGGAAAGGGCCTCATGCACCTCAATATTATCCTTCTGCACAAAAATGAATACCCCCCTCCCCCACTGTGTCAATGTGCAAATTGCAACACTGCCACTTGTAGCTATTATGAATGCAGCAATATCTTGCAATCTGTGGCTGCGTGGTGGACATCGTGGCAAAATTCGCCATGTTGCTCTAGCCTCAAAGGGCTCAAATTTAGCAGCTTACTGTTAATAAAGGCTGTAATTGTAGCCCCTGTAGATTTATCTGGTGAAAAACAGTCTTCATGTTTTAGTTCTTTCTGCCCCAGGTCTAGTTTTGTATGTTAGGTGAGGACAAGGTTTTTGTTTTTTTTCAGTTTTTTTGTCTTCATCTATTTGGAAGACCTGACATCACTTTTATTGGTAAGCTAAGACTGACAGGATTCCAGACTCTTAGCAGGTCGGAACTAGCAGACTGATAACTCAGCAATCCTGCAGGACGCCAAAAACTAAAACATACATTGTGAAGGTAATCCACTCCGGCCAGAGATCAATATCCACTTAACCTGTTCTACCCTGAAAAATTTGGAGATAGCTTCTGACCCCTCTCTGTAGGATCATTTCCCTGTCTTGTGAACTCATTCTAAGATTTGGCTGTCTTGAGTCCGAATCTAGTGTTTGTCTCTGTTGTAGGTATACATCTGGAAGAATCTTGATAGAATCCTGCAGGATATTCCACTGTAGAGGCCTTTATGTCCCCAATGCAGCCCCTCACCATAATAAATGCTGTTGATAAGGTTTGTGTCAGGGAATTAAAAATAATGCTGTCGCCTGTGTGATACTACTGCTTCAGATCCAAACTGAATGGAGTGCCACCCTGTTGGCAGCCATTTTACCGAAGACTAGGCTACCTCTGCTGCCCCTTACGGTAAAGCTCTATTGAGGTCCCCCATCACCAGGGAACCCTGAAGAGTCTGCTTACCGAAGGCTGGTGATAGATGTCATACAGGGATATCTATCACCCATAGGCACTTATGGCCTCCATTACATTTTTTACTGAACCCTGCAGGATAGAATATTGTAATATTTGACATATATATCACTCTTCTGACCTCTGCCTGATAGTATAAGCCTATAGACATGTTTTGCATGGCTGTCGGAAGCTTTCCCTATTCCTTCTGTGCCCTGATTCTGCTTGATGGGAAACACTTAAGTCAATCACTAGTCACGGTGGGTCACCTCAGCCAGTGGTTCACATCCCCCTACTGTCCTCTCCTTGCTGTAGCCTATATTCACACAACCAAGGTTCATAGCTTACATAGCTGTCAATTCACCTTCAAAGTGCATGCTCTAATTTTGGATGAATCATAAACTCTTACTTCATTTTCACAGACCCTACTTTTTCTATTCAAGGTCAGTGGGACCCAATGAGAAGAAGAAAAAAAAACCCAAAACTGAATGGCAGCTCAGGGTTCGTTCACATCTGCGCCCAGGGCAGGAGACTGAAACCTCCCGGCATCTTACAAACGCATTCATTTGAATGGGTTTGAAAAGTGTCCGGCTGTGGGCGCCGGTGAGCGTTTTATGCTCTCCGCGGCGAAACTTTTTTTTTTTTTTTAAACTGGACACAGTGTTGGACGTGCAGTACTCTGTGTCCGGTTTTAAAATAAAACTGTTTCGCCACGGAGAGCATAAAACGCTCACAGCCGGACTCGGCATGACAGGTTTCCGTCTTCTGCATGCAGAAGACGGAAACCTGAGAAACCCAGGGTCAGCCAAGAATCAACACGATCCTGTGAATATAGTTTTATTTTTAAAAACTGCATTGAATAACGAGTGTGAATACATGCTAAAACTGCTGGGTACCTGCAAAATTGTACAGCCAGTAATAGTCAGTTGAAATCTGTGCCGGCATGTAGTTTGGCGTGGTTTTTGGGTTGGCATGGTCTTTGCAACGTCAGTCTTAAGGGTGCATTCACACTGAGTAAACGCTAGCTTATTTTGTAGAGTAAAATTACACTTGTAAATTTTGCTATCCCATTGACTTCAATGATATTTTACAAGCGTATTTTTACAGGCGTATTTTTTACTGGCGTATTTTTACACTTGTAAAAAAAATATCATTGAAGTCAATGGGATAGCAAAATTTACAAGTGTAATTTTACTCTACAAAATAAGCTAGCGTTTACTCAGTGTGAATGCACCCTTAGCCTGTAAGCTTCTCCACGTCTGTTATCCCATTGATGCTCTCTAGTGTACACATTAGCATAGTATACTGAGTAGTATCATGTGAGTTTACACAGTTATGTATATTCATATTTGAATTGCATATGGTTTCTGTTGTTAGTCTTACACCTGCTGACTTCCATCTGACCTACTTGAGAAAAACAAAAATAACGGAGTTGCTGGATCGGTTGTATGGTGGATTCTGACAGCACCAGTGGACCCCATTAACTATAATATGGGCAGACTGGTTTCTATCAGAGAGTTCAGCAGCCTGCCACAGAACAGCCCAGCATATGGTGCTATTTTGTCCAGCATTTTTGACAGCGGCTTTTAATGGGATCTATTAGGGTGCGTTTGCACAGTGTAGATTTTGTGGCACGCATTTCTGTGACTCTCATTCCCCCCCCGAGTGTGATTTGCATGTCCTTGCCACCAAAGCAACTCTATTCAGTTAAAGGGGTTTCCGAATCTTTTTAGGCTCCTGATCGGAGGTAACACTGGGCCACTCTGCGTCCTCACTTCTCTCTAGTTTTGATTGGTAGTTACCTCTGTTATGGGGCTGGCAAACTCTAGTAAAGCCATCTCTCACAGCTCCTGTAACTAGTTGTGAACATGAAGTAGGGAAGGAGCGACCTGGTTTCTAATTCCAATCACAGGACCTCGGATCAGAACCAGACTTGAAACCCCAAGGTACAGTCTAAAATCCCGGGAGGTTGTAAATCTAGCAAGTCTCCTTGGAGAACCACTTTAAATGGAACTGATTTTCGTCCCTGTAACTGAATGTGCCACATGTGAAGCCACTGATGTGGTTGTGTAGGGTGGAGTTGCACGAAGAGCCTTAGTCCTGAACCACAGGAGCTAGGGAATTGCTATTTAGGGATTTTCTGGTGTATTCCCTCAGATGGCTGTGAGGTGGGGCTAGAGTTTGGCAGCTATACTGTACTGTACACAGAAATGGTTAAGCTAATGTCTGGTTTCATTGTGTAGGCAACTGGTTTAACCTGAAAAGGCTGGCTCATTGCTTGAAAGCCTGCAAGGTTTTGCGAGATGCATGCCATGTAGATCAGTTTGCTGCGGGAAGTTACATTGGCTACTTGTGTTCTTTGTATCAGCTCCCTACAGGGGAAATGTTGTACCTATGGCAAGTATTGGATAGGCCTGGTCTGGAAAAATCATTGACCCAGAGAGGTAAGTGTCAAATTGAGGACCACCACTTATGATGTCCAGGGCTGTAGAGTCTGAGTTGGTGCCAGCTTTGGCTTGCCAACTACGGCTTCAAAATAAAATATTAAATTATATTTTATGTAATTATTGTATTGTTTAATTAGGTGTATAGTTTGTTGCATATTCACGTTCATTGGAGTTCCTTCACTGGCTTTGATGTTTGTGAATTGGGGTTTGGCCCACTGACCACACAGCCCTGAAGAAGTGTGTATACTCTGATGGGCCATATGGAATAGGGTTTGTCTTCTGGACCACCACCCCTTTGTGGCATCAGCTGGTTGCTGTGTTTTCAGTCACTGCGGTGACTGTGAACAAATGGGTGACCAAGTAACACTTGCTCATACTCCGCCTAGGGACTTATTCCCACGACCGTGTTTTGTCCGTTTTTCTGGTCTGATTCAAGAGAGAGGCATGAAAAGCAACATGGAGAGATCTGGTGCTGTGAATTTCCTAACAGCTGGATCACTACAGTACAGAGCTGACACAAAGCTGTGAGTTTGGTAAAGTAGCATTGGAGCTCACTTGGTCATAACCACTTAAGTACATGTGTTCAGCCTGGGATACATAGGCCACATACAGACAGTTTTATGGATGGAATGTGGTCGTCTGAATAAGTCCCAAGTGAATAAGAGACATTTTGCAGTGGCTTCCTGATTGTTAGGGGGGCTCTTGCTGGGGGACCCTACCTCTATAGCGTGCCTGCCATGGCTCATCCGTCTACGGCAGGTAATAGCCAGAATGTGAAGGTTGCACAAGTCACCGTGGTGTGCATTTAATCATAGGAAGTGTTCTCAAGTGACATGTTGCATTGTAAGCTATGAAGTATAGTGTGTGTGTGTGTATATATATATATATATATATATATATATATATATATGTGTGTGTGTGCTATATATTATGGTTTGAATGGCGCACGTGTCATGCAGCTTCACTGTTAAATATGGCGATCTTCATTCTGCTACTTCCAGCATTGCGATTGTATTTTTACATTTGCAGAAATCTGCTCTCCTTGCCGGCTTTGAACATAATACGCAGCAGATGAAAATGACTTTTCACATCTATGCAAATACATTAATGCGGCAAGAATGTCTGAATTTCAATGTATTCTCCATGAATATCAATATCTGTTTAGAGAAGCGCAGGAAGGAAAATAAAAAGCTCCGCCGTCTGTCTCCCACCCAGTTAACCTACTTTACTGCAGAAACCCGAATATTCTTGCACACGTCAGTGGATTTGCAGGCGATCGTCTTAGTTAGAAAATCCCAGGGGCAATTAGTTTTTATTGTTTAGGGGGGAATAAAGAAATATGGAAGAAAAGCCATTGTGCGCTTATTTAACCATCGGCATGCTGCGCTGCTGATTGTCATTGTCCCTTACACACAGAAGAATATTAGTCATTAGTCTGGATACAATAACATTTCTCTACATCGCTGGCTGGGTAACATAAATAAGATTCCTTTGCTGCTGATTAATAATGGTGCGATGTGGCGTTATCCTCCGCATCTTGTAACTGTGCCACCGCTAATCTCTGATAATTTCCTGGGTGATAAGTGGCTTCAATTCCGTCTGGTTACCTCTCTGTACAGTGCAGCTGCTGAATATCACTGTATCTAGACTGCAAGAAGAGTCCATAGGTCAACAGATATGTCTCGCTTATATAGTACGTGTTAGTACTTGCAGCAGAATACAAGAGTAGAACAGGGTGGAAGGAGAAGGGTGACATTCAAAAATCACTGCCTTAAAGGGATATCCCATCTCATAAAGTAATGCCATATTAGTAGGATAGGTAGTCTTGACATGTGCATCCCCTCGTCTATCCTGAGAATAAAGTGGCTGCAGCCCCTTTACTGTTTATCCATGCACAGCAGAACCCCTGGCCTGGAAACTGCAGCCAGTCCTATTCATTTATTATACCATCACAGTCAGGTGTATCATTGTGCAGACTCCCTTCATACTTATGACTGGCGAGGTCCCAGAGATTGGACCATCACTAACTGTAAAGTGAAGGTGTGTTCTAGTCATGAGGTTAAGTTGGAAACAATTGGTGGCAAAGAATAAAAGAAGCAATATATCTTGTTACGAATTCCCTGCTGCTCTCATTTTACTGCTTACTTGGTCCCTCGTGATCTCTACTTTCTGGTTTTGCCTTGACACACAACACACTGTTCAGGCAGTCAGTGGCTGGGGCAGGTCACCGCTTTGTAGAACCCTTTTTAATTTTGACTACTCCGCAGAAATAGGAACCCTGCACTATGCTGAGGAGGCCCAATAGGCCGAAACAGCGCTGTCCATACCTGGGAATCTGTTGCTTTTGGAATAGAAATACTAATTTGGCAATTAAATCCGCCTCATGACAGTAGACTTTTTAACTGAGTCATGCATGATGTTAAGGATGCTGCCCTCTAGAGGGCGGCATACAGAGTGCACTGTTCTCCTAATTACATCCTGGAGAATAGATTTGCATATTTTTTACCCAGAATCCCTAGCAGAGCAAGATTGACTTGTAAGTCTCCGTACTGCCTATGTAGGCACACACTCTCCCTGATGTACGATTATCCCCTGACCCTACTCCACAGAAGTATAGGCCCCCCCCCTACCATTGAAAAGCAACTATTCCCCTCACCCCACCCCTCACTATAGCTTATCCCCATTTATAGGTGTTCTCCAGGGAGTGTTTTAATATTTCTTCTATGGTTGTCTTTCCAGACTACTTCTTAGACCCCGGTCACATGGCCAGAACTAACATCTGACCCTTAGTTCTCTTTGACTTCTCCCTAATCTCTTGGGTTCACTGTTACCTGTACAATGGAGGTACGCTTCACAAAAAAATAAAATTATAATCTGTACTATGGGGTCAACCTGTCCCCATAGTACAGATCCAGTGAACCCTGTAGAGGGGGTGGAACTGGAAAGACTCCAGTGCTGTTTCCTATTATGGGACCCAAGCATGTGATTCACAAATAGAACTACGGAGAAAGTACTGAGTTATTGAGACACTCCCTGGAGCACCCGTTAAAGTGCAGACATTGGTCAGTGTCTTGGGGTTCAAACTTGTTTGCATATCATTGATGGTAGTAATGTATGCCATGCCGCTCATAATATTGACCAGTTGTGTTTTTCATTGAACCTCATGGTGTGACTTTTCTTTTGTTTTTTCTAGAAACTTGTTCACCAGGCAAGATGGACAGCAACAGCTTCATCCAGTTTGATGTGCCGGAGTACAGTAGTACAGTCCTAAACCAGCTCAATGAGCTTCGTATGCAGGGAAAGTTGTGCGACATAATCGTCCACATTCAAGGTCAGCCTTTCCGCGCACACAAGGCAGTCCTTGCCGCCAGCTCTCCTTATTTCCGTGACCATTCAGCGCTAAGTACCATGAGTGGCCTAACGATATCGGTTATCAAAAACCCCAATGTTTTTGAACAATTACTGTCATTTTGCTACACTGGAAGAATGTCCGTACAGCTAAAGGATGTTGTGAGCTTCCTAACTGCAGCCAGCTTTCTCCAAATGCAATGTGTCATCGACAAGTGCACCCAGATCCTAGAGAGCATCCACTCAAAAATTAGTGTGGTAGGAGTAGGTGGAGAAGACGGTCAAAGTAACCATAATGGTATCAAGGATGATAGTTACTTTGCAAACCCAGTGGACATATCTCCTCCCTATAGTGGGCATGTGAGACAGTCGATTGTAAGTAATGACCTAAAAATGGAAGGCATGGCCAACAAAAGTCTAAGGAACCGTCCTCAAGAAGAGGGGCAGTCGGACAGAGGCAGCAGCGGCAGCATTTCAGAACACGAAATTCAGATAGAAGGAGAACCTGAACATGCCGACATAGTAAGAGAGAATCAAATAACGGAAGTTAAAGTGAAAACCGAGAAGTCGGATCGGCCAAGTTGCTCTGACAGCTCCTCGCTTGGTGATGACGGCTACCACACTGAAATGGTTGATGGAGAGCAAGTGGTGACATTGAATGTAGGTTCCTACGGGTCTGTATTGCAACATGCATATTCCTATTCACAAGCTGCTTCCCAAACTACCAACATATCCGAGCCCTATGGTAGCGTGAGCAACTCTAGTCCTTCCAGATCCATGTTGAGCTGCTATCGAGGTGGCCGTGTACGCCCAAAGCGAGCATCGCAGATAACCAGCGAGGTGCAAAATGTCATCCAAAGTCCTGAAAATGAAACGGTTGTGAGCACACCAGCTTACGAGAACAGCCCACGCGAGAGGTCAACTCGAGGCTACTGGCATCCATACAATGAGAGACTCATCTGCATCTACTGTGGCAAGACTTTCAACCAAAAGGGGAGTCTTGATCGTCACATGCGTCTTCATATGGGCATCACCCCTTTTGTATGCAAGTTTTGTGGCAAGAAATACACGCGCAAAGACCAACTGGAGTACCACATACGAGGGCATACGGATGACAAGCCTTTCCGGTGTGAAGTTTGTGGCAAGTGCTTCCCCTTCCAAGGCACGCTCAATCAACATTTACGGAAAAACCACCCAGGGGTGGCAGAGGTGAGGAACCGGATCGAGTCGCCCGAGAGAACAGAAGCTTTCGTAGACCAAAGTGATGTTTCAGTACCAGAAGTGAACATGGACTCGAGTATTGAGATTCACGCAGTCACTACCACACCTGAATAACTACATGCCACCGCACACTGTACAAAGCACACAACGTTAACTAATGCCTATTTTTACTACTTTACTGCTTATTTGGTAATCTCTTTAGTACAGCGAACGCTACTCTTAACCCATTTGTCCTTTTGGAATGCTTCTTGGTAATACAGAGACTTTATAAGATACTTGGGTGATACACTAAATGTATGTGTTTTACATTGGGATTTTTTTTTTTTCTTTTTGCTTTTGTAAGGAGACAGGGTACATTTGCACTCCTGAAGAAGCATATTGTTAGAGACAAAAAGTGAGGGTTTTTTTTTTTCCTTTGTGAATTCTATTTTATCGTAATGAAAATGTTTATTAAGAAATTCTATATCTGTAAGGGTTTTTTTTTTGTTTGTTTGTTTTTTTCCGAATGGCTGCATTGCAAGGTTGTATTGGAAAACTTGGGGTCTTGTCTCATAGGAACAATGCAACTTACTGAAATCTACTGTAATGTTTTTGGTTTTTTTTTTCTTCATTTCAGTAAATTTGTAAACCTCCCAAGAGACAGTTCATATCTCAAGAAAGTTCACCTTTGCCATGAACTGCTTTACTTTAGACCAGGGGTAGGGAACGTATGGCTCTCCAGCTGTTGCAAAACTACAACTCCCAGCATGCATACTGGCTCTGCTGTTCTGGGAACTCCCATGGAAGTGAATGGAGCATGCTGGGAGTTGCAGTTTCACAGCAGCTGGAGAGCCAAAGGTTCCCTACCCCTGCTTTAGACTGATGTGGAGGCTCACATGATCAGAGGGTCTACAGCAAATTGTGATGGTTCAGCACATCAACTTCTTTTGTGTTTTCTCCTTATCAATTTCCACAGTTCTAAAGAACAGGTAGCTAGTGTGTCTAGAAACTTGCAAAAGATTTTTATTTTTTTTATTTTTTTTTTGACGATCATTATTTGGCTACTGAGTGACTCCTAATGTCTTCAGTAATTTGTCCACCATGTACTGTAGAGCTTTTTATACTTGCCTTATACCTGAATCACATCTTAGAGCCACTCAATCTTCAAAAAGTTGTTGTTTGGGTTGTCTCTAAGTGCTAATGACACATACTCGTAGTTATATAATATGAAAGAAATAGTGAAAAGAAATCCATACGCAAAACACCAGGGTTTGTTTGGTGGTTTTTTTTTTTTTCTTTAATAACAAAAGGCTCACAATGGGTTAAAAAAAAAATCTTCTCTTTATTGTCCTTTGCTGACCTCTATTTTCTGGTTCCTCTTGAGTTGTAGCCCAGCAAGTCCTGACAGTGACAGGTTATCACTAAGGTCATTGATCAGCTGATGGCTCAGTTTCTGTATGTCTTGGGGAACCAGGAACTAGAAACTGGGAATAGTAAGTACCTCTACTTGTATTATTATTTTTTTTATACCCATTCTTAGCCCTTGTTCACGTCAGCGTTTGGATTCCGTCCAGGGGAGTCCGCATGGGGACCCTCCGAATAGAATACAAACACAATTGCAAGCGCTTTGCTGTTAAAGCACACGGACCACATAGACTATAATGGAGTCCGTGTGCTGGCTGCGCGCTGCCCGCATGAATCATGCGGACAGGAAAGTAGATAGTTGAACTTCCCTGTTCGCAAGATCCCTGTGGAAATATCGGGGCAAGCACATGGACCCCATTATAATATATGGGGTCCATGTGCATTTACTGCACCAGTGCTTGCACTTGCGTCTGGTATTCCATACGGGAGGGTCCCCATGCGGACTCCTCTGGACGGAATCCAAACACTGATGTGAACGAGGGCTTAGTCTTAGGAATATTATTCTTTTCTTTTAACTTTTCAATCATATATATATATATATATATATATATATATATATATATATATATATATATATGCGCTAAGGCTGGCCAATTTTTCTATTCATTTTTTTTCCTCCCTCTTCAAGCTAATGATGCACTTTAAAAAAAAAAAAAAAAAGTTTTTAAGAAATGAAAAAAAAATAAAAAAAATCGGTGATCTGATGCTGGCCTTCTTATTTAACCATCCAACAATTGACTACAATGAAAAAACTGTTGGTCATAGCTGGCCATGGGAATAGAAAGCCTGCATGGAAAATATCAGATTTGGTTGGACTTTCAGCCATTATAGGATTTTGAAAGGAAAAAAGTGCTTCTTTGAAATAACAAGTGAATAGATTTGATTTGATTGACCAGTCCTAATATATTCTATTAATATAGCATGCTTGCTATTATTATTATTATTTTTTTTTTACTCCACATAATGTACATGCCAAACTTGTAGAGAAGTTGCTGAAACTGTTGTTTCATTTCCTGCAGTCGTAGCTGGAATTTTTGGTGCTTTTTTTTTTTTCTTTTATTTTTTATTCTTTATGTTCCATTTTTTTACTTGTTTCAAATGAAGCAGTACTGTATACATTTCTTCTCACAAACTTTTTTTTTTTTTTTTTTTTTTTGCCTAAACCAAGCATAAGAAACTATAAGGGACATTGTGTTTGTGTGAACAATACCTCTTCTGGTTTTTTTTTTTTTGTTTTTTTCTATATACTTTAATAGAAGACTCTTACACTTTGAGGATAAATATGGATATACGAATTTGCTTTGCCAGTGGTAGTGTTTTTGAGTTGTGTCCCATTTTATACCCCAGGGGGCATCTATAAAATTATAAGCAAAAAAAAAATCTAAATACAGGTAGATGCTAGCTATGCATTATATAGTTACTCTCCAAAAACTGCCAGACTCCCACACTTTTTTTTTATTTTAATAACCCCCCATCCTATTTGGATGACATTATTCTGGATTTGTGTCCATCAAACAGCTTTAAAATGACCTTGTAACACTAGAATTTCAATTCTTATGGATTGAACCACTAATTCAGAGACTAAATTTATCTTTATCACATACATTAAAAAAGGCTAAAACACTGATTTTTATCACTAACCTTAAAAAAACTAAGGCTATATTTCAGAATGTTGGACCTTTATATACAAGTACCTTATTTTATAGTCGGAAGTAAACTATAATCCCATAAATATTGTATCCCTTGACAAGGTGGCTGCCCCGTACACTGTAGAAAACCTATTCCTTTTATGGTCGTTACAGGTGATGACATCACAAACGCGTGCAAACTTAAGACACTAGTGACTCCTTTTTATTGATGGTATTCTGTACTGTTCCTTTTTATTTTTTTAATTTGTTAACACTCTTGTTGCAGACCTCTACACTTGTAGGTACTCCTCATGAACACGTCTTGGTGGTGCTGTTAGACATATGTATATTTTTTACAATTGTGACAACTGCTGATATAAAAAAAATTCCTTTACATCCAGATAAACCTCATATAGCCATTAACATGTTACTGTAAGAAATTGAATTTATTTTTTTTTTAATTTTTGCATTCAGATTTATATACAGGTGCCATAAAATTTCTCTTTATTCCACACCCTCATTTTCTTCAGTGATATACAGGGAGATGACATGGGGTGGCTTAGACTGGATTAGAGTAGATCAGCAGCAAGTGGATGCCGTCGAAGCGGCTTGCATACCCAAGCAGCTTTATGTAAAGCCTTTATAGCTGAAGACTGACTTTTCAGGAAGATTTTAATTTTTTTTTGTTACTGCTTGGCCTTTTTGTATAGTTGGCTTCAGTATTATCACAATTTTCAAGCCATAACACAGTACTGTATTTTTTTTATTTTATTTCAAGATACATTTACCACATTTTCAGTTGCATGTTTTCAATGAACAAGAATATTTTTTTATTCTTTTAACACCTACTTTCCCATTCTTGCTTTGCTGTTGTGTATTTGCCATATTTGACAGGGTTTTGTACACCTGGTCTTTCTTGAGTGTGAATATGCTCCCCCCCCCCCATGGCAGTTCTTTGCGTCAGCCCTCGCACGTGAAGTTATCACGTGATCTTGATCCAACTTTTTGAATTTTCTCTTTTAAGCTTACATTTTGCTAACCTTTTACACAGTCTGAATTCACTTTTGGCTGCATTGTATAGTAACTATTGATATCGATACGCTTATGTTTTATTTGCAAATTTACAATATTGTGCCTTGCCACATTAAAAAACAAAACAAAACAGAATATTTCTTCTATATTCTGTTGAGCTAATATTTAGTGGAGGCATTTTTTTTTTTTGTGTAATTTACATTATGGTTTCTAGCGAACCAATAGAATGTATTTAGATGAACATTGAATTCACCAACAAAAGATTTTCCTCGAAGAAAGGGGCATGCGTTTAATTTTTTTTAACACTTCATTTTCCAGTGTTTGAACAGATAAACCTCTTGCTACACAAATCATTTCTGTACAGTGTTAAGTCCTGGTACAGTACTGTTACACAACTACTTTACAATAACCACACACTTAGGTGAATTTTTTTTATTTAGCAGTTTTTTCAGCGGGGCAGTTGATGTTCGCCGCTTATCTACTACTTTATAGACTTGTGTCCATTGAGAGAAATGTGAAAATGGTGATTTTATTTTTTTTTCTTCTCTACTCCTTTAGAAATGTTAAACCTGTAATGACAGACTGTGAAATCAGACATTTTATACTCTTATACTATATATAGTTTGTGATTTTAAAATGGTTTCTAGTTTTCTTAAGCAATTCAATATTCTACATCTTATTACATCTGTGTATATAGGTATACTTTGAAGAATTGTTTTTTTTTTTGTAAATACACTATCCAAGTTTGAACCTCTGGTCGCAGCACTCTTCTGGGCTGTATAAGGCCTCCGTTGGACTCTACACGTTTGTGTGCAGCAGCCACAGCGACAAAACCTCTGTACCACATGACTAAACTTGAGCCTGCTATTTAACGTAAGCCAAACCTCCAAATCTGTCTCAAGAGAAAAAAAAAACTTTATGGTGTGGCTTTTTTTTTTTATATGCAGGCAAAAAAAAAAAAAAAAAGATTTTAAAAAAAATATATAAATATATAATCCAAGGGCTGGGGGATAGAGCTATATCACACAAGCTTTACTTAAAAACATATTTAATTTTTTTCTTTAATTTTTATAAATATATATTGACTGTGATATAGTTAGTGTCATTTTAAAGGTTTTTTTTTTTTTTTTTTTTTTAAATTTCTCAAATAATAAAAAAAAAACCCAACGGAAAGGGACTCAAATATGCAACCCCTAATCTATTTTCTAAGGGAACCTCACCCTTTTATGGTGCTCTTTTGACTGGTCAGGATTATTTATTAAATTTTATATATAAGAATAAAAAGTATTTGGAGATTTTACTTGTTGTAAATTCTTTATATAATGTCAGTTGATAAAAACCATATATTTCATATTACTCAGTGACTGAGCATATGTTCAGTGTCAAGTCATTCAGAATGTTTGAGCATTTTCTCACCTAGAAGCTGCTGGGGTGTTGAAGGAATTTTTATTTTTCTTGTGGGGTTTAATAGGACCTCCTCTTTAATTCCATGTCCTTGCTATCCACTTTAACTCTAAAGCCCCATGTTGCAGAAACGCAGCTGATTTTGTTGTGGTTTTTTTGAGTCAAACCCACGAGTAGATTAAGTAAAAGATAGAAATATAAGAGCATTTGTAGCCATTCTTGGCTTTGGCTCAAAAAGCCGCAACAAAAACTGCAACAAAAAAAAAAAGCTGCATTTATGCAACGTGGTGCCTCAGCCTAAAGCAGAACATAATCTTACATCCTGGTAGAAGTGATACCTACATTACATTATATTATACATTTCTACAAATTAAGGGTTGCCAAACATCAGTTCTGTTTTTACGGTCAACAATATTTTTATTTACTTTTTATTTTTGCAAAATTTAAAATAAAAAGCTTTAGACTGAGATCACAAGGGAATGTTCCACGTGTCTAATAGTGTAATCTGAAAATGTTTTGGTTATTTTTTAAGACCATTTGAAGTTACAAAAATTTTCTGTGGGTTGAGTATTTTGATGCACACTGATATCTACTCTATGGAATGATATGCCAAATTGAGTGTGTACTGAAACCAGCCAGAGATTTATTTTATTTTTTTAATTTTTGTTTTTAATTTTTTTTTAATTTAAATTTAACCCTTACTCAGACATTTGCAGTACTTGATGTTGGATGCATTACGAGTAACATGGTTGTGTACTTGACTAGGCTTCCAATATTTATTTGTACCAGTTTTTACAATATTGAATGTTTTTGGGAGGTAATCTGATTGAATAAGTAAATCGGGGACAGAAATGTTGCATGGAGTCCAGCAGTACAGTAGAAATGTACAGATGGGTTTGTTCCTAAACCTGTATGTTAAATTTATTACCATTGGTTTGGAGAGTAATACAAGAAGGGTTGTTTTTTGGTTTTCTCTGAATAGAACATATGGGGTAAACCGGATGTATAAAAACCATCCTATACCCCAACCCAACAAGGTCAGTCAATGCTCCAATACTCTGAATGACTTCCGTATTATGAACGTCGCCTCGTCGGTGATCGTGCTGGCGCGGTTGGCGTTTACTTTTGCAATATAAACCAGTAACCTCACAACTCCACACTTCTGTATGAAGTAACTCAAGCTAGCTATGGATAAAAATATGCTGTAACAACTAATAACTTGCCATTAAGGATTATTTTATAGCATGAATTTTAAGAAAATATTTATTCAAATGATATTTTACTCTTGTATTGTTTTAAATTTTTTTTTTTTTTTTTTTTAGATTTTGTGATATGACTTTCAGTGCTGCTTAATTTTGGTCAGATGAAATATGGCTTGTAAAACTGCATTTTTTAATGGTATAAATAAAGTCAATGGGGATTGCTGTTTGTTTGTAAATAAAAATGCTGCTAAAGCAAAAAAAAAAAAAAAAAATCTGATTGGGCTGTTTTTGACAACCACCACGTTGACTGATTTTCTTATTATGATAGGTTTGGCCTACTTAGCCTGATGCTTATGATCAGATTTATAATGCTCACCTATCAATTTCAGTGGTATCAGAAAATACATTTTGTTTATAAGGTAAAGGGGTGACAAAAGAGGTAGAAGGGGCGGCATCAGTGGTAACATTGCTTATACAATGGTCAGACAATTTTGTAAAAGAGGTGACTGTCATTACACAAACATAAAACTGTATGAGCTGTCACCAGCCGTGTCCTTCTACGTGCAGATGGATCCTGAGCATATGAAGTTAGCCTGAAACGGAATTTTGTCATGTGGGAGCTAGAACAGAGGAGGGTTTGTTTTAGGGATTCTAACTGCGGAAGGGTTTACATTAGGAATTGCGATAGGCCTGTCTGACAAGATTTCTATAGTTTGTGCTTGAAGCTGTAGAAATTGGAAGTTAATCTGATTGTCCTGGATAGAGCATTCGAGAGAAGTGGTGCAACTCTGGAGAAGTCATGTATACAAGCGTGGGAGATTCTGATACTAGAAGATGTAACTCTTAGGTCATTGAGTGAACAGAAAGCACGGGTTGGGCGATACACAGAGACGAGGGAAAAAATGTAGGAGATGCAGCATTATAGGGAGCCTTGTGGATGAGAGTAATAACTTTATATTTTATTCTATAATGAATAGGCAGCCAATGTAGTGACTGACATAGACCAGAGGCATCGCTGTAGCGTCTAGACTGATAGATGAGCCTGGCCGCTGCATTCAGAATAGGTTGTAGAGGGGAGAGTTTAGTAAAGGGAAGACCATGGTGGTCCATTATTGTATGCCTGTTGTACACTGGCATGTGCTATATGTTTTTTCTTTGGTATATGGATATTGAAAAATTAATTGATCCTAAGAAAGCTGCTTAAGGTATTTGAGGTTTATAATGCTACGTTTTATATTTTGTACAGCTGAGGGAGTAGAAATAAAACATAACTTTTATTTTTTAATATATTAAAATTGTGCCCATTATAGCATAAAATATTCCAGTAGGGAGATTCACTAACCAGAAAAGAGATTAGGTAGATATGGCTTCTATCTCTTAGATACTCTCCCCTTTGTCTTTCTAATTGGCAGGAAAAAATAGGTAAGTATTCCATTTGTTCAGCAGGACTTTGAGGAGCAAGAGTTAATATACAGCATTAGCTCCCAACAGTGCTCAGAGGTCTGACCAGGTAATGATATAGCCAGTATTTAAATGGTTAAGCAGCAGTCCTATCTATCCTCTGGTTCAATTTAGATGTATTGTAAGTCCCTGAACTATTATGTGGAGAGAAAACTATTTCCTAATACCCTCTATACGTATTTCATTAGCTGATACTCTAGCTCATCAGGAGGTTTTTCTAAGGAAAGATGAAAGCTGCATTGAAAACTGTACTTCCCACGTCCTTGGTGGTAGGACGTGGTATTAGGTTAGATTGCAGTAATACATTGAAAGCATAGGGAAAAAAGCCTCCCATTGATTTCAATGGGGAGTGCACGTATTCCGGCTCCCATTTGAGTCAATGGGAGCTGCTTTTTACATGCTCATTTTGAACGTGTTTCTACGATCAGAATGAGCGCAGCGTTACATCGTGTGAAGGCTCCCTAAGGCTGCGTTCCCATGGAGTAACGCGCCGTTCATTCTGACACGTAAACACGTGTCAGAGTGAGGCGCTTCAAAACAAATCCCATTGACTTCAGTGGGTGCCTATTGCTTTAAATGTGATATGCGTGTATCACATTGAAAGCAATAGGTAAAAAAGCCTCCCATTGAAGTCAATGGGATCTGTTTTGAAGCGCCTAACTCTGACACGTGTTTACGTGTCAGAATGAGCGGCACGTTACTCCGTGGGAATGGAGCCTTAGACAGCTTCCCGATAGCTCAATGAGCGCTGTATACACTGCTATGGGTGCCACCATGATGCAGCTGCCCTCTGACCCAGCAGTCATGTCATCCACCCGGATCAGAGCCTGTTAGGGCTGCTGGGTCTTACAGGACCCAGATCAGCTGTATACTTACGGGCAGGAGGCTGTATTCCTCCTGCAATTGGGGCTAAATGTACCAGTTACAGAAAAAAAAAATCAGCCTCCCCCACAAAAAGAAAATAAAAACACTGGTCATATGTCCCCAAAGGTCTATTATGACCTTAGGGTGGCACAATGTAAAATAAATACTGTATATACTCGAATATAAGCTGTTTTTTTTTTTTTTTTTTTTGTTTTTTTTTCAGCACAGTTTTTGTGCTGAAAAAGTCCCCCTCAACTTATACTCGAGTCAAGCATAAAAAAAAATAAAAAAATTATTTGGGAGGGGGGGGTCTATGACCAGCTGCAATAGTAATGTATAGAATCTCCCATAAAATAGTGAAAAAAAGAAGCTTAAAAAAAATATATAATAAAAAAAATAAAGTAAATGTTCTAAATCGCTCCTTTCCCTAGAGTACATATAAAAGTAGAAAACACATACACATTAGGTATCCCTGTGTCTGAAAGTGCCCGGTCTATTGAATATTGGGTCTGCAGTGCTCTTGTTCTGTCGGAAAGGGGTTAATAGGAGCACTGCAGATACCCTATATTCAGCCAGGCTGAATTCCAAGTGTGGGGAGGGGGCAGACAGACAACCAAAACACCCCCTCCCCTTCCCCAGCACCCAGCAACTACTGCACCCAAAAACTCCGACCATTTTAATTTTTGAAATTTTCCAGAAGCTGTTGCATTTCCCCCTCTCGGCTTATACTCGAGTCAATAAGTTTTTCGAGTTTTTTGTTGTTGTAAAATTAGGTGCCTCGGCTTATATTCGGGTCGGCTTATACTCGAGTATATACGGTAAATTTTTTTAAAAATTAATAACATACATCAACAACACACCCTTGTTAAAGGTAATAGACCCACCCTTGACGATGCCATACAAAATAAAAATTACTGTAACGGAGAGTAAATACTATTTTTATAAAGGTTTTTTTTAGTAGCATTTTGTGTTATTAAATTATATGAAGTGAAAACATACGAGTTCCCTTCTCCTTGGTTAATATTTCCCTACATAGAGATATATATGCAATAATTAAAACCTAAAAATAAAGCCCTTTGTGTCGCAGAAAGAAGATGCAGAAATTAGTTGAATGATGAAAATGTTACAGCCTTAAAATCTGCACATAAAACTCCCCCCTGAAAATGTGTCTGTTCCTGAACCAGAAATTGGCCCGGTACTGAAGTGGTTAAGGATCAGCCATAAATATCTGACAGTTTGGTGGCTCCTATACCAGTTTGTTGTATGGACATGCTTTAGTTCAGTATCCACGTGCACACTCGGGCAGGCAGTGTATGTGAACTGAATGGAGTCTTGGCAGATATGTCACCCGTCAGCTGTCTTGTGTATGGTCAGCTCTAACCGCTGTCTTACAGATCCAGGACAATCCCTTTTTTATGCCGTATCTCCCATAGCCATAATCTCCAACCTGTGACTCTCCTGCTGTGGTAAACCTACATGTCATGGCGTGCTAGGAATTGTAGCTTTCCACCAAATTAACATATGGAGACAACGGCCCTATAGCAATAATACTTTACCTCAAACTGTAAAAGGGTGTAACAGAAGAAAATGTGGAACAGGAGGTAGCCATATGTTTACTCTGAGGTCTTACCTTTATTCCAAGTATCCACCTCAGTGTTGGCATACTGGAAGTTTACATAATTGTTTCTTGGAAGACAGGCGTAACCTAATAAAACAACCGGGAGGATTCCATGAATTGAAGTATCTGCTGCGGGGGTGTGACAATATCTGGCACAGGTAAGACATCCGTTCATCATTGTCCTCAGATGCCAGGTGAGTTATTTACTGGGTGCTTACAGTAAGCTCAGTTGATAGTGATGAGAACAAGTGGCATATTCACTATTTAAGGGATTTGGTTAGGTGGCATCACACGCTGCGACTAAAACCCACAGAGCAAAATGATAAGCAATGTGGGTTGTTGAACTGGCAGCCTGTAAATTATGGTGGAGGAATCGCCTATGGCTTTCATCCCTTATAAGTTATGGAGGCTGCCAGTGAGCTGTAGGAAAACGCCCAATAACCAGCTGGTTATGGCATTGCAATGTGCAGGAAGGTTCAGCAAAAGTTTCCATACCATGTTATCTTGTGTCGCCCTGGGCTAAGAGGGTGTGGGATTTTTTGTGTCTGGGACAAGCAGTCTTATTGAATAAGGTTACTACCAGTCCATAAGGACATCTTGGTGGTTTAGTGTTCCAAAACCACCTAACAGGTTAAAGGGGTTGTCCCATCACAAGGATCCTATCTATACTGCTTGTTAATGTGGATGTAAGACTTTTCCTAAATACACTGCTTCAGCAAAACTGCTTTGTTTGTCCACTATCTTACTTTTATTCAATTCTTTGTGGCCACAGCCCTGACTTAGCTGCTCATGAGTCAAGTGATGTATCTGCTGCTCTCAGGGGGGAGGGAGGAGGGGCTAAGTGCAGGGAGCGAGCCCGTGTATCTAGCTATTCCTGTGTCTACACCATGTGACCTAGCTCCCTGTTAGCAGATAGGGGAGAGGAGATGCTTTCATTTCTTCTGTTCTCCCAGTTATCAGGCTAGCTAATTCAATTGTGTTCATTATGGCAGAGCCAGGCAGTCTCTGTATGTAACACAGAATGGAGTTGCTGCTGCCTGTACTTCATAGTCCAATATGGGTGGGCGGGGCTACATGTGAATTTGGGGGCGGAGCTAAGTGGCAGGTTGCATGTGAAATCCCACCCACCAAATGATGCAAGAAACCAGGAAGAAAGAAGATTATACAGCAGTAAAGACTGATGAGTATGTGAGGTGGGAATACCCCTTTAAATTTAAGAGCCAGAGTATAAAGGGCAAGTAGTATGCAAATCTTTACCTTTAAGCAATAGTTTAATACACAGTAATGTAACTGTCTAATAACTAAGTGTATATATTGGTACATACAATTTCCTACATGCGGGTTGGGGGGTCATCAAGATTGACATATTGTTCACCAACACATTGAACATTTTTTGTTGCAAATGACATGTAAAAAGTTACAACTAATTTTGTAGATTCTTCATTGTTTTTTACTTTTTTGGTGCAGATTTTGTTTTTGTGGGCTTTTTTTTTTGTTTGTTAGTTTGGAGCCAAAGCCAGGAGTGAATTCAGCAGGAAGGAAAAGTATCCTTCCTGTAGATTTCCCATTCCTTAGTCCATTCCTGGCTCTGCTGGACCAAAACCAGCAACAGCGGGGCACAGACATTAAAGGGATTTTCAAGACATGGTGGGAAATGAAGAGGAATACCTCTTCATTTTAAATCACTGTTCTGGCTGCGGGATATCTGCGATGGGATACAAATATAGGGTATCGGAAGTCTCAAGACACAGAATCCACTGCAAAATCGTGAAAGTTGCTTAAATGCACCCCAAATGCATGGCAAATTCCTCCTTATGACTTTCCCTTAGCAGCGATCACCTCTTTTGAGCGCTTGAAACGCAGAGGTTGATGGACCTGGGGGTTCTGGCCTTGTCATAACCCCTGGGTCGTTTCTTCCCCCCATCTCACAGGTAGTCAATTACCTTTGGTTTACATAGACATCAATGTTAAAAGAAACAAAAAAAAAACCATAATCTGAATAGTTCTTAACTGTGAGATCTCTAAAGAAGGGAGGGGCAGAGCGTTTCTTCCAATCACGTGACCCGGCGGTCATGACAAGGGCAAAACCCCTGGGATTGGCCGTCAATATTTTTATTCTGAAAAAGTACTTTTATGACTGTGTGGTTTTTTGTTTTTTTATACAGTGGTCTTAATCTTCTGTGCTATGCTGGCACCAAAAACCTCTGAATAATTAAGACATATGCCAGAAACTGGACCCTACCCCAAAAGTTCTGTAAGTATACTTGAATATGTCAGGCCATTCCTGCAGGCCTACCAGTTTAGAAAGTGGCATGGGCGGAAAGAGAATGAAAAAGGCGTTCTGTTTTGGCACAAATTCGCCAAGCACCAAACCTGCTTTTTCCCACGCGAATTCAGTTTAATAGATATAATAGATGCGCCTCAGAGTTTTCAGCCTAAGACAATGTTTGGAAATCCTTTAGTTTGAGTAGAGCTCAGTGTCAGGTTGCAGCAGTGAAAGGCTAGAAAAATATTATACCAGCGTGTTCAAACATCTAAGAAGATGAATGGACGGCACGAAGACTTGCTGAAACCTGCACACGTCTTCTTTCACTAATGTCTAATCCTCCTGATACAGTTTGGGTAAGAATGTGGACAATAGCCTTGCGGGATCTACTTGGTTAACAAAAATGTGTGTTTTCTAATTTGTCTCCACAGCGTCTTTTATGTTATTGGAGCAAGACTAAGTACAGTTTAACAACCTTCAATACAGAGGCCAAAGGTAACGCCTAACAAAACCACGGTAAACCAATAATATCTGCATGTGAACAGATACTGAGCGCTGCTGCCAGATTAGATAGCAGAGGTCATGTGTACAATAGCACAATTGCCCAACCATCCTGATACATTTTGGCACTGTACTTTTATAACCTCAAATTGCCGCAACATATTTGTGTCCCTAAGTTTTATTGAATAACATGGTTGTCTACGACTTGCGTTTTTTGACAACCTATCCATAGGTGATCGGTGGGCTCTGACACCCAGTACCCCAACTGATCAGCAGGTTGAAGAGGCAGCAATGTTTGGGTGAGTGCTATGGCCTCCCTACTGCATACTAAACATGATGCCATAGATATTGTAGGCGTTGTGCTTGATATTGCAGCTCAAAACCCATTTAATTGAATGGGACAGAGCCCCTGCTGTACCATATTGCTGATGTTATTGGCACAGGGAAGAAGCCATTGGGGATCTTTAAACAGCTGATCTGTAGGGATCCTGGGTGCTAGATCCCCACCAATCGCATATTTATAGGTCCTCCATATGCAAGTTCTGGAAGCCCCTTAAATAGAGGGATGGTTGTTTCACATAGTGGCTCCCATCATGTCTGTTCATTTAATGGTCAGCATTCAGTTCCTCATTTCACCTATGGTGGCGCTGCAGGATTATTGACCACTTGCTCATGGGCTTCTGCTTCCAAGATTGTAGTTGATTGCTGGGTGATTCAGTAGGAAATCGCCCCTGTGATCAGCTACTTTTCGGGGAATCATTTCCTAAATGAGATAGTAAAAGTGATGTGAACTATAAGCAGAGATACAGAACAGAGATAATAAGGACATAAACCTTTTACTTACCTAGAGATAAGTCTCCTCAGACTCTTCTCTGGTGCTCCTGGCACCTGCACAGTTGTTCAGTGAAGTGAGGACATACACACCGGCTTTACAGCACAAGTACCGGATGTACAGGGCATGCTCACTGAAGCTGCAATGTACTTCTCTGGCTTTAGCTGAGGCCGCTGCGAGGAGTACAGCACACAGGGAGTATAAAGATATTTTATTGTGAGCACTGATAGCTTTATAACAGGGCAAAGTAAGACACTAAACCCCGGACAGATTCCCTTTAATGTAGCCTTAGGTATTACACTATTTATAGGGTTAGTCCAGAAAAACAAAATGATGACTTAGTCTGAGTTCACATCTACTGGAGACTCCGTCACAGAGACCACTGAAAATCAGTGGAGAAAAAGTTCTGCACATAGGACTTTTTTCTCTGTCAATTTCAGTTGCAAAATGTGGACACCTCAGTGAGAACCCAACATCACGGTCAATGGGTTCAGCCAGACTCTGTGTATAATCACTGTTTTAGCGGTCCAGTTCTCCGTAATTCGAGTCTTCCAATAGAGAACCTGGTGCTAGTGTGATCCTAGTGTACTTGACCAACAGCCTGTCATTACAAGGCAGCATATGCACACTCACCGATACCCCTGGCATCAGCTCTGTAGCTGCCCGGGTCATGCTGGCCATTACTTCCTTGTGTCTCTCAACACATTAAATGCTTGGAGATGCCCAATCTTTGGCCGACATGACGCGATAATCGGGCTTTCTATGTGACTCCAGGAGGCAATGACCATTGGAAACTAGACAAGGTCTTAGCCGGTGTGGTTGGGGATCAGTGAATGTAAATCTGTAAATAGACTGCCACTTTTTATTTTCTTTCCCCCGTAAGGTTTTGATTTGCTGGACATACTGTCAGGAGGGGTTCAGTTAAGAAAACTCATAATGTGTACCCTATTAGAAAATGGAGGACTTGTCCTTTCCTGTACTATATGGATAACCCACTGATTTAAATGGCCACTATGTAATGCTTTATTTCTCCTGTGGGGGCACTGCAGAGAAACTGCACCCTTACTACCAGAACCCCTGCAACTATATTTACTGTAGATTTAACCAAAGAACTGACCTATATGCTTGTTTAAGGCCATCGTATATTTTTTTTTGTCTCCTGGAAATAATTTTTGGAATCTTTTCGACAGTACAAATGTTAGCCAGAATCTTTTTTTGCCACTTTGCTCTCTAATAAAGTGATTATTAGTATTTCCCTGGACGGCCTATGATGTCTACCACAATGAAGGCCGTATCACTATGAAGCTCTCTTTAGTGGACTGAGCTGACTTTTCTGAGAAATGGCCATAAACCTCTACCGCACTTGTTAAATATTAATAGGTCACAGCTTCGAAGTTCAGTTTGAGGACTGACAAAATAGATCAGGGGTAGGAATTTCTCTCCAACCAGATGCTGCCTGGACCAATATTGAACTTGGATTTTTTCCTAGCCCCCTCACTGTGGCAGGTGGCCTGTTCTGTAGAGACCCTACCAGAGGAATTAAAAGGAACACAAAAGGGAACAAAAATATTTGTAGGACCAGCCGAGCCCTTCGGGAGAATTCTTCCAGTCTAAGGTTGTACTTCTCAGGAGAGTCCTTGTAAAAGTAGTGTCTACAAGAAGTGGTCTGCAAGATGCTAGAAAGAATTGGCATATCTGTCTGTAGACTCTTGTGCATGAGAGATACATGAAAATGACCAAGAAAATAGTTTTGTCCCCTTTTTCATGTTTGTTTTTGTTGTCCATGGTTGTCTTAATAAGGGCTAGAGGCTAAAGTATAAAAATAGCTGTGCAAGTAAGATCAATGTCTGCCAGCTTCTATACATGGGGGTGTCCTGACTCCCCCAATAACTGAGAGGGAAAGAAGGGTTGGAGAAGCTGCCGCCAATGGTTTCCAACTACTAAAGACACATGCATGCTCAGCCTGGACAAGTGTGCATGTGTGTGAAAATAGCATTGCTTGGCCAAGATCATTCTAAAACTAGTTTCAGCTATTGGGACAACTCTCCGCATGCTCCATTCTTTGCTTTGGGAGTTTCACAAACCGCAGAGCAAATGTGCATGCTGGGAGTTGTAGTTTCATAACAGCTGCAATTAATTCTGAGTATTTCTAGAGACATTAGGGACAGTTTATACTGGTTAAGATACTAAAAATAATAATAACCCTGCAGCATTCACGTGAATAGGACTAAGCTGCAAGACCAGACACAACCTGTGCATGAAAGTGGTGCTGTTTCCAAGACAAAAATAAAAAATGAATCCGACTCCTCTACATAAGAAAGCATAACCCTCTAAGTATGTAGGAGAGCATCTTAGATCAGCACAATGTGGTTTATTTAACAGATTTCCATTCTTGGCCACGACCATGTCCCTCAGTCAACAGAAGCCGAGCACAAATATTATTCCAGAGGTGATTGTGTATCATGTAAACATGGAGCTGCCAGGAACCAAAGGCTGGAGCCCTAATGGTGGGATCTGTGAGTATAATGGGCCCCAACCAACAAATGCAAAGACTAACAACTCTCACCCACAGCACTGCTGCCCCCAGACTCCAAGGATGGCAATGAAGTGGAAGGTTTGGTGGATGACACATTACAACTTATTCTGGAGTCTACAGGGTTTTCTCAGTCCTTGATGTTGGCACCGGTAAACCCAATGACAGGTGGTTCTCTTGGATCATGCGGCTGCTAGTATTGACCGTGGTGATTTAGGTTAGGGCTACGTGTTGACTTTGGCTAGGTAACTGAATGGAGTCATGGCCTGTGGGTGCAGAGATTGTGACTTCTAGTTGCAAAAAGTGTTCAATGTAGAAGTTGCAGCACGCTCTGGGTTACTTCCTGGAGGATTCACAAGGTGATGTAGCCAAAGTTGCTGTTTAGTCCTCGCCTAAAAGGGTTAAACATCCCAGAATCGAAGGAGAAGAGGCTATGCTGTCAGTGGAGGGCCACTCTCCCTGTCCAGGGTGTTTCCGGGGGCCAGTACCATACTTATTGTACAATTCCTGTAAAAGGTGTATTGGCAGTCATTAAGAGGTTAAATAGAAGAGGTATGGCATGGTATGTCAGATCATTTGCATAGAGGATGAAGGCGTCACAAAAAAAAAAAAAAATCCCATAATTGTGTCTTGCAGTCAGATGGGTCCGGGCCAGGCAGCAAGTAGTTGCACAAACAAATACATGTAATGTGTTAGTAGCTTGCTGCTGCTCTTAGGTCAAACCAGGACTTATGGGTGTAGGTGAATCACCTACAGTTTGGGATTGGCAACACCCATTAGACATACAATAAAAAAAGAAATGGCTGACGTGTTATAGTTGCACTTTATTTCTTTATACTGGAAAAGTCGCTTGTTGTTGGCGACCAAAAATCCATTAGGTTTGGACTCTTCACATCACCTTATGTTTAGTAACATGAAAAAATTCACAGTCATTACTAGACATGGAGACGTGATCTGTGAGGTCACTATATGCATACTTCCCAACCGTCCACGATTTCCAGGTCCTGTCCCAGTCGGTGGGAAATATGTCCTGTTTTCAACTCATCTGCTTCTGGAGAGGACGCAGATGAGTTGAATACAGTGGTGAAGCAGGAGGAGACAGCCCCTACCTCACCACTGTGCCTCCTGTGTGCTCCAGCTTTGGGAGCTGTACGCATGATGTGATGACAAAGTGCAGACTGTGCAACAGGGGCACGAGGAGAGGTGAATATCAGAGTTTTTATGTTAAACTTTTGCAGCTTAAGACTAACATTAAATTGTGGGGGCAGATGTAGGTGGGACAATATACTGGGGGACATTAAACTGGGTGGGACATATGAAAAGGGACATTAAGCTTTGGCTACAGATAGAGGGGGTAAAGCATTAACCCGTGGGGGCAGATGAAGAAGGATATTAAACTGGGGGCAGCTAGAGGAGGACATTAAACTGGGGCAGCTGGAGGGGGAAATTAATTTCCCCCTCTAGTTTTTCCCATGATTTCATGTCCCCCTCCAGCTGCCCCAGTTTAATGTCCCTCTCTAGTTGCCACCAGCTTAAACTGGGTCAGCTGGAGGGGGACATTCAGGGGCGTAACTACCATAGAGGCAGCGGAGGCGGCTGCCACAGGGCCCGGGCCATTAGGGGGCCCGGTGACAGCCACTACCGCTGCATTTAGTTTTTCTTTTTAATAGGCCGTAACGGGCCCTAGTCACTTGCCGATCCTGGCTGGACTGGGATAGGTAAGTGACACCGCGGGCCCCACAAATGCTATCATACTCGGGGGGTCTTTGCAGACCCCTGAGTATAATGATTGGCGGACAGGGAGAGGTAATAAACATAAAAAACACTGTTACTTACCTCTCCACGATCCTGCCAGGCCTCTGTCCTGACGTCTCTGACGTCACATGAACCCGACCTGCGTCCAGGGTCATGTGATGTATGACGTCATTTCAGAAGGACGCCAGTGGAGAATACCGTGTGCAGGGGCCAGTAAGAGACATAATACTGTGTGCAGGGGTCACTAAGGGCCAGAATAGTGTGTGCAGGGGCCACTAAGGGACATAATATAGTGCGGAGGAGGGGACCGGTCGAGGTCTTTGGCACCGGTTGGGAGGGGGGGGGGCATGTCAAAAGTTCACCACGGGGCCCTGCCATTCCTAGTTACGCCACTGGGGACATTAAACTGTGAGTGCACCAGGAGAAAGACTTTAATGTGTGGGCATTATACTGTGTGGAGAGTCCAAAAAGAAATGAATGTGATTGAGTCAATTTAGATGTGGGTGGAGCTAAAATTGCTGCATTGCGTTACGTTACATGCACTGCACCTTTTGTCCTTCTTTCTGTCCTTTGAAAGTTGGAAAGTATACTATATGTCCTAGCAATCATAGGAATAAAAGATACCACCCTACTGATATTTGTTGGTAAGGGGTATGAGGCCTTGAGCAGATGACAATATTTGGGGACTATATCCAACTAGTATCAGAGTATCTGTGATATTACACCCTGCTCAGGACTATGTATTGCCTGCATTATGCAGTCTAATATGGCATTACGTGTACAAATATTTCCTACTATGGTATCATTCCCTTCATCTTAGGATGCACGGGGTAATACATTATCTTTAGTACTATGTGAGGGGTTTGCTTGTTACACTGGGTAAACAGATTATAGCCCAAGTAACCCAGGGTCAAAGATGCACTTGCACTAAGTCCAATGGTAGCAGGGGCTCTAGGACAGTGGGTGAGGACATTGATGAGTTGAAGTCAGTGATGAAGTAGGGAGCCTGTGGCATGGGGTACATGATACTGTGGGTGCAATTTGGGGGGCACATGACACTGTGGTGGGCAACCAGGTGGGAGGAACATGAATCTGGGGTGGGGAGGGTGACCTGAAAGGGAAAATTATTAAGGTCATTATATTGTATGGGACCTCTGGGGAGACATTATACTGTGTGAGAGACACTAATGGGCATTATATTATGTAGGGGCCATTGAGGGGGCATTATAATTTCTGCAGATCGAGTATTTCTAATTGGTGGTGATGGGGGGGCCCACCAATGTCTTAAAAAAGCCCTGAAGCAGGGGCGTAACTACCATAAAGGCAGCGGAGGCAGCTGCCACTGGGCCCGGGCCATTAGGGGGCCTGGTGACAGCCGCTACTGCTGCGTTTTTTTTTTTTTTGTTTTTTTTTTAAATAGGCCGTTACGGCCCTATTCACTTGCCAGCCCAGCCAGGATCGGCAAGTGACACCGCGGGCCCCACAAAGGCTATCATTATACTCGGGGGTCTTTGCAGACCCCCGAGTATAATGATCGGCGGACAGGGAGAGGTAAGGGAACGTAAAAAACACAGTTACTTACCTCTCCACGATCCTGCCAGGCCTCCGTCCAACTTGTCTGACGTCTCTGATGTCACATGAACCCGGCCTGCTTCCCGGGTCATGTGACGTCCGACGTCATAGAAGAGGGCCGACAGCGGTCAAGACTGCGTAGGAGCTGGGGGACAGGTAAGTAACAGTAATTTTTTATGTTTTTCTTCCCCCGCGTCTCCAATTATTATACTCTGGGGTCTGACTAAGGGACATAATAGAGTGCGGAGGAGGGGGTTGGTCGAGGTCTTCGGCGTCGGTTGGGGGGGGGGGGGGCATGTCAAAAGTTCGCCACGGGGCCCCGCCTTTCCTAGTTACGCCACTGCCCTGAAGTAACCAACACCTAACACTAAACTTGGCCATGTTAGAAGCATATGGGAACACTAAGGGTTAATTACAATTACTGTGCCATCATTTACTAGTTTCTGCCCTCTCAGGTAGTCATGGGCTAACGGGACTAAGGGATCTGACCTAGAAGAATCTCTTTTAGCACAGACTGTCACTTGCATTAGTATCAATGCTGGTAGCACAGCGCCCTCTATGGTTTAATGTATAGCGCTGCCTTTTGTGATACCTTACTGGAGATTCACAGCCACACCATGGCACCACAGTTACGTCTGTGCAGATGTATGTGGTGAGATTAACACCTTGTAATCCTCCTAGGACATGTGTATAGCACATGTCTATATGCAGTGGCTGCCACAGGGCCCTGGAACATTAGGGAGCGGGCGGGCCCTTGATGTTTTTTTTTTTTTTTTTTTAAATAATAGGTTGTCACCTGCTGGAGTAACCCCAGCAGGTAATGGGCCCTTTTTACTTAACAATTCTCACTCCTGCTCACAACTGCCTGGGAAGCGCAGGCACTGTGAGTGAGGCCATGGGCCCACGAACCTTAACAAAAACTGCTATCGTTATACTCCAGGGTCTTTTCAGATAAAGGTAAGTAACAGTGTTTTTTTACGTTTGTCACCTCCCCTGGGCCTCTGATCATTATACTCTGGGGTCTTTTCAGACCCCACAGTATAATAATTGTTGATGGGTGGTCCACAATGGGGCATAATATTGTGTGTGCAGGGGCCACTATGGGGCATAACATACCTCCCAACTTTCGAAGAACTGAAAGAGGGACAAAATGTGCAGCGCGCGTAGCGAACTGTGGCAAATTTAGCCCCACCCACTTTTGTGTTGACTCCGCCCATTCTCATTAATTTTTCATGTGCCCGCACACAGTATAATCCTCCTACAGTCACCTGTAAATTATTTGTTCCCCCTCTATCTCTCCCCCAGTTTCATATACACCCTTCATCTGCCCCCAGTTTCATGTCCCCCCCATCTCTGCCCCCAGATTCATGTCCCCCCATCTCTGCCCCCAGATTCATGTCCCCCCCATCTCTGCCCCCAGATTCATGTCTCCCCATCTCTGCCCCCAGATTCATGTCTCCCCATCTCTGCCCCCAGATTCATGTCCCCTCCATCTCTGCCCCCAGATTCATGTCCCCCCATCTCTGCCCCCAGATTCATGTCCTCTCCATCTCTGCCCCCAGATTCATGTCCCCACATCTCTGCCCCCAGTGTCATGCCGTCCTCTCCTTCATCTGCCCCCAGTTTCACGTTCCACCTCCACATTGGCCACGGTGGGACATTATACTGTGTGAAGGGGCCGATATTCAGCAACATACTGACTGGAGGACACTTTGGGACATTATAATATGTGTTATACTATGTGGGGGCCAGAAAAGGGGGGCCCAAATCAAAAGTTTGCTGGGTAGCTCAGTCTTTGCTAGTTACGCCACTGTCTGTATGTGACAGCTGAGTATCTTGCTTTACATTGTGGCCGCTGTAGTAAACCTTAGACATGGCTGTAAATACAAACGAGAGTAAAAAACCTGCAACACGGCCAGGACTTGTACCACATATGTACTGCCCTTCTAGATTATTTACATCGCTGCTCTAGAGACAGTATAAGCCGTGAACTATACTCTGTATAACGCATCTGTATTCGTGGGTAAGAAATGCAGTCTTTTATTTGTATTTTTACATGGATCAGGGCATCCACCTGGAGTATACACAGAAATGATAGGGCCCCATAACAAAATACCTCCCCTTGCCCCCTTGGGCAAGTTCCTTGGCCAACAATATAAAATCCACGTGTGATGTGATTATTTTTTTAAGTATTGTATAGGAAATCTATCAGCCGGTAATTTGCTTCCCATACTTTTTGGAAAAGTCGCACAAGCCGCAAGAATTGGTAAAAAGTTGCAAATTTCTGTACAAAATTTGATGCCAGATGTGACTGTCACTGTGTCTGTCGAACAACTTTCTTCCAGCTTTATTGCTTGAAAAGAACAGATACCCAATGAGCCCCATTATAGTCATTGGGGTCCTTTGGCTCCCTTCACGTCCATTGTTTCACCCAATTGTGTCCCTTTTTCAAATCTTATGGTCCTCTGATGGACCAGAAAAACGGAAACCACAATGCACGTGTCAACTTAGCGTCAGGGACACCCTCAGAGAATGAAGTTGCACATGTATGGGTAATGCTAGTATGGAGAGTTAACGGTTCTCCCTGTTGTGGCCTGATCTAGTAGGTGGCGTTCCTGGTGGGATCTTCTTGCCGTCCCATCCCAGCCCTTGCATTGATATACAGCGCATCTCAATAAATTAGAATATCATCAAAAAGTTTTGGTTTTTTTAGTAATTCAATTGAAAAGTGAACCCCATATATTATATTGAGTCATTACAAACAGAGTGAACTTTTTCAAGTGTTTCTTTCTGTTAATGTTGATGATTGTGGCTTACAGCCAAGGAAAACCCAAAAGTCATTATCTCAGAAATTTATTGTATTGAGTATTGTATAAGACCAACTGTAAAAAAAAAAAAAAAAAAAAAAAAAGATTTAACACAGAAATGTTGGCCAAATGAAAAGTCTGTCCAATAAATGCCTTCAATACATGGTGGGGGCTCAATGTGTAATGGAGGGATCAGCCTGTGGCACTGCAGAGGTGTTTTATGGAGGCCCAGGTTGTATTATAGCAGCCTTCAACTAGTCTTCATTGTTGGGTCTGGGGTCTCTCTTCTTCCTCTTGACAATACCCTATAGATTCTCTATGGGGTTAAGGTCAGGCGAGTTTGCTGGCCAATCAAACACAGTGATACTGTGGTTATTAAACCAGGTCTTTGTACTGTTGGCAGTGTGGACAGGTGGCAAGTCCTGTTGGAAAATGAAAATTCCATCTCCAAAAAGCTTGTTGGCAGAGGGAAGCATGAAGTGCTCTAGAATTTCCTGGCAGGCGGCTGTGCTGACTTTGGTCTTGATAAAACACAGTGGACTTACACCAGCAGATGACATGGCTCCCCAAACCATCACTGACTGTGGAAACTTCACACTAGACCTCAAGCAGCTTGGATTGTGTACAGCGGCCTCTCCAATCTTCCTCCAGACTCTGGGACCTTCCAAATTAAATGCAAAGTTTATTGTCATCTGAAAACACCTTTGACCTCTGAGTAACAGTCCAGTTCTTTCTCTTCATGGCCCAGGTAAGACACTTCTGGCGTTGTCTATTGGTCATGACTGGCTTAACACATGGAATGTGACACTTGTAGCCAATGTCCTGGACACGTCTGTGTGTGGCGGCTCTTGAAGCACTGACTCCAGCAGCAGTCCACTCCTTGTGAATCTCCCCCAAATTTTTGAATGGCCTTTTCTTAACAATCCTATCAAGGCTGTGGTTATTCCGGTTGCTTGTGCACCTCTACCACACTTTTTCCTTCCACTCAACCCTCCGTTAATACGCTTTGATACATCACTGTGTGAACAGACAGCTTCTTTAGCAATGACCTTTTGTAGCTTACCCTCCTTCTGGAGTGTGTCAGTGACTGCCTTCTGAACATCTGTCAAGTCAGCAGTCTTCCCCATGATTGTGCTATCTACTGAACCAGACTGATGCCCGGTTCACACTAGCTTATGTTTTCCGTCCGGAAGGAGTCCGTATGTGGAACCCCCCCCCCCCTCCCCCGGATGGAATACAAGCGCAACTGCAAGCGCTGTGCAGTTAAAGCGCACTGACCCCATAGACTATAACTGGGTCCGTGTGCTTGTCGCGCACTGCTTGCACGTATGATTTGTGTGGGCAGTGCGCGGCAAGCACACAGACCCCATTATAGTCTATGGGGGCACTTTAACTGCACAGTGCTTGCAGCTGCGCTTGCATCCTGTCCGGGGGGAGATCCTCATGCGGACTCCTTCCGGATGGAACACATAAGCTAGTGGGAACTGACCCTAAGGGACCTTTTTAACCGCTTAAGAAGCCTTTGCAGCTGTTTTGGGTTAATTATTCTAATTTTCTGAGATAATGACTTTTGGGGTTTCCTTGGCTGTAAGCCATAATCATTAACATAAATAAACACCTGAAAACGTTCCCTCTGTTTGTAATGACTCAATATAATATATGGGGTTCACTTTTTCAATTGAGTTACTTAAAATAGAACAAAAAAACTTTTTGATGATATTCTAATTTATTGAGATTCACTTGTATGTTGTTGCTGCTTGGTCCAAGTCACTAAATATGCCTCTCCTAAATACAACCCTATCCCGTCTGTTTATGTGGACATCGGAGCCAAGGCAACGTCACCAACTGGACCCACGCCAGGCCAGAGAGTGCCTACTTTTAACCACTCCATTCCAACATGGACCAAACATACACTGTGTAATACTAAATATTACTGGTTGTTACCATTTTATACACCAGAGGGCAGCAACTGATCAAACTGTGTGACTATCTGGCGTACATTTATCACAGTACTGGCATCCGAAACGCACGCCGTACTGAACATGTTGTGTGGATTATAAAAAGATTTGCACGATACTTGTTTATTTCAGTAATTGGAAAATCTGGTGTGATAATGATTGCAATCTCCATATATCGCACATAATCTGCATAGCATGCACCCGATAGGACAGGAACTCCAGTGTTATACTGTACGTATGTACTGTATATACACAAGCAATGTATAGATATTGCAGAAAATAACAGCAGGGTTAGGTTGGGGGTCACACAGCGATTTTTCATCCGCACAGCTTCAAAAATTACCCAAAAATAAAAGCAGAGACTGTATTGGTTGCCTACTCCAGAGTGCATCCATTTAATACATCTGCCCGACTGACTCCAAGTGCAAGACACTGACCACGTGGCCCACAATATAAGTGTAAAATCTAAAGAAAATTTCTATTCTCAATCAATTCACATAAAATGCAATATCAATCAAGTAAAGAAAATCTAAATCCTTTACTTCTACACATTTTGTTATATTGTGTCTTCTTCTCTGTTCATGGCTAAAGCTAATTTCGGAATGTCGCAGACAGTGCTAACATCTGATAGTCAGTTACACTGACATTACGTGACGCGGGCGGAGAGAGACTGCTGTCTGTTTCCAGGGGCAACCAGAAGAATATTACAAGCAGTCACATGTGAGTACAGAAAAAAATGTGAAATAATAATATAAAAATGATACAAAAACAATAGAACAAAGGATTTAAGTGAGCGCAGCAGACATCCTATCCAAAATGGAAATTGGTCTTGTTGCCATAGCAATCAATGAGATCAGCGTCTTCGAGACTCTTTTCTTACATGAGTTCTGCACGTCATCCTGCTTTTGAATGGAAGCAATACAATAGAGGCAAAATTTCTGACATCTGGGCATTACAAGGACAGTCCATTGATCATAATATGCATTGTGCAATGCTTAATTTCCCCTGTGGGGGTGCTGTAGGGAAAGAGAACACTTGCTGCCAGGCTTTCTCACATATTCCAGATGATTCAAGGGGGTCGCAGCAGTGGGAAATGGGGGGGATGGTAAAAGGGGATGGTAAAACTGGACAATCCCTTTAAATGTAGAATAAAACCAGCTATGAAGCACTAAAGCATCAACTTTGGAAACATTTTGTAACAAATGCATTAAGGAATTGTAATTTTTATTGTGGATTTGTAAAAATATCTGTTCTGAACAAATCCCTGGTCTTGATCTTGCAGTTGTATGTATGATGTAGCTATGTTACGGCAGCAGCATTAGAGTTACCACTTAGTCACAGGGTCACCCGGTCTTCATTAAAATGTACAGACCCCACTGTCTCCTTGCTTTTATGTTTCAGCATGATAACAAGTCCATATTGTATCAATGTGTTCGTCTGCACATGAAGATCCTAAGAAAGAAGCTGAAATCTGCTTTAAGGTATGGAAGCAGCTGTCATTACTGATATCAGCTTCCTATAAGAGATTCCTGTAATGTTTACTACTTGACTGTACTGTCCCATCTACATGGCGGTTATAGAGGCTCCTCACATAAAATACCTCCCGAAGTGCTCTGCTATGTGACTTGTAGGACTAAACAGGTTCTGCCACATTTTACATCTTAGTCCATATTAGATCAGATTTATTGATGTACTAGCTGGTACCCGCGACTTCGTCTGCGGTGATTGAAGTGGGTATATACAGGCGCGGGTAAGGTTTTGTACTGTGTATAAGGTATGGGATATGAAATGTAAGTTTCTATCTTGTTTTTGCTATAATTCAGAGAATACGTGAGACTTTTGTGTTGAAGTTAATTTGTATTTGAGCTGCTATACGGTGTTCTGAGAAACTTTACATAGTGACTTTAGGACAGAAGTATTTGAAGTTAACCCTTTCCCGTCGATGGCTTTTTTTGATTTTCGTTTTTTGTTTTTGACTCCCCTCCTTCTAAACCCCATAACTTTTTTATTTCTCCGCTCCCAGAGTCATATGAGGTCTTAATTTTTCCTGGGACAAATTTTTCTTCACGATGCCACCATTATTTATTCTATATAATGTACTGGGAAGCAGGGAAAAAATTCTGAATGTGGTGGATTTGACGAAAAAATGCATTTCTGCGACTTTCTTACGGGCTTTGGTTTTACAGCGTTCACTGTGCAACCAAAATGACATGTCCCCTGTATTCTGTGTTTCGTTACGATTCCGGGGATACTACATTTATATGGTTTTATTTACATTTTGACCCCTTAAAAAAATCAAAAACTGTGATAAAATTTTTTTTTTTGAAAAGTCGTCATATTCCGACAGCCGTAACTTTTTTATACGTCCGTGTACGGGGATGTATAGGGCGTCTTTTTTTGCGGGACTGGGTGTACTTTGTAGTTCTACCATTTTCGGGAAATGTTATTGCTTTGATCACTTTTTATTCAAATTTTTATCAGAATCAAAACAGTGAAAAAACGGCGGTTTGGCACTTTTGACCATTTTTCCCGCTACGGCGTTTACCGAACAGGAAAAATATTTTTATAGCTTTGTAGAGCGGGCGATTTCGGACGCGGGGATACCTAACATGTATGTGTTTCACAGTTTTTAACTACTTTTATATGTGTTCTAGGGAAAGGGGGGTGATTTGAATTTTTAATCCTTTTAATTTGTTTTTATATTTTTTTTTTACTTTTTTTTAAACTTTTTTTTTTGCATTTATTAGACCTCCTAGGGGTATTGACATGGGTGGGCGGTGTCGCGGATTGTCAGAGCGGTGGGGGTCGGCAAACATGGCTGCTCCGGAGCGTTAAAGAGAACCTCCTGGAGTATCGTTAAAGTGAGGGGCAAAGTGGTAAAGTATATGTATATGAGATTGTGTGGGGTTAGGGGCTAGGCTGTAGAGGGCAATATGAATTTTGTGGCTTGCTATGGTCCAAAGTGTGTGAGATTGCAGAGATGGTGGTGTGAGTTTGGGTTTTGTGGGGGTCCTGGCACAAACGTATGTGCGCTATTGTGACGAAAAGTAGCCTATTGCGCAATCGGGTGTATTAACTATGTTTGTGGAAACTTTCAGCCAAATCGGTCGAGCAGGTTTTGCGTGATTGACTAACAAACATCCGAACATCCAAACCCACAAACATCCAAACTCACAAACTTTCACATTTATAATATTAATAGGATTGAATTCCACAAGGGCACGGCCAGTCAATACAGCAACCCCACACGGCACAGCAGGGGCAGATCTATAGGGGTGTATAGGTAGCAATCGCTACAGGGCCTGCAGTCTAAGGACACCCAAGTATGACACAGAAGTATAATCCAAGCACTCGACAAAAATTTGTATCTTTTATGCTGAATTTAATTGGTGAAAATTGCAATCCATATATACAATAGATAAATGTTCAAGACTTTCATCAGATCCCTACATAGAAATAGATGGTAAATAATCACATAATGAACAAATCAAACACAGTGTATTGTATGATATTACAAAAGTAATGAATAATATGAGAATAATAGAAAATAATGGTATATGGGATAAAATTGATTATAAAAACGATATAGAATAAACTTTGATTACATCAATGGAATAAATCCTTAGTTGAGTGATACTACTGTTTGCCATAAAGGTAATGAAGGACACCCATGCCAATTATGTGCCAAAGAATGTAATTGATAACGAAGTGTATGACTATTTGATTAATCCAAATCCTATCACCCCTGTTCTATATGTATTCCCCAAAATTCACAAGAGACTGATAAATCCATCAGGCTGTCCAATTGTGGCGGCGAAGGACTCTATACTAGCACCTCTATCCATCCTACTAGAAGGAAATCCTTAAACCGTTGATCAAAAAACTCATTCTTTCTTACTCCTTTCTGTCCAATCTCAGAGAACAGGGTCTCATTGATCCAGAAGCCATCTTGGTTTCTTTTGATGTGAATAGCCTTTACACGTTGAATACTCACCCTAATGGGTTTGAGGCAGTTAAAAATCTTCTATTGAATATGGATAAAACCCAAAGGCCTTTTTAACATTATGAGAAGAAACCAGTATTATAGATAGCACATTGTATGTAAGATTTTGTGATGGGGCCCAAGAGCTTCATGTTATGCCTCTTCCTCACAGTATGGCCATGCATAGACATGAGTGAATGAATTCGGTCTAAATTTCTCAAAAATTTTGTTGAAATCCAAAACTTTATTTTTTGACAAACTGCTCAAAATGGTGGCATTGTTCTAAGCTATTGAAGGTAGGTCATTGACTTAGTTTTAATGACCCAGAATAACTGATCTAAACTCTAAGACCCCATGCACATGAGCAAGTGTGTATTAGGGTGACACTCGGAGTGACATCTGAGTACATCCCATGGTGCATTCACATCTATGGGGGCTTCTGAGCCGTTCTGTTCCTATAACATGAACCATTTGGCTGCAGTTCTAAATCGGATGTCCACTCATGTACATGGGGTTTAGCTCTATGTTATTAAACCTAGGTCAATGGCCAAGGGTTACTCGTTGGACTTTTTTTTTTGATATGGCATAATCCTGCATGTCCAAAAAGTCCAATAAACAACTTTTTAGGGCTATTGGGGTACTTTCAACTCAGACCAAATTGAATTTAACTGATGATTTCAACCAGTCTGACCCCAAACAAATTTCAGGAGATTCGCTCATCTATGGTTGTGTCCTTGAAGCACAGCACAGCGAAGTGAACTGTATCCTAAAGGGGTTGTACTAAGTCATAGATTGTTGGGCGACTGCTGCAGACGTTCCATTCATCTCTATCGGATGGCCCATGAGAAGGTGGATAAAGTGCTCCGGTATCTCCAGCACTCCCATAGAGTTGAATGGAGTGTGGTCAGATGGTCATAAGATCCTTATTTGGTGTTTGGATTTCCTAAACCAGAAAAACCCTTTAAGATCCAGTTTGAGGACATCTAGAAAATTGCTCAACAAAGAATTACCCAATATAACAAACTTCCTTATATTAAGGAATTGCTGTGTGTTCAATGAGATTTAGTTGCACATCTTGGCTCATCCTGGGGGAGGGCAGATGGCAGTACTCTAAATCACCACTGGGTGGGGCTGTATTATTTGGGCAGATTAAAAGGCCACGGCATCAGCTGGATTTTACAGTTGTATTCCCAATATGACGGCACAGTGTGAATACAGTATAGGCCTGAATCACCGTACTTTACCTTCTCTCATGTGGACTGATATCAGGCGTATCTCCTGAGCGGGGAGCAGGTGCCACCATAACACATTTAGAGGGATTAATTGGTGGAGCTGAGGACAGGTGTGGAAATGACAATCTTCATGCTTTACTGCATTGCAGGCCAGCTGGGTCAGCGCCAGTCCCTGTGTCAGCAGAATTGTCTCCACTTCGCCTGTTTTCTGGCCGTCCTTTCAGTACATGTGGCCGACTTATTACTCGATGTAGTTGCTCTGTTTATATTACACCTGAAATCTTCTAAGGATGTATATAACAATAACAAGTATATATAAATGTGGATTTATAAGTTTAGTTGTATACAGCAATAACTGCAGCTGCTACAGAACCTCATAGGATAAGGTCAAAAATCTATTGGCAACAATAATTTGTATACATTAACCTCTTAATGACCAGGTAATATTGTTTTATAGCAGACAGCAAAGGGCTTTAAACATCTTTACAGTATACAGTAATGTGTTCTGTAGGTTCTGTCATCAGTCATGTGATCGCCCCACATATTGCATTGCTGTGCCGCAGCTTTGATTGTGACAGGTGCACTTATTACTTTTAGCTTCGGTTTCCCCTTAGGGTGTATTTGTGCTGTACATTACAGATGTTATACTGTCATGAATGGGAGGTTATAAAAGCCTATTCACACAGAGTGATTGACTGAAAACAACCACAAAAGGGGCCGCGCTATTTACAATGACAAGGTCCAAAATTTCTCTTTGTTCCATTAGATAAACTATCTGTAGCTCTGTTTTATGGTGTGATCAATTAAATAATTCTGTCTGCACACAGTCACCACTAGGGGGAGCTGACATGGATTTATACAGACATTTAATATCGTAGTTGTATGGGGCTATGTTCACATTTGTGCTGGAGTCTCCATTGTGCTGTTTGCTTGAAAGTCATTGAAGGAAAAGGTCCTGCAAGGAGGGCCGCCTCAGGGCATTGAGGCTTC
Organism: Leptodactylus fuscus; assembly: GCF_031893055.1. Lineage (NCBI taxonomy): Eukaryota > Metazoa > Chordata > Amphibia > Anura > Leptodactylidae > Leptodactylus > Leptodactylus fuscus. The sequence goes on along the minus strand of NC_134275.1, from coordinate 43,033,191 downwards.
TTCTTCTGTACAAGGAGCAGACAAAGGGGAGCTGGAGTCATGTCAGCCAGGCTCATGACAGGTCCTATTCCTGTCAGGTTTTGCAGACCGTGCACACTGGGGCTACGGAAGCATGGCTGGTGCACTGGCAGCACACAAATGCAGTTCAATCTCAGGTGGCAACACACACACAATCGTGTGCATGCTAGCAAAGACCTAGTGATGTAACTTATGCAGGCAGTAGCATACTCTGGGAGACGTTTATCAGTTTTCTGGCATAGAGGGATGATACAAGACCCTTTCTTGGGCCAAACATGCAACAACCCTGTTTAGCGAGTCACTTGCCATATCGTGCAAATGTGGGTGGAGATGCCTCGGGCCAACATATTATGGAAATCTACACTACATTTTCACTCTGGCAATGGGACATGTGGGCACTTGTTACCTGCGCAAGTTGGGGCCTTTATTAAGACTGGCGTACAATATACCAGTCATAATAAATCTGCCCCACTCTATATACTCGGACATCCTGAGTAGTGATCGAGAAGACAGAGATGGTAAATGACCCCTGTTGCTGTTCTCTGAGCCCCTACAGAGTGTCGTGAAATCTGTGGCTGTTACACAGGGTGAAGCAGGCCGTCATGTACAAGGATCCGTCCAAAGGAGGTAAGGGTGTCCCCGACATCCCCACTCTGTTGAGACTAACCTTTCTTTGTGATTGTGTCCGCAGAACCCTGATGACCGGAGTCGGCAGGCCGAGCCATGTCCCGTTTGTTCCTGTTACCCCTGTGGCGTCGCCTGGGATGGGTCAAGTGGAACAGCTCCGTCCCTTACAACTGGACCGTCCCCTGGTACTACGGAGACGTCACCCGGTTCGTGAGGGAGCACCAGCTGGAGGGGCTCAAGCCTGACCTTTGGAAACTCAAGTCCACAAGCTCATCCGAACTAAGGACACCATGGAGGAGATCCCAGGGCTGCCGGTTGGAACCGCGGAGGTCGTTTGGAAGAACTTCTTTTCGGCCTAGCTGACCAACAGGCACAAGGACATGTTGCGGATGGCTGTGCAGGGTGGATTGGCGGTGAGGTCGTTCATGCATGCCCGCAACCTGAGCAAGACGCGCTACTGTCCCAGATGTCCCTTCAAGGAGGAGACCACCCACCATCTTTTCTGGGCCTGTCCGTTTGCTCAGGGTCTGTTGGATGCCCTGGAGCAGTGGCGTAACTACCGCCATAGTAGCGGAGGCGGCTGCCACAGGGCCCGGGACATTGGGGGCCCGGTGACAGCCGCTACCGCTGCTATCATTATACTCGGGGGTCTTTGAAGACCCCCGAGTATAATGATCGGCGGACCGGGAGAGGTAAGGGAACATAAAAAACATGTTACTTACCTCTCCACGATCCTGCCTGACGTCCTTTCTGACGTCATTAAACAAGGACAGCAGAGGAAAGGCAGCGGAGAAGACTGCGTAGGAGCCGGAGACAGGTAAGTAACAGTATTTTTTTTATGTTTTTCTCCCTGAAAAGACCCCAGAGTATAATAATTGTTTATAGGTGTCCACTATGGTGGATAATACTGTGTGCAGGGGCCCCTATGGGGGATAATACTGTGTGCAGGGGCTCCTATGGGGCATAATACTGTGTGCAGGGGCCCCTATGGGGGATAATACTGTGTGCAGGAGCCACTATGGGGCACAATACTGTGTGCAGGGGCCACTATGGGGCACAATACTGTGTTAAGGGGCCACTATGGGGCACAATACTGTGTTAAGGGGCCACAATACTGTGTTAAGGGGCCACTATGGGGCATAATACTGTATTAAGGGGGCACTGTGAGGCATAATACTGTGTGCAGGGGCCACTATGGGGCATAATACTGTGTGGAGGGGCCACTATGAGGCATAATAGAACGCGCAGAAATGCGTAGGAGGGGGTCGGTCGAGGTCTTCAGTGCCGGTGTCGGTCGGGGGGGCCATGTCAAAAGTTCGCCATGGGGCCCCGCCATTCCTAGTTACGCCACTGCCCTGGAGGACGATTTGCAGGACTCTGTCCCCAGGAGCAACCTTTCTTACCATTCGGTTTTTTATGGACTGTTCCCGGGGATCCACAGAGAAGACTGACTGTGAGAAGGCCTGGCGCATCTTGAACTGCTTCAAGGACGCTATCTGGTTTGCCAGAAACAGGCTTGTTCTCAGGAGGGAACAAGTCACCTTTCAGGACTGCTGCAGGCTCATCCATAGCCTGCTCCGGGACTACTCCATCTTGGACAGCCTGAGAGGCGAAGAGGAACAAGAAGACTAAGGACTTTTTCTTCTGACTGTTTCCTCCATTTTGTGCCTTTGATTTTGCAGGATGTGTATTTGGTGTGGTTGCCCTGACAGAACCCTAAAGCTGGGTTCACACCTGCGTTCAGGGTCTCCGTTATGTGGTTTCCGTCTTCTGCATGCAGAAGACGGAAACCACAGACCAGGTCTGGCCGTGAGCGGTGGTGAGCGTTTTATGCTCTCCGCCGCAAAACCGGTTTTTTTAATCCGGACACAGAGTACTGCATGTCCGATTCTGTGTCCGGATTATAAAACCTGGTTTTGCGGCGGAGAGCATAAAACGCTCACCGCCGCACAGTTTTCTCACCCATTCAAATGAATGGGTGAGAAAGACTCCTGCAGGTTTCCGTATCCTGCTCTGTTTTATGCAGGAAACGTAAACCTGCTGTACGGAGAGGAGAACGCAGATGTGAACGAGCCCTAAGCCAGTCTTCCATCTCTCTCCCCCCTCCTCTCCCTCCCCCACGCTGGCTTGGGTGCTCTGGCAGAGCTATTGTTTAAGTTAGAATAGGAATGGTTTGCCTCCCTCATGTTTGTGTGTTCTTCAATAAAGCTTCGGCCTGTGTACTCCCCCCCCCCCACGTCAGATAGCTGAGGTGTTGATTGCATTCATGCTGTGGGGCTAGGAAATACTGCTATGGTGTGGGGTGAGGTGGAGCAGTGAGGGAGATTTCTTCCTGGAGCTCTGCCTTGCCCTGCTCCATGAGCTATGGGAAATATATTTATTCTGTGAGTATTGTAGGAAGAAGCCTCACTGCAGACAAAAAGCTCCCCCATCTCCTGAGAGGGAGCACCTGCGCACTGCTTCAGACGCTGATATCTGCATATTCCCGCCTCCTGCTGCCTCTGATTGGTCCATTGTTGTGCTGCAGCAGCGCGATCGCTGATTGGTTACTCTGCTGTCTGTCAGGGCTGCACCTGACGCTTCCTGAAGTCTGGCTCAATGTGTCGGAACTGCCATGTTCCTGGTGGAGAATTAAATGTCGGAAGGGGGAGAGGCCGGCGGGGGTGAGCGGAGCCCGGGGACAGGTGAGTGCAGGGGCATGTGGATGTGCGGGCCATAGACATGGCAGTCCTGCCCTGCTGCTACATGATAGCCCACTGCAGACACCTGCCGCGACATACATCAACCCTGCTGTCACATACATCTCCATACATACAGGCTCCCTGCTGTGAGGAGTCACCACCCACCTATGGGGCACCGCTAGATACCTCACAAATCAGAGCTACACCTCAGCAATGGCAGCAGCTGGACACCCTGATCATCGGTTATATAGCGGGACCCCTCAATATTTACCTCATACATTATACGTGCAGCCCCCTCCTCTGAGGTATATACATCCTACACCCCCATTTATGGGATATGTATACACTTATATCATTATAACAGAGACCCTCAAAATTTTCCTCATAAATGGTCAATATGACCTCTACATAGATATCTATGTGTGTATAGAAATGTATATTTGCCCCTGCCCCATTTATATTAACCTTTTCATTTTTTTTTACTGAGGTCCTGAAAATTTACCTCATAAATTACCAATATAACCCCTAAGTGCATATCTATCTATCTATCCATCCATCCATCCATATATCCATCTCAAAATGTACCTCATAAATAATCCATAATAATATCTCTGCTTCTTTACACTCGCTCTGCCCCCCATCAAATATGTAATATGCACCTCATAATAATCCATACAGCCCCCTCCTCTATATAGCTATATATATATCCTATACTCCTCATATATATTATTTTTCTACATGAACCCCTCAATATTTACCTCAGGAACTATATATATCCCCAGCAGCCCCCTACTCTGAGGTATATACATCCTGCACTTACGTTAGATATTAAACTTTTCAATGGTTTAACTGAATCCATCAAAATGTACTTGATAAATGATCACTCCAACCCCTCTCCTGATATATACCCTCACCCCAAGTATGATAAATATTAACCCTTTAATTGTTTTAAGTCAGCTTTTCAAAATTTACCTCATAAATCTATAATACACCTGCACACCAACATATGAAATATATATAATCCCTTTTGTAACTGAACCCCCTCATTGTTTACCTCAGTTATAACCATTGTAGCCCCTCCCCCTGTCTATATATAGATATATATCCCATACACCCATTTTATCTTCATTTTTGACCCATTATATTATTTATCTGAACACCTCAATGTTAACCCTATTTGTGCCATCTTTTAAGAAGCCCCACACCCCTTACATATATGCACTTCTGCACTATGTCCCCCCACACACATATTTATATAGGTATATATATTAGACCCCCTCCCCCAGTTATGATACATGTATAAATGCACCCGAACCCCTCAACATTGTCCTTATAAATGATAAGCCTATCCCCTTCCTGTATTCTATTTATATGTGATATGTGCACACCTGCCACACCTCCACATATACTGATTAACCCCTCATTTGATTTAACAGAATCCCTCAAAATTTGCCATAAAATTTTAAATATACCCCTGCACCCCCACTTATGTATCTTTCTTATTCTTACCCCACATACATCATTTGTATCATTGAACCTTTCAATATATACTCGTAGTGCCTCCTACTTTTCCTTTATATCCGTAACTACCTAATATATACTGTATGTGTGTGTGTGTGTATGTATATATATATATATATATATATATATATATATATATATATATATATACACACACACATCCACCCCTGTGGTCATCCTGATGTACACCATATCACAGGCCAACCTCCCCTGTTTTAAGACTGGCTCCTTTCTTACGTAATGGGTTCTATATTGTTTATATATTTCATTTACGTTTTTGTCACCTCATAAATAACCATATCCTCTCCTGCCCCCTCCCCTTTTATTTACTTTTTTTTTTTTTTTTTAACATGGACACCCCATATTGTGTTTTTAAACCCACAATACAGTCACATTGGGGCATGATCTGTACACTTCTGGCCTCCACCTCTGATATACTGTATATTCTTCCCTTACACGTGAGCTGCCTGCACCCCCTATAGACACCCTTGTAGATATATATATATATATATATATATATATATATATATATATATATATATATATATATTCTCCTTCCTTAGGTAGATATGATTGTAATGTGTAGCCCTTCCTCCCTACTTCCAGGAGCCATCCATAAATGTGCAGCACGTCTGCAGCCTTGTCCTCCATGCTGCCCTGTATATTATACACACAGTGATGTCCCTGCAGTCTCCTTATTATGGCACGTCTCCCCTTTCTATATACACTACATTGGCTATTCTTCCCCGTGTCTCACACTTGAGACATCCCTGCAGCTCCTCTCCGTCCTCCTCAGTCTCATCATACACAGCATTGTAGTCCCTCTGTTCTCTATCTGCCTATTGTATTCATGCATCCCTAGAAAATCTCGTACAAACCATTCCTGCAGACTATCCTCCCCTCTATGTACAGATACGTTCTATAATCCCCCTCCCCTTATCTGTTCATATGCTGACACAGCAGTACATCCTATACTACCCTCTATTAATTTTCTATATTCAATATGCATGCCTGTAATCCCTCCAGATGGGGCACGTTCCAGACGTACCGACAGTATATGTATAGTGCAGCAGAGCAGAAACTGTAAACATTGTATTACTATGTATATATTGGGCTAAGAGGCGGGGGAGGTATCTGAAAAATCTGGGCCCTGATGCAGAATCCATACAATGGGCCTCAACTATCACCTATCATTTATAGCATACTGTTAAAGGTGAGTTCACCTATTATTTATAGTATTATTGTCCTCTTAAAGATGAGTTCTCACGTGGCAGATTTGTGAGGCTGTCTTGTTCAACTAAATTGGATTTCCAATCATCCGTGAGCTTGTTGGCAGAATAATTTTCAGTTGCAGAATTTTCTGCAACAAATTTGCTGCATGTGAATTTACATGAAGTGTTTGGGCCTGGTTGTGACTGCAATTTTTGTACCTTATACAACTATATTACCACTGAGCATGTAACTATCTTCGGGGGGGGGGGGGTATATAGTCACTGTCTAGTTTAGGTATGCACATACTAAAACGAGCTGAATGTCAGGTTACTGTTAGTCCTAAGGTATAAACTGTGTACATGGCAAATAACCCCAGTATTGTAATGTTCAGTAGACTTTTTTCACTTTTGGGTACACCCCCTGTAGTCGTAGGCAAGGGGTCAGCTGCTTTTGGCAGTTCCTGCTCTTTTGAAATTACAACTCTCATGTATACTTTCTCCACTGTTTTTGGAACTCCAGTATGAAAGAATGGAGCATGCTGGGAGTTGTAGTTTCACAGCATTTAGATTGCTTAAGGTTGCTAATTTCACTTGGAGCTTGTCAATGGCTAGCTTGCTGTGCTATACAGCAGCAACATGGTGGATGATATTGAAATAGATCTCATCCACGTGCTGAGACTAAGACCTGCGGCACAAAGTGATCTGCGCTGCGGGTATAAAACCTGTCTGTTGTCTTCTCAGTTAATGCTGCAGGTTTCTGTGTGTTGTTGCAGGCTGCAGGGGTTCTGCATAAATTCCTGCTGGTGAATCACATCAAAAACACTGAATTCTGGGTGTTTTTTGCCTTTGTGACTTGAAGGAGGACGTACTGCTGCTTGAGCGATATAATGGTGATATTCAGGATGTGGATGTTTCTGCTTTGTGTAAACAATAGTGAAAGTGGTGACACTACAGTGAAAGGTCTCCTGAGTGCACATCATATGTTTATTATCTTGAAGGTCAGTCCAAGTTGTAACAGGCGAGATGCGGATGTGCTTACTGAACTGTCTCTGCGGCATTACACAAAGTATGGTGCCCGTAAAACTGCAAGTGCTTGTATGCGAGTATTCAAAATTTGTGTATGGTCAGCTGTAAAACTCTCTATTTAGTGAACAGTTCTCAAAGGAAAGCTCACATTTTGGGGGCCACTTTTCTCAACTCCAAGAGATAACGATGGATATTTCAGCTACAGAATTAAATTTCTGGATGACCGCTTTATCTAATGGTTGGAGAAGCCCCCAAATTATGGGTTGGACACAGTTTGATAATATTATAAAATTATAGTGAGGGTCCAGCTGAAAGGGTACCTACTGCACTAAAGGCTGGGCCGGTGGTGATGACAGATGAATGTGGCATTGCTTGACCACTTCTTTATTGGTGACTAGGACAGGAAACCAGTCAGAGGTTGTTTAGAAGGAAACCTCACTTTAGGGCTATGTTCACATGTATATCATGGTATCATGTTTTTGATGAAAACCATAATATAACGCCAGATATATCATATGATGGAAAACAGCTGTACCCATAGACCCACTGACTAGTAATGACAAACTACCAAAATATGACAGTATCTGCAGAACTCCTGATGCAATTGTGAACACAACCTAAATAGTTTTTTAGGGTTTTACTATTGATAGCTTAACCTAATGTTAAACAATAAGGAAGCGATGAAAAACTCGGGCAGCACACAGATACCATTTTTACGGATCCTGCGGTTGTGTTTATTGGATTGCCTAAGGAACATAACCATTCACAGTCATGCACGTGTCATGTAACTTATAATAATTTTGGTCTTACACCCCCAATCGCACCATTTGCTGAGAGCAGTGGAAACCACTTACTTATACCTTGCCAAAACTGGAATGTCACCAAGATTGATGGTTCTTTAAAGGCATAGTTTTCTTTTAGCTGCACTTGCACCCATGACTGAAGAGAAGCACCTAGGTACCCAGGTATATCTGACACTTCAGACCCATCCTGTGTCTGTGTAATACAGTGCCCCCTTTAGTCGCAGCTCAGTGTAACAGGTCATTTTCCTAAAAGTTATTGACCAGAGACTGTATGGTGACCATCAGGTAATTATGTGGCTTTAGGTTCAGGCATGCTGTGACCTTTACATCAAGGTCGTATATCTCTTCGCACATCAGAATACACATCAGCATTGCTGTCAATATACACAAATAGACTATTGAGTTGGTCATGCAATATTCATGGATGTAGCTGGTACAAGTCTGGAATAAATTGTTCACATATAAGGCTAGTCTCACAAGCAGTACTTTTATCTCCTTATTTTTTTGGGCAGAAACCCAGCGGACCCTATTATACTTTGCATTTTCCTCTAGTGGTGTAATGTGGTACTGCAGGTAAGATGCATGACAAGAATCACTGAAATGCTACAGATGCCGCATCTTGCGTACAGTTTACAAAGTGGCGTGTGATGTGTTTGTATGTTTTCTGTATACAGCTTCTGTTTGCTTTCCTGATAATAATTTCCTTTAACTGACTTGTGGGTTTTTCTCTTCTCTGGTTATGTCAGGAATGTGCGGGTTCCTCCTAGAATGAAGATGGTATTTATGATTCTCGGAATTTGTGTATCAAAGATTTTGACATTGAGTGAAACATTTGTGTGAAGGAGATTTTGTTCTTTGCTGCTCGTGGAATAATTTGATTACGGAAGAGCTAAAAGGATGATTTCAAGGACTTGTAGAAAGTACCAAGGTGACCTGTGCTGCTCAGAGCATCTTCTTCATCAGGATTCTGTCACCATTGGCCAATGATTTCTAGGCAGAGAATCGCCTTGTGATTAAATGAGATGTAATAAAATGATGTCACCACTTGCAGTTTACAGCAGAGAGCCTCAAACTTTTTTGTCGGGGGACTTCATCTGTGAACAAATATCACTGTGCAGTGCCCATATTACACCATGTAACGTAATACTGCCCCAATGACATCACATGTTATAATGTAGCTCAAAATATCTACCCAGAAGTTCCAGCCAAGCACTTCAGTAGTGCAGCACAAAATACCTCACCTGAAGCCCTGAACACAACATAATAGCATTGTTCCCTATACCAGTCTTCTGCTAGCTGCAGCATTTCCCAGTAATGGCAGTATTGCACCCTTTCCTAATCATCCTCCACCGGCAGCAGCATTGTTCCCTCCCCCCCTTATTTCTTTTGACAAACAGCAGCATATTCACCTTGATCACCTCTTCCAAATGTCAACTATAGTTTAGCCCTTCCTACCAACAGTTCACCCACCCGTTTCCCAATGTAATGCAACAGTTTCCCCTTTTCCACCCCTACTAGACTGGCAGTAGCACAGATTATGCTGGTGGTGGAAGAAAAAGTTTCAGAAGAGCTGTCCAGGGTCCTTTTACTGTCTAGTTGCAGGACCTGTGCACTTATGGCCATGCGACCATGAAATTACCAAAGGCCCTTCACCCCTTCTATATGAGATCTACTTGAAATCTGCCATAGTTCCTGGATGACATAGATTTCTGGCGCCTGAATTATTAGGTTAAGTTCACCTGGTGGGAAATAAAGAAGGAATTTGAGACATTCACCGTAGATTCCTATTCATTTTGTGCTTCACATGATGGCATGGTGATATAGAGGATCAGCAGAATCTGCAGCAAGATCAAGCATGGCACTTATAGTCTCAGCATCCTGCTCTGAATCCGTGTGGAATCTGCCTTAAAATTAATGGTAGATTCCAATGCGTGTATGTACCCTAAAGAGGCCATAGCTTCTAAATAGTTCAGGCAACCCTCATACAGATCGCCACCTTCACAAACTCCAACCAAAACCTTTTAGTAGAGCTTGATGTACCTCCCTATGCCAATTTTCTGCTGTAGAAATTTACAAATATTTGCTTTTGACTTCAACCTCGCATCTCTACTATAGAGATGAGTTTTTCCCTTGTGTGTAGACTTCTGGCTGCAGCATTTGAGACATAACAATTAATAATGCTGTTCGATACTTAAGCAACTTGAAAAACTCAGCAAAACACTGTGTGTGAATCTAGTCAGAGTTTGATTTGGAAGACCAACCTTTTCCCGTTCTAGTTTTGTTTTGTGTATTTTTTTTTTTTTTTTAATGAAGTTGTCTTTTGATGCCAAATCTTAAGAAGATTCTTCCTCATTGAGGTCTTCGGGTCGTACCCATTGGAGCCGTGGAGCCATGAGACCATCACAAGCACAAATGTAGCTCTTGAAGAGACGCATGGCAACCTCTGACTGCTATATTGTCCTTTCGCCTGAGAACATTTTTTTGGCTGCGTTTTTGGAAGCTAAACTTCATCTGTGTGTTGAAAGGAACAAACAATGAGGCATTGACCAGTGCCAGGGGAACGTATTGTTACCTGTCCTTCAAGCGTAATATTTTACTTTCCACTGCCGAGAACTTTACTGGTTTGAGACTACACACTTGAGATGCATTTTTCAGACTGACAAAGAGCAGCTTTCTTAGAAGATTAAGGGAAGGATTAGTGGGCAGCAGGTACGCCGCAGCAAGTATGTACAGGTGGGCAGCGTGGAGTAAAGCCAAGCACTGTTTATTTACCTCTGAAATGTATGTGTACATAGGCTCAGCTAGTATTATAGGTAGCATGGCATAACAAGTAATAAAAGTATCAGATGTCTGCTTTGATCAATACGGCTAACATCCTGGCACTAGGTAGGTTACAAGAATTAGCTTTCATGCATAGTCGCCAGATGACGGTACTTGGACGCAGTAGCCATCTGGGGCTTGGGTTTCTGTAGTGGTTTTATGCTGGTTTGTGATTTCCTGAAAAATTGGTTGGCTGAAATAGTGGAGAACTGGTGGCAGGTGCTGGAAACAACATCATAAATGATGGTTTGGTTACAGGAAATGAACAGGTGCTTTGTCTCCTGAAAGTATAGAAAGGTTCGGATGGTGGCCCTGTTCTTGGCCATATAACCTGCATTACAGGACTCCTCACATAAAATCTGCACAAGAAGAACATCTGCATAGAGCTTGTATTTTGTCCCTGTAAGGTTCTTGGGTTTTCTCCAGATACTCTGACAGGTTTATTGGTATCCTTTGATCCTGTTAATTTGTGTGAGAAGGAAATTGAATTGTAAAATATATAAGGCCTTATTCATACATTGGTGTTTTAGTTGTTTTGCATCAGTGATCATAAACCAAAACCAGGAGGCTGCACACATATCAGGTACAATGGATAGGTTTGCACTTGTTCTGTGTTTTTGAGCCGCTCCTGGTTTTGGCACACAATCACTGATGCAAAACACTGATGTTTGAATAAGGTCTTATTTATTCTATAATTATAATTTCCTGCTCTCAAAGCCTTAGGCTGCTGCATTGGAACCTATCGGGGTGCTGAACAAAAGAAAGACATGTATGACTTATCCAGATGATATGCCATAAATGTCTTATAGATGCTGCACCCGCACCGATCTCTAAAATGACTTTCATCAGGTCCCATCACCTGTCTCGTCCTCAGTCAGATCCCGGCTTTCTATGTTGGGAATTACAGAATCCGCCTATCTCTGAGCTATCCTTGAAAAGTAAATCCAGCAACCAGCCACTTCCTTAAAAATCTTTCATTTTATTAGCATAATTCCATTAAAATTGCATGATGTACAACATCTAGGTGACACTCCTTCGATGGACAGAAGAACAGCTGACGCGTTTCGGAAATTATTTCCTTATTCGTAAGGAAATAATTTCCGAAACGCGTCAGCTGTTCTTCTGTCCATCGAAGGAGTGTCACCTAGATGTTGTACATCATGCAATTTTAATGGAATTATGCTAATAAAATGAAAGATTTTTAAGGAAGTGGCTGGTTGCTGGATTTACTTTTCAAGGATTGTTCTGCCCAGGAGTGCCCTGGACCGAGGGGCTTATTCCGTGCACCGTTGCTTACACATAGGAACATGAGTGTTATCCAAGTTAACTTTTCCATAAATATAACGTTATTTCTCTGGCAGTGGGCTGTATATTTTTCCCTCCCTCTCCCCCGTGCCTTTCCTTACTATATTTGTATCTCTGAGCTACAGTGTTTGTGTCTTCTCTAGAAGTGAATGGGAATTATGAAAACTGCACACAACAACAAGCTGGCTACACAATTAATGTAAAAACTGAGCACAGGCGACCTCCACTTGACTGTCAGTGTGGACAAGGTTTGGGAGAATCTGGTGACAGACTGTGGTGTCATGTTAAAGATAGATGTAATACCCAGAGCAGTGGTGTTTGGTCACCTGGAATAATGGCGTCCGGGTGCCTGGATACATGATGGTGCTCTGGCTCTCAGAGTAATATGTATAATATATATTTTTTTAGTTTTCCACAAATTAGAGGTTCACCTTACAGGTTTGCGTGTGTCATAGTACAACCTCTGCTCCTGCCCTCAGTTACCCCCTGTATATCCAGTCACCAGCACTGACTAACTCAATGTAACAGGTATAAAGTCTGGGCCTGTACACAGACAGACACGTTTACTGGTGAATGTGCGTCGGCATTCCTTTCACTACAAGCTCAGGAAATAACCAGAACACATGGCAAACAAGGCAGGATTTTCTGACAGATGTTCTCTTTATTATAGGCTATCAGCATTGATCTTCACACATTACTTATGTGAGCACATCCGCTCCAGTTCTTCATTGCAGGCTGTGTAATCTCACCAGTAATTAACAAGCTGGGAAGACGACTGCAGCGCTAATGAAATCTACCCAAAAGGTGCACCGAACCATGTATTATATTATATTACAGCCAGTTTAAGGGCCAAGGTTGTTGTTTGTGACACTTTTAAGCAAAAAGAGAAAATTTAATCAGAGACAAACAAATCAATTTGATGTGCCAAAAGTCCATCACAGACTTGGCGTTGGATTCTCTCTGGGTGCGGATGGTAAATCGATTGTAGAATCAGCAGATTAATTTATTCCTCTGTAATTGCTATACAGTTTTGCCAACAATACAGTGTTGTTATAGAGCAGATGTGTGAAGCCTATCTGAGGTTTGCCTATCACTCCCAGCTGTGATGGTTTCTGGAGGTTAGGCTCTTATTAACTTCTGAAATCGATGTTTTGGAAAGGTCCCATTGAAATAGTCACAAAATGTAAATTCTTTTCATAAAATTATTTAGTAAAGGGAATCTCCAAGGCTTCTAAGGGATCAGTCATCAATATCAGGAAGGTGGAGGACTGCACATTAGCTGCTGTGGTCACTAGTACATCTGCATAGTGTTAGGGCATCTGCTATGATGCCTGAGAGAAGAGAGAAGTGTGGAAATGGGAAAAGCTGAGTGTATGGGCCACCCAGCTCTTCCAGGAATCCAGACGTTATCCCCTTTTTCGCTGAAGAATTGGCAAGTAGGAGTTACCCTCTGTTCACACGATCAATTTGCAGCCCTGTAGTCAGTGTGTTTTTTCCCGGATTTACCAGCCTGAAAAGTGTGGTGTGAGAGGGGCTCCTAGCATTCCAGTTATCTATGCTGCTAGGGGTCGACAAATTGTCCTGTACTATAATTGGGGCTGAATCTCACTCGTATGAATGTGGGTTTATTCTTTATCCAGGTTCCAAGGTGGCCATAAAAACTGTTGTCCTGTACTTCAGTGGTAGACCCATGTTTGTCTGACAAGAAGCAAAAAACCGAATAGGTGAGGTTTTGGGAGTTTGGTAACCCTGGTCCTGTAAAGCCAGGAGCAAGATGCTGATAAAGTATTAGCTGCGTCTGCCAGCTGAGAGCTGAGTGTGGTAGCGCTCTCCTAGACTAATGTTCCTTTACTTCGATATTAGTGGGAACCAACAGGTGACAGATCAGCCTTGAGCGTCAGTGGAAGGTTATATAAGGTTGTTCCAGAGAAATTTATCATTAAAATGAATGGCGAACCATGGTATGGGGCTCCCCCCTTCATGGTGTCTGCATACTATAAGCATATGGGAAGGGTTACCTTTATAATGATACAAACCTCATGTCAGACAAGCAGAGGCTTACATGTTGCATGTTTGCTTTAGACCTATTTTTATTTATTTTTTGCTATTTTCTATGTTTGCTGTCATAAAGTCCTCATTCTGTCAATCATTAATGTAAGACACGGGGGCTGCTAATCCCGAACTGTCATCCTGGATTAAGCAGGTTAAGAATGAATATTCTGACAGACAGCCCTGATAACTAAACTATGTCAATTACAGGTTGAAATCAGATCTGTATGTGCAGGGCATGCTGGGATTTGTAGTTTTATAATGGCATAGAAATTGGGTTGCTTAGTGAATACAGTGTGAATGGTGAGACCGTGTCCTGGAGGCAGCTGCCTGAATGCAGATTTATTTCTAGGTTAGATACATGTTCTGCAGCTGTGAAGAGATGAAACCATCATTATGTGGAAACAAGCTGACAAGTCACTGTTCAGATCCTGAAGAGGGATCTTATGTGATGCTTATTATAAGTCACAAGCTAGTGGAAGTCATTGTAAATCTTGCCTGACATTTCCCATCTTATAGCGATGGCTTGTCTCTTGGATATTCAGCATTTATGATAGGTGAGGGACTCCCATCCATCAGAAAAAAGAAGCCACAGCGCTGCATCCTCCTCACTGTTACTTTTCTTCCTGGGTCCCAGGCCACCTCTTGTGTAGGACTGCAGCAAAGTGAATGGGACCAGCTGGGGGTCCTAGAGGTTAGACACTGCGGCCCCTCTACACACACACACACACCATTTATGAAGTGATGTATCTTTGTGACTTAACAAAGCTTTCTAACGAGAGATCACCCTTTTTAAAGTGAGTTTGCCACCTGCACCTATCATATCAATCCAGACCAATAGATAGGTAGGTAGGTTAGGGTCACATTTAACCAAATGGTGTTTCCTCTTGTGAATCACTGTCTCTGTTGCCAAGTTATTTGGGGCAACAAGGGTGCTGCCATTGCTCAAAATAGGTAAGCGAGTGCTCCCTTGTGCTCATAAGAGCTCTTTTGCATACTGGCAAAAATGGTGAAATCTCTGCAATGGAGTCTCAGATTCAGAAGTGGAATTTGATTGCGGTGACCCTAACCTATATCTGCAGGGCTGGGTTGATATGCTGGTTTCTGGTGACAGACTCCCTTTAAAGAGGACTTTCACTACTTTTGGGCACATGCAGTGTTATATACTGCTGGAAAGCTGACAGTGCGCTGATTTCAGCGCACTGTCGGCTTTCCCGATCTGTGCCCGGTGTAAAGAGCTTACGGTGCCGGTACCGTAGTGCTCTATGGTCAGAAGGGCGTTTCTGACCATTAGCCAGAGATGTCCTTCTGCCTCGCGGCGCCTATCACGCTGTGCTGTGGAGCGGGGAGGAACTCCCCCCTCCCGCTCCTGATAATACTCGTCTATGGACGAGCTGTGTGAGCAGAGGGAGGGGGCGTTCCTCCCCGCTCCACAGCACAGCGTGATAGGCGCCGCGAGGCAGAAGGACGTTCCTGGCTAATGGTCAGAAACGCCCTTCTGACCATAGAGCACTACGGTACCGGCACCGTAAGCTCTTTACACTGGGCACAGATCGGGAAAGCCGACAGTGCGCTGAATTCAGTGCACTGTCAGCTTTCCAGCAGTATATAACACTGCATGTGCCCAAAAGTGGTGAAAGGTCCTCTTTAAGCTACCGTAGTGTGTGTTTCCTCCTCACAGCACTGTCTTACAGAAGGTTGCTTCACTACAAGCAGTGACTCTAGGGAAGACAACCTCTAGTAGGACATCTGACTCCTTATGGAACCGGAGGCACTTGGAGGTATGGTATAGATACATATGACTACAGCTTTAAGGCTGAACCTGCTAGACCCAGGTGAGGTGACAATTTATAGCACGGTAATATTTAGTTTATCTGTGACGTCGGCTTTAATACTTGCAGTTGACACTGCCACTCTAATGTTAGTGAGTACTGTTTGCTTCTACTGTAGTGCACCTAAGATGTTGCCCTATTTAGGTTACAAATTACAGACACACATACATATATTACTTGCAAAATACACGTATTATGTGTAATAATAATATATAATTATCTTTTTAGCTATTTTAAGTCTGAGATTCGAGCAGCCAATTAAACCCCAGGGAACAATATTCCTGTCAGACATGAAGCCGCACCACATGTTACAACCCACCAAGCCATTATTTTATTAAGTATGATGACATGAGGGAGTATCGACACGACGCAGAGTTTCATTACCGCAGCTGCACTATCAGGTTAGTCTCTCCGCCTTTTAATGAGGGAGCATAAATCAAAACCTTGCAGATTCAGAACCAGATAAATATTTTAGATGCTTTTCGCAGGCACAGAAACAGCTATTGAGAGGCGTCTTTGATTATGAGCTGAATCTGGGCAGCTGTTTAACAGAAACGTCCGCCTGTCTGCTATTGTGCATCAATAATTCACTACCCAGAAGTACAAGTAGTCCCCCAGGTCTATTCTTATTGTGAGACAATCTCACATACTGAGTAGAGTTGTTTGTTTTCGGTTAAGTTCATTTATAGTGGACCTGTCGCAATGGCAGAAAGCAGAGCCAGCCATTTTGTCTTGCAAATAA
Source organism: Leptodactylus fuscus (assembly GCF_031893055.1). Classification (NCBI taxonomy): domain Eukaryota; kingdom Metazoa; phylum Chordata; class Amphibia; order Anura; family Leptodactylidae; genus Leptodactylus; species Leptodactylus fuscus. The sequence goes on along the minus strand of NC_134275.1, from coordinate 43,016,556 downwards.
TAGGTCATTAGATAAATAGACATATATTATTTCAACAAAAGTGGAGCTATGCCTCACTCGATCTCTACAGTACTGCCAAAGTCTTCCTCATGTAGCGTCTTATGTCTCATAGAGATTTCCACCATTATATTGCTGGATTGACTCTTGTAACTCTCTTATGCTTAGGAGCTGTCCAGGAGTTTGGGTATTAAGTTTTCCTTCTGCTAGAGAGGTTTTCTTATAAAGAATCTGGTGGAAATTTCATATACAGTGCAAGGTTTTAGTTAAGTTTACTGCAGGAGTTGAGAAATTGGCCCAAGGCTGACCATATACAGTATCCATTTTAGGCAGATTTTGAAAAATGCACCTCTGCCTTCCATCAGTTCTTCTTGGTACATTTACAAAAATTTTTTAAAGGAACTCGGCAAGGAGATTGTTCCGCCATCTTGGAGAACTAAGCATAGATGTGGATGTAGGCTTGCTGCAATAATTCTCTCCATGTCATCGCAGAAAGACTGGATGATGAGATCAGGGATTTATTGGTGGGGGCCATATCATCACTTCCAGGACCCCTCCTTGAAAGGGCAAAGGTCACACCAAATATTGATCGTAGTTACAATTTATTTTCTCTCTTCTTCATTCACTTCATTTTGTTAATTGACAAAAATAAACTATTAACCTTTCTATTTCTGAATGCATTCTTACTCTGCAACATTTTCCTAAGACCCCATGTACAAGTCCGTAATTGTTTTTAGATTATTGTCTGTAAGTATGGATCCATGATTGCAGCTAGTATATGGACCCATTCATATCTATATTATAGATATATCCTAGCTAAGTGTCTAGGCCATAGAAACCACCTGCAAAATATGGAGCAGGTCCTGTTATCTTCTGTATTTGCAGCACACACATACAAGTGGATAGGATCATGCAAGTCTTTCTGCGGATGAGCAATTGCAGATAACATGTTGATATAATGCGCACATGTTTTTTTGCAGAATACGGATCACTTGCGTACAGTAAAAGCTGCTATGGTTGTGTACATGTTGACTGAACGGTACCTTAGAAATATATAATACTCCGTTAAATTAATTTTCATATACTTCTTTGTTTCACCAGACAACCCCTTTAATGCCAGAATTACTTATGTAGTTTTTGCACTAATGCCTTGAGTAGTTTAGAAAAGAATAGGAAACCTAAGGACTTTATATTTTTCTGCCCTCAGGAATTCTCTTCTTTCTGGCTTTGTCTCTAAAAACTTTATCAAAAAAATTGTGTGTTTATATCTGAAAAGATTCCTTTAGAATGGCTGTTGCATTGCAGTTCAGTGTTGGAAGGTGTCTGTGTCTGTTATGTAGTCTATGTACAGTGGGACAATCTCTGACTTGGACACGTAGAAGCCTAACGAGAAAATCTCTTAATTACACAGCGGAAATCCCTTTTGCTTCACTTGGCAGAGTCTGCTCATTCCTCAAAAAGCTCATTTTTATTTTAGGGCAGCACTGGTTTATTTAATCCAAAATAATTACTTTCTACTGTCTTTGCTGAGTTTTACACCTGTAGCCACCACCACATTTATCCTATCCTATCCTACTAATCCTACTAATATTATAAATGTGAAAGTTTGTAGGTTTGTGTGTTTGTTCCTCAATCACGCAAAAACGGCTGAACGGATTTGAATGAAATTTGGCACATAGATTATAACCTCGATTAACACATACGCTACTTTTACACACTAACCCTCAGTGTTCATGCATTAGCATATCATCTGATCTGGTCCAGGCACTGCAGACAAACTGACGTGGGCAAACACCTTTAATCCAAATTGGCTGTTTCTCAATTTTAAACATGCCGGGAAAAAGAAAATCTAATTTGTTGCAAACAAGGAGAGCTATGAAGGTAGCCAGAAGTCAAGCGGAGCTGAGGGGGATCATCAACACCAACAACACGCTCATTACATGGCGTCTCAGCCAGCTGCTGAGATGCCGGAACAATCACGGGTACGATGCGAGGAACAACTTCAGTGCCAGCCCAACTTGAGAGCTGCCGAAACGCCAGAGCAGGTGGATCATCAACGCCAACAACACACTCATTATATGGCGCCCCAGTGAGATGCTGGAACAATCACAGGCACAGTGCAAGTAACAAGTTCAGCAGCAGGACAGCTTGAGAGCTGACGGAGTACGTAAACCATCGACGGCAGCAATTGGCTAAATTTAGGCAGATCATACACACCAAAAACCCGCGGGCAGATGCTAGTGGAAAATGAACCAAAGCCATTTCTATATTTTCAAGCAAAAAAAAATAAGAAAGGGGGCCACACGGTGGCTCAGTGGTTAGCACTGCAGCCTTGCAGCGCTGGGTCCTGGTGTTCAAATCCCGCCAAGGGCATAAAACCATCTGCAAGGAGTTTGTATGTTCTCCCCGTGTTTGCATGGATTTCCATCCCATATTCCAAAAAAAGACATACTGATAGGGAAAAATTTACATTGTGAGCTCTATATGGGGCTCACAATCTACATTTATAAAAAAAAAATAAAAAAAATAAGAAGACTTTTGCAGTGTCCTATTTAGTAAAGAAGTGAGCCACCGTCTCCATGGCTTTAGCAAAATCCTTTTAGTGACTCTCGGGTGTTTCAGACCAAGCACTGGGTCTTTAGTCTTAGCAATGCCAACTAACATTGCTTTACTATTCTACATATATGCTAATGCTTTTATTAATTTTTTTTGTCATATCCTTTTCATGCCTTCCCTATGATGACTCTCCTCACATGCCTCTCCACTTGGTAATGTCTGTAAAGCACTGCACAATAGGTTGGTGCTATAAGAGTAAGCAAAATAAAATAAATGTACTTTTTATATAAATTTTAATGCTGATTTTTTTATTTTATTTACAGAGCTGTTTTCATGTTCTGCAATTTTTGGTTTTATGGCATTATTCTTTATACCATAGTAGTAGCATTAGGCTGAGAACACACAATGCAGCACCAGCATGGCCATGTGATCAATGAATGTGATGTCGCTGTCTGGGAAGAATAAATGGAGCTTTAATAACCTGGTTCTGGAAAACCCTTTTAATAGAGGTTAAAAGAGACCTCCATTAGTTACCTTGAGAAGGTAGTGGGCTTAAAAATAAATTAAATCTTTCTCTCTTTACTCTGTCGGTCCACTAATTTTATTGGACTCTGTCTAAGGCTTCATTTTTTCTTGTGGTGGCGCTGTAAGGAAAGCAATTAATGAAAATTACAGGTAATCATTCCAGGACCATCTGTTTATCTTATTTACTTATTCCATGTGCTTGAATTTGTGTTTTGCTGTTAAAAACATGGCTAGCATAACAGTGCATTATTTTCTGTGCTCCCATACGCCTGCCCACGTATTATCACATGTTCATGTAGGAAGTCATGAGCCGGGGCAAAACTTAAAGGGAGCCTATCATGAGATTTCTGAAATGTAAATTGTGCTGCGCTATAAATCATTGAAATCGTGTAACAGACTGCCAGAACATGGGCGATGGAGCATGCACAATCTGCTGTGCCCGAACCTAAAGTTGCTTAGCCAACTGCATGTGTGCGGGATGTCAACCACGTATAGCGCAGCATCAGATGCCTACGCAAGGCTAAAGACAAGGAGAAGATGCAGGGGAGAGTGACAGGAGGCACTAAAGGGCGGCAAATAGCTCATGACGCTGGTGTGCTCGGAGTATTGTGGATGCCCCTTGCGCTCCCTGAGCATAATCTGCATATGAGAAGAAATGTTTTTTTACAGAAACGGTAGTACAAGAGAATGAGAGGTAGGAGTATAATAGTATTTTTAAAGGCTATTCCAATGTGCCATTAATTCAAGATGTCATTTTCTAATGGTAGACTCCCTTTAAAGAGGAGGTCCAAGTCTTTTTTCTTTTTTTTTTTTTTAAAGATACTGGGGGAGGTGAACAAAATAATAATAAAAAAAAATCCTACTCTCCTGTCTCCGATGCTCCAGTATCCTTCCAGCACAGTCTGGTACTTCTGCTCTGGTACCTTTTCATGGGTGTTTTCCTGAGGTCTGCTGAAGCCACTGATTGGCCTCCACTGTCACATGACCACAGGGATGTCATCCATGTGTCGTTTTCCCATGGACCTGGTGCTGCACACATTCGTGGGCATTTAGCCTTACAGGGTAACACATTGCTAGAAATAAACCTGCTTTAAAAATGTAGTCCCCTTCAGTAAATGAATTCCAGTCTGTGTATTTTCAGTATCCTCAGAAAGTTCATGTTGTACAGAAGACAAGCTTAGATCTCCTCTTCAGGGGTGACTGGTGAGCAAGGACAGGTATAAGGTGGCATCTGTTCTGGACGTCATTTTATGGCTCTCAAGCCTCTTCTCTTTCTCAGCACAGAACTGAAGGTGAAAGCCGCTCAGCTTAGATGAAAGATCCGCTGAGAGATGTGCTTCTATAGAGTTCTCTGTACTCTTGGCATACATCCAGTGTATCCATGGATGAGGTATATGTACAATCTGATCTTCTGAACCAAATTACTGCAGGACCAAAGAAAGTCCTCCATAATGTTACAAAACCTAAATTCACATTGCTTTGCTTGTGACAATGGCATGACGCTTTTTTAGGAGTGGGATATATTGGGCAGAAACTGAGCAGTCCATTTCGAGTTGATGCATTGGAAGCAGAACAAATGGGCGAATGTAGGGATCTGAGAGACTTTGGCAAGGGTCAAATTGTGTTGGGTAGCTGTCTGGGTACGAGTTCACAGGTCTTGTCGTGTGCACTATATGTAGTTATTAGTACCTAGCAAAAGTAGCCAAAGGATAAAAATCTGTTGAAATGGTTCCAGGGTCATTGGTACTCAAAGCTAATCGATTTGTCCTAGTACAGCAGAATAGTTACTGTAGAGCAGTACACAGAGAGCATTGGAGCTGCAGCTTGTCAAAGAGCCCATATTGATTTCTGTACCTCAACTGACTGGGTAAAAGATGTTGCCAGTGGGAGCAGTGTGATGGTCTGTACAATGCTCTGCTGTCACACCTTGTGTCCTGGCATCATATGGATGTTACTGTGATACGTACCACCTCTCTAAACATGATGCAGACCGAGTACACCCTTCATGGCATTGTTGCCCCATAATAGCAGTTGCTCATTTCAGCAAGATAATGCTCCTGCCACATTGCAGAAAGTGTTCAGGCATGGTGTAAGCAACATCGCAAAGATCAAGTAGGTGACTTGGCCTCTAAATATCCCTGAACTTTGTCTGAGCCATGGAGGCTGCACCTCACAATTGTTAGGTCTTAAAAGATTCTGCTACTAACGTCTTTGTGCCACATACCACAAGACTTCTTCAGGCCTTGATGGATTAGCATTGTTTTATGGACAAGAAGAGCCTTTACCATAGTATTAGGCTGTAATGTTAGGCATTATCCGTGTATATTGCAGTTTACAAGCACATACTATAAAATGATATATGTATATCTAATAGAACTAAAAGGACATGTATACTTTGTTATATGTTGCAGCACTTTTGTACAGTAATAAGTCAGATCCTGTTGCATGTAGCTTTCTAGAAATGTTAAACAAAGTGAATATTGGATTTATCAGTCTGCCAAAAAAACAGCTTTCTATTCAACGGGGCATCTCAATTCTTCCAACTGGCTTCCTGACAACAGCATCGGAGCTCTGCTTTATAAGCTGTGGATCCAGAGCGTGAAGGGTAAAGGATGAAGGCTGAGCAGAGTGCTTGTGACAATGCTGTGTTTGTGCAGATAGAATAAACTGTGGTCTTCCACAGTCTCTAAACTAAACAACCTGGAAACATCCATGTCCCAAATATTACACACACAATCTCTCAAAATATAAATGTATAAGTCACTATTGTCTGGGATATTCTTAAAAACTCTATTCATCTACTTCTGTGTTATGGAATGCTATGTAGGTCCCACAGTTGTACCCAGCTTTTCCAGGCTACTGAAAGCCACCTAGTTATGCAGCAGGAACGCCTCTCTTTTTGTTTTTTAAGTCTGGGGGCACATGGTGAACATCGGAATCACAACACAAGCCTGAAGTGAAATCTAGTCATTTACAGCCTTTTTATGCAGTAGGATGTCCTGAAGCTTTTAACATAAAGAAGTTTTCCCAGTAATTACAGGAATATGGAATATTTGTTTGCTGGGGGCATGTGAATGAAGCGGTGGTGTACCTGTTTGTCCATCATTCCTTCTTCTGAACTTTTGGGATGGTGGTCTCTGTCATTCCCATAGATGTGAATGGAGTGGTGACTAAGCATGCCCGTCAACAACCACCAGTGGTAAAACCCCCAGCGGTCAGACACTTATCTTGTATCCTGTGGGATATCCACTGATCCTGAGGAGAGGACATAGTGGTAGTTTATTAAGTTTGCAGTCAATGGGACCATACGGAAGTCCCCAGGTGACAGGGAGTGCTTCTGTGCAGGGGAAAACTGTGAATAGGATAGAGTTTTGTATCCTATTTCTTCTTAGGATCAGTGAGAGTCCCTATGATCGGTCCCCCCTCCGATCATAAATTGAGGGTACATCCTATCAGTAGGGCAGTAGAGGTTGTCTGTTATATTTACCAAAAACCAATATAGACGACCTATCAGAAACTTCTCTATAGATTACAGTGAATTCTTCTATTCAGGATCTGACGCCATATCCCTCATCCAGAATTGGGCACTATCATCTTTTATTTCTTGTTGCCACTTGACGTTAATTCTAGTTTGGCCTCACACTTGGCACCTGAACTTCAAGGTGATAAAATGACCTCTTCTATGGACTGGGAACCTTATCTCCTATATTATATGCTGCTGAAATAACCAGTAAGCTGAATAGGATCTTGTGTCTTTTGGATAGAGTGACAAGAGCTGGAGACGTCTGGCTGGTGTTAGTCAGTGACCGCTGCTGGTTGCCAAGGAGTCATAAATAAGATTCTGTAATCTGTGTATTCCTTCATCTAAACTGTAAATTTAATTAAAGGGATACTGACCCTGGCTAATTACAAAATAAAAAAAATTTAAGCAAAAAGTAGCACGAGGTAGTCGGCAAGATTTTTATTTTGTCAGTGGGTTCTCTTCAGCACTGTTCGTGTTCATTGTGTTATGGTCGTGATCCCAGCCTAATCGTATTATTGGTCTCTGGTATCATCCATTTAATTTTGTAGAGAGGACAACTATGATGCTTTTAGCGACATTACTGACAAGAAGTTCAGAAAAACCGCTATGTACATTTACATCATGTCTTAATGTCAAACAGTTTTAAGCTTCTTTCTCCTTTAAAGGCCTCCAGACTCCTCTGACTGTACAGGAAGTTTCACTGCGAAAATGTAAATCTTGTGTCTTATCCTTCACTCAGCAGGGGATAAAATAAACATCTTAATATCAGAGCATGAAAGAAATGTTGGATGCCTGTAGTATTTCTATCTACATTCTGGTTCATTGCATTTGTGTGCTTTCTCCTAAATGGTGCACACAGTTTTACATAAACCCTAACGATTGTACCATGAAACGCTCTGCAACTTTTTTTTTTTTTATGTACTTTTTTCAGTTTCTCACTTTTTTTTTTTTTTTAACATTAAAAGTTTATAGAAGATTTTTTAAATAAAGTGGAAAACAAGAACATTACCACATGTCAGACGTGAACGACACCCCTAGCTCCCTCTCCCAACTACTCACATATGCCGGCAGGCGATTGGCGGGATCCTCCATCAGCATACCATAAACAAGGGAGAAACAATGACTCAGGGCGATAGAGGAGAGGCACAGGCGCTCAAAGGGCAGCAAGGGCCTGTGAAGGTCACGAGATCTCTTGACCGCGGAATAGAAATGTGCCATCTAGAGATAGCGGTATCAGGGAGCGAGAGCAAGGCGAGCAACGCGGGGCACGGAAGGAGGGAGGAAGGTGATAGGACCGTACGAAATCTAAGAACGGGTTGTCCCACAACGTGAGAAAGGAATGATCGCTTGAGAGATGCCGGAAACTCCGGGTTGCCCGAAATTGGAGTCATGGGCCCGTCCTTATAGAAGAGTCTCTGGGACATACCATAGCGTTGACAAGACTCAAGGGTCTGCGTCGGGACTGTCTGACCATGAGCATGTATGCAACCATGGAAGAGCAGCAAGCAGGACGTCGCAGAGACAGTTTCCCACCTTTTAAAGATCCATTTTCTGTGAGTGAATAGAAACATTTGTGTCATAGAGAGGACCTGGAGCAGTCATCCATACTGCTCAGAAGTGAAGTCACGTATATAGAAGACAATAAATTTGTGTTCTGAGTGAGCTGTTTAATGGTAGAAACCTTAAGGCCAAATTTGGGGAAACTCTGTCTAAGTATTCACCAGATTTACCAGCCTGAATACAGCGCATTTGCACTGAACTCAGCAGGTAAGTACATCTCCCCTAAGTATGGTTATGGCCACTAAGTACAGATAGTATCACAACTTACAGCACATAACATTGTGCAAGTACAGGTCTTGAGAAAATAGAATGGACGCCATCCGTGTGCCATCCATGCTTTCTACAGATCCATACATTTAAATGAATCAGCCCAGATTGCAAAATATAGGGAGGACCGGTCCTTAGTTTTGTATCCGGGCCAACAAACCCGCCACATGGTCAGGTGTATGGAATCATAGAAATGAATGGGTTAGTGTGCATGTAGCCTGAGACTGATATGTCACGGGGCTAAAAATGTTGCTAAACTGAACAGGGTAATCTGGAAGCCACCACTACAAATACAACCCTCCAATACTGGGGTGGGTGTTGCGATTTGCACACCTACAGGAATTACCACTGGTCTCCTGCTGCCTTTATCCCTTGCATTGCATATATCCCGATGCAAGTCTAGTGGCGATGCTCTGCTTGTAAGTACATACAGGAAGCTTGGCACATACTGGGGGACTTTGCTGACTCTAGAACCCTGGCATGTGAGCTGGGACGTTACTATGCTCACTGTATGTGTCATGTATGAGTATCTGATGCTTCAAATACCAGAGAATCCATCACCTCGACTGCCCTAGTGACTCTGGGTTATTGGAGATGTCACTGTATGATTCCTTTAACATAACCTTTTGGGATTATGTCTATGGGAAGCTTAAAATAGTGGCAATTTTTTATAAAGTTTTGTGTTAATTATTTCTGCAGATTTTTCTCTGTGGGCTCCCCTATAACCTTGAAGCCGGCTTACTCCTATCGGGACTCCTAATTCTTGCTAGTCCCATCATTAATCCTTGCTCCACGTTGTGATTTAGGCCATGTGAGTGTAATTGGGTTTTTTTTATGTATAGATTTCTAGGCAGAGACCTGTTTAATGCTGATCCATAATTTATAGTGTTGTCCTGAGCGGCTGGTTTGTATTTACAGTCTCTGTCCTCTCCTGAAGCTGTGCAGAGAGAGTGAAAGCCGATGAGAATCGCCGCATCCTCGAAATATATTGTTACCGTTTCCTTGACAACTGGGAATCCGCTCACGGCTAACATGAAAGCATGTGGGAGTATTTGGAAAACTTGCATCTCTGCTGTCAAGAATAGCACTACAACACAATGGGAGGGAATTTTATGGCTTTTTTAGGGGAGAAAAACAGCTTTTATTTATTTATTTATTTATTTTTTTTAGTACTTAAATGTCAAGTGGAACAAAAAGCGATATCCACAAAAAGGAGAATCTCCTCAATATGGGGTGAAGAATTTGCAGTTTAGGTTTAGAAATAATTGTATTTTCTCTATATTTTAACAAATTGAAGCAAAAAAGAATCTAGTCTGCTGTTAGCATTTTACTACAATGTATAATGTCATATTGGCTGTGCAGTGGAGGGGAAGCGCTCGTCATGCCGCTTGCTCAGTGACCTGCTGTTAGTCTGACCTCAGGAGACACATGGCTCAATGCTTCTGCTGGGCACAGCAGCCTGCAAGAAGCCTGGACTGTAGTCACTCCAAAAAATAGAAAACTGTGACCATCACATGCAGGATACACTTTACAAACACATGGCCTGGTTTTCTTATATCTTGATCTAATTCCTCATCATTTTCCACATCTGTGTTTGCTGTCAGCGACTAGGGTCATTCTTGTATTGAGGCTTTTCACAATCCCTTCTGTAACAATCCTTCTGTGAACTAAATACATCAACAAAAACACGTCTCCATCTTGTGTCCTCCGTTTATCAGTGTATAGTTTGTAGAGTCTATAAGAGGATATCCTGGACTGTAGGAAACTCTCCGCTGTGACAAAGTATTAGGACTGGACTGGTTTTCAGTCTACAGATGTAAACAAGAATATTCTTTTCGCAGCAAGCAAAGATCTTGAAAATGGTGGGGATAGGAAAAACAGGTTATATTAGAAAGGTATCACATCAGTATAGGTCCAACCATTGCGACTCCAAACAGATCACCACAATGATGTGGCCGTGATATGAGTAAAGCACGGCACTACTACCATGTTGACTCTGCTTAGCATATTCTGGACAGTCACACAGTTGGCCACTGATTATAATGTGCCAACCACGTGGCCTTTGGAGATTGCACGGGTCCGACTGCTGTGACTTACATGGTGATAAACATTGATGGCATATCCTATTAATAGGCCATCACAGTTTATCCTGAGATAAGTTACATATTGATGAGCTAGCTTTAAAATCGATCAATAATATTTCATTGGTGGGGGTCTGATAGTTGGAACCCCCCAGATCAGCTGTTTGTTATGGCACTAGCTCTTCACAGGGTAGTGATGTCACTTTCATACCCTGTTTGTAACTCAGTCCCATTCAAGTGAAGGGGGTTGAATTGCAGAACCAGACACAGCCACAGAACGTCACTGGCCTTCATATTCTGTGTTGAAATGGCAATGCTCACCAACCACCTTTTCAAGCAGCTGATCTGTAAGGGACCTGGATGTCTGACCCCCACCAAGTACATATTCATAGTCTATACTAAGGATAGGTCATCAAGATTTAACTTCTGGAAAACTCCTTAACGTATAATACTTCACATATTACCTGCTCATCTAGCAGAGTGTAGGGAGCTATTGCACATGCTCGAGGATCCCAAATGGGTACAGAACATGTACACTATGTGATCAAAAGTGTCCAGACACCCCCAAAAACATACATTTTTCATATTAGGTGCATTGTGCTGCCACCTACTGCCAGGTACTCCATATCAGCGACCTCAGTAGACATTAGACATCGTGAGAGAGCAGAATGGGGTGCTCCGCAGAACTCACGGATTTGAATGTGGTCAAGTGATTGGGTGCCACACATCACGCAGGTCAATGCCAAACAACGCCTCGCGTGTAAGGAGCGTAAACATTGGACAATGGAACAGTGGAAAAACGTGTGGAGTGACTAATCACGGTACACAATGTGGCGATCCGATGGCAGGGTTGTGGGTATGGCGAATGCCTGGTGAACGTCATCTGCCAGCGTGTGTAGTGCCAACAGTAAAATTCGGAGGCGGTGGTGCTTATGGTGTGGTCATGTTTTTCGTGGAAGGGGCTTGCACCCCTTGTTGTTTTGCGTGGCACTATCACAGCATAGGCCTACATTGATGTTTTAAACACCTTCTTGCATCCCACTGTAGAAGAGCAATTCGGGGATGGCGATTGCATCTTTCAACACGATGGAGCACCTGTTCTTACTGCACGGCCTGTGGCGGAGTGGTTACATGACAATAACATCTCTGTAATGGACTGGCCTGCACAGACTCCTGACTTGAATCCCATAGAACACCTTTGGGATGTTTTGGAACGCCGACTTTGTGCCAGGCCTCACTTACCTACTTCGATACCTCTCCTCAGTGCAGCACTCCATGAAGAATGGGCTGCCATTCCCCAAGAAACCTTCCAGCACCTGATTGAACGTTTGCCTGCAAGAGTGGAAGATGTCATCAAGACTAAGGGTGGGCCAACACCATATTGAATTCCAGCATTACCGATTGAGGGCGCTACGAACTTATAAGTCATTTTCAGCCAGGTGTCCGGATACTTATGATCACATAGTGTATCCTCTAGTTTGTATAAGTAATGTCCTCTAGTGATCCTACACTAGGAGCCTATACAGAAGTTAGTAGGTTAGAGATGATCACTGCATCCATGTAATATACGCACACCCATGTTTAAGCACAGTAATGTACCACAGCTCTCCAGCTCTGTCCAGAATTTCAACGTTCTGCGCTTATTGGAATCCTCCGATTTGCTCAGGTCCAGGTTTTTTTTTTTTAAATTAAATGTAGATTGTGAGCCCCACATAGAGCTCACAATGTACAATTTTTTTCCCCTATCAGTATGTCTTTTTGGAATATGGGATGGAAATCCATGCAAACACGGGGAGAACATACAAACTCCTTGCAGATGTTTTTTTGCCCTTGGCGGGATTTGAACACCAGGACTCCAGCGCTGCAAGGCTTCAGTGCTAACCATTGAGCCACCGTGTGGCCCGCTCAGGTCCAGCTTGTGCCCATTGGTCTCTCTTTATCTGCTTCCTGCATACTGGCACAAGATAGAATATTTCTATTTTGTTAACTCAGGGTCCCGCTCACTGTGATATATGGAAGCCTGTGTCTGATAAGTTGTCCGTGCTGACGGCAGCTTACTGTATATTGTAGATATTTTATCCCTGTTCTATTGACTAGGCTTATACCAATATATTGAGTTCCTTATTAGACCTGAGAGATTTATCATGTCCGAGGCATGCACTTCCTTCTGCTGGGTAATGTGTCCTGTACCAGTAGAGAACCTCTTTATATTGTTGTAAAGCTACATTTTACTATTGTGTACATTTGTAGTGAGTTATCTTAGTTCATCTGAAGCCTCAGAATTTCCCTTTGTCACTTTTGTGCTTAGTCTGTACCAGGTTACTAGTTTATTGATCTGAGAGTCTTGGACTGGAATGTGATTGTTCTGGTTCTTATCTTAGAGTTTTTGGCAATGGTTTAGTCACATGGTACAACCATATAAATAGGATATAAATAAAAAAAATATACATATATTTATAATTTTATTTTTAAATTAATTTCAAAAGAATAACAAAACACTCATCTCTTAGGCCTGGTTCACATCTGCATTCGGTATTCCGTTTGGGAAGTTGGAAGTCCGCTTGGGGACCCCCAGAACGCAATACCAAATGCATTAAAAAGCGGTGAACAATGAAAGCACACGGACCCTATAGGCTATAATGGGGTGCGTGTGTTTTTCACGTGGTGTCCGCATGAATCATATGGAGATAAAAGTCCTGCAAGCATGCACTTTTCGCATAATTCGTGTGGAAAACACACAGACCCCATTATAGTCTATGGGGTCCGTGTGCTTTCATTGCTCACCGCTTTTTAATGCTTTTGGTATTCCGTTCAGGGGGGGGGGAGGGGGTCCCCAAGCAGACTCCCTGAACGGAATACCAAACACATATTTGAACCAGGCCTAGTTGAAATTGAGACACTTACCGTATTTTTCGGACTATAAGACGCACTTTTTTTCCCCAAAATTTTTGGGGAAAATAAGGGTGCGTCTTATAGTCTGAAGGTGGCGCCTGGCACCCGCTGTAATAGAGAGGCGGAAGCCGGCAAGTGATAGACGCCATTACAGGTGCCGGGGCCTGAGACATCGCTGCCCTGTCCTGCATGAAGCCAGCAGCGGGAGGAGTGATGCTATTCCACTCCTCCGTCCCCCCGCCGCTGGCTTCATGCAGGGCAGGGCAGCGATGTCTCAGGCCCCGGCGTCTATCCCTCCCCGGCATCCGCCTCTCTAGTACAGCGGATGCCGGGTCAGTATCCGTGGCCCCTTCTCCCCCGGGGCCGGTCCCCACCGGCCCCGTACCTGTGACGTTGCAGGCCGGCTCCTGCGCGGCGATATCGCAGGAGCCGACCTGTTCGGGTGACAGCCGGGAGCCTAATGAGGCTCCCCGGCCTGTCACGGCTATATATTAGTATTGCGGCTGGGTCTATGACCAGCCGTAATACTAATAGACAGAATGGCCCATAGACGGCAATACAGTTGTATTGCCGTCTATGGGACTTGCGATCAAGTGACCGCAGGTTCAAGCCCCCGGGGGGGAATAAAATAGTAAAAAAAAAAACAAAAAACTTTAAAAATATGAAATAAATAAAAGTTCTAAATCACCTCCTGTTTTTTTTTCAATACAAGGTGATCTAAGCAATAGATATCCCCCAAAATGGTATAACTAAAAAGTACAGCTGGCCCCGCAAAAAAAACACCCTATACATCCCCGTACAGCTGCAGGGTCACCTGTCAATGTGGCCTTGCAGCTGTTGCAAAACTACAACTCCCATATATTAAATATTTTACCAGTTTTTGCTTCAAAATTTTTTTTCCCTATTTTCCTCCTCTAAAACCGTCTTATAGTCCGAAAAATACGGTAAATCTTTTTTTCAACTGTTGTAACAATGTAAGTATATGTTCACACTATTGTTATTCAATGTCCGTGTCTCTCATCTGTCACAGAAGAATGACAGATGCTGATGGATCTCTTCCCTCATATATTCATTTGCATTTACCCCTTTTCTCTTCCTTCTGATGGGAAGAAAATTTATTCTATGCGGGAAGTTGTAGAACAGTTGGATCAATATATGACTTGTACCCCTAATGTCGCCTAGTCCCAAATCCCCTGAAGCTGAACACGTTCCTGTGCATGCTTGTGTTCTGCAGACCTGCGCCTCCCTGACTAGTCGCATGTCCTGACCAGGTCTCTGTAGTCATACTGTAAATGTTATCACAGACCTCACTATAAATGTTTAGTCCTCAGTGACTCTTGTTGCTGCCTGTACTATAACAGCAGAGATTTGCTTTATTACATAGTCACATTTTATTACTGTTTGTACACACTGTTCACCTAGACAACCTCATAGTGTTCGTTCTTCTTTCAGCTATCATGTTAATATTTTACCATCATTATTTCTAACTGAGGCGTTTATGACAATATTAGTATTTCCGGTCCTCTCCTTGCTGTAACCGAAGTGTCAAGTGATCTTGGTTGAGGAACAGAATTGTTATTGTTTTTTAATAATTTATAGCAATATTTTGTGTACAATCTAATTCCACCAATATCTGATGAACATCCTGCATACTCTGCGCCACAAGGCAATTCAGATTGTGCAGGTATACACAAAATGATCGTTTTAGAGGCCAAATACAGCACCAGGAGCCACTTATTTCAGTTACTTTGATCTTAACTGGATTTTAGTTATATTATGTATTGATGGCCTTTTCTAAGCCTAGGTCATCTTTTTCTGATTGGTGGGGGTCAGACACAGGGACCCACGCAGATAAGCTCCGGTGGTCAATGCTACTGCTGCACAGGCCAGTGACGTCAAGTGGCTTGTTTGCCGTTCTGCCCTGTTCAGGCGAATGCTGCTGGGCTGCCATACCAAGCACCGCCACTATGTGGGATGGTTGCGGTAATTTCTACAGCAAGTCTGCCATGTGTGAATTCGCTCCAGTATATAACACCAGATTACAGAGTACATTGGGAAAGGTTTACCTAGAATGATGTTTCATGTGCGAGTCTTAGATCAAAGTATGGTGGAGTAAATTATACTAAAATTGTTCAGAGCTTTACACCTCTTAATATATTTGAGTCATTTTTGACTATCCTTATTCTATGTATGTATGTTACTGTATTTTCTCCATGAAAAGTTGGTGTTAGGCTTATGATGTGGTATAAAGTTCTGCAGCACAGCTTCAGTGTAAAGAATGGGGGAGGGAGCCAGCTGCTGCCTGCCTTAGCCTTTGAGATTAGTCTGACATCCACCCACTGTCTTCTCAAAATCCCAAACTGTGCCAAATCTGTCACCAGGCCTGACATGTACAGAATGTGTCTTTCAGCACTTATCCACACACAACCAGTAGGAAATGCTTTAAAATAACAGATACAATGAAGTAACTTTGCTGCTGCTTCTACATTAATCCTCATGAGTCTTGTTGAGAAGATTATGTGGAGTTTACTATTTACTGCATAGATATGGGATGACTAATATCCATAACTTGTGATAGATTCTGCAATCCTTCATCCTACAAAATCAATGCATTTGTCATGGTGATCAAGTGACAAGTCCTGTGTGACAACTAGTTAGTGATTTCATATTAACCACTTGGTGTCGTCTTGTGGTATTTTGGAGCTTGGTTCAGGCAGGTACTAATTGGCGAGTGCTGAATGCTCAATTTTCACACATGAGGACACGGCTAACAGGGCACTTCTGCATTAAAGGGGTATTCCAAGACCATGATGTTTGATTCTTTGGTATAAGCAGTGAAGAAGCCGTTTTTTAATTTTTCTTCTTTATGCTAATTGCGCTCAGATAGCATAGGGGGACGTGTCTTCTGAGCTATGAGCACAGAATTCCAGCACTTTCTTGCTCTGTCCGGCATTCTCCTCCTCTTCTTACACGAGACCACCGCAAAATGGTCAACGGACATGAGCATTTGGCTGTTTTGGCAGCCATTTTGTGGTAGTCTCCTGTAAGAAGAGAAGGAGAATGCCAGACAGAGCAGAAGAAAGGCGGCACTGGAATGCTGCACTCATAGTATAGAGGACACGCCCCCTGTGAGGTCAGTGCGCAATTAGCATAAAGACCTTCAAGTTAAAGGTAAGAGATGAATAGCCTTTATAGAGACTATTCCTACGTGCTATTAGTTTACAACAGTTATTTTATTGATAGAATCCCTTTAAGATGGTCAATCTCCAAAGGGTTGTTAGAGGCTTAGCCCCCAAACTTATTTCATCTGGTGGGGCCAAGAAACCTCAGTCTAATACCGGATGTGCAATACAGCGTCACTTACTTGTAATGTTAAAGAAAAATGTTGTAATGCACACTGAAGCTGAGAAGCTAAGGAACTTGCAGCAGGACCAAGGAGTCCGATAGTGACTACATGAGGGGGGGAAGAAAGTGTTGCAAATCTAAGCTGATATGGGTGATGCTGGGGGTCTGTATAAAGGCAAGTGTTATATATATACACACACATATACACTACCATTCAAAAGCTTGGGGTCACCCAAACAATTTTGTTTTCCATGAAAAAACACTTTTATTTATCAAATGAGTTGCAAAATGAACAGAAAATATAGTCAAGATATTGACAAGGTTAGAAATAATGATTTTTATTTTAAATAATATTTTTCTTTTGATATAAAAATGCTTCATGGGGTAAGCCCTTTACACTGTTCTCCTTGTAGTATCACAGGACTCCTCAAAGTTGTGTGGACACATCCGGTACACCAGTAATACAGGAACATTGTACATAAGACGTACAGGGCCTCGGACTGACGTGCACATATGGTATACAGTACGTCAGTGTTACATAAGTAGATATAATACGTAAATTTTGGCCTTGTGGGCAGGTGAGGTTTTCCCCAGGCAGGATGTCCTCATTCCCTCATGACTTACATGCAGTCACTTTAACACTGTGCGGTATGTGAAGAATGGGAGTCGTTCAGCCAGTTACACAGATTTGTCCATGTTTTTCAGGGCATACATTACTACTGACAGCTAGGAGTTTACATTAGTGTAATGGCGGATGAACGTTACTCATTGACTATGATCAGTGATGAGGTTACTGACCGGCTTTGTACACTAGGCCGTTTTATGGTTCTGTACAGAGTTCCAGATAGGCACCCATAGGTGTCTTCAGAGCCCCTCCTATTCTGTTGTATATAATATTGACTTTTTAGGGTGCTGCGGCCCAGCATGTTTGTCACACCTACTCTTGCTATTTGCAGCCAGGCCACATAGTCTGTGGATACCCAGAAGGTGTCTTTCCACTGCTTATTGCATAATACATGTCGTGTGTTCTGAAATCTTCATTGACATCCTGTGGACTTTACAGACCAGCTTTCACCTCTCTCCTAAACGATGACTAATTGGCCTAATAAGCCGTAGTCAGAACCCGCTCTGCTTCATGAGTCAGTGATGCCTAGCACGCCCGGTATAAATACAGATGGGTGACAATACAACCTCTGCGTGACTCATTGGTATTCTGGTGACCCAGCACTGACAGCGCAGATCAGCCACTCTTATAACAAATATGCTGATTTGATTTGATGGAACATTAGATTTAGGAGCTGGATTATGTGATATCTATTGATGGATTAAATGGATCATTCCATCCAAAACCAAATATTAATTTTTGGATGTAGTGAAGTCATTTTAAAGGGAAAGTCCTCCCATGCAGATTCGTGCAGCCACAATATCTTTGTTTCTAACATCTGGGATCTGTTTGGACTATATGTAACTTTCTCTCCTTTAGGCCACCTTCAGACAAGTGGGTTTGGTCTATATTTTCCAGACTGAAGTCTGATCCCGGACCAAGACTCCCATCCTGTGCAATGCTAGTAATCCCTGCAGCTCTACAGTCCTGTACTATAGTCATGTTTTCTTTACAGGACTCCTGGGCCAGTCTCAGTGTTCGCTCCATGTCTCTTTCTGATGGTCATGTCACCTTGTGAAAAGCTTACTCTGATTTGTGGCAGAAACCTGCTATAGGCGTTGGTATAGATTTGAGTTTTGTGGTGCTTAATGGGAGACTGGTATTTGCTAAATCTTCCCCAGTCTTTTCAAGGGGTTGTCCTCAGTGGTTTGCTCCCACTCTTCTTATTGAGACGACATGCATACTCTGCTAATGACTCAGTTATGTGTGTGGTCACTGTTTTGGGCACAGGGTATTACAGTTCTGTCTACGAGGCATATAGTTTATGGCACTGACCCAACAGGATATGTTCAGTCTCGTTGTTCTCTGTTGCCTATGATTTTGTACACCTTTGCTGGATTGTAACCCAGTGCTATGCAATATTATTATTATTTTATTTTTTGCATTGGCAAATTTCCATTTCAGACATGCCTGACCCTAGTAGATTGAGAGAGCTGGGGGAAGCCATTAAAGGGGTTTTCAAAGTTAGATATCAGGGACCTATTTTTTTTGGATACATCGTCAATTTCTCATCAGGGAGTTCAACACCTAAAACCCCCACAGGTCAGCTGTATGAAGAAATCGCAGGGTTTGGGTCAGTTCTGCAGCCTCTTCACATTGTACATTGTGTAGTGGCCGTGCTTGGTGTTGCAGCTGAGCTCCATAAAGTTCAATGGAGCTGGTCTGCAAACAGGCCATGCGACGAAAGAGTGTGATGTCACTGGCTTATAAAAAGGATAGTGGTGCTTACCTGAGCACTTCTGCTGCTTCAAGCAGTTGATCTGTGGGGGTCCTGGGTGTTAGTCCCCCACCAATTAGACATTGAGGACCAATTCTAAGGATAGGTCATTAGTATGTAAAGGTAGGAAAATCCCTTTAGCTATTAAATAAAATTACTTCCAAATCTGTTTTAGTATTCTGGTATTACTGTATGTCATTAGTACATATATGGTTCCGTATTACAATGATTCTATTCATTAGAGAACTGTATAAATGTCATTCCCATGTAATTCATGTAAACCTGCCATGCACTGTGCTATGTCAGATATTACATGGTTTGGTATTTAATAGATGACTACCTGGCCTGCATGGCCTTGACTTTTCACTTCTGGTGCTGATCATCTGCCCATGGATTTCTTAGTTTAGTGCTCACACCTGGGACGTCGCTGCTGTCCATCTACCACTACAGAAATCTGGATTAAAAATGGGGATTATCTCTTTATTCGGCCTAAACAGTGATAATCTGCTGGCTGCTTGATCTCAGCTCCATGTTCAGTGAGGTTTAGTTATGTTCGTGCTAATCCTAGCTGAGACAATCATTGGAGATTACCAGAGTCCAGGCCGCTGTCACAACTCTCACCGGGAACAGATTATTTTCCAAATGTTCAACAATTGGAGACTATACCAGATTTTCCTTGCCTCAATACAGGTCAGAAGATGTTGGGTTTAGGAAATTCCTATTTGCGTTTCAGTGCAGTTTTCCAGTGGTTGTAGAGTATATTGGTTTAGTCTGACTGTGCAGGGTTTTGTTCTTGGGTTAGTAGCCAGACAATTCACACAATATAAATTTTCCTTTGCTGCATCTATTTGTCACTTTATGGTCTATTGGCTTTCATTTACATTTTGCTGCAAAATGTGCATTAATCCATGACAACCGGTAGGACACTTGTTTTAGCTGTGAAAATGAATCTAGGCTGATAAATGCTCAGTGCTGATTTTACGGGTAGTTTTCCTCTTTGTGACTCTTTCCCCTCTTTTGGAGCTGATTTATTGAGAAATGTTTCATTATAAGTCTTTTATAACAGGAACCTGTCTACAAGTTTATGGCCTCTAAACCAGCTCTATATCCTATGGCTGGTGAGCTCAGCCCTGTCCATTGTGCTGTTTGACAAAGCTTTCCTAAACTTTCCAACACATTTTTTTCGCAGCATTTGTGACAAAATAAATATTATTATATCCTTTATTAACAGATTTTAGCTCATTTCTATGAAATACTGCACTGCAATCCACTCGTGTCCCTTCTTTAGTCTTTGCCTTTCTTCCAGTGGCTTCTCCCTGAAGTACAGGTATATGGACTGTAATAAAACAGGGAACCTGAGCCTCGAGGGGTTCACATCAGACTGGTACATTTTGGTCATTATGAAACTTAACAATGCTTTTGGTGTCATGTGGAAGATGAGACTCTCAAATAAGTATTTGATCCCTTTGGAAAACAAGACTTAATACTTGGTGGCAAAAACCTTTGTTGGCGCGCACAGCAGTCAGACATTTTTTGTAGTTGATGGCGAGGTTTGCCCACATGTCGGGAGGAATTTTGGCCGACTCCTCTTTGCAGATCATCTCTAAATCAATAAGATTTTGAGGCTGTTGCTTGGCAACTCGGGGCTTCAGCTTCATCCATAAGTTTTCTATGGGATTATGGTCTAGACACTGGCTAGGCCACTCCATGACCTTAATGTGCTTCTTTGTTGAAGCAGGTTGTCACTCAGGATTTTACAGTACGTTGCTCCATCCATTCTCCCATTAAAGTGGTGAAGTAGTCCTGTGCCCTTAGACGAGAAACACCCCAAAACATAATGTTTCCACCTCAATGCCTTACAGTGGGGATGCTGTTCTTTGGGTCATAGGCAGCATTTCTCTTTCTCCAAACACGGTGAGTTGGGTTAATGCCAAAGAGATCAATTTTTGCAGCAAAAACACCCTCTATAGATGGTGTTGAAGTTCCAGACCATAATGTCACATTTATGTTGGCAGGGCAGCAGTCACTATCAGTAGAGCAATTTCTTTTATCCCACAGTCATTTCTGGATCTACACGGGACCTGTGGCACAAAATGAACTGCAGTCCAGGTTTTCAAGCCACAGCATGTAATGTGGGTTTCTATTGCAGTAAAGCAGATGAAAACTCTGGTCAACCCATAGCTATTACCCTCTGAAACACCAAGGGGACACCATTTTCGTAGAATTCAAGAAGATCCTGCTTATTTCCTGCGTAACATCTTGCGTGGACCCCTCCCCAAAGGGTGCCAGCGGCACAGAGTGTTTAAGCAGGTGTGCTATGAATTTCCACTTTATTAGAATTTTCGCAGTAATGACCTTTTGTGGACCTGACTTTATATACACAGATCGTAATGAGATTTAAAATCCTGGTGACATTGTGGTGGGGGTTGCATATAGTCTTGGCCTTTGCTAAACTGTTGGATGCCAGGATCTATTCTGGGCTGAGAGTAGAGCTGCTGTATATTATGACTTGTTTATATGTATTAGCCTACAAGCCAGTATATAAGGGCAGGCCCTGTAATATATGCTGTATCTTCAAAGTCCTCATTTAAAAGGTGATTCCTCATAAAGTGCTTTATAGGTTTAGTTTAAGCTTTCTACAATAAAAATCTTAATTTGTTTGTACTAATTATGTTTTATTGTATAAGCTTCGCTGGCGGTGACCTGCTACCTGTATAGTAACAGGCGGCATCAATTATACTGGTGTAAAATTGGATATTACAACGGGATACAAATTCCTTCCTTGCATGGAATCGCTAGAAAGGTGTTGTCATGGATGATGATGATTGAACTCTGTACAATACATTGGAATAATGAAATCCATAAGGGTGTGTTCACACTACTGTTATTTTTTTATTTAAGTATTTATTTTCCTATCAATATGTCTTTGTAGAATGGGAGGAAATCCACGCAAACATGGGGAGAACATGCAAACTCCTGGCAGATGTTGTTCCTGGTGGGATTCAAACCCAAGACTCCAGCGCTTCAAGGCTGCAGTGCTAACCACTGAGCCACTGTGTTGCCCCTATTCACACTACTGTTATTAATGTATGTTGTTCTCAACCATCATAGAATGAGAGCAATGGACATCTGTGTCCATCTTTATTCACCCTCATTTAACAACTTAGCAGGAGTTTTCTTCTGTCATGTTTTTTTACTTTTCTGTGTATGCAGGACATATTCTTTCATTACCAAAGTAAGTAAACCTGATGGATGGATGGAAGGAAGCGTCTGTCATGTTGTTTTATATTATAGAACAGATGGGGGGGGGGGGGGGGGCTCCATCTGCACTGTCACTCTATTACTGATAATATCCATTGATCTCCTATGATGGACAAGAGCAACAAACGCTCCTAATGGTAGTGTCAACATCCCCTTAGCCAAAACACATGTCGAAGAACCACCCCTTACCATTCTGAAATTTGTAAATTCAAGGTGGTGGATGCTATCTGGGTAGATATTTGGATACCAGCAGTAGTTGCGCCATATGCTGTTTTCAGAGCTGTTACTTTTGCATAGAAATTGTGTCTGATAAATAATATTTGTATGCAATTAAGTCTATTTATTAAAGGGGCTCTATCACTGAGAAAAGTCAATTTTAACTAATCACATCCTTGCATAGGCTTTAGAAAGGCTATTCCACACCTACCTTTAGTATATAGATTGCCTCAGTGGTTTCTGAATAAGTCCGTTTTTATTGATATGCTAATGAGCTTCCAGCCAGCACAGGAAGTTCCCAGCAGCACTCGTCTCTGTTATTATCTCCTATCTGTGTATGCAAACAGGAAGCTGAGTCATCAGCAGCTGCCTGTGCTGTATACACCCATAGGAAACAATAGCAAAGGGGGTGCATGATGCATCGTGCACCCATTCTAATTAGCAAATGAATTAAAATTTACTTATTCAGAAACCACTGAGGCAATTTACATACTACAGGTAGGTGTGGAATAGCCTTTCTAAAGCCTATGCAAGGATGTGTTTAGTTAAAAATCACTTTTCCCAGTGATAGAGCCCCTTTAAGAGTCTTCTGGTTAAAATCTTCAATAATTAACCTGATGGTGGTCCAGATGATGGAAGCAGTAGTCCAGCCACACTGTACAGATTTGTTGTGGATAGTTTTTGTAGGAAAATCCACAGATAAGTCTGTGCCAGATTTTTTTAAGAAGAGTTCTTGAGAAAAGACAATTTGTAACAGTATCTTGTTAGCAGGTTTTATTGTGTCGTCTTCATTCACGTCAGTGGGAAAACCAAACTATACACAAGAGGAATGGTCAGGCAGCGGATTTTAAAATCTGCACAGAAGGTTTCTGTATCATGTGGATGGGATTTTATAAAATGTCCCTTAGCTGCTACTGAAGTATTCTGCTAAAAATAAAGGTAAAGTCAGTAGCAAGGATCCCGTGTAGTCTTACCCTAAGGTCTCCTTCTGCCAGCCGTGATACATCCTTATATGGACCGCATTATGACCATAAGTCCCATTATGACTATAGGTCAGATGTCAAAACACACAGCGTCCTCTACAATGTAAAAGGTTCAGGTAGTTTCACCTGCAGTCAGGAAAGGGTTTATGGCTATGATACAGTCTGTGTAATACAGATGTGTGTTATTGCCGCAGCAGAATTTACACAAATTTTTAGCCATATTCCCTTATATCTGAATGTGAGCTATAGGAGTTTGTGCACATACTGCAGAAGCAACCCATTGAAATGAATGGAAATGGTTTTAGCCACTGGTATGAAATGTCAAAGCACAAAA
This sequence comes from Leptodactylus fuscus, assembly GCF_031893055.1. Classification (NCBI taxonomy): domain Eukaryota; kingdom Metazoa; phylum Chordata; class Amphibia; order Anura; family Leptodactylidae; genus Leptodactylus; species Leptodactylus fuscus. The sequence continues at coordinate 42,992,635 of NC_134275.1, read as the reverse complement.
ATGCATCTCATATGTGACTACCTGGTTCAGAGGCCAAACAGACTCCTAACCATGGCCCGGATTAGCGGTTTTCCTGGATTATCTTGGCAGTTGCAGTGCTGGAGCCGGTGTTTGTAGGACAGGACATGATGTAGCTCAGAGTTATGTCATAGGCACTTGTGTTCATACCAATTTGGGTGAATCGTCTTCCATGTAGCATCCACTTTTTTTCACGTATCCTTTGACTTTCAATGGCAAAGCAAGATGTTTCTCCAGGATTGTGGGCAGCACTCAACTGTGAACCTTAGTAGTGTGAATAGAGCCTTACTTCTTAGGATGTTGGCACATGCAGATCTCTTCCATTGTGGTTATGAAGCAGGTGTGTGACACCTTTTGACTCTTATACATGTTGAGCTTGAAGGTCCAGCTCATTCGCCAGCTGTTCGATCCTGTGAAATCCCTGGGTCACGTTGTCTATTTCCACATCTAGAGAGATCACCACAGACTTCTTGGCAGGGACCCCGTCTCCTTTTATGACTACCGTGTAGATGTCCCGCAGTCGGAAGGTCTCCTGTGTGACGTTGTGGACACTGGTGTATTTTTGGATCCCGGCCATTTCTAAAAATTTGCTCATCTGTATGTTGTCCAACTTAGCACTGATGTTTAAGATATGGGACAGACATGTGATTATTTCTTTTTCTTCTACTAGTTCATAGCAAGTTAAACTTTTTTCTGTTTCGAGTTCTTCGTTTCCATTCAGATCATTCTTGTGGACATCTTGTTTTGCTTCATAGCTCAGAGACATTGGCGTCTTGGTGTCCACAGAGTTGTCTTGCCTCGACTTCTTAGAAGTGCTGTGGATCTTGAGATCTGTTGCCTTCACTTTGTCAGTTATCAGTTGCCATTTTGTCCCTGTTTTGCTGAGCCAGGACTCATTGACCGCAAGGTCGTATAGATCTGTATCATAATATTCCACCTCTTCAGCCACTTGACCTGTGCAGATGGCTCCCATCTCTGTTATCTTCTCTTCTGTGGTGTCCTTTGCCCAGTATGTCTGCTGGATCTTCACCTTGTGAATGTTGGGCTCCTTCTCCGTTTTTGACATGATTTTCTGTAAGATAAATCAGATTGATTACAGTGACCTGGGTTTAGCATCTGCATGTACCAAGGATACTGTGATGTCTAAATACTCCTTACCTTACTCAAAGTTACCACGATCGCTTCTATCTAATCCTATACTAGCAAATGGTGCAAGGTATGTTTATATAAATTGGCATACTGGGTATATGGAAGCTGGCGACCATTCACTCTAGTCTGACAGCCCAAATAACACACACTACCAGAGCATAAACAAGCTGTAAAAATCCAATATGTCAGCCATATTTTTCCTCTTCTCAGTTTTAAAGCCTAACCATTCTACAAGGACTTCCTCAACTTTTTAGTAGTCTTTCTGTCTCAACCCATCAACCTTTCTGTGTCTCCCCCATCAACTTATGAACCTAGCCTTAAAGGGTTCTTCCCATGAATGCAAATTAATTTGCAGATGTCGGTCCGACTGCTGAGACTCACTGGTCATGAGAAGTGGGAGCCTGTGCGGGCATACTGCTTCTTCTCCATTAGTTTCTATGTGCTTTCTATGGAGGGCATTCATTCTATAATGTGTACCTGCATCACTGTCACTACTTCAGTCAGGGGTATAAGCCACGTCTTTTCCTACTGATGGTGGACAAGCTGGTTCGATGGCCAAACACCTTTTAAAGCTTTGTAAGGTTTGGAGCCTGTCTATGCTCACATGTAGATGTCCACAAAAACTGAATGGATCCGTACATGAATAAGCCAGAACTGCAGGATGGACTGGATGTAGGACCTCCCCTGAGATTTCCAGACTAGCCTCACTGTCCCCACAAGGTCCTGTGAAAATCACACTTGAGTGCATGGGGCCATAGAAATCACAGTGGTGAGACATCTGGTCGTGTTCATAGGCCCTATATCTTTCAAGGTCTCCTTCCTACTCCCTGAGAAGTGAAGATTCCCCTTCAGATCTCTCCTGTACTAGATGGGTCATAAATCATCTTCACATCCAACCTTCTAAATCCTTTGATTTCCTTTCTCTGCTTCTTAGTATTGGTGACAATTAGCAGGGGTCCAGATTATTAATCATCATGTCCGCCTCTTATCTCTTTCAGCCTTAATGAATTATCAGAACTGTCGCTGTGAAATTCTCATTGCTATGACCTCTTACATTACCATGTCTAATATAGCTACCGTGTTATATATAATATCTATATATAGCGTTATGCTGTTTGCCGGGCGAGAGCTTGTACAGGTCATTATTATGGGTGTAAATTACAATGTTTTCGTCTTCTCATGTTCCACAATATTTAGAATGAAACCTGACTCTGCAAGACTGTACAGCCTGGATCTATTATACATTAGCGCCCTCTGGTGTTCATGCGAGGTATAACATCATGGACAACCTACATTGAGAATAGTGATAGTGTGTTATTTTATAGACTGTACAGTACATTGTATGTGTAAATCTATTCACATGGCATTATATACAAATTTTTCAGGATTTAGCATGCATTATATAAGGGAGTTGCTGTAAGGCTACATTCACTTTACCCTAGGTTCACACCAGCATTCGGGTTTCCAGTCTTCGGCTCCGGTAGCTTGTGTGAACCTAGCCTTAGCCATTTGAGCCTCCATCATGAAGCCTTCCTGAAGTCGGAGGATGATAAAGTCCTGCACACAGAGCTTATTCATCTGCCACTTTGTTTTTAAATTATGTACCCACTCAAGTTAAAGAAGACCTTTCACGTCCTCGGGCACATGTGGAGTAATACACCGCTAGAAAGCCGACAGTGTGCTGAAATCAGAGTACTATCGGATTTCCCGTTCTGTGCCCCCGCTGAAGAGCTATCGGTGCCGTTATCATAGCTCTTTAGTGTCAGAAGACTGTCAGAAATACCCTTCTTCAAAGTAGCGTCTCAGTACTAGTCTATGAACGAGCGCTATCAGGAAAGGAAGGGGGTGTTTCTCACCGCTCAGCGTCATGGCTATGCGGTAAGGAACGCCCCCTCTCACAGTACAACGCAATAGACGCTACTGTGAAGAAGGGCGTTTCTGACAGTCTTCTGACACGGAAGAGCTATGGTAACGGCACCGATAGCTCTTCAGCGGGGGCACAGAACAGGAAAGTGCACTATCGGCTTTCTAGCGGTGTATTACATCGCATGTGCCTTGAGGACGTGCCCCAAGCAGACTTTCTGAACGGAATACCAAACGCAGATGTGAGCCAGGCCTAACATTAGAGTGATAGGAGAGAGGGTAGGGGCGGCTTCACATTTCAACACCCTCACTCTGCGATCTGGGTCTGATTAAAATATTTAGGGTACAGTTACTACACCTCCATGCTGCTGAAGAATGGTGTCTGGGGTCTAGTGTACAGCTCATTTGCATATGTATTAAAAATTTTACCATCTGATTAAATTAATTTTCTTTTTTTTTGGTATAGGCCAGGGGTAGGGAACGTACGGCTCTCCAGCTGTTGCAAAACTACAACTCCCAGCATGCATACTTGCTCTGCTGTTCTTGGAACTCCCATGGAAGTGAATGGAGCATGTTGGGAGTTGTAGTTTCACAGCAGCTGGAGCATCTGTTCCAAAACAGTCTCTCTCATTCAGAAACAGCCCTAGGACCATGAGGGCCATATATAGAGAAGTACTGGTGTATACTGATGAATAAAGTACTTGGGCTGCGACAGAAAGCTGCTATTCAGCAACACACTAAACGTGTGTTTCTGCTACAGTATCTGTCCCTTTAACATCTGTCCGCTTTTCTCTATTGAAGTTAATTTGTAGAGCAGGGGTAGGGAACGTACGGCTCTCCAGCTGTTGCAAAACTACAACTCCCAGCATGCATACTGGCTCTGCTGTTCTTGGAACTCCCATGGAAGTGAATGGAGCATGATGGGAGTTGTAGTTTCACAGCAGCTGGAGAGCCGAAGGTTCCCTACCCCTGGTATAGGCTATAACATTTTTTAATCATTTCATTCATTCATTCATTCATTCATTGTAATAACTTTTTTTTTTTTTTTTGGTGATACATAGGGCTTTAATTTTATATCTATTTTATCTTTTTTTTTGAATATTCGGGAAAGATGTGGAAAAACAGAGGGTACATCTGTCTGTTTTCCAGATTTGTCTTGGATCCAGCAGCTCCAGCAGTTCTCAACACCCAGTGGATCACATGTTTGCCAGGCTGGGGGAAAAGTCACATCATGGCGGTTCTGATAGCTGTACACAGCGCTTGTTGGACTCTGTGTATATAATAAACCATTGCCTTCTCTCTGCAGCCGTCTCCCTGCTCTTGCATGATCCTATGTTACGAGGTACATGTGTAGTATTCACACACTGCAGGAAACTACCCTGCAACAGAAAGAAACTTGTGCTGCAGATTTTGAACATGCTACATGTCAAGTATTGCTGAGGTTTTCCTTGCGGTTCTCAGCCCTTGCAACGATTGAAAACTAGGGCCAGCTGCCTGGGAAACACAGGCAATGAAAACCAGACAAATTTGGACAGGTCTACTATGTAGCCTAGGAATGGACTGTTGTATGAGGTGAATTTGTTCCCCGTCTTCACATTTGTTCTATATGTAAATATTTACATGACATTTGGCATCACATCTCACATTAATAACCTAGAATGCAAACTCGTCCTTACCTTCTATAAGGAATGCCTTGGGAGTGACTTCCACCTCTTCTCCTCCAGGATCTTAATAGTTTGCGTCTTGGATCCACGTGCCACTGCTCCAATCTTCTTTCCTAGCGCAAAATATTTGGTAGTTTTAGATGCAGGTTGAGTTTCTTAATTTCCTCCCCCCTCAGACAGAGGACAGGTCACTGTGAAGTGGAGTTTGCATAGTAACTCACAGGCAGTTAAGGTTTTGTGTTGACAGCCTTGTGTTGGCATGGAGGCCACTAATACTTCCTGCACGGTCAGAGCTGCATTTGTTAGGAAAGTGCTTACAAATAGAGAACGACCCAAACTCTCAGCCCTTGTGAGCGGCGTACATATCCCCATCATTATGCAGTGTAATGTCATATATTACTTTAGGGTATTCATATTCTAACATCATGTACAGAAGTGTATGGCCTTTTGCACATGGTTTTTGTGCAGCTATTACACTATAGGATTACTCACACACAGGAATATATTTAGTTACTTATTTTCCTTGTGGGTATGGATTGCCGTTTTTGCTTCTTGGCTGTTCATGTAGATTTTATTGCAGATTGTACGCAGTGAAATCCACAATGAGGATGTACTACAGGAATTAAACTTTAATTCCCATGAACAGAGCCAGATTTACATTTGTAGACAAAAGTTATATAAATAAGGAAACATTTTGTAGAGATTTAATGATCCCCTGTAACCATCCTAGTGCTGATAATCTGTTATAGTCTCAGTAAGTTGTCAGTGGATAAGACCATGAATACGGGATCTTTTTACTTGTCAGAAACCCAGCCATGATTTCCTTACTGTGACCGGGTTATCCTCTCATACAAAAATAGAGAAATAATCAACTTGAATATCCACATAAAGAATAATATCAATGTGTACAGTCACCCTAAGGAAGCTTTGCATTGTATTAGTATAGGAGGTCCATTAGGGCCCTGTCTATGTTGAAGTGAATAAGACTTCATCAGATCTCGGTAGAAAAATCAGGGATCCTGGACCAATATCAGCACACATGCACTTTGCAGTTTATTATATATTGTCCCTTGGGAAAAAAAATTCAGCAGAACTCCTTATATAACCTGATGAGAAATTGCAAGTTCCAATATGCCTATTGACTTACATAAAGTTGCCTTGTTCAGTTCACCCAAATGCTGACCTTTTTTGCTTTCTGAATTCCCTCATCATGTAGGATTTATATGGTAATATATCCTTTCAGTAGAGCTCATTTACCTTAGAACCTACCAGACCATGGCATGTACAGACTCCACATATCGATCGGTCGCACCCGAACGTGTCAATAAACCTTTTAATGGTGGAAAGATGAATTGGTCCATCTTGGTTGTAATTTACTTTATTTCACTACACTTCCCTGAGCATTGATCACTTATTGATGATCCTGATACAACTACTGAAATCAATGAGGCGCAGACTGGCGGCGGACGCTCTCCTTGTGTGTTCGTGTTGCTCTCCCTTTTAGATTATGCTCAGCACCTTTCTGTTTGTGACGGTATTTATTATTTCTTTCTACTTCATGTGTCTGATGTCCGTGTATCCCAACCTGACAGCATCCTGATATTCTCCTTAATATGGTGATAAAAGCAGCAAGTACTGCAAGGTGTCTATATAGATGGAAGCGACAGTCTCCATGTGACGCAGATTGCATGTAAGACTTGTTTTGCTGTCCATGCATTTGTTGTGTAATTGAATGCTGCAGTTTTAACATTAAATCTGCCTAAAAAAAAAAATGTGATATTAAAGAAAACCTCTCAAGTTGAATGTGGTGTCTGCAGGCAGCATGATATACAACAGATGGAGCAGGGCAAATTGATAATATAGCTGTGTGAGAGAAAGCTCATTTATAGGAAGTCTGTCACCTCCCTCTGCCACTCTGACCTGTCACCATGGTGCTGTCACATTATTAAAAATCCTTTGCTATTTTTCACAGTCCTATGGATGCAGTGATAATAAAGCTTTATTCCCTGTGCGGATTAGGTACTTTTGATCCCTGGCACCACTACTGCACATGCTAAGAACTGCAAAATCGTAAAGCAGTGCTTGGGCATCGAGCAAGACTTAAATAAGTAAATAAAAGGACCCTCAGTGGATTCCGTTATAGTCAATCGGGTCCGCTGTTCTGTTGCTGCAACAGACCAGAACAATGGAGACCCTGACGCTAGTGTCATCCTAATGTAAGCAATAATAAGTCCATCTCAGGGGAATAAATGGCCAGTTGAAATCATCCGTAGTCTTTGGGTAGTTCCATAAAACAGTCCAGAGAAGCTTAAGAGCAGAAGAGTTATGTGTCCTGGCAAGGGGGAAGTGGGTTGTATTGAGAACGTTGTTACAAGGACATATAATCTAACCAGTTGGAGTAGCTGGAGGAGGATAGCCATAATTGTCAGACCTGATAGTAAAGTTCTATTTGATCCAAAGGCAACTTTTTCAAAGTCTCAAACATTGTCCCCAGAACAGGTTTGGTGTAGACAGTGTGATAACATCTCAAAGCAGTAGTGTTAGTCCTATAGATGCACTAAGTTTATCAAACGTGCGACATTTGCTGAAAGCCCCCAAGAAATCTGACTTAAACATTCCCCCTTGTAATAAATTCCAACAATAATGTGAACCTGCTCAGAGGCCGGGAATGATAATGAAATCCTGTATTTTGTCTTCCAGAGTTCGTCCTGTAGGTCTTTCCAGCGGATCGTAATGCCCGGTGTTTTATGAAGCAAGTTTGGAATTAAATGCAAGACAGCAATATGGGTAAGAGGAGCTCTAGTCAGCAGCCATGTGGAGAAGACTTTATTCATAAAATGTAGTGTTTAATGCCAACAAAACTGAAAACAGGGCGGACCTGTGGCGGACTGTTATGGATGCAGGTTTCATGTTCTTTCTTAATAAACATCACAGCCCATATAAAAGCTCTGCAAGTGAACTACACTGGGGGAAACCTAAAGTCTCCACATTAATCTGTAACTCCATGTTTAGGAAACTATTTGGGAAGAATATGCAAATCTGTCTCCCAAGATGTAAATAGGGAGACAGTGCCTCTGTTATGCTGCCCTCTATAGCAAGCAACCCTGAACAACATGCCCGACTTCCCAGAAGCCTTTGCTGCATGATGCGAGGTTATAACCAAATTAGTTTCTCAGCTACGGACGGCACTGTTTCTGTCTCTTTGGACGTCATCAGCACAGCCTAGAGAGAACTGATTTGGAAACTATTTGACATACCCTTGACCCCAGAGGGCTGGGGTACTAATATGAAGGGGCAGAAGTGCTCTTCTGACCACTATGCCTATCTTGCTGTGTTGAACGTTCCTCAGACCAGAGTTTTGTATGGATTTACTTTTTATTAACCCTACTGTTAACTCTGCTGTTAAAGCCACAACAGAGCTTGAACATTGTCAAAGAGAATCGCTACTCAGCTGAGCGCTTCTGCCACTTTTTCAGGAATTGTTGAAGATTTCAACACTGGAACCCTCGCTGATCAAAACTTTAGATGTGTCAAAAGCTTTCTTTAAGGGAACCTATCGCCTGGAAAATGCTGTTCAATCTGCAGGCAGCATCGCTTAGAAAATTGCTAAGTAATTTTAAGGGAGAGGATTTAGTATAACCTGTCATTTATCCATTGAGATCTTTGCTCTTTCTATAGTAAGAAGTCAAGAAGGTGAGTCTGTCAGTGATTGATGGCTGTCTTTGTGTGCACAGTCATAGAGGGAAGGCTATCAGTCACTGATAGGAATCCTTCTCAACGTAGAGTAGAAATTTCAATGGGTATATGACAGGTTATATTAAAGGTTTTCCCACAAACCTTTACATTAGTCTGCTTAGCTCCTCCTGCTCTATAACAAAAAAAGCCAAAACCTTTGATTAAACATAAATTTCCATGTGACAGGATCCCATTAAACTGGAGGTATAGTTTAAGCAACGTAGGCTAAATAATGTAGATGACCTGTGGGGCCTACATGAATTTACCACTGTTCTCTCTCGCCCTGCAGCTTGCATTCTCTGTGTCCATGTTAAGTTCCTATATGTTGCCTTCTCTTCACACAATTGCTGCTTTTAGTAACCTATGTACTCAGATTAGGATATCCACCTCTTCCTTGATGTGTGGTACTGGGTTATAGGTTACTAAATATATTCTCAGATTTTCTAGCACAAGTCTTGGGCTAAGGCACAAATGTAGCTCTTTTTTGTTGCTTTCAAGCCAAAGCCAGAAGTCAATTGAGCAAAAGATAGAAATACAACTTCCTATATATTTCCCATTCCTTTTGTAGCTGTTCTTGACTTTGTCTTAAAAAAGTTGCAAAATCTGCAACAAAAATAGCTGCATTTCTGCAACATGGGGTCTCAGCTTTAGGTTAAGACACCATGTTCTGGAAATGCAGCAGTAAAAACGCTGCATTTTATGGTACCAGCAAAGTGAATGAGAGTCTAATCCCATCCATAGATTGTGGAAAACTAAATTCTATGGAAAAGCAGCGTTTTACCCTCAGAAGTGCATGCGTTTTCCCTATAGATTTAATAAGGGACGTAAAACCACTGAGAAAAATGTATAAAAGAATGCCGTAGAAAAAAACCTGATGCATTTCCACTGCATTTTATTCTGCAGTTTTTTATAGGTGTGTTTTGCTGCATGAAGCCTTAGGCTGGATTCACACAAGTGAAATAAGATGCTTAATTTCTAGCATGTAAGTTCAGCAATGTGGGGTTTTTAAACCTTCCTCCCCAAACATTGTCCAAAATGGGCTGGGTGTTGTGATACACCGGCAGCCATCACATTTGGACTCATTTATAATGGCTTTTGCCCTGAAAAACTGGCATGTAAACCATGAAAAAAAGGCAAAATATTTGTGTAAGAATTTTTTTTAGAAAAACTTAGATTTTTTTTTTGCACCCCACATCATAAACTGGTGCAGGAATTATCAAGGCCAACGTGGACTAATCAGCCCCTATGGATTTCTCAGTTCTTTGAACGGTTGCTTTGAAAAGCCGTTTGGGAAACCTACAGCATAAGATGAAACTCTGTGGATTGAGAATATCTGGTATTTGGTTGCTCTTTGGACTTGTTCTTCTTGCAGGCTGTGGATGATATTTGGTGAACTGTCATCCCCGTATATCTTAGCGGGTTAATGCTGCCAATATGTGGCATCTGGCCCACTGGCATATATGCCCTGTATAATCCCATCCTTACTCAAGGTGTGGTAGAGGTTACCAGAGCTGAAGCGCCGCTCAGTATATCAAGTGTTATTGTTTTCCATTAGAAATCAAATTTTTAGTAGCTAGTTGAATTGAAAACCAGATGTTTTTTCGTACTCTGTTCAATGACAATCTGCTCTTGTGGATCAATAAACTGGTCTGAACTGGTTGGAGAGTTGATGGTGGAGACATTACTATGCATCACTTTCCATCAATCTTTTACTTCATTCTACTGGGTGATATTCTGTCAATTTCATTAGCAGGACAGAGAGTGTCCAGGAAAATGTCATCCTCAGTGTTTCATACTATTTGTATATAGAACCTACCGTATTTTCTGGACTATAAGGCGCACATAAAAACCTACGATTTCCTCAGAAATTGTAAGTGCGCCTTATAGTCCGGTGCGCCTTATATATGGATGGAAGCGGCGGCAAAGTCTGCGTGCCGCTTCCATACATACATAAAAGGCACCGTAAGGGTGCATTCACACTACGGAACGCCAGCGTGTATCACAGCCGTACACGCCGGCGTGACAGCAGGGCTGCCGGACACTTCCCATTCATTTCTATGGGAGCCGGCATGCGAGCGCTCCCCATGGAAATGAATGGAAAAAAGCAGTCCATTCATTTCTATGGGGAGCGCTCGCATGCCGGCTCCCATAGAAATGAATGGGAAGTGTCCGGCAGCCCTGCTGTCACGCCGGAGTGTACGGCTGTGATACACGCTGGCGTTCCGTAGTGTGAATGCACCCTTAAAAGTTATATTAAACTACCCCCCCGTCATGGCATTCTGAAACAGAATGTGAAACTTACCGAACGGTGCAGGGTGGGCGGGCATTCAGGCCTCCTCTTCCTCCGATGTCCTGACCACTTCCTCCGGCGCTCGCGAACTGATAATGGCCTGGGCGCATTCGCAATATCATAATGCTTCTACTACGGCTACTGCGCATGCGCCCAGGCCATTATCAGTTCGCGAGCGCCGGAGGAGGAGGAGGGAATATCGGAGGAAGAGGAGGCCTGAATGCCCGCCCACCCTGCACCGTTCGGTAAGTTTCACATTCTGTTTCAGGGTTTTATTTTAAAACGGGGGGGGTAGTTTAATATAACTTTTACGGTTGGGCTCTATCAACATGATTTTGCTGATAGAGCCCCTTTCACTCCTCGCCTGCCGAGCGCTTCCAATAGAAGCGGCTGGCACGCGGGGGGTTAAGCGGCCGCTGGCAAAGTCTGCGTGCCGCCGCTTTCAATAACATATAATGCGCACCGGACTGCGCCTTATAGTCCGGTGCGCCTTAAATATGAACCGAGACGGACTATAAGGCGCTCATGGGCAATGCGCCTTATAGTCCGTAAAATACGGTACATATCTATCTATCTATCTATCTATCTATCAAAAAAACATTTCATGTGAACACCTAGAGCATTTCTGTTTTACCAAATTAAATACCTGAAAAAGAGGTTCCTGGTTAATATTTTGATCAAACTTCCTATTTTTAAGAAGAAAATCCCTTCCTTGTTCACTAGATGGCGCTTTAGTGAAAGGGAAATCTTCTATTTCTGTTCTCTCCATTACTTATTGTGTAACTTACATACTTTGCATAACCACGAACTTTGAGACAAAACTGTTAGATCCATGAGGTAACCTAGTTTATGCTTTTTATAACAATTTTTTTGGATTGTGGTAAGTGACGGTTGGTACTATTTCGTAATACTATATACAAGAAGCTTTCAATGCATAAAATGTCCTTTTCTATACTGTAGGTGCAACTATTTATGTATGTATTTCTCTTGTATGGAACCAACATCATCCACATGGCTTTACATACATTGTCAGTCGCTATCCCATATAGGCATCACAGTCTAAATTCATTATCACTATGTCCCTATCACAATGTTTTGCTTTACTATACTAGTATTTATTGTTATCTTAAAGGGATATTACCATTAACAACACTTATTCCCTATCCACAAGACATGGTGTGTGTGTCTAGCCACTGAGGTTTTGTTTGTTGAAGCCCCCAGTAATCACAAGAACTGGGGTCCCAAGTCCTGTACCTGCTGGACCACAACTGCATTCAGTTACATGGGACAAGTAGAATGTCCCCTAGAAGCGAATTAAGTAGTGGTGTTCATGCACACTACTCCATTCACACAGGGACCTCGGAAACCCCTCTTTTCATGATCACTGGGGTCACAGAATGAGCAGAGTGTCATTACTGAAGTACAGCTCTCCATTGTGCTGCTGGGGGCCTAGGAGGCAGGAAAGTAACATTATATACGTAGATAAGGCTCAGTCTGCAGCTCCTCTGTTATCCTAATCAAAATCCCCCTGAAAATGCCTCTCCCTATCATCTCCATTAAAGTCAGGCTCCTCTAGCCATTTTTTTTATTTTCAGCAAGAGGGAATAAACCATGATGTGACCTGTTTTCAGGTAGATACTGCCATGCAAAGCCCTTTCAGATGAATGGGAGGTGCAAAAAATTGCATCTTGGTTTTCTGCCTCCCATTTCAATGGGCTTTGCAAGGCGGAATCTGCCTGTAGACGGGTTGTGATGATTATTTCCCGCCCTAGTTGAAAAAAATCAGCTAAAGGAAACGGTCTGCCTGACTCCAATTGAAATGAATGGGAGAGCTGGGAGGCTCTTGAGGCAGATTCCACCTGCAAAAACTGTGTGAACATACCCCTCAGGTCCCCATACACATGAGCAAAGTTGGCCATACCTGCTGTTTTTGATTGTACTACTGAAAACAATAGAGAGGCCACAGTGCTCAACCACAGTGCAGTGTGTATTATGGAGAGGTCGTCTGTAATGATAAAACTCCCTTATAATAAACTCCATACACAGGATGGAGAGATTCTAGTTTCCCTCCACTCATCCATCCTGCGTCATTCCTGCCTGAAGCTCAGAACTTGTTTACCCCTTTTCATGTACATCAGACAATGACACGGTTGGCCATGTAGAAATTGGGTTTGGGACATTGTGCTTTGCTGGAATTGCCATCTGGCTGGAGCACAAGGCAAGAATGTTTGTGTCCCATTGGGCAATGTTATCGGTTTGTTTTGGAGAATTGAGTCATAAATTGCACAAGTTTGTTTGTTCGCTTGAATGTTATTTTGATAGAAGACAGACAGCTGGCAGACTGACCAGAGTATTCATGGGGTGGACAGATCACAAGATGATTCATTGTTTGACTCGCCCCATGCTAAATATCCAATTATCTCTTATTAGCACCCAGACAGACTTCTGGATTTGATTGTTTTGGAGATTTCTATCTCTGAGAATTTTTGCATTATGCCTTTTTGAGGTCTTATATTGTATTAATATAAAAATTTCTGGGTGTCAATATAGTCAACTAATGTTGCGTCAGATCAAGGTGTTAAATTACTATGGTATCAGTGGAGTAACTAGCAAAGATTAGCCCCCCCCCCCCCGCAAACTTTTTACTTTCCCCCCTCCCCCCACGACATAGCACCCCTTTTCCTGGCCTCCACATAGTATAATACCCCATTTACTCACACTATAATGTCCCAAAGTGGCCTACAGACAGTATAATGTCCCATAGCGGCCTGTCCACACAGTATCATGCCCCACCGAGGCCCCTGCAAACACACTATTATGCACTGTAGTGACCCCTGCACACAGTATTATGTCCCATAGTATAATGATTGGAGACTCAGGGGAGCTGACAAACCTTATAAAAAACAAACAATGTTATTTACCTTTCCCTGGCTCCGATGCACTCCCCGTTGCTTTCAGCCCTCTTCAATATTGGTACAGACGTCATATGAGCAAGGCCAGAGTTGCAACGCATAATGATGCCGGCCTAGCCCATGTGACGTCTAGGACATCACCAAAGAGGCTCGGAGACTGCCGGCGTGCAGGAGAGGTGAGTAACACTGTTTTTTTTTTATGTTTTCTCACTTCCACTGGGCTTCCGATTATTATACCAATGCGCCCCCTAAGGTCTACGGCTCTGTGGCAGCCAGATGAGACTTTAATATTGATGAGACTTTAATATCGATGACCTATGCTTAGGATAGGACATCCTTCTCAGAGCAATGGGAGACAAATTCCTAGCTTCTCCTTCACTCAGCTGCTTGAAGAGGCCATGGCACTTGGCTGAGCTCTTTGTCCTCTCTCTGGTTTACCAGCTATGACACTGTCTATTTCATAACTGAGTGCAGCTACAGGGACTGAACTACATCCAGTGCCTAGATAAAGGCTGCAGCACTCATCTCACTGCCTTGGCTATCAGGAGTCAGGCCTTCACCACTCTGCTAGATGGCCTACACCACCAGGAGCTCTATGCAGCCCCCCTCCCATTTACTGATCTACTCGATGACTATTGGGCTTGCTAAGTGATATTGTACAGCATTTTTTTTCTTTTATTTATCCCAAGCACCTGGAATTAAAAAAAAATAAATAAAAAAATAAGCAGTTGACTTTTCTAAACAAACCAATGCAGTCTCTGTGGTCACAGACTACAAACAAACCCTGCATAGTCCATACCTCCCAACTTTTGAAGAACCGAAAGAGGGACAAAATGAGTGGCGCGCTTAGCGCGCCGCGGCAAATTTAGCCCCACCCACTTTTGTGTTGACTCCGCCCACTCGTTAATTTTTCATGTGCCCGCACACAGTATAATCCTCCTACAGTCACCCGTAAATTATATGTCCCCCCCTTTATCTCTCCCCCAGTTTCATATACACCCTTCATCTGCCCCCAGTTTCATGTCCCTCTTCCATCTCTGCCCCCAGATTCATGTCCCTCCATCTCTGCCCCCAGATTCCTGTCCCACATCTCTGCCCCCAGATTCCTGTCCCTCCATCTCTGCCCCCAGATTCATGTCCCTCCATCTCTGCCCCCAGATTCATGTCCCTCCATCTCTGCCCCCAGATTCATGTCCCTCCATCTCTGCCCCCAGATTCATGTCCTCTCCATCTCTGCCCCCAGATTCATGTCCCTCCATCTCTGCCCCCAGATTCATGTCCCTCCATCTCTGCCCCCAGATTCATGTCCCTCCATCTCTGCCCCCAGATTCATGTCCCTCCATCTCTGCCCCCAGATTCATGTCCCTCCATCTCTGCCCCCAGATTCATGTCCCTCCATCTCTGCCCCCAGATTCATGTCCCTCCATCTCTGCCCCCAGATTCATGTCCCTCCATCTCTGCCCCCAGATTCATTTCCCTCCATCTCTGCCCCCAGATTCATGTCCTCTCCATCTCTGCCCCCAGATTCACGTCCCTCCATCTCTGCCCCCAGATTCATGTCCTCTCCATCTCTGCCCCCAGATTCCTGTCCCTCCATCTCTGCCCCCAGATTCATGCCCCCCATCTCTGCCCCCAGATTCATGTCCCTCCATCTCTGCCCCCAGATTCATGTCCTCTCCATCTCTGCCCCCAGATTCATGTCCCACATCTCTGCCCCCAGATTCATGTCCCTCCATCTCTGCCCCCAGATTCATGTCCCTCCATCTCTGCCCCCAAATTCATGTCCTCTCCATCTCTGCCCCCAGATTCATGTCCCCCATCTCTGCCCCAATGTCATGCCGTCCTCTCCTTCATCTGCCCCCAGATTCACGTTCCACCTCCACATTAAACTTACCTTCTCCTCCGCTCCCTCGCCGCTCTCTGCCCGCCTCTCTCACTGACACATGCGGCTGAAGGAAGGAGCTGACACAGGTCAGCTCCTCGCTTCGCCGCTGCCCGCCTCTCTCCCTGACACACGCGGCTGAAGCTGCTCGCGTGCTCGCTTCGCCGCTGCGTCTCTCTCTCTCGCTGACACATGCAGCTGAAGCAAGGAGCTGACCTGTGTCAGTTCCTCGCTTCGCTGCTGCCGCCGGCTCCTGGCTTGTACATCGCGTCTACAAGCCAGGAGCCGGCAGCAGCAGCGAAGCGAGGAGCTGACACAGGTCAGCTCCTCGCTTCAGCCGCATGTGTCAGCGAGCGAGAGACGCAGCGGCGAAGCGAGCACGCGAGCAGCTTCAGCCGCGTGTGTCAGGGAGAGAGGCAGGCAGCGGCGAAGCGAGGAACTGACCTGTGTCAGCTCCTTCCTTCAGCCGCATGTGTGTTCAACTCAGATCTGCGTCCTCTGGACGCAGATCTGAGTTGAAATCGGGACATACCTCCCTCCAACCGGGACTGCGGGACATGTCACCCAAATCGGGACTGTCCCGCGGAAATCGGGACGGTTGGGAGGTATCCATAGTCTGATGTAAAAATGCTAAGGCCTAGCTAATACGGGCTAGTGACCGCATATTTTGGTCCAAAATGCGCCTGCCACGACTGTCACGGCTTCTGACAGTCGCGACTTCCCGCTCTGGAGTAGGCCCAAATGAATGGGCCTAGTCCAGAAGGATTGTCTTGGCTCAAGATAGGGCAGCTCACTTCTTTTTTCCGTGAGCAAGAACAAACTGCTAGTGGAAAAGAGATCGCTAGCGGTCTACATAGACCTCTATTGTGAGGAGGTGGATTTTGAGGTGGATTCCGCGCCAAAATCCGCCCCCTCTTGCCCTGTGTGAACTAGCCCTAACAAGGTTTTCCAGGATCATGATAACTTATGACCTGTCCTTGGGTGGGGTATCAGCCACGTGAAGCTGTGTTCTTCACTGTTTATCAAACACAGCGCTGCACGTGGTCTAGCTAATGTGCCTGGTATTGTTGGCTAGCCCCATTCACTTGAATGGAACTGAGCTGCTAACAAGCTAAATGACCAATTATACGGATATTACATGGTCTATGACCCAAAGCACTGCTGCCTCTGTGTCACAATCAATTTCCCTAGGGTAGAACGTCTGGGAAACTCTTTAGAAATGTTAGTCTGAAGTAGTATAGTTTATGTCCATGCAGTAATGCTGCAGCTCAGTCTATGGTTCTCCTCTAGTCTTCCAGTGTCCAAGCATTTGGGTCCTTTGAGACGAAATGTTGTTGTGCAATTGTATTATCTGGTTCATCCTGGGAATAAAACAAACAAATCTTATTTTCCTTGGTTAACAACATTGAAGAATCACAGATCGATGTGCTCCATGGGAGGCAAAATGAACTTGCTGGTTTATTTCCTTCTGTGCTGGTCTAACATCACATCTGTATACAAGTCAGTCGCCTCTTTGTGACCTGGACCAGAGGTTTCAGTGCTAATGTTTGTTTGTTTTTCCCCATAGGTCAGCTCGGGTTGTCACAGACCATCAACAGCTGAGGCTCGGCTAATCTCCCAGCATCCTGTGGGGGAGTATGTATAAGAGAAATGGCCTTATGGCCAGTGTGATGGTCACCTCCGCCACTCCTGAGGTACGAACTCTTGTTTGTCTAGGCACGTTGTTCCTCCATGTGAACGCATTAATACAAGCTTACTTTGGCTTTTTAGGTAGCAAACGCTGCCAGCCGGAGCGCACAACTAAAATGGTTTATGAGTCATATTTATGTTTTTAAGTGCTGTGAATAGTATTGGTATAATATGTGCAGTATTTATGAATGTTACACACATCTCATGTAAGTATTTCCCATGACATGTGGTATGTTCGCCCAGATGCCGTCAGATGTTTCACAGCTCATTGTTATTAAGGGAAATATAAAGTGAGTGCTAGATCTCATTTATTCCATCCGCTGTTGCTTTACATATGCTAGTAATGTGTGTGTGTGTGTGTGTTTCTTATGATAGCTGAGTGAGATTGTTTACTCCATTGAAATGTGCGGGAATCACCAGAACTTCATAGAGAGAGCATTTGGAGGTTTTCATGGCTCCCGTTCATTTCAGTGTAGTCTCACAATACATTTTGCAGCCACCTATTGATCCTGACATCTCGGAAGGGGTTGTGGCTGCTGGATTTCACTTATCATACTATTGTGACATGCCTGATTGACATGGCATAAAACAAAGGAAACCTGGATTTCCAGAGACTTCTGTAAAAGCATGAAAATGGTAAAAAACCATTACTTATCTGTTAAAGAGGTTATGCAACAAATAATATTTATCCTATGGATAGAGTATAAATATCTGGTGGTGTTGTGACTGCTGATCCCCCCCCCCCCTTTCCCACTGATCCTAAAAACAGGGGTGTATTGCCTCTGTTGACAATTGAGCCTGACTCCAGCCACCAGTAGAATGTAGTTGTGGCATGCTGGACAAGATACGTCCAAGCTCCCATTCACATCCCCAGGAGTAGTGGTGATTGACAAATTTTGACCACCTCCGGCACTCCTATGGAAGTGAATGAGAGCACCCTCCCTTTCTCAGGACAGGTCGGGGTCTCTGCTGTCAGACCAGAACTAATCTTTCCTATGGTAGGGTAAATATTCGTTGTGGCACAGTCACCTTTTAATGTCCAACCATTGCAGTGAGGAATAATTTGCTTCTTTATTGTGCGAGCTGTCCTTTCCACCATGAAACAGGGCTGCATTAGCGTTAATAGAAACCAGCCCCAAACAATGTGAGGCTTAATACAAAGACCTTGCTGTTCTGTTAGTCTTGTGTATATAGTGTTTTATTAATATCGTATAAATTTAATGAGTTTAATGTATACAGTCCATCAAAATAATGTCATTGTTTATTGGCTTTCTAAGGTACATTTAGTCTAGTTGTGACACCATGCCTCCCGGAGAACTACAAGTTCCAGTGATCAGTGCCAGGCCATGTTGTGTAACTGCACAGTTTGTATGACTCATTAGTAAAGATTTCCCTAATGTAATGCCCAACTTTCAACAAAGGCAAATTTCATCTGGAAAGACATCATGTCCCAAGTTTGACTGGTTTTTATGTAACTGGACTCCAAACTTATCCAAAAACTGAAGAGGCAGTGTTGAGTTGAATATATAGCACTCTGCCACCTAGTGCAGTTTTACCGTCCTGGGGTCTGACATGTCATGAACATGACTGTCAGGGCTTCAACCTACCAATGAACAGTGCCCTGGAGAGTCAGTCCTTTCATATGTTGTGTCTGTAGTATAACTATGGACAGCATGACTCTAGTTTCAAAATAAAATAGTTATCTTAAATTATACAATTTTTAATATTGTACCATTAATGTATAGCTTATTACATATTTCCTTTCATAGGACTCAATCACTGGCTTTTTAATGAATTAGAGAAGCTTTAATGCTTCTGACTGACCATGTGAGTCAGAGCAGGAGTCTCTGTGAGAAAATAGGAGTTGCAATTGGTGGTTTGGCCTACCAACTCCACAGCCTTGGTAGGTGTGGTCCATTTCGGGTTAGGTTTTGTGACCCACTCCTTGAGAACCACCTCTTTTTGAGGCTTGGCATCATTACTTTTCATTGGCCCTCCAAGCCACACAGGAGTATGGGGAGCTATCGCTGGCCCAATTCGCTTAAGTGGTTGCCATTTACGGTGTGTTTGTCCACTGGGTATGAGCACTGCAGTCCCTTTGGTATTAGGATGATGGTGGTCCCAAAGTCCAGGTCCTAGTGATATTGTAGCCTCTTCATTGTATGGAAATACCCCTTGTAAATACTGTATATCATTTTGCAAATTCTGCAGTGTGCAGAATGTGCAACCTGTGTTGTAGCCCATTCACTGCTGCATTTCTACGGCTGGCTACTAAGCTCCCATCTCCCAGACCTCTGCTTGTGCGGGATCTGCACCGGAGCTTTTTCTGAACTATATAACACAGGATTCCAGATTTGCTTTCCTGGGAATGCCTAGGCTTTCATGCGTCTTTGGTCTTTCACTACAAAAGCCTGCATAATTGAGTTTTAGATTACAATTTTCTTTGGTATATTTCCACAAAGACACTGAACTATTACGATTTCCCTTGTAGTTGCCGGTTCTACCGAGTTTTGGTGTGCGTTACTGCTATAAATATTGACGTGGTTGGAATTGTACAAAGTTCGCTAGCTGGAAACTTGTGATGGCTTGAAGATACTTCTGACAACGTAATGAGGGATTTGTATGAAGGTTACAGTTCTGAGCCAGAGTTTGTGGTCAGGTCAGGAGAGCCGGCTAAATGATCATTTTTCCATGGACTCTGAATTTGTTGCCTCCTTGAATTTGGCAAGGTACAAGCAGCATACCAAAAACTGATGAATATTAAAGACTTGAGTATTGAAAAAGGTTTACGGGGTCAGGCCAAAAACAACAGCCCAAGTCTCCAATTATTACCAACAGCCATTTATTACAGAGAGTTCCTGGGATTGTAGGAGCAAAGGCCTCTCATTTAAGTCGAATCAATTGGTGTCTGCGGAAAGACGTATTTAGGCAAGTCACCCATAGCGAAGAGGCTTCATGGGTGGAAATATTATTTTACAAGATGTTTGAGAATCCCTAAGCCGTTCTAAAGTATTTTCTAGGTAGTATGTATATGATGAGCTGCTATAGTGTGGATGTACTGCAGATTTCACCTTATACATTGCGAAGAGAGAAAAATATGGCTTTCTTGCAAGTGTTGAGCTTTAAGAACCAGGGCTGTGGAGTTAGAGGAGCTAGTTTTGGGTGGAATCGGAAAAAGTTAGTCTCAGAAATGATCTATTACTTAATATTTATTGGTCTTGTATAATTCGATGCAAAGCTTGTTGCGTATTTATTTTCTTAGCACTTCAGTTGGTGTCTTTTTCTTGATTTTGAGGCATTTTGCTGCTTCTGACCAAACATGAGGGAATGGAAGTTGAGTTGGAGTCGGGTTGTGGAATAATAGGAGTTGGAGTGGGTGGCATTGAAAACCCTATCCATGTGTACAGTATTGTGCTGTATGTTACTGCATATGAGCAGTGTGGAATCTAAATCTCAAAATGCAGTAATTCCACTGTGTGAACAAGGAAAAATAAAGTGTTAAAACAAAGAAGCCATACTCTCCTTACTGTTCCCCTGCCGCTCCTTCTTCCTGTACTTCCTGCTGCAGCCATAATGTCCGGGCCACGGATATGAGACTGCAGCAACCACAGGTTGCAGACATATCTGTACCGGGGTGTCCTTGCTTTCAGCATAAAGCACGGAGACTTGTGTTGGGTATTGGTGAAGTGAGTATTTCTTGATTTATTATTTTAACCCTTCCAGCTCTTTTCAAATTGTGGGGGTAATGTATCATCACTTCTACACAATTTTCTAGCGTAGATGTGTGATAATGTGTTGTGTCTGGGGTGCGAGGCCCTGTCTTGTGCCAAAGATGCACTACATCCCGTAATCTACTCATCGCTCGAGACTTTTTTTCAGTTATGGGGACACCTTAGCCTGATATTTTCTGACTGTTTCTTGGCATGAAATGTATGCCAGTTCCTGACTGGTGTAGATTTCATTCTGGTGTACAAAATGCCAGTCTTAATAAATCTGCCCCAATGATTCTTCACTAGATAACTTCTTATCAAGAAGCAGATCTTGAGATGATGTCTGACAGCTGTAATCCCTGGGGTGCCCATGCAATTTTTCATCCATCACTTTGTTACCTAAGAAACATAGCATTGGAGTCTAGAAGATGAGATTATTTTGCAATGTTACATCAAGGTGTCTTGCAAAATCCTTCTCGGACACAAAACTTTCACTATTTACTCTGAATATGCCTCTCTTTCAGAGAGCGAAGCGTTTGGGAGATGAATGTGCTATTGACACACACAAAGTTGTGTAAATCTGTTCTCGGAGCTGTATAATTTTCAGGTAGCCACAAGCCGGGGCCATTTCCAATGCATTACTTCTCTGTACAATGTTTGACAATTGGCTGACTTATTCACTGCCTATGATGCAAAGTTATAGATCTATATATATGCTTTATTAAGTTTCCATCTTCTCTCCTTGGTACATATCATTTAGGTAATTTCTCTGAACTGTATATTTAACGTCTTTTCTGTCTCCTGATGTCGTGTACAGAGCCTTCATTTTTCAGGCCAGTCAGCCTACAAATTAATGTTGCATGACTGTGTAAAGGCTTCGATTTACATTCCTGGCCACATTCGACCTTCAACAGTTACACGTTGTTGACCAGTGGTGGGATTTACCAAGTGTCCTAATGTAAATTCCAGTAAATTTGATGGTTTATGAAGCAGACGTTCCCGGCCTACAAAGCCTTAGGGAAAACTAATTTAGAACTAAATAAAATCTACAAGATCACGCTCTTGGGTCAGATGTGGTGTTGGGTTGAGTAAGACGTCTTTAGTCCACATCCGCTATAGAAATGTCTCATCAGCCCACGACTCTATTAGACCTCTCTGAATCCACAAACCTTGTCATGCATGGTCCTCTAACCAAGTTTGGAGTTTTGCAAAACTACTGTCCATGAATGGCTAAACGCCTGTCTGGCAATTCCTCTCAGACTGTCATTCAGCAGTGTATCACTGTATTACTACTTATATGTCTTATTCAGGAGTCTGGCAAAGTTGGTGACTGTCATATTGGTTGCCAGCCATATTTCCTTTAAACAGATAGAAGAAATGTAGTAGTAGAATTGTTAGGGGGGGTTCACCCTACACGGACTGTAAAAGAACGCACCCGATCTCCATTTAAATCGATTCAAAATGTCACGGACACAGATAGTGTCTGATGCTAATGTCCGCACAAGATTTTGAATGGACATTAGCAGCGGACACTAGCTGTCGGACACCGACGGTAGTGTGAACGCCCCCTTAGAGGTTTTCCAGGTCTGGACGGCTTATCCTTAGGTTTCATGCATACAATCGTGTACTGTGTCAGTGTGTTAGCTGTGTTTTTCACATTTCTATGCCCTATACTCAAGCCCATATATGAGTCCGTGAGCAAATCTCAGGGCGAGTCCTATACTTGTCCATTTTACAGCCTGGGCTCAATGAAAGCAGTGAATGGGGCCGAGGAAGCACGGTTGGCACACCAATGTCATTCCTGATATCATACGGTCGTGTGCATGTAGTCTATGGGAATGGTGGGATCTGACTGTGGGTACCCCCCACTTATCAAATGGGCAGCACGGTGGCTCAGTGTTTAGTAGTGCAGCCTCGCAGCGCTTGAATCCTAGATTCGAATCGGAGCAAAGACATCATCTTCAAGGAGTTTTTGTATGTTCTCCTCATATCTGCCTGGGTTTCATCTCATGCTTCAAGTACATAGTGATAGGGAGTGTAGATTGTGAGTCCTATATTTATTAAATTTATTGAAGCTTTTATAAAGGTTCAAGTGGATACACGATAGAGAAAAGAAGGTGCCATGTTAGAGGCCATGTTCTCCTCCTTTAGGCCTCTGTGTGTTGTCCTCCATATCTCTCCATTCGGCCTTCCCTCTATTTTTTTGTTATCTTTCAGTCAGTAATACCTAATGTATAGGTGTGTCTTTTATATACTTTGACGTTGTCATCTCTATATATCGGAAAACTTCCAATATAAGTTTAATATACCCATGACTTGACACTTCAGTATTAACCCCTTCCCGACCCATGTGGTACTATTACCACATGGATGTCTAGTGCTTCACGACCGATGTGGTAATAGTACCACATGGATGTAAACAATCCCCGCAGCGCAGTGCGGGTGTTCTTGGAGCAGGTGTTAGTTGTATCTGACACCTAACATCCTGCTCCATCCCCCTCCATCAGACATGAGTGCTGATTTTGGGTTTTAACCCGTTGATTGCCGTGATCAAACATGATCACGGCAAACAACGGGTTGCCCGATCTTGTAGGGATCCCCGGCACCCCCCGCTGCGAGATCGGGGGGTGCTGGTATCCCTACCATGTAGCCAGGGGTCTGATTAGTCACCCCTGGCAGTCCTGAGTCCCACTTACCTTTCTTATCCTGTGCGGGATCTCCTGAAGATAAGCTGTCCCGTCCGTCTGCACGAGCCGAGCTTCACTTCCTGTTTACAGAGTGATAACGTGCAGGCTCTTACTGAAGCCTGTGACTCACTCTGTAAACAGGATCAGTGATGCAAGCTTCACTCATGAAAAACACATGAAAAAGTTAAAAAAAAAAAAAAAAAAAAGTGGAAAAAAAAAAGTGTTTTGAAACAATTAATAAAGTTATCAAGCCCCAAAAACCCTTTTTTTCTATAGAAAATGAATTATAAAAAAAAAACTAAAAATTAATAAAAACAATACATATTTGGTATCGCCGTGTCCGTAACAATCTGTACAATAAAACTGAAACAATATTTAATGTACACGGTGAATGACGGAAAAAAAAAACGGAAAAAACCCGCCGGAAGTAGTGATTTTTCGCTATCTCACCTTACAGAATGTGCTATAAAAAGTGATCAAAAAGTCAAATGCACCTCACAACAGTACCAATAAAAAGCACACATTGTCCCGCAAAAAATAAGCCCCCAACCAACACTGTCAACCAAAAAATAAAAATGTTACGCCTCTCAGAAGATGGCGATGCAAAAAACATTGATTTATGTCTCCAAATGTGTTTTTGTTCTGCAGAATTAGTTACGCATAAAAAAATAATATAAATGAGGTATCGCCGTAACCGTACCGACCCACAGAATAAAGATAATATGTTACTTATACTGTACGCTGCATGGCGAAAAATTTACAAGGTAAAACGCAATACCGGAATTGATTTTTTTTTATTTAAATCCAGCAAAAAAAGAGTTAATAAAATGTATTCAGTAAGTTGTAGGCACCCAAAAATGGTGTCATTACAAAATACATCTCATCCCGCAAACAACAAGCCCTTATATGGCTGCGTCACCAGAAAAGTAAAGAAAATATAGCATCTAGTAATGCAAGAATAAAAACCCGCAAAAATTGCCAAATCATTAGAATACAACTGGCGGCGTCAGGAAGGGAATATATAAGCTGTGCGAGCGAATATCAGGGGACACCCCAGATTTAGAGCTTACGAGGGAAAATATACCAGAAGTGACCCCAAAGTGACCCCCAGAGTGACTCCCCCAATTATAGGAGCTACTGGGACCTAGTAGGAAATTCGGTGTTTGCAATGTCCTCCGCACAGCTTATATATTCACTCTTCGCCATCCGCTGTGCAGTCACGTCTGGGATACTAATACTCACTACACCCCCTGATAAATTCTTTGAGGGGTGCAGTTTTCAAACTGGGGTCACACCTTTGGGGAATCCACTTTTCTGGTACCCTACAGGCTCTACAAACATGACATGGCGTCCAGATACCAAACATCTGAATCTGCGCTCCAAAAGCCGCATCGCGCTCCTTCCCTTCTGCGCCCTGCTGTGTGCCCAAACTGCATTTTATGCCACATATATGACACATGTATGATACTGGTGTACCCCGGATAATGCACGTAATGTCATATGTGGGTATAAATTGATATTAGCGCACAGCCAGACACAGAAGGGAAGAAGGGTTATTGGGTTTTTGTAGCACAGACTTAGACGGTTTGTTTGTTTTTTTTTGGATGCCATGACACTTTTGCAGAGACCCTAAAATTGCCCTTACAGAATGGGGTCACTTCTTGGGGAATTCCAGTTCACTGGCACCTCCAGGGCTCTGCAAAAACATCATGGCACCCAGAAAGTCCCTCTAAATCTGTACCCCAAAAGCTAAAAAGCGCAGTGCTCCTTCCCTTCTGAGCCCTGCTATGTGCCCAAGCAGCAGTTTATACCTACATATATAATTTTTTGCCCCTCAGGATGGCCCACTTAATAGTTTTAGGAGTGCAGGTCTCTGACAACACGAAGTGGGTGCAACGTATTGGGCACCGAAATGGCAGATTTCTTTAAAAATTAAAATTTTCATTTTGTACATTAATTTTTGGGAAGCATTTTTAGGCTCAAAATGATAATACCCCTTTATTCATTCCTTGACAGGTGTAGTTTCTAAAATGGGGTCACTTTTGAGGGGTTTCCATTGTATTGGTACTTTAGGGGCTCTGCAAATGCGACATGGCACCAGAAAACTGCCCTCAAAAGCCAAATAGCCCTCTTTCCATTCTGAGCCCCGCCATGTTCCCATACAGCAGATTATGGCCACATATGGGGTATTGCCGTGTTCAGGAGACATTGTGTGACAAACTGGGGGGCTTTTAATTCTCTAACTACTTGTAAAAATTAAAAATATGGCGCTAAATGGACGATTTATTGGAAAAAAGTAATTTTTCATTTTCACATCTCAATGGTAAAAAAAAATCTGTGAAACACCTGTAGGGTCCAAGTGCTCACTAAACCCCTTGATAAATTCCTTGAGGGGTCTAGTTTTCAAAATGGAGTCATTTGGGGAGGGGGGTTCCACTGTTCTAGCACTTCAGGGGCTCTCCAAATGCAACATGGTGCCTGAAACAGATTTCAGCTAAATTTGCCCTCTAAAATCCCAATAGCGATCCTTCAGCTCTGGACCTTACAGTGTGCCCATACATCACTTTACATCCACATAAGGGGCATTTCTGTAGTTGGGAGAAAATGCTTGACAATTTTTGGGGTGCATTTTCTCTTTTAACCCCTTGTGGAAATGCAAAATTTGGGGTTAAAGCAACATTTTATAGCAAAAAATGTCACTTTTCCTTTTGTTGGGCCAATTCTGTTACACTCCTGTAGGGTCAAAGTGCTCACTATACCCCTTAGTAAATTCTTTGAGGGGTATAGTTTCCAAAATGGGGTCACATTTGGGGGTTTCCACTGTTTTGGCACCTTGGGAGCTCTGCAAACGGGACATGGTGCCTGAAAAGTATTGTTCCAAAATCTGGCCTACGAAATCCAATTAGCGCTCCATCCGCTCTGAGAGCGACCGTGTGCCCGTACATTAGGGTACATATTGGGTATTGTCGTGTTCGGGAGAAATTTTGTAACAAAATGTGGGGTGCAATTTTTCCTTTAACCCCTTGTGAAGATGAAAAATTTGGGGCTACAGTGACATTTTATTATAAAAAAAAGTAATTTTTCATTTTCACATCTCAATGGTAAAAAAATCTGTGAAACACCTGTAGGGTCCAAGGGCTCACTATACCCCTTGATAAATTCCTTGAGGGGTCTAGTTTCCAAAATGGGGTGACATTTTGGGGGTTTCCACTGTTTTGGCACCTTGGGGGCTTTGCAAACGGGACATGGCGCCTGAAAAGTATTGTAGCAAAATCTGGCCTACAAAATCCAATTAGCGCTCCATCCGTTCTGAGAGCGATCGTGTGCCCGTACATTAGGGTACCAGCACATATGGGGTATTATCGTGTTCGGGAGAAATTGTGTAACAAAATGTGGGGTGCAGTTTCTCCTTTAACCCTTAGTAAATGTGTAAATTCTAGGGCTAAATGAATATATTAGTGACAGAAATTGAAAAATGTAAATTTGACCTCCATTTTGTTGTAATTGTTGTGAAATGCTGAAAGGGTTAAGAAACTTTCTAACTGCTGTTTTGGATTCTTTCAAGAGTGCAGTTTTTAGAATGGAGTGATTTTCGGGGGGTTTTATTAGAGAGGCCTTTCAAGTACCCTTCAGAACTGAACTGGTCCCTTGAAAAATGTGTTTTGGAAATTTTCTTGAAAATTTGGAAAATTACAGCTTGACTTGTAAGCCTTATAATATCTGAAAAAAATGAAAGGGTGATTAAAATTTGATTGCTACATAAATCAGAGACATGGTTAATTATATTTATGAAAAAATTTGGGTAGTATGGATTTCTATTTGAAAGGCTTGCAATTTCAAAGTTTGAAAACTGCATTTTTTTCAAAATTTTCACCAAATTTCCTATTTTTTCATAATGAAAGACAAAACATATTGACAAAAATTTACTACTGACATGAAGTACAATGTGTTACGAAAAAACAATCTCAGAATCACTTGTGTAAGTTAAAGCGTCTCAAAGTTATTGCCATTTAAAGTGACACATGTCAGTTTTGAAAAAAGAGGCCTGGTCCTCAAGTCACTTTTGAGCTGTGTCTCTATAGGGTTAATATAGATAGATATACTAAGCTAGAATACCCAGCACAGCTATGAAATCACAATCCCGGGTTTGCCATTTATCCTTTTGTGCTTGTTTGCCTCATGTTCTCTATATAATCCTTTGGATAATGCCCCACGTACTTGTGAGTAGGACCTATGATGAGACGATCCAAGTTACAAGCTTTTACCGATCATGAACATAAAGTCTGCAGCTAACGTGGCACGGGACCCTTCCTTTCAGGGGCCCCATCACAGTTTTATGGTCTTTCTCTATGGAATGTCCATTTTGGACTCTGTATTTAAGCCTGTATAAATCCTTATAGTCTGAGATCTGCTCTCAGCATTGTAACTGTGGTCTCTGACAACCCCCTGATGGTCTTTTAAGTCTCTTCCAAAAGATGAACTACAAACATAATTCCTTCCAAGTGTAGGTAATGGGGAAATAATTTGACAATTTAACAAATGGAATAAAATATGGAAGAAGAACGTGTAATTATGGTTGTGCAACGTGGAAGAAATAGGTGCGCTCACAAAGAAAAAAGAGAAAATGTCAGAATTCTGTGCTGGTTTCTACATTAACCCTTTATAGGCAGATCAATATTACTGCTTGTTAAAGGCAAGAATTGATGGTTTACATTGTGTTTTACTGCTGGTCATGTTTGTACTTTTAGATGGAGCTTGTATATAATGTAACTTTTTTTTGTTTTTAGGGGAGCAGCAGCTCGGACTCTTTGGATGGGCATAGTTCAGACTATGCCAATAAGAGCTATGATGCTGTGGTGTTTGATGTATTGAAAGTGACTCCTGAGGAGTTTGCAGTAAGTCTAGCACTTTACAGCTGCATGTTATACTTGTTCTATGTATTGACTGTGTGTTCAGGAATTAACCGTAGCAATGTATGTTTTTTACTGTACACTTATGGGAGGCTGCGAACAGGGCTGTGGAGTCTGAATTGGGGCATTTAAATCAGGGGGTGTGATGAAACTGGGTAAATTCGTATGTGGGATAGGGTCCCAATCCGTACTCAATTATATAAAGGATCCCACTCGAAGCCACTTGGTTTCTTTGTATTTGCGTTTATTTACAATAAAAGTGTATACTACTTGGTGTTAGAAATAAACGTTTTCGGCCTGACCGGCCTTCATCAGACTCTACAACAAAACAAAGTAAAGTAACAAAACAAGATAAGTGAGTATTCCACCATAGTAGTACAGTCTAAACCGGTGTATACAGACTGGACTATGTACAGTATAAACATATATAACATCATCACGTTTCATGTTGATCTTGAAAATTCTATAGCTCCATACAATACTGGGACAGAACATTCCTGTGGCGTACATGCTGTATTATACAAAGATATTGAGACGACGACTCATCGTGTAGGTCCTTGGTCTCTTAGTGGTGGTCAAAGGATTAGATGAAGAGGTGTCATTTTGAGAAAGAATGTATTCCACCCTTACAACAAGAGAGTGTAAAGAATCCATATTGTGAAGTATTGTCCTAATAAGCCCCCTAAGAAGCATAAAGAAAGGTGAGTAGGTGGTTAGGGAAATGGTAAAAAACAGCGTACCAGTAGTTAGTCGTATGACAAATTTAGGACAAGAGAGACGTCCAAGGTAAAGGTGTTAGTACCTAATGGACACAAGAATAAAGTATGTTATTACTATCACTAATGGCCATGTCAACCGCTGTAAAGGTATATGAACTAAGCTCACCTCAATCGTTACTCGTAAACGTGAGGTGGTTGGCTGCAAGTATCGGTGATTGCAATAAATGTAGGCAGTAAATGTGCAAATGCTGTAAAAGATGATAGACATAATGAGTAGGGTCCATGAACACATATCTAGTTGGTAAGAGCCCCTAGTGATATCCCCAAATGTACACCGTTTTACCTTTAAGGCAAATGTCTGTTGGTGATTAGTTGCAAAGCATGGATGATGCTGGTAGCCTAGGATAGGGATCTGTAGATAACAAGGCCCAAAGTTTAGCGAAAAAAAGTTAATGCAGAGCATAATCAGCAAGGACTCCAGTGTATATATACCTGAGAGAGCGGATGGCTGCACGTCCTATCTCATTGGTGGTGTGGTAGGTACTGAGCTTGAGGTGTGTTTTAAATTGATAAGACGCTGACGTCACGTTGCACGTGCGACGTGCGTCATGACGTCAGTCGGCATCGAGACACGCCCCTTCGCGGACAGGAACCGCTGCCAGGGCCGAACAAGGCAGTCATGAGAATAATGTAATCCCATGCTGCCTGTTCCGGTGCCTCTCTTATATTCATTGGTGGCGTGGTGTACACTGGGCTAAGCGCGGGACATCGCGCCGCGCCGCTTGGTGATGACGTCACGACGCAGTAGCGTCGCGCGTCATGGCCATCGCCGGAGCAAGGACACGCCCCTTCGTCCCGACGATGGCTGCGGCAAAGACGATGGACACGTGGGTAATGCGCCCACATGACCCAGGTGCCCTGGGCAACCTAAGACACCTGTGTGAGGTAAAGTATGCCTGTGTGGACATTATGGATGATCATATGAATAGATCTGGGTGTGTTAGTGGTGAAATATAAACCTGAAATAAGAACTATGAAAAATAGAATATGAAAAAGAAGAAGTGAAAAGAGAAAATAAAATAAAAATTGACATAAAAGAGAGAAATTCTAATATAAGGATATATGTGATTGAAAAGGAAAGAATAAATCTAATGAATATTTATGGAGAATAGGCATAATTTGGAAATAAGTTTGAAAATTATTTGTTAAAGACAGTCAGGAGATAATATAGGAGAATAGGAGTGATCTGGTATCGCAAAGTCCTGCGATACCTCCCTAATGAAGACCAAGGATACCTTTGTCACGATGTCACAAATCTTGTTCAAAAGGTTGTCTAGCGGCGATTCTGCAATAAAGCGGAAAGCTCATTAATAATCGCATCAAAACACTACATGAAGGCTGATATGTCGTATTCCCTATTCAGACCTAATGGTTCCATCGTTTGAAGCGTGTAAATCCAGAATGCCTCCCTTCTTTTTAGAAGGCGCACTCTATCCCCTCCTCTTCTAGGGGATTCTACCTGTTCCAGAACCTGAAACCTCAACTGGGAAATGTTGTGGCCCTTGTCAATGAAATGTGCTGGGATGGGCAGGTGTGTCAACTGGCACCGAATGTTTGACTTGTGTTGCCGTATGCGGTCTCGCACACGCTGGGTGGTCTCCCCAACGTATGCGAGACCGCACGGACATTTGATTAAATATACGACGTGTGTGGATTCACAAGTGAAAAAGCCAGGTGAGAGGAATACGCGGCCTGAAAGGGGGTGGTAAATTTTGTCCCCTTTGAGGATGTTAGAGCACTGGAGTTTATTGTAAATAAACGCAAATACAAAGAAACCAAGTGGCTTCGAGTGGGATCCTTTATATAACTGAATTGGGGCATATTTTGTTTGGAGTCGGAAAAAAAAAGTTACCTACTCAAGCCTAAGAATAAAAGGGCTCATTATTATTATTAATGATATTATTTTCTTAGGAATCCAACACTGGATATTTTTTAAAGAGGACCTTTCATCAGATCGGGCACATGCAGTTTTATATACTGCTGGAAAGCTTAATTCATCGGCTTTCCCGATCTGTGCCCGGTGTAAAGCGCCATCGGTCCCGGTAAAGTAGCGCTTTACAGTCAGAAGGGCGTTTCTGACACTTAGCCAGGGACGCCCTTCTGCCCAGCAGCGCCTATCACGCTGTGCTCTAAGACTGGGGAGGAACGCCCCCTCCCTCCTGATAACACTTGTCTATGGACGAGCTGTGTGAGCAGAGGGAGTGGGCGTTCCTCCCCGCTCCACAGTACAGCGCGATAGGCGCTGCTGGGCAGAAGGGCGTCCCTGGCTAACTGTCAGAAACGCCCTTCTGACACTAAAGCGCTACGGTACCGGGACCGATAGCGCTTTACACCGGGCACAGATCGGGAAAGCCGACAGTGCGCTGAATTCAGCGCACTATCAGCTTTCCAGCAGTATATAAAACTGCATGTGCCCGATGTGATGAAAGGTCCTCTTTAATGAATTAGAGGATTTTTACAGTTTCTGACTGTGGCGCAAAGATCCATCTCTTAGCCTGGATTCACATCTGTGCCAGGTTTCTGTTTGGGGATTCCATGCCCCATTCCTCTCAAAAGATGCGAAGAGAAAAGTCTTACAAGTAGGACTTTTCAGTCCACATTTTTTGAGAGAAAACCCGGCGAACCCCATTATAGTCTATGGGATCCATGGGTTTCCGCAGGTAACCACTTTTTAAGCGGCTCGGATTTGTGTTTTTGGGTCCCAAGGTGGACGTGAAAAACAAGATCCAAGCCCATGTTTGAAGTTAGCATTAGTATTTGCTAAATCCTTTGTCAGGAGAAGGTGACAGCTCTGTTCTCCCATACTGCTACCTGTACATTTTGGTATAGACATAATCATTCATAGATTGATTTACATATTTATTAGGTGAATTTAATAGAACAATTTTGATTGGAAGGGTTTTTTGGGGGGCCTTTAGGATAGGTTATTCGTATCAGAAAAGAAAGAGAATAATGAGACCGCTGATATTGCATCCCATTGTCTCTTGTCATTATTCACATGTCTTTTCTCTTGTTTTGTAGAGCCAGATCACCTTAATGGATGCTCCAGTATTTAAAGCAATTCTGCCAGAGGTAAGATCTGCTCTCCATTATCCAGCTCTATGGTGGAACAAAATGATCGTACACATTGTTTGAGAGAATGCACACAAATGCCAGGATATTATCCAGAGTAATGTCTAATAAATTAAGAACACATACTGCAAGCCTGCTGCTGTTATTCCCTCTTTTAGGAATGGTCCAAAGGGTTACCCAGGATCTGAAGATTTTTATACAAATAACCTGTCTACAAGTGAACTGAAGTGGAGCAGCACTTCCAGGAGCCACTGCTACAGTGTAATAGAATAGGAGCAGGGCTGCTTCTGACCATACACTTAGTATATGCCTTTCGGCTGCCATATCATCTAATCAGGTCATGTCCCTGACCGAGTCCCCATCCAATCTCATACTGATGACCCTTCCTTCTTCGCTCTTTTTAGAACTCCATACAAACGTTCTTTATTGGATATCCTGCCCTGTCTGGGTGTCTTCATTTGGCACATGATCTTCACACATTAAGCTATCATGAGTGACCGTGACACATCAACCCCCCCCCCCAAATAAATAAATAAATAAATAAATAAAATCTAAAATATTCTTATAACTTAAAATTAATATCACTGCTTACTTTTGCACTTCTTTTTATTAATGGGTATTTTGCAAATCACTTTTCCTGACTATTCCAGCACTTGTGTTTTACTACAGAGATTAATAAAGTGATGTTACACTGATGTGCTTAGTATCAGATTAAGGAGGCCCCCGTGACTAAACTGTGCCAAACTATCTTATGTCATGAAGACCAGCGCATTACATGACTGGCTGCGGGGTATCTGTTTCCTTGATTTTTATTAAACATGGAACTTTAGAGCCAGGAGTAAACCCACCGTTAAATCTGCTTCATTTACAGTGTAATTGACTGGAACAAAAACTTCTCTGATTAAAACTGTATTAAAGATCATGCGAAATAGAAGCCCACGGATTAGTGGACACTAGGCTTTTTTTGTGTTGTGGGTTTGTTTTTTTTTGCCTTTGTCAAATCAGCAGTAAAGATTTATGTATTTTATTTATCTTATCATCGAAACCTATTCCCTTATACTAAGGTGTAATGGGCACTGCAAATTGTATTCAAAACGTGTTTTGTAGTTTTCACAGGGTTTAGCATAAAATATGACTTTCAGTCTATTGATTTATTCTACCATCCTCCTAGAAAGTGTTGGCACAGGGGCCCACTGGGCATGGGGATAGGGATGGGGCCATTGGCGGGGGGCTTCTATACCCTTTGGTTGTACTATACTTGAGATGATATGTTTGTTACACAGTTTGCTTTCTACCGTAGTGCAATCCCCATTAGGTTTGGGGCACACTGAGTGTGCCTGTCAAGAGGAAACCTCTGAACAGAAATCTTAGCAACCAGGTAGACTGCAAATTCTTATATTTGCTGATGGTTTCTACCCCACCCCACT
This sequence comes from Leptodactylus fuscus, assembly GCF_031893055.1. Taxonomy (NCBI): domain Eukaryota; kingdom Metazoa; phylum Chordata; class Amphibia; order Anura; family Leptodactylidae; genus Leptodactylus; species Leptodactylus fuscus. Next base: position 42,958,848 of record NC_134275.1, on the reverse strand, counting down.
GCTTCTGTATAAATTAATGTAAAACCGTCTTGTTCACTTTCTATATATGCAGCTGAAGTATCATTAATGTATTCTTGGATAGAATTGGAACGAAGTACGGCATAATATTTTGTTGTTCCTAATCTAATTTAAAGAGATTTTTCAGGGGAAATGTAGAAGGTCCTAATGTAAGATGCAGAGATTCGCGGAGCTCTTTGACGTCTTAGTAATCCCAGTGTAATGTGTGGTATAACAGCCTGGTGCTGGCAAACGCCAAGTGTTTGATCAGTGGTGTTTCAAGGCCCTCAGTGGTCAGGAAAATGGGGGCAGAAGGAAATCAAGCAGACTATGAGCATAGATTTAGAGGTTGGCTAACATGGGCCGGAGAGTGATGATTATAGCAAGTGACTAATTTTATCGTCAGCCCTTTTAACCCCGTCCAGGCTCCCTCCTCCGGTGTGATTGCCTGCAGCTCTGCAGAATCCAGTTACTGATTGAAAACAACTCTGCATGAATGTACGCAGCTGTTATCGGCACCGTCACAGTGTACTCCATTAGCTCTTGCCTTGTGGTATATGTCACTATTACAACACACAGAGATCTGACATGTAATGAGTGCTGACATGCAGTCATACTGTTCGAGGCTGGAAAAGTTTTTCTTCCTCGAAAAGAATGTCAGAAGTTAAAAAGGACTGCTAAAGGTCTGCAAAAGTCTAATGCATTCCATAAGAGGACAGAAAACGTAATGTATGAGATAGGAAATGATAAATCTTGTGGAAACCAGAATTACTGAAAACTGCATAATAAACTGGCATGTATGTAAAATGTAAACTGAGTAAAACAGAGTATGGGGGGAGAAGTGACAAAATCAGTATGGTGACCCTTACCCCTTTATAGTTCATGCTACCAGAACCTCCATTGCAGGGCCAGAAGGTATACTGCTTGACCTAGTAGAAGAGAGCTAGTTACCCTCTCCCTTGTTTGCTAGCCTATTATTTGTGTCAAGTGACAGCATTTCATAGGGACAGACACAAGCCAAGGCTCTACAGCAGGGGTAGGGAACCTTCGGCTCTCCAGCTGCTGTGAAACTACAACTCCCAACATGCTCCATTCACTTCCATGGGAGTTCCAAGAACAGCAGAGCCAGTATGCATGCTGGGAGTTGTAGTTTTGCAACAGCTGGAGAGCCGTACGTTCCCTACCCCTGCTCTACAAATTAACTTCAATAGAGAAAAGCGGACAGATGTTAAAGGGACAGATACTGTAGCAGAAACACACGTTTAGTGTGTTGCTGAATAGCAGCTTTCTGTCGCAGCCCAAGTACTTTATTCATCAGTATACACCAGTACTTCTCTATATATGGCCCTCATGGTCCTAGGGCTGTTTCTGAATGAGAGAGACTGTTTTGGAACAGATATTCCTCTAGTCACTGGTACTGCTGTATATAACTGTTAGATTCAACTCACCAGCTCAAGGAGAACTGCGAATGTACAGAGGGAACCCTTTTAAATAATACAAAATACAAGTCATGTAATGGACATATTTAGTGTTACTCCCCATCTATACACACTGTCCTATTTGCTGTATACGTACATAGACTGCAGAAACCGCTCGTTAATGTTTTTGGTAAATGTAGTTCACAGTCTGAATGCCGGGCATATGTATGCCTTGTCTTTTCGGACCCCCGAGTATAATGATCGGCGGTCCGGGAGAGGTAAGAAACATAAAAAACACTGTTACTTACCTCTCCACGGTCTGAAAAGACCCCAGAGTATAATAATTGTTTATGGGTGTCCACAGTGGGACATAATACTGTGTGCAGGGGACAGTATGGGGGATAATACTGTGTGTAGGGGCCACTATGGGGCATAATGCTGTGTGCAGGGGCCACTATGGGGCACAATACTGTGTGCAGGAGTCACTATGGGGGATAATACTGTGTGCAGGGGCCACTATGGGGGATAATACTGTGTGCAGGGGCCACTAAGGGACATAATACTGTGTGCAGGGGCCACTAAGGGACATAATACTGTGTGCAGGGGCCACTATGGGGGATAATACTGTGTGAAGGGGCCACTATGGGGGATAATACTGTGTGGAGGGGCCACTGAGGAACATAATACTGTGTGCAGGGGCCACTATGGGGCATAATACTGTGTGCAGGGGCCACTATGGGGTATAATACTGTGTGTAGGGACCATTATGGGGCATAATAGAGCACGCAGGAATGCATAGGAGGGTCGGTCGAGGGAGGAGGGGTCATGTCAAAAGTTCGTCACGGGACCCCGCCATTCCTAGTTATGCCACTGGGTACAACTTTACAGAGTGCAGAGGTGGCAGTTGGTACCAGGTCCTGAGGGTGCCCAAAAAGCTCTCTACAACATAAGAAGACTTCAGTATTATAAACAGCACATGTAAGTGGTGGCCACATCACAGGTTTTGCATTGGGTCCCCTGAGTTTCAGATTATGCCTCTGTTGACAGGTCTATACGTCTGAGCCAAAGACACACCATGTACCACCATACGGTATTCTGGGCAGTGCTATTTTACAGAATTTTCCTTTAAGAAGGTGATGTGATGTTGCACTATTGTCTTTTACTGTTGTCTACATATTTCTTTCATATTTCACTGGGGGACATAGCACCATGAGGTATAGACCTGGCCACTAGGAGAAGGACACTCGGATAACGAAGGCTGTCGGCTCCGCCTACTCAATCTATATCCTCTCACAGATAGTGCACTAAGCCAGTTTTAAACCTAGTGTCATAGGAGGCAGTCATGACCTGACTCAGGTCTTTCTGTCTTACATTGTTTTTATGTTTCTTTTCTTTCAGGTGTGGCTGATAGAGGGGCCTTCAGTGTGTATGCCACACTAGTTGTACGCCCCCGCGAGCGCAGCGCTCTGTATTAGAGTACCTCACCAGTCACCCGGTACCTGTCCTCTGTTTGCTGCATCGTCGGCTGGCTATCCCGTTGACCCCACTACCACGTGCGAGGTTCCAGCAAGTGGGTCACCTTGCGGCGCCTGGATATGTCAGATAAGGTAAGTATAAGATTCCACAGGGATGAGTATGTGTTTGATCTCCGTGGATGGCGCCCTCCATCCGTTCTTCTCGCGGGGGAAGGTTCCTGTTCGTCGGGGGAAGGAAGTGGCGGTGGGTGTCTGTCCCCCTCCCCTTCTCAGGCCTCTTCCTCGAGTCCTCAAGGTCAAGGGGGTTCCTGTCATCTTGATAGCTCCAGATTGGCCTCGGCAGGCCTGGAACGCGGACCTTACGTTTCTGCTGGCAGACACCCCTTGGTCTCTTCCTCTGCGGGTGGACCTTCTTTCTCAAGGGCCGCTATTCCATCCCACCTTACATCAGCTGCATTTAATGGTGTGACTGTTGGGGCCAAGGTTCTGAGGCATCATGCTTTTTCTGAGCCGGTCATCCAGACCATGCTCAAGGCCAGTAAACCTCAGTCAGCTAAGATCTACCATCGCACTTGGAAGGCGATGTCTGCTGGCGCAAGGATGACAATTGTCATCCGCTCTCTTCTCTCTGCGCAGGATCCTGGCTTTCCTTCAGTCTGGTTTGGATCAGGGTCTTGGTGTTTCTTCTCATAAGGGTCATATTTATGCCTTTTCTATTCTCTTCCAGAGGACCCTGGCTTTCCATCCTCAGGTGAAGACTTTTTTTCCAGGGTGTGGCTCACTGTGTCCCACCTTATCGGACAACAGTGGATCCATGGGATCTTAACCTCGTTCTTGAGGTGTTTCAGGCTCCCCTCTTCAAGCCTCTGAGGGAAATTTCTCTTTGCCTTCTTTCCTTTAAGGTTGCCTTCTTGATGGCCATTACTTCTATTCGCAGGGTCTCCGAGCTTGCTGCCCTGTCTTGCCAGTCTCCTTTTTTGGTTCTCCACAAGGACAAGGTTGTCCTTTGTTCTCTACTGTCCTTTCTGCCTAAGGTGGTGTCTTCCTTTTACATTGATTATATTGTCTTGTCGTCTTTTTGTCCTGATCCCAAGCATCCTTGTGAGCATTCTCTCACTGTCTGGATGTCGACTGGGCAGTTCGGGTCTACATGTCTCTCACTGACCCTTTCCAACGCGCCAACACTCCGTTTGTACTTCTGGAGGGCCCTCGCAAGGGCTTGCCTGTTTCCAAGGCCTTCATCGCTAGATGGATTTGGTCTGCGATTAAAGAGGCCTATCAGCTTAGCAGTAAGGATCTGTCCTTCTGTGTGACAGCTCACTCCACTAGGGCTGTCAGTGCCTCCTAGGCTGTTCGGCATCAGGCTTCTGTTGCCCAGGTCTGCAAGGCTGCCACCTGGGTTTCCATGCACACCTTCACGAAGTTCTTCCAGATCCATACCGTGGCTTCAGCCAATGTCAGCTTAGGTCCTAAGTTCTGCAAGAGGCTGTGCGCTAGACTACTCGCATGGCTGTCTGTTTTCTCCTCCGTCTGGGACTGCTTTAGGACTGTAAGGGTTAAAATAAACTTGCTCTTTTATTAAGAGACAAAGTCAGTTGGACAGCAAAACCACAAGTCTCAGACTGCACGTTAGCAGTTAGACTCATTCTGCTGATCTATAGATAGCTGCATGCCAGTGGTTAGACATAGTCTGTTATCATTCTAAAAAACTGTAGATACGGGAAGTTGTGGTGTAAGTGACCGTTGATGCTCAGTGCCGTGGTATATGTAACATTTTGTGCTTATCTAGGATGTTCTGCTAACTGTCACATAAGTTGGCAGATGTTCAGTTGAAGATATATATATATATATATATATGTATGTGACAATATATGCTACGTGCTACCGGATCCATGAGACCATATTTAGATGTCGGGTCATGTGACCTGTATGCATTTGTGCTTCCTTTATAAACCTGTGCTGCTGAACAATAAAGTGTGGCACTTGAATAACTGACAACTGTGTCTGTTGTGTGTGTCACCCGAGCGCTCGTAACTTCCTCTTTTTGCAATGAGAACTACGACAAACATAACCCAGGGGGGTCTTGAGCCCCCCAACAGAACCTGGCAGCCCAAACGTGGGGTATCGATGATCGTTTGATATGCAGCCGATAGTGTACTGATCCACTTACCAACCGATTTGGAGGCGGGCCCGGAGGACCTCAGATGAATAAAACAGCGCTGTAAAAGGTAAGCTTTTATCTTACCAAATAATTAATCTGAGTTCCTACGTGTCCCGGATCCTGTGTGTTGATAAGTGAGGTGAGTTCTTGCATGTCTTAATAATCGAATCGATGCCAATTATATAGTGCGGAAGAACCGAGAGGGTATGTTTGCTGTAGTTGTATAGGGAGACCTTGTACATTTTCTTCGGTTTATTTAAGTTTGATTCTGTTCACCATTTATATCTGTTATAAAGTGTATAAGGCGGCACAGAAGGGAAAGTTATTCTCCATCTTTAATCCCTAGAGTAGAAGTACTGAGTGATTGAAAAGTCCTTGTTTCACTAAGGACTGAGTAGAATCTGCGCAAGTAAAAGTGCAAAGATTCAGGGGTGTCTCGGTAAAGGGACACTAAGCCAGAGACTTGCACATTAGAGATTAGTAAAAGTGCAAAGATTCAGGGGTGTCTCAGTAAAGGGACACTAAGCCAGAGACTTGCACATCAGAGATTAGTTCAAGGATAACAGAGTGACTGTTTGGGAGTTCCCACTAAGAGAAGTTAAAGTGACCCTCTATTGTCTTAATTGCCCTAGAGGAGTGGGAAGCTCACGGCTGATTAGGTATCAGCCAGTATGGGGAAGGGACCCTCTGAGATAGGGTACACCCCATATGAACTAATAGGGATGGGAGAGAGAGAAGAAGTTGCCGCCCAAGTTTAAAAAAAAAAAAAAAAATAAAAAATTCTTAAAGAGAGCAGGGGTTCCCAAGACAGGACTGTTTGATAGTAAATTTTGGGACCAATAGAGATTAGATTATGCAGGACAAATACAGGGATAGAGGGAAACTCGAAAGTGTTTTAATTGTGGAAAACAAGGACACTTGGCCAGAGATTGCTGGTGTCCTAAGCAAAGTGATAATAACAAAAGACAGTCTAGAAGCTGCCTGCCTGTCCCTGATCAGGGGTCAGGACAATAAGAATTAAGGAATTTCTAGAATGTCTATAGTGTCCTTTATTCAGGAAAGGTTGTCCCAGTTTGAGATTTCTCTTCATGGTAATGTCTGTGAGATTGAACTAATGGCATAAATTTGAGATCATCATTATTATGTTTATTTTACCGGTAATATACAAATTGGTGAGAATATGAAGGTATCTACTTATATGTTTTGTTTTGTTTTCTCCTCAATATTTAGCTGTGCTGGGATTATAACTAACTCTGTGATTATTTGTAGGAAAAGAAGAATGAGATGTGGCCATCCTGAGATAATAAGTGATATCACAGTATAAAATATATATAAGAAATTTTGATTTTAGTGCAGACAAGTTCTTTTTGATCTAATGGACATTTGTTTTGACTGGAGCTCCAGTGTGATGTTGCATGTTTGTATGGAAGGTTCAGAGAAGTGAATGGGCCCATATGTGTGTGAGTTATATGTACAAGTTACATGTGTCTGCCATGTGTACATGTTCTGTTTGTTCATGTCTGTATTGTTACATTTTCAGTCTCCACAGCGAGCAGATAAAGATATTGAGCTGATAACCCCAAAGGGTGGTGACAAGTAGATATGAAAAGGGAGGCATAAAGTTCTTTCCAATGTTGAATGCATATATGTGTGTTTTGGTGAATATGAGATGTACTTGATATAACATGTACTATGTACTCAGTGTTTATTGGTGCTTGTGTGTATCAAATATATCACATGGGCTTTAGACTTATTTAAGTAATATAAATATTGGTTATGGGTTTATACTATAAATCTATGAATGTTAACAATCGGTATTTATTGTGTGAAAAAGTTTTACCTTGTACATGTACATTGTTATTGGTCATTGTTATTCGGATGATCCTTCTGATATGGGATTAGGCCCCATAGGGGTAGGTAATACATGTGAACTATCTTAACACAAAGGGCACAGAACTCCCCTAAACATGTATACGCAGGTAAAGAGAAATTGCAGTTCTGAAAAACTAAAGTGGTGTTTCTGGGGCATTGTTTGTTACAAGGTGCTAGATAGCTGTCTAAGTAAATCAGAAGTCACTCACATATCTGCCCTGCAATGTTTTTTTGTGTACAAATTTTTGTTATGGTGATCAGGGGATAGATGTGATCCCTCATTTAAGGCTTCTGCCTTCTCTGCTGATATATTTTGAGCTTTTACTTACCTCAATGAATTGTTTGTAATTCTGGAGTGTTTAGAAGTTGTAGAGAACTGAATTTACTTGGGATTATATAAATAAGTATGCTGGGATATGTAGTCAAATTAGATGTTTCTCCTGTTATGGTAAACTTGAAACCAGGAGCAAAGCCACCTAGAATCAAACGGTACCCATTGGCACGCGCCCAAGAAAATGCTATAGCCACAACTATTGTAGAAAAATCCCATTTTAATGGGGAAAACACCACTGGCACCTACAGTGATCCAACTGGTTGGTTGTGCTCTTATCTACGTTAGAGACGCCTTTGCAGATTCGGCTGTATTTGGGGAAAAATTTACATTTTGGCTATGGAGTCCACTCACTTAATAAATGTGTCTTCAGCCTATTGTAGTTTTCCCTGTGTGTAACAATTGCTAGCAGACAACCTGCACACGAATTAGCCCAGCAGAGGATTTGCAGGTATATGAAAGCAATCTTCTCCTGACAGGTTTATGAGCAGCACTTTATTAAAGCTTGTAGCCAAATGGTTTTAATAAGAGATCGTTCAAGCGTATGTTACTACTTGTATAAAATCTAGACAGCCCTCTGTCTCGGTTCCCGTCTGCAATAGGCACAAAGGTGACATTATAAGTGGTGTTAGAAAAACCTAAAAAAAAAAATCTTCTTGAAAACCAATATGTACACAGTGCCTGTGTAAAGGGGATCTTTATATAAAAGTCTGTAGTTGTTTTTGCAACTTGCAATATCCCTTATGACCTACTGGTGAGGGGGCGATGTTGTCTGTAATTAATCAATAACCATATTATACTATATTAGAAAATAGTGTGTGGCATACAAAAGATTATGCCCTGTATATGGACACATAACTTTCACAGTGCTTCTGTATAAGGAGGATAGGTTTAAAAAAGCTATTTGGAGTTAGATGGCAATTTGGATGTGGCCATTCTTTAAATGTAACCTCTTCATGATACTTGCTTGGCATCAGATGGTTACATTAATGACGTGACTGCTCCGTCTGCAGATGTCTCTCTATGCCCAAAGGGGAAAGTGTACTTGGACAACTCTTTCAAGGCAGACCTGCCAGCTATCCTGTCTGGTGCAGTAAGACCTGTTGGCTCTACTGTACAGTGTAGTGCAGAGGACTTGTCAGCTGTCCTGTGTGGTGTAGTGCAGAGACATAAGAAGTTCTAGGTCCTAGTGCAATATCTGTGACAGAGCCCCTACCTACCTGGTATCACTTGTAATAGTGGCTTATTTATGTGGCATGTGAACCATTGTATCCCCCTCAGGGTCCAGGGCATGCTAATGACTGCTGTCTTTGCATGCCCTATAACTATGCCCTTGTGTAGGACTTGCCATCTCTCCTGTATTGTGTAGTACAGAGGACCTGTCAGCTTTCCTGTGTGGTGTAGTACAAAGTACCCATCAGCTTTTCTATGTGGTGTAGTGCAGAGGACCTGTCCACTTTCCTGTATGCTGTAGTGCAGAGGACCTGTCAGCTTTTCTGTGTGGTGTAGTACAGAGGACCTGCCATCTCTCCTGTTTGTTGTAGTAAAGAGAATGTCTCTTCATGGGGAATGCAGCCATTTAGTAAGGACTGATGGCTTCTCTTTAAACTCGGCCTTCTGACATATTGATTCCTTTCCTCCTTGACTCGTTTGCTGTCCCTTTATCATATTCATTACTCATCGCTTCCTCCAAGAAAAAAAGTAAAATAGCCTTGCTGTTGGGTTTCTAGAAAACAATGTGTATCTTTTATCATTCGTTATAAATGTGTAATCTCTGTCCTGCCAAGACACCAGTCCAGCATCCATCAACCCTCGCACTCACAGGGGCCGTAAATCTTCTTGGGTTACGTACAATAGTCCTTCCCTTACGACTTTTATTTCATTGCAGAGGAAGGCCAGGAAAGCTGGCAGATCGAATATTTTTGTGTTTTGGAAGACGTTGAAGGAATAAATGTTTCCATAATTTTTCCGTCAAGTTAAAGTTCATTCGGTAACGTGTGATGCAATTATCTCACTTATTGAACTTTTGGAGAGACACATTATGGGAGACAGAAACCAGCGTTCCTTACTGCAGAGATAAGTGGTGGACGGGGTTCAGAAAACGCCTCTCCTCCTGTACTTTCTCGCTGACCAGTCATGCTGTTTGATAAAACTTCAAAGGAAATTTTTGAGTGATAAGCAGATGTAATAATTTTCAGCAAATGTCTCCTAAGCCTGAGAGCACAAAATACAGTCAACAACTCTAAATACCCTCATAGCTTGCTGTACTGTATATAGTTGGTTAGCCAACTAGTTCACAGCATAGCATAGTTATCTATTGAAGGTTTGGTAGCTGTCCTCCCCAACTCTTACATGCCTTTTGGCTTTGTACAGTAGGGGTGGACATACTCGCTCTAGGCTGGACAGCTATCCCTCCCGATCTACCCAGAACATGCATGCTGGGCTCACCTAAGCATCTAACCATGCATGGAAGAGAGAAAGGAGGGCAAACACGGTCGTGTGCATGTAGTCAGATATACGTGCGTGTGTATATGTTTGTGTGTGTGTGTGTGTGTGTATGTACAGTTAGGGCCAGAAATATTTGGACAGTGACACAAGTTTTGTTATTTTAGCTGTTTACTAAAACATGTTCAGAAATACAATTATATATATAATATGGGCTGAAAGTGCACACTCCCAGCTGCAATATGAGAGTTTCCACATCCAAATTGGAGAAAGGGTTTAGGAATCATAGCTTTGTAATGCATAGCCTCCTCTTTTTCAAGGGACCAAAAGTAATTGGACAATGGACTCTAAGGGCTGCAATTAACTCTGAAGGCGTCTCCCTCGTAAACCTGTAATCAATGAAGTAGTTAAAAGGTCTGGGGTTGATTACAGGTGTGTGGTTTTGCATTTGGAAGCTGTTGCTGTGACCAGACAACATGCGGTCAAAGGAACTCTCAATTGAGGTGAAGCAGAACATCCTGAGGCTGAAAAAAAATAAAGAATCCATCAGAGAGATAGCAGACATGCTTGGAGTAGCAAAATCAACAGTCGGCTACATTCTAAGAAAAAAGGAATTGACTGGTGAGCTTGGGAACTCAAAAAGGCCTGGGCGTCCACTGATGACAACAGTGGTGGATGATCGCCGCATACTTTCTTTGGTCAAGAAGAACCCGTTCACAACATCAACTGAAGTCCAGAACACTCTCAGTGAAGTAGGTGTATCTGTCTCTAAGTCAACAGTAAAGAGAAGACTCCATGAAAGTAAATACAAAGGGTTCACATCTAGATGCAAACCATTCATCAATTCCAAAAAATAGACAGGCCAGAGTTAAATTTGCTGAAAAACACCTCAAGAAGCCAGCTCAGTTCTGGAAAAGTATTCTATGGACAGATGAGACAAAGATCAACCTGTACCAGAATGATGGGAAGAAAAAAGTTTGGAGACGAAAGGGAACGGCACATGATCCAAGGCACACCACATCCTCTGTAAAACATGGTGGAGGCAACGTGATGGCATGGGCATGCATGACTTTCAATGGCACTGGGTCACTTGTGTTTATTGATGACATAACAGCAGACAAGAGTAGCGGGATGAATTCTGAAGTGTACCGGGATATACTTTCAGCCCAGATTCAGCCAAATGCTGCCAAGTTGATCGGACGGCGCTTCATAGTACAGATGGACAATGACCCCAAGCATACAGCCAAAGCTACGCAGGAGTTCATGAGTGCAAAAAAGTGGAACATTCTGCAATGGCCAAGTCAATCACCAGATCTTAACCAATTGAGCATGCATTTCACTTGCTCAAATCCAGACTTAAGGCGGAAAGACCCACAAACAAGCAAGACCTGAAGGCTGCGGCTGTAAAGGCCTGGCAAAGCATTAAGAAGGAGGAAACCCAGCGTTTGGTGATGTCCATGGGTTCCAGACTTAAGGCAGTGATTGCCTCCAAAGGATTCGCAACAAAATATTGAAAATAAAAATATTTTGTTTGGGTTATGTTTATTTGTCCAATTACTTTTGAGCTCCTAAAATGTGGAGTGTTTGTAAAGAAATGTGTACAATTCCTACATTTTCTATCAGATATTTATGTTCAATCCTTCAAATTAAACGTTACAATCTGCACTTGAATTCTGTTGTAGAGGTTTCATTGCAAAACCAATGTGGTGGCATGCAGAGCCCAACTCGCGAAAATTGTGTCACTGTCCAAATATTTCTGGCCCTAACTGTAGATATAGATATATATATATATATATATATATATATATATATATATATATATATATATATAGATATATACCGCACTAGCTTGCATGTGACTGACATCTGGGCCTTCTTACCTTGATATGGAAGTAAATGCCCTTCTTCACTAACCAAGAAGGCATAAACAACCCTCTGCTTCCAAAATGTCTACATGTGGTTGCAATATATTACGCTCCATCACAGTAGGAACAGCTGCTCTGGAGGACAAAGTGCTGCTCTAGCAACTGATATACTGTACAAACGTAGATCAGAGACTTTCATTAGCTTAAGTTCATACATACATAAACCAGAAGTCCAAGCCATAAACCCACTGTGTACAAGTCATCATGTACAGCGATCTGTTTATTTAGGATATATGGCAATCTATTGATTCTATATAGAAAATTATACGACCTAGTACGGGCTTAAACTAAAACATGTTTAGGGGGGGGGGGGATCTGCGCTCAAAATGGAAAATGCAGGAATTGTATTTAATTTTTCTCTGCAAGTCTTAGACTATTAGATATAATTGGATTATCCATTATTGGCTTGTAAGTCTTTGAAGGGAATCGGTTGCATGTTGAAAAATTGCCTTTTGTGGTTTATTTTTTGGATTTTGTTACTCGGGTACAAATCAGCATACTTTTTCCAAATGTCAGGAGTTCATTGTTAACCGGGCAATCTTAACCTGTTATTTGCCAGTTCATAGACCTCTTAGGTTTTGGTGGCGCTTGTAGCATAGCATTAGTTGTCAACTTGGTGCTGCATTGTTTGTGATATGAATACACTGAATCATATTCATGTATTGCCTGCAGTCCTATGTAAAATCACAGATTGCACTAATGATGCCGTCATTATCTGAGCCAATTGACTCCTTTGGCTCTGCTACATCTGTACATTTTTCTCATGGAAGGTCTGATGTCATTGCGGTTTTGTGGGCAGCACAAATGCCTCTTCCTATAACTATGCCAATTTACATCTGAGGCTACGAAATTCCTAATGAGAAGTCATTAGCGGCTAATTTAGTGCATGATTGTACAGTGTTGTGCGCGTTGGCTTGTTGATATAGGGCTCACTTAAGCGAATTATGTCAGGTAAATGTTTGCATAGCCAGTATAATCAAGACACAGGATCCTGAACCAGAAAACTCAGTAGAAATGGTTCTTGGTGAAGTCTGTGATATCCGACCACCATGGATTCCAAGAATGAAAGGTCTGTAGAGAGAATCCAGAGACAACATTGTAACCAATGGACCATTCACATCAGAGGACGTTATCTAAGCTCTATCTATCTATCTATCTATCTATCTATCTATCTATCTATCTATCTATCTCAATTCTGTACGTATCTGGCACTCCTGTAACCGTACTGACACATAATATTAAAGTAACACATTATTTATATTACATGGTGAGCGGTGTAAATTTAAATTGCTAAAAAAATAATGATGGAATTGTTTCATTTAACAAACAAAAGTTAATCAATAAATACGTACCCCAAAGGTTAGTACAACTCCTGCAAGAATACCAACCTTCATACAGCTACATCAAAGGAGAATTTAACTGGGTTCCCCAAGGAGACTTTTAACACTTACTTCCCCAAGCATTCCGTATGGGATGAACCATAAGTTTCTAGGCTAGTTTTGACCCTGGGTCACATGATCAGAATCTGTGCTCCAACTCCTCCCTCCTGTATTATGGGGACAAGCTCTACTATTATAATGATGTATTTTGACAGTCCATGTACTACAGGTAACAACAGTGGACATGGAAGAGGAGGCAGGTGGATTGGGAGACCAGGGTGCTGGTTCTGATCTTGTGAGCTGGGTTGCAACTAGCCGATAAATTCATTGTTTATAACAATTAGAACCAGGGGGGAAGTATTAAAAAAAAAAAAAGTTATTGTTCTCAAAATATAGCAAAAAATATTGCTTCTGCCCCAATATGGGCTGGTTAATAGATAGTATAAACCTTTGGAATGTACCAATTTGCAAACTTGCTTTGTTTCATGTTAAAGGGAAAGAAGCAAATTTACAGAAACCCCTAGCAATGTGTTTACAGTCATGTAAGGAGGAAACCTAAAAAGCTCCAGGATATGGAAAGCCACAATAATACTAAGAATGTGGCTACGTGTCAGGGATGGGGGAAGCCTGTGCATTGGGGATTTGTTTGTCTCTACGTCCACGCTCCACGAGCTCTTTCATCTGCTAGAAATTTTGCTAATTTTGCAGAGATATTTCTGCAGAAATCCTAGAAGGTGAGTAATAGTACGGGGGACTGTCTTCTGCCAAGAGAACCTGGCAGAGGCTGCTCTGTGTGTTCACCAGCTGTGTGAGAAGTGATTAGATAGGGCAAGTAACACATTGTACATGCACAAGGTATCTTATCAGCCTGGACACTAGGGCAGAGAGCCTTGTCTGGTCACAGGCCAGTGCTTGGGAAGGGCCACTATATTGGAAGCAAATTTGATTTCACTCTGCCTGGCAGCGATAAGGGATAAACATTGGAATAGTAAAATTCTGCTTTTTATAGCCATTGGGTTTGGGCTCTATATCGCTGCTGTTCAGGGTCTATTGGAGTCTCATGTGATACTGGAAGGTCCTCCTGGGTAGGAGTGAGTGTTGTGGAGCTAGGGTAGGTATTCCCACTAAAGTTAGATTGAGAAATGAGCAAAACCAAAGGCATATTCTGACCTACAGGTCCTTGGAGAACTTTTTTTTTATACAACATAAACTCCAATAAATGTAAATTCACCATTTTTGTATGGTATGGGAAGACTAAGCCTGTTTATTATGAGGGACATAACACTAAGGGGTGCAGAACCTGTACTTGCCCCTGGACCCAGAGACCCCACCTGAAAGGTCCTGCAGCCGCTCCTCTATACAGGCAATAAACCTGTATTCCATTTTGGCCAATGAAAATTTAATGTATATGGCTGACCATAGATTGTCAAAAGTAATTTTCTTCAATATCTTTGGTCACTATTTATTCCTTGTACCAATAGGTGGCGGTATTGGAGCCTGCATTGAATATTCATATTTTCATGTTACATTTTTATAGGTCTATATTACAAGTCTCCAGGTCTTGCACACAATGTAAGTCGTGCTTCAGGCGTTAGTAATAAGATATCCACATGGAAGGATCTCATAGTGTGGTGTTAAGGTATATTGTGGGTTAACCCAAATACCAGGATCTTAACCTGTTAATGGAGCAAATACCGAAACTCACGCACATTCTCTATCCAGCTTTATACGCAGCGTCCTTGAATGCCCCATCTCCTGTGTTTTATGTGTTCCCTTGAATTCGTTCGACCTCCAAACCACATGTGATCCAGTTTCAAGCTGACAGGTTACTTCGATAATGTTCCCTGGCCTAAGCAGTCCTGTAATTCCCGTCTTTGCTGTGGACTGAAACCACTTCTGTGTCCTACAATGGAAAAGTCATAAAGTTGCGTTGCCAGGTCCGAGATATTTTTGGAGAGAATGGAAATTGCATTTCCTTTTGATGCCCAATGGTTTAATAATTGAAAAAAAAAAACAAAAAACTGAGGGTGGAAAAAAAGAGACTGGTCAGTGATGGAGGATTCCCTAAATGTGTGTTTAGTTTATTTCTTTTATTTGATTCGTTTCGTCTTTATGTAGCAGAGTTTTATTTTCTTCTGGTTTTCACTTTCCTTTGATAGTTTCTGCTTTATTCTTATTAGGATGAGAATGTGCACTGGGTTTCAGAATCTGTTTTACGGAGCCACGATCTAAAAATTCATTCTTGGCAAAAGTTTTTAGATTCTCCCTGGTCTCTTCAGTTCCAGAATTCAGCTCTGGCCTCTGTCCTTGTAGCTGGGTACTTTCTGGCTCCGATTTTCTATTTTTTTGCAAGCAGAAGCTATCACATTCTGCTTGCAAATTGCCTGCAGCCTGTGGATAGGAATCTGTTTTTATTTTCTGATTTGTATATTTTTCTAACTTCTATTTTCTGTACATGATTATGGAGGCGCGGTCATCTTGACTGAGCTTTTCCTCTACTCTGTTAACAACAATTAGGGTTATGCTTTACAGCACAGTCATGGCCATAGGCAGGTATAGTCGTGGAGCCGCCTCATTGAGGTCTGAGATGTCATGCTGATAAGAGATTGTACAGCGGTGGCAGGAAGAGCCAATTGCTATGGCATTAGTTACTTGGCAAAGCTTAATAGTTGACCTGTGCCATGCATACCTCTGGGTGTTGTTAAAGTCCCAGCAATTTCGATTTGGCATGATCAGGCACCCTGTGGGTGATTCCCAGCTGGTTCGGTGCCCAAGCAATTTTTGGGCCTATTGTAATTAATAGGACTTGCACACTAGACTCCTCGACCCAAGTACGATTGTCTTAGTACACCAACTAGTGTGCTATCTCAGCCTCTCCACTGCCAGTGTAAGATAAGGCAGGAGAGCACAGGTCATGGGGCACTTTAATATTATAAACTCTCCATGACTCTTGTGGGTACTGTAAATCTAAAATATTTGCTCTAAATGAGTAAAAGGTTGGGTTTATTGTATAGGATTCCATGGAGAGTTTTACATTGCATCTGTGGTATGTGTATCTTTTATTTTTCATTTTTGTTAAAATATTTGACATTCTCCGCTGCCTTCATATTGACAATGTGCAGGGTGTTTGGACAGTTTCTTGGGTCAGTCTCTATCAAACGGTTAGTCTTTAGATTTATGTCTTCTTACTCTAAAGCTGTCTAGCTGGCGTTCATATTTGCGGTCACACAACTGATGTGGGCGGACAGGAGGGAAAATAATCACGTTATAGTCATTTATGCCTTCTGTCATCTTTAGCTTTATATATCCAAGTTAAAGGGGAAATTGTAGATGTGCCGACAGCATCCGAAACTCAGAGCATGTGGTGCTTGATGCAACTCCAGTGTGGCTCCATCTACGGCAGAGGATTGGTAAGGTGAGTATTTATAGGAAGACTTTAGCCTGGGGCCACATGTCCTGTAAACGCCTTGATAAAAACTTTGGAATTTTACAGTCCCTGCAATGTGTATCGGATTCTAGTGAATTCCATCACACAATGCAGAAAAATAAGTGCAGTGGAAATGCTGTGATGTACAAAACTGCCACATTTTTGTAAATTTGCAGATTCTCATACCTAAGGAAACCTCCGGTGATTCCATATAGGTATTATTGAAGCGGAAAGTCTGCAGCAGAGAAAACCACAATGCCTTTCTGCTGCTTCCTGCTATATGGGCCCTTAAGTCTTTTAAAAGGTTTTTTTTTTTCTGGGTAAATAAAAATCTCACTGGAGGCTGGGGTAGGATTAAAAAACAAAACAAAACAAAAAAAAAAAAACAACCCCTAACAATCATACTTGCATATCTGATTTTTTGGTTTTTGTGGCTTGTCCCACTTTCCCTCTAGTCCATGGACTGACCAGGCCAGAAATGCAAAGTTTTAGGTGATTGCTGCAGCCAAACATTGGCTTGTGGTGACTTATCAGCTTGGAACCTAATATTGGGCTGCAGTGGACATCTCAGACTCTGTACTTGTGGCCAGACAGTCTGTGCACTGGAGAGAACTGGAAATTTGATGCCCAGACAGATGACCATTACTACTATTTATTATTATTATTATTATTATTATTATTATTATTATTATTATTATTATTATTATAATATTTTTTTTATATTTTTTTTTTATTCCCCAGCTTCGCTCCCCCCAGGGAGTTTTTAATTTATACCAGAATAAGCAAGCACTTTAATATTGCTTAATACTGTCTTTGCCTTGCTATGACTTATAATTTTGAGTGGGGGTAAGGAGAGGAGTGTTTCTTGACTTAAGCTTAATAACTATATCATGATAAACCCGGGCAAATGGAAGGGCCCACAATAATGTGAAAGAATAATCTGTACACATCTCAAGCCAAGGATTTAGAAGACTAGGCCTTTCTGAGTCAAGAACCTACGCACCCTTGGTACATTGTACCATCCAATCCTTGTGTACGCTTTAATGCAAAGGATTAAGTAAAGAAACTTTGGTGACAACTTTTATGTACGACTTAACCTGTCTGAGGTTTTTAGTGTCAGGTCAATGCTAATAGCCTGTTGATGAGCTCACAGCTTCGTGTCTGTGAGGAGATCAGGTTGTGTTCCAGTCGGGATCTACAGTGTTTCCTATTAGATATTTCCAGACAGAAAAGTCAATAAGAAGTTTGTCAAACAATCGTTACATTTTCTTTAACGTTCTTCTGCTAAAATACGAGGAATCCTTCGTGCTGTTTACTCAGGAGGCCCGTCCTTATTGGAAATTCCATTGAGGTTCCTATTTTCCAAGAAAGGGGATTTCATTTGACTGTGGCGGTCATTACCAGTCTCCCAGACCCAGTTATATTGGTAATTGGTGACTGACCAAACATAACACAGCAATGTTTGTCAATGACTGCACTTGCGGGGATGTTCTGTTCATCGCTAAACCAAACAAGTGCTAATATTGACCCTCACAACAGAATAGTCAGTAGAAGACAACCTCCAGGGTGGCTGGGGGGGGGGGGGGGGGGCTTTAGTTTTCCCTTTTAAGATGAAAAATTTGATTTGTGTTAATTTATACAATTTTAAGGAGGCAGAAAAGACAAAGTAAAAGAATTTTATAAAATTATCAATTGAACCATTGTAGATTTCAATGGTTCTTCACTTTGGAAAATCTGGAAAGGGATCCCCTGACAATATGGTGATCAGGGGTTTTCATTGTTACTCAATGACCAGCTGATTTCTCTATGCAGCAAGTCTCCAATTCCACTATAGCGCCACCATAGGGAAAATGAAGGACTACACAGTCAACTCTTTAGGCTGCTCTGTTAAAAGAAAGATGGGCCTAAATGGTAGCCCTCCCCTATATTTACTGAAGAGTCTCAAGTACTTGAAAATGGCTTTCCTAAACCATACACCTCTTTTATAGCGTTTTCTTGGGGGATGAACTTTTTTTTTTTTTTTTTATTTCCCTGTTCCCTCTCAAAACATAGGAAATTGTCCACTCAGCCATTCACAGCAGGATTGGTGGGTTGTGCCTTTTAAAAATGTATTTTCTGCAGTGTGTGGTCCCAGCCCTAAGGTCCATTTTAACAGGCTGAAAATCTTGGTGTCCATTTTTGATTATGAGGGTGATGGATCTTCTCCTGGATTGTCTCCTTAGAAACTTGTTATTCAAAATTAAATATGGTACTGCGTGTGACAATATGAACTTTATATTAACTTTTTATTGAAATGGTGTTTTTTATTATTTGTTTATGTGACAGCTGTACCTCTTAATAAAGAGCTATGGTTGAGTAGTCATTACAAGTACTATCATCATATAATTTAGGCTAGGGCTTCATGGCCACTTTCAGCTGTCTTGCAACTTCTTTGTTGTGTATGGTTGGAATTATTGTTCACAACTCCACCCACTGTAGGTAAACATTGAGTTCACTGTCACCCATGATTATTATTTGACCAAAAGTTACACTAAACAGAAGTCTCCCATAATAAAGGGTACACAAAGCACCGAGTGACGAACCAATGGTTAGAAGTCATCTAATTAAAAACAGGTCCCAAGACAACATCATATCTAATAGAGAAGCACACAACAGATGTCAAGTACAGAAAAAAAATTGATATTTTATGAGTCTGATTTGTAAGATTTTCATTATGCACACTTGAAGTTGGAGTTTTGGAGAAATATTTTGGAGGTGACGTGTTGCAGGGAGTAGTCACATGTAGAAGCATGGAATCTGCTAGTGTAAAATTTATGTTTTGTTTTTATTTTCTATAAATCTGAAGTCCGATGACCAAAGCGGGAAGACTGATGTCACCTCTCTTCTGTTTTCAGGAGCTGGCCAGCTGCGGCTGGAACAAGAAGGAAAAACACAGCCTAGCTCCAAATGTTGTCGCCTTTACAAGACGCTTTAACCAGGTACTGACTGTTTGGGGAAAGATTACTAATGGTTGTACCTACAGTGAAGGAAATAACTATTTGATCCCTTTCTGATTGGGTAAGTTTGCCCATTGACAAAAATATGAACAGTCTATAATTTTAAGGGCAGGTTAATTTTAACAGTGAGAGAATATCAAAAATAATTTCCAGAAAGTCACATTGTATAAGTTGAGTGAATTGAGTTAATGGCAAAGATCTCGATTTTTGTCTCCTCTGACCTCAGCACCTTCTCCCAATCACACTCTGAATCATCTGGATTGGTCAGATGAGACAAAAATTGAGCTCTTTGACATTAACTCAACTTGCCGTGTTTGAAGGAAGAGAAATGCTGCCTATGACTCGAAGAACACTGTCCCCACTGTCAGGCATGGAGGTGGAAACATTATGTTTTGGGGATGTTTCTCTGCTAAGGGGACAGGACTACTTCACCACATCAATGGGAGAATGGATGGAGCCATGTACTGTAAAATCCTGAGTGACAACCTCCTTCCCTCCGCCACGATATTAAAAATGGGTCGTGGCTGGGTCTTCCAGCATTACAATGACCCAAAACATACAGCAAAGGCAACAAAGGAGGGGCTCAAAATGAAGCACATTAAGGTCATGGAGTGGCCTAGCCAGTGTCCAGACCGTAATCCCATAGAAAACTTATGGAGAAAGCTGAAGCTTCAGAGTTGCCAAGCGACAGCCTCAAAACCTTATTGATTTAGAGATGATCTTCAAAGAGGAGTGGGCCAAAATTCCTCCTGACATGTGGGCAAACCTCACCATCAACTACAAACAACGTCTGACTGCTGTGTGCGCCAACAAGGGTTTTGCCACCAAGTATTAAGTCTTGTTTGCCAGTGGGATCAAATACTTATTTCTCTCTGCAAAATGCAAATAAATTTATAAAATTTATACAATGTGGTTTTCTGGATTTTATTTTTGATATTCTCTCACTGTTAAGATTTACCTTACCCTTAAAATTATAGACTGTTCATGTCTTTATCAGGGCTCGTTCACACTTGCACATGTGTCCAGCCACCGGATCTCCGTCCTATTCCCTGGGAAAACTGCGTAGGGGATGGCTTGCGGGCGGTCAGTTTTAAAACCCATTGATTTGAATGGGCTTTTAAAGCAAGCCGCCAGTGTCTGTATCCATGTAAAATAACTGGTTTCCCCGTGGAGAGGCTGCATACAGACACCGGCGGTTTGCTTCAAAAGCCCATTCAAATGAATGGGTTTTAATACTGACCGCCCGCAAGCCATCCCCTACGCAGTTTCCCTAGGGAATAGGACGGAGACCCGGGTGGGCACAGGTAAGAATGCCCCCTCAGTGGGCAAACTTACAAAATAATCAAGGGATCAAACAGTTATTTCCTTCACTTTACTGGCACCAACTTATTTTAACAGAAGATGACACCTACATACAACTAATATGTGAATTTCACAAATAAGGCTTCATGCACATGACCGTAGTTTCATCCGTATTTCATCCATTTTTCACAGATCAGTGAAAACCAACAGCATATGGACCCATCTGTTTCTGTGGCTGTAGTTTTCACAGATCAGTGTTAAGGTTATATAAATTAGCTGTAAAATGTGAAGCTTATCCTATTCCTGTCCGTTTTTGTGGCTCAGTCATTTCAGTCAAGTCTATGGGTCCTTAAAAGAGACAGAGGGTATACAGTTTACGATTTTACAGATCCGTGTGATGCTTATGGTAGTGTGCATAAAACTCACGATGGCTGGGCAGCACCGTATATTTGGGGTGCAATTTTTCTTTAAGGCCGAGGCCACACATGCTGTCTTTGCAGCAGGTTATCCACTACACTATTACTGGTGACTAAACTACTGTCCTCTCTATAGAAGCTCTTTGTGACATTCTGTATACAATGCAATGGTGAAAGCTATGGGGAATTGTGCATGTGAGTCACGGAAGAATACACACAGGGAAATTATGCAATGCCAAACCCAAAGCAATCTCAATACTAGATTAAACACATAGATACCCAACACAAACTCTAAGCACCAACTAAGTATGAATGTATAAATAGCACAAAAAAAATCAGTTTTATTTTAAATCTAAATAATTTGTTACAAAATTTTAAATGTTAAGCATAATGGTATCAGGAAAACACAAACACATAAAAACATTTAAAAACAACAAGAGTGAAGGTCGCGTTGGAATGAGCAACTTTGGCAGGTGTATTATCTGCTGGAATCAAGAAGTCTCAATAGTGGTGTAGGGGATGAAACCAACCACAATTAATATGTGTATATAAAGGCCCTGTATTCTCTATACGTAAATATAAAGAGGCTCCTATTGCCCACAGTATCACAAAATCAGGGCACCTAATTGAAAAATGTTTGTGGCATTGCAGAAATCATACTCTGCTCACAGTACTTGTCCATAGACTAGTATTATCAGGAGGGGAGGGGGCGTTCCTCCCCGCTCACACAGCACAGTGCTATTGGCGATGCTTGTACAGAAGGACGGTCCTGACAGACTGTCAAGAACGCCCTTCTGTCTTTGAAGAGCTAGGGTACCGGGACCACTAGCTATTCACCTGGGGCACAGATCAGGAAAGCCGATAGTGCGCTGAATTCAGCGCACTGTCTGCTTTCCAGCCATATATAGAACTGCCTGTGCCCCAAACCATCAAAGGTCCTCTTTAAATTCCATTTGTAGGCATTCATGACATTGCTATTAGACATGCCAAGCCAGAACTAGGCTGCCTGTTTTTTAATGGATTTTATTTCAGTAAATGCAAATTATCTTGCATCCCAGAAGAAGGAAGCTGTCTTTTTAGTACCAACCAATGGTGGTAACTACCATATAAGCATTGCATTTGGAGCATTACCTTGCCTATGAGACTCCCAACCCAACTGGTGATAATGACAAGGAGGAACCATAACCCCCTACACCTGTATTAGAGGCTACACACCTAGCCAAATGGTACCCTGTTCTGCACTAGGGAAGGATAACAAACCATTAACCTGTTGTCTACAGATAGGTATCTCTTATAGCAAAGGTTTTTGTTTGCCTTATTTCCCAAGTCATGTTGCAATGTTGGACATTATAGAGTTGCTACTTTCCAGTAAGTGCCAGTAAAAGAGTAGGTTTCTTACTTCTGGATGAAGGCTAACTTGCATACCCATTTTTCCCAAGGGGCTTTGCTGGACCTACAACACTCCTGTGGCCAACTGGCGATCCACAAAATGAGAAATAATATCCCCTGGGCCTATCTACTGATTGAACGATTAAAAATGAGACGTAACTTTTGTCCAGAGGATAGAGGATTAAGTGTCTGTTTGCTTGGGGGCAGCAGCTGGCATCAGAAGTTCCCCCATTGCTCCTTGTGAATGGAGTGCCGGAGCACATGCAGTGGTGTCAATGCTCCATTTACTTCTATGAGGCTGCGTTGACATCCATTTCCAGCGGCCCCAAATAAGTGCATATGCATAGCCAGGATCCCAATCTCTCCATTAATATGGAATATTCAGGTGAAGTTCTGGGTCTCTATCCTTTACTATCACGTAAACTGATCATGAAATATTGTGCTAGTGCCATATACAAAGTACAGGCCTTTCCTTATAAATTAATGTTAAATGATGCAAACGTCGGTAGCATTTGCGATACAGCTGGATACAGTAGCCACATACACATTTTCCATTTTATGGCCATTCTGGAATGCTCTTTACACCTCCATTAGTGGAGGCTTGTGTTTGGTATGTGTCGCACACCCTAAATGGAGGTCTGTTTATCATCTCTGAGATCATCTCCCCTTAATGCAGTAAGGAAATTTCATTACCAAAAAAATATATTTGCCTATACTTTAATCTCCCTTCATATAGCGAGATGGCTGAGGTCATTTATTTCCAAAATAGCTGCGGATGTTATGTTGGGCAGTAGCTACGAGACTCCCCCAAACCTTTCACTGCTACATTCTCTCTTTATAGACACGCTGGTGTGCATTTCTCGAGCTTGCCTGATATTTTCCTGTAATCCCCTTGCTCCTAGTTTATAAACTTTCCAATATTTAGGTCTGGAAATGGTTGTTGGTTTTATGAAATAGGAAATGGCAATAGTTGGAAAAGTAATTCCTCCCTTAAATAGTTGTCTCATCTCAACAGATCTTTCCATTAGGGTTTTTCTGCTCGTGAACCACCTCTGTGGTTTGGAGTGGATAGCTGCTAACCAGAATTGACACCGCTTCTGGCAGACCCAGACCCATCTATAGATCTGGACAAGTATTACATTCACTACTGGGATGTAAAGCTATGTTTCCCCTCTAGTGTTTGGTTTAACAGTATCGAAAAGCAGTCATTGTCCACTTCCCTTATAAAATTCTCTACATGTTGAATGGTTCTCATATTAAAAGGGGGGATTGAGCAAAGACCAAGAGATTCATCAAACACAAAGAAACGCAGCACAATCTGGAACAAAAAGCGCAGCATCGGCGTTACATAGAATT
The DNA here is from genome assembly GCF_031893055.1 of Leptodactylus fuscus. Lineage (NCBI taxonomy): Eukaryota > Metazoa > Chordata > Amphibia > Anura > Leptodactylidae > Leptodactylus > Leptodactylus fuscus. The sequence continues at coordinate 42,934,959 of NC_134275.1, read as the reverse complement.
CACCAGCAAACAGATACTTTAGATGAGGCTCAGACATGGTGTTTTTGTGGCATTCATTCTGCATCAGTTTACGTTGATACAAGGGGATGGAGCTTTGAAACCCCATCATGCCGAGCATGTTGCAGGTTTGCTGATCTGCAGCGCACATAGTTTGTTATATACAGCAAAATCCACATGTAGCCCATACAGATTTACTGTAAAATGTGCAATCAAAATTATTCACACTGCTAAACAGCAGCAATGCCAAGAGTCAAACCCTACTGATCTAAAATTGATGGTGTATCCCATGGCCATTTTGGAAATCCTCAATAGAGGTGGTTAGAAGTAATCTCTCATGCTGTAACTGGGACAGCACTAAGGGTCACGAGAAAGAGACCCCTCGGCAATAACATGGCCTTGCATCCGGTGGTGATATTTTCCCCGCTCGAATTCCCGACTGGTTACTAGGCTGTATTTTGTAGGAGATTAGCCTGCAAAATTGTTGGCTGCGCTGCCTGTAAACTACATTAACCTTCTCGTCATGAATTATCCATCGCTGACAATTAACCAATAGTCATCATACCTCTTTCTTGTCTTTTCTACTTAGTTTAGTGTCTTAACTTCATAGTTGTAAACTTTGCGTCCAATCAAGAATCCTGGCAGCGAGGCGGTGGATTAACATGATTAGGTCATTTTCACATGGATACAATTTCTCTCTTACTGCAGTTTCCATCAAGTGGAAAAAACTACTATCAGCCTCTTGGAAGCATCTTTCATCCCCTGCCCCCTTTAAAAAAAGAAAAGAATAATATTTGGCTATTCCAAAAAACAGATGTGAACACATACTTCTGGACACTCGCTGGGAATTTTCCCGACACAAATATTTGGTTTTGGGCCGTGCTAAAAATTTCAGATACAGGAGGCTGTCACGGTACCAATGGCTTAGTAGGTGGAAAAGTTAAGATGGACGCCACTTATAAACCAACGTCCGCAAATTCTGTAAAAATTACTCTGAAATTGTGCATGAAATTTAGTGGCACACTAGTGTAAATAGGATAACCCACACATCTGGTTGCTAAGTTATTCCACGCACTAGAGTATTATGTAGTAAGCCCCGATTCATATGTTAAGCCTTTGTTTGGCATATACGCTGTGAAAATCACCAGGTATAGAGGCTAAACGTATCTGTACAGCGCCATCCGCCCATTGAAGGCCAGAAAAGCATGGTTTCTGTTGGGCTGGTATAGAACGGTAAACATATTTTAGTGGCATAAAATGGCATATCCAGAAAAACACAAAATGCTAATTCAGCAGCATTAATACATCAAAATCCAAATAGGTGAAATACAATATAGGATTAAATGTAACTTTCAATTTACTACTTAATAAAAGTAAGCAACATACATGTAACCAAAACCTGAACAAATATTCTCAACACAAAAAAACACAATGCACCAAAAGAGGCTCAACCTTGTGAAAGATATAAATGCATAAATATACAAATGAGTTTTTTGCAGGCCTCATCTTGAGGTGGAGTCCACCTAAAAGAAGAGGAAAAAAAAAAGGGCCTTGTATTCATTTCAGTAGGAGTTGGTAGCAGATTTCTCTGTTTAGCTGATTTTTGGACCGGAATCTGAGACTGAGTTCACACAGAGTTTTTAGGTCAGCAAAAATCCGCTTAGTAAAATTCATGTGGCATTTTTTTAGAGTTTTTTTTTTTTAAAATGTGCCCATGCATTATCTTAAAAAAAACGCCTTGCGTTTTTTGAGGCAGTTTTTGACAATTCCACGTCAAAAACTTAAGGTTGAGTTAGCACAGAGTTTTTTTTGTCAGGATTTTGAGACTGAATCCGCCTCAAAATCCTCCTCCAAAAAACACCTCACCATACTGTAATCTGCTTGTAATTTCTTTCCACTAGTGGAAAAAAGAAGCAACTGGTCCATTCTTCAGGTGGATTGCGGCTGAAAAAAATCAACGCAAGTCAATAGGAAGCGGAAAAAACGCCTCACGTTTTTTTGTATGCGAATTTTGACACATTTTTTGTTGCGGAATTGACAAAAACCACGAGGCTTTTTAAAGAAGATAATTCATGGCCACATTCCAAAACCTCAAAAAAAAAGCCTCACAAAATTTACTAACCGGATGTTTCCTGACCAAAATTCTGACCTAAAAACTCTGTGTGAACTCAGCCTTAGGGTTTGTTCTCACTGAGTTTTTTTTGGCAGCGGATTTTGATGCGGAATCCACTTCAAAATCCGCTGCCTAAAACATGCCCATTGACTTCAATGGGAGCCGCTCACTTCTTTTCTCCGCCAGCTGGTAGCAGAAAAAACAAGCGACATGCCCCTTCTTCCCATGGATTCCGCGGCTGGCTGAGCCCCTGCGTCCAATACACGACACTCCCTCCCGATTAGCCCCATTCATTCAGGCCCAATCCGGAGCGCAATGCTGCAATGGGATGCCTGTGCACTGTATCGGCATTCCGTTGCGGGCTGCGCAGTATGTTCACACGCGGAATCCATTTTCCGCCTTGTGAACATACGCTTACCCTGCCCCTGTCCGAGGTAAGTCTGTTAGGTGGGTTCCTCTCCATAGATCATCATATCAAAAAGCCTCTGATGCCCTCATAACTTTGGAACCAAGTTAGAAAATTGGAGGCCCTGAGCGGATCCTGATCCTACAGGCACTTCTATTCTTGATAATCCATATTGCACATATACAGTCCTATGAAAAAGTTTGGGCACCCCTATTAATCTTAATAATTTTTAGTTCTAAATATTTTGGTATTTGCAACAGCCATTTCAGTTTGATATATCTAATAACTGATGGACACAGTAATATTTCAGGATTGAAATGAGGTTTATTGTACTAACAGAAAATGTGCAATATGCATTAAACCAAAATTTGACCGGTGCAAAAGTATGGGCACCTCAACAGAAAAGTGACATTAATATTTAGTAGATCCTCCTTTTGCAAAGATAACAGCCTCTAGTCGCTTCCTGTAGCTTTTAATCAGTTCCTGGATCCTGGATAAAGGTATTTTGGACAAACAATTCAAGTTCAGTTAAGTTAGATGGTCGCCGAGCATGGACAGCCCGCTTCAAATCATCCCACAGATGTTCAATGATATTCAGGTCTGGGGACTGGGATGGCCATTCCAGAACATTGTAATTGTTCCTCTGCATGAATGCCTGAGGATTTGGAGCGGTGTTTTGGATCATTGTCTTGCTGAAATATCCATCCCCGGCGTAACTTCAACTTCGTCACTGATTCTTAAACATTATTCTCAAGAATCTGCTGATACTGAGTGGAATCCATGCGACTCTCAACTTTAACAAGATTCCCGATGCCGGCATTGGCCACACAGCCCCAAAGCATGATGGAACCTCCACCAAATTTTACAGTGGGTAGCATGTGTTTTTCTTGGAATGCTGTTTCTTTTTGGACGCCATGCATAACGCCTTTTTTTATAACCAAACAACTCAATTTTTGTTTCCAAAATGAAGCTGCCTTGTCCAAATGTGCTTTTTCATACCTCAGGCAACTCTATTTGTGGCGTACGTGCAGAAACGGCTTCTTTCTCATCACTCTCCCATACAGCTTCTATTTGTGCAAAGTGCGCTGTATAGTTGACCGATGCACAGTGACACCATCTGCAGCAAGATGATGCTGCAGCTCTTTGGAGGTGGTCTGTGGATTGTCCTTGACTGTTCTCACCATTCTTCTCTGCCTTTCTGATATTTTTCTTGGCCTGCCACTTCTGGGCTTAACAAGAACTGTCCCTGTGGTCTTCCATTTCCTTACTATGTTCCTCACAGTGGAAACTGACAGGTTAAATCTCTGAGACAACGTTTTGTATCCTTCCCCTGAACAACTATGTTGAACAATCTTTGTTTTCAGATCATTTGAGAGCGGGCTGTCCATGTTCGGCGACCATCAAACTTAACTGAACTTGAATTGTTTTGTAGAAAGAAATGGTCCAAAATACCTTCATCCAGGATCCAGGAACTGATTAAAAGCTACAGGAAGCGACTAGAGGCTGTTATCTTTGCAAAAGGAGGATGTACTAAATATTAATGTCACTTTTCTGTTGAGGTGCCCATATTTTTGCACTGGTCAAATTTTGGTTTAATGCATATTGCGCATTTTCTGTTAGTACAATAAACCTCATTTCAATCCTGAAATATTACTGTGTCCATCAGTTATTAGATATATCAAACTGAAATGGCTGTTGCAAACACCAAAATATTTAGAACTAAAAATGATTAAGATTAATAGGGGTGCCCAAACTTTTTCATAGGACTCTATAAGCGTCTTTATCCCTAGTTTATGAGAGTACATTGTAGGATACATGATTCCATATATTGGAATGTCATGAAGAACGGGAGCCTTTCACCCCCTTACCCAGACCACATTTTCTCCCACGGATTATCAGTTTTCCATATTAACCACCATCTTTATAAAGTCCACCCCTCTAGAAGACCATTTTCTAATGCCTTTTTTTTTTTGATGGTCATCTGAAAGGTTTCATTGTATATGACTGTATATGCCTTTGCAGTGGGATACATCACAGTTTTCCTCAGCATGATGTGAATTGGCCCTTACTTTGTGTACTGCTAACTGGAGTGTTGTCAGTACTACTCAGATGCCAATTCAGCAGCCATATTCTTGCCCAATTGGAAGATGGTTGTGTTGGCCAGTTTTCGCAGAAAGTCCTAAAATTGATTGACTGTTTTTGAACCCTATGGGTATGTTCACACATGGTGGATATTGGTCCAGACAAACTGGGAAATCTTTTAAACCAAAGATTATAGTAGTAAAGCTATGTTAGAGATACATGAGATGTCCTATAATTTGTCTCCTCATTACAGATCATGTGGGGAGTTGTATTCCAGAGCTTTTTAAGTTGATCTTAATGTATTTCTTAGTCTCTACTGGAACAAAACTCAAGCATTATTAATTCTGTGACACAGAAATCCTGGAAATTTAGACCTTGGAAAACAGCCGCCCGCACAACACAGAGGTCAGCGGCAGATCATTGTTATATAAGAGCGACCCAGAACAGGCCTCCCCGGCCACAACATGATTGACGCAGGCAGCAGAGACTGTACACGTTAATCTGTGGTTGGCTGGTTATCATGTGTCTTAGCTCATTTCTACATAGCCTGGAAAAAATGAAATCTCACTATTTAATGAGAAACAAGTCGTCTGGTTTGTGTACAGGGGACAAGGGGGGTAAAAAAATCCCAAGATGAAATGCTCATAAATTTTATTATGTTTTGCAATTTTTAAATAAATAGTTTTCAGATTTTGTTCATTTCATTTCAATGTCTTTTGCATTGCATTGAGATAAAATCACAAATTTACATACGGATTAAAAGTTTATTTTCTCGGCAGCAATATTGTTTACTATGTCACTAACTGCACTTACAATTACATATATGTGCTTTACAACAGATTGTTGTGCTTTTAATACATTTGTCACATCTTGGGTTGTCCTCATGGCAGAAACTGAAATTTCTGCCTGCTTTGAGCAGCGTAGCCTTGTGCTATAGTTTGTGCCAGTCACTGGCACAAGTTGTAGTAAATCTGACAGTCCGTGCCACCAACATTTGAAAAGACATCACCACTTTGGGCTCTTTCTGGAAGGACAAAAAATACATTGTACAAGTGCTGTACGCTGGGTGAAAGATTTCCTTTTTGCTTAAAGTACCATTTGTAAACTGCTTTCCCTTAACTTTTTCTTCTTTTTATTTTAGGTCAGTTTTTGGGTTGTCCGAGAAATCTTAACAACGCAGACTCTAAAAATTAGAGCTGAAATACTGAGCCATTTTATCAAGATAGCCAAGGTGAGGATTTATACTGTACTCCATGCTTGTCCTTTCTTGGGAGCGCTTTTTGCAGCCGGATTGGATATACAGTGTTGGCCAAAAGTATTGGCATTCCTGCAATTCTGTAAGATAATACTCATTTTCCTCCAGAAAATGATTGCAAGCACAAACTCTTTGGTATTAATATCTTCATTTATCTTGCTTGCAATGAAAAAACACAAAAGAGAATGAAAAAAAAGTCAAATCATTGATCATTTTACACAAAACTCCAAAAATGGGCTGGACAAAAGTATTGGCCCCCTCAGCCTAATACTTGGTAGCACAACCTTTAGACAAAATAACTGCGAACAACCGCTTCCGGTAACCAGCAATGAGTTTCTTACAAGGCTCTGCTGGAATTTTTGACCATTCTTCTTTGGCAAACTGCTCCAGGTCCCTGAGATGTGAAGGGGGCCTTCTCCAAACTGCCATCAAGAGATCTCTCCCCCACAGGTGTTCTGTAGTATTCAGGTCTGGACTCATTGCTGGCCACTTTACAAGTCTCCAGTGCTTTCTCTCAAACCATTTTCTAGTGCTTTTTGAAGTGTGTTTTGGGTCATTGTCCTGCTGGAAGACCCATGACCTCTGAGGGAGACCCAGCTTTCTCACACTGGGCCCTACATTATGCTGCAAAATCTGTTTGTAGTCTTCAGACTTCATAATGCCATGCACACGGTCAAGCAGTCCAGTGCCAGAGGCAGCAAAGCAACCCCAAAACATCAGGGAACCTCTGCCATGTTTGACTGTTGGGACCGTGTTCTTTTCTTTGAAGTCCTCTTTTTTTTTTCTTTTTTTTTTTTTTACCTGTAAACTCTATGTTGATGCCTTTTCCCAAAACGCTCTACTTTTGTCTCATCTGACCAGAGAACATTCTTCCAAAACGTTTTTGTCTTTCTCAGGTAAGTTTTGGCAAACTCCAGCCTGGCTTTTTTATGTCTCTGGGTAAGAAGTGGAGTCTTCCTGGGTATCCTACCATACAGTCCCTTTTCATTCAGACTCCGCCGGATAGTACGGGGTGACACTGTTGTACCCTCGGACTCCAGGGCAGCTTGAACTTGTTTGGATGTTAGTCGAGGTTCTTTATCCACCATCCGCACAATCTTGCGTTGAAATCTCTCGTCAATTTTTCTTTTCCGTCCACATCTAGGGAGGTTAGCCACAGTGCCATGGGCTTTAAACTTCTTGATGGATGACACTGCGTATGGTAGACACAGGAACATTCAGGTTTTAGAGGTTTAGAGATGGACTTGTAGCCTTGAAAATGCTCATGCTTCCTCACAATTTTGCTTCTCAAGTCCGCAGACAGTTCTTTGCTCTTCTTTTTTTTCTCCATGCTTAATGTGGTACACACAAGGACACAGGACAGAGGTTGAGTCAACTTTAATCCCTTTCAACTGGCTGCAAGTGTGATTGTTATTGCCACCACCTGTTAGGTGCCTCAGGTAAGTAACAGGTGCTGTTAATTACACAAATTAGAGAAGCATCACATGCTTTTTCAAACAGTGCCAAAACTTTTGTCCACCCCCTTTTTTATGTTTGGTGTGGAATTATATCCAATTTCGCTGTTTGACAATTCTTTTTGTGGTTTTCCATTGAAGACAAATTAAATGAAGATAATAATACCAAATAATTTGTGATTGCAATCATTTTCTGAAAGCAAATGAGTATTATCTAACAGAATTGCAGGGGTGCCAATACTTTTGGCCAACACTGTAGCCCGGCTTTCCTTAAAATCTGTATGGCTGCATGAAAATTTGCCAGATGGATGAAAGAGAATCAGGGATAGAAATTTTCTTTAAAGGGGCTCTATCATTGGGAAATGTCGTTTTTAGCTAAGCACATACTATTTCACATGTACCTTTTGTATGTAAATTGCCTCAGTAGTTTTTTTAATAAGTCCGTTTTTATTCACATGCTAATTAGCTTTCGCCATGCACTACGGAAGTCTCACTGTGCACTTCTCTCTGCTATTCTCTATGTGAATGTACAGCAGAGGCTGCTGTACTGATGACTCATCTCCCTGCTGTCATGCACAGAGAATAGCAGACTGTGATCACAGACACTTCTGGAGTGCACGGAGGAGGCTAATTAGCATATGAATAAAGACGGACTTATTCAAAGTCTATTGAAGCAATTTACATACAAAAGGTAGGTGTGGAATAGCCTTTCTAAAGGCTATGCAAGTATGTGCTTAGCTACAGAGGACTTTTCCCAATGATAGAGCCCCTTTAAGGTTAGGTTCACACAACGTAATTTGCAGTGGAATTTGAATCAGTTTTCCACCTTGGTTTCCTCAACAAATTTCTGTCCTGTGTATTTCAGACTTTCATTGCAAACCGTGATGGGCAGATTACAGACAGAATTTTGAATTGATTTTGAGGTGAAATGTGTTCTAAAATCTGTCTCCCATTCATTGCAGTGAGAGTTTCAGACTGAAACCATCTGAAGAATGAGCAGATGCTGCTTTTTTTCTGTTAGCTGCAAAAAAAATTGGCTACTAGAAAAATCTGCATCCCAATGACATAAACAGAAGGCAGATTTCAGACTTTTGAGATTTTATTTAATGTACTTTTGATGCAGAAACTGCCTCAAAATGAGTCCCAAATTCCTCTTTGTGACCATGCCCTATACTACACAGGACAGACTTGGTATTAGTACCAGTGAGGCCTCGTTCACATCTGCGCCCGGTCTCCGTTCATACAGGTTTCTGTTTCCTGCACAAAACAGAGCAGGAGATGGAAAGTTGCAGGACTCTTTCAAACCCATTCATTTGAATGGGTTTGAAAGCTGTCCAGCTGTGAGCACCAGTGAGCGTTTTATGCTCTCCGCCGCGAAACAGTGTTTTTTTTTTTTTTTTGTTTTTTTTTTTTTTTAAACCGGACATAGAGTCGGACTCTGTGTCTGGTTTAAAAAAAACGCTTTTGCGGCGGAGAGCATAAAGCGCTCACAGCCGGACCCAGTCTGACAGGTTGCAGAAGACGGAAACCTGAAAACGGAGTCCGGGCGCTAGTGTGAACCCAGCGTGAGCAGTGCTTTTATGTTCGGTTTGTTTGTTGTAATAGGTTCTTTATTACGTTGTTTTCTCAGGGGACACAGCATGTATCTTTGTGTTCAGTTTTATTGGAATTCTTGAAGGCAATTTTGATTAAACCACTATGGAAATATGTCATATGGAAATTTGTTCAATAAATCAAGTAAAACGTAAGCACATGTTGGTAGGAAATTGTAAAATGCTATCGTTCTGCATATAATAAGGAAGCTATAAAGGCTGTATGAAGTCAAATAATTTCCTTTCATTCAGCGGCCAATGATCAGGAATTCCCAGTACTCTGATGCTGTTGACTCAGACACGGAAAGACAATAGTTCTGAGAGAAACTGTAGATGAAACCTTGGATGGTAAAATATTACTAAAATTTCCTCGTCCCTTTATCAGTCTAGCTTTTTAACTGGTAACCCTACAGTGATACTTCTTGACCCATTCACTCGCTGGTCAGTCTACTTGGCTGCAACACTGAGGACAGTCAAGTAAACATTTGATAGGACATCAAGGTGACAAAATGCCTGGGGGGGGGTTATCAAAGTAGTAGTTTGTCATTGATTTTATTTCATTTGGTCAAGTTTTACTTGATCCTGGAAATTCCTTTTAATAGGTAATTGTTCCTTGTTCCGGATTCTCTTCTCTTGAGCCAAGTGTTTGACTAGTTCTCCATTACACAGATACCCCATTGATTTAGATGAATTCTATGTAGTGGCACTACAGGGAATGTTGAATATTTATTTCCAAATTTCTCCACACCTGACCACTTGGGTCTCTGAAGGTGTACACTTTATGGTCAACTTATTTCTCCATAGTGGAGAATCCCTTTAAGTTCTGTATACTTGAAGATACATAGTTGATGGCTTGATCCACTGGACAGTCCTCAGTTTGTCAATTTTCTATTGACTGCGTGGTAAATAATTTTATGTTGCAGCTATACCATACATGACATCATTAAAGGGGCTTTCTAGGCTCTATAAGTTGATGAGCTATCCTTATGATAGGCCATTTATTTAGGATCAGCAAAGGTCCTACACCAGGGGCCCCCACTGATCAGCTGTTAGAATCAGTTCCACTTCACAGGCCATCTCACATCATGTTCAGCAGTCACATGGCCTTTTTACAGCTCAGTCCCATTCAAGTGATATAATACACTTTTGCAGATTGTATTTTTAATACACATTTGCAAAGGTGTTTTTTTCCCCTGATATACGCCAAATCCTCTGAAGCTAAATGAACAAATGATGGCTGCCTGCAGTCACCACTAGGGGGCTGCTCAGGAGCTTACATGAGACTGAACTAAAGATGATCAGCAGGAGGCGACCACTGGTAGGGCGTCCAAAAAGTGGATTCATTGCTCATAATGAAGTGATGAAGGGGGTGTTGGTTTTGTTTCTAGTACAAGTACCATCAGATGAGCAGTGATTTCAGGCTGACTCATGTTTAGTAATATCAAGCAAATCATTGAACAAATAATTGCTATGAATCGCTGGGGCCTCAGTCTATCCAGCTGCCGCTATAATCCAGCCTGGGATTGACCACATGAATAATTACAAATCACAGTTCATTACAGATTTTACGCTGATCGGTAACAGTTTCACGAGTCCGCCGACACCATTATAAACACAGAAGCTGCAAAATGTAAATTGTTCTGACAGGGACTTATTTGTTTCTATAAATCACTGCTTTTATAACTTTCAGTCTCGTGTACAGACAAAAATATTTTAATCTTCTTTCCATGTCTACATATTTCCCCCAAAAGAAGCCCCTTTATGTATGGAAAGGAGTGCAAACCTACCCTTTAAGATTGAATTTCAATGGGTCATTATACAAACCTCTATCCATTACTCGTAAATCATGTGGGCAGACGCCATGTGTTCTCTACCACATGCTGACGTACAGAATATACAAGATGAAGTGGGCAGGTAGAAGTCTATGTGACTGCAGGTTGAATACCATGGACATCCTTCAGTACGGTGCAAATGTTTGAGGCAGGTGTGAAAAAATGTCAGGCGGTTAGAATGCTTACAGATATGGAAGGGTTCATTGTTTATTTTGTCAATTAACAAAATGCAAAGTGAACAAATTAAAGAGAAATGTAAATCCCTTTGTCTGCCATCAATTCTTCTCGGTACTTGAAGACAGTTTTTGGCAGAACTCTCCATCTTGGAGAATGGAGCACAGATTTTCTGTGGATGTAGGCTTGCTCCAATCCTTCTGTCTCTTCTTGTGATCCCAGCCAGACTGGATGACGTTACGTCAGGGCTATATCTGTGGGGGCCATATCATTCATCGCTTCCAGGACTTCTCCTCTAAAAGGCAAAGCTTACAGTAAATATTGTTCTGGTAATCTTAGAGCAATCTGTTGATATCACTGAAATGTTATTGTAATATTTTATTATTTCTGTATTTTTCTGTAGAAACTCCTGGATTTGAACAATCTCCACTCCCTGATGTCAGTAGTGTCAGCGTTGCAGAGCGCCCCCATCTTCAGACTGACAAAGACCTGGGCTGTAAGTCCTGTACCGCTCTGTAGCATTTCCCTCCTGTTAATCCGCCTCCGGTGGGATTCTATGAAGAATCTGTCAGATCTCACTTCCTTTGCTCTCCCTCTAATGAATCGCAGTCTCTGAACTTGTAATGAATACATCACAAATATTGTTATAGTGTAGAAGTTCCCTGAATAGACATGTGAGTGATGTACATGTGGCTCCTTCATTTTACAGGCTTTGTATCCTTATTCTTACAAAGGACAAGTCAAATGCGGTGACTTTTGTTACAACTGGAGTTTTGTATTTGCCTACTGCCTTGTCAGCATGTACTGTTAAGGGGTTTTCTATGATGTAAATATTGATGATGTATTTATAGAATCCTTAGGATAGGACATCATTATTTCCTCTGTGTGGGTTGGAGACTTGGAACCATTAAGGATCCAGCTGGTTGAAAAGGCTACAGGATTTGGGCTGGTTGAAAAGCGCTGCGGCCTCTTTTTACTGAATACTAAGGTCAGCACCATACATTGTTCAGTGGCTGTGCTTGGTATGGCAGCTCAGCCCCATTCACTTGAATGGGAGTAAGTTGCTGCTGTACCATGTGATTGACCAATGTAACATCATCTTTGTCGGGAAGAGACTGATATGTGGGAGTCTTGGTGGTTGGACCACCACCAGTCACATATTGATGATCTATCCTAAAGATAGGTTATCAGTATGTAAGTTCCAGGAAAACCTCAGTTTGAGACTGGAGCCCAAGTCACAACATGGCTGCTGATAGTGTCATGTGACCCAACATATCCTTCAGTACTATATTAACTTTTTTTTCCTGATTTTTGGGGCTTATGATTGTATGTCACTCAGACCCCACCGATCTTGGGAAACGATGAACCACTGCACTGTAGTCACAATACTGTTTAGGAGGTGAATAATTATGGCTACAATATTTCTATGATAGGAAACGTCTCTTAAGGAGAAGACACGTTTGCATTAACTGTGGATACTGAGTATGAAATACATGCGTGAGAGATGTTGTCACTGAAGGATAAACTATAAACCATCCCATACAGATCTGTATATAGGCAGCACCGGGTGTTAATGACATCTAGTCTGCTTTCACCCTGGTGATAGGATATTAGACTTGTAAAGCAAAGATGGAGCAGCTAACAAGAGACTAATGCTCGCTTTTGTTTAGTCTGAAAGTTTGATTCCCTTTTTTTATGGAAATGTATACTAGAAACATATGTTCGGAAACTGGGAATGGCAGGCGACTTCTAAGAATCCCGACTATTTTACTGGCTTCATATTAAAGCATTGAGTTATACTAAGACCCCGGAACGTCTTTCCTTTCTCTACATAGGGTCTGGGCTTAGTCTGTCATATGAAACACTTTGTGGTGAGATTGCTGCAATTGCAAAATACAGATGACCCTAAAGAGTGAGCTCTTCGTGGAAGCTCTCAATTATCTGTCAGAAGAGCAGGCCTCTCGCTATCGAGTAACATGTTCTGGTTAATGCCGTCTTTACGTCATGATTAAAATATTTTATAGGCAGACATTACAGTTAACACATACAGTCCTATGAAAAAGTTTGGGCACCCCTATTAATCTTAATCATTTTTAGTTCTAAATATTTTGGTGTTTGCAGCAGTCATTTCAGTTTGATATATCTAATAACTGATGGACACAGTAATATTTCAGGATTGAAATGAGGTTTATTGTACTAACAGAAAATGTGCAATATGCATTAAACCAAAATTTGACCAGTGCAAAAGTATGGGCACCTCAACAGAAAAGTGACATTAATATTTAGTAGATCCTGCTTTTGCAAAGATAACATCCTCTAGTCGCTTCCTGTAGCTTTTAATCAGTTCCTGGATCCTGGATGAAAGTATTTTGGACCATTCCTCTTTACAAAATAATTCAAGTTCAGTTAAATCTGATGGTCGCCGAGCATGGACAGCCCGCTCTCAAATGATCTGAAAACAAAGATTGTTCAACATAGTTGTTCAGGGGAAGGATACAAAAAGTTGTCTCAGAGATTTAACCTGTCAGTTTCCACTGTGAGGAACATAGTAAGGAAATGGAAGACCACAGGGACAGTTCTTGTTAAGCCCAGCAGTGGCAGGCCAAGAAAAATATCAGAAAGGCAGAGAAGAAGAATGGTGAGAAGAGTCAAGGACAATCCACAGACCACCTCCAAAGAGCTGCAGCATCATCTTGCTGCAGATGGTGTCACTGTGCATCGGTCAACAATACAGCGCACTTTGCACAAGGAGAAGCTGTATGGGAGAGTGATGAGAAAGAAGCCGTTTCTGCAAGCACGCCACAAACAGAGTCTCCTGAGGTATGCAAAAGCACATTTGGACAAGCCAGCTTCATTTTGGAAGAAGCTCCTGTGGACTGATGAAACAAAGATTGAGTTGTTTGGTCATACAAAAAGGCGTTATGCATGGTGTCCAAAAAAAACAGCATTCCAAGAAAAACACTTGCTATACACTGTAAAATTTGGTGGAAGTTCCATCATGCTTTGGGGCTTTATGGCCAATGCCGGCATCGGGAATCTTGTTAAAGTTGAGGGTCGCATGGATTCCACTCAGTATCAGCAGATTCCTGAGAATAATGTTCAAGAATCAGTGACGAAGTTGAAGTTACGCCGGGGATGGATATTTCAGCAATACAATGTCCAAACACTGCTCCAAATCGACTCAGGCATTCATGCAGAGGAACAATTACAATGTTCTGGAATGGCCATCCCAGTCCCCAGACCTGAATATCATTGAACATCTGTGGGATGATTGGAAGCGGGCTGTCCATGCTCGGCGACCATCAAACTTAACTGAACGCGAATTGTTTTGTAAAGAGGAATGGTCCAAAATACCTTCATCCAGGATCCAGGAACTGATTAAAAGCTACAGGAAGCAACTAGAGGCTGTTATCTTTGCAAAAGGAGGATGTACTAAATATTAATGTCACTTTTCTGTTGAGGTGCCCATACTTTTGCACCGGTCAAATTTTGGTTTAATGCATATTGCACATTTTCTGTTAGTACAATAAACCTCATTTCAATCCAGAAATATTACTGTGTCCATCAGTTATTAGATATATCAAACTGAAATGGCTGCTGCAAACATCAAAATATTTATAACTAAAAATGATTAAGATTAATAGTGGTGCCCAAACTTTTTCATAGGATTGTAGAAGTGTTTCATACAGTGTTTCAGAAACTGGGGGGATACTTAACAACGAGGAATCATTTCTCCTGACATGTCTGTTTTAGTAAATTGTAATGTGTGATTGGACAGTTTTATCGAGTATAAAGGCATGCCCCTGTGACAAGGGATATTAGAACTATCTGTTGACAGTGTATTCATACTTTTCCAGGAAGAATAGCTGAGGAATGGCAAATTGCAAGGTGTTCAAGAATAATTATGGAATACAAGATGCAGTACCAGAAATAGTCCATGGGCAGCAGTGGTGCTACATTACCACATCTACTTGTTCAATGGTATATAATGATCCCAGTGGTTGTTACTATATGTAGGAAACTGTTTCTCGTTCAGTATTGGTGGGATTTCTGACCTAATATGGCCACACACCTTCAATATCTTCATTTAGACCTTTATCCCCTCCCCCCCTCCATACCCATGCACACTTGGTTCAGTCAAGCATGCATGTCTTGTCAGTGGGATTATGGAAGTAATCTGCTTTTTATACACCTCTAAAATAGAAGGAATGGACATTGAAATTCCACATGGGCATCTTTGCTTTTGTAGTTTTTGTCTGTGTAAAATCTTGATGGCCTCTTATACTGGTACGGTTTGGCATATATGCATTGTGCAGTGACATCATTAATGATAATGACATACATAGACTTTGATTAGGCCAGGTTTTGTAGGATTAAAGGGGTTTTCAAGGGAGCTAAACTTGTTTAAAAAAACAAAAACAAAACAAAACAATAAAACCACTTTATCTACAATTATTCTCCCCTCTCCCCACAACCAAATGAATTAAAAAAGGTTGAAATAAAATATCTGTGATGTTTCAGAGGTTTGTGTCTGGGCTGCAGGGACCACTGTTCCCAGAAATAGTGGCAGTGCTATCGCTGAGCCATGAGGTACCAACGTCTCGTGCCTCAATTCTCAAAAACTTTCCTAAGCTGAATGCTATTTCTGTTTAAAAAAAAAAAAAAAAAAATGTCATCCTCCTGTTTTGCAGAAGTGATAATCTTCCCGCACGTACAGTTGAAGGACATTTTCCTTTATCAACATTTAACAAATGAGTGAGGCCGATATCTTCCCTGCCTATAAATAGTTACTCGGTGTTCAGGCTACAGACTTGGCATAGATCCCGGATAATGTAAATCTCTGTTGCTGTTTTTTTGGCAGAGACGCCTGAAGTCCAGATAACACACAGCAGATTTAGGAAAATGCTTTGTGAGTGATGGAGAATTGCTGATTGGTTCCTGGTGTTACATTGTAACATTTCATAATAGGCTGATAATATTAACATCCATTCATTTATCTGTCCTCTCCGCTCTCCCGGATTACCTTTGAACTTGTTTATATATCTAAAGCTCATTGAAAATTCATGAAGACTGGCATTACACATAAAGAAAAAAAATAACTAAAAATGAGATTTTTTTCCAACCATCTTAGCGGCAACATATTTTGTCGTAATCTCTTTCCAGTGGATATGACCATGAATGCTGGAACTTTCTATGGTCTGGGACTTGTTGGGAAATCAGCTATGATTTCCCTCTTGTTGACAGGTTATCAGGAGGGACATACATGTATGAGAAGATAACCCGGCCACAATAAGGACATCATAGCTGGTTTTCAGGAAGGATACTACATGTATGAAAAGACAATCCAACCACATGTATAGAGACACTACATATATGAGAAGATAACTTGATTAGAATAAGGACATCATGGCTGAATTATCAGGATGAATGAGAAGTTAACCCAACTACAATAAGGATATCATGGCTGGTTATCAGGAGCAGTGGCGTAACTACCGGGGTAGCAGGGGTAGCGACTGCCACAGGGCCTGGGACATTAGGGGCCCAGCGACAGCCGCTACCACTGCAGGGGCCACTATTGGGCATAATACTGTGTGTAGGGGCTACTATAGGACATAATAGTGTGTGCAGGGGCCACTATGGGATATAATACTGTTTGCTTGGACCACTATGGGACATAATACTGTGTGCAGGGGCCACTATGGGATATAATAATGTGTATAGGGATCACTATGGGGAATAATAGAGCGCGCAGGAATTCGGGGGGGGGGGGAGGTAGGGTCTTCAGCAGGCATCGGTCTTCAACAGGTATCGGTCGGGAAAGGGGGGAGGGGCTGGGGCCATGTCAAAAGTTCACCACGGGCCCCCGCTGGTCCTAGTTACGCCACTGATCAGGAGGACACTACATGTATGAGAAGATAACCTTAGCCACCGGAATGAAAGTCCATTAATATCTATGATGGGAACCCATCTGTAGGGGTAAGGAGAAATTCTAGAGAATGTAAATTTACAGGGGATTTTATGTTATATTTGGAGAACCACTTTTTATACTATTGATTAAATCGGCCTTTCTTCCTCTTATAATTTACATTGACTTTTGACACAACTAGATCTGTTTTGGATGCAGTTCCAGTTACTCCTTTATTACATCACTGGGCAGCTGAAATATACCACTGGTTAATAAACTCCATGTTGAGGCACATGAATGAGAATGGAGAATGGCATTAGTAATGGAAGAGTCACCTGAAGAAATACCTTGTTGGGACTCTTAGTAATTCCAAGTACACGCCTCCAGTGCTGGGCTCTGCTTTGAACTTTACAGCTTGTTTGAAGATAACATCAGTTTGCTAACTTCTGCTATGGACGGTAACCAAAACAGCGGAGCTGTGCTGTCTGTTGTACAAGTATCCGCCATTCATAGAGAGAGGTAGAGAACCCTCACCGCACCTAGTCTACACAAAGAATGTCTGGGCACCAACTCTGCTCGCTCAAGTTACCAGTGCTTGTGCCAAGGCGCTTGAATGGATATTAGGCAGGATACTGTAATATATCAGTGATCTGCAGGGAAACCTGATCTGTCTGTGATGCTGATACTGTACTAGGTGAAGTCTCAGCATTGCTCCTTGCTTCCATATGATATACTAGAGGAAGGTTTCCTGTTGGTGGGGGTCCTGCTAAAATACTGTATAGTAAGTGTTTAATATTCTAGTTATACTGAGCTAAGAAGTTTGAGAAGATTAGATAACCATGGCTGCTTTATTCCACACTTGACACTGCTAGTGTTTGCAGTTTTACTCCAGTTATTTCTGTGCACTTGAGTTGCAAAAGCAGAGGCAACCCGTGGAAAATTATCAATTATGTTGCGAATGGAAGTAGAGTTACCCGAAAACGCTTCCGCTATTTGGGATTATTGTTTTGTGTAAATTTAATAACGTTTGGAGGAAAAACATTGGTTGCTTCCTTCTAGAGACAGCTGTTTCTCTAAGAAAGCAAAATGTCTTTTTCCAGTCCTGAGGAGTGACCATTGATTTAGAAAGAGGATACCTACTTTATACTGTCAATTCTGGATGTGGTATATGTAGAATGATGCAACCTTCAGTGCACAGGAGCAGTATATTCTACAATCTGTAACTCTCCAACTGTTCCAAAATTGCAACTCTCACCAGGGACCCCTTTTAATATGGTGTAGTTCGCTGAATTGGATGTTATCCTAAAAGATTTATTTTGACAAACATCTGTGATTCAAGCTGAAGCACAATAGGCACTTTTTCACATTTTGTCACCTTACAACCACAAACTTTAAATATATTTTATTGAGATTTTAAGTGATATACTAACAACAAGTAGCAGATAATTGTGGAGTGGAAAGAAAATGATACATGGTTTTCAAAATTTTAATAAAAAAAAAAATCTGAAAAGTGTGACGTGCAAAAGTCTTCAACCCTCCTGTACTCTGATAGCCAGTAATAAAATCCAGTGCACACTTGCACAATTGCCTTCAGAAGTCACTTAATGAGTTAATAGAGTCCAGCTCTGTTTAATCCAGTCTCAGTATAAATACAATGAATTAAGACAAAAAGAGTATCAGGTCTCATAAGTATATATCAGAAAAATCAAAAGAAAGAAGTCAACAGAAAACCAATAATAATTCTCAGATGC
The DNA here is from genome assembly GCF_031893055.1 of Leptodactylus fuscus. NCBI lineage: Eukaryota > Metazoa > Chordata > Amphibia > Anura > Leptodactylidae > Leptodactylus > Leptodactylus fuscus. The sequence continues at coordinate 42,916,398 of NC_134275.1, read as the reverse complement.
AATAAATCATATGTAATCCAAAATGCATATGTATTACTCAATCCATTTCATTCAGTATAAATATACTTGTTCTGTGAAGGCCTCAGTGGTTTGTTAGAGAACACTAGTGAACAAACAGCATCATGAAGACCAAGGAACTCACCAGACTTCAGAGATAAAGTTGTGGAGAAATGTAAAGCAGGGTTAGGTTATAAAAACATATCCCAAGCTTTGAGCATCTGAAGGAGCGTTGTTCAATCCATCATCCAAAATTGGAAAAAGTATTGCACAACTGCAAACCTACTAAGATATGGCTGTCCACCTAACAGATTGAGCAAGGAGAGCACTGGTCAAAGAAGCAGCCAAGAGGCCCATGGTCACTCTGGAGGAGCTGCAGAAATCCACAGCTCAGGTACAGGGAGAATCTGTCCACAGGACAACTAAAAGGCACTGTGTACAAATCTGACCTTTATAGAAGAGTGGCAAGAAGAAAACTATTGTTGAAAGAAAGACATAGGAAGTGCCGTTTGCAGTTTGCCACAAGCCATATAGGGGACACAGCAAACATCTGGAAGAAGGTGCCCTGGTCAGATGAGACCAAAGTTGAACTTTTTGTCCTAAATGGAAAGCACTATGTGTAGCGGAAAAGTAACACCCCTCATCCTCCTGAATACCCCATCCCCACCTTGAAAGACTGTGGCGGGCAGCATCATGCTGGGGAGATGTTTTTCTTCAACAGAGACAGGGAAGCTGCTCTGAGTTGATGGGAAGATGGATGGAGCTAAATACAGGGTAATCCTAGAAGGAAATATATTGCAGGCAGCAAAAGACTTGAGACTGGGAAAGGAGATTCACCTTCCAGCAAGACAATGACCCTAAACATACAGCCAGAGCTACAGTGGATGGTTTAAGTCAAAGGATATTCATGTGCTAAAATAGCCCAGTCACAGTCCAGAAATAAATCCCATTGAGTATCTGTGGCAAGACATAAAAATTGTTCAGACGTTTTCCATCCACTCTGGCTGAGTTTGAGCAATTTTGCAAAGAAGAAGGGGCAAAAATCTGTCCCTAGATGTGCAAAGCTGGCAGAGAGAGACCCCAAAAGACTTGCAGGTGGAATTGCTGTAAAAGGTGGCTCTACAAAGTATTGATATATGGGTCTGAAGACTTTTGCTCATCATACGTTTCAGATTAACATTTTGAAAACCATGTATCCTTTCCTTCCACTTCACAATTATCTGCTACTTTGTGTTGGTTATCACCTAAAATCACAATGAAATACTTTTATGTTTGTCTTTGTAAGTGACAAAATGTGAAAAAATTCGAGAGGTATGAATACTTTTTCAAGGCACTGTATCAGTGTGCTGGTAGCCACAGTCACTCTAATGGGCTCTATATGCCAAAATCTGATTGGCCAAAGTGATGTACAGATGGTAGCGATGTCCTTGGTCCTTCTACCCCTATACTGGAACCTGCTCTTTCCTGCAGGACATCCACAGTCCATAGTCCCCTGAGTAGCCTCAGATTGGTGGCTGCAGTGCAGCATAATAGTTAGGGCAATCCAGGAGTCATCAAGTAGTTGGCAAGATAACTCTAGGAACCAGAGGAGGACAGCAAGAACAAGATGAACAAAATAAAGGCGGGTGAAAGACAAGCTGAGCTCAGGAACTAAATCAGAATCATAAACTGGAACAAATAGGTAAATGGACCTGCAAGGAAATGCCTGTCTTAAGACAATGTTTGAGTGGACTTGCAGACTCTATGGGTAAGAACTGATGCTTCCCCCCCCCCATGGTGGCTAATGTCTGCACAATTTTACAGGTATTACCTTACTTTTATCTCCAAAGTTGTGCAGCCATTGGCCATCACTGATGGGAGGAGATTGTTGGGCCACGTATTCTTAGGGAAGAAATGAAGTGGCACTGGCAGCATTTACAGCCTTGTCCAAAATTCATCCCGCCTATGGGGACCAATGGGGCACATGCCTGGGGTTGCACATGGTTGGGGCTTTGGAGGCTAACTGTTATGCCAGTGGCAAATCATGTGACCCCCATCTTACCCTAAATATTAGCCCTTAACAGCTCATCTGGAAGAATTTAATTTGGATTGAACTATTTCTTGGCTGCAACAGATTAAAGAATAAGTGGGACAGAACTGCTGTAAACAGGAACCTGCTTCTGTGTGACACCGTTTACTATGTAAGAGATAAGAACTTTTATCTGTTCACCCCATTTAACCAGTCACACAATCTCCATTCCTTGGAAAATCAGTTTGATCATAATTTTATTGATTTAATTTATAGTATTAATCGTAAATGTGTTCCAGATTGATGGAACCGTGAGAGCTATAAACAGCCATGAGTGTCCTGAGTGAGTTCCTAGTATAGATTCCTGACTTTGTACGTACAAGAGTCATGTTGTAACTCTGTACTGGGCTAACACTGGTTTTATAGCCTATTGGCATAGATATGACTGTACATCATGCACTGTGGTCTTTATAGTGAAACAGTTGAGTGCCAGATACTGTGTAACTATGTGGCTTTACTCAGTAAGGACTGTTGTAATCTTTTCTGGATGTTCTGTGCCGTTTAGGTCATCTATGAAGAAATCAGTGGAAGAAAAGGGCAAAAATGAAATTGTAACCCTGTTCCTCCAGTGCTCTCTGTGCTCTCTTACCTCCTGATGTAGAGCAGCTTTGTGGAGCTGCTGCTTCAGTGCTCAGCCGTTTGTGCTGCAAATCTCTGCTTTCTAATTCTCTAATAGGAAGGTATTATTGTCTACCCTGTTACAGATATAGTTGAGTCGCTCCTGGCCCCCATTTACCGTGTGTTATGTACAATTCTGGTGTTGCCTTTCATTGTTAATTTTGGTTCCCTTAGGCTCTGGGACCAGGTAGCCATTGTAAAGTCGTAACCCCCTATAGCTATGCCTCTTTAGCTACTGCCAGTCCCTGTTTCGACAAGCATGTGAACCTGCATTACAATTGTCTTTCCTATTTCCTCCTGTTATTACATTTCTGTAGTAAAATTCTGAGACTTTGTAGGGGACAAGGAAAACGGAATCACATTAAAGAGGTTTTCCAGATCTGATACTGTTGACCTTTGGATAGGTCATAATGTCCGCACTGTGGGGACACTCTGCATCCCCTCCATTAAGGTGTTTGAAGAGGCCACTGCCATGGCTCTGGGCAGGTTAGCTGTTATTTGCTGGCAGGCAGGATTGCCCTCCGTCTTGGCTTTTTCAGGTATAGCATGGTTGAAGTAGAGACTAACTATGCCGAATCTAAACGCAACCCTAACCCGCCTAGTTTAATATGGACACAGTGTTGGTGCCTAATACTAAGTCACAGGAAAGGATGTGGACACTGGAGCTAAGGCAGCACCACCTATAGGATTCATGGCAGACCAGCAAGCACCTTCTTTTAACCACTCCATTCTACCATCTGCCATGTCCTCTTCACCGATTACCAGGAATAGTGCCAATCATTGGCCATGTTTGGTATTGCAGCTCAGCACCTGAGCTGCATATGAGCCATGTTATAGATAAACTTGATGTGACAGGCCTGTGAAATAGAAGTGGCGTTCACCTTATAACCAAGGCCTCTAAAACCAGGTGATTGTAAGGGGTACCGTGTGTCAGACCACCACTGATGTAATATTAATGACCTATCTGAGCTATAGGAAATCCAAAGACATAAAAAATTCCAGCTTTCAACCGTGGTCCTTGTAAAACGTAGCGTTTATTCCAGTATTAAAAAACATACATGTTCACAAGCCATATCGTCTCCTAGGTGTATCCATTCCTTACATAGACTCGCTGACGCGTTTCGAAGACATATAGTCTTCTTAGTCGTAGCCTCTACGACTAAGAAGACTATATGTCTTCGAAACGCGTCAGCGAGTCTATGTAAGGAATGGATACACCTAGGAGACGATATGGCTTGTGAACATGTGTGTTTTTTAATACTGGAATAAACGCTACGTTTTACAAGGACCACGGTTGAAAGCTGGAATTTTTTATGTCTTTGGATTTCCTATAATATGACCCATAGCCGGTGGGATTGAATTCCGTGCTTCCTTCGTCCTGAGAGCCACGGGACTATATACATCTCCAAAGGAAGAGAGCAGAAAAAGATTCACAAAAGTAAGTGGGCTGCATTTTTTCTTCTTGTTTTACGTCTATCTGAACTATAGGTCATCACTATTTTGGTGTTGGAGAATCTTAAAAATTTTACAATATTCTAAGGAAGGGAATGGGTATTAAAAAAATATTTATTCATTTGATATATATTACTCAACTGTGAAATCTTTCACTTCTTAGGTGGTCTTTGCCTGTTCATCAGCGATGACATCACATACATCATTCATGTTATCATTGTAGCCAATCCGCAGTCATGTGCCTTATATGCAAGCATTCCTACTGAGGCCACTGATTGTCATATGAATGGGGTGTATGTGACATCATCGCTGCAGATTGACTGGGACCACCCGAGAAGCTCAGGAATGGTGAAGAGTTATTGAGTAATATTTATTTATTTTGTACCATTTCCTTTCCTTAACCAATTTTCTTCTCATTCCAGACAAGCCATTTAACCGGCCATGCCCTTTCTTTTCTCTTTTATCCTGTCATAGAGTAATTCAAGCTAGAATCTGATCAGTTGACCTCTTCCTATCCACCTTTTGCTCTATTACATTAGTATTTGCACTTATTTTGCAAAATATCCCAATTTCCTTTGCTTCACTGCAACCTTCCAGAGGTGAAAATATTAAAAGCAGCACATCAGAGTGAAATCTACTACTGTATATTCATTTTGTGAGATTTTTGTAACCGAAATTGCCTAGACGTTGCTTTACATGGCAGAGCCAGCAGATTACAATGAGTGGAAATACTTGAGAGCAGGAGCATTGACTGACAAAACACATGAGCCTTGACGCAGCGGACACCTGTCCATTAGCACATGATCCATTTCAGAAAAGCATGGAGGGTGAGCTTCATGCTTGACAAAATAGCTGGACGTTTAATCAGTTCAATACACAGAATTTAGTATTGAGTTGGGGTGGGGATTTCTGGAAAGAGATACCAAAAAATAGTTTATCCAGGATTTAGCAAGCACTGAAGGAACCTATTCAAATGGAGCCTAATTTGTTTTTTGGCCTTTTAGAATCCATTGGCAACGTATTTTGGAGTTTAGAGAAGAAAAGTGTTGGGCATATAGACAACATTGGAAAGGCGTTTTCTGTTTTGTTGGACTGGACCCGTCAAGAACAAGCTACTCATAGACTGTAAGCCCTTGCGGGCAGGGCCCTCTATCCCACTGTGCCAGTCAGTCATTGTTAGTATTATATTTGTTTGAATAATTTGTGTACCCAATGTAAACCCTCAAGTATAAAGCACCATGGAATTAATGAAGCTTTATAAATAAACAATAATAATCACAGTAATAATAACCATAGGTTGGATCCCAGCTGTAATCTGTAGTAGAATCTAGCACCCAGCGCCCCCACAGGGAAAATGCAGTAATGCATGAGGTCCGTTGAACTGAATGGTGTGGCTGTGTAAAGCATGGGATGTGGTAGGCTCTCCAAAATGAGAGATTGGAAGCTGGACCTGGGCTGAACCAACTGATTCTGGCTGCGTTGCGTTGTATAGTATGGCTATTCGATGTTAACCAACTGTTGGATCTACAACAATTACATATTTATGGCATATCCTAAGGTAGGTTAGAAAACGGAAATTTCTCGACAAGTCAATTGTTGAGGCCTGAGTTGGTATCTATTCTGTGACGACAACACTACACGTGGTGTCAGACTGTGGACTTCCCGGCAGGTAGTCAATAACATGTGCAGTTACAGCGGTGGAGCTTGCCTTTATAGCCCATTGTGTCGTGTTTGTTCATTCTATTTGCTTTGCTAAAATGCTCTGGTGTGATTTAATTTCCAGAGTACAATTGTAAAATATGTTTCCGTTTTACTTTTACTGGATGCATTTTACGCTTTTTGGCACATTGGCAAAGTTATGATTTTCTTTATAGTGAGATTAATGTGTTCTCATGGAATAGATGGTATTGTCATTTCATCCTTTGCCATAAGGGCCAGTTATTGGAGACAATGTCATTAGTGTTGTCTTTGGTTAATATAGAACATAAGATGTGGAACAGACTTGAAGTACTGCTAGGGTGTTTTTGTTTTTTTTCTTAAAGGGGTTCATCATATCTGTAAATCAGCACACACTCATGTCATTGCCTACTCTATGCTATATCATGTAGACAGCTGCTGTACATTGCTGCACTCACTGATATCTATCTCTGTACCTTTGGAGCTTCCTTTCTAATTTCCCAGCAATACACAAGTATCTTGAGATTCCAACTAACCAATAAGGGTTTGCTGAGTATGTCCATACACGTTGTGGTCAAGCCTGGGAAGTAACTAAAATCTCATGGGTCCTGGTGCAAAAGCTCAGCTTCAGCCCCCCATGCACAGTGTCTACTCACCACTATCAGTTATTTCCCATCCATACATTTCAGCAGCATTTCCATTTCCCTTTCCTTCTCTATCTGGGCCCAGAACACCATGAGGACATGTTCACAACATGTCTGTGTACACAAGCTTCCCTTCATTTCCATCCCCTGTTGGTGTTCCCAAAAAGTAATCATTCTGCGCTTTCCCCTTGACTATTATGCTGCTCAACAACTGACATTTTTGCCAAGGATTAATTTTCTTAGTGTGGAAGGCTGTGTCCTAAATCTTCACATGTCTCACTCCAGTGCACCAAAGGGAAGGGTTAAAGAGAACCTTTCACCTCCTGGGGCATATGAGGTGTAACGCACCGCTAGAATGCCGACAGTGCACTGAATTCAGCGCACTATCGGCTTTCACGTTCTGTGCCCCCAGTGAAAAGCGATTGGTGCCGTTACCTTAGCTCTTCACTGTAAGAAGGGTGTTTCAGACAGTCAGTCAGGAACGCCCTTCCTCACAGCAGCGCCTATAGCGCTGTACTGTGAGAGGGGGCGTTCCTTACCGCCCAGCGATGACGCTGAGCAGTGAGGAAGGCACCCCCCCAGTACTCGCCTATGGATGAGTACTGTCAGGAGGGGAGGAGGCGTTCCTCATCGCTCTCGCAGTACAGTGCTATAGACGCTACTGTGAGGAAGGGCGTTCCTTACTGTCAGAAATGCCCTTCTGACAGAGAAGAGCTACGGTACCGGCACTGATAGCTCTTCACTGGGGGCACAGAATGTGAAGGCCAACAGTGCGCTGTATTGAGCACACTGTCTGCTTTCTAGTGGTATATAAAACCGCATGTGCCCCAGGAGGTTAAAGGTCCTCGTTAATAAATTTACAAAGCAAAGACTGCCAGCCATCAAAGGAAATCAGAAAGGAGATCAAGAACTTTATCCAGCCCCAGGGTTAAAGATAACCTGTGGGTGCCCTCTGGCGTCTGGACCCGATTACAGCTGTGACCCCCTAAAGTCATGCCATTGCGTGAAGCAGCAGCTCTGCATGCAGATTACTCCTTCAATAAATTCAGCCCAGATGCAGTCGCATGTGGACCTACAACTTAACCGTAGCATGTATGGGCAACCTTATGCCTTTTGATTTAGCATTGATGGGACCCATCATTTCAGCCACTACAATAGAAGCAATTCCTTTAGGGCTAGTTCACATGTAGTAATTTGGTCCCGATTTTTAAGCAGGAAGCTGCGTTGGAATCCGGACCAAAATGCACCTGTCACAGCTAGCTGCGACTGTTGCGGTTTCCAACACTGTTGTGGTTTCCCACTTCGGATTAGGCCTAAATGAATGGGCTTAGTCCGGAGGGATTGTCTTGACGTGGACACTGTGGCGGTTTCTGCCACGGAATCCGCGTCAAGATGGGGCAGGTTGCTTCTTTCTTCCGTGAGTGGTAAAATACCGCTTGCAGAAAAAGGAAATGACAGTCTACTATTGAATCTGTTTTATTGACCCGGATTTTGATGCAGATTCCGCGTAAAAATCCGGACCACATTACTACGTGTGAACTAGCCCTTAGGGGAGAATATCACCATTACCCAGCTTTCACTATAGCGTGCAACTATTTTTTTTTGTTGTTTGTCGAATACTGTAATACTGTAAGCCCGAGTAAGAAATCGTGTGGACCCAGCAGTGTGTTTTGGACGCTGCAGCCTTTGGAGCTCTGTCACCAGGACTTTATTCTACACTGGTATCTTCCAGCTGAGCTGTCTTCTGCCTGCTGGAGGCCGCAGTCCTACTTCTAACTAGTACTATACATCATAACTTTATTGCTGAACTGTATACTTTATGAGCACAGAACAGATTATAAACACTGGAAGTGCTGGAAGTCAATAAAATCATTTATTCCTTGGGCTCTTGCAGATCCTAAGTACTTTACTGGGTGATATATTGCCAGATGTTTATTACCAGTATACAATATCACACCATACAATAAGCCTGGTTATCCAGGATCATACTGCATTTTCTACACTCACATCATTACTAGTTCACCCTCTTAACGGTTTAACGGGAATATATATATTTATATACACATACACACACACACATACACTAGTGAGTTTGTAGTAAATTAAATCTTTTTCTTGTGTTCCTTCTTGTCTCGTCCCTCTTTGTATTTATGTCTCTATTATGTTTTCAGTCTTGTTTTTTCTTTTTTCCTTTGGTCATTTTCATATTGTTGATTTTTTTTCGTGATCTGCCAGTTTTTGATGCGACCTGGTTGTGTGCCTATGTACTAGCCCTCAACATAGCTTTGGCCTATTCTTTATGTACGCTATGCCTTATTATTGTTTTGTTCTGTTCTTAAATTTTGAAAAAGTTCAATAAAATCTGATTACATCTAAAAGTTAAATCTTTTTGGAAATAGAAGTAGTTAAAAGGAGTTTTAAAGATTTTCTCGAACCGTCCTAGTGTTGACAATCTTTTGCCTTGATAGGATGCCAGTGGTTGCAACTGTGAAGGCTTGAACTTTCCACTTTTTTTGGACTTGTCAGAAACCCTGCTATGGTTTCCTTATTGTGGTCAGGTTATCTTCTCATACATGCAGTCTCCCCTCTTGACAACTTGTCCACAATAAGGACATCATAGCTAGGTTTCTGACTAGTCCCGGACCATAGAAAGTTTCTGGATTCATGGTCATATTGTCAACTGATCAAGACAATAGACTGTCATCACTCTGTTAGTTGTATTCAATCGTTGGACTCATGCATCCTTAGTGTTAGCCTAAGGGAAACATCATCTTGGTCAACTTTGATTTTTGCAAAAATTCAGTTTTGTCTGACCACGTATGGTTGTTGATGCCTACCATAATATTTTCTCCACTAGGTTGCATCTTGATAGGCTCAAGATTTGACCTTGGCTTATCACAGTAATAGCTTTATAGCCCCTGGCCAAACAGTAGGAGAAAAGTCATCATTATGATGGACTATTTAGCAAAGCTTTAGTATCTCTTAATACAATATTATCACTAATTTATTGTACTTGTTTTATTGTCCCTTTGTTTTATCCTTTGTTCCTTGCTAGTCTGTATATCATCTTCTAGTCCTATTAGGCTTATTGCCAATCCCAAAGCAGATACTCTCACCACACTGTCTGTCCCATTCTGGAAGTAGAGAGTTTGTGTACTGACAGTAGTTATATGCCGCTCTAAAATTGGCTGTGGCCAGTGTGTTTGCACTATACAGATCCAAGTACATAGATGTCCCCACAAAATGTTTTTTTGTGAGTTTTCAGGAAACAAGTATTTTATTCCTTTTTACCAGCTTTGTGCCAGTCCTATGAGCATAGGGTTAGTTCCTTCTTCTGATAGCTGTTTGTGACTATAAAACATGCCGTCTGACCTGTGCTAGCTTTATAGCAGAGATTCCTCACTCTGCTAGCTCCGTACATATTACACAGCTTACATTGAATTGTTAAATTGCTGGACAATTTTGTAGCAGCCATTGCCCTCATTCAACAACTTAGCCTGTAGGCTATTTGCTTTTAGTGGTTTATAATTTTATGGATATGGTTGTATTTTTAGATAAAAATAATTCTTATTAAAAAGTTTTCTGTAGCCGGTATGTATTTTCTGTCCTATACATCTCAGTTTGTAGCCTGCCCTTCTCTCCAGGGCACAAATCTAAACTGACATCCTTACAAGAGAATTAGATAATCTTAAATCTGAAGGATACCTGCAGATGCAGGAAAGCAGCGATGGAAAGTTGCCCTAAGGTCATCCATAGCATTTAAATAGATAAAGTAAAGGGGACATGGGACGGTAGACACTGGGCTGGCCAATCCTGTAAGTTAATGGGACTTTGACTAGATGCCCTGTCAGTCTGAGCTGCAAATCTTGCCAGTTCCCAGTTTTAATACCTGCACCAGCAACTTTTTCCAGTCTGGAGCATACAGCCGCAGCGTCCTCATGTTTTTTTGTTCACGTCTTTCAGCATATCCGTACTTAACACCATAAAACAAATCTCATTTTCCCTCCATAGATTTTCTTCATCCTGCGGCAGTGATTTTATTATTTTCCTGCTAATATCGTGACTGATATCATTTGTTTCCAATACAATATCCCCATTTGCCATATAAGAATAAGCAGCTGTCAGGTTTCCCCTGAGCCATTTTGGCTGATTTTAGTTCTTTATGTATTCTGTCAGGTTCTGCTCATTTCTAAGAACTGTTTTAAGCATGTGGACACATTTCATAAAGGGGAGGCCGAGCCAAACTCTTATGGAGTGATACAAACATCAGCAAAAATACTTTCCACTTCGGCTTCTTCAGCACGTGTTCCTTAACGTGTAATAAAAGCTTGGGAAGAACAAGTTGTTCTTCTATGATGCTATAACATCTGGGATTTTTGGGAGTGATCTGTATGGATCTACTGGAATACTATCGGTGGGGTCTGCAAGTAGCCTGCGTTAGTCATATCAAGGGCTACCTGCAGATGCTTCTTTATAGGATTAGTGTTGGCGGTTTTCTCCAGCATTATGTAATAGCTTTTGATCATAATAACATTTTGTTTAAGGCTAAGGCCCCACGGGCCGGATCCGCAGCACTAAAGTGCTGCGGGAAGAACCAGCGCAGCGCTTTCCGCAGCGCTTTTAAGAGAAAGTTCACAGAGTTTTCCTCTGCTGACTTTCTCTTAACATTATATCTACGGGAAAGCCGCCGGCGTTTCCATAGATATAATTGACATGCTGCGATTTGCAAAGCTGCAATCCGCATGAATCCCATCCACTTTGCCTGCACTGTACAACGCCGCGATTTTTCCCGCAGCGGTCCGTGGGGCACTGGCCTAAGTGTGTTACAGAGCTCTGCTTGCTGTCTGTGAATTGAATGTCACAAATTTTCGGCTGGTAAATGTGTCCTGGTAATGTATTGTTCTCACACGTACTCTACAAGTGGAGATCTTTAGCATATGGTGGTGTATTAAAAAGTTGTGTACCTTTCGATTGCATGATGGTTAAAGGGTATGTTCACCTCCATAACTTATTTTTTTTTTTTGAGTGTTTCTTTTGGGTATTACTTGATGTCCTATCCTTAAATCAGTGGTAGTTCAACATCTGGGACCCCCCATGAGTCAGCTCTTTGAAGTGGCAGCCATGCTACCTGACCACCTGTTCACAGCTACGTCCTACTCAAGTGAATGGGTTGAGCTACATAACCAAGCACAGCCGCTATACCAATGTAGGTTTGTGGACGTGCCTGACAGAGCTTTTTTTTTTTTTTTTTTAAATAATAAAGATTTACCATTAAGTACAATGGGTCACAAACTATATGTGAAATTGATGTCTGCGAACAGCTAGAATAGCTTGCAATTGCGTAGAAGTATATTTTCTCAAAGAAAAGTTGTACTGTGACATGCAATGTATGTTTCACTTCAATAACCACCCTTACAACAGCATATAAGAATTTAGAAGCCAATACCGTAGAGGTAGAAGACTCCATTTAACAAAACCCAAACCCCTCTATATAGTCCTATGGGTCTCCATGGTAACAGACAACCACAAAAACCCTGTGTAGTGTGATGTTATAGTTCTACTTTCTTCCACTAGTCCTCTATACTCGGTAGTCAACTTGATAATAAATTAGAATAAACTTTGGAAAATCATCCAATATGATACCTGGAATAGACATTGGTTGGTAGAAATTAGAGATGAGCGAACACTAAAATGTTCGAGGTTCGAAATTCGATTCGAACAGCCGCTCACTGTTCGAGTGTTCGAATGGGTTTCGAACCCCATTATAGTCTATGGGGAACATATACTCGTTAAGGGGGAAACCCAAATCTGGAGGGTCACCAAGTCCACTATGACACCCCAGGAAATGATACCAACACCCTGGAATGACACTGGGACAGCAGGGGAAGCATGTCTGGGGGCATAAAAGTCACTTTATTTCATGGAAATCCCTGTCAGTTTGCGATTTTCACAAGCTAACTTTTCCCCATAGAAATGCATTGGCCAGTTCTGATTGGCCAGAGTACGGAATTCGACCAATCAGCGCTGGCTCTGCTGGAGGAGGCGGAGTCTAAGATCGCTCCACACCAGTCTCCATTCAGGTCCGACCTTAGACTCCGCCTCCTCCGGCAGAGCCAGCGCTGATTGGTCGAATTCCGTACTCTGGCCAATCAGCGCTGGCCAATGCATTCTATTAGCCCGATGAAGTAGAACTGAATGTGTGTGCTTAGCACACACATTCAGCTCTACTTTATCGGGCTAATAGAATGCATTGGCCAATCAGCGCTGGCCAATGCATTCTATTAGCGTGAGCTGAGTTTGCACAGGGGTTCTAGTGCACCCTCGGCTCTGCTACATCAGATGTACATCATCTGATGTAGCAGAGCCGAGTGTGCATCAGATGTGTAGTTGAGCAGAACTGGCTCAGCACTGCTAAGTCTCTGCATTCGCATAGGAATGCATTGGCCAGCCTTCGTCCAATCAGCGCTGGCTCTGCCGGAGGAGGCGGAGTCTAAGGTCGGACCTGAATGGAGACTGGTGTGGAGCGATCTTAGACTCCGCCTCCTCCAGCAGAGCCAGCGCTGATTGGTCGAGTTCCGTACTCTGGCCAATCAGCGCTGTCCAATGCATTCCTATTGGAAAAAGTTTATGTCACAAAAATCACAATTACACACCCGATAGAGCCCCAAAAAGTTATTTTTAATAACATTCCTACCTAAATAAAGGTTATCCCTAGCTATCCCTGTCTGTACAGCTATCCCTGTCTCTTAGTCACAAAGTTCACATTCTCATATGACCCGGATTTGAAATCCACTATTCGTCTAAAATGGAGGTCACCTGATTTCGGCAGCCAATGACTTTTTCCGATTTTTTTCGATGCCTCCGGTGTCGTAGTTCCTGTCCCACCTCCCCTGCGCTGTTATTGGTGCAAAAAAAGCGCCAGGGAAGGTGGGAGGGGAATCAAATTTTTTTGGAGTTTGCCACGTGATGTTCGACTCGAATCGAACACATCGAACAGCCTGATATCCGATCGAACATGTGTTCGATAGAACACTGTTCGCTCATCTCTAGTAGAAATCCATGGTCTTTCTGCCTCTTCATCAGTCTGTCTGTCTCTGACCGTCTCTTCATCTATCTATCTTGCAGAGTGCCCAACCTACTTCAGACCTCTCCATTATCTCCTTATCTTGCTTGCATTGGCTCAGAGGGACTATTTTTCAGTAAAACTAAATATACAACTTTGTTAACTATGGTTCTTGATAATGGTAGATTGGCAAGTTAATGTCCATTGGCACTGGCCTGATCATTTTGTTGCTTCTTTCTATACAGGGTGTCCTGAAAGTAAGTTCACAAAATTAAAGGGTGGACTTTAGCCGGTATATGAAGCGCTTTTTATGAACATGTGATGGGAAATGCACCATTGTGGCGCTGCAGGTAGACCGAGATGTCTGTTTCCTATCCCTCACTGCGCCATCTGAAAGGAGGAACGAAGAAAATGCTTTAATGGGAAATCAGTTTAATCGCTGTTACTTATTTACAAGAATTGCTCGAAGTGCTGGCCACCTGCCTCAATGCAAGCAGTGCAATGCTGGGAGATGGATTGACGCACCCGTTCACAGACTCCGGGCATGGCCCTCACCATGACGAACGCAGCCTGGATGTGGTTCACGAGCTCGTCACAGGTTGGCACAGGCCTTGCATACACAACGGACTTGACATGTCCCCACAAGAATTGCTTTTACATTCACAATTACAAGCTTACATTCACTGTGTCGGTCTACCTGCAGCGCCGCCACCGTGCATTTCTGGTCACATGTTCATTAATAAAAAAACGCTTCATGTACTGGCTAAAGTCCACCCTTTCATTTTGTGTCCTTACTTTCTGGACACCCTGTATAGTGTTTGTGTGATTTCTCTGTATTGCCATCTGACTTTGGAAATATTATTATGCTGGCCCTCTCACTGAGTTACTTGTGTCCTAGACAAACCTCCTGTCTGACTGGTTAGATGTTTTATAGTTGGTGAGATACATTCCTCACAAGTAAGACTCAGACTTGTTTGGACAAATATTGCTGACTAAATGGGGGATTAATGAACGTGGCAAAATATGTCTCATCCGCAATCGTCTCTTTATGTCAGAGCCAGTTGATGGGTTTCACTTATACCAAACTCAAAGGATTAGCCAAGTCTCTTGACAGCTTCACAATCCCAGCGCCTTTGTGAATGTAGCTAATAGTTGTATAAATGGTCGAGATTCTGTCACTTCTGTCAGTAAAAGCTTTTACGTAAGTAGAAAAGAAAATACAACTTTCCTTCAGCTTGTTACTATTGGAGTTGTGTAAATACAATAAAATTCTTTCACTCCGCCACCCAACGGCCTGGAGAACTCAATGACCCGGAATCCACAAAAATCATCCCAAACTCCACATCATCCAGAATAATGTGAGGAGCGTGACATTATAACAGACACCAGACATGGATTTATGGATGATATTTTGGGTTTCACATTGAATTACAAACTCCTGACTTTAGAAATGGACCTTAACATGAGGTCTGTACTATGACTGGTTGGAAATCATTCAACATTGGCCTCAAGGCTCCATTGGAAAGTTTTTTGTTCTTTTTTTTGTGCCAAATGTCTATTCTTTTTGCACTGCCATTTATTAGAAAGGTGCTGGGTGTACGGTGATACTGTTGTGGCTGTCAGCAATTTTGGGTTGCTGTATGTAATTGGGAAAAGTAGAGTAATCCTGTTATGCCACCACTTCCCTGTAACCGCCAGAAATTGGGGGAGGCAAAGGCTAGATGTGAACCTAGACTTCCCAAACCTGCAGCAGAATAAGGTTTTCACCGCAGAATGTAAGCAAGAATGTTTCTACTCACTGACAGGAGTCAGTCATCTCTAGTATACTTGTTACTATGTTTTATATAACTCAGCAGTGATATGTCAGCTTGGTTACTATAAGCTGTCATTTATGCCAGACCGTACGGTTCCAGCAGTTCATCTCTCCCAAGACCAGTGGTGGACATCTAGATAAATCCAATAATGTAGAAAATAATTGATTCTGATATCTAAGCACACAGTTGGCCAAGTTCACACATCTGGGTCTGCATTTCAATATGACATTCCTTTCTAAATAGTGACCTTTTGTCTTAAAGGAGTTTTGTACCCTAAAGTATTTATTTACTACCTTATTAGATAGGTGAGACCAGTGGGAGTCTGACAGCTGGGACCCCCATCGCTGCTAGAATAGGAACCTTGCTCTCCCAATTTCCCCCTGCCACAGTGGTGGTCAAGCTTGTCCCCTGCAGCTCCATTCTGAGTGTATGGCACTGACAAACATACCTGGACTAACATTTCTCTCCTATCTAGTAGTGCATCAGGATGGAATATCTCTTCACTGATCTACTGTATGTATATTTTGCTTCCATATGGTTTCTGAAATTTCATTTCTGCATTTCTCAGCTGCTGAATCGGAAGGACAAGACCACCTTTGAGAAACTGGACTACCTGCTCTCTAAAGAGGATAACTACAAGCGCACAAGAGATTACATCCGAAGCTTAAAGATGGTCCCATCTATCCCGTATTTAGGTAAGTGTGGGACTCATGGTTAGTAATTTCTGACCGTGGTCATTGATTGACCCTTCTGTGCCCGCAGATGGGCAGGGGCCACCACCCTCTGCCATTGCTAAGCTATTTAAAACGTATGCACAATAATGTAAATGACCTTGCGATTGTCTCTGTGGTTCCTATCACATGCCCCAGATAGGAGCCCATGTGAGTCCTGACAGGTCCGCTGTAATATGGACTGAATACAATGACCTCACTGTTTCCTGTCGGTTGTGGGCAGTTTATGTCCATAAACATTGGAGTTTTGCATTACACAGGCTGTTATTAATAAAGAGGACCTAGCTGAGATTGGTAATGTGGATTTTCCTGAGCTGAAAGTGACTGTGGTTTAGGTACAAGCTATTTCGGTACATTATGTTCTGGGGATGGAATGAATGAGTGTATTTTCTTATTGGCATTTTCACTGTATTTTGTTTTGTGAGGTCCAAGTCTGTTTCTTACATCTTCCTGCGTGTTGTACGGGGACAGTCCTGCCGTAGGGGTTATCTGTCACAAATGTAAGAGCAAGTGGTACGCCAGGTGCCAGAAAGTGACACTCTGGTTATTTGCCACAAAGAAGAGACTTGCATAATCTATTATCAGTATAGTTGTGTACATCTAGCTAGAATTAGAATATGTTATTTCTCTGACCGTGCTGCTCCTCAGTGCCCACCATCTGAATAGCTGCAGCAGTGAGTAGGGACTTGGACAGAATGTTCTATTCGCTCAATGTTTGTTTCTTTGAGATCTCTGCTTGCTGTCATTGAACAGATATATACATTACATTTCTATCCCTTGCTTGAGTTTATTGATAAGCAGAGGGGCACACATTCTCCATTCACTTCTATGAGAATTATGGAAATGACCAAACTACTGCACTAGTGTTTATACAATAAAATTCTATGTGGGAACGCCCTTTAGGTTGACTCTCCATGTTGCAGAAACACAGCTTTTTTTCTTGCAGATTTTGCTGCGATTTTTTTGAGCCAAAGCCTAGAGATTTCCCATTCCTTCTGTAGCCACTACTAGGTTTGGCTGAAGAAGACGCAACAAAAAAAGCAACATTTCCGCAACGTGGGATCTTAGCCTTAAAGTGCACCAGATCAGGACTGATTCTCAGTCATTAAAGGGGTTTGCCACGAACACCACTTATCCTCTATCTACAGGATAGGTGGTAAGTGTCCAATGGGTGAGAGTCTGACTCTTGGGACCCCACTGATCTTGAAGTTGGAATTCCCAGATGCGTCTGTTTTGTTCACGGACCAAGTTCCTTGAAAGGACAGATCAGGTCTTCAGAAGCCGTGCATGCAATACTTTTTTACAGATCACAAATAGAACATGGCTAGAGATGAGCGAACAGTGTTCTATCGAACTCATGTTCGATCGGATATTAGGCTGTTCGGCATGTTCGAATCGAATCGAACACCGCGTGGTAAAGTGCGCCATTACTCGATTCCCCTCCCACCTTCCCTGGCGCCTTTTTTGCTCCAATAACAGCGCAGGGTAGGTGGGACAGGAACTACGACACCGGTGACGTTGAAAAAAGTAGGCAAAACCCATTGGCTGCCGAAAACATGTGACCTCTAATTTAAAAGAACAGCGACGCCCAGCTTCGCGTCATTCTGAGCTTGCAATTCACCGAGGACGGAGGTTTCCGTCCAGCTAGCTAGGGCTTAGATTCTGGGTAGGCAGGGACAGGCTAGGATAGGAAGGAGAAGACAACCAACAGCTCTTGTAAGAGCTAAATTCCAGGGAGAAGCTTGTCAGTGTAACGTGGCACTGACGGGCTCAATCGCCGCAACCCAGCTTTCCCAGGATCCTGAATGGAATACACTGTCAGTGTATTCCCGTATACCCGATATATACCCCGATACCCGTTCCAACGGTGTGCCCCCCCACCTTCACCCCAGAAATACCCTGCAAGTCCCCTAGCAATAGAATTGGGGCTATATACACCCACAATTTTTACTACTGGTATACAGTGCCATTGTCTGACTGGGAATTCAAAGAATATATTGGGAATACAAATACCCTCATTTCTTGCTACTGCCATATAGTGCCAGTTTCTGACTGGTAATTCAAAGAATATATTGGGGTTACGTGCACCCACAATTTTTACTACTGGTATACAGTGCCATTGTCTGACTGGGAATTCAAAGAATATATTGGGAATACAAATACCCTCATTTCTTGCTACTGCCATATAGTGCCAGTGTCTGACTGGTAATTCAAAGAATATATTGGGGTTACGTGCACCCACAATTTTTACTACTGGTATACAGTGCCATTGTCTGACTGGGAATTCAAAGAATATATTGGGAATACAAATACCCTCATTTCTTGCTACTGCCATATAGTGCCAGTTTCTGACTTGGAATTCAAAGAATATATTGGGGTTACGTGCACCCACAATTTTTACTACTGGTATACAGTGCCATTGTCTGACTGGGAATTCAAAGAGTATATTGGGAATACAAATACCCTCATTTCTTGCTACTGCCATATAGTGCCAGTTTCTGACTGGTAATTCAAAGAATATATTGGGGTTACGTGCACCCACAATTTTTACTACTGGTATACAGTGCCATTGTCTGACTGGGAATTCAAAGAATATATTGGGGTTATAAATACCCTCATTTCTTGCTACTGCCATATAGTGCCAGTTTCTGACTGGTAATTCAAAGAATATATTGGGGTTACGTGCACCCACAATTTTTACTACTGGTATACAGTGCCATTGTCTGACTGGGAATTCAAAGAATATATTGGGAATACAAATACCCTCATTTCTTGCTACTGCCATATAGTGCCAGTTTCTGACTGGGAATTCAAAGAATATATTGGGGTTACGTGCACCCACAATTTTTACTACTGGTATACAGTGCCATTGTCTGACTGGGAATTCAAAGAGTATATTGGGAATACAAATACCCTCATTTCTTGCTACTGCCATATAGTGCCAGTTTCTGACTGGTAATTCAAAGAATATATTGGGGTTACGTGCACCCACAATTTTTACTACTGGTATACAGTGCCATTGTCTGACTGGGAATTCAAAGAATATATTGGGGTTATAAATACCCTCATTTCTTGCTACTGCCATATAGTGCCAGTTTCTGACTGGTAATTCAAAGAATATATTGGGGTTACGTGCACCCACAATTTTTACTACTGGTATACAGTGCCATTGTCTGACTGGGAATTCAAAGAATATATTGGGAATACAAATACCCTCATTTCTTGCTACTGCCATATAGTGCCAGTTTCTGACTGGGAATTCAAAGAATATATTGGGGTTACGTGCACCCACAATTTTTACTACTGGTATACAGTGCCATTGTCTGACTGGGAATTCAAAGAATATATTGGGGTTATAAATACCCTCATTTCTTGCTACTGCCATATAGTGCCAGTTTCTGACTGGTAATTCAAAGAATATATTGGGGTTACGTGCACCCACAATTTTTACTACTGGTATACAGTGCCATTGTCTGACTGGGAATTCAAAGAATATATTGGGAATACAAATACCCTCATTTCTTGCTACTGCCATATAGTGCCAGTTTCTGACTGGGAATTCAAAGAATATATTGGGGTTACGTGCACCCACAATTTTTACTACTGGTATACAGTGCCATTGTCTGACTGGGAATTCAAAGAGTATATTGGGAATACAAATACCCTCATTTCTTGCTACTGCCATATAGTGCCAGTTTCTGACTGGTAATTCAAAGAATATATTGGGGTTACGTGCACCCACAATTTTTACTACTGGTATACAGTGCCATTGTCTGACTGGGAATTCAAAGAATATATTGGGGTTATAAATACCCTCATTTCTTGCTACTGCCATATAGTGCCAGTTTCTGACTGGTAATTCAAAGAATATATTGGGGTTACGTGCACCCACAATTTTTACTACTGGTATATAGTGCCATTGTCTGACTGGGAATTCAAAGAATATATTGGGGTTATAAATACCCTCATTTCTTGCTACTGCCATATAGTGCCAGTTTCTGACTGGTAATTCAAAGAATATATTGGGGTTACGTGCACCCACAATTTTTACTACTGGTATACAGTGCCATTGTCTGACTGGGAATTCAAAGAATATATTGGGAATACAAATACCCTCATTTCTTGCTACTGCCATATAGTGCCAGTTTCTGACTGGTAATTCAAAGAATATATTGGGGTTACGTGCACCCACAATTTTTACTACTGGTATACAGTGCCATTGTCTGACTGGGAATTCAAAGAATATATTGGGAATACAAATACCCTCATTTCTTGCTACTGCCATATAGTGCCAGTGTCTGACTGGGAATTCAAAGAATATATTGGGGTTACGTGCACCCACAATTTTTACTACTGGTATACAGTGCCATTGTCTGACTGGGAATTCAAAGAATATATTGGGGTTATAAATACCCTCATTTCTTGCTACTGCCATATAGTGCCAGTTTCTGACTGGTAATTCAAAGAATATATTGGGGTTACGTGCACCCACAATTTTTACTACTGGTATACAGTGCCATTGTCTGACTGGGAATTCAAAGAGTATATTGGGAATACAAATACCCTCATTTCTTGCTACTGCCATATAGTGCCAGTGTCTGACTGGGAATTCAAAGAATATATTGGGGTTACGTGCACCCACAATTTTTACTACTGGTATACAGTGCCATTGTCTGACTGGGAATTCAAAGAATATATTGGGGTTATAAATACCCTCATTTCTTGCTACTGCCATATAGTGCCAGTTTCTGACTGGTAATTCAAAGAATATATTGGGGTTACGTGCACCCTCAATTTTTACTACTGGTATACAGTGCCATTGTCTGACTGGGAATTCAAAGAATATATTGGGAATACAAATACCCTCATTTCTTGCTACTGCCATATAGTGCCAGTTTCTGACTGGTAATTCAAAGAATATATTGGGGTTACGTGCACCCACAATTTTTACTACTGGTATACAGTGCCATTGTCTGACTGGGAATTCAAAGAGTATATTGGGAATACAAATACCCTCATTTCTTGCTACTGCCATATAGTGCCAGTGTCTGACTGGGAATTCAAAGAATATATTGGGGTTACGTGCACCCACAATTTTTACTACTGGTATACAGTGCCAATTTCTAACTAGGAATTCAAAATGCGCAAGGCTCCCGGAAAGGGACGTGGACGAGGCCGTGGGCGAGGTCGGGGGAATGGTTCTAGGGAGCAAGGTAGCAGTGAAGCCACAGGGCGTCCCGTGCCTACTCCTGTGGGGCAGCAAGCATTGCGCCACTCCACAGTGCCAGGGTTGCTTGCCACATTAACTAAACTGCAGGGTACAAACCTTAGTAGGCCCGAGAACCAGGAACAGGTCTTGCAATGGCTGTCAGAGAACGCTTACAGCACATTGTCCAGCAGCCAGTCAGACTCTGCCTCCTCTCCTCCTATTACCCAACAGTCTTGTCTTCCTTCCTCCCAAAATTCCGAAGCTTTACAGAACAATAACCCAAACTGTCCCTGCTCCCCAGAGCTGTTCTCCGCTCCTTTCATTGTCCCTCAACCTGCCTCTCCACGTCACGATTCCACGAACCTAACAGAGGAGCATCTGTGTCCAGATGCTCAAACACTAGAGTCTCCTCCATCTCCGTTCGATTTGGTGGTGGATGACCAGCAACCCACCCTCATCGACGATGATGTGACGCAGTTGCCGTCAGGGCATCCAGTTGACTGGCGCATTGTGCGGGAGGAGGAGATGAGACAGGAGTTGGAAGAGGAAGTGGTGGATGATGAGGACACTGACCCGACCTGGACAGGGGGGATGTCAAGCGGGGAAAGTAGTGTGGATGTTGAGGCAGGTGCAGCACCAAAAAGGGTAGCTAGAGGCAGAGGCAGAGGTCAGCAGCTTAGGCGAAGCCAGGCCACACCCGGAATCTCCCAAGATGTTCCAGTTCGTACCCAGCCCCGAAAAACTCCCACCTCGAGGGCACGTTTCTCGAAGGTGTGGAGTTTTTTCAAGGAATGCGCCGAGGACAGATATAGTGTTGTCTGCACAATTTGCCTCTCGAAATTGATTAGGGGCTCTGAGAAGAGCAACCTGTCCACCACTTCAATGCGCCGTCATTTGGAATCCAAGCACTGGAATCAGTGGCAGGCAGCAACGGCAGGACAAAGGCCGCCTGCCGTTCACGCCACTGCCACTGCCTCTGCCTCTGCCACTGCCACTGCTGACTGTGCTGGCGATGCACTCCAGAGGACGAGCCAGGACACCACTTCATCTGCCTCCGCCACTTTGTTGACTTCTACCTCATCCTCCCCTGGTCCTGTCTTATCTCCTTCTCCTGCACCATCAAAGGCACCATCAGGCGTTTCTTTACAACAACCCACCATCTCTCAGACATTGGAGCGGCGGCAGAAATACACTGCTAACCACCCACACGCGCAAGCCTTGAACGCCAACATCGCTAAACTGCTGGCCCAGGAGATGTTGGCGTTCCGGCTTGTTGAAACTCCCGCCTTCCTGGACCTGATGGCAACTGCGGCACCTCGCTATGCCGTCCCTAGCCGTCACTACTTCTCCCGGTGTGCCGTCCCCGCCTTGCACCAGCACGTGTCACTCAACATCAGGCGGGCCCTTAGTTCCGCGCTTTGCACAAAGGTCCACTTGACCACCGACGCGTGGACAAGTGCATGCGGACAGGGACGCTACATTTCACTGACGGCACACTGGGTGAATGTAGTTGAGGCTGGGACTGCTTCCCAAACTGGCCCGGTGTACCTCGTCTCCCCGCCTAACATTCCTGGCAGGGACACGAGAAGAACACCCCCCTCCTCCTCCTCCTCTACCGCCTCCTCCTCCGCCACCGCCTCCTCCTCCGCCACCGCCTCCTCCTCCGCTGTTAGATTGACCCCAGCTACGAGTTGGAAACGTTGCAGCACTGGCGTTGGTAGACGTCAGCAGGCTGTGCTGAAGCTGATCAGCTTGGGGGACAGACAGCACACTGCCTCCGAGGTGAGGGATGCCCTCCTCGATGAGACGGCAATATGGTTTGAGCCGCTGCACCTGGGCCCAGGCATGGTCGTTTGTGATAACGGCCGGAACCTGGTAGCAGCTCTGGAGCTTGCCGGACTCCAACATGTTCCATGCCTGGCCCACGTCTTCAACCTAGTGGTGCAACGTTTCCTAAAGAGCTACCCCAATGTTCCAGAGCTACTGGTGAAAGTGCGGCGCATGTGCGCCCACTTTCGCAAGTCGACAGTAGCCGCTGCTAGCTTAAAATCTCTCCAGCAACGCCTGCATGTGCCACAACACCGGCTTTTGTGCGACGTCCCCACACGCTGGAACTCAACGTTTCAGATGTTGAATAGAGTGGTTGAGCAGCAGAGACCTTTGATGGAATACCAGCTACAAAACCCTAGGGTGCCACAAAGTCAGCTGCCTCAGTTTCACATCCATGAGTGGCCATGGATGAGAGACCTTTGTGACATCCTACGGGTCTTTGAGGAGTCCACAAGGAGGGTGAGCTCTGAGGATGCGATGGTGAGCCTTACAATCCCGCTCTTGTGTGTTCTGAGAGAATCCCTGATTGACATCAGGGATAACTCAGATCACACAGAGGAGTTAGGGATAGCATCCGATCCGTCACAGCTGGAGAGTAGGTCCACACATCTGTCCGCTTCACTGCGTTTAATGGAGGAGGAGGAGGAGGAGGAGGAAGAAGAGTTGTCCGATGATGTGATGGTGATACAGGAGGCTTCCGGGCAACTTCGAATCGTCCCATTGTTGCAGCGCGGATGGGTAGACATGGAGGATGAGGAGGAAATGGAGATTGAACTTTCCGGTGGGGCCAGAGGAGTCATGCCAACTAACACTGTGGCAGACATGGCTGAGTTCATGTTGGGGTGCTTTACAACCGACAAGCGTATTGTCAAAATCATGGAGGACAACCAGTACTGGATCTTTGCTATCCTTGACCCCCGGTATAAAAACAACATCTCGTCTTTTATTCCGGTAGAGGGGAGGGCCAATCGCATCAATGCTTGCCACAGGCAATTGGTGCAGAATATGATGGAGATGTTTCCAGCATGTGACAGTGGCGGCAGGGAGGGCAGTTCCTCCAGTAGGCAACCAAGTTCTCACCGGTCCACACAAACGAGGGGCACACTGTCTAAGGTCTGGGACACCTTGATGGCACCCCCTCGCCAAAGTGCCGCCACGGAGGGTCCTAGTGTCACCAGGCGTGAGAAGTATAGGCGCATGTTGCGGGAATACCTTTCCGACCACAGCCCTGTCCTCTCCGACCCCTCTGCGCCCTACACGTATTGGGTGTCGAAGTTGGACCTGTGGCTTGAACTTGCCCTATATGCCTTGGAGGTGCTGTCCTGTCCTGCCGCCAGCGTCCTATCTGAGAGGGTGTTCAGTGCAGCCGGTGGCATCATCACTGACAAGCGCACCCGTCTGTCAGCTGAGAGTGCCGACCGGCTCACTTTGATAAAAATGAACCACCACTGGATAGAGCCTTCATTTTTGTGCCCACCTGTGTAAAGCACCCCAACATGAAACTCCATGTCTGTACTCAACCTCTCCAATTCCTCCGCATCCTCATACTCATCCACCATAAGCGTTGCACAATTCTGCTAATACTAGGCTCCCTCCAACATGATTTCCCCCAACTCTGCTGGTTAGAGGCTCCCTCCACCCTGATTTCCACCAACTCTGCTGGTTAGAGGCTCCCTCCACCCTGCTTTCCCACAACTCTGCTGGTTAGAGGCTCCTTCCACCATGAATTTGCCCAAACTGGGCTGTTTAGAGGCTCCCTCCACCATGAATTGGTCCAAACTGGGCTGGTTAGAGGCTCCCTCCACCATTAATTGGTCCAAACTGGGCTGGTTAGAGGCTCCCTCCACCATGAATTTGCCCAAACTGGGCTGTTTAGAGGCTCCCTCCACCATGAATTTGCCCAAACTGGGCTGTTTAGAGGCTCCCTCCACCATGAATTGGTCCAAACTGGGTTTTTTAGAGGCTCCCTCCACCATGAATTTGTCCAAACTGGGGTGGTTAGAGGCTCCCTCCACCATTAATTGGTCCAAACTGGGCTGGTTAGAGGCTCCCTCCACCATTAATTGGTCCAAACTGGGCTGGTTAGAGGCTCCCTCCACCATTAATTGGTCCAAACTGGGCTGGTTAGAGGCTCCCTCCACCATGAATTTGCCCAAACTGGGCTGTTTAGAGGCTCCCTCCACCATGAATTTGCCCAAACTGGGCTGGTTAGAGGCTCCCTCCACCATGAATTGGTCCAAACTGGGGTTTTTAGAGGCTCCCTCCACCATTAATTGGTCCAAACTGGGCTGGTTAGAGGCTCCCTCCACCATTAATTGGTCCAAACTGGGCTGGTTAGAGGCTCCCTCCACCATGAATTTGCCCAAACTGGGCTGTTTAGAGGCTCCCTCCACCATGAATTTGCCCAAACTGGGCTGGTTAGAGGCTCCCTCCACCATGAATTGGTCCAAACTGGGGTTTTTAGAGGC
This sequence comes from Leptodactylus fuscus, assembly GCF_031893055.1. Classification (NCBI taxonomy): domain Eukaryota; kingdom Metazoa; phylum Chordata; class Amphibia; order Anura; family Leptodactylidae; genus Leptodactylus; species Leptodactylus fuscus. The sequence continues at coordinate 42,890,827 of NC_134275.1, read as the reverse complement.
TCCCTCCACCATGAATTGGTCCAAACTTGGCTGTTTAGAGGCTCCCTCCACCATGAATTGGTCCAAACTTGGCTGTTTAGAGGCTCCCTCCACCATGAATTGGTCCAAACTGGGGTGGTTAGAGGCTCCCTCCACCATTAATTGGTCCAAACTGGGCTGGTTAGAGGCTCCCTCCACCATTAATTGGTCCAAACTGGGCTGGTTAGAGGCTCCCTCCACCATGAATTTGCCCAAACTGGGCTGTTTAGAGGCTCCCTCCACCATGAATTTGCCCAAACTGGGCTGGTTAGAGGCTCCCTCCACCATGAATTGGTCCAAACTGGGGTTTTTAGAGGCTCCCTCCACCATGAATTGGTCCAAACTGGGGTGGTTAGAGGCTCCCTCCACCATTAATTGGTCCAAACTGGGCTGGTTAGAGGCTCCCTCCACCATTAATTGGTCCAAACTGGGCTGGTTAGAGGCTCCCTCCACCATGAATTTGCCCAAACTGGGCTGTTTAGAGGCTCCCTCCACCATGAATTTGCCCAAACTGGGCTGGTTAGAGGCTCCCTCCACCATGAATTGGTCCAAACTGGGGTTTTTAGAGGCTCCCTCCACCATGAATTGGTCCAAACTTGGCTGTTTAGAGGCTCCCTCCACCATGAATTGGTCCAAACTGGGGTGGTTAGAGGCTCCCTCCACCATTAATTGGTCCAAACTGGGCTGGTTAGAGGCTCCCTCCACCATTAATTGGTCCAAACTGGGCTGGTTAGAGGCTCCCTCCACCATGAATTTGCCCAAACTGGGCTGTTTAGAGGCTCCCTCCACCATGAATTTGCCCAAACTGGGCTGGTTAGAGGCTCCCTCCACCATGAATTGGTCCAAACTGGGGTTTTTAGAGGCTCCCTCCACCATGAATTGGTCCAAACTGGGGTGGTTAGAGGCTCCCTCCACCATTAATTGGTCCAAACTGGGCTGGTTAGAGGCTCCCTCCACCATTAATTGGTCCAAACTGGGCTGGTTAGAGGCTCCCTCCACCATGAATTTGCCCAAACTGGGCTGTTTAGAGGCTCCCTCCACCATGAATTTGCCCAAACTGGGCTGGTTAGAGGCTCCCTCCACCATGAATTGGTCCAAACTGGGGTTTTTAGAGGCTCCCTCCACCATGAATTGGTCCAAACTTGGCTGTTTAGAGGCTCCCTCCACCATGAATTGGTCCAAACTGGGGTGGTTAGAGGCTCCCTCCACCATTAATTGGTCCAAACTGGGCTGGTTAGAGGCTCCCTCCACCATTAATTGGTCCAAACTGGGCTGGTTAGAGGCTCCCTCCACCATGAATTTGCCCAAACTGGGCTGTTTAGAGGCTCCCTCCACCATGAATTTGCCCAAACTGGGCTGGTTAGAGGCTCCCTCCACCATGAATTGGTCCAAACTGGGGTGGTTAGAGGCTCCCTCCACCATTAATTGGTCCAAACTGGGCTGGTTAGAGGCTCCCTCCACCATGAATTGGTCCAAACTGGGGTTTTTAGAGGCTCCCTCCACCATGAATTGGTCCAAACTTGGCTGTTTAGAGGCTCCCTCCACCATTAATTGGTCCAAACTGGGCTGGTTAGAGGCTCCCTCCACCATGAATTGGTCCAAACTGGGTTTTTTAGAGGCTCCCTCCACCATGAATTTGCCCAAACTGGGCTGTTTAGAGGCTCCCTCCACCATGAATTGGTCCAAACTGGGTTTTTTAGAGGCTCCCTCCACCATGAATTGGTCCAAACTTGGCTGTTTAGAGGCTCCCTCCACCATTAATTGGTCCAAACTGGGCTGGTTAGAGGCTCCCTCCACCATGAATTGGTCCAAACTGGGTTTTTTAGAGGCTCCCTCCACCATGAATTTGCCCAAACTGGGCTGTTTAGAGGCTCCCTCCACCATGAATTGGTCCAAACTGGGTTTTTTAGAGGCTCCCTCCACCATTAATTGGTCCAAACTGGGCTGGTTAGAGGCTCCCTCCACCATTAATTGGTCCAAACTGGGCTGGTTAGAGGCTCCCTCCACCATGAATTTGCCCAAACTGGGCTGGTTAGAGGCTCCCTCCACCATGAATTGGTCCAAACTGGGTTTTTTAGAGGCTCCCTCCACCATGAATTTGCCCAAACTGGGCTGGTTAGAGGCTCCCTCCACCATGAATTGGTCCAAACTGGGGTTTTTAGAGGCTCCCTCCACCATGAATTTGCCCAAACTCTGCTGGTTAGAGGCTCAATCCACCCTGATTTTCAAAACAAATGTTGGTGCCAACCTCAACTTACTACAAGGGCCAAATTCACTGCTGGTGACAAGCTCTCCTCACTGCAAGTGCCAAATACACATGTTTCAAGGTGTTTTCCTACTGTCAGAGAGGTGGTATTGAGTGTGTAAAGTGTGTAGTTGTTAGGCTGTGATGTTGGGGTAATAGAGGGTCTTTGGTGTGTTAGATGCCCCCAGACATGCTTCCCCTGCTGTCCCAGTGTCATTCCAGAGGTGTTGGCATCATTTCCTGGGGTGTCATAGTGGACTTGGTGACCCTCCAGACACGGATTTGGGTTTCCCCCTTAACGAGTATCTGTTCCCCATAGACTATAATGGGGTTCGAAACCCGTTCGAACACACGAACATTGAGCGGCTGTTCGAATCGAATTTCGAACCTCGAACATTTTAGTGTTCGCTCATCTCTAAACATGGCCAAACAACTCATGTCAATATAACCAGACAGATGAGTACAGCGCTCTGTCCGTCGTACAGAAATAAATGCAGCAGTGGTCGTACATGCACACTATTGCTTCATACAAGTATTGGACTTGAGAACCTTTGTTCTTGTGATCGCTGGGTCTCCTACCGATCTAGCAGTTCTCTACCATCCAGTGAATTGAAATTCCCCTTTGTATACAAATGCAAAATATTTCCATTCACTGTTAAAATTTAGAGATATTGAAAATGGGGAAGGATTAGAGACTTAACTTTTTATCATGCTTTATGCAACTCTTGAGTATCTTCTGAAAAATGATGCCTGACCGAGTTTGTCATGAATTCCTATAGCGCTGCTTATGGTTTGTTATATCTTGTTAAATGTAAAAAATAAATAATAATAATAAATAAACCTCCTTGTAGATTCTCTATCCTTGGGCAGTGAAAAGAACATTTCCACAAAGTCACAGCCGATGATGTTTTAGGTAATAGGTTTCTTTCTTGGGTTGCCAGGATCTTAGACTTTCATGCCTTAAATCCTGTCAGATCAGCACATTTGTGGTGTAGCCCGCAAATAACACTGGGTTGTAAATTATACGGCCGGAGAATGTACGAGGTTTCACGGCCCACACAATCAGGGATAATTGCCTTTTCCTTCTTCCTTTTTGTTTTTTTTTTCATTCCCTTTTGCTTTCTAAGTTTTGATCTATATAAATATACTTTATACATACATATATAATGTTACCATTTTTAGATATTTACATGAGTGGGAAATATACATGCATGGATTTGGTTTTGGCGCTGTCCACTTCTGCCTCTTTTGCAGATTCCATCATAGGTGCTGGAAAATAAAAATAGCATGCAGCGCTATTTTTTCTAGAAAAACTGTAGACACCATTGTGACGCACCATACTCCATTTCAATGCAATTCTGGTCACTCCCATCCACACGTTGCAGAAAAATACATGTAGCAAAACCGTTGCCGTTTCCAAAATTGCAGCATATCAAATATACCTACCGAAACGCTGGCGGTTTTCATAAAGGTATAATGGAAACAGAAAGTGTTTCAGTGAAAAGCATTCAGGAAAAACCGCAATGCATTGCTGCTGGGTTTTTTGGGTTTTTTGCTGCGGTCCGACTGCCATGGTGGTTATACTTTCAGTCACTTATTCCCATCATGGCCATAACCCTTACTTTTCTCTTTTTCCTTTGGACTTGTTTGCAGACCTCCCCTCTATTGCATCACCCCAGTATCTTATGGCGCTTCTACTGGGTCCCATTGATCGCCTTCATCTAGCTCAGGACTTAGTGCTCGCCCACAGCTGCTTAGTCTCTGACTTTTTGTGGTTTTTGCAACTGATGAATTGAATAAAACTATGTTTTAAGAAACCTTCCAAAGTTGTAAAATATTTATCTAAAGAAAAAAAATCTGATTAATCGGCGTCTGACATCTGTTTGCAAGCGAGCTTTCACTGAAGAACACGTCTTTGGAGTTTTTCGTCCCTGATGTAAACACATCATCTTAAAGACCATAAGAAAGCTTACCCAGATCCCTTCCCGTTCAATGCGCTTCTATCCTTAGCCATCTGTCTTTCATATTTCACTCAGAACTTTGGAAAATATTGCATTACCTTTCAGTTTGTGGCTGGATGACATGATTTAAATGCCTCCTCTTGTAGGAATCCATTATATGCTGTCTCCTGAAAGACCGGACTCGGCAGCCCGAATGTGCATTAGCGATGTGCCATTTGACACAACTTGTAGCATGTCCATCCTTGTGATGTGTCTGTTAATCAGGTTACTTTATAGACTTTGTCTCGCCGCTCTTTGTATGTAAGAGAATTACGCCAAACTACGAGCTGATTTACAAATGGGATCTGTCTACCTTCAACTTAACAGAACGATCGAACATCGAGTTTGACAGCTACAAAGACGTCTGCTGGGATACTTAATACTGGGCTTAAGTGCAAAGCAAGATCCCACTCTTCTTATTTATTTACTTGAGGTTTCCTGCCCATGAATCCCATTGATCTGTCTTTATGTACAAGCGTGTATGTGAGCGTACAAGGCGAATTTACAGAGCAATTCTGTAGATAGTTGGGGTGCACAAGCTGGTTCTGTTGATGGCTTTTTCTCTCGATTGTACCACTTAATTTAAATGGAGAGTTGGTGCGATATATGTAGGTTAGTGGTTCATCGTCTGATGAATTATCGTATTACACACATTTTGTTCTAGTTGTTCACACCGCAACGTTGGGGGCAACAAATTTTTTGAGAGTAAAGGTTATTTGGGAATGAAAGATCTTTCATAGGGAAAAAAAGGCAGTTTTTAGAACCACAGATTTTTATGGGTCTATTCAAATGTCCGTTTTTTCGTTTTGAAAAACACCCGTGTGGATAGACCCTTAGACATTCATGGATGTGTGATGGCTGTACACAGTCATGTGAATGAAGTCCTTCCAACAGACCAATACAGACAGTTTATAAAAAAAAAAAAAAAACATTTTGTGAATAAGGGCTTAAAGGGGCTCTATCAGCAAAATTATGCTAATAGAGCCCCACATATGTGTGAATAGCCTTTAAAAAGGCCATTCAGGCACCATAAATATTACATTAAATCCCGGTCCCGTTTTTAAATAAAAGTATTAAAACATATATGCAAACCTTACCTATCGTGCACCATGGGCGAGGATAAACGATGCGACGTCAGCTTTGGGCATGCCTGCCTCTTCTGTCTTCTTGGAGCGATGCCCTCTGGTTCCGTGTCTTCTGGCTTCTTCTCTTTTAAATCCCGCGCCTGCGTAGTAGCGCTTCCCTCCGAAGCGCTACTGCGCAGGCTCACTCGCGAACTGCCATTAAGTAAAATGGCATTCCTCATTAGTGAGCGATTCAGGAGACAGCGTGCGTGCCAGCAGAGGGGACTCTGTGTGCCTTCTCTGGCATGTGTGACACAGGTTCGCCATCACGGCCTTAGACTTTCCTAGCACCTGGCACCAGAGACATGTGTTTTGGATGTTTTGGGTGCTCTGTTTCCTGGTGCCAGGGATCAGCACATTAGGAAATCTTGACTTTCCCCTCCAGCAGTATTTGCTGCTTCTACCAGAGCTAAAAGCTTCAAGATGTAGGTAGGAAATTGACCTCAAGACACCCACTGGTTCTTGTGTAGTCCGGGTTATACAAACAAACTGGTACAGGGAATGCCATGTCCCGGTCTATATACCCTGGAGCTAAATGGCTCTAACACATCCATTTCATCCATTCCAGCCTTTGCAAATATTGTGTTTTTACATTTTAGCATGTGCATTCTGTTCTTTATAGCCCAGTTTCATCCGGGCCTTATTACATCACTCCTTCTCTTATGTCAAGTGGATAAAATCTAAGTGCTGAAGTTGCCGAGTATGATGGGCATTTGGGGTTTGGCACGCCACCCGCACCTCAACTTTGCAAATGTTGTTACTAACTTGCAATAGTCAGAGAAGCACTTAATACTACATAGACACTTTCACAGCTTTGTATGTATTTACTGGTGAAATGATCCCAAGCGTTGGCCAGCTCAGAGGAAAGTTTTAGAGCCGAAGACTGGGGTCTGTCTGCAATCATAATGTCTTTCTGTTAGTATATACAAGCTGTTAAATGGGAACGTATTCCTTGCTTCTGGGCAGGCAGTCAAAGTCTCTCATCTCAGGATGTCATTTTTTTTACCCTTTGTTGCTGGAGAAGACTCCTGGTTTTCTGCCTTTTTTTTTTTTTTTTTTTTTTAGATGAAGCCCATCACTGCTAGTCTCCACCTCCATAAAATTAAGAAATAGGTAAGACATACCTGTAGAAGCCCAACAAACTTGATGCCACCTCATCTTTCTCTACAAACAGCTATTATGCAGCCATTCTTGAGACCTGAAGATAGATATATATATATATTTTCAGTATACGTTTGATGAAGCAGCTTTGTCTCTCAGGAGACTTGGAAAATTGGATAGCTATATTTGTGGTGTTTCAGCATTCTTCATAGTAGATGAATGTATGAAGTGACTGAACCAAATATGTAGCAGTAAGGGGTAGGAGAAAGATCAGAGTATCCCTGAGATATGCTCATGTGTCTGCCCTTATCTCGGCTCAGATTTGTTTAACCCAATTCAATACAATATCACAAGATGAATTGCAATATGACGGGCTGCAGTTCACACCGCCATCATTAGGCGGCCACACATGGACATACACTGGATATCGTGAAATAACATTGTCTTGAAAAGGTGATCGTCACATGACTTGCTTATCCAGACATCTAGTCTAACCAAGAGGAAAAGTAAAGGAGGAAACATCTGTAGTCAAATAAGTGTGCTTACCTTGTATTCATCTTTATGGAGAGGGACAGACCAAAAAAATGGGGATTTGGAGCTCCTTATTCTCTTTAACAGTGGGGATCCCAGAGGTCTAACCCAACTTAGATTTCATTATAATCAATAATGAACAGTTATAAAAGTAAAAAGGAGGTTTTGTAGGATAACCCCTTTAAGGGGGAAAAAATTGCCAGGAGAAGAAGTTGTTGCCCCAGTCCATGCTTATCGCTCCACTACATTTGGATGGCTGTCATAATAAGGGTACGTCCACACCCAGTTGGAGTTTTGCATCCCAATTTACAGATGCAATACATTGGTATCAAAGAGGAGGAAATTTACTAAGATCTTATTCACACCTGTAATTTGACAGATTTTGCAGCTTTCAAATCTGCAGCCTGTTTCTTTGCGCTGCATCCAATAAAATCTGCATGTAGCATGCATTTGTTACTATAAATGTTAAGTGGCTTGTGACAGAATTTTCCCATCCTTTGTGAACATCCTCTAAGATTCTTGCTTTTACTCTTGCTGTCAGTGAAAATATCTTCAACTTTTCAATTTTGATGCAACATTTGGTTTTAAGACGCCTGGAACATTAGTGTCTTATCCCGAGCTGACCTGGAGGGCTCAAACCCACACACACAATATTACAGAAGCCACTGGCCAAGAAATTGAGAAAGTTTCCATAGGAATTAGTCAGTTAAGAACGTGCAAATTTACTTTAACACATATCACAGGGAAGACTTTCTGAGCTTTGTCCAGGAAGCAAACATAAGTATGTACAAAGTAGTAGCACAGATGATGTTATCCTCATATATTCTCTCTGCTGAGCTGCCATTCTTCCCAGCCATGGTACGAGCTGTGATCTGATAAGGAAACTTCTAACAGATCTCTTCATACGTGATGGAAAAATAATAGTCTACTTAAAGAAATGTTTGCTTTGTGTTGATCTGTGGGATTTTTCCAAGCCAGGGAGTCGTTTTTATGCCGATAAATATTTGCAGACCTGATGCTTGTTCTGTTTGTATAATTCAATAATACAAAGAGATGGATCCAAAAAATATTTAATTTTTTTTTTTTTTTTTTTGAGTGCAGATGCTCCTACTAAAGGTCTTATGTCTGCATTATATCAGCTTTAATTCACTGAAGACTAGAGTATCTATGATATAATCCCCAATACTCTGGAGACTTTGATAAATCCAACACCTGTGCCTTTACTGGGCTTTGTGGTTGTCTCTCTTATTTTTCCTTTCTTAACCAATTAATTCCTTGTGTATCTGCTATGGCGTGCCCCCGGAGCAGGCTTGGCCTGTTCCATATTGCGGATTTGATCGGCCCTTGGACCTTAGACCTTGGGCCCTTTTGAGTATTTACCTCTGTTTTACACTTACCAGCCAGTGAATGGCTACACCACCAACAAATATCTCACTTTGTCCATGCTCATCTTGGGTTTACTCAGGTCTCGCTTCCCATGGCTTTTGAGAGACTGTACTGAGCTAGTACCTCTACAAGGGGGTTTATATCTAGTATACGCAGGCTCCTGTCCTCCCCTGAGGGGTGATATTCCCCATCCCACAAATACATGGCTAAGTGGGCCAAAGCTTTGAATAGGCAGTTCTCGCCCGGACAGTGACATATGCTAAATCCTTGTCCTGTGTCACATTTGGCAAAACCCAATATAAGATTCTTATCCTGGTATCACACACCAGCTTTGCTTCATACCCTCAACCCTGCTATTCCCTCTTTGTGCTGATGGTGTCAGGTCTCTCTGGGTACGGTATGCCATATTTTTGGTGGATTGACCTATCCTCCGCCCTTTTTTGTATGGAGGTGGAACTCCTCAGCAATGCCCTCTTTATTCAGGGGGTTCCCTTGGATCCTATGATCTATCTACTCAACTTGCCCCCCCAGACACCTAGGCAAGAAAACATCTAGGCTGTTCCTTTATTTGTGTACCTCAGAGACACACGATAGTAAGTATGTAACTTTTTTTTAATGATTATAGGCATGCTGCTCAACTAATTAACTCATTTAATTAATTATTGTGTTTCCACTTATAGATTAGAAACTGTTGAATATACAACCTGGTCCTTCTCGCCCTAAACGAGCCAGAAATGACTGTTTAGAAATGTTTTGCTTTTTATAATGCAAAGCCAAAGCAAATTATATTGTAAGGTTTCTATATGAATATAGGAAGTTCAAGAGCAAAATAGAGAATATTTTTACATATCAGAAAAGGGAGACAATAGAGGAATCCCACAGACACCTTGATAGTACTTATGTGAGAAATCCTGACGACAGTATCTAAGGGTTAAACAGGACTGAGTTGCAACAGGCCATGTGACCTATGACAATATAAAGAAATCTTGTTTGTGTGTCCAAGCAGTTCAGCCTTGTCCCTTCTTCACCGTTCTGTGTCTGGCTGTATGACTACTGGCTGGAGCAGGAGTCTCCCTCCTGGGTGATGTTGGCAGTAGGATCTAAAGATCATTAAACGCCACCCCTTACTAAGCCACGCCCTTCAGCCAGCTAACAGTAAAGGTGGAGCTGATCAGCAGGATATTAACCCCCATAGTCTCTGTAGGATGTTTACAAGACGTGGAGAATATGTTGCACACTGATGCAGTGAGGGCATCTGTATTTCTTGGTTACAGCCATGATTGATTTATAGGTCTAACTTCCCTTTTAATGGATTTTTGATGTACAATTTTTTACACTTCCAGTCTTTGTATCAAAGGGACTGCTGGTTTACAAAACCCATTCCCAAAACTTTCTGGAATAGAGGAAACTTCCAAATTATATAGAGCAGCTGCAAAGTGTGTCTCTTGCTTTGGAGGACCCAGCAGGTCTATGCAGTACATGGATAGCCCATTGATTTCAAGAGGAACTGTGTAATGCTTCATTACCCCTGTGGAGGCGCTGCAGAGAAATGTAGGTGCCAGGTATGCAGTAGATATAATGTATAGTTTACGACATGTAAATAAAACCGTGCTAAAATTATATATATTTTTATTATTGTGGAGATCACTTGTAAACATTGAAAGGTACTTTTAAAAAATTATATAAACTGGCTATAGGAAACATTTCTGTAAATCAAACATGATAATTTTTTCAGTAACTAAAGTGCCAGTGTTAATTCTCCAAGTATTGCAGTACAACAATGTGAGACATATAGCACCATGGTGTAGGTGTGTACTATACTAATGACATATGTAAAATTGGTTTTCCTTATCTTTTTTCTTCCTATGTGGTTCTATAGCATTTGCATTACTTGTGATCTGCAAGCTGCTATCACTCCAAATATTGGAGCCTGAATACTAGAAAACTTTACGCTCTGGCTTTCCTTTGTTTCTACTAATGGCCTCTATGCTAAATTTGTGATCAGACTTTACTGGCCTTGTTTATTTTGGAACTTCTACTTTTATACAAAAGCTTAAGGTCTAACTATAGCATGTGTGTACCCAAAGATGTTTTACAGAGATCTACTTTTATTCTTCTTTTTGTACCCCATTTTGATGAATTTTGCTGGGTCTGAATTCCTAGTAATTCCCGTCCTTTTGTATGAATACACGTAACTATTAAACTGGTCATTGTAAATTGTATCTGCTATCCAATAGACTGCCTCTCAATCTACATAGATGTGTATCCAGTCCCACCAGCTCACTATACATGGAAACCATACAGAAAAAGTACATGGGCAGACAGAAAGGTCTTTTAGTTCACACAACCCAGCAACAACCGGACATATTGTGTGACATGCTGAAAACATTACTATAAACTTTTCCTGCTACACAACAGACTGCCTCCCAATTTGACACAGACCCTTCAGCTCTAGACCCTTTGATGCAGACCCTTCAGCTCTATCAACAGACACTATAAGAAGACTGAACAAGAAATGATGAGAATCAATGAAGATATATTTTGCTCACTGAAGACATTGCTTTGAAGCCTGCTGTATGTGCGGATTCGGCCCGTCTCTCTAGAGGACAAATCCAATTTACCTGTTTGTTCTTTCCCCTGGGAGATTTACATTCAATGGTTATTTGGTCCCATCAAGGTTGGCAAGTTCGTACAACTTTATTTAATCATTTATAGCCAACTTTAAACTGAAAAAAAAACCTATCATCTTGTGTAAGCCTGCACTCTGTAAGACATGGCCTTTAGTCAATACCAACCCGGTCCAATAATTCCTTAGCCTTTATTTGATATTACACTAAAGACCTGTGACCTTACTCCATGATATTAATAGACCTGGACGTTCCTTATCACCCACTATGTTTACAATTTGAGGATTGTCTGGATGTCCCTATATACATTAAATGGTTGGCCGGTCATGCGAGGTTAGGCCCGTGTTCATCCAATAGATGCGACTAGCTTTGGAGACTTCTGCAGATACTTACAATAAAATTATGCTTCTTTTTTTGATCCATTGATAATGTGAAACCCTCCAAAAATATTGAAACCACTTTCTATTGAAACTGTTTATTCATACATAGTAAATGCCTTCAGTAATTTGCTATAATTTTAATTTTTTTTTAAAATTTAGAATAAATATCATGCTGTCGAATTTAAACAAATTTTATTTTCAAAAACTTGATTTTTATTAGAAAAAAGTTATTTCATCTCTAGTTCTGCAAATACCATTAAATATGTAGGTGGCACCCGTCATTTGCCTGCAAAGTTGGATACCGCAATTTGAAAGGTGTAAGTGAGAAACTAATTTCGTAACGCTAGCGGGGCAGGTTCTGGGGAAGAAAATGATTTGGGTGTAATGTATTATTTTTTTGTTACTGCAAAAATATATATTTACATAGTTCTCTAAATACTGTACAGGTAGGTTGTTTGGTTATAGTAAAATACGTAGTTCCCTGATGAAGAATAAATGTCGTAGAGGTCACAAAATAGGAGTTTACGTAGATACAGTACATTGTGGGTCCATGAGCGGACTGTAACTATTGTGTCCTAAAACTTTTATAGTAGTGTGAGGCCAGCATCCTGTGGTTAGGATAGAGACCCTGATAATGTAGTGTAGTGTAGTGCAGTTTATTACAGTATATCCTCTCTGCTATAGTTGGTAGGGTAAAATAAAGCAACATATTGAGAACAAAATGAGATTAGCATTCTACATTAGCCGCTATATAAATTTCATTGGAGGTTTCTTCCTGTGTCAAAATAATCCAAAAAAAAAAATTATACAAGATGATCTCAGTACATAGTACTAAGCTATGGTCTACATATGTGACATATATAGCTATACTTTTATTGGATATGTTTTCTAAGGGCTGGTTTTGGTTGAGAAAAAGTAACAGAGTTTGTGGAATCCAGGGCAACAAAGTTTTGTTTTTTGTTTTGCCCAAAGTGTGTTTGGTAAGACTTCTGAATGCTCTTGTGGCTGTTATCGCTTGTAAGAAGAGATTGTAGCATGGAATAGATAGATAGTCGTACATCGTCTTACAGTACTGGAGGACAGCTCATTCTGTTTCTGTCAGCAAGATCTCCGACACTTTCTGCAAAGGAAATGACTACAGTACGGAGTTTCCAATAGTGGAACAAGTCTTTGCATCTAACTGTGCTTTCAATGGAAAGTGTTGGGGTTGGGCCTGATCATCATAACAACCTTCTTTAATGAGTATGAGCCACCTCGGAATTCGGCCCAGTAAACTCCATCTTGGTACCGACTACGGTAATGTCCTCCCCTATACCAGACTCCATTGAGATTGGAGTGTGCACAGGCATTATACCACCATCCACCCTTCTGATAGTGGGCACAGTTACCTAAAAGAGAACATAAATAATTGGTAAAAAAATACATTTATGACTTAGCAATGATAAGCTAAAACTGCCTCAGCTAAAATGTTAACCCTTGCTACATATTTGTTGATATACTGGCCTGTAAATGAGGATAGATTAAAAGAGGCAATACACCTACAATGGCTGTAAACGAAGTACCCTCTCAGCCAGCCGCTATTCCTTCCAAAAACCTACCATACATATCATGCTTTGCCAAACATGCAATTGCAAATTTGAATGAGCCACAATCGTACACCTTATCTTCCTAAGGACCCGTTCACACGGGCACAGAGGAGGCGGATTAAGACCCGTAATCCACGTCATAAGCCGCCCCCTCACAATGGTGGTCTATGGAGACCGCTAGCGTTCTTTTTTCCGCTAGCAGCATGTTGCCACTACCGGAAAAAAGAAGTGGGCTGCCCTTTCTGCAGGCGGATTCCGCGGCTCGTTGAGCTGCGGGGTCCGTCTGGCGGCAGCAACCTCCGTTGTCGGCCAATTCATTTGAGCCGACTCCGGAGGGGGAAACCGCGACAGTCGTGGCAGGCTCTCCGCGTCACTCTTGGTGCCAAAATCCACCACACCACCCCCTGTGTGAACTTAGCCTTACGAACAAAAAGACAGGGCCTGTCCACCTTCGGTAGCTGCTGACCATGTACTATTGTAGGAAACTCTGATAACTGACGTGACCCAATGGTGGGCCTAATAATTGCAGAAAGTCAACATTTAATTGAATGTCATATGGTCACTCAGCACAAAAACTATGCAAAAACTACATAAGATTTTTACCTGTATATACATCATGGTCTCTGTCTAAGGTAGTGAACTGCTTGCCATTGTGCCATGTGAAGGAGTCCCCAGCGTTGCCATTATACCGGCCTAGTCTAAGCTTGTAAAATTCACTTTCCGGTTCCAGGCGGAAGCTGGCATACTCTGCGAAGACCTTGCGTCCTTGCCAGTCCTCCATAGTGACCAGTAGCTTGTAATTGGCTTGGTTTGTTAGCCAGTAGATATTCTCAAGTCCCAGCCAGTATTCTCCATCAATGTTACCGAATCCTTGCTGTGAGGGGAAAACAAAGAGCGTCAAGATCACTAAACATAGCAAGGAGCTTCATGAGACGACTAACCAATTTGTCTACATCTGAAACCTTGGCCAAAACCAAGCCATCTCTGCATTCATATTTCGAGTTGGTTCTTTTCACTACTTCTCTGATGGTAGGTTCCCATTGTGTTGTTTAGACCTCTAAGGAGATCCAAACAATGGAGAGCTGGAGTACTGAAACAGCAGTTACACATGGAGCCCAACCGACTCCATTGACAATAATGGGGTCTGTTGGGTGCCCGTCATTTTTAATATGAAACCAGCAGAGGAAAAAGTCCTCCATTCCTCCCTTCTTTTTCCTCTGCTGATTTTTAGCAAACACTGTGAAGCAGCTTCCAATCGCCTTGCATACACATTTTAGTCCATATTGTTTGTTACAGTCATTCATGCTGAATATACTGTATGTGGACATGACACTGGGAGAGAGACTGTCTTTTTGAGAAGGTTCTTTCATGGAAGTCTTCAGACCTTCAAACTTTTCAAAGATTGTCTTGTTAGTTGGCTAAAGAGATTGCTGAAACGAAATCATCCATGAAAGTATATTTTCCTCTCCTATTTTTATATTCGGTAAGGTAATTGTCTGGATAACTATTCCAGGTGCTACTGGTGTAGAAATACATAGACTCTTTAAAGGAAAAAATAAAAATAAAAAATTACAGTCAAAAGCAATTAAATTGAGAAGCCAAAAATAATACTCACTTTATAGGTTTCCCAGTTTCTGAAGAAGTTGACTGACCCATCGACCCTTCTCTGGATGACCGTCCAACCACCAGGGTCATGTCTCTGATCGCACCATACTTGCATCAATCTGTTGGTGTTTTCTGGCTTCACCAGATATATGCCACTTGTGTCATGCCCGTCTTCAATGGCTTGTAGACAGTCTTTCCATGGACCTTAAAAGAAAGACAGGAAATTTTCACTTTGGATCCATAGATGATGATCTGCAATTTTCTGTACTTTGAGAAGTAACTTAAGAATTGTTTATCTGTTCAGTTGCCAAAAAGAAATATACTAGCTTAGTTGTGTTGGCCTAGGCTTACATGGTCTATCAATTTTATCCAAAGTGTTCCTCTAAAGGGTTTGTGCAGGAATGAAAAACATGCCTACTCCCTTGCAGAAACCGCACCAAATCTGTAGTGGTTGTGTGTGAAATGGAGCTACGTTTAAAATGAATGGAGCTGTGCAGCAACATCACACAATCATCAGGTATGGCGTTGTTTTTGGAGGGAAGTAGCCATGTTGGTATAATCCTGGACAATTCCGGTAAGGTTGAATCCTCACTGCAGTTTTTGTTTTACATATGTATTGACTGTTCCTATAGGGTACCCATTATACCTGCTGGCTTACTAAATACAGGGGCATTTTTTGAAAAAAAAAAAAAAAATGCTTTGCATAGTATAAGTCAGTAAATCCTCTCACGTACACTGCAATGTGATGACACTCTTTCTTCTTTCCTACCTGGCACAAGAACCTTGTGGAAATTGTCACTGAGTGCCAGGACAAACCAGACAAAATGAACCAAGGTGCAGATATGGAACGTAGCAACGAGAATTCTTCTAACCACGGTTAATGTTCTTTCCACAGACCAGACTTCCTGGTTAAATTACGTGTTCAAGACATGATTCATGTCGATCCAGACCCTCCAGGATGATGGAAAGTCAGATATGCAGCGATAGTCAGCAAGATGTAGTGTTGCTGCACTCAAGCCGGAATCACTAATATAATATACATTGGGTCTTGTCCAGTGCATGTGTCGAAAATCTGTCTGGGCAGGGGCAAAAGCTTATCTTGTTTTCCTATGTGTATGGCAACAGCTCTCACTTTAATGGTCCAAGTCTGCGGCTCGCTGCCTCCAAGTTAATACAATATATTACAGACACAACTATGGGAGTTATTTGTTATGTTTCTTACAATTACCTCAGTGATGCTAAAAGTTGGCGCGACCTCAAAGCTTGTGGTGCAGAGGGTGTTGTGTGTTAATTTATTTTTGTCTAGACTAGAATACACCCCCAATGCTATTCCCAACAGAGGTCCTCTTTCTCTTTGGTTTCTCCATAGATGAAAGGCCAAGCAAACAATTTACATCAATTATATTTTTAGAGTTCTGACAGCCTGAAGTATAAAGCAACAATGTATTCCATATGACCCGGACCGATGAAATATTTATAAGCAAAACTTATGTCAACGGCAATATGGACGCTCGAGTAATTATATATGTTTTTTCCAGTGGGAACCCTTCGCCTCAGGAAACATCCAAATGTAATTAGAAACCACAATCCACCGTAACAGAACATTCCTAACTAAACCCAGGATGGGGGATCCCAAATTTCCATGTCCAGTTCTCCATTGGTGAATTGTCTGCTCTGGCACAGAGAAACCTTCATATATTAATGGCTGTTGTAGCTTTCATTACGGATTCATTACGGAGCGATGTACAACAAATACCACATTATTAGTATGAGAAGAACTATACAATATCAAAGAACTCCTGTTATATCTGAGGCATTTGCAGGTACTGTAGAGCCCCATAGATTTCTAGGAGTACTTTAAAATCTTTGTTCCTTGAAAACCACATAAGTGAGAGCAACAGTCCCTGTACATTGACATCTTAGGGAATTGTCCGGTGGGGAATTTTTTTTTTTAGAAGAAAGTAAAATGGGGGAGGGGGCACAAAATGGGTTAAAATAATACCATACTACACTCATTTGAAACAGCTCAGGTCTCAAACTCTGAGCAAGGCAAAAGAAACAGGTCAGTGGATGGAATTAGTTGGTCTCTTGTAGAGGTTTTCTCGGCTTCTGTACAAACGTGAATTTGTCTGTAAGTGCCTATAACCTCTTTAATGTAGAAGATTAAAATACAGAATACCAAATGTCTTATAAATGCTGTAGCTACTGGACATAATGTATGAGCCTATTAACAAGCATCATGGCCTGACATTCTTGTAAGCCTCTCCTGACAAGGTCAAGACCATTTGGGAATTGTCACATCCTGTTTACTCTGGATAAAAAGAGTTGAGGAAAAACCAGAATATACAAGAAATAGTACCACATGTAAAGATGTAGCGGGTCTAGAAAGGAAATCACTTTGTTCTCATTTAGAGTTTGTGACGTTATTCTTGTTACTAGTTCAGCCGTGTAAATGCACAAATCCCTCAAACAAACAGTCTGTGTGCCGGGGATGTCAGGTCATGTTTTGGTGGCGGATGCAAGGAATGTAAACTCTTGGCAAGTTTCTTCGTCGTGATGATGGTTTAGTTAATGACCAGCAACGGGTACTGAAGTGTCTGAGGCTATTTTATGTTTGACGGCACGGTCGTAACCTGAGGGAGCACCAGGGACTAAGTTCTTTAGGGACCCATAAAGTGTCTTTTTTCCAATATGAGGAGACTGGTACTATAAATGATACATTATATTTGCATGACCTGGTGCAGATTTTGTTGGCTTCATCTTACGCTTTTATGGAAGGAGCCATACTCCTATATTTTTCTGCAGAATATTGAAACATTCTTGAATTTAGCAATAACACAACTATTCTTTGCTTTATGCAACCAAACTATGAAGTAGACTTGCCCAAATCATGGCTGGTATAGCTGGCCAGTTAAAATGAGATTGGCTCCAGAGAGTAACATGTCAAACACACGCTTAATAATGAAAAAGAGGAAAAATATCAAGTAGGTGTCTAGGAATGATGGATGGGCATACACAATGCAATAGTATAAGTGAAATCCATTCCCCTTCCCAGTGAGCCGTACAAGCTGACTGTCTATACCGAGACTTGGTAGACGCCTAAAACATAAGTCTTCATATTTTGGTCCATAACCTAAAAATAGTATTCACGTATGTGTATATATAACCACCACTTAATAATGTTGTCATTCTTTATCCCCTATAATAGCCCTATGTGGTGCTCATAGACATCTACAGGAAGGAGATAATTAAGGTTAAAGGTCATTCACCAAAGGAGAGAGAGCTTCTTCTCGTGTCTGCAGAGGTTTATTATACACAATACATCTATTCACTCATTCTTAAAAGTTTACATTTTTAACAGCAGTAATATATTCAAGATGTCCAGGGCCCTATCTGCCTTTATGGCTTGGAGTCCTTTAACTCCAGGCTGTCTGCCATATGTATTGCTTGCAGTTAATTTTTACATCTTTCCTAATAAATTACCATTATTGCCCCTTTCCCCCTCCTATATTGCCCCATATTTCATTGTCGAGCTACTAATGCGTGTACTAAAATTTACCATAAAAATCCCTCATCTCAACATGATGCAACCTGAGTGCTGCTCTCCTTCCAGCTCTTGTAGCTTTTATACAGCGGTATAGTCGTCTAAGTGTTTAACAGAAAGTTGGCTCTTTCATCTTGTCCTTACCGGACACCCCATCTGTTCACTAATATGCACAGGAAATTCAGAGCACAATTCTGGCTCCAGGCCCCAGAGCTGCCGCTTGGCAGATTGAGTTATATAATCTGCCCTTCCTCGCTCACTCTGTCCATGGGTGATGTCCCAAAACACAGCTCAATAGAACAGCATGGAGCTTGTGTCTGGAACAAATTTTCAGGGGCTGCATCCTGAGAGTGAAACAGAACTAATGGATTCAGATCACTTTTGTATTTTTTTTGTGTTGAGAACTTTTCATTCAATTGTCAGCTCTGGTGCACTTTGGGATTTTATCATCCTGTGCAAGTTTTTACTGATCTTTCTACAAATCGGAACAGTCTGGTTAGATATACAGGGTTTGCAATGTCTGCCCTGCCCAGCAAAACACTTGTCTAAGAGGCGTCTCCTCTCTTATGCTTTGGAAAGATTGTGTATCCACCAGAGTTTTATTATCTCATGTGTCGTGGTGGCTCCAACTAGTGGTGGACATGGGCTGTATAGGGACCCTCTGCATGAAAGTCACATTGGCCCCTTGTCATGGGTGGTTTGTATAGTGGGCCATTCAGAGATGTGGCCTTATCTCTGGAAAATAGTAATTTATCAATAATTATAGGAGCCCCAGGAAGCCTTCTTAATTTTATTTAGGGTGGTGGGCTGCATTGCCTACAAGTCTTCTGTGCAATTGCTCACCCCTGTAATTATTATCCTCAACTCTCCTTAGTTTTGAAAGGTCCCCCATCCACAGTGAGTGAGTATTAGCCAAACCGGCCAAATTTAGTGGGTCTTGCCAACTGGGCCCCATCTAATGTGTATGGAGGACTTCCAATCCCCCCCCCCCTTCCCCAAATGTCAGTGAAAAGATTGAACTTTTTGGATTTTAACATGCCCTATCCTTTGTTCTCATTGGGTATCAGCTGTCACTAGCGGTGTCCGGCAGCGATTTACTCCCCTCTTTACAGTGAGGACACATGGGCACTTGGTCAAATTGAGGAAAGAAGAATAAGACATTGTAGGTTGCAGCTTATTCTCATTGATAACAAATGATCAGGCATTCTGAAATTCAGCATGCTCAACCCTATTTCCCCCAACATCTAGGGAACGAGTGTGGGTTAAACATCTAATAAGTATTTACTTGTCGGCCAATCCTGTCGAAATTTGCAAATTTGGACAAAACAACCATAGTCTAATGTGCGTGGTGACCTTCAGGCCTCTGAAACCACATTGAGAGATTACAACACGACTTGACACATTGCCCTCACACTGTAAAGGATTCCTACAGAAAAGAACAAGGAAACTATTAGGGCTAATCTACACTTAAATTATGTGTGGCTTAATTTGGTCTGGATAAAAAAAAAAGCTTCCTAATTAGGAAGTGGTTTTTGGACCTTGACACGTTTTTTGGAGCATTTTCTTGAGCATTTTTGGTAAAAACCACTTCAGAAAACACCAGGCGGTTTTCCCCTCCCCTAAAGTGAATGGGCCATAAAAAAAGCGACGCGTTTTCTGCTTCCTATTCACCTCTATTGCTTTCCTCAGGCGGAGTCCGCCTGAAGAAAGGTCATGTCGCTTCTGTTTTCCGCTAGCAGCAAAAACCTGCTAGCGGGAAAATGAACGCTAGCAGTCTCCATAGACCACCATTGTATGGAGGTGGATTTTGAAGCAAAATCCGCGGTCAAAATCCGCCTTATTGCCCTCATGTGAACTAGCCCTTAGGTTCCTCATCCCCTGCAGGTATGACTACAGCTTGATACGGTGAATCAGAGGATGACTAAGAGGTGATAAAACATTGCCTTTGTCTTCGTTGTAGCAGTTAGAGCTTGGACCGAAGGTTCTGCTCTCAGCCACATGTTTACAATATTCCCTCTTGGCCACATCTACGGCTACTTCATTTCTGTGTGTTTTGGCTGTGTATTTTGGTGTTACAATAACACGTGTGTGTGGTCCCCACAGCAGGTCATTGTTTTGGGTGCGGAATTAAATAGTTTTCAGTTTCTATAGACGTGAGACAACAAATAAATGCTGCCACATAGAAAGTGGAAACTTCTACAGAGGTTTGTGTCGCCAGGTTACATTATTATTCCTGGAATTCATGAGCATTAATAGCTCAACTATTGTCTGTTTGGAAATATTTTCTATCTATTTAGTGGTCATGTTGTGTCAGTGACCATTTCTAGTCCAGAATTTTAATTTGCTGTCAGTTTTTATTGTATGTTGGGTGCAAATATGAAGAGTCATTCATTTTATTCACTGCTAAATCTGGTTTTCATTGTATTGAATGGGGATTGGGGTCTGTTCACATTCCTTTTGCAGTGTATGTCGGAGGCATAGGTCAGGAGGGTTTCCTGAAGGATGCCTCTAATTGTTGCCACTTCATAAGCCATACAGTGTCCCCCATTCCCAAATGGTTTGTGTGATAGAAGTTATTTTAGGGGATTCTCTTATATGGAATAGTGGAACAGACTGCACTATTCTATACAACTGATAAAAGGTATACTGTTGAATAGCAGCCCACTTATATGTAAGTTTTTATTGCTGTGTGTCGGCTGCATTTTTTTTAATTTATTTTATTTTTTAACTATGATAACTTGGGGTGCTTTGAGATTTGCCACTATTGTAGGGAAAAGGGGCATCATCCAGTGAACAGTTTTCCACCAAAAGCACCAAAAAGTCCCGGTGTGCAGGGACCTCCTAAAATGTCTGTTTTTCCCTATAAATCTCACCATAAGTAAATTCCAGCTATCATTTGAAAACTAAAATTTATCTCCTATGATCTAAAAATAATTTTGATACCCTGAATGGACAATTTTGTTCTTAAGACTATTTTGAGTGTCACTTTAAGCAGAACTTTTTGGAGAGGAGCCGTTTTCTTGTCGTTCTTACTGTGTGTGTATAAAGTTGACTTTGCGGCGTGTTGATTGGCAGTCCTGCTTGGCTGCGCTTTTATCTAGAAGCTGCAGGAAATTTTAACATGGGCCCTGGTGACAAACAGTGCGACTCCCCATAGTAGGTCAAAGCATTCAATCCTCTGCAGCCTGGTGGGTCAATTTTCCCTTCCTGCCAAATTCTCCTTCCCCAGGGGGTTCCTTGCAGCCCATGATAATTATGATAACTTCTTATTCCACGGATTAAGAAAACAAAGAATTGTAACAGTGATCTGAAGTCCGGAAACTTGGCCTGTTCAGGAGAGACTAGGAGTTTCTGGTAATCTTCTTAGTCTCTGGAGTTCAGGAGATGCACTTCAGCTGAGGTCAGTCCACGTGGACTAAATGATATCTCCATGCCAAAGGCATTCAGATTTTTCTACTGGATACTTGTCTATAACTGGAATGTATAAGCTGCATACTGGAAACCACACATTTGTAGCATAGCACACACATCTCAGCAATTTCTACAAGACTCACTGTCGGTATCACCATATACGTCAACTGTATAAAGACCCTTCAGGGGATATCTTGTGGATGGGGAAAGGATTAAGTCTGCTGTGGAAAGTATGTCCTCATTGTCTGACTTCATCTGGAGGTAGTTCCAGCGCCTATATAAAATGCATCGAGATCCTGTGAAGGGTTTGGCGCTTGAACTCTGAGGTCTATTTATATAGCGTTGTCGACCAACGTCTAATAAATGTCTCTAATTCTACATGATGCATAGGACTGAGCTAATGTGTCAAGACTGGCATGAAATATTCATCTGCAGTGGTCATAGATTAGCTCACCACATTAGGATATAATGATTTAGACAATGGATAAAAGGGTTGTCTAAGTACGGAAATGAATAGCCTACCCTTAGGATAGGTCATCAGTATCAGAGTGGTGGGGGGTCTGGCACTTATTAGCGCCATCATTTAACTGATATGTGCATGGTGTGCAGAGCCGGAAGCTGATGGCTCCTTCCTCTCTGTAGTGGCTGCACTGCGGCATTGCAACTCAGCTTCCATTTAAACGCAAAGAAAAAACCTGGAGGTCCTGCTTCCTTACTCTACTATTCTGCAGCAGAATGGAGGGCATTATACAGCAGTATTGATGCAAATACAGTACTTCAACTACTACACCTGCAGTCTTCAGACCAGCTTGAATTTAACATATCGCTTTCTGTTCATCTTATTATGTAACAACAGAGGAATAAAAAATTTAAATAATTGGCTTTACAAAAAAATAACTTTTTTTTTTTTTTTTTTACTTAAAGGGGCTTTCCAGGCTACATAACTGATCTCCTTAGGTCATCAATTCAAGATGGGCAGGGGACCAACACTGACCACCTGGCTAGTCAGCTGTTTGCAGAGTTTGTAGTCAGATGAGCAATGTGGGATCTTCAGTGCTTACCAAGCACTGCCCATCTGTATAACAGCTGTACTTGGCATCACAACTCAACCGGTTGGGGGGGGGGGTTATCATTGAGGGGCTCTTTTACAGGATTGAACTCTAATTGTAAGAACACATAGGTACAGAAATTAAGAAGAAACTTCATATAAAGCTTCCGATCCAACACTAGTGATCCCGTACATTTGTCTAGAATAAATGGCAGTCCCTTGAAATCTTTTCCTCAATGCCTCTAAGGAATTTGTTCCTTTTAAGATCATGATAGAAGTGGGGCGCACTTACGTGTTTGGCACACGTACATTTCTATGTGATTGTTCCCCACATACAAGACTACAATATTCCATATTAAAACCTACTCTTCGTTTAATCCCTTTTCCGAGCACCATTATTTTTGCCAGTGTGCACTTGGACCTAGTTCAGATGTTGGCAGTTCTCAGACACTTTAATTACGTGTCCTAATTAATTTCAATTTCCAGTGTGGCCGTCGTAACCAATGTCTGTCTACTCAGTAAGCTCCGACAGATGCTTTCCTAAATGTTTCCTTTTAATGATAATGGAAAATTATCCACAAAAATATGGTGTGGAATCTTGCACAAAGACGAGAATCAACATTTCCATCTGTCTAACATATTTACAAACTTTTGCTCCATTTACAAGCTGCTGGATTTTTAGCTGCTGTGTAAAATATTCTTATGTAACTCTTAAAGGGAGCCTGACGCTTTCTATATACAGTCTTTTCTATCAGCAATATGTTATAAAGTCGGAGAGCTAAACACAGTGCATAGTCATAGTGAGAAGGCAGTCCTTTACTTAGGACTGCCTGCTGGACCCCTCACCATAAACACAGTGCACAGGCATACTGGGAAGGTTGTCCTTTACTTAGGACTGCCCTTTACTTAGGACTGCCCGCTGGACCCCTAACCATAAACACAGTGGATAGGCATACTGGGAAGGCTGTCCTTTACTTAGGACTGCCCGCTGGACTCCTCACCATAAACACAGCAGGGCTGAAAAAAAAAAAATAATGGTTGTATTGAATCTTTTCTTGGAAATCCATAGATCAACTGTTGAGCTCTTCCTCCTCTGTAACATGCAAAATTAATGTGACAGGGCACTTTAAAGGCAATACCCAACTTTTATGATGAGGTGCTTTGGAAATTACACCCATTAATGGTACCCCAAAATGCCAATAAAAATAACTTGCCACCTATATCTATGCCAAGCCAATAGGAATAATATGCTCAACTTATCTGCAGCCCAGCTATGCTCCTAAGAAATGGGGAGAATATAAGAGGCTACATATAGTAATGTCTTAGATAACATAATTTGTGATACTTAATAGTTGGGGATATACTTGAACAACAGGTACCAAAGCATCTTCTAGTGAGAGATGAAAACATGCAAGATAAGAGGACCAAAGCTTGCTTCCTTATCCTGACTGTACTTCAAGGTTACAAGAGGGATACCGTTTGGTCTTCTTATCTTGCAGCTCATCTAGTGTGTTCAGGTCATAAAGTGACAGGTATAGTACCCATCCTCAGTTTCCCTGGGCTCTCTGCTTTATACACAGATCCCTGAAAATACACAAGGGTGTATATGGTCCTATAGAAATTGGATCAGTTTTCTAGACTTGAAAAACACGTCTAGCACACTGACAGTGCAAGGTCTTGTGCATTGAACATTATATCATAAATGGTGCATAAATGTAATAGATCATGTTATGTAAAAGTGCACAAAACTTGGTCAAAACTTCTTATGAATGAGGGATGCTTTTAGTCCTTATTTGCAGCTGAAATCCTAAGAAAGCAGAATATATGTGGTCATATGAGAATGTTACTGCAATAAAACGTCATACACGTAACTCACCTGAAGGTTTGTCTGTAGACGTTGGTATGCTGGTGACAAGTGGCATTGTTGGCAGAGGAGGTGGCAGAACCTTCAGGTTTTGGTCTCCCTGTATCTCATTGGTAGATATTTGGTTAATGCGGTTATAGTTGGGCGGCTGTTGCACCCGGTTTGGTTGCTGAGGGGGTTGTGGTATTGGCCTCGACTGTGGGACCTTTTGGCATTGCTCTTCAAGTTGTGTGATGACAATGGACTGGTTACTTGCTAAAGAGGCTAAATGCTGGTACTTGTGTTCTAGGTCCTTGTATTTATTTGTGAGCTGTAACATTTCTGCAGTTTGGTTCAGGACCTTGTTTTCTAGCTGTGACAGTTCCAGCGCATTGTCCCTTTTCCTAATAATCTCATGCAGTAGCTGCATGTACAGCTGAGTCACTCTGGAGTTCATGTTTCGACTCTCTTTTCGCAAGAGTTTGACCTCATTCACAATGCCCCCGTCCACCTCCACCAGCTGTTGCAAGGTTTCGATCTGTCTCTTCTGCTTGAGAAGTTCAGTGTTCAAAAGTTCTATTTCATGTTTGTGCATCCGGCTCTCATACACAGTCTCCTGCTCTTTGGAGTTTACACAAATGGCCCCGGTGACTTTTTGCTGGGGTACGATAAATGTATAGCTACATTTGTCCGACGATTCTGCCGATCGCCGCTCTCTGTTCATGTAGATAAATTCTTGCTCAGAGCCCTCACTGTTCTGAAATTCTTGTGTGTTCCCGCCATAAGTGCCCCCCACGACCACAAGGAGTAGGCAAGTAATGGTAGTCAAAGAGGTCATTGTCCTTGGTTTATAAGCGATGATCACAAATGCCAGGAATTATCTTCTTATTTCTGAAAATTAAAATGAATATATTAAAATAAATGCAAAACTAGAACAGCAACAAAGCACATTACATCCAACATCCAACCCAAAATCAAGGGGGCACATGTTTGCCTTAGAGAAAGTCCTGGTTGGTCTCAGGAACTTAATTTAAGGCAGTGCAACCTCAAAAGCCTTAGGGGGCCTATAAGGTGTCTCTTCCCAATAAGAGGAAGCCTGTACTATAAAAGATACATTATAGTTGGGGGTGCATGGTGCACATTTTGAATTTGGGTACCAGGAGCTTCGTGTTATGTCAATTTGAGAAATTGCCCAGTTTCATGAAGAAGAAGAAGACAAACACCAGGCCCTTATACCCATGGAGGCAAAACACAGTACATTAATGGGGGGCCCTGTTTGGTCTTGGGGAAGAAAGGGGGTGCATCTCCGAAGTCTATCCCAAGAGTCCTTGCTCCTGACACAGACACTCGGTCCATTGAAGGAAACACCTGTTGCTAGGTTCATAACTGTGTTTGTGTTTCCGTTCATCCAATCTGCTTGGGGAGCCCATGAACAGAAACCTGATTCGCCTTAAATAGTGATTACCCGTGGACTCCATAGACTATAATGGGATCTGCCTAATAAATGCGGAGAGAAAAGTCCTGCTTGCAGGACTTTTATTCTCCATTTTTTAAGTGGATTCGTGGACGGAAACCCCGAGTGGAGAGTGGGTGCTTGACTTGAATATAAGCCGAGGGGGGCTTTTTCAGCGCACAAACTGTGCTGAAAAATTCGGCTTATACTTGAGTATATACGGTACATAAAACTGGCTTTCAGTCACAAGTTTTTGCAACAAAATTGGCCATGGGTGATTTTATCGTTCTAGATGGCAGGTAAATGGTGTTGCAGATTTTCATTTCTTCCTACGCTCTCTGAGATGCATAGGGTGAGATCTGCACCGAGCCCCTGACTGCATGTGTTTCCCATTCTTGACACTTAGTAATATTTACTAATATTATGCTATTAATTCATTCAATTTGTTGTAACACATTGTCATCCTGTCACCCTCGCCTCTGTTCTCATATTTTCATTAATATGAAGTTGTGTCGTGTGGGTGAGACAATACTCAATTTAGGGAGTTAAACCACAGATCGCCATCATGTACGCCACAGCAGAGATTTGTCACATTGCTAGGGCTGTTTTGACACTGGGACCTTAGTTTTAAAAGTTTTTCCAGGTTTATGAGGATAGGTCATCCATATCAGATTGGTTGGGGTCTGACGTCTAGCACTGATACCAGTACATGCAGCATTTTCATTACTTACCAGTTACAGTGCTGTACACTGTATAGTGGCTGTGCTTGGTATTGCAGCTCAGTCCCTTTCACTTGAGTGGAACTGAGCTGTAAACGGACCATGTGAATTATGGAAGTGACGTCACTGGCTTGTGAATCAAAAGTTCCATTGCAGCTTAGCACAGATGGTTTTCAACCCCCACCGATTTGTTAAGTGTAATTTATCCTGAAGAACTTTTAATAATGTAGAAAAGTAGATGAAATTTGGGGCTTCAGAGAACTAGATATCCGCTGAATAGGTATTTTATGTAGAAAGTTGTTGTTAAAGGGATGGTTCCACTTATTTTCTGAAAATAGCAGGGTCTTAACACTTTTGCTGCCTACTAAAATACGCCACCCATTGTTTATGGGATGTTCGTCATTCCAAAGTTATGGCAGTTCAAAGATCAATGTCTAGTCTGAATTTAAGCTCACAGCTAGCCGTTGTCAGTTTCCTGTTTGTGGGAAATGGTTCAACTAGTGGTGAGATGTGGTACTGCAGTTGAAAGTATTTTCAATTTGCAATAAAATTTCATGTCGTGTTGTCCGAAAATGGCATAGACAATACACAGGACCAATAACATAAGTAAAATATGAGTTAGAAGAAGTGAGGTTGAGCATATGGCTTTTACTTCGCTGAGATCTGTACAGTGTGAGAAATTTTCACTGAATTCACCAATAAAACATCCCACTGCGTGCGTTTATTGGTGTCAGTGTGGTGCTACTTTACGGAGCTCTGTGTAAAATAACATGGCTACAAAGCAGCCATTCATCCCATTAGCAGAAAAGGAGCGTCTATTATTTTTGGAAAACTTTGGCCTCTATGAAATCTTTACAATCGCGCCCCGGGTTGGAGGGTTGCTAACCTCGTCATAGTAAATCACTTTCCTACAATTGATTGAGGTAAGCGGTCCCATAGCCTAGCGCTTTTCACCCTCCAATGTACACGGAAGAGATTGCCGCAGGCACAAATGGTGAATACATCTGAAGTCTGGGGAGTTTCTTGGACGCGCTGGTGCCGTCTGGGTCGGCTTTGGGTTACGAGCCCTCAGGCATTGAAATGATTTCCATTTACCAGCATTGACTGGCCACTTACTGTAAATCCCACAAACAGCAAGACCCGGAAAAGTTAGTTGTGGGCTTGTGGTTGTCTAGGAAGTCTCTCTTCACTGGAGTTTCTGTGTAACTTCATTAAGAAACATTGCATTCAGGTTTTTGCAACCGAGTGAGTGCCCAAAATGAAAGAAACCTCATTATACCCCATCTACTTAATTTTCTCTACACTTTAGAAGGGGCTATATTGTTATATAGCCTGTCAAGGAAAAGTGTGACCAGTTCATAGAGGACTGACTTGAACAAGGGAACCCTTTGAGAATGATCATTCTTAATAGTTCATATGGGTAGGCGTTGTCTCTATGGGATGACACTTCTACTGTGACAGGAAAATAGTTCTTTGTGATCGTACTTATGCGGAGATCCCACTAGTACTGGAAGTTTTACAGGTAGTTCTCCCTGGGAGAAAAGTACACAAATAATCTCTGCCAGAAGGTGGATTGCACCGTATATACCATGTATATATCTGATGTATATACCATCAGAACCTCTGCTCTGCCCCCACAGAACCTGGATGGACAGAGTAGAATATTAAAGGATTTATACAGTTTTGTTTTTTTTTATTTAAAGGGAAAAAAGGTCAAAATGGCGCTAAACCACCACCACCACCACCACCCACCTCTACCACTGCAGAACATTGACAGGTCATCACTATGGGCAGTGATTGGCTGAACGATTACTTTGTGGTCCCCTCCACATACACCTAGGAGGTGACTAAACTGCAGGGGATAGGAGGAGCATTACTTGTCTTGTTTTTTTTTTTATGTCATTCTGACTTTTTATTTTTCACAAAAAGTGACCAGATCAGCTGTTTGATCTAAAGCACAACCCCGTATTGTTGGGAGTTGTAACTTGGTAAAGTGCTGAGCACTCTGTTGGCTGTATAGGAGCTGTACATACATGGGGGATTAGTGGCGTTAACCTATGGAGGTGCCAAGTCTCCATCCATTAATGAGGTGATAGAAAATGTTCCTGCAGAGCTGGTGATGTTTTAGGGCAAGATATGCCAAAGGTGGAGTGATGCTGTCACTCTTGGGCTGGCGGCCCCAGGCGGCTGACACTTACATGTTTTTGATGTTGTGCTGAAGGGAGATTTACAGCAATTAGGCGGATGCAGCGCCGGTCATGGCTTAAGTGAGTTTAGCTCTATAGCGTCCCACAAAAAGCAAACTGCCAATGAGCGTATATAGGGGTCCCTGCTGGGATTTCTGACCCTAAAGCAACAGAGAGCTTTTAATTTCCTCTGACTGGCAGCGTCCCAGTGACACGGCT
The DNA here is from genome assembly GCF_031893055.1 of Leptodactylus fuscus. NCBI lineage: Eukaryota > Metazoa > Chordata > Amphibia > Anura > Leptodactylidae > Leptodactylus > Leptodactylus fuscus. Next base: position 42,861,801 of record NC_134275.1, on the reverse strand, counting down.
CGTGGTATTAATGACATTAAGATCTATAACACTTTTAATGCTCTCCCGGCTGGTGACCTAACACATTCTTGCTGGCTGTGACTTATAGGTTGCTGTGGCCAATTTTTTTTTTATATGAAGAGAACTTAGACTACATATAGGAAGCCGAGCCAAAAATGATCACATATTTCCATTGTTTTAAACTTGTATCCATTATACTGTACTATATAGGTGTGTGTACTGCTTACATAGTATCGGCATGTTCTGCGGTGCTGCACAGAATCCATCATTGTCTTAGTTTTCTGTCCAATATTCTAAGATCTGTTTTTCTAATACAGAGATCCAAATGGCCTAAATAGCCGTGGAACTAAAAAAGAAGAGTTTGACACCGCTAGAGCTAGTCCAGGAGCTTACTGTTATTGTTAGAAGTATCCATACATTCTAGGAGTCTTAAGACATACCCATCTTATCTGCACCCTAAACCATAGTGGGATACACTACCTCCAGCTCCCACTAGATACAACTGTGCTCACTAACAGGGTTGCCTAGGAAGCCTGCAATACTCTGCTTGGGAAAATGACAGCATGCCTGATCCAAATGGATCTGTAGCAAGTAGTCCATTGAAGTTATAGAAGTGAATGGAGCCGTGGCCCCACGTGCACCAACGCTTCATTCTCAGGAGGCACTTGTGGACTCCCTATTATCTTGATCACAGGGGGTCCCTCCAGTTCTACTCTGTTCAGTCAGTTACTCCTAGCCTGAGTAGGGAATATTGAAAATGTGGGAAATCCCTTTTAAAGGAACATGCATTGCTATGATATTGATTGCCGTGGCCTCTTCACTACTTACCAAGACCGGCAGCATACATTGTATAATGGCTGTGTGTGGTATTGCAGCTCATTTGAATGGGACTGACTTGCTGGATGTGATATCACTGGCCTCAGAAGAGGAATTGGAGATCAATACCTTACCCCTTTATGGCTCTTCGATGGATTTATAACAGAGCTCCAGCCTCTATAAAGATATATTAAGAAATCTGGACCCTTTGACATAAAATCTTGTTTACGGGTGGACATTTACTTAGCCCCTGTGCCAGATAACCTTGCAGTTTCGTTCACCTACTGTTCATCACATTCATACATGGGGATAGTTTGCTTTTTTAGTGTAGAAGGAATCCAGAGCGCCTGGAGGGAGAAAACATGGAGAAAGTATAGATTCCTTGTGTCACTTGTAGTTATCTATATCTTCTCTGATCTGTCCATCTACTTCATTCTGTGGCAGAGTAATGTCATAGCAATGTCATAAACGTGGGGCGTGAAGTTCCTCTACAGTCGGCAGCTTCTTTGTAAACCAAATTCCCTTCCATTTTTCCATTGTTTTGACATTTTTTTTCATTTAGTTTGTACTGTGTAGTGTTGCTACCTGGAAACCATCAAGAAGTAGAATAATTTACCATTGACAGAACTTATGGTTTTTATTCCACTGACATAACTTTCAGATACCCTGGATAATGTGTAAATACTTCATATGTGCACTAGGTATTCTTGTGGTTACAGTATGTGAAAGGCAGCAGGGATTTTAAAGGGGCTGTCCAGGTAGGACGTTGATATGATACAAGCTGAGTTTAGGAAAGCTGCCTTGGATACAGTCCTACCTAGCGAGCAGCATGGTGGATCAGGCACGAGAAGATTTGGACAACCTTTTTGAGGTCTTGTAAGACTTAGATCTGGAGCTTATTCAAAACACCAAACTCTTTTCTTTACATTTAGATTACCAACTGTAAGGGACAGCTTTAAAGGGAGTGTGACACAGAATCCGACTACATATCACTGTATTTGTAGTCTGTCACCATGGAGATACACAGGTCTACCTAGAATATACATACATTTAAACTCTACCATATACAACAATGCTCCCTGCGCATGTGTAAAGTAAAACCATAGGCTCCAAAGGACAATTTGTAAGTATCTTTGACAGATAAATCTCAATAAATTTCTATACACATGACTGGACAAGAAAGCCAGCAATGTGAACAGAGTCCAACTAAACTTCTCCTCCTCACATGTCATTGTCAGTGCAGGGCTCTGGATCTGTGGCTTTGTTTGACAAGCTGTGTACATGTCGTGTCTTCACTTCCAAGACTCTCTATGTAAGAGACTGAAGGGCTCTTTCCAAAGAAAACTTCTGTAAAGCTGTGTTGTCTTTTTCCGCTTGCAGTTAATATTTTCTTCTTGTTTAGATTGGGTTTTCTGGCATCACTCATGCAAACAACATTACGTTGAAGCTCTCAAGAACAATACATGTGATACTCTGTAGTATTTCCAAAGAGATTTGTTCCTGTTCTTAGGAAAGGTCAAACAATACACGGCACTATACGGATGTGTCTATATAGTTTACCTACAAAGGATGCTCCCGAACTGTCCAGAAAGGTGACTGACATTAAGAGCAAATACTCTATAGTTCACCAGCCGCTGCAAAACTACATCTCCCAGCATGCCCTGATGGTGCAGACTGTAGGGTGATGCCGGGAGTCTTAGCTGGAGAAGTACAGGTTAAGACAGAAGTCAGTTTCCATATAATGTATAGAAGTCTTTGACTTCTTTATGAAAAGAATGACTGAAGAAAGTTCAAAGTTATGACCACTGCTTCCACATGGTGCTGTGCTATTCCATACAGAGGTATCCTACAAATAAACATATACAACGGATATATATGTTTTAGCATGGGAGTATATGTGTGACATATACTGCTGGATGCCTATACAATGGCTTGCATCAGAGGCATCTGTTGGAGATATACTTGAGTATGATGGTGCTGACCCCACTGTCCAGAAGAGTGGCAGGTCCCTATGAGTGAAACAGTAGGTTGTGTTTGTGAGCTGACACTCCATTCATATCTATGGTACCGCTGATAAGAAGACTAGCCCCATCTCAGACAGTCACATATGTAGAATGCCGAACCTTTCACCCCTGTTTTACTGGGCATGTGAGACCTGGTTTGTTGTGATCAGTTGCATCACTGTGGTTGGAGCCCCCCGGTACTATACTGCCGTTCCAATTTATACTGGGCACACTGAACTCTTTTTCATAAATGGGGTCTCTACGGAAAGGCACCAACCAGTTCTATCATGTGAGTAATAGATAACTTATATTTATTGGTGGAACACCCCTTTAAGAAAATGTTGTATGTATACTGTGTCGGGGCTTGTTATGCCTGCACATGGCGGTATTCTTACCCACAAGCATTGCTTCTAGTAGAGAATATGGCATAGCCAGAGTGATAGGGTGCCACACCAAGCAGTGAAGACTCCATTATAACAAGGACTGTGTGCTGCTATGCGATCTACATGCATGTGGCTCTTCCATGAAGAGAGGGAGGATTTCCATGTCTACCTAAATTAGTTATATTACAATGGCTACAAAATGGCCCATTTGATCTTGAGGTTGCATTGAAGAATTTCTCAGGAGATGGCTTTATTGTATAGTTGGCCACTTGGTTGTAGTGGAGTTACAACCTAGAAATGGCCTCTGTAGTAAACATGTCTACCTGACGTCATCTCCAGTGTATTCTCCGTGACTCATACGTTTGTGGTAAATCTGTGAGTCACACACATGTATCATGTAGTAGAGCCGGCTGTGTGATATATAGCGCAGACTCCTATCCCTTGGAGCAATATTTCTCATGCGGTTATAGTCTGGAATGAATTATAGTTCTATAAATGGCTGAGTGCAGAGGTCTATAATGGTCTTTGTTCTCAGCCATTGTCTGTAGATTTTCAAAGGTGTGTAGTCAATGAGGGATGAAGACATACTGCCTATGGATTTCATAGGACACTGAGTACTTGGTGCTGTTGCTTTGCTGTGCACAAAGACCTGTGATTATTTTCTGCATGGGGTGGGAGTGCTGGGGGTATATAACATAGATAGTGACTACACCGGTCTCCACTAGAGCATGGAGGTCCAGCCTTGTCCCTGCTGATGCTGTACCTAATGCTAGGAGCTGCCTATAAGGTTCAGCACTTTCATGAGAGGAGCCATGTTGGGCTCTGTTCAACTCTACATCAAATGTCCTGTGTATTACAGATCTATTCTTTCCATCTTAATGATGAACACCTTTTTGGAACCTGACGGACCATAATATTCCTCCGGGGGGTCAGTCACGGGCTGCTGGTGTCCGTCTTCCAACAGATCATATACTGTGTTTTTTATATGTTTTACATCGGAAACCACAACACAGATATGAACAGGGCCTTAGAGGTCAGAGAGTGAATGTGGGACATCAATGATAACTCTAAGGCTAAGTCCAGACATGGCTCTCAATTCCCACCATGGATTTTGCTGCACATCTACACAACTATGTAGCACAATTTACATTTGTTCCATGCGGACTCTGACATTAGATTTCACTTGATGCAGTGCGAGAGAACATCTGCTCTGGTTTCTACAATGCTTCTTTCCACTGTATGTGGATGCGTTGCCCTTCCATTTGTACTGTAGTATAGATTACTGTAGATTTACAGTGCAGACTGTACCATAAATGTATCTCAATTCTGCTTTGTGTGTACTTACCCTGATAGATCACAAAGGATAGAGAGCTACTGATCCTGCTTTGTCTTGGTGAAAACCAATGACAGTACCTCTTCTATAGTATATGTGAATCAGTCATACGTTAGCCAAGCAGGCGGCCCAGACTATTTTCGGACCTTCCATAGACATGAGTGAAGATGGCTACAAACTTTTCATTGCCTGTGAAACAGGGATCAGGGGAATCCCTTTCTTAGGATAGCTACGAATCCTATAAGCTGGATCTGTATCCTACTTATCCTATAAATATGCCATAAATATAGTATCAAATAAAGTATCAATTAAAGAAAAACATGACTGTTTTTTTTTTTCTCTCCAGGAACCGCACCGTGCCTGTCCATGGTTTATATCTAGTATCACATCTCCCTTCCAGTTGTGGCGGGTTGTGTTGAATTGCAGTACCACATGTGGACAGGTGTGGCGCCGTTCTTGGATGAAATCCTTATAACAAAATCAAAACTACTACTTTCACCCTTTGGAATTGCAATAGGCAGGGACAATTCATTTTCCATAGAGTCTCAATTCTTTATTAATTGAGACTTCTCAGCCAAGGTCTAGACAGATGGTGATAGTGCCCCCAGTGGCAAGAAATATATAATGCAGTGTACTGGTACATTAATAATACAAGAATAACTGCTATTTTTTTCTGATGTATTTTTTTTTAATAAAAAGTGAGTCTATATGATATTCTCCTAATATTAGTATTTCATTTTTTTATTTTATTTTGTGTTCTTTGTGCGAAATACTTCATTTCACCCTATGTTATAATGCAAATATACATCGATAATTTGATGTCTGTGCTGGCTTGTTGCCCTGTATATTTATAGTAGATAGTAGACTCTAGAAAGACATGCTATAGTCACTCATGTGACCAGCGGTTATACATATAACTCTGTACAATGCTGACTCTTTGCTGCTGCTTTGAACTCTTCACTCCTCAGTTGGGGGGTGGGATTGGGGGCTTTGTATGGTTTATTCAGCTGCCTGGCTCTCCAGGAGTAACCATCCCAGCGGCTGTATGATGCTGTATGCTGTAGATTGTAAGCTCCTGTGAATAATGCGGGCAATGCTATATTTATAACCCCGCCTTGGCTCGTAGTATCATAATAGATAAGCCTGAATTCCTTGGACGCTATATGGCAATGTGGGATCATTTGGTTGTGCAGACAAAGAACAATGACTCTTGTGAGAGTCGCTTTATCTCAGTGGTTACATCAGCTCGGTGCCTCCTATAATACTTTGTTGCCCACAACTTACCCAGTAATTTGTTTATATTGGAAATCTAATAGAGGAAATGTTTAATGTTCTTTAGACTCCAGAAATGAGATGTCACTTGGTCGCCACACTTCCCTAACTGGCTGTGTTCAGATGGTTGCATGGGTGAGCAGCTTCTCTGTTTTGCCTGTCTGCCATACAATGCTGAGTAGTTGTGCCTCTATGAGCCCACTGCCCATAGCATAATGCAGGAGGGGATCAGATGTCCTGAAGCAGCTGCCCAGAGCCCTTATCTGTCCCATCTAAATGAGCTACAATGAACACTCTGTAAGCCTTTATCTCAACAAAGTTAAACTTTTCCCTGCTAGTTCCCTGATCCCTGGATTGTAGAGTTGAGGATTGAGTGTCAGACAAATGACAGATGACCTGAAACTTGATCCATCTTTTAAATCCCTTTTCCGGGACCCCTACCGTCTGAGGCACCAGAGGTCATATCAAGATAAGGCCATGGACATTGAGGAAATTGTAGGCTGCACGGTTCAAGAGCTCTGCTAGATGAATAAAGTGCTGAATTGTTGTATTATGGACTGGAAACTGGTAAAAAGCAGGTGTACCCCATATAAGAGGGCACCACAGAGGAGAGCACCATCTGCATCAATGGTGTATACAATCTAGTTTTTATAGTGATGGGTTCAGTAGTGCTTACTAACTCACACTATCCCAAATCCATGCAGATGTGACCACGTCAGGACTGAATCTAGTGTCTCATTCTACATGTAACCCCCCAGCATTAAAATATGTCATATTTTACCTTGATTTTTAATATACTGTGTATAGATACTGTGTTCAGATGCTCCAGCCTGTTAATGGTGTCCTGTAACAAGCTGCCTAGATTGCAAGCTTTTCAAGCAACAATCATCTGCTCCTTGCTTTTTTGTTCCATAGAATCCATCACTGTTCCTTAGCAATATATCTTCTGTATATATAAAACCAGTCATACAACTAATACATATGTATTACAGTAGCAGAGATAAGCATTGCTGTTGCTGAGCATGCTGGGAGTTGTAATCTATAGTTTGTAGATTTTTATACGCATTCATTTTGCTAAACTAAACCTTCCAGAGTGCAATAGCAGAAACACCCAAGCATTGATGGAACCATAGAAGACTATAGACATTCATCAATGCTGTAGAGAAATACATAGAAGACTATAGACATTCATCAATGTTGTAGAGAAGTACATAGAAGACTATAGAGATTCATCACTGCTGCCAACAATAGCTGTAGAGAAGTACATAGACTGCAGACTTTTGTCTGTATTGCCAAACATAACTTCAAAGATATACAAGGTGATGATAACGAGACCTTCATCAGTCCTGCCAACTATGACTACAGAGATGTACATCAATCCTAATCTATAAAAGATGCAATTGTGTATCAGATGGTTAAATACCAACCTCCCTCCCCGTTGTCTCACACACATTGCAATATCAACACAAATGCCATAATCCAAGGGGAAATATTCACCAGCAAGAATGTAATGAATGTAGCTACTTGTCTCAGTCCCAATAAACTGTATCGACATTGGCACAGCATGGCTTTCCCAGTAGATAATCTGTTATTAACCCTGCAAGTCTCTACTGGCATTTATTATGCATCCTGCCATGCACTAATACCTGTTACTATCCATGTCAATGGCCGTCCCTGACCTGCCGTGTCTCAGATGTGCTGCAGGGTACACAGGTCATCTACACAACCTTATAAGAGATCTCACTCAGAAAAACAAAGTGCCTCTTCCAGTTGCTATGGTGATGGCAGCTTCCTATGCAGCTATAGAATAGTTAACTATGGACCATTTGGAGGCCAGTGATGCTGGAAAACCACAGAATGCAATGTAAGAAGCCTTAAGGGGGCTAATAATGTGTCCTCACCAAATACAGTTGGTTTAACCCCTTACATGTTTCCTTGCACTTCCTTGTCCTGCTACCTAATAACTTTCTGTAGTTTGTAGTAACTTCTGCATTTTGTTTTTTCTTACGGGTTTTAAAGAAAACATGAAACAAATTATATAATGTCATTTAACTCTTTGAAGGTACTTCTATTTGTACCACCCACAAGTTTACCTGCAGTCCTAGGTAATATTACAAATAACGCACAGTGAGCTGCCGGGATGGTTTTGCATACCTTTTCAGGTTGCCCGCTTCCTTCCTTCTTGGTCACAGATATCCCTTGGTAATGTCTTCTAAAGAAATGGGGTCAGTTCTTCCAGTGAACTCTATTCTCTTCAAAAGTTTCTCCAGTTTAAAAAAATATATATACGTATAAAAAAATAGTGTAGTTTCTTATTTGCAGTACTGTTATGTTAGTTGCTGCGGCTGCAGTCTCTCTTATTGTACTAGCATATCCTTGCTGTTTAGCAGGGCAGGACGTTACCTGCTGCCTTGGAACAAGCTATTCCGAATCTCATCCCTAGATCCAGAGCCCATCTTCTTCCCTCCTGTAAGTTTCCTTCTGACAGCCTTATTTGAACCTGAGCTCCTCAGCTCCTTTGTGGTGAAATTACATGATCTGGAAAGAGTAAGAGAGAGAGGGAAAAAAAAAAGTAAAGTTGTACCCAGCATGTAAAAAGCAGCAAGGTCTATGGTTGGACAGTAGTTTTCCTCCACTCCCACAAAAGTGAGAGATACGCCAGCAGGAGACACAAGCACATAGCCCCCCCTTCCCCTTCTGACCACAAACATGGGAGGGCGGCTGAATCACAACCTTAAAATGGTGATGTCATGGTTCTCTTAGTGAAAACTAATTTGGCATGCAGGGGCTCCACCTCCCTCCTCCCTGGCAGCCTCTGCCTGCAACACAATTGTCGACCTGCGGGGTGAATAATGCAATGTATCCTTGAAGAAGCAACTGGGCAAACTTGACCGAGGATGTAGCTGCGATGAGCAGAGATGTCAGGGCTTCTAGGAACACACACGTCTCCAGATTTTCTGCAGTCTCTGAATACACTGCAAACTTAGTAGAGAACGTAGAAAACACAGCACCAGAGGGACCACTAAAATTTGCAAGATAATGTACAGTTCTGCATGTCTGGCTGCACTGTGTCCTAGTCAGAGCGAGGGGGATCATATTTTGCATCTGTTGTTGGGCATTGCACTTTTTTGTTTTTCTGCTTTGCTGTTTCTTACATCAATTCTACAGGAAAGGTGAGGCGACTGCTTACCCATGTGAGTGCCCGATTTTTAAAGGGGTTCAGTCACAAAGACACAACTTTATAAATAAATGAATTATGTCCACATGAGGCGGAAATTTATCAGAAACGACATGTAGCCAAAATGTGTCAGGGCATAAGTGGATGTGTTATAGATTTTCCTGCAGGCTTAATGCGTATATCACCCTACTCAATGTCAGGTGTGAGATCAGTGGGAAATGTATGCAGCATAAAATGACAACTTCCATGTGAATTTCCACAGTGCATAGGTGAGGTTCAATAAAATGTCATCCACTTTTCTTCCACTGAATTCTGCGGATTGTTCACCTGCTATTCTACATTGGAAATTCCACAGCATATCTCTGGTATTTTCAGCTGCACTCTGCTGATGTGGATGGGGCTGAGAAGCAACACCACTCCAACTTTTTTTTTTTGCAAATGTCACAAGGCCAGTTATAACTGATGGTGGTGAATGTAGTTGTGCAGAAATTCCACAGTGGTTATATTCCTGTTGTCTGCATTACAGGTTGCTGCATGATCCCATTCACCATCACTACTTGCGGTACAGCAGCACAATGCAGTTCATGTTGCTGTGTAGCCCTAGAGTGATGTCCTAAAGATGTTAGAAAGTCAACTATGAGAAAAAATGGGGTATCAGTAAGTATTTACCTAGCTTATGGCACTTGATATTTCGTAATCCCTCACCCTCTCTCCCAGCCGGCCCCTGATGCACATACTTGGCCCTATTCATTCACTTTTTCAATAGAAGCCTTCACCTTATTTTTTTTTATGAACCTTCTTGACAAGGTGTCATTATATCCGTCAGTCCGAAATATATAATTTTACCTAATTTATCTCTTAATTTCACGTGGATCTTGGCAGCAGTCCGTTGCTTTGTGCTTTTGCCAGGATTTCTGTAGCTATTCTGCTGATGAGTGACAAACGCTGTTTTGTGGGGGCCGGACCAGAGAATTCTTCTCCCGCTTTTTTTTTTTCCGTGTGCTCCTTCAGACCTTCTCCTTTTTGAGGTTTCCTGTAATAATTTTTCCGGACTCGCTGCACTCTGTATAGACTCAGAAGACAGCGGGCTAAGCAGTATTGGTTATCAGAGAGCAGAAAGGGTTCAATAACTTTTATTTTAGTGATGGTTTTGTTTTCCTACTTACACTATTGTATATTGTAATGTTACGTTTTTCCCAGTGTGCAGAAAATAGGTTGCAGGTCAGACAATGCCTACAGACACGCAGTGTTAGAACCTAGTGTGACTGTGCCTTGATATAGATTTTAGCTTTCAGGCAATGCAGCCTCCCCTTGTGCTGCCGTTAAAAATTTTGGATTGACATTTTTTTGCAAGTATTAACCTGGACACTGCCAAGAACAAATGTAGTACACCTTGGTTTAACTGCTTGCATATTAAAGCCCAGAATCCAAGCTTTCTGGTAATACTATGGGTAATGTTCTAGGTATTCTCGGGTCAGTATGTGGGCACAGGGTTCATTTGAAGTTGGAGAACAGCGTGAGAAGTTTCTATTGATGATCAGGATTTTTTGTGTTTACCCCAACCACAATATCAAAAACTTTATTATTCAAGGCTACACAACGACTCCTGACTCTTTACAAGTGATCGCAACAATAACTGGTGAGAGAAAGGAAATGGTAGTATTAGATTTTTTTCTTACCACTCCTCCTTCCCCATCTCCAGCCATGTAAGAGACAGATGGGTTATATGTCCATCCACTCACAGTGAGATGAACCTCATCATAGATGGAGATCTGCGCCTTGTCTTATCAAAGCGGATACGTTCCCAGAAAATGAGCTCCTATTAGTGTATGTTTCCCATCTATTTTGCAGTCATTCTCAAGACTCCTTATTAAAGGAAATTGATGTCTGTAAAGCATTTATTGTCATTGAAAGGATAAATTGATAATTACACCCCAGAGAGCGAAAGAGCAATATGTGGTCTCCGGATGTGGAAGTTGTTCCACTGTCCTAGAAAGCAGACATTGCTCCGGCAGGCAGTTGGTTCATCTTCCTCTTGGCAGAAACTCTTAAGTGCTTGCAATATAAAGTACAGACCAAAAGTTTGGACACACCTTCTCATTCAAAGAGTTTTCTGTATTTTCATGACTATGAAAATTGTAGATTCACACTGAAGGAATCAAAACTATGAATTAACACATGTGGAATTATATACTTAACAAAAAAAAATGTGAAACAACTGAAAATATGTCTTATATTCTAGGTTCTTCAAAGTAGCCACCTTTTGCTTTGATTACTGCTTTGTACACTCTTGGCATTCTCTTGATGAGCTTCAAGAGGTAGTCACCTGACATGGTCTTCCATCAGTCTTGAAGGAGTTCCCAGAGATGCTTAGCACTTGTTGGCCCTTTTGCCTTCACTCTGCGGTCCAGCTCACCCCAAACCATCTCGATTGCGTTCAGGTCTGGTGACTGTGGAGGCCAGGACATCTGGCGTAGCACCCCATCACTCTCCTTCTTGGTCAAATAGCCCTTACATAGCCTGGAGGTGTTTGGGGTCATTGTCCTGTTGAAAAATAAATGATGGCCCAACTAAACGCAAACCGGATGGAATAGCATGCTGCTGCAAGATGCTGTGGTAGCCAGGCTGGTTCAGTATGCCTTCAATTTTGAATAAATCCCCAACAGAGTCACCAACAAAGTACCCCCACACCATCACACCTCCTCCTCCATGCTTCACGGTGGGAACCAGGCATGTAGAGTCCATCCGTTCACCTTTTCTGCGTCGCACAAAGACACGGTGGTTGGAACCATAGATCTCAAATTTGGACTCATCAGACCAAAGCACAGATTTCCACTGGTCTAATGTCCATTCTTTGTGTTCTTTAGCCCAAACAAGTCTCTTCTGCTTGCTGCCTGTCCTTAGCAGTAGTTTTCTAGCAGCTATTTTACCATGAAGGCCTGCTGCACAAAGTCTCCTCCTAACAGTTGTTGTAGAGATGTGTCTACTGCTAGAACTCTGTGTGGCATTGACCTGGTCTCTAATCTGAGCTGCTGTTAACCTGTGATTTCTGAGGCTGGTGACTCGGATGAGCTTATCCTCCGCAGCAGAGGTGACTCTTGGTCTTCCTTTCCGGCGGTGGTCCTTTTGTGAGCCAGTTTCTTGGTAGTGCTTGATGGTTTTTGCAACTGCACTTGGTTTACAATTGGTTTCCCAATTTTTCGGACTGACTGACCTTCATTTCTTAAAGTACTGATGACCACGGGTTTTTCTTTACTTACCTACTTTTTTCTTTCCATAATACAAATTCTAACAGTCTATTCAGTAGGACTATCAGCTGTGTATCCACCTGACTTCTGCACAACACAACTGATGGTCCCAACCCCATTTATAAGGCAAGAAATCCCACTTATTAAACCTGACAGGGCACGCCTGTGAAGTGAAAACCATTTCTGATGACTACCTCTTGAAGCTCATCAAGAGAATGCCAAGAGTGTGCAAAGCAGTAATCAAAGCAAAAGGTGGCTACCTTGAAAAACCTAGAATATAAGACAGATTTTCAGTTGTTTCACGCTTTTTTGTTAGGTATATAATTCCACATGTGTTAATTCATAGTTTTGATGCCTTCAGTGTGAATCTACAATTTTCATAGTCATGAAAATACAGAAAACTCTTTGAATGAGAAGGTGTGTCCAAACTTTTGGTCTGTACTGTATATATCAGGCGGTCTTGCTTATAAAACCGATAAAAGAAATGGTGACATGAACACAATGGTGTTTTCTGTACGCTTTTCTGTGATTTTCGCATCATATTAGTATCTGAAGTGATTCCTCCTTTGGGATCATTTTGTACTATAGGGTTGAACGTCCTATGGTTCATAGTGGTCACTGACCTGAATATCCCAGCATGGTCTTATTGACTCTGCAAAACAAGACATGAAGTCACAGCAGTCTTAAGTATAGAAACACATAGGTATCCTGGAATGATGCTTGGGTGTGCAATATTATTATACCCTACTGATAATGGACCAAGCCTGTTTACTGATAATCTTGGTCCAAACGGTTTCTCAGTTCTTATCATTATGGAGAATACTTCCCATATGGACATGAGGTCAGGTAATGGGAAGTTGTCGTTTTTCCAAGAATGCATCATTAAAGGGGTTTTCCATTTCCTTAGTTATTGATCCTTAGGATAGCTCATCAGTATCTGATTGGTGGTGTCCAGATGTTTAGGATCCCTCCTGATCTGCTGTTCAGAGGACTATTCCTTGTGCCAATGACATCGCGTGATACATTAGCAGCTCCGTCCTATTCAATGATGAGGCTTTAGCACTCCCCGAACACTACGGTCTCATAAACCAGCTGATCCACAGGGGTCCTGGCTGTTGGATACTCACCGATCACATTCTGATGACCTTTCCTAAGGATAGGTCATCACTAAATAAGTCCCATAAAACCCCTTTAAGCATCTGTTGCTCTTATACTCTGCAATAAGTGACGGCACTGGATCTTGTGGTGCCCTAGCAGTCCATTAAGCTACCTGTAAACGCCAAAGGACAATTTGGAGGCGGTTATTCATTTTACATTTTGCCTCTGCATAGAGGTGGTGCCTTTTCTTAAAGGGGATGTGCCACAAACAAAACCTAATCTGCATCCAGACAAGAAGAGGGTCCTGCCCCCCCCCCCCTTCCCCACGAGTAACAGGCATGCATATAAGCTATCACATCATTCATCCCTATGGGACTTTCTAAGTGAACACAGCGTTCTGCAATATTCCCACAGAATTAAGTAGAGCAGCAGTGTGCGTGTGCGACTGACAGCGTGTCTTGTTCATGGTACAAACCCTTTAAAGTCACCGTATATATTAGCCAAAGGTGCCAAGTTTGGAGAAAACAATTCAGGCAATTTCATTATTGCCCAGTTGTTTCTTCTCAAGGGAGTTAAGCCACAGCCATTACATGCATGTGTAGGGGCAAGATGGAAGGAATAGCCGTCAGCCAAACAAGCATTTGACCAACTAGTGTTTAAGCTTCCGAATACTACTTGGGCCTTACCTTACAGGTACAGAAATACTTGCAAGAAATACTTATGAGAACCTTTTGAATGATCATTTTAAAACCATCCGTTTAAGAGAGTGACAGCATATCAGGACAGTAGTGGCTGAGTCAATGTCTGTGCTATAATATAGTCCTCTGTCTTCTATAATTCTATGCTGACATGTTTACCATTCGTTATTATTTTAATATTTGTTTTTTTAAGGCATAGTCACCAATTTACTAATAGGTGATTTGATAAATCCCTGACAGGTATAACTGCAGGACCCATGTGTTCCCCTGTGTAGTCTGTCTCATCCAAAGTTTACCGATCACATTTAATAATCCTCCATTCACCGACCCCCTCCACCATGTCTTTTAGCGCTTGCGTAAACTCGATGAGAAGGTAATTAGCTCCGATAATTACTGAATAAACTAAGCAATTAAATGTTTCTGTGAATCTGGGCCTTGGTCTGTATGTAGCACAGATGATGAATTGCCCCTGTGTAGCCTTCCATGAGAATAATGACGGCATATAATCCAGGAGCTCATGAAACACGTAGTGTGAAGGATTCATTGCCAGCATAGGCCCCAGCAGCCTCACATCAGATGTTTGGCTTCAGTCAACACCTGTTTGATAGCATTGTGAGATATGTGCTGCTATTTGTTGTGTAATTTAGCAGAAAAGCAGCAACTTGCTGGGATTGTATTAATGGCTTCTACAACACGTGTCTGGAGCTTGGCAGCGATCAGCGATGTTTAATACTAATCTGTGCACAATATTAGGTAACAGGAAGGCTCCTGGCAGAGCCAAGACTAACATATCGATTCAGCTTTACTCTGTCTTTGTAGCTAACTACTTGACTTTATGCTCATATTGGGTTTCCTTAGGATGTTTTAGCGCTGACATATTGCACCATAATGACGGCACTAACCCAGTTATCATTATATCAGTATTTTTTCCATCTCAAAATGTGCATGTATTATTGTTATCTTGTGAGTCTGGTGCACTTCACTATAACACAATTGAGTGTTCATGGCCTTGGTTAGTAAGAAGAGGGAAGCAGTAACTCCTGAGGGGAGAATCTGACAACACAGGGTTTATTTGTAGTCTGTTACCATGGAAACACACAAGTCTGTACAGAACCTAAACAGAGATTTTTAATCTATTTCTAATCTATTGATCAAATCTATTGACAAAGGATGTGTAAAAGCAGTAAAAAAATAAAATAGGGCACGGTTGTCAAACACAAGGCCAATGGGCCGAAAACGGCCCACCGCCTTGTGTTATCCGGCCCGGCACTTGTTTTTGAGCTGAGCCATCAATACATTGGTCATGGGGATCCTGCAGAGAAGAGTTAGCCCAGACCAGTAGTGTGCTGCAAGATGGCAGGTAAATACACACACAGACACACACACTGAAATTTACCCCGAAATCTTTCAACTTCTCTAATGAAATCTACAGCCCCTAGCAGGTGCATATCCTCTGCGTCTGTTGAGAGTTGTAACTCCCCCCCAGCCAATCAGTGTATTGTTATGCTGGTGTCTGCTCTAAGGCTAGACTGTGTGTGCAAAACTGAAAGTCGCAATTTTTTTCACAAAGATTTTCACTTGTGCAAAAAAATTACTTTTTTTAATGGCTTGTTCACCAGATTTTGTTAGTATACAAGTTGTGATAAATCAGCCCCATAATATTTACAATGTACAAATAGGATGCATGATGTTAAAAAAAACCAATGTTATGCATTCTATTTGTACAGTGTAAATACTATGGGGCTGATTTATAGAGAACCTTTCATGTCCACATGCATATGCGCAGGGGTGTAACTATCGGGGTAGCAGCTGCCACAGGGCCCGGGACACTAGGGGGCCTGGCGGAAGCTGCTACCGCTGTGTTTTTGTTTTGTTTTTTAAATAGTCCGTTACCTGCTGGAGTAACTCTACTGAACCTAATAGTGTCTTGAAGAGCGGTGAGTATTCTTATTTTCTATGGATGTGAGGATAGAGACCTCCTCTATGAGCACCCCCACTTGTTACATCCCATGTACTGACCATTCTGGATTTCTACAGTATATAACAACTCTCTGCTATAGGTCCTGCTCTTGTGCACATCATTGCCCTATTATACTACTATGTTTGAGAAGTTGAAAATGATCACCCGGGATGCCTTGGTCACCACATGCTAGACACATATCCTCGGACTGTGACTACATGAGACGTGGCTATTTGTTTCTATTAATAGAATGTTCTTTTTGGTTGGATTAATAAAACTGACACCGGACATAAAACATTCAGTCACACAGTCATTGCTTCCAGGCTGCTAGGATGTCCTAATAGTAGCCTGTAGTACAGTGCATCCGCCAATCTTATGGTTACCGCTCAATGCCAAATGCGTAGAGAGATGGTTTGGCCCTACAGTAGAGTCTTGGCCAGTGATCACTGCCCGGATCTCTTGTAAAGGACAACTCTGTGGGCTGGAGCTGGAGTGTTTTTCGGCAACCCTGTAAAATCTCCAAATGAGTCACAAATAATCCTGTCCAGAGGTAACACAATTTATGCCTGATGTGTGAGTTTTGTTGTGAATAATTTCACTTTAAGGGGATCTGTCACCTCGCTGGACAACATTTGCATTTCTCAGGAAATAATTCTGGAGTATTTATTCTTATAACTCTGTCCCTCTGTTATTCCTCCTGGAATTATCAATAAATTGACAACTGGGTGTTACCAGTTGGGGGGAGTATGTCCCTGCATAGATTTAGTTGGATGGAAACGGGCTTGTCCGAACAGGTCCTACTTTCAATGAGATGGAGTAGTCACAACTAAAATCAAGCAAGGCTGGAGATAGGTTAGTAGAATAACCAAATATTACTCCTCTACTTCAGAACTGACAAATGCTATACATAGAAGAGACGGGGCCTCATGGCATAGATCAAACTGGGCCCTCCCTCTATAGTGCCATGGTTTGCCACCCAGGATAGAAGAGGTCGGTATTTATTTTCTTTACACCCTTCCTCAATCCTTGAGTCAATTCCACATTCACCAGCAGACAATGCAGCTCCTTTGTATAGGGGTGTTTTACACAGGCTCTAGTAAAAAGTCCGACTCTGACCCTCCTCTATTGCAGGCCGTAGCAGTCACATGTTCTGCTGTTATGGTATGTTCATCCTGGCACTTTGCTTGCCTGTGTTTCTATAAACTATACAGGGGGCGGACGTTCTGCTTGTATTGTACCCCATATATAGGACGTCCATTGGATTGTGAATCCCCTCAGTGGCTAAGTTTGGCATTGCTACAGTGATATCTTCACTTGTGCAGATCAAAGACTCCCCCCAGCATCGGTAATTACCCTGTGAAACCCTCTGGAGAAGATCAGTTCCATTCACTTGTGTGGGATATAAAAGGCAATAGACGTGCTGCCATACAAGTGCAACCAGGACAACTTTGTATCAAAGACATCAAAGTGCTCCTGATTAATGGTTCGGATGACAGAGGAGGCGAAGGGTTAAATGCTAGGCGCCAATAGGAAGTGAATGATGGGATAGCATAAAAGGGACCGCATTTACAATACAGGTTTTTTTAGTTTGGTTTTTTTACCCCCCAAATTGTTTAGACTTTGAGCTTTTATGGTGTGCATGGAAAAAAAACCCTTTCTTACAATGTATGGGCGACAAAACTTATAGCGGCTATAGTTGTCAGCAGTCCCTCCGGCATACATAAATGGTAATTACACCCATTCACTCTTACTTGGCTAGGGGATATATTACTGCCAGAAAGCTGGATACAGTCCTATGAAAAAGTTTGGGCACCCCTATTAATCTTAATCATTTTTAGTTCTAAATATTTTGGTGTTTGCAACAGCCATTACAATTTGATATATCTAATCACTGATGGACACAGTAATATTTCAGGATTGAAATGAGGTTTATTGTACTAACATAAAATGTGCAATATGCATTAAACCAAAATATGACCGGTGCAAAAGTATGGGCATCTCAACAGAAAAGTGACATTAATATTTAGTAGATCCTCCTTTTGCAAAGATAACAGCCTCTAGTCGCTTCCTGTAGTTTTTAATCAGTTCCTGGATCCTGGATGAAGGTATTTTGGACCATTCCTCTTTACAAAACAATTCAAGTTCAGTTCAGTTTGATGGTCGCCGAGTATGGACAGCCCACTCTCAAATGATCTGAAAACAAAGATTGTTCAACATAGTTGTTCAGGGGAAGGATACAAAAAGTTGTCTCAGAGATTTAACCTGTCAGTTTCCATTGTGAGGAACATAGTAAGGAAATGGAAGACCAGGGACAGTTCTTGTTAAGCCCAGAAGTGGCAAGCAAATAAAAATATCAGAAAGGCAGAGAAGAAGAATGGTGAGAACAGTCAAGGACAATCCACCGACCACCTACAAAGAGCTGCAGCATCATCTTGCTGCAGATGGTGTCACTGTGCATCGGTCAACAATACAGCGCACTTTGCACAAGGGGAAGCTGTATGGGAGACTGATGAGAAAGAAGCCGTTTCTGCAAGCACACCACAAACAGAGTCGCCTGAGGTATGCAAAAGCACATTTGGACAAGCCAGCTTCATTTTGGAAGAAGGTCCTGTGGACTGATGAAACAAAGATTGAGTTGTTTGGTCATACAAAAAAGGCGTTATGCATGGAGTCCAAAAAAACAGCATTCCAAGAAAAACACTTGCTACCCACTGTAAAATTTGGTGGAGGTTCCATCATGCTTTGGGGCTGTGTGGTCAATGCCGGCACCAGGAATCTTGTTAAAGTTGAGGGTCACATGGATTCCACTCAGTATCAGCAGATTCTTGAGAATAACGTTCAAGAATCAGTGACGAAGTTGAAGTTACTTCGGGGATGGATATTTCAGCAACACAATGATCCAAAACACCGCTCCAAATCCTCAGGCATTCATGCAGAGGAACAATTACAATGTTCTGGAATGGCCATCCTAGTCCCCAGACCTGAATATCATTGAACATCTGTGGGATGATTTGAAGCGGGCTGTCCATGCTCGGCGACCATCTAACTTAACTGAACTTGAATTGTTCTGTAAAGAGGAATGGTCCAAAATAACTTCATCCAGGATCCAGGAACTGATTAAGGGTGCATGCACACTACGTAACGCCGGGCGTGTATGAGAGCCGTACACGCCGGCGTTACAGCAGGGCTGCCGAACACTTCCCATTCACTTCAATGGGAGCGCTCGTAAACGCCGCTGTTACGAGCGCTCCCATTGAAGTGAATGGGAAGTGTTCGGCAGTCTGCCGTAATGCCGGCGTGTACGGCTCTCATACACGCCCGGCGTTACGTAGTCTGCATGCACCCTAAAAGCTACAGGAAGTGACTAGAGGCTGTTATCTTTGCAAAAGGAGGATCTACTAAATATTAATGTCACTTTTCTGTTGAGGTGCCCATACTTTTGCACCGATCATATTTTGGTTTAATGCATATTGCACATTTTATGTTAGTACAATAAACCTCATTTCAATCCTGAAATATTACTGTGTCCATCAGTTATTAGATATATCAAACTGAAATGGCTGTTGCAAACACCAAAATATTTAGAACTAAAAATGATTAAGATTAATAGGGGTGCCCAAACTTTTTCATAGGACTGTACATACTGTGAAGTCCTTGCGAAGTCAGTAAGTGTTCACTTTCCCTGCAGCGCCTCCACAGGTGAAATTGTGCATTATTTTTTTTTCTCATTCAAATCAGTGGGTTGTCTGTATAATACAGGACTGGTCCTCTGGAAAGGAAGGTGCTCTTTACCACTCTTCACTCTGGCCAAGAAATGAGGGCCCTGAACAGAGAAACCCCATCCTCTTAATTCAGAAGTCCCTAGTAGGATACATGGAAATAGGACTTCTAATGCGGTGAACCCCCTCTATAATGAGAATTAGATGCGTACATTAATTATTACATCTTCCCCCTGTGATCTCAGCTCAGCACTTCCATCGCAGCTCTATAAATACATCTCTGTGCATTTATCTGAAACCATATTATTTTCAGTGTGATTTTGGGATTCGGGCCTTGCCAAATCTGGTAGTGCAGATCTGCTGATGAATTGCTGAGTAAACATGAGGGATTTGACATAAATGGGGAAGGAGCCAATTCTGCTGAGCTACTCTTTCAAAATGTTGAGAAATTTTCTGTAAAGAGCCGTAATTTTATTTTTCCATGTTAAATGCAACATTTATTTATGGTAAATGTACTCCGGAGGATTTCCAGTGAGAGCGAGGATTTTCTGTACCCATTTTCTTTATAAACAACTGTAAATTTATCACATTGGAGACCTGAAATCTTAACCTTTTAACTGTATGTAGAATTACAAGGTTGACCTTCTATAACCACATTACGCAGGAGGGTATATAAGGTAATATGGGCATGTAAATAGGGGCCCCCTAGTGCAATAGTAATGGATGAAAGGGGGTGTTTAGCGATTTTGTAAAAACATTTATAAAAAGTCCACTTCACCGCCTGTTCCCACTTGGCACACTAGTAATGTTGCTCATCTATATAAGTGGCCATGGCAGGTCACCGCTCCCACAGATGACTATGCCTCTGTGTATCCAGCCTGACCACGGGTCTGCTGACCAGAACTCGCTTATCTAAGATTCTCTAAAGTCAGGTCAGTAGACCTGTGGTCAGACTGGGGCGCGTAGGGATAAGGATTCTCCTATTCAGAGGCAACATGCTTGTCTGCATGTTCCCCTAATAATACAATGAGCACAAAGGGGGAATTTATCAATGACTATGCCAGAAAACTGTTACACAGAACTCATAAATTCGTGCAAACTTTGTAAAATTTTGCTTGATTTTCCGCCTCTAACCATTCTGAAAGTGGATGAGCTTGGTCTCCAACAATCTAGTTGCTATAATTGTTGCTATAATTTACGTTGCTATAGTTGCTATAATTTATATATAGAGTTGCTGTAATTTATGTTAGTGACTGGCCTACATTTTAGGGCATATCTATGCCCACTTGTGACTGCCATACAGGCAAAACTTTTTTGCCTTTTGCCATTTAGCTTACAAAATTTTTGCATCTTTCTTGTTCTACAGTTTGGACCAAGACCAGCTTGTGAAATTTGGGTCTCATAAAGTTTCCTCCTGCTGGAACACCCAGCTATGAGCTGTACTCTATAGGGCAGGGGTAGGGAACCTTTGGCTCTCCAGCTGCTGTGAAACTACAACTCCCAGCATGCTCCATTCACTTCCATGGGAGTTCCCAGAACAGCAGAGCCAGTATGCATGCTGGGAGTTGTAGTTTTGCAACAGCTAGAGAGCCGTACGTTCCCTACCCCTGCTATAGGGGAATGGGACAGTGAGTGTTGAGTGCAGCGCCTCCACTGGAAAAGTGAAGCATTACACAGTATCCATTCAAACCTATTGGGGTTGCCTTTGCAAAAACTTTAATCTCTGGTAATCCCATAGAAGTGAATGTAGTGCTGAACACACAAGTGCACCAGTGCTTCATTCGTATGGAGTATAAAGGGAACTTTGGGTGCACATTCTCCTGATCACTGTGTGTCCCACACACCTAGCAGTCTGACCCTGTCCTGTGGATAGGCATCTTTAGCACTTTAAGTGACTCAAATACATGACATGAAGAGGAAAATGATTAAAGTTGTTAATATTTGCTCAGACGTGACTCTTACAAATATCCGTCCTTCTTCCTATGTTGGCCAGCTGCAGGTATTTATTTGAGGAATAAATATAGCACCCATTAAATCCCCATCACTTGTCCAAGGCTGGAAAGTGTAGAATATAAAGTATTTATTTTAGTTATGAGAGAAGGATTTTATCCGAGTTGCTAATTCTTCATTTATTATTTTCTCCTGATGAATCTCCTTTGATGGGGACCTGACTAAACAAGCAGAGCAATTACATGGAGGGACTCCCTGATATCACATGTGGAAGCATTCTCTGGGCTGGAGATGTGAGTCACACACAAGTGTCTGTAGAGATCTCAAGAGCCGTGTAGTCAAGCTAAACCTCAGATTAGTCATGTGCCACGTGATCGATGGCGAATACCTGCTACCAGATGTGAAGTAGCACTGTATGTGAGTAATGGCTATGTGTTTTACAGTTTACTGCAGAATGTGGTGTATCCAGCTCAGACCATAACCAAGGGACCGCTGTTTCAACAAAATTAGGTCATAGCAAGTCCAGGTGTCTTAATGCTTATAAGAAAGATACTGGTTCTCCTTGTGGAGATGTAGAGGTGACAAGTAGTGCACCCAGGGAAGACTAGTGAAAACTGTCTCTCTGCTGCCACCTATAGCTAGTGACCCTGCAATTGTGCTGCTCTCTCCTGAACACACCAATGTGTTACAGTTCAGAAACCCTATACACATTAGATGGTTGGCTATCCCACTGAAACTATCGGGATTGGCTATCATACATGTAATGTGTATGATCATCCTGACTCTAGCTCCCTGATCCACGTGAGAAAGTTTCACTGTGGTCCTAACTCCAGTAACTGCCCAGGAAAACTATTGACCTCCCCTTCCCCAAAGTTGCCTTCACTCATTCCCCTACTGACCCTGCCAAACTAGTCACCAATGTCTTCCATCTAAATGGTCCAAAATAATCCAAATTCAGATTGACCTTATAGTCCATGGTGCAAAGTATTCTGACTTCATGAAACAGAGAGGCTCTGTGCTACCAAAGACTAAATTGCCAGCGAAGAATTACTCGCGATGTCAGCAGTGAGGAGATTTTAGTGTTCTAGGAATGATAAAAAAGAAGGAAAGAAATGATCCGAGCTGCAGTTGTCTGCCTGGTAATGAGCAATGGAAAGTTCTCTGCACAATGACCTCACAGCCGAGTTATTTTCTCTAAGGATATATGTTCATGTTTCTTACAAGTGTGTAGTGAAGGCGTCAGAGCCTAGTGGAAGAACCCCAAAATGACAGACGCTCAGCCAGGACAGTTAGTGTCGGGGGACCCTTCATCCTGTCTGGACTACTGTAGTTTCAGGCTCTGCAGAGTACATTACACGTCTTGTTCTTGACTTAGTCGGCTATGAGTGGGATGTCTTACAGTAGGCAGGATCCTAATGCCTCTCATATTAATAAATATTGATATTACTGGGACTTGTCAAAGCTGAGAAGGAATGTGACAGACTCTGCTTTATTATTTCATAGTATAGTCTTTAGCTACTCATAGATACACTGTGTTCCACATTAATATGCAAAAAGTGTTTAGGAGTGATAAGGTAAGAATATTTTTGGTTGTCAGTTAAACTCATTGATGGTGATGTGTGTCAGGGCTCTTTATATCACTGAAAGCAATTGCAGACGCCTGTGCTAATTAGTTTGACAGGTGTGTCCAATTAAATGCAAGACTACTTAAGAAGGCTGTCCCACATTATTAAGCAGCCTACATTTTCTGCCAAAATGGGAAAGAAAAAGGATGTGTAAGCCATCCTGTCGACCTCCTCTATCCAATGCACACAAGCAGAAACGGCTCCAGTGGGCCAAACAATACATGAAGACTAACTTCAAAACTGTTTTGTTCACCGATGAGTGCCGTGCAACGCACGATGGTCCAGATGGATGGATGGAGTGGAGGATGGCTGGTTGATGGACACCCCATGCAAATACGGCTACGGCGCCAACAAGGAGGAGGTGGAGTAATGTTTTGGGCTGGAGTCATGGGGAGAGAGATTGTCGGCCCCTTTAGGATCCCTGAAGGGGTAAAGATGAACTCCATAATGTATGTGGAGTTTCTCAAACAGCACTTCCTGCCATGGTTCAAGAAGAAGACCCGTGCATTCTGCAGCAAGATCATTTTCATGCATGATAATGCACCAATGTCTCATGCTGCAAAGAACACATCTGCATTAGAGATGAGCGAACACTGTTTGGAACAGCTGTTCCGAACAGCACGCTCCCATAGAAATGAATGGAAGCGGCCGGCACGCGGGGATTAAGCGGCCGGCCGCCGGTAAAGTCTGCGTGCCAGGTGCTTCCATTCATTTCTATGGGAGCGTGCTGTTCGGATCGGCTGATCCGAACAGTGTTCGCTCATCTCTAATCTGCATCTCTGGCTGCTATGGACATAAAAGGGGACAAACTTATGGTGTGGCCCCCATGCTCCCCTGACCTCAACCCCATTGAGAACCTCTGGAGCATCATCAGAAGGAGTGTCTATGATGGGGGGAGACAGTTCACATCCAAGCAACAGCTCTGGGAGGGTATTCAGTCCTCATGCAAAACAACTGAAGCAGAAACCATCCAAAACATGATAAATTCAATGGACAAGAGAGTTCAGAAGCTCCTTTCCAACAAGGGGTCCTAATGTGCAAATGTAACATCACCTAGAATAAAGTTTTGACTTGAAAACTGTTTGATTTCAGTTTGTAATAACCTGCTAATGCTTAGAATTTCACAAATGACCATTTTTTTGTTCTTTATAAAAAATAAAAAGGTTGAAAACTCTGCTGTGCATAATAATTTAGAACATGCATATTGAGTGCATTTTGTGTTTATTTTTTTATTAAAATATACTGTTCATAGGCAGTTCGTTCAAAAACCTTTCAATTGTACTCTAATAGTTGATAACTGGAAAATTACAATGACTGCAATTCATATATGTAATTTTTTAAAATATGAGAATATTTGCATAATAATTTGGAACACAGTGTACACGGTGCAAACCTTCTATACAACGCTGCAAAGAGAATAGTCGGGACCTTCAGTCATTGAACCTCTTATGAACCAAGGCTTACTAGGGTTGAGTTGAGAGGTGTTAGCAGCTACTAGGACCCAATCCAAAACCAGTAACCCCTGGTTACATAAAACACCATCATTTCCCCAATTCACCACATTGAATTTCTGACTGTCGCAACCACCATTAGGGGGAGCTCCACAATGTATTGCACACGGTTAATACATGTAATTTAATAAGAAACCGCATACCGTAAATTTCTAAGCTCATCCTAGTGGTGACAGCCGGCAGCTAGCATTATAATGCTGGATTTGGAGCTCTGTATCGGGAGCAAAAAGCTGTGATGTTTATATAATAAGTAATGAATCAGCCCTGAATGTCGGACGCAGAAATGACATGATGTTAAACGGTGTACATTCACTTTCAGTACATAGTGTCAGACTTGGAAGAAGGCCCAGCAGCGGCCAGACAAGCAAAGGCAGATAATGTATTCAGGGGAGACAGTGCAGGTCTATGCCACGGACTCTTGACAAGCCGCCATATTGTATCACTCTCTCCCTATAAATTGTCTGTCCACTGTAGATTTCGTCTACGTGTCCATCTGGTACAATGCACATATAGAGGTCACATCCCGTTCAAGCTGCTAAAGTTACACATTTAGGAGAAATTGACTTGGGAAAACAATAAATTCATAATGGGTTTTGGAAAAAGAGGGGGGAGAAGTGGAATTTAAGTCATAGACTCTATGGCCATTCCTCCGATATCGTGCCCTTGTCTATCGACTGCTACACTCCTGGATACGTTATATTCCCTTTGCCCAGCTTTTGGTATTCACATTTCAGGGTGCGACTTACTGTCAGCCCATTAACAGTCTCCACTGGAATCTCAGTTTATCATAAGATCTCGTTTGATGTTAACGTCTTTTGGCAGAGACCATTGGCCGGGATTACTGGATTTTATTGGTTTATTATCTCGTCCTGGCTTTAAAAAAGATGTGTGAAGTTTTGATGGTCAGCCAGGATATGTATACTGAGTCTAGGTCTCCGTATATAGAGCTGTTATAGAGATTAACACCTGATTCTTGTGCACATCGCATTCTTAAAATAATCAGATTTTTTTTTTCTATGTCACAAGGAACTTTTCTGAGTGTGTAAGGCCCAGCTGGTGCAAATTTTGTCTTGTATGTTTTTTAGGCCATTTTATTTATATTTGCTTTACTCATTTATATAGCACTAACTTATTTCATAGCAATGCATATAGATTGTAATCACTCACATTGGTCCCTGTACCGATTTAAGCTCACAATCTAAAGTCCAAGTGGTCCTCTAAGTACATAGTTGGAGGGTAGGAGGAAATGCACGTATGGTAGATATGGGGACAATATACATACTGGCCCAGTTTACCCCAAGGAACCCTGCAGTGTAGGACAGCAGTGCTAACCACTGAGCCACCGATCTATAAAGATTTTCTATTACACCCCAGCCAGAACACTCATCTAGCTAACTTTACCAAAACATTCAGGAGGATCCAGCAAAGAAAAGATGACCTCCTAAAAGAATGGGCAAATCTCCCAGCTGTTTTTTGTGATGTGAGCATTTTATATGCTGTTCATGTCTCAAAAAAGGGAAATAACTGAGTATTTCATGTCCAAGTTGCATAAAAGGAGTAGTGTGGAATTCAACAAAAAGTAGTGTGTGTCTCCACAAATGGGGCAGGGCTTTATTTAGAAGGGCCTGGCCACCAGATCTCCTGGATCCATCCAAGCATGATCCATCTATCTAACAGAGAATGGCTGCAAACAGCGTGTCTCACTCTGGAGGACCCATCATGTCCATGCATTATATAGATAGCTTATTGATGTCAGTGAATACTGCTTAGTTCTGCATTACGCCTGTGGTGGCGCTA
The DNA here is from genome assembly GCF_031893055.1 of Leptodactylus fuscus. NCBI lineage: Eukaryota > Metazoa > Chordata > Amphibia > Anura > Leptodactylidae > Leptodactylus > Leptodactylus fuscus. The sequence goes on along the minus strand of NC_134275.1, from coordinate 42,835,210 downwards.
CAGTATAATTGAACACTTGCTTGCAGATCTGTAGAGGTCACGTTAGATAATGAATACATACTTGCTATAGTCGGACAGTCATATTTTGTTCTTCACACTGGATTTAAAGGGGTTGCCTATGGCCACCGAAATTTACAGCAGTGGACGGCAGGAACATTGAGGCTCTTCGGTTTAATTAATAGATGTGATTCTGCAATTCCCTGGAACCACTCATATACAGTGGACGAGACTTCAGCGCCACTCATATTACATTACTAGGAATAACTGCCTTCTCTGTCCACTGTTACACTGTCTACCAATAAGTATTTGGACTGCCACAGAAAATGTTTAGCAAAAAATATATAAAGCTTTATTTAAATACATTTTAAAACATATATAAGACAGAAATAATGAATGGGGTGATACAACCAAACAGAACAATGAAGGCCCAAGATGGAATACTAATGGTTGATGATGAATAAATGACACTTACATTACATATATATAAGGATATGTGAAACATCCATAGTTTCTAAAGTGCATATATAACATACATAGTTTTTTAAAGTGCAAATATTCTGTGAAATAACATGATACCAAATGGTAAATTACCTATGGGTGGACCTTCATGTAGTGAACGCGCCCCGACGCGCGTTTCGCCACTACCGTGGCTTCGTCAGGGGGAAAAAAAGATGCCTTCTCTGTCCACTGCTACACTGTCTACCAATAAGTATTTGGACAGCTGTGGTAGAATAGAAAAACAACATTTATTCATATTCAATAGTGGGTAGAACCCACAGATGTGTTTCCTTACAGATGGTATTGATCGACACAATACTTCTGGATGCCTGTTGACACTCCTGGTGTGCGTGAGCCATCAGTTCGGTTCTTCCAAATTTCTCTGGCCAGCACCCGTCTGTCTCTATCTCCCAGTTTCGGGGGTCTGCCGACTCAAGGCACATTCCAACAATCACCGTTCACTTTCCAGTTCGTAATCACATAGGCCACTGTCGATTTTGGGTAATTCAGTTCGCTTGCTATGTCCCTTAAGGATCAATCATTTCTGTGGTACCCGACAATTACTCCTTTCTCAAAATCAGACAACTCTGCACTTCATGGCGTCCTCGTTTCCCACGCGATATTTATTGGTGGAAGGCGTGACACCACAGATATCTTCATTTGCATGGGTGTCCAAATACTTATTGGTAGACAGTGTACAACTTGTGTTGCCCAGTGGCCGCCAGAACTGCTGATCTGTGAGATCCTGTGGATAGGTCATCTTTTTGAGACCAGACAAACCCTTTATACTTCAGAGCTGCGTTTACAATTCTGCAAATGGCAAACTAAATAGCAAAGCTGGACAAAATGTAAATCTCCTGACAAAGGGTTGTACAGGCATTGAATCGATCATGTAAGGAATGCTGGGAGATCCTAGCTGTGAAGCCTGTCCAATTGTGAATGCAGCTTTAAACTATTATACGGTCTGTAAATCCCATTCTCAGACTGAATATACTAAGCCACGGTTACTTCCTGAAATTAATAATGAATAATGTCAATCTGCGGAGTCTATTAAGCTTTCAAGAAAGCCGACGAACACAAAGAAGAGCCTTGGAGAGCCTCCAGTTGGACAGGTCTTCAAGGACTTGTCTTTATACACCTGCAAGGGTTTAGCTGGAACCAAAATACTCAAAGCAAGCAACACCATACTTAAAGCAAGTGAGAGTCCATAGAGTGCCAGGCACCCAGGTGTGAGGACATCTGTGCTGGTTTACTAGTGTGCGGCCCTCTCTGCAGAACTCTCGACCGGACGTGCTACTGTAAAATCCACGGAGTTCTGAACTCCTCTAGTAGACGCCTTTGGGACAAACCTGCAGTCTGTATTAAGTTCCATATCTTAGTTTCGTTTGCATTTTTCATCTTACAGCCCCTCCCACGTCGGCACAGTGGGGTATTTTTATGGGCAGCATTTGCTCCTGTCTACAGGAAAGTCTTTGCTGTAAACTTAAGTTTATAGAAGAGAATTTATTTTGTCTTTCTTGCGCCGAGACTCTCTCCCTTCGGAGCTATGAAATATTTGTTAAGTACCAGCTGTTATCCTTGAACCTGAAAATTCTTCATCTCCATTTATATTGTTTTTCACTTCATTTGACACTTTTTACTCCTCTGTGATGAATTTCACTGAATATATATTTATTTATTTGTATTTATTTTACCCTAAAGTCCCACCATAAATATTCTGCAATCTTATTCAATGACAGCCTAATTCTGTATAGACATTGTTGTGGTTGTAAGACCGATGGGCTGCTCCTCTGCTTACAGAATTTACACCTTAGAAACATACAGATGGATAACTTACAGTATGTTCACACACAACAATATTAAACATTTTGTGGATGCCGATATTTGCTGCAGAAGTCCAAAGGTTGAAACCCACTGTGAAAGTCCACAATAGAAACTGACTTGCTGCAAATCATTTCCGCTCCTTTTTTTTTATGTTGTGAATTTTCTATTTGCAAATCCAGAAGGAATATCCACTATTTGATATTGGCAGCTTTATTGTCATGTCCAGCCTAGCAGATTTTAGAAGTGTACATTGGGGCAGCTTTATTTAGGTGTGCTTTTGGAAACATTTAGTTATTTAGCTTGTGGCTCTATGTACGCTAGGTTCACACTAGTGACAGTGTGTCGTCTGTTCTTGTTTGTTAGAGGATCAGAACAATGGACAAAGAAACCAATAAAATAGTGAATGCCTGTGCAGCCCAGCGAACCCCATTGACTGTTGGATGTCTCCTCTTTTTGGGTGCATTCACACGGAGTAACGTGCCGCGTGACCTGGCACGTATACGCCGTGTGAGATTTTGAGCGCCGTATACGCTCCCATTGATTTCAATGGGAGTTATTCTTGTATACGCCGCGTTATTTTGCAGCCGCGTTATTTTGTAGCCTTAGGTGTACAGTTTGACATTATTTACAGTAGGTGACAGTGGCATTATATGGGTGTACATTTTGGTGACATTATTTTGGTGTACAGTTTAGTTGGATGATATTGGTGTACAGTTTGGTATCTATATAGGTGTACAGTTTGGTGGCATTATATAGGTGTGCAGTCTGTTGGCATTATATAGGTGTACAGTTTGGTGGCATTATATAGGTGTACAGTTTGGTGGCATTATATAGGTGTACAGTTTGGTGGCATTATATAGGTGTGCAGTCTGCTGGCATTATATAGGTGTACAGTTTAGCCGTGGCTTTTGTACTGGTTTGTTTGAGGAATTGTCTCAAATACCATAAAATCAAATGTGCTGGATTTTTGGGTTTTTGGCTAATAGGTTAATTTTAGGATAACAAAACTTTATTTTTACTTTTCCTTTACATTTTGATGTTATTTTATATTTTTCTTTCCCAAAGCTTTCTGCACACAAAAGAAAGTTCAGGGAGAAAGAAAGAAAAATCTTCTCCCTCTTAGAAGTTCAAGGAGCCTGATAATACCCTTAATAGGCTCTTAGCACTCTATCAATAGTCCTCAGGACTTGAAACAGACTTCAGAAGGCTTGCTGCCAATTTTTTTCTTAACCTCTGTATTTCTAAAGCAAAGACATATTTTTGTCAAGTAATAATTCATCACATCTAAGCCATGCTTTAGACCACATTCCTTGTCTCGCTTTACATGTATAAATACTTGCTCGATAATTCAACACTTGCCAAGTATTCCTCTTCAGATTCTTGATTCCTGGTTTGGGCACGCACTTTAACAAAGAACAGCACACCCCCGCCATGGCCGTCACCCTCCTCGCTCTCTGACTCTTATCTCATATCTCACATTGGCTTGCACGTAACCTTTGTGGAAACTTTTCTATGATGGCAAGTTTGTGTTTTGTTTCCAGTTATTTTATACAAATTGTGTGCGGTGAGTTCGCTGGGATCTGCTGGATGTTCTTGTGATATCGTCTTGTGGTCAGGTTATAAGAGAATTTTCTCACAATTTCTCCCTCTGTAGAATATATGTGTTTTTATATAGCAGCTGTAAATATGTATGTAAATATCTGTTCATTTCAGATGCAAACTCTTAACTAAAGTAGTATTATTCTTCTACGTATGGTCTGCATACTTATGTCATAAAAGTAATAAAATTAAATCAAAGGCATACTATACACTAACCAACTAACTAACCAATGTTGCCATAATGCATACTATATAATGCTTCCAAGCTGTGTATGTAAATGATGCTGCTAGCGTATTCATGTAAATGGTGCGGACAGGCTGTGACTATAAATACGTGTTCCCAGCTGTACATGTAAGTTGTGCCACCATGCTGTACACATCAATTTTGCTTTCATATTGCATTTTGCAGTACATACGGTGCCATGGGCCTGTACATGTAAATATTGCACCCAGAGTAATGCCAGCGGCATTTGTGTAAATATGATGCAGCCTGCCCATACACATAAATGATGCCACCTGCCTGTACACGTTAGTTTATCCAACCCATAGGCCATACAAAGCTTTCATTTTGGGTCTGCAGTTATCGGGCTCCCCATGTTGTACATCCTGCTTTATTTAATAGCCCTGTATTAAAGGTTTAAAGCTCAACATACGAGGTATATAAAGTGTTATACATACGCAAGGCTCCAGCAGATGTCATGTTATCAATGATAATGGGCTGAAATAAAGAATCACTAGACCATGTCTGATAACATGGATGTCTGGGTAAGCCCCATGGTCTAGTAAAAGTTTGCTTTCCCCGTCACTGCTGCACCCTTGCAGCAAAAGGCATTCTTGAACGTGATGTCACTTCCTCTCACCATTTTATTACACTTGTCTTTGCCTTGATGTTTATCAGGGTCAGGGGATAACAACTCGCCTTAGGAAGTGGGTACCTTTGCTGGCGTATGGAGACTTACCAGCCATTTTTGCTCCACTAGTGGATTATGGGAAATATATGCAAATCTGTTTTCCAGGATGTAATAAGGAAAACAGTGCCTCTGTTCGCTGCCTATTAGGACAGCCCCCTTAACATCATGCAAGACTTTTTTCAATAAGCCTAATAAAGTGATGCAGGGATTATTGACAAACTGGTATTTCTATTCCAAAAGGAACAGACTCCCAGCTGTGGACAGTGCTGTTTCGATCTGTTGGATCTCATCAGTACAGCGTAGGAATACTAGTTTGGCTGGGTGAGAGACTATAGACCAGGGTCAGGGGATAATAATGCTCCTTAGGGAGTGGGCACCTTTGCAGGTATATGGAGACTTACAAGCCATTTTCGCTTCACTGGGGGATTATGGGAAATATATGCAAATCTGGTTTCCAGGATGTAATTAGGAAATTAATTACATCCTGGAAAACATGTTTGCAGATATTTCCCATTGATGTTTATCATTCATAGATGGAAGAACTGTGAGAATACAGAGGCCACATGTATACCTTCTCTGGCCCTAATATTTGTCACTGTGGTTTTTGAAATGACAGTCATTATTTAGAAAGTAGTGATAGTGAATTGTTATTGACCATTATTTAAGCAAACATGGCTATTACCAAATGACTGACTTCTGAAACACCTAAGGATCAGCCAGGTATTCATGTCCTCTAAAGCAGCCACTGCAAGGTAAAGGCATTACATGCCCTCCATATAGTATGTAAGCACATTGGATATGTCAGAATGAGAACAACTTTATGTAAGAATCTCCCTGCTCAGAGTCAGACTTATATACCCCCTAATATGCCCTACTTCTGTACACCATAGTAGGACATACACAAAAGTGGAATAACTTAGGTCATGTTCACATAGCTGACCTTTCATTTTGAGCCTTGGATTTCTTTACTGATGTTCAATTTGCACTGCTATGAAATACAACCCAAAAAGTCATATTAACAACTTTTTCCTGGTCACAATGCTTGTAATATCCTATAAGAATACAGAATGCAGGCTGCTGTAAACAGTACTCCCTCTGTATTCTGCTGACAGCCCCGCCAGAGAGGTGCTGAAGCCTGAGTCTGGTTATTGTGACCATTCTTTGCTGTAAGGCTGAGTCTGGTTATTGTGACCATTCTTTGCTGTAAAGCTGAGTCTGGTTATGGTGACCATTCTTTGCTGTAAGGCTGAGTCTGGTTATGGTGACCACTCTTTGCTGTAAGGCTGAGTCTGGTTATGGTGACCACTCTTTGCTGTAAGGCTGAGTCTGGTTATGGTGACCACTCTTTGCTGTAAGGCTGAGTCTGGTTATGGTGACCATTCTTTGCTGTAAGGCTGAGTCTGGTTATGGTGACCATTCTTTGCTGTAAGGCTGAGTCTGGTTATTGTGACCATTCTTTGCTGTAAAGCTGAGTCTGGTTATGGTGACCATTCTTTGCTGTAAGGCTGGGGCTTCCAAATGAGTTTGCATCCATAAATGTGTGCATGCCTTCTAATGAAAGGTCAGCATGGTTGTATCGAGACTATCAACTTACCAGGATACAAAAATTCCTTACCTGATTTTTTTTTTTTTACCCAGCAACTTGCTAATGGCAACACATTTGCTGTCATTAGTCTACATGCAGAACGACATTGATCTTTGGACATACAGTCTGTGTTGCAGTCAAAGTTGCCATGTATCCATGAACTTAGGGTTCAATACTAGTGATGATATATTAGGGAAGTGCTTGTACTGTCGTTTTCTAATTTGTCTCCAAACTGAGAGGTGTTTTTTTTAAAAATTCTAGTTTTAACCTCTCTGCCACGCAATGGATTCATGCAGTCGTAGAAATACACAAATTCCTTTCCTTATCACTGAGGCTCCAGACGGCGCTCACACTAATGTCGTCCCGGGTTCCTCCATTTTCATATAGTGTTTCATATTCTGCTATAAGACAATTGTCTGTCTCCAGTCTCCTCCAGCATTGCACTCACATTTTGTTCTCTGTGTATTTACATATTCCTTATATTTTACAGATGCAAATTTCATGTTCGTTTTTCGTTGCCTTCATGCAGCTCGGTCTAATCTCTTCCACACAATAATTTGTTTCAGACTGAAAACCGCATTGTCTGTGCACCTGCTGGTTCAGTGCAGAGAAATAACCCTGCCGGGCTCTTGCTTATCACTGGCAGTGCAGTGTTACACTGCGGACAATCCGATCACAGAGAACAGGACAATATGTAACATTCATGGACATTAAAGTCACCATTAACCAGTAATATAGGAAGCTTCCAGCATTTTACCTTAAATACATATAATTAAAGTCGCCTTCAGCCAAGTGGAACAAAGTAACAGAACTTCTACTTATCATTTCTTATGCGTCTTATTTTCAAAGGCCTATTTTTGTCATTTGTGTTTGGCTCCAAAATTTAGCTTCATAAAGCTGAATGGAGCATTAAAGGGAAATAGCAGTGGGATTGTTAGAGGAGACCTGACAGCTGTAATTCACACACCAAACTGCATCGAATCCCCCTAAGGCACCTGCAGAGTTTCTGAGCCATCACCTTCTTATGGCACAGCGTTGTCTGAATGTGGAGGAAGAACACTTTCTACGTTAACTACTGGTCTAAACTTGACTTCAATTTTGGGCTTGTAACTCTTAGTTTGGTGCATATATATCAAATTCTTCAGTTATGACCCAGACCTTGGCTTACTCTCGAAGACTCTTCCAACTTGGGCTCCTCCTGGAAAGTCATCAGCTAACCTCAATAGTGGCGCCATTGTGCCCGATGCTGTTTTACCATGTTGCTGAGGACTTATTGGATAATGTTTGACTTCACCTGCCAACACTCATGCCCGAATAGCCGTTGTATCCACCATATAGTTATTACAGAATGACAAACGCTTCCTCACGATGTAGTATTTACTATAATTTGCCATAAAAAAGAAAGCGGGATGTGTGTTTTCTGGATCATTTCCGCTAACATGAGCCAGTGCCTTTCTTTGTCTCCGTAACGAACCATTAAATGGAACCATTTATAAACCAGTTGTTTGTTTTACAAGTTCTAAGCGAGCGACGTCTATGTCTCCAGCTGCTGCTTTTAGGCTTTTTTGGCTGGGTGAACTGATAGCTTTAAGTGAGTCTCTGCTCTCATTGTCTGAAATCACTATTTTGCAAAAAAGTATAGGAGCCTTGAAAGGGCGATTTTTAACTCCACCTCGGGTTTTGTGTGACAGTGGAGAGTATTTTAGCAGATCGTGCAGAAAAAATGTGGCCGACCAGGAAATCAGATTAGGATAACGTCAGTGAATATAATAGGCAATGGATTTGTCATTCCCACTTTACAGAAAATTCTCTTCGCTTTGACTTTTTCAATGTGTATTTAAAGGGGAAGTGTTATTATTAGTAACCTAAGGATAGTTCATCATTATTTAACTCCTCTGAAAAATTTGATGCTGAATTTGAAGCAGACTTTGATGTGGAATTTGGAGAAGAGTTCCACTGTATTTCGCCTGTGTTGCCTTTATTGGGCACAGCCAAATTCCGCAAGCAGATTTCGACAAATTCCATGTCAAATTCCGTGTGGGTTTTTGTCAAGATGTATATTTTACACTTCCCATTCATTGCAATGGAAGTTCTCGGAATTTGAAGCAGATTTCATCTTTTTTGAGCCAAAGCCAGGAGTGGATTGAGCAGAAGCTAGAAGTATAAGAACTTCCTATATACTCCCCATTCCTTCTGTAGCCATTCTTGGCTTTGGCTCAAACTCTGCAACAAAAAAAGCTGCGCTTTTGCAACGTAGAGCCTTGGCATTAAAGGGATTTTTTGGCCCCAATTCAAGTTTTCATATTGATGGCTAGCAGCCTCTGGCACCTGGGGTATACTAGAACGGATGATCTGTGCAGGGTCTGGGTGTCTGGCTCCCATAGATCATATACTCATGACTTATCTTGTGGATAGGTCTCAATTTGTGGCCAGAAAGCCCTTAAGGGACTTGCTGCAGATTTATAGTACAGCATGTCAATTATGCTGTGAAATTGTCACTGACTTTCAATGTGGATTTCGGTGAATTAGCATTAGTTCCGCAGTACAACAACTTGTGGATTTTACTGCAGAAATGACATAAATTTGTGGTGAAATCAATACCCAACCTTCACTCGGCCTCCCGTACCCATAAAATGGCTGTCAGTTATTGTATTGGACTATTTCCTGGCAACGCAAATATTGCACCAGTTAAAAGTCCTTGTGTCCATTGACATCTACCAACTTCATAGTCATCAACGGACGTATAAATGTATGGACTCATTCACAGACTACTCGATTCCTGTATTTTGTGAACCTGCTGCAGCCAATGTCATGAGGACGTGTTTGCATGATTTCCCATATGATCACATGCTCATTTCTAACCTTTACAAGTTCCTCTTGACCCTTGTCAGACACTATAATGTACATGTATGTAATTTCTGTACTATGCACATAACGGGAACCTGCCCTGCTGCTTGTTATAGGACAGGAGGAGCTGGTTAGATTAATAACTAGTTTTGCAGGAAATTATTCTGTAAAGCTTTAAACTTACTGATCTAAACTTCAGCTCATTCTGGGCTTTAGGAGTCCATTGGGGGTCCTCCTCAGTGACTGCCTGCTATCTCGGTATACACACCCATGCAGGGAATGTAGCAAATACACTCACCGGCCACTTTATTAGGTACACTATGCTAGTAACGGGTTGGACCCCCTTTTGCCTTCAGAACTGCCTCAATTCTTCGTGGCATAGATTCAACAAGGTGCTGGAAGCATTCCTCAGAGATTTTGGTCCATATTGACATGATGGCATCACACAGTTGCCGCAGATTTGTCGGCTGCACATCCATGATGTGAATCTCCCGTTCCACCACATCCCAAAGATGCTCTATTGGATTGAGATCTGGTGACTGTGGAGGCCATTGGAGTACAGTAAACTCATTGTCATGTTCAAGAAACCAGTCTGAGATGATTCCAGCTTTATGACATGGCGCATTATCCTGCTGAAAGTAGCCATCAGATGTTGGGTACATTGTGGTCATAAAGGGATGGACATGGTCAGCAACAATACTCAGGTAGGCTTTGGCGTTGCAACGATGCTCAATTGGTACCAAGGGGCCCAAAGAGTGCCAAGAAAATATTCCCCACACCATGACACCACCACCACCAGCCTGAACCGTTGATACAAGGCAGGATGGATCCATGCTTTCATGTTGTTGACGCCAAATTCTGACCCTACCATCCGAATGTCGCAGCAGAAATCGAGACTCATCAGACCAGGCAACGTTTTTCCAATCTTCAATTGTCCAATTTCGATGAGCTTGTGCAAATTGTAGCCTCAGTTTCCTGTTCTTAGCTGAAAGGAGTGGCACCCGGTGTGGTCTTCTGCTGCTGTAGCCCATCTGCCTCAAAGTTCGACGTACTGTGCGTTCAGAGATGCTCTTCTGGCTACCTTGGTTGTAACGGGTGGCTATTTGAGTCACTGTTGCCTTTCTATCAGCTCGAACCAGTCTGGCCATTCTCCTCTGACCTCTGACATCAACAACGCATTTCCGCCCACAGAACTGCCGCTCACTGGATATTTTTTCTTTTTCGGACCATTCTCTGTAAACCCTAGAGATGGTTGTGCGTGAAAATCCCAGTAGATCAGCAGTTTCTGAAATACTCAGACCAGCCCTTCTGGCACCAACAACCATGCCACGTTCAAAGGCACTCAAATCACCTTTCTTCCCCATACTGATGCTCGGTTTGAACTGCAGGAGATTGTCTTGACCATGTCTACATGCCTAAATGCACTGAGTTGCCGCCATGTGATTGGCTGATTAGAAATTAAGTGTTAACGAGCAGTTGGACAGGAGTACCTAATAAAGTGGCCGGTGAGTGTATGTTGGTGAGACCCCTGGACTCCTGAGCCCAAAGTTAGCAACGGTTTAGATCAGGAAATGCAAAGTTATACTGACTGAACCTGTCCGTTCCCCCTGACTACAGATAGTCAGCTGCCCATTCCCCCTGACTACAGACTGTCAGCCCTCCGCTCCCCTTGACTACAGACTGTCAGCCCTCCGCTCCCCCTGACTACAGACTGTCAGCCCCCCGCTCCCTGTGACTACAGACTGTCAGCCCCCCGCTCCCTGTGACTACAGACTGTCAGCCCCCCGCTCCCCCTGACTACAGACCGTCAGCCCCCCGCTCCCCCTGACTACAGACTGTCAGCCCTCCACTCCCCCTGACTACAGACTGTCAGCCCTCCACTCCCCTTGACTACAGACCGTCAGCCCCCCGCTCCCCCTGACTACAGACCGTCAGCTCCCCGCTCCCTGTGACTACAGACTGTCAGCCCTCCACTCCCTCTGACTACAGACTGTCAGCCCTCCACTCCCCCTGACTACAGACTGTCAGCCCTCCACTCCCCCTGACTACAGACTGTCAGCCCCCTTCTCCCTCTGACTACAGACTGTCAGCTCCCTGCTCCCCCTAACTACAGACTGTCAGCCCTCCGCTCCCCCTGACTACAGACTGTCAGCCCCCCGCTCCCCCTGACTACAGACTGTCAGCCCCCCGCTCCCTCTGACTACAGACTGTCAGCCCCCCGCTCCCCCTGACTACAGACTGTCAGCCCTCCGCTCCCTCTGACTACAGACTGTCAGCTCCCTGCTCCCCCTGACTACAGACTGTCAGCTCCCCGCTCCCCCTGACTACAGACTGTCAGCCCTCCACTCCCCCTGACTACAGACTGTCAGCTCCCTTCTCCCTCGGACTACAGACTGTCAGCCCCCCGCTCCCCCTGACTACAGACTGTCAGCCCTCCACTCCCCTTGACTACAGACCGTCAGCCCCCCGCTCCCCCTGACTACAGACCGTCAGCTCCCCGCTCCCTGTGACTACAGACTGTCAGCCCTCCACTCCCTCTGACTACAGACTGTCAGCCCCCCGCTCCCCCTGACTACAGACTGTCAGCCCTCCACTCCCCCTGACTACAGACTGTCAGCCCTCCACTCTCCTTGACTACAGACCGTCAGCCCCCCGCTCCCCCTGACTACAGACCGTCAGCTCCCCGCTCCCTGTGACTACAGACTGTCAGCCCTCCACTCCCTCTGACTACAGACTGTCAGCCCTCCACTCCCCCTGACTACAGACCGTCAGCTCCCCGCTCCCTGTGACTACAGACTGTCAGCCCTCCACTCCCCCTGACTACAGACTGTCAGCCCTCCACTCCCCCTGACTACAGACTGTCAGCCCTCCACTCCCCCTGACTACAGACTGTCAGCCCCCTTCTCCCTCTGACTACAGACTGTCAGCTCCCTGCTCCCCCTGACTACAGACTGTCAGCCCTCCGCTCCCCCTGACTACAGACTGTCAGCCCCCCGCTCCCCCTGACTACAGACTGTCAGCCCCCCGCTCCCTCTGACTACAGACTGTCAGCCCTCCGCTCCCCCTGACTACAGACTGTCAGCCCCCTGCTCCCCCTGACTACAGACTGTCAGCTCCCCGCTCCCCCTGACTACAGACTGTCAGCCCCCCGCTCCCTGTGACTACAGACTGTCAGCTCCCCGCTCCCCCTGACTACAGACTGTCAGCCCCCCGCTCCCTCTGACTACAGACTGTCAGCTCCCTGCTCCCCCTGACTACAGACTGTCAGCTCCCCGCTCCCCCTGACTACAGACTGTCAGCCCTCCACTCCCCCTGACTACAGACTGTCAGCTCCCTTCTCCCTCGGACTACAGACTGTCAGCCCCCCGCTCCCCCTGACTACAGACTGTCAGCTCCCCGCTCCCCCTGACTACAGACTGTCAGCCCTCCACTCCCTCTGACTACAGACTGTCAGCCCCCCGCTCCCCCTGACTACAGACTGTCAGCCCTCCACTCCCCCTGACTACAGACTGTCAGCCCCCCGCTCCCTCTGACTACAGACTGTCAGCCCTCCACTCCCCCTGACTACAGACTGTCAGCCCTCCACTCCCCCTGACTACAGACTGTCAGCCCCCTTCTCCCTCTGACTACAGACTGTCAGCTCCCTGCTCCCCCTAACTACAGACTGTCAGCCCTCTGCTCCCCCTGACTACAGACTGTCAGCCCCCCGCTCCCCCTGACTACAGACTGTCAGCCCCCCGCTCCCCCTGACTACAGACTGTCAGCCCTCCACTCCCCCTGACTACAGACTGTCAGCTCCCTGCTCCCCCTGACTACAGACTGTCAGACCCCTGCTCCCCCTGACTACAGACTGTCAGCCACCGCTACCACGGACTACAGACTGCTCTAGTATCTGCACCTTGGATATCGATGTGACATTTTCCCTTTCATGCCACTATTTTGCAAAATCACATCCACATCTTATTGACTGTCTTCTAGTCTGTTTTTCAGTTTAGCGATGTCTAGTGTATAGCCGTATCCTGTTAAAACTGTTTTGTAAATCCTCCACCTGCCCCACAACTCCATTGCTCAAGTGTCTGTGCTCTCAGATTATTATATTGCTGGCTTTCAAGTTTTTTCGATCTTCCACCTTTCCTAGATATCCTGGCCTGTTAGTATCCTATTGGGATATTAGTGTAAGACCCCTGAATTTACCCATTGGACATTTTTCCTGGAATTTCATTAGTCTGCCATCAGTTCTCCATCAATAACTTCAGTTTGCAGCACCCCTGGGTATTATAGAAGAGGATAAGGCATTTATACTTGAGAAGATGTCAGCCAACGTAAGTGAAAGGTATTACTAAGTGGAGACTGATCCAGACCATGTGTAAGAAACACAACTTGTTCTACTGTAGTTGTAGGAAATTGCAGGGACCAGGACAAGCTGTAAGTTTGGAGAGATGCCTGGGGAGAAAAAGCATCAATTGCTACAAAGATGTTGGGAGAGGCACTACCAACCCCTCCTTATTGAGCTCTTCATTGGGCCATACACTCACTCTGTTTCTGGTGGTATCCATTTAGGACTGGGTTAAGAAAGTGATGTTCATGCCAGTATTTCTAAAATATGGTGGCACTAAGAGGAAGTTGTATGTGGTCCATTTATCCCCTACTGTACAAAACTGATGAAGTACAAGGCCAGCTGGTCACTGGGTCATCAGTATCTGGGGATTTCTGGGAGGATATTGTCTCACACTGGAGGACAGTAACTGTTACCAACTTTGCTTTAGACACTACAATAGCTGGTCCTGACCCTATACAATTGTAGTGGTGTTACTAGTTGTAGAAAGTTACAGTGCTCAGATATGTAGCCATAATAAGTTTTGTCTTTCCAGGGGATTAAGCCTCGCCAAGCGTGTGCTTTGTTGTGGAGGGGTCTGTTACTTTTGTATTAATTGTTAATGGGGACGGCCAACATCACGCACCATCAGTTTCTTTTCAGCGTGCATGCTTTATCTGCAGCAGCTAAGATCACAGGTTTTATGTGTTGTGCTTGTCACTGCTAAGGTCTGATGACCTTCATTTACCAGTTTAGCTCCAAGGAAATTTCACTTAAAATATACATCGATGTCTTCACACTTCTAGCGTAACATCTTGATACTTTTATTTTATTGTGGTTGACATCAAATCTAATATTTAAGACAAATTTTCCCCTAAAAAAATGTCCCCTAAATATTAGTCATACCCTGTTTTCCCCTTGGTTGATTCTCTGCATACTAGAATGTTGAACATCAAATTTACCTCACTGTAAGGAAGGGAACAAGTAGGAAGGCATATGGTACTTACTCTGAACCCATCCATTGGGATTGGAGAGCCAACAAAACTTAAAGCTTTCAGTCACGTGTTAACATTGCAGTATACAAATGATGCGGCACAATACTGCACTACTATAGTGATGGGAGACAATACAGTCTATAGAAGGATGCAGCATAATACTGCACTACTATAGTGATGGGAGACAATACAGTCTATAGAAGGATGCAGCACAATACTGCACTACTATAGTGGTGGGGGACAATACAGCCTATAGAAGGATGCAGCACAATACTGTACTACTATAGTGATGGGAGACAATACAGCCTATAGAAGGATGCAGCACAATACTGTACTACTATAGTGATGGGAGACAATACAGCCTATAGAAGAATGCAGCAAAATACTGTACTACTATAGTGATGGGAGACAATACAGTCTATAGAAGGATGCAGCATAATACTGCACTACTATAGTGATGGGAGACAATACAGTCTATAGAAGGATGCAGCACAATACTGCACTACTATAGTGGTGGGGGACAATACAGCCTATAGAAGGATGCAGCACAATACTGTACTACTATAGTGATGGGAGACAATACAGCCTATAGAAGGATGCAGCACAATACTGTACTACTATAGTGATGGGAGACAATACAGCCTATAGAAGAATGCAGCAAAATACTGCACTACTATAGTGGTGGGGGACAATACAGCCTATAGAAGGATGCAGCACAATACTGCACTACTATAGTGGTGGGGGACAATACAGTCTATAGAAGGATGCAGCACAATACTGCACTACTATAGTGGTGGGGGACAATACAGCCTATAGAAGGATGCAGCACAATACTGTACTACTATAGTGATGGGAGACAATACAGTCTATAGAAGGATGCAGCACAATACTGCACTACTATAGTGGTGGGGGACAATACAGCCTATAGAAGGATGCAGCACAATACTGCACTACTATAGTGGTGGGGGACAATACAGCCTATAGAAGGATGCAGCACAATACTGTACTACTATAGTGATGGGAGACAATACAGTCTATAGAAGGATGCAGCACAATACTGCACTACTATAGTGGTGGGAGACAATACAGTCTATAGAAGGATGCAGCATAATACTGCACTACTATAGTGGTGGGGGACAATACAGCCTATAGAAGGATGCAGCACAATACTGTACTACTATAGTGATGGGAGACAATACAGTCTATAGAAGGATGCAGCATAATACTGCACTACTATAGTGATGGGAGACAATACAGTCTATAGAAGGATGCAGCACAATACTGCACTACTATAGTGGTGGGGGACAATACAGCCTATAGAAGGATGCAGCACAATACTGCACTACTATAGTGGTGGGGGACAATACAGTCTATAGAAGGATGCAGCACAATACTGCACTACTATAGTGGTGGGGGACAATACAGCCTATAGAAGGATGCAGCACAATACTGTACTACTATAGTGATGGGAGACAATACAGCCTATAGAAGGATGCAGCACAATACTGTACTACTATAGTGATGGGAGACAATACAGCCTATAGAAGAATGCAGCAAAATACTGTACTACTATAGTGATGGAAGACAATACAGTCTATAGAAGGATGCAGCATAATACTGCACTACTATAGTGATGGGAGACAATACAGTCTATAGAAGGATGCAGCACAATACTGCACTACTATAGTGGTGGGGGACAATACAGCCTATAGAAGGATGCAGCACAATACTGTACTACTATAGTGATGGGAGACAATACAGCCTATAGAAGGATGCAGCACAATACTGCACTACTATAGTGGTGGGGGACAATACAGTCTATAGAAGGATGCAGCACAATACTGCACTACTATAGTGGTGGGGGACAATACAGCCTATAGAAGGATGCAGCACAATACTGTACTACTATAGTGATGGGAGACAATACAGTCTATAGAAGGATGCAGCACAATACTGCACTACTATAGTGGTGGGGGACAATACAGCCTATAGAAGGATGCAGCACAATACTGCACTACTATAGTGGTGGGGGACAATACAGCCTATAGAAGGATGCAGCACAATACTGTACTACTATAGTGATGGGAGACAATACAGCCTATAGAAGGATGCAGCACAATACTGTACTACTATAGTGATGGGAGACAATACAGTCTATAGAAGGATGCAGCATAATACTGCACTACTATAGTGGTGGGGGACAATACAGCCTATAGAAGGATGCAGCACAATACTGCACTACTATAGTGGATGCAGCACAATACTGTACTACTATAGTGATGGGAGACAATACAGCCTATAGAAGGATGCAGCACAATACTGCACTACTATAGTGGTGGGGGACAATACAGCCTATAGAAGGATGCAGCACAATACTGTACTACTATAGTGATGGGAGACAATACAGCCTATAGAAGGATGCAGCACAATACTGCACTACTATAGTGGTGGGGGACAATACAGTCTATAGAAGGATGCAGCACAATACTGCACTACTATAGTGGTGGGGGACAATACAGCCTATAGAAGGATGCAGCACAATACTGTACTACTATAGTGATGGGAGACAATACAGTCTATAGAAGGATGCAGCACAATACTGCACTACTATAGTGGTGGGGGACAATACAGCCTATAGAAGGATGCAGCACAATACTGCACTACTATAGTGGTGGGGGACAATACAGCCTATAGAAGGATGCAGCACAATACTGTACTACTATAGTGATGGGAGACAATACAGTCTATAGAAGGATGCAGCACAATACTGCACTACTATAGTGGTGGGAGACAATACAGTCTATAGAAGGATGCAGCATAATACTGCACTACTATAGTGGTGGGGGACAATACAGCCTATAGAAGGATGCAGCACAATACTGTACTACTATAGTGATGGGAGACAATACAGTCTATAGAAGGATGCAGCATAATACTGCACTACTATAGTGATGGGAGACAATACAGTCTATAGAAGGATGCAGCACAATACTGCACTACTATAGTGGATGCAGCACAATACTGTACTACTATAGTGATGGGAGACAATACAGCCTATAGAAGGATGCAGCACAATACTGCACTACTATAGTGGTGGGGGACAATACAGCCTATAGAAGGATGCAGCACAATACTGCACTACTATAGTGGTGGGGGACAATACAGTCTATAGAAGGATGCAGCACAATACTGCACTACTATAGTGGTGGGGGACAATACAGCCTATAGAAGGATGCAGCACAATACTGTACTACTATAGTGATGGGAGACAATACAGTCTATAGAAGGATGCAGCACAATACTGCACTACTATAGTGGTGGGAGACAATACAGTCTATAGAAGGATGCAGCATAATACTGCACTACTATAGTGGTGGGGGACAATACAGCCTATAGAAGGATGCAGCACAATACTGTACTACTATAGTGATGGGAGACAATACAGTCTATAGAAGGATGCAGCACAATACTGCACTACTATAGTGGATGCAGCACAATACTGTACTACTATAGTGATGGGAGACAATACAGCCTATAGAAGGATGCAGCACAATACTGCACTACTATAGTGGTGGGGGACAATACAGCCTATAGAAGGATGCAGCACAATACTGCACTACTATAGTGGTGGGGGACAATACAGTCTATAGAAGGATGCAGCACAATACTGCACTACTATAGTGGTGGGGGACAATACAGCCTATAGAAGGATGCAGCACAATACTGTACTACTATAGTGATGGGAGACAATACAGTCTATAGAAGGATGCAGCACAATACTGCACTACTATAGTGGTGGGAGACAATACAGTCTATAGAAGGATGCAGCATAATACTGCACTACTATAGTGGTGGGGGACAATACAGCCTATAGAAGGATGCAGCACAATACTGTACTACTATAGTGATGGGAGACAATACAGTCTATAGAAGGATGCAGCATAATACTGCACTACTATAGTGATGGGAGACAATACAGTCTATAGAAGGATGCAGCACAATACTGCACTACTATAGTGGATGCAGCACAATACTGTACTACTATAGTGATGGGAGACAATACAGCCTATAGAAGGATGCAGCACAATACTGCACTACTATAGTGGTGGGGGACAATACAGCCTATAGAAGGATGCAGCACAATACTGCACTACTATAGTGGTGGGGGACAATACAGTCTATAGAAGGATGCAGCACAATACTGCACTACTATAGTGGTGGGGGACAATACAGCCTATAGAAGGATGCAGCACAATACTGTACTACTATAGTGATGGGAGACAATACAGTCTATAGAAGGATGCAGCACAATACTGTACTACTATAGTGATGGGAGACAATACAGTCTATAGAAGGATGCAGCACAATACTGCACTACTATAGTGATGGGAGACAATACAGTCTATAGAAGGATGCAGCACAATACTGTACTACTATAGTGATGGGAGACAATACAGTCTATAGAAGGATGCAGCACAATACTGCACTACTATAGTGGTAGGGGATGCAGTGCAGACTTCAGCATGCATCATGATGGAAAGCAAAGACTGAGTTACACAATGGAAAACTGAAAGTGAAATATTACAGTGTTAGGTCCTCCAGATCAAGAGTTATAGGTGCCCATACAACTAAGGTACAGTAGTTGGATTATAACGTATTTCTCTCATCACCCACATATACTCAGACTGGCAGAGGGTGAATGTGTTTTTAATGGTGAGAGGGGAAGAAGCTGCTGTAATCTACTTATTGCAATGTATTTTCTCTTGTGGAAAGAAAGGATTGAACAAGATGAAATACAACATATCATTGGGAACAAGTCCAGTCATCCTGATAGACATTTGATGTTCAGTCCTACTAACATCATCCAGTATTACATATTTACATAGTACATAAGATTGGATGAAGACCTCAATCCATCAAGTCCAACCTATAATGCTATAATACCCTACAGTGTTGATCCAGAGGAAGGCAAAAAAAACCCATGAGGCTCATGCCAATTGCCCCATTTCAGGGGAAAAAATTCCTTCTTGATTCCAATCTGGCAGTCAGTATAAAACCCGGATCAACTTTCAACTATGACAGACATTTATTTAATATGTGTAGGTACTTTTTGTTGATAGCTTAAACAAATAAAAGTGAGGAACCTGAACAGGGGTCTTCCTCTATTAAAGTTCTCAAGGAATTGATTATGATAGTCTGCCCAAGTGAATGGGGTGAGATGCAGTACCTGACAAAGCCATCCATCCGCCGAGCCACGGAGTACAAGTTGGAATAAGGAAAAGAGTTACTGACTCCAGCTTAAAAATAAAATGATTAATATATTATTTTTAATTTAAATTATATTATAGAATTATTAATATTGTGCAATTTATTAGTTGTAGATATTGTTATATATTTACTTTCTTAGGAATCTATCACTGGCTTTTTAAAGGGGTTGTCTCACTATGTCACCCGTCCTGGCCACATTCAGTTTTCCCGGTTGAATGCGGAGCAGGATAAAGGTCCTGAAGAATTTGTGGGACAACTCCGTGAATGAACTGGAGGATCTTTACTGCTTGTGACTGTCCGTGGACATTTATACAAGCATGAATGTGTGACTGGCTTTGAAAAAGTAGAGGAGTCGAAGTTGCTTTGGCCTTCCGACTCCACAGCCCTGTCCATAATGCTGTGCTTATTGACAAGTGTCCAAGAGCCGGGACCTCCACTGATCAAACATGAATGTCTCATCCTACAGAGAAATCCTTTAAACCAGAATTCCTAATAGCATCTTTGAAAATATGTGGTTTGTTTTTTTCCCCAAACAAGACAACCCCCTTTAAGAACTAAGGAGGCTTTTGTAAATCTCCTTTAAATGACATGGCTACAGTTCACAGCAGGACAATGGTTTGCCGTCTTCCCTTTCCCAGGCTGTAAATGGTTTAGCATGCTCTCTGTAATCTATTATTACAATAATAAAAAAAATGATCATTTTTCTGTCATGTCTACATGCGGTTCAGTTGAATCTACAGTCTGGTCTTACCACTGCCAAGATATCTGCCGACTTCAGCAAATTCATTGTGCCTTTGTTATTACTGTACTGGCGTAATAGAGTTAAAACTCCCCACTTCAGCCGTATTGCACTCACTAACACTTTCTCAGAAAACATGAATGTTTTTACCATTATCCCTTTCCTTATTTTCTGTGTTATTTTTATTTTATTTTTTTTTAATCTTCCCTAACAACAAATTTTCCATGGAGCAGCTCAGGAGGCCATATGAAAGGACAGAGATGAGGAACGATGTGCTGCTTTCCTTCAGTCGTCTTCATTCATAATACTGAATGATCTCCCACTAAACCTTGAGGTTCAGAGGGCTGATGTTTATGTTGGACTAACAAGAACCCTGATATCCAAATCTGTTTTTCTTTTGTGCATTTTTTTTCTGTTTTACCACTAATTGTAATTCCTTACACAATATACCTTAAAATAATGGAGTCGCCAGGGATCATCTCCAATCTATGGGGAAAGTAGATATCCTCACATACGAGTATAGCAGGGAGAGAGACCATGAGAATGAGGTTCTCTATCTCACTTGGTTTGGTTACTCTTGCTTCTTGATGCTGCTTCCACTTCAGTTCTAGATTTGTTGTAGTAGACTTGTGGGACTTATATAGACTTATAAAGGTGACATAAGACATACTTACAACACAGCTTCTGGAACGTTCCGTACATAAGGTAGGAAGACTAGAAGGTTATAAAGGTTCAGATGTCTATTGGTTTGCTCTATATCGTGATGTGTTGAGGGGCACTACTTATGAGTTACTAACATCTTTGTACTCAACGAAAAACAGTTTGTCGTGAGGTTGACATGACCCCCACCAATCTATAAATTATCCCAATGGATAGGGAATAAGTTGCTCTCTTAGGCAAATCCCTTTAAATGCAGACAAGCCATAGATGACATCGGTGGGCAGACTACTAAGCGTCTTGTACAAGGCTGGGGCTACACGTGACTCTCATCCCTTGACCAAACATCACTCGGTCACCTTGTGACTCCTTCACTAATGTTTTTCATTGCAACTCCCAAGTGTAAAAAGTCAAGCAGTGTTCAACTTTTTTGCAACTAGATGTCACGGTCATGATAAACTTTGGGGTTGCAGTTCCATTCACTAACCTTATCTGGAAATCTTAGGTTGCATAACAGGAGTTGGGGCCAAACTCGCTGTATAGCCCTAACCTCAGCCAGTTGGCCACTATAAAGTGCACGTTTGGTTTGGAGGGTATTGATGGGATATTATTCATAATGAAATAATATCATGATTGATGATGGAGAAGGATAAGCCACAGACTAGAACAGACTGGTACCTGCTACGTGTCTACTCATTCCTCAGGCATCTACTGTCTATACACATAAGACTGTAATCCCTCAATAACACCCAGGAGGACTTCTTACATCTGTTAGAGAATTTCTTGGAAAGCCAAGGTGTCAATCACCCTGATGTAGTAGAGCTGACTTGTCATAGCATTGACTATAGCATAGCTTCTTAAACCTCTATGTATTGGCTAGAACCCAGCTTAGAAAGCCAATAGTTTCTGGATGACCTAACACCATATTATGGAAAACCATAGACCCTCTTATAGGATCGCTGTGACATGCACTTGCTGGACCTCTGGTATTCATAAAAGTCAATGGATATCCATCTTATTGCTTGTCCACACAATCATTAGGCTGTCGCTAAGAGGACGTCTAGATAAAAAAAGGGGACATACTAGTCACACAGTGACGACAAAGACACGATCGGAAGGATTTAATTCCCACATGTGAAGGTTATCACTGAACCAAGGCTTGTTTTCTCTGAGTGATGCGTAATTTTTTTTTTCATTTTTCTGCTCCTATTTAGATAGTTTCTGCTGAGATTACTTGACCTTTCCAATGAGGAGTAAACAAGATGATCTTTGTGTGTCTGGATGAACTACTCCCCAGATAGATAGATCTTAGGGCATTTTTGTTAAGTCTCTATGGAATTTTCTAGACCTAAACAGCTGGACTCTATTTGACCGAGGCAAGGAAAATAAACAAGCCCAATAATTCCTTAAACTGTTTACATAAGGGGAAAATGCCATCTCCATACATATCCACTTTTATTTCTGCATTGGCGTTTTCTTGGCTCCTTTTGAGGGGATTAAAAGATGAAGGTGCAGCATATGGTGCCATTTTAACTGAGCACTTTGCTTGTCATTTGGAGTACTGACACACCATTAAAGTATTGCTTGCAGACAGTGACATTCCATGAGGACAATGTATTAGAGAAGGTCTGAATTTATTTTTTCTTCTTACAGAAACAGCACCACTCTTATTCACTGGCAGTATTGGGTATTGCATCTCAACTCTATTGAAATAAAATTTGTTTCACTGCAATACCAGTCACAGCCCATTGACTACAGTGGCACTGTTTCTAGGGGGGGTTGGGGTGGAATACACTTGATAAAATCCTAGACATCCACTTTGACCAGATGACCCATTTTGTTGGTATATTTTGTATTATATAGGCCTATTTAGTCTATATTTGCCATGTAATTATTCCTTTATATTACAAAGTTGCTTCAGGCTGGGGCTTGAGGGTTAGGAAGTGCTAATAAAGCAATGCTTTTAGGCCGAGGACACGCAGAGCGTACTTATGGCATGTTAACCAATGTGAAATTGCTGGCAACTAACCCATTGTGAAGTACAGTAGCAGCAGTGGCAGCAAATCCCATCCACACACTGCAGAAAAAAATTCGGCAGCAACCCGACAGTTAAGGACCTACTGTTGAGTTGAGGACCTCCATCTATGGTGTTCATACATTATAATGTATCATAACCTATTATGCCATATTTGTGTAGTGTGTGTGTGTGTGTGATGTCAAACCTAAATGTCTTCTAGAAACTTCATAATCTTTGAGTGACCTGTTGTAAGTGTGAATTATGTCCATGCAGACGATCACCTTTTACTGATACATAATCCTGTTCGTAAATTGCACAGAAACATCACTTTTATTAGTCACCGGCAACTCCTTTGTGTTCAGAGCGGAAAAATGTAACCTCTGACTGGTGGGATCTAGCTGAGCTATAGGAGTTTGCCTCCTCGGAGGGGTTGTGAGTTCTCAGCCTTCATGTCCGTACAGGATCAAATCCAAGACTGCACAGTGGTGGCCAAACCACAAGGCTGTTGGGGTATATTCTGACTCTTAGCTAACCTCCAAAGAATGGCGTGTCTGGTTTTTGGAGCTTTTCTTTCCACAGGATAATGTCTAATTGATAAGTTACTTTGCTTGTGTGTGTTTCTTTTTTTTCTTCTTGAAAAACTTTCCAAAATTATAGGAAAATCTACGTAGTCTTTGTTGGTCTTCGTGTTTTACACAGATCAGCAAAATTGGCTTTGGAACAGCATTGAACTTTTAAACTACATTTACAGTATACGAGAAAAGGACAAAGGGGATAAAAGCACCTGTAAGAATGATGGATCACAGTCATGTGAATTGCTTAGAGTCACACGTGTTTGGCGGTATTGAGCTGGTATCACGTGGGTGGTTAACAAGCCTTGCTTTTCCAGGATGTTGGAGCCAAGACCTATGGGGCACAGGTCTAGAACTAGACTAGAAGAATCTTAGTAAGCTTTATTATTGTACTTGTATAATGACACATAATCGTCAGAAGTCTGGGAGGTTGTTGAAGACAACGCAACGAGAATGCATTCGGCAGTAAACAAGTGACAGGTATGGTCAATCAGAATGAGTAATTTTATAGTGATACGCCAATCAGAAGCTAAAAATCCAGGTTGTGCCATATTGGAGAAACCATTATTCTCTCATATCACACCCATAGTATCTGGAGTTCCCTTAGTATTCCTTTCAACTTGACCACCCTCTGACAGTCACGCTCTGGATCCGGGCAGCAGATGTCATAAGCCACTCTGGAGCCTACACAATAAACAACTCTCAACAGTAAGAGAGTACCGATATGGTTTCCCTCAAGCAGAAGTTTTAAAGGGTTCAACCAACCATGAAATGTGTAAGGGCTCTCCCTGACTTTCTCCCGATGGCAGATATTAGGGAATATCTCAGCTTCGCCATCCTTTTTTTCTTGCTTTGCTGCCACAGGTGCCTGACAGTAGTTTCCCTCTCATAGTTCAGCACATATGTGTTCTGCTTGGAGAGTTGGGCAAAACAACTAACAGCCAATTGACAGTCCAGCTAGCCACCTTTACCATCAGTCTAAAATCTATGGCCAACATCAATCAAATCAAATTGAAATGGACCTCAACCAAAAGCCAGTGATATGAATTCTGCACACATTAGACCCATGGACTATACATATAGCTCCTGAGCCCCTAGTTTGGACATTGGTTTTGAGCATGAGTACAATGTATAACCATTTATAGTATCATAATGGGTTTGTGTCTGCTTCTCAGTCGACATAATGAATACAACTTGTCAAATGTATCACAGATAAGATACTACGTCTCTATGCAGCATAGTTTGCATGTCAGTGGGCTCCTATGTACATAGAAATAATGAGTCTGGTCTTAAATGAGTTGTGCTGTCTGTTTGGTTCACGATGGATCTAGATACGCTTGACATGGCCCATAAACTTCTCAGTTTCTTTAAGGACGACATGTTGGGTAACCTTAATGAGATTTGTTACTTAACGGGATCAGGTTAATTTTACACCACTTATTGTACAGAAACCAATAAATGTCAAGCTGGAGACTACAGCCATTCACTCCTGACTAGATAAACCTGTTTTTACAAGCGTTCAGTTGACAGTTCAGTGTTGTATAGATGGTTCTTGATGGATGTAGACTTGGATTCCAAGTAGTTTGGATAAGGGAGACAGTAAGAATTTTATTCCTTGGGAAAGTAAAGAAAACTGTATGTATGAGGAGCATATAGGTGGAAATGTCAAGATTCTTAGTGTAGCACACATTTCATGTAGACATCTATTCATATACATCAGTGTCATAATATACATGGCTTAAGCCAACCATATACATTAGATGAGCGGTCTGCAGAATCCATTCATTTCCGTGGGAGCAGCTGTACATCTAATGTGTATGGGGAGGGATTTCGACATGCCCAATCCTTTTGCTCTCATGGGAGATAAGCATCCACCAGATGTGGTTTGGCAGCCCATTACTCCCGTTTCTTTATTCGGAACACATGGACACTCTGCCCAGATCAGTGTGTATGTATAGGCAGCATCGCAAGGACTAGCTGTCAATTCAATGAGCATTCACCTAACCTCTATCTAATGTGTATGGCCAGACTTAATCTTTCTTCATGTTTAGATAATGACAATGACACTGCTTAGAGGTTCACCCTAAAAATTGAAGTGACACCTTTGAGAAGCTCTTGGGCCCCTCTATGCTAGCTCATGACCCCTACTAATCTGGTGTCCAACTTATTTTACTGTAGTGCTCCAATTCTTTTTTTTTTTTTTCTTTTTTTTCTAATGTAGATTGTCAGATCCACATAGAGCTCACAATGTACATTTTTCCCTATTGGTATGTCTTTGGAATATGGGATGGAAATTCATGCAAACACACGGAGAACATACAAACTTCTTGCAGATGTTTGGGTTTTTTTGCCCTTGGCAGGATTTGAACACCAGGACTCCAGCGCTGCAAGGCTGCAGTGCTAACCACTGAGCCACCGTGTGGCCCCTGCTCCAATTCTAATAGGAAATCTGTTCTGTCAGTGCAGATATTTCAGAATTGTTCTTGGTACTTGTTAGCTTCCATCCAATAATAGTTTTGCACATATTGTACCATGTCGACCTTTTACAGATGAACAGGTAAATAGTGGAGAATATTGTATAAGAGGAGTGGCAAGCTTTACCCGTCCTGGTGATGAATAACCTTTGCACGTTTCTTTGCCCATACTGAACTTTTCCACTATTTCTATGCCAAATACATGTATAGTTTACAGCTCTACAGTTCTCACTGTATATTTTCAATATGTCCTTAAGCTTTCAGAAATAATTTGTCTTAACATTGTGATTTCTAAAGCCTTCAGAAGTAAGATGTATTCTATAAGGAATTAGATCAGAGACGCTGGGAGACGTGGGCTAGGAATGATCGGACGGACGGAAAAAGATTTGACTGTGAAAGCAGCTGCCCGTGAGATCATCGTTTGGCCGGAGTCCTGGTGGCTTCGGATGTTGGAAGAGGATTTTCTGCACAGTAGCACATTTTACTGGGCAGAATTGGAAAGTTTTAAGTCTTCTAGTGTTTTCTTTGGCTACTTGGGACATCTCATCCTGCCCCTGTCAAGGTGCTTCTGAAACGGGGCATCTCCAGAGATTCTCTGCTGCTTCCCCTCTGTCGGGGGAACCTGGTTACTTTGGCAAACCTTGTTTTTTAACTGCAGCCTATTAATTTTTTTTTTTGTTTTTGAGAGGGGGTGTAAATGTCTGTAAAATGTAAAGTTATGGGCACCACTGCGGTACTCTGTCTGCCTTTCTGTGTAAGGTCAGCTACTGCAGACTCTGACTGTAAATCAAAGAGTGCCCGGGGTTTTATTCCAATGTCTGTCAGCAGTTTCCTGTCATGAACACTAAAAATCCATTTACTTCAAACTGTTCACAAAGGGCAAACTTGAAAATGAACTCCTTTGTCTTAAGATGCTGAGATCACAGTTTTAGGCTCATTACACAGGGTCCTACAGGGAGCACCTTCTGGGTACAGCACGTCATGGTGATTCCTACAGCCACACATATTAAAGATGCCAGCTATTTACAGACTCGACTCTCCAAGAATTCCTTAGGCTAATAGAGGCAACACTGAGCGCGACCCTCGCAATATACTGAGAATCTTGCACCTTTCTGATGCCTGTTGTGTGTCCTTTTCAAGAAAACAGTCCCAAGTTATGCTTTAATTCACCATAGCTACATACTGGATTGGCCTAACATTTGTTAGTGATATGCAAAACCACCACCCCTATATGTATCAGTAGATAGTTTGTGACATCAGTAATGTCTATACCAGCCCTGGTATTTGAGTACCTCACTTTTTGTATAGGGCAACCAATTTCACGCAAAGATTTGGTGGATTGCACCACAGAAGATCTTGAAGTCCAGTTGAGACATATAAGCCATTTTAGAGACTATGGAGACGTGAACCAGTCACAATGTCAGTCCTGGCTACTACAGCTAATAAGACTACAGTTTATATGGCGTTTTTCATCTAGGTTTGGAAAGTTGGGAATTGGATATGAACAGCAGGACAAACTAATACTCTGCTAGATATGGCTAAACCTCGTGAAAGTGATCCTCCAGCTGGTAAAGGATAGCCATTAGATCAATGCTGCTCTAACTTGCTGATATCAGGCCAATCACCTATTGCATTTTTGGGTGTCCAGATTTTCATACAACTGCATATGTTTTGGGAGGGAATTTTGTTTGTTCTCAGAAGATGAGCTGCCCCCATTGGTATCTGGTAGCAGTTTGCTCTTCTCTACCTGTTCAGAATACTTACACCCTTTGCCAAGCTGAGGAGGCATATGGTCAAGCGAAATAGCTGTCTCCCCAAATTAGCATTTGGCTAAAAGTGATCTAATGTGTATGGCAAGCTTGAGGCTCATTAACCCTTCCCATATGTGTAGATATCTTCACCGTATCTTCGTACGGGTTCTACGGCTGAATTAATCTCTGAATCTGTGGAGAAATCAAATAGCACCCTTTATTTTCAGCGCTTTGAAAAAGAAGCATCAGTAACTGCCTCAAATCAATGAGAGGCAGATTCTGGCGAAATCCATCTCCAAATCAGCTTGGAAATGCTCCATGTGAATCTACCCTAAGGTGCCAGAGCTGCATGGAGGGGGGAGGGGGGGTCTGAGCAGCTGCCTTATCAAGTGGTGAGATGGGGGGTGTCTAAGACTACTTCAGACTCCCTGTAGGCACCGATGATAATCTGTAGTCCTAGATCACAGCTCTGCCATAAAAAAAACTGAACTAAAAACATGCAAGGAGAATAACTAGCAGGTAAGCCTGTCCTGTAGGTGCTGACGTGGTATCATTTTGCTTGATGTTTTTTGTACTCTCTTATTCTTTAGGTTGATGATAAGTGTAAATGATAACATTAAAGGGACTGTTGATAAATCTGTATCAGCTTGTTACAAAGGGTGGACATTATATTATTTATATATGGGGCCAGGGCAGTGAGGACATTTTACCTCTATGTATCAGTATAAGATCAGGATCTTTAGCATTCAGTGTGTCTTGGTTATATCGCGTCTACTTGTATCTAGGATACCTAAAATAATCTTAACACAAAGGATTTAGAAATAATGATATTGCTATAAATGTCTAAAAAACAATATTTGCTGTGATGGATTTAGATATATACATTAGTGTAAGGAAACGTATCTGCATCTTTTTATCTAGTTATTTTATAGGAGTTTTGATAAAGACTTCCAGATGATATACCATATATACTCGAGTATAAGCCGAGTTTTTCAGCACAATTTTTGTGCTGAAAAAGTCTGCCTTGGCTTATACTCGGGTCATTACAGTAATTCAGCAATATCATAGTTACAGACCCGGCATCCGGACCTGGCATACAGACACTGGAACGGGTGCAGCATAGCCACGCTCATAGCAGGAGCGTAGTGATGCTGCTCATTTCAAACTGCAGAAGTACTTACGGTACTTCTGCTAGCAGGCCTGGAATACAGACCCCCCCCCCCCACACACACACACTACTCCATCACACGCCGGGTGACGTGGCCACGTAAGCTCAGGCCCGCACGTAAGTACTTCTGCAGTTTGAAATTAACAGCATCGCTACGCTCCTGCTATGAACACTGCGATGCTGTGGCCCAGCACCCGCCCCGGTGTCTCTATCCTGGATCTGTAACTATAATGGCGCCGCTCTGCTTCAGAGCGGTCACCATATTAACCGGCACCTCCGCTGTAACTTTTCCAGCGGTAATGTCGGCGCTCCCTGCAATCAAAGATTGTAGGCATGAGCTAGGACATCTCCGCTGTAAGTGTTACAGCGGAGATGCTCTACGATGTCCCGGTACGAGCGTC
The DNA here is from genome assembly GCF_031893055.1 of Leptodactylus fuscus. NCBI lineage: Eukaryota > Metazoa > Chordata > Amphibia > Anura > Leptodactylidae > Leptodactylus > Leptodactylus fuscus. Next base: position 42,805,589 of record NC_134275.1, on the reverse strand, counting down.
CGGGAAGGTGCCGCCACGCTGCTGGAGGGAGAAGGGAGCAGGTGCGACCGCTCTCTCAAGGGTGATCCTTTAGATAGGAACTGCGGCCGCCCGCCCGCAGAAGCACTTCTGCCGGGGATTCCCTTCAGCGCTCCTGCGCGGCCGGCTGCAGTTCTCCTGCAGGTCCGGTTGGCTGGGGATTCCCCTCAGAGCTCCTGTAAAGGCTCCCTGGCCAGCAGTGCTTCTCTTCTGCAGGCTGCTCTATGCTCTATTTTTGCAATGTATTGCAATGCATTGCATTAGTGATCAGACCCCCTGGGGTTCAAGACACCTAGGGGGTCTAATAAATGCAAAAAAAAAGTAAAAAAATAAATAAAAAATAAAGTATTAGTAAATAAAAAGTATTAAAAATTCAAATCCTCCCCCTTTCCCTAGAACATATATAAAACTAATAGTGGTAATACTGTGAAACACATACACGTTAGTTATCCCTGTGTCCAAAAACGCCCGCTCTACATACCTATAAATATATTTTTCCTGTACGGTAAATGCCGTAGCGGGGGAAAAAAGTTGTCTTAACTGCCCCTTCCCCGAGACTGAGCTCCTCCCCCCCACACACACACTTGGAATTCAGCCTGACTACATCCAGGCTAAGTATAGGGTATCTGCAGTGCTTCTCTTCCATCGGGAAGGGGTTAATAGGAGCACTGCAGATACCCTATATTCAGCCAGGCTGAATTCCAAGTGGTGGGGGGAAAAAAAAACAGTCCTCAAGCTCAGGTAAGGGGCAGACAGACAACCAAAACACCCCCTCCCCATCCTCAGCATCTACTGTACCCAAAAACGCCGGCCATTTTAATTTTTGAAATTTTCCAGTAGCTGCTGCATTTCCCCCCCTTATACTCGAGTCAATAAGTTTTCCCAGTTTTTTGTGGTAAAATTAGGGGGGTCGGCTTATACTCGAGTATATACGGTAATGAAATATCCACCATAGTCACCCGAGTGTGCTGCAGATTGTTGTAATGCACTCAGTAACGTAATGTTCCTCGGCACAATCCATTTCATGTTGCGTGCACGTTATATTGGCACCAGTCTCATTTTTACTGGAAGTGAAACACTTTTTGGGAGTTCCTTCCACTATAAGGGAAATGGGTAGTTATGAATCAGACTTTTCCATAACACCAGTGTCGGCAGAAGAAAACCCAGTCTGCTCCCAGGAGACTTTGCAGAGTCACCGAATTTGTGTAGGCCATAAACAAGCCGGTTGCTAAACAGCAGGATAAGCAAAACTTTACATGCAGCGGGCATCTAATGTAAGGCGGGTTTAATTAACCATGTAGATGCCATAAATCACAGTTATTGAAGCGATTAAGGAAATGAGCAGTAAATGACATGTTTAAGAGACTGAGAGCGGTCCTTTAGGAAGTAGTGTGAGTCTATTTCAGGATGAGTTATGAAGCCACATTGGCCCGCCGGACTTGCCTGTTGCCAGGGTAGTTTAGTCCTTGGTTCATTTGCTTGGTTACATTACTCGTGGCCCGATTGTTGACAGAAGAAAAACACAATTTAGACTCGTTGATTTGAGCAAATTCCTCAAGGCCATGTAAAGAAAACTTGGTTTGTTTTTACTAAAACCTTGAAGCCAGGGACTGTAATAGTATCGTGGTAAGGTATCCACCAGTCTGAACTGTTCTTTAGTCTTCCTATGCCAACCACAGGAAAGTTATATTTTGCTGTGTAATTCGGCTGGGGTTCTGCTTTTCTTTATAACCCAGTGTACCTTGTGTACTTGTTAAAGTGCTTATTGTCCTAGTCTTGCTCATGCTTTTGCTTGTTGAAGTCCTGGCAGTCTCCGATGTGTATTGGGTCATCAATGGTTGGTTTAGCACAATGTGAACCTTGGCAGCTTAGTACAGGCAGCGCAGAGGTATTTTTTAGTAATGGTTTATGTAGAGTATGAACAAAACAGACCTAGACGGCTGTGATCACTTTGGACCCAAAAAGTCCAAAAAGAAATTATAGCGCAGAGTTCACATTGTTCTGGGCTCAGATGTAGTACACAGGTATACACACACTAAGGGCCCCTTCACACGGAGTTTACGCTCCGTGTATTCTGTCTATGCTCGGTGTATTCTGTACGTTTTACACATGTAAAAATACACGTGTAAAATGTAGTTAGCCATTGTGTTCAATGGCATGTTTGTATAAAGACGCTTTATATGAACATGCCATTGAACTCAATGGCTAACTACATTTTACATGTGTATTACATACAGAATACACCGAGCGTAGACAGAATACACAGAACGTAAACTCCGTGTGAAGGGGCCCTGAGGCAGGTTTTCTTCTTCTAAATGGTCACTCCGAACTCCAGTTATAGTTTTTGTATGTGGGTTAGTCACAGGGTGGTGGAGTCAGAGTCTGGGCCAGGATTGGGTGAAGTTGGGAAAACAGTTACTGACTCCGGCTTCAAAATTATATGAATAATTATAATTGATATTATACAATTATTAGTGCCAAATAATGAATTTGATGTATAGTTTGTTACATATTTACGTTCATAGAAATTCTACCACTGGCTTTTTCATGAATTACGCTGGATTCACCCTAACGTTACATCTCCATTGCTTGGGTCCGTCAGGGGACCAGAACAACAGAGAAATAAAACAAAAACTTTCTGTTTAGTGAACACTAACTTCTAGAGAAAGTTATTTTTAAAGGTGTGATGGATGCCAGTTGTACTGTATTTAAGTCCAAATACACTTGGCAAAAGGGGTCTTATACCCTTAAACATGTTGTGTGTGTTTTGACTGTAATAAAGAAGATTTCCAGGTATATCAACCTTGGGTGAAGCGCGATCCTTGGAGATCCCACACTGCTCTTTCTGGCTCAGAACAACAGAGAAGCAGATCTATAAAATGGTGGTTATACATGGAGCCTGGTGGACCTCATTGACTGTAATGGGGTTTGTCGGGTGGCTGAGACTCTTGCGCAGTTGTGACCATAGCTTTTTTTTTTTTGGGGGGGGGGGGGAATTGCAATGGTTTTTTTTTTTCTCCCTATCAGTATGTCTTTGTAGAATGGGAGGAAATCCATGCAAACATAGGGAGAACATGCAAACTCCTGGCAGATGTTGTCCTTGGCAGGATTCAAACCCAGGAATCCAGCACTGCAAGGCTGTTGTGCTAACCACTGAGCCACCGTGTTGCCCCCAAGTCTATTTATTTTCATTAGCCTGCAGACATCCTGGTTGAGAGCTGAACCTTTGGACAGGACCACAATCCTCTGGTGGTCGTGTTGGAGGGTTAAAGGAACATTTTCGCAGCTTTCTCAAGAATATCATATTGCACAGTTTGATGATACATTCTATGTCCTAGGCTGTGTTCCTATATGGGAAGCTGACATTGGCTCCGCAGGGCAGTACAGGGATTATTTATAAGTCTCAGATGATGTGTCAGATGGATATGACCGCATCAGGCCAGCAGCACTTTGTATTGAAGACCGGAACCTGCAGTTCCAAGACTAGAAGTCCATTGTTTCCAAGTCAGAGCGGGAACTCCTACGGAAAATCCGATTTTGGTGTCCAGCACTTCATGTGAAATAGAATCTGTGCCGTGATCATAAGCTGCACATGCCCCGTCCTGCCCGTATCAGCTTGTTGTACACATTGTTAGAGCTAGCTGTGTTTTTCCATTTACAATAACTCACAAAAAATACTGTGTATAGGAAATATAGAGGGGGATGAGGGACAGTGGCAAAGTACACCAATAGACATTAGAGGCTTGTGTACCCACTCACAGTGAAAAGGCACCCACATGTATATTTCCTAACCTAATTTTTAGCGGGAGATCTCAGATTTTGTATACCATGCTTCAAAACCCTTTCTTCCTTTAATGTATTAATAGGGTTAAGGCTGAGGTATGTGAATGAAATTAGATTTTGTCTGTGATGGAAATGAACTCTGCATTTTACAATCCCAGTAAAGTGAATGAAATTTTATTTAATCTCATCCCAACATTGCATCAAAAAGGTTATGGAAAGTATAGCATATTAACGTTACCTACAAAAACACAGCATAAAAGCAGTGTAAGCTACAAGCGTGTTTAGTGTTGTGTATTCAGTTACATCTTTTTCTGCATTGTTTATTTTGGCTGTATTTTGTGACATCTGGACTTGGCCTAAAGGGGTGTTCTGGTAATTTAATATGTGATTACCTGTGATGGCATTAATATCAGATAAGGGTAAGTGCAGTTTCCATTTTACAGATACAGACTCTTCACATTGGTCACACGGCCTCTTCGCAGCTCAGTACCACATATATATATATATATATATATATATATATATATATATATATATATATATATATATATATATGTATGTATAATATGGGTGTGTGTGTATATTTATTTATATATAATCTCTTAGCCACTGCACAGTGTATGGTAGTAGATAGAAAGAGATATATATATATATATATATATATATATATATATATATATATATATATATATATATATATATATCATAGCCACTACACAGTTTATGGTGCTGTGCTTGGCATGTAATGATGAGGCTGAAGTGCTTGCCATTGGTGGATTATAAAACCTGATCTGCCACTATGGAGGCTTATTGAATTAAAGAGTAAATTGATCTTCAATAAGGAAGTTTTTACTAATAATCTTCCCATGATAAGGCCTGATCAAGGATATAAAAAGTTTGTAGACACTTGTTTACTTCCATTTTGCAATTATTGGGAGGGGATTGAATGAACTAACCCCGTGCAGGGCAATGTCTGGTATCTGCCCCTTGGCAAAAACCATTGTTTGCAGGCCTGAGATCTGGGGTGATCAGCTGAATGTCATGGGGGTCACATTCTGTATCTTATGAGAGGATCTCTTTGGGCCTTCTATAGGCAGATAGGATTTTATCATATAAATTTAGGTGAAGAGCTGTGATCACTGCACAGATATTTGTGGATATTACTAGGCTATAGTAGAAGTATCCTAATATTATCATCATGGTAATCCAATGAAAGGAATCGTCCTGCCATAGTCCGGCTGCTCATCTGCTCCTTCACCTTCTTTCACCCCAACATTTCTGAGTATTGACAATAGACCATGAGAAAGCGCCTGCATGTCCTTACTGATGGGAGAAGCTGCTCATGTCTGTTTTGTTCCCCCATGTGATGGTGTCGGGTCTATTTGTGTCCATCAAGGGCTCTTGTTGTGCTCCTAAACTTCCACAGCACGCTCATGAATATTCATCCTACCCACTACAAAAACCTCCATTGGTGGGAGGAAAGGACACTTCTCATGTTGGCAAGAGTGACTAATGGGCACAAGCGTCTGATGTTGTGTGGTGCAGGGGACAGAGATGTGAGCATTAACTCTTATAATACCAGAAGATAGTTGAGATCTTTTGTGAAAAATTTTGTTCAGATGAGATGAGACGAGACTTAGTTTGTATGGTGAACCCATCAAACTACTTATAGTGGAGGAAGCTGTAACTATAAAATTATTTTATATAAAGCAACTCAAGTGCATTATAATTCCAACAATCCAATATCTATTAGTCTGTAACGCTCACCTACACAAGGGGTTATGATTTTGGTCCACTGGGTGCTAGGCTTATCAAATCCTACATGGAGTTATTCTCGATTTTCCCCAGAAACAATTGCAATCCCTTTTCATTTGTGATGCCTAATGGACCAGAACATTGTTAAACCAGCATCCATGTAAGCAGTAGAGAGAATGTTTGTATGCTTTGTTTTATTATTATTACTGTATTGTCTCACTAGGATAATGTTGCCCTCTTATGGCATATAAACCTCACAAGAGCTATCCCAGGAGAACTATGTATATGGCCACAGCCTCGCCTTGCAGTAATAACTGATCACTGGACAGCTATTTATTCAGCAATTAAAAAATAAATAATGGACACCTGACGAGCCCTGTTATAGTTCATGGCGTCCCTCGCGGTCCGATCTGTTTTCCGTTCTTCTGATCCTGCAATGGATCAGAAAAAGAGAGAGAAGGACAGATGTAAACACTCTTATCCAGTTTTTTAGAAATTGATGTTCTATCCATAGGGTGGTACATCAATTTTAGATTGTTGGAGGCCCGACCAACTGGTCAGCTTTTTTCCTTCCTGTGACTGTACTTACTCACTGTACTTTTTAATAGCAGTGGTTGTTCCATTTATGTCTATGGGACAACCGCTTCAGTACTTACAACCCTCCTTATTAACAGTACAGGGAAAACTGCTGATCTGTGGGGGTCCTGGCAGTCATACTCCCACTGATCTAAAATTGATGTCCCAAACTATGATTATGTCTGTTGCCACGACAAGTAGATTTGGTAAGACCTAAACCAGGTCGCCTTCTAAGGACCCTTTATGTCTATTGTATATGTTCACTCTGTGCCAGGACAACAGCTGCTGCATATACACATAATGGGCCCCTAGGCTCCCATTATACTGACAGAGCCCAAAAGATATCTCTCATGGTCTCTGCTTAGCAATAGCCACCAATAATCCCATGTATTAAGGTGTAGAACAGTGTAGTAGACTACAATATTCTATATTTGTACTAAGAAATATACCATGTGGTGTACATTTTTATCTTTTTATTTGTACTCCTATAGGTTCTAACGCAGTGTAACTATCCCCTTACCCCGTCTTTATGTCTGTTCTCACAGATCTGATCTGTTCGTGCAGGCGGCCCATCAGTATCTCTGTATCGATTGAGGTCATTTCTGACAACTATCTAAACCACATTGAGAATCTCAGAGAATGTGTTTCCTTTTATCTCCATGAACTGAATTCAGATTTTAATCTACTGGACGGGAACCATTTGCTGTTCACTTTGCAACGCAGATTAACCCCGACGTTTCGAGTTGTCACAGACCCAAAGAGCCTGGTATTAAAAAGGTTAATGAGTGTGAGTGAATGATCTACTGAAGCCACTGCATCGCTCCTTCCAGATTAATCCATTTTGCCGACAATGGTGTCCTGCCGAGTCCAAGGGCAGGAGGTATTGGTGGGAAAAGAAATATTTTGCCAGTTTCAGAAAAGATTAGCAGGGAAAAGCAGGGGTGGGAGTGGGGTGCAAGTGAACGTAATGTTTGGAAATGGAGGAATAACATTTCCCTGGCACCGACATGAATAGGAATTTCTTTGTAGATTGGTTTTCAGATAATTGCAGTAAAACAAAGCTCCAGAGCTACAGGTGTCCCGTCTTGGAATTATGCAGTGATGCCGTCATCTGGGGGAGCGCGGCCAGCAATGGCGTCTATATCCAGATTGCCGGAATTGGAGAGAATTGAATTTTTATGATCATTTATAACAAATTATATCCAAAAACTGAGGGCTGTGTTTTATTATATAATAAGGCTATAAAAAGCAGCAGGTTTGGGGCATAATCCATATAGAGAGATGGGAAACTGTTATCCCACAATGCATTGTAATTTGGAAAAACTCATAGTAAGATTCTTGCAAAATGTAGATTGTGGAGTCCTTAGACATTTGCTGCTCCTGTCCATCACTGCCTTTACACCCTATGAGAATAAAAGAGACAACATACTGTTAAAGGGGCTCTATCAGCAAAATCATGCTGATAGAGCCCTACATATGCGTGCATAGCCTTTAAAAAGGCTATTCAGGCACTGTAAAAGTTAAATTAAACTACCCCGCCGTTTTAAAATAATAACTTAAAAAAGAATGTTCTCTACTTACTGAAGGTGCACGCTGGGCGGGCATTCAGGGTGCGCCGTCTTCTTCTTCCCCGCCTCTTCTTCCTCTGACGTCTTCGGGTCCCGTCCTCCTCCGGCGCTTGCTCGCGGACACTGACAAAAAAAAAATAGCCCAGGCGCATGCGCAGTAGCACGCGGCTTCTACTACGGCTACTGCGCATGCGCCCGGGCTATTTTTTTTTTATCAGTGTCCGCGAGCAAGCACCGGAGGAGGACGGGACCCGAAGACGTCAGAGGAAGAAGAAGCGGGGAAGAAGAAGACGGCGCACCCTGAATGCCCGCCCAGCGTGCACCTTCAGTAAGTAGATCACATTCTTTTTTAAGTTATTATTTTAAAACGGCGGGGTAGTTTAATTTAACTTTTACAGTGCCTGAATAGCCTTTTTAAAGGCTATGCACACATATGTAGGGCTCTATCAGCATGATTTTGCTGATAGAGCCCCTTTAAGCAATAACACATCTAAATGAGATCTATTGGAGAGGATGAAACGTTCAGGATGAGATGCTTTACATAAAAAAAAAAAGTGCAGACGTGCCAAGCAAAGTGCACAAGTATGGGAAGAGAGGCCCCACAAACCAGTTCTCCTACCCACAGTAGCCAAAGGGTTCTAAAAGGGGTTGTGGGTACCTCATGTCACCCCAGTGCCAGCAATGGAGTCATCAGTCTAGTTGTATCTGCCTCTACAAAAGTAGAGGGAAATCAGGGTTGTGGGGTCTTCCAAGTCTCCTAGCCCCTGGCAGTGACAATTTCTCCTTAAAGTAGCTTAGGGAAGGCACTGCCTGTTATTGGAGAGACACAGTAGGTGCGTGGAGACTTTTGAGGCAATTCTTCAAGGGAAAAAAGTATACAAATAATAACAAAACCTGTATATTGTCTCATACCAGCCAAAATGAGAATAATTCCTAGACTATTGCACCCTTAGCCAATGGACTGTCCAGACTTGATTTCTCTTTACATTTTTAGGGCAGACCCACATGGGTCCTAACCACCTGCAATATACAGTGATACCGTAGTGGGGTATTGCACCAAATCTCATCCACATGTTGTGCTAAAAACTTGCCACGTGTCCATATACGCTGGGGTTTTTCACCTTTGCAATGAGTACAAAGTGAATACCTCACCAAAACCACCCCATTTTGGGTGCACTCAGACAGCCCTGTTGCTGGTTTTCCCAGTGCCTTACTTTTACATCTAGTATCAACATAAGGCAACGTGAACATGTACATATGTCTCAACGAAATGCACAGATAGCACATGGATGATATATGTGTGCCATTGGGCCTGCACTGTGCCCTATGCCCACTACATGGACCTGTGATAATACACGGACATGTGTATGGGGTCAAGGAAAATAATGGGCTGGTGTACTAGCTGTCGAAAACCTGGCTGGCACACTGACAAAGCATACGTTTGTGTCCATGAAGCCTTTCAGGGATATTAAGTAAAAGGAGCATGAAGCTGCTGGTCGGGACATTAAAGGACAATTATATGGAGATCCACATGCCCAGACTTGGCTCCTGTTTAAGTGGCTTTTGATGGTATGGGTCGCTTAACTCATTAAGTATTATACCAGTTATTATCACTTCATTAGCTCCGGATTAATTTCTCATCTTATAACGGGATTTTCAAGCCGTGTTGAAGTGACGGATCAGCTCCAGCAGATGAAGAGATGGAAAGCGTTAAAGGGATTCTACCACTAAAACACTTTTTTTTCTAGTTACCACGTCGGAATAGCCTTTAAAAAGGCTATTCGTCTCTTACCTGTAGAAGTGCTCTCCGCCGTGCCGTTCGTTCAAAATACCGGTTTGTACCGGTATGCTAATGAGTTCTCTCGCAGCGATGGGGGCGTCCCCATCGCAGGAGCAGCGATGGGGGCGTCCCCATTGCAGCTCGAAAACTAACCGCAGCGCCGCCTCTCCGGTCTTCGGTGTCCTCCCCTTGCCTCTTCAGCGTCTGTCAGACGCCTGCGCAGTATGCTCTGTTCGACGAAGATTGCCGAACGTACTGCGCATGCGCGAAAGTTCGGTGCCCGCACTATGGCTGGGATCGCAATTTCGCGCATGCGCAGTACGTTCGGCAATCTTCGTCGAACAGAGAGCATACTGCGCAGGCGTCTGACAGACGCTGAAGAGGCAAGGGGAGGACACCGAAGACCGGAGAGGCGGCGCTGCGGTGAGTTTTCGAGCTGCAATGGGGACGCCCCCATCGTTGCTCCTGCGATTGGGACGCCCCCATCGCTGCGAGAGAACTCATTAGCATACCAGTACAAACCGGTATTTTGAACGAACGGCGCGGCGGAGAGCACTTCTACAGGTAAGAGACGAATAGCCTTTTTAAAGGCTATTCCGACGTGGTAACTAGAAAAAAAAGTGTTTTAGTGGTAGAATCCCTTTAATGGTTTCCATCAGCCTGAAAAAAAGAGGATAGCTTTTATGATGATAGAAAACGATTACAAAGGACTGATACATTGAATTAAACTGGCTATAAAAATTAATGGGGATTTATAATATTTTGATATAAACTCCATTAACAGGTGCAGATTGTGTCACATGAGAGATGTGTCCTGTCCTGGCACTTGCGTGTGGGACACTATGGCTCTATCTCTAGCCGTACATTCTAGTAAGAAGAGGCTTGCAGTTTGCACGTTGCCTATTGTCTTAGCTTGTTGCACTTATTTTACCTTGACTGCTAGTACCTTTTTTTACCTAGTTTTTTACCTACTTGGAGATTACGATGACTCTCTTACCACTCTTTGACTGCATTTCATGGTCATATGGCAGCCAGGATTACATTATGGTTTTCTAGTAGTGGATTTCTATTTTCCTGTAGAATTAGGCCTTCAAGTGTCTGATTTAGGACTGTCCTAAAGAAGCTGTGTGTGTACAGACTCCTAGGAGGAGATGTATAATTATTATTATTAGCATAAAGCTTAGACCAAGCCAGTAAAAGTTGTGCCAAATTTATCAGTGTGACGCAGGCTGTGTGGTAGATGCAAGACACTTTTTAACCTCCTTACATCACCTCTTAGCTCGATTACTTTGGTGCATTTCAAGACCTTTAAAAACCATCTAAGGCTAAGGCCCTATGTTGCAGAACACAGCTAAAAAACACTCTGGAAATCAACGCAGTAGAAACTCATTGCGAAACGCAGTGGGGTTTTGTCTCTCTTTGCATTTATGCTGCATTTTTCTCTACAGTTCCTCTTCCCTTATTAAATCTAAAGTGAAAACACAAGCGTTTCCGCGGGTAAAAGGTTGTAATATCTGTCTGGTTTATATGTAGTAAGATGTATTTCATCAATGTAATGGTAATTTCTAGTTCACATGTGCTCAGGAATTGCCTTGTCCATGTATCAGCAGAATTGTTTGCAGCTGGAGCTGTGAAGGACTTTGATAGCAACTTAAAAATGAACTTTGTATGAAGATAAATTCTTTCCTCATCATAAAGCGGTGATTATAAATTACCTCCAGCCTGATGTTATGTCCCCTTATGTTTTATATCAATCTGCAAAATGGATCTTTAATGGTTCCCAGTCACGAAGGAGGCTGCTTTTGATTTTTATTTTTTTTTTACGAGAGGAGCGACAACATTGTTGGTTCTTGTTTACACATAACAGGTTGTTATTTTCCAGAAAACATCAGGTTGTGTTTGTACTTGGGCCGGGGGTCTAATGGCTGGTCAAAACCATTAAATACATCAGGTTATGTTTATGCTGAGGCCCGGGGTCTAATGGCTGGTGGAAGATACTGGCTCATAAGAGAGCAGCCAAAAATCTTCAGGATAGGTCATCGATATCAGGTCAGATATAATGGTCAGACATCTGGGACAACTACTGATCCCGCTGTTCACAGCAGGTGCTAGAACACCATAAATAGGAGCTAAGCTGCAGTAAGCTGGCTTGGCCACTACAGAGAGAATGGAGCCATGTCTCATGACCTGTCCTAAGGGTATCTTTAACCTAGGCTCTTTTGTTACAGGTTAACCTGGTAAGGTAATCTCAGGTTTTCTGGACAATCTGCTATAAGAATATATACCTTTAGATAGTTGTCTGAGGAAAACTCGTTCGGCTAAGAGCAATTCCTACTGACGCCCTTATACACATCCAATCTTAGTTTTGTGGAGCATAACTGTGTTCTGAATGGCAGCGGTTTTATCTCCCCTAAAAACGGCCCAATTCTTTTTTTTTTTTTCAAAAAACTCCTGATCTCGATTAGTTGGGAAGACCCAATACACAATAGGAGGTTACCTGTTCCTACCAAGATTAGCAGTGTGGTCATCATTATAATAATTGGGGTCAGCTTTAAACCTGGTTGCAATCTCCCTGCAGCGCTAACACACAGGAATTGGAGCATTATATAGTTCCAGTGGCCTGATTGTGTGATACATGAGCAGGTCGGGGCTTCCAGTGCAAGAGGAGTTCTTTGTAATTTCTTTCTAATCTTGTTTATAGATGGTTTACAGACCAGACAGCCATTTAAAGGAGTGGCTTCCAAATGTGCTAGAATCTGCATCAGGGAGCCGTATCAAGACATAACGAACATGGAATCTGTGGACCACAGGACCAAGTCTGTATATCATATATGAACACCTGCCAACCAAAGGGGAATGTCTACTTTATATAGACTTGCATATTCACTTAAATTTCCAACAATTATAGGACACATAAAGAAAATAGAATAAGTTACTCATAATTTACTTAAGTCATTCACAACGTCGAGTGGATTATGTGACCTCTAATGTTAGTTTTGCTCCTATATCCTCGAACTGTTGGAGAGGATGGAGAGACGTCAGTGCATGGGGTGAGTGATTTGCTCCAATTGTTTGCAGTTTTTGGCAGATGTCACCGTCACCGCCATTATCAGATCAAATACAAATCTGTCCTCTGCAGTTCTGTCATCACAGCAGCCATGAAATGCCCGAGCATCAGCTCTTTTATTAATCCACCAGCGGCCTATCATGCTTCATCCAATCCCAGCTGTATAAACCTGCACAGATCAGACCAGACAAGAATAACATGTTGTTATCATATTATACAGACTTAAAGGGGAACTCCTAAATCTTTCATCCTCATCATCACCGCTACTACCTTTTTGTACCATTTGAATTCCTACCTCCTATTTGATTTCTAAAGAATACCTAGGCATCTGGACTGGGGCCCCCATATTCCTTGGGCCTGAGGGGCTGTATGAAGATCTTTATTCCTACATAACTTAAGCGGAAGTTAATGGGCCATTTACCTGTATCTCCCCTGATTTTCCTACCACCACCCATGCACATGCTCAATTCTGATGGCAGCCACAATAAGATCAGGCATGTTAAAATCCAACACTCAGAACCTTCATCTGTCATCTTGAGAGAGTGGAGAGGATCCCATGTATATTAGATGGTCAATTTAAGTCTCACGTAAGGCCCCCATCCTCAACCACCAATGTTGCACAAAAAAACAAAGAATATTCACAAAGAAATCTTTTCCTGCCACCCAGAATAGCGGGACAGCACCAGAAATGCAGGACTTTCCGGCTCAATTCGGGGCAGCTACCCTAGGAATCAGTGCGGATGCACCATTGGCCTTATGGTTAAAGTGGCCTTGCTCATCACATGTGCATTGCTTGTGGTTGTCAGAAAAGATAGCTGTCAGTCGAACAATGAGCTATGTTATGTGTATGGTCACCTTTAGACACTGGTCACCTTGCAGGATAGCCATTGTTATCACCTCCCTGCATTTTTCCTTAGGTAGTGCGCTGAATAGTTTTGTGACTCTCATCAGGCCCCAGAGGGGCCAATATAAGTCCAGTACATGGAGTGAATGCTAACAGGGGCCTGTTGAGAGTGATGCATATATAATATGACCCTCACCCCACTGTGGTCCAGCTGTTGTTCCTGAATAGTTTTGATAGCTCTTGATCAAGTTACAAAACAAACCATTAGGGCGTCTGAAGCCATCCATAATGAACCGGTATAATGGGGATAAGCTAAGCTTCCTATGAGGTGAAACTCTAGACGCCATCTTACAATTTAGATTATTTTTGGAGATTTACAGAATACCCATAATTGCAATCAGTTTATCTACCAGACCATCAGAAGGCTGATCAGTGTAATCTCAGTCCGCTCATGGCCACTTCCAATGGCTGTGTCTCCTATGGCTTATGTTTTGAGCGCCATCTCCTGCACTCATTTCCCCAGCAGATCAGAAAGTACTATAAAGTTACAATTATTTCTAAATTTCTTCCCCTGACCAATAGTAATGCCCTAGCTAAATACATCCAGATTATGTAGATTTGCAGAGTAATGCTTTCATGCCCATTACATTTGGGAATCACCCATGACTTGTTTACCCACCGATAACAGATGGATGACGAATTCTGTGTTTCGCTCGGTATGTCCGTGAGTCATGATTAAGCAGTAACGTGTTCCATCAATTCCAGCTGTTTACTTACTCTGTGGAGAAAAACAGATGTTTCTTCAATGTACCCACAGAAGATCCTGACAACTCCTACAAGTGTCTCTCAGCTCATTCCACAGCCTCCACTTAGGACACAGAGAGACCACAAGACTGAAGACACACACTATGGAGTAGAAAAAGCCGCAATCGTCTGTATCATAAATGATGTCATTGCCAGGGTCGACTGTATCTATTAATAACAGTGTGTAGTCCATTATTTGTACAGTTTCTGTTTCATTGATAGTTAAAGTTTGAGTTTTTCTATACATGGATTCTGGTTTTTACTAATGCTTGGGATCAAAGGGGTTGTCTAGCCACCAAAACTGCTTATAATAAAATATATAATATATTGCCTCATACTCTCCTCCCCTGCCACTTCGATCTCAATTCTTCATGTTTCCCTACTGATCTCTTTTTCCTGCTCCCACCTTTGACAAGTATGTGACCACAGCAGCCAGTATGGCAGTAGGTGACCACCAGTGTGACCAGTGATTGGTTATACTGGTCACAAGGAATCAGGAAGCCTCCAGATCAGAGTGGTAGGGGATCGGGAAATAAGATGACTTTGTTATTTTACAACATTTAAGGCTATGTTGACATGTGCACTTTGCTTACATAATCAGTTTATCATTCCATCGAGGGAACACAAAAACTGATCCATATAAACTCACATTAGCGTCGACGGATGTTTAAGGCTGGGTTCACATCTGCATCATTTTTGTTAGATCTTCATTTGCAAGAACAGAGGAAGAGACTACACATTGAGACTAATCTGTCTGATGAACAACAATGGATCTCAAGACACCCCATTGACTTATAAAGGGGGTCCGTTGGATATCTGTTGTTTTCTATGTGGTCTCACTAGATGAAAAATTTGTTCTTGGAGGACTTTTTATGTCCACGATTTCAGCGATGGAGCCTCTAACACAGAGGTTAATGTGGCTTAAACTTCCTGAATGTGGGAGGCATCGGTTCTGTTGTGGAACAGTTTTTAAGACTCACAAAAAAACTGCGCGCAGACGTTTTATCTCCGTGTTTGGATGGATCCATTTTTTTCTGATTTATCAAAAAGGAAGCCCCAGTGCAGATGTTGAGCTGTTTTCAGAATCATTTCCATGCCTGGACAACTCTTCTAACATCAGAAGTGTTTGGGTCATTGTCATATTGAGAGTCTGTATTACATCTTACATGGGTGTATATTCCATTGCTAGAATGCTCAGCCCATCCTGGTTATACAACTTTTGAGTCCTCCATTCTACGTCTTAGTGTTTCAGCAATTTTCTTCTCAGCACGAGAGCTGCCTACGTCTGATCTTTGCTTCATATTGTTGAAATATTCAGCGCTTCTCATGCGGGAAATGAGGTGTAGAGTCCCCCCTGGATTTCTTGGCCTGTAACACTGGTCCCGTCTAGTAACATTCAAGGAAATATGGAGAGGTCATTCAGCACCTTGTTCGTTCCCTATGTTAGAACAAATTCTTCGTAATGGATGAAATGACATGAGTGAGCGGCCGTACATCAGTGTCTGGGCAGCATTGGTGGAGGAGGGGCCCGTTCAGGGCATTAAGTCTTCAATCCCAGCAAATCGCCTATAATTAGCTGTAATGAAGTGGTCTGTACATCCACTGGGGGGTTCCTATACGTGAGTCTATTATACCCTGTATAGGGATCCATTTGGCCACTTTCCAAGGCTAACTATGTAATAAATGAGATAAATTGGTTCTGGCAGAGCAGTTTAATGTGTTTATTTTTGCAGTCAGCAATATGGATGGTCCTGTGATAAGTGGGGAGGGGGCCAGTGCTTATGGTCTCATAAATCTGAGGCTTTAGGCTTTGTTCATAGCAGAGTCAAGGTTTCCATTTGTAATGCAGCTGTGACCCATCCATTTTAGACCAAATCCCAATGGATTTTGTTGACTTATAATGGAGTCTATATTGACGATATCCCATATTAATGGGTTAGGGAATAACTTCCTGATCGGTGGGAGTCTGACCACTGGGGACTCTTACCAATCCTGAGATCAGGCGTCCCATTCTCCTGTTCCAATGGAGCATGTGCACTGCCACTCCATTGGTCAAGGCGCCATGTTCATCATGGGGTAGATTTACTAATGAAAATGTGTCAAAAAAGTGAGGTTGCCTTGTAAAAAAAAGTGCCTTGTACCACATTTTATTGTTTTATGCAGTTTTTGAGCATCTTTAGACCAGGGAGTTTGGTTTAGCTGGAAAGGGGTGCGGCTTAAGATGTGCCTTTTTTTTGTGTACACTAAAGCTATCCATACACGTGAGCTGTTTATCTGCAGATCATTGGCAGATCCAGCTTCTTCTAGTAGCAAGTACTATGTTTAGGGCCGCCCCACACACCAGATTGTCATGGGATCTGTCCATTGTAAGTATGCACAGTCTACTAAACAGGGTTAGTAAATCTGCTCCACTGTCTTCTGAAGGATTATTTCCCAAACTGCTTATGCCTTGGGTTCTTGTATCAATATATTGTATAAATGGAAAAAAGAACAAAACACAAGTAATAAACTGCACATAGGCGGGTGTGTCTGACAAGAATGTGATTTTCCAGGATCAGAACTTTCTATTTCAATGTTAGCAATTATAATAATCTTGTAAACCCGTCATCTTCACCCTAGAAGTACAGACACTTCTCAGACCCTTACTCACTCTAAAGCCCACTACACCATGTAAGATTTGGTTCAGAAAGCAGAGATGTAAGTTCGGGGATTGGGCCTTGGGCTGTATGAGAATTGTGGCCCCCACCAGGTTGAAGATTTCTGTACCTTTTACATGGACTGATCATCAGATGAATGAGAATTTACAGGAATGTTCATTCTCACACAATTCCCAGGATTAGTTTGAGCTTATACATTTCACATGCACAACATGTACCTGGGATGCCGGACTCCTCTGTGCCAGGTATAGACACACACTGCCAACACTTTGATGCTGCCCCTTTGCTTGCAGAAAGACTAGCTTCGGCTGTGCAGATATTCACATGAACATGTTATACCGCAGGCCACTCCTAAGTGATATCTACTTGTTGGTGGGCGAGATGTGTGGCCGTGATCCTCCAGGCAGTCAGTCCCTCAAGAAGGCCATAATATAATTCACTACTGGATGCAATAGCTGTTGGTGAAGACTGATTTGGGTGACTACGTTCTAACCTCCCCATACCTCCCCACACTCAGTTTGGTCAAGGATGCATGTGTTTTGAGTGGGAGAGAGCAAAACAATCAGGCATGTTTCAATTCCACATGCCTTATCCCTTCTTTCCTTCTACATGTAAACCAGCCATCAGGTTCCGATGAAATTGCCGGGTTCAGCTGACTTTATTCTTAAGTGTATGGAGGTTTTACTTTTGGTAGTATCAGGAGTGCTGTGATCTATATGGCTGGTTTCTGTGCAGTAGTTGAGGCCAAAAATGTCTTCACTGTTGTTTCGCTGCAGTCCTGTTTTACAATATAATATTACCTGGTGCACATTAACTCATTTCCTGGCCAAATGTCTTCTATTCTTAAGTTAAATGAGCACATATCTGAGACCTACATGGAAAAATAATGGTTGTGTACACTATAGATCAATTTTCAGTGTGGGAAAGCTATGCTTATTTTGGAAAGGGCTTATAAATTAACATTGGACTCTGTGAAATTGATGCGTGCGTGGATAAGATCTTGTCTTCTTCTCAGACCTCATTATTGCCCCAGATTACCCAAGTTTCCCCTGATGTATAAATATGATATAAATAGTAAAAATGGCTGTTCTGGAACCAGGGCTGGACTGGCCGACTCCAGTACTAGAGGGCACTCCGGGCACCCCAGGCTCTGATACACTAAGATCAAGCAGAAGATAAGACAGTTTGGAGTTATATTTAGGGCACATTTTCTAGCAAGGGTGAGGTACCAAAGACTGTGAAAGCACTTCTTGCGAGGTTTAAGATGGTTGTGGACAACCTAGCGCAAAGACAGACCAGACGCCCTCCTGTCCTGGGATCTGGTGGTGTACCCAAAGCCAATAGAAGCTATCATCGCAATGAAGTATAGAAATCCTAAGCATCTGTTACTTCTACTTCTGCTTCTTTATTTTTGTGGAAATATCACATATTGTAATTCTTATTTTACTCACCAAAGAGATGTCAGTAACTTGACAGGAAACCCTTAAGATGTAAGCGAATTTCTGCTGCTGGAACCTATTACTGTACCGATCGAGTGGTTCTAATTTTCTTCAAAGAGTGATCTGTGCCTTTAAGGGCTGGGATAGTAGAAGTGTTAATCTGTGAGCAGTCTCTAAATCTGACCATTAACTGGTATGAAGTCAGCCTTCCTTTTTGTCAGTCATGGACCACAGTACTTGCACCGCAGCAGTATATCACTAGTTTTAAGACAAGTTTGGTATGTAGAGACACATTTTTTGGATTTCTTTCTTTTGTGGTATACTGACACATACCAGTCTTGCAGAGCCCAAAAGGACACTCTTTCGGCCTTCTTTGGATTTATGGAGCCCTGTGGACACTCTTAACTTGTGTTTTGGGGCTTTTCCTAGCATGCACACTAGGTAGAGAGTGGGGTGTCATTGGCAGAAAACTTAATACAAAGTTCTTGTTGAAGATCTGAGTGATCTGACGTGTACTAGTTGCTATGGGTTGACTGCATGAACTCTCCATATAAAAGATAGAATTGGTAGACACTGTATCCCTAGTGAAGAGTCTGTTCACCCTAATGCTTAAGTGGGAGCTTACTGACCCCAAAGAAGTAGAAACCCAAGAGCATAATTCTGAGCAGGTGCCATTTATATGTAGAATATACATTAATGCTGGGGTCAGCAACCCTTCGGCACTCCAGCTGTTGTGAAACCACAACTGCCAGCATGCACAGTTGCTCTGCTATTCTTGGAAGTGAATGGAATATGCTGGGAATTGTAGTTTCACATACATTAGAGTGCCAAAGGTTACTGACCCCTGCATTAGTGGCTAAAGTCCCACAGCAAAAAAGCGATACAGGAAAAACCACGGTGGCAATGCATCATGATTTTACCTGCAGTGCTTTTCACAGAAAGCTCATCTGACTTTCCACTTCAATTATACCTATAAAGAAACCGCCGGCATTTACGTAGGTATAATTGACATGTAGAGATTTTCAAAACCGCAACAGTTTAGAAAAATGCAGCATGTCCGCTGTACACATTTTTCTGCAAAGTGGGGATGGGGTTCCCTGCGACTATTTATGCCACATGGAGCCCCGGCATTAAAGGGATTTTCAGTATGTGGCTTCCATCCCTGGACTTAAGGGACTCATCATGGATTAGGAAGAAGGGCATCAGATTCATGCATTCTCTTTGCCAAGTAAGGCTCTACCTGCAGGACACATGTGGACTGTAAATAGCAAAATGTCTTCTGTTAATGTTGACATAGTAGGAGGGTCACTCAAGGCGAGCAATGCGGAGAGCGCGTTTCCTGCCCCATCCCATACATCGCATTCTGTAAATGTAAATACTCCCCAGATGTTCACTGTCCTGATAAATTGGAAACAGAAGATGGATGCAAAGCCATTGCTCAGAGCAGGTTACTTTTAATAAAAGGTGCTCGCAATGGTTGATGGAGACTCTCGGATATCTTCATTGTGGTGTCAGCTAACGTTTTTGACACTCACATAAGATAATATCAGACCATGGGCTCATCCATCAGATGTCGGGTCAGGTACGGACACTTACAGTGGAGAGGGTTCATGAAACCACCTTCTTATCAGCCTCCAGCAATGAAAACAGTGATTTGTTAAGGACATTTTTCCATAGCTCCCAGGTCTGTCATGTGTCTTAGATAAACCAGTGATTTATAGGCATTGGGGAGACAGAAGTCTGTGAATTTTATAATTCTATGGAAAGAAATATCCAGAATATGTGCTTTTTAATGCAGTCTTTCTTGTTTGTTCTATGCGCTCGTCTCAGATATTGAATAGAGTCGGTCGGCAGCTTTGACCCCTCCAAATTGCTAACAGAGCTATATAGGTATTCGGAAGAGCAATGCAAAGATACCCCATGTTCTGCTGAGGACTCGCCACTGACTTCTGGCAGTGTGAAGAGAACACCACACAGGCCCTTGTGATCCTGGTACCAAGAGTATTATAGTGTGTATTTGTACTGGGACCTTAGTTGGCCTAAAACCAGGTAGAGCTTACCGTACAAGACCGTATGGCTCCATTTCTGACAGTTCATGTTGCTGCAAGTCTACCTCCTTGGCCTATATTATGTCAGCTGTTGTAACCTATCTTTAAATAACAAGCACAATAAACACATAGCGAATAAATTAAAACCATAGGTACAAAAGATAAAAGCTTGCCAATACGTCCTTGTAAAGTTTACGTAAGAAGATGAGAGCTCGGCAGCGGCGGCTCCTTCTAGATAATTGGATTATGAGTGTGAAGCTTGTCTTACATATGGCATCCATATATAAATAGCCCCCTGTGGGCTCCGTTCAGAAGAGAACATACCGACATCTCAAGACAAACTATTTTTAATCCGGTAACCTAGAAGTATAAAGGACAACACTTTCCTCATGAGATGCCTACATCTTTTAATGTATATGGATCTGACCACAAATAAAAATAAAAAAAAATTGTGTGTAACCTAAAAGAACAAATTTGTCTGGTTTGTAGCAGAAATAACCCTCAACACCTCCTAAAAGACTCAAAGCTAACACAACATGACCACAAAGTTCACCTTGAAGCTGTTACATGGAAACTCGGACTCATTGATAACCATGTGACCAGTGAGATGTGAAAGGTGGGATTGAGGAGAAGGCCTTCTCGGGAACACACGGCCTTATTAACACCATTTATTGGCCTGCCGAAGCCTCGTATAGCAGAGATAGCGTGAAGCGCATGTTCTTGTCTGTGTATTAGGTAAATACTGGGATCAATCTGTGCTTTCACTTGATCAGGAGCCTCGGCCTTGATGTTGGCGGCAATAATTATAGGGCAGCCCTGCCGGCCTGCGCCACAAAAATCACCAGCGCCAACTGAAGACTAACAGCAAACATCTAACATGTAGTTTAGCCAAATACTTTACAAGTGTTTACCATCTAGTTGGCTCCATACAAGAATCTGCCTTGGAAAAATTTAAGCTATTGGAAATGCTCCTTTCTGTGTGAAAATTTTAAGTTAACTCCCTATTAACTGTTTTATTACATACAATATTCAGCGGTATAGAAAAGTAAAATGTTCTATTTTGATTAACCAATTTTTCAACAAACTTTGCATAAATCATTAGTATAAGAGAATATAGACAGGAAATTTTATAATTTATCAGAGAAAAAAATGTTGTTGTTTTTTTCTCCACTTACCGTATATACTTGAGTATAAGCCTAGTTTTTCAGCACAGTTTTTGTGCTGAAAAAGCCCCCCTCGGCTTATATTAGAGTCAAGCAAAATTAGAAAATGACTGTGAAACACATACACATTAGGTATCCCTGTGTCTGAAAGTGCCCGGTCTACTGAATATAGAGTATCTGCAGGGGTTAATAGGAGCACTGCAGATACCCTATATTCAGCCAGGCTGAATTCCAAGTGGGGGAAAAAAAAACTCAGTCCTGAAGCTCAGGGAAGGGGCAGACAGACAACCAAAACACCCCCTCCCCTTTCCCAGCACCCAGCAACTACTGCACCCAAAAACTCCGACCATTTTCATTTTTGAAAATTTCCAGTAGTTGCTGCATTTCGCCCCCCTAGGCTTATAACTTTTCCCATTTTTTTTGTAGTAAAATTAGGGGTCTCTGCTTATATTCGGGTCGGCTTATACTCGAGTATATACGGTACCTGGATTTTTTCCTGCTCCTAAACTGAAATTCACTCTCAAATCTGTGCTAAATCCGTCTTGCTACAGCAAGACGGACAACTGCTCACCAAAGTGTCAGATTACATAGAAGCCTGCGATTATGGGAGAATGGAGAGATGCAGGTACAGCCAGAGACTGCTGGAAAGGAATAGGAAAAAAGAAGTCAGAAAATTTCTGTCATGGCCTATATGATCTTGCCACTGAGTTAGGAAGCAGAATCTCTTGTTTTCTCTATTTGTGTGGGTGTAATAATGGAATTCTGCCCTTACCATTGTACTACCTTTCCCAGCAGACTTGGCCTATGTACATGCTCCTGTTTTTTTAAGGATTAGCGTGCTCACCTGCAAACTTCCTTGTGCCAATATCTACCTATCTGTGTAGTATTACATGGCAGGCATTCAGCGCCGTATGGGCCGGCTATGACAGCCTTATAATATGGAATATAGCAGGAGCTGTGAAGACTTTGCCGTCCTGTATATATCACCTCCGTGCACTGGATGTCCCATGTTTTATGAGCCTCGGTAATAGCACATCAATGCCTCGTCCTGTACTGCAGCTTGTCAAGGTTTATTGGCCAGGATTAATTATATGTTCTGGATAATTGTGTACAGGAGATTAAACTGGAGATGTGAACAGCGCTCCACCTTACTCATTAAAACAATAGCCGCTGGTTATGGACTGCTGCTATGTCTTGTTGTGCAAGGATTAAGATTTGCCTGTCTGTATGGGTGCAGCGGGTCAGTGTATGGGTGCTTGGAGAAGTGAGGCCATGGTTATGGCCCCATCCAGGGCAACTTCTCTACTGTGTGTATTCCTCAGTTGAAGTATCCTTCTACACTTCAAGTATATGCAGATCATACTAATATATGGTATATACAGTATGACAAGGTAAAGCGCTGTGGAATATGTTGGCGCTCTATAAGCAAATAAAAATAAAGCACTATTATTGTATATTGTCACAATAATATAAGTGTGGGATAAAGCAAAGAACCATCATTTATAGGTTGTCTTATTATTTTTCTGTTCTTGCAGGAATTTACCTCCTGGATATCATCTACGTAGACTCTGCGTACCCGGCGTCCGGCAGCATCATGGAGAACGAGCAGCGATCTAATCAGATGAACAATATCCTGAGGATCATTGCGGACTTGCAAGTCTCCTGTAATTATGGTTGGCATTGTTCCTTTCTTTTTTACATTATTGTCCGTCCTCATATCTGTTTAGGTGAAGAGACTGTCATGCATTCAAGGCACTTGTTTGCTTTGTAGCTGTAGGAAATTCTTTCTACCACTAGAGGCAGTATTAACTCAAATTTTCCAAGAGAGATTCTGTGCTCAGTGTGCTTTAATTTCAGTAAATTTATTCTAGAATATTAGGTGCACGTACACCATAGGTAGCCGTTGACTGATGGAACGTTACATACACATACATGCTGAGTTTGGCTGAGTATGCATGTGTGTTGATTGAGAGAGGAGAAAGCTGCTGACAATAACCTTGGTGGGTGGACATGAGCTTTCCTTTACCTAACATCATCAATTGGGAGACCCCATACCCATAAAGTAGTCAGATGGTTTTACCCAATTTGGCACACTGTTCTCTTGTATGGGGGGGGGTCTTTAAACCAATATATAACTATGATTATAAGAGAAGCAGCATCACAATGAAAACTGTGTTACAGAGGGAGAGGAGCTATGAGAGCAGGTTTAATCCTCACACCCCTTATACTTGAGCAAGACGTCCCAGAGAAAGGGCGGTTTGACCCCCATGATGGTTTGCTCCTCATTTGTTTGTTCTTGTCACAGTATCTATTACAGGTTTTGATGGAAAATGTGAATGAAAACTCGGCTAGACATCTGCTACTTTTTGGGTCCCATAGCAGCTACATGCATGGCACACATACACTATGCCTGTTCCTCCATAAGAACTAACACAACATGATCACTTTGTTACCAGGCTTTTACTATTTCTGTGATTTTTTTTTTTCTAGTAATTTTGTTTTTATTATAATAAAAAAAGTGCACTTTCTAGTATCAGTCTTGGAGAAACTTCCTTCTCCTAGGAAAATCTAACATTTGGAGGGGATGTCGTTGTGGGTGCCAATTTCTAGTAGGCATGACTGAGTCCAAGAATAATAGGAAGTCATTCCAAAACAACTGCAAAATTTATGTTTTCTCCTTCCAATTTCTGTCAATGAGAAATAGTCAGAAGAAGTGGAATGTGAGGATCGCGTATGCCAGGGCGCAGATACCCGGCCGGCTATAGAGTTTAAAGGATGCCTCTGATTCATATCATTCTGCGCTCGGAGATCAAACGTTTACAGAGGAGCCATCCCAAATGCTGGGAATACTTACTGTAAAACACCACATGGAAGCAGCCAGCGGTACCTGGGAAATAGACCGCTCGCTGCAGCCACTAATCCATCCCACCTGCTTGTATTGCGGAGTCTGTTTCCTATCCTACAGTGAACTTTTCCTGATGGGGATCAGAGCAAAAATACCCCTGTCAGGTTGTCGGCTCAACTGATATATGAACTTATCAATTGCACACCATCGTCAGCCGTGATTGTTTATATACACCAAGCTCCATGTGTATACATATTTCCATTAGTTATATGCGTAAAACTGTTTTGCTCTTTTGCATATTTCCATTTGTTGAGCTTTCTACTTATTGAGGTCCTATGAGAAGCCATTCATAACCCCCAAAAGCCTAATATAAGAGAAGTGAGAAGATTAAAGCTACAATTACACAGTGACTTTTGTCCACGTGACATTAAAGGGGCTTTCTATGATTAGAAAACATGGCTGCTCCCTTCTTGAGGATATGACATCACATCTGTTGGTCCCATGGATGGGACTTAACTGCAGCATGGCTATGTGACCAGTGGACGTGACATCACTTCCTGAGAAGAAGAAAGCAGCCATTGTTTCTAATCCTTGATAACACCTTTAGGCTAAGGCCCTAAGTAGCAGAAAAGTGCTGCAGGAAAAAGCATGGTACCAATACATTGCGGATTTTCCCAAAACGCTTTTCACAGGCTTTTTTGCTTCAATTATACCTATAGAGAAACCGCCAGCGACTGTATAATTGACATGTTGCAATTTCCAAAATGGCGATGGTTTTGGAAATTGCAGCGTGTCCACAGCGCATATTTTTCTGCACTGGGGGGGATGGGATTCTCTGGAATCTCATCCACTACACAGTGACTCTTAAACACCATGTGGAGCAGATAGCTGCAGGTAATGTTTGCACAGAAATTCATTAAGGATCCCCAGTTGCTACCATTAGGCACAATTGAAGTAGCACAACTTTGCAGTCTTATTTCACCAGGTGGTCAGTTATCTGTAGCCAGCTATAGAGGGAACATGTAGTGTTACACACCAGCCATTCATATGAATGACTAACCATGTAATGCATGGATGGACCAGATTGAGAATTGCCCTATAACAATGGAAGGGTACAGATGGCATAAATGTTTCAGATGCAGAACATTCTGAATGTTAAGATTGTTTTAGCCACATATGAGTTTTCAGCATTCTTTTAGCAGTCCTCTAAGGTTTAACACTCACAACTAATATCCATAGAGATCTTCTCTTCCTCTTGTTGTCTCTTACAGCTGTCATCATTATCTATTGTACTCATCTCCAATATATCACTCTCCAGCTGTTGTGATGGTGTGAACAAGCTGTACAGAAATCCCAACCTGTTCAGGATCCAGCAGTAGTATCTATGTCACACCTTGGGTTCTTTTCACATTGTATTATGCAGTGTCTGTCAGTGGTTAATGGAGGATCTCCCAATAGAAAACATAGGGAATATAGGTCACTCAGTTATTTTTGTCACCTATAGGGGAAAAGAAAAGGTATTCTGTGGATGCTTTTGTATAGAATAGGGTAAATGAAAGCCTCTGCTTTACTTCTCTTAACAGAGGCCAAAAGGCCGATATTTTAGTCCCGTCAGGATAGCGGGAGCCTATGAGCAGCTTTAATGGCAGTCTACACTCCTGGCACTATGAAAACACCCTAAACCTACACAGACATTTTTCCTATATTTTTAGAAATACCCTTGATGCAACTATGCTCAGTCTTTTTCCCTGGTACTTGAGGTAGGTGTTGGTAGGAGGTTATAGTTTGAAGGATTAGCCATATTTTCAGATTTTGCCCCTTCATTTGCAGTGTAACCAGATTAGTCAGAATCATGAAACTTACAACTGAACCCCCACAGTAATGATTTCTTTCTTCGACAGATCACCTTGCAACGTTACCCCATGTTCAGAAGTATTTGAAGTCTGTCCGGTACATTGAAGAATTGCAAAAGTTTGTAGAAGATGACAACTTTAAGTAAGTGCCTCTATATACTCTCAATACAACAGTTCCAAATGTAATTGTCCACCAGAAGATCTGGTTACTGGTGCCCCTCAGCCATAAAAGTGTTTCAGATATCAAGGAAGACCTGAAAGTGAACTCACTTCTCCATGGCCTCTTAGTTAGTCAGCAGATTGCAAGCAGGTGGAGAAAAAAAAATCATAGTGCAGTCCTGATGGCCCTCACCTTCTTCATCTTGGCTGGTACGGTCACAATTAATTAAGCGTACAATAGACACCTTTTTAGCCTAGACTAGCTTCAAAACGTACCACATCTGGTAAAGAGACTGGTCCAGCCTGGAGACGTATACCACATCTATTAAAGAGACTGGTCCAGCCTGGAGACGTGTACCACATCTAGTAAAGAGACAGGTCCAGCCTGGAGACGTGTACCACATCTAGTAAAGAGACTGGTCCAGCCTGGAGACGTGTACCACATCTAGTAAAGAGACTGGTCCAGCCTGGAGACGCGTATCACATCTAGTAAAGAGACTGGTCTAGCCTGGAGACATGTATCACGTCTAGTAAAGAGACTGGTCCAGCTGGCAGACATGTACCGCATCTGATGAAGAGATTGGTACATTTAATGAAAAAACATTGAGATGAATCTTGGCCTGATGTGTTGTTGCATCATCGAATAGGAACAGCACCATAATTTTTTCTCCCTTTGCTCGATTTCTGTATCCAACGCCATACCTGGTACTGTGTCACACTCCAGCTGCACCCTATGATGCTTTCAGGGCGGTTTGCATAACATTACCTACGTCATACTATTATATATACTATATATGCTGTACTGAAGCACCTTTTGTTGCCTGTTTTCTATCTATCAGGATATGTTCACATGGCAGAATTTGTAGAAGCTGAAAAATTATGCTGCGGGAATTCAGAAGCAGAATTTTTCTGCTTTCCCATATGTGCTGCAGAATCAGCCCTGGAATCCGCAGCAGTCAGGGGGCATCTTTCTGCCTTTCCTTTACACAATGGGAGTTCTCGGATGGAATCTGCTTGTACATCAGGTCTGACTCTTAGTTTTATTTTCTCTAGCTGAAAAAATCTGCCTCCTATTGAAGTAAATAGAGGTTGATTTCATGTAGAATTTGGAACTTATTTTGGGGTGGAATTTGCCTCAAAATCAGATGTAATATACCTCTGTGTGAACATGCCCTAAGCCAGACTGTTTACAGCACCACTCTTGCCCATGGTCTATGTCTGGTATTGCAGCTCATCCCTTCCCATGTCAATGAAGCTTAGCAGCTCTACCTTACATGGACCCATAGATGACAATGGTGCCTGGAAAAGTAATCCAGACCTTGTCTAATCCCAATCAACCTCTTTAGTAAGCTTAGCCCTTTTTTAATGATGGGATTGTTATTTTAGCATTTCCTGACCCCCTATTGATGGCGGGCTTTCCACATCTTGTTGGAAGCAGTCGTCATTATGTAACATGAGCCGACATGGAAGCCTGTTCCCTATAAACACTGCTGAGTGTATGGGATCCATGAAATTATCAGTGTCCACTATGAAGATCTGACTTTTGAGTCTCGGCTCGGATGAATCATCTTTTCAATCTGAGCCAAAAAGCAGCTGTTTCCTTTTAGCATCGGGCAGGGAGTTTGTTCATTTTTCCAGATTTTTGCCTTCCTCAATAGATGCTGCGTCCTGACATTTCAGTCTCATCTGGGAATACAGACGCGTAATGTCAAGACCAGCGTTGTTGAACTAAGCCTTTGAATTGAAATGCTCCAGAATATAAATGGAGTGCGCAGATTCCCCCCTGAATACAGTGGCAATACATAGCCGTAATGGACACGTCTGCCTTACCGGGGGTGACTGTGTTTGATCTTTGATCTGAAACATATCCCCCATATTTTTGCAATAAAGTAACATGCAAAATTACAGAACTATAAAGGCCGCACCACCACATTTTCGGCACAGATATCAATGTTATCATCATGACTTGTGTTCTTGCTAACTGTAAATATTACTACAGATAAAAATTAATGTAAGGTTGTGTTCAGATTTGGAGTCTCTATTGCAGATTTGACAGAAAGACTATTGCTGTCCTTCCCTTCAAAAATACCATGGCAGAACCTGATGGGTCCCCATTAGGAGTCAGTGGATCTGTTGGTATTAGTCTTATGACAGATGTCAACGTAGATTTGAATAGTGCCTTAAACCGTTTGGGTTGTTTTGGACTTCTTCATTCATAATTTATCCTGTTGATAGGTCATCAGTATCAAAATTTGATTTGGGGGGATAGTGAAGTGGTAACTCCAAACAATTGCGCTTTTTACCATGGAAGGGTATACTTTATTTTACATTTAGAGACACAACGCGTTTCGGAGAACACTCTCCTTTATCAAGTAAAGATGAAGTATAAACATATTGGCGTAAGACACAAAACTTTATATTTATTTAATTAATGTAGTTTGTGAGCCCCAATGGGCTCACAATGTACATTTTCCCTATCAGTAGGTCTTTGGAGTATGGGAGGAAATCCACACAAGCATGGGGAGAAGATACAAACTCCTTGCAGATGTTGTCCTTGGCAGGATTTGAACCCAGGACTTCAGTGCTGCATTGCTAACCACTGAGTCACCGTGTTGCCCCTTGATGGGATAGGTCTTTGAGCTGTACATTTCCATGAGGCCCAATGCTATCTGATATCTTCTTTATTACAACATTAATATAGACAATATTGCTATAATGCTGCATAACCTGCCATTAAGGATCCAAGGAAAGCTGAGATGTGGTTCTCTTGGAAAGTATAACAGTAGTAAGTTGTATGGAGTTCGAAACCTATGGTACTTTCTTAGAGAAGCAGCGCCACCCTTTTTCTGTAGGCTGTATCTGGTAGTGCAGTCAAGCCTTATTCACACACAGCTCCTAGATGTGAATGTGCTGCTGTTTTATGAAGAAAAGATGCCTGTAGATGGGTTCACGTGTGTAGTCAAACACAATACTTGGCATATAAGGGTCATTCACTTTCCATACACGGGGCGCAGTGTACTCTGTTAGGAGTCACTGTTTTAGGGTATAATTTACATTATCTAAGGATTAATTCATGAGAGGAGTTAAACAGGAAGCGTCGCTGCCATTCTCATCCCAGATGTATAGACTAGATACTATATTTATCCACCGCAGCCAGACGTCAGTATATGATGTAGAGAAGAATGGCCCTTTTATGTGTGCGGGTACATCCCCTGGAATTCTAGGTAACATGGAGCCGGGATCATCTTACACTTAAATTAGCAAGTGAAATCTGCTGAGAGAGAGGGAGCGAATTCCAGATCAGCTCTGCTATATCTAGAAATGGAGAAATGTAGCTCTGTGTAATCCTTAGGGTATGATGTGTCCACCACGGGGAAGATGGCGAGAAGTCCTCAGTGGAATAATGTAGGTTTATATGGTATGGGAAACCATCCCTCATTGGATATTGGGATACTTTATAGCAGTATATCAACCAGGGACAGAAATAGACTTGACAGGCTGATCAGAAGGGCCAGCTCTGTCCTGGGGAGCCCCCTGGACCCAGTACAGGTGGTGGGTGACAGAAGGATACTGTCTGTGGTGACCTCCATGCGGGAGAACAAATCCCACCCCACGTATGAGACCTTGATGGCACTTAGCAGCACTGTAAGTGACCGTCTGCTTCACCCCAAGTGTGAGAAGGAGCGCTATCGCAAGTCCTTCCTTCCAACCGCGACCAGGCTGTATAATCTACATCAGACCAAGCGAAGTTCACTCCGCACAGAGAACTAATGATTATGACTATGAAGTCTTCCTTCTTTCTTCTTCTGTTCCTTAGCTGCTATGGACTCCTAGTATATCTTCTCTTCTCAGCTTATGTGTGCCTACGTCTGTAATATATTACTGTGTATTATCCTGTATCTGTATTACTTTGCTGCTGTAACGTACTGAAATTTCCCCACTGTGGAACTATTAAAGGATTATCTTATTTTTTTAGTCATCTTCCTCACATACAACAGTGAAGAGGGGAGAGGGATACAGCTAGTTTATGAGACTTATTCTGTGAGAGAAGCAGCTGGACAAGGGGGCCTGTCCAGGACTATGATATTCATTGCAGTGGCCTCTTCATGACTTAGCAAGCGTAGCCCCATACATTGTGCGATGGCTGTGCTTGGTATTGCAACTCATCCTTGCCATTCATTGGCCATATAACCAATGGACGTGTTGTCACTAGCCTGAGAAGAGGAAATGGAGTTCAGTATATTAGTCCCGAACAAACCCCTTTAACACACAGATCTATATACGAGACCTCCTTCTACCCATCCATTATAGAGGAACTTTGTCATTATAACACTGTGCCATACATCAGCACCACAGTATATAGGTTTACTATCAGGTGACATGAATATTCACATCTCTTAAAGTGATGGCATACTGCTAGGACATGCTTTCAGTATATAATGAGTTACAACAGCGGTGAGATGGGTCAGACCACACAGATCATTAGGTGATGGATAGACAATCACTTTACAATGGTAAATTAAAGGGAGCATGTCACCAGAACCCCACATATCAACCCTATCCCACAGACAGGGAGGTTAGGGTCAGCTGAATGAGAAGTTGGTTTCTCCTTGGGAATCATAACCTCTGTTGCCGAGATATTGCAGCAAGAGCTTCCCATAGACTACCATAGAGAAGAAGGTCTTATATAGAGGTCTATGATAGCTACAGAAAAACTGAATTAACAGCACATAAATGTAGCCCTTTAGGGTCGCTGGAGAACTTTCTGGCCTGGGTCATATGCAGGAGCCTAGTCCGTAGTAGTCTGGTAAGTCCATTGTACTTACCGCAATAGTTTTGATGGAATGTATTAGGTTCAGTTTAATCTAACCTCAGTGAATAGGGGAGGCTTGAGATAAACTTTTTTGGCTTTTGTTCCCTTTACCAATATCCCACATAAGGTAAATCCTCCCCTCCCCCTTTCTTTCCATCAGTCAGGACGTGGTGATTCAGACGATTATTTACTGAAAAGGTAAAACGAGGAAACTCAAGACATCCTTGAGAACGTCAAACTTTATAGGATTAAACCTTAAAAAGCAATAGTCTCTGCGTGTCCCCTAACATAACAAGAAGCTTTGATGGCAGACCCCCCGCCCCTCGCCCATTCATCACCAGGAATTATTTAGAGAACCTCAGACGACCCCCGGTTAAGTGCACTTGAAATTAAAGACTTTCTAAGCTATGAAAAGAAAAAACATGAAATAGAATTTGGAGCGACTTATGGCCCCCGTTCATTGCCGGCCCTCATGTTAATCCACAGCAATATCCTTCCTAAACCCCTTCCCTTTAATTACACTCACTGCCTGGCTATGCTAAACCAAAGCAATGATGGACAGGATCAGTGTGGCCAGGACCTCCGCTGTGAACCCTAATCCATTAAAGGGACCACTCCTCAGATTTACAGGGAGCATCAACTGACACGGGCCACATTAACTTCCCCTTTTGAGGCTGACAAAGAGGAAATATTTTGGGAAGGGGCAGTAACAATGTCTAGGAGATCTGGCTAACCACCACTAGCCTGAAACATTTCCTGCAGATGTGCACCATGGATCTCACCCTTTGCTGTGATATTCAGTGCACATTTCTCCTACCATGTGTGGACCCAGCCTTTCAGGGGTTAACAGCTAGAGCTTGCATACAGAATCTTCTTGATTTGTGAAGTTGTTAAAGGGATTACCCCATAATGTTCATTGAATAGGCGGTAAGAGTCTTAAAGGTGGGAGTCTGACTGCTGGAACCCCAATTGTTCACAAGTATGGGGGTCTTTGTCCGTTTGTTCGAATAGTTGGGTGACTGAGTGTGTGCAATGTTTCTGTATTCATTGCCAGTCCTATAGACATTAAATGGGGTGTAACACTGTAAATTAGTCAGTTTCACAAGTCCAGGAAAGCTGGGTAGGTGAGAGGTGTACAGGCTGTCATGTTGGTTGTCAGGTAGCTTTATTTTATGTATGAAATCGAGCAACAGCTGAAGTTTATGAGGTGAAAGCCCACAAGAGGGTGACCTAGAAAGGATCAAGCTCCATCTAAACATCTGGCGTTGTCAGGCACGTTGAATTTCAGAATCATGGTTCCTTTTGATCTTAAGCAGACAAGACTCCATTAAATGAGACTGGCAGCAGCTCACTCCCCTCTCCCCATTCAGAACACATGCATGCTCAGTTGACTCAGAGCAGACATGTGTACGGTGGTTGCACAGGCGTAACTTGAAACTGCTTGTCCCCATTGCAAAATCTGTAATGGGGCTCCCGCCTATCTTCTGCCATTTGGAATAGAGGTATATTTTGTCTGGCAGATGAACTTTTGGGGTCCCCTTAGTGTCCAGGGCCTGGTGGTGACTGCTATTTCTGCATTCTCTGTAACTACTCCTTTAGTGGGTTGGGAGCAATAGCTGTCATGGCTGACAGCTCTCTAATGTGTATAGCTTAGGATGCATAGTGATTGCTCTTAGATGGAGCTATTTCTACAGTATGGCTACCTGCTTTGCTTTATATTATTGTAAGCCGATGGCTGGTCAGGCAATGGAGGGGGTGTACATCTCACCCAGACTATTAAGGTGGGTCGGATGAGAAAACTCCAGAAAGAACGTTTCTCAGCAGATAACTATTGTCTGCTGAGGGTTATTTCAGAGTTCCGGTTACTGGGTTGGATTTTTAGGAATGGCAGGTAGGTTGGTAGTGGGACCTGTCATTCCACCCCCCTCCAGGCAACACTTTGGGGATGTTCCGGCAGCGACTCAGCTGTTGAGAGTCCGCTCGTCAGGGAGGTTTAAGAAGCCAGCTCCAGCAGCAACACTTTGGCAGAGCTTGGCTGGAGAGCAAACAGAGAGGTCATATTTTTGGAGCTGTGTCCTGAGTGATTCTACTGTTTTTTTGGATTTCTGTTATCCTAGGTGAGGTAACCTATTCTTATGTTTAGTTAGAGCCTAGCCGGGCAGGGATTTATTTTTGTATTGTTTCCTTTTGTTGCTGCACTACCTTTTTGAGTGAAAATAAACTCTAACTTTGTTTTGAACTAAAGAAACTGGACGTGTGTCTATGCCACCCCACCTAGCAACCCCAGACCCTGACATTATATACAGTACTAAATATATTATATTCTTACAAACACTCCAGTTTTTCTGGGACTGTACCATGTTCCAGGCTTAAAAATGAGGTGTTGATACAAATTTGCATTAGATCTGTGGATGTTCCTGGGCAGTAGGGATGTACATTACAAATGTCCCATGACATGTGGCGGTCGTGGGGTTGAGCAGCTCTTGGCGGTGGATATTGGAGGCGCTCTGTGTATTTTTACATCCTCAGTGAGCAGAGATCTCTCTACTTGTAAATATTTAGAGAGTCAGTTCCTGATCATTTTTTTCATGTTTTTCACATGAATTGGTATTCTTGTCTGCTGGACTGTGCCAGGTTTCACTGTTACATTTCCGATTCTAAATAAACCCCCAACATCTTTCCCATGGAAATCTGCCCAGCCTGTTAACCATTTCATTGTAACCCGACAACAGATTTAAAGCAACACTCCACTCTTGTACAAATTCTTGGCCTTATAACCGCATAAACCTTGGAATCTGCTTCTGTGCATTTCACTGAAGACATCTGCTGCTGCAAAGCAACACAACCCAGCATGCTGAGACAAAACTACAACTCCCAATATGTGTTAAAGCACAGGTTGACAACTGACTGGGGTTATGGGGACAATAAAAATTTATGACCTATCCATCAATATCATTTTGGCAGGGGTCTGACTCGCAGCAACGCCACAATCAGGCCATGGAGCTCAGAAAATCGCCATTTCCGTTTCTCAGGCTAGTGACATCACTTCCCTTGATCACATGACTGCTGCAGTTCAGTCCCATTCATATGAATAAATTCAAAAGGGAAAATTGGGGGAAAGAAAAATTCAGCCCAACGATGCATAAATTCCAAATAGAAAAAATTACTCACATCCTTTGTGGCAGGACTAAATGCACGGGCTTCAGGTGATTCTTCCGGCTAGGAAATATATCCTTACAGGAAAACTTGAGAGCGAAAAACAAAGTCCAGCAAATCCTCTTGATCCTCTTTATTATTGAAATCAAACTAAAACAAGAATAATACATTGAATGTTCACTTTTCCACTACATATAGTAGCAACTACCAACAGGTTGTTAATATCATCAAAAATAATATACCCATTTTGCACCAAGATGAGGTTTTGGGATCCATTATGTCCAAGGGTTGTCAGTTCGTATCCAAAAGGGGCAAAACTTTGGGGGACACTCTTTCCCCAAGTTTATATATTAAAGATCCAAATCCCTAGACCACCACGTGGATGCACTTACTTGGGAGCCGCTGCAATGTCTGCAAATATACAGAAAAAAGTTCCATTTTCCAAAGTTCAAATAGAAATCATATTTACCACATTAGACATTTCATGAACTGTTCTAGTACTTTTGTAGTAAATATAATCACCTGCACCACTTGTGACATTGACTATATCGGTTGCACTACACGTGCGCTTAAAACAAGAGTTGCCGAGCATGTATATAGCATTACTTACATGAACTGTACACAAACCATTGGTGTCTCACAACATTTTATTCAAGAGCACAATAGTGATATGAGAGACTTTTCCTTCAAAGCCATAGATCACATAGAAAGATCAATCCAGGGAGGCAATCGCGAACACCAGATTAAACTGAAAGAAGCTTCTTGGATTGTAAAGTTAAACACACGTCACCCCTATGGTCTAAATATAAGGAATGAGCTTTCTTCTATTTCTTAAATAAAGGATCGTATGACAATTGTCTCAATATATGCAAAGCAATTCTTTTTCTGTGTGTTTTAATACAGCATAAAACTCATCAGTACTTATTAATGTGTCTCTATATACAAATACTTACTGGGAATTGGTTCATCAGGATGGTTATCTGTTTTGATATGCCACATGATTTCTAGACTTGTAACACCTGACTTATAATCACTTCTTCAGTTACTTATAGGGCTAGTTCACACGTGAACTGCCCGCGCGGGTTTTGACATCAAGAGAGACTCGGCGAGCCGCGTCTCTCTCTGGTCAAAAACCGCCTGCTGCGACCATCGCGGTCGCGGCTTTTTTCTCCACTGTCGGTTCAAATGAATGAGCCGACATAGGAGGGTGCTGCCGGGGGCCAAAGCCGCGCGGCTCAACCCATGCGGCTTCCGCCTGAAGAAAGGGCAGGTCGCTTCTTTTCTCCGCTAGCAGCAGCCCGCCGCTAGTGGAAAAAAGAAGCCTGGCGGTCTGCATAGACCACCATTGTAAAGGGGAGGTTTTTGGCGCGAAATCCGCTGTCAAAAACCTCCCTGTGCTCACGTGTGAACGAGCCCATAGACTCCTTACTCATAGTTGAATCAGGCTACGACTAAGAAAGGTTCTTTCTTTCGAAACGCGTCAGCTATCTGTATTACCTGCTACTATGGGATTTACCATCACTGTCTAACCGTCCCAAAGAATGAATTTTAATGTAATGACTCAATAAAGTAACAGGTTTTTTATCAAGAGGATATGCTGGACTTCGTCTTTCGCTCTCAAGTTTTCCATTCATATGAATGGCATTGAGCTGCAATACCAAGCACAGCCACTATGCAATGTATGGTGCTGTTTGCTATTGATGAGGCTGCAGTCCTACTCTAAATGTCAGAATCCTGTAAAACCGGGGGGGGGGGGGGGGGGGGCGCTATGCGCTGACACCAGTTCCCCACCAATCAGATATTAATGACTCTATTCTAATGTAGGATAACAATTTCATGGTTCTAGAAAAATGCTTTAAGTATTCTCCTCATCCTCCTCCTCTTAACACATCTATCCCTGCAGTGCATTGGATATGAAGTCACAACATGGCACCTAATCATTACATACGGTACAGGTGACAAACCTATAGAGCATTGGGGTGGCCATTGCAACTGCTATAGGGCTTTTGGAGAATCAGGGGGCCGTTTTCTGGGTATCTGTGGGTTAAGCACCAGCCAAAGGATCACTCCAGAACACACAGACATACCTTTGTGCCCTAGAAGGTCTAGCACTACAAGCAATAGTGCCCATTTTGACAATTCCTGCTCTTTTGTATTTCCTTTTGTAGAGTTATGGCAATACTGGGGTTAACTGCAGTCACACCTGGTTTTCCACATCTAGCCATAAATCCATAGCCCGTGTCTGTTCAGTATTTCTATAAGATGTCAGTAACTAAACACAGCATAAAAGTATTAGATGTCTGAGCCTTAATAATAAATGATGATCATATACAATCCTCTCCTGTTAGAGCTATGGATGAGGGCTTTATGTTGTTCGTGCAGATACCTCTGTTTTTATACATTGACTTTCCAGATGGGAGAACACAGACTTCTCCTTTATTATATACCTACAGAAATCCTCTGTATCCACCCTGATGAGCTTTGCAAACATCCCTCCCCCACAGAGCATAATTCACACAGGCAGAATGCTGACCCTGCATTACATCTTGGAACGTTATCATCCGTCCCTTTAAGTGTTACTTGGCAGCCGTCTTGTCCTCGCATGGTCTTGGACATGATATAGCGTGGCTTGTTGATCTTGTATTATATTTATGAAGGGGATTGGAGCGCGGCCAATATCTAATCCATCAGCTCTCTACTTGAGTTATTCTCTGGATGAAATATGACTTGGCTCTCACAGTATATATTGTATAGCATTAAATATAAGGACAATTCCCACCTATGATATTATTTGTATGATATAGTATGCACCTCTAGTGGTATGGGTTCTTGTCCCCAGGTGGCTCTGTGCCTTTGGGTATTCCTTTACAAACATTTGGATTTTTGCTTCAATGCACCTACAGTATTGCACAAAAGTTTTAATAAGAATGCTTTAAGACATAGAAAGGTTAATAGTTTATTTTGTCAATTAACAAAATTCAAGGTGAATGAAGAAAAGAGAAATGTAAATCCCATCAATATTTGGTGTGACCTTTGCCTTCTTTTAGTTCTTCTGAGTATATTTGCAGTCTGTTTTTGGCACAACACGGCAGGGAGGTTGTTCCTGCCGCCATCTTGTAGAACTAAGCACAGATCTTCTATAGATGTAGGCTTGCTCCAATCCTTCTGTCTTTTCATGTCATCCAAGACAGACTGGATGATATTGAGATCAGGGCTAGAGCTGTGGGGGCCATATCATCACTTCCAGGACTCCTCCTCCAAAGGGCAAACGTCACACCAAATATTGATGGGATTTACATTTCACTTCACTTTGTTCATTGACAGAAATAAATTATTCTTTGCACCATTTTTTCCTTACCTGCCTAAAACATTTGCACATTTTTGTATTTCGGGAACAGGGCTCCCTCAAACGCTGTCCTCCCAGTTCTGCAGCGCTCTCAGGTTATGGAAACAGCCAAACAGGTGTTGTGGAGGCATCTGTCGCATTGGTTTGTCCCTCATTTATCAGACATTTATGGCATATTCTCTGGAAATACCACTTTAAAATAAGCCTGAGAGAAGACAATGTTGTTGTCTAGGGCAAGAAAAACATGGCTGCTTTCTTTAAAAAAAAAAAAAAAAATGCGCCTCACTTGTTCTAAGACTGAGCATGTGCTGAACTGCTATAGCAGACATAACCCAGGTGTGGTGCGGATTTTCTAATCCTTAACCTCTCTCATTCAGACATTATGAAACCCATATAAAGACCTATAAGGCAGATATGATCATCATTACAAAACTTCCTCTCCAGCTTTTCCTCAATAATAAATGGAGGTACTCCACACCTGTGTGAAGAGACAGAACAACCTCAAAGGGAGCTTAGACATTTACCAGTTTATAATACTCATTCAGGCAAAGAAAAATGGAGCCAATATACGAAGACTGTATTATTAACGCCAGTCTTCATAGCCTGAGCCGCCAGACAGTGCACATATGTGTGCCTGGAGGGGAATGTACGCCAGCTCATAGATTTCTTGCATAAATGAAAATAAATCTTTTGGGGCTGATGGCCTCGCCCCCCGCACACCTTCTCCATGTCCCCTTTTTGGAAAAGTGGCGATGGCAGCGCTGAAATGAAACAAAATCAACAATCAATTGTGCAAAAGTCCTATTTTACACAAAGAAAACAAAACAAGAAAATGCTACTTTTTATGCCTTGTGTGCCAGAAAACTGATATACAAGATATAAGGCTAGGTTCACATTAGCACTTGGGCTCTGCTTGTGGATTCCCTTATCCAGTCCGCTTTAAAAATTTGGAGAGAAAAGTCCTGCAAGCAAGTCTTCTGTCTCGGCATTTTTCAACCTTTTCTGGGTCGAAACCCAGCGGACCCCATTATAGTCTATGGCGTCCACAGGTTTCTGAGGAAAATCGCTTTAAGTGGATTAGGTTTGCATTTGGGGGTTCCCTGAATGGAAACCCAAATGTTAGTGTGAACCAAGCATAATAAATCTGTACCAATGGGATAGATTAATAAATATGCATCAAAATTCTGGTATAATTGGAATCCAAAAAACTGGTGTCCATGGTTTAAACCTCATTATCTTTGTTTTAGACACTTTATCTGTGCGCCTCCTACAACTTGTAGGCAGGACTTGATGATAAAGGGGGTGTGGGTTAATATGTTAAACTGTGAGCCACAAATTGCACCAAAATTTTGGAAGTTTTACCCAAATTTCAGGCTTTGCATCAAATTTTTTCAGTAAAATTTTGTCAGAAACTGAGCTAATAAGAGGTGGAAGTTTATACCAGATAGCGTAAAAGTGCGTCAGATTATCAGACGACATCAGACACTTTGGGAAATCCGCTGGAGCTTTGCATCATCTAAAAGTGAGGCAGCTTTAGTTTATTGACCATCGTCGACGTCTATTTAGGTTTCATGCATCCTCGGTTACGGGGGTGAATTTACAGCGAGTGTACAGGACTTTTTTCAGAATATTTCCAGAATGATAACTTGCCCTTTGTTGGTTTATACAAGGCCATGAAGACACGATGTGTCCAGAGTCACTCCGGCGTTACCAGACCTATCATTATTTATACCCAGTGAACACAAGGGTTAGGATTTGGTTTTGTTTCTCAGCATTGTGTCTCTACAAGTAAAACCTCGCCATGGAATTCTCTCCATAATTCCCACAAGTACCTGGCTCCAAACGTCAACATCGAGTTCCCAGGCTGTGTCTCTGCAGCCACTTTGTCTTGCTCAGACAGACAGACATCTGGGCAACTTCCCTGGAGGAGACATGTTGGTTTTCTGTGAACATAGTCCAGTCCTGGTGTTTGCAAACCATACAAAAACATGAGCTGATTCCAGTAACAGATGTGATGAAAATAAGGGGTTCGGTTACCTCGAGGGGAATGGTGGTCTGGCCAGTCAGGCTGTATATGGCTGAAGCAGCTGTAGGCCTTGTTTGCTACAGGCAGGAACATAGCTATAGGGAGTGCAGAGGTAGCAATCGCTATTGGGCCCTGGAGCCTTAGGGGGCCCAAAGCCTCTTCAAAACATAAGAAAAAACACTATTATTATAGATAAGACATGGTAATTGGGGGCTAAAGAGCTTTATGTTACACCTGGGATAAAGTCCATGTGAACAACCTGCATTATCCTTCACTTTGTGTCTTGTAAAGTTAGGTAATAACTGCATTAGCCACTGTTATACCCCACACAGGAGTTGTCACCCAGCTTAACTATAGCTGTGCTAAGCAAATCACTTCTTGGAGTGATACCAGATATTATCTAAGATCCTATAACATCCACATATCTTAACCCAGGGGGGCTGTAGGAAGTATACCCACATCTCAGCAAGCAGCTGGAGCGCTACGATTTTAACAGGTGCCTGACAGATGACGTCTTAATCCAGAGCAGTGTGTTCAGCTTCCTCTCCGGGGTACAATGTACAAGCCCAAAGTAAATTTCTCCACATGCTCTAACTGGTAAACATATTAAATGTGATTATAATGGTTTCAGGCTTGTTAAACATGAAGAGATACAGCAGTCTGCGTCTTGTAAATCTGTCCCCATTGAGGGAAACCAGCAAAATTGTTTAGCTATTCGTTTGGAATTGGTCATTTCAATCATGTTGGCAAATTCATGAGAGCAGAGAGTATGTAACATAGGACTGCGGCATCAGACTACACAGGGGTGTATGTAGTCTGTTACCATGGTTACATCTAGATCTGCAGAGGAGGTGGATACTTAAAAACACAAAGATCAAAGATACTTGCAAGTTGCTTCATTTGGTATGTAGATAAAATGTAGGAGTCTGTTCTCTTTCCACAAGATACCTGGCCAAACTGCAGACCGCCATTTCTTCCTATCCCCCTACACACATGCATACTGGGCTCGGCTGAACATGGCTGAGGAAAGGATTGGGCTTTGTAAATTCTACATGTCCAGCATTTGCCATCAGGGGAGAGTTCAGGAAAGCCCATATAGATTAGATAGCTGGTTCACAAGTAATGTGCATTGCCAGCTTTATTTGTATTCTGTTATAGACGTGTTCATATATAGGGAAAAAGTTCAAAGGGAGAATGCAATACATTTACATATGTGCCAAAATTGACCCCGTTCACCCCCCCCCCCCCCCTCTACTTGGGATGAATAGAACATGTTCTTCATTAGTTTGAACAATGGCAGAGGCTTATAGGAAATATGTGCCCTAAACCGCCTGTTTGTATACAGCGCTCCTAGTAACCTATTAATAGGAGTATTAGCCGAGCTTCTATCAAGTCATTACAAGTTTCCCGCTCGTTCCTGGATCCTCATTCCTTCTGACTTTGCTCAGGCAGAACATGTGGTTTGGGTTATAAGGATGCGACCGCTCCATAGACATGTCCATCTGCAGCCAAGCACTGTGTATGTTGTGTCTTAATGCACCTAATCCTGGCAAATTATGGGATGGCCTTTATAAACAACGTCATCCGGGCTTATTCCAAGTAAGCAGCCAATAGGGGTAGGTGGACGCAGCCTGATATCCGTATAACACTATGAATTACGTCATTGCTCGCAATTTACCCATAATTTGTAAAGCAGATGGTGAGGAATGACTGGAGGACAAATGACGCCATCTTATAGCTCAGCTGTAAGTGTATGTTATTGGGGCCAGGAAGCAAAGGGATGAGAAGATTACAGTCCTATGTCCACAGGACACCATGACTATTTACATTAAGAGACTGAATGTTAGGCCTGAGTGATAATATTGTATGAATCCTTAGTCTTAAAGGGGTTTTCCAGGATTTTTTTTTTATGGCCTAATATGTGATTGGTGGGGGACTCGCAGTCGCTTTACTTTTTAAAGGTGTTGTAAAAGATTGAAAATATAACTTCCATTTCTTTTTCTCACGCG
Source organism: Leptodactylus fuscus (assembly GCF_031893055.1). Classification (NCBI taxonomy): domain Eukaryota; kingdom Metazoa; phylum Chordata; class Amphibia; order Anura; family Leptodactylidae; genus Leptodactylus; species Leptodactylus fuscus. The sequence goes on along the minus strand of NC_134275.1, from coordinate 42,763,880 downwards.
TTGGTGGGTGTTTGGTAACCATTTTTGTAATATGCTATACCCTATCTAAGGCCTGGTTCACATCTGCTTTTCGGTATTCCGTTCGGGGAATCCACTTGGGGACCCCCTAAATGGAATACCAAACACATTAAAAGCGATGAGCAATAAAAGCAAATGAACTCCATAGACTATAATGGTGCCCATGTGTTTTCCGTGCGGTGTCCGCAGGAGTCATGCAGAGAGAAAAGTACTTCTTGCAGCATTTTTCTCTCTGCATGATTCGTACGGACACTGCACGGAAAACACACGGACTCCATTATAGTCTACCGTATGGGGGTCTGTGTGGTTTCATTGGTCACCGCTTTTTAATGCGTTTGGGGGGTTCCCAAATGGACTCCCTGAATGGAATACCGAGAGTAGATGTGAACCCGGCCTAAATTCCTTTTTGCTTATAAAACCGGTTGTAACATTCTCCTGGATGCAGGAGAGATGGATGGATAGGTGTGAGATCTAGAGATGGATAGAGGGATGTGGGAGGATGGAAAGATAAATGTATAGCTGTGTGTACTCGCATACAATTAGTATTTGTGTGCATAAATAACATTAACCCCATAAATAAGTGCACACACCCTGTTTGCTGAGCTGTGGGTTTGTGGGCTGGAGGATAATAGGATGGATCACATAGTTCTGTATCTCTGACATTCCCGGGTGCACAGTTGTGTGTTTTCACATTACTCCCACTGGGCACGCTCAGGAACAACCGGCCATATAGAGCTGGAATCCACTTCTTTACAAGCTGGGTCCTGTCCTCTCGAATACCACAAGCTGTCATGTGCACGCAGCTGAGAATGGCCCAGGTGCCAGGCACTTCCCACAGGTCATACACAGGTCTTATCCAGGTCTTTTCTGACACTAGAGCTCCAGCAGTAAGTCATTGCTTAGTGGCTTCTCCAGGTTATTATACCAAACCATGTAGAAAGCTGTTGGGAAACTGCAACTCGTGGCTTGGATGAGCTTGAGACCACATACTACAAACTGCTCACATATAATTGTGTACATGATATATACACCTCAGCTCATCTACTCTTTGTGTGTGTAGCAGTCCAGTGGGCTTCTTTATGAAAGAGACTCCTTGACACATACATAAGAAAAAATGGTTTCTGGCCTGACATGCTAAAGTTTTCCACCCACCTGATATGACTTATATACATTAGGTTTATGTTTTATTGCACCTTTTAGCATTTGCTTTACATTCTAATAATCAAAAATCAGATTGATGTCAAGTCCTCAAACGAGAGGAGATTTGGAGCATTGGTCACCCGGCTCACACTGCCCATCACCCAAACGATAAAACCAAATCTATCCCATGAGGCCATGTACATTACATTGTGAGCTGTGTCACTGCATGGTGCACCCTATAAAGTATATTCTCCTTGCTTTGCTACTTTATCCATGTATCTAATTAATCTATCAGTCCTTCTCTGTATCTATTGATCTATCTACTTCTGTCTATTACCTATCCACCCCTCTTTGTATCATCCATCAATATCTGTCTCTGCATCTGTCTATCTTCTATCTATCTCATAACTACTGCATTTATCATCTCCTCTTATTTCTGTCTGTGGATAATGTCTCATATCTATCTTGCATATATCAATCTATTTAACATAAATTATAATGTTAGAATAGATCATGTAATATAAGGGTTGTTTAGTTTAGATTTGTTTGCACCCTGTTGGGTCATTTTGAGTTGATATTTTGGGGCTCCCATCTTTTGGAGACCCTGTAGAACCATTACAGAGCGAGTCTCTCATGCTGGAGGACCTGTCCAGTCCGTCTGTACACAGACAACCGTTTGATTTGAATAAGCTCCATGTAATGCCTCACTCCACCCTGTGGTGGCACTGTTGGGATATTGAACACTTACTGTCAGGTTTGCTGCAGGTTATAGGTGATCGCTGGAGGTGTCAGCAGGGGGCCATTTTTTAATCAGACCCTTTTAACTTGTAACAATTATCCAAAGTGGAGAATCCCATTCATCGGTCTACTATATACACGCTATGATAACATCTTATTGATAATATGTAAATGATAACCTATTAACATTGACTATTTTTTTTATTATTTCTGCCTTGATACTTACATTTTCTCATGGAAAATTGAAAAACCTTGTTCAAAATAAAGTATATATATAAATATTGACTATTTTTGTGACATTTTCTTCTGTCTAAACCTGTAGAAATGTCTTGTCTTTCAGGCTTTCATTAAGAATTGAGCCAGGAAACAGTTCTCCTCGTCTGGTCTCCTCGAAAGAAGATCTTGCAGGTATGAAAATATATATATATTTTTTTCTAAATCCATCCTGTGTGTCTGTCTGATGTAGCTGGTAGGTAGAGACCTGTATAGAACGTGAGACACCTCCTTGATGTAGCGACAGCCTGAGGCTTCCATAGTAGAGCACACGTATGTGTCCTGCATGTCTGATGTCACACAACACAAGAAGTCAGACGTTGTTCCCGGATATTCCATTTTCCATATGGAGGGTATTTTTCTTTATTTTTGGAAACCACAGAAACCAAGTAAACGTATTTTTATGGAATGGACAAATCAGAGGGAGATGACTTTTACAGATTCTCCCCACATGTCTACTCACTTTCTGCAGCACAACAAAAGAACTTTAGATGTTTTTGGGGAAAAAAAATAACCTCATGTTTCATGGAAACTTCCTGTGCGGTGTTTATTCTAGAAGGAAAAAAAAATCTCTAGTGTGTAGAAATCGTTACGATGGAGTGTTACATGGACTTGGGGGAAGAAAAGATGAGCCATGGAAGATGTTACACTATACACTGTAGGTTCTGTGCAGCCTAAAATTGTACAAATGCAGCAACAATCCTGTAAAATCCCCAAGACCTCCATTACTGGGTAATTCTCCTCTGTATGAGGTTTTCTGTGGTTCTTTTAGTGCATTCTACTATAGTATCTAGCGTCTACTTCTTTATGTAATCTTTGTGAACCCACAATAATAATATACTCTAAGGGCTGTAGAAAGTGCAACCCTCCACCATTGGATAAGAATAAGGAAGACCCTACTGGTGAATACTACTTCCTGCATGCTCCTTGTCCTACGATCAGTTTACTCGTAAAGGAAGCCATGTTAAAGGGGTTGGTTTCTAAGATCAGATCTCTGTCATTCCTCCTAGAAATTTAAGAATAATTTTACAACTAGGTGTTGCCAGCTGGGGATTGTGTCCCTCCATAGTCTATAATGGGGTTCATGTGTTTTCTGCACAGTGTTCGCACAAATCATGCAGAGAGAAAAATGCTGCTTGCCCCCAGAATGGGGTCACATGTAAGAGGATGCCACTTTACACAGCAGAACGCAGAAGGGAAGGAGCGCTATGTGGCTTTTGGAGTTCAGATTTAGATGTTTGGTATCTGGACTGTCATGTTTGCGGAGCCTCTAAATTACTAGAAAAGTGGAATCTCTTAAGGGGTGACCCAACTGTGAAAACTGCACCCATCAAAGAATTTATGAAGGGTTGTAGGGAGCATTAGTATCTCAGACGTGACTGCACAGCGGATAGTGAAAAGTGAATATGTAAGCTGTTTGTAAGGAGTACAATGCAAACACCAAGTTCCTTACTATTTCCCCAGTAGCTCCTATGATTGGGAGGGGGGGGGGGGGGGTTACTTCTGATTTCTTTTCCCTCATACGATACCAAATATATTTTGTTTTTATTATGTTTTTTGAGGGAGGTTATATAATTTTATATAAGGGTGAATTCACACTGAGTAAACGCTAGCTTATTCTGAACGTAAAACACGTTCAGAATAAGCGGCGTCTAAAGCAGCTCCATTCATTTCTATGGGAGCGGGGATACGAGCGCTCCCCATAGAAATGAATGGGCTGCTTCTTTCACTCCGTGCAGTCCCATTGAAGTGAATGGGGAGTGCCGGCGTGTACGCTCCGGCATGAGCAGAGCTTGCCGTATACGCCGGCACTCCCCATTCACTTCAATGGGACTGCACGGAGTGAAAGAAGCAGCCCATTCATTTCTATGGGGAGCGCTCGTATCCCCGCTCCCATAGAAATGAATGGAGCTGCTTTAGACGCCGCTTATTCTGAACGTGTTTTACGTTCAGAATAAGCTAGCGTTTACTCAGTGTGAATGCACCCTTAGAAAAGGGAATTTTGGGGTTCTATTAATTTTTTTTCACACACTTTATGTATTTATTTATTATATATTTTTTGACATTTGCTAAGGGTTAATACCCACAATGGGAGCTCAGCTCTAGCCAAGGGTTTTACACTCAGGTGCCAGCTGATGCTTACAGCTGACACTCGCCATCGATGTCACCCCCTCAGCTTCTGAGCAGGTGACCTTAAAATGACATACCGGTACATCAGTTTGCCATTAGGTACTGATTCCCATGATGTACCAGTAGTAAGGGGTTAAGATTCCTGGTCTCTTAGGTTTACGTGTCAGTGTGGCCTCTGTGTGGGTCCATGATGATAATTCCATTATTCTCCTGTGATTCTGTTTCCTACATAACAAGGAAAGAGTTAAAACAATAAGAGCAAAAATTAATGTAGATAAAGATATTACCTCATTATTGTGGTATGTAATAGACTAAACTTGTCCCTGGAATGGAAAAAACAGCAATTGGAGCAACACGTTTCGGGATCCAAGTTCTCATTTTCGGATTGTTGTAGCAAGGCAATGTGGTTTGTTGTTGACATGATAGAATACAAAAATATCCTTCGGTCACCGCTGCGTTGAGCAATCTTCATAGTTTTCTGTCACTTTGGGATTTTTAAAATTTATTTCCCTGAAAAAAGTTTTTGTCCTTGAGTTTGGAATTTTTCTCTAGGTCAAAAGTTCAATGCTGTACAATACAGTAATAAAGTGGGACTTATTACAAAGCGTTTTATAAAGACGACGACCATAAATAAATATACCTTCATTCATCCAGGGGATTCTTCATGATGGACCTGGGGGTTCTGGCCTCTGGGTCACTTGATCGGAGCAGCCCCCCACCCTGATAATATTTCAGGACCCCTTCCCCCTCAGCTGATTGAATGGCTTGGGTGAACACAGCAGCCTCTTCATTGTATTCCTGACATAGCGCCATACATTGTGTAGGGGATCTGTCTTGTATTTCTAGCTCAGTCCAATTTACGTTAATGGGATTGCACTGCAGAAGAGACGTCACAGTCACTAAGAAGAGGCCAGTCTTTACCCTTCAGTCAGCTACTTGGTGAATGTAAATGCCCATTTCCTCCCTCCATAGTTTCCTGGCATTGCGCTGTGTGCTCTAAGGCTAGTTTCACATATGCATTGGAAACTCCGCTGCAGTTAGAAAAAGTCCTGTTCAAAGGACTATGGAGTCCGCGGGTAACCACTTCTTTAGCGGACAGGGTCTACATCTTTCAGGTCCACAAGTGGACCTGAATGATGGAGAGACGAATGCTAGCATTATCAGACGTCTCTCATTCTCTGCTTTTCTTCTCTCCCCCTATAGTAGAGCTGGAACAAGCTGTAGTCAATCCCCCACCTGCCATAGTATTTACTGTTTTATATTAGGTGCGTTTTTCCTCTGGTGACTGAGAAGGTTTCTTAACCAACCAACGTGTTGATACTTGTGTGTTTATTTGTAGTCCATTTCCTGATCTCGGCCATTTTTTTTGTAAATGTGACAATTTTTATATTTTTAAAATTGGTCACAGCTGAAGAACTAAAAAGAGTGACAACCAGTTTTCAGAGCCAGCCATTGTGCTCAGAGCAGTTGTTAAAGGGGTATTCCCATGACGCTTGTTCACTAACCTGCAGGCTGTTATGCTCTCTTCACTTCCTGCTTTTCTCGGCACATAGGTGGGCGGGGTTTCACTTGCACAGGATTGGTTGTAAATGAATTACCACAGTGTGAAGCTGATGTAGCAAAGCTGGATTTGAGTCAGTTTGCATTACATACAGGGGTAACGGACTCCCTATCTCAGCCCTTATCAGCCAAATTCAATTAAACCGACTGATAACAGCTCAGAAATCCCAGAGCTCTCACCTCCCCTATCTGAGAAGCTCCGCTACTTAAAAGACACAAACAGCTCAGAGCTGCTCCCAGCCCCTCCCTCCCCCTCTGAGAGCAGGCAGCTACATCACTTGACAAATGAGCAGATAATCCCAAGGGCCATAGAAACGGAGTGTAAACAATGAAGTGAATAAATTAAGATAGCGGCCAAACAAAGCAGTTTTGATAAAGCTATGCATTTAGGAAAAGTCTTAAATCCATATAATCTAGACGCATAGATAGGATCCTTGTGATGGGACAATCCCTTTAAGGTCCTTCCCCCAATTTTCCTGGCAGCAGTAATCAGAAGAGAGCGACAGTGAGCTCTGGACAAGGCTTCTCATAAAGGCAAGGAGAATATAATATTTGTCTGAGCGTGACATTAAGAACAATAAAAGCAAATATTTAGCAGAATTTTCTTTCTTGATTTATCTGTGGCGCAGTAAGGGTTCAGGATCTGTCAGTGTCTGGTGACTGTAAGGTCTGCTGTATATCTGCTATTACGAGATGGAATTGGTGATATTAATGGGTTAGTGCAGAGGGAACCTCAAGGATCGACCGAAAGCCTTAATTATAGCTCAACCACCATCAGCACTAACCTTAGCTCACCACAGGAAGGTTAATGGGCTGTGAGCCGGCTGCCCACACCTTCAGACCCACGTATGTATTGTGTCAGTGGATGCTAGTCCTACCTGAATCCATCCACACATCTTCTGTACAGGACTAGATAGAAGTGCGGGTTAGTGATTATAATGCTGGTAATGGAATTTTTACTTCTTTTGATGCTTTTCTATGAGATCCATGGCACCGGTGGTCTTCAGGTTCCTGTGTCCTTCAGAGAGTGATTATATCTTCGCTAGCATTGGTGGCCTTCTTCATAGATATAGTTACAAGGCTGTAGAGATGTATGCAAGTTATTTTCATAAATACCAGTGGCCATATACAGTTGTGTACCTAATGTGATTCAGATGGCAAAGAAGCAACACTTGAGACTTACCACAGAAAATAACCTCTACTACTCTGTGTCTGTAGAGTTCAACATTTCCGGCAGATGTTGAGAGTTCATTTTGTCACAGTCACCCAGGTACACTATGGTTCTTGACCAAATCATGTGGAGTATACAGGGTCGGTCTCTTGTGACTTTTCTTAGTGGATATATTAGTACGCCGGCCTCTTTAGGGAAAATATTTGTAGGCATGAAGTGTAGATTCACAGATAAGCACACAATGTCTGACAGCTGTCCATCAAATCCCCTCCCCCCTCCAACCCCCACCCCACCCTGTGAATTAATGTAAATTGTCATTCCCAATAATCCTGACTGTATTGACAGCAGCAGCAACGGGCTAGCCTACACCTGGGTGAGGGTATACCGCAGTAATGACAGGCAGGCCGTTGTGTATGGAGGAGATGAGACCCTTTCACCTCCGCTTTTTCTAGGTATTTTCATTCTGTTTGTCTGTTACTAATTAACCCTGATCCAACCTGACAGGAGACATTATAACTCCTCAGACTGGGCTCCTAAGTACATCAACATCTGTTCTGTTGGTGCGGAGACTCCGCCTGATACCAATTAACCCCATATGTTGTGTCTGATTGAGAATATGAAGACTCTGAGGGTTGTGCCTAATGTACAAAGGTGACAGGGATACAACCTGGAGCAAATGGTATGGCAGTGTTATATGTAAAGATGAGGAGTATCAGGGATTGGTAACTTACAGGACTTAGCTGATGGTTTGAATATACAGGACACCATCAGCAGGTGGTTTGTATGGTCTATCTTATCATTGCCTGGGTTTTGTCTGGATCCTGGGATTTCCTCTCATACTCTGTTATTTTATTGTGTGTGAAAAAACAAAAAATCTAAAAATGAATCCGAAAAAAAACTTCCTTAATTTTTTTTTTTATTGAAAAGAAGGAAACTTTTACAATATAATAAGAAAACAGTTACAAACATAAGAAGAATCGGTATAGGTCCAATCAGTAGAACAGGAATTACAAGTTGGAACTCCGGGTTGCAACCTAAATACATGAATGACACGAACATGACCAAATAAACAAAGACCAAAGGACCAGATATACAAACGCTACAAAGACACCAGTTATACGAGGAGACATGAAAGGACTGAGGAAGGGAACACAACCAGAGAGGAACAGGAAGGGAAAGGGGAAAAGAAAGAATAGGGGGGATGGAATAGGAACAGAAGAAAACAAGAAAACCAAACAATAACAAACAACATAACCGCATACCCGAATACAGTACTAAAGAAACACAAGATACATCCAAAAAAGAAAAGAAAGTAAAGCCACCTGGGATAACAACATAGTAGGTAGGTAGTGATCAAGGGGTCCCCACGGGAGCAGCCTGAGTCCGAGAAGAAAGAACTCCCTTATTAGTCTCCACATACGAGATCCACAGGGACCACTGGGATCGAAACTTGGCGTAAGTGTGGTTCTTGTTGGACAACAGACGTTCCAAGGTGCATGCCAAGTTCACATGGTGGAGCAATTCAGCTACGGTCAAACAGAGAGCGGACTTCCACTGACGAGCGATCATGGCCCGAGCTGCGAGCACGATCTGGCCCAGAACAACCTGCATCCCTGTGGGAAAACTACCAACGTCTAAGAAGCAAAGGGCGAGACCAGGGGAAGGACTGATATCAAAACCGGCTATGGTGGACATGAAGCGAAATACCGCTATCCAGAAGGCTTGAACCGGAGGGCAGTCCCACCACAAATGCAAGAATGAACCTACTTGGCCGCACCCCCTCCAGCAGAGTCTGGAACAAGAAGAATCAATGTGCGCCATTTGGGTCGGGGTCCTATACCACCGCAGCATAATTTTCAAAGCCGTTTCCCAATGAGACGCCCCTTTAGATACACGCTTAACAAACCCAGCTGCTGTGTACCAGTCCGACAGAGGGATGGGTCTGGCAAGATCCGCTTCCCAACGGAGCAGGTGAAGAGGCTTGACCCGCTCCGGGGGGACCGAGAAAAAGCCATAAAACACAGACAACCCACCTCTAACAGGCGAGGACCTATTCCACAGTTTTAAGGCTAGCCTAGGAAAGGTCAATCTAGAGGGCTCGTATGATTGAAAAAAATGACGCAACTGCAAGTATTTAAAGAAGTCTGTTTTAGGGAGCTGGAACTCTTCCTGTAACATGGAGAACGACTTAAACCCATCATCAGAGTACAGATGGGCCACTTTATAGAGACCCCTAGAGACCCATCCACGGAGTCGCAGCTGGGGGAGAAAAGAGGTCAAATATAATAGGGGTAACTTCGACAAAGGGACTAGGTCTTCCCTGGAGGTATATGACAAAAAGTAACGCCAAGCAGACACTGAGGCCCTGATACTCAGCAAGGGAGGGGAAGTGATGGGGGGGCTCATATCTTTAGGGCGTAAAATACTCATAAGCGGAGCATCTAGAAGGCTTTCCTCAATTTCGGCCCAACGCCATTTAGAAGTCTCATCCCACCCAACCTTAAGTTGATCAAGGATAGACGCCATATAATATTTTCTAACATCTGGGACGCCCGCACCCACATGGGACCAAGGACGCGTCATCACCTTAAGTCGGACCCTGGACCTCTTACCCTCCCATATATAATTGGAAAGAATAGACTGAAGCTTAGTAAAATATGAGGCAGGGAGGGGGATGGCGACTGTACGGAACATATACAGAATTAGAGGTAACACCATCATTTTAACAATGGCGATTCTGCTAGCCCAAGACAACATCGGTTGTGAGAAGGAAGCAAGGAGAGAGGTAATTTTGGACAGAAGGGGGATATAATTGGCAGAGAACAGATCCGAACTGGGGGCCGTCAGGGAGATGCCAAGGTAAGCTATACGGGAGTCATTCCATTGGTAGGGGAATTGAATACTGAGCTCCCATCTCAACGAGGGAGAGATGATAACAGGCAAGATCTGTGATTTGGAGGAATTTACCTTATAATAAGAAACTTTACCAAATCTCTGTAGGGCCTCCGTAGCAGCACTCAAGGAGGGACCAGGGGAAGTCAGGGCCAGTATAACATCATCAGCATATAGGCCAATCTTATGTTGCTGGCGGCCCACAGTAATACCCTCAATAGTTTCCGCCGACCGTATGGACTCCGCCAGAGGCTCCATCACAAGCGCAAAGATAATAGGGGAAAGAGGACAGCCCTGGCGGGTACCATTCGAGATCCGAAAGGGCTCAGACAAGAAGCCCGATGAGAGCACACGAGCTGACGGGTGGGAGTACAGAGCTAGAATAGCAGATTTAAAGACTGGCCCCATACCAAACTTATCCAAAAGGCTATCTAGGTAGTCCCAGTGGACCCTATCAAAAGCCTTCTCAGCATCCAAAGCTAGGAGCAAAGAAGGCGTACCATCTTTTTCGGCTTTTTGAATAAGGTCTATGAACCTCCGAGTGCCATCTGGAGCCTGCCTACCGAACACAAAACCTACCTGGTCAGGACTAACTAACTGGGGCAGAAGGAGCAGCAACCGCTCAGCAAGGATTTTGGCGTACAATTTAATATCCGTATTCAGAAGGGAAATAGGTCTAAAATTAGCCGGGGCAGTGGGAGATTTGCCTGGTTTCGGGATGGTCACTATAGTGGCCGACAACATTTCTTCCGGAAAGCATTGCTCCTCCGCCGCCTTCCTGAACACAGCTAAAAGATGAGGGGATAGAATATCTGCGTATTTCTTGTAATAGATCCCTGAGAAGCCGTCAGGGCCAGGAGACTTTAGTGGCTTCAGTGAGGCTATAGCTTCCGTAACCTCAAGCAAGGTGATAGGCGAGGCCAGAGAGCCAGATTGTGCAGGGGAAAGGCGGGGCAGGGCCACAGAGTCTAGGAATCTATCTATGTCCTCCTTAGATGGCTGGTATGTCTGGGGATCATCCCTAAGATTGTACAGAGACTTATAATATAAGCGAAACTGTTCTGCAATGAGGCGGGGGTCAATTACTTTAGTACCCGAGTCATCCATGAGGTGAGCAATACGGGTTCTAGGGCGTGACTGTTTGATCTTTTTGGCTAAAAAGGCACTAGCCCTACTATTATGTACGTAGGCTTGACATTGAAAACGCTTAAAGGCTAAGTCCTGTTGGCAAGCCAGAAGGCCCTGCAAACGGAGTTGACATTGCCTAATCTCCGCAGAGACAATGGGGGTAGGATTAAGCTTATTAATTGCGGAGAGAGAGGATAGGGAGCGAAGTGCAGCATCTATGTCTTTAGACCGTTCCTTTTTAGCTCTCGCGCAGGCCTGAATAAGCATCCCTCGCATATATGCCTTATGGGCGTTCCAGAGCACATGAGGGTCTGACACGGAGGGGGAATTGAGGGAAAAATATTCCCTCAGGGCATCACGAAGGTGCTCACCATAGGAAGGATGATCTAGGATATACTCATTCAAGCGCCATCGGGTAGGCAGAGCAGTAGAGAATTTCTCATGTAAGGAGAGAGACACCGGAGCATGATCAGTCCAAGTGATCAGCCCAATATCAGTAGATTCCGCCTGCATCAGCCCAATTTTATCAGTAAGGAAAAAATCAATACGGGAATAGGAAGAGGACGAAGAAGAGAAATAACTATAATCTCGTTCCCCGCCATGTTGACAACGCCAGACGTCATAAAGGCCCTGGTCAATCAAAGAGGAAGACAATATAGGGGAGCGTCTCTTGGGGTTGGAAGAGTCTAGAGAATTATCTACTAAGCAATTAAAATCCCCACCAATAATCAACATACCCGTAGCAAAGGTTCTTATCTTGGAGAGCACAGATTTCCAATATTGCGCATGGGAACGATTCGGGAGATAGACAGTTACCAGAGTGTATTTAACATCATTAATAAGGCAATTAAGCCCCAAAAACCGACCCTCGGGATCAACTAAAGTGGAGTCAAGGGAGAAAGCTACAGAGTCCCGCACAGCAATAAGAACACCCTTACGCTTAGCACCACAGGAAGCCTGATATATATGAGGAAAAGAAGGGTTAGAGAACTTAGGGCTTTTATCAGCACAGAAATGAGTCTCCTGGAGAAAAAGCACATCGCAGCGAAGGCGACGGGCCTCCCTCCAGACAGAACTCCGCTTACAGGGGCTATTCAGACCCCTAACATTAAGTGAAGATATACGGAGTACCATAGTAACAAACTAAAGAGAAATGGCGGAAGACCCAGGTGGCTACACACAAAATAACAAGGATGCAGAAAGTATGTATGAACAGGCATAATAACCATATGACATTCCAGGTATGAGATAAGAACAAAGAATGCAAACAAAATAGCATAGTGTCAAAAAACACCGAATAACCAAAAATAATCAGCTGGGGGGGGAGGAAAACAGGTCAGTAACACTCAGTGAGAGTGAGTATTAGAAAGGCACACAGGTCACCTAAATCAAACAATATAAACAAATCAATGTTGGGCAAGGCGAGTCAGTCCGCCGAAGCGGATAAAGGATTCACTTATGACCGCCCACCACAGTCCATTCTTTAGTAAGATGGGAGGGCCGCACTGAGGATTCAGGCACAGATGAATGAGAGTCAGCAGGGGCAAACTTCCACTTACGGAGGAGGGACATGCCCGCCTCCACATCAGGGACGGAATGGAAAACCCCATTGCGGGGAATCAGCAGCTTGGTAGGAAAGCCCCAACGATATCGTATGCCCCGGTCCCTGAGGATCTTGGTAATGGGAGCCAGTTCACGCCTGGCCTGCATAGTAGCTGCGGATAAATCGGGGAACAAGGAAATGGATGCAAACGGAGCTGGTAATGTACCACATTTCCTGGCTTCCGCGAGAATTGAGTCCTTGACTTGATAGAAATGGACCCTCGTTAAAACATCTCTTGGGACATCTACAGGAGCAGAGTTCGCTTTCGGAATACGATGAGTCCGATCCAGAGTGAGCTCCAAATCAGTAAGCCGTGGCAGAATTTTCTTAAAGAGACGTTGAACAAAGGCCACCAAGTCCTCCGATGCCACATCCTCAGGGACACCACGAATCTTAATGTTATTGCGCCTAGACCGGTCCTCAGCGTCAGCAGCCTTAATTTTAAGCCATCTGACCTCCGCCTCAAGGGTATTATGGGCGTCAACCAATTCATTGTGAGCAGATGAAAATTCCTCCATCTTATTCTCAAGATGGTCAGTCCGTTCCCCCAAAGCGTCAATGTCTTGTCGCAAGTTGCCCACCGCAGAGGAGACAGTCTTATTAATCCCCGCCTGCAGGAGAACGAGCATCCCTTTCAAAGTATCACACGTTACAGGGTCTGAGGAAGCTGGGAAGTCAGAGATATCCGAGTGAGCAAAATCAGAGAAAACACCAGAGGCAGGTAGGCCCTCAGCAACTCGTTTACACACCGTCTCTTTACCAGTGTGTGAAAAAACACAAAATCTAAAAATGAATCCGAAAAAAAACTTCCTTAAAACATTTGTCAGTCTGCAGCTTATTCAGATTCACACAAGGTTTTCCGGTCTAGAATCCGCTGCATTTACTGACCGACTGAACTAAGCATGTCAATTTAGTTCAGCCAAAACACGGACCTTGTTATCCCATCTAAAACACAGCCATGTGAACCTAGCCTTAGCTTGCCTTGTCCTCTATTGCTAACACAATAGTGGGAGGAGAGCTCCTGCAGCAGCTAGTCGCCCAACAGCCAGGAAGAAGTCTGATCTAATGTTTGTGAAAAGAAATGAAAAATACATTATCTTCTGGGACTCTTCTATATACCGTGTTTCCCCGAAAATAAGACAGTGTCTTATATTAAATTGTCACTGTAAATATAGGACCTGTCTTATTTTCGGGGGGTGCCTTATTACAACCGGCAGTCATGCCGGCACTTCCTTAGTGGAGCGTCAGCATGACTGCCGGTTGTAGGTAGTGTAGGGGAGGGGGGAAGTTATCATACTTACCTTTCCCTTCTTCCTAGCAGCGCTGGTGCTGCTGTTCGTCCTGGAAGTGGTGAGCGGGGCTTAGCGATGCTTCGGGGGCGGGGCTTAGCGATGTTTTGGGGGCGGGGCTTAGCGAAGCTTTGCAAGCTACACTTCACTGACACAGCAGCCGTGTTCTGTGCTCCGTGTGCACAGGAAAGCCGGCTGCTGCCTCTTCTGTATGGCAGCTTCTGCCTCTGGGATGAGCTGGGAGAGCTCATCCTACAACAGCAGAGGCAGCAGCCGGCTTTGCTGTGCACACGGAGCACAGAGCATGGCTGCTGTGTCAGTGAAGTGGAGCTCGCTAAGCCCCGCCCCCCGAAACCTCCGCTAAGCCCCACCCCAAAAAAGACCCCTCAGCTAAGCCCCGCCCCCCGAAACCCCACACACCACTGCCATGCCTTTTTTTCGGGGGATGCCTTATATTAGGCAATTCAACAGAAACCCCCGCATGCCTTAATTTCAGGGGGTGTCATACTTTCGGGGAAACACGGTAGATACAATATTTCTTGAGGTTCAAAGGGAAGGAGGACTGTGAAGGATAGCCTCGCCTCGCCAAGCCGCTTGACACACCTGCAGTCAACCTTCTTACTTTTCTTTCCAATCTCGCCCCGAGACTGTTCAGGTCTTATAGGGTAATACAAAACGAGCTTTCTAAATGTTATATATTTATAAACCTGAACGAGTCAGCACTAGACACTTAACATATATCAGTGAGTGACAAACAAACATGGTTACAAAAGCATAAGGCTGGTCTTACACAGCCATAATGTAAGTCCGCAAATGGTCCGCAATTGAGGGTTTTCAACTGCGGACCATTTGTGGATACATTATATTCAGTGCGGCCTCTTACACCACCGGATATTTTATCCGTGGTGTAACGGGCTGCAACCGAGGTTCGCAAATTATAGAGCAGGTCCGTAATGGCCGTGAATTCATGGCACTGTACTGACTCACCCATAGAACTCTATGGGCGAGTGCGGCAGTTCACGGGTGTCTGTGGAGTCTATGTTGCTGTTCAGCAACTAAATTTTGCTGATTGCTAAATTTAAAAATTCAAATCACCCCCCTTTCCCTTGAACACACATAAAATTACTTAAATACTGTTAAACACATACACATTAATGTATACCTGTGTCTGAAAATTCCCGCTCTACAAATCTATAAAAATATTTTTCCTGTACAGTAAACAATGTAGTGGAAAAAAAAAAGTCAAAAGTGCCAAACAGCCATCTTTTCACTGCTTTGCCTCTGATAAAAATTTTAATAAAAAATTATCAAACCAACAACCATTCCCCAAAATGGTATAACTAAAAAGTACACCCACCCCCGCAAAACAGGACGCCCTATACATCCCCGTACACAGAAGTACAAGAAAGTTACAGGCGTCAGAATATGGCGACTTTTAGAAAGAAAAAAAAAATTTTTAGCACAGTTTTGGATTTTTGTAAAATGTCAATAAAACCATATAAATTTGGTATTGTCGGAATTGTGCCGAAACATAGAATATAGGCGACAGGTCATTTTGGCTGCACAGTGAACGCCGTAAAAACGAAGCCTATAAGAAAATCACACAAATTCACTTTTTCTTAAAATCTCACCCCATTCTGAATTTTTTTTCCAGCTTCCCAGTACATTGTACAGAATAATTAATGGCGGCATCATGAAGATAAATTTGTCCCGCAAACATTAAGACCTCATATGGATCTGAGATTGGAGAAATATAAAAGTTATAGGGTTTGGAAGGGAAGGGAAGGGGGGGGGGAGCAGTCAACGAAAATAAAAAAAAAATGCTATTGGCGGGAAGGCGTCAAAGAGCTTTCCAGCCTGGGGGTAGGTGGACTTTTTTGATATTGATGACCTATTCTCAGGATCGCTCATCAATATCAGATCGGTGGGATCAGCTGCTTCAGTCACTGCATCCTATACAGATGGTGGAATAAGAAGCAGAATCCTTCACCCCTTGTAGCCACAGTTAATAGTAACAAAAATGGCCCCTAGCCTGGAAACCCTCTGTAAAAGTGTATTCTGATAAGTCGTTTCTCAGCAGTCCTACATGTCTGATAGATCCAACCCCTGTCCTGCTTAGTGACATGGCTGCTAGTATCTAGGCATAGCATGCAAGGAGGGCTGGCCACAAGCTGGCTGGGTAACATCCATAAGAGTCAATAGAGAGCGCTACAAGAACATCTCCATGTACAGTAACCAGTGGCCCCACCCCACAAGGTGCAACAGGGACCCCCTTTTCTCAACATGAAATTGTGTCCGTGAGTTAATCTGAAAAACTCAAATACTGGAGATGACGATGTGAAGAAATTACCACATGGGGCTTATTACCCGGGTCTAGTGTCCGTCTGTAAGGGTTTTTCTGCTTTCTAATATTTCTCTCTGTTAGATAATTCTTGGCTGGATTTCCACTTTCTCTCGTCTTCCTGCCAGTATTATTGGTGGGGGAATATAAGCCGTGTTCTGGAAGAAGCCCACCCTGCGACGTCATAAGGTTCAGCCTTTCCTGTGGCTCTTCTACCAAGCGATTATCCAACTTTGCGGCTGAAATTCAGTGGTCATCGGAAAACACAAAGTACAGGACAGGACCCTGAATGCCCCGCAGGGAGTCCTGTCTAGTAACATTGCGGTGTCAGGGTTAGTGGGTCACATGGTTTGTATTGTTCTTGGTAGTCTGAAGTGGATTATCCTGCCAAAAAACTTCAAAACTTTTTTTTTTGGGAGGGGGATTCTTTTTACAGAGATGTATGATTTAGTGTTAAATGTTAGGCACTCTGTGTAACTGGCCGAGTTATAGAAGCATTTTATCCATAATTCGTCTGTATCGCAGTGTGCCTGAGAGCTAAGAAGGGCAGTGGGGGTTTATTTTCTCATGAATTCTTACAATCCTGTTCTATTCATGGGAGCTGTATTACAAAAATAAGAAGAATATGCTGCCAAATGGAGGTACCATACAGCTACAGATATAGCGCATCATATAAAGTGACAGAGGATACGGAGGATTTTATCCATGTGTCATGATACCAGGCCAGGGAATAAGCTTATGATACACATTGGTTTTGAAGTTACAGTTTTGGGACGCCAGCTGTCGTGATGAGATCTATAAAGAATTCTGTTAGTAATCCCTTATCTAACATGTAATTTTAGGAAAATGTGAGGGTTGTTATGATCAACACAGGAACCACCATGTGTCTGTATCTCTGCTAACTGCAACGTAACGAGACTCTGCAAAGGCACTCACTGTTCTCAACCAGCACAATGTGACTAAATGAGCCGGGACCCCATAGAAAGCTGCCTGTGCCATGTGTGAGTGGTGCAAGGAGCATGAATGGTCTGGTATAGCATGTGTGCAGAGTATGAGTAGTGCATGTATCCAGTGTGACTGTAACATGAATGGTCTGTTATAGCTGTGGTGGATGTGTCCAGTGTGACTGTAACATGAATGGTCTGGTATAGCATGTGTGCACAGTGTGAGTGGCGCATGGGTGGCATATGTGCCGCCTTGCTTCAGTGAAGAGGTGGCACATATACCTGAGTATATATACCTATATTTGGGATAGTGAGTGCTATATATGGCATATGCGGTATAACCTCTTCTCCATTGCATTGTGCTGGATCATCTTGGCTCATCTTTGGCCAGTTTTGTTGTTTTCCCATGTAAAAAGTACCACAAGGTACTTAGTACAGTGGACAGCCATGGTCACTCAGAAGTAGTACATCAATAATTCATGAAAAAAAATCTAATAATTGAATTCCTATGAAAGTAAATCTATAACAACCAATACATCTAATTCATTCTATAATATAATTTGGAAGTCAGTCAGTAGCTTTTTCCCGACTCTGACTCCACAACCCTAATGGTACTGGGTACTTTTTGAGCACCTGCTTTAGGCTAAGTACCAAGTAAGCCTAAGTGGTACTGGTGGGTCGCATGTCCAAACACTGCTCAGCTGATTGGTGGTCACTTAGATGACAACAGCTACATGAACAGGGTGTCTTCTGTAGTAGAAAACAAGCTACGTGGTACCTGATCCGAGTTGATCCACTACTATGCTGTGGAAAGTGTCTTATGTGTCCAGGGCGGTTCATCTGCAGCATTGGTGCAGCATGGTAGGGGAGTAGATTGTCATTTGTGCAGCATATGGGTAGCCGACATCTATCCAACCAAACATCCCACTCCCAATAGTGAACCCTGCAAATCCGCTGTTCCCATCCTATGCTACATGTGTCTCGGGGGTGATTTATTAGACTAGCCCTGTAAGTTGGTGCGGTGCTTGTACCCCCCCCCCCTTCCTTCATGTGACTCCATCGCTTCTAGGTGTGCAGCTTCCATCATCGCTTCTGATCGTGGAGACGCTCATAACAATAACAAGCCCCGATTAATTCCTCCAAACAATAGCACAGCATCATCATCATCCTGTCTGGCAGCAGTAATAGAGGAGTTTGCATGATGTCATCCTCCGAGCACGCTCACTATGTATAACAAACGCTTTTTCTTCTCCACGTAAACACTTATCTGAGGGGAGGTTGCACAATATGTTGTGCTGGTTACTACAGTGACAGATAAACACTGGATGCGCATCTAGAACTCAAATATTAAGGCTTTTACATGGGGTCCCGTGTGCTCCCCGTTCTTTAGCTGCCCCACAGCTGTCCAATCGCGGAAACTATTCTGTATGTTAAGCAAATGCTACAAGACCTCAATGACTGCCATTCTGCAAATTCATTACTCACTTGGAAATTCATAAACAGTGTAAGTGGATGGGAATAGCTCAATACTGCAAATGTGGAACACATGTCAGATGGAATTGGACGCTATTATTGGAGCTGGGGGGGAAGGGGGGCAGGCATCCCCAGCTACTGCCGATCTGCAGCCTGTATATCCAGTTGTGATCACCATAGTGGGTCCATCATGTCTGTTCAGACTGATGGAGATGACTGAGTACAGCGCTCCGTCCTATAGGAGTGAGTCAGGCAGCGGTCACACATGTGCACTACTACACTGGGAACTCTCTACACCCAGGTTGGTGACCACCGAGGGTCCGAGAAATCAGATCCCTGGCAATTTGACCATTCTAAAGGGGCCACAGCATCCATCGGTCACTTTGTCCTTCTGTAGCTCAGTCCCATTCAAGTGATTGAGCTGCAATACCAGGCACAGCCTCTATACAATGCACAATGTAATGCCTGTTATATAGTGGAGGGCCTCTATAAACACTTCATCACCAGGCCATTTTCCCTGGTTCATGATGAGACACATTTCCCTGTTTTATTGGTACATTAGGAGAAAGTGAGATCTTATGCAATTGCTAAACTTACAGGTCTGTCCTTGCAGAGTTTGATGCCAATGTTTGCCACCAGGATAGTCACCTCATCAGTGGAGGTCCTAAGACTAGGGCATCAACATAAAAGTCCTGGAACACCCTTTAAACCTGGAACATTCACATTGGGCAGCGGACAGATGACTTTTTAATGTATGTGGTACTTAAAATTATAAATTCAGCCAGTCTGCAGAAAAAAGAGGACAAAATCTGTATGTAAACACGCACATTGTCTGGCAGATGTTTGTCATTGTAAATGATGTCTCATGTGGACATGAGATATGTCGCCTATACTATGAGACGCTTCTACCCTGTACCCAGCAGACCAAATATACTGTATATTTATATTCTCAGTCGCAGTCTTCATGTTAATATGTAGTAACATACTGTCCATATAATGTCCCTGTGAATTATATCAGGATGACACAGTTGAGGTGGGTTCACATACTGCACAGATGACATCAAACGTAATGATTTAGCTTCTGTCTAATGTTAGGGATCCCAAGCAGACGTGTGATAGCTGCGATATGATGGATCCTGATGGGAAACACATGAAGAATTAGTCTCCAGTCTGGACTCGGGATCTGTGCGCGATGACATCAGCATGTAAAAATAGTTGTCAAACCCAAAGCAATCTCAATACTAGATAAAAAACAAAGATACCTGCAAAAAACTCAAAGCACCAACTAAGTATCAATGTATAAATAACACAAAAAAATTCTTTTGATTTTAAATCTAAATTTATTGTTACAAAAATGTTTTTAATTTTTAATTGTAAAAAATATTGGTATCAGGAAAACAAACACATAAAAACATTTAAAAGCACACAACAAGAGTGGAGGTCGCACTGGACTGAGCAGCTCCAGCAGGTGTATAATCTGCTAGTGGTGTAGGGGATGAGAACAGCCACAATAAAGGTGTGTATAGAAAGGCCCAGTATTTTGTATATATAAATGTAAATAGGCTCCTATTGCCCACAATATCACAAGATTAGGGCACTTAATTGAAAAATATCTGTAGCATTGCAAAGATCATACCCCCATCACCACTATATAGTAAAAGCATATCAGGTAACAGAACCAATGTAAAGTTACACACACATGCCAATATTACATAAGCCAACCTACATAGGACAAAATGTGAAGCATATATATAAACCACTGCTCACCAGCTGCGACCTCCACTCTGAGCCCCAATATTACATAAGCCAACCTACATAGGACAAAATGTGAAGCATATATTAGAGATGAGCGAACACTAAAATGTTCGAGGTTCGAAATTCGATTCGAACAGCCGCTCACTGTTCGAGTGTTCGAATGGGTTTCGAACCCCATTATAGTCTATGGGGAACATAAACTCGTTAAGGGGGAAACCCAAATTCGTGTCTGGAGGGTCACCAAGTCCACTATGACACCCCAGGAAATGATACCAACACCCTGGAATGACACTGGGACAGCAGGGGAAGCATGTCTGGGGGCATAAAAGTCACTTTATTTCATGGAAATCCCTGTCAGTTTGCGATTTTCGCAAGCTAACTTTTCCCCATAGAAATGCATTGGCCAGTGCTGATTGGCCAGAGTACGGAACTCGACCAATCAGCGCTGGCTCTGCTGGAGGAGGCGGAGTCTAAGATAGCTCCACACCAGTCTCCATTCAGGTCCGACCTTAGACTCCGCCTCCTCCGGCAGAGCCAGCGCTGATTGGCCGAAGGCTGGCCAATGCATTCCTATGCGAATGCAGACTTAGCAGTGCTGAGTCAGTTTTGCTCAACTACACATCTGATGCACACTCGGCACTGCTACATCAGATGTAGCAATCTGATGTAGCAGAGCCGAGGGTGCACTAGAACCCCTGTGCAAACTCAGTTCACGCTAATAGAATGCATTGGCCAGCGCTGATTGGCCAATGCATTCTATTAGCCCGATGAAGTAGAGCTGAATGTGTGTGCTAAGCACACACATTCAGCACTGCTTCATCAAGCCAATACAATGCATTAGCCAGTGCTGATTGGCCAGAGTACGGAATTCGGCCAATCAGCGCTGGCTCTGCTGGAGGAGGCGGAGTCTAAGATCGCTCCACACCAGTCTCCATTCAGGTCCGACCTTAGACTCCGCCTCCTCCGGCAGAGCCAGCGCTGATTGGCCGAAGGCTGGCCAATGCATTCCTATGCGAATGCAGACTTAGCAGTGCTGAGTCAGTTTTGCTCAACTACACATCTGATGCACACTCGGCACTGCTACATCAGATGTAGCAATCTGATGTAGCAGAGCCGAGGGTGCACTAGAACCCCTGTGCAAACTCAGTTCACGCTAATAGAATGCATTGGCCAGCGCTGATTGGCCAATGCATTCTATTAGCCCGATGAAGTAGAGCTGAATGTGTGTGCTAAGCACACACATTCAGCACTGCTTCATCAAGCCAATACAATGCATTAGCCAGTGCTGATTGGCCAGAGTACGGAATTCGGCCAATCAGCGCTGGCTCTGCTGGAGGAGGCGGAGTCTAAGGTCGGACCTGAATGGAGACTGGTGTGGAGCGATCTTAGACTCCGCCTCCTCCAGCAGAGCCAGCGCTGATTGGCCGAATTCCGTACTCTGGCCAATCAGCACTGGCTAATGCATTGTATTGGCTTGATGAAGCAGTGCTGAATGTGTGTGCTTAGCACACACATTCAGCTCTACTTCATCGGGCTAATAGAATGCATTGGCCAGCGCTGATTGGCCGAATTCCGTACTCTGGCCAATCAGCACTGGCTAATGCATTGTATTGGCTTGATGAAGCAGTGCTGAATGTGTGTGCTTAGCACACACATTCAGCTCTACTTCATCGGGCTAATAGAATGCATTGGCCAATCAGCGCTGGCCAATGCATTCTATTAGCGTGAACTGAGTTTGCACAGGGGTTCTAGTGCACCCTCGGCTCTGCTACATCAGATTGCTACATCTGATGTAGCAGTGCCGAGTGTGCATCAGATGTGTAGTTGAGCAAAACTGACTCAGCACTGCTAAGTCTCTGCATTCGCATAGGAATGCATTGGCCAGCCTTCGGCCAATCAGCGCTGGCTCTGCCGAAGGAGGCGGAGTCTAAGGTCGGACCTGAATGGAGACTGGTGTGGAGCGATCTTAGACTCCGCCTCCTCCAGCAGAGCCAGCGCTGATTGGTCGAGTTCCGTACTCTGGCCAATCAGCGCTGGCCAATGCATTCTATTAGCCCGATGAAGTAGAGCTGAATGTGTGTGCTTAGCACACACATTCAGCTCTACTTCATCAGGCTAATAGAATACATTGGCCAATCAGCGCTGGCCAATGCATTCTATTAGCTTGATGAAGCAGAGTGTGCACAAGGGTTCAAGCGCACCCTCGGCTCTGATGTAGCAGAGCTGAGGGTGCACAAGGGTTCAAGTGCACCCTCGGCTCTCCTACATCAGAGCCGAGGGTGCGCTTGAACCCTTGTGCAGCCTCGGCTCTGCTACATCAGAGCCGAGGGTGCGCTTGAACCCTTGTGCACACTCTGCTTCATCAAGCTAATAGAATGCATTGGCCAGCGCTGATTGGCCAGAGTACGGAATTCGGCCAATCAGCGCTGGCCAATGCATCCCTATGGGAAAAAGTTTATCTCACAAAAATCACAATTACACACCCGATAGAGCCCCAAAAAGTTATTTTTAATAACATTCCCCCCTAAATAAAGGTTATCCCTAGCTATCCCTGCCTGTACAGCTATCCCTGTCTCATAGTCACAAAGTTCACATTCTCATATGACCCGGATTTGAAATCCACTATTCGTCTAAAATGGAGGTCACCTGATTTCGGCAGCCAATGACTTTTTCCAATTTTTTTCAATGCCCCCGGTGTCGTAGTTCCTGTCCCACCTCCCCTGCGCTGTTATTGGTGCAAAAAAGGCGCCAGGGAAGGTGGGAGGGGAATCGAATTTTGGCGCACTTTACCACGTGGTGTTCGATTCGAACATGGCGAACACCCTGATATCCGATCGAACATGTGTTCGATAGAACACTGTTCGCTCATCTCTAGCATATATATAAACCACTGCTCACCAGCTGCGACCTCCACTCTGAGCTCACCGGCGCTCACGGCCGGACCCGGTCTGTGGTTTCGTCTTCTTGCATGCAGAAGACGGAAACCACAGAACGGAGACCCGAACGCAGGTGTGAACCTAGTGTTAATAATAATAATAATATATTACAAAATGTATTACGCTAAGTTCACACCTGCGTTCGGGTCTCCGTTCTGTGGTTTCCGTCTTCTGCATGCAAGAAGACGAAACCACAGACCAGGTCCGGCCGTGAGCGCCGGTGAGCGTTTTATGCTCTCCGCCACAAAACCGTTTTTTTTTAATCCGGACACAGAGTACTGCATGTCCGACTCTGTGTCCGGATTTAAAAAAAAGATTTTGCAGCGGAGAGCATAAAACGCTCACCGCCGTTCACGGTGTCCTGCAGGAAACGGAAACCTGCAGAACGGAGACCGGGCGCAGATGTGAACGAGCCCTTACTGACCCAAAAACTGCCAGAAAATGAAAGGTTGTCTGAATGTTTAGTTACACTTTAAGTGCTGGCTTCTGACAATCGGCTTACCTGTGATGGTGCATCAGGTTGTCACACCTAGGAGGAATATTCAATTCCTTTCAGATATCTGTCCCTTTCCCCCTGCCCATTTTTTCATATAGTTCCATGTAAAGGGAGATCGTTGATATAAAAGTAGCCCAAAAGTGCACAAAACTAAAAATGTGCTGTGGATGTGATGGATGTGTAGGAGAAAGCGTCTGTTGTAACCCTGGGTGTAAATGTTTGACTGTCACTATGTAGGATTTTATCTATTGCACAGTTTTGATCTCCAAATTTGTATTATGTGAGAAGCATTATGGCTGAAGAAGTGACATGTGGTCTGGGCACAGTATTGTAGCACTTATAGCCGCTGCTCTCCTGGCCCAGGAGGAGATGTCACATGTGGTCTGGGCACAGTATTGTGGCACTTATACCGCTCTCCTGGCCCAGGAGGAGATGTCACATGTGGCCATGGAATATATCATGTATCAAAATTGCTGCTTTGTCTCTTATTCTGTATTTCTACCTGGAGGCCAGTTACCTTTCCATACACACCAGTCCTGCGGGGTTACTCCTTACTAATGATCCTTAGCTCTGCACCATATAAGGCTGTTTTGGCCCTGCGCTAGCATGGAACCAGAACGGATTGTTTATATGACGTAGCCGCTGTTTGCATTATCAAGTGCTGGACATTTTTTTTATGTAAAGGATTGTTTTGTTTAGATGTCTAAATCTCTGCCGCTGCTTCACATGTAAACTAATAACATACAAGAGCCATCCGTCATGATGATCTCAGAAAGTCTTGACAAGTCTCAAGTGTCCTGGACAGATTGTGGTAGCAGAACTTGGCAATGAACCTTGGTAAATCTCTCAATAGGTCCATTAAAAACTGGAGGCTGACATAATAAAGAATAGTACAGGCCGCGGCCAACACATTAAAAGCGTCAGTAATAATGACCTTGTATATAAGGGCTTGTTTATCTACCCAATGCATTTTATCCCAGTCTTACAGTAGCTTATAGATGGTCCCAGTATGATGTCATGTGTGATGATGTCATTGACTACTGGGATTTGCATCCTGACCATTATATAGACCTGATGATAACAAATAGGATTCATTGCACCGAGGATAGCTCCGGCATGAGAGAATACTTGTGTGATCGCAGGTCGGCCATAGACGCCTTACGAAAACAACATCCATCATGTCGGCATAGTGTTGACCGCTTAAACCCCAGCAGACAATAAGCTTCTGGGAACTTGTTTTCTGACACTTGGTGTAATACAATGAGTGCTGATAGCCACTGCAGACAAGTAATAAATCATCAGGCCGTAATGGCAATTCTAGTTTTGACACAGTCTTAAGCTTGTATTCAGACCTGAATATCTATATTCTATTATTAGACACATTGTAGAATCTATTCCAGGTGCTGTAACTTCATGGAGGTCTGGTGCTTTGTGCTGTGTGGCAGCATGGCGCATCATGACTTTCCTTAGAGATCAGGTATATATACATCTAGCTTTATCCAAGTGTCCTCTACAATATAGTTACATCATATACATTAGTCACATGACCAGTTTGCAGCTCAGTTCCATTCAGGTGAATGGGGCTGAGCTGCAATACCAAGCATAGCCATTATGCTATGTACGACGCTGTACACACTTAGTGTTAAAGAGGTCATAGCCCTAATCCAAATCCTGCAGTTTCTTCCAAGAGCTGACCATGGGCGTGTGAGGTGTTGTGCTTCCTACAGTCTGATATTGATGACCTGTCCCAAGAATAGGACCTCTCCGTTCCCTAACATGCAGCCAACATGTTGCTCTCATTTCACAGCCAATGTATTTGTTACAATGCTTTGTGTGCGCCCCTTCAGGGCACAGAGACATATGGATGAATATTTGGAGCTTTTCTTTGCTGTTAATGATGTATTCAAGTAGGATTGCAAAAACAATGCTGCTTTCTTCCCAAACAGCACCACAGCTGTCCACAGGTTGGGAGTGGTATTGCAGCTCTTTCATTTCAGTGGCGCAGTAATGCCATGCCCTAGCGCAACCTAGGGACAGGTGTGGTGCTGTTTGTGTAGGAAAGCCTTTGAACAAATCTAATATGGTTCATACATGGTAGACTGCCTCCTCTAGTACAACGCTTAGTTTTGTGTTTCCTGATAGTATGGGTCACGTCTCCATGTAGCTGCTATTATCTGATGCAGCCGGCATGTCGCTCTTATTTCACAGTCAATTTATTTGTTAAAATGCTTTTTGTTCGGCCCTCACAATGGACTCCTACCAGACACTCAACCATTTGTACGTTTCTTTATTGCAGTTTTTCCTTGTTGTTTCTGGGAATCCTTCTGGTTTTGTAGAATAATAAGCAACTTGTGTGCGAAAAGGCCATAAAAACCCACAAACTAAACTCTGCGTCTCTGTAATGTTCCATGTGCGTAGTCTGAGCCTCAGCAGCAGCAGCAGAGGCTGCAGAATAACCACAACCTCCAGCAAATAGAGGACTAATTGTATAGTAATAACACAATGGAGGGCCCTGCAGAAGAAGAATTCGGGACTGACTAGAGCCCACAGTCTACCCCTAATCTGCCCTCTAAGGGTCCTTTAACACTGGAAAATTTCAGGGTTGTATCTGGTGTGTGAAAGGCCCTTTACGTATACGCCGGTCAACTTGTTGTTGTGTTCATCGGCGCTTATCTTAGGCAACAATCTGTGCGAACTGAGGTAATATTCACGGAGGTCTGGGGAGCTGAGATCTACTCTTTCTATTAACACTAGAGAGAATGGAGGTCACTGCCCAATTTCAAATGAGTGAAATGGCAGTGTAACATAAAAAAATCAGTAATTACTTTTCTCACTCCAGTTCACTGGCAGCTACAGCTAAAGCAGTAAGGGAGGTGGGGATGTGTAAGAGATAATCGCGTAGCAGACATGAGGAACTACAGAGGCACTAAGTGATTCCCCCCTCTCAGAGGTCCAAGTAGGACTATC
This sequence comes from Leptodactylus fuscus, assembly GCF_031893055.1. Classification (NCBI taxonomy): domain Eukaryota; kingdom Metazoa; phylum Chordata; class Amphibia; order Anura; family Leptodactylidae; genus Leptodactylus; species Leptodactylus fuscus. The sequence goes on along the minus strand of NC_134275.1, from coordinate 42,737,026 downwards.
TGTGAGCTGAGATGGAGATCCCAGGCACCAGGTTAAGGACCGCTCTGAAAGGTCTCACCATTTGTTATATTACAAGTGGGCAGAACAACTAATACCATGTAACGTTTAGACTGTGCAGACTTAAACTAGACGGTTTCTGGCTCTGTTTCTCATATTAAACCCCACTTCCTCTTCAATAAGCCCCGTCCACCTGTTGGATGAGGCGCAGAAAAAGAGCTATAAAGCATGTCCAACAGGTTTTTGGTACAAATTACAACAGAATTTTTCTGCATATTTATTAGTTTGTATCATACTAGGACGGCCATGTTAGGGTAAGTTTGCAGGTGAATTTTTAAGGCTGAATCCGTCTAAATAAACTCCTCCCTGCTGTCCCTGTTACTATTACAGCACAGTAACTACACAGTGTATAGAGCTGTCTGCTGCTGGCTCTGTACGCTGTGCTAGTGCCTCCTCTACTACTCTTAACATGTAGGTGGCTTATACTGTATACAGGGAATGGAGAAGTACCCAACTGAGACCAGCAGTCCTGAGAATAGTTTTTCTCTCTTACATTACTTTCCCTTACAGACGTCCTTATAACCTATACCATCTGGGTCTTCCCCGGTGCAGACATTTCTGTGTACCGTGCAGAGCAGTTTCCTGCAGGTAAATAGAAGCAGGCCCTGCACGCTGATCCATCCCTGCATGACTTCCTCTATCCCGGCCACATGATTGATGACTTACATCTCCAATGCCAGGAAAAGTTCTGTAATGTCAGCTCCTCCGACTAGCAGAACCTGCCTGGTATAGACAATCCTATTCGTCTATGTGACTTCTGCGCAATGCAGGATTGTGTCCATATGTATTGTGCTCTATGTCTTAAAGGTACAGCCCCGGGCAGATTTATAAAGCCCCTCTGCCACTTTTGTACAAAATAGTGGTCTTGATTAAATCCCCCACCACCTCTGTCATCCTTGCTTGCCCCCGGGCCTGTGGGAGAAGCAGGCTTACATTACCTGATCCATGTGAACTGTCCCATGTCCTGTGAAGTCCTGCTGAGACTTTATTATTAAAGGGGCGGTCAGTATCTTGATGCTGAAGCTGATTTCCGTTTCTTGGAGCCCTGGAGGATATTATTTACATTAAGTTGGCCCTGATAGATCTACAAGAAAACAAACATCCCCCCTCATAACTCACACATGTTAACATTGCTCACTATCATCAATCATCTTGCTGGACGGTTCCCCAGAGCTGTCAATCATTGCTCTGCACATGGCGGCAGTGACTTGTTTTTACTGGTTGTTATGGATACAGTCACCAGTCGCCCTGGCAGTCACAGTATATATTAGGGGAGTCCTGTGACTCTGCCATAGCATAATACCTGTGGCTATCTCTCATGTATGACTTTTCATGCTAAGGTGACCACAAGTCTGTTAAAGGGGATTTCTAGGACCTTATTATTGCTGACCTGTCCTTGAAGGGGTATTCCTCAGTCAGGTTGGGAAAAGGGGAATGTTCTCTTGTCTGCCAGGTCAGGAGTTACAAAACAAGTGAATGCTGTTTCCCTAATTCCCATTCTGGTAAGTAGGAGTTAGAGGAACAGTATAAGGGAGCGAGATGTGCTGCTTCTGGAACTTCAGGAATTACAGAAACAGCATAAATCCGTCTGATTCCATATACTGCCAGGTAACCTCAGGCTGATATAGGGGTAATCCCTTAATTTCAGATCTTTGGGGTCTGACTCCTAACTCCAGATCTTCTGCTGTCCATTCTATCGTGGCTTTGCCTGGTGAAGCTGCAGTACCATAAACATCCACTACAAAATGTAGGGCGCTGTGCCTGCTAAACATTGAAAAGACTACAGCTTTCGTATCCACATTACACCCCCTTGAAACTGTTACTATGACAACACTGCATCCTTTTCTGTGGCACCCAATTAATTTCCAGCTGTGGTCATCTTGTATCTGATCACCAAGTATAATGGTTCACAGACTGCCCCTCTGAAGCTGAACAGATAGGGGGCACTGCACCCTCAGCCACACATGTTCCTTTAGTACATTCCTAGATGATAACCTTTCCCAGTGATTTCTGGTAATTATTTCCAGTGATGTTACGAGCACATGTTCCCGGCATGTGTCTTTGGCCAGATACACTTCTTTCTCAGGGGAAAAAGAAGGGATAGTATTTTTGGAAGCCATTTTGACTGTAAAGTTTATTTCCTTGTGTGCAGAGTGCCAGAGTGACTCATACACCAAGTGTGAGAATTCAGAGTCTCTGTTCAACACATACAAAAGCCAGTGATATAAAAGGTCCTCCGCCTCACGTCCCGTAACCCCGCACATTGTCTCCAGGAGGCCGGCGTGCAGCCCCAGCGCAGGATGTAGTAAACTGTTCTGGTGGCCTGTACAGAGGAGATATCAACAAAACCTGAAAAACATGAGGCGTCTGTCACTAGCAGCCGCCTAGTACGTGGCACCTGAGCGGTGCTGCAATACCATTGGTCCAGATATTTTTCCTGTTCAGTGCAGCGTCTAAAACCAGCAAAGAATGAAGCAAATGGAAGTCTATCATTACGGAACAGTTCTGTCGAAATTTGAGAATTCTTCCCAAAAATAAAGTCCCCGGGCTTCTAAGTCTGTAACTGCAGCACTTTAGCATAGCACTGGTTTGGAAACATTTCCTTGTTTTATGTATAATCCGCTATGTTGTGCTGGGTCACTTCCCATAGTGTTCTATGAAGTAGATAATCCCACATTGTTACATTGTGTCAGATTGTAGTCCTATAGCCAGTAACAATAGGTTCACACCAGCATTGTCTAACTGTTGTCCTGGTAAGAGGGAGAACTACAACAACAGAATATCACATAGCAAAAAAAGCGCTTGCACCAGGAGTCTGATAATGGAGTCTCTTGTGTGTCTGTCGTTTTAAAACTGAGTGTCCATCAATCTTCAGGACGATATTACGATGGATTGTTCAGCAGAGACTCCTCCACAGATGTGAATGTAGCCTAACTATGCTTGTACCTTATGCTTTAGGGTGAGATGGCCATCTTGGATGTGGATGTAAGGCTGGCAGTGGGAGTAGTAGCCCCCATGATGTTTTTTACATGAGAGGTGAATGCAGATGAACACCAGACAAAGGGGGCTCCATCTCCATGTGTTGTTTAATGTCTGTTGCTCTCATCATGTGACAGATAAGAGCTTTGGACTTTTCATAACAGTTTAAACCTCCCTAATACAGATGCATACCTCCCAACTTTTGAAGACCGGAAAGAAGGACAAATTTTGCTATGCGTGCCACAGCAAATTTAGCTCTGTCCACTTTTACTTTGACTGCACCCATTCTTATTCATTTTTTTATGTGCACCCACACAGTACAATCCTCCTACAGTCACCCATACATTATATGTCCTCATATTATAATGTTCCCTTCCAACTGCCCCACAGCATTAAGCTCCTCTTCTGGTACCCCAGTTTATACTGGGGGAAACTAGAGGGGAATATTAAACTGGTGCAGCTGGATGGGGACATTAAACAGTGGGGGTTGTTGGGGTGTGGGACAATAAATGGCAGCTGAAGGGAGACATTAAACTGAGGGCAACTAGAGGAAGACAGGTCCCCCTCCAGCTACTCCCACAGTTTAATGTCCCCCTCCAGTTGTCCCCAGTTTAATGTCCCCCAGTTTATTCCCCCCTTCATCTCCCCCCAGTTTCATCTCCCTTTCCATCTCTGCCCCAATTTCATCTCCCCTTCCATCTCTGTCCCCAGTTTCATCTCCCCCTCCATCTCTGCCCCCACTTTCATCTCCCCCTCCATCTCTGCCCCCACTTTCATCTCCCCCTTCATCTCTGCCCCGTTTCATCTCTGCCCCCAGTTTCATGTGCCCCTCCCCCCATCATGTTCCCCCTCAATGTTTAACATAAAAAACACTTATCTCACCTTTTCTCGATCCCCCGCAGCTCTATCTGCAGTCTGTTACAGAGTTGTAGGTGCGATGTGAGTGACGTCATCACATCGCGTCTACAGCTTTTGAGCCCGGTGCAAAGCGGTGAAGCAGGAGCTGTGTCTGCCACAGCTTCACTCGCCAATGTTTTCAACTCAAATGAGTTAGAACTGGGGCTGCGGGACACGACCCCGAATCCGGGAATGTCCCGCAGAATCCGGGACAGTTGGGAGGCATGCAGATGTGTGGCTTCCACTTAGGTGAGTGCACTCTTAACTTGGCTCTAATTGGACTTTATTTTCTTATGAAACCATTTTTTTTTTTATTGGGTATTTTTATAAAGGTTTTATAGTAGCAAAAACATGCAAAAGGAAAGATTCCCACTAACCTCTCAGAAAATCAATGCAATACAATAATATGATGTGACAGCCAAACCCTTGAAAGGCTGCAATACCCAGCACCACCACTGAATGGCACACATATACAAGGCACACATAGGATATCACAGCATTGTCCTGAAAAGCTACTCATCTTGTGTCTAGGTAGACTAGGTAAAGGCAAGGAAGGCCATGTCTGTATCTGGTCAATTTCTTATATTCATTGTCTCACACGATTCAGGGTGATGAGAGCGTAAAATGCAATCTAATTTATACTGAACGGCCATGATATTCGACCTGACCGGATCAGTTGAGAATGGTGTGATGTCCATGTTTAGGACTGATGGCAGTAACCAGCAGGCCATACTGAATTATAGTTGTATAGTTCTATTGTCACCTGTAGACTCATTCCTATAAGGACACTTCATGCAGCAGAATATGTCAGTATCAGTTCATCTTTGTCATCAGGTCCCTCCGAGATGACCGCAACCATGAGATACAGCAGACGACCGACCTGCCCGGATGCATCAGTGGCCACTCATCTCCCAACTCCACCTGTCTCAAGACATAGGAAGAGCCGCAGCTTAGGAAACAAGTGGGTTACACACTCTGTCAGAGGCTGTGGCGGTTATTATTATTTTCCCTTGGTGTATATTTTCCAGAATTTATAATAAACCCCAGGGAATGAGTCCGAATTGTACAGCCTTTCTCCCGTCCAGAGTATTGAAAGACTGTCTGACAACCCAGAAAGCTGCATACCTGCTGGATCGACCTGTGCCATTGCAACTGTCAGCCTGTGATATGCAGTGTATGGGTAGGAGCCCCAATCTATCACACTGAGCCCTGATTATTATGTCTGGTTTTAGGCCTTTATAAGCCTTTATCATGACAATAACTTGAGTGTCTTAAGCCTCTACATATGTTTAGATGTCCCCGGCGGACATAAAGTCCGTTTTACATTATACTCATGACAACAATCACTTCCAGTCTTCCCAGCAGGACCGTTATACAGAGGCTGAATGTACTATGTACATACCACTGTGTAACACAGCTCTGGCTACCAGGTGCATTGTATACTTTATTTGACCCCACAACCTAAAAGATTATACAGTATGTCTTGGGCCTCATGCACACAACCAATTATGCAGGCCGAGCGGGTGCCAATTTTATTCTACTGTATGTTTATTTCTATGGAACGATCTGTTCAGGATAGGACCTGCTCTACAGCAGGTTGTGTGCATGTGGCCTTAAACGCAGTCCTGCAGTGTTACAATATCCAGGCACCTTATAGGAACATACAAATAGAAAGGTCTATAATCTGTAGGGGCCCTCCACAGCCAGTATAGGGCCTACACCACTACCTCTATACACTGCATGCTAAATATTCTGCTAAGAGTGGAGGGCTTGTGACAGCAGCCTTCCTAGTGGGTGACATGTGCCAGTGTCCATATTTTTAGTAGGTAACAAACACTCCACTTAAGGGTATATTTGTGAGGAGTGGTTGAAGCATGGCATGGTTAATACAGCAGCAAAACTGTGCATTTTTTCTCCGATGTGGTTTTAACTTCAGCCAACTATGTGAATATACCCTTATATGTGACTGCCGTTGGGTACACTTGGATGCTGTAAGAAACTGCACCACAGACAGCATCAAAATTGCATGCATTTTTCTGATGCATCCTCCGCTGCACCCAACTGGACAGTGTGCATGCACCCTCAGTAGGTCCCGCAACATAGTAAAAGTACTGCAACTTTTCACTGCAGATTTGTGGCAGTATCCTGTACATGTGGATAGGTTTTTCAGAATCTATCTATATGTACTGGACAAACCCAGATTTTTCATATCTGCAGCATGATTACTGCATTGTGGTATTCCAGATGGAAAATCTGCAGTGTATCCACCATGTGTGAACATACCCCCATCTAAACCATCTGCCCTCCTGTGCCCATCACCCAGAACATGTTCCCATAGCTTTCTAGACATGTCAGAGGTATTTTGACAGTTGCCCATTATTTGATGACCACAGCTTTGAGTTCTACATTGACTTTTTGCTCATTTGCCGCCTCATTCATGTACATGTGTGAAATGACGTACCATAAGCACCTCTCTGGCTTCTCTTTCTCCTCATGTAGCGTGATGTGTCAGTTCAGTGTTGTTGAAAGTAAGAGTGCCACATTTCCATCAGAGAAACAGCGCCACCTGCTGGACGACAGTGTCCTAGAATCCCAGAGCCCTGTGAAGAACAATACTCAGACGTCAGTGTTTACCAATGGGATTTCTATAGGTAAGTGCTCACTACAGTATAATGTGCATTTTTCGCCTTCTCATTCCTGCCACATTCTGCAGCCTTCTCATCTCTTTTGTTGACCATAGGTACAAAATATATTAGGGCTTATAGGACTATATGGCATGTGTATACAGTTCTGATGTACCACCACCAAAACTTGTCCCAAACAGTGTTTATCAGTGTTGTCCGACTAGCAAAAGAAATCTACATCGTTATTGAGTGTTTTGTTGTTTTTTTTTCTTTTTAAGAAGGTAAAAGAACTTGTGACTCCAGATCTTCTAAATGTTGCTTTTACTTTAGTGTTGTGCTTGGTAGCATTAAAGTGTCCAGGTATTAAAGAAAACATGGTTATTTTGTTTCAGAAACGGCACTACACTGGACTACAGGTCTTGTCTGGTACTGCAAATGTGCCACCATTTTTTAACACACAGCTTTGTAGTTCTAATCTTAGACAACAGTGCAATAACATTTTGTGACTTACAGGCGATATCTCTGACTGCAAGGGGGCATTCACACTAGCGTCAGTGTCTGACAGCTAGTGTCCAATGCTGATGTCCGCGTAAGATTTTATCATTGGACACTAGCTGTGTCCGTTACAATTTGCATTATTTTGAATGGGACATCATGTAGTGTCCTTTACTGTCTGTGGGTGTCCTTAAGTGTCCGTTTACAAAGATGTCAAGCGGACAGCTAAATCCTACATGTAGGAAGAAGCGATCACTCACTAACAGGGAATCGTGGACCCAGATTCCCCGTTAGTGAGCGATCAGGGCGACGGTGCACGTCCCAGCAGAGAGGTCTCTGAGTGCCCCCTCTTGAACGGATGCTATATGTTCACCGACTCGGACCTAGCCCCTGGGATATTTGAAATGTCTTCTGATCGCGATCATCCCCCCCTTCCCCCCACACACTCTCCAATTATGCATTTATCTCTCATATATGGCCCAGCTTTCCTCCAGGGCACACACAATACTTACATGACTGCAGCCATCAGGAGAAGGACAGGAATATCCACTAAATACGATATTTAACGACGAAAGGCGTGACACCACAGATATCTTCATTTGCATGGGTGTCCAAATACTTTATTGGTAGACAGTGTATATATTAGTTATGAAAGCACTGTGTGCACCACTATGTGTGTACCGCTGTACTGTGGAGAATTATTACCACTATACAGACAATTACCAGACAAAACACATCATATAAAGACCACTAATGCCGTTATACTAGGCCCCAGTAACACACTACCTCCACACGGTGAGGGACTCCATGAGGTAGTCGTCCACTGCACATACTTCTATCCTAACAAGCATCAGATCAAGTAAAGTGGGTTTTCCGGCCTATTTTTTTATACTGATAATCTATCTACAGGACAGCTCATCGGTATATCAATATGTAATCTGTCAGGGTTCAACACCAGAACCCCACACAGATCAGCTGTTCTAGCAGCTTCCAGGTGCCAGATGCTGCTTGTGGACAGGATGCTGCACCGCATCTATTCAAGCAATAGGCACAGCACTGCAATTAGCCAAAAACACCACTATAGAGTGGATGGCGCTGCTGTGCCAGTCCTATTACTTGAATAGTAGCGGTGCTGCATCCTGTCCAGCTATCAGCAACCGGAGGCTGCTAGAACAGTCAGCCTCAGACAGATCACATACTGATGTCCTGTCCTGTGGATAGAACATCAGTATCAAAAAGCAGTTTGCGTCTAATAACTCTTTTAAAATAATAAAATCCTTTTCTGCCCCCAGTAATAACAACCCCCTTTTTGCCCATACGCAATACAGATGAGCACCTTTGTATTGCTTTATGATTTATTATAGTGCCCCTTATAAATCAATCCCTCTTACTAATAAAAGTTCCTTCTTATATATCTCCCCCCTTTATCAGTAATTGTTTCCTCTTATAAGTAATAGTTCCTTATTATAAATAGTTCACCCTTATAAATAATAGTTTAGCCAGCCTCATTACTAATACACCCCCCATGGGCCTTATTATTAATAGTTCCCCCTTATAAATAGCCCCCCTGATATATAAGTCTTTCCATATAATCGTTCCCCCAGTCTTATCATTAGAAGTTTCCCTTATAAGTAATAGTTCCTCCAGCCTTACTAAGATATATATATATATATATATATATATATATATATATATACTATATATGACCCTCTTATTAATAATAATTAGAGATGAGAGAACGGTGAAATGTTCGAAGTTCGATTCAAGTAGCCGCTCAATACTCGACTGTTCAATCGAACATCGAACCCCATTATAGTCTATGAGGAATAAATACTCGTTTAGGGGGAAACCACTATTCGACTCAGGAGGGTCACCAAGTCCACTATGACACCCCAGGAAATTATGCCAACACCTCTGGAATGCAACTGGGACAGCAGGGGAAGCATGTCTGGGGGCATCTAACATGCCCAAGTCACTATATTACGTCGGGATCCCTGACAGCTGACAGAACCAGTGTTGATTGGCCGAGTGCTGTACTCTGTATGGCATTCGGCCAATCAACGCTGGTCAATGCATTCCTATGGGAAAAAGTCAGCTCCCACATATCGCAAGCTGACAGGTATCCCGACCAGATAGAGCCCCAAAGAGCTGGGTGAGTAACATTCCCCCCTAAATAAAGGTGCCTAGCTAACCCTGCCAGTACAAGTTCACAGTCTCATATCACCCAGATATTAAATCCACTATTCGTATAAATTGGAGGTCACCTGAATTAGCCAGCCAATTACTTTTTCCGATGCCTCCGTTGTTGTAGTTCCTGTCCCACCTCCCCTGTGCAGTTATTGGTGCAAACAAAGCGCCAGGGAAGGTGGGAGGGGAATCGAATTTTTAGTGAGTTTGCCACCTGGTGTTCGACTCGAATCGAACATCTCGAGCAGCTTGATATCCGATCGAACGTGTACTCGATCGAAAGCTGTTTGCTCATCTCTAATAATAATCTCCCACTGTCCTTATCAATAATAGTTCCTCATATACACACACCCTTTTTAATAGTAGCTCCCCAACTAGCCTTGTTATTATAGTGGGGGCTTATAGTTCTCCTAGCTTTATTAATAATATGTTTCCACTTAAAAATCTAATATATATATATATATATATATATATATATATATATATATATATATATATAATATACTTACTAGCCTCTGTCAGCGACTTCGTCTGGGTGTTGTTGGCTTCGATAATCCTCTTGTTTTCAGCAAATTACTGCCGTAGATGGTTCGCCTGTTTCAGCAGCTGGCCTGCTAAACTTGTTCCTTGCGCTGTGCCTGTGATTGTTGCAGCATCTCAGCCGCTCGCTGGGACGATATATGAGTGTGGTGTTGGCGTCGATGATCAGCCTGCTCTAGCATTTTGGCTGCTCTAAGAGCAGCATGACGCCTTGCTTGCTGAATCTTCCTAAGTTCCGCTTGAGGAGAAGTCTGTTGACTTCTGGCTACCTTCATAGCTCTCATGGTTTTAGAATTTTGCGACAAATTAGAATTTCTCTTTCCCGGCATGTTTAAAATTGGTAAATTACCAATTTGGATTAAAGGTGTTTTCCCCACCAGTGTCTCAGCACACTCCCTACAGCAGATCAGATAATAGGCAAAATTTGTGTGTTTACATAGAGAGATAACAGACCAGGCTTTATCAGAAAACTCCAATTAGCTGAGAGAGTGCTACTGCAAGAGCAGTATAATAATATAGTATATAAACATAAATTCATAATAATCATGAAGCCATGTCATTTACTGGGATAAAAAGTAGCCTATGTTTTAATCGAGGTAACGAACTATCTATGTGCCAAGTCTCTCCCTTTTTTTTTTTTTTTAAATAAATTCCTTATTTATATATAAACAACAACAAATACAGAACAAAAATCCGGACGAAACAAAACTCTACAGAGACCCAAACATTGAGACAATAACAATCAAAAGGAATGAAGGGGAAGAAAAGGAAGAAGGGGGGGGGGGGGAGAGAAGAAAAAAAAAGGGGGGGGGGGACCAGAGCTCCAATGCGCACGCCAGACCCCTCGACCAGCTCCGGGCCTCAGCCAATCAGGTCTCTATCATCCGGGTATCCTGAAAGAGAAGCCAAGGTAACCAGGCGTCTACATAGGCCACATAAGCGACTCTAAAAGTAAAAAAGGCAGTGAGATCCCCCTAGCCCTAAAGACCTCCAATGTACTGATCCGTTGACAAAGGGAGGGGGTGTTGGTAGATTTTACACAGCCGGAATACTGGTCACATTAAGCATGTGTCGCGAGGAGGATTTTGATATGGACAGAGAGGGAAGTCCGACTTGGTCTTCGAGTAACAACTATGGCATGCGACAGGGAACCTAGGGGACGAAAAGGCGAGAGCCATTCCTGCACGGAAATGTGTGTCCTGTATAAAGGCAACATAGGGCCTTCCACCCCATAATAGGTGGGGCAATGGGATCTCTATTCAGGAGTGTTGGGGCCATTAGCATTGATGGAGAAAAAGATGAGGGGATCCATGGCAGTCAGTGGGAGCCCTGGGGGAGAAGGGAATGAAGAAAAAGAGAAAAAAATAAAGGAGGGAAACAAACAAACCGATTAAACAGCACCAAACCCAGCTAGTCCAGGTTTGGACAACATCAAACAGTGGGGAAGCCGGGTCGTGAAGGCACACCACAGTATGCACTCAGAGAGCTGCCAATCCAACTAACAAGGGGGGAGTGGTAGTTCAAAACCGTGAAGCTACCCATTCCCCAAGCGGCATAACTGAATGACAATAAATAAATAAATAAAAAAAGGTCAAAGAAAATGAGGCCAGAACCAGGGATCGGTCCGTAGACTCTCAAAGGTATCAAGACCCCACCTGCAAAGCAAGATGACGTCTTGCCAAGGAAGGCCAAGTCAGTACACCGGAGGCTGGCGGACCGCAGGCCGTGGAGCACCCCAGCCAATGAGGGGGAAAGGGAGGTGAGAGACACCGGAGGACCACACAGAACAAAGTCCGCGGCGGCCACCATCGGGGCAATAGAAACTTAACGACATAGCTAAGGAAAAACTGAATGTCAATTCAGGTTACGAAGGAGATAAAGCACCAAAAGGGCAAGTCCTAGAGGGGAGACAGATGCTGAAAGGATGCTTCTCATCAGGGGGGAGTCGGCTGAAAGTCTTCCACCCGTCGGCGGGTAAGGGAAGGAGAGGAGGATCGATCAGAGGTTCGAGCAGACTGGAGTGGATACTCGAGCCAATCCGGGAGGGACTGGTTGGGCAAGTCCAGAAATTGTGCTAGGGAGGCCACCTGGTCCGGTGAGTGAAGTGTGAACACCGCCCCATTACAGCGGATCTGAAGGTGAAAGGGGTGACCCTATCTATATGTGGCGCCCGAGTCTAGAATCAGCTGAAGAACAGGAGGCGCCGCATAGCCAGAGTGTGGCGAGAGACACCAGGGAGAAGAGACACTGAGCTGTCCAGGAAGGGGACCAGACCATGTCGCCAAGCTGCTTGAAGGATGTCCTCCTTCTCCTTGTAGAAGTGCACACTGCAAAGAACATCACAGGGTTCTGTGGATGTGGTTCTTTTGGGGCCAAGCACCCGGTGAACTCTGTTGATGTTAATCTCTGCATCCATCGGTCTGGAAAGAACAGTATTAAAGATAGAGTAGCTACGGAACGGAGCTCAGCAGTAGGAACAGCATCAGGAATGCCGCGTAGCTTGATATTGTTCTGGTGGCCTCTGTTCTCCTGGTAGTCGACCTGAAGCAGAAGATGACGATTGAACGTGCTTTGAGTGGACACAGACTGTTCTACAGCCGCGAGCCTTTGGTCAATAGAAGCGGTGTATTGCTGCTGAATCATAGCTTGAGCTGACAGAGACTGGCGTTCAGATTTAAGGCCCGACATAATCATGTCCTGTTTCTCCTCGACCCTGCGAACCATGGCTTCCAAGTCCATCTTAGTGGGCATAGTGTGAAGAAGTTGCCATATATCCGACAACTTAGGAAGCTTAGAGCAATGGGATGACGGAGAGGCATGCGGAGAAGAAGCGGGTGAGAGAGGAGCACGCAGGGCCACTGGAGTGGCAGGAAAGTCCACATCTTGATCAAGAAGGAGCTCAGCCGTGGGGACAGTGCCCCTTGGAGGATGAGACTAAGGGTCTCCAGGGAGAGGTTGTGAGTCCAGGGCCCCGAGGACCGGGTTAAGAGGTAGTGTCCAGCAGGGGGGGCCGAATAATGGTCAGAGGCACCAGGGTCTGGGTCAGATCATCCCCCTGAGAAGGGCAAGAGCCTGGTGATGTCATCTGAAGAGGAGCTGCAGTCAGGGGGGCAACAGGAGGTCCCGTAGAGGGAGTGGGCACAGATGCAGGAGAGGCCCCTGCTGGCAGAGGCACAGAGATCATGTGTGGGAGCTGTAAGGCAGCCGGGGCTTGATTGCAGGCAGAGGAATGGGGGAGGGGGGCAGCCGAGAGAGGACCTCCACCATCTTTGAAGCTGGAGAGGTACCTTGTCCGGGGCAGGCACTGGGGTCCCTGTGCAATAGAGCAGTGGAGCTGACTCTGAAGGCCTGGAGGGGGCCGCGGTGGAAAGGTGCCGGGCTGATGAGGCGATAAGCTGCAGAGGTGGGACCTCTGGCTCCTTAGGAGCGGCGCGCGCCAGCGCCATCTTGGAGATGCCGGGTGGTGTGGGAGAAGGCGCCGCCGACAGAAGAAACCAGGCCAGCTGGGGCTCCACACGAGCAGAGGAGGCTGTCTTCTGCCCCAGACGTGAGACCATCGCAGGACAGGTAAGCAGTCAGACCCGGGATTTAGGACAGAATTGCCGCTGGGGTCTGGGAGCTCTGCTGAGATACGTCATCACACATCCAATGTCTAGGCCACGCCCCTATGTGCCACGTTTCATCTAAATGGGTTCAGCCATTTTTGCATGAAAGAGTAACAAACACACTAACATACAAACTTAATAGTAGGATATATATACTGTGTATATATATATATATATATATATATATATATATATATATATATATATACACATACACATACTATATATAACATTCGGAGCTATTTATAAGGAGAGACTATTATTAATAAGGCTGGGGGATCTATTATATAAGGGGGGATTAATAAAAAGGGAACTTAATAGTAAATGTAGTAGGGGATATAATATGTATAATATATATAATTATAAATATACGTGCCCCCCCCCCTTTTTTTTTAGTACCGTAATAACGCCCTTTTATCGCTCATAAAATATTAAAACCTTTTACTCACCTATCCAGGCTCCCCTGCTGAATCCTGAAGCTGAGGTCTCTCCCTGCTAGTGGCTCCAGAGCAGGTCCGGCGAACAGGGCGCGATGTAGTGATGTCATTGCGCCCCATTCCATCTTCTATATGTCAGCACAGGGACTGAAATCTGCAGCCTAGTTCACATGTAACATGTTGGGTTTTCTGCGGGTCTGAACTGGGCCTTAGTTAATAACACATTTTCCATTGTGTTTAATTCTCCTCGTCCAGCTGCAGGTGGCGCTGTTCTGTGCAGCCCCTCATACCAAGCAGTACAGTGATGAATCCAAACTTTTTTCCTACCCGTCTGCAATTTATGATCCCTGGACCAAAGGGCTGTAGGAACACTTAGGTCATGGCTGTTGGGATGTGGATTATATACAGCATATATACAGCATTACCTAAGTGATGGCTGCCATGCTGTAATTCTCTGCCTGAAGACAGGTGTAAGGAGAAAGTAGAAGATGTGAAATATCAGCCAGACTACTAGGCCAGACTACTAGGCGTGATATATACAAGGCCTCCAGTCTAGTCTCTGCAGTTGTGACAACCCCATGACAACTCTGAAATGTCCTGCGTCCCTTAGTGAGCAGATGCTCCACCATGTTCTACCCCTACACCATTACACTCCAACCTGCTACCCAACCACTTCTTACATGTGAACACAACAACCACCCTGGAGGAACAGCCGGACTGTTTCTGGATGGTACTAGGACCACGTGTAGACAGTAAAACAAAATGTAGGGTCTGGCTGGTGCTTGGGCCCTAGAGATGGAGCAGGACACAAGCAGTTAGTGGAGACCCCACGGCAGCCCAGAGACTAATGTCTATGGAGCAGGATAAGAGTGCCATTGCAGTGCTTGCAGGAGACGTCGCTGCGGTCTCCATCCTGGTAACTCATCCCCTGCAGTGCACTGCGGCGCTCCCTGTGATGACATGTAAATAATACCAGATAATCTATTAATACCCAGGGCTGTCAGGGAGCGGCTTCACGGAGTCCAAGCTCAAGTCTCTATAGATAAATACTCCTTTCACCGTTCTGAATGTAGACCTTATACTGCTGTTTGTCCCTGGGGGGCGAAAATGGTTCACCCCAGAGCTGACGAAAGCCCCTCATCCAAAATTAAACAGAGGAGCAGGAGATGATGAGAGCAAGCAGACATCACACATGAGGAGGGGAGAGGTGTGAATACCGGCCTGTCGGGCACAGACGATGACGACCTAGTGAAACCAAATGTTTATCTGTGTAATAAAAATGAATAGTGCCCTCACTGGACATCTGGTGTACTACACATGTCATAAAGAGCTATTGACAGCACAAAGTGTAAGTTTTCTAGCTGGATGACTTGGAGATCTGACCGAGCGATCTTCAATACTAATGAATACAGTCAGCAGGAAACCCCATAGAGAGTGAAAACTACTAAAGTCTCACTACACATTGGTGATGGTCTTGGGGTCATTTGACTCTATATACATGGATTCTATGTATAAATAAACGAGGTCTCCATCGCAGGCCGTAATGTGACTCAGTGCTGTGCAATGACTGGCTGTCATAATATCACAGCACGAGCATTGGCAAAGGAACCACAATGGTGCACAAGTATAGCTATCAAATCCAGCATAGTGAATAGGATTTTTCAAATCCCACTCCTGTAACTTCCCTTTAAGGTCATGTGCACATTTGGAAATAACCTTAAATCCATTCTGGGCTATGTTGAAGTTCACACGGGAGTTTTTTGGTCAGGAATCTGCCTCAAAAAAAGCCTGCCAACTGAACTCTATTGGGAGGCTTTTTTTGCAGGCTGATTTTGAGGTGGATTCCTGATCTCAGCCTAAGGAAGATGAACAAAGTAGTCCTGTGGGCTGCGTTACTTTGTCCAGTGAAATGATGCCGTCTTATATTATAATGAATGGGGTATTTAGGCACGGTTAGTGTCTGGCAGGAAATTGATACTACGAACGTGTTTACTGCAGGTGTGAACACAGGTAAGTGGGTAAGTACAAGACAAGCCTAGAAGAAATCTACAGCCTCTCTGGTCTATTGTGGATTTAAGAACATGTCCTTAAAGAGATGCTGTGTTGCTCAGCATAGTGTCTGACCTGTAGGCAGTATGTTATGTAGATTACTCAGAAAAGATTCATCTAGAAATTTTAATATCTCCTTGTTCTTGGTTTAGGAGTCCAGTGGGCGGTCCTACACACTGATTCAGTGCAGACTGTCAGTCTCTGAGTAGGACTGCCACTGTACGCCTAAGCACAGAAGAGAAGTTACTGTGTGTAGGTGACAAGTTGTCCTGAATATGTCCACTAGTCTGCTCAGTTCCCCAGTGACAGGCCATGTACAGGGTGACCACTATCTTGACAGACTTCTGAGCACTGTTCCTAATGGTTCAAGCAGTGTCTCATAATACCTGTAACGCAAGCATGTACAGTGCCCTCTACTGGTGTGGGTATTATATAGAAAGGGCGTCACCACTGCTACAGGATCAAGTCCTTGTCATTGGAACCCCCCATACAGGTAAGTACATCACAGAATGTACTCAGATGGCAGTCAAAGTGTTATCTGAGTGCATTCTGCTGCAAAATTGGCCCCATGGGGTGTACGTGGGGCTTAGGACCCCTAAAACTGAGTTCACACATGGCAGTAGTGTTACACAGCAGAAAAAAAAACGTGCAGCAAACTATAAGTCTCCTATTACACATGTTATTGGCCTCCTTGTTGTATGAGATGTAATGTCAGGAGTATGGTACTATGTGTGAGTATGATGGCATCTGTCAGTGTGGCCAGAGTCCATGGCTACCGCTAAGGACTCGCTCTCAGATGTGGAAAATTGGGAGTCTTCAGTAATTGATACAGTTTAATGTCTAACTTAGTGCTTCTCAAAGTGAGCGATAACACCCCCTTTTAGGCACTGGATGTCTACACGGGGCGGTAAAGGGCCCAGTGAAAATTGGGGGGATGGCTAATTTGTGTTTTTCTACTGTCAATAAACTAAAATCAAAACCTACCTGCTGCACTACATCGATTATTTTGTTATTTCTGCCCTGTTTGATTGTATAAAATAAATAATTTATCATGGCTTATGTAGGTAACCCATGAGCTATCAAATATTAACAAGTTTTTGATAAACAGCGCGATTTGAACAATCCTGTATGAAGTGACGGGATCATTGATACTACTTCTAATTTATGTGAATGCTGTGGCAGCGCTGCTAACTAAAAATACAAATCGTTTGCATGTTACCGAACGCGGTGACTTACGCCTGTTTTTGAGTAAATTTGAGCCTGATTTTAAAAAACTTGTTAAAAAATCATCAGATTCACCTGCACGTTAGATTAGTTTTAAAATTGAAATGTTTGTTTTAATTTGAATAAAATTTTTTCTAAATTTGTGTTTTATTGCTCTCATTAGAACAGTCATTTACAATGTAAGTTTGACCTCAGAAACAGGATAAGATTCCTATGGCCGCTATCATTACATTAAAGTAATGATAGCCATTGTGATTTTTAAAATGTGGTAAAGTTAAAAATTTTAGGAGGCGCTAGAAATAATTGATTCTCAAAGTGGCAGTCGAAATAAGTTTGAGAACATCTAATCTAACTGAAAGGTGATGACAAATGACTCTAAGTATTCTAGTGCGCTCCACTCCCTGCCATGAAGTCACCCGAGTGCTCCAGAATACTTGTCATACTCTTTTCACGTATGCATTAAATGGCAACTACTGAAGACTCCCAATTCATGTCCACTGGTTATGTAATACAAAAGCAAATTACTTTGTGTGTTGGAGTAGTGATCACACACTGCTTGTCATTGGAAGCCATCCATCTGATCTGCTGCCAGAGCAAACCTATAATATCTGTACTGCACAGGCGCATTATACTATTATACTCATGATGCTGTTTTATGGACATGTATATGGAGTTGTCCAGTAGTCGGGTTATGTTGGGGGTTGTAATGATTTATCTAAGAAAAAGTACACAAAAAATAGTGCTCAAAGGAGGAGGTGATGTCCTGTACTGAAGCTTTGTCAGTGTGAATAAGGGGGAAAGCAGTGTTACGCCCTCTTCTGGCAAGGTCCAGTGTCTTCTCAGACCACATGTGTAATCCATTTCCAACATACCAGCTTGAACCATCACTGCATGCTGAGCTTTATAGTCTGGCACTTCTACTTGGGCACATAGTTTATTGATTTTTTTGGTAAGTGAGTGTATAATAGAAAGGTACTATGACCATGTCCATTAGTCGGGTTATCCTGGGGGTTGTAGTGTTCTATGTATAGAGTATAATAGAGCTGTGCTATGGTCATGCCCACTCTTTGGGTTACATAATAAAGAAGCTATTTCTCTCCTATTTGTCTTGCAGGAAGCAGTGAAAGTTCAGAGTTTAGTGAGGAGGTGTCGTCTGTCCTTGACAGGTGAGTCGCTGCTTCAGTTATTACACACGCACACGCGTATCTAATATAATCCTGGGGACTTCATGCCGATGCAAATGTATTAAAACAATATACTTTATGTAGATAAGTGCATGTTTTAAGGAACTGCGTTCCTGTGTAGAGCCAAGAAACACAGGGTTACAAAACCCCCTTTTGCCCTACTTTTCCCCTTTACATGTTATATAGCGGTAGGACATTTCCAGCAGGAGGCTGGGTCACGCTCAGTGTCACTGTCACCATCTAGTTCTGTATGTTATGTTTGTGTTCGGTGTGTTCTGTCTTTGCTACATAAGAACTACAATCCGCACTTGTCTTATGAGACTTGACAGTGAGGTGGGAGGTCTGCGTTTTCAGGCGACTTTGACCTATTGGTTAACCTTTATTGTATCTCACGGAGACAATAACCTCGCCCACAGCTTATGACACAAGTTGTTACCCTTCATCTGCTTGCACCTATGTATGGTCACACAAGATGGCATTCAAACAAATCCAAATAATTTACCCTGTTATGTGGGTGGAATCAGCTAAAAGTAAAAGTCCCATCCAGTCATCACAAAAGAAGCCAACTCTTAGGCCAATCCACACAAGCTTGTTGTCACTGCTGTCTAGCAGTTAGTAGACTTCTTCTTTAGCATAGCCTCAAACTCTGCTCAGAAATGCAGCACAGGGGGTCTATCGTTCTTACAGTTCTAATATCTTATATAACGCTATGGAACGCCATCTGGGTATAATGATGAACCTACCCGTACCCTGGTCGGGAGGAGTTATCTCCATTTTCCATTAACAGAAAATGTTCTACCACAGCCAAACCCCCACCTGTGGGTATCTTGTACCATATCTCCAATGGTATTATCCAGGATAGAATGAAAATGTGTAAAACAGCTTAGGGCAGCCCTAACACAAATACAGTCCTATGAAAAAGTTTGGGCACCCCTATTAATCTTAATCATTTTTAGTTCTAAATATTTTGGTGTTTGCAACAGCCATTTCAGTTTGATATATCTAATAACTGATGGACACAGTAATATTTCAGGATTGAAATGAGGTTTATTGTACTAACAGAAAATGCGCAATATGCATTAAACCAAAATTTGACCGGTGCAAAAGTATGGGCACCTCAACAGAAAAGTGACATTACTATTTAGTAGATCCTCCTTTTGCAAAGATAACAGCGTCTAGTCGCTTCCTGTAGCTTTTAATCAGTTCCTGGATCCTGGATGAAGGTATTTTGGACCATTTCTTTCTACAAAACAATTCAAGTTCAGTTAAGTTTGATGGTCGCCGAACATGGACAGCCCGCTCTCAAATGATCTGAAAACAAAGATTGTTCAACATAGTTGTTCAGGGGAAGGATACAAAACGTTGTCTCAGAGATTTAACCTGTCAGTTTCCATTGTGAGGAACATAGTAAGGAAATGGAAGACCACAGGGACAGTCCTTGTTAAGCCCAGAAGTGGCAGGCCAAGAAAAATATCAGAAAGGCAGAGAAGAAGAATGGTGAGAACAGTCAAGGACAATCCACAGACCACCTCCAAAGAGCTGCAGCATCATCTTGCTGCAGATGGTGTCACTGTGCATCGGTCAACTATACAGCGCACTTTGCACAAATAGAAGCTGTATGGGAGAGTGATGAGAAAGAAGCCGTTTCTGCACATACGCCACAAATAGAGTTGCCTGAGGTATGCAAAAGCACATTTGGACAAAGCAGCTTCATTTTGGAAACAAAAATTGAGTTGTTTGGTTATAAAAAAAGGCGTTATGCATGGCGTCCAAAAAGAAACAGCATTCCAAGAAAAACACTTGCTACCCACTGTAAAATTTGGTGGAGGTTCCATCATGCTTTGGGGCTGTGTGGCCAATGCCGGCACCGGGAATCTTGTTAAAGTTGAGGGTCGCATGGATTCCACTCAGTATCAGCAGATTCTTGAGAATAATGTTCAAGAATCAGTGACGAAGTTGAAGTTACGCCGGGGATGGATATTTCAGCAAGACAATGATCCAAAACACCGCTCCAAATCCTCAGGCATTCATGCAGAGGAACAATTACAATGTTCTGGAATGGCCATCCCAGTCCCCAGACCTGAATATCATTGAACATCTGTGGGATGATTTGAAGCGGGCTGTCCATGCTCGGCGACCATCTAACTTAACTGAACTTGAATTGTTTGTCCAAAATACCTTTATCCAGGATCCAGGAACTGATTAAAAGCTACAGGAAGCGACTAGAGGCTGTTATCTTTACAAAAGGAGGATCTACTAAATATTAATGTCACTTTTCTGTTGAGGTGCCCATACTTTTGCACCGGTCAAATTTTGGTTTAATGCATATTGCGCATTTTCTGTTAGTACAATAAACCTCATTTCAATCCTGAAATATTACTGTGTCCATCAGTTATTAGATATATCAAACTGAAATGGCTGTTGCAAATACCAAAATATTTAGAACTAAAAATGATTAAGATTAATAGGGGTGCCCAAACTTTTTCATAGGACTGTACATTGTAGTCACTGATCCCCCCCCCCCCCCCCTGCAGAACTCCTAGGATAGACAGCGAGAGTCCTACTTACCCCATCCACATTTATTGATTGACGGCCTTCACTCAGCTTCTCTCCTCTATCATATAACCTATATATCACAGAGCTCAGTTTCTCTCCTCTATCATATAACCCTATATATCACAGAGCTCAGCTTCTCACCTCTATCATATAACCTATATATCACAGGGCTCAGCTTCTCTCATCTATCATATAACCTATATATCACAGAGCTCAGCTTCTCTCATCTATCATATAACCTATATATCACAGAGCTCAGCTTCTCTCCTCTATCATAAAACCCTATATATCACAGAGCTCAGCTTCTCACCTCTATCATATCCTATTAATATTATAAATGTGAAAGTTTGTGAGTTTGGATGTTTGTGGCTTTGTGTGTTCGGATGTTTGTTAGTCAATCACGCAAAACCCGCTTGACTGATTTGGCTGAAATTTTCCACAAACATAGTTAATACACCCCATTGCGCAATAGGCTACTTTTCGTCACAATAGCGCACATACGTTTTTCCCAGGACCCCCACAAACCCCAAACTCACATCACTCTCTCTGCAATCTCACACACTTTGGACCCCGATTTGGCTGAAATTTTCCACAAACATAGTCCCTACACTCGATTGCGCAATAGGCTACTTTTCGTCACAATAGCGCACATACGTTTTTCCCAGGACCCTTTGGATGTTCGGATGTTTGGCGGTCAATCACGCAAAAACCGCTCCACCGATTTGGCTGAAATTTTCCACAAACATAGTCCCTACACTCGATTGCGCAATAGGCTACTTTTCGTCACAATAGCGCACATACGTTTTTCCCAGGACCCTTTGGATGTTCGGATGTTTGGCGGTCAATCACGCAAAAACCGCTCCACCGATTTGGCTGAAATTTTCCACAAACATAGTCCCTACACTCGATTGCGCAATAGGCTACTTTTCATCACAATAGCGCACATACGTTTTTCCCAGGACCCCCACAAAACCCAAACTCACATCACTATCTCTGCAATCTCACACACTTTGGACCATAGCAAGCCACAAAATTCATATTACCCCCTACAGCAGAGGTCAGCAACCCCTGGCACACATGCCAAGAGTGGCACTCCTGCCATATTTCACTGGCATGCCAGCAGCACAGGACCTGCAAGAGTTAAATAAAGTCTCTGCTAGAGCTGAGGCATAAGGACACTCCCCTTTGAGAGGGGTGCAGGAAACCCAGGGGGTGGAGCTTAATCGCTCAAGTCTCTGCCTGCTATAGTGATAGCTCCTGCCAAAGCTGCTAGCAAACTGAAAGTAAGAAACACACAGCTCCCTTCCTTAACTTCCTATTCTCATTAATGTCAGGCATGGGGTTATTAGTTTAGTGTTAGTAACTCCATGTGCCTCACATTAATAGGAATAAACCCCATCATGTCCCTCATATTAACCCCTGTGCACCTGGTACTTCCGCTTGGACGTAGCCAGCGCGCTTAACCCCCCGCGTGCCGGCTACGTCCATTCATTTCTATGCGAGCGTGCTGTTCGGATCGGCTGATCCCAACAGTACTCACTCATCTCTATCAGTAACTCTTACACTGGGGTTAATGTGAGGGACATGATGGGGTTAATTGCTATTAATAAGAGGCACATGGAGTTACTAAACTGTCATGCACAGGGCCAGACTTTATGTTGCTTACTCAAGAGTATCCTGTGCCCAAAACTTACATGTACTGGCGCAAAATAACAACTCATACAATGTCGTATATCAAAGTATATTAACCTGAAATACTTCTGTCCCAAAGACACTATGTACAGTTTATACCAACACCGTATAGCGGCTGAAATACAAATTACATTCAACACAAAAGTCTCATGTGCTCTCAGAATTACAACAAAAACAAGAATATGCAAATCTGCCTTCCATGATGTAATTAGGAAGACAGTTGCTGCCTCATTGTTGCAAACCAATAGAGGGCGCTCACTGGAATGTGCAAGCCTGTCTTAAAGGCATTCTACCACTAAAACACTTTTTTTTCTAGTTACCACGTCGGAATAGCCTTTAAAAAGGCTATTCGTCTCTTACCTGTGGAAGTGCTCTCCGCCGCGCCGTTCGTTCAAAATACCGGTTTGTACCGGTATGCTAATGAGTTCTCTCGCAGCGATGGGGGCGTCCCCATCGCAGGAGCAGCGATGGGGGCGTCCCCATTGCAGCTCGAAAACTCACCGCAGCGCCGCCTCTCCGGTCTTCGGTGTCCTCCCCTTGCCTCTTCAGCGTCTGTCGGACGCCTGCGCAGTATGCTCTCTGTTCGGCGAAGATTGCCGAACGTACTGCGCATGCGCGAAAGTGCGGCGCCCGCAGTACGTTCGGCAATCTTCGTCGAACAGAGCGTACTGCGCAGGCGTCCGACAGTACGCTGAAGAAGCAAGGGGAGGACACCGAAGACCGGAGAGGCGGCGCTGCGGTGAGTTTTCGAGCTGCAATGGGGACGCCCCCATCGCTGCTCCTGCGATGGGGACGCCCCCATCGCTGCGAGAGAACTCATTAGCATACCGGTACAAACCGGTATTTTGAACGAACGGCGCGGCGGAGAGCACTTCCACAGGTAAGAGACGAATAGCCTTTTTAAAGGCTATTCCGACGTGGTAACTAGAAAAAAAAGTGTTTTAGTGGTAGAATCCCTTTAAGACAGGATTCCAATGAAATAACCCAATAATGGCTGCTCCCTTTAGCCTCATGCCCGACCTTCCAAGAGGCCTTTGTTTAGCAATGATGCTGGGATTAATACCAGGTATAGTCTCTATGGTATGGAAGGCAGATTTGCATATTCTTCTCATAGTTCCTTGCAAAGTGGAGTGCTAAAGGCTTAACAAGTCTCCACACACCTATATGGTGGTCTCTCCCTAAGGAGTGACAATATCCCCCGAACCCTGTCTAAGCCTCTCACCTCTACCAGGTTATAGTCCTCTCTACATCGGGCTGAAGAGATCCAACCAGATCGAAACAGCTGTCCTCGATTGAGAGACTATACCTGGTATTAATCCCAGCGTCATTGCTAAACAAAGGCCTCTTGGAAGGTCGGGCATGAGGCTAAAGGGAGCAGCCATTATTGGGTTATTTCACTGGAATCCTGTCTTAAGACAGGCTTGCACATTCCAGTGAGCGCCCTCTATTGGTTTGCAACAATGAGGCAGCAACTGTCTTCCTAATTACATCATGGAAGGCAGATTTGCATATTCTTCCCATACAACAAAAACAAGATACACAGTTACATTTCCTATCCCATACCTTATACACAGTACGAAAACCTTACCCGCGCCTGTATATACCCACTTCTACAATCACCGCAGACGAAGTCGCGGGTACCAGCTAGTAACCTATATATCACAGGGCTCAGCTTCTCTCATCTATCATATAACCTATATATCACAGAGCTCAGCTTATCTCCTCTATCATATTATAACCTATATATCACAGAGCTCAGCTTCTCTAATCTATCATATAACCTATATATCACAGAGCTCAGCTTCTCTCCTCTATCATATAACCTTATATATCACTGAGCTCTGCTTCTCTCCTCTATCATATAACCTATACATCACAGGGCTCAGCTTCTCTCATCTATCATATAACCTATATATCACAGGGCTCAGCTTCTCTCATCTATCATATAACCTATATATCACAGAGCTCAGCTTCTCTAATCTATCATATAACCTATATATCACAGGGCTCAGCTTCTCTCCTCTATCATATAACCCTATATATCACAGGGCTCAGCTTCTCTCCTCTATCATATAACCTATATATCACAGGGCTCAGCTTCTCTCATCTATCATATAACCTATATATCACAGAGCTCAGCTTCTCTCATCTATCATATAACCTATATATCACAGAGCTCAGCTTCTCTCCTCTATCATATAACCTTATATATCACAGAGCTCAGCTTCTCTCCTCTATCATATAACCTTATATATCACAGAGCTCAGCTTCTCTCCTCTATCATATAACCTATACATCACAGGGCTCAGCTTCTCTCATCTATCATATAACCTATATATCACAGGGCTCAGCTTCTCTCATCTATCATATAACCTATATATCACAGAGCTCTGCTTCTCTCCTCTATCATATAACCTATACATCACAGGGCTCAGCTTCTCTCATCTATCATATAACCCTATATATCACATGGCTCAGCTTCTCTCCTCTATCATATAACCTATATATCACAGGGCTCAGCTTCTCTCCTCTATCATATAACCCTATATATCACATGGCTCAGCTTCTCTCCTCTATCATATAACCTATATATCACAGGGTTCAGCTTCTCTCCTCAATCATATAACCCCATATATCACAGAGCTCAGCTTCTCTCCTCTATCATATAACCCTATATATCACAGAGGTCAGCTTCTCTCCTCTATCATATAAATCACACAGCTCGGCTTCTCTCCCTCACTCAGATAGAGCAGCAGAAATCACCTGAGAGGATTTTTTTAGTGCACTGTTGGAAATGGCAGAGACAAGGTAATAGTGACCCATGTGACTCATTTCCCATCACATTGAGAGGTATTTCCTGGTCATATCAATTGGCAAACAATTAAGGCAAAAGTTAGTTAGAAAAACCTCTAAAACTCTGAAAAATATTTAACTACTTATATTTGCAAGAGTGTTTACCTTTCAAATATCTACAAATTTATATATAGTTATTTTCATGGAAACTCCCTTAAAGGAGCACTAACCCAAACATACAAATATGGCTAAGAATCTGCAAAGAGGGCAAGAAAATATGCAGCACTGTAGAAGGGTAGGCTGACATCTTGAACACCAAAATAGACAGAGCTTTGAAAAAATTGGTGTGGTCCATGGACAGATCTGTGTACTTCAGTCAGCCCAGGATAATATAATATTGAGTGGCATCCTATAAGATTACACCTCAGCGATGAGGATAACCCGGGGTCAGCCGTGTACTACTGTTATATGCATTAAGCTGCATGTTACTTGGCTTTTTCTTGCACCATGCACAGTTTTCGAACTGATGTTTAAATTTGCAAACAGGGGTCGTATGTATGCCACGCTGGGTCCCAACTGGAGGGTCCCGGTACGGAACTCTCCCAGGAGTCGAAGCTGTGTGTACAGGTACATATAGGTGGTGGGCCTATCCTCTTCAATGAGTAAAGACTTAAAGTGCACCTGCATACAACGGAAGCTGCCATTGATGTTCCCTGAACCACTTGGGCATCATATATTAGCTATGACAGCTGGTAGCACAGAAGGGGTGCGGGGTCGCTCCTGTCCTTATACCATTGCTTCAGCTCACACAATGGCCGCCTCCAATATGTCTAATCATCTGGACCTGTCTATCAGATTGCATGCTTGGCTTACAACTCTATCACAGTCTATACGCTCTATAGTAACGCTATACTCTTTCTATAGAGATATGCATATATGCTATTTGCTGCTGCTATGTTATATATTGCCTAACTTGGGGACATTTCACACACTGCTGCAGATTTTAAAGCCAGGAGTGGATGCAAAGGGAAATGGAAATATAAAGTAAGGACTTACACACTTCTGGCTTTAGCTCAAAATACTGTATCAAAAACTGCAGTGGTGTGTGATACCAGACCTACGATGATCAGATAAGTAGCAGTCAAGACACAAAGGCAATGAATATCTGGATTATCCTAGACATTTGCTGCATATAAATATGCTTTATATAACAACAAACCAATCTTTTTATTAAAAAAAAAAAGTTCAATAGTGGATCTTCTTTGAAGGGGGCCATCCAGTTCACAGTTAAACTCCATATATTATCATTACTGGGTGCAGTAATCACCTGGGATTATAGCGCCCCCAGTGGTTATTATCATTACTGGCTGCAGTAATCCCCTGGTATAATGACGCCCCTAGTGGATATTACTCTTAGAAGGGTAACAAAAGCTGGTGATGTGTAGTGTGGGGGGTTTTGTAAACCTAATATGCCTTCATTCATTGTGAATATTCCCCTGATATTTTGATTCCAGACCCCACGTTCTATTCTTATTGCTACCACTTCAGGATTTGTTCTGATACAGCTTGACCCACCTCACTCACTTTGTGGATACTTTGATGACGGGGCCTGACGGTCTCGCTCAGTACAGTAGTTTAGCAGTCACAACATCTGTGTCATGGCTGCTTCTTGTTGTGCTCTAATCTCTTTCTATCATTGGAAGTCCTCGGTGGATATTTTGTAACATATATATATATGTTGTATTATGTAGATACGTGCCAGTCATAGTAGATATGTTCCAGTCAAATTGTAATATATATGTTGTCTTATGTAGATATGTGTCAGTCACATTGTCATTGTTGTCTCTGCTGCAATAGTTTCCAAAATTTCACCAAGTTCTAAGCCCTTATCCTGTCTAGTGATGAGAGAGTAGTTTTCGATCGAATACCTCACCGGCATAGGAATGCATGTAATCGGCCGAACACTAAATGCATTGAATCTTCAAAGTGTTTAACCCCTTAGTGTTCGGCCGATTACATGCATTCCTATGCTGGCGGGGTATGTGATCGAATACTACTCGCTCATCACTAAGCCTGTCTTTCTTATACAAGCAGTCGTGTCCTGTGACGTGTGTCTTGTCACCACCTCTAGTCTCACACTAATCTCCAGTCTTTGCCTTTTCTGTTGTATTTCACACAGAGATTTAATTGATCTTCCACCCACAATAATAATGCTTCGGATCTCCCCTCACTTGGCTGCCATTAACTCTTCTCACATAAAGTTCCCTATGTGCGGAGCTTGGTAGATATCACATGAGCTCAGGGTCTTTCCTGTGCTGCACAAGTTGTATTTTATCTGGGGGCTTCCCATGTCCACTAGTAGCTGTAGAGATGTCCTCACTATGGAATAATATGATTGATCAGGCACGTCATGCGAGACAGACTGCTATGGATATGTTGTGAACCCTACAGCTTAGACTGTCATGAATGTGACTGAGATCCACATATCTCTCAGAATACTTGGATGTAAATAAGCAGGACATGTTCTGAGGTTCTCAGTATCTCTCTGATGTATTACTAGTATATTGTGACTGCATACCTCCCAACTTTTGAAGAACTGAAAGAGGGACAAAATGTGTGGCGCGCGTAGTGCGCCGCAGCAAATTTAGCCCCGCCCACTTTTGTGTTGACTCCGCCCACTCGTTAATTTTTCATGTGCCCGCACACAGTATAATCCTCCTACAGTCACCCGTAAATTATATGTCCCCCCTCTATCTCTCCCCCAGTTTCATATACACCCTTCATCTGTCCCCAATTCATGTCCCTCCATCTCTGCCCCCAGATTCATGTCCCCACATCTCTGCCCCCAGATTCATGTCCCCCATCTCTGCCCCCAGATTCATGTCCCTCCATCTCTGCCCCCAGATTCATGTCCCTCCATCTCTGCCCCCAGATTCATGTTCCTCCATCTCTGCCCCCAGATTCATGTCCTCTCCATCTCTGCCCCCAGATTCATGTCCTCTCCATCTCTGCCCCCAGATTCATGTCCCCACATCTCTGCCCCCAGATTCATGTCCCTCCATCTCTGCCCCCAGATTCATGTCCCTCCATCTCTGCCCCCAGATTCATGTCCCTCCATCTCTGCCCCCAGATTCATGTCCTCTCCATCTCTGCCCCCAGATTCATGTCCCCCATCTCTACCCCCAGATTGATGTCCCCACATCTCTGTCCCCAGTTTCATGTCCACTCCATCTCTGCCCCCAGATTCATGTCCCTCCATCTCTGCCCCAGATTCATGTCCTCTCCATCTCTGCCCCCAGATTCATGTCCCCACATCTCTGCCCCCAGATTCATGTCCTCTCCATCTCTGCCCCCAGATTCATGTCCTCTCCATCTCTGCCCCCAGATTCATGTCCCCACATCTCTGCCCCCAGTGTCATGCCGTCCTCTCCTTCATCTGCCCCCAGATTCACGTTCCACCTCCACATTAAACTTACCTTCTCCTCCGCTCCCTCGCCGCTCTCTGCCCGCCTCTCTCGTTGACACATGCGGCTGAAGGAAGGAGCTGACACAGGTCAGCTCCTCGCTTCGCCGCTGCCCGCCTCTCTCCCTGACACATGCGGCTGAAGCTGCTCGCGTGCTCGCTTCGCCGCTGCGTCTCTCTCTCGCTGACACATGCGGCTGAAGCGAGGAGCTGACCTGTGTCAGCTCCTCGCTTCGCCGCTCGCCGGCTCCTGGCTTGTACATCGCGTCTACAAGCCAGGAGCCGGCGGCAGCGGCGAAGCGAGGAGCTGACACAGGTCAGCTCCTCGCTTCAGCCGCATGTGTCAGCGAGAGAGAGACGCAGCGGCGAAGCGAGCACGCGAGCAGCTTCAGCCGCATGTGTCAGGGAGAGAGGCGGGCAGCGGCGAAGCGAGGAGCTGACCTGTGTCAGCTCCTTGCTTCAGCCGCATATGTGTTCAACTCAGATCTGCGTCCTCTGGACGCAGATCTGAGTTGAAATCGGGACATACCTCCCTCCAACCGGGACATGTCACCCAAATCGTGACTGTCCCGCGGAAATCGGGACGGTTGGGAGGTATGTGACTGTATTATGTTTTGTTCCCTACTATGGGCTATTACACAAGTGACGCTCACAAGTTACATACCCTGGACTGCCCCTAGACTTGCCACTGTTTTATGCTGCATATCCTAGAGCAGTTAGGAGATATTCACACTATCATGGTGAACACCCGATGCTCTCATCTATCATACAATGAGAGCACCCGATACATACTGAGCCCCCTACATCTGTATTTGCTCCCTTTGACATGTTTTTATGTCTTCAGTCATGTTTGTTTAGTTTAGTCCTGGGTGTAGGATTTGCAGATGGACACCAGAGGGAGCACTGTCTGCATTCTCCAATTACTGTCCATTGCTCTCATCCTATGACTGATGAGATCATTAGATATTAATAATGGTAGTGTGAACCTACACATAGCAGTCAATTATAAGTATCAGCAGTGCCCTCTATGGGTGCATGACCACAGTGCATCAACTGCAAATACACCCTGATACTGTATAATAGTAGGGTCACTGGAGACCACTGCGCCCGAGCACACTCTCTAATACCTGTGTAGCTGGACCCTTGGCGTGGATCAGGTTGTTAGATGTATTTTTGAAGCTATAAAGGGCAGGTGATACTTGGTGATGCAGGTGATTCTCTTTTTACTTATTTTTTTTTTATAAATCCACTTTTCATTTTGGCTTCCAAAACTGCATTGAATAACCTGAATGTGTGAACAGTGCCTTGGGTCAGGACAATTCAGCTGATACCCATGTATATAATGCAGGTCAGTAATGGCCAGAAGCAGACACATTGACAATATAAGGGTCCATTTACACAGAGGAAAATGGCGCTTTATTTAGTGCTGAATTTTCCACGCTGAAAAAAAGCCTCCCATGGACTTTAATGGGTGCCGCTAGCTTTTTTTCCCACTAGTGGAACCCATTGAAATCCATGGGAGGCTTTTTTTTTAGCGTGGAAAATTCAGCACCAAATAAAGCGCCATTTTCCAAGAGCACATTAACATGCAGCAGATAAAAATTTGCACTTGTTCCCTTCCTCTAAATGAAGTTTGCAAACAAATCAGCTCAGTATGAATATACCCTAAAGCCTTATTCACATGACTAAGTCTTGGCTGTGTATGTCAGGCCACATGTGAGGTTTCAGAGGACTGTGGTTATGCATGGCGGATGATGTGTGATCCATTACCCAAAGATCTGCTGGTTCTCTAGGAGCTTGCCTGTGGTGATTACAATATAGAGGCGTAGCACAAAGATGGCTGCTGCTACTTTATGAAGGTTTGTGAAAAGTATTTTTTCTTACAAATCAGAATAAAATCAGGCAGGACTATGATTAACCCCAATATTTTACTTCTCTATCATGTCACTCTCAGGGAGCTAAGATACGAGGAGCTGTTTGTAGGGTCCTTACATTGGAGAACTTGTTTATCAATATGTTTGTCACATGGAGGAACAAGGTGGTCACCAGCAATGTCCCCGACATGGACCCCATAGAACAACTGCAGAACTGCTATTAAATGGGTCTCCGCAAATCAGTGATAAATATAATCTGCTGGGTCCCCAACTATTCTCACCGTGGAGGGGGAAAACAGTTTCAGAGGTGAAACTTGTTAAATAAATATTTTACCTGTAAAAGCC
Source organism: Leptodactylus fuscus (assembly GCF_031893055.1). NCBI lineage: Eukaryota > Metazoa > Chordata > Amphibia > Anura > Leptodactylidae > Leptodactylus > Leptodactylus fuscus. Next base: position 42,706,025 of record NC_134275.1, on the reverse strand, counting down.
ACAGCAGCAATGTAAACCTGAAAAGCACTCACACTTTTTTAGATTTTACATGTACCATCTGAATATGCCCTTATTGTGAGTTGCAATAAATAGGCACTAAGTGCGCTGCTGATGGGGCATTCGGCTGTGTCTGTTGGTGAATAATAGTGCTCCATGCTGCTTGTTTTTCCATCAAAACAATGGTTACCTTGGTGGAATTCAACAGACCCCATTGTAAGTCCATTGGGCTCCACATCCAGCAGGGTTCTCGCAGGTGTGAAGAGAGCCCAATTCCCACATGCCTCAAAACACGAATCTGCCCCATTAGTAGGATCGGGATGTTGGATTGAGCAGGGATCAGTCAGTGACTTGTCCCATTGACCAATCATAAAGCTCTTATTTGGGAAACCACTTAAATCGCTGGTGACTCCTTTTCCTAGTATCACTGTCAGGAGCTTGTTGTATTATCCAGTATGTTGTGTCTCATCTGTACTAAAGTGTTGAGGTGCAGCCTCCGTATTGCACATGTATTGTGTATTTTCTCTTCCAGCTCCACACGCTCTGAACGTACCAGTGCCTGGATACAGACCGGAGTGACCAGGGGGCGGTAAGTACTGTTCTGTTATACAGAGTTAGGAACCATGCGCACGGTTGTGTGGTACAGTCTGGCATCCATATTTTATCTCCAGTTGTCTCCCATACTGTATGGGAATCTAATAGATCCTGTGGGAATCCACTCTAAAGAATTGTTGCATGTGCCATTACCTGCCATACCACAGGACCTTTCTCAACTGAAGCTTGGCTTGTATACGTATATGGTCTGTACTGTTCCGCTTACATGAACCTTTATACATTACAATAAAGGGGCACATATAAAACGTGTAGATATACTCAGAGGTGAAAACAGGCAGCCCTAATATATGAAGCCATAAAGATGGGTCAGTAACCCTACAGATGGGAGCTATCCCAGTATATAAACGGCCCTACTCTGACCACAGTGAACTTCCTGTCATTACCAGACATTAGACTAATAAGCTATACATTTTACATAGGTGATTGCCCCATAAACATGCTCCATCTGCTCAACCAAGCTGTGCAAAAGGATTGGACATGCCTGATCCTTACCACCTCCAACACCTACCACTGGAGGGAGTCAGAGGTCTCAACACACATCAGTAAATCCCACCAAAATCAGAGGGTTCAGCCAATACATCCAATGTCTGTGTGGCCAGTGTTATCATGTTAGACCACAGGACTATTACCAGCCACAGACATACTATAGTATGTTATAACAGGGATCTGTCTCTCTATACAGGCCGTCGGGTGCGTGCAGCTGCATTCTGGGAAGTTCATCTGGAGTCATTTCTATGGAAGGGCCACTCAGAAGAAAAACCTTACTCAAAGAAGGGAAAAAGCCCACGGTAAAGCCTTCCAGACGTGTAGTGATAGAGCCTTATTTATTGCATTGGGGTGTACAGCAGGAGGCTACAGTGTATGCTCCTGCCACATCGCCCATTGTGGTATATATGTGTTCTGTCTACATGGTATAATGCAGTTTACTTCACTATTCTGTAATATGCCGGCCTGATTCAAGCCAAAAGGAAACCTGTATTGACCTACAGTTAGCCCTAGGGCATAGGGAAATGGTAGACACTTTCACATTGTCAGTTAAATTTCTTTTATGTTGTTGCATTTGAAATACCAGGGAAATGATCTCTGTGCAATGCACTGTATGGAAAATAGCCACTAGAGGGCACCAAATACAGGAAAATATCTACCCTTTGTTTTACTAATGAACAGCCACAAGGGGGCACCTGTCATTCACAGCTGTTATTTGTGCTGTTCTCAGGAATGGATGTGCATTAAGATCACAGAATTAATAGGGTATGGCCAGAGGGCCACATTATAGATTTACAGGATTGTGCACCCCCAGCCAGCTGACATGTTGCTCGGGCTCGGCATGTAAACTGTACAATTTTTCAATTTTTAAAAGTGGAGTTCCTCTTTAATTTCCCATTTTTTTGTGTTAGCTCTCCTCTTGGACGCGATACTGGGTGACACTTACAGGATCAACACTTCTCTACTTTGGGGCCAAGTCTTTAAGAGGCAACGAAAGAAAGAATGTGAGTATTCCCGCGAGAAAAGCATAGCCCCCGCCTTGCCCTGTTATTAGTCGCTGCTCAGAAGCTGGAGGAGTTTGCTTTGCAGCCATCATGCGTCTGGCAAACTAAACAATCACAAAAATGTCATAATAACAGCGCAGTGTGAACAGGAGCAAAATGCCAATGATTGTTTTTCCACAAGTATGTACACCCCCAGATCTGAAGATAGCACAGTATGAGGAATGTAATGCTGTAGATCTATGGTGTTCTGGATCCCTGGAAAGCTGGGTGACACTAAATGAGCATTACCATGGTTATAATTAGTAGGTGTCACCAAATGCATCAAAGGGGATCATGGTGTCCCATAGACTGGTTTAGAATGTGCTCTTCTTCCATGGGTTCAGGTACATACACACACCTATAAATATACATATATACACAGGTAAACACCACAACATGTACCTACACTTGGGTAAGTTCACTGTCTGCAGCATCACAGCATGTGGTACAGGAAGAGGACTCCGATGCCAGCATAGGATACATATTGTATGCCATGGTATTATTCTAGTCCATATTCCATAATCGCCCCGTTTGTTGTTTCCAGTACAAGTCAACACCCAGCAAGAAGGTGTCCATATTAGGCTGGATGGTGGTGTTACCAGACGACCCGGAACATCCAAATATTTTCCAGCTCAACAACCCTGATAAAGGTGAGTGGTGATGGTACATCCGCCACATCCTCTACCCATTGGGATTGTGGATTATGGGATTACACAACAAAATACTTACTGTGCAAAATGAATGTTTTATAAACTGGAGTTGTCTTTACAAGCAGTTTATTGATACTTATCTGCACAGAGGACTTGACTGCAGTGTGTGAAGCTGGAGATACAGTCTAGACCCCCCTACTTATATTGCCACAGTCCGTCCGCCCAGTATTGCTGATCATACACTTTGCTGCACCTCGGTATGATGACCATATCCAAGAGAAATAGTGTGTGTATATGTATTAGACATTGAATAGCGTTGCCTCACAATAACAATTTATCACCTGTCCACAGCTATGTGTATCGAAATGGGGGCACAGGACCTATTGTAATCAGTAGAGTCCAAATGGAGGGACTTTATGATCAGGCATTTGTCACTTATCCTGTGCATGGGTGGCAAGTTGTTATTGTGGGCTAACCCCTTAAAGTCCTGTACAAGGGATCAGCTAGATCAGATATATGGTATGTCAAGAGTTATGCTGGTTAAAGAAACACTCTGGGGAAAACGGTTATATCTGGTGCAGCCTGAGGGGGGCGATGTGCTAAGACTGTGTGACATAGGTGATGACCGATCACTAAAGTGGTTGTTCACCCTCCCCCCCTTCCTTCCGTGTGGGGTTTGCCCAAAATGTCCCTTCATATTTAGACATACTGCTTATTGTGGATAGGTAAAATGGGAATGGAGAATAGCAAAACAGGCAAGAGAGCTGGGCAGAGGATGTATATGTGGTTGTTGGGAAGGGGAACACGGCTGTGAGCGAATCCGTGCTATAGCTGTGACTCCACATGACCCGATAAGCTGAGCCTCCATTTATAAGGGGCGTGTTTATGCCGGCTCCATGAGGTGACTTGTTCCTATTCTTCACCAGGGAATGTTTACAAGTTCCAGACCGGCTCACGCTTCCATGCAATCTTATGGCACAAACACTTGGACGACGCATGTAAAAGCAACAGGCCGCCGGTGAGTGAGACGGAGCAGCTGGTAAGATGATTTATTCTGTATTGGTGTGAACATTACTCAATATCAAATTCCCTGTAGTTTATACAATGTATAAGCTGAAGTTACAAGTGATCAGTCTAGGTCCCTACATCAACACTTCTTGCAAAGGGCTCACACAGATGAAAGGATGCCACTACCCTAAGATAAGGGCCTGTAAAGAGTGGATTCTTGTACAGGTTGTTAGCAGTAAAATGAGGGATGAATCCCACCTGGGATGGTACGCTTCTGGTCAGAACCCTGCTAGGCTCTCATGGTCTTTATTGTATGCCTGCTTCTGCAGCAAACAAGAATGTGGATAGGAGAAAAGTGAGGTCACTGGGCTCTGACTGCCCATGACAATAGAGGTCTCCTCTTTCAATGGTGTGGTGGTCACCTTTCTATTCATCTTTAAGTGGCAGTTACAGAGTGAAGCACACGACTACTGCATCTCCATCAGTTTCACAGTGGCATAGATGCATGTATGACTGTCATTTGGAGATATGTGATCTGTTGGCGGTCCCAGTGGCCAGACACTTATCTTTCAATCTATGGACTCCTATTTTTTTTTATTTTTTTTTTGGGGGGGGGGGAGGATGGGAGTTTCTTCTGCTAGGATTCTCTTTATGGGCCACAGCTATCCAGGAGGACAGGCTATATAGCCCTGTGTGCCTACTGTGAAGCCAGTCATCACTTACTGAGCTCACAAGTCTTCACAGAAGAAATACTAAAGTCTGACAAAATACTTCACGTGAGAGCCAAAAGCACAGCCCTAGTGTCAGATATCTCAAATACTCTGTGCTGCTTTTAGAACTGTAATATTTTGCTTAGCTGGAAGGTCTCTTTAGTCCAGCTGTCTCTAACCTGTACCAAAATGACAACTTTCTTGATGCTGGAAGTGGTAGTTCTGCTGCTGCTTTAGCCCCTTGTAAGGAGGTTTCCAGTATAATTTAATAAGTGCACATGTTCGGCCATAGTGTATGTGATAGAGGTGAGGCAGAGAGCCAGGCAGTAGTGTATGTGATAGAGGAGATGAAGAGAGCCAGGCAGTAGTATATGTGATAGAAGAGAGGAAGAGAGCCAGGCAGTAGTATATGTGATAGAAGAGAGGAAGAGAGCCAGGCAGTAGTGTAAGTGATAGAGGAGATGAAGAGAGCCAGGCACTAGTGTATGTGATAGAGGAGAGGCAGAGAGCCAGGCAGTAGTGTATGTGATAGAAGAGAGGAAGAGAGCCAGGCAGTAGTGTATGTGATAGAGGAGAGCCAGGCAGTAGTGTATGTGATAGAGGAGATGAAGAGAGCCAGGCAGTAGTGTATGTGATAGAGGAGAGGCAGAGAGCCAGGCAGTAGTATATGTGATAGAAGAGAGGAAGAGAGCCAGGCAGTAGTGTATGTGATAGAAGAGAGGAAGAGAGCCAGGCACTAGTGTATGTGATAGAGGAGAGGCAGAGAGCCAGGCAGTAGTATATGTGATAGAGGAGATGAAGAGAGCCGGGCAGTAGTATATGTGATAAAGGAGAGGCAGTAGAATATGTGATAGAGGAGATGAAGAGAGCCAGGCAGTAGTATATGTGATAGAGGAGATGGAGAGAGCCAGGCAGTAATATATGTGATAGAGGAGATGGAGAGAACCAGGCAGTAGTGTATGTGATAGAGGAGATGAAGAGAGCGAGGCAGTAGTATATGTGATAAAGGAGAGGCAGAGAGCCAGGCAGTAGTATATGTGATAGAGGAGATGGAGAGAACCAGGCAGTAGTGTATGTGATAGAGGAGATGAAGAGAGCGAGGCAGTAGTGTATGTGATAGAGGAGAGCCAGGCAGTAGTATATGTGATAAAGGAGAGGCAGTAGAATATGTAATAGAGGAGATGAAGAGAGCCAGGCAGTAGTATATGTGATAGAGGAGAGCCAGGCAGTAGTATATGTGATAAAGGAGAGGCAGTAGAATATGTGATAGAGGAGATGAAGAGAGCGAGGCAGTAGTGTATGTGATAGAGGAGAGCCAGGCAGTAGTATATGTGATAAAGGAGAGGCAGTAGAATATGTGATAGAGGAGATGAAGAGAGCCAGGCAGTAGTATATGTGATAGAGGAGAGCCAGGCAGTAGTATATGTGATAAAGGAGAGGCAGTAGAATATGTGATAGAGGAGATGAAGAGAGCGAGGCAGTAGTGTATGTGATAGAGGAGAGCCAGGCAGTAGTGTATGTGATAAAGGAGAGGCAGTAGAATATGTGATAGAGGAGATGAAGAGAGCGAGGCAGTAGTATATGTGATAAAGGAGAGGCAGAGAGCCAGGCAGTAGTGTATGTGATAGAGGAGATGGAGAGAACCAGGCAGTAGTGTATGTGATAGAGGAGAGGCAGAGAGCGAGGCAGTAGTGTATGTGATAGAAGAGAGGCAGAGAGCGAGGCCAAGTAAAATCACATACAAAAGGGAAAAGGAAGATGCAGTACTCATACATGATTTTGGAGTCGGCAAGCCGTGTCCACATATCTCCCTATAACAATCTCATAAGTATATAGTATGGGAATTCAACTCTTAATACTCTTAATCTCTCAGTATACATGTGGTACCATATTATAGTCCATAAATAACGTGAAGTATACATATACATACAAATTGTACTAGCAGAGTTGCACAGTAACCATGGTAAGTATGCATATATACATAAAGTCCTAAAGATCATCAAAGTCCATATATAAGATGTAATGCCTTACCCATAATAGTGTACACAGGTAAAGGGAGAGTAGAGGACACAGGTGTAAGCGCCGGATTCCACCCAACGTGCGTTTCGCCACAACTGCCTTTGTCCATTATATTCGATCGAATACATCCCCTGCATAGGCTTTGGTGTTAAAAAAGAAGCGCCATGGAAGGTGGGAGGGGAATCGATTTACTGCGTGGTATTCCGCAGAGTACACCAATAACTATGAAAAGGGAGGTATTCAATCGAATATTACTTGCTCATCTCTATTTGGCAATAATTTGGTTTTGAATGTCACTGTCTAAACCAAAACATCACAAACAGATACATATATACAACCAGTCTGCCTGGAGCTTTCCATGACTCCTGAATGGCCTGGTTATATGACAAGACATGTCTTGACAGATTGCATGTGACAGCTTCTGTAGGAGATATAAAACTATACTATTAGAGATGAGCGAACAGCGGTAAAGTTATAAAAAACTACCCCCCCCCCCCATTCTAAAATAAAACCCTAAAACAGAATATGTTCAACTTACCTAACTTGCACGGGGGGGCGGGCATTCGGGGTCCGACATCATCTTTGGCCACGCCTCCTCTTCCAGCGATATCCTCGGGTCCCGTCTAACTAGTGAACTGACATTGAAAAAAAAAGAAAAAAAAAATGGTGCGGTTGCATGCACAGCAGCACGCTGCTTCTACTACTGCGCATGCGCCCATGCCATTTTTTATCAATGAGGACATCGCTGGAAGAGGAGGCGTGGCTGAAGATGATGTTGGACCCTGAATGCCCAACCCCCGTGCACATTCGGTAATTGAACATATTCTGTTTTAGGGTTTTATTTTAAACCGGGGGGGGGGGTAGTTTTTTACTTTACCGGTGCCTGAATAGCCTTTTTAAAAGCTATTCACACATATGTGGGGCTCGATCAACATGATTTTGCTGATAGAGCCCCTTTAAGCAGAGCTGTCAAATATTCTGTATTATATCTATTGTGCAGCATAGTCAGATGTGACAGTGCGCACTAGTAGTGTCATATGTAGATTTAAAAAAAAATCATGCCTGTGTGTGCAGATATGGTAGTAACATACTTATGGCGCCCCCTGCTGTTATTTGAATGCTGTCATAAAACATATGCCTATATCAGTGATGGCGAACCTTTTAGAGCCTGAGTGCCCAAACTGCAACCCAAAACCCACTAAATTATCGCGAAGTGCCAACACGGAAATTTAAACTTAATACACTGCAGATCCGCAATTGCAGACAGTTACAGACCCTCAAATTACAGTTGTGTGAATGGGGCTTTACAGAGCTTTCAATAATACAATCAACTTTGTACTGAAATGTAAAAGGTCTCTGCAATTAGTACTTTTGAACAATTAATGTACGCATGTTATTACAGCCTTTACTAATATCACGTCTGCTATAAAACAGATACTGTGTGACACAAATAGTGAGGGGACCCCAGACAGTAGTATATGCTCTGCAGTGCCCCCCTACAGTATTATATGCTCCACAGTAGGCTCACCACAGTATTATATTCTCCACAGTACCACAGTAGCCCCCCACAGTATTATATGCGCCACAGTAGGCCCCCACACACAGTATTATATGCTACTCAGTACACCCCCGTGTTATATGCTCCTCAGTACCCCCCCACACACACACGCAGTATTATATGCTCCTCAGTACGCATTGTCCCTGTATTATATGCTCCTAAAAGCCCCCACACACAGTATTATATGCCCCTCAGTACACCCCCTCCCACACACGGTATTCTATGCTCTTCAGTATGACAGACACACACTCTTATACTTACCCATGAAGAGCCACCAGCGTCCACCTCCTTTTGACTGCGCGAAGTCATCAAGCCTGCGTTGGGGCAGAGGTCAAACTCTGCAGTCAGTGTAGGCCGCTTTCACACGATCCGCAGCCTACACTGACAGCTTTCAGCTGTATGTACATTTGCACATACAACTGAAGGCAGCGATTACTCATCAACGGGGAATCCTGTTCAGGATTCCCTGTTAGTGAGTGATCCGGGCGACAGCACGCTTGCCAGCATAGAGGGCTCTGCATGCCCTCGGTTTGCCATCACTGGCCTATATGTTTCCAGTGCCAGTGAGAATCCATCATCGCTTTCAGTACTCTGATTCTTATTGACTGGCTGCACAGTATCAGGAATCACTCCTCTAGCTGTGTGCACAAGGATCCAGCCTCTGCTACTGAGCATGTGCAACTATGACATATTAGAGGGATGCTTTAAGAGGGAATTAAAAGAACGGCGGAGGTGCCATAATAAGTACGTTACAGGGATGAAACCGGGGCATTTTAATTATTGCAATTTAAACCTTGTTCTGTTTTGCCCTGAGTAAATTTTTATTCATCAGACAATCCCTTTTGTCTCATTAATCTGTGTGATAGAAAAGAGGACACATTAGATTGCACATAAAGTCTGGGGCGCAAAATTTAAAAAAGAAAAAGTATTTACGAAAAGAATTATAAAATGGCCTACTAAATACTATCAGAGCACTGGTCTAGTTCTCTCACTGAATCCAGTACTACACATGCCGGGAGGTTTACAGAGAGAAGCAGACATCTGTATCTGCTTTGGTTTACATATTTTAGAGATTACCTTGCACTAAGTAGACAGTCTGTGACCTACCCTCCCCGATCACTTTCTATGCCCCCTCTCCACACTTTGATTCTTTGTGTACCTCCTGCTGATATAAGAGATGGCTAACACAACCAGGAGCAGTGTGCGGTCTATGGCAGAACAGTCTGCTAGGTGAAGGAGTTGCTCAGACTTTACAGCAAAATGGTAGGAAATCTTTGTTGAAGCTTATTTAGAAAAGTGTCCATAGCTTCCAGCAATTGGCTAATATATTTCATGTATCATCATCAAGCCTGTACTAATATCTTAAGATCTGCTGAAGTTATCATTGATCGATCTGTGGCTTCTTTGCTTGTCTCTTTTGCAGGCTCCTACCAATCTCATGTCTTTTGAATGAACTTGCCAGTCATTTTTCATGTTTTAAAAAAAAAAGTGCCAAACGGAGGCAGATCTCAGCCGAAGACACTACAAGCTACAAGTCTCAAGAGGGACGAGGACACTTGCACTTTCCCGTATTCAGAACTTAAAGGAAAACATAGACCTTCTCCATGGAGATGGGATGGAGTCTTGCACATAGAAGACTGTTTTCTACCTGGCTGTGTTTAACACATTAGTCACTGACTAGTTTTGTGCTCTTCGGGAGTCTTGGATGGACCTTGGACTACAGGTCACCATCCTTTTTTTTTTTTTTTTTGCCTACTGGTTTTTTAACACTGATTTTTAAGCGGATGCGCTGCTGTGTGCCAGACATAGACTTATTATATTAACCCATGTTGGGTTCTAAACTCTTTCTCATGACAAACCCCCCAGATCTTCAGTGTTACCTATTACAACTTGTCTGACAGAAAGTTAGTGAACAACAGTTTTATACTCCAGTGCACTGACTGCTCGTCGTCATTGTGGCCGGCTCATACTTTTGTAGAAAAAAAAAGGGAAATACACACAAAAACAGTAAATTAATTTCCTGTACCTTGTTCTGTGTCTTTGATCAATTCCCTGAACATGTTTTTTGGCACAAAAACAACAAAGATGATTAAAAAAAAAAAAAACAACTTTATTTTTAGTTCTGGAAGGGGAGACTTCTGTGGTGATCTAAGGAATATTTCAGTTTTTATTTATTTACTATATTAGTATAAAAAAGTAGGGACTGATTGTACCCAATGAAGAGGGCTCCTTAAAGGTACAGATTTTTATCTGCAAATATTTGGGAAACAACAACTTTATGTCATACAAACGTGAGAAGAGAACATTGTGGGGAACAAGAGTGCCTGATAACAAACCCCCTGCTGATGTCTTCTGAGGAGTGTGTAGGACATCATGAAAGACAGTTGTTTCCCCTTAAGGTTAAATTGTGCCGTAAAGAGAATGTTACAGGATTGAGATTGATGACCTATCTTAAGTTATAGGAAGCTAAAGATGCTGAAATACAATGGGGGAGATCTATGAAGACTAGCATTTTTATCTCCACTCTTCATAACCTTCGAGTTATTGGAGAGTGCACCTCATTTATGACCAGGAGAAAAATGTACGCCAGCTCGCACCAAGCATCCATATCTCACATAATTTATACAGGATTTATCTGGTGGGGCTGATGACTCCACCCTTGTCCCTTTTCAGGAAAGTGGAATGGGTAGTACAGAAATGAAAGTCATAATTTCTTGTAAAAAAAAAACTTGATGCAAAAATTTTGTGGCACTTTATTCCTTATATGCCAGAAAGCTGGTGTACAAGGCCTAATAATTCTGCCCCAGAGTTGGAAGCTTTCAGCGCTATACACTGTGTAGTGGCCATTCCTGGTTACTACACTTTCCAGCATACAGAGCTGTCAGACCCACACTGATCTGATTTGATCACCTATCCTTAAAAATAGATCATTAGTATATTAAAGGGATCCTATCATTTAAACTAAATTTTTTGTGTCTATCACGTAGGAATAGCCTTAAGAAAGGCTATTCTTCTCCTACCTTTAGAGGTCTTCTCCAGACCGCCGTTCAGTATATAATCCGGTTTTCCCCAGTATGCAAATGTGTTCTCTCGCTGCACTGGGGGCGTCCCCAATGCTGCGAGAGAGCTCACCAGCACCGCCTCCATCTTCTTCAGGAACGGGTCTTCTTCCGGGGGTTGGCTTCAAACTTCTAGGCCTCAGGCAAAAGTCGACTGCGCATGCCCGCCGGCCACAAGAAAATGGCCGCTTACAATACTATGCAAGCGGCCATTTTCTTGTGGCCTGCGGGCATGCACAGTTGTCTTTTGCCCGAGGCCTAGAAGTTTGAAGCCAACCCTCGGAAGAAGAATACGCGTGAAGACCTGTTCCTGAAGAAGATGGAGGTGGCGCTGGAGAGTTCTCTCGCAGCATTGGGGACGCCCCCAGTGATGTTTGAGCACTGGGACCCACCCCCAGTGCTGCAAGAGACCTTATTTGCATACCGGCGAAAACCGGGATTTCTACGGAACGGCAGCGCGGAGAAGACATCTAAAGGTAGGAGACGAATAGCCTTTCTTAAGGCTATTCCTATGTGATAGTCACAAAAAATTGAGTTTAAATGACAGGATCCCTTTAATCCTGGAAAACGCCTTTAATTTATCACAGTAAATTGGACCACAAATGTTCATTATTTCAGTTAATATCTGAAAAACTATAACCAGTAAGAATAGTAATAATAATTATTATTATTAACCAGGCAGACACCAGTATATAATACATATATAAAGAGCCTTTAATAGGACAGAAAGTGATTGTTTATTAACTTTAAATACCATGATATATGTACTGTATGATCAGTTATAGTGTGATCACTGGGGCAATCATCTAACCAGAGGATGGGGTAACTACAGGTGCATTTCAATAAATTAGAATATCATAAAAAAACAGCCTACAAGCGTCACATTCCATGTGTTAAGCCAGTCATGACCAATAGACAACGCCAGAAGTGTCTTAGCTGGGCCATGAAAAGAAAGAACTCAGAGGTCAAAGGTGTTTTCAGATGACAATAAACTTTGCATTTAATTTGGAAGGTCCCAGAGTCTGGAGGAAGATTGGAGAGGCCGCTGTACACAATCCAAGCTGCTTGAGGTCTAGTGTGAAGTTTCCACAATCAGTGATGGTTTGGGGAGCCATGTCATCTGCTGGTGTAAGTCCACTGTGTTTTATCAAGACCAAAGTCAACACAGCCGCCTACCAGGAAATTCTAGAGCACTTCATGCTTCCCTCTGCCAACAAGCTTTTTGGAGATGGAAATTTCATTTTCCAACAGGACTTGCCACCTGTCCACACTGCCAAGAGTACAAAGACCTGGTTTAATAACCACAGTATCACTGTACTTGATTGGCTAGCAAACTCGCCTGACCTTAACCCCATAGAGAATCTATAGGGTATTTTCAAGAGGAAGACGAGAGACCCCAGACCCAACAATGCAGACGAGCTGAAGGCTGCTATAATACAACCTGGGCTTCCATAACACCTCTGCAGTGCCACGGGCTAATCCCTCCATGTCACATTGATGCCGTCATTCTTACAAAAGGAGCCCCCACCAAGTATCGAGGGCATTTACAGGACAGATTTATCATTTGGCCAACATTTCTGTGTTAAATCATTTTTTTTACAGTTGGTCTTATATAATAATCTCATTTTCTGAGATAATGACTTTTGGTTTTTCCTTAACAGAAAGAAACACTTGGAAAAGTTCCCTCTGTTTTCAATTCAATTACTAAAAAAAACAAAAAACTTTTTGATGATATTATAATTTATTGAGATGCACCTGTAGGTACGCTGTCTCCGTCTTAGTTTCTAGACTCTTTCAACAGTTTCTGTATCTCCTACAGAAAATAGTATTCTTCAGAGGGGGAGGGAGGTTTAGAGTACCTGCTGGGAAAATCCATTTCATTGACATTACCAGTGCTAGCAAATGTCATGTCTAACCAACAGAGGACCAACAATTGTCAGCAATGGTAGTAAAATGCCATCCATTAGCATGGTAATGTCTTATATTCAGCCGGCCATACACATTAATGGCATACATTTTCTTGGGATATTTCGAGTAAGGAAAGGCACATTTGTGGATCAAGTTACAAAAATGCATTTGGAAAGTCTTGAGACCTTTTCACATTTTGTTAGTTTCAGACCTTGAGCTAAAACTAGAAAAAAAAAAAAGTTCCCCATTAATCTGCAATCAATACCCCATAATGAGAATGTGAAAACAGAATTAGAGAATTTTATTCAAATTTATTTTAAAAAAACAAACAAACCTAACAATTGTCATGGATGCAAGTATTCAGAGCCTTTGCTATGACACTTGGAGTCTGGCATTTCATCTCTGAGATGTTTCTATACTATGGTTGGAGTCCATATGTGTTGTATTCAGGGACAAGACTGGTCAGGGTTGAGGTACAAAGATATTCTTAATGAAAATCTGATCCAGAGATCTCTGGGCCAAAGATTTACCATCCAACCAGACAATGGGGGAGATTTATGACAACTAGTGTTGCCCATCCCCTGCATTTATGATTAGGCACACACTTCCACTGGGCTGGCATAAATGATGATAAATCTAGCACACACCCCATTCCCCCCTTCAATGAAAATAGCGTGGGTAGCGCAAACCAGGAAAAAGTTACATTTTTGTGAAAAAACCAACTTTTGAGCTTGAGAGAATATGGAAAGAAAAATGACAGAAATACTCCAAATCCAGGTGTGGCATCATAGCCAGGAAGACTGGAGGCTGTAGTCACTGCCAAAGCTGCATCAACCAAGTCCTGCATAATGGGGGTGGGTTTGGTACCTCAAACAAGGTTAAGAACCACTGCTCTATATCATAGTAAGGTGTAAAGTTTGTATGACTTGTAGGCGGGGTGTGTTGAAAAGAGCGTGTGGTTTAATATACCATATAACGCCAAAATTCTGTTGCAAACTCAGTCAACTAATAAGTGGCATAAAGTTAGACTTACTGTAACAGTAGGCCAGATTTTCTAACAGCTTTGCACACACTGGTAAATCTGCTGCAGTTTGATTGTCTAGTTTGACTTTGTACGTGACGGATTTAGTTTATCTGCCCGACGGTGCTTAGTTTTTATTACAGAATACCAATACAATGCATTACTTTCATTATCAAATTCCATGGCAGGCATGTCGGTGGACGGTAGAGGGAACGGCATTACAAGGTAGAAGCCAAAATTTCCCTGGTAGCTTCATTTAAAGGGAATTTTAATAAAATTATTTTTTTTTTTAACAAACATTTTCTATTCCTCCGAAACATTGTACGTTGTCTGACGTCATGTGGTGGCAGTTTAAGATCTCATGCAGCATTCATGAGTCATCTTGCTGGCATTGGGAGAGATTTACTAAGACTGGTGGATTGTTTGCAAGTCGTTATGTTGTGAGCGCTGACAACAGAAATATTAAAGGGATTCTATCATTAAAATCACATTTTTTGTCGATCACACATAGGAATAGCCTTAAGAAAGGCTATTCTTCTACTACCTTTCGAAGTCTTCTCCAAACCACCATTCGGTAGAAATCCCAGTTTTCGTCTGTATGCAAATGAGTTCTCTCGCAGCACTGGGGGGCGGGCCCCAGCGTTCAAACAGCAATGGGGGCGTCCCAGCTGTGTAAGCAGCCATTTTCTTGTGGCCTGTGGGTATGTGCAGTCGGCTCAGCCCGAGGCCTGAAAGTTTGAGCCCAGCTCCAGAAGAAGACGTGCAGAGAGGCCGTTCCTGAAGAAGATGGAGGCGGTGCAGTGCTGTTTGAATGCTGGGGCCCGCCTACAGTGCTGTGAGAGAACTCATTTGCATACAGACAAAAAAAACGGTAATTCAACCGAACGGTGGTGCGGAGAAGACATCTAAGAGTAGGGCAAGAATAGTTTTTCTTAAGGCTATTCCTACGTGTGATTGACAAAAAAATTTGATTTTAATGATAGAATCCCTTTAAGAAGCCGTATAATTTTTGTGTTTCCCCAGAGGTACCAGAACTAAAATTTAAGACAGCCAGGGACTGGTGTGGATTTAATGATGTCTCACCACTTTTCTGGCGTAAATTATAGTTAATCTGGTGACCCCGTCTGTTTTCATCTCCACCCTCCAATATGGTAAACTGGTCAAAAAATGGCCAAAATAGAGCATTTAACTGTGTGACAAAAAAAAAGCATCACTTTTACTCCAAAAAGCGGAAATGAACAGTTTAATATATCCACCATTGTATATTTAGGTTCCTTTTTGAGGAATAATTGTATGTTCATATGGAGGAATCTAGAGAGGACTTTGAAGCAATCTTCAGAATCCTCTCCAAAGAACACTTTTGTGGATTTATGAGGAGGTGCATCCTTCACCATTGCACGAGATATAAAGACTAGCATTGAATACACCATAAACCTTCATAAACCTCCGCAGTGCAGCTTCTGTTAAGTGTTATATTGCACCCCAAGTTGGACTCACAGCGACACTGCTCTGTTCTGCTATACTATGTTCTCCATGCTGATGCTTTGCTACAGATTTATAGGGCAGCAAAACAACAACTAGTCTCTGTGCACTCTGTAGCGGAGGTCAGGGCGGATTGACTTTCAGAGATAAAGCCATGTAATATATTAAGTGTGTTATTCCTCATGTACATGTCCTAGTTTATTCTGAGGTCACCTGAAAGGACAGGTACACACTAAACAATAGTTTCTTTCAGACAAGTCTGTGTCAGAATGTTCTCACTTTGATGATGTCTGTATGAGCGTGTTTACACATAAGCTACTGTAAAAGGTCCCTGCTCACCTTACTGAGCTGAATATCATCTGCTTAAGGGGAAATCCTTCCCAAGTCATATTGGTTATGTCAAAAGATGACACCAATTGGAAGTGTATGCTAAGATCCCAACAATCTAAGCCAGGGTTGACATTCTGAGGACCTCATATGGTGCTGGTCTCTATAGGTGGCAGCACATCACATTGAGCCAGAACTGAGACACCATTAGAGCACAGGGAACAGATATACAGGTGTCTCCCTCTTTTTAAGGATGACCAGTTTTTCAAAACCTCATCATTGTGCAATGTTGTATCATGAGACACCTAGCCTATTCATGTCTGTGTGTGACCGCCTTGTGGTTGTGTTGTAAACTGAACCCTCAAGGACGTTGCAAACCTAATATAAGGATGGATACATCTGTATGGTGGAATGGCCCTTTTGGCTGTAGGCCTAACATGTAACACATTTTGCTATAAGTCAGAGATTTCTGCCTCTAAAAACCTTGTCTGTTTTACCAGTTGCTTACAATGACCTTTTTTTCCATAGATCTCCAGTTTGTGCTGTTCCTATTATTCCACCTGGAAATAAATTAAATGGGGCCCTACTATTCCCCTTGTCACGGCAGTGTCCCAACACAGTCCAGTCCATGTCAACAGTGTCTGAGTATGTTGGGGAGACATCTTATTGACAAGGAATTTATACCCAAAGATAAGGTTAAAGAATGACTAAACTATAATATGTAGAGACTATTCCGTGTTTATATCACAATGAGGAAAATATTCTAAGCAGCTGTTTCGGGAAGGCGGCAGGTCTGGAGTTTTGTCAATGTGACTCACATGTTATTGGGGACGGATTCCAGGGGAAGGGATAACTGGTTTCCTGGCTGTAAAACTCGATGCAGTTCGACAATAAAGCCAAAGTCATCTCTTAAAGCAATGAAACAGGAATTGTTGGAAGTTGAAGGAGATTTCCCATGAACATAACCAGACAATAAAAAGTTTTAAACATTTTTGAAAATACAAATACATTTTTTTTCAGATTTAAAGATTAACCATCTTAGTAGTGACCTCTGTCTAGATCAGTTGCCAATGGATATCACCATGAACGTAGGAACTTTATATGGTCAGAAAATCAGCCATGATGTCCTTATTCTGGCTGGGTTACTGTATTTTCTTATACATGTAGAAAAATACTTAAACCTGTGGTGTTGCCTAGGGTAAGTATAGTGTCTTAAATGGTATCCATATTAAACAGCATAAGAGTAACAAAATGCAACCATAGGTGGCGCTCTCCCCTCACTATAGCAATAGTCCACTTTTTCTTCAGTCTGAAAAACATGATGGAAGAAAGCTTAATTTTTTTTACATTGGGTGAATGCATATGAACAAGCAATGGAGGGGGCTCCGTCTGCATCTGTCCTTTTAATGTCCATTGCTCTCATCCTGTGATTATTATTCTTTATTTATATAAGCACAATTAATTCCATGGTGCTGTACATTTGAGGGTTTACATATAGTACCCAAATATAATACTAACAATGACCGACTGGCACAGTGAGATAGAGGGCTCTGGCCGCAAGGGCTTACTGTTTATGAGGGGAGAGACTGTTTGGATGGTGGTGTGGTGACAGTAGCGTTATTGGAGGTTGTATGCGTATTAATGGTATTGTGAGCTTGCTCTAACAATATATTCTCCAGAATTGTTATTTTATATGGGGAACATAAGTGTTTACAAAAATAATTGGATTGTGGGTTATTGTGTATCAGTATTTACACAGAGACCACAGTTAATAAGTTGAAAGGGGTTATGCAACCTTTTAAAGGTAAAGGCTTATTCTTAGGACAGGTCCTCAATATAAGACGGTGTGGGTCTGACTCTCTATATCACCACTGAAGTGGATGTAGAGCTTGTGCCCTGCACTCCACTTAGGACAACCCACTCCCCATTAATCAGACTCCAATCATTTACATGTGTGCCATGCTATTCTCTTTACCAACCACAAGTTGTGGCACGGCTGCAGCTTTCTAGGATACATTAGCCAGAAGCAGTGGTCAGCTGATCTCTGAGGACTCTCTTGATTGTGCCACCACTTTACATATTATTATGGGTTTATTAAAAAAAAAAAAAAAAGTTTGTGCCAAAATTCATGCAATGTAGTTTAACGCAATGTCCATGATGCCAGCAATGTCTGTCACCACCTGTGCCGTAAGCTAAGTGTTGGCAGTCCTCTATACCATTGACAGTATAACATTAATTTAGACCTTTGTCACTTCATTATCTCCATCCCTTGTGGATGTCACCACCACCGGAGCCCTATTTGGGACCCATGTACAGCCCGTTCATTGCATGCCACTTGTTGAATTTTTTGTGCTAGGGTAGCAGTTTATCACAACCACAGACATTGTGCCACATTGTGCTGTAATGTTCAGAGTGTTACAGTACGTGGACGGCTTCACCAGTTACTTGTTTCATGTGGACATTCACTTACTTTCTAGGATACAAGTTGTAAAGTTGTTAATAAGCTGTAAACAATAAAGATTACTGGAAAAGAATATGGCTGCCGCCTGGTGATGTCCCGCCGAACTGCTCATGATGGAGATGTGTGTCAAGGCTAGAAATTTTTACAGGTACAAATTTGTGGAGGCGAGGTGACCAAATGACAACAAATCTGGTATTTATAGTATTTTCTTAGGAACGCCATTCACCGTACAGGATACATAACAAAATATTGATGCAGCAATACCAACATGATTTTGTGAGGGGGGTATTTTATTTATAGAAGAAGGGGAAGGTTTTTTTTTTTTTTTTTTTCCTATCCCATAAAGGGATTTGAACATGAGATCGCTTACACAATACACTGCAACACTTCTGTATTGTAGTATATTGTACATTGTAAATGAAGCCTGTTAGGCTCTGTTTCGGGATGGAAGGTACATGACAGCCTTGTAGGTTTATAGTTAGACCTCCTGAGTGTCATGGCATGAACATGAAACAAATAAGAAAGACTTAAGGCCTTATGCACACAACTGTGTAAGCATTTTTCTTGTGGCCGTGGGCATGCATAATCGGCTCTGCCCGAGGCCTAGAAGTTTGACCGCCAGCCGGACGAAGACGAGTTCTGCTAGCAGAAAAAGGAACCCATTGAAGTCAATGGCAGGATTTTTTTTCAGCACTGAAATTCAGCACCAAATTTAGTGCCATTTTCCTACGTGTGAATGGACCTTTAGTAGTCTTCCTATGATTCTTAGAAACTTCTGACAAATGGGGGTTAAAAGGTTCAGCTGAACACTGTCGCCTTTTGTGTTTTTTATGATCTCAGCTTGGCAGTCATTGGCAAGCAATGAACAGTTCCATACAACGCTCAGATGGGGTTGAGGTGAAATATTTATAAATATACTGTGATGTCACTACTTGAATCATGCTGAGATTCTGGTGCTTTCCATACAGTGTCTGCACAACATACTGTGGCATACCACATTTGCAAGTAGTTAAAACTTATATGCATAATGCTTATAAACTCAGTTCTCCCTTTCAACCAACTAGTGTATCCTCCTCAGACCCAGAAGTCTTATAATACAGTTATTTTATATTCAATGTAAAAATATAATAGAACAAGGACAAGTAACATTATTTACAATCTTGAAATAATAAAAAAAAAAAATATTCACATAACCTTGACTGTGCACCATAATGCCCAGTGGGTCCTACTTGGATAAAATTATCCATAATAAAATTATATTGATTAAAATTAGAGATGAGCGAACACTAAAATGTTCGAGGTTCGAAATTCGATTCGAACAGCCGCTCAATGTTCGTGTGTTCGAACGGGTTTCGAACCCCATTATAGTCTATGGGGAACAGATACTCGTTAAGGGGGAAACCCAAATCCGTGTCTGGAGGGTCACCAAGTCCACTAAGACAACCCAGGAAATGATGCCAACACCTCTGGAATGACACTGGGACAGCAGGGGAAGCATGTCTGGGGGCATCTAACACACCAAAGACCCTCTATTACCCCAACATCACAGCCTAACAACTACACACTTTACACACTCAATACCACCTCTCTGACAGTAGGAAAACACCTTGAAACATGTGTATTTGGCACTTGCAGTGAGGAGAGCTTGTCACCAGCAGTGAATTTGGCCCTTGTAGTAAGTTGAGGTTGGCACCAACATTTGTTTTGAAAATCAGGGTGGATTGAGCCTCTAACCAGCAGAGTTTGGGCAAATTCATGGTGGAGGGAGCCTCTAAAAACCCCAGTTTGGACCAATTCATGGTGGAGGGAGCCTCTAAAAACCCCAGTTTGGACCAATTCATGGTGGAGGGAGCCTCTAAAAACCCCAGTTTGGACCAATTCATGATGGAGGGAGCCTCTAAACAGCCCAGTTTGGACCAATTCATGGTGGAGAGAGCCTCTAAAAACCCCAGTTTGGACCAATTCATGGTGGAGGGAGCCTCTAAACAGGCCAGTTTGGGCAAATTCATGGTGGAGGGAGCCTCTAAACAGGCCAGTTTGGGCAAATTCATGGTGGAGGGAGCCTCTAACCAGCCCAGTTTGGACCAATTCATGGTGGAGAGAGCCTCTAAAAACCCCAGTTTGGACCAATTCATGGTGGAGGGAGCATCTAAACAGCCCAGTTTGGACCAATTCATGGTGGAGGGAGCCTCTAAAAACCCCAGTTTGGACCAATTCATGGTGGAGGGAGCCTCTAAAAACCCCAGTTTGGACCAATTCATGGTGGAGGGAGCCTCTAAACAGCCCAGTTTGGACCAATTCATGGTGGAGAGAGCCTCTAAAAACCCCAGTTTGGACCAATTCATGGTGGAGGGAGCCTCTAAACAGGCCAGTTTGGGCAAATTCATGGTGGAGGGAGCCTCTAAAAACCGCAGTTTGGACCAATTCATGGTGGAGGGAGCCTCTAAACAGCCCAGTTTGGACCAATTCATGGTGGAGGGAGCCTCTAAAAACCCCAGTTTGGACCAATTCATGGTGGAGGGAGCCTCTAAACAGGCCAGTTTGGGCAAATTCATGGTGGAGGGAGCCTCTAAAAACCCCAGTTTGGACCAATTCATGGTGGAGGGAGCCTCTAAACAGCCCAGTTTGGACCAATTCATGGTGGAGAGAGCCTCTAAAAACCCCAGTTTGGACCAATTCATGGTGGAGGGAGCCTCTAAACAGGCCAGTTTGGGCAAATTCATGGTGGAGGGAGCCTCTAAAAACCCCAGTTTGGACCAATTCATGGTGGAGGGAGCCTCTAAACAGCCCAGTTTGGACCAATTCATGGTGGAGAGAGCCTCTAAAAACCCCAGTTTGGACCAATTCATGGTGGAGGGAGCCTCTAAACAGCCCAGTTTGGACCAATTCATGGTGGAGGGAGCCTCTAAAAACCCCAGTTTGGACCAATTCATGGTGGAGGGAGCCTCTAAAAACCCCAGTTTGGACCAATTCATGATGGAGGGAGCCTCTAAACAGCCCAGTTTGGGCAAATTCATGGTGGAGGGAGCCTCTAAACAGCCCAGTTTGGGCAAATTCATGGTGGAGGGAGCCTCTAAAAACCCCAGTTTGGACCAATTCATGGTGGAGGGAGCCTCTAAAAACCCCAGTTTGGACCAATTCATGGTGGAGGGAGCCTCTAAAAACCCCAGTTTGGACCAATTCATGATGGAGGGAGCCTCTAAACAGCCCAGTTTGGACCAATTCATGGTGGAGAGAGCCTCTAAAAACCCCAGTTTGGACCAATTCATGGTGGAGGGAGCCTCTAAACAGGCCAGTTTGGGCAAATTCATGGTGGAGGGAGCCTCTAAACAGGCCAGTTTGGGCAAATTCATGGTGGAGGGAGCCTCTAACCAGCCCAGTTTGGACCAATTCATGGTGGAGAGAGCCTCTAAAAACCCCAGTTTGGACCAATTCATGGTGGAGGGAGCCTCTAAACAGGCCAGTTTGGGCAAATTCATGGTGGAGGGAGCCTCTAAAAACCCCAGTTTGGACCAATTCATGGTGGAGGGAGCCTCTAAACAGCCCAGTTTGGACCAATTCATGGTGGAGGGAGCCTCTAAAAACCCCAGTTTGGACCAATTCATGGTGGAGGGAGCCTCTAAACAGCCCAGTTTGGACCAATTCATGGTGGAGAGAGCCTCTAAAAACCCCAGTTTGGACCAATTCATGGTGGAGGGAGCCTCTAAACAGGCCGGTTTGGGCAAATTCATGGTGGAGGGAGCCTCTAAAAACCCCAGTTTGGACCAATTCATGGTGGAGGGAGCCTCTAAACAGCCCAGTTTGGACCAATTCATGGTGGAGGGAGCCTCTAAAAACCCCAGTTTGGACCAATTCATGGTGGAGGGAGCCTCTAAAAACCCCAGTTTGGACCAATTCATGATGGAGGGAGCCTCTAAACAGCCCAGTTTGGACCAATTCATGGTGGAGAGAGCCTCTAAAAACCCCAGTTTGGACCAATTCATGGTGGAGGGAGCCTCTAAACAGCCCAGTTTGGACCAATTCATGGTGGAGGGAGCCTCTAAAAACCCCAGTTTGGACCAATTCATGGTGGAGGGAGCCTCTAAACAGGCCAGTTTGGGCAAATTCATGGTGGAGGGAGCCTCTAAACAGGCCAGTTTGGGCAAATTCATGGTGGAGGGAGCCTCTAACCAGCCCAGTTTGGACCAATTCATGGTGGAGAGAGCCTCTAAAAACCCCAGTTTGGACCAATTCATGGTGGAGGGAGCCTCTAAACAGGCCAGTTTGGGCAAATTCATGGTGGAGGGAGCCTCTAAAAACCCCAGTTTGGACCAATTCATGGTGGAGAGAGCCTCTAAAAACCCCAGTTTGGACCAATTCATGGTGGAGGGAGCCTCTAAACAGCCCAGTTTGGACCAATTCATGGTGGAGGGAGCCTCTAAAAACCCCAGTTTGGACCAATTCATGGTGGAGGGAGCCGCTAAACAGCCCAGTTTGGACCAATTCATGGTGGAGGGAGCCTCTAACCAGCAGAGTTGGTGGAAATCAGGGTGGAGGGAGCCTCTAACCAGCAGAGTTGTGGGAAAGCAGGGTGGAGGGAGCCTCTAACCAGCAGAGTTGGGGGAAATCAGGGTGGAGGGAGCCTAGTATTAGCAGAATTGTGCAACGCTTATGATGGATGAGTATGAGGATGCGGAGGAATTGGAGAGGTTGAGTACAGACATGGAGTTTCATGTTGGGGTGCTTTACACAGGTGGGCCCAAAAATGAAGTAGCAAGAAATGAGGGTATTTATAACCCCAATATATTCTTTGAATTCCCAGTCAGACAATGGCACTGTATACCAGTAGTAAAAATTGTGGGTGCACGTAACCCCAATATATTCTTTGAATTCCCAGTCAGACAATGGCACTGTATACCAGTAGTAAAAATTGTGGGTGCACGTAACCCCAATATATTCTTTGAATTACCAGTCAGAAACTGGCACTATATGGCAGTAGCAAGAAATGAGGGTATTTGTAACCCCAATATATTCTTTGAATTCCCAGTCAGAAACTGGCACTGTATACCAGTAGTAAAAATTGTGGGTGCACGTAACCCCAATATATTCTTTGAATTACCAGTCAGAAACTGGCACTATATGGCAGTAGCAAGAAATGAGGGTATTTGTAACCCCAATATATTCTTTGAATTCCCAGTCAGAAACTGGCACTGTATACCAGTAGTAAAAATTGTGGGTGCACGTAACCCCAATATATTCTTTGAATTCCCAGTCAGACAATGGCACTATATACCAGTAGCAAGAAATGAGGGTATTTATAACCCCAATATATTCTTTGAATTCCCAGTCAGACAATGGCACTGTATACCAGTAGTAAAAATTGTGGGTGCACGTAACCCCAATATATTCTTTGAATTCCCAGTCAGACAATGGCACTGTATACCAGTAGTAAAAATTGTGGGTGCACGTAACCCCAATATATTCTTTGAATTCCCAGTCAGACAATGGCACTGTATACCAGTAGTAAAAATTGTGGGTGCACGTAACCCCAATATATTCTTTGAATTCCCAGTCAGACAATGGCACTATATACCAGTAGCAAAAATTGTGGGTGTATATAGCCCCAATTCTATTGCTAGGGGACTTGCAGGGTATTTCTGAGGTGAAGGTGGGGGGGCACACCGTTGGAACGGTGATTTGGGGTGTATATATGGGGTATACGGGAATACACTGTCAGTGTGTTCCATTCAGGATCCTGGGAAAGCTGGGTTGCGGCGATTGAGCCCGTCAGTGCCACGTTACACTGACAAGCTTCTCCCTGGAATTGAAGTTATATGTAAGCCCAATATATTCTTTGAATTCCCAGTGAGACAATGGCACTATATGGCAGTAGCAAAAATAGTGGGTGTATATAGCCCCAATTCTATTGCTAGGGGACTTGCAGGGTATTTCTGGGGTGAAGGTGGGGGGGCACACCGTTGGAACGGGTATCGGGGGTATATATCGGGTATACGGGAATACACTGACAGTGTATTCCATTCAGGATCCTGGGAAAGCTGGGTTGCGGCGATTGAGCCCGTCAGTGCCACGTTACACTGACAAGCTTCTCCCTGGAATTTAGCTCTTATAAGAGCTGTTGGTTGTCTTCTCCTTCCTATCCTAGCCTGTCCCTGCCTACCCAGAATCTAAGCCCTAGCTAGCTGGACGGAAACCTCCGTCCTCGGTGAATTGCAAGCTCAGAATGACGCGAACCTGGGCGGCGCTGTTCTTTTAAATTAGAGGTCACATGTTTTCGGCAGCCAATGGGTTTTGCCTACTTTTTTCAACGTCACCGGTGTCGTAGTTCCTGTCCCACCTACCCTGCGCTGTTATTGGAGCAAAAAAGGCGCCAGGGAAGGTGGGAGGGGAATCGAGTAATGGCGCACTTTACCACGCGGTGTTCGATTCGATTCGAACATGCCGAACAGCCTAATATCCGATCGAACATGAGTTCGATAGAACACTGTTCGCTCATCTCTAATTAAAATCATTGTACACTACAGTGTACACGAGGTGTGAGGATGATATAAGGGAAGAGGATGTCCTCAAAAGTTCCATAAGGTATGGGGACCATGGCGCAACGCTTCCATAACTGAATACACAGTCCCTAGTTACAGTCAGCCCTGAATTTGTTTACTCCTTGAGGGGTAGAGAGGTGCTGGAAAGTACTCACAACCTTTTAACCCTTCGTGTACTGTATTGGCGCTGTCCATTACTTCCTATGTGTTTATTTGGAATGCTATTGATTCTATATAGTATATTCTTTCCTAGTGTGCCTATGTTCTGCAGGCTTTATTGGTATTGCTTATGTATTTCCATGATTGAGCTTGATGGGAGGAGGTAGTGTAGCGCGGTTTCCCTTTGTTTTTCTTTTACCCTGTTTGCTTTCCTTTGATTTCTGTGTCCAGGACTTTATTGTTCAATCTGTTTTATGCATTTGCTTTGGTTAATGTGTCTGTTGTATAACTTTCAATAAACCGAGTTTTAAACACCCCCCCCCCCAAAAAAAAAAAAAAACAAAAACTTGTACGTACTATTGCCCATATCTAAGGGGTAAACAGGAAACCCAGCAGCCACAGCCGTGTTCTCCCCAAAATGGAAAGTTTTGTGATGCTTTTGAAGACAAGAGATAGAGATCATCGCCCCTGAAAAGCTACTGCAAACATGTACAGGAACAGGTTAGACCTGGTATTATCTGGTATCAGTTTACACTAGCAAGTTAGTGACTGGTGTTTACAATATAAATGGATGCAAAAGGGAGTGTTTTGGTAACAAACCTAAATGATGCCTTTAATTCTAAGAGACTGAGAGACTGTATTATCACAGTCCCACAGTAGAGATGGCCAATTGGGTGCATAAAGTTTTTATTTTTTTGTTTCTAATCTATAGCCATCAATCAAGAAGTGGGGATGGATCTATACAAATCCGGAAACAATAAGAATCTAGACTGTCCCAAGATGCTTTTGGCTAAATATTGAGAAGCACAAAAACTTCTTTAAGGAATTGTGTCGTGGAGAGAACTTCTATCCATTTCCCCCATCCTGTAATACTGCCAGAAAAGCTAAAAGAGTAGACATCTTTGTATAGAGACAGATGTCATATCTTGTTATGCCATGACATGAGATGAGTTTTTTCTTATGGAATTCAAAAACATCTTGTTCAAAGATAAAAGGAATGATATGGCCGAGCCAGGGCCGGCTCCAGGTTTTTATGGGCCCTTGGGCGACAGAGCCTCAGTGGGCCCCCTTGTAAAGGAGGCGGGGGAGTCGAGACACTGTGCGTTGCAGATGAAGCAAGTGACGTCATGCAGGAGTGTGGTGTCACCAACGCCATACCTCCCAATTTTTAAAGAGAAGAAAGAGGAGCAAAATGTGCGGCGCGCTTTGCGCGCCGCGGCAAATTTGGCTCCACCCACTTTTGTTGATTCCACCCATTCTCATTCATTTATCATGTGCTCCCACACAGTACAATCCTCCTACAGTCACCCGTAAATTATATGCCCCCCCTCCATCTCTCCCCCAGTTTCATATACACCCTTCCTTTGCCCCCAGTTTCATGTCCCCCCTCCATCTCTGTCCCCCAGTTTCATCACGTTCTCCCCCTTCATCTGCCCACAGTTTCATGTCCCCCGTCTCTGCCCCAGTGTCATGCTGTTCCACCCCCCCATCTGCCCCAGTGTCAAGCTGTTCCACCCCCCCATCTGCCCCAGTGTCATGCTGTTCCACCCCATCTGCCCCAGTGTCATGCTGTTCCCCCCTCCCCTTCATTTGCCCCCCAGTTTCATTGGGCCGCCTCCATCTTTGTCCCCAGTTTCATGCCGTTCTCTCCCCACCACCTTCATGTTCTCCAGTGTCATGCCATTCCCCCCCTCCCCTTCATTTGCCCCCCAGTTTCATGGGCCCCCTTCATTATGTTCCACCTTTATATTTAATACAAAACAAACACTTATACTCACCTTCCATCACTCACCTTCCATCGATCCCCCGACGCTCCTCTCTCCAGTCACATACGCGATTAAAGCAGGAGCTGTGAGTTCAGCTCCTGCTTAGCTGCGGCCCGGCTTGCGTGTGTATGCGTGATGACGTCATCGCGCCTACACACGCAAGCCGGGCCGGAGCTTTAAAGTAGGAGCTGAACTCACAGCTCCTGCTTTAATCACGTATGTATTCCAGCTCATCGGCGGACGGACGCCGATGAGCTGAAATCTTGACAGGCAAGTGCCGGGGGGCCCCCCAGAGGCTCTGTGGGCCCCGGCACTTGCCCGACTATGCCGTGCGCTGACGCCGGCCCTGGGCCAAGCCACTGCCAAGGTACAAGAAGAAACATTCAGCGAGCAGAAAAAAAAAAATCTGT
Organism: Leptodactylus fuscus; assembly: GCF_031893055.1. Classification (NCBI taxonomy): domain Eukaryota; kingdom Metazoa; phylum Chordata; class Amphibia; order Anura; family Leptodactylidae; genus Leptodactylus; species Leptodactylus fuscus. Next base: position 42,678,810 of record NC_134275.1, on the reverse strand, counting down.
CTCCACCTCTGATTGAAATGAATGGAAGAGAGATTTCAGGCAGAATTTCACATCTAATGAACAATGGAGGTCACGTTGCAACCGTACATGACTTTCACACAACAACAACAACAAAAAAAAAAATCCAACATTGTTGCGTTTTTGGGCACAGATCATATAGTGACACCTCACAAAGCAGAATCACCAAGAGGGGGCGTCATGGTTAATCTAGAAAGAATAGTACTATATCCCTTCCTAAGTAGAGGATTAGTTGGATGGTAATCACTGCAGTAGGGAAACCTTTCCACATAATAGGCAATATGTATCTGATCACTGGGGTTCCACCACTGGATGATCACCAATCATGAAAATGAAGATCCTGAGTTCCAGGGGTGAGAGTAACCATGGTCAAGCATGTGTGCTGCTCTCTCTGTTTGCATATGCCCTACCATTGTTTCTTGATCTGTTCTCACATAGTGCAATATAGTTCCTATTTATAAGGACCTGACACATATGATCACCTGGGCCTCTGCCCCGGGCCCTCACATGGAATGGTCCCCTATTTCCTCCTGTTTACTCCCGCCTCCCTTTTTTTTTTCTTCTCTTCTCTCTGATTCTTCTCTCTCCATGTTCCTTCCTTCTTTATTTCATTCTTGTTCATTTATAGGTTGCCCTTGCTGGCTGGTGCTGTCTTGGGGTTTCCCCCTTGGTGGCTTATAGTCTGCAGTTTTTGCCACGTTGCATTTATGGTCTGTTTTGGTTTATGTTGTTTTGTGAAAATCAATAAAACATTTGAATTGGGAAAACAAAAAAAAGCACGTGTGCTGCTCCTCCATTCAAAGCATGACTAAAATAGGCAAATGTTGTACTCAGCCATCTCCATCAGTCCCATAAAGACCCAATGAATTGGCAACCTACCAGCACAACTGTTATAGCACCATCAATTTTGTGACCAATGGGGTCCAAGCTATGGGACCCTAGGTGATCACCTATCATTTTTTTTTTGTTTATAAATTCTTTATTTATAACAGAAATAACAGAAAACAGGAAGAACAAAATAAAACATCACAGAACAATAAAACATCACAGAGCAATAATGCAGGTGGGCCTAATAAATCAAAAAGGGACCGCTCAGATACAAAGCATGACCGCTCAGATACAATTGAGTAAGAGAACACCACAAAACTGTCCCACGAACATAAGGAGGGGGGAGGGGGGGAGAGAAGAGAGGGGAGGGGGTTAGAGGGAAAAAGAAGAGAGGGGGAGACCTCGACCCCCCGGCTACGTGGAAACCGGCTTGTCACATAACCTCAAGCCATCACATCCCTGTATGATTGCGACCCCTGGGAAAGGATCCAGGGTGTCCAGGCTTCCATAAGCCCCCCCCCCCCCCCCCGTGCATCTCTGAAGGACGCTGTGATACACGCCCAGGTGGCGTTAATCATGTGCCTCAGTGCTGATCTGCGATAGGAACGGAGGGGGATGACCGAGAGGTGGAGCAGGAGCAAAGTCAGCTAAATTATCCAAGATATTCTCCAGAGTGCTGGCTTGATTAGAGTTGGGGAGGTAGAGATTAGCTAAAGTAAGCATTGCGCCAGCCAACTCCCATTTACCAAACAAGAACCAGACTCCAGAGCAGGGAAGAACACTCCTCCAGGTTATTAAGCTCGTTGGCGCTGATGGAGGAGAACACCAGAGTGTCCATCACCAGGAGCCGGGGAGGGGGAAGAGGAGGAAGAAAAAAAAAAAAAGGGAGGGGGGGAGAGGGAGCATAAGGAGGGGAAAAAGAGAAAAACAAACAAAATCACTAGAAACAGGCAACACAAATAACCTTAGTCTAAGCTAATCCCACAGCGGGTGACACCAAACAGTGGGGTAGCACCCACTAAAGCAGATCTCAGGGGCACGCCACAGCACACACCCAGAGAGCTGCCAAAGCCCTAACTAACAGGGAAGGTGGAACTATGACCCGTTGCCACCCTTTCCCCGAGCAGTATCAATGAGTAGCCACACACAAGGGCTAATAAACTTTAGGGAGGATGGGAAGAAGAAAACCTAACCCCCTGTAACAGGGCGTGGCCCGGGTAGGTCGTAACAAACCTGGGAGGCCGCGCCGAGACCCGCCCCCCAATAGAGGGAAGGGGAGAACTCCCGAAATGGCAGTCGGCAAAACCACCAACTCGAAAGCCGAGGAAGAGAGAGCAAGCCACGGCGTGCATCCACAGATGGGGGCAGGACAAACCAACGGGGAACACTGCAGAGCAAGGCCTGTGGCGGCCCCAGCCAGGGCACGGAGCTTAAAGAAGAACAGGAAAGTAACAGCAGAAAAGCATATCACAAATTGGGCGCGGATCCAAACTGGCTAAGGCACAACAGAGTCCAAAGTCCATAACCCAGGAAAAAAGGATACAAAATTGCGGCAAAAGTCCCATCAGGAGCTTTCCTCCGGATGCTGCTTCCGGAGTCGGGATGAAGAAGAGGGACGGCCCATGGGCAGAGGAGAAGGCAGCGGGAAGGCCAACCAGTCCGGCAATGACAAATCTAGGAAGTTCAAGGAACTGCGCTAGGAAAGACGCTTGGTCAGGTGAGCGGAGGATGAACGTCACACCATTACGGCGGATCTGAAGGTGAAATGGATGTCCCCATCTATACGTGACAACGGAGTCCAGTATCAGCTGTAGAAGTGGTTTTAGCATCCTCCTCATGGCAAGCGTGCAGCGTGAGACATCTGGAAGAATCAGGACCGGGGAGTCCAGATAGGAGACCGGACCGTGCCGCCAGGCGGCTTGGAGAATGTGCTCCTTTTCCCTGAAGAAGTGAATTCTGCACAAGACATTTCAAGGGTCGGAAGCAGAAGGACACTTGGAGCCCAGAACTCAGTGGACCCGGTCAATATTGATCTCCGTCTCCACAGGACGAGACAGGACTATATTAAAGATTGCAGCAACTGTGGAGTGAAGTTCTGCCGGAGAGACAACCTCAGGGACCCCTCGCAGCTTAACATTATTATGGCAGCCCCTGTTCTTCTGATCATCTACTTGGAGAAAGACCTGCTGGTTGAAGGCCCACTGAGTGGATATAAACTGTTCGACCTCAGTGAGGCGCTGATCCAAGGAAGCAGACTGCTGCTGCTGGGTGGAGACCTGTTCAGCCAGAGACTGGAGTTCAGATTTAAATTCCGCTAGGACAGTCTCCTGTTTCTTCTCCACCCTGCGGACAATGGCCTCTAAGTCCGATTTGGTAGGGAAAGTACCCAAGAGGTTCCATATGTCTTCTAATTTAAGACGTTTAGGACAGTGGGATCGGGGGGCCTCTACCCGCATGGAGAAATCAGACGAAGGCGGGGAACATAACACCTTGCAGGAGAGGCAGCTGCAAGGTGAGATTGACCACAGGGAAAGGAGCCTGAGAGCGGCAGCACAGCATCTTTGAGTGCAGAGGTAGTAAGTCCCACAGCAGCAGATGGAGGTACAGAAAGGTGAGAGTCCACTTTCTGGGAAGGGTGGAGTGGCCCTCAGGTAGGGTCAGCTGAGGGTGGACCATGTAGCTGTGAGCCAGGTTTAACCCTTTCGCTGCCAGGCACGTACACTGTACGTGCTCCCAAGGTGGCACTTCAGTAGCGGAGGACGTAGTTACTACGTCCTCCCTACTAATGCCGATATCTCTGGACTGCATCAACATATCTTGATGCTTTAAAATGCATTTTAAAGAAGAGAATCTCATCTTTAAAATGATACCAGGGACTTGATGATTGAACTTACAGTCTTGGAGGGATTCACTGTTGAAAACACTATTTGGCATTGAGATCCAACTGCAGATCTCAATTCCCGACAGCGTTTCAACAGTGAATTGCTCCAAAACTGTACATCCAATAATCGAGTTCTTGATATCATTTTAAAGATGAGATTCTCCTCTTTAAAATGTAATTGAAAGCATCAAGATATGTTGATGTAGTCCAAAGATATAGAGCTCCAAATTGTCCCCCCCTCCTGTCTAAGCAAGCAATTTGTGATCTAACAAGAAAGGAAGAGGGACACGGAGCAGTGCAGCAGAGAGAAAGAGACACAGAAATGATCTGACTCTCTGCATAACTTGTATGTGACAGCAGGAGGGGGGGTGGCAGGGACTCTATTGTCCCTATTAACCCTTCTCCTGCCAATCAGAGCGTATACTATACATTTGTCTCTGATTGTCACATACAGTTATAATGTAATTCCCCCCTGAGCTTTACTAGTGGGGTATTCTTATGTTATACCTCCTGAACATAACCAGGAAGTTTATTGGCGCTGTGACCCAGACGTTTACCATTGTCCAGGTCGCAGAGCCAAAAAAAAAAGTCGCACCAAACACTTACACAACATATACATAAAGTCGCAAATAAAGTTTACATTTCACCCAATCCCTGTCTTGTCTATACCTGAGCTTTCTACAGTAAAATACGTCTCTAGTGATGTCCGTTACACACTAAAATAATAGTAATAACGATTATCACTAGAGATGAAAGTATAGATTGCTAAAATTATTATAGGGGAATGGAAAATAACATTTTTATGTAAAGTCCTATTTAATTTGCATGCACAAAATGGGATGGCGCATTTCTGCGATTTTGGCGATTCTTTAACACCCGCCCCTGTAAATATATACATGTGTGGTATGTATGAACTCCTCACATATTGCAGTTTTATGGACAGTACATTATGTTTGCAGAAAGGGATTTCTTGAGCCGCACTTTAGTGGCAAATTTGAATTTTTGCGCAATTTTTGCTAGCAATCTCTGTTTGCGGCAAAGTTGAATGAAGGTGGTTGTATATATAAACTATTAAATTGTGTTTTTATATACGGTATGCTGTGTACTCTGAAAAAAGTTAGATTTTGGTATCACAGTCACAGTTTGATAGGTGCAGTATAGCTTTTTAACATATTAGTGAACAGCAGCAAAATCCTGCTTGTCTTCTGTATTCGTGTTTTAGGGAGTCTGAGCTCTTGTTGTAGTTGATGTTTGCAGTACATATAGTATATATACACATTGTATACACCATAAGCTATTATTTTAAAAGTATTTTGTATATGAATGTGAGATTGAACATGTTTTAATGCAAATATGTGTTTTAGCGTTTTTTTTTAAAAAAATTATTTGTTTTGGTCGCAAAGTTGCATGAAGGTGGATGTGGCTATCGATGACCCATTAAGACATTTGTAATATTCGTATATTCGCATATTTGTAATATTGTCTACTTTCAAAAAATATATAGGGTTTAGGGGTTCACTTACTTTTCATGGTGTGTAATCCCTACATTTTATAGGATGATACTTTTTTAACATTTCCAGCTTCAAAGCAGAAGTTCTAGCGATTTTCTGAAGACACGTGCATGCGGGTTCAGGCCATAGTGATATGTAAGAACTCTGCACATGTTGAACTCTTATTTTTAGGAGGTTTGGTGCATTTAATTTTTTGTTTGGTTTCCGCTTTTAACAACTAATATAACATTTATTTGCATTTTTTCATAAAACATTCACTTTAAATCAAAATTGCATGAAGGTGCCTGTTCGTATACAGTACCAAGTGGCATTGAGACAATGCTGCAGGTGTCTACTTTAAGAAAATATATAGGTATGGGGGGGTTGGATGCTTTTTTAATGTTGCAATTTAGGTTTGATTTGTCCATCTCAAAACTGTGAAAATTGCTCTGGCTACTGGAGGTGCAAAATTTCCAGAGACCCTTGGCAGCGAAAAGGTTAAGGGAGGTAGAGGTAGCAGGTGGAGGCAAGAAGGTAGACGAGGACATATAGGCTGAAAAAGGAGTAGGCTGGGAGCCCTTTGCAGAGTCCACAGAGAGACCTGGCATCATTGCAGAGGACAGCAGTGGTGGTGCAGGGGTTAATGAGCCTGCTGTCGGTAGACACACTGGCGGCAGCCTTTCAGCAGCGTCGCGGCTGCCATCTTGGAGAGGCAGGGGGGGTGGGCACTGTACCTGGCGAGGATGTGGCTGTAATCCCGGGTCTGTTGGTGGCTGCAAGAGCGGGGAGAGCTCGGGCTGCGCTGATGCAGGAGGCACAGAGGTTCGGGGAGTACCAGGCAGGGCAGTAGCAGCAGCGGAGGTGCGTGCCGGCGCCATATTGGATCCGGCCGGCAGCATGACAGAGGAGGCTGCAGAGAGCAGAAAACGGGCTATCTGTGGGTTGCCCGAGGAGGAAGAGGCAGCTTTCCTACCCAGGCGGCGAACCATCATAGAAGGGGGGAGTGAGAGAGCAGCAAAAAAAACCAAATTCTGCTGAAACCACTCGGGGATCGGGAGCTGAGGTGAGGTGCGACTTTACACGGCCATTTGCAGAACACGCCCCCTGTGAAACGGTTTTGTGGACAGCTGATAACTTATTGTGGGACAACCCCTTTAAGGCTGCTCACACCTTCATGAACACAGGCTGCTCACACCTTCATGAACACAACTGAATTAAATTCACTGAATTGTGAAAATGTGGAGGAAAATATTCAGAAAATTGTATAATTGTCTATCTAAGATTTGTCTATTGTTGGACACCACATTGCAGTATTTATCCTAAGCTGATCCAAAGCAACAGCCGTATTAAAGTCTACTTTTAATTTTACAAGCTCAGGATCTGAAATCTCCCAGAATTCAATGCCAGTGTCATGCCTGTGCTTCCTCTGCTCATTGTATTGCATTTTGGGAGAAGTGGTCTATATACCCAGTACTGTACAGTAATCCATTGCAGGAAAAAGAAACGCCCTCCCTGCCTGCACTGTAGCAGCACTGAAAATCACTTGCGTTTGACAACACCATGTTGACTGTCTCCAGTGGAAACCAGTGGACTTTTGACAGCAGCTATGGACACACGCTAGATATGCATACACATACTGTAACTCCAGATAAAGCAGCCTAGGGTGATTGCCATGTTGCTTATTGTAAAATACAGATTTATATAAACCAACAGAACATGCTCTCACTGATTTTCATTGCAAATTTCTGTATTCTGCAGTGGGAGTCTGTGCCGTAGTTCATACAGTGCAGAGTTTTCAGTCAATTCTTGAAGTCGTTTTTATGCGGAAACTGTAGCATGTAGCCACACGTGGATTACCTACTTTTGAATGTGCCAAACACTAAAGGAAATTTTACCAGTGCAAACTGCACATCTTGGGTTTCTGCCAAGGATATTATCACTGTGCCCTTAGGAAATACACCTTTTATGTGTTATTTTATTAGCTGTCTTTATGACGCTTTTGTCACTTTGTACACTGTACTACAGCCCTGCCAAGAGCCTGAAAGCCTAAAGAGCGTACATGACTGCCAACCATCATGTTATAAATTGCTGGAAACACATATACAGAATGTCATAAAAGATAACTGAGCACAGGGTCAACACTACTTACTGCCATGATTCTGTTAATCTCCATGTGTCAACAAAAATCAGTAGACCATTGACCGTGAGGCGGCATGGATTTAGCAGGGGAGACCAGGTAAGTTAAAGAGGTTGTCAAGGGGAGGTGAAAACATTAAAAAAAAAAAAAAAAAATCATACTCACTTGTCCACGTGGCCTGGTGCTGAAGCGAGCCAGAGGCATAGAAGCAGAGCTGCGGTGTCTACTCTGATTATCGACAATTTGGGGGTTCCTATATCAGTCCACCCACCACAGACACCCTCCGGACCCTTTACTGCCACAGTTGGCTACTCTTTAAATTGCCATCACATCCACTGTTGCCATTTCCCAGTTGTCCTGGTCCTCCCTGTCGCTGCTCCAAGTGCAACAACCTCCATCTTAGAGGTCCTGGAGAGGCGCAGCTTCCTCCTTGGCTACTTCCTGAGCTGCTTACCACACCAGACTGCTCTCAACTTCCTTCCAGCCTTCCTCTGCTCCTTCATCATGGACGTCACGTGTGGTAACCCACCAGGCTCAAAAGCCCGCTAGTACCCACACATTCCCACATCTGTCTGGCGCGGTCACCCTCTTTGTTGCTGCTGCAATGGACTCTGCACCTCATCTATACTGGAGGTCCTCCTGTTACACCTCCTGGCACAAGTACCGCCTGGTTAGAGCTCTTGCTGCACTATGGTGTGTGCCCTGCTATCTTGTGTGCATAAGCCACACATACCTTGTCTGGTTAATGATTCAGCTCTCTCCATCACAGCTTGCCCGCTTGCACCTGTGGCTTGATACCGCTCTCTATGCCGTCCTACTGCCTGCTATTTTGGTAACATGTCTGCACGCTTTCAAAAGCCAAAGTCCTGCAAACTCAGAGGACTCAGCTGCTTGGTACACCCTGCCTGAACTATTTAGATCTTAGGACAACTGTCAATGGTCAAGGTCAATGATATGATAACTAACCCCCAGAGCCCTTACATTATCCTTCACTGACTCCATGGCCACCACCTTGGTAATTATCACCATCTTGATAATTCCTATACCCCACAGATTCCCCTATAGCTGTCTTTCATGAACTTTGTATGATCTTAGAACAATTCAATTTTTCTAAATTGATCAAGTGTGGTGTGGTGATTTTACTGTTAAAGGGATTCTATCATTAGAATTCCTTTTTCAGTTAATTTCACATCAGAATAGCTTTACCTGCACTCTTTTGACCCTAATGTCCTCCTTCTCCTCAGCCACCCTCCAGAAAGAAATTTTTAACTTTATTTGGGCCTATAACGGCTGCGTATACGACAGCACGTTATGTATTTCCATAAGGGTTTGGATGTGTTATCAGTTCCTCACCCTTATAAATATTATGTTGCCACTAAGCTCTCCCACCTTAGCACTACCCATAGTGAAGACAACCTCCCCAATAGATAACATTGGATTATGCACTAGTGGTTCCACTCTGTTTGTAGGCTCTGCTGTCAGTCCCCCGATATTTTCCTGTTTTTTTTCTAAATAAACCAGTTTGCTGCATATTTTGTGTCCCTGTCTTGACTGTTTGGGTCCGCACCACTGCTTCTACCGAGTTAACTTCCCTGCATATGGTGGAGGATGCGGGCATACCCAATTTAAACAGTGTGCCACTCCATTCATTTCTATGCAGCTGCGGAAGATTGCTGTCCCAGCAGCCCCACAGAAGTGAATAGAGTGATGGTCACCTAAGCACTTCTTTGTGTGTGTACTTACATATATTTTCTCAGCATTGTTTCCACTATATTTACCTATAATACATACGTGTTATATACCTTGGATCAGACCTGGGCAAAGTCCGGCCCGCGGGCCATATCCGGCCCTCTGACTGATTCAGTCCAGCCCGCACAGCTTTGACTAGGGAGGTGTGTCTATGGGGGCGTGTCTTAGTGCAGGCAGAAGATGGAGACATGTGAGTGTGTCATAAGGTATTGAGAGATGTAAGGTGAGATGCAGAGTGGAGAGTGTATATGTGTCTGTCTGTCTATATGTGTGTGTCTGTATGTGTCTGTCTATATGTGTCTGTCTGTGTGTGTGTGTCTATATGTGCCTGTCTGTCTATATGTGTCTGTCTATGTGTGTGTGTCTATATGTGCCTGACTGTCTATATGTGTCTGTATGTGTGTCTATGTGTCTGTCTGTCTATATGTGTGTGTCTGTATGTGTGTGTCTATATGTGTGTGTCTGTATGTATGTGTCTATATGTGTCTGTCTGTCTATATGTGTGTGTCTGTATGTGTGTGTGTCTATATGTGTCTATCTGTATGTGTGTGTCTCAGTAGGGTAGATAGAGATGGAAGGGGAATGTTATACTAGGGCAGAGATGGCAGATGGAGGGGGGGACATGAAACTGAGGGAGAAATGGAGGGGGGACATGAAAATGGGGGTAGATGAAGAGGGCACTTAGACTGGGGGGACATTAAACCTTGGAGGAAGCTGTAGGGGGACCTGTCTGCCTCTAGTTGCCCCCAGTTTAATGTCACCCTCCAGCTACCCCTACGGTTTAATGTCTGTTTCCCGATTTTAATGTCCCCCTCTAGTTGCCCCCAGTTTCATGTCCCGCTCCAGCTGTCAATTTATTGCCCCCCTCCAACTACCCCCAGTATTTAATGTCCCCTCCAGCTGCTCCAGTTTCGTGTCCCCTCTAGTTTCCACCAGTTTATACTGGGGCACCAGGAGAGGGACTTAATACTGTTGGGCAGTTGGAAGGGAACATTATAATGTGGGCACATATAATGTACGGGTGACTGTAGGAGGATTATACTTTGTGGGGGCACATGGAAAGATGATTGGGAATGGGCGGAGTCAATGTAGAAGTGGGTGGAGCTAAATTTGCAGAGGCACGGCTCTCTAGCATAGTTTCAATTTCTTATGCGGCCCCATGGGAAAATTAATTGCCCACCCCTGCCTTGGATACATTACCATTGCTGTAACTGTTTGGTATTATTTTTGTATGCCTGTTTTTATGTCTGTTGCTGTGAGTCTGGCACCTTTGTATTGTATTGTATTGTATTGTATTGCATCATTTTGTATTATTTTTGTGTATATGTGATATTTATCTCTAATAAACTTTTTGATATTTTCAATTACACATATTTTGAGTACCACAATTACATTTGTTGTTGTGTATATCTCCTCTTTTTGTATGTTGTGGTACGCTAGTTATAGTAGACGTTAATTGTCTGATGGGTTGTGACCATGTCACGTTAGGCTTGATTTCTTAGGGTCACACCCATTGAATATGCCATGTTAGTGTTTGTCTATGTACTGATTCTAACTGTGTTTCTCACAGATTCTCATGGTATCACTCCATTGGATTTTAGAGCAAGACAACAATCTTGGCTCTCCCGACTTGATGTTTAAAGACGATATGTTTAAAGATGACAATACAGTATGTGGTTTTACTGGTCCAAATAATATTCAAAAGTTACAGGATCAAATAAAAATTAACTCCACAAACATACAAAAGTTTGATGGAATTGAGCGTTTCTAGAAAATTATTTGAAGACAGTTAATACCGAGGGAATTAAGGGTACAGGTCTTTACATCATTCCCTGTTTCTAATGAAAAATTTCTCAAACAGTGGGAACTTGCATGTACTACATGCTCATAAAAAATTATGGAACTCTTAGTTGAATTCAATACTCAATCTTTAGTTGTTATGTGTAAGGAAATTGAGGAGATACAACCTTCAGCTTAAGGGTCTGTCAACAAATCAAGCAATGTCTAATTTCAATCAGGTGTTAGAGCATCAATTTTCTAGCTGGGAAAAAAAGTAAGAAGTTTAATCATAATTCGAAGGATTTTCAGATGAGTAAAATATACTGATGGAATTATCGACAACCGTCTAGCTTGAGCAGGTCTTTTTCAGCTTCATCATTATCGTCACAATGAGACCCCAATACATCTACAAATTCAGAGTTTCATGTCAGAATTAATGGGAATAATAAACGTAAAAAGATCCATGTCAAAATGCCTGCTAAAAGATGCTCTGAGACCAGGAATTTTCAACAATCTAATCAACTACAAGTAATTAACCTTTCGCAACACCATCTTTCTTCTGTTGATATTTCGATTCTGTAGAGAGGTTTAACTTTTTCCCCCTCTGCCAGTTTCAATTCATTCACAGCTATTAAAGACTTACACATGTTTGGTAGGTCTTTGATTCTTAAAAAATTGTTTCATAAACAAATCAATATGTAATATTGATATCAGTCATGATATCTTGCAACTATTTCCATCTGATGAGGAATGCACAGTGATTAGCGTTTTGGAGAAGTTATATGACGCCGACATTCAAAAATGTTCCCTCTACTTTCAATCTGTCCAGAGGTTGAACTCTTCGTGAAACTTGTCACTAAAGAGTTTGAGAACTGTGACTGTAACGAGCAGCACCTGTGTACTCATCACATGACCATGGACCGTAAATCACATGACCATGGTCAGACTTTTATCCACTGGAATTAACAGAATGAATAACAGCAAGCAGAGATCTAGAAAACCGTAAGGAATTCATACAGAAAGTATATTGGAAAATTGTATATCTTTTTATTGTACATTTGTTTGTCAGTATTGATCTGAAAGTGGCCAACCCCTTTAAGGATATCAGTGAACTTTTAAAGAGGGTGGATGGTTTGCCACTTGATGATAATACCATCCTCATGACGTGTGATGTTGAATCACTTTACCCCAGTATCTGTCACGAGGATGGGCTGTACAATTTTTTTCTTGCCACAAGTAATATGTCTGAGAGGCTGAGTCAATTTCTACTCACAGTTCTCGAATATGTCCTCATACACAATTTTTTCACTTTCAAGCGGTCCTTCTACCTACAGCTCCAGGGCAAGGCTATGGGGTTGGATTGTGTCCCTTCATATACCAATTTGTCCCTGGGGCTGTGGGAGAGGGACCTCTCCCTGGACAATCGGGGTGTCGACTTTGGCCATTTCCATACATGGATGTGGTACATTCACAACATTCTGATCAATTGGGGGAAAAAGTGAACAACAACTTTTGACATTTATGGAAGACATGAATCATACTCAGCTGAATATTCATTTGACAGTAAAGTATGACATGTGCAGGATTGATTTTCTTGATGTCTGTCTTTTCAGAGATGGTCAAGATATTTTACAATCAGAGATTTTTTAGAAAAGAGACAATTTTCAATTCATTACTCATGACATCTTCCTCACACCCTTTACAAACCATCAATGCAGTCCCTATTGGTCAATTCCTACGGGGTAAACATGATTGTTCATCTGAAGAGAGTTTTGAAGTCATGCGCATGCTCTCAAACAACGGTTTCTAACCCGTTTATGCCTAGAGTTCCATTATTGGAATTTCAACCTCCGGCATAAATGGGTTAAATAGAGGATATAGTCATAAACAAGTCAAGCGGGCATATTGGAGAGCTGAAATGACTCCCCATTCTGAACTGGTTCACTCAACTACATCCAAGAAAAATAGCCAAAATAGGGTATGTTACATTACGTTATATCATTCCCGTTGGCAGGAAATATATAGGGTGTGAAGTGGAGAGAGGTATAGTGTGGGAGAACCGCTATTTTTCCCCTAAGACTGTTGCAGTATGCACAGGCGTTTAGCTTGTAGGTGCCGGACTGGAGTAAAGTTCGGGCCAGTCCTGCAGGGCAATCCATTCCAGGCTTGGAAACAGACCAGCAGAGCTCTGTAAGTAGCACAGGTGTGCTGGTTAGTGAGGGAGAGGAGAGAGACTGAAACACACACTCAACCAGTCTGGAAAAGCTCTGCCAAAAAGGACGCTGTTAAAGGGCTGGGTATGTGTACCCCTGGTTTACTTGTGAACCTTGTTTGTTAGGAGGTCAGCAGTAGGCTGACCCCTGGTTAGTGAGGGAATAACTCGTTTAGTAAGCCGCCGGAGAGGCGTAGGTCTTTATTTTCATTTGGTTGTTTTGACATGCTGAGCTGCTGAGCAGCACTACCTGTACCTTTAAGCTTGTCTGCTGCAATAAAGACTGCTTTTGGGAAAGAAACCAGGTACACGTACATCACAAGGGTTTGAATAAATTCTGGCCTATTTTACAGGGCGAATCAACCTTGAAACAATATGTCTCTACCTACCCGAGTATAGCCGCACAAAGAGCCAAGAATTTAAGAGATATCCTTGTAAGAAGTCACTATGAGGTGAGCCCCAAGAAAAACTGGTTTTATTCTAGTGGTCCCAGATGGGGATGCAAGCCATGTGGACACTGTGTGGCATTTCCTAACATTCTTAATGCCACCCATTTCTCAAATGCCAAAGGAAATAAGACTTATGAGATCAGACACCATATCTCCTGTTCAGCTTGTGGTGTGATATATTATGCAACATGTCCATGTCCCTTTATATATGTAGGGCTCACATCCAGAGAATTAAAAACCGGAATACGTGAACATGTAAGGGACATTGTAGCTACACAAAATTAAATACACCCTGACAGGTTTTAGGATTTTTCCTGTGATGTTGATGTTTCTTATGTCTATCTTTTATTGTTGTAAATTTTATTGAAAAAAATACACCGACAGACTGAAGCCTATTGCTAGACACTTGGATCTACGTAAACGCAGATGATGTCTCTGTGTACAGAGATTCCGGCAGATCACTTGATCACCACTGGGATGATTAGAGGCACTGTTGTACTCATTGCATAGCAAATTATACAAGAAGTAATGGTAGGTAGCCCATTTAAAGGGGTTGTCAGCTTTTGGACACTACCATTATTGTTAGAAGGGTTCCACAGTGATTACAGGGTATGCTGTAATATGTGCAGGAATCCACACAGGAAGTGTTGAAGTCCCCTGCAGTGCCACCAAAGGGGAATGTAAGCATTACACATTTATCATTATAAAAAACAAAAAAAAAAAAACTTTGCAAGTCTTCAGTAGGTGATACCTTTTTTAATGGCTAACTCATAATGATGACAGAATATGACGTTTCGAAGCTTTCCTCTGAGCTTCTTCTTCAGATATAACTAAAAGACACTTTCTAGAGGCTGCATATTTATGTACAACAGGACACAGGGCTAGAATTACAGGAGGGAGGGGGGAAGAGGCTTATTACTATATACTTATAACAACAAACAATCAATTGCCAGATCCCTCAGTTCTTATCTTAATGGCTGTCTTAATGATGTGTATAAAAAGACATAAACCCATGTGAGATGTTCATCCCAATTAATGGGCAATCCAGGTAATGTATGGGTGGGACCTCCAGGAAGACATTGTTCTAATTGAAATTGTAGCTAGGCCAATAGATCTGTAACAGATAAGCCCCTTGATTTACTTCTTTGTCCTAGTAAAGTCACCCCACCCGAAAATAAATAAATAAATCTAAGCATGTGAAATGGGCCAGTTATGTACAGTATGTCTATTTCCAGCAGAGTGACTGTCATGTACCTATTTTAGCCTCACTAAACAGTAATTTGATCATGGTGTCCCTGGCCAGCTGGCCGGACTGCCTTAACTTGTTCTCACACTCTGATCCGTCTTATAGCTCCCATCACCAGAAAGTGCAGTTGAAATGAAAAGACGTTGCATGGAAAGGTATTTCTATTGTATCTGTAGTATGTCTGAGTACTGTATGTGTATTTCATATGGGTAAAAGATGGTGACACTTGTTATAGGTACAGCTCTAAGGACATGAATGTTGTGAAGTCTTGAACTGACAAGGGCAATATTTTGCCTAGTTTTACAGGTTTTGGTTTTATATTGCCTATATAGTGCAGCATAGGAGTAATAAAGGATTATTTAGAGACTCTTATTTTGCCTTGCATATACTGAACCTGTTTTACTTCATATAGGCTACATAGAAGTATCCTTCACTGCATGTAGGTCAGTAGCTGGAGATGGTAAATAATGGTATATTATATGAGTTTAATTTGGTTTTAGCCCCTTAGGTGCACCATGACATACATGTTCATCCTGGAGCATGTGACTAACTATGGTACCCACTCAGAAGCAAAGGGAGCATAGTAGCCGGCAGGTGTCTGCTGTCTTACACAGCAGTGCCGAAGATCAAAGATGGTCCAATGTGACCACGGCATCTGGGTGGTTACTTTTACAGTCTCTTTTATGATTGGTACCGGTACTGTTACAATGGCAGCCTCCCAGGCCTACCTTAGTAATATAACTATTGAAGCAGGCGGTAATAGTTACATAGAAAATTTTCTGTAGATGGCAATACAGTAAGTCAGAATAGCGTTCTCTGAAAAAATTTAAGTTGTCGAAGATCAAGAGACTCACCAGCCAGGAAACAACAAGCCCAAACAATGTGTTGTACAGCACCAAATGTGTAGCCCTGGCTTCCCCTTTTTCAATGTTTATTTATAGTAAGAAAAGGGAAAGCCATACAACCAAAGGGTTAATAATACCTAATATTGTTCAATTTAGATGAAAGCAACAATGCACGATGACCTTGTGACAGGATTGTCCAAGCAATGCTAGAACGTGCGAACAGGGTCTGCTTGTTCTGAGCCTTGGACAGCCCTTGCAACCCACCACCCCCTCCCCACATTCTCTCTAACTGGAAATACAAGATGGAGTTACATTAACAAGTATTTCAGGCTACGACACAAGCAATCTAAAGATCACAGGTTCAAACATTTAAAAAAAAAGCCATCATGAAGTCCGAGCTATTAAAATATAAAAACATTTGTCCTTAATGTTGTAGTGAGGAAAACATCTTTTTCAGCTGCTTCACCTCAAAAAAAAAGTAAATGGAAAAAGTAATCAAAACATCATATATTCCCCATAATTATATCAATAAAAAATACTTACTTCTCTGCAAAAAGAAAAAAGCTCCCTACACTGAAATATAGAAAAGTTACAGGTGTCAGAAAATGGCGACTTATTTCTTCAAAATTTAGAATTTTTGTAAAAGCGTGAAAAAAATATATACACATTTGTTATCATCGTTATACGAACTGGAAAATCTATTTTATTTTAGCATGAATCTAATTAAATTTTAACCCCTAGGGGCCCCAGGACATACCTGTACATCCTACACATCCAGCAAGTCTGGCACCCACTTTGAATATTTTTTTTCTACCAAATTTTAAGGTAATAAAACATTGGGAAAAAGATCTATAAAAGACTGAATGGATGTAAAATTAATGAGAAATAGGAAGCGTCTTATACTTCTCCCTTCTGCTCAATGCACTCCTTGGTTTGGCATAAAAAAAGCAACAAAATCTACAACAAAAAAAGTTGCCTTAATTGGATGTCACTGAGATCATACCGATCCATTGAATATGTGATAGCCGTAAAAATAAATCCAATTTCCACCCCATTCAGAATATTTTTCCATGTTCCCAGTACATTTCAGGGAACATTAAGACTAAGTTCACACAGCGGATTTCAGCCCGGGATTTAGCACGGGTTCCACATCAAATTCTGGATTAAAATGCTGCCTCCCATTGAATTAAATGGGAGACGAGCATTTTGTTTGTTCCGCTTATGCAAAAAAGAAGCCCTATCTTCTGCGGTGGAAACTGCGCGTCACTCTTTCCAGACTAGGCCCATGCACTTGGGCCTAATCCGGAGCGGAATTCCGCGACTGGATGCCGGTGCACTGTATGTACTGCACCGGCATCCAGTCGCGGATAGCCGTTTTTTGGTCCGGAATCTGAGGTGGCATCCACAGCAAATTTTGGACCAAGATCTGCCGTGTAAACTAAAATATATTATTGTGAAGTAAAATTTGTCTTGGGGAAAAAACAAGATCTTGTATGACATTGACTATGTAAATGGAAAAATGAAAAAGTTATGGTTTTTGGAAAACTTTTTCTTTTGGATGGCTTTTTACAAACAGAAAAAATGTCCATGTCCTGCAGGGGTTAAGTGCTGTTAGGGTTGTATTACTTTTGTCCTGGTTGTTAGTGATGGGTGGGCAGGGTGTAGATAATCTAGTCCTAGTGTGGACTGAGTAAGGTGTGTCTCATTAACATAGGGGAGAGTCATCTCTATTTAAGGAAGAAAGTACCTCTCGAGCCTAGCCAGTTGAGTTGGCTTCAGGTGGGAGTATTGTCACATCTTTAAGTAGAACTGCAGTAGTCTGAAGATGTCAGGCATTCACAGGAAATATTTGGTGAGTTCTTGCTTTACTGAGTAACTGATCATTCAGAAGGATGTTTGGTTGTTTTTTTTCCACACAATATTTTTGTAAATGAAAGTAGTTAAATGGGACCAATAGGTAGGGACTGCGCAGATCCAGATATTAATGAACCAAAGATCTTTTATTTCAAAATGAAGACAAATTTTCAATGTCTTGCTTTTTGATCTAGACACTGCAGCTCTTCAGATCTATTGTCTGGGGAGTGATATGCACACTTGACAAAGCGGTACTCCATAAATCCCCGAAACGCGTTGTGTATTAAATTTGTCCTCATTTTGAAATAAAAGATCTTTGGTTCATTAACATTTGGATCTGTGCAGTCCCTACCTATTGGTCCAATTTTCCTACTTCCATGATATGCTCCTGTGGTATCTCTTCAGTGACAGCAGCAATCCGGTGACCAATATTACCAATTTGTTATGCTTAATATTTAGTTGTATTTTAACAATTTAATTACAAGTGGTAATGCACGACGCTTTGTACGGTGCTTGTGTTTTCTGTACGGGGGCGTTCACACTACCATTGGTGTCTGACAGCTAGTGTCTGCTGCTAATGTCTGTTCAAAATCTTGTGCGGACATTAGCATCAGACACTAGCTGTGTCCGTGACATTTTGCATCGATTTAAATGTACATCGGCTGCGTTCTTTTACTGTCCGTGGGTGTCCTTAGCTGTCAGTTCCCAAAGATGTCCGATTTTTCAAGCGGACAGCAAAACCCGACATGTAGGGTTTTGCTCTAATTTTGTAAATGAGGATGTGTTATAGGATGCGTTATACAGGTGACATTTCTTGGCTACTGTCTTTAATTTATAATCTTCAGTCTGAGGTTGAAAGGCTCTCTCAGCCTGAGAGTAATGGAAAGCAGTCCAATAAGCAACCACATCTCCCTCAAAGACCACAAAGGAAAGGAAGTGGACATCTGGAGACACGGAGCATAAACATGCTAATTTTAGCCTATCATTATATCATTTGTATGAGTTAGAAGGTGAAGTAGATGGTGGTATAAACAGGGCTGGGCATGTGCAGGATTGACAAGACTTCGAAGGAAAACATTATCTCACGTAAGGCATAAAGGGGTGTAAACCAGCCGGGTGCAGTGGTTGGAATAACTGGGAATAGTTAGAGGTTCAGGTTCACATTGGAGCAGCCACCAAAGACTGCAAGATTATACACTATTATTGTGTGATCAATGGTGGTCAGTAAGTCAGCATGCACCCTGATGCTAGATTCACACCTGTCGGAGGATTTGAGGACCAGGAAAAATGCTTTGTGTCTATCCTATTTAACAAATAAAAAAAGTTGGCATTGCAGGACTTTTCGTCTGGTGGTTTCTAATAGACCTGTGCCGGGGACTCTGAAAGAGATGTGAAACCAGCCCTAGAGAGAGTGGAGTTTGGAATAGACCCTAGCCTATCTATCTGCACGGCTGGGTTTAATATGCTGAGTCTAGAGTCTGAGTCACATTAAGGAAGCTTCTCAGAAACCACTAGTTAAGTCATGGAGAAAAGGAGATGGGGAAAAACCATACACTGCTACAAAAGTATTAGACTTCAGAAAGGTGAATTTCTAGGAAATGGGGGGGGGGGGTATAATGGAATTAAGATGGTGGAAAAAAGCAGGATTGTATTCTCAGTGCAATTCTAACAGCGGCCATTTCAAAGGCAACTCAAGGAAACCAAAATTTAAATAAATGAATATTTGTTTATTGGTTCCAAAAAGACAGGCAGAGGGTGGCTACGTGTTTCGACGCCATCTCGGCGTCTTCTTCAGGCCACTATTAAACAAGAACAGTAAAATGCACTGCTTACAATTGCAATAAAAACATATAATACACAACAAGAATAAGATGATAAAAGAAAGTACAAATAAATCCAAAAGTAAAAGGATAGAACTGATAGGTAACCTAAGTTACATATTGACATGATAAGTGTTTCATAATCATATAAAATCAGAGTCAGTGACAATAGTTGGTTTGGTCCCATAACAACAATTGTAGCAAACATGGTGTATAAGCAACAGACAGATAGCAGCAGAGCTGCTGCATGATTTGTTAGGAGTAGAAAATGCTTGAAGTGGACATAAGAGTCATCTAGAGTGAGCTCAGATTGGCAGGTTATGATATATGTAGATAACTTACATATAAAATGTGCTGTCCAGCTTTAGGAACCGACTAGGTTGCCTGTCAACTAGATGGAAAATAAATAACTTCACAAGGGTGGAGATTTCTAATAGGGGCGTGGTTGGTATGGTCATTCCCGTATAGGAAAAGAGAGCCTTAGGTAAGTATGTGGATAAGTGTAAGGACACCAAAATCATGCCCATAGAACAGGTCCCAAGCTCAATCCCGGACAGATTTCTTCGCCTGCGACAGAAGGAATCATTTTGGATCTATCGTCTTAATACTCTCCACCCCCATGGTTTAAATGACACAGTTGAATCCTCCTTCTAATACATATCCAACTCAACTCCAATCACTCTCCATCCAGTAAGCAGTGCATTATATTGTTCTTGTTTTATAGTGGCCTGAAACATGTAGCCACCCTCTGCCTGTCTTTTTGGAACCAATGAACGAATATTAATTTATTTAAATTTTGGTTTCCTTGGATTCCATCCAGTGGCACTCCCATTCCATCCCGGTTTTCTGTTTTCTCTATTCCAATTGTCTCTCACCACCCTCTGGGTGGGTGTCTGGGTAGGAGCTGACCCTGAGCTATTTATCCTGATCTAGGACATTCATTGGGGTGCTGGGCATTTTTCATTTTCATGCTTATCAGGCAGATTAGCAAAATTAAAATGAGCAAGAGATCACTTTGATTTACCACAGAAGTAGTAGTAGAAGAAACAAGGTGGCGGCACATAAGAGGTATAAAGAAATCAGAAGTGCATGTGATAGAGAGCAGTATAATGAGAGACAGACGGAGGTGAAATATATTATTAATGCTGCTAAAACATTTCACAGACGAAGAATGAATGGCCAAGTATATCAAGAAGGGGATAAATCCTTCTTCAGGTATATCAGTGATAGAAATAGGAAAAACTGCAGCATTACTGATTAAGAAATGGAGAAAATAACTATATTGATGTGGATAAGGCTGTCACTGGCCAGATAAGTAGTTACGTTTGTTCAATTACAACTAGTTCTAAGGGCTCAGCCCCAATGTATATGGACATGGCACTACTGCTAATTCTAAGGGTTCAGCCCCAACGTGTATAGACATGGTACTACTGCTAGTTGTAAGGGCTCAGCTCCAGTGTATATGGACATGGCATTATGTCTAGTTGTGAGGGCTCAGCCCCAGTGTGTATGGACATGGGATTACTACTAGTTGTAAGGGCTCAGCCCAGTGTGTATAGACATGGCATTAGTGCTAGTTGTAAGGGCTCAGCCCCAGTGTGTATGGACATGGGATTACGTCTAGTTGTGAGGGCTCAGCCCCAGTGTGTATGGACATGGCATTAGTGCTAGTTGTAAGGGCTCAGCCCAGTGTGTATGGACATGGGATTACATCTAGTTGTGAGGGCTCAGCCCCAGTGTGTATGGACATGGGATTACTACTAGTTGTAAGGGCTCTGACCCAGTGTATATGGACATGGCTAGTTGTAAGGGCTCAGCCCCAGTGTATATGGGCATGACATTGCTGATACTTGTCAGGGCTCAGCCCCGGTGTATATGGTCATGGCATTACTTCTAGTTGTAAGGGCTCAGCCCCAGTGTGTATGGACACATAATTCCTGCTAGTTGTAAGGGCTCAGCCCCAGTGTCTATGGACATGGGATTACTACTAATTGTAAGGGCTCAGCCCCAGTGTGTATGGACACGGCATTACTGCTAGTTGTAAGGGATCGGACCCAGTGTATATGGACATGGCATTACTGCTAGTTATAAGGGCTCAGCCTCAGTGTATATGGACATGGCATTACTACTAGTTGTAAGGGCTCAGCCTCAGTGTATATGGACATGGCATTACTTCTAGTTGTAAGGGCTCGGACCCAGTGTAGATAGATAAGGTATTATCTCTAGTTGTAAGGGCTCAGCCCTAGTATTTATAGGGATGGTATTACCACTAGTCGCAAGGGCTCTACCCCAGTGTTTATAGGCATGACACTATTGCTACGGTAGTTGTAAAGGCTCAGCCCCATAATTTTTGAAGGTTGAGGTTATGGGTGAATAGGCACACAAAAACAAACAAGGAAACGGGTCCAGATTAGAGATGCGCGAGTACTATTTGAAACTCCCGTTTCGAATAGCACGCACCCATAAGAATGAATGGACGCAAAGTCTGCGTGCCGGCCGCTTCCATTCACTCCTATGGGTGCATGCTATTCAAAATGGTAGTTTCGAATAGTACTCACTCATCTCTAGTCCAGATGGCATCCACCCTAAAGAACTCAGACCTGAGGTTACTGCTACTATGACTGACTTGTGCAACCAGTCCCTCCTAACAAGAATGTTTTTAAAGGACACCCGTACAAGCTGTGGTTCCATTAGAGATCCTCTTTAACTTTATGCTTACATATCTCTGTGTTTTATGTAAATAACAGGCACATCTGAAAATCCGATTTATCTGATGTGGATGTTACATCTGTCTAATCTGCATTTATACCACTTCTTAGATTACTTACTTTGGCGCTATTTTGGTGCACCGTGGCACATTTAATCCACGTCCATTTTTTTTAGTTTTGACACCACGTCTTGCACAGATGCACCAAAGATACGACATGTTGCACCAGTGTCTAAACGTAACCACAATAGTAAATCTTGGCCAATGTGTTGTCTAATATAGGTTCTTCAAAGTAGCCCCCTTAAACTTTGATGACAGGTTTGTACATTCTCTCCATCAGCTTCATGAGGTAGTCACCTGGTTTTCAATAAACATACCTGTATATGCCTTGTCAAGAGATAATTTGCAGAATTTCTTGCCTTTATAATGTGTTTGAGACTTTCAGATTATGTGTTTAGTCCTTTTCAAATGCTGCTCAAATCCACATAATGACAGGAACCCCTTAAATAAGTAGAAGAGACCATCCATCATTACACCAAGGCATCCTCAAAGTGCAGTCATGAAAACCATCATGAAACTGGCTCTCATGAGGACTGACCCAGGAAAGGAATACCAAGAGTTACATTTACTGCAGAGGATAAATTCATTAAAGTTACTAGCCTCAGAAACCACAAATTTAGACATCATGACTACATTTTATCCACAACTGCAGATAGTACATTTCAATGGGCCCACACACACACACACACACACACACACACCCATAGTAATTGAAGCGCAGCAAAATATGGAGCAGGTCCTATACCTGTCCATAACTGCGGCTCTGTCAATCTATATTCAATGTATTGGTCAGTGAAAACCATGGATAGCAATCCATGTGTCATCCATGCTATTTTTACTGACCCGTAGACTGCACATGGTCATGTGCATGTGCCTTACATTACCTCAGATTTGAGACCATAAATACTTCTCAGAGATTAAGTATCAGTTACATTTCAACATCAACTCTGAGAATTAGGCCTTTATGGTCAAATTGCTGCAATGAAGCTACTACTGAGGAACAAGAAGAAGAAAATTGTTTGGGCCAACTCACACAAGGAATGGACATCAGATCAGTTGGAATCTGTGCTTTGGCCTAATGAGTCATAATTTGAGGTTTTTTGTTAGAACCTCCATGTCTTTGAGAAATGTAGAAAGGTGAGCAGATGGTTTTTACATGTATGGTTCCCACCATGAAGTATGTAGAAGGAAATGTGATGGTGTGGGAGCGCAAGGCAAAAATTAAGCAACATGGCTACCACATCACTCTACAGCAAAACACGGTCTCATTTGTCTTTCACTGAGTGGGGCAATCATTTGTTTTTCACCAGGAAATTGACCTCAAACACACTTTCAAGCAATGTAAGGGCTATTTGTCATAGGGGAGTGAGGAAGTGCTTTGTCAGATGACACGGTCACCTGACCTAAACCCAACTGAGATGGTTTAGGATGAGTTGGACCTCCGACTGAAGGAAAAGAAGCCAAAAAGTGCTGATCATCTCTGCGAACTCTTTTAAGAATGTTAGAAACCCATTCCAGGTGACTACCTCATGAAGATGTTTGAGAATTGTGTGCAAAGCTGTCATCAAAGCATAAAGAGGGCTACATTGTAGAATCTATATAAAACATATTCTGGTTTATTTAACACTTTTCTTTTTACTACTTGAAGGGATTGGTCACTTTCAGACCAAATATTGAAAGACCGATGTTCTTGTTTGTATAATAAAAAGTTGTACAATTTTCTAATATACTTTCTGTATCAATTCCTAATGTTTTTGCTTGCTTTCATTCATTCTGCTTACTCCCAGTGGAAAAATGTCTGTCCATGGTCATATTATATGCGGTCTACCGTCATGTGATATATGGTCCATGGTCATGTGATGATCTCACGGGTGCTCTGAATTTTATCCACTGGGAAAAAGCAGAGTGAATGACAGTAAGCAGCGATCTAGAAAACTGTGAGGAATTGATACAGAAAGTATATTGGAGAATTGTACAACTTATTATATGAACAATATCATTGGTCTCTCAATATTGGTCTGAAAGTAGCCAACCCCTTTAATTACAGATTCATAGTTTTCATGCGCTCAATATGAATCTAATGTATACAATAAAATAAAGACAGACCCCAAAATGAAAAGATGTGTCCAAATTTTTGTCTGGTACTGCATATGCTACATATAATCCTTCTGTAAGGAGACAAATCCCCCTCCCACACACAGAAAATAGATCACAGCTCTATAGAGTGGCGTAACTAGAAATGGTGGGCCCCAAGGCAAACATTTGACATGGCCTCCATGCACGCACAAATTACATTACTACACACATTATTATTCCCCATAGCGGCCCCTGCACACAGTATTATGCCCCATAGTGGCCCCTGCACACAGTATTATGCCCCATAGTGCCCCCTTCACAAAGCATTATGCCCTATAGTGACCCTTGAACACAGTATTATGCCCCACAGTGGCCCTTGCACATGGTATTATGCCCCATAGTGCCCCCTGCATACAGTATGATGCCCCATAGTGGCCCTTGAACACAGTATTATGCCCCATAGTGGCCCCTGCACAAACGATTATGTCCCATTGTGGACCACCCATGAACAATTATTATACTCTAGGGTCTTTTCAGACCTACATTCTACTCCCACCTGTGCATGTAGCCAACAAACACTTAAGCTACATGCACAGGTGGGAGAAGAATGTGGGGCTGGCCTAAATTAATGAGCCTAATAAGCAGGAAGTTTGGAATCCTTTAACAATTTTTGTCTCCTATTGAATACAATGGGAGGCAGAATCGAGGTGAATCAGACATTGAATTTTTAGCAAAATCTGTCTCAAAATCAGCGTCAGATTCCACCATGCAAACGGACCCTTACACCTCAGTCACTTGTCAATATCCAGGAACAGGGTCGGACTGGCCCACCGTGGACCGGGGAATCCCCCGGTAGGCCCCGCGCCTTGACTATTAAGTCTTCATTATGGAACCTTTATGGGGCCCTACTGAACCTCCACTGCCTTTTTTAATAGACAGTGGAGGTTCGGTAAGATGTTTACCCAGGGCTGGTGTCAGCACCCGGGCAAGTGACTGTGTGAGGTAGTGAAGGGAGAGAGACTCCGTGCTGCAGAGCTTGAAGGACCTGTGATGATGTCATATGTGGGTGGAGCTACACAGAACATACAGAACAGTGTAATGTTACACAGGAAGATGAATGTGCCAGAAACAGTCTGATGGAAGGAGGAGAGAAGAGACAGCATGTGTGAGTAAGAGGGGAGACATGGGAGTGCAGGCTGTGTGAGCAAGAAGGGGGAAATGGGGGATTCAGGCTCTGGGGGGATCGACACTGTGAGCATATAATACTGGGGGGGGGTCACCAGTAAGCACATAATACTGTATGGGGGTCACTATGGATCTTGTAATACTGTTTGGGGGCCCCTGTGGAGCACGTTATGCTGTCCCAGTATTGCTTACATGTGAGGCGCTGCTTGCTCACCGGATTCTTGATAACTGCAGTTGTGGGTACTAAAGCTTTATCCCTTTCAAGTACCTGAGATATTGCTTCAGCGCCCATAACCACCACTATCAAGAATTCACTCTAGTAAGGGGACAGGGGGCCCCGGACAAAAGTTTGTACCCAGGCCCACAAAACTTTAGTTACACCAATGGCGGCTGCTCTAGGCCCAGGCACCGCCATTAATATACCTTATTTTTAACTAGATCGACTGTGCTGATACACAGACGTCCTGCACTTGGATGTAAAGTGGGCGACTCCGTTCATCAGGATCCCAGGTAGGTAAGTATAACTCTTTATTTTTAGCTTAGGTGTGGATATTTTAATAGTACAAGGGTTTGTTTGGAGGAGGAAATTATAATTATAAGGGAGGGGGCATTATGGACATAAGGGGGGTCACTTATATAAGGGTTATTAGGGGACATTAGGAATACAAGGGGAGGTCATTGATATTAGGGGTCATTAGGGGTGCAGTATTTGTCAGGGGGAATCAGGGGCATACTATGAGGGGGCAATTAATTTAATGAATATGGCACTTGGGCTTTATTAAGACTAAGGCCTGACGATGCAAACTGCAACAAAATAGCGCTGCAGGAAAAACCGCAGCAGCAACGCATTGTGTTTTTTTCCCGCAGCGCTTTTCACTTTCTGCTTCCATTACATCTATAGGGAAACCATCAGTGTTTTCGTAGGTATAATTGATATTCCAGCAATTTCCAAAACCCCAACGGTTTTGGAAACTGCAGCATATTCACTGCACATAATTTTCCACAATGTGTGGATTGGTTTTGCTAGAATCCCATTCATATTGCAGGAACTGTTGGGTTTTCCCGTGGTGTTTTCACCACATGAGGCCCCATCCACACTTTGTGGTAAAATAAGATACATGCTGTAATTTCCAAAGCAGTCTTGGTTTTAGAGTTAGACATTGCAGCATACCTACGGAAATTCTGGCGGTTTCAATATAATTGAAGCAGAAAATACACAGAGGAAAGCTCTGCAAACTTTCTTGTGCAAAGGGCTGCAGGAAGAAACGTGATGCGTCATGAACGCGGTTTTTCCCACAGCACTTTTTTGCTGCAGGACACCACGTAGGGCCTTAAGCTTAAGGAGTTTTCCAGTTCATTTATTTTGATGATCTATCCTCAGAATAAATCATCAATAAGAGATCCACTGATCCGCTGTATGAAGGGGCCATGGTGCCTGTGTATATCACACGCTGTCTGTTTATAGTGACCGTGTGGTGTAATTCCAGCCTTGTCACATAGACGCTTATAGGACGAGGCTGTAGTTACATGACATGGCTACTATGAGATGTACGACACTGTGTAAACAGAGAAGGGGTCACGGCGCTTACACAGATACCACGATTTACTCAAACAGCTGATTCATCCCTCATTATTACACCTCAGCCACGGAGGTTTAAAAATAAAAAAATAAATAAAAAACAAAAACACACTCACCTGTCCCCAGCACCCTGTTGTCCTCCACCTCTGTCTGTTCGGTCTCATGGCAACACCTCATTTCTGGAAATCCTGTACCCAATTCGTCTTAGCGGTCACATGAGATGCAGGACTCCCAGCAAGAAGGTGCCAGCACGAGACTGAATGGACACAGGCGGAGGACAACGAGTTGCTGAGGACAGGCGGGTATGCTTTTTTATTTTAAACCTCCTGCCCGGCACATGGGTTGCTCCAATTCCTGGACAATATCTTTAAAGGATTTATCCCTCTGAAATCTTTGCCCTCTCCAGATGTAAAGATTTCACCTTCACAGGGCTGCTGCAGTCTCGGTTCTCCTGCACGGTATGTGTGGAACTATAGTATATACATGGACACAGTATGTGTGGCACCTTATGTAGATGCATACCTCCCAACCGTCCCGATTTCCACGGGACATTCACAAATTCTGTGTCCTATCCCGCAGTCCCAGTCGGCGGGAGGTATGTCCTAGTTTCAACTCATTGGCATCTGGAGTTGAACACATAAGTGAGTAAAGCAGGAGCTGTCACAGCTCAGCTCCTGCTTTACCGCTGCACTCCAGCTTCTGCATGTGTAGGCTCGATGTGATGACGTCACATCACACCTACAACTATGTGAGTGGAGTGAGAGAGCAGAGAAAGCTGCGGGGAAGGATTGGAAGGTGAGTATAAGTGTGTGTGTTAAACATTGAGGGGAACATAATGTAGGGGGCCTATGACATTGGGGCAGATGAAGGAGGGGGGAACGGCATTACAATGGGGCAGATGAAGAGGGAGGAACGGTATGACACTCGGGCAGATGAAGGGGGGGACGGCATGACACGAGGGCAGATGAAGGGGGAGGAACGGTATGACTCGGGCAGATGAAGGGGGGGACTGCATGACACTGGGGCAGATGAAGTGGGGGGAACGGCATGACACTGGGGCAGATGAAGGGGGAAAGAATGGCATGAAACTGGGGGCAGAGATCGGGGGGGACATGAAACTGGGGGCAGAGATGGGGGGACATGAAACTGAGGACAGAGATGGGGAGGACATGAAACTGTGGTCAGAGATGGGGGGACATGAATCTGGGGGAAGAGATGGGGGCATGAAATTGGGGGCAGAGATGGGGGACATGAATCTGGGGGCAGAGATGGGGGGACATGAATCTGGGGGCAGATATGGGGGGACATGAATCTGGGGGCAGATATGGGGGGACATGAAACTGGGGGCAGAGATGGGGGGACATGAAACTGGGGACAGAAATGGGGGGACATGAAACTGGGGACAATGATGGGGGGACATGAATCTGGGGGCAGAGATGGGGGGACATGAATCTGGGGGCAGAGATGGGGGGACATGAATCTGGGGGCAGATATGGGGGGACATGAAACTGGGGGCAGAGATGGTGGGACATGAAACTGGGGACAGAAATGGGGGGACATGAATCTGGGGACAATGATGGGGGGACATGAATCTGGGGGCAGAGATGGGGGGACATGAATCTGGGGGCAGAGATCGGGGGACATGAATCTGGGGGCAGAGATCGGGGGACATGAATCTGGGGGCAGAGATCGGGGGACATGAATCTGGGGGCAGAGATGGGGGGACATGAATATTGGGACAACGATGGGGGGACATGAATCTGACAGCAGAGATGGGGGGACATGAATCTGGGGGCACAGATGGGGGGACGTGAAACTGGGGGTGGAGATGGGAGGACATGAATCTGGGGACAACAATGGGGGACATGAATCTGGGGCAGAGATGGGGGACATGAATCTGGGGGCAGAGATGGGGGACATGAAACTGTGGTCAGAGATGGGGGACATGAATCTGGGGGCAGAAATGGGGGACATGAAACTGGTCAGAGATGGGGGACATGAAACTGTGGTCAGACATGGGGGGACATGAAACTGTGGTCAGAGATGGGGGGATATGAAACTGGGGGCAGAGATGGGGGGACATGAAACTGGGGGCAGATGAAGGGGGTATATGAAACTGGGGGCAGATGAAGGGGGTATATGAAACTGGGGGAGAGATGGAAGGGGGAATATAATTTACAGGTGAATGTAGGAGGATTATACTGTGTTGGGTCACATGTAAAATGAATGAGAATAGGTGGAGTCAACATAAAAGTGGGCGGAGCTAAATTTGCAACGGCACGCGCCGCATATTTTGTCTCTCTTACAGCTCTTCGAAAGTTGGGAGGTATGTAAGAAGCCGCTGACAATTTGGCGGACCTGCTAGCGGTCAGATCACACCACCGTGTTATCTTAGCAGTTGTTACTGCTACAATTACAGTACTTTGCTATTTAGCCCCTGATGAGTCCATGAAGGACGAAACGCGTAGGGACTCTAGTTTGGAGACGCAGCTTGACTCTCAAAGCCAATAATCTGTCTCCATAGGGCGGTTTGACACTTGTCTCTCCTGTGTTGGCGTGGCATTAGGCCAGTAACCTCACAGAACGGCTTGTGTGCGGCTGCCCAGCCACATTATTTGGAGATGTTTGCTATACATTTATCTAGCATGAGATTCAGTGTTTGCTATCTCATTGTTTGACATCTAGGGAGGTAGGATCAGTATTCATACATTTGTGCTTCCTAGCTTCCTCCCCCTGGGATTTAGTGTGGAGGTTCTGGCCTTGTTTTATAGCGGGTCTTATGTACATTTTTTAATATAGCCTACTATGGAATTTTTTATCTATATAATCTAATAAAAGTGAAGTTTTATTTCTTAATTCCTGGTGAGATACCCCTTACGCTAGGTTCACACCTGCGTTCGGCACTCCGTTCTGTGGTTTCCGTCTTCTGCATGCAAAAAGGCGGAAACCACAGACCGGGTCCGGCCATGAGCGGTGGTGAGCGTTTTATGCTCACCGCCGCAAAACCAATTTTTTTAATCCGGACATAGCGTACTGCATGTCCGACATAAAACGCTCACCGCCGCTCACGGCTGGACAGCTTTCTCACCCATTGAAATGAATGGGTGAGAAAGAGTCCTGCAGGTTTCCGACTCCTGCCTCTGTTTTGTGCAGGAAACGGAAACCTGCAGAACATAGGCGCTGATGTGAACGAGCCCTTATAGTGAATATTGATTATTCAGGAACTATACACTTATTCAAGTTTGGCAGTGATTATGTGTAGAGGTACTATATAGAGAGACATGGTATGTGTGGCACTATATGTATATATACTATATACAGAGGCATAGTATGTGGGCAATATATACAGGTCATACACTGTGAATTTTTCTCTTAGCTTTCATTTGCAGTTATGTCACAGTATCACACAGTATCCACGACAAGTTGGGCTGTGCAAATGTAAAAGGTGATGCGTTTCTGACGCAACACGTAAATAGGTGGTATGGGCAGTAAGTGAAGTTGTAGTCCTGTAGGAAAGTGAGGGGGGAACCAATATGAATCCTTGCCCCAGATGAAGAAAATCCTAGAAACACCTCTGGTGTAATACCCACTTGTCTATATACACTGGTTATAATCTTTTCTTCTGTGCAACACCTCCCACCAAGTCTGAACAAGGGCATTCTAGGTAATGTAGGCAGCAGACTGGTTGCTCCTGCCAGTGGCTGGCCCAGAAAACTTATTAATTTACTTCACCAAAGTGAAAGAATATTGAAATGTTTGTTCAACGGATTGAACAAGTACCATTAACCATTAGCTGGCTTGACCTAACAAATACAGTGATAAAACCTACAGACATAATGAGAGGTTGGTGTCCACACATATGCACTCACTATTTGTCTGCAGCTAAATAAATAGTAACGTACTGCAACAGGTCCAAAGAGCTTCTTTGATGAAATTGTAGTTGGTGTACCATCACCCCTTCCCCCAGAAGCCAATTTTTTATTATTTCAGTTTCGTTTTATCTTCCTAATATTCCAGTGGTTATAATTGTCCATCACACAACTGTATGAGCGTCTTCTTTGCAATAAATGTAATAAAATAAATGGTGAGATGAAATGGAAAATGACACAGTTCCACCATTTTCAGTTTCATTTTTATCATATTCATGGTGCAGAAAAATTTACATTACATTCATTTACATGTCAGAAAACAGGCATACAAGGCATGGTTACTTTCCCCCATTGTGCTTATAGATGATATATTGTTTGCAAACCTATGTTATGACTAAGGGTTTGTTGTAAACCTGAAGTGCGGAAGCAATTCCTGCTGGTGTCATGTCTTATCTAGATTTCCAGTTTAAGTTCCTTCTAACCTCGGCTGCAGCCCTTTTGTTATTCGGGATTGTTTGCAGAGCAGACCACCAGACATCAATGGTTTCATTGCTTGTAATGTATTGGGGAGTTAGTATAGAAGTACCACATCACCATACATTACAGTGGCCTACAGGTTACACTTAACCTGTCCTACTGGTATGAGTCTTCCCAGTAGTCATCAGACAACCTTTGTCCTTGGTATCATAATGATTCTGCCGTCTATAAGATTTTGCAGATACAATTGTGTCTATCACTGCTGCAGCGTACTCGTTCATTATCCAGAGACCATTACCATTGCATTATTTCAATGTAAACAGATGCTTAATATTTAATGTTTTCTGCCTTCCAGGTTGGATGTATAATTGCTAGATATTCAGAGATTTATGACTATTAGATCTACATTTCAGAAACTTAGAATTCCAAATCTCAGTCTTTAGAGGGTTATCTAAGGCTGAGGCCCCACATTTCGGAAACACAGCTTCTTTTGTTACATTTTGTTGCGGTTTTTTTTTAAACAAAACCAGGAGTGGATTGAGCAGAAGTTAGAAGTATAAGAACTTCCTATATATTTACCATTCCTTTTGTAGCCATTCTTGGCTTTGTCTCAAAAAAAGCAACAAATTTTGCAAAAAAAGAAGCTGTGTTTCTGCAATGTGGGGCCTCAGCCTTAGACAACCCTTTAAAGTCTGCAATCTTTCCTGCGAACAGGAAAATAGAGACATCAGTACTTATTTTTATTCCCATAGAGAAAGAGCAACTTGTATCCATGGTCTGTTTTTAATATTCAAGTCAATACAGTACCAGACAAAGCATATGGATAAGAGTGGCGCTGTTTTTTATCCTTTAATCCAGATACATGCCAATGCCACCAGCAGAGGTGCAAAGTTTCTTTGTGCCAGAGCAAAACACGATGGTGCTCTTAGTTACTGACAAGACCTGAGAATGTGGATTTAGAATATTGATGGGATCCTTAGGATAAATCCTCAATATCAGATCGGCAGTGGTTCAACATCTGGCAACCCAACCGATCAGCTGTTTGGATGAACGCCGCTTTTGCTTTGAAGGCCAGCATGATCATGTTCAATTGGTCAAATGAATGTAGCTAAGCTGCAATACCTCGCACATTTACTATACAATCTTCAGCAATGTGTTTGCACCACTCACACTGCTGCAGCCTCTTCAAACAGCTGATAGGTGGATTGCCAGTTGTTGGTGGATATTGGTGGTCTATCCTAAGGATGATTTGGACAGCTTGGACAACTTGGGACATCCAGCCAGCAAATCCCCTGCCAAGACAAAGGCAAAACACGGGATACTTTCCCAGCTAAATATAGGAGGTGTGTGGATAGTGGCGTGGGTTAAGTGGATCTGGAGTTCCGTTCCAGTACTGAACTTATAATTTGTCCACATTAGGTCAAAGACTTTGAGAGCCAATGTAATCTCTGACGTAAGGGATGGAAATGTTGACTGAGATACATAGTTTGCTCTGCAAGTACATATGAAACACTTCACTGTTAATTGATGTCTCACTCTCTACTCAATCACATTAATAATGCAGGATTTTCTTTCAGCAGATATCCAACCAGTATGCCAGTAAGATTATGTGTTCACTAAAGCAACTCTTCCTTCTAGCCTGCGTCCTAGGACTCGGCTTCATCTCATATATATACGGGCTATATGGATATAATGTCTTATTACAGCATACAGTCCAGCAAAGGTTCCTCTGTATCTGGAGAAACGATACCAGTGACTTAGCCCAGGACACCATCACACCTCTCAAGGGGAACCAAACATTCATCATTGCCCCGTACTACGACAACCGAGAAGAAAACCTGGTCCGTGTTTTAGGAATCGTGCATCATACAGAAGTCAAAAAACTTTGCTGCTATTTGTATTGTGAAGGGCAGAAGGATTTGTACTCAGTCCAGGCATCGATAGATATTCATGAAGATCATTTTGGCTTTCCTTTCGGCTTAGCCGATATAAAGTGCTATCAGCCACCACAATGCCAGGCCAGTCATTTGTATTTTGGAGATCCTTCAGACACAGGAGTCACATCAATGCCCAAGTTTGACATTCGAAATCGTGAACGGGGCCAGTTTTCCGCAAATTTTACAGTCTGCATTTCCACCGTGTACGGAAATTATAGCAATGCTTTGCAGTTCATTCAGACCATTGAAATGTACAAGTTACTCGGTGCGCAAAGAGTCACAATCTATGTCAAAGACTGCAGCCAGCTAGTGGAGGGAATCTTAGACTACTACAGCAAGGAAGGTACTGTGGAAGTTGTGCCATGGCCCATTCAAAATTACTTGAACCTATCTAGAAAGTGGCGTCATGACAATAACAATGATGGTGATATTGGCTACTATGGGCAGCTATCAACGCTGATTGACTGCTTGTACAAAAATATGTACAAGAGTAAATACGTGATACTCAATGATCTGGATGAGATCATTTTACCTTTTGAGCACATGACATGGGACAGCATGATGGAAAAACTTCAGAGAGAAAACCCGGGTGTGGGAATTTTCTTCTTTGAAAGCCATAATTTCCCTCAAAGGGACCCCAATGAAACTTTCGACATCCAGTCATGGAAAGAATTCCCAGGCTTCAACTTGCTAAAATTCGTCCGCAGGGAACCAGACATCTTCAATGCTCGCAAGATGATTGTAAATCCAAGAGAAGTCTTCCAGATTTCAGTACACACAGTCTTAAAAACTACAACTGCAAAAACCCTAGATGTTCCACTAAAGACTGCCCTTGTTCACCATTGCAGAGAGCCCTACCAACCAAACCTCAAGACGTCTCAGCTGATCGATGACCCAACAATATGGAAATACAACGTTTCATTGGTTAGGAACGTTAACCAAGTACTAGAACAGATATCTCTACGCTGGAAAAAGTAATCTACAGTTACGGTTAAAATCTGTATGCAACCATATCTTATCTGTCTACTGGAACGCTAGGCGACAACCAATAAGGCGGTCACAAGAGTAGTCACCACACCCGACATCTCCCAAGTTCCGTACCTCTATAACTCCTCGCAGGATTGTCGCGAAAGAATATAGGAAATCTGTCTGGAAACCATAAGACACTGGGTGAGAACCGTTTTTTTTACTTTAGTGCTGGTTCCATTTTTTGATACATATTTATATGAGGAAAGAGATTTCTACGCTATTTATTTATTTACCTTATGTGCACATTCTCTTTAAACTTATTTGCACTGTTGGAAGTTATGTAACTACAGATTTATTTTGTGAGTATTTCAGATTAATTAATTTATGTTTTTTTTTTTTTTTTTTTTACTAGACCCATATATTTTGTTTACAAATAAAGCTTTTTCAGATTTCAAAAATGTAAAAAAGAAGGAAAACATTCCTAATATGCTGGTTATTACAAAAAGAAGCAAGTTGATTAATACAGTAAATTATTGACATGTCACCCAACTCTATAAGGTGCTAATACAATCATCTAAAGGTCCATTTCAAGGCTACTATACAGACAAAATAAAGACATCAGGAGGCTCACTCATTCTTCACCAATGATGGATCTATTGGAAATCAAACTAATTATTTTTCATGAAAATTAAAATTCTATTATTACCAGAACCAAGGTTTGATATCTTATATAATTCCAGTTTAACAGGTTTTTCAGTTGTTTTGTTTTTTTACATTGATGACCTAAGTTTAGGATAGGTGATCAATATCAGATTGGTGGGGTCAGACACCTAACACCCCCGCTGAGCAGCTGATATGGTGAGTTCCAGCTGCAATAACTGCACACTGTACAGAAGCAGACAGCTCTGTTTTCTGTTTCAAACACCACACAAAAAATTACCATTCATGGTGAAATCCATTTTAAATACAATATTGGAATAATCCAGTACGCACATGGACTCTCCAAGCTTTATAAATGTAGAAAATTGTCACAATTGTGCAATGACTGTGGCTAAAGGGGATTTATGGGGCCAGGATGTTGATGATCTTTTCTTAGGATAGGTTATCAGTATCATATCGGTGGTGGTTCAACACCAGATACTCTTCACATATCAGCCACAGCACTTTGGTGAGCACCACTTCTGCTTCCCTGACCATGTAATGTCACATTTATTGGTCATAAGGCCTGGTTGCAGCTAAGTCCTTATCAAAGGAATGGGACTGAGCTGCAATACCCAGCAACGCCACTATACAGTGTATGGCAATGTGTGGTCTCTTCAATCAGCTGATTGGAAGAAGGGCTGGGTGCTGGACCCCCACCAATCCGACTAAACAATATTAATGTTCTAGAAAGCCCCTCTGTAAAAGGAGAATGGTTTATGTACATATTGTTGGTCTTTCCTGGGCGTGCTGCTTATGTCACCGGGGAGCAGCTACCCAACATCTCTACAGTAGTTACAGGAATGAGAATGTTGAAATCCAACATACCTGCTTTCTTCTCCACCTTAACATCATCTGTCAGGAGAGAGTTTAGGGCTTTACATTACAGCTGCACAATAGTCATACAAGTTAACCTGGATTGAGCTGAAGACATGCGAGATGACTTGCATCACTTACCATATCTGACTGGAACACATCAGAATGCACTTTGTATTATTATAATCATCATTATAAACATCTCCTTCGGTCTGTACACACAATATAACCAAATACTCACAATATCTCTACACAAAGTTCATGACTTCTAGCCACCAAACAAAGGAGAAACATTTGCTACCAATCATGGTTACTAGCTTATATATGGTTTTTAATTTATTCTATTGATTTCAATGTATCCATTATTTTTATGTTTACTTTAATTCTTATTTTGTTTCATGATTCTTAATTTCCTAACAAACTTCATGACACAATGGAGTTTTTATTATATAAATACAGCTGATTTTTTATTTATATATGACTGTATGTTACTGAATGTGATTTTTTTATATTCTTACACTAGATCTGATGAACGGGTGGGCTCTGTAGCCCAAAGGCCCCGAAACGCGTTATCTACTGTCAAAATTGTCCTTCAATAAACTGTTGCCGTAATTCAAGTATCGGTTTCAATCATTCCATCCACAAGGGACTGTGCACCCACCTGGGTTTTATTAGCGAATCTAGTTCACTTTTTGTTGGTCCACTTACAGCTCGTCCCCAGGAAGCAGCTGTTGTTCCAGGTGAAGGCGAACCCCATATATGACCTCAGAGCCGTAACAATATTTATATTTATTTTCTATCAAAACACCATAAAGGTTCCATCAAGAGTATCTGGTTCTTTAGAGGAGAACAACCAGCCGTTAACTCTCCAACTACTATTGCTTTTTTCTGCTACAAAGGAAGCGCGGTTACCCTCTCTTTTTTTATCCTCCCAGTTTTCATTTATAAAGAGGTGACATACTATGACAGTGACTGGAGAAATATAGAAATCATTCCAAAATACAACATGTGGTACAGAAAGTCTCTAGAGCTAATCCTGAGTTACATCCTGTATTATACTCCAGAGCTGCACTCACTATTTTGCTGGTG
The DNA here is from genome assembly GCF_031893055.1 of Leptodactylus fuscus. Taxonomy (NCBI): domain Eukaryota; kingdom Metazoa; phylum Chordata; class Amphibia; order Anura; family Leptodactylidae; genus Leptodactylus; species Leptodactylus fuscus. Next base: position 42,642,039 of record NC_134275.1, on the reverse strand, counting down.
CTAAGGTGTCATGTTGTGGAAATGCAGCTTTTTTGTGGCAGATTTTGTTGCGTTTTTTTTTTAGCCAAAGTCAGGAGTGGATTGAGCAAAAGGTTGAAGTATAAGTGCTGCCCATATATTTCCAATTCCATTTGTAGCCACTCCTGACTTTGGCTCAAAAAATGCAACAAAATCTGCAACAAGAAAAGCTGCATTTCCGCAACGTGGGGCCTCAGCCACAGTCACTGTTCTTTTAAACAACACTTCAACATCAATGATTCAGGGCCTTTCATGAGTTCACATTGTATTGGCATATATATATATATATATATATATATATATATATATATATATATTGAAGGCTCCATTAACAATCTTATTAGTAACCATTGTATCTAAAGTTGTTATATAAAATCAATATAACACTGAAAGCATGATGTAATTTATTCTAGCGATAGATAGATAGATAGATAGATAGATAGATAGATAGATAGATAGAGAAGATAGAACCTAGGAAAGCCCATGACACTTGTTTGCAAGCTGCAGAAGAAGAAAGAAGAAGTAAGATCTCTGGATCTGCAGAACACTATTAAAAATGCAAAGGGTTGGTTCTTTCTTCGGACATCGCAGACAATAGGGCTGAGATGCAGTTTCCTTTACAGTGGGCGGCCAGCAGCGTCACTCTGCAGGCAAATGCTATGAAGGATTCAGTGTTGAGATAAAAATGATGAAAACTCCTTTAAAGAGTCACCTGTCACTAGGTCTGAAAAGCCCAGAGACATCCATCATCGGGTAGGCTCTGTCACTTTGGGTTTTTGTTTAACCAAATCCGTTCAGCCATTTCAAAGATTTAAGCCAAATGGCTAGTAGACTGAAATTTGAACCAACACTCACAGGACTTATATCTTTGGAATGGCTGAACAGATTTTCATGAACACGACTAAATGCTCAGGATGACAGCCATGATCAGGTGATGGAAGTCATTGGGCTTTTCAGACTTGGTGCCAGGTCCTCTATAAGTTTTGAACGTGGAGTGTCACTTTAGCTGCACCTCAGTGTCAGTCTTGTCTGATTCTGATCCAATGTTTCTGTAGTATGTCTGTCTTTAATAAAATAATTTTTTTTTTGTAAATTTGACTTGCTTTCTTTTATAAACCTATAGAGTGTTGATGGGTTGGAGCACTGTAAATCATGTCTCAACATAGCTGGGATAGTGGAGTTAATATTAAACCGGGTTCACATGGAGCAACTTAATACAATTTATGGTGTGGATGTTTGAGGGAAGAAATTGCACTGTATGAAAATGACATTAAGACACACATAATCATTGTGTGCTCTTAGAGGTCATACATATTGTGTCTGCTGGGTCACTGATGGACCATGAATCATATCCCAAATGAATGAGATGGATTTTGCTGCTATTAGCTCAATAATTGTGCCAGATGCCCCCTAGTGGTTCCATCTCACAGCACACAGAAATCACTGTCAATTAACAGAAGCCATTTTCCCTCTCATGCCTTTTCTCTGGTACTGCACTTAAAATGTGCACTTATAATATAAAATATGTACTTACAGTCGGCTTCTTTGTTTCCATTGCAAAGACTAGGTGATTTCTCAGGACGGCGGTTACAGATATGTGACAGTCTGAAATAAGCAATGAAAAGATGGATGTTATACAATGTTCACATTGCATTGCCAATTACAACAGGGACAGACACTGACAGCTTTCCAGTATCTCAGCATAGAGCATCTCCCCTTTATATTCTCCAAAAATCCACTTATGTTCAACAAGGAGTAGCAGTGAGCCATCTGCTATCTGCAATGCCAGATGTTGTATAGGCAGGTATGGAAGGTTGTCTATGTGTTGCCAGTGTAAATAGGGGGGATTATTGAGGGGGAGAGGAGCGTAAGGCAACTATGTGCTGCCAAGTAAGGTAGCAAGAATACCTATGTGCTGCCAGGTGAGTTAGGAGAGTTACCTATCTATGTGCAAGGGAGACCAGTTTGTTGTGGTAGGAATAAGTACTGGAGACAGGGCTGGTTTTAGACAAACTGTGACCCTGGGCAAAATTAAAACACAGGGCTTCAAATACTGATATACCAACAACACCATCATATTCAGTGAATTCAGAAGTCAGATCCAGCACTTCTAGTGGCAGCCCCTCTAATAATGCCCCCTTTCTTCCAGCTAAACATTAATACCCCAATCTTTAATAATCATGGCAGCCATAGCATTGTAATTACTGAAGCCTGCCTGCAGCTACATAGAAAATCTGCCATAGACTGCAATACATTAGTATTGTAGTCTATGGCACAGGTGATCTGAAGATCACATGTTAAAGTGAAAAAAAGTTTTTAAAAATGTAAAAAAAATAAACAAAAAACAACAAACATTAAATCACCCCCCTTTCCCTAAATCACATATAATTATAAAGAAATAAAAGTAAACATAAACACATTAGGCATCCCGAAGTCCGAAAATGCCCAAACTATTAAAATATAAAACATTTTTCCCTTATAGCAAACACCGTAACAGCATTTTTTCCCCGTAAAATTACCTCTCTAAAAATTGGAATAAAAAGTGATCAAAATAGCCAATATGTAATCAATAAAAACTACATATTGTCCTGCAAAAAAAGACACCCAACACAGCTCTGTACACTGATATATATATATATATATATATATATATATATATATATATATATATATATACAGTCCTATGAAAAAGTTTGGGCACCCCTATTAATCTTAATCATTTTTTGTTCTAAATATTTTGGTGTTTGCAACAGCCATTTCAGTTTGATATATCTAATAACTGATGGACACAGTAATATTTCAGGATTGAAATGAGGTTTATTGTACTAACAGAAAATGCGCAATATGCATTAAACCAAAATTTGACCAGTGCAAAAGTATGGGCACCCTTATCATTTTATTGATTTGAATTCCCCTAACTACTTTTTACTGACTTACTGAAGCACAAAATTGGTTTTGTAACCTCAGTGAGCTTTGAACTTCATAGCCAGATGTATCCAATCATAAGAAAAGGTATTTAAGGTGGCCAATTGCAAGTTGATCTCCTATTTGAATCTCCTCTGAAGAGTGGCATCATGGGCTACTCAAAACAACTCTCAAATGATCTGAAAACAAAGATTGTTCAACATAGTTGTTCAGGGGAAGGATACAAAAAGTTGTCTCAGAGATTTAACCTGTCAGTTTCCACTGTGAGGAACATAGTAAGGAAATGGAAGACCACAGGGACAGTTCTTGTTAAGCCCAGAAGTGGCAGGCCAAGAAAAATATCAGAAAGGCAGAGAAGAAGAATGGTGAGAACAGTCAAGGACAATCCACAGACCACACTCCAAAGAGCTGCAGCATCATCTTGCTGCAGATGGTGTCACTGTGCATCGGTCAACTATACAGCGCACTTTGCACAAATAGAAGCTGTATGGGAGAGTGATGAGAAAGAAGCCGTTTCTGCACGTACGCCACAAATAGAGTTGCCTGAGGTATGAAAAAGCACATTTGGACAAGGCAGCTTCATTTTGGAAACAAAAATTGAGTTGTTTGGTTATAAAAAAAGGCGTTATGCATGGCGTCCAAAAAGAAACAGCATTCCAAGAAAAACACATGCTACCCACTGTAAAATTTGGTGGAGGTTCCATCATGCTTTGGGGCTGTGTGGCCAATGCCGGCATCGGGAATCTTGTTAAAGTTGAGAGTCGCATGGATTCCACTCAGTATCAGCAGATTCTTGAGAATAATGTTCAAGAATCAGTGACAAAGTTGAAGTTACGCCGGGGATGGATATTTCAGCAAGACAATGATCCAAAACACCGCTCCAAATCCTCAGGCATTCATGCAGAGGAACAATTACAATGTTCTGGAATGGCCATCCCAGTCCCCAGACCTGAATATCATTGAACATCTGTGGGATGATTTGAAGCGGGCTGTCCATGCTCGGCGACCATCTAACTTAACTGAACTTGAATTGTTTGTCCAAAATACCTTTATCCAGGATCCAGGAACTGATTAAAAGCTACAGGAAGCGACTAGAGGCTGTTATCTTTGCAAAAGGAGGATCTACTAAATATTAATGTCACTTTTCTGTTGAGGTGCCCATACTTTTGCACCGGTCAAATTTTGGTTTAATGCATATTGCACATTTTCTGTTAGTACAATAAACCTCATTTCAATCCTGAAATATTACTGTGTCCATCAGTTATTAGATATATCAAACTGAAATGGCTGTTATAAACACCAAAATATTTAGAACTAAAAATGATTAAGATTAATAGGGGTGCCCAAACTTTTTCATAGGACTGTATATATATATATAAAGTTACAGGTTTCAGAATATGGTGATTCAAAGAAATTTTTTTCTTCAAAATTTATAATTATTGCATAATTATTAAAAAATGCAGACAACTCTATCAGTTTGGTATCACCGTGCTCGTACTGACCTGCAGAATAAAGCTAACATAAAACATTTCTACCGCAGAGTGGAAGCCGTAAAAAAAAAAAAAAAAAAAAAAAAAAAAGGACAGATAAAAACAGCAGTACTGCATTTTTCTTTCTTTCTTTTTCTCAATTGCACATTCTGATTTTTTTCCTCCTTCCCAGTTCATTGTACAAAATAATTAATGGTTCCATTTTGAAATATGACTTGTCACGCAAAAATCAAGCCCTCATATGACTACATGAACACAAAAATGATTACTGTATGTGTCTCCTAAGGGTTAATAGCTCTCCCACTATAAATAATACCCTCTGTGGGGAGAGGTAGTGTGAGCGAGGACGACCTGTGTCCAGACAAGCACAATACATTGCAACAATGGAAAATGTTATTGAGGATAAAGAAAATAATACAAGTGTATGGCCCTTTGTAGGAGAGCCCCATCTAGTGGCGTGCAGGGCCTCCTTTGGCCTTCAGAGCAACAGCAATTCCTGGGGTCATTCTCATGTATCAGTGAACCCAGGGTATGCCATGAAAACCTTCCTCATACAATAACTGTGCAGCAATACAGTGGAGGAAATCCAGAAGTTTGGGAGTAGTAGTCATAGTTGGACTGTAGTCAACCAACACTCCGGCACCCCGCAGGGATAGTGCAGCAATGAGGGCACCTGCAGTGTAGAAGATGGTAGAAGTAGTATCCCTTTAGGCTTTTCTCAGTAGTAATCCGCCCTGAGCCTGATGGTGGCTGGAGTCACCTTAATGGTGAATGCAGGATTGTGGACTCAGGAGACAATGTTGAAAGGTACAACAACTCATGGTTTACTTGAAGTAAGATGGGTAAAAATAAGATAATTCTTTAATAGTCCCACATTGGGGAAATTTCAGCATGTCACAGCAGCATAGTAATACAGATGCAGGATAATACAGAGTAATATATTACAGACGTAGACACACATAAGCTGAGAAGAGAAGATATACTAGGAGTCCATAGCAGCTAAGGAAAAACGGAAGAGAAAGAGGAAGACCTTATGGTCGTCGTCATAATCATTAGTTCTCTGTGCGGAGTGATCTTCGTTTGGTCTGATATAGATTATACAGCCTGGTCGCGGTTGGAAGGAAGGACCTGCGATAGCGCTCCTTCTCACACTTGGGGTGAAGCAGACGGTCACTTACAGTGCTGCCAAGTCCCATCAGAGTCCCATACATGGGGTGGGATTTGTTCTCCCGCATGGAGGTCACCACAGACAGTATCCTTCTGTCACCCACCACCTGGGTTCAGGGGGCTCCCCAGGACAGAGCTGGCCCTCCTGATCAGCCTTTCAAGTCTATTTCTGTCCCTGGTTGATATACTGCTCCCCCAGCAGGCCACACCGAAAAAGATGGCTGAGGCAACCACAGAGTTGAAGAAGGCCCTAAGAAGTGTCCCCTGGACTCCGAAGGCTCTCAGCCTCCTGAGCAGGTAGAGTCTGCTGTGGCCCTTTCTGTGCAGCTCCTCCAGGTGATCAGCCCAGTCTAGTTTATTGTTGAGGATCACTCCCAGGTACTTATAGGTCCTGACTATCTCAATACATGTTCCTTGGATCTCCACTGGGGTCGGAGCACTTCTCCGTTTACTAATGTCCACCACCATCTCCTTGGTCTTCCCAGCATTAATCCTGAGCTGGTTGTGCTGGCACCATTCAACAAAATCCCGGTTTAAGTCTCTGTATTCCCTATCGTCGCCATCAGTGATAAGGCCTACTATAGCAGAGTCATCGGAGTACTTCTGTAAGTAACAGCTGGATGAGTTGTGCCTAAAGTCAGCAGTGTACAGTGTGAAAGAGAAATGAGAAATAACATCAAGAAATAGAGGCAAAGTTCTTAGAAACCACAAGGTTGGGGATGAGGATGAATGATGATACTCTGCGGTCATTTAGGGTCTGTCTCACTCGAGTAGTCTCCTCCACAAAGTGTGCTCTAACATTACCACAAACACACCAAAACACCTGCAATGCCAATGCTGCAAGTTTCAAAGAGGGTGCCCAACCGAACCTCAGAACAGCAATGGTTCTTGAACCGGCCATCTACTGTTATTAGTTCAAACGTGCTAAGTAATGGAGAGGTGTGTGTTCAGACACATTAGCTGGAAAATTTACTTAAGTCAGTAATGTCAATCTACATTATAGGGGGCTCAGATGCAGCCCCTGACTCTATTTGAAGGCTGCACATTACATCGTTACATGCAGCTACATCTCCACTACAAAAGGGACACAAAGTGCCCATCTAAGGGATCAGTATACTGGAGGTCAGCATACAGAGATTGGAAGGGGGACCTTGGAAATGGCAATACGGCATGGTGGCTCATTGCCATGCTGTAGTCCAAGATTCTAATCTAGCCAAGGACAGCATCAGTGGCGTAACTAGGAATGGCGGGGCCCCGTGGCGGACTTTTGACATGCCCCCCCCCCCCAAACCGACACCGAAGACCTCGACCGACGCCCTCCTCCGCACTCTATTATGTCCCTTAGTAAGCCCTGCACACAGTATTATGTCCATTAGTGACCCCTGAACACAGTATTATGTCCCTTAGTGGCCCCTGCACACAGTATTATCCCCAATAGTGTCTCCTGCACACAGTATTATCCCCCATAGTGTCCCCTGCACACAGTATTATCCCCCATAGTGTCCCCTGCGCACAATATTATCCCCCATAGTGGCCCCTGCGCACAGTATTATCCCCAATAGTGTCCCCTGCACACACAGTATTAACCCCAATAGTGTGCCCTGCACACAGTATTATCCCCCATAGTGTCCCCTGCACACAGTATTATCCCCCATAGTGTCCCCTGCACACAGTATTATCCCCCATATTGTCCCCTGCGCACAGTATTATCCCCCATAGTGGCCCCTGCGCACAGTATTATCCCCCATAGTGTCCCCTGCCCACAGTATTATCCCCCATAGTGGCCCCTGCACATAGTATTATCCCCCATACTGGCCCCTGCACACAGTATTATCCCCAATAGTGTCCCCTGCACACAGTATTATCCCCAATAGTGTCCCCTGCACACAGTATTATCCCCCATAGTGGCCCCTACACACAGTATTAACCCCCATAGTGTACCCTGCACACAGTATTATGTCCCTCTGTGGACACCCATAAACAATTAATATACTCTGGGGTCTTTTCAGACCCCAGAGTATAATAATCGGAGACCCGGGGGAATAAAAACATTAAACAAAACAGAAACAGTTACTCACCTGTTCCCCGACTCCTAGGCTGTCGGTCACCGCTCTTGTCCTGCTTTAATGACGTCGGACGTCACATGACCCGGGAAGCAGGCCTGGGTCATGTGACGTCAGAGACGTCAGACACGAATGACGGAGGCCTGGCAGGATTGTGGAGAGGTAAGTAACAGTGTTTGTTATGTTCCCTTACCTTTCCTGGTCCACCGATCATTATACTCGGGGGTCTGCAAAGACCCCCAAGTATAATGATAGTGTTTGTGGGGCCCGCGGTGTCACTTGCCAATCCCGGCCCAGCCAGGATCGGTAAGTGAATAGGGCCCGTAACGGCCTATTGAAAAAAAAAACAAAAAAACGCAGCGGTAGCGGCTGTCACCGGGCCCCCTAATGGCCCGGGCCCTGTGGCAGCTGCCTCTGTGGTAGTTACGCCACTGGACAGCATCTGCATGGCGTTTGTATGCTCCCATGTTTGTGTGAGTTTACTCTAGTTTCCTCCCACACTCCAAAGACATCCAGACAGGGAGCTTATATTGTGAGCCCTACAAGTGCTGTGGAATATGATGGTGCTGTGTAAGTAATATGAATACATTTAATGAAATATGTAAAGCAAATATTACGCTGCTTATTTTCCTTAAAGGGATTCTATCATTCAGAAAACCCTTTTTCAGCTAAACATACGCATGAATAGCCTTTAAAAAGGCTATTCAAGTGCTGCCTCTAGTCCTGCAAATGACCCCCTGGTTTCTGGGAAAAACAAAGAAATAGTATATGTACATTAGGCTCACCGAGCACCCTGGGTGTTCTCCAGGACCTCCGAGCACCCCCCACGTCATACCTCAGAAACGCCCCTCCATTGCTTGTACTCCTTATGCCCTCCTCCTCCAGGCATCCTGTACCACCCATATCTTCTCTATTCTCGTTCCAGCTGTGGAAATCTCGAGCATGCTCTGTTCTGAACAGTACTGCGTATGTCTGAGTGCCATTTTGGCACAATACACATGTAAAGAATACACGTGAAAAAATAAGACTCTCATTGACTTCAATGACATTTTTTACACGTGTAAAAAAAAAAAAAAAAACGTGCCAGAAAACGTGCCGCGTGTATTGTGCCAAAAAGAGCACGCGTTTACTCCATGTGAATGGACCCTAAAGAATATTCAGGCATAAGTTTAGCTGAAAAAGGGTTTTCTGAATGATAGAATGCCTTTAAGAAGCTTTTAATTAAAAAATAAATGTCTGTAAAGTGCTGTGGAACATGATGGTGCCGTATACGTAATATGAATAAATTTATTTAAATAGGTAAAGCTAATATTATGCTATTTATTTTACTTAATCTTTTAATAAAAAAAAAAACACAACTCACATTTACATTAACTCACAATGTCTATAAAGTGATGTCGAATATGATGGCGCCATGTAAGTAATATGAATACATTTAATGAAATAGGTAAAGCAAATATTACGCTGTTTATTTTACTTGAGACACTTTTAATGAAGAAAAAAAAACAAAAAAAAAAAACATACTGTAACTCACATTTAGTTTAACCCCGTTTGCTAGAAGCCTCAGTACGGAAAGGGAAGACATTGGAACCGGATTGGCACCATTTCCGGAGACATGGATTACCATGTTAAAGAATAATCTGAGTTCACATAAAAGTTTACGGTCGTAATAAAGTTTTATGCTTTTTGTTTTTCCCCCTGCTCTACCTGATTGTTCACAGAGAGAGAGACAAATCACTGTGCCAAGCAGCTAGCGGCTGTCATAAAGACACAAAAGTGATTAAATAGCATTCAGTTTACGTCCGCATAGGTAGCTTAGTGCTGGCAGGTAGTCGTAGTAGAAGCTTGTTAACTCCCAAGGGTTAAACTGTATCCCGTAACTTCTGTTCTGAAAACATAAGATGGTGCAGTTTTGGAAATGCAATATTTTATAATATTTATATAACCCCAAAGTCCCTTCAGAACTGAACTGATCCATAAAAAAAAATAAATACATTTTGGAAATTTTCTTGAAAATGTAAAAAAATTGCTGTTAAACTTGTAAGGCTAAACTGACTCAAATTCCTCCTCCAAAAAACGCCTCATCATACAGTCCTATGGTAAGGAGTTTTTAGGAGGAGGAATTTGAGTCAGTTTCCTGACCAAAAAACTCTGTATGCACTTAGCCTAAGGGCCCGTTCACATGGGCACAGAGGGGGGGGGGGGGGGATTATGGCGCGTAATCCGCGTCATAATCCACCCCCTCACAATGGTGGTCTATGGAGACTGCTAGCATTCTTTTTTCCGCTTGTGGCATGTTGCTGCTAGTGGGAAAATAGAAGTGAACTACCCTTAAGTCTTTTAGCATCCTAAAAAAATGATGCCAACCTAAATTAGATATATAAAGAATATATGCAAAAAAGGCTAGGTTAAATACACATCCAAAAATGAGTAAAATTAAAATAGTGTCTAAAAAAGACAGGATGATAACGAGTACAATAAATATTTATTAAAAATACAAAAACAACAACAGTTGCTGCAAATAATTTCATATAATAATTAATTAAAAAGGGAGGAACAACCCCAGACAAATATTGATAATAATGACAACCAGGTAGTGGGTGGCACAAATATATTAATAAGGCATTAAATAAACTGACCAGACAGGATAAAAAAGTAACAGTGATAAAATATAAATGAACACTGTGCAAAATATACAGGCAAAGGTATCTAGTGCTGAATGGTGATTATAATATACCCCAAGGGAACACACCCCTATGCATCATAAAATATAAAACATGGCACAGGAATCCACCAGTGTAAACAATGAATATAACCAACATAAAACCAGACTGGAAAGATAAATAAATAGTAGCCAATGCCTACCCACAGGACCTGGACACCCGGCATTGGCTACTATTTATTTATCTTTCCAGTCTGGTTTTATGTTGGTTATATTCATTGTTTACACTGGTGGATTCCTGTGCCATGTTTTATATTTTATGATGCGTAGGGGTGTGTTCCCTTGGGGTATATTATAATCACCATTCAGCACTAGATACCTTTGCCTGTATATTTTGCACAGTGTTCATTTATATTTTATCACTGTTACTTTTTTATCCTGTCTGGTCAGTTTATTTAATGCCTTATTAATATATTTGTGCCACCCACTACCTGGTTGTCATTATTATCAATATTTGTCTGGGGTTGTTCCTCCCTTTTTAATTAATTATTATATGAAATTATTTGCAGCAACTGTTGTTGTTTTTGTATTTTTAATAAATATTTATTGTACTCGTTATCATCCTGTCTTTTTTAGACACTATTTTAAATTAGATATATGTTAAATGCTAAACATTTTCTATTTTGTGGATAATTGTCTGCACTATAGGCTTAAAAATTTAAATAGGTAAAACTGAAAATTTAAATTTTCTGTAAATTTGGGATTTTTTTTTAAAATAAACTAAAGATATATTGACTAAAATTTACAAACAGTTATGGAATCACGTAGATAAGTAGAAGTGTTACAAAGTTATTACTATATAAAGTGACACATCAGAAAAACGTGACTGGGCCTTAAAGATCACTTAAGGTGTTGAAACTGAAAAATCTGTAAAGAAGTCTTCCCTATGTGTCACATAAGAGCAGCCATTTCCCCTTCCCATCCTCACCATCCTGTGCCTTGCTAGAAGTCAACGGGCTGCAGCAGCATCCCCCCACCCCCACAGCCTATGAGTAGTTTAATAGGAGAATACAACGGCGATTTAAAATCTTATGAAACACTGGTGGGCCACATGCGCATTTAGACAGCAATGGGTCCACCTAGTCTACTATTTAAATATTACTCAAAAGCACCGTGTTTGAAGCAGGATTACTTCAAGTTTTTATACAACAAAGTCCACCCTCATGTATTTAACCCATACTACTGAACTAGGTTTTAGTTTTTCAGTGCAATCAACATCATTCAACCAGAGATATTGAGGGACCAGCCGGACCTTCACCTGTCCAACTGGATACTAGACTACCTCACAAACTGACCTCAGTATGTGAGAGCAGGGACTGTGTGTCTAACACTGTGATCTGTAGTACGGGGGCACCACAAGGTACAGTTCTTGCCCAATTTCTCTTCACACTGTACACTGCTGACTTTAGGCACAACTCATCTAGCTGTTACTTACAGAAGTACTCTGATGACTTTGCAATAGTGGGCCTCATCACTGATGGTGACGATAGGGAATATAGAGACTTAAACCAGGACACTCGGGACACACACACATCATCGGTCGCCAGAGGGGGGGTAACAGGGTCTCTGCTTAAGTGTATATATACTTTATCCACAACATTGGGCTATGAGCAATTAATTTATTGTTATATTCAGGGAAGGTGGAGGGAAAGGGGTGCGCTTGTAAGAAGGTCTAGTACGACTGGTCTGCAAGCCAGCCAGCCAGGCTGCATAAGTCTGATGAGTATTGACCGGCCGTGATGTGGGGATTCCCCTCCACTTTTCTAGGCCAAGCAACTGGCTGGTGGCGGGGAGGGCGTGGGGCTTTTCCCCAGCAATATCATGTCGGCGCAGGGCGGGACGCCCTCTTTGATCCCTGCCAGCACCGAGGAAACAAGCATCCCTCCCTGCCACCCCTCGTTTTTGTTTTTTCTTATAAAATTATATTATATTGTTTTTATGTGGTAATACAATGTAATATGAGGTACTTATCTTCAGTTGTCATTTGGTTAGTGTACTATGAATGTTCTTTACAGTAAGAACAGTTAGGCTATGGACCACCCATGTGAACTCTGAGATTATTCTTTATCATGGTGATCCATGTCTCCAGAATTGGTGCCAATCCAGTCTCAATGTTCCCTCCATACTGAGGTTTCTAGCAAACAGGATTAAAGTAAATGTGAGTTGTTGTGTTTTTTTGTTTCTTTTTGCTTCTAATTAAAAGCATAATATTTGCTTTAATATTTGCTTTACCTATTTCATTAAATCCATTGACATTACTTACACAGTGCCATCATACTCCACTGCACTTTACAGACATTGTGAGTAAATGAAATGCAAGTTGTTGTTGATTTTTTTTTTTAATTAAAAGCTTCTTAAGTAAAATAAATAGCGTAATATTAGCTTTACCTATTTCATTAAATTTATTCATATTACTTACACAGCGCCATCATATTCCACAGCAAATGTCAATGAGGAATAAAAGCCAGCTTCTCTCCGAGGTCAAGATAAAAAATACCTTTTAATCCATTGTTTAAAACCAGAGGCAAGGAAAAAAACAAAACAAAAATCGCTATCTGGCTCACTGGCATATAATTGGAATATACCTATAGGATGCCGGTCTGTAGATATTCACTCATAATGTGGAATCACAGGTCTAGTTATCAGACCTATCTATTTTGGTCACGTGGCTTCATTTATAAAGTTAGGACCATTATTTACTACTGACAGACAATTGGTTCAGTGTATACCATGTGATCAATCACGTGACCATACTATTCTAGTCACAGGGTGTCATTCATTCATTTAAGTTTGAATTACTATCGAATACAGGTAGAAGTATACATATACAGTAAGTAGAAAGCCTGTTTGTGAGATTATTCCGTATATACTCGAGCATAAGCCGACCCAAATATAAGCCGAGGCCCCTAATTTTATCACAAAAAAAGCTGGGAAAATTTATTGACGCAAGTATAAGCCTAGGGGGGAAATGCAGCAGCTACTGGAAAATTTCAAAAATTAAAATGGTCGGAGTATTTGGGTGCAGTAGTTGCTGGGTGCTGGGAAAGGGGAGGGGGTGTTTTGGTGGTCTGTCTGCACCCTTCCCTGAGCATGAGGACTTTTTTTTTTTTCCCCCACTTGGAATTCAGTCTGGCTGAATATAGGGTATCTGCAGTGCTCCTATTAACCCCTTCCCGACGGAACAGGAGCACTGCAGATCCCCTATATTCAGTAGACCGGGCACTTTCAGACCCAGGGATACCTAATGTGTTTGTGTTTCACAGTAATTTTCTACTTTTATATGTATTCTAAGGAAAGGAGGGATTTAGAATTTGTATTTTTTATAGCTTTTTTTTTCCCCACTATTTTATGCGAGATTCTATACATTGATATTGCAGCTGGTCATAGACCCCCCTCCAAAAAAAAAAAAAAAAAAAAAAAAAATTTTATTTTTTTTTGCTGACTCGAGTATAAGCCGAGGGGAGCTTTTTCAGCATAAAAACTGCTGTAAAAGTCGGTTTATAATTAAGTATACACGGTAATTATATATTTATGTATTTATTTATTAAAAAAATTTCACATAGAAGCACCTCAAGTAACACAAAATTGGCCATGAAAAACATCATCCAAGACATAACGGAAAAAGCTCAAGCCAATACACAATCAAATTTGTTAAAAAAGTTTATAAATATTTATTAAATATTTTGGCAAATGATTGCCATTTAAAATTCAATAGTATACAGCAGGGCAGATGGATTTAGCCAACAACACAAAAATTAGACACATAGAAAGAAAAAGCATAAGGTGTTTTATGCTGAATCATATAGTATAAATTCAGGTAACTCCAATATAGATATATGGAATAGCAGAATTCTATTCAATTCACCATAGGACAATATTCAAAATATGTGACCCATAGATGTAAATATACAATATTATGTCAGTGCATTAATTAATAGCAATGGGAAACACATCAAGATTTTGTTACACACAGTTGAGCATAACAGTAATAGATAGCTATAAAAATACTAGTCTCATTGAAAAAATATATAGCACCCATAAGATCATACATCAATATGCCCAGCCACCCTAAAGTGTAACATCCTGCTATAAACCTGGTAAAAAGTTCCAGTTTAATGACAGGTATATTAATTACCTGATGTCATATTGAAGGATATTGAAGGTCAGCAAAAACACCCAGAGACAATATGCTGATAGGTAGAAGGACCACCTCTACGCGTTTCGCCACAGGACTGGCTTCCTCAGGAGGTGACTAAGTGCTGCCTATGTAATCTTTATCACATTTTGTGCATGTGATAATATACACAACAAAACTCGTACAACAATTCATAAAAGTCCTGATTGTGTATGTTTTCTTTCTACTAGAATCACAAAATGTTGTACTTTTGTCGACATACCTGCAGGCACCACATCGGCTCAATCCACATTTGAAGAATCCCTTGAGGTGCAACCAAGTACTCTTATCCCCAGGGGATTCTCCAGAAAAAAGACTTGGGGACAAAACATTGCCTAGAGTTTTGCCTCGTTTAGCAATAAAGCTACAACCTGATTTTAATAAGTTGCTAAGAATAGGATCCTGATTGAGAATGGGTAAATTCCTTGAAATAATATTGGTAATTTCTTTATAGTTGTTATTAAACCTGGTAGAAAAACATATCTTCGGTTGGTCTCTCATTTCAATGTTATTACCAGATTTTTTACTGGACTGTGTTAATAGGTCCTTTCGATCCCTCCTGGACACTATAGCCGAAGCCCTATCTAGTGTCCACCGGGGATAACCACGTTCTATAAATCTGGTCCTGGCTTCTTTTAAGCAATTTTGATATACTTCAGGCTCAGTACAGGACCTTTTGATCCTAGTGAACTCCCCAACCGGGAGAGATCTAACCGTGTGCTTCGGATGTTGACTTGTGGCATATAATAAAGAATTGCCTGCTTGTGGTTTTCTAAACAATTTAGTGGAGACTCTACCCAAGCTAACATCACCATATAAGGTGACATCCAAAAAATCTATAGTGTCAATATGATATTGATATGTAAATTTTAGAATGAAAGAATTTGCATTGATATAATCAACAAACTTGGGTATAGTCTCCACCGGTCCCTTCCAAATCAGCAACAAATCATCAATATACCTCCCGTACCACGCCATCGAGCACCCATATGGATTGTCGTCACAATAAATGAAAATCTCCGTCCAGAATGACATAACCAGGTTCGCCAATGAGGGCGAAAATTTCGCCCCCATTGGCGAATCGCACACCTGGAGGAAGTATTCTCCATTAAATGTAAAAAAGTTGTGACTAAGCAGGTACTCGATGGCGGACAGGAGGTACTCGGAAAAATCTGGACCCAAATCAGCGTATTTACGTAGATGGTATGCAATTGCTTGTAGTGCTATCCTGTGTGGAATTGACGAATAAAGCGCGATGACATCGCACGACAGCCAAATATATTCCCCCCTCCATTGAAACCCATCAAAAGATTTTAATAGATCTTTAGTGTCCCTGATGTAACCAGGGACGCGTGTAACAAGGGGCTGCAAGATCTTATCCATCCATTCACATAATCTTTCGTTTAGGGAACCAATACCCGATATGATGGGTCTCAATGGAGGGGGGAAGCCATCTTTGTGCACTTTCGGCAAGCCGTGAAAGACTGCCATAATAGGACAGTCAGGTATCAAAAACGCCTTTTCTTTCTCTGTGAAGATGCCCAATCTTACCCCTTCAGAGAGAAGTTTCCCAAGAACATCCGAAAAAACCTTTGTGGGATCAGTTTTTAAACGCCTATAAGTATTACCATCGTTGAGGATCGAATAAACTGATGTTAAATAGTCATCCGTGTTCAAGACCACAATTTTACCCCCCTTGTCAGCAGCACGAATTGTGATGTTCTTATTTTTACTCAAACTCTGCAAGCTGCTGCGTTCCTGTATAGTCAAATTATCCGGAAATGACAAGAGGGGTAAATTAGAATATAACTGTGTTAGTTCGTTCTCCACAGCCTGTTGGAAAAAATCTAGGGCAGTCACTCTGGAGTTAATGGGGTTAAAGTGAGGATTAGAGATATCTACCTTGGTATTAATATCAATACTCGAATCCACTCCTGACAACTCCTGCAAATTCAAAAGGCTCATTTGTTCCTGAAACATCATGTGCCCAAATTCATTTGGGACCTGATGTTTGCTTTGCACTGGTACCTCAACCGTATCAAAAAAATGCCTCCTAACTGTAAGCCCTCTAATAAACCGATTTAGATCAAGCAACACCTCGAAAAGATCAAAATTAGCCACAGGGACAAACCCTAACCCCTTAGACAAAAGGGACAAATCACTACATGACAAAAGATTTTTCGACAAATTCAACACATTCTTGAAATTCGGTTTAACCGACACAGATATCATGTTTGATTGGCAGGGAATATCAACATTAGCTCGGTCAATAGCAAGATTACATGTCAAAGATTCAGATTCAATGATGGTTTCAGGACCATACTGAATCATAGGGTCCACCCGTGAAAAGGATGTCAATAGGGTCTCTGATTTCTCCTGGTGTTGTAATGTGAGCGTCTTTTTATGTCTACGTCCTGCTCTGTGCTTTCTCTTTCTAGACCTCTGGGGACCTCCTTTTTGGACATTTTCGATGTCCCCTTCCCCTCTAAAAAATGAGAAGATGATGATTTATTTCCAATAATATCGGTAGAGTCATCCATATTGGAAACGTCCATTTCCCTATCAGAAGAATTATTGAAAGAAACAGATCTTTGTAGTCGCCGCTTCTTGTTGTTTCTATTGTTTCTGTGTCTTATAAGGATGGACTTGGGCGTAGAGGAGAACGGAGAAAGGGGAGAATCATTCCATTTGTAGATTTGACCCTGCTCATAGTCCTCCTTGTCCCTTTTGAATTTGGATTTTTTCATATCCGCTATTTTGTTCTCCATATCTTTAATCCTTTCAGAAACCTTCTTTTGATCAATCTCAAAGGTGGCAACACGATTAAATTTCTTAAAATCCTCTTTCACCTGAGAGATATCCTGATTGAGAGTAGATAGTTTGATTTCTTCATATTTTATGATTAAAACAATTAATCTGAGAGAGCATTCTGAAAGTGCATTCTCCCATTCTGCCTTGAATTCGTCACAGAAAACAAATGTTGGAAACTTTTTTAAGCGCAAACCCCGTGGTACCATTTTTCTGCTGAAATAGGTTTTAAGTGACTCATGGTCCCACCACGTTCTAGTCTCCTGTGACAACAATTTTTGGTATTTGGACAACAACACCTTATAGCTTGATTCATCGCTCATTGTAACAGTTTCTGTGTCAAAAACTTCCCGGAGTTTTTTACTCCTTGTGTCCTCCATGGAGACACTGGTAGTGTCCATATTAAAAACAAATGTTAACTGTTGCTCGGTGTGAAAAATCTAATATAGTTATATTATATGTATATAATCATAAATATAGCAAATGCCAGGGTGGGGAATACCAAACAACACTCTGTATCTGGGCCACAATGCAGAACAACCTGAAGTCCGTGAGCCGAAGAATACCTGATTGATAGGGCAAGTGAAGTCGATACAAACTGATTGCAATGGGAATAAGGAAAGGGAATACACAGCCCAAACAAGAAATTCTTCTTGAAATGTAAAATAGAAATGTCCTGATAACAGTTAACAAATCTTGCCACAAAATTGACACACTGGAGAGCTTGGAATCATATAGTCCAAATGGATCAAATGATCAAATGTTCGGTAAAATAAGAACATCCAAACGCATTATGTGTACAATTCACACTCACGGTTCAGGGAATATACGAGTTCGGGTGCACGGAAGATGAATCCCCGTCGACTCGGAGTGTTGATACAAAAAGTGAAGAATCCAGCATCCACGATAATAAAAAGTTGAAATTTCTTTATTTGTCTTGAGAGCTAAAAAAACATACGTCCAACAAACAGAGGTGATCCCCACCCCGACACACCGAGCAACAAGAGTGACGTCAGCTGACGCGTTTCAGCACGTACGTGCCTTAGTCATAGCCTGATCGTCTGCTAAACCTAACCCAACTTAAGTAATACCCCCACATGTGTGCATAATAACAGATTAGATAAGCATGCAAAAAATAAAACCATCTATGAATAAAAACATGGAGAAACACACATGAAAAACATGTATATTGTATAAGACACAGGCCCTTGTTTGGGCTGTGTATTCCCTTTCCTTATTCCCATTGCAATCAGTTTGCACTAAGACACGCCTCTGTCGTCACACACAGGTCCTCTCAGTACAGTAGTACAAGCTTTCCCCCGTCACTCCCTGCTGTTATCGCAGTTATAAAGAGCGGGGGTGATCGCGAGAAAAGCTATGCTTTTATCCCACAAGCGCTGCGGGCCGGAAAAAATCAGTTAGAGGGCCGGATATGGCCCGCGGGCCGTACATTGCCCAGGTCTGGTCTAGGGGGTCTGTGTGCTTTCAGTGCTCACCGCTTGTCAATGCATTCAGTATTCCATTTGGGGCAGTCCCCATGCAGACTTCCCGAACGAAATACCGAACGCAGATGTGAACCCGAACTTATACCTTTGATTATGGGTTCTGTCAGGGTCTGGGGTTGCTTGGTGGGTTGACATAGACACACAAGTCCAGTTTGTTTAGTCCAAAACAAAAATAGAGTTTTATTTTCACTCACAAAATGTAGTGCAGCAACAAAGGAAACAATACAAAAATAAATACCTGCCCGGCTAGGCTCTAACTAAACATAAGAATAGGTTACCTCCCCTAGAATAACAGAAATCAAAAGCCAGTTGAATCACTCAGGACACAGCTCCAAAAATATGACCTGTCAGCTCTCCAGCCAAACACTGCCAAAGGTCTGCTGCTGGAGTTGACTTCTTAAGCCTCCTTGAGGAGGAGACTCTCAACAGCTGAGTCACTGCCGGAACATCCCCAAAGTGTGGACTGGAGGGGGGTGGAATGACAGGTCCCACTACCTACCTGTCATTCCTAAAAATCCAGCCCAGTACTGAGCATTTACCAAAAGCAGACGAACGTTGTCTGCTGAGAACAAACATTCCTGGAGTTTTCTCATCTCACCCACCTTAGTAGACTGGGTGAGATGTACACCCCCTCCATTACATGACCAGCCATCGGCTTACAGTTCCTAATCTCACCTTCTTTGGTTACACATATTAAAGAACAAAAACAAATAAACACAGTCACAGAGAAACTGGTACAATTTTCCTTTTATTTGAATCTCTCTGTTTGCCACATCATTCAGAATGGGCCTGGGCTACTGTCCCTCCTTGATTTAGGTCAGAACTTGTATTAAAGAGGACCTTTCATGTCCTTGGGCACATGCAGATTTATATACTCTTTAACAAGGACAATGTTTTTCTTAACATCCAAACAGCTGAGTGTCGATTGTTAAAAAAAAAAAAATTGACTAAATACAGCATCTATGTAACCACTACCTTCTGTTTTGGATATTGTTCACATATCAATTACAGCCTCGAGTTTATAGCATCGCCTGCTGCAGCCATTTGGACATGAGCTTGGAGCATGGTATCATGACAATAAGCATGCAGGATCACTAGATTTTCTTGTGGTTGCTAATACAAAAAAGAGACTAAACCACCCTTAAACAGCAATTGCTGTTTTAGGGACAAACCAGAGATTATCCAAGCACATAGGTGCCCATGACGGGGACAGCAGTATGCCTCTGAATAACACTCAATCTGCCGACTTTGTACGTTACAGAAGTTTGCAGTATACAGTCTCTTGTTGGTGCTTGTTGGACATGGTTTACCTTCACAGTGCTACAGTAGGCTTAGTGTGTTTTAGAGGTTAATACCCGATGTTTCTTGTGATCTGGGATGAAGAGGCATGCAATGCACTACCTGTAACATCACAGGTCTCTGCCAATCAGCGGCTTCAGCAGAAGAAATCTGTGACATCACAGCTAGTGAACAGTTCACTTCAGAAGTCAGCCATGACACTATTACAAATATTAGATGACCTATGTGTTCGGACATCTTTCTTCTATTGTATTATGCTTCTGTTTGCATCAACTATAGTACAGAATTGTGTAATGTCAACAAGGTGGGAAGGTTAACTACTGACTTTGATTAACATTTCTACTTACATCCCAGTGTTTATCCAGTCCGTCAGATTCGGATATTTTTCTTCAATATGACTTTGTGGAGTGAACAGGTTGTACTTATCGGACGATAACATATCAGAAATGCCGTTGGCCTAGCTTCATATTTATTCACCTTCTGAACAATAATTGTATTATACTGTACCTTACTCATTGCTTTTGTTCTACATTTATTTGCAGGCTTTACAATAACATTTACCTCATGAGGGCAACTTAATCTTCTGTCTTTTACCGAAGCCGATGCCAAGGTACTATTATATCACAAGCTGATTTGCGTTTCTCTGATTTGCAAGTCTTTTATATTGCCTCATGCACACTGCATAGTGCAAATAATTGTTATGTGATTGTCATCCCATACAGTTTGCATATTGTTTCATTTGCACAAAAAGGTGTGATGCAGTGGGTAATGTAGCATCACACACTAGGGTCACACAGCTTATCGACAGCAAGAGAAACACATTGGGTGCAGGAGAACAATACTGAAACACCCTGTCACCCAAAAAATAGCTCCCAAAACTGACTAACAGCCTTATTTATGTCTTCCCCTCCCAACGTGTTTTGCATAAGTGCTCATTAGGGAATATTTAGAAGAAGTATTGTACCCCATTACTCTGAGATTACAATGCGTTCCCCTGCACTCAGGGCTTGAAGCTCTGCAGCTTGGATCACCGGGTCCTTCTTCTAAATATTCCCTGATGTGCACTTATGCCCATCAGGGAATATTTAGAGCCCCCTTATATATAATAGTTCTCCCTAATACAGTGTCGGACTAAAGAGCCTTAGGCGGCCACACCCAACAGCTTCCTGCTAATAGCCTACGCCATGGCTCCTTCACTTCCTTGAAGTCATATACAGTACATATGTGCTGACTGTCTGGTGTTATGGAGAGTGTTTTATATATATAGATATATAATTTTATACAGTCTGGGGAATGACATGGCCATGGAGCACTACACTACATAGCTATGACTAAGGGAAGCACTATATACTCCCGAAACGCGTAAGCTCTCTTTTTTGGTTTTAACATGTTAATATTCCCCCCCAGCCACAGTCCGGGGCTTCCCTCCGTGCAGCCGCCTCCTCATTGTTTATGTTGACATATTGTCTAAATGTGGTAAGAGCTTCACTTATTTTTGTGCTATAAATGCAATCTATGTCTGAGGAAAGTCAAGTGTATGGTTTGTTACCTTCTAAATCAAATCTTATTTATCTGGAGTGCTGAATTTTCTAGCCAACATTTATTGCATTGGAACTCCACTTGAACACAAGTAAATAAAGAAATCGCAACACAAAAATTTATAATTTTCTTAATCTCCATCCTCAGAAAATGTAATAAAAAGTTAAATCCACCCCAAAGTTGTACAGATGACAACTAGAGCCTGTTCTGCAAAAAAAAAAAAAAAACATGCCCTGACGCAGATTGATCATTGAAAAATTAAAATGTAATAGTTCTAAGAATATGGCAATGCAATTTTTTTTTATTTTTTTTTATAAAAGTATTGTCATTGTGCAAAAGTAGTATAATAATAATAACCAGTTTGCAAATTGGTCATCACTGTAATCGTGTGGACCCATGGAATAAAAGTTGCCATTTATATTATATGGTAAGAGATGTAACAAAAACACACACAAAAAAAACAGTTTTTAAAACATTATATGCATTTTAAAGTATCTCCATTTAAAAATACAATTTGTCTTGGCATCATCAAGTAAATGGGTACGTCAATGGAAAAAAAAAAAAAGTATGCTTTGCCCTGGAGGCCAAAATAGGCTCACTAAGGGGGCGTTCACACTGCCGTTGTTAATGCTCTCAGAACTTTATCTACTGTTACAAAGGTAAACAAATATGATGGAAAATAGCTTCCATCATAATGCTTACATTAGTGTCAATAGAAACGGACACAATCAATCTGTGTCCATTCTCTGCAACAGTTTAATGTCCATTGTTGTCATCCTATAATGGAAGATAGCAATGGACATTAACAACGGTATTGTTCAGGAGCGGTCAGGAGCATATGTCCTAAAATAAAGAAAGAAACAGATGGCACACAATTTTAAAGGAGTTGAAAAAGAAGTTAAAAAGTTAAATGCGACAGTCAGAAAACAATTCAACCATTCATAACAACCATCGACAATTACTGCATTTACTTCTAAAAATACGATGTGTACAAGGTCAATTCACAAACACTATGTATGGAACATAAAGCTAAGTTCATACGGGGGAAAATGAAGCGAAATTTCACTTCCTTTTTAGCCACGGAATTGCCCTGAAGGAATGGAGTTGTAGTTTTCCTCTGCTGATTAAACTCAGATGAATGGGACTCATTAGGACTCCTGAGCCACGGAATCAACGGCAAGATTGAGCAGGACACAAGACTAAATACCAAAATATAGAAAAATAGACTGTTTCTTACCACATAGCCGAACAAATCTTCGAGGTGCCAAACCTTCCCTCTGTACCTTAGGAGGGCAGACCATATAGGAGATGAATAGAAGGAAAGCGGCTTGCAACACTCCTTTAGTTCTAAAAATCCAACTTTAATTCAATCTATTAAAATACAGAATCTACTAGAACTTCTTTCTATAGAAAGAAGTGAAGGAAAAAATGATAAGGTAAGTGCGTTAAAAGAAAACGCTAACACGTTTCCAAGTGGACATCCCCTAGTCATAGCGTATACCTTGAATGACAACATTACAATTTATAGATCTACGGGTATAACTTACCTCGGTGTGTCTAATTTTACTAATTACCTAAAACTTTTCACATGTCTGTATTGTTTTAAATAAAGTTATTGAAGAAACCAGAATGTGCCAGATTCTGTATTTAGTCAGCAACCGCAGCAAGAATATCGTTTAAACTAACGTATGTTGGGCCAAGACCATTTCCTTTATAGAAGATACACATGTAATGGAAAACTACTGCTATTACCGCCCTAAATGCAGAAACCGCATCATGAGGATCCCATTTGAATAAGGGGCGATAAATATGCCACAAAACCTGCCTGCATCGCTACAACAGGTCCACCTATAACAGGGCCTGTACACATATACACTAGATATTAGTTAAGAGATATACCAAAATTACAAACTGTTATATACAGAAATATCAATAAACATATCACAGAAAATTCAGAGACTTAATTAAACTCTTGGATAAAAAGATAGATTTTTACTCAGTCTATTTTTATGACACTTGATATTATCAAGTGGATTCTGTATTTTAATAGATTTAATTAAAGTTGGATTTTTTAGAACTAAAGGAGTGCTGCAAGTCACTTTCCTTATATTCACTAAGTACCAAAGTTAACGCATCTTAACACCATAGGGGAGATAAAGCAGACATCTATGCCACTTTTGTATTTTACATTTTTTTATGTCACTGTCA
Organism: Leptodactylus fuscus; assembly: GCF_031893055.1. NCBI lineage: Eukaryota > Metazoa > Chordata > Amphibia > Anura > Leptodactylidae > Leptodactylus > Leptodactylus fuscus. The sequence goes on along the minus strand of NC_134275.1, from coordinate 42,618,121 downwards.
GGGTCTGGGGTTGCTAGGTGGGGTGGCATAGACACACAAGTCCAGTTTGTTTATTCCAAAACAAAGGTAGAGTTTATTTTCACTCAAAAATATAGTGCAGCAACAAAAGGAAACAGTACAAAAATAAATACCTGCCCGGCTAGGCTCTAACTAAACATAGAATAGGTTACCTCACCTAGAATAACAGAAATCCAAAAGCCAGTAGAATCATTCAGGACACAGCTCCAAAAATATGACCTCTCTGTTTGCTCTCCAGCCAAGCTCTGCCCCCAGTCTGCTGCTGGAGCTGACGTCTTAAGATCCCTTGATGAGGAGACTCTCTGCAGCCGAGTCGCTGCCGTAACATCCCCAAAGTGTGGACTGGAGGGGGGTGGAATGACAGGTCCCACTACCAACCTACCTGCCATTCCTAAAAATCCAGCCCAATACTGAGCATTTCCCAAAATGCTCAGCAGACGAAAGTTGTCTGCTCAGAACAAACATTCCTTCTGGAGTTTTCTCATCTCACCCACCTTAGTAGTCTGGGTGAGATGTACATCCCCCTCCATTACCTGACCAGCCATCGGCTTACGCACCCTTTCAATTTTCCAAAACTGAGGCATTTGGGAGAGGGACATTAGTCCCACAAGATTAATAATCATTTATGCCATAAAACTAGCATAAATTATTTTGAAATCTATGCCAGCTAGGAGATTGTGTAGATTTCAGAGCAGGTCTGAAGGCTTGGTGAAGGTAGCACCTTGTTTATAGGGAATGCACCTCATGGTAAATCGGGTGCATCTTCCATCAGCATAGCATATACAAAAAAGGCTGGTCTGAATAAATCTTCCCCATTGTGCTGAATATTCCCTAATAAAGTATAGGAACAGAGTTCACTTTATACTTTGTATTTTGATGCGGTTACATACAGGGGTGAACCTGCCTCTTTCACCGCCCGAGGCGAACTACAGAAAGCCGCCCCCCCCCCCCCCCCAGGAGGAGGGGGCGGAGTGGAGCACGAAGGGAGCGGGGCGAAGCAAATGGGGGGCAGGGCTTAGCGGCGTTCACAGGCAGAGAGCAGGCAGGGAGAGGACCTGCTCTCTGCCTGTGCGTGAGGGGAGGCTGCTGGGCAGCGCTGCTTCAGCGGCCTCCCCAATCCACCGCTCGGTGCTAAGCCATTCTAGGACAGCTTGTCCTGGACTGGCTTAGGTAATCAAAAATGCCACCCTTCCTGGGGCCCTGACGTAGCGCCGCCTGAAGCGGTCGCTTCAGGTCGCCTTATGGGAGGTGCGGCACTGGTTACATACAATATACTTTTTCCTGAAAAAGTAGCACAATCCTTTTTATTCTAATATACTGTAATATAACCTCTTAAAACCCAAACTGGTTCAAAAAAACTGTCATATGCTAAAGTTTTTATATTTAGCATTTGGCGCAGAATATGCTAAATATATAAAGCGTTCCAAGGTTGCAGAAAAGGAAGATGTTCTTGCACATCTAAAGTTGACCATACACATTAGATCCATGTCGAACCCACTAATGTGTATGGCTAACTGATACATATTGTCCTTTCTTATGGTAGAAGTTTCAATGTACTGTAAGAAGTGGCTATAGCCTTTCACAACCAAATATTTAACCACTGTATAGCTATTGACTGACAGCTCCTATAACCATATGTAAGGGGTTGAAAATTGCTTCTTAATAATCCTCTAACGTCAATTGTCTCTTTGTTAGCTGCATTAGCTGTGTTGTAAGTTTGCTAAAATGTCCTGGTGTTTGATAAAAAAAAGGTGCAAAATCAAAGTCCAAACCAGTGACAAACAGGCATGTGTACGCTGTACATTAAAGGGGTATTCCCAGGAACATAATCATATCTATATTCGTAGAAAGTGAAAAGTTAAACAGTTTTGCAAATATAAGCAGTTAAAAATTCTGCAGAGTTTTAATATTTTAGTGGTGACTGTTGTCTTGATGCCAATGGATACAACAACAAATGCAGAAACTTTCTATGGTTTGGGACTTGTCAGGAACCCAGCCATGATTTTCTTATTGTAGCCGGGTTATCAGGCAGGCAGACTACATGTATGAGAAGATAACTCGGTGACAATAAGGAAATCACAGGTGATTTTCTGACCTTAGAAAGGTCCTGCCTTCATAGTCGTATCCACTGGCAACTGATCAAGACAACAAGACGGTGACCATGAGATAGTTACAGAAAATCTTTAAATCTCTGCAAAATGTTAAATTACTGTTAATTAATGTTTAACTTTTAATGATCTACAAATTTAAAAATGGTTATGTTCATGGGATTACCCCTTTAAGAAAAGTGGGTGGAATGGGTGTGGAAAACTGTAAAGTGGTGAAGTATTCTGAGCCACCCAAACCATTGGTTCCCATCATCTGTGATTTGCCGGTATACCTTGGAGTGTGAGTTAGCTATAGTGTGCTTAAATTCTTCTTTATGTTCTTTCCTTTATCAAATCACTTATATCAGTGGTGTGTGGTATCCTTGATTTCCACCTATAGAACTCATGGTAATATAATAAAAGACTTCCATCAAGAAAGAAAAGCAGACAAAGCCACATTCTGCAGAGCATAGGGACTGAGGGTGTCGAAACAAAGCTAATGTTCTAAAAGGGATTTTCTCGTTTCTAAGACTGATGGCCTTATCCTCAGGAACACCCGGAACACCGCAGATCACCGATATTGAGGCAGCACGGCCAAGGAATAGACTTCAATGGGACAGAACTGCAGTCCCTACACCCGCTGCTACATTTGTGTATGGATATTGAGCAGCGAGGCTCTACCTTGTGATTTGGAGGTGTCGTACCCCTATCAATAGGCCAGCAATGTTAGAAACCAGATAACCCCTTTAATGTAAATGACTTGAAAAAAAGTTAAAAAAGAAAAAAATTGTAAGGTAAAGCAATGCACAATTAGGTTCTGCCATTTTCTGTGACCGTATACATTTCTTTTCAAGAAGTTGAATGTAGTAAATTTTAGTGCAATTCCCACCCTCTTACCTTGGCTTGTTAAACAAATGATTGTGAAAGGGAATTCTAAAGGAGAAATGAGGCAGTCTGGCGGCTATGCTGATATGAAAACTTCACGACTGCTGTTTAACTCTGATACAGGAGACAATGTGGAGAGCCGTCGTCTGACAAGGTACTAGTCTATGGCTTCTACCATATATTATTATTCGTATAGGTTTTTAGTATATGCTTAGGTTTCCTTTTTAGTAGCTTTTAGACTAAATACTACATCCTTATTGTTCTACATAGGCTTGTTCCATTGTAAAATCAAGGATTTCTAAAAGTCCTAAATAAGTAAAACATCCAAAAATGGGATATGCAATAATTTTATTTTCCAGGTTCTGAAGAGACTTATATTTTCAGAAGGGAAACGCGTTTCTGCTAGCCTCCTCCTGTGTAGTCCTGCGTTACCATATCTGTTGACACCTATCAATATGTCTCTGGGTATGTATGCATACTGTTTACTTTGAGGTGTAGTTTTGGGTATGTGAAAAACACTTATTATAACTTTCATTACTTATACATAGAGGCACTATATCCATTTTGTGCTACCCTCATTATATATTTCCTGTATAACTTATACTATCTGGTGCATTATCCATTTACCCACTTATACCTATTTATACAGGTTTACTGTGGTTTTACACAGGAAGAGATGGCTCAGGGGGACACTATTTATTCAGTGACCCTATTCTGTTTGTATTTCTATATTTATATTTTTGTTACTGAATTACCTTTAACCCCTTCCCGACATTCGCCGTAATAGTACGGCGCTGCAGGGAAGGGCTTCCCGCAAACCGCCGTACTATTACTGCGGATGCATGGTGCGCACACAGAAACTGTGTGCGCACCATGCACAGCGGGTGTCAGCCGTAATACACGGCTGACAATGCCCCGTAACACCCGCGGTCGGAACCGGGTCCGATCGTGGGTGTTAACCCCTGAGATGCCGGTGATCAACATGACCACCGGCACCTTCGGGGTTACAGTGACATATGGTGCCGATCGGCACCCCCCGTGCCGGTTTCGGGGGGTGCCGGTGTTCGTAGGGGGCAGCCCGGGGTCTGATCAGTGACCCCGGGTCTGCCCCTTCACTTACCCCGTCCTCGCGCCTGGCCGATCCTGCCGTAAATGAAGCTTTCAGCCTCTGCGTCTACACAGGCTGACAGCTTCCTATACACTGCAATACACGTGTAACACGTGTATTGCAGAGTATCTCTATTGAAGCAGTGATCAGCCGATCACTGCTTCAATCCCCCATGGGGACAGAAAAAAAAAGTGAAAAAAAAGTCAAAATAAAAAAAGTTTAAATAAGTTTAAAATAAATTATAAATAAATAAAGCCCCAAAAATCCCTTTTCCCCATATAAAATGTTTTATTATGTATAATAAAGAAAAATAGAAAAAAACATTACATATTTGGTATCGCCGCGTCCGTAATAACCTGAACAATAAAATTAAAACATTATTTAACCCGAACGGCGAATGTCGTAAAAAAAAAAGTAGAAAACCGCACAAAATAATGATTATTCACCACCTTTCCCTTACAAAATGTTCAATAAAAAGTAATCAAATGGTCAGATGAAAACCAAAATGGTACCAATAAAAAGAAGAGGTCTTCCCGCAAAAAATAAGCCCTCAACCAGCTCTGTCTAGCGAAAAATAAAAACGTTATGCCTTTCAGAAGATGGCGATGCAAAAACAATAGATTTTTTTCCCTGAATTGAATTCTATTCTGCACAAATAGCAACGCATTAAAAAATCATATAAATGAGGTATCGCCGTAACCGTACTGACCCGCAGAATAAAGGTAACATGTTATTTATGCTGTACGCTGCACGGGAAAAAAAAAATGCTAAAAAGCAATGCCAGAATTGATGTTTCCTTTTACATCCCACCCAGAAAGAGTTAATAAAATGTAGTCAATAAGTTACAGGCCCCAAAATGGTGGCATTGAAAAGTACATCTAATACCACAAACACCAAGCCCTCATATGGCCACATTGCCAGAAAATAAAAATAAAAATCTACCTTGTACAATGTGAAGACAAAAACCCCAAAAGTCGCCAAATCATTAGGACATAAGTGGCTGCGACTAGAAGGAAATGTGTAAGCGGTGCGAGCGTTTTCAGGGGACACCCCATATTTAGAGCGAGAAGACACCAGCGCTGATCCCCCAGAATGCCCCTCTTCCCCGTCCGTGTCATAGGAGCTAGTGGGAAAATAGAATGGGATTTGGTGTGCCCAATTTACTCCGCACAGCTTACACATTCACTTCGGGGTTACTAATGCTCACTACATCACTTGATAAATTCTTTGAGGGGTGCGGTTTTCAAAATGGGGTCACTTTCTAGAGGTTTCCACTGTTTTGACTCCTCAAGGGCTTTGTAAATGCGACATGGTTCCTGAAACTTATCACAGCCAGATCTTCCCTCTAAAAGCTCTTTGGCGCGCCTTCCCTCCTGCGTCTCGCTGTGCGTCCATATATTAGTTTACACCCACAAGTGGGGTACTATGGTAGTCGGGAGAACTTGCCTAACAAATTGTGGGATGCGGTTTCTCCTTTAACCCCTTGTGAATGTGCAAATTCTAGGGCTAAACGAAAATATTAGTAAAATAAATTCAAATTTGAAAATTTCACCTCCATTTTGTATTAATTCCTGTTAAGCACTTATAGGGTTAAATTACTAGGTATATGTTGTTTTGGCTTATTTAAGGGGTGCAGTTTTGAAAATGGGGTGATTTATGGGAGGCTTTAATACAAGGGTCTTTCAAAACGCTTTCATAACTGGATTAGGCCCTTTAAAAAATGGGTTTTGGAAATTTCTTGAAAATTTTGAATATTGTTGTTTCACTTGTAAATCTTATAATGTCCGTAAAAATTAAAAGGGCGCCTAAAGTTTGATGCTGACATAAAGCAGAGATCTGGGACATGTGATTTATGATATAATTTTGGCAGTCTGACTATCTGTATGTAATGCACATCATTTCAAACTTTATAAAATGCATATTTTTCAAAATTTCCACCAAATTTCCAATTTTTTTTATAATTAAACACAAAACATATCAACCAAAATTTACCACTAACATGAAGTACAATGTGTTACGAAAAAACAATCTTAAAATCACTTTGGTAAGTTAAAGCGTTCCAAAGTTATTGCCACATAAAGTGACACATGTCAGTTTTGAAAAATCGAGCTTGGTCAGGAAGTCAAAAAGTGCCATCGGCGGGAAGGGGTTAATACAATTTGAAATAATATTTTATATAGTTTGGGAATTTCCAGTCGTGTCCTTTCTATAGGATTTGTAGGTTATTTGCAGATGTGAATCTAGCCTAAGAAAGGGCAGTGTCATATAGAGGCAGAGGTTGTACGTTATCTGCTGTGAATATTACATACTAGAATATATGGGTTACGTTATTATCTGCTATGAATATTACATATTAGAATATCTGGGTTACGTTATTATTAGAGATGAGCGAACATTAAAATGTTCGAGGTTCGAAATTCGATTCGAACAGCCGCTCACTGTTCGAGTGTTCGAATGGGTTTCGAACCCCATTATAGTCTATGGGGAACATAAACTCGTTAAGGGGGAAACCCAAATTCGTGTCTGGAGGGTCACCAAGTCCACTATGACACCCCAGGAAATGATACCAACACCCTGGAATGACACTGGGACAGCAGGGGAAGCATGTCTGGGGGCATAAAAGTCACTTTATTTCATGGAAATCCCTGTCAGTTTGTGATTTTCGCAAGCTAACTTTTCCCCATAGAAATGCATTGGCCAGTGCTGATTGGCCAGAGTACGGAACTCGACCAATCAGCGCTGGCTCTGCTGGAGGAGGCGGAGTCTAAGATCGCTCCACACCAGTCTCCATTCAGGTCCGACCTTAGACTCCGCCTCCTCCAGCAGAGCCAGCGCTGATTGGCCGAAGGCTGGCCAATGCATTCCTAGTCAGTTTTGCTCAACTACACATGCACACTCGGCACTGCTACATCAGATGTAGCAATCTGATGTAGCAGAGCCGAGGGTGCACTAGAACCCCTGTGCAAACTCAGTTCACGCTAATAGAATGCATTGGCCAGCGCTGATTGGCCAATGCATTCTATTAGCCCGATGAAGTAGAGCTGAATGTGTGTGCTAAGCACACACATTCAGCACTGCTTCATCACGCCAATACAATGCATTAGCCAGTGCTGATTGGCCAGAGTACGGAATTCGGCCAATCAGCGCTGGCTCTGCTGGAGGAGGCGGAGTCTAAGGTCGGACCTGAATGGAGACTGGTGTGGAGCGATCTTAGACTCCGCCTCCTCCAGCAGAGCCAGCGCTGATTGGCCGAATTCCGTACTCTGGCCAATCAGCGCTGGCCAATGCATTCTATTAGCTTGATGAAGCAGAGTGTGCACAAGGGTTCAAGCACACCCTCGGCTCTGATGTAGCAGAGCTGAGGGTGCACAAGGGTTCAAGTGCACCCTCGGCTCTCCTACATCAGAGCCGAGGGTGCGCTTGAACCCTTGTGCACACTCTGCTTCATCAAGCTAATAGAATGCATTGGCCAGCACTGATTGGCCAGAGTACGGAATTCGGCCAATCAGCGCTGGCCAATGCATCCCTATGGGAAAAAGTTTATCTCACAAAAATCAATTACACACCCGATAGAGCCCCAAAAAGTTATTTTTAATAACATTCCCCCCTAAATAAAGGTTATCCCTAGCTATCCCTGCCTGTACAGCTATCCCTGTCTCATAGTCACAAAGTTCACATTCTCATATGACCCGGATTTGAAATCCACTATTCGTCTAAAATGGAGGTCACCTGATTTCGGCAGCCAATGACTTTTTCCAATTTTTTTCAATGCCCCCGGTGTCGTAGTTCCTGTCCCACCTCCCCTGCGCTGTTATTGGTGCAAAAAAGGCGCCAGGGAAGGTGGGAGGGGAATCGAATTTTGGCGTACTTTACCACGCGGTGTTCGATTCGATTCGAACATGGCGAACACCCTGATATCCGATCGAACATGTGTTCGATAGAACACTGTTCGCTCATCTCTAGTTATTATCTGTTGTGAATATTACATATTAGAATATATGGGTTACGTTACTATCTGCTGTGAATATTACATATTAGAATATATGGGTTACGTTATCTGTTGTAAATATTACATATTAGAATATATGCGTTACGTAATTATCTGTTGTGAATATTACATATTAGAATATATGCGTTACGTTATCTGTTGTGAATATTACATATTAGAATATATGGGTTATGTTATCTGCTGTGAATATTACATATTAGAATAAATGCGTTACGTTATTATCTGTTGTGAATATTACATATTAGAATATATGGGTTACGTTATCTGCTGTGAATATTACATATTAGAATATACGGCATAGATCATTATCTGCTGTGAATATTACATATTAGAATATAGGAGTTACGTTATTATCTGCTGTGGTTACATTATTATCTCCTGGGTGGCCTTTATCAAGTACTGGGACCCATCATCAGGGTCCCGGGAACTGTGGTTTTGACTGCAATTCTGTGTTTATTGCGGTGAATCTTGAATAATAGTCTCCTGATGAACTAGGTAGTGACTAGAGAAACGCGTTGAGAGACTCAGGCACTAGGCATTTTTTATGGAATTAGGCTATTGAAACAGTTCATTCTGGTTTAGATGTTGGCGCATAACTAACGCTAGTTAGGTCCCTTTTAACTAGTTGAGGGCCTGACTAATTGGATCAGAAAACAGTGCAATACTTGCTGCACACAGGTTATTAGGTGTTCGGACAATACAATAATGCACTTAGTCTTCAGAAATTCTTGATCTGAATTCTGTGAGGTTTGGGTTCTTAATACATATGAAAAAACCCCAGTAAGAGATCATCAGCGTAGTCAATATCTAACAAATTTGTACACCCCTAAGAGATCAGGAGAAGTTACTTGTGTCTTAATTATCTGTAGAGAGTAACAGGAGTGAGAAGGGAGAGGGATTTAGCTGTAGTATGAACAGGTCTCGGACACACTGGGAGAGACTCAGTACGGTGTTTACCCAACATTGACATTAATATACCTTCTCCTCTGCTATTGTTTTTAATGCACGTTGTGAATACTGTTTGAGACAGTGGTGTGCACTACTTCGAGCTTGGCGTCATGTTTTAAATAAAAGCTATATTTCATACCTTTACTTCTTTTTGAGGGTACCCATTTAGTATATTCACAATTTTTTGTTAGTCCTTTATCCATTGAGTAAATTACATTATTATCTGCTGTGAATATTACAATATATGGGTTACGTTATTATTTGCTGTGAATATTACATATTAGAAAACATGGGTTACGTTATCTGCTGTGAATATTACATATTAGAATTTATGGGATATGTTATAATCTGATATTAATATTTTTTTGAATTCAAAGTTTTTATTGCAAATTTTATAACACACAAAAACAGTGAACATCAGGGCCAACCATCGCCCAAAGATGTACAAAGACAATGTAACAAAACAAAATGACAAAAAATAATTGAAAAAGAAAAAACACCGAATAACACGGAATCATCAGGGAGAATCCCCGAACAAACCAAGTAAAGCAGATTAAAGGACAAAGAGGGAGAAAAGAAAAAGTATCAAACCATGGCAGGAGAGTAGAAAAGAAAGATGGGAGAGAAAAGAAAGGGGGAGAAGAGAAGAAGAGAGAGAGAGAGAGAAAGAGAAAAAAAAAAAAAAGGGGGGGGGGAGAGCAAGCAGAAGACAAACCGGAAAGTACCAGCGAAATCTGCAAATAGAGTGAAGGCCTTCAGTTGTATGAGAGAGGACCAGAACCCAGGAGCGTCCGATACTCTCCGGTACCCTGGAACTGGAACCAGTAAAACCAGGTCTTGAAGTAAGCAGCAGTCGTGTCCTGCAGGAAAGAGGTAAGTTCTTCCATCCGCATAATCTCATTGACCTTGGAAATCCAGAGGGAGAGAGGAGGGGCTTCTACACGCTTCCAGAAGAGCGGGATACACGCTCGGGCAGCGAGGACCAAGAAGCGAAGCAGAGAACGTTTATATACTTTCACCGAGGACTCGCAATGATTGAGAAGAAACAGGGCCGGACCCAAGTGGTGGGGGGTATTGGTGAGTTGCAAGGTGACACGTTTGACTCCATCCCAGAAGGAGGACAGAGCAGGACAGGACCAAAAGATATGAAGCATGTCACCGTCTTCTTGACCACATCTCCAACACAAAGGAGACACCTGAGGGAAAATAGCGTGCAACCTCGTGGGGACCCTGTACCACATCTGATATTAATATTACTTATTATAAATATATGGGATACATCATTATCTGCTGTGAATATTACATATTATAGTATATGTGATACGTTATCTGCTGCAAATATTACTTATCAGAATATAAGGGTTACGTTATTATTGGCTGTAAAATTATTACTTGATGTGAATCTGTATTAACTATAGTACAGTTATCTTCAGATAGGGATGCCATGAAGTGAATGTGGCAGATATTATACAATGGGCAAAGTCTCCTAAAGGGCACTTATCAGTTTTACAACGTCTGGCAAGTCAGAAGTTTTATTTGTTGGGCATCTGAATGCAGAGACCCATAAATTGCTCTGCTTGGGGTTTTCTATGAATTCATACACAGAAAAGCTCCTGGAGCAGAACTCATCAAAAATTAAGAAAAACATAAGGTCACAGTGCTCAGCAGCGTACCTCGGCCCACCTGCTTTAGTGGTGGAGGTCACCCAGATGCCCACTGAACAAAACTTCGACATGTCATTACAATGAGATATTTGTCTCCCAAAATGGCGGCATAAGTATTGTCCCGCAAAAAAACACAAGCCCTAGTTCATTTATATTCAGACAAACATGTTAAGTTACGGTTCATAATATGCATTGACAGACAACAGTTACTTGGGGCCAAAAGAGACTATCCACAAAGGGGTTAATATACTGGCAAACACAAGTAGAGGTGGCTGCGCAGTGCAAGGTATAGGAGACGAGAAGTTTCCAAGATAGCTAAGTAAACTAACATGGTTGTTGTTCTAGAAGGAAAGGTGTGAGAGGGCAGAGGGAAGGGAGAGGCAGTGGAGGGGACAAGGTGTCCAGATTTTTTTCTTACATTTCTGTAAATGGTAATGAAGATTCTGCGATACAGGAAATATAGGAGATATGGGAAGTACAAGTAAAACGTACCTAAACTTGTATCATTAATTCATTTGGTAATATACTGAATTGTTGCTCCTTTCTGCAAAATTCCTTCTTTAAGCTCCCGTTACTCTCATGTCAGAACACACATGATACAGCACATTTAAGATCAACTACCCGAAGTTCACTCACATGAGCTAGCGGGTATCACCCTGTTCACACAGGTGACACTCCCTGTCACACTCATGGGCAAAGCCTCAGGCTTCTCTTGATGTCTTTGCTGCTCCGTAGAATGATGCGGACCAACCAAACTAAACCGGCTCTATGTACAACATCCCCAGAAACTTGTAAGGATTGCTCATTGTACAGTGTACCAAGCCCCCAGCGTCATGTCATATCATGGAGTGTATTAAAACCCTACTCCTGTAGTACTATTGCTTAAAAAGGAAACACAATGTAAATCACTTTCTATTACGAACAGGTACACAATGGTCACAAACAAACATAACACCAAGGAAACACTGTTCCTAAATTGATGGGCAGAGACTTCAAGTATGGACATTTAGGCTTCGTTCACATGTTAGGCTTCGTTCACATGGGACTGTATGGTGAGGCGTTTTTAGGAGGCAGAATCTGAGTCAGTTTCCTGACCAAATTCCTGACTAAAAAAAACTCAGTGTGAACGCAGCCTTATAGATTTCTACTTAAGGGTGCATTCACACTACGTTTCCTGAAGCTTATTCTGAACGTAAAACACGTTCAGAATAAGCGGCGTATAAAGCAGCTCCATTCATTTCTATGGGAGCCGGCATACGAGCGCTCCCCATAGAAATGAATGGGCTGCTTCTTTCACTGCGAGCAGTCCCATTGAAGTGAATGGGAAGTGCCGGCGTGTACGGCACGACATGAGCAGAGCTTGCCGTATACGCCGGCACTTCCCATTCACTTCAATGGGACTGCTCGCAGTGAAAGAAGCAGCCCATTCATTTCTATGGGGAGCGCTCGTATGCCGGCTCCCATAGAAATGAATGGAGCTGCTTTATACGCCACCTATTCTGAATGTGTTTTACATTCAGAATAAGCTTCAGGGCTCGTTCACACGGTGTAACGTCCTGCGAGATTTGGCACGTGTACGCCGCGTGACCCTTTGCGTGCCGTACACGCTCCCATTGAGTTCAATGGGAGCGGGGATCGTATGCGCCGCGCTAGTTTGCGGCCGTGCATTTATTCACGGCCGCAAACTAGCGCGGCGCATACGATCCCCGCTCCCATTGAACTCAATGGGAGCGTGTACGGCACGCAAAGGGTCACGCGGCGTACACGTGCCAAATCTCGCGGGACGTTACACCGTGTGAACGAGCCCTCAGGAAACGTAGTGTGAATGCACCCTAAGGGTGCATGAACACTGAGTAAATGCTAGCTTATTTTGTAGAGTAAAATTACACTTGTAAATTTTGCTATCCCATTGACTTCAATGACATTTTACAGGCGTATGTTTACAGGCGTATTTTTTACAGGCGTATTTTTACACTTGTAAAAAAATATCATTGAAGTCAATGGGATAGCAAAATTTATAAGTGTAATTTTACTCTACAAAATAAGCTAGCGTTTACTCAGTGTGAATGCACCCTAAGGGAGCATTCACACGGTGTAACATCCCGCGAGATTTGGCACGTGTACGCCGCGTGACCCTTTGCATGCTGTACACGCTCCCATTGAGTTCAATGAGAGCGGGGAGCGTATGCACCGCGCTAGTTTGCGGCCGTGCATTTATTCAGCGGCGCATACACTCCCCGCTCCCATTGAACTCAATGGGAGCATGTACGGCATGCAAAGGGTCACGCGGCGTACACGTGCCAAATCTCGCGGGACGTTACACCATGTGAATGCTCGGAACGCCAGCGTGTATCACAGCCATACACGCCGGCGTTACAGCAGGGCTGCCGGACACTTCCCATTCATTTCTATGGGAGCCGGCATGCGAGCACTCCTCATAGAAATGAATGGAAAAAAATCAGTCCATTCATTTCTATGTGGAGCGCTCGCATGCCGGCTCCCATAGAAATGAATGGGAAGTGTCCGGCAGCCCTGCTGTAACGCCGGCATGTACGGCTGTGATACATGCTGGCGTTCCGTAGTGTGAATGCACCCTTAGGCTACTTACTACAGAGATTAACCCTTCACCTCCTTACATTTTCTCCAGATAAAGGGTTACGATGTTGGCCACCTCTTGCACCAACCTATAGCCGCGTATCTTGGCTAAGCGTACAAACTGTGAGACTAAGCCCTTTTACCACTGGCTGTTCCGAGAATCCCAACATGTCAAACAGCCACACCAACTTGGCCAAATAAAAATGGTACCCTTCTTCTGGTCCCCCAACCGGCACACTGATATACATACACATAACAGCAGGCAATGCAACATTCAACAGTCTCTTTTCAACTAGCTCTCAGTTTTTTCTCTCTTGTTCTGATCAGAAAGAATTCCTGCTCTTGTCCTTCCCTGAACCAGGACTTCTTGTAGGGCCTGACCTTGTGCACTATGCACTCAACATACGTGGTTTGGTCCAGGCAAAGGGATCCATCCCTGACACTTCTGCCATTGGCAGGTTCCAGCGGTTTGACCACTCTCTTTCCCATGCTTATTTTCTTCCTCTTCATCTGCATCCAACGCTTTGGTGTCATAGTTCTCACAAGAAGGTATGTGGGTTTGCAGCCCCTCCTTTGACACCACAAGGTGGTCGCTAAACAAGCAAACTATATAACTCTACCACCTTGTGGAACCTTCTGCTGCACCTGTAGTATAGTGTAATGCAGTCATGCCAGAAACTACCAGATGGTCTTTAATATTGGAACTGAGACTTTACAACAACACACAGATAAGAACACACAGGATAGTCAGTAACTTATACAGCATCCTTTCCTGAAAGTGAGTTCAAGATCTCAGCTTTAATATGACAGTGGAACTGTTCTAGGTGGTGTAAAGCTTGAGATACAGCCATCTGAAGAGATCTATCCCTTTCAGCCACAGCCTACTCCTGTATTTGTCAACATCATCAGTCTTGTATCAAATTGTCAAGATGTCATAGCAACCCCTATGACATCTAAAGCCCAATCACAGACCTCAGCTGTCCTCTAGGAGGCTGGAAAATACTCGGAAAAAGGACGCCATGTGTACCATGAGAGTGCCCTGGAGAGGTGAGGGAAGGTAGGTATGTCTATATTATTTTTCCTCCCCTCTGTGCCTCTGATTATTATACTCTAGATCAGAAGAGACTCTTGAGTATAATAATATATGCTTCCAGTTCAGACTACAAACAAAACTGGCAGGTAAGCCTTGTATATATCCAAAAAAATCAGAACTAGTCAGTTCAAGGAACAGCCCATCCATACAGAAATATCATCCAAGGGTGTAACTAAAGGCTTATGGGCTCTAGTGCGAAAGATCAGCTTGGGCCCCCTTGTATAACTGACGCAGCTGTTTCTATCTATAGATTTTATGCTAGGTTCAAACTAGCGTTTGGGATTCCATCCTTCAAGTCCACATGGGGACCTGAAAAATTGATACCCTATCTGCTTAAAAAGCAGTTACACACAGAAACCAGTTGGCCCCACAGACTATGAAGGGGTCCAATGGGTTTCCGTCCAGTTTTATACAGAAACTGACGAACAGTAAAGTCCTCTTTGAAGTCCTCCAACGGATATTCCAACTCAAGTGTGAATCCAGTCTTAGGCCTGGTTCACATCTGCATTCGGATCATTTCATTCCCCTCTCCACTTGAAAAATGTGGAGAGAAAAGCACTGCAAGCAGCAGTTTTTGTGCGGAAATAGAGCAGAAACAAATAGACCTCATTATAGTCTAAGGGGTCCGGGGGTTTCCAAAGGTAACCACTTTTTTATGTGGATTAGGTTTCTGTTCAGGGGGGGTCCCCAAGTGGACTACCCAAACAGAAACCCATGATGTGAACGGGGCCTAAGCAGCATTTCCATTTCCCTTTCCTTTTCAGACTACCATCACCTGTCATGCCTCCTTGCCTATATGCTGCTTCCTAAACTGCTAGTTTTAGCATTAAAAGATTATGTAAAAAAAAGTATAAAAAGTGAATAAAGTATCACAAAATTTATGACAACAAAATCAAAAGTTGTTGAAAAAGTTTAGGCAGGCTTTAAAGAGTCAGATGAATAACGTACTACCTTTCAGCCATAGTAGCAATCATTCTCCTGCGTCAGTCACAGGTTTCAACATGGTCATAAGAGTTGGGGGGGGGGGGGTTCGGGAGGGGAATGCACTTAGCATTGCCTGCAGCTTGGTCTTGTAATGTTGGGGAAGACTGGGGAGTGTGTATGTATTTTGCAGAATATTCTTAGAAGGTACTCAGCAGAATGTCTGTTCTAATAATATGGGCGTATCTAACAGGCTGGCAGCCAGCATGGTGCACTGCATGTCACTGTGGGACTGGCACTTTACAGAAGATTTGTGTGCATTCACAATACTTGGCATCCACACATATGAAGGACAGTATGTGAGTGGATGTTCATCAGGATTTTGCATCCGTGCGACAGACCTTGGATAGCATCTACACCCTGCAGTAAAATAGAGCTGTGACCTCCTATCAGTAAGTATGAATGATTTCAGTCACATGTTGTAAATCTGATTTTCTTTTCAGTGAATTACATATACATCGAGATACTGCACTTAAAAGATGGTAGTGGAGATGGGGTAGAACGTTGAATTGTTGTGTATGAGGAGTGTGCTCAGTCTCCTGTAGCATTGGGCATGTTGAAATTCAATGCTGACAGCTACTCCTCCTGATCCCCTCCTTCAAACATGGTCATGATAAATCTCCCCCCAGGGTAAGACCACACGTAGTGGAACGCAGCTAAAAAAAATGCACTAGAAAGGAAAACAAAGCAAAAGTTCCTGCTTTTTTGACAGCATTTTTGTCTCTGCTACAAAACACAGCGCATGCACAGGCACCAGCCGTTTTGCGCCACAACCGGCACTTCCTAAAGCCATCTGTTTCCAAATCTCCAGACGACATCCCAAGTCTATTTAACTTATCACAGTTGTCAATCAAACAAATTCAACTTTTGTGGGCGCGTACCTTGCGCTCCAATCAGCAGATAATACATCACAAATCGGTATGTACGTACGCTTACATTTTTTTGGCTCACTTTGAGGATGTTTATGTATTCACTCAGGAAAATATGTTTGCCAGATACATACAATCATATCTTAGATATGTCGATGGCATCTTTATTCTATGGTCTGGTTCGGACGATATGTTCTATGACTTTGTTAAATAGTTAAACAAAAATGAGATGAATATGCGGTTACTGCAAAAATTGATGATTCTACTTTAGAATTTCTAGATGTCTTTGTAAAAAAGACAGGGAGTGGAATCGAAACAGAGGTCTTTTGTAAGACCACATCTACTAATGCTCTACTTCACTACAAGAGCTACCACCCAGAACACATAAAAAATTCTGTACCATACGGGAAATTTGTACGTCTGAGAAGAATCAACAGCAATGATATATCATATGAAAGACAAGAAGAAGAGTTGAAATTTCGATTAAGTCAGAGGGGCTACCCACCTACTGTAATTCAACAAGCATATGATAAAGTAAGGTTATAGAGAAAGCTTGTTTTTGAAGGGGTCAAATAGACGTAAGAATAACACAGAAAGATTTAGTTTTACATTCAATTTTAGTCCTATGGTGGATCAGATAATGAACCCAAGGGCAACTTCAGATGCGGTAGTCGCAGATTCTGAAAATTCAATTATAGAAAAAATATGCTGACTATGAGAGGTGTTACCTATTGTATCACCCAGTTTCTCAATTGCAAAACACGCTATGTGGTTTATGTCATTTTCTGTCACTGTGGATTTTATTATATCAGCAAGACTATAAGGTGCCTTAATGTACGTTTTCGTGAGCATTATAAGTCAATAAAGACAGGCAAGGATTCACCTCGGTTGATTAATCATTTTGGGAGATACATGATGGTGATGCAAACTGCCTGTCTTTTGTTGGTATTGAGCAAGTCAATTTACCCCCGCAGGGCGGAAATAGAAATAAACTATTGCTTCAACATGAAGCTAGATGGATTATAAAGACAAACGCTCTAGGTCCGCTTGGACTAAATGATAAAAATGATATGAGCGTTTTCTTATAACTAATGCTTGTTGGTTATGTTTGGCTCTTGGGAAAATGGGAGATTCTTTGCTTTTTATATTTATATCTTGAATTATTTGATATTATGTGCTGGATGTGGTCTGTTGGTTATAATTAAAGAGGACGTTTCATCACTTGGGGCACATGCAGTTTTATGTACCGCTAGAAAGCCCCCCTCCCTCTCCTCACAGTACTTGTCCAAAGACAAGTACTGGGGGGGGCGTTCCTCACCGCTAGGGTTGAGCCGATCTTGAGATTTCAGGATCGATTTTAAAATCCGATTTCCGATCATTTTCCATTCGAACCTAACCCCGATTCCGGTCCTAATGTCAATGGGATTTTTTTATTGATCGAAAATCGGATTTTAAAAAAAACTATCCTGTTCACTACACAGCGGAGTCCAAAAATTTTGGACTCCACCGCTGTGTAGTGATTAAAAAATCAGACGGCAACTTAGTCCCCCCCACTTACCTGCACAGAACCGCTGCCGCCTCCTCTCCTAGTGTGTATGCCGCTCCCTGGAGCTCCTGCCTCCCTAGGCTGGTGTGACTGATGCTGGAAGAAGGCGGGGCTTGTTGTGGCTAAGAAGAGTGTGGGTGGGTACAGGGCGGGGAGATGCAAGCACATCACTAACGTCTCCCCTCCCAGTACCCGCCCACACTCACCTAAGCCACAAGCCCCGCCTTCTTCCTAGGTCTGTAACACTAACCTGGGAGCTAGGGGAGCTCACGGATCGAGAAGAGGCACTTACACAGCAGTCTTTTAGGCTGCATTTACACAGTATGTTTGTTGCCAAAATACAGTTTTATAGAAAAATGTACCCAGTGAACCCAGCCTTACTGGCCAGAATTTTTAAGTTTGTTTCTGGTGCAAAAAAAAAAAAAAAAAGTGGAAGAGGTGCTCAGGGGCTTGAAAAAGTGGCTCCATTTATTGCTTGCGTTTGTTAAATCTTTCCTATATTCTTCTAATCTGGGGTCTTTAGGGCTAGTTCACACGGGGCCAATGAGGCACATTTTGACAGCAGATTTCGCCTCAAAATCTGCCTCCATACAATGGTGGTCTATGGAGACTGCTAGCTTTTTTTTCTGCTAGCAGAAAAAAGATTCGACATGACTTTTCTTCAGGCGGATTCTGCCTGAGGAAAGCAATAGAAGTGAATGGGAGGCAAAAAACGTGATCGAAAACGCCTAGCGTTTTTTTTTTTGTTGTTTTTTTCTTTTTTTTTTACAGACCATTCACTTTAGGAGAGGGGAAATCTGCTTGGCGTTTTCTGAAGCAGTTTTTACCAAAAACTGCTCCAGAAAACGCTCCAAAAATGCCTCAAGGTCAAAAAACTGCTTCCTAATTAGGAAGCGTTTTTTTTTTTCGGGACCAAAATAAGCCAGGCGGTTTTTACGTGTGAACTAGCCCTTAAGCAGTTTATTTGAAGGAACAAGGTCAAAACACTAGGAAAAGTAACCACACCAAAAATGCACAACATTCAGCACATGTGAATACATCATAGAGAGTCAGCTGAAAAGGCACAAATCTACCCCATCTGTTTGGCTACTTAAAGAGGCTGTCCTCAGTTATCTGCTGTGGCTGCCAGGACTGGGCATGGACCAGATGCAGGCAGCTCTGTACACAGTGTAGTGACCATACCGTCTTAATGCAGCTTTCATTTACTTGAATGGGAACTTTGGGTCGTTTCACACTAGCTTATGTGTTCCATCCACAACTGCAGTTGCATTTGTATTCCGTCCGGGGGGTCCTCATTCCGGACGAACACATAAGATAGTGTGAACCGGGCATAAGGGTCAGTACTAGAGATGAGTGAACAGTGTTCTATCGAACACATGTTCGATCGGATATCAGGCTGTTCGATGTGTTCGATTCGAATCGAGCATCACGTGGCGAACTCCAAAAAAATTTGATTCCCCTCCCACCTTCCCTGGCGCTTTTTTTGCACCAATAACAGCGCAGGGGAGGTGGGACAGGAACTACAACACCGGAGGCATCGAAAAAAATCGGAAAAAGTCATTGGCTGCCGAAATCAGGTGACCTCCATTTAAGACGAATAGTGGATTTCAAATCCGGGTCATATGAGAATGTGAACTTTGTGACTAAGAGACAGGGATAGCTGTACAGGCAGGGATAGCTAGGGATAACCTTTATTTAGGTAGGAATGTTATTAAAAATAACTTTTTGGGGCTCTATCGGGTGTGTAATTGTGATTTTTGTGACATAAACTTTTTCCCATAGGAATGCATTGGACAGTGCTGATTGGCCAGAGTACGGAATTCGACCAATCAGCGCTGGCTCTGCTGGAGGAGGCGGAGTCTAAGATCGCTCCACACCAGTCTCCATTCAGGTCCGACCTTAGACTCCGCCTCCTCCGGCAGAGCCAGCGCTGATTGGCCAAAGGCTGGCCAATGCATTCCTATGGGAATGCAGAGACTTAGCAGTGCTGAGCCAGTTCTGCTCAACTACACCGTGTGCCGGTCAGCCCATCTGATATAGCAGAGCCGAGTGTGCACACTCGGCTCTGCTACATCAGATGTAGCAGAGCCGAGTGTACACACTCGGCTCTGCTATATCAGATGGGCTGACCGGTACATCAGATGTAGCAGAGCCGAGTGTGCACACTCGGCTCTGCTATATCATATGGGCTGACCAGCACACTCGGCTCTGCTACATCTGATGGGCTGACCGGCACATCAGATGTAGCAGAGCCGAGTGTGCACACTCGGCTCTGCTATATCAGATGGGCTGACCGGCACATCAGATGTAGCAGAGCCGAGTGTGCACACTCGGCTCTGCTATATCAGATGGGCTGACCGGCACACGGTGTAGTTGAGCAGAACTGGCTCAGCACTGCTAAGTCTCTGCATTCCCATAGGAATTCATTGGCCAGCCTTCGGCCAATCAGCGCTGGCTCTGCCGGAGGAGGCGGAGTCTAAGGTCGGACCTGAATGGAGACTGGTGTGGAGCGATCTTAGACTCCGCCTCCTCCAGCAGAGCCAGCGCTGATTGGTCGAATTCCGTACTCTGGCCAATCAGCGCTGGCCAATGCATTCCTATGGATTCCTATATCCACACTCGGCTCTGCTACATCAGATGTAGCAGAGCTGAGTGTGCACACTCGGCTCTGCTATATCAGATGGGCTGACCGGCACACTCGGCTCTGCTACATCTGATGTAGCAGAGCCGAGTGTGCACACTCGGCTCTGCTATATCAGATATCAGATGGGCTGACCAGCACACGGTGTAGTTGAGCAGAACTGGCTCAGCACTGCTAAGTCTCTGCATTCCCATAGGAATTCATTGGTCAGCCTTCGGACAATCAGCGCTGGCTCTGCCGGAGGAGGCGGAGTCTAAGGTCGGACCTGAATGGAGACTGGTGTGGAGCGATCTTAGACTCCGCCTCCTCCAGCAGAGCCAGCGCTGATTGGTCGAATTCCGTACTCTGGCCAATCAGCGCTGGCCAATACATTCCTATGGGGAAATGTTAGCTTGCGAAAATCGCAAGCTGACAGGGATTTCCATGAAAGTGACTTTTATGCCCCCAGACATGCTTCCCCTGCTGTCCCAGTGTCATTCCAGGGTGTTGGTATCATTTCCTGGGGTGTCATAGTGGACTTGGTGACCCTCCAGACACGGATTTGGGTTTCCCCCTTAAAGAGTATATGTTCCCCATAGACTATAATGGGGTTCGAAACCCGTTCGAACACTCGAACAGTGAGCGGCTGTTCGAATCGAATTTCGAACCTCGAACATTTTAGTGTTCGCTCATCTCTAGTCAGTACCCCAACAAAGCCACAAAGAAAATCAAGTCTGTTTCTGATTGCCAAATGTTAACTGTTTTGCATCCAGTTTTAAAGGGGCTCTATCACTGGGAAAAGTCATTTTTATCTAATCACATCCTTGCATAGGCTTTAGAAAGTCTATTCCACACTTACCTTTTGTATGTAGATTGCCTCAGTGGTTTCTGAATAAGTCTGTTTTTATTCATATGCTAATGAGCCTCCAGCCAGTACAGGAAGTTCCCAGCAGCCTCCTCTCTGCTATTATCTTCTATGTATGTGAAGCAAACAGTAAGCGAGTCATCAGCAGCAGCAGCCTCCCATAGAAAACAGCAGAGAGAGGTGTGCACGATCTATCGTGCACTAGTCTAATTACGGACTTATTCAGAAACCACTGAGGCAATCTACATACAAAAGGTAGGTGTGAAATAGACTTTCTAAAGGCTATGCAAAGGTGTGATTAGTTAAAAATGACTTTTCCTAGTGATAGAGCCCCTTTAATAGGCTGTTTAAGAAAAAAAACAAAAAACAAAGATGTATATCCATTATTTTAACTGACCGTTTTTTTCTGTCCATAAAAAAAAACTAAAAAAACATGTAAGTAAACTCATTCTCTTCATTTCATCACATGATGGTCAATGTGAATAAAGTTGTGAAACTCTGTCTATGTGTGAGCTGTATTTACTGGCCTGAACATTTGTCGGGAGACAGAGGACTACTAGCATAAGGGAGCCTTCACACGGAGTATATGCTCCACTCATTCTGAACATAAAAGTCATTCAGAATGAGCACGTAAAAACCAGCTCCCATTGACTTGAATGGGTGCCGGCATATGCGCGTATCACATTGAAAGCAATAGGGAAAAAAGACTCCCATTGATTTCAATGGGGAGCGCTCGTATGCCAGCACCAATTCAAGTCAATGGGAGATGGTTTTTACACGCTCATTCTGAACGACTTTTATGTTCAGAATGAGTGGAGCGTATACTCCATGTGAAAGCTGATAGTCATCTGTGTGGCTACTCACTGCCTCCCAGCAACATAATGTTTGTTGGGGAATACAAGATGTGAATAGAGATCGCTATAATACTAGGAGTCCCTCTCCTGACACATGTTCACTCCAGTAAAGCCAGCGTACATACGGACCAAGTTTCACTGATAAAACTGTGTTGTGTGAACATAGTCTTAGCCTAAAACTTTTAAATAGGATAAATACAGTGCAGATATGATGGTGCTGCCTTCAGGTATCACTTCTGAGTTGGGCCACATTCACATAGAAGTATTTGGTATGTGTAAGCTAAAGTTAAAAGTGGGTGCAAAATATAAAAGTGGTGCAAATCTGTTCACTCTTCTATCTATTTTTCTTCTATTTTTGCTTCTGGTGATGCATAGCAAAAGACTGACCAGAACACTGCTGTGTGCAAATCTACCTGTAAAAACCACGTAGATGTGAATAAACATTGCGAATTTATAAAAAAAAAAAAAAATGTACAGTAAGACAGTGCACAAATATCTATATCCATTACTATTATTATCATCAAGTACGGTACATTTTTCTAAATTGAGAGGGTAATACCTGGTGAGTGCAGGAGATGAGCACTATCCAGCAGTCCTGGAGATTTTGCAGGGCAGTCTCTGAAATTAGCTGACCCTTCACAGGTGCAGCAGTAGTTGCAAATACAACATGAACCTTGTCAACTGAGGCCCGCCTGTAATTGAGACATTTCTTTTTGACTCCTGGTTCCTATAATTGCTGTTCCTACCTGGTAAGGGCCCGTGCACACGGAGTAAACGCGCACTCATTTTGGCAAAATACACATATAAAGAATACGCGTGTAAAAATCAGACTTCCATTGACTTCAATGACATTTTTTGCACGTGTTAAAAACGAGCCAAAAGACGCGCAAACAAACACGTCAAAAAATGTGCAGGTTTTTTTTGCACGTTTCTTGGCGCGTTTTTTAAACATGTAAAAAATGCCATTGAAGTCAATGGAAGTCTGATTGTTACATGTGTATTCTTTACACGTGTATTTTGCCAAAATGAGCGCGCGTTTACTCCATGTGCACGGGCCCTAACACTGACAAATGTCTCCCCGCTATTTGGCTATGAAATACTATTAACATCTGCACTCTATATTTTCAATAATACATACACTGAGCCTTCCACCCATGTAAGTGAAGGTGCATCAGGCCTAACAAGAGTTGTAGAAGTGAGGTTGAGAAGTACATTGTATTGCACCATTGCTGTAAGGATGCATTCTCACATTGCAGTTAAAACTGCATCATTTGATGCCGTTTCTTAACTTTTACATGGGAATCATATTTATTAACCATGTTTCACTTGTAGAATTGAACAAAAATTGCAAAAATCGCATTAAGGGTAAGTTCACATTACCGGTACGCTGCCTGATTCTGAACGTTAAAACACGTTCAGAATCAGCGCGTATAAAGCAGTTCCCATTCATTTCAATGAGAGCCGGCATACGAGCGCTCCCCATTGAAATGAATGGGCTGCTTTTTTCACTACGAGCACTCCCATTGAAGTGGATGGGATGTGCTCGCGTGTACGGCTCGGCATGAGCAGAGCTGGCCGTACACGCAGGCACTTCCCATTCACTTCAATGGGAGCGCTCGTAGTGAAAAAAGCAGCCCATTCATTTCAATGGGGAGCGCTCGTATGCCGGCTTCCCGTTGAAATGAATGGGAACTGCTTTATACGCCCTGATTCTGAACGTGTTTTAACGTTCAGAATCAGGCAGCGTATCAGTAGTGTGAATTCACCCTAAAAGGCATGTTGTTTTTTTCCCCAACTGTACTGTGTGAATGCACTCTAAGGCTCCGTTCTCACGGAGTAGCACGCCGCTCATTTAGACACGCAAACACGTGTCAGAGTGAGGCGCTTCAAACAGATCCCATTCACTTCAATGGGTGCTGGCTTGCACGCGCTACACATTGAAATCAATAGGTTACAAAGCCTCCCATTAATTTCAATGTGTAGCGCATGTAATTCGGCACCCATTGAAGTCAATGGTATGTTTTCAAGCACCTCACTCTGACATGTGTTTACGTGTCTAAATGAGCGGCACGTTACTCCGTGAGAACGGAGCCTAAGGTTTTATTCACATGTACTTTTGCTGTTAAAACTGCATGCATTTTGGCGGCAGTTTTTGATGCACTACATAGGTTTTCACACATATCACATGTTAAAGAGCTGCAGGTTTATCAAAGCTGAACAATGCTTGATAAATTGTGTAGACCTATACAGTGTTGGTCAAAAGTTTTGGCACCCCAGCAATTCTGTCAGATAATACTCATTTTCTTCCAGAAAATGATTGCAAGCACAAACTCTTTGGTATTATTATCTTCATTTAATTTGTCTTCAATGGAAAACCCCAAAAAGAATTGTCAAAAAGCCAAATTGGATATAATTCAACACCAAACATAAAAAAGGAGATGGACAAAAGTATTGGCACGGTTTGAAAAATCATGTGATGCTTCTCTAATTTGTGTAATTAACAGCACCTGTTACTTACCTGAGGCACCTAACAGGTAGTGGCAATAACTAAATCACACTTGCAGCCAGTTGAAATTGATTAAAATTGACTCAACCTCTGTCCTTGTGTGTACCACATTGAGCATGGAGAAAAGAAAGAAGACCAAAGAACTGTCTGAGGACTTGAGAAGCAAAATTGTGAGGAAGCATGAGCAATCTCAAGGCTACAAGTCCATCTCCAAAGACCTGAATGTTCTTGTGTCTACTGTGCGCAGTGTCATCAAGAAGTTTAAAGCCCATGGCACTGTGGCTAACCTCCCTAGATGTGGACGGAAAAGAAAAATTGACGAGAGATTTCAACGCAAGATTAACCTCGACTAACATCCAAACAAGTTCAAGCTGCCCTGCAGTCTGAGGGTACAACAGTGTCAACCCGTACTATCCGTCGGCGTCTGAATGAAAAGGGACTGTATGGTAGGATACCCAGGAAGACCCCACTTCGTACCCAGAGACATAAAAAAGCCAGGCTGGAGTTTGCCGAAACTTACTTGAGAAAGCCAAAAACGTTTTGGAAGAATGTTCTCTGGTCAGATGAGACAAAAGTAGAGCTTTTTGGGAAAAGGCGTCAACATAGAGTTTACAGGAAAAAAAAAAAAAAAAAAAAAAAAAAAAGGCCTTCAAAGAAAAGAACACGGTCCCTACAGTCAAACGTGGCAGAGGTTCCCTGATGTTTTGGGGTTGCTTTGCTGCCTCTGGCACTGGACTGCTTGACCGTAGGCATGGCATTATGAAGTCTGAAGACTACCAACACATTTTGCAGCATAATGTAGGGCCCAGTGTGAGAAAGCTGGGCATCCCTCAGAGGTCATGGGTCTTCCAGCAGGACAATGACCCAAAACACACTTCAGGTCAGCACTAGAAAATGGTTTGAGAGAAAGCACTGGAGCAGGGGCATAACTACCATAGAGGCAGCGGAGGCGGCTGCCACAGGGCCCGGGCCATTAGGGGGCCCGGTGACAGTCGCTACCGCTGCGTTTTTTTGTTTGTATGTTTTTTTTAAATAGGCCGTTACGGCCCCTATTCACTTGCCGATCAATTATACCTATGGAAAAGCCAGCAGTTTCCCTATAGATATAATTATAGCAGAAAGTCCACTTCACAGAGTCTTTCAGGGGTGCTGGCTTGCTGGATCCCCTTCTTTATTAACGTGTGGCGGTCCTCCTCCGCTTGATTGACAGGCGCTACAGGTCCCGCGACAAACAGTGGGTTTCCCTGGAGATGAAACTGACCTCCTCCTTCCTTCCTTCTCTCCCCTGGATTCCTTCGGACTTTCGTACTGTCTCGGTCCGTTCTTCCCAGCTAGCCTCCCACTTCCTTTCAGTGTAGGAGAACCTGTGTAAATCCGCTGCCCTGGCTAGGGTACCCCGCCCCTTAACCCCGTTGTTCAAGAACCCTATGTTCCCACTGGGCGTCGCCGCTCGTCACTTTTTAGTTTGGCATGCGCTTGGGGACACTAGAATGGGTGCCATTCCTGACTCTTCTGCCTCCCTACCCTCCTTTGCCCACTTCCGATCTACCCATCCAGACGCCGCGCTCTCCTGGTTGGAGTATCAACAATTGTCCGCCTTTTGGCACAAGTATTCTGCACAGTCTTTCCTTTCCCCTCCCCTCACGGATGTGGAGACACTGTTGAGTCGAACCGGTTCCCCCCCCACACGCCCTCTCCCTTCTGTATGATGTCCTACTGAAAGCTGCTGCCCTGCCACCCCCACCCCCCCTTCGTTAGATCGTGGGAGTCTGATCTGGGGTCTAGCCTCTCTGCTGCTGATTGCGACCGTTGTTTTCTCCTCTCGCATAAGCTGCCTTTACCTTGTAGTACCCAGGAAAAGAACTTTAAATTGCTGTCCCGATGGTATCACTGCCCTACCCTCCTACACAGGTTCTATCCCTCAGTCTCTGACCGATGTTGGCGCTGTGGTTCTGCGGAGGGTTCTCTCCTGCATATATGGTGGGAATGTGAGGAGATCAAGCCATTTTGGTCGGCTGTGTTCTCAATGTACGAAAAGGTTACCGGCCGCTCTCCTACTCCTTCCCCGCAACTGGCCCTCTTCTCCTTTATCCCTGACAAGTTTTCTAGGGTTAGGGTGACCTTCTGCGTCACTTCCTCACAGCTGCCAGGACGGTCATCCCCCACCATTGGAGCAGTTCTATCCCTCCCTCCCTTCTGGAGTGGCTGCAGGAGTTTCTCCTTATCCGCAGGATGGCGTTCCTTGTGGTGGAGGACGTGCCTGACACTTTCAAATTTAATGCCCTCTGGCAGCCGTGGGTGGATATCTTTGTATGATATCCACTCTGAGCCTACCCCCATTTTCTCTTCGTTTTTTTTAGCACCTTTTGACCATCCCACCTTCCTTTTGTGTCTTGTGTCTTCGTCTCGTCTTGTCCTCCCCCTTGTCTTTCATGTTACAAATTTTGTATTTTGGTCCATGCTCATTCTGATGGGGTTTTCCCCACTGTTTTCTTTGCCTTCTTTTTCGGCCCTGCGTGGTCGCATTGTTTGCTTATAAGACTTGTTTCCCCCTTCCCTATAGTTCCATTATTTTGTGTGTTTGTTTAACCCTTTTTTACAAAAATCTTAATAAAATCTGATTACACCTAAAAACATATGTTCACATTTTTACATTGGGGTTTGGAGCAACTTTGCAGACTTCAACATAGAGTAATGTTCTGGGCTCAGAAGATGAGCCTGCACAATCCTCAGCAGGTATCAGCTGAAACCTTGCTATAATGGTCAAGATTGACACAAACTATAATTGATGCTGTAGCCAATAGTGACCGTGGCATTTAACCAGTTCCAGACTGCCCATAGATTATAAATGTCCGGAAAGTGGTTGCCTTGTTCTGACAGGACGTACCGGTACGTCTTGTCAGAACACAGCAGCTGAATGGGATCGTGCTGCTGCTGATACTGGGACCCGGCTGTAACTTCAGCTGGAGCTCCCAGAGAGAAGGCAGGGAAGGTTTATTACCGTCCCTGCCTTCCCGATTGCTGTGTATACAGCGCTCAATGAGCACTGTATACACAGCTATGCGCACTGCCATGATGGGGCCGCCCTCTGACCCGATGGTCACGTGATCCACCGGGCTCAGTATGTTACAAGAGCTGCTGGTTCCTACAGGACCCAGATTATCTCTGTAAGTCTAAAGAACAGCATGCAAGAGGCTGTATTCCTCCTGCAACTGGGGATAAATGTACCAGCCCCAGTTGCAGGGCAAATCAGCTTCCCTAACACAGAAAAAGTGATCAGAGGTCCCCAAAGGTCTCTTATGACCTTATGGGGACACAATTTAAAAAAAAATGTAAAAAAATAAAGTTGTTTTTTTTTTTTTTTAAAGTAAAATAATTTAAAAAATAAAATAATATGCCAATAAAACGCCGTTATTAAACGTTAAAGCCCCACCCCCGACAACACCATACACAATAAAAATTACCGTAACGGTGAGGAAAAACTATTTTATAAAGTTTTTCAGTAGCACTTTGTGTTAATAAATAAAAGTAAAAAAGAAAAGTGAAAAGCAGACACAATTTCCCTCCTATTTTGTTTATATTTTCCAGGAAATAAAAAAAAAAAAATTAAAACACATTTGAAAATAAAAACAACATAAAAATAAAGCCCTATGTGTCCCCGAAAAAAAAGACGCAAAAATTAGTTGAATAAGACATATGAGAAAAATGTTACAGCCCTCAAAACTGCACAAACAAAAAAACCTAAAAAGTGTCTGGTCCTGGACCACAAATTGACCCGGTACTGAAGTGGTTAAAGGGGTTGTCCAGGGACTTAAATTTACCTTCATCGTAGATTCAGGGGGTTCCGTCTCCCTGGTTGCATGATCCGAGGAACCACTGCTGGTGATCACGTAATTGCATCTGGAACAGGAGAAAGTGGGCCATTCTGGAAATAACAATATATTACAATTTTGCTTTAGATGGCCGGAATATTAAATTGGGACAATAAATATAAAATGTCTGGGTCCTGAACAACCACTTTAACTAGATATCTAGAGGTGTCCTTTGTTTTTAATGCTGCTTTGGGGTCCCCATAGAGATCTTAAAGCCTCTACCTCCAATATTGCTAAGTGGATTAAACAAGCTATTCATTTAGCTTATGTTTCCCTTTTTCTACATCCTCCTCTAGGGTTTGAGGCCCATGAAACTAGGGGTAATGGCCACCTATTGGGGACAAAGAGCTGACACCTCTCTATCCCAGATTGTAGAGCATCCACCTGGAGTTCCCACCATACATTTTTTAAACATTACAGACTTCAGTTACATTTTAAGGATCAGGTTTCTTCTTTCTAGCGGTTTCAAGCTGTGGATTTCCCCTAGACTAGTTACTAGTTTTAGTCTTGCATGGGCACGGTCATGGGTGAGGAAACTTATTACTTTTACCATTAATTGATTTTCTGACATCCGTGATAGCATCTCATTTTTATCTCATTCCACGTTTATTTTGCTAACATGTGATTTTTTTTCTAGTAATTTCTATTAGGGGATCCACCTTGAATTGGGAGATAAGGTTATACGTTACTGGTAGGGGCCCTTTTGTTCTACACTTCTTTTTTTTTTTTACGGTTTCTTTTCTTGCAAGTCCTTCAGTCGTTGGGACTTTCACTGACGTATACAACTGGTGTGAATAAATTTATCAGGTTTCTGGTTGCAGGGTGGGTAATTGGGGGCTTGCAAGGTTGGGGGCTTCAGAGAAAAAAAATTACCAGTACGAGTAATTCTTGTTTTTCTGTATACTTACATATAACTCCAAAATAACAAAGGTATGCTTAAAAAAGCATAAACATTGCCCTAAACAGCACTTCCATTAGTTGCACAAGGACAAAAGTAGTGGTCGACTCTTTCAGCTGTGTGTTAGGGGTCATTCAGGCAACTGCATTCAGACAAGGAAAGCCACATTTTGTGGCCTGTCCACCTCATCTGAGCTGAACTCACAACATCATAGGTATTTATGATACCATTATTTTGGGAGAACAGAACCAAAAACAGATGGATCCATTGTCTGGATGGTAGCTGAGCTGATTCACTTAGCTCCCATGAATGGGAACTGATTTGCAGTAACCCGATCTGGCCACTATATGGAGCAGATTGTTTCCAGTTCAATTCTTTGTGTATGTTTTCATCGCTTGTACCTGGGGAGGTGCCAGGTTTCAGAAACCACCAATCTGATATTGATAGCCTATTCTAAAAACAGGCCATCAATATCTTTAGCCTGGAAAACTCCTTTAAAGAGGTATTCTAACGTCGCATACTCACCAGTCTTCGTTGCTGAAAAATCTTCTGTCTTCCGGCTTTGTTGCGTCATTGGTGGGCGGGGTCACATATGCAAAGCCAAGCAGCGAGATGCCACTGGCCCTGCGTGCGCGCTCATAGACCAGTCTAGCCTTCACAATGCGAATACAGACCCCACATCCGCCTCTCTCTATTACAGCGGATGCCGGGTCTGTATTCGCATTGTGAAGGCTAGACTGGTCTATGAGCGTGCACGCAGCAATAGAAGCATCGCTCCTGCCGCTGCTGGCTTCATGCAGGGCAGAAGCATAGCGATGTTGCTGGCATCTGTGCTGGCGTCTAACCCTGCATCCGCCTCTCTATTACAGCGGATGCCGGGTCTGTATTGGCGGCCCCTTCCCCCAAAGGGTAAACTACCCCCCCCTCCTCCAGGCTCGCTCCCGTGCACTTAGCCCTCCTCCCTCCCCCCCTCAGAGCAGCAGATACATCGCTTGACTTACGTCCAGATAAGTCAAGGGATGTGTCCCAAAAAAATGAATAAAGTAAGATATTCGACAAACAAAGCAGTTTTGCTGAAGCAGTGTATTTTGGAAAAGTCTTACATTCACATTAACAAGCAGTATAGATAGGATCCTTGTGATGGGACAACCCCTTTAAGGACCAAAATAGGCAGGTTGTGGAGGTGTTTGCCCCTTTCATTGCCAGGGGTTCCCAGATAGTTTGCACCTCTGGTAGCCAGGGCAATTTTCACAGTTTTGAGATGGACAAAATCTAAATTGCAATGATAAATTAAACTAACTACCCCATTGCTATATATTTTCTGAAAGTAGACAACTACAGCATTGTCAAAATGCTATTTGGTACTGTATACAAACAGGCACCTTCGTGCAATTTTGACTTAACCTTATTCTTGCCAAGCACGTAGCTCCACGTCCTCCCTGGGTGTCACTTCTCTAGTGTAGAACATAGCTGCTACGTCCTTACTTCTAAAGCTCATATCTCTGGACTCGTTTGGCCTATGAAGATAATTTTAGATTCATTTTAAAGATGAGAATCTCATCTTTAAAATGATATCAAGGTCTTCATGTTAACCCTTAAAGTGCCAAAGTGATTCACTGTTGAAAACGCTATTCGGGATTGAGATCACATTGAAGATCTCAATTCCAGACAGCGTTTTTAACAGCAATTTGCTCCATATCTATAAGGGCTCTAAAGAAGAGATTCTCATCTTTAAAATGAATCTAAAATTATCTTCATAGCCTGAACGAGTCCTGAGATACAGGACTCTAAAGTGCCCCCCCCCCATACCTCCTGTCTCGGGAAGCATCAGTGAACTGCAGTAGAAGGGGCGGGGGAGGAGCAGCCCTGCAGACAGTACAGAGATGCAGAATCCTTGTCATCTCTGTGCTTAACCTGTATGTGACCCAAGGTCAGTCCTTGTTACCCCCCTCCTATCAATCAGAGAGCAAACTATACTTTCTCTCTGATTGTCACATACAGGTATAATGTAATTCCCCTCTGAGCTTTACTAGAGGGATATTCTTATGTTATACCCTCTGAGCATAACCAGGAAGTTTATTGGCGCTGTGACCCAGACGCTTACCATTGTCCAGGTCGCAGCACCAAAAAAGTGTTGCACTAAAAGTCATGAATGAAGTTTACATTTCACCCAAACCTTGTTCTGTCCATACCTGAGCTTTCTACAGTAAAATACGTCTCTAGTGATATCTGTTACACGCTAAAATAATAGTAATAACGATTATCCTAGAGATGAAACGTATAGTTTGGTAAAATTTTTATAGCGGGATAGAAAATAATATTTTTATGTAAAGTCCTATTTAATTTGCATGCACAGGGGGGGCGTGGCTTGGCCATGGCGGAGTGAGGTTGTGTGCTGTCTCTGCTCCGTCCCTGGCTCCTGGTAGAAACACCTTATACGGCTGACCACGTTTGAACTTACCTGCTTGGTGATGGGGAAGAATCGCAGACCCTCTCAGCGGTCCTCTTCAACTCCTCCGGGGACTTCTGGATCGTCTTCTATCTCCCGCTTCCTCCGGGTGCCGCGCTGTGGGGACTCCTCTACTCCGGCCGGATCTAAGATGGCGCCTGTTCCTGTGGCCGCTCCACGCGGCCGGCCTGCTGCAGCTGCGGTGCTCTCCCCGGCTGCCTCCAGCGACGTGCGCCTCTCATCTGCTGCCCTCCACGGTACTGGGGATCCTGAGGACACGCGGCCGTGCTCTTCCTCCTCCGGCGGTCCGGACAAGCTGCATGCCGGGGATGTCCGTCCGCCAACGCATACCTCCGGCGGCCCCCCCCTTATCTCCTCCGGCCTGATGGATGATGGGCAGGTAGGCCGTGACTCTGCCTCGCCCTCTCTACTACCTGCTCCTGGGTTGGATGGTGAGTGGCCATCCCTGCCGCCTTCTCCTGCTGCCCCACTGATGTCTCCCTCCCTGGAGCCCATGAATGCCTCCTCTGGGTCTGTTGCTTGGGGGGAGGGAGGACATGGCTGGTACTCCCCTGAGCCCTCTTCCCCTAGAGTGGCTCCAACGTCTCCCTCATGCCCTGTACATGAGACTCTGAGTGTGCTGTCTGTGCCCCCGAGCCCCCTGGCTCCTGACTGTGCCATCCATGCGGCCCATGGACTTTCTGCCCCATCTTCTGCCTCCCCCTCGGGGTCTGCCCCCCCCTCTGCTGCTCCCTCCCGGCCTCCCCAAGGTCATCAGGCTGCTGCTACCTCCCTGCCAATCCCCCTGGACTCTCCTACTGCTGCTGCGGTTGGTGGACCACGTCTGTGTGTTGCTTTTGATTCTGCTGGAACTGTCGTTTCCTCTGCTTCTGTTTCTGATACCCTGGTTGAACTACGTCGCCTTAGCGCTCATCTGGCGGCGGTTCCCACTAAGTCTGATATGGAGGAGTATGTGATTCGACTTGAGCAGTCTTACAAATCGGAGCTGTCTGCGGTCCGTTCCTCTGTACAACAACTAGAGACCAGAGTGGATTCCCTCGAAGCGTCCTCTGCCTCCCATGATTCCCAGCTTTCTAACCAGGAGGCGACCATTGCCTCTCACACTCGGCAGCTGTGGTTCTTATCTGATATGTTGGATGACCTGGAGAATCGCAATCGACGTAATAACATAAGGGTGAGAGGACTGCCTGAATCTGTTGAGTCTCCGCACCTGGACGCCACCTTGCGCACCATCTTCAATTCGATTTTGGGGGCCCCCCTGGACTCACCCATCGAACTTGACCGCGCGCACCGCTCCTTGGGTGCGCGCCCTCCTGATGACAATAGGCCCCGTGATGTTATTTGCAGGGTGCACAGATACCAGTTGAAGGAGGCGATTATGCGTAAAGTGCGGGAGGTGCCGAAAGTCTTGTTTCAGGACTCTGAGCTCCAGTTACTTCCGGACTTGTCGCGCCTCACCCTTGCTAAACGGAGAGCGTTGAAGCCTCTTCTGGAGGTTCTCACCCAGCATCAAGTGCCGTACACATGGGGCTTCCCTTTCCGCTTGCAGGTCCGTCATGGCGGTCGTGTTGTCTCCATGTCTCATCCGGATGAACTTTTCCATTTCGCCTCTGCCTTGGGCCTCCCGTCTGTTCCTGCCCTCTCTTGGCCTCCGTTCCCTGGTGATCTCCTGTCGGCCCCTCCTGCCCGTCCTCAGAGGCGCTCTGGGAGGCGCCGTAAGACCCGCTCCCCGGTGGAGGCGAATCCGTCTCAGGCTGTTTCTGGAACTTCTACCTGATGGCTCTGTTTGTTTGGACGGACTTTACTAGTTGTTTAGACTGGACCCCTTTTGCGTCCCTGTGATATGTGTTGGGGGGGATAGGGATGTGTGACGCTTATCTCTTACTGCGGTCTTTCCATCCTCTCCACCAGCTGGCTCCTTCGGGTAGCTTGCTCCCTTCGATTGTTATGTTCTTGTTGTTCTATTTTGTTGGTCAGCATTTAATACTCTGTTAGAAGATTTATTGTTTCGGTGTTTTCGCCTGGGGGCCCGGGATGGGGCACCGGCTGCTATATTTGGAAAAGCCCGTTTCCCACCGGGGTCTCCACGCTTTCTTTGTGCGTGGTCTTTGGCAATCCTTTTCTTTGCCGTTTCCCCACCTCTCTGTGTGGAGTTTCTCTCTCCACCCCACTTAGTTGGTTTTGTCTCTCTTTGTCTCTTGTCCTCTGTGTTCTGTTTGGTCTTTTCTTTGTCTAGTTGTTTCCTCTTTTCTTTTCCCTCCTTTTCTTGTTTTCCTTTGTCGTTCTTTGTCTGTCTCTTTGTTGTCTAGTCCCTTTCCTTCTCCCTTGGCCATGTCCTCTGTTAACTTTTGCACCCTCAATGCTAGGGGTTTAAATGTCCCTCAAAAACGTAATCAGATTTTGTATCAGTTGCATAAACAGCGCTCACATGTCCTTATTTTGCAGGAAACCCATTTTAAGAAGGACCGCGTCCCGGACATTCGCAGTCGTTACTTCCCTAAGTGGTTCCACAGCGTCAACCCTGGTGCTAAGTCCAAGGGAGTCTCGATTGCTATCCACCGTTCCCTGCAGCATGAGGGTCTGGACACCTGTATTGACCCTGAGGGTAGGTTTCTTTTTTTTAAATTGCGTACGGAAGGCACGGTTCTTACCGTGGCCGGCTGCTACCTTCCGAATCAGGGTCAATTGGCATATTGTAGGTCCCTTATCCGCAGATTGGCAGACTTCAGTGAGGGGGTAGTAGTTTTGGGTGGTGATTTCAATTTTGTCCTAGACCCCCTCGTTGACTCCTCCCCCCCGCGTCCCCCCCACGCTCCCTCGCAATTGCGCCGTTTGTTGTCTGCCCTTCATAACTCCCAATTGGTGGATGTCTGGCGTATTCTACACCCTCAGGATAAGGATTATACATATTACTCCCCGGCCCATAACTCTTACAGTCGCATTGACTTTTTCCTGACCAGCCACCATGCCCTCTCTTGGTCGCCGGAAGTCCGTATCGACTCGGTCCTTTGGTCGGACCATGCTCCGGTTCATTTGTCCCTGGTCATCCCTGGTTTGTCGCGTCGTCCATTTCACTGGCGCTTAAACGAGGGCCTATTGAAGGACATTTCCTGTAGGGAAGCTGTCGGGGAGGCTATTCGGAACTTTTGGCTTGATCATAACCATGACCCTACTTCCCTCCCGCTACAATGGGAGGCTATGAAGTGCGTGGTGAGGGGGATCCTCATTCAGCATGGCGCTCGTCTCAAGAAGGAGCGGGCTGTTGGGGTTGCTGCCCTTCTGGGGCGGATCCACGATTTGGAGATGTCCCACAAGCAGACTGGCTCCCGTACGACCTTCACGGAACTTATCAATGTGAGGGAGGAACTCCGTACCCTTTTGGATGGGAAGTATCTACACTTCAGGGATCGTGTTAAAAAACATTATTACGAGTTCGCTGATAAATGTGGTCGTTCGTTGGCTCGTCGTCTCCATCCGCGTGACTCCCCCGCATACGTTCCGCGCTTGCGTAAGGGTTCGGGCGGTTTGGTTCATAATCCTACTGACATTGCCGCGGAATTCCGCTCGTTTTATTCCTACTTATATAACATTCGCGGTCACTATGCGGACCTAGATCTGTCGGCGCTCGGGGATAAGATCCATCGTTATGTCACGGAGACTGCCCTCCCCTCCCTTTCTGGTTCTGACGCGGAAGCCCTTGAGACACCCTTCTCGTTGGAAGAAGTCGTGGCGGCGATTCAGACAACGCCCGTGGGTAAGGCGCCGGGCCCAGACGGGTTCACAGCTCGTTTTTATAAATGCTTCAGTTCTCTACTCTCCCCGGATCTGGCGCGGGTGTTTAATAGTGTAGGGGAGTCGTCGCCGTTTGCTACGCAATCTTTGTCGGCTCTGATCACTGTGATTCCTAAGCCTGGTAAGGATCCGGTGTGCCCGGCGAGTTACCGGCCTATTTCCCTAATCAATATCGATGTAAAACTGTATGCGAAATTGTTGGCGAATCGCCTTTCTCCTTTCATGCCTGCTTTGGTTCACAGTGATCAGGTCGGCTTTATTCCGGGTCGGGAGGCGCGGGATAATATTTGCAAAACTGTTCTTGCCATCTCCGTTGCCCGCTCCTCTAGGGTCCCTCTTTGCTTGCTTTCAATCGATGCCGAAAAGGCGTTTGATCGCATCCATTGGGGGTTTCTTCGGGAGACCCTGGTGCAGATCGGTATAGGTTCCGGATTTTTGGGCAAGATTCTGGCTCTCTACGGGAATGCGTCGGCGCGTGCCCGGGCGAACGGAGTGATTTCGGATCCTTTTTCTGTTCGTAACGGTACCCGCCAGGGTTGCCCCCTCTCCCCGTTGCTCTTTGCTTTGGTGATGGAGCACCTGGCGGTGGCGTTGCGCCGCTGTCCGGATGTGCACGGTATACCTCTGGGGTCTCGTGTGGTCAAAGCGGCGTTATATGCTGACGACCTTCTGCTTTATGTCTCCGAGCCGCGGGTGTCGTTTCCAGCTATTCAGCGTGAATTCTCCCGTTTTGGTGCCCTCAGTAATTTCAAGGTTAATCTATCTAAGAGTGAGGCCCTTAATGTCTCACTTCCGCCTTCCGAGGTTGAATTTCTGGCGCAGACTTTTCCTTTCAGGTGGCAACCTTCCTCCTTCAAATACTTGGGGATCCATATCTCCCCTGATCCTGCTTCCCTGTTCCACCTTAATTACCTCCCACTTCTGGATGCCATTGCTTCGGACCTACGCTCTTATGGTGCTCGTCTTCCTTCTTGGTTCAGCCGAATCCATGCCCTTAAAATGGATGTCCTTCCCCGGTTTTTGTATTTGTTTCAGGCCCTTCCCATCCCTCTCCCACGCACTTTTTTGGCTAGGGTACAATCCTTGTTTGGGAAGTTTGTATGGGGCTCCTCTCGGAGCAGACTTGGGTTTAGTACTCTTGTCAGGCGTAAGTCCAGGGGGGGTGTTGGCCTCCCGGATGTGCGCCTTTATTATCGCGCCTCGGTTTTGCTTCGTCTGTTTGACTGGCAATTCCGTCGCCAAGATAAGCAGTGGGTGTCCATCGAATTTGACCTGATATCATCTTCGCTTTCCTCTTGGCCATGGATTCCACCGCACTTTCGTCCCAAACCTCCTGGCCTCTATGTTTTCCCTTCGCACTTCCTGAGGGTGTGGGATCTGGTCTGCTCTTCTGGTCGCTTGGCCTGTGTTCCGGGCCCTATGACTCCCCTCTTCGAGAATCCTATGTTCCCCCCTGGGTGCTCAGTGGATCGGTTCCTCTGCTGGGAGAGAGAGAATCGTACTCGTCTTCAGGAGGTGGCGGGTGATTCTCTGCTCCTTCCTTTTGCCCAGTTGTGTAGCTCTCACCCTGACCTACGCCTCTCGTGGTTGGAGTATGCCCAACTCCAATCCTTCTTGACGCGGTTCTCTCTCCCTTCTCACCTCTCTCCTCCGGCCTTAGCTTTAGAATCCCTTGCTGGGCAACGGACCTCCCCCCCTCGCGCTCTTTCGCTGTTGTATGACACTCTCCTTTCGGATGCCACGGCCGGACTCCCCTCCTATGTTGCTGCTTGGAATTCTGACCTTCCTGTAGGTCTGTCTTCTGCGGATTGGGACAGATCCTTCCTGCTTTCTCATAAGATGGCCCTGCCATGTAGTGCTCAGGAGAGGAATTTCAAGATTCTGTCCCGGTGGTATAGGTGTCCAGTGCTTCTTCATAGGATTTTCCCTGCAGTTTCGGACTTATGTTGGCGCTGTGGTTCCGCTAGGGGTACTATGCTACATATTTGGTGGGACTGTGATGTTCTGCGACCTTTCTGGGACGCGGTGTTTTCATTGTATTCTACGGTCAGTGGGCGTTCTGTGACTGTTTCTCCTCAGCTGGCTCTTCTGTCAGTCATCCCTGGCAAGCTGTCGGCTATTAAGGAGGACCTCCTGAGACATTTTCTTACGGCCGCCAGGACCGTTATTCCAAGGCACTGGCGCAGCTCCACTCCACCCTCCCTGCTTGAGTTCCTCCAGGAGCTCCTCCTTATACATAGGATGGAGACCTTGGTGGCGGAAGACTCTCCCGCTTATTCCAAGTTTGAGCTTAGCTGGCGTCCTTGGATTATGTTCCGGGAATCTTCTGCTTTTTCTACTGCCTTTGCTTGAGTGTAACGTGGCCGCCTGTTTTCTTCTCCCTTTTCTCTCTGGCTTTTCCTTTCCTCCGCCTACCGTTCTGGTTCTGTTTGTGGTCTCTCCGTTCTCGTCTTGTGTTTGTTTGTTTGTTTCTTGTCCTTTCTTTATTCCCTTTTCCTTTCCCTGTTGAGCTATTTTATTTTTGGTGTTTATGTGCGGGGGGGTCTTTTTTGGCCTCCCAGCCTACTGATTTGTATGTTTTATCATTGATGCTCTGCTTGTCTTCTTTTTACTTGTGTTGTATTATTTTCTTTGAAAAATCCTTAATAAAACCCGTTTAAGTATAATTTGCATGTACAAAACGGGTTGGCGCATTTCTGCGATTTTGGCATTTCTTTTACACCTGCCCCTGTAAAATATATATATATATACTAGAGGGAGGACCTGGCTTCGCACGGGTATATTACAATTTATGTTTGTGTACTGGCCCCATAAGAATTGTCCAATTTTGCACTGATGTATTTTGTACGTGGTTTGTGTGTATGTCCATAAGCGTCATGTCATTATGTGTATCTCATTTTGGATGTCAGTGAAAAACCTGTGATCAGTTGTTATGGATACCTGGAGTAAAGCTGTATCTAATCCTTCCCCGTGTAGTACTGTGTTTAGATGCAAGTGTCTAATTCTTGTTGGTGTGGTACTTTGTGCAGATGCACATATCTAATCCTCCCCATGTGATATTGTGTGCAGACGCGCGTATCTAATGACTCTGGCGTGTGGTACTGTGTACAGATGCGCATATCTAATCCTCCCCCATGTGGAACTGTGTGCTGAGACGCGTATCTAATTCTCTGGCATGTGGTACTGTATGCAGAGGCCTGTATCTAATCCTCCCGTGTGGTACTGTGTTCAGATGCACGTATCTAATCCTCCCCTGTGTGGTATTGTGTGAAGAGGCGCGTATCTAATCCTCCCCCGTGTGATACTGTGTGCTGAGACGCGTATCTAATTCTCTGGCTTGTGGTACTGTGTGCAGAGGCATGTATCTAATCCTCCAAAGTGTGATACTGTGTGCACACACGTATCTAATCCTCCCCTGTGTGGTACTGTGTGAAGAGTCGCGTATCTAATCCTACTGCATGTGGTACTGTGTGCAGACGCGTGTATCTAATTCTATGGCGTGTACAACTGTGTGCAGACGCGCGTATCTAATCCTCTGGAGTGTGGAACTGTGTGTAGACGTGTGTATAAAATCCTACGGCATGTGGTACTCTGTGCAGACGTGTGTATCTAATCCTATGGCATGTACAACTGTGTGCAGACGCGCGTATCTAATCCTCTGGAGTGTGGAACTGTGTGTAGACGCGCGTATCTAATTCTACGGCATGTGGTACTGTGTGCAGACGCGCGTATCTATTCCCCCCATGTGGTACTGTGTGTAGACGCGCGTATCTAATCCTATGGCATGTGGTACTGTGTGCAGACGCGTGTATCTAATCCTCCCCCATGTGGTACTTTGTGTTGAGACGCATATCTAATTCTCTGGCTTGTGGTACTGTGTGCAGAGGCATGTATCTAATCCTCCAAAGTGTGGTACTGTGTGCACACACACATATCTAATCCTCCCCTGTGTGGTATTGTGTAAAGAGGCGCGTATCTAATCCTTCGGCGTGTGGAACTGTGTGTAGACGCGCGTATCTAATCCTCCCCCATGTGGTACTGTGTGCAGACGCGTGTATCTAATCCTATGGCGTGTACAACTGTGTGAAGACACGTGTATCTAATCCTCCCCTGTGTGGTATTGTGTGAAGAGGTGCGTATCTAATCCTACAGTGTGTGGAACTGTGTGTAGACGCATGTATCCAATCCCCCAGCATGTGGTACTGTGTGCAGACGCGCGTATATAATCCTATGGCATGTGGTACTGTGTGAAGACGCGTGTATCTAATCCTATGGCGTGTACAACTGTGTGCAGACGCGCGTATCTAATCCTCTGGAGTGTGGAACTGTGTGTAGACGTGTGTATCTAATCCTACTGCATGTGGTACTCTGTGCAGATGCGTGTATCTAATCCTATGGCGTGTACAAATGTGTGCAGACGTGCGTATCTAATCCTCTGGAGTGTGGAACTGTGTGTAGACGCCTGTATCTAATCCTTCGGTATGTGGAACCGTGTGCAGATGTACGTATCAAATCCTTCAGTGTGTGGAACTGTGTGCAGAAGTGCGTATTTAATTCTCTGGTTTGTGGGACTGTGTGCAGACGTGTGTATCTAATCCTCTGGCGTGTGATACTGTGTGCTGATCTGTGTATCTAATCCTCTGATGCGTGTATCTCAGTTTGGATATCAGTGTTGTATTGTGAATGTGGAGTGACCGTGTGTATTGCAGATGGAATATGAGTGAAAGTCTTGCAGGTTTGTATTGGCTAAGGGGGGGGGGGGCACTGTGTTTGAAATGCTGTATCTCAGCAACGGTACATCCGAGCGAGTTGGAGTCTCGTCTTAAACCTTCCCGGATATCTGAAGTATCTCTGTACCAAATTTGGTGAAGATCGGTCCAGTCGTTTGGTTCGCATTAGAGCACAGACTAGTTTTATGGACAGTACATTATGTTTGTAGAAAGGGATTGCTTGAGCCGCACTTTAGTGGCAAATTTGAGTTTTTGTGCAATTTTTGCTTGCAATCTCCGTTTGCTGCAAAGTTGCATGAAGGTGGTTGTATATACGAAATATTAAGTTGTGTTTTTATATACGGTATGCTGTGCAATCTTAAAAAAAGTTAGATTTTGGTATCATAGTCATAGTTTGCTAGGTGCAGTATAGCTTTTTAACATACTAGTGAATAACAGCAAAAACTTGCTTGTCTTCTGTATTAGTGTTTTTGGGAGTCTGAGCTCGTTGTAGTTGATGTTTGCGGTACATATAGTATATATATATATATATATATATATATATATATATATATATATATTGTCTACACCTTAAGCTATTATTTATATTACAGTCCTATGAAAAAGTTTGGGCACCCCTATTAATCTTAATCATTTTTAGTTCTAAATATTTTGGTGTTTGCAACAGCCATTTCAGTTTGATATATCTAATAACTGATGGACACAGTAATATTTCAGGATTGAAATGAGGTTTATTGTACTAACAGAAAATGCGCAATATGCATTAAACCAAAATTTGACCGGTGCAAAAATATGGGCACCTCAACAGAAAAGTGACATTAATATTTAGTACATCCTCCTTTTGCAAAGATAACAGCCTCTAGTCGCTTCCTGTAGCTTTTAATCAGTTCCTGGATCCTGGATGAAGGTATTTTGGACCATTTCTTTCTACAAAACAATTCAAGTTCAGTTAAGTTTGATGGTCGCCGAACATGGACAGCCCGCTCTCAAATGATCTGAAAACAAAGATTGTTCAACATAGTTGTTCAGGGGAAGGATACAAAACGTTGTCTCAGAGATTTAACCTGTCAGTTTCCACTGTGAGGAACATAGTAAGGAAATGGAAGACCACAGGGACAGTTCTTGTTAAGCCCAGAAGTGACAGGCCAAGAAAAATTTCAGAAAGGCAGAGAAGAAGAATGGTGCGAACAGTCAAGGACAATCCACAGACCACCTCCAAAGAGCTGCAGCATCATCTTGCTGCAGATGGTGTCACTGTGCATCGGTCAACTATACAGCGCACTTTGCACAAATAGAAGCTGTATGGGAGAGTGATGAGAAAGAAGCCGTTTCTGCACGTACGCCACAAATAGAGTTGCCTGAGGTATGAAAAAGCACATTTGGACAAGGCAGCTTCATTTTGGAAACAAAAATTGAGTTGTTTGGTTATAAAAAAAGGCGTTATGCATGGCGTCCAAAAAGAAACAGCATTCCAAGAAAAACACATGCTACCCACTGTAAAATTTGGTGGAGGTTCCATCATGCTTTGGGGCTGTGTGGCCAATGCCGGCATCGGGAATCTTGTTAAAGTTGAGAGTCGCATGGATTCCACTCAGTATCAGCAGATTCTTGAGAATAATGTTCAAGAATCAGTGACGAAGTTGAAGTTACGCCGGGGATGGATATTTCAGCAAGACAATGATCCAAAACACCGCTCCAAATCCTCAGGCATTCATGCAGAGGAACAATTACAATGTTCTGGAATGGCCATCCCAGTCCCCAGACCTGAATATCATTGAACATCTGTGGGATGATTTGAAGCGGGCTGTCCATGCTCGGCGACCATCTAACTTAACTGAACTTGAATTGTTTGTCCAAAATACCTTTATCCAGGATCCAGGAACTGATTAAAAGCTACAGGAAGCGACTAGAGGCTGTTATCTTTGCAAAAGGAGGATCTACTAAATATTAATGTCACTTTTCTGTTGAGGTGCCCATACTGTTGCACCGGTCAAATTTTGGTTTAATGCATATTGCACATTTTCTGTTAGTACAATAAACCTCATTTCAATCCTGAAATATTACTGTGTCCATCAGTTATTAGATATATCAAACTGAAATGGCTGTTGCAAATACCAAAATATTTAGAACTAAAAATGATTAAGATTAATAGGGGTGCCCAAACTTTTTCATAGGACTGTATATTATCTCTCTATGTGACAGTCAGACAGAAAAATTATAGTATGTTCTCTGATAGGAGATGGAATAACATGGCAGAAGTCCTTGCTACCACCCACCCTTCCAGAGATGAGTATGCCGTTTGCAATTTTTCTCCTTCCTTTAGGCAGCTCCAATATCCTGCCTACCTGGAGGGGGAGGGGGGGTGCATATCTTAGGACCCATTAGAGCTATGAAGATGATACTAGATTCATTTAAAGAAGAATCTTATCATTGATAAGCCCTTACAGATTCAGAGTGATTTAAAAATGCTGTCAGGAATTGAGATCTCAATGCCAAATAGCTTTTTCACCAGCGAATTACTCAGGATCTGTAAGAACTATCATGATGATCTTGGTGTTTTAACCCCTTCCCGACATCCGCTATAATAGTACAGCGCTGCCGGGAAGGACTTCCCGCAAACCGCTGTAGTACTACGGTGGCTCCATGGGGCGCACACAGAACCTGTGTGTGCACCCTGCCCTGTGGATGCCAGCTGTATATTACGACTGACACTGTCCTGTAACACCTGCGATCGGAACTGGGTCTGATCATGAGTATTAACCCCTGAGATGCCGCTGTTAAACATAGCCGCGGCATCTCAGGGGCTTCTGCAGTGGCGTAACTAGGAACGGTGGGGCCCCGTGGCGAACTTTTGTTATGGGC
Organism: Leptodactylus fuscus; assembly: GCF_031893055.1. Classification (NCBI taxonomy): domain Eukaryota; kingdom Metazoa; phylum Chordata; class Amphibia; order Anura; family Leptodactylidae; genus Leptodactylus; species Leptodactylus fuscus. The sequence continues at coordinate 42,574,849 of NC_134275.1, read as the reverse complement.
CCCCCGGACCAACACCCACCGATGACTCCCCCTCCCCCCCGCATTCGTGCGCTCTCTATTATGCCCCATAGTGGCCCCTGTACACAGTTTTCTGCCCTATAGTGGCCCCTGTATACAGTATTATGCCCCATGGTGGCCCCTGCACACAATATTATGCCACATAGTGACCCCCTACACACAGTATTATGCCCCATAGTGGCCCTTGCATATATTATTATGTCCCATAGTGGCCCCTGCACACAGTATTATGCCCCATAGTGGCCCCTGCACACACAATGATGTCCCATAGTAGCCCCTACACACAGTATTATGTCCCATAGTGGCCCCTACACACACTATTATGTCCCACTATGGACACCCATGAACAATTATTATACTCTGGGGTCTTTTCAGACCACCAACAGGATACCAACATAAAAAACACTGTTACTTACCTATCTCAGGCTCTGCTGCAGTCCTCAGTGGTGTCGGTCATCTTCATTGATGTCCGGGACGTCACATGACCCGGGACGCAGGCCCTGGTCATGTGACGTTAGGGAGAGTTACAGAAGTCTGCCCCAAGAGAAGCCTGCCGAAGAGAAGCCTGCCCGGAGAGGTAAGTAACATGGATTTTTATGTTCCCTTACCTCCCCTGGACCTCCGATCATTATACTCGGGGGTCTGAAAAGACCCCCGAGTATAATAATGAAGTTTTTTGGGGCCCGTGGCGTCACTTACCGATCTCGGCCCCTGCCAGGATCAGTAAGTAAATAGGGCCCATTACCGGCTGGAGTTACACTATTAAGAAAAGAAAAAAACGCAGCGGTAGCGGCTGTTGCCGGGCCCCTAATGTCCCAGGCCCTGCTACCCCGGTAGTTACGACACTGGGCTTCTGTATATGCTGTGGCCAAATCAGCACCCACCGCAACGTTTTTGGGGGTGCCAGTATTCCTAAGAGGCACCCTGGGGTCTGATCAGTGACCCCAGGTCTGCCCTCCATCTTCCCCGCAACTAACCTGTTGATCCTGCCAGAAATGGAGGCTGCCAGTCCGTGCGTCTGCACAGGCTGACAGCCTCCTGTACACTGCAATACATGTGTATATGATCACTGCTTCAATCCCCCATGAGAACAGAAAAAAAGTTAAAAAAAATTTAAAAAGTTTAAATATGTTAAAAAAAAAAGCCCCAAAAATCACATTTTTCCATATAAAATGTTTTATTATGTAAAATAAAGGGGGGAAAAAAACACATCACATATTTGGTATCACCGTGCCCGTAAAAACCCAAACAATAAAACTAAATCATTATTTAACCAGCACGGTGAACGATATAAAAAAAAACAAAAATGGAGAAAACCCCACAAAATAATAATTATTCGCCCTTGTGCCTCACAAAAAGTACAATAAAAAGTAATCAAACGGTCAGATGAAAACCAAAAAGGTACCAATAAAAAGCAAGGATAGTCCCACAAAAAATAAGTCCTTAACCAGCTCTGTCAACAGAAAAATAAAAATGTTAATGTTATGCCTTTCAGAACATGGCGATGCAAAAATAATTGCTTTTTTTTTCGCTAGACTGAATTTTATTCTGCACAAATAGCAACACATTAAAATATAATATAAATGAGGTATCACTGTAATCATACCGACCCACAGAATGAAGTTAACATGTTACATATGCTGTATGCTGCACAGGAAGAAAAAAAAAAAAAAAGCTAAAAAGAAATAACAGAATTCATGTTTTATTTTACATCCCACCCAGAAAAAGTTAATAAAATTTAGTCAAGTCAAGTTATAGGCACCCCAAAGTGGTGACAATCATAAGTACATCTCATACTGCAAACAACAAGCCCTCACATCACCAGAAAATTAAAAAAAATATATAACTTGTACAATGTGAAGACAAAAAACCCCAAAATCGGCAAATTATTACGCCATAACTGGCTGCGGCAAGTAGGAAATGTACAAGCTGTGCGAGCGAATATATCAGGGGACACCCCAGATTTACAACTTATGAGAGAGAATACACCAGCGCTGGTCCCCCGAAATGCCCCTCTCCCCCTTCCGTTGTCATAGGTGCTAGTGGGAAAATAGCATGGGATTTGATGCACCCAATTTACTCCGCACAACTTACATATTCATGGCTGGGATACTAATGCTTACTACACCACTTGGTAAATTCTTTGAGTGGTGCAGTTTTCAAAATGGGGTCACTTTCTGGTGGATTCCAATTTACTGGCACCTCAGGGACTCTGCAAACATGGCGTCCAAAAACCAAATCATCTAAATCTGCGCTCTGAAAGCTGAACAGCACTTCTTCTCTTCTGTGCCTTGCTGTGTGCCTCAGCAGCAGTTCTTGCCACATATTACACATTGTTGTACCCGGGGCACCCCACTAATATATGGGGGTACAAACTGCTGTTGGGCACACAGCAGGATGCAGAAAAGAAGCAGTGCTATTTGGGTTTTGGAATATTTTCGTTTTTGGACGTCATGCCACTTTTGCAGATTTCCTGAAATGCCAGTCAAGTCGAATCCTCTGACGTGTGCAAACTACACCGCTCAAGGAAATTATCCTGGGGTACAGGGAGCATTTTTACCCCTCCCCCCCTCCAAGTGTTGAATTAATTTATTCTCTAAAAATGAATGCACCATCAGCTGCGCAGAGTGAAAATGACAGTTTTTCCAGGAATCCGTCATTTCATTGCACAATATGTTGTGTCCGGCTTGTATCAGAGACAAATGCTCCAAAGTCTGTTGTACTAAGAATAATCCCCTTATTGGTTTTTGGAGTGTGTGTCTCTGCTCTCACAATTGGGCACTACATATCAGGCACTGAAATGGCGTTTGTCTGGAAATATTGCAATTTTCACTTTTCACTGCGCATTTATGTCTTGAAATTAAAATAATGTATTACTCAAGGGTTAAAAATGCTCGCTATGCTCCTTCATACATTCCTTGAGGGGTATTGTTTTTTTGCCTAAGTCCCTCTGCAATGGCTCACCAATGAGGTGCAAATAACCAAATTAGTCTTCAAATAAGTATGGCACTTCTTAATTTCTGAGCCTTGCCATATTTGTGGGCAAAAGAGTAGGGCCACATGTAGAGGGTTCCGAAATCAAGGAGACAGGGCCTAAAACCTGGAGAGCTGACATTTTACAGTGCCGTGATATGGGCAGGAAATATTGGCCACTGAAATGGCCTATCTGGGAAAATGTCAATTTACATTTTGCACCATCTTCTACAAATTTCTTTTTTGAAAGTATCTTTGGGGTCAAAATGATTACTATACCCTTTAAGGGGTGCAGTTTCCAAAATGAAGTCACTTCTTGGTACTCTCCACTGCATTAGCCCCTTAGGGGCATGGCAGCTGAAAAAGATATGCCCTCCAAAAGCTTAATGGCACTCCCTGCCTTCTGTGCCCTGCTGTGTACCAAAACAGTAGTTTACCTGCACATGTGGGGTATTTCTGTAGTCAGGAGAAATTGCGTAACAAATTGTTGAATACATTTTCTCCTTTAACCCCTTGTAAAAATTTTAAAAAAAATTATGGTCAAAGTACTCACTGTACCCCCTGATAAATACCTTGAGGGGTCTAGTTTACAAAATAGGATCTGGAGCTGTTGTTGTTCTTCAGTTTTTTCCTGCCTAGTAGAAGCTAATCCCTATCTAGCCCTCTAGCAGATCTCTGTCCATATGTCTTCAAGCTGCAAAATGAGACGAAGATGGAGGCGACTATTCTTATAAATCCGAGGTCACCTGATTTTGGCGGCCAATGGCTTTTTCCAATTTTTCAATGCCTACGTTGTCGTAGTTCCTGTCCCACCTCCCCTGCACAGTTATTGGTTCCAATAAAGTCCCAGGGAAAGTGGGAGGGGATACGAATCTTTACTGCGTTGGCTGCGTGGTATTTGATTGGAATCGAATACCTCAAACAGCCTGATATTCGATCGAATACCAATTCGATCGAACGCCGTTCGCTTAACTCTAGTAATGAGTGGTTTGAAACTACAGCTTTTTCACGGATTTTATCAACATTAGGACATGAAAGTGAAAAAGTATGTCGTTCTGTAGGCCTCTACATGCACAGCCCATTGATTTCCATAAAAACTATTTTAGACTAAATCCGCTTGGGTCAGGTCATTATGTGATATCCACTGCTGACCTGGCTGCTTTTCACTGCAGCTTTCAGCAGTGATTCTAGGGTGAATGGCCCAGCTTATGACACAAACCCACAGCAATAACTGACATAATTTGTGTTCAAAAGCTGCAGCTCAAGCCACTTTGCACTGTAGGTTTTTTTTAGGCTTTGTATGAATGGGATTTGTTTAAGAGGCCCTTTTATCACCACCTCTACCAGAGTTATTTGCATCCTTCAATAGGCGCTGCCACCTGGTGTAGCAGCAGCTATTCATTGGATTCATTTGATGAAAAGGGTTAGAGCTGATGGCGATGCTGAAAGGTCCTTTTTAAATCCCATCCATGACACTGCTACTGTAATTTCAAGTGGATTAACCACCAGTGATTTCGCAGTGGCTAACCCACTGCAAGTACGCATTGAGTCCATTTGTCCTGTGGTGGCACTGCAGGAAAATTGAACGCTTGGTGACAGGATATATTAATCTTTTATTTTACAATATTCTGCATTAATACTGTCAATTGTTTTGTTTCCTACAGTTTTGGAGACCTTGATACAATGTTCAAACACAGAAAAAAGAGCCTACTATTTATGTCCATAGTGATGATTTTAACTTTTAAGTTTGGGGTTCTGAAGATCAAATTGATGATGAATCTATCTGTGAAAGCCAAAGTTGAGCATACTCAATGTACTGGTAAACTTAGTATGGATACAATCACTGCTCTGGAGGATAACCGGACTTTCATCCTATCTCCATACTATGACAACAGGGACGGTAAGCCGATGGTGCGGATTCTCAGTATTATCCACTATGAAGAGGTGAAGGAGCTATACTGTTATTTCTGTTGCTCTGAAAACAACAGTGTAGCCACTACAAGGGCACTCCTAGACATGCACAGCGATCGCTTTGGCTTTCCCTATGTCACAACAGACCTTTTATGTAAGGAGCCGCAAGACTGCAATGCAAAGTATATATCTGTCCACCCATATACTTCAGGAAAAATAGCACAAATGCCCTTATTCCAAATACAAAACCGAAATGTGAAGCCATTTTCTGCAAATTTTACGATCTGTATTTCTACCATGTTTGGAAATTTCAACAATGTCTTACAATTCATTCAGTCCATGGAGATGTACCAGATCTTGGGGGCACAAAGGGTCATGGTTTACCTGAACAGTTGCAGCCCTCAAATGCAAAAAGCTATGCAATATTATATTGCAAGAGGAATCCTAGAGGTGGTAGATTGGCCAATTCACCATTATCTCAGGGCTGCCAAAGCATGGCACTATTCGATGGAGCCCAAAGAAATAGGTTATTACGGGCAGTTGGCAACACTCAATGACTGCATTTATAGGAATATGTACAGGTCTAAGTTTGTGCTACTCAATGACATTGATGAGATCATTTTGCCATTCTCACACAAGTCTTGGGACACCATGATTGAAAGCCTCCAAAGACAAAGGCCAGATGTTGGCGTTTTCCTCTTTGAAAACAATGTTTTTCCTCATACTGTGCCTGTTGATGAAAACTTTTCTGATATTTCATCTTGGAAAGACATCCCAGGATATAACATACTCCAATATGTCCATCGGGAACCAAACAAACCGCCAGGTAACAGTAATCGAAAACTGATAGTGAACCCCAGGAGGGTCATCCAAACATCTGTGCACAACATTACAAAAGCTTATGGAGGTGCAATGAAAGTCCCACAGGGGACAGCCATGCTCTACCACTGCAGACGACCTGAGAAAAACCTACCCAGTACTTCATTAATAGAGGACAAGACTATATGGAAATATAGCGCCCCTCTTATCAGAAAAGTTAATAAAGTTCTGGACGAAATATTTCCAGTGATGAAGTGATCCACACATGGGCTGGAGTCTGTAGATGGTGGACAAGACTGACACTGGATCTGAAAACTGAAGACCAAAGAAAAGTCCCTTGCTTTAAGAGACTCATTTCTGTGAACAAATGATAATGGACTCTGAATGGTAGACTCTAATGGTAGACTCTTGATAGCTGTTTTATTGTGTTGTATAATTTGTGACTTCTTAACTAGTGTTTATTTTATGTTGGGTTTTTTGTTTTTTTTATTTCTTCTTTGCGCAAATTAAAGGAATTGTCCCATCTGAACAACCTCTTCTGATAAGGGATATTCACCTGTAGTAGTAATGTTGATGCTGTTTGCCACATTGAATCAACTATGTGTATTTAAATGTAAGACAGATTTTTTTTTGGTCACAGTTTTAAGGCCTCATGTTTATGGTCAGTAAAAGCGGCAGGGATTATACATGTATTGGAATCTCTGTGTCATCCATGGCTTTCATTGAGCCACATATTAAAATGAATGGACTAAGCCACAGCTACAGATATTTCTAGGACCTGCTCCATATTTTACAGCTCTTCACTATGGCCTGAACAAACAGTAGCAAAAACTACACCTTTGTGTATGGGCCTATAGAAAGGAATACGTCCAAACTTTTATCTGTAGACCCCTAATTGTGGAAGAAGAGGTACCATTACCGTTGTGTAGGGTAAACAGCTAAAATTCAGGACAACTGTTTCTATGGCAGTGAATTGGTACAGACAATTTAGGGAAGTGTTATCTAGTAATCACGTGCATATGCCTCCCCATCATGCATGGTTATGCTGACAGCATGACAAGCTCTTCATAGCAATAAAGTCAGCCATGAACAGGGGCTTAAAGATGACCATATACTGTAGATAACTGTTAGAGATGAGCGAACAGTGAAATATTCGAGATTCGAGATTCGTTTCGAGTAGAGTGTCAATATTCGACTACTCGATCGAATATCGAATCCCATTATAGTCTATGGGGAAAAATGCTCGTTTCAGGAGAACCACTATTCGACTAAAGGAGAGTCACCAAGTCCACGAATAGCAGGAGGAGAGTGTTTAGGAGGAGCGCTGTGCGGTTAAAGCGCACGGACCCCATTATAGTCTATGGGGACCGTGCGCTTTAACTGCACAGCGCTTGCACTTGCGCTGATAAAAAGTCAGCTCCCTCATAATAGCAATCTGCCATCTCTCCTGACTAGCAAGGACGAGCCTGCTGCAGAACCAGCGTTGATTTGCCGCAGGCTCGTCTTTGCTAGCCGGGAAAGCTGGCAGCTTGCCGTTACGAGCGAGCTTACTCTCTTTCTCTTAGGAATGCATTGACCAGCATTGATTGGCCAGTGTACAGCATTCGGCCAATCAACGCTGGTTCTGCCGGAGGCTCGTCTGTGAGAAGGTGGAGTCTAAGATCAGACTACAGCAGTCTCCATTGTGGTCTGATTTTAGAATCCGCCTTCTCACAGACGAGCCTCCGGCAGGACCAGCGTGGATTGGCCGAATGCTGTACACTGGCCAATCAACGCTGGTCAATTCATTCCTATGAGAAAGAGAGTCAGGAGGACGGATGCCGATGAGTTGAACACACAAGCGATTAAAGCAGGAGCTGTGACAGCTCAGCTCCTGCTTTAACGCTGCGGCTTCTGCATGTGTAGCCGGGATGTGATGACGTCACATCGTGCCTACAACTATATGAGTGAGCGAAACTGCGGAGAGAGCGGCGGGGGAGCGTTGGAAGGTGAGTATAAGTGGTTTTTTTTTATTTTAAACATTAAGGTGGAACATAATTAAGGGGCCCATGAAACTGGGGGCAGATGAAGGGGGGTAGACGGCATGACACTGGGGCAGATGAAGGGGGGGGGGAAACGGCATGACACTGGGGACAGAGATGGAGGGACATGAAACTCTGGGCAGAGATGGGGGGAACATGAAACTGGGGAACAGATGGGGGACATGAAACTGTGGGCAGATGAAGGGGTGGTACAGCATGACACTGGGTGCAGAGATGGAGGGACATGAAACTGGGGGCAGAGATGGAGGGGGGACATGAAACTGGGGGCAGAGATGGAGGGGGGGACATGAAACTGGGGGCAGATGAAGAGGTTATATGAAACTGGGGGAGAGATGGCAGGGGACATATAATGTACGGGTGACTGTAGGAGGATTATACTGTGTGGGAGCACATGAAAAATGAATGAGAATGGGCGGAGTCAACATAAAAGTGGGCAGAGCTAAATTCACCGTAGCGCGCCACGTGCGCCGCACCTTTTGTTCCTCGTTCTGATCTTCAAAAGTTGGGAGGTATGCCTAAAGCCATCAGAAAATACATATTTCCAATGGCTTTAGCCGCTGAGAAGCCGCACTACTGTCTGCAGCAGTGCTATTCAGCTGGATGCGCGTTCCAAACTGAATGGGGTCACCGCAACATGAGGAACTGTATTGCGGAGTCACGGCAATAGAAAGGTTGAGAACCACTGCTTTAGATAATCAACTAAACCTGTCAACATTCGTTGGTTGAGCCACTACATATTTAATTGCCTCTTTTAGGTCAATATACCCTAATGGGACAATATCTTTCAAGTCTTTACAGTGGGATACTTTATTCAAGGGGAAATTTAGACCACCTTAATGTGACCACGTTTTGGTCTATATTACAGCCGTGTTCATGTCCCAAACTTCCAATATTATATATGCCTATACTGCAGTATGTTTGTGTCATGAGAACCATGGTCCAGTAAGGAACTGTCACCATAATATGCTAAAATACAGCCGGTTAACTGAAATAGCCCTAATGGTTGTATGGTTTTCTACTTGTTAGTGGGGGGACAGTAGTTCATTGGTTAGCAGTTTATTTTTTTCAATGGCACCTCAATCTGCTGAGATCCTGTAGTTAATACCTTTCGAAGGGAGTAATAAGCATTATAAGATCAGCTTTTCTATCAGTGTGTATTTTACCTACGTTCCTCCATACACATGACTTAGGGGAGATAAGCTGAAGAAGGAGACTTTGAATACTATTCTCCTAGCTTCTTAGACGCAAATAAATAATCGTGGCGTAATAAGAATCTGTTACATAACTACTGTCACACTCAGGAAGTCCCATAGACTTCAGTACAACAACTAGTTCACAATGACCATGCGGCATCTTACGTGGCTACCATCTAAGAGTTACGCTGGGTTCACACCTGCGTCTGGGGTCTCCGTACTATGGTTTCCGTCTTCTGCAAGGCAGAAGATGGAAACCATAGACCGGGTCCGGCCGTGCGCGGCGGTGAGCGTTTTAGGCTCTCCGCCGCGAAACCGGATTTTTTTATCCGGACACAGAGTACTGCATGTCTGACTCTGTGTCCGGATTATAAAACCCGGTTTCGCGGCAGAGAGCGCAAAACGCTCACTGCCGCGCACGGCCAGACAGCTTTCTCACCCATTCAAATGAATGGGTGAGAAAGTCTCCTGCAGGCTTCCGTCTCCTGCATCTGTTTTATGCAGGAAACGGAAACCTGCAATAAGGACCGACGACGCAGATGTGAACGAGCCCTTACAGTGACATTTCGTCCAAATCGTCCAAATGAGAAATTTCAAGAGTAAGACAATGGTAGACTGACACCAGTTGCGTAACTATGAATGGCTGGGCCCCACATTTGACATGCCCCCCAAAGCCACACAAAAAACGCATTCCTGCACACACTATGATGCACCACAGTGGCCCCAGCACACACTATTATGCCCCATAGTGGACCCTGCACACACTATTATGCCCCATAGTGGACCCTGCACACACTATTATGCCCCATAGTGGACCCTGCACACACTATTATGCCCCATAGTGGACCCTGCACACACTATTATGCCCCACAGTGGCCCTAGTACACCCTATTATGCCCCATAGTGGACCCTGCACACACTATTATGCCCCATAGTGGACCCTGCACACACTATTATTAGAGATGAGCGAGTACTATTCGAAACGGCAGTTCCGAATAGCACGCTCCCATAGGAATGAATGGACACAGCCGGCACGCAGCCGGGGCCTTCGGCCGGCCGCTTAACCCCCTTATTTTCTTAAAGGGGTATTCCCATAACTCTTGTTCTGCAGCCTCCAGGCTCTGTGCTCTCTTCACTTCCTGGATTTCCGACACATTGGTGGGCGGGGTTTCACTTGCTCTGCTATCTGCTATGTTTGCAGTCAGTAATGAGGGATTGGTTGTAAATGCATTACCACAGTATAAAGCTGATGTGGAAACTGATGTGAAAAGTAGGACCAACTTCATATAAACTCTATTTGCCACAATATGAGTTAAGAAGTAAAAGATCCGCGCTTACCCTCAGGATAGTTGAATAATCGCCTTTATTTAAAAATCACAAACAGGGATCTTCATCACTACGCGTTACGGGACACCCTGGTCCCTTTTTCAAGTGCAAAAATAGATCTATTTTTGCACTTGAAAAAGGGACCAGGGTGTCCCGTAACGCGTAGTGATGAAGATCCCTGTTTGTGATTTTTAAATAAAGGTGATTATTCAACTATCCTGAGGGTAAGCCCAGTGGCCATAGAAATGCAGTGTCAACAATGAAGTGAATAAATTAAGATAGCGGCCAAACAAAGCAGTTTTGATAAAGCAATGTATTTAGGAAAAGTATTAAATCAACATAAACTAGCAGTATAGATAGGATGCTTTTCATGGGACAACCCCTTTAATAAAAAGAAATACATTTGGGAGGGTTTCAGTTTTCATATGAGTCATTTCTTAAACCAATAAATGAATTTAAAGTCAGGTTATAAGCTTTTGATTCCACAACATGGATAAGCGACAAAACTTTTGTCAGGGACTGTATAATTATCGGAGACCCAGGGGAGAATACAAACATAAAAAACAAGGTTACTTACCTCTCTCTGGCTACGATGCATTCCCCACTGCTTTTGGCCCCCTTAAATGTTGGACCAGATGTCACTAGAGCCAGGCCTGCGTCACGACGCATAAGAACGCCAGCCTGCGTGACGTCACCAAACAGGCCTGAAGCGCAAGAGAGGTAATTAACAGTGTTTTTTATGTTCCCTCACCTCCCTTGGCCCTCTGATCATTATATTGTGTGGTCTGAAAAGAACCCAGAGTATAATGAAAGCAGTGTTTGTGGGGTTCACGGGCCCCACTTACTGATCCCCGCTCCTGATAACAGGTGCCTTCACATCCACAGAAGGGGAAGTGCAGGCGGCCGTGAACAGGAGCCAAGATCAGTAAGTAAATAGGGCCTGTTACCTGGTGGGGCTACTCTAGCAGGTAGCGGCCAATTAAAAAAAAAAAAAAAATCAGGGGCCTGCTGAGCCCTCTAATGTCCCAGGCCCTGTGGCGGCTGCTACCGCTGCTACCCCGGTATTTATGCCACTGACTGACTAATTGTTGACATGAATTTCATGAATTTATTGCAACAAATAATTTAAAAAAAAAACTGCCAGTAAAGGTGGCCATACAGTTTAGTTGACTCCTCCCAACTCACCCTTACACATGCACAATTGGCTTAGGTGAACATGCATGTGTTCTGAAGGAGAAAAGAGGAATAAGCTGCTTCCAGAAACCTCAGGGTCCAGATTATTTCCTTTAAGAACAAATGATCAGACACGCTGAAATCCAACTGCCCATTCCTTTTTTTTTTTTTTTTGCAGACATTTGCTGTTTTGGGAGAGTCTGGACTTTCCCAAATTTTTCTGCAAATTTTGCTTGTTCTGGGTAAGCTCAACCTAAAAAGGGATACGGATTATACAAAGCCTCTCCAAAAATAGGAGTTCCAGTCCAGTTGGGGGTGGTCAAAGGATTGGACTTAAATAAGCCAAGTTTATCAAGTTTAATGCTTACAACTATGTTATTCTTACTTTAAATTTCTGCAATAAAAGCCTCATTCAAATTAATTGATTCATTGAATGTAATGGGCCAGAGAGGTAATTTTAGGTGATCTCCAGGTCATAATGACTATTTTTTTTTACACAAAGGGAGTGTGTAAGTAAGAAGAACATGAGATCAGAAAGGTGCCAATCTAACACGTCTACACAGCATGTAAAAGGTGCCCTGCGCCTCCTGGAACTGGAAGCATGCAGTAGGTCACTGGTAGAGAGACCTACTTCTTTTAAAGGGATTATGTCACAAAAATTATCCTTTATCCAATAGGACAGGGATAAATTGCTGATCATTGGAGGAACAACCCCTGAGACCATACCAATCTTGAGAATGAGGTTGTTTTACTCCCATTGATAATGTCGTAGTAGACACAGATACTCCCATCTTCACTCCTTTTAATGGGAGTAGTGGAAATCGCTTAAGTACAGCACTAGGCTATCTCCCACTAAAATTAATGAAGTGGAGGCACATCTGGGGGTCCACAATGGGTTCTCAATCGGAGAACTCCAATTGTCGAAACCCCAGTTAGCAATTTATCCTTTATCCTATGCTTCCCAAACCAAGCTGGGAGGGCATGACAAAGCTCTGGGTCTTCGTTATTTAAAATAAAGTTATTGTCCAGTGAGAATGTGGGTTAAAATAGTAACCTGTGCATCTAAAGCAAGGCAAGTGGTTTGGACTCCACAACAAGAAAAGAACGCACACATGGTGGTCAAGTTCAAGAAGAAATTTTATTTACTACAGGTTAATAAAGGCAAGTTAACCCCTTCCCGACATCCGCCGTAATAGTACGGCGCTGCCGGGAAGGACTTCCCGCAAACCGCCGTAGTACTACGGCGACTGCATGGTGCGCACACAGGACCTGTGTGGGCACCATGCCCTGCGAGTGTCAACTGTATGTTACGGCTGACAATGCCCTGTAACACCCGCAGTCGGAACCGAGTCTGATTGCGGGTGTTAACCCCTGAGATGCAGGGGGTCAAACATGACCGGTGGCATCTCAGGGGTTTCTGTATGTAATAGTGCCGATTGGCACCCTCGCGACAGTTTCGGGGGGTGCCGGTGTTGGTAGTGGGCAGCCCGGGGTCTAATCAGTGACCCTGGGTCTGCCCCATCACTTCCCCCTCCACATACCTGGTTGATCCTGCCTCTTCAACCTATCCCTAGCCAATGGATCCTTCCCCACAGCCTTCAAACATGCCACTGTCACTCCTATACTTAAAGGGGTATTCCCATGTACATAATCATATCTATATTTGTAGATAATTAAAAGTTAAACATTTTTGCAAATATAAGTAATTAAAAATTCTGCAGAGTTTTAAAGATTTTCTCTAACTTTCTTAGTGGTGACAGTCTTTTATCTTTTGATCGGTTGCCATGGATACGGCCACTAATGCAGAAACTTTCTATGGTCTGGGACTTGTCAGGAACCCAGCTATGATCTTCTTATTGTAGCTGGGATATCAGGCAGGGACACTACATGTATCAGAAGATATCCCGGCCACAATAAAGAAATCATGGCTGATTTTCTGACCTTAGAAAGTTTCTGCATTGGTGGTCGTATCCATGGCAACCGATCAAGATAATAGACTGTCACCACTAAGAAAGTTAGAGAAAATCTTTAAAACTCTGCAGAATTTTAAATTACTTATATTTGCAAAAATGTTTAACTTTTAATTATCTACAAATTTAAAAATAATTATGTAGATGGGAATACCCCTGAAAGAAACCGTCCCTCAACTCGTCCTCTCCTGCCAACTATCGTCCCATCTCTCTGCTCCCGTACGCCTCAAAACTGCTTGAGCGACACGTCCACTCCGAACTCTCCTCTTATCTCTCGTCCAACCTACTCTTTGACAGACTCCAGTGAGGCTTCAGACCCCGGCACTCCACTGAAACTGGCCTAAAAAAGTCACCAATGACCTTCTAACCGCCAAAGCCAAGCGCCATTACTCTGTCCTCCTCCTCCTCCTCTCCTCTGCCTTTGACACAGTTGACCACTCCCTCCTGTTAGAAATTCTCTCATCCCTTGGCATCTCAGACCGGGCCCTTTCCTGGATCTCCTCATACCTCACCGACCGCACATTCAGCGTCTCCCACTCGCACACCACCTCCTCACCTCGCCCTCTCTCTGTAGGTGTCCCCCCAGGCTCTGTCCTAGGACCCCTCCTGTTCTCCATCTACACCCTTGGCCTTGGCCAACTCATAGAATCTCATGATTTTCAATACCATTGCTATGCCGATGACACCCAAATCTACATCTCTGGACCAGACGACATTACCTCCCTGCTGGCCAGAGTTCCAGCCGTAGCCTCCTTCCTCTCCTCCCGCTTTCTCAAACTGAACATGGAGAAAACGGAGTTCATCATTTTCACCCCACCCCATATGGCCCCTCCACCTGACCCATCCATCATAATTAACGGAACCCCACTTTCTCCTGTCCCACAGGCCCGATGCCTTGGGGTTACCCTGGACTCTGACCTATCCTTCAAGTCCCACGTTAAAACCCTCAACACCTCTTGCTGCCTCCAGCTCAAGAACATCCATCAAATCTGCTCCTTCCTCACCCCTGAAACTAACAAGATGCTCGTCCATGCCCTCATAAACTCCGGCTTAGACTACTGCAACACCCTTCTCCATGGACTCCCAGCAAACACCCTCGCCCCCCTCCAGTCCACCTTAAAGAGGACCTTTCACCATTTTGCCCACAGGCAGTTCTATATACTGCCGGAAATCTGTCGGCTTTCCCGATGTGGGCCCAGTGTGAAGAGCTTACGGTCCCGGTACCGTAGCTCTTCTATGGTCAGAAGGGCGTTTCTGACACTCAGTCAGAGACATCCTTCTTCACAGCACAGCCAATCGCCAATCTATGGACGAGTACTGCGAGCAGATGGAGGGGGCGTTCCTCCCGGCTCTCACAGCACAGCGCGATTGGCTGTCCTGTGAAGAAGGACATCTCTGACTGAGTGTCTGAAACGCCCTTCTGACCATAGAAGAGCTATGGTACCGGGACCGTAAGCTCTTCACACTGGGCCCACATCGGGAAAGCCGACAGTGCGCTGAACTCAGTTACAGTCCTATGAAAAAGTTTGGGCACCCCTATTAATCTTAATCATTTTTAGTTCTAAATATTTTGGTGTTTGCAGTGGCCATTTCAGTTTGATATCTCTAATAACTGATGGACACAGTAATATTTCAGGATTGAAATGAGGTTTATTGTACTAACAGAAAATGTGCAATATGCATTAAACCAAAATTTGACCGGTGCAAAAGTATGGGCACCTCAACAGATAAGTGACCTTAATATTTAGTAGATCCTCCTTTTGCAAAGATAACAGCCTCTAGTCACTTCCTGTAGCTTTTAATCAGTTCCTGGATCCTGGATGAAGGTATTTTGGACCATTCCTCTTTGCAAAACAATTCAAGTTCAGTTAAGTTTGATGGTCGCCGAGCATGGACAGCCCGCTTCAAATCATCCCACAAATGTTCAATGATATTCAGGTCTGGGGACTGGGATGGCCATTCCAGAACATTGTAATTGTTCCTCTGCATGAATGCCTGAGTCGATTTGGAGCGGTGTTTTGGATCATTGTCTTGCTGAAATATCCATCCCCGGCGTAACTTCAACTTCGTCACTGATTCTTGAACATTATTCTCAAGAATCTGCTGATACTGAGTGGAATCCATGCGACCCTCAACTTTAACAAGATTCCCGGTGCCGGCATTGGCCACACAGCCCCAAAGCATGATGGAACCTCCACCAAATTTTACAGTGGATAGCAAGTGGTTTTCTTGGAATGCTGTTTTTTTGGATGCCGTGCATAACACCTTTTTGTATGACCAAACAACTCAATCTTTGTTTCATCAGTCCACAGGACCTTCTTCCCAAATGAAGCTGGCTTGTCCAAATGTGCTTTTGCATACCTCAGGCGACTCTTTTTGTGGCGTGCTTGCAGAAACGGCTTCTTTCTCATCACTCTCCCATACAGCTTCTCCTTGTGCAAAGTGCGCTCTATTGTTGACCGATGCACAGTGACACCATCTGCAGCAAGATAATGCTGCAGCTCTTTGGAGATGGTCTGTGGATTGTCCTTGACTGTTCTCACCATTCTTCTTCTCTGCCTTTCTGATATTTTTCTTGGCCTGCCACTTCTGGGCTTAACAAGAACTGTCCCTGTGATCTTCCATCTCCTTACTATGTTCCTCACAGTGGAAACTGACAGGTTAAATCTCTGAGACAACTTTGTGTATCCTTCCCCTGAACAACTATGTTGAATGATCTGTTTTCAGATAATTTGAGAGTTGTTTTGAGTAGCCCATGATGCCACTCTTCAGAGGAGATTCAAATAGGGGAACAACTTGCAATTGGCCACCTTAAATACCTTTTTTCATGATTGGATAGATCTGGCTATGAAGTTCAAAGCTCAGTGAGGTTACAAAACCAATTTTGTGCTTCAGTAAGTCAGTAAAAAGTAGTTAGGAGTATTCAAATCAATAAAATGATAAGGGTGCCCATACTTTTGCACCGGTCAAATTTTGGTTTAATGCATATTGCACATTTTCTGTTAGTACAATAAACCTCATTTCAATCCTGAAATATTACTGTGTCCATCAGTTATTAGAGATATCAAACTGAAATGGCCGCTGCAAACACCAAAATATTTAGAACTAAAAATGATTAAGATTAATAGGGGTGCCCAAACTTTTTCATAGGACTGTACATTTAACTGAGAATAAAATTTAACTTTTATTGTCACATTAAAACAGTTACATTGTAACTGGAGTCTTGCCTTGTGCGTATAATGGGCGACGCGTTTCGGGACAGTACGTCCCTTCTTCTCGGCTCGACTATGTACAAAGACCAAACTCCTTAAAAACAAAACAAGGCAGGCAAGACTCCACCTACTATCAAGACATTTAGATATTTAACCCCATGATGTACAAAAAATGAAACAAAATACAAAAAACATTAAATACAAAAATTTACAAGATTATTACAACAAAATTCTAGATGCAATATTTGACATAGGATCATTCACAAAATGTCTGTTATTGAATTCAATATTATACAAAAACGCATATAACCCATAATGTGTGAACATTGTCAAGTACCCTATGACAATAAAGGTATTTATTTAGGTGCACAACAAGAACCATATACAGTATTAATAAAAAGCTTAGTAGATTTAGCCTTTAGTGGTCCGTATGTTCATACAGTGTGTTAATAGATTTAGTTTAAATTTTATATAGGCATGGAAGTTATAATATATTATAATTCTTTAAAACGTAGCGTTTTTTTATTGCTGCGTTTTTTGTCATGTATTTACATCTTTGGACATATGTTGACTAATTTAGCTACAATTATGCTGAGATATTAGTGAACATACCTTAGATTTGCGGCGAGGCTTGTTCCGATCATGTGACTGTGGTTAGTCACGTGACTTCGGACTCTGTGTAAGTGCCGAGGTTTTCCGGCACTATACTTCTAGGTTATGTGATCGTCATCTAGGAACGTATGTAGATGTATTCAATACTAATATCGTGAGACTTTTTAGTTATTAGTTATTTAGTGTTGTATTCACTTGGTGTATTCATATTTTTTTGATAGGGTTGTATCTGATGGTTGAATTCTGCAGGATAGTCAGGTTTGTTTCCATTATACAGCATGACGATGAAACTTGTTTCCAAATGTGACATAATGTATAGTACATTGGTTCTCTAGTTCAGGAAATAGGTGTATGCTTTTTGTATAATATTGAATTCAATAACAGACATTTTGTGTATGATCCTATGTCAAATATTGCATCTCGAATTTTGTTGTAATAATCTTGTAAATTTTTGTATTTAATGGTTTTTGTATTTTGTTTCATTTTTTGTACATCATGGGGTTAAAGATATAAATGTCTTGACAGTAGGTGGAGTCTTGCCTGCCTTGTTTTGTTTTTAAGGAGTTTGGTCTTTGTACATAGTTGAGCCAAGAAGAAGGGACGTACTGTCCCGAAACGCGTCGCCCATTATACGCACAGGCAAGACTCCAGTTACAATGTACCTGTTTTAATGTGACAATAAAAGTTAAATTTTAACACCGTGGATTTCCGTCTTCATCTACCCCCTGGCAGCAGCTGGCATTTTTTACCTTCATGCTGGACATTCTATCAGCAGGTTGAAGTTCACCTGCATGCCGTGCTCTCCAAGGACTCAGGTTTAAGCTGTATAGGGTGAGCTGATACATTTTTTCTTTTTTTTTTTCAACTAATCTCCCGCTACCTGCCCACAGGTAACCTCAGATCCTCCAACGACCTCCTACTCCGCTCTGCTCTCATCCGCTCCTCACACAACCGCCTCCAAGATTTCTCCTGTGCATCTCCCATACTCTGGAACTCCTTACCAAGACACATAAGACTGATCTCCACAATCACAGGATTCAAGAAGGCCCTGAAGACTCACCTATTCAGGAAGGCCTACAACCTCCAATAACACTATCACCACACCACCATCTGAACTGTCTCCCCCTCTCCTTCTGTCTCTACCCCCTTCCCCCATAGATTGTAAGCCCTCGCGGGCAGGGCCCTCTACCCCACTGTGCCAGTCAGTCACTGTTAGTATTATATCTACCTGTATATTCTGTGTATTGTATGTAACCCCCAAATGTAAAGCACCATGGAATTAATGGTGCTATATAAATAAACAATAATAATAATAATAATACTCGTGTGCATGGGGCTGAGAGCTTCCTGTACACTGCAATACACATGTATACATCTAGTTAAGCAGTGTACATCTAGTGTACATCTAGTTAATCAGAGATCAGAAGATCACTGCTTCAATCCCCCATGGGGACAGAAAAAAAAAAGTTATAAAAAATTAAAAATAAAAAAGTTTAAATAAATTAGAAATGAATAAAGCCCCAAAATCCCATATACAATGTTTTATTATGTAAAATAAAGAAAAATAGAAAAAAACATTACATATCTGGTATCACCGCGTCAGTAATAACCTGAACAATAAAATGAAAACATTATTTAACCCGAATGGCGAACATCATTAAAAAAAACACGTAGAAAACCACACAAAAAAATGAGTATTCATCACCTTTGCCTTACAAAATGTTCAATAAAAAGTAATCAAATGGTCAGATGAAAACCAAAATAGTTGTTAGGGAATAGCCAGATGATAATTCCCCAGAAGCTGCTGGTGAACCCTGGAGGGAGGGGCACAAGGGACAGTGAGCCCTAAACTGAAGCCCCCCGCTTGCCCTTCCTATTTCCACACCCTATTCTAGGTAATAGGCGACAACCACGAGGACAATCCCTCCCTGAATACGTAAAACACAAAACGCAGACAAGACGTACAACAACAAAGGGAGGTCAGGTAGCCAGGGTTCGGTAACAAGAGAGCGATGCAGTTCCAAATCGGAGTCAAGAGAATAGTCAGTAGGAAAGCCAGTGGTCAAGGATAAGCATACAAGTAAAAAACAGCAAGCGATACCAGAAAGCAAGGGCAATAACCGGCACCAGTGTGACTGTGAGCCAAGACTAAATAGGGAAGGAAGAACCTGCCCAGAACCTGACAGGAAGAAAAGCTGTCAATCACAGGCAAGACAGATTAACCACTTAATGAACAGAGGCAACCTTGGCAGAAGACGGGTGTGGTGCAAATCCAATTAAGGACTAGAGCCGTGTTCACACAGTGCAACTAAAAACCTTAAGCAAATTGTCAAACTGCACACGCCTCCGGCACCGCAGCATGCGAGCAGAGGGTGGCGCAGAGGCCCGAACAGGCAGAGATGTTACAATAGTACCAATAAAAAGCAGAGGTAATCCCGCAAAAAATAAGCCCTCAACCACCTCTGTCTACCGAAAAATAATATACACTGCAATACATGTGTATATGATCACTGCTTCAATCCCCCATGGGAACAGAAAAAAAGTAAAAGATAAAAAAAAAAGTTTAAATATGTTAAAAAAAAAAAAAGAAGAAAGAAATAAAGCCCCAAAAATCAAATTTTTCCATATAAAATGTTTTATTATGTAAAATAAAGGAAAAAAATAAATAAACACATTACATATTTGGTATCACCGTGTCCGTAAAAACCCAAACAATAAAATTAAATCATTATTTAACCAGCACGGTGAACGATATTAAAAAAACAAAAACGGAGAAAACTGTACAAAATAATAATTATTCGCCCTTATGCCTCACAAAAAGTACAATAAAAAGTAATCAAATGGTCAGATGAAAACCAAAAAGGCACCAATAAAAAGCAAAGAAAGTCTCACAAAAAATAAGTCCTCAACCAGCTCTGTCAACAGAAAAATAAAAATGTTAATGTTATGCCTTTCAGAAGATGGCGATGCAAAAATAATTGCTTTTTTCCCCCTAAATTGAATTTTATTCTGCACAAAAAGCAATGCATTAAAAAATAATATAAATGAGGTATTGCCATAACCGTACCGACCCGCAGAATAAAGGTAACACGTTACTTTTGCTGTACGCTGCACGGGAAAAAAAAATGCTAAAAAAGAATGCTAGAATTGATGTTACCTTTTACATCCCACCCAGAAAGAGTTAATAAAATGTAGTCAATAAGTTACAGGCACCCCAAAATGGTGGCATTGAAAAGTACATCTAATACCACAAACATCAAGCCCTCATACAGTATGGCCACATTGCCAGAAAATAAAAAATAAAAATCTAGCTTCTACAATGTGAAGACAAAAACCTCAAAAGTCGCCAAAACATTAGGACATAAGTGGCTGCGACTAGAAGGAAATGTATAAGCTGTGCGAGCGTTTTCAGGGGACACCCCATATTTAGAGCTTATAAGAGAGAATACACCAGCGCTGATCCCCCAGAATTACCCTTTTCCCCGTCCGTGTCATAGGAGCTAGTGGGAAAATAGAATGGGATTTGGCGTACCGAATTCACTCCTCACAGCTTACATATTCACTTCGGGGTTACTAATGCTCACTACATCACTTGATGGCGTGTGGTTTTCAAAACGGGTCACTTTCTAGAGGTTTCCACTGTTTTGACACCTCAAGGGTTTTGTAAATGCGACATGGTTCCTGAAACTGATCACAGCCAGATCCGCCCTCTAAAAGCTCCTTGGCGTGCCTTCCCTTCTGCGTCTTGCTGTGCGTCCATATATTAGTTTACACTCACAAGTGGGGTACTATGTTAGTCCGGAGAACTTGCATAACAAATTGTGAGATGCGTTTTCTCCTTTAACCCCTTGTGAATGTGCAAATTCTAGGGCTAAATGAAAATATTAGTAAAATAAAATCAAATTTGAAAATTTCACCTTCATTTTGTCTTAATTCCTGTTAAGCACTAATAGGGTTGAAATACTAGGTATATGTTGTTTTGGCTTATTTAAGGGATGCAGTTTTGAAAATGGGGTGATTTATGGGGGGCTTTAAAACAAGGGTCTTTCAAAACCCCTTAATAACTGGATTAGTCCCTTAAAAAATGGGTATTAGAAATTTCTTGAAAATTTTGAATATTGTTGTTTCACTTGTAAATTTTATGATGTCTGTAAAAAATAAAAGGGTGACTAAAGTTTGATGCTGACAAAAGCAGAGATCTGGGACATGAGATTTATGATATAATTTTCACGGTCTGACTATCTGTATGCAATGCACATCATTTCAAACTTTATAAAATGCATATTTTTCTAAATTTCCACCAAATTTCCTATTTTTTCATAATTAAACACACAACATATTAACCAAAATTTACTACTAACATGAAGTACAATGTGTTATGAAAAAACAACCTGAAAATCACTTTGGTAAGTTAAAGCATTCCAAAGTAATTGCCACATAAAGTGACACATGTCAGTTTTGAAAAATCGAGCTTTGTCAGGAAGTCAAAAAGTGCCATCGGCGGGAAGGAGTTAAAGGTAAAATAACAAAGCAAAATACACAGTATAGTACGAACAATTCAAGGTAGATTTTGCAATGGTTTCCACTTTTACTATGTCCGCTTCTGCAGTACGGACACTGAATGAACAATATACCCAAAACTATCCATAACTGACCCTGACTTCATATTTGGGTGTGCACCCCCCCTTTTCCCAGTGGTCCAGGTGGACAGCTTACAGTCCCTAGAAGCGCACAGTGGGGCCCATAGTCGTTTCTTTCTTTTATAGTGAAGCGTTCTCTCCTCACGGTTATCACGATATCTGAGATAATGAAATCCTACTCAGCAGGCAGGGAAACCAAATGGATGTGTAATGTCCCGGTACTGCTCGTCCAATTCCCTTTAATAGTCCTTGCAGACCGAGATGGTATGGACATTTGCATATAAGGTAAAGATTTTCCTCCCCCTTCATTCCTTCTGTATATTGCGCTATCTTGTGGATGTTTTTGTGAACTACACCTGCCTATACTTTGCCATTGTAATTTGAGTTGTCAGTGTACAGGAATGTCCAGTATGATCAGGTGACCTTCAGGACTAATCAAGCTCCCTTGACTGGCCTGGAGGAGGAGGAGTTACAGCCCCCTCTAGGGGGGTTGGGGACCTTTTGGTCTGGTCCTTTGGGTGGAGCTACAAGTCTAAGACATGGGAAGCTAACAGACACATGGAGAGCTGAAAATGGCAGCCAAGTGTGAGAGCACTTCCGACAGAGATGGCTTTTCCTCTGTACTCAAGATTCTCCTCAGAGAGTGTTTTCCTCTGAAGCTCCAAGCCTAAAAAGCACTAAAGTTGACGGACCTGCTTATCCATACATCTGGGACGTCTACACGTATCTCTCTATCCAAGTAAGTCTTTGGGACAAATCTATATTTAAGAAGCCCATAGCTAGTCTGGCAGAAATTGAGGGTCTCCCGCTGCTGGCACATTCTCGTTCCTCTCCTACATACGTGTACCCAGTTTGTTGCGGACTAAGCTCCTGGATACAGGCCATCTTTACAAGTATATACAAGTTTAACTACCCAAGCAACTACTAATTAATCTATCCAAAGCATTCTGCCTCCATCACCTGCTAACTGGACACTACCTACAAAGATCGCTGTATTGTATGTGAAGAATTACTCCATATGTACATTTATATTACTTTGTCCTGCTAGTAAAAAGAGCAACGGCTACCCCCGAAGCCTGGTTGTCTGTTGTCATTGTCAGATATCAGAGTGGGGGTGGGTAGTCGGGGACATCAAAAAGAAGATTTTGTGCACATTTGGGACCCAGGGACCCCCTGAAAGCTGGCCACATCTGATATATTACCCGTGATACCAGCCCTGGCCCTCCTGGGTGCTACAGATGCAATGGAATCCAACAGCAGGTATCTCTGAGCACACTGACAGTCCTGCAGATTCCACATACTGGGCTTGGATGTAAGCTGGGGTTTTGTAGTTACTGGCCAGTACTTCGACAGTACTTCGAGTTTCTATCTGTGGTGGCAATATACTCAACCACAATGGGGTCATTCCATATCAAGTGATCCAAATAGGAATATTTTTTTTTACCTGACGTCTTTAGATTTTTTTTATTTTTATTTTTTATGAAGTACAACTTAAGTTAATTACAAATAAAAAGTTTTGAATTTTTTTCTTCATCAGTTAATTTTTTGTAGACTTCTAAAGTTTTGAAAAAGTGTGAATTTTGGCCTGGTATGGCTTTACATTTTTTAACATATCTTGGGCTAGAATTAAGATAAATAGGTGGGAGAGGCATCATTTTTCTCAGAGCGGTACCGGCTTTCATTTGATATGTCACAAGACGATGTTTCTTTATATTTTGTTTTGGAGAAATCAAATTCAAAATTTTGATGCGCAATTGTGAAAAAAACCTATGTTTTCAAATTGTGAAAAAATGCATTTGTGTTACTTGTGTTCTTGGTTATATTTGTACAGGTTTTCAACTTGGGACCAAATTGGGATCAATTTTTTTTAATTTTTTTTTTTAAGCCTTGAATCATCTGATTTTATGTTTGTGTGAGCTTCTTCCTTTTTTCTTTTCAAATTACAACTTGCTGAATTCAACATTTATATGCAACAATAAAAAAACATAAAAAACAAATACTGTAAGTGCCAGAACAAATACATCTTATCATCAGAACACAGCTTGTTCAGCATTTTCAACCTGAATGCATTGAACAAACCGAAAGAAAAAAGCTGCTCATATCCTCAAGTGCGATTTTCTAAATAGTCTCATCCTAATTATATGTTAACAAGAGTACAAGAACCAATATTTATAACACCTATTTCTACATGTAACAATTGTTTTTTTTATTATATCACTAAACATGTAATTTATTAAGAAAAATAGTCCAGTAGCTAAATCCTCATTCTATAAAATATGAACTAATCAAACAATTAATACGACATTTTTAAACTACTGGCCTTTTATCATCAATTTGTCCTTTCTAGTGAGTGAAATCTAATCTTGTCCATAAGCGCTTACTAGCAATGGCCATTTCCTTTTGTGTCAAAGAGTATGTACGGCCTGTCATGGTGTTAGGCTCCACCTGAGTTAATATCTGATTTTTGTTGACTTGTAAAATGTCTGGTTTTCTTGGATACACAAAGGATGGTGCTGGACCAGAAGGATGCAAAAAACATGGAGATTAGGACCTCCCTTCTTCTTGTTATCTGAGGTGCACTACAATAAGTGTCCTTTCATACTACCTAGTAATTGTACATTAGCATCAAGTCCTCAGTCATTCCTTACATCAGTGACTGCATCAACATATACTGAGCAATGCAATATGAACACATAACAACATGACTTCTGTATTAATTATTCTACTCTACCTTTAATAATAAGGGACATGCATCAAACATGAAGATTGGAACCTCCCTTCTTGTGGTTATCTGAGGTGAACTACAATAAGTGTCCTACCAGAAACACACCTCTGAGAGAGATGGTTCCACTCTAGTGTCATATTAGAGGACCTGTATACTGCTAGTCTGACACTAGTTAACATTAAAATTTTGTGAGGTGGATCATTCTCTGTACATATCTCACATATAGACCCCACACTTTTAGACCACAGGCTGAACAGATCTGAATTCAAGATTTTCGGAATGACACTGTAATAGTTATATTTTAAAATATTATCCTATCGCGATCCCAACTTGAATTTTGGTACAGATGTGGCTAAGGGCATAGCAGGCCCATGTGCATTTTTTTGAAATTTTTAAATAAAACGTTTTTTTCGGAAATGCGTTTTAAAATTTTGCGTTTGCGTTCACATGGGTAAAATATTAACAAAGATACTCTTGGGACATATTTGGTGAAAGCCTGTATAGTTCTGAGTAGAATGGCGTTTATTTTGTTTCTCTATCTTTTTTCTAGCCTAAGTTATGAGGAGAAATGTAAAGGCAGGCAACACAGAAATTCGCACATTTTCTGAACTTTGAAAATCAATTAAAAATCCAAAAAAATTTCTAGAATTTTTTTTTCTTCACAGTTTGCATTCTCTGACACACTATTACCAAATAACAAAATCTCAAAAGAATTAAAAATATAGAGGGAAAAATCATTGGTTCACTTGACACTGAATGACCCAATGTCAGTTTCACGTATTAGCCACTGAGCACAGTTGTGTAATGTGGTCCACTAGTCATACTGTCTCTTTATACTCTGTTTGCTTCTAGACTAAAATATCTGCAGAATAGTTGCACAGGAAAGTCCTCTGAGATCTTCATACACTATACAGAACAGACACCTGTCTTTTTCCTCCTGCCAATATGGCTGCTGCTCCCTGTATTGTCACTTTGCAGACACATTATCGATCCAAAGTAAAATGTATTGATTAAAAAACTCAAACTTTGCTCTGTATGGTGACAGTATGCCACTGAAACAGATTGGACAATGCCCTGCAACATACAGATGTAGCAGAGTTAACCCAACATAGCAAAAGACAAAAAAAGAAACAAACAATGAAAATACATAGAAAATAGTTTTTTTTTCCAATGTCCTTTCATTGGGATTTTTTGTTATATTCAATAATAAGATCTCACACTTAAGTTTAACCAATTGCAGAACTTCAGGTCAACATTACTACACCTGTATGCGTTATGACGTCTTAGTTCATAATCTTTACCCTACTGGGATAACAGAAAATGTCAGACTTCTATGATAATTTATGACATTTTAAGAATATACCGTTGTCGATAAAAGCTAATCATTAACCAGGACATTATAATAAATGACACCTTCATATCCTGTTTTCTCTTCATTTTCTCAGAAGCCTACTGTCCAGTTCTACCGACCGGTAACAGTATTCAGACTGATTATCAATAACCCCTCAAAAACTTTTTATTCTTATACTGAACATCTTAATAATCTTTAATCCATCGCTGTGGCTGTTATGTAACCAAGGCATAACCTCACTTTTATGGATCTATGAAGAAGACTTCCCGCTTCACTAGTTCAATATTTATTCAGATCGAAGAGACTTTAAAGGTAAGTGACTCTACACACTATCTTTAGTGACCATCAGTTGGTTTATTAGAACTTGTAAGAAAATTAATTTTAGTAATATTAGACAGGATCCCAACTAACAAATGTAATAAAGTCTGCTGACCCACCTCACTATGGAAACCATAGTATAGATAATGGAGATGAGGTCTTAAAACATATGTCAGTATGAGCTGTACCACATGGCGCTGGTAGGTCATGCCTCCATGTGTTTGCCATCTTAGAAGAGGAAACCTGCATATTTTACTCCTTAAGGCTAAGCCCCACGGGACAACTCACAGCTAAAATGCGCTGCGGGAAAAACCGTGACGGCAACGCATCCCGGTTCTTCCCACAGCACTTTAAACAGAAAGTTTGCAGAGTTTTCCTCTGCGGACTTTCTGTTACAATTATGTATATGGTGAAACCGCTGATGTTTCTGTAGATATAATTGACATGCTGCGATTTCCAATACTGTGCCGGTGTTGGAAATCACATCGTGTCCGCCTTGCGGTTATTAATGCAAAGTGGGCATGGGATTTGCTCGAATCCCATCCACTTTGCAATTACTGTAAAACACCGCGATTTTTCCTGCAGAGTTTCCACCGCGAGCAAATTGTGGCGTTTCCAACCCGTGGGGTCCCGGCCTTAGACTGAAGCCCCACATTGCGGAAATACAGCTTTTTTGGGTGCAGATTTTGCTGCGGTTTTATGAGCCAACGCCAGGAGTGGATTGAGCAGAAAGGAGACATATTAGAGATTCCTAGATATTTCCCATTTCTTTTGTAGCCATTCTTGGCTTTGGCTCAAAAAACTGCAGTAAAATCTGCAACAAAAAAAAGCTGTGTTTCTGCAATGTGGGGTGTCAGCCTAACTCTTCTCTAACTAGATAGAAGGACCAATAACTCAGATTCGGTGCGAATCCAGGTGTAAGGAACTGCGCTCTCTTGTTTGGTAAAAAACGTCAATTTCGGCTTTATTGACAAAAAACTTTCACACAACGCGTTTCGGGCGTTATACTACGCCCTTCTTCAGGTGTACTGGTTTCTACAATTGAATATAACAATAACACATGTCTAAACGGTATATACTTGAGTGAATAAACAAGTGCATAAAAACATAAAAGACTGCATCCAAAATGCACTATAAATTCTCTAAAACAAAAAACTATTTAAAACCACGTTATACCACATCCATTGGTCCACAAACCATTGTAACCAACATCTTTTGGGTCACACTCAACCATTGGACAAGTTGGGAAGACCCAAACCCCCATTCGGTCCGAATCTAAAGGGGTTGACCATCCCGGGGCTCACATATTTGAACAAATATCAGTCTCAGATCTAAACATTGGGACCATAGAAGTACAAATTGCGGGTGAGGACACCCATGAGGTGGACGTAATAGCCATTGGGGGAATATCTGTTGAAAGGACGTCATTGGTAGATCTACCGAGATCACCGGATCGAACGAGAGACTCTCCTTGTTCGAACAACTCTTCACCAGGTGTCTTTGAAGACTCCCTTTATAATACACCCTTGTCTATGACACAAATCAGTAAACTGTTGGATGAAACACAAGCTCAGCCACAGAGTAGTACATCCTATGTGGCACTCCCCCCAATATTATCACCAGCAGCCACATACCACATTAGGGAAAACCCACGCCCTATCCATCAAATTAAAGAAACAACTCAATATGGTAAGATCTCCGACTATTATAGCCCTGTGGGTCAAAAAAGGAAAAACAGAGCCTTAGCCTCCAATGAATCAAGTGGGCATTTTTTAGGCGAAGGCGGAGGGGTTGCAGAGGGGGGAGGAGAAACAACAAAAGATCCAACAGTTGTCAGCCCTCAACACAAGAGGAACAAAATCTAAAATCGAACATTTTTAATTTATCCAGTTATGTCCTTTCCAAAGCGGACGAGAGCCTGTTACATAAAGGACTCTCATTCTGCCCTGATCAAGAGGTGGATAGTCTTGAATTGTTTATTGATTTAAACAAATATATTCGTAAACTCACCTTAGCAAGACATTTCGAAATGGTCCCACCCAAACAGGAGAATGGAGTCACAGCCCCACCATAGGAAAGCAATAGAAGTGACCCCATACCAATCACAACGAAACTTAAACCGAAAAGCAAGTTCTACCCTCTTCATCATAGAGGGAGCAACATTGATACTTTTTATACATTAGTGGCCAATGAATTTCGAAATAATATTAAGACCAACACCCACTCCGATATTAGGAATAACCTCACTAAAGATGAGAAACAGGCATTAGTCTCCCTGAAAAAGAACACCAATTTAGTGATAAGAAATGCGGATAAAGGGGGTGGCGTTGTTGTTCAAGATAGGTCGGAATATATACGAGAAGCACAACGCATCCTTTCAGACATAGCGTACTATTCAAAACTTCCCCACGATCCAACCTCGGAACACCTCACGGAATATTATGTTCTGATCGAGGAAGGTTTCCGGACAGGGGATTTGACGAAACAAGAAAAAGAATATTTATGGGTTCAGAATCCCACCATTGCCCTGTATTACCACCTTCCTAAAGTACACAAGTCCCTAATTAATCCACCAGGACGCCCGATAATTTCAGGCCTGAATGCCATCAGTAGGAACCTTTCTGAATATATTGACCTACAACTACAGCCTTATGTAACAAAACTTAATTCCTACCTTAAAGATTCCCCCTGCCTTATAAATCATCTGTTACACTTGATCTGGAAGCCTAGTTTCAGATGGTTGACATTAGATGTGACCGGTCTATACAGCAATATCCCGCACAAAGAGGGATTAGAAAATATAGCTAGGGTGCTAGGTGAGGACCCAAGGATGCCTTCATCTCAAAAAGTCTTTATTTTGAAGGGTATAGAATACATATTGACACATAATGTATTTGAATTCGAAGGTTTTTACAGACCATGGGGACCGCCATGGGAACCAGGTTCGCACCTAGCTATGCGAACCTGTACATGGGGGGTTTCGAGGACCACTATATATATGCCAACTCTAAGTGGTCCAACAATATTGTATTCTATAAGAGATATATAGACGATCTCATTTTAATCTGGAACGGTTCAGAATTGGAATGTAACCAGTTCCTGACCGAGCTGAATCTCAACACATGGGGCCTGAAGTTCACAGGCTCTTCAAACCCGACGAGTGTAGATTACTTAGATCTTACATTGAGATGTGAAGGTGACCGGATAGTCACCAGCACATTTTTTAAGAAAGTGGACTGTAATAGTCTCCTGAACTACCACAGTTTACACTACCGTAGGTGGAAGGACAATGTACCGTACGGGCAGTTCAGGAGATTGAGGAGGAACTGCACAAAAGAGGCAGACTTCCAGACCCAAAGTGCCATTATGAAGGACCGGTTTATAGAAAAGAAATACCCTAAAGGTCTGATACAGGGTGCTCTGGCCAGAGTAACTGATTTAACGCAAGAGGACTGTTTGCAGTCTAAAAATAGAGAGATAAAGTCTGACTATAAATTTAATTTTTTAACAACTTATAATGGGAAACATGCAACCATAAGAAAGATTCTACGAAAACATTGGCCGGTTCTACGAGCAGACCCATTTCTAAAAAAGATTTTGCCATCCAATCCGGGTCTAACCTTTAGGCGGGCACGCACGTTGAAGTCCTTATTAGCCCCCAGTAGATTAAGGAAAAAAGATAGAGCCAGTACTGACGTCCGTTCTGTCACGAAATCTTTCGGTAGTTGGAAGTGCCAAGTGAAAAAATGCAAATGTTGCGCTACCATTGTTCATGGCGCTAAGAACATTCACAGCACAAGCACTGGGGAAACTTTCAACATCAAATATCATCTGTCATGTGCTTCAAAGTTTGTTATTTATGTCCTACAATGCCCCTGCGGTCTACAGTATGTAGGCCGCACCATAAGGACACTCAGGGAGAGGTTGAACAAGCACCGGTCGAATGTGCTGAATAAGTTTGAGAAACATAGCGTGTCTAGACTCGCGGCTCAATATCACAACGGCGAGTTTAAAGAGTTTACAGTGATTCCGGTAGATTGTATTCCAGACACCTATCATAATAGGTTTCAGCTTCTCCGCAAACGGGAAAGGTTTTGGATATATCGTTTCAATACGTTGGCCCCGTCAGGGCTAAATGAGGCATTGGAGGATATCACCAATTAAGGAATGTGGTAGTTTTTAAGGATATCACCAATCAAGAAATGTGGTAGTTTTTAAGGCCAAGGTTGATTACTGGTACCTCATGATGTTGAGATCAAAACCAAGGCTTTAATGACCAATAACCGATTTACTTATTTGCACCCAGAGACACCAATTGCTATAATGCATTGCAGCAATATTATTTAAGATCTATCTTGGTGTAAAGAATAATTCCTGGTTTATTCCATCTTTGGAAGCTATAGTTGTCATCTTTTTATTAGTCTCTTTATTTTAATGTAACTATTTGGACAACAAACTGTATTTTTTGTACCATTCATCTATTTATAGTAGGTATTTACCAATTCCCCCTTTTTATTTAATGAATACCGCTGCAGGACCGTCTGTTGCTTAACTGTATGCGAGGTGGCCGCTTCGGATGCTTGCGCAGCTGCTCTGGCAGTTTGCGTAGGACATCGGGCGGCCCGTGGATTTCGATGCTCATGCGCGATACATGAGAGTGGGCGCATGCGCCGTGCGCCTCTCTCAGCCCCGGAGTTTTATCCGGAGGTCTATGTACAGCGCGTGCGCGGCTATTGTGGCCGGCGCATGCGCTGAACAAAAAAGCGGGCGCGTGCGCTGTGCTCTGTCCTAAGACGCCGTACATCGGCCTGGGGTGAGCACACGTGCGTCCCAGTACGCATGCGCCCGCGCGGGAAGCAGAAGCTTCCCTTTCACCACTCCCACCAATGCTATAAATGGTTTTGCTATCCGCCGGGCTGTCAAGCAACCAGCCCAGCGGTTAAAGGTAAGACCTATGATTTAATTATTTATATTTATTTATTTCTTTATTATGCCCTTTCACTGCCATCAGGGTTTTGAGTCTAAGGAATGCCAGACCCTTGTTCCAAGGGTGCTGTGAAGTGGTTTTAGATTGGAATTACTATATGAAGCTCTGCCCATAAATACACAATAATGAGGGGCATTTGGATTACTGCGTAAATGTTCTTTTTACAATGGTTTGTGGACCAATGGATGTGGTATAACGTGGTTTTAAATAGTTTTTTATGTTTTAGAGAATTTATAGTGCATTTTGGATGCAGTCTTTTATGTTTTTATGCACTTGTTTATTCACTCAAGTATATACCGTTTAGACATGTGTTATTGTTATATTCAATTGTAGAAACCAGTACACCTGAAGAAGGGCGTAGTATAACGCCCGAAACGCGTTGTGTGAAAGTTTTTTGTCAATAAAGCCGAAATTGCCGTTTTTTTACCAAACAAGAGAGCGCAGTTCCTTACTCCTGGATTCGCACCGAATCTGAGTTATTGGTCCTTTTATCCAAGCTATTGACACCTGAGAGGTGCCAGGAACATTGCTGCCTCGACCTAGGAGAAGCATTTTGTGGCCTAACATTTGCAAATAGTGTTGTGGCTTTCATCCACAACCCTCCAAGGTGAGCCCCATGCTTTCGTATTAACACCCTAATATAAGAAGTACTACACTACGGTCTGCTCGGTGTTTGTTTTTATTCCTTTCCTTCAAGACTCTAACTAGATAGGGCATTTGCCTTTGTAATATTTCTCAGTACTATTTATTCAACTTATTTACATATCACCAACATTTTCTGCAAAGATGTACATATAGTATTTTTCATTACTCACATGGATCCCTGTTCCCATCAGTGCAAACTCTCTCAATTCCAATTTAACCCATCAATATGTGGAAACTAGAGAGGAGGGAGAAAACCCACATTAATAGAAGAACAGCAAAAATGCCAAGCAGGATTTCACTGCTGCCACCAACAGACCAGCTCAGAGTCTCACATACTACTGAGAAAGGATAAAAATGTCAGTTCTATGTTTTGACGTTTCCAAAAGTTCCATTTGTTACAATAACTTTTTTTTTTTTTAATGAACCTGTTATGTGGTGCCATTTTCTAAATGCCTCAACTTATTTTTATCACTACCATTTTGGGATGTAAGCAATATGTATTAATCCCTTTTTAAGTAAAAAATTAATAGAAACAAATCTTCAATTCTGACTTTTTTTTTAATGGTATTTACCATAGTTGTTTTGTTTTGTTTTTTGTTTTTTGGGGGGGGGGCGGGGGGGTTGCACTTTACTACTTTGGCAGAGAAAAAACACTGTTTTAATTACAAAAAAACAAACAAACCTGGAATTATAGAAAATGTTGATGACTTTATTCTGTTTAACTTGGCAATGGGATATGCAAAATATCAACAATTCTGGCATTTTTTTTTTTTAACATCTTTCACTGTTTGGGTTAAATGACAGGATAACTTTATAGTTTGACTTATTATGGATGTGACTGAATTTGTATAGGATTTTTTTTTTTTTTGTTAAAATGTTTTTATATTTTACATAAGCTATCCAGGCATGCAGCTGGCCTGGATTCAGAAAGTGCTGGGGATCAACTGTGCAGGGCAACTTTTATTCTGGCCATGCAAATAAATAACCAACCATGTAATAATCCCAAAAAATCGATCTTGCAGGAGGAAGAACACTTTATTATTCTCTTCTTGTTCTGTACGTGAAAATAATAACACAAATATGCCTTTAAGAAATTCTGTCATTTTTTTTTCTTTCCTAAAGATTCTGGGATCCTGATACAATGTACAAAAAAAACAACAAGGAAAATCCTATTATTTATGTCCATAGTGATGACTTTAACCCTTATACAGTGGGTTCTGAGGAAGACTCTGGGGGTGACGTCATCTGTAGAGATGAGCGAACACTGTTCGGATCAGTCGTTCCGAACAGCATGCTCCCATAGAAATGAATGGAAGCACCTGGCACGGCGACCGGCCGCCGGCAAAGTGTACGTGCCAGGTGCTTCCATTCATTTCCCAGAATATAACATACTCCAATATGTCCATCAGGAACCAGACAGACTACAACATTTGAATAATCAAAAGATGATGGTGGACCCCAGGAGGGTCATCCAAACAAAACAAACATCCAAACAAAAAGCTTATGGAGATGACATGAAAGTCTTACTCAGGGCGTACGCTCAGCCCAGGACAGGTGAGTATAAGTATTTTTATTTTTATATACACCTCCCCTGAGCTGACATTTAACGGAAAGAGGCCTGGACAGGACAGGAAATAAAACATCTTAGTATTGCACATAGGAGGTCGGATAGTTCCTGCAATTTAAAGGGGGAATCTAAAACTTCTCGCTGTTCTTCAGTCAGTCGAAAAGGAAACAGCCGTTACAGAGGTTTTCGAGGCCTTATTTTTCTTTTAACCCCTTCCCGACATGCCCCGTAATAGTACGGCGCATGTCGGGTCTGTAACTATGGCGACCGCCCGGGAGCCGGGCGGCCGCCATAGCCGCCGGGTGTCTACTGCTTTAAGCAGTAGACAACCGGCTCTAATGCCTCCGATCGGTCCCCGGACCGATCGGAGGCATTAACCCCTCCGGCGCCGCGGGCAAAGGCGCCGGAGGCGCCATTTTCCCGGCGGCGCATGGGCGCCGCCATTTTGCCCGGGATCGCCGGCTCCTGGACCATGCTCCAGGGCTGACGTCCCGTTGCCATGACAGCCGGGAGCCTTGTACAGGCTCCCAGGCTTGTCTGCAAATCCTCTCTTTTGCAGGCTGGTCTATGCAGCCTGCAAAAGAAAGGATGATTTTTTGCAATGCATTGCAATGCATTAGCATTGTAATGCATTGCATTAGTGATCAGACCCCCTGGGGTTCAACACCCCTAGGGGGTCTAATAAATGCAAAAAAAAAGGAAAAAAAAAATATAAAAAAATATAAAAAGTATTAAAAGTTCAAATCACCCCCCTTTCTCTAGAATACATATAAAAGTAGTTAAAAACTGTGAAACATATACATGTTAGGTATCCCCGCGTCCGAAATCGCCCGCTCTACAAATCTATAAAAATATTTTTCCTGTTCGGTAAACGCCGTAGCGGGAAAAATAGTCAAAAGTGCCAAACCGCCATTTTTTCACTGTTTTGATTCTGATAAAAATTTGAATAAAAAGCAATAACATTTCCCGAAAATGGTAGAACTAAAAAGTACACCCGGCCCCGCAATAAAAGACGCCCTATGCATCCCCGTACACTTACGTATAAAAAAGTTACGGCCGTCGGAATATGGCGACTTTTAGAAAAAAAATTTTTTTAACACAGTTTTGGAATTTTTTTTAGGGGTCAAAATGTAAATAAAACCATATAAATTTGGTATCCCTGGAACCGTACCGAAACACACAATATAGGTGACATGTCATTTTGGCTGCACAGTGAACGCCGTAAAACCAAAGCCCGTAAGAAAGTCGCAGAAATGCATTTTTTCTTCAAATCCACCCCATTCTGAATTTTTTTCCTGCTTCCCAGTACATTCTACAGAATAATTAATGGTAGCATCATAAAGAAAAATTTGTCCCGCAAAAATTAAGACTTCATATGGCTCTGAGAGCGGAGAAATAAAAAAAGTTATGGGGTTTAGAAGGAGGGGAGTCAAAAACGAAAATCAAAAAATGCCATCGGCGGGAAGGGGTTGATTGTCCTCAGCGGTCACATGTGGATGGGGATTCCACCACACATCAACACGGTATTGAGAAGACCAGACGGCCCAGGGAGGCACTGGAGCACCGTGGAGAGGTGAGTATAATTTTTTTTTATCTTTTTCACTGACTCCAACATATTTAAAACTTAAACGGGTTGTACATTTTTGCCTGTACAACCACTTTAAATATTGGATGAGTTCCTGATTAAAGGTGTAAAG
Organism: Leptodactylus fuscus; assembly: GCF_031893055.1. NCBI lineage: Eukaryota > Metazoa > Chordata > Amphibia > Anura > Leptodactylidae > Leptodactylus > Leptodactylus fuscus. Next base: position 42,539,670 of record NC_134275.1, on the reverse strand, counting down.
GTGAGACTGGTAAAGGCCTAAGTAATATTGATGAAATCTATTTTGTATTGCTATACTATCGGTCAGAGCTGCAGCGTTTGCCGAGTTTCTTTTCAGAATAACTGGGGAGGCCGTATTGTAATGGAATAAATGGGCTAGAAGATTGCTGGATGAAAATATTGCTCAATATTTAGGCAGAATTACAATTTTTAGAATTTAGAAAAGCTACGATGCTGGTAGTCATCCTTACTTGCCGACCATGAAAATAATGGAAGGATCACTCACAAATGTACAGCATTAGATAGATAGACAGACAGATAAAGTAACAAATGTAGACCAGTTAAGCAAAAATGCCTTTAACACAGCCCAGACGTAAAGCAGACATGCCCTTTCTCCCTTATTATTAGTGTAAGCTCTGTGTAGGTCGCTGAGCTATCTGCATGTTCAGGTATCACAAAGTACCTGACAGGAGAAGGAGGCTGCTCCATCCAAACAGCTACCAAGAGATCCAGGTCATTATGAGCACAGCACCATCTAGTGGTATCACAAGAATATACAAGCTCCAAAAATAATGCTATAAGCCAAATTACAGTACCATATGAGCCATATGAGGTCTTTATGTTTCATGATGCTACCATTAACCCTTTCATGATGCTACCATTAATTATTTTGTACAATGTACTGGGAAGCTGGAAAAAAAAATCAGAATGGGGGGGAATTTGAAGAAAAAGTATTTGTGCGACTTTCTTACTGGTTTCATTTTTACAGCCTTCACAGTGCAGGCAAAATGACATGTTAACTGTATTATATATTTCGGTATGATTCCGGGGATACCAAATTTATATGGTTTGATTTACATTTTAACCCCTTAACAAAAATTTAAAACTGTGTTAAATTTAGTTTTTTCTAAGAGTCGCCATATTCTGACACCTGTAACTTTTTTATACTTCCGTGTATGGGGATGCATAAGGCGTCTTGGACCAGGTGTACTTTTTCGTTATCCAGATGTAGAAAGACAGGCCAGAAAAAAAAAAAATAACACAATCATAATAAAAAAAAAAATCTGAAATTTTATTAGAAAACAAATATAAAATCAATATCAATAGTCTTATAGCAGGGCTAAGAATGGAATATAGCCAAAAAATCACAAGACACCAAAGATACAGAAAAAAGACTCACGGGTCAAATAAATGAATAGTAACAGCAAGAAAGCAGTAGGTAAATCATATGAACAGTGCTGCTAAGAGAGTCCAAAGTAAAAGGACAGTCTCACACAGTCTCAGTTGTCTCTAACCAGGATGATGGAGAGGAGTGCCAACTGGGGGGATGGGGTTAGGGGACGGCCAGAGACCTTCCCGTACAGAGCGAATACCGAGGTCCAGAAGGGTTGGATCATACGACAATCCTACCAAACATGGAAGAAGGTGCCTTCTGCGACCCCACAGCGCCAACAGAGGTCTGAGACTGTAGGAGAGAATTTGTGGAGGAGGGTCGGGCATCAATACCATCGGGAAAGTATCTTAAAATTCTTCTCCTGTGCACTACAAGGCAAGGGTAATTTGTGCGACAGGAGGAAGCATCTGTCCCAATCAGCAGCAGGAAGTTGGGCGCCCAAATAAGCCTCCCACGATCTAATGTAGAGAGGGGGTCCAGGGGTTGCGGCTTCCAAGAGGATGTCATAGAGGAAAGAGAGGGCGTGAGGGGGGTCCCAGCAGGGGTGAACCTTCCCCTTTCGCCACCCGAGCTAACTGCAGAAAGCTGCCCCCCTCCCTGCCGGGAGGAGGGGGTGGATCGGGGGCGTGGCCGGATGGATCAGGGGCGTGGCCGGGTGGATCGAGGGCGTGGTCGAGTGAAGGGGCGGGGCTTAGCCCCGTTCGCCGGCAGAGAGTAGGCCCGGAGACTGCCTGCTCTCTGCCTGAGCGTGAGGGGAGGCTGCCGGAGCAACGCTGCTCCAGTGGCCTCCCCAAACCACCGCTCGGTGATAAGCCAGTCCAGGACAGCTTGTCCTGGACTGGCTTAGGTTAGCAAAAATGCCGCCCTCCCTGAGGCCCTGGCATAGTGCCGCCTGAAGCGCTCGCTTCAGGTCGCCTCATGGGAGGTGCGGCACTGGGTCCCAGCCTGTGCCGTTAGAATCTCCAAAACTGTGGAGGGAGAGGAAAGGTGGGGCTGAAGCGAAAACTTACGCCAGAAGGCAGTTAATTGAAGATATTCCAACCAGAAGAGGTTGGAATCCGGACAGGCAGCCTGTAGCTGACTCAGGGGGAAGGAGAGGAGGATGAACTGAAGAGGGAACCCAGACAAACATCCTCAGATGCGGACCACCCCAGGAAGCGGCGGGCAGTGACACCAGGTGGAAACATGGGATTCCTGAATAAGGGGCTCAAAGGGCCGGGTACCCTAGCTATGTCGGCAGATTTACAGAGGTTATCCCACACTGACGGAATGTGAGAGGCAAGTAAAGAGGAACTGACCGTAGCAGGACGGAAGGGAGAAGGAATCCAGGGGAGGGATGATGGGCAGAGATGAGCTCTGTCTCCAATGAGACTCATTGTTTGTCTCTAGTTCTACAACGCCAGTCCAGTAGATGGAGAAGAACCACTGTTCGGTAATATAGGAGCAGGTCCGGAAGGCCTGCCCCACCCTTAGTTTTACGTCTGGTGAGGGTTCGGAAATGGATCCTGCTATGGGAAGGGCCCCACACAAACTGCCCAAAGAGCGTCTTGAGAGCGGAGAAGAAACGCCCAGGGATGGGAACTGGGAGGACTTGAAAAAGGTATAGAAATCTAGGGATCATGTCTATCTTCAGGACACTGATGCGCCCAAACCACAACAACCCTAAGGAGCCATATGAGCTTAAATCAGAGGACGTTTTCTGTAGGAGGGCAGAATAGTTAAGATCAACCAGGTCTTTAGGATCGGTGGAGACTTGAATCCCCAGATACTTAATGGATCGGGGTTGCCAGCAAAAAGGGAACTGGGAAGACAAGTGGGCAACCTCTGCTGGAGGGAGAGTGACATTTAGGGCCTCGCTCTTGGTCAGATTGACTTTAAAGTTAGACACCACACTAAATCGCTGGAACTCATCCAAGATGGCTGGGAAGGAAAGGCGGGATTGAGCTACATAAAGGAAAAGGTCATCCGCATAGAGAGCGGCTTTGACCTGGGTAGTACCTACAGGGAACCCAACTATGTCGGGGAGATCGCGGATCGCCACTGCCAAATGCTCCATTACAAGGGAATAGAGAAGGGGGGATAGAGGGCACCCCTGCCGAGTACCGTTACGGACCAAAAAGGGGTCAGAGATGATACCATTTACACGGACTCTGGCAGAAGGGTCCCCGTAAAGCGATAGAACCCTATGGAGGAAGACTGGGCCTACACCCACCTGTTCCAGGGAGGCATGTAGGAAGCCCTAATGAACCCGATCGAATGCCTTTTCAGCATCGACCGACAGGAGGCAAATAGGAAAGGCACGTGATCTAGCTGTGTCCATTACCAGGAGAGTCTTGCTCAAGTTATCTCAGGCTTCCCAACCGGGGATTAAGCCAACCTGATCTGTGTATATTAGATGAGGCATAAGGGGAGAGAGCCGGTTCGCTAGCATCTTCGCGTAAAGCTTGATGTTCACGTTAAGTAGAGAAATAGGGCGGAACTTGGAGCAGCAGGTAGGGTCCCTCCCAGGTTTAGGAATCACAGTGACTAAAGCGGAGATGGATTGGTGAGCGAAGGAAGAGTCCCTGCCCAGGCTATTAAACACTCTAAGTAGAAGAGGAGATATATGTTCTCTGCACAGTTTGTAAAAGCGAGGCGTAAAGCCATCAGGGCCAAGGGAATTGCCTATCGGGGCTGATTGAATAGCAAGAGCTAGCTCTTCCTCAGAGAAAGGGGAATGTAAGGAAGATCTATATGCGCAGGCAAATTTTGCAAAAATGTCCAGCCTCTCGTATTTTCATGTTCTTTCTGGTGCACGCTGTTCATAAATATGTTGTGCACCATAAATCTTTACCCAAAAGTATACAGAAAAGTGTCAGAGTTGTATTGATAAATATACCCCATTGTATAAATAATTACTAATATAGTTTATATGTATTACTGTATCTGAATATACCAAAACCTTTGGTTTATGTTTAGGGCTTGGCACAAGCTCCAAGATACCCATAGATGACACAGACAATGGGGCACATTTACTATAACAGCTGACACTTTTTTTTTTAAATGTAGATTGTGAGCCCCACATAGAGCTCACAATGTACATTTTTCCTATCAGTATGTCTTTTTTTTTTTTTTTTGGAATATGGGATGGAAATCCATGCAAACACGGGGAGAACATACAAACTCCTTGCAGATTTTTTTGCCCTCGGCGGGATTTGAACACCAGGACTCCAGTGCTGCAAGGCTGCAGTGCTAACCACTGAGCCACCGTGTGGCCCCCCAGCTGACACTTTTGAGCCCTAAAATGCAACAGAATTTTCATGCATGCTAATTAAAGGGGTTTTCCAGGCAATTTTTTTTTTTTTTTTTTTTTTTAAAGGACTGTTAGTGCTATAAATGGGATTATAAGTGCACCCATATACCTTTAGCAGCGATTTCTGGGTTTCTTTGGGAGATCCTAGCATCTTCTGCATTCGTTTACTTGGTGTAGCTTCCTGTTGCCTTAGTTGATACAATGCATTCTGGTAATTGTAGGTTCCTCCAACCATGTTGAATCTACTGTCTGAAAGGTACCTTAAGGGTCCATTCACATGGAGGAAAACGATAAGGAATTTGGTGTAGAATTTCAGCGCTGTAAAAAAAAAAAAAAAACTCCCATTGACTTCAATGGGAGGCTTTTTTTTCAGTGCTGAAATTCCACATCGAATTCCTCACCATTTTCCTCCGTGTATATGGACCCTAACAGGTCAAGTATGATTGCCAGATTATTGGATGAGAGAACTGTCTTTGGAACTGTCTTCCTGAAACACCAGTTTCCAACCTGCTCTCCAATAAAGACCTCAGTTTAATGCGTGATCTTTTCCTCCACCTGGAAAACCTGAAAACTGTGACGGTGGGGCGGAGGGGAGTTCTCTTGTGAAGGCAGGACCTCTACTCCTTTCTCCACCCCAAAGGCTGGCGCTCCCCCTTCCTGCTGCTGCCCGTGTAGTCTCAGCTCAGGGGCAGAGGCGAAGCATAGGGCTCCAATGTAGGTGGTTCCTTCACTCCCTTCCCCCACAGCCGATGGCCCTCTCTACTCCACTCCCAGCAGCACTTCACGTTTAGCAATATGAAGAGTTACTAATGAGATACTACTGTTACCACTCCCACCTGATAACATCAGCTCCCCTGCATGTTTAGGCGCTGGCGTCTACATCTCATTTATTTATTCTCCACTGTTCAGAGCATGGGGATTTCGGTTCTAATATAATATGCCTATGTATTACCACGATTTCTTCTATTATTGTTAATATTTCTTCACACCCCATTACCACTAGCATTTCTACTGTTTCATGCTCTTGACTGACATACAGTGTTTATCAATTGGCCTGTTGACATGTTTTCTGATGCTACAACCTGTGGTTATTCAGGCTTATATAATATACATGTTCCAATTGCCATGCCATATTTAATTATATGTGGGCTCGTGTGTTTTTTGTAACTTTATCTTTATTTTAATATTGGCAGCATTTTGATTCTTTGCTTTTTACCTATCTATGTACAGTAGCCTGAGGAAGACAACTAATCGGTGTCGAAACGAGTTGCCCATCACTGTCTTTGGAACCAATAAAGTTATAGTAATTTTCCAGTAGCACGCTACTATTTTCCCAGTTTTTTTTGTTTTGTTTTTTTAATCTCAATGGTATTCTTCACCGCCTCAAGCATAGGCTGATGTCTGGGTAAGAGCAGCAACTGTATTAGTGGTTCTCCACTGAACCTTACTAGCTACCACTACGGGCACCAGGTTTTCTTTTCTGCACAGCTCCTTTACAGTATTGTATGCCAGCACTATATGGCGGCATATGGAGCACCTACAGATATTGGAATGGAATTTCCTGGACCACTATATAAAATATATAAATGGACCCCTTACCTTATGCTGTCTCTAATAGTGGTGTCCTCATGTTAAAGTTTCATGTCACTTTTGCACCCGCTATAGCTATGCCTCTGATTTTTAATGGCTCTTCTATATGCATGAGATTGTTGAAATACTTTTGGAAATTCCAGCATATATCATATGTATTATGTAGGAGTACATAAATGGATGAAGCCTAAGATATAGGCGAAACGTACTTCAGGCGTTGTTGTTTTTTTTTTTTTTTTGTATGGGGCATGTTATGTTTACATTTCTGTGATGTGGTTATTTTCATGTGATGCCATTTCTTCTTGTCCTTTTTGTATACATTTGACATAGAACACATGGTATACTACAGCGGTTGTTACCGTTTGTAGGGTTAATTGGTCACATGGTCGATATATATGGTTCTCACATATGATTACTCATCTACATTACAGGTATACATATATTCAGTAATTATCCCTATGTATCTTACCAAAAAGGTTTTTTTCTGGTAGATTTTGATACTATTTGTGTCCTTTCCCGTGTTCTTTTTGTATGTTTGTCATATCGTATATGTGCTTTATTACATATTAATAAATGTATTTTTACTATTACATGTGAATGCTTTGTATGATTTATATTATCCCACATGTTGCATTGTGTTAGTTACTTCTGTTTTATATTTCATCTGCATGAAATTGTTAAAATATTTTTTTTAAAATTCCACAATTTATTATATGTATTATGTAGGAGTACATAAATGTTTCCCATATTAATCTGTCTACTGTCTTTTGCAGATATCTACTGTTGATATTGGACATTAGTCTATGGACAAAATGAAGAAGTTTCGGATTATCTCAATACTGGCCCTTATTTTAATGATTTTTACTTATTATCATGGCTGGTTAAAGAAAGGAGCAGGACCAAAAGGTCAGAACATTTTCAGGTATACCAATATCTTTCTAGAAAACAATGAAACTTTGGCCATTTCCAGGGACACGATCACCCCTCTAGAAAACAATAAAACCTTTGTCACATCGGCTTATTTTGATGGCAGAAGGTCAGTCCGTGTTCTGACCATTATCCATAGTGACGTGAAGGAGCTGTATTGTTGGTTTTACTGTGTAAATGACCCTGGATATGTTTCCGTAAAAGCCACAATGGAGCCTCACTCTAAATGGTCTGGGTTTAGTTATGGCCCAGCAGATGTGGTCTGCTCAGAACCTCAGAACTGCTTTTCTCGCTACATTTCCATCCACTGGTCTAACACAAGAAACACAAGTCATGTTCCTGTATTTAAGATAAAGAACCGCAATCCTCAGCCTTTCTCTGCAGACTTCACAGTGTGTATCTCTGCAATGTTCGGAAACCAGGACAACATATTACAGTTTATCCAGGCCATAGAGATGTATCGTCTTCTAGGAGCTCAGAAAGTGGTCATCTACAAGAACAGCTGCAGTAAGGCCATTGGACAAATTCTCGATTACTATGTTTCTGAAGGGGTTGTAGAGATTGTACCTTGGCCAATAGACAAATATTTAAGGACATCTGATGCCTGGCACCAAAGTATGAACCCGAGGAACCAAATTGGCTATTATGGGCAGCTCCCAGCCCTGAGCGATTGTTTGTACAGAAACATGTTCAGAAGTCGATATGTCACCTTCAATGACATGGATGAAATCATTCTGCCGAAACGGCACAATAACTGGGATGAAATGATGAAAGCTGTGGAGAAAGACTATCCAAATAGAGCTGTATACCTGATAATAAACCATTACTACCCAAACACCATCACTGATCCTACTTTTCAAGCAGCTTTTCCCAAAAATGTAACAGGAACCAACATTTTACAGTTGATACACTATGAGCCTGAACAGCCAAATGTCTACAATAACCATAAGATGATAGTCAACCCGCGAAAAGTCATTCAGATTTCAGTTCACTCCGCATTAAAAACTTACAAGGGTAGTGTTGAGATTCCCAATTCTATTGCAAGCCTTCACCATGGCCGGGTGCCAATGCAACCAGATCTCCCACAGTCATCTCTGATAAGAGACACGACCATATGGAAATATAATTCTTCTCTTATTGCTAATACGAACAAGGTTTTGACTCAGCTGAACTATCAGTGAGATCCAGGTTCTCAGTATGGACATAAATGTGACTAAAATGTACTGTGTATAAAGTGCTGTTCCCGCTCCTATTTCTAACACCTGGAAAAGGCTTAAAACAACTCACCTCTCCATTCAGCCGGGGACCCAGCAAGGCTCCATTTGGGTCCACTATGAAAATTCAGCCCACACATGGGTGCGGCAGCCGATCATTGGCTCAGTGTTGACGTTCTGTATGAGCAGAATATCACTGCTCAACCACTGACTGGCTGCATTACTCATATGCAGGCCAAGAGTCAGGAACACCCGAACACCTCTTTATAGGAACACTAAACACAGGAAGAGCACAAAACATATCTTACAACTTCATCCCAGTAGCATACCTCCAATAGAGACAGACAAAATAGTTGCTATGGGGCCCAGGGCCTGCTGAGTCTCCTGTCCTATATATATCTGTCTATGGCGAATTCACTGATCTCCACAGACATTGATGTATGCAGGAACCTTCTGTGTGGTGAACTCATTTCTGTGGATTACAGTTCAGAACAAAAGTTTGGACACACCTTCTCATTCCAAGAGTTTTCTGTATTTTCGTGATTATGAAAATTGTAGATTCACACTGAAGGCATCAAAACTATGTATTAACACATGTGGAATTATATACTTAACAAAAAAGTGTGAAACAACTGAAAATATGTCTTATATTCTAGGTTCTTCAAAGTAGCCACCTTTTGCTTTGATTCATATGCAGCTATCATGATAACATGTGGTAGTTCCTTTGGTAAGTAGGTAGTGAGATGTCATGCTCACAGCTGATAGTTCGGTATCTTGCATCAGCGCTATTGTTTCTTAACCACAAAAAATGCCCCAAATGTCCTTCATCACAAGCCCTCCTCCTTTCTTCTTACCACTATGATCTACTGCCCAAAGAAGTCTGAAGCCATCCAGGTAGACAGGGTGCTGCTCTCTTGCCATGCTTCCATAAACTCATGGGGTAGGTGGGTGATGGTAGGTTCCCAGGCTGTAACACAGTCCCACGTGTCCACAGTAAAAGAAAGAAATACCATGCTGTAGGCATCTTCATACATCAGCAATAGACGCCAAAAATCATCTCCTTGAAAGGAGAAGTCCACACTTCCATGCAGGTTTCTCCTCCAGCTTTCTCTGCCTCATGGTGACCAATATATCTCACAAAATAGATTTTATTAACTAATTCTGGAATAGAATTTATTAACTAATTCTTACTCGATAAATTTGGCACCATTCACCATACAGTTTAAATATTCTGATATATTTATTCACTGGATTATTCCAATTAAATTGATACCAAATGTGTACGATTATTTGTTTGTTTTTTTTAGTTTCAAACTTTTGCAAAGTAAAAACTCTTTGTGTTTCTATTCTTATGCTTTTTGATAGCTTTAAATAACGAATTTTTTTTTTTGTGTGACAGACAAAATTTGCAATTCTGGTATCTTTTTTTCTACTCATGTAAAAAGTCAATTGTGGATAATAAAGGCCCGTTATTGACGCTTATAGAAAGTCTATACATCAGTCACTAATGGGTTACAGAAAGAGCTAACAAATACGTACAGATGAAGATGACTGCTAGATTGCAGACACTAGATAGAAAAGTAGATAGATATGAGATAGATATTTTCAATAACTATGAGATGACTAGATTTAGTTACTGCCCTTCTTGAAAGTGAAAAAAAAATAGTTTCTAGTCTAGTTTTAATAAAATGAAACAGTAAGTACATTACAGTGAAATTTTCTATAATGTTGCACAATTCTCCATGAAATCAATCACTACTAACGTAGACATGACATGAATGAAAAACATGGGACAAAAGGAATATGTATATATTATTGTAGCTTACATACTCCCGGCAGGCGTACATACCATAGAAGCAAAACAAGGACCCTTAGAATTGGGACCTTAGCCCTGGTTGAGAACATTCTTCTCTACTATTGATGGGAAAGAAAATAATTGGTAATTTTCAGGGGAAGTAAAAGCAAGTTCTTCTCCAGGGAGCAGCAACCTTTGGCACCTTGCCACTGGTGGCACACAAGCATAACTACGTGGCATGGCACAGTACTGCTGGTGTTTTTCTCAGCAGCTACGGATGCTTTGTCAGAGTCAAAAAGGCACAGTATCACACGTCAGAGTATTAGATATACAAATCAGCACACAGTATCACACGTCGGAGGATTAGATGTGAAGCTCACAACACGTCAGAGGATTAGATACGCAGCTCAGCACACAGTATCACATGTTGGAGGATTAGATACACAGCTCAGCACACATTACAGCTTTACTCCAGGTTTCCATAGCAACCCAGCAATTTTGCTTCACTGCTGTAAGTCAGCGTTAAAGGGGCAAGGTGCTGTGGATGACACTGTTATACAAGGTCACATACACACACACACAGCTTTACTCCAAGTATCCATAACAACCGATTGCAGGTTTTTCACTGATATCACGTGATGCTTATGGACACACACACACACAAACGACATACAAAATACACCAGTGAAAAACTGGGCAATTCTTAGGCCGGGTTCACACAGAGTATTGTGGCTCGTCATTTGGTACGTACACACTGCAGGATCTTATGCGGGCCATATACGCTCCCATTGTTTTCAATGGGAGTCGGTACCGTACACGCGGCACTATTTTGCGGACGCCGCCAAATCACGGTCACAAAATAGCGCCGCGTGTACGGTACCGGCTCCCATTGAAAACAATGGGAGCGTATACAGCCCGCATAAGATCCCGCGGCGTGTACGTACCAAATGACGAGCCACAATACTACGTCTGAACCCGGCCTTATGGAGCCACTACTGTCAGTTGCAGCTAACACCGGCTGCTGATGCCGCCCGCTCAGATAGTGCAGGCGGCATCGGTTGGTGATGTACTATTATGTCCATTTGCGCCAAGCACCAGGTGTCCAGGACGTAATACTACGCAACATGTTGAACTTCACATGAGACAAATATTTGCCACAAAATATGTTAACAAAATCTGTAGAAAAAAACTTGACTCACGGGCTGTAAGGAACAAATATTTGGTACACACATCAAAACCCTTACAATTTTTGGCACAATATAAACAGACATAAATCAACTCTCACTTATTGAGGAGAAAAATATGTGGTGCACGACAGGGATTTATGGTGCACTAAGTAAATTGTTGTAAATTCATTCACTAGTTTGTACAAAATCTGCATCATATTCGTTCTTTTTTGTTTCTCAAATGTGTCGTAAAGGTAGACGCTTCTAAACCAGGCCCACTATAAACCATGGTCACTATAAACCACGCCCATTACAAACCTCTCCAATTCTGGGGACATTTTGCAAGAATGTCCAGCCTCTCGTATTTTCATGTCCTTTCTGGTGCACGCTCTTCATAAATATGTTGTGTACCATAAATCTTTACCCAAAAATAGACAGAAAAGTGTTGGAGTTGTATTGATAAATATGCCCCACTGAATTAATAAATAATTGCTAATATAGTTTATATGCATTATATGAATACACGAAAACCATTGGTGTATGTTTAGGGCTTGGCACAAGCTCTGAGATACCCATACATGACGCAGACAATGGGGGCGCATTTACTATAACAGCTGACACTTTTGAGTCCTAAAATGCAACAGAATTTTCGTGTATGTTACTTAACCTTTTCGCTGCCAAGGGTCTCTGGAAATTTTGCACCTCCAGTAGCCAGAGCAATTTTCACAGTTTTGAGATGGACAAATCAAACCTAAATTGCAACATTAAAAAAGCATCCAACCCCCCATACCTATATATTTTCTTAAAGTAGACACCTGCAGCATTGTCAGAATGCCACTTGCTACTGTATACGAACAGGCACCTTCATGCAATTTTGATTTAAAGTGAATGTTTTATGAAAAAATGCAAATAAATGTATATTAGTTGTTAAAAGTGGAAACCAAACAAAAAATTAAATGCACCAAACCTCCTAAAAATAAGAGTTCAACATGTGCAGAGTTCATACATATCACTATAGCCTGCACCCGCATGCACATGTCTTTAGAAAATCGCTAGAACTGGAAGGAACAAAAATCTGCTTTGAAGCTGGAAATGTTAAAAAAGTATCATCCTATAAAATGTAGTGATTACACACCATGAAAAGTAAGTGAACCCCTAATTCCTATATATTTTTTGAAAGTAGACAACCTGAAGACTACAAATGTCTTAATGGGTCATCGATAGCCACATCCACCTTCATGCAACTTTGCTACCAACACAAATAATTTTTTGAATAAATACGCTAATACATATATTTGCACCTAAACCTCATGTTCAATCTCAGATTCATATACAAAATACATTTAAAATAATAGCTTAAAGTGTATACAATGTGTATATATACTATATGTACCGCAAACATCAACTACAAGAGCTCAGACTCCCAAAAACACGAATACAGAAGACAAGCAGGATTTAGCTGTTATTCACTAATATGTTAAAAAGCTATACTGCACCTACCAAACTGTGACTGATATACCAAAATCTAACTTTTTTCAGAGTACACAGCATTCCGTATATAAAAACACTATTTAATAGTTCATATATACAACCACCTTCATTCAACTTTGCGGCAAACAGAGATTGCTAGCAAAAATTGCACAAAAATTCAAATTTGCCACTAAAATGCGGCTCAAGAAATCCCTTTCTGCAAACATAATGTACTGTCCATAAAGCTGCAATATGTGAGGAGTTCACACATGTATATATTTACAGGGGCAGGTGTTAAAGAATCACCAAAATCGCAGAAATGCGCCATCCCATTTTGTGCATGCAAATTAAATAGGATGTTACATAAAAATGTTATTTTCCATCCCCCTATAAAAATTTTAGCAATTACTATTATTTTAGCGTGTAACAGATATCACTAGAGGCGAATTTTACTGTAGAAAGCTCAGGTATAGACAGGACAGGGATTGGGTGAAATGTAAACTTTATTTGCGACTTTGTGTATATTTTGTGTAAGTGTTTGGTGCAACTTTTTATTTTTGGCACTGCGACCTGGACAATGGTAAACGTCTGGGTCACAGCGCCAATAAACTTCTTGGTTATGTTCAGGGGGTATAACATAAGAATACCCCACTATGTAAAGCTCAGGGGGGGAATTATATTATACCTGTATGTGACAATCAGAGACAAATGTATAGTATGCTCTCTGATTGGCAGGAGAAGGGTTAATAGGGATAGAAGAGTCCCTGCCACCCCCCTGCTGGTGTCACATACAAGTTATGGACAGAGTCAGATTGTTTCTCTGTCTCTCTCTGTCTGCTGGGCTGCTCATGCCCCTCTCCCTTTCCTGTTACAGTTCACAAATTGCTTAATTAGACAGGAGGGGGGGACACTTTAGGGCTCTATATCTTTGGACTGCATCAACATATCTTGATGCTTTCAATTGCATTTTAAAGAGGAGAATCTCAAAGAACTTGATGATTGAACTTACAGTTTTGGAGCGATTCACTGTTGAAACGCTGTCGGGAATTGAGATCTGCAGTTGGATCTCAATGTTCAATAGCGTTTTCAACAGTGAATTGCTCCAAAACTGTAAGTTCAATCATCAAGTTCCTGATAACATTTTAACCCCTTCCCGCCGATGGCATTTTTTGATTTTCGTTTTTCGTTTTTGACTCCCCTCCTTCTAAACCCCATAACTTTTTTATTTCTCCGCTCCCAGAGTCAAATGAGGTCTTAATTTTTGCGGGACAATTTTTTCTTCATGATGCCACCATTAATTATTCTATATAATGTACTGGGAAGCAGGAAAAAAATTCAGAATGGGGTGGATTTGAAGAAAAAATGCATTTCTGCGACTTTCTTACGGGCTTTGGTTTTACGGCGTTCACTGTGCAGCCAAAATGACATGTCCCCTATATTCTGTGTTTCGGTACGGTTCCAGGGATATCAAATTTATATGGTTTTATTTACATTTTGACCCCTAAAAAAAATTCCAAAACGGTGTTAAAAAATTTTTTTTCTAAAAGTCGCCATGTTCCGACGGCCGTAACTTTTTTATACATAGGTGTACGGGGATGCATAGGGCGTCTTTTTTTGCGGGGCCGGGTGTACTTTTTAGTTCTACCATTTTCGGGAAATGTTATTGCTTTGATCACTTTTTATTCAAATTTTTATCAGAATTAAAACAGTGAAAAAACGGCGGTTTGGCACTTTTGACTATTTTTCCTGTTACGGCGTTTACCGAACAGGAAAAATATTTTTATAGATTTGTAGAGCGGGCGATTTCGGACGCGGGGATACCTAACATGTATATGTTTCACAGTTTTTAACTACTTTTATATTTGTTCTAGGGAAAGGGGGGTGATTTGAACTTTTAATACTTTTTATATTTTTTTATATTTTTTTTTTACTTTTTTTTTATTTTTTATTTTTGCATTTATTAGACCCCCTAGGGGTGTTGAACCCCAGGGGGTCTGATCACTAATGCAATGCATTACAATGCTAATGCATTGCAAAAAATCATCATCTCTTTTGCAGGCTGTATACACCAGCCTGCAAAAGAGAGAATTTGCAGACCGGCTGGGAGCCTTTAACAAGGCTCCCGGCTGTCATGGCAACGTGACGTTGGCCCTGGAGCATGCTCCAAGAGCCGGCGATCTCTGCCAAAATGGCGGCGCCCATGCGCCGCCGGGAAAATGGCGCCTCCGGCGCCTTTGACAGCAGCGCCGGAGGGGTTAATGCCGATATCTCTGGACTGCTTCAACATATCTTGATGCTTTAAAATGCAATTTAAAGAAGAGAATCTCATCTTTAACCCCTTCCCGACATGCGCCGTAATAGTACGGCGCATGTCGGGTTTGTAACTATGGCGACCGCCCGGGAGCCGGGCGGCCGTCATAGCCGCCGGGTGTCTACTGCTTTAAGCAGTAGACAACCGGCTCTAATGCCTCTGATCGGTCCGGTCGGGCTTAAAGCAGTAGACACCCGGCGGCTATGACGGCCGCCCGGCTCCCGGGCGGTCGCCATAGTTACAGACCCGACATGCGCCGTACTATTACGGCGCATGTCGGGAAGGGGTTAAAGATGAGATTCTCTTCTTTAAATTGCATTTTAAAGCATCAAGATATGTTGATGCAGTCCAGAGATATCGGCATTAGTAGGGAGGACGTAGTAACTACGTCCTCGGCTACTGAAGTGCCACCTTGGGAGCACGTATAGCTACGTGCTTGGTAGCGAAAGGGTTAAAGGGGTTTTCCACGCAAAATTATTTTTTTTAAAAAAGGTCTATTAGTGCTATTAATGAGTTAATAAGTGCACCCATATACCTTTAGCAGTGTTTTGAGTGATTTCTGGGTTTCTGTGGGAGCTCCTGGCATCTTCTGCATTTGTTTACTTGGTGTAGCTTACTGTTGCATGCTCTTACACTATCTCCCTCTCACTCCAAGCCCCCCTGCCTCCCTAGCTATTCCGCCCAATGTTAGCCCTTCCCAAATCACTTAGCCTATCCCCGTACCCTATTATACTTTACTTGTGTTCTTTGTGTCCAGGTGTCCTTCTGAGGGAAAAAGCTCTTCCTTTTTTGTGACTGTCAGCGTGCTGTTTAGATTAGTGTAGGCATTTATAGTTATCCTGGAAAACCCTTTTAACTACATATGTGCCAAAAATCCACTGAACATGCCATTCAATTGACACTTTTCCTTCTAAAATTCCAAAATGGATGTGACTAAAGGTTGTCATAAAATTAGACATACATGAAGATTTCTATTTACAAATATGACACATTTGTGCTGCAATGTGGATCAATGTGAAGGTGTAAAATGCAAAAGAGACAAAAAGGTATTAAAAAAAAAAAAAAAAGCACTGCGTTCTTGTAGGCACAAATGACACTTTTTTTAAGATGGCCTTTGAAAGACAGGCGCCAAATTTAAGAGCAACTAGAAAGCTTCTACCTTTACTACAGAAGCCACATTTTAGGCATAATTTTTGATGCAGACACAATACAAAGTAATTACTAAACAGCATGCACCTCAATAGTAAGTGTATCAAAAATATAGACTAGTACCGTATTTTTCGGACTATAAGACGCACTTTTTTTCCCCAAAATTTTGGGGGAAAAGAAGGGTGCGTCTTATAGTCTGAAGGTGGCGCCTGGCATCCGCTGTAATAGAGAGGCGGAAGCCGGCAAGTGATAGACGCAGGGGCCTGAGACATCGCTGCGCTCCTCTGCCCTGCATGAAGCCAGCAGCGGGAGGAGTGATGCTATTCCGCTTCTCCGTCCCCCCGCCGCTGGCTTCATGCAGGGCAGAGGATCGTAGCGATGTCTCAGGCCCCGGCGTCTATCCCTCCCCGGCATCCGCCTCTCTAGTACAGCGGATGCCGGGTCAGTATCCGTGGCCCCTTCTCCCCCGGGGCCGGTCCCCACCGGCCCCGTACCTGTGACGTTGCAGGCCGGCTCCTGCGCGGCAATATCGCAGGAGCCGACCTGTTCGGGTGACAGCCGGGAGCCTAATGAGGCTCCCCGGCCTGTCACGGCTATATATTAGTATTGCGGCTGGGTCTATGACCAGCCGTAATACTAATAGACAGAATGGCCCATAGACGGCAATACAGTTGTATTGCCGTCTATGGGACTTGCGATCAAGTGACCGCAGGTTCAAGCCCCCGGGGGGGAATAAAATAGTAAAAAAAAAAAAAAAAAGCTTTAAAAATATGAAATAAATAAAAGTTCTAAATCACCTCCTGTTTTTTTTTTTTCAATACAAGGTGATCTAAGCAATAGATATCCCCCAAAATGGTATAACTAAAAAGTACAGCTGGCCCCGCAAAAAAAAACGCTCTATGCATCCCCGTACAGCTGCAGGGTCACCTGTCAATGTGGCCTTGCAGCTGTTGCAAAACTACAACTCCCATATATTAAATATTTTACCAGTTTTTGCTTCAAAATTTTTTTTCCCTATTTTCCTCCTCTAAAACCTAGGTGCTTCTAGTCTTTGACTACGGTCCAGCAGAGTACAACTTGCAACGTCGTGTATTGTGCCGCCGGTGGGCAGATCGGGCATTATCACCTATGCCTGTTACGCACTTGATAAAGGGTTCCGACCCGAAACTCGGCAACTGTTTTTGCGTTGTGCAATCTTCTTTTTGAATAAATTCCTTTGGACCTGAGAGCGCCGTCCTTTTGTTCTTTCATTGGTGCATCCTCCTGGTTTTTGACCAGTGTTATAGAGACGTGCTGCCACTCCCACTCTGACGAAGCCTAATATTGCTTAAAACGGAGTTGTGAACGGAGTCACAATCCGATCAGGTGAGAGGCCACCAGGTCCTGAGTTCTTTTCATAAACACCAGATAATTCATCTATATATTTGTAATAGACCATCTACACTATAAGTGTGCTCGGTGTCTCTCTATTCTGTCTCTCTAGCCCCCTAGTCCAATAGGAAATTAAACTTTGTATAATTAGACACATTTAGTGGCCCATTCTTTCCTAGAATCTCCCTTTACAGTATTGTATGCCAGAACTATATTGCGGCATATGGAGTGCCTACAGCCATTGGAATTTCCTGGACCACTATGTAAATGGCCCCACTTACCTTATGCTGTCTCTAATAGTAGTGTCCTAATGTTATAAGAGGTTTTTGGAACCTTAAAGCTTCATGGCCTGTTAGCACCTGTTACTTTTGAAACCCCTATAGCTACGCCCCTGATTTTAATGGTTCTTCCATCTGCATGAGATTATTGAAATATTTTTTTGAAATTCCAGCATATATCATATGTATTATGTAGGAGAAAATAAATGTTTCCCATATTAATGTGTCCACTGACTTTTGAAGATATCTACCGTTGATATTGGACATTTGGCTATGGACAATATGAGGAAGTTTCGGTTTATCTCAACACTGGCCATCATTTTAATGATTTTGACTTATTATAATGGCTGGTTAAAGAAAGGAGCAGGACCAAAATGTCAGAACATTTTCAGGTATACCAATATCTTTCTAGAAAACAATGAAACCTTGGCCATTTCCAGGGAAACGATCACTCCTCTAGAAAACAATAAAACCTTTGTCACATCGGCTTATTTTGATGGCAGAAGGTCAGACCATGTTCTGACCATTATCCATAGTGACGTGAAGGAGCTGTATTGTTGGTTTTACTGTGTAAATGACTCTGAATATGTTTCCATAAAAGCCACAATAGAGCCTCACTCTCAATGGTCTGGGTTTAGTTATGGTCCAGCAGATGTGGTCTGCTCAGAACCTCAGAACTGCTTTTCTCGCTACATTTCCATCCACTGGTCCAACACAAGAAACACAGTCATGTTCCTGTTTTTAAGATAAAGAACCGCAATCCTCAGTCTCTCTGCAGACTTCACAGTGTGTATCTCTGCAATGTTCGGAAACCAGGACAACATATTACAGTTTATCCAGGCCATATGTATCGTCTTCTAGGAGCTCAGAAAGTGGTCATCTACAAGAACAGCTGCAGTAAGGCCATTGGACAAATTCTCAATTACTATGTCTCTGAAGGGGTTGTAGAGATTGTACCTTGGCCAATAGACAAATATTTAAGGACATCTGATGCCTGGCACCAAAGTATGAACCCGAGGAACCAAATAGGCTATTATGGGCAGCTCCCAGCCCTGAGCGATTGTTTGTACAGAAACATGTTCAGAAGTCGATATGTCACCTTCAATGACATGGATGATATCATTCTACCGAAACGGCACAATAACTGGGATGAAATGATGAAAGCTGTGGAGAAAGACTATCCAAATAGAGCTGTATACCTGATAATAAACCAATACTACCCAAGACCATCGCTGATCCTACTTTTCAAGCAGCTTTTCCCAAAAATGTAACAGGAACCAACATTTTGTAGTTGATACTATATGAGCCCGAAAGACGCAAATTCAGCAATAACCATAAGATGATATGGGAAAAATATGCAAATCTGACTTCCATGATGTAATTAGGAAGTCAGTGCCTCAGTCATGCACACCAATAGAGGGCGCTCACTGAGGATGTGCAAATCTATCTTCCATGATGTAATTAGGAAGACAGAGGCTCAGTCATGCAGCCCAATAGATGGCACTCCCTTTAACATCATGACCCACCTTCTCAGAGGCCTTTGTTTGCAATGATGTTGATAGTCAACCCACGAGAAGTCATTCAGATTTCAGTTCACATCGCATTAAGAACTTACAAGGATAGTGTTAAGGTTCCCAATCATATTGCAAGCCTTCACCATGGCTGGATGCCAATGCAACCACATCTCCCACAGTCATCTCTGATAAAGAGACACGACCGTATGGAAATATAATTCTTCTCTTATTGCTAATGTTAACAAGGATTTGACTCAGCTGAACTATCAGCGAGATCCAGGTTCTCAGTATGGTTGTAAATGTGGCAAAAAATGTACTGCATATAAAGTGCTGTTCCCACTCCTATTTCTAAACCTGGAAAAGGCTTAAAATAACTCACCTCTCAAAACTACTTTACCCATCTGTGGTAAGTCACTGCTCAGGACCACTTCTCCTATCCTGTATATGGCCACTGCACAGTGCCACTTCTCTTATTCTATAAACAGACACTGCACCCTATAGTACCACAGTATACTGACATACAAGGCATAAAAAGTATTTTGCAATTGCTTTGAACAAAAAAATGTAAATTAATACCAAAAGTGCAATAAACTATTTAAACAGGTCAATTACAATAAAACAAGGATAACAATTTAGAACAGAAAAACAAAAACAGAAAACGGACATAAAACTGACACAAAATAAAATACACAAAAAGAAGTAAATTACAAAAATACATCTGATACATATTTGCATATTTATCATATAACATTTGATGGAGGGCCATTTAGGGTACTCCATATTTAGGGATGGATTCCGGTCAGGGAATACGCTATTTAGGGCAGTGACCATGAGATAGGTCCATAGGGACACTGTAGCCCCGGTCCTGCTTTTGCTTTTAGGGATAGATTTTTTTCTCCCCTGTATTGCAATACTTTGTGTTTTCTTACTACCTTGTGGCCTTTCTAACGTTCGTGAGCCTCTGCCTGTGAATTGTCCCTCTGTTAGGTGACTCAACCATAGTAAATTACTTGGTTTTGGTTTTAGGGGACCACCATGTTTCATCATGTTTGTTTGACCTGTTAGGGAGTCAACACTTGAGGGCTTTTTGAGGCTCATGTGCCCTTATATCTGTGGGACTTCTATATCTTTCAATGTTTATAATTGATATGTTTTATTGGCATGTTTATTAAAAGTTATGTCTTATAGCCAATTGTTCTTTTGGAATTTATAACTTTTGGTAAATATCAATTTGTCATTTTTATTATGTTGTTTTGGATTTATCAGAGGTGAAACAGTCTTGAACCCTAGGGTGTCTGATCACTTATGCAATGCATTACAATGCTAATACATTGCAAATTACCAGCACTTCTATTGCTGGCTGCATAGAGCAGGCTGCAATAGAAAGAAATTACAGACAGGCCTGTCATTGTAACGGGATGCCGGCCCCGGAGCTTGCTCCAGGTGCCGGAGATCCCCAGAAAAATGGCGGCACTGGCAAAAAAAAAAAGAGAGAAACACTGAGTTACGCAATAGTGTAGAGCCGTATAAAAGGTGAATAGTGAATAAATGAATTGCAATTCAGTTGGAAAATGTAAGACCACTTGGCCTTACACCTTTTGTTGTTGTTATGATGTCACGACAATATAATCTGGCCAAGCACAGGTGAGAGTAGCAGCAAGTTCCACTGACGTCACCGAAAAGCTGGGTGCATAAACAACATAAGAACCATTAACCCCTTCCCGACATTCGCCGTAATAGTACGGCGCTGCCGGGAAGGGCTTCCCGCAAACCGCCGTACTATTACTGCGGATGCATGGTGCGCACACAGAAACTGTGTGCGCACCATGCACTGCGGGTGTCAGCCGTAATACACAGCTGACAATGCTCCGTAACACCCGTGGTCGGAACCAGGTCCGATCGCGGGTGTTAACCCCTGATATGACGGCGGTCAACATGACCGCCAGCACCTCCGGGGTTTCGTTCTAAAATGGTGGTGATCAGCACCCCCCGCGCCAGTTTCGGGGGGTGCCGGTGTTTGTAGGGGGCAGCCCGGGGTCTGATCAGTGACCCCGGGTCTGCCCCATCACTTACCCCCTTCACGTACCTGGTTGATCCTGCCGTAAAGGAAGCTGTCAGCCTGTGCGTCCACACAGGCTGACAGCTTCCCATACAATGCAATACACGTGTAACACGTGTATTGCAGTGTATATGTAGTGAAGCGGTGATCAGCCGATCACTGCTTCAATTCCCCATGGGGACAGGAAAAAAAAGTTGGAAAAAAGTAAAAATAAAAAAGTTTAAATAAGTTTAAAATAAAATAGAAATAAATATATATATAATAAATAATATATAGATATATATAATAAATATATATAATAAATAATAAATATATAGAGTTCTATGAGCGAGTCCGTGCAGTGCCGCAATTCACAGCCATTACGGACATGTCCTATAAATTGCGGACCACGGTTGCAGCCCGGCCACACCACGGATAAAATATCCGGTGGTGTAAGAGGCCACATTGAATATAATGTGCTCGCAAATGGTCCGCAATTGAAAACCCTCATCTGGAGCTGCTGGGAGTTGTAGTGCACCCACCCTATAGATAATGTCCCACACTATTGTTATGCTGGTGTCCTTTTCTAGGGCTCCAGCATAACAGTATCCAAATTGCAGAAACCACTCAGGACTTATCTGCCCGTCACTTTGAAAATGGCTGACACCTGGTGGACCTCATTATGTTAATGAGGTCTGCCACTGTCTGTGTGTAACCGCCATTTTGGCAGCCCACCTCTCCGTCATTCTGGTCCCATGGTGGACCTGTATGACGGAGAGCTTGCCGCTGTTGTGCACCTAGCATTAGGCTCTAGCTGCTCTATAACTTCTGTCATACAACCAAAGATGTGTCGCCCTGTGATTCTTTCCCTTATGTTAGTGAATGGAGTCACATTGCAACCTGAGGGACCCAATGCGACTCCATTCACTAATGTGAAAGTGTCCCAAAGTGACACTGTTAACTTTGGTTGCATGACGGAAGTAGTAGTGTAGCCATAGCCTTATGTTACGTTCACAACAGCGGCAAGCTCTCCGCCATACAGGTTTTTTTTTATCTTTCAGGTTATGATGGATCGCTTGGATTACATCGGATTCGTTGGACTCCATCGATGATCATCTTTTTTTTTTTTTTTTTTAATAAAATGGTCAACGAGGGTTGTCTGAGGGAGTTTTTATTTCAGTAAAAAAAATTTCTCTCATGTCTCTTGATTTATTTTTTAAAAAAATATTTCTTACCCCCTTAGTAATGGCGACTGTCTGATAGACGGCATCCATTACTAAGGTGTGGCTTAGTGTTAGCTGGTGAATATTCTAGCACTAACCCTCCAATTATTACCCCGGTACCCAACACCATCAGGGGTGCCGGGAAGAGCTGGGTATCGTCCAACACCCAGCTGTCTAAAGAGACTGCTGGGGATTGGGGTGGTCGCAGGCTGGTATTATAAGGCTGGGAAGGGCCAAAAACCATGGCTCTTGCCACCCTTGTAATGTCAGGCTGCTGCTGCTTGTTATATCTGGCTGGTTATTAAAAATTGGGGGGACCCTATGTCATTTTTTTTCTAATTATAAAGCAACATAGGGTCCCCCCAATATTTATGAGCCAGTCAGATACAACAAGCAGTATCCTGACATTACAAGGGTGGAAATGGCATGGTTTTTGGCCCTTCTCAGCCATAATACCAGCCTGTTGTTTTCGGCCTTTTCCAGCCTAAGGGTCAGTGCACACTGAGTTTTTTGGTGCTTATTTTGAGTTCTATAGGGAGGCTTTTTTTGGAGGCTGATTTTGAGGTGGATTTAGCGTCACAATAAGCACCAAAAAATTCAGTGTGCACTGACCCTAATAATTCCAGCCTGCGAATGCCCCAATCCTCAGCAGTCTCTATTAAACAGCCGGGTATTGGATGATAACCAATTCTCCTCAGCATTAGGTATCGGGGTAATAATTGTAGGGTTAGTGCTAGAATATTCACCACTAACGCTAAGCCACACCTTAGTAATGGATGCTGACTATCAGTCGCCATTACTAAGGGGTAAGAAAGTATTTATAAAAACTCGAGACATGAAAGAAATGTGTTTTTATTGAAATAGACAAATCGTTGAACATTTTATTAAAGAATTAAAAAAAAAATAAAACAAAAATGATGATCATCGATGGAATCCAACATAATCCAATGGATTATCGTAACCTGAAAGAGAAAAAAAACACAGCATAAGGGGCCATTCACATGGAGTAACGCCTCGTGTGTATCAGAGGCGTACACGCCGGCGTTACAGAAGGCTGCTGAGCACTTCCCATTCACTTCAATGGGAGCACTCATAACGCCGCTGTAACGGCGGTGCTACGAGCGCTCCCATTGAAGTGAATGCCCTGCCGTAACGCCGGCGTGTACGCCTCTGATACACATGAGGCGTTACTCCATGTGAATGACCCCTTATAAAGAAAAATTATACTCATGTTACGTCCTCACCCGTTCGAACTCCTGCACCATTCTCTTGCTGCATTGTACAGTGCAGGAGGCCGGTCTGCTTATGATTACCTGCTCCCGGTCTCTTGTCATTGTATTGTTATTGTTAGAGTGCATTCACACAGAGGAAAATACCGGTGAATTTGGTGTGGAATCTGCATTAGATTCAGCGCTAAAAAAAGCCTCCCATTGACTTCAATGGGTTGCTTTGCAGAAAAAGGAACCCAGTGAAGTCAATGGGAGGCTTTTTTTTCAGCGCTGAATCTGTCACGGATTCCACACCAAATTCAGCCATTTTCCACCGTGTGAATGCACCCTAAGGGGTGTTTGCGTTGTGTTTGAAAGCTTATCTGCCAATCAAGCCTGGGACGGGTTCTGGGCTTCCTGTATTGTGTGTGAAAATGCACTTTAAACGTGCATAATGGCAAAAACTGGACGGGCGATATTTAATATGGCAGTAGGGTGGGCCCCTGGAAATAATCCCACTGGTGAGCCCTAGGCACCCCAGTCCGACCCTGTGTATACGCATTATCAGTATCCAACCAGCTAGATTTAAAATTCTATACCATTCAATAAACACTAGAGGGCGGTAGCACCAAAAGGTGAGATAAGTCATCCAATATGAAGCTGACTGATTCGTACATGACTGCCATCTCAATGTGGTATACTAACTCCTTTGGGTATATATATATATATATATATATATATATAACAACTTTCAGCCATCTTCCACCTGTTGCCTTGACTGAGGTCCATCTTGGTTTTCTATTCAAACTCTCACTCCTCATGATTGCAGTATGCATTTAGCATATATACATGTAATTACTGATATATCACCTATTAGGGAGGTTTGTATAGGATTGGGTGGAATACAGGGAACCTCACCCAGTACTATCTGTGAGTCACATATTTGCATTATATTATTCATCATGTAATATACAGTTAAAGGGGTTATCTAGGGAGTTAAAATTACCTTAATTAAACCGGCGGATCCTTGATGATGGATCTTGGAGTTCCAGCCTGGGTCAGAACCATCCCCCGACCCCCACGTTCTTACATGTGACTGAATGGGCTGTGGACAACGAAGCAACAGGGATAGATGTGTATGTTTTTTGGTTTTTTTTTTATTTAGGGGGCTGGCTTTACTATAGTCATCTAGCTTCCATAAGGTGAGCAGGGAAGGGTTAGGGTGACTAGAGGGTTGGGCGCTGTGACCCTGGAATCCAACCATGCCGGACCCCCCAGGTCCATCATCAAAAGTTTGCTGGATTAGTTTACCGTAGCACATAGACATGCATACCAGGGTTCTTATATGGACTTGTTGGTTTGCAGACCAGTGTCATGTGTTAACAGATCAAGGAACTGCTATATGGCCCATAGGGGGAACAGACCAGGTGCTGAAATTCTGTTTCTGTATATATAAAATATAAAAAACAAAAAAAACTTTGCAAGTCTTCAGTAGGTGATACCTTTTTTAATGGCTAACTCATAATGATGACAGAATATGACGTTTCGAAGCTTTCCTCTGAGCTTCTTCTTCAGATATAAAGTTATATCTGAAGAAGAAGCTCAGAGGAAAGCTTCGAAACGTCATATTCTGTCATCATTATGAGTTAGCCATTAAAAAAGGTATCACCTACTGAAGACTTGCAAAGTTTTTTTTGTTTTTTATATTTTATAACCACTGGCTAACACGGTACCAAAACAAACATTTGTATATATAAAGTTACTGCCTTTTCCTGCAAACACCACTAGGTGGAGCACTGTGTAAACAGATTTTTACAGGTTATATTGGGGAATATTTATGAAGACTGGAATATTAATCCAGCCAGTCTTCATGTTCCGGCAGAAGAGCCGCATCATTATGACAAGACGTTCACCTCCTCATACATGCCAATCTGGCGTAGATCTCAGTGATTATTTGCACCAATAAACTGGCGTCATTTGTATTAAATGTAATGCAACTCTCATATCACTGTCACATACACAAAGAAGACACAAGAGCTGCAAAAGCGCCAGATGTCTGAATTATTGTCACAAATAGTGTTGTTATAGAGGTGACTTTTTAACACCTGATACCAGACCTAACTTAAAGGGGTTGTTCAGGAATTGGTTAAACTAAAGACGGACCCAGAACAGAAAAAAAAAAATTTGAAAAAAAAACAAAACATAATTGCCTGACTCTGGCATTCTGCTGTCTGCCACAGCAATCCATTCAAATGTCCAATCAATTTCCTCGTTGGACGCTGTTGGGGGCCGGTGATGTCACTGACCCCTCTCCAGTGATTGCCGGAGTAGGAATATGACTTGTCTCAGCAGCCACATAGGACGCAGAGCTTTTGGGATTGAGGCACAGCATATGACTGGATGGACTGCAGCGGTTGACAATGGAGTGCCAGGGACAGGTGCGTATGGTTTTTTTTAATGTTACACCTGCACCAGACATTCCCTTTAATAATATTTATAAAAAAAAAAAAAAAAAAAACAACAACATTTCAGTTGAATGGCAGCTGCATTCATTACTATACACAGAGCTCCCCCTGGTGGCGGATACAGGGAGTAAGTTTTATCACTCAGGGCTACTGTATGGATGGAAGATTTATTAATGTATTTATACCAGTCAGTACATTAAAAAATATAGGCTAAAAACACTGAAAATTTTCATTTATTATTACATGAGATAAAACAGCATCATATTATATAAGAGGAGAGTTCTCACTCACATAACTCCTATGGACAATGCAATGGATGCCATTAGTGGTTGTTTGCTTACCTTGAGGAAACCAGGATACCACACAATGGCCACCTAGACCATTACCAGGTGTCACACAAGTAGAGAAGTCTCTGTCTTTCTCCTATTGGTAAGAGCTGGTATAATGGCTGCCGGGGCCGGGGGTTGTATTTCTATAGGTTTTATTGGTAATTGTTGATATTGGGGTCTCCTCATGAGGTAACTTATCTACTGCTCACATTTTCTGACAACTTTTTACCACAGAATTACCTCAGTTATGTGACTCTTCTCTCCTGACATGTCGGCTCTCTCTTCTTTACCTCGGGTCGTCTGCTCCAGCCCCGCCCCCTCTCTCCTGCCACCTGCCTGACCACGCCCCTCCAGTGCCTGCAGGTTCCTCTGCTAGAGCAGCTCATCACACCCCAACTTGTAGTGCCGAGATTGTATATAATATATATATATATATATATATATATATATATATATATATATGTCACGGAGCAAAAGTATACGTCTTCCTCCGGATGGTCTTTTGAATCAACACGGACGCAAGAGGTCAGGAGACAACAGCAATTTATTGTAATCCACAAAGTTAGTAGCCGGCGGCGGTCACATCAACCGTAACAACAATAAGTCCACAGAAGTCACAATCCAATGATAACTTTGGTTCCTTGGTCCTGTAACTAAATTCTGGCTCTCTGCAGAGCTGTGCACAGGCCGGCTAACACATACTAACTGCTAGCTATATACTATATACTAAACTGTTACACCTATACCTGGGGGTGGGAAGGGCTGAGCCACAGATCCTTCCCCCCTCACCTATGCCAAGGAGAGCAGACTCCCTGTCTACTATGGACAATGCACCATCCAACATCTTCTTGGAGACACTGATCAGATTATCTCCACCCATTGTCCTCACTGGTCCTCACTAGTTAGAGGGATTTGCATACAATGTGCTAACACACTAGACCCGAATCAGCCAACTACACACTGATGTTTACAACAGGTTAGAGAATACATTCCACATGAAATATATATTACACATTGCCTATAGTATAGACTCTAACCATCCCGTGACAACCCCTCCCCCTCTCAAAACATGTGCATGACACAATTGGCCTACACAGGTAAATTGGGGAATGCACATCAGTCTCTATAGCTCATATGTCCTCCTGCCGGGATAACCCATCCGCGTTCTGGTGTTGGTTCCCTCGGCGGTACTGAATGGTAAAGTTGTAGGGTTGAAGGGCTGGCATCTGTCAGAAAATCCGGTGGATCCATGTTGGCTTCTCCCTGAGCTTGGCTTCGGGTCACTGCTCCCACAAAGTGGCACTGTAGATTTCCAACATCGTTGCCTAACAGAACATCGGCCGGCAGCCCGCTCATCACACCAATTGTGCATCGTTTTGGTCCATAACCATAGTCGAGTTCCACGGTAGCTTTAGGAATACGTCTTTGAGTACCCCCTGCCAACTTGATAGAAATGCCAGGACCCTCCTCTAGGGCCTCGGGTCGCACAACTCGGGGGTCCGCTACCGTTAGGAAAGCTCCCGAGTCCCGGAATCCAACAACTGTTCGGCCATCCAGTAGGACCTCCTGCAAGTGCTTCCTCTGAAGGTTTGCGGGATGTGTGGCGGAAGGCTGAATCCCATAGACCCCTGGAGGTGGAACAGATGTGTCATTCATGGAGTCATCTGGAAATGGGGCCAAACTTTCTGTCCTAGGAGTGGTTCCCAGGTAGTGAATAGGCCGGGATGCCACGGTGGCCCGTGCCCCCATGTTAACAGGGCAACTAGCTTGCAAATGTCCAGGCCGCCCGCACCCAAAACATCTGCGCTCTAGCATTCTTCCAGTAGGTCGTTGTCTAGGGACAGGGTTGTTCATAGCTGGAGGCCGATGGGCTGGGGCAGGGGTAGAGGGGGAATTGTAATCCTGAGGCCGGGCACGAAAGGTGGTTGGCTGGCTGAAGGGTGTCTGGCGGACTGTGGTAGTTTTCCGCTCCTCTGCAAACAACCTCTTCCACTGCGGCTTGATGGTCAGGCCCTCATCTGCAAGAGAAGCAGCTTGCTCAACTGTGGCTGGGTTCCGTTCCAGCACCCACTCACGGATCTCAGCGGGGCACTGGGAAAAGAACTGTTCCTTAAGTATGACTTGGAGGATCTTATCGACTGTGACAGCCTCCTCTCCTTCTAGCCAGCGCTTGCATGCTTGCTTCAACTTGTGGGCGAACATGTGGAAGGAGCTTCCCCCATTGTAAGACAAAGAGCGGAACTGAACTCGGTAGGTCTCTGGAGTGACTGCATAATACTTCTGCACCGCTCTTTTAATGGCCTCATAGTCCCGCTGATCACTAGGGTCCATGGCTCTGAGAGCTTCCGCAGCCCCATCTCGTAGGTGCCCCACCAGATACCGGACCCAATCCTTCTCTGGGACTTCCATCAGGTGGCACTGGTGTTCGAAATCCTGAAAATATCCATCAACATCCCCAGCCGCTTCCTCAAAGGTCTTGAAGTGTTTATGGGAGACATATGGTGGTTCTCTCACTGTTGGGCTGGGGGTCGACGTTTGATTATAATTCCTCATAGTTATCTCAGCCATTCGCATTTCATGCGCCATTCTTTCCTTTTCATGCGCCATTCTCTGTTCCTCCTTCTCCGTTTCCTGAGCCCTCTGTAATGCTCTACTCCTTTGCTCTGCAGTTGCTCCTAGCCCCAGCACTGCCAATTCCTCCTCATACAAAACAACCCATCTGCTCTTTTGGGTCTGTACCTGCCACTCCTGTATCTCTACTGTCTCCTGGGGGCAGCCCTCCTCATGGTCGCTTTGCAGGGTCATCTCCTCCAGTGCCTCGATCAGTTGCTCTTTCGTTCTTCCCTGGTAACTCAGGTTTAGTTCCCGGGCCCTTACTTGTAGACTTGCCATAGTCCAGTTCCTGTATTCTGAGGTTGTGGCTCCATTAATCGCTGAGCTGCTGTAGTCCATCTCGCTGTCCACTGTTGATCCCACTGCTGCCACCAGTTGTCACGGAGCAAAAGTATACGTCTTCCTCCGGATGGTCTTTTGAATCAACACGGACGCAAGAGGTCAGGAGACAACAGCAATTTATTGTAATCCACAAAGTTAGTAGCCGGCGGCGGTCACATCAACCGTAACAACAATAAGTCCACAGAAGTCACAATCCAATGATAACTTTGGTTCCTTGGTCCTGTAACTAAATTCTGGCTCTCTGCAGAGCTGTGCACAGGCCGGCTAACACATACTAACTGCTAGCTATATACTATATACTAAACTGTTACACCTATACCTGGGGGTGGGAAGGGCTGAGCCACAGATCCTTCCCCCCTCACCTATGCCAAGGAGAGCAGACTCCCTGTCTACTATGGACAATGCACCATCCAACATCTTCTTGGAGACACTGATCAGATTATCTCCACCCATTGTCCTCACTGGTCCTCACTAGTTAGAGGGATTTGCATACAATGTGCTAACACACTAGACCCGAATCAGCCAACTACACACTGATGTTTACAACAGGTTAGAGAATACATTCCACATGAAATATATATTACACATTGCCTATAGTATAGACTCTAACCATCCCGTGACAACCTATATATATATATATATATATATATATACACACACACTGTATATTAGACAGAGTAGATATATTATCCCTCCCATATCTATCTATTATATATTATTTAGATAATCTACTGGCTATTAGATAATCTATTGCATGTATCTGTCTAATAGCCATATAATATACATTGACATGTACAGTAGTTAAACACAAAATAGATACTATTAAAGGGATCCTATCGGGCAGAGCCAACTGCGCATGCCTACGGCCACAAGAAAATGGCAGCTTACATAGCTTACTGTGTAAGCGGCCATTTTATTGTGGCTGCGGGCATGCGCTGTCGGCTCTGCCCGAGGCCCAATGGCAGAGCTGACTGCGCATGCCTAGAAGATTGAAACCCAGGACGGAAGAAGACGCAGGGAGAGGGCGTTCCAGAAGAAGATGGAGGCATCGCTGGAGAGTTCTCTCACAGCATTAGGGCGCCCCCAGTGCTGTTTGAGCGCTGGGGACCGCCCCTAGTGCTGCACGAGAACTTGTTTGCATACCGAAGAAAACCCGGATTTCTTCTGAATGGTGTCACGGAGAAGACATCTAAAGGTAGGAGAAGAATAGCCTTTCTTAAGGCTATTCCTACGTGTTACGGTATCCAATGATAGGATCCCTTTAAAGATTAACTCAGTGTTAGGCCCCTTGCAGACAGCCGTGGCGAGTTCAGTATACTACCTGGGTTCAGTATACTACCTGGATTTTTCCCAGACAGCACACTGGCCCATTCATCTCTATGATGAGACTGCACAGATCAGCAGGAAAGCAAGGAAAGGACAGTGTTTTATTAAATTAAACTGGAGGCAGATGAAGGGATGACATTAAACTAGAGGCAGATGAGGGGGAACATTAAATTGGGGGAGATGAAGGAGGGACATTAAACTGGAGACAGATGAAGGGGGAGCATTAAACTGGGAGCAACTGCAGGAGGACATTACCATGGGGTAGCTGGAGGGGGACATGCCTGCCTCTGGTTGCCCAGAGTTTAATGTCCCCCTCTAGTTTCTTAATACTGTGGGGCAATTGGAGGGGAACATTATAATGTGGGGTCATATAATGTTAGGGTGACAGTAAGAGGATTATACTGTGTGGTGGCACATAGGAAAATGGACGAGAATGGGCAGAGTCAACTTAGAAGTGGATGAAGCTAAATTTGCATCCTGCACTGAACATTCCTCTTTCTATCTTTTGAAAATTGAGAGGTAATGCAATAGTACTTGTCTACGTCTATATTGTGTGAACTGTATCCTATTCTGGACTGTATAACCTTCTGTCTATTCCGGAATCTGCCTAGAAAAAAGCCTCCCCATTCACTTCTATGGGAGTCAGTACCAGTAATATTCCTATATCTGAAAAAAAAAAATGCAACATGACTAAACTTCAGGCAGATTCCACCTTGAAAAGAAAAAACATTGTAATCGAAGGGAAGTGGAAAAAAACACAATGTGACGTGATTGTTATTGCGTTTTTTTCAAACACTGCTAGTGTTTATTAAAATTGAAGTTTCCAGATATATACCACGAGAAAAACCGTGACAAAAAACATTTCCTAAATCCTGAAGCAGATTTTTTCCAGCCTGCCAAAAAACTGTGTGTGAACATACCCTAACTGCCTCCCGTATGGGGGGGAGGGGGGGGGCGCTGTTTGCCTGTCACTACTACAGAAGATGAGAGAGCTTCTGAAAAACCTGGGGGTGCCACTGCTGGTAATAAACTTACACTGTGGGGGACAGGGGGCCCAAACGGTACTAAAAACATAAAGTGAAATAGCCCTGGACACATAACTGTGTGCTCTGACAGGTTACTGATCTGTGTAAGATCCAACAACAGGAAGGTGAGCGACTCTGCCAAATGAAGCCACATCCTTCCTAGTATTCTATCTAGTGCCTCCCCCTCCCGAGAGGCTGTCACCTGACATGCTGCTTACTGTTTGCTTCTTGCTAGCTACTGTGCAAAAGTTTTGGGCGGGTGTGGGAAAAAGGCTCTGCAATAAGAATGCTTAGAAGAATAGTACACTGTACTCTCACCATGATGTCCTTATTGTGGGCAGGAACACTACATGTACAAGAAGATAACCCACCACAATAAGGACATCATGGCTGGGTTTCTGACAAGTCCCAAACCATAGAAAGGTCATGCATTAATGGTCCATTGGCAACTGATCCCACAGACTTTAAAGATGAGTGACTTTGTACACTTTCTTTAGTGACCTTAGTTTACAGTCTTGACATCGTAGCGACATCCACCATACATGTACAGCAGAAGTGCACTGGGGCAGTATGGCTCGGGCCCAGGAGCTTAACCTGTACTATTTACAGGGACAGACTAAGTCTACAATGGACACCTCCACTCAGTGCAAACTCCAGAGTGGCCCCTCCACCCAGTATAATGTCCCTTAGTAGCCCCTCCACATAGTATAATGTCCCATAGCGGCCGCTCCACCCAGTATAATGTCCCATAGCGGCTCCTCCACACCGTGTAATGTCATATATACCCCACCACCCAGTAGAATGTCCCAGAACGGCCCCTACTCTTATATAATGAAAAAAAAGCAACTACTTAGGGATAACTAAATAGTTTCTCAATACAAATTTTCCAAAAATTGCAGGATTGACCAAACACAAAGTTTTGGAGGTTCACTACCCACAAACTGCAGAGTGTAATAAGAGGTCTCAGCAGTCCCTGACGTCATTCAGGAGACCAGAAGAGTTTGGAAGAGAATGGCCACCTGCACTGTAAAAGACCCCAGTATATAATAATAGTAGCAGATTCGGTTTGGACATTAGGTCCAAATAAAACCGCCAATCGAACCACACGAATATTCACAAGATGAATATTGCAAGGTTTGCTCAACAAATATCTCCTGTAGACTCCCGTGCTCCACAGCTGTACTCAAGGGCACAGAAGATTGGATTATAATTAGAGATGAGCGAACAGTGTTCTATCGAACTCATGTTCGATCGGATATTAGGCTGTTCGGCATGTTCGAATCGAATCGAACACCGCGTGGTAAAGTGCGCCATTACTCGATTCCCCTCCCACCTTCCCTGGCGCCTTTTTTGCTCCAATAACAGCGCAGGGTAGGTGGGACAGGAACTACGACACCGGTGACGTTGAAAAAAGTAGGCAAAACCCATTGGCTGCCGAAAACATGTGACCTCTAATTTAAAAGAACAGCGACGCCCAGCTTCGCGTCATTCTGAGCTTGCAATTCACCGAGGACGGAGGTTTCCGTCCAGCTAGCTAGGGCTTAGATTCTGGGTAGGCAGGGACAGGCTAGGATAGGAAGGAGAAGACAACCAACAGCTCTTATAAGAGCTAAATTCCAGGGAGAAGCTTGTCAGTGTAACGTGGCACTGACGGGCTCAATCGCCGCAACCCAGCTTTCCCAGGATCCTGAATGGAATACACTGTCAGTGTATTCCCGTATACCCGATATATACCCCGATACCCGTTCCAACGGTGTGCCCCCCCACCTTCACCCCAGAAATACCCTGCAAGTCCCCTAGCAATAGAATTGGGGCTATATACACCCACAATTTTTACTACTGGTATACAGTGCCATTGTCTGACTGGGAATTCAAAGAATATATTGGGAATACAAATACCCTCATTTCTTGCTACTGCCATATAGTGCCAGTGTCTGACTGGGAATTCAAAGAATATATTGGGGTTACGTGCACCCACAATTTTTACTACTGGTATACAGTGCCATTGTCTGACTGGGAATTCAAAGAATATATTGGGAATACAAATACCCTCATTTCTTGCTACTGCCATATAGTGCCAGTGTCTGACTGGGAATTCAAAGAATATATTGGGGTTACGTGCACCCACAATTTTTACTACTGGTATACAGTGCCATTGTCTGACTGGGAATTCAAAGAATATATTGGGGTTATAAATACCCTCATTTCTTGCTACTGCCATATAGTGCCAGTTTCTGACTGGTAATTCAAAGAATATATTGGGGTTACGTGCACCCACAATTTTTACTACTGGTATACAGTGCCATTGTCTGACTGGGAATTCAAAGAATATATTGGGGTTATAAATACCCTCATTTCTTGCTACTGCCATATAGTGCCAGTTTCTGACTGGTAATTCAAAGAATATATTGGGGTTACGTGCACCCACAATTTTTACTACTGGTATACAGTGCCATTGTCTGACTGGGAATTCAAAGAATATATTGGGGTTATAAATACCCTCATTTCTTGCTACTGCCATATAGTGCCATTGTCTGACTGGGAATTCAAAGAATATATTGGGGTTACGTGCACCCACAATTTTTACTACTGGTATACAGTGCCATTGTCTGACTGGGAATTCAAAGAGTATATTGGGAATACAAATACCCTCATTTCTTGCTACTGCCATATAGTGCCAGTGTCTGACTGGTAATTCAAAGAATATATTGGGGTTACGTGCACCCACAATTTTTACTACTGGTATACAGTGCCATTGTCTGACTGGGAATTCAAAGAGTATATTGGGAATACAAATACCCTCATTTCTTGCTACTGCCATATAGTGCCAGTTTCTGACTGGTAATTCAAAGAATATATTGGGGTTACGTGCACCCACAATTTTTACTACTGGTATACAGTGCCATTGTCTGACTGGGAATTCAAAGAATATATTGGGGTTATAAATACCCTCATTTCTTGCTACTGCCATATAGTGCCAGTTTCTGACTGGTAATTCAAAGAATATATTGGGGTTACGTGCACCCACAATTTTTACTACTGGTATACAGTGCCATTGTCTGACTGGGAATTCAAAGAGTATATTGGGAATACAAATACCCTCATTTCTTGCTACTGCCATATAGTGCCAGTTTCTGACTGGGAATTCAAAGAATATATTGGGGTTACGTGCACCCACAATTTTTACTACTGGTATACAGTGCCATTGTCTGACTGGGAATTCAAAGAGTATATTGGGAATACAAATACCCTCATTTCTTGCTACTGCCATATAGTGCCAGTTTCTGACTGGGAATTCAAAGAATATATTGGGGTTACGTGCACCCACAATTTTTACTACTGGTATACAGTGCCATTGTCTGACTGGGAATTCAAAGAATATATTGGGGTTACGTGCACCCACAATTTTTACTACTGGTATACAGTGCCATTGTCTGACTGGGAATTCAAAGAGTATATTGGGAATACAAATACCCTCATTTCTTGCTACTGCCATATAGTGCCAGTGTCTGACTGGTAATTCAAAGAATATATTGGGGTTACGTGCACCCACAATTTTTACTACTGGTATACAGTGCCATTGTCTGACTGGGAATTCAAAGAATATATTGGGGTTATAAATACCCTCATTTCTTGCTACTGCCATATAGTGCCAGTTTCTGACTGGTAATTCAAAGAATATATTGGGGTTACGTGCACCCACAATTTTTACTACTGGTATACAGTGCCATTGTCTGACTGGGAATTCAAAGAATATATTGGGGTTATAAATACCCTCATTTCTTGCTACTGCCATATAGTGCCAGTTTCTGACTGGTAATTCAAAGAATATATTGGGGTTACGTGCACCCACAATTTTTACTACTGGTATACAGTGCCATTGTCTGACTGGGAATTCAAAGAGTATATTGGGAATACAAATACCCTCATTTCTTGCTACTGCCATATAGTGCCAGTTTCTGACTGGGAATTCAAAGAATATATTGGGGTTACGTGCACCCACAATTTTTACTACTGGTATACAGTGCCATTGTCTGACTGGGAATTCAAAGAGTATATTGGGAATACAAATACCCTCATTTCTTGCTACTGCCATATAGTGCCAGTTTCTGACTGGGAATTCAAAGAATATATTGGGGTTACGTGCACCCACAATTTTTACTACTGGTATACAGTGCCATTGTCTGACTGGGAATTCAAAGAATATATTGGGGTTACGTGCACCCACAATTTTTACTACTGGTATACAGTGCCATTGTCTGACTGGGAATTCAAAGAATATATTGGGGTTATAAATACCCTCATTTCTTGCTACTGCCATATAGTGCCATTGTCTGACTGGGAATTCAAAGAATATATTGGGGTTACGTGCACCCACAATTTTTACTACTGGTATACAGTGCCATTGTCTGACTGGGAATTCAAAGAGTATATTGGGAATACAAATACCCTCATTTCTTGCTACTGCCATATAGTGCCAGTGTCTGACTGGTAATTCAAAGAATATATTGGGGTTACGTGCACCCACAATTTTTACTACTGGTATACAGTGCCATTGTCTGACTGGGAATTCAAAGAGTATATTGGGAATACAAATACCCTCATTTCTTGCTACTGCCATATAGTGCCAGTTTCTGACTGGTAATTCAAAGAATATATTGGGGTTACGTGCACCCACAATTTTTACTACTGGTATACAGTGCCATTGTCTGACTGGGAATTCAAAGAATATATTGGGGTTATAAATACCCTCATTTCTTGCTACTGCCATATAGTGCCAGTTTCTGACTGGTAATTCAAAGAATATATTGGGGTTACGTGCACCCACAATTTTTACTACTGGTATACAGTGCCATTGTCTGACTGGGAATTCAAAGAATATATTGGGGTTACGTGCACCCACAATTTTTACTACTGGTATACAGTGCCATTGTCTGACTGGGAATTCAAAGAATATATTGGGGTTATAAATACCCTCATTTCTTGCTACTGCCATATAGTGCCAGTTTCTGACTGGTAATTCAAAGAATATATTGGGGTTACGTGCACCCACAATTTTTACTACTGGTATACAGTGCCATTGTCTGACTGGGAATTCAAAGAGTATATTGGGAATACAAATACCCTCATTTCTTGCTACTGCCATATAGTGCCAGTTTCTGACTGGGAATTCAAAGAATATATTGGGGTTACGTGCACCCACAATTTTTACTACTGGTATACAGTGCCATTGTCTGACTGGGAATTCAAAGAGTATATTGGGAATACAAATACCCTCATTTCTTGCTACTGCCATATAGTGCCAGTTTCTGACTGGGAATTCAAAGAATATATTGGGGTTACGTGCACCCACAATTTTTACTACTGGTATACAGTGCCATTGTCTGACTGGGAATTCAAAGAATATATTGGGGTTACGTGCACCCACAATTTTTACTACTGGTATACAGTGCCATTGTCTGACTGGGAATTCAAAGAGTATATTGGGAATACAAATACCCTCATTTCTTGCTACTGCCATATAGTGCCAGTGTCTGACTGGTAATTCAAAGAATATATTGGGGTTACGTGCACCCACAATTTTTACTACTGGTATACAGTGCCATTGTCTGACTGGGAATTCAAAGAATATATTGGGGTTATAAATACCCTCATTTCTTGCTACTGCCATATAGTGCCAGTTTCTGACTGGTAATTCAAAGAATATATTGGGGTTACGTGCACCCACAATTTTTACTACTGGTATACAGTGCCATTGTCTGACTGGGAATTCAAAGAATATATTGGGGTTATAAATACCCTCATTTCTTGCTACTGCCATATAGTGCCAGTTTCTGACTGGTAATTCAAAGAATATAT
Organism: Leptodactylus fuscus; assembly: GCF_031893055.1. NCBI lineage: Eukaryota > Metazoa > Chordata > Amphibia > Anura > Leptodactylidae > Leptodactylus > Leptodactylus fuscus. Next base: position 42,502,013 of record NC_134275.1, on the reverse strand, counting down.
TGGGGTTACGTGCACCCACAATTTTTACTACTGGTATACAGTGCCATTGTCTGACTGGGAATTCAAAGAGTATATTGGGAATACAAATACCCTCATTTCTTGCTACTGCCATATAGTGCCAGTTTCTGACTGGGAATTCAAAGAATATATTGGGGTTACGTGCACCCACAATTTTTACTACTGGTATACAGTGCCATTGTCTGACTGGGAATTCAAAGAGTATATTGGGAATACAAATACCCTCATTTCTTGCTACTGCCATATAGTGCCAGTTTCTGACTGGGAATTCAAAGAATATATTGGGGTTACGTGCACCCACAATTTTTACTACTGGTATACAGTGCCATTGTCTGACTGGGAATTCAAAGAATATATTGGGGTTACGTGCACCCACAATTTTTACTACTGGTATACAGTGCCATTGTCTGACTGGGAATTCAAAGAATATATTGGGGTTATAAATACCCTCATTTCTTGCTACTGCCATATAGTGCCATTGTCTGACTGGGAATTCAAAGAATATATTGGGGTTACGTGCACCCACAATTTTTACTACTGGTATACAGTGCCATTGTCTGACTGGGAATTCAAAGAGTATATTGGGAATACAAATACCCTCATTTCTTGCTACTGCCATATAGTGCCAGTGTCTGACTGGTAATTCAAAGAATATATTGGGGTTACGTGCACCCACAATTTTTACTACTGGTATACAGTGCCATTGTCTGACTGGGAATTCAAAGAGTATATTGGGAATACAAATACCCTCATTTCTTGCTACTGCCATATAGTGCCAGTTTCTGACTGGTAATTCAAAGAATATATTGGGGTTACGTGCACCCACAATTTTTACTACTGGTATACAGTGCCATTGTCTGACTGGGAATTCAAAGAATATATTGGGGTTATAAATACCCTCATTTCTTGCTACTGCCATATAGTGCCAGTTTCTGACTGGTAATTCAAAGAATATATTGGGGTTACGTGCACCCACAATTTTTACTACTGGTATACAGTGCCATTGTCTGACTGGGAATTCAAAGAATATATTGGGGTTACGTGCACCCACAATTTTTACTACTGGTATACAGTGCCATTGTCTGACTGGGAATTCAAAGAATATATTGGGGTTATAAATACCCTCATTTCTTGCTACTGCCATATAGTGCCAGTTTCTGACTGGTAATTCAAAGAATATATTGGGGTTACGTGCACCCACAATTTTTACTACTGGTATACAGTGCCATTGTCTGACTGGGAATTCAAAGAGTATATTGGGAATACAAATACCCTCATTTCTTGCTACTGCCATATAGTGCCAGTTTCTGACTGGGAATTCAAAGAATATATTGGGGTTACGTGCACCCACAATTTTTACTACTGGTATACAGTGCCATTGTCTGACTGGGAATTCAAAGAGTATATTGGGAATACAAATACCCTCATTTCTTGCTACTGCCATATAGTGCCAGTTTCTGACTGGGAATTCAAAGAATATATTGGGGTTACGTGCACCCACAATTTTTACTACTGGTATACAGTGCCATTGTCTGACTGGGAATTCAAAGAGTATATTGGGAATACAAATACCCTCATTTCTTGCTACTGCCATATAGTGCCAGTGTCTGACTGGGAATTCAAAGAATATATTGGGGTTACGTGCACCCACAATTTTTACTACTGGTATACAGTGCCAATTTCTAACTAGGAATTCAAAATGCGCAAGGCTCCCGGAAAGGGACGTGGACGAGGCCGTGGGCGAGGTCGGGGGAATGGTTCTGGGGAGCAAGGTAGCAGTGAAGCCACAGGGCGTCCCGTGCCTACTCCTGTGGGGCAGCAAGCATTGCGCCACTCCACAGTGCCAGGGTTGCTTGCCACATTAACTAAACTGCAGGGTACAAACCTTAGTAGGCCCGAGAACCAGGAACAGGTCTTGCAATGGCTGTCAGAGAACGCTTACAGCACATTGTCCAGCAGCCAGTCAGACTCTGCCTCCTCTCCTCCTATTACCCAACAGTCTTGTCTTCCTTCCTCCCAAAATTCCGAAGCTTTACAGAACAATAACCCAAACTGTCCCTGCTCCCCAGAGCTGTTCTCCGCTCCTTTCATTGTCCCTCAACCTGCCTCTCCACGTCACGATTCCACGAACCTAACAGAGGAGCATCTGTGTCCAGATGCTCAAACACTAGAGTCTCCTCCATCTCCGTTCGATTTGGTGGTGGATGACCAGCAACCCACCCTCATCGACGATGATGTGACGCAGTTGCCGTCAGGGCATCCAGTTGACCGGCGCATTGTGCGGGAGGAGGAGATGAGACAGGAGTTGGAAGAGGAAGTGGTGGATGATGAGGACACTGACCCGACCTGGACAGGGGGGATGTCAAGCGGGGAAAGTAGTGTGGATGTTGAGGCAGGTGCAGCACCAAAAAGGGTAGCTAGAGGCAGAGGCAGAGGTCAGCAGCTTAGGCGAAGCCAGGCCACACCCGGAATCTCCCAAGATGTTCCAGTTCGTACCCAGCCCCGAAAAACTCCCACCTCGAGGGCACGTTTCTCGAAGGTGTGGAGTTTTTTCAAGGAATGCGCCGAGGACAGATATAGTGTTGTCTGCACAATTTGCCTCTCGAAATTGATTAGGGGCTCTGAGAAGAGCAACCTGTCCACCACTTCAATGCGCCGTCATTTGGAATCCAAGCACTGGAATCAGTGGCAGGCAGCAACGGCAGGACAAAGGCCGCCTGCCGTTCACGCCACTGCCACTGCCTCTGCCACTGCCTCTGCCACTGCCACTGCTGACTGTGCTGGCGATGCACTCCAGAGGACGAGCCAGGACACCACTTCATCTGCCTCCGCCACTTTGTTGACTTCTACCTCATCCTCCCCTGGTCCTGTCTTATCTCCTTCTCCTGCACCATCAAAGGCACCATCAGGCGTTTCTTTACAACAACCCACCATCTCTCAGACATTGGAGCGGCGGCAGAAATACACTGCTAACCACCCACACGCGCAAGCCTTGAACGCCAACATCGCTAAACTGCTGGCCCAGGAGATGTTGGCGTTCCGGCTTGTTGAAACTCCCGCCTTCCTGGACCTGATGGCAACTGCGGCACCTCGCTATGCCGTCCCTAGCCGTCACTACTTCTCCCGGTGTGCCGTCCCCGCCTTGCACCAGCACGTGTCACTCAACATCAGGCGGGCCCTTAGTTCCGCGCTTTGCACAAAGGTCCACTTGACCACCGACGCGTGGACAAGTGCATGCGGACAGGGACGCTACATTTCACTGACGGCACACTGGGTGAATGTAGTTGAGGCTGGGACTGCTTCCCAAACTGGCCCGGTGTACCTCGTCTCCCCGCCTAACATTCCTGGCAGGGACACGAGAAGAACACCCCCCTCCTCCTCCTCCTCTACCGCCTCCTCCTCCGCCACCGCCTCCTCCTCCGCCACCGCCTCCTCCTCCGCTGTTAGATTGACCCCAGCTACGAGTTGGAAACGTTGCAGCACTGGCGTTGGTAGACGTCAGCAGGCTGTGCTGAAGCTGATCAGCTTGGGGGACAGACAGCACACTGCCTCCGAGGTGAGGGATGCCCTCCTCGATGAGACGGCAATATGGTTTGAGCCGCTGCACCTGGGCCCAGGCATGGTCGTTTGTGATAACGGCCGGAACCTGGTAGCAGCTCTGGAGCTTGCCGGACTCCAACATGTTCCATGCCTGGCCCACGTCTTCAACCTAGTGGTGCAACGTTTCCTAAAGAGCTACCCCAATGTTCCAGAGCTACTGGTGAAAGTGCGGCGCATGTGCGCCCACTTTCGCAAGTCGACAGTAGCCGCTGCTAGCTTAAAATCTCTCCAGCAACGCCTGCATGTGCCACAACACCGGCTTTTGTGCGACGTCCCCACACGCTGGAACTCAACGTTTCAGATGTTGAATAGAGTGGTTGAGCAGCAGAGACCTTTGATGGAATACCAGCTACAAAACCCTAGGGTGCCACAAAGTCAGCTGCCTCAGTTTCACATCCATGAGTGGCCATGGATGAGAGACCTTTGTGACATCCTACGGGTCTTTGAGGAGTCCACAAGGAGGGTGAGCTCTGAGGATGCGATGGTGAGCCTTACAATCCCGCTCTTGTGTGTTCTGAGAGAATCCCTGATTGACATCAGGGATAACTCAGATCACACAGAGGAGTTAGGGATAGCATCCGATCCGTCACAGCTGGAGAGTAGGTCTACACATCTGTCCGCTTCACTGCGTTTAATGGAGGAGGAGGAGGAGGAGGAGGAGGAGGAAGAAGAGTTGTCCGATGATGTGATGGTGATACAGGAGGCTTCCGGGCAACTTCGAATCGTCCCATTGTTGCAGCGCGGATGGGTAGACATGGAGGATGAGGAGGAAATGGAGATTGAACTTTCCGGTGGGGCCAGAGGAGTCATGCCAACTAACACTGTGGCAGACATGGCTGAGTTCATGTTGGGGTGCTTTACAACCGACAAGCGTATTGTCAAAATCATGGAGGACAACCAGTACTGGATCTTTGCTATCCTTGACCCCCGGTATAAAAACAACATCTCGTCTTTTATTCCGGTAGAGGGGAGGGCCAATCGCATCAATGCTTGCCACAGGCAATTGGTGCAGAATATGATGGAGATGTTTCCAGCATGTGACGTTGGCGGCAGGGAGGGCAGTTCCTCCAGTAGGCGACCAAGTTCTCACCGGTCCACACAAACGAGGGGCACACTGTCTAAGGTCTGGGACACCTTGATGGCACCCCCTCGCCAAAGTGCCGCCACGGAGGGTCCTAGTGTCACCAGGCGTGAGAAGTATAGGCGCATGTTGCGGGAATACCTTTCCGACCACAGCCCTGTCCTCTCCGACCCCTCTGCGCCCTACACGTATTGGGTGTCGAAGTTGGACCTGTGGCTTGAACTTGCCCTATATGCCTTGGAGGTGCTGTCCTGTCCTGCCGCCAGCGTCCTATCTGAGAGGGTGTTCAGTGCAGCCGGTGGCATCATCACTGACAAGCGCACCCGTCTGTCAGCTGAGAGTGCCGACCGGCTCACTTTGATAAAAATGAACCACCACTGGGTAGAGCCGTCATTTTTGTGCCCACCTGTGTAAAGCACCCCAACATGAAACTCCATGTCTGTACTCAACCTCTCCAATTCCTCCGCATCCTCATACTCATCCACCATAAGCGTTGCACAATTCTGCTAATACTAGGCTCCCTCCACCCTGATTTCCCCCAACTCTGCTGGTTAGAGGCTCCCTCCACCCTGATTTCCACCAACTCTGCTGGTTAGAGGCTCCCTCCACCATGAATTTGCCCAAACTGGGCTGTTTAGAGGCTCCCTCCACCATGAATTTGCCCAAACTGGGCTGTTTAGAGGCTCCCTCCACCATGAATTGGTCCAAACTGGGTTTTTTAGAGGCTCCCTCCACCATGAATTGGTCCAAACTGGGCTGGTTAGAGGCTCCCTCCACCATGAATTGGTCCAAACTGGGCTGGTTAGAGGCTCCCTCCACCATTAATTGGTCCAAACTGGGCTGGTTAGAGGCTCCCTCCACCATGAATTGGTCCAAACTGGGTTTTTTAGAGGCTCCCTCCACCATGAATTGGTCCAAACTTGGCTGTTTAGAGGCTCCCTCCACCATGAATTGGTCCAAACTGGGCTGGTTAGAGGCTCCCTCCACCATTAATTGGTCCAAACTGGGCTGGTTAGAGGCTCCCTCCACCATGAATTTGCCCAAACTGGGCTGTTTAGAGGCTCCCTCCACCATGAATTTGCCCAAACTGGGCTGTTTAGAGGCTCCCTCCACCATGAATTGGTCCAAACTGGGTTTTTTAGAGGCTCCCTCCACCATGAATTGGTCCAAACTGGGCTGGTTAGAGGCTCCCTCCACCATTAATTGGTCCAAACTGGGGTGGTTAGAGGCTCCCTCCACCATTAATTGGTCCAAACTGGGGTGGTTAGAGGCTCCCTCCACCATTAATTGGTCCAAACTGGGCTGGTTAGAGGCTCCCTCCACCATTAATTGGTCCAAACTGGGCTGGTTAGAGGCTCCCTCCACCATTAATTGGTCCAAACTGGGCTGTTTAGAGGCTCCCTCCACCATGAATTGGTCCAAACTGGGCTGGTTAGAGGCTCCCTCCACCATGAATTTGCCCAAACTGGGCTGTTTAGAGGCTCCCTCCACCATGAATTGGTCCAAACTGGGTTTTTTAGAGGCTCCCTCCACCATGAATTTGCCCAAACTGGGCTGGTTAGAGGCTCCCTCCACCATGAATTGGTCCAAGCTGGGTTTTTTAGAGGCTCCCTCCACCATGAATTTGCCCAAACTGGGCTGGTTAGAGGCTCCCTCCACCATGAATTGGTCCAAGCTGGGTTTTTTAGAGGCTCCCTCCACCATGAATTTGCCCAAACTGGGCTGGTTAGAGGCTCCCTCCACCATGAATTGGTCCAAACTGGGCTGGTTAGAGGCTCCCTCCACCATGAATTTGCCCAAACTGGGCTGTTTAGAGGCTCCCTCCACCATTAATTGGTCCAAACTGGGCTGGTTAGAGGCTTCCTCCACCATGAATTTGCCCAAACTGGGCTGTTTAGAGGCTCCCTCCACCATGAATTGGTCCAAACTGGGTTTTTTAGAGGCTCCCTCCACCATGAATTTGCCCAAACTGGGCTGTTTAGAGGCTCCCTCCACCATGAATTGGTCCAAACTGGGCTGGTTAGAGGCTCCCTCCACCATGAATTGGTCCAAACTGGGCTGGTTAGAGGCTCCCTCCACCATTAATTGGTCCAAACTGGGCTGGTTAGAGGCTCCCTCCACCATGAATTGGTCCAAACTGGGTTTTTTAGAGGCTCCCTCCACCATGAATTTGCCCAAACTGGGCTGTTTAGAGGCTCCCTCCACCATGAATTTGCCCAAACTGGGCTGTTTAGAGGCTCCCTCCACCATGAATTGGTCCAAACTGGGTTTTTTAGAGGCTCCCTCCACCATGAATTGGTCCAAACTGGGCTGGTTAGAGGCTCCCTCCACCATGAATTGGTCCAAACTGGGCTGGTTAGAGGCTCCCTCCACCATTAATTGGTCCAAACTGGGCTGGTTAGAGGCTCCCTCCACCATGAATTTGCCCAAACTGGGCTGTTTAGAGGCTCCCTCCACCATGAATTGGTCCAAACTGGGTTTTTTAGAGGCTCCCTCCACCATTAATTGGTCCAAACTGGGCTGGTTAGAGGCTCCCTCCACCATGAATTGGTCCAAACTGGGCTGGTTAGAGGCTCCCTCCACCATGAATTTGCCCAAACTGGGCTGTTTAGAGGCTCCCTCCACCATTAATTGGTCCAAACTGGGCTGGTTAGAGGCTCCCTCCACCATGAATTTGCCCAAACTGGGCTGTTTAGAGGCTCCCTCCACCATGAATTGGTCCAAACTGGGTTTTTTAGAGGCTCCCTCCACCATGAATTGGTCCAAACTGGGCTGGTTAGAGGCTCCCTCCACCATGAATTTCCCAAAACTTGGCTGTTTAGAGGCTCCCTCCACCATGAATTGGTCCAAACTGGGCTGGTTAGAGGCTCCCTCCACCATTAATTGGTCCAAACTGGGCTGGTTAGAGGCTCCCTCCACCATGAATTGGTCCAAACTGGGTTTTTTAGAGGCTCCCTCCACCATGAATTTGCCCAAACTGGGCTGTTTAGAGGCTCCCTCCACCATGAATTGGTCCAAACTGGGCTGGTTAGAGGCTCCCTCCACCATTAATTGGTCCAAACTGGGCTGGTTAGAGGCTCCCTCCACCATTAATTGGTCCAAACTGGGCTGGTTAGAGGCTCCCTCCACCATGAATTTGCCCAAACTGGGCTGGTTAGAGGCTCCCTCCACCATGAATTGGTCCAAACTGGGTTTTTTAGAGGCTCCCTCCACCATGAATTTGCCCAAACTGGGCTGGTTAGAGGCTCCCTCCACCATGAATTGGTCCAAACTGGGGTTTTTAGAGGCTCCCTCCACCATGAATTTGCCCAAACTGGGGTGTTTAGAGGCTCCCTCCACCATGAATTTGCCCAAACTCTGCTGGTTAGAGGCTCAATCCACCCTGATTTTCAAAACAAATGTTGGTGCCAACCTCAACTTACTACAAGGGCCAAATTCACTGCTGGTGACAAGCTCTCCTCACTGCAAGTGCCAAATACACATGTTTCAAGGTGTTTTCCTACTGTCAGAGAGGTGGTATTGAGTGTGTAAAGTGTGTAGTTGTTAGGCTGTGATGTTGGGGTAATAGAGGGTCTTTGGTGTGTTAGATGCCCCCAGACATGCTTCCCCTGCTGTCCCAGTGTCATTCCAGAGGTGTTGGCATCATTTCCTGGGGTGTCATAGTGGACTTGGTGACCCTCCAGACACGGATTTGGGTTTCCCCCTTAACGAGTATCTGTTCCCCATAGACTATAATGGGGTTCGAAACCCGTTCGAACACACGAACATTGAGCGGCTGTTCGAATCGAATTTCGAACCTCGAACATTTTAGTGTTCGCTCATCTCTAATTATAATGAGAGAAAATGGGCAATTAATTACTGTTCGGCCCCCTGAGGCATCAGACCCTGGGCAACCACATACAGGCCCCATCACTATTTGGTGCTGCGGTTCAGCCCCAGTCAGTAAACACCCATACATGAAAGGCACTATTGTTCGACACCACTTTCGACACATTCTAGTGACATGTCAGAAGTTTGGTAAAGCAACGGGTACCAAAAATAAATAAATAAATAAAGCTAAAATTTTTCATTGAATATCCACAAGAGGACGCTATTAACCATTAATTCTACAACTGGTGACTAATAGGGAAAGAGAAATTGGAGCTATAGGAGTTAGTGCTACGTGCTAAATCTGCTCATATTCTTCCAATAGCTGTCAAAAGAAATCTTGTTCATCCGACAGCCAGGGGTGTAACTTGAAGGGGTGCATTCGCACCAGTATCCACCAGTATTCCCAATATGATGAGACCATTACTATAGGCAATATATTATAGTTGGGGACCTGGTACAGATATTGCCTTGGAAGCAAGAAACTTACGTCTCTCCTTGCAGCTATGCCTCCAGAATTCCGCATACGCATGCACACTTGGCTCAGCTGGACATCGCCTGTAGGGGCAGAGTTGGAAGTCCATAGTCACAAAACTACAATTCACATTATGCCCTGCCTGCAGCCCCCACTAGTGAGTGTTCACTCCCCAAGATTTTGAATCTTGCGCTTACTACTAGCTGGAAGATGAATAACATTATAGTATAGTTTGAATCAATTATGAGGCAGCACAGAGGTCCCTGTTATTTGGCCAGGCCCCAAGGAATGTGCATTTTGGGGGTTCAGCTCCCAGTTTGCTAAATGCAATAGCACATACTGGTTCTGCTCTATTCAGAAACCTTACAGACGTCCTGCTTTGTAGCACAGCCCTGGTGACACACTGGTCTTAATGGTTTCCATTAAATTCTCAGCACTGAGGTATTCATTATAAACCGCAGGCTATCCAGTAACTCCAAGTGCACAAAGGTCAAGTATTAACTATTTACTACATTAACTGTCTTAAAGAGGCATTCACACCACAAAAATAGATGGTTACTTTATAATCGGTACGAGACTGTCTTTCAAGACCCTCCAAACAACAATAAAAGCAGTTGTGATCACCACGGAAATGCAACCAAACCTATTCACCTAAACTGAGCTGTGCTGCAGGTCACATACTGGGGCGCCGCTGTACGGGGAAAGAATCGAAATCGCTGCTGACCCTTTATTCTCAAAAATTCTGGGGGTTGTAATAATGCTATATGTGAGCAAGAGGGGGAATGGAGGTGCAGGCTGTGTGCGGGCAAGAGAGGTATATGGGGGTGTAAGCTGTGTGGGAGCAAGACAGGGAATGGGAGGTTCAAGCTCTAGTGGGGGATGGGCATTGTTAGAACATAATACTGTGTGGGAGCCACTGGTGAACACATAATACTGTGTGAGGGCAACTGTAAAGCATATAATACTGTGTGGGGCCACTGTGAGCATATAATACTGTGTGGGGGCACTGGTGAGCACATAATACTGTGTGTGGGCCACTGTGGAACATAAAATGTCTGGGAGCCACAGTGGAGCACGTAATACTGTTTGGGGACCAATGTGGCGCATGTAATATTGTTTGGGGGCCACTATGGAGTATGTACTCCTGTTTGGGGGTCACTATGGAGCACGTAATACTGTTTGGGGGCCATTGTGAAGCACATAATACTGTGGGGGTTCACTGTGGAGCATATAATCTGTCCCAGTATTGTTTACATGCTGGGCGTGCTACTGCTTACTCACCGTATTCTTGATAACTGCAGTTGTGGGTACTACAGCAGTACTCCTCTCAAGTATCTGAGATGTCGATTTAGCGCCCATAACCGCCACTATCAAGAATTCGCTCGAGGAAGGGGGTAGGGGGCCCCGAACAAGATTTTGCACCCAGGCCCACATGACTTTAGTTACGCCACTGGGGGAGTATAAGTATTTTTTTTTTATTTTTATACACCTCCCCTGGGCTGGCATTTAATGGAAAGAGTAGAGTCAGGCTTCTTTCAATTAACAATATGTATAGTTGTCGGGGAACAAGGCTTTCTCCAACCACTATGGTCCAGAGCCGTGGTCATTTCCAGCTGGCCGCGGGCCACATACCCCTCTGGCCCCAGTCAAGACCGCACTCCCTGCGACCATGATCGTTACGCCACTGCTGTGACCCATTCTGGGAAAGTTGGGGGGCTGCCGTGCATGGAAGAACTGGAACTAGCTGCAGCCCCTTTTATTCTCAAAATCGGTGGGAGTCACAAAGTACGAACCCCAGGATCATATGGCAATCGCATATCCTAGCAGTGTGCTCTCACTTTATAAAACAGGAACACCCCTTTAACACATATGGTATGGGCAAAGTTTAATGGGGTTCAGTTTTTTTAGTGGCTCCCTGTGCTGTACACCATGGGAACAAAATCAACCCCAAACAGCTGATTTGTGCTGAGCTAGCTGTCAGCCCCTCACCAATCACAAAATCCTGGACAACCCCTTTAAATCCAATGAACCTTGTGATTACAATATCCTATTTGCCTTTTATCTGCAGTGAGAGGAAACTGATTGTATCTCTAACTTTCTACGTCTTCTCTGTATCCTATTTCCCAGAAATTTCAGTTTTATTTCAAGTCAGAGACCAAGTTACACCAGCGACCACCATGTTCTCGTCACGCTAGCCCTATAGACAACTGAATAGCTGAAGCAGTCATTGGATGTTCCAGCAAACAGGACCACAGAACTTAGCTTCCTGAAGACTTTCTGATAATTAATTATTTCTGTTGTGGTCCCAAGAGACAGCGGCGATACCATATGAGCGATTATCAAGTCTATTGTTGAGCATAATTTGCCAATGTTTTCATCAGAAATGTGAAAGCGATGTTTTTGCTTTTTAGTTCCTGGGAAAAAGAAGTACGGACACATTCAATATTATCAGCTTTATTATTCAATGCATTACAACTGCGTCCAGCCTGAGAAAAATCCATAAATCTTCATTATACAAGGTAGATCTGAGAGGTCCAGTAATTGATAAGGACCTCAGGGAACCTCAGCTAGATCAAGATGGCGGACCATGAGGACCTGAGCCTAAAGCTCAATGTACTAGATTAGTCCCTGATACCTTATAATGGTCAGACTCTTGATTCATGGTGTATCACACTTCAGAGTCCACATTTGCCATTTTGTATATAACAATTTCAAATTTATTCCCAAAAATTTACAGTTCTTTTCTAAAACTCTCAAAATGCCAGTTCTTTGCATCCTTTAATAGGCGCCTCTTCACCGATTCCAGCAAAGTTGGATTTTTTTTCTCTAGTCCTCACCATTCCTGAGCAATTGGTGAGGTTACTTTCAGCACCCAAAATGCTAATCATACTCCCTACTGTCAAGTGGGCAGTCTAAAACTACTTGCTCAGCTCAGGACTAGCCACCTGACAGTGGAGAGCCTAATTAGTTATACCAGATACTGAAAGTAACAGCACTGATTGCTCAGGAATGGTGGGGACTACAGAAAAAAAAATTCCAACTGTGTCAGAATTAGTGGAGTGACATTTATTGAAGGATAAAGAGTTGGAGTGGATGGAGGTAGTGAAAGGTCCTCCTTCAAGTGGTATTCCGGACAGCATATCACTAGGTTATGCTACCACTTATTAAATGGTGACAGGTTCAATTCCTGGGACACCTGCCATTCCTGAGAATGAAGGGGCTGCAGGGCTGGTTTCCCGTTGTGTTATCTACTAAATTTTCTCTGGACACCACACCCCGCAGCTACCTAGATGAGCTGAAAACTACTACTGTCCCAACTGACAGTATGGCTGTGGGCACTGCTGTACAGGGGAAAACACTGAAACCAGCATAGAGCCCCCTTCATTCCCAGGGGATCACAGATATAGGATTCAAGGTTACAAGATGGAAACAACTCGATATATAAAATTATATCTGTGTCAATATTGGTTGAGTTTTGGGTTACAGATCTTCTAACAGAAGAAGTTCTATGCTTGTATACCCATGACAACACTTCCTATCCCTGTGCTTAGGCAAAGTGACACAGCAACGCAGAGTTACATTTCCTTGCCGTCTAGAAAATAAACTGAAATCTGACTAGTTGTTTCGAGGGATCAATACCCCTGCGATAACAATGAGCTACCAATACACGGATGTGAGAAGTGTTATCATAGGGACCCCAACAGACCTCCTAACATTTCAGCCTTTGGTAACACAGAAAGAATGCAATTTATTGTTCTATTTATCATTTTGCCGTCGAGAATAACTTTCCGAAACCGCAGACATTTCATGCAAATGTAGATAAAGCTGAAAAGTCTCTGGAGAATTTTCCTTCAAGTTCCCATTGTTAGATCATATAATTCTTGTCGCAAAATATACTGTAATAGATATATTAACTCCTTCATTCATGGAATCTTTGGTTAGAAAATAGAGATTTTTGGTTTTGAGCGACTTAAAAATTAAAATAAAAAAAATAAAAAAAAAATCAGACGAACATAAAACAACCTGACCCAGGATCAATAAAGTCTTGGGTAGATTCTACACGATCACTGGAAGAGCTGGTGAACTTCTGTCATGAATATTGTCTGTGTTCGCTTAGGCAGCACTTAGCAAATGCAAGAGGTTTTTTTTTCCCTTGTGAAATAGGGCTTGTTAAATAATCGATATCCAAAGTCCATCCTTGCTGAGCACAGAGCGTAGGACACAATCCTATCTTATTAGTGCAAAGGAGCAGGAAAAAAAAAAAAAAGGATAAACTTCCTCCATAGCCTCAGCTTTCCCAGAGTACCCCATGGTTGGCCCATTATAAATAACCAGCCATTTAGCCTCTGAAGAAAGTAGAACAAAATCCAAAAAAGACAAAAGTGACAAAGCGCTTTTATTTTAGCGATCAGTAGAGGTGACATCAGTCAATTCCCATGCACCTTGATGGCACATCACAGTGATAAGCCCTCAATATCTGTCCTGAGACAACCTATTTTTTGGATATCTTTCCCATCATTCCTTCGGAAAAAGCCTAGATTTCCTTTTCTTCCTTTTCAGAGGCAGTGACAACTGTGCTGTGCACATTTCCGGATTAGAAAAATAGTTGTCAAGCCTATTCAGCCACTGTCATGACAAATAACACAAGCTGATAAATGATTGCAACCTATGCAAAAAGTTTTGCTTCTCCGCAGGTGACAGAATTTTCACACCCAACGGAAGGTTTTTCCTTTATGTAGTTGACCTCCGCTAATACCTTGTTGACTCTATTTACCAAAATAGTTTCATACCTCGACAAGCAGTTGTCTTTTATCAGGAAACTCCTGTCTAGGTCTTTTTGTTTGGGTTCTCTGTAATGACAAAGTTTGGCAATGTTAATCGGAACTTTGTAAGAATCTTGGTACGGATTCTTTGTAAACACAAGAGGAACATGGACCGATACGGTCTCAACGCTCCTGGGGTTTATGATCATCTTCGTAGGGTTGATTTCATTGGGCAGGTTGGGTTCCCGGTATTCATGGTGGAGGATGTTAACCCCGGGGACATCGATCCATTCTTTAGGAGTCATAGGGTTAGTCTTATCTTGGAGAGTGGTTGGAAAGACATGGTTTTCGAAGATGAAAGCATTCAAGCTTGGGTCTGTATTAAGAAGATATTCAATCATTTCTGGCCAGTCTTTGTGAATTATTGGGATGATCAGCTCATCAATGTCATTGAGGGCTATGTATTTACTCCTGTACATGTTGCGATAAATGCAATCATTCAGAGCCGCAGTCTGACCAAAGTAGTGGAGATCTCCTGGATGTTCTGGGTAGTGCCAGCCCTTGGAAACATTTATGAACGAAGTAATGGGCCAAGAAACAAGTTCTACAAATTTTAAGGCCATGTAATAGGACAGAATTTTCTGCATAGATGGGCTAGAATCAGTATGGTAAATGACGACCTTCTCGGCACCCAACACGCGGTACATCTCCATTGACTGAATAAACTGGAGGACATTGTTGTAGGCCCCAAACATTGCCGAAATGCAAATAAGGAAGTTATACTGGAATTTAGGCTCTAGTGCATTAATCTGTTCATTATTTTGTTGAATTTTTAGGAATATGGGCGCAGAGTCATCCTTTAGGTGGAGAGATACGTATTCTGGATCTCTGTCATCTTCAATGTTGCATAGAAGATCTGTTGTTCCGTAAGGGAAATTAAAGTGGTCAGGGTGGACCTGATGTACCGCAAAAGTTACTGAGTTATTATAGTTACATGGACAAAATTCACACAGCAAAGAATCTGGATCACTTCGATAGGTTATACCCAAAATCCGGACAATTCTACTACTTCGAAAGTCCAAGTAGGCTGATACCAGGAAGGTCCTACTATTGTTGACTTTGATGATGTTATCTTTGGTTGCATTGCATTTACATACTGGCTCTTCTGATACGATTGATTTGAGGAGGCTAAAGGCCAAAGAACCCCCAGGCAAAGCAAAATTTACAAACAGGATAATGTATACCATGTAAACCAAGGTGAAGATAGCAAAAATGAGAGAAAAGACTTTGCAGAGTTTCTTGAAGGACGCACATGGCTTCATTCCTGATAGATGACCAAGATACAACACTTTATATTTTCTTCTTATCTTCTGCCATTGAAGAGTTTTAGCCTACAAAAATAAATGACACATGGGTAAGTGCTAAAATTCATATATCACTATCTAATATCATAGATAAGAGGCATACACATAACAGCATATAATGATGGCCATTGACACAGTCCCTTTGTTGGACACATTTCCCACAACAGATAGTGGCACCACTAAACAATGCATTTCAGCCCAAGTGCCTCTCTACTGTCCAACTGAACCACACTCACAGATTCTGGTGATACATTTCCTTTCAGAGTAGCTCCCACTAGTGGAATGGCAGGTACTGAATGCTAGGTTTTTACTGCAGCAACCCGTGCAAGGAGATGTATGGCATCCTTTGGCTGGAGGGTCCTGAGGATTAGACCCTCAATTTCCAATTACTATTTCAGCGGTTGTCCACTACTACGTAAGAACAAGAGCATTTCAGGAGACCCACCTTACCATAATCTCAATATGCAATAGTGGAGGTCTAGAAGACAGTCGCTTTTATTGCAGTAGTTAAACAGAAATCTAGTGGTCTAATAGAGGGCTGAAGAAGAGCAAATCTACAAGTTAATGATTGTCAACTCCATTGCCTTTTTTTTTGTTTATACAACCATGACACTGATTTCATATGATGTTGTAACTGTGACACTGCTTCATTACACATTGTTCTACAACTGGCCAAATTTCTCAGAAATTACACTCTGGCTTTGAAGCTCAACCCTATATCAAGGTTATTTTCAGAATTTTCACTTACATCAAGCTAGACTTTAATGTAACTTTTAAAGGACCTTTCACCATCTCCACCAACTCAAGCTCTTGTTATCGTCTAATAGCCATCCCTCTATTGATCGCAGCACAGTTAGAATTTTTTCTTTAACCCTCATCATTCCTGAGTAATCAGGGAAGTTAGTTTTGGTGCCTGATATGCTAACTAGACTCGCTGATGTCTAGTGGGTGGTGTCAGGGAGAAGCAGGCAATGGGTGTGGATCAGAGCTTTTACAGAGTCTGCCTCTAATTGGAACTCTGAGTCTCATCCTCCCCTCGCCTGCTTCTGCCTGACACCACCCACTAGACATCACAGAGTTTAGTCTAGCATATCAGTCACCAAAACTAACTCAGGAATTATGGGGTCTAGAGACAAACTTCCTACTGCGCTAAAATAAGTGGAGAGGTGCCTATTAAAGAGTACAAGAACTTGAGTTTAAGAAGTTGGTGAATGAGTCTCTTAAGGACTCTAGCCATAGGCATTATCTAACTTTAACTCATCTCAACTACCCTATCAACAAGATACAACTAGTCATCAAAAAGGAAAAAAAAATTAAAAAAAAATCTGCCAAGCAGAATGCAACCTGATAGATCCTTAAATATTTTCCAAGGGCTCTTATAGACATGATACTGTCAAAATCCACCATAGCTGGCCAGAATTGGTTAATGTTTCACAACACTAAACATTGAATTGAAGCAAATACTACACAGCCTTCCCCAAAAAAAACAGGACTGGACATTGTGTTTTTTTGGTTTCAGCAATGTTTCAAAGAAGCAGCTGCCCGCCCATTATTGTCAACCAGACTTTCTGTTTCTTTCCAAGAAACAATTGACACGTCAGCGCTCAATACAATCAGCTAAAATTAATTTTACAATTAAACTAGTTTGAAGTTATATAATTCTACTCCTCAAATACCATTGTATAAAGAAGCTAACATTCAAACTCCGTTTTCTCCCTGCAGCAATATTTTTTGGCATAACATTTCTCCCTCAGCAACCTGGCCTCAGGGGTAGATCTTAGTACTTGAGTATTTTAGTCTTCAGACAACTATTTCCACTTGACACAATAGACCAGAGCGGGCTTGTGCCTGAAGGAATGTATCCCGAGGGCGTAAATGCTTTGATAAGACTTAAAGAGTCGAGCACATCAGATTTTTTTTTTTCCTTCTAACGTTGTTATTTTAAGCTTGAAACCCTCAGATTTTGGAGTTAGGCCATGATTTTGTTATGATTGGGCCCAATGCTTCCAACTCTAAAATAAATACTAGGGATACAGAATATGAACCATCCACAGCATCGGGCAAAGAAAGCAAATTGGTCTTAGCCATTTCAGAAGTTTCTGGAAATCTAAAATAATAGGAAGTATAAAATCTAGAAATATCCCTGTATTTGTTATTGTGCTCTATTATTAAATGGAGCGATTACATATAGTAATTCTAAGGCTAAATCTTAAGAATAACAAAGTTCAAGTGAAAATGTAAAATTCTTGAAATGTTTTGATAAAATGTTGGATTTCTTCCAGTCTGGAAAGTAGCAGCATTCTGCTGTCGACAGATCTGTTGTTCCTATTATGTTTCTCTTTAGTTGGCTGAGTTGAAGGATAAATTCAGAAAACACAAAAAGCCTAGATACAATAGAGAAAAAAAAAATTAAAGAGATTGCCCAGTGGTGGAAGGGAAGGGGGGAGATGCAATTTTTGAAAAAGTTCTTACACGGTAGAAAAAATAGGAAAAGTAGCCATACTTGCTTCACCAATCAGTCAAAGCTCCCATTCCTATGTTGCCCATGGCAAGGGACACTGGCAGCATATGTGCAGGTATTTTTGGGGACTGAGAAGGTGCGTGTTGCTATTTTTGACTTTTCAACTCATTCTGTGCCCTAAAATAAGATGCTGGACAACACTTTCTTCTAGTAATATCTTTCAGCAGCAGATTGATGACAGATTCCTTGGAAGCAGCAGATATTTTCTACAGGTCTTAGTAAAGAAATTAAAATAATATTGAATAAAAATACAATTGTGTATACATATTCCCATGCAGATTGCGTTGTCATGGTTACAGACTACAACTAAATCCAATATGTAGTCTGATTTTGCAGTCATTTGCTACTTACAAAACTGTAGGCATTTATAAATGTAAAGTTTCTTAATTTTGGATTTCTACGCACCTTTTACAGCAGCTGAGATACAGATTAAGCTCATACTACACTGTGCGGTCGGGCAGTCCTTGTCATGTTGCACCAACATGGACGAACTGAGAGTGCAAGACCAGGTTGGGTGATGAAATAACTTCATACAAGTACAACACCTAGGCTTCAGGAGATCTGGTGGACAATGGCCTGGACCATATCACGTGCCAAATCAAACAGTTAGCCTATTCTGATTCCACGTTGCAGATTGTCCTATTTCTACAACAAGGGCAAAGTCTTCAATTAAATATTAAAGGATTTTATTATAATGCAAAAAGGCCAATACAAATTATACATATATTAAAAAAAGTTGTCCTGGAATAGAAATACATGGCTGCCAGGAATGGCAATACACAATGTATCGCCTACTGTAGATGACCTGCAATACTACCGCCAACCTATGGATAGGTGTGGAGCTGTTCTTTTGGAAGAAAGCAGTCATGTATTCTAATACTGTATTGCTACTCTTTTAGTGCTAGTTATGCATAGGGAAAATATGGTGCAGCCTCAGGAACTGTATTATACAACTGACACTGCTTTCAGTGTCCTGGGTCAGAGGAAACCCTGTTCTCAGCCATTTAAAGCCTTGGCTGCTGCGGTGAATTAGCTTATAGTGCATAAAAGGAAAATGTTTGTTTTGGTACCGTGTTAGCCAGTGGTTATAAAATATAAAAAACAAAAAAAACTTTGCAAGTCTTCAGTAGGTGATACCTTTTTTAATGGCTAACTCATAATGATGACAGAATATGACGTTTCGAAGCTTTCCTCTGAGCTTCTTCTTCAGATATAACTAAAAACCACTTTCTAGAGGCTGCATATTTATGTACAACAGGACACAGGGCTAGAATTACAGGAGGGAGGGGGGAAGAGGCTTATTACTATATACTTATAACAACAAACAATCAATTGCCAGATCCCTCAGTTCTTATCTTAATGGCTGTCTTAATGATGTGTATAAAAAGACATAAACCCACGTGAGATGTTCATCCCATTGTCCAACGTCTGGAATAGGGTCATGGCCTTGTACTCATAAATCAGTCGCTGTTTCCTTGATTTAAAGTTCCCTTTTAAGATCAAGATTTTCATGTCATTGGTGATATTATGATCTTCCTGGCAAAAATGACTTGGCACGGGAAGATCAGTTCTCTGTTGTTTGATTGTATGGCGATGTGAATTAATTCTCATTCTGAGTTTCTGACCAGTCTCTCCAACATACAGATTTTCAGTGGAACATTTGGTGCAAATGATCAAATACACCACATTAGGTGTGTTACAGGTGAACGTACCTGGGATTTGATATTCCCTGTTAGAGTTTGGTATCTCTATCTTGTCAGTGGTCAGTATGTGCGGGCAGGTTTTGCACCTCTTCTGTCCACATGGAAATGTTCCTTTGTTAGTTGGTGACAGTGAGCTGCTAATAATCATATTCCTGAGGTTTGGTGGCTGTCTGTAGCATAGGAGAGGGGGGTCAGAAAATATGGATTTTAGACGATTGTCTTTTTGCAGTAGTGGATGTAATTTGCGTGTGATTCCTCTCAGCGTCTCCAGGTGGGGGTTGTATGTGACAACCAGGGGTACCCGAGTGTTCTCCTGTTTGGTATTGTATTTTAATAATTTTAATAACTCCGATCTTGGTATCCTGGTGGCTCTGGTGATTTGGTTATCAACTGTTCTTGGATGGTAACCCTGCCTCAAGAATGTGTTTTTGAGGCCCCCAAGGTGTTCGTCCCTATCTGCAGGGTTTGAACATATGCGATGGTATCTGATGGCCTGGCTGTATACAATGGAGTTCTTTATGTGTTTAGGATGAAAACTATCCCATCTTAGGTACGTAGGGCGGTCAATTGGTTTCCGATACAGCGATGTCTCAATTTTGTTGTCCTGTATCTTGATGACTGCATCCAGGAAGTTTATTTCGGAGAAGGAGTGATTGAGCGTCAGGTTGATGGTGGGATGGAACTGGTTGAACTGTTCATGGAAGGTTTTCAGCTGTTCCTCAGACCCGGTCCAAATGATTAGGATATCATCAATGAAGCGATAGTAGGCCCGAGGCCTAATGGTGCAGGTGGATAGGAAGTCACTCTCAAGCTTGGCCATGAAGAGATTAGCGTACTGTGGCGCCATTTTGCTCCCCATTGCGGTGCCGGTCCGTTGTAAATAGATGCAGTCACCAAAGGAGAAGTAATTGTGAGTGAGGATGAATTTTGTCAGTTTCACCACCGATTCAGCGTTCATACCTCGCTTTTCCATGAAAAACTGGCAGGCATTTATACCGTCCTGGTGTGGGATGTTGGAGTACAGGGATTCTACATCCATGGTGGCTAGGATGGTTCCATCTGGAAGGGGACCTATAGTGGATAGTTTGTTTAATAGGTCTGTAGTATCCTGTAGGTAGCTGGCTGTATCCTTCACTAGGGGTTTCAGAGTGCCTTATAGTGCATGTGAGCCATTCCACAGAGAATGTTCCATCACATGATGCAATCACGGGGTGTCATGACATATGGGCACCTAGTCAAGACCCACAAGCCTGATATCGAAAGATTATGAAGATAATCTGTTTTCCCTTAGCCCAAACAGCGGCACAACATGAGGTTTTCCTGCCCCTGTGTACTGTTTAGGACAGGTGGAATAAGTTTACTTAACTAACAAACAACCTCCCCCTCCCCTATATTAGGTCAGAGAGACCTCTCCCCCCCCCCCCGTGTTAGTCACAAGAATAATT
This sequence comes from Leptodactylus fuscus, assembly GCF_031893055.1. Lineage (NCBI taxonomy): Eukaryota > Metazoa > Chordata > Amphibia > Anura > Leptodactylidae > Leptodactylus > Leptodactylus fuscus. The sequence continues at coordinate 42,481,176 of NC_134275.1, read as the reverse complement.
CATCTTCCTTACAGACAGTAAATCTGCATAAAGGGAGGGAGACTTGTGCCGCTGTTTGGGCTAAGGGAAAACAGATTATCTTCATAATCTTTCGTTCCCCCTACGCCAAACAGCGGCACAACATGGGGATCTAGCAAGAAAATATCCCATTAGGGAGGGAAACTCTGAGAGGCTGAAGCCAAAATGGTACGGCCAAAGGCCACTGCATTGGAGGTGCGCCAGTCAAGCCTATAATGCTTAGCAAACGTCAGGTGCGAGCTCCAGGAAGCTGCATTACATATTTGGTCCACCGAGAGGGACTGCCTTTCTGCACAGGAGGCAGATATGGCCCTGGTAGTGTGGGCCTGCAGACACTCTGGAACGGGCAGGTCTTGGGTTTGTAAAGACCCAATAATGGCTTCCTTTATCCACTTTGACAGGGTGACTTTGGAGGCCTTGTTACCCTTATTGTGACCAAATACGTTTATGAGTAAATTCTCTGATTTACGAAAGGGGCTTGTCCGCTCCAAGTATATACGCAAGGCCCTCACCAGGTCCAAGCTACCTGTTCTGAAGTAGGGGAAGGAAAGAAGGAGGGTAGAGATATCACCTGGTTGATGTTCTCAGGAGTGGGAACCTTGGGTAGAAACCCACGGACAAACCGCAGTTGCACCCTGTCAGAAAAAAATTGAATATAAGGCTCAGAAGCTGATAGAGCCTGTAACTCTCCAACCCTTTTGGCGGATGTTATAGCCAATAAAAATGTTACCTTAAGTGTGAGGTATCTTAAGTCTACCTCAGACAAGGGTTCAAAGGGTGGTTCACACAGTCCTTGAAGCACCGAAGCTAAGTCCCACTGCAGGACTGGAGGTTGCACTGGAGGGCGGAGCCTAGAGGCCCCTTTCAAAAACTGTTTGACCAGAGGATTTTGAGACAACCGAGCCCCTAAGTGAGCAGACAGTGCCGAAACATGCACCTTTAGGGTGGCCGGAGTTAATCCTTTGTCCAGGCCACCTTGCAGAAATTCCAGGATTGTTTCAACAGCCGACCTGTCGGCCTGATTCTCTGTGCACCATTCCTGATAGATCCGTGAAATTCTCTGGTAGCTGCGGTTAGTAGAGTCTGCTCTTGAACTGGCCAGTGTCCTCAGGACGGCCTGGGATAATCCTCTGTCTCCACAAACGGTGCGGTTAACCTCCAGGCAGTGAGGTTGAACCTGTCCAGGTCCTGGCAGAGCTGACCATTCAGAGTTACCAGGTTGTGGACTCGTGGAAGCCTCCAGTAGGTCCCTAGACTCATTGACATGAGGTGGGTAAACCATGCCCTTTTTGGCCAGAATGGCATGATCACTATTGCCGATGTCTGGTCCTGCCTGAGCTTCACCAATACCTTCGGAATCATTGGAATTGGAGGAAAAATGTAAACTAGTTTGAACCTCCATGGTATTGACAGGGCATCTATTGCCAAGGGATTGTCCTCCCGGTAGAGGGAACAGAATATCTCTACCTTGGCATTGTATTGGGTGGCCATCAGGTCCACCTCGGGGAGACCCCATCTCCGTGTAAGATGATGAAATACGCCTGGATCCAGCAACCATTCGCCTCTCGTCGCTATGCCTCTGCTCAGCTGATCCGCTAGGACGTTGAGTTGTCCTCTGATGTGTACCGCCGACAATTGGGATATGTTGTCTTCTGCCCAGGTGAAGATGCGGTCTGTCACCTCCATAAGTGAGGGGGATCTGGTTCCCCCTTGTTTGTTGACATAATGAACCGCTGTCAGGTTGTCTGATCTTACTCTCACCGCTGCTCCCTTTAGATAAGGGGAAAAGGCCAGGAGGGCGCGGTATATTGCCATCAGCTCGCGCCAGTTGGAGGAGCGGGTCTTCTCCAGTTGGCTCCAGGTACCTTGGGCTAGGGTCTCCCCCAGATGCGCTCCCCAGCCCAAGAGGAGGCATCTGTGGTCAACAGGGTCCAGGAAGACTGGGCCGTGGACCTCCCGTCTTTGAGCTGGGACCACCATCTTAGTGATCGACGGGCCCTGATGGTTAACTGGATAGGCTTTTGCAGTCCTCTGGGACTGTGGTTCCATTCTCTCAGGATCTCGGCTTGAAGAGGGCGCATATGCCATAACGCCCAGGGAACTGCCTCGATGGTCGCGGACATTAGCCCCAGGACCTTCATTGCTGTCCTTATCGTAACCTTCCGGGTGCGGGAAAGGTGTAGTACCGCCAGACCAATCTTCTCCTTGCGCGGAGAGGGCAGGGAGATCATCATACTGAGAGAATCCAGACTGAAACCCAGGAATTGCACCCGGGTGGAAGGAACCAGAACTGACTTCTGCCAGTTCACCAGCCAGCCCAGCTCGGTTAGGAAAGCCACGGTGATACTCAACTGTGTGGCGAGAGTCTCCTTTGACTGGGCTTTCAGGAGCCAGTCGTCCAGAAAAGGGACCATGAATATCCCTTGGAGACGCAGGGCGGCTACGACCGGGGCCACCACCTTGGTGAAGGTGTGGGGGGCCGATGATATACCGAATGGGAGAGCTTTGAATTGGAAATGACAGAGTTTCCCGCCTAGGCGGACGGCAATCCTTAGGTACCTTCTGTGTGGGGCAAATATAGGTACATGGAGATAAGCGTCCCTTAGATCTAGGGTGACGAAAAAATCTCCTGGCTGCAGAAAGGGAAGGACCGACTTGATGGTCTCCATGCGGAACCGCACTCTGCAGATATACCGATTTAGGTATCTGAGATCTATGATCATGCGCCAACCTCCGGACGCTTTTGGGACTAGAAACACTGGGGAGTAGACTCCCAGCCCCCGTTCTTCCATAGGTACCGGTTCCAATGCAGCCTTGTCCACATACTCTTGTATGGACTCCTCCACATGAAGTTGTTTGGTGCCCTGAAGAGGGCGGGTCCTGACGTACTTGTCTGGAGGTGGAGAAGCGAAGCTGATCTTGTAGCCGCTGTGTATAATGTCGAGGACCCATGGGTCCCTGATATGTCGGGACCACTCTGAGGTGAAAGCGGAAAGGCGACCCCCTACTGTCGCGGGAGCGCGGTGGGGAGGGCCGAAATAGTCATATGCCTCTCTTCGCCTCCTGGGAGGCGCCCCGACCTCCTCCTCTGGGTTGACCTCCTGAGCGCCTTTGAAAGCGACCTCTCGATGTTCCCCTTGAAGGGCGGTAGGTCCGAAAGGAACGCTGGCCCCTTCCACCAGACTGGGGGAGGCACTTGCCCTTGGAGTCTGCCAACCCCTCCATTATTCTGTCCAGCTCTCTCCCAAACAATCTTCCGGCCTCAAAGGGGAGACTGCAGAGGGTAAACTTAGAGGCATTGTCCGCCCGCCATGGTTTGAGCCATAAAGGCCGTCTCGCGGCCGTAGATAAGGCCATGGCTCTGGAGGCCAATTTAGACTGATAGAAGACGGCCTCGGCAAGATAATCCACCATAAGATTGATGTCCGCTATGGACTCCAGCAGCTCGTCCCTGTGGGTTCCTGCATCTGTCTCCCTTTGCAGGTTAGCCAAATCGGACTGGAGCTTGGTCACCACTTCTCCTGCCGCGATGCTCACGGAGGCCTGTGCCGAAGAGGCGGCATAGATTCTCCTCAGGGATCCCTCCGTCCTCCGGTCCATGGGGTCCTGGAGATTAGACCCGTCTTCCGCAGGGAGAACCGTACGTTTAGACAATTTGGCGACCGCCATGTCTACCTTAGGTGGAGGTCCCCAAGAGCTCAGCTGGTCTTCAGCAATGGGAAATAGGCCTCTAAATCTCCTGGAGGCATTGAATGCCCTCTCAGGCTTCCTCCATTCAGCCTCCATCCTCTTTATCACCTCCGGAGACGCCTTGAAGGATCTAAGAGATCCAGAAGGGCCCTCGCCCGATTCAGCATCTGGGTCCTTGGCCCTGACCACTTTCAGGAGCTTGGGAACCTTCTCCAGTGGGAAAGAGGCTTTTATTGGTTCTTCCGGGTCCTCTCCAGAGGATACCTGATCCACTATCTGCAAGCCCTCCAAGGACGGAAGGGATAGCTGCGGAGATTCCAGTCGTGGTCTCTTGCCTAACTGGGAAATGGAGGTCTCCAGTTTCTTCATAGACTCTCCGACAAACTCCTTCACCCATCCTACGACATCACGCAGTGAGGTCTCCTCTGAGGGGGAGCCTCTGCACCCACGGCAGCACTGATAGGCATACCCATCGGGCAGCGGAATACTGCATTTTAAGCATGCCAGCTGCCGGCGCTTCGCGGTGGACTTTCTTGGCAGGATATCCCGGGTTGAGGAGGAAGAAGACATCTAGCAAGGCAAAAGACAGAGTTAAAACCTGTGCTGGAAACTCTCCCTCCCTCCCCCCCCCTGCCTGCCCCAGACCTTAAAGTAGTAGGGAACTGACTCCTAGTATCCTACACAAGATACAGCGTGTTCCAGCTTGAGTGCGAGCAGTCAAGCACTCAGCAGCAGGACAAAGGGGCTTTTAAAGGCAGGAGGGAAGAAAGGAGGAGGGACAGGAGGGGGAAGGGGCGGACACTACTACAAGTCCCACCCCCCCTCAAAGAATGCCGAAACTGCCCCAAAACCCCTAAACAGGGGGAAGATAGGGGCCTCTCTAGAAGGAGGGGGGAGACTCCCCCTCCTAAACCCATAATAGAGCCGAACACGCCGGCTCTACTTAACCAAAGGCCGGGCCGCGGCGTGAGGAACCTCTGCGCATGCGCGGCGGCCCGGCCGAGTGCGCCGCTTAATCCGCCCGCCGGGAACTCCCCCTAGCGACAGGAAGTTCCGCCGGCCGGAAGGCCCTAGAATCCCTTTAACCAAAAAAAAAATAAAAAATAATATAATAATAATAATAATAATAATAATAATAATAAATTACAAGTTAAAACAAAAAAACAGACAAAACCGCGCTGGAAGGCATCAGAGCACCAAGAACAGGAGAGTATGTTTTGTGTCTTTTTTTTTACCTCCCCCAGCCTAATAAAATTAAAAAAAAAAAAAAATTAGCCTGGACAGCCCCTTTAGGGCTAGATCACACGGGGGCAGGTGGGGCGAATTTTTGCACCGGGAGTGACGCGTCACTCTCGGGTCAAAACCCGCCTGCCACGTCCGTCGTGGTTGCGGCTTCCCCCTCGAGGCTTCCCCCTCCTCAAATGAATGGGCCGACACCGAAGGTTGCTGCCGCCTGAAGAAAGGGCAGTTCGCTTCTCTTTTCCGCTATCGGCAACATGCCGATAACAGAAAAAAGAACACTAGTGGTCTCCATAGACCACCATTGTATGGAGGTGGATTTTGAGGCGAAATCCGCTGTCAAAATCCACCTCCTTGCCCCCATGTGAACTAGCCCTTAAGGTCTATGGGAGAGTTTTCTAGGCATGCTCTGTGTAAGGAGGTGAGGGAGATATGCAGAGTCTGAGAGGCAGGAACCACATTTATCAGACATTCATGGCATATCCTGTGGAAATGCCATAAATGTCCAATAGAGGAATTAAAGATCATGCTTCTCCATTCAATATAGTAACAGTAAGTTCCGGAGCACCCCTAGTGGTGACTGCAGACAGAACAGTCTAGAACAGACACGTTTTCGAGGACTACCCATTGATGACCTATTGTTAGAATGTACAGTAGGTGGGGTGGAGATTGTCAGCCATCAGCAGACAAGGGGATGCAGAACTGAACGATAGGACACATTCAATGTTATCCAGACTCTGTAGCGCATACATGTTGTGGTGGTCAGCACTGCAGACCATTTAAGGGACTCTTGATGAATGTGGTTCCCAAGTGTTGGACCCCCACCAATCACAAGTTCACAACACAGCAGATTCCCTGCACCTCCACTATTATGCAGTACAGGAAATTTTCAAAAGTAGCATTTCCCTAACACAACACTGATAACCACTGCTGAAACAATACTGCACAATAACTCTGTGGTTTGCAGCAGATGACTTCTCCTATTTAACCCAATAGCAAATGTTTCTTATGTAGGTTCTTATTTGCATACTAAGAGCTGAAATTACCCTCAGCCGCCCCCTCCTGCATTGCACGCTGGCCTGTGACTAGGCTTTACTTCTCTCATAGAGCGGCAGCTTCCTGCTCAATCTAATTTAAACATCTATTTCCTGCCCTATTTCCTCCTGTCAGAAGATGGTACAGAAGGTTTAGGATCTGCTCCATTGTCAGACTGGCAGAAATGCAAATACCTGACATGTAAGACAAAGCCCATCTGTAATGATAATCTCTGCATTTGTATACAGGGCCCTTTAAAACAGAAGTGTCGTGCAATAAAAGGGGTCCTCTAGATATCAAAAATAATATAGGTGTGGGGGGATTCAAGTAGATAACTCCAGACCGTATGTACTTGAAGGGGTTATCTGGGACTGTGATATTGAACTCCAGTCAATGGGGTCAAGTCTACTGTTCATATGGCCATGAGGATAGGCTGATAATATATATCGTTAAGTATAGTAGAGACTTTGTGGTTTCTCATGTGGGGAAAGGGGAGGGGGAGCACATCCAATGAATGTGTTTCCTAGCTATTATTGTTTCTATAACAGCATCCGCCAATAAGCTTATGACTAGCGCCCCCCCCCCTTCCCCCCCCAAAAAAAAAGCATTAAAGAGGACCTGTCACCAGGCCTGCAAAGTCCAATGATCGGCGCGGTCACCCTGAGCATTCTGATGTTTAGTTTATCCAAATCCATTAAGCTATTCCAAATATACAAGCCCTGTTAGTGTTGATGCATATTAGGGTCTACTAGCAAAGTGGGTTATTATGGTAATGGAGAGTGCCCCCCATTCTGTCATCCCCTAGAACTCCCTATCAGGGTATTATGATACTGGAGAGCGCCCCCCCAGTCTGTTATCCCATAGAACTCCTTATCAAGGTATTATGATAATGGAGAGCGCCCCCCCATGGATAGTGGCTCTTTGACATGCAGCCAGTTGGGCGATTCAACACAGTAAACAAACAGCATAATGATCATTTTTCTTGTTACATGCCCTTTGGATATAACTACATGTGTGTATGTGTAATACCAGCCAGTGCCAGCACACGGGAATGTATTCTGTTTATAAGGCGGCAGATGGTGAAAGTGTATATATGTAAAGGACTGATAAAGAAAATCTTCCTTATGTAGATATCTGCAAATAACAGTCATGAAAACAGTAACGGTATCTACTGGCAAAACTGTACAGGGAAAGAAAAAAAACCCCAGTGGCGCCTCACTGACCTTGCACATCCAAGGTAAAGGCCAATCTTAATAAATTTCCTCCATACTGAATGGTAAGGCTATGTTCACATGTGTTGTCAAAATCCAGGTCAAAATCAACAATAATCTCCATCCCATGCACATGAATGGGGTTTGTGTGACCCAATTCACATGTAATGGAATGTTTCTGCAAGGATTTTTGACGCCAATGAGGAAGTTGGGCGAATTCCATACAGTAAGGCAGAGGATTAGCCCCACTGAAGGACAATGTACCTAATCCTTTTGTGGATTTCCAAGCAAGACCAATGTTGTCTTAGAAAAAAATTAGGGCTGTTCTAGACAGCACCCTACATGGCCGACTCACTTAGCTACATCAACATTGACTATAACTATTGCAATCTGGCTTCCCGGCCCTATTGGGACATAGTAAAAAGTCACATTATATCTCTGAGGATATTGCACACAGTTTAGGGTACACATACAGCTTAAATAACCTTTCCTCCCAACCCCTTCATACATACACACGGTGGGTTCGACCAGGGCTCCATGTGTTTTTAAAGGGGTTGTCCAGCAATTATTGTTTTATGTTCTGACCTTAGAATAGACCATAAATATATGACTGGTGGAGCTGACAGTCTGCTCCTGCATAGATCAGCTGTTTGAGCGTCCACCCAGTCTCGTACTATACAGATACAGAGCCTGGAAGTAGCTGGCTCTGTACTCTGTATAGTGGCTGGGGGCTGACACCGCAATGGGAGCAGAGCTGCAATACCAACCAGCTCCATGCACTGTATAATACACAGATCAGTGGCACCTCTGATCAGGATAGGCCATAAAACAAAAATTCCTGGACAAGCCCTATAGTGGGGAGATGGGGGGATAGAGTGCCGCCATACAGTTCTCGCAGCAGCTTATCACACTGACATCATCTGTCAGGGGAGAGTCTGGAGACCCCAATACACATTATGTGGTTGACTGTTACTGCCAAAAATACTGTACAGTAATACTCCTGTATTCAGTGTTCATATGGGGTTAAGTTAGGGCTAAGCGGTGACTTTGCCTGGGAATCCTGTCGCATAAATTACTGTATTGTAAGTGAATGGAGCTACATTGCAACTAGAAGTCACAGCGTCATCAAGGTCGCAATAGGACTCCATGGGAGTCGCATGGTGACATGGTGATCTTTGGTTGTGCAACAGGGCTTATAGGCAAAGCTGTTGTATAGCCCTAGCCTAATAATTCAAAACATTAATGTGAAATATATGGACATGTCAGACAATGATATCACTGTACCTCCGATTGCCAGAACCCCTAGAGATCTCCTAACAATAGAGGACATAAAAGGATCCCTTCCCTGCAATCCATACTGATTATGTGCATATGATGTCAGGGAATGATTTATAGTGGACTTCCCCTTTAAACTAGGTTTACACAAATTAAACTGTAATCTTAATATTTCACAATATTACATTTTTTGTATAAACGAAGGATGACAAAACACAAACAACGATTTCCTAAGAAGGCAGCAGGCTGGAAACTGCCAAAATCCTATCTTCTCCAATTCTAGATTCTGCTATCAGTGCTACTTTGGGAATAACCAACAATGTAGAACATAGCTATGGTGGCCCCGCTTCACTATGACCGACAACAGCAATCGCAGAACAAAGTTTATGAATATTTCTGTCTCTATTGTGTGCCATGTGTCTTCTGTAATGTACAAAGTGGTGAACACATAAAATATGTCAAATATTTGCCTTAAGGCCCCGCCATTCCTAGTTACGCCACTGCAGACAGTGATGCATAATCTACTGAGTGATGTCATAGGACAGGCATAGTACACACAGTGATGTCACAGTACAGGGATAATGCACACAGTGATGTCACACTACAGAGATAATATACACAGTGATGTCACAGTACAGGCATGATACACACAGTGATGTCACAGTACAGGGATAATACACACAGTGCTGTCACAGTACAGGGATAATATACATAGTGATGCCATAGTACAAAGATAATACACACAGTGATGTCACAGTACAGGGATAATACACACAGTGATGTCACAGTACAGGGATAATATACATAGTGATGCCATAGTACAAAGATAATACACACAGTGATGTCACAGTACAGGGATAATACACACAGTGATGTCACAGTACAGGGATAATATGCACAATGATGCACAGTAGAGAAATAATGCACACAGCGACTTCATAATAACACAACTATTGTGTAAACATAATAACACAACTGTTGTGTAAACATAAGCCCCATTATGTCAGCTACCCTCGTAGTTATGTTGTATGGTAAGAATAAACAAGGGAAAAGTGGGTATGACTGTGAGCAGTGGAGGGGGGTCACCTAGCAGAGCAGCAGGAAGAGGGGACATGGTCTTACTTTCGCTATAGAGCCCTTCATCACTACATGTCCTAGGGAGAAGCCCATATTTTGTTTATTCTTCTACATATTAGGTGCAAGTTGGACATAAATTAAGTTAAAATAATTGCAAAATGATATAAAATATGGAAATTTAAGGAGAAAAATTCTGTATTCATCAATTAATTCATTTACCATAATAGCAGTGGCAACCCCTTTTATTTATAATGAGCTTCCTTTCTCCAGCATAGACAGAGTTAAATAATACAATTTTGGATATCTACAGCCTCCACAAGGGGGAGCAGTGGAACTTACTGCATACTATATGCCCTATACTCCCCCTAGTGGTGGCTGGACGCAGAGAGAACATAATATAACCCAATGTCTATGTGGATTATTTGGAGCTCTAGAAACATAAAAGAGCTCTGATCATTAGAAAACATATTGCCCAGAATTTTAGACACTTTTCTATAAATATAGGCCAATTGTGTTCAAGACTAGACAATCACTTTAAGAATCCTGGCTGGACCAAGAGTTGCTTAGCCCTTAGGTTACAAGAATGTACCGAGGAGAAGCGATCTGTATACTTGTAAGGTGTTCAACTATGTACTGGCATTGTGCAGCACAATACATGACTGGCATCTGGGAATACCTGATGTTAATATTCTGTCCTAAATGTATTTAACATGTTGTTCCGCTCCTTGTAGTATAATAAAATAGGTTTCACTTGGATGATGGCTCTGGATTTTCTGCCAATGTATTAATCTAATTTCAGCACGGAGCGGACACAGAAACATCTCACTTACTGGTGGAAAAACAGCAGTCGCTGAGCTAAAGGTCACTGAGTATGTACACAGCCGAGGCTGGAGGACTGACTCACAGGGTATTCATCTCTATTCGGTCTACACAGTTCATACATAGCATATACAGTCCTATGAAAAAGTTTGGGCACCCCTATTAATCTTAATCATTTTTAGTTCTAAATATTTTGGTGTTTGCAACAGCCATTTCAGTTTGATATATCTAATAACTGATGGACACAGTAATATTTCAGGATTGAAATGAGGTTTATTGTACTAACAGAAAATGCGCAATATGCATTAAACCAAAATTTGACCGGTGCAAAAATATGGGCACCTCAACAGAAAAGTGACATTAATATTTAGTACATCCTCCTTTTGCAAAGATAACAGCCTCTAGTTGCTTCCTGTAGCTTTTAATCAGTTCCTGGATCCTGGATGAATTGTATTTCTGAACATGTTTTAGTAAACAGCTAAAATAACAAAACTTGTGTCACTGTCCAAATATTTCTGGCCCTAACTGTACATGGTCAACATGGGAAAGACAAAGGAGCTTTCCAAGGCCATCAGAGACAAGATCGTGGAGGGTCACAAGGCTGGCAAGGGGTACAAAACCCTTTCCAAGGAGTTGGGCCTACCTGTCTCCACTGTTGGATGCATCATCCGGAAGTGGAAGGCTTATGGAACTACTGTTAGCCTTCCACGGCCTGGACAGCCTTTGAAAGTTTCCTCCCGTGCCGAGGCCAGGCTTGTCCGAGGAGTCAAGGCTAACCCAAGGACAACAAGGAAGGAGCTCCGGGAAGATCTCATGGCAGTGGGGACATTGGTTTCAGTCAATACCATAAGTAACGTACTCCACCGCAATGGTCTCCGTTCCAGACGAGCCCGTAAGGTACCTTTACTTTCAAAGCGTCATGTCAAGGCTCGTCTACAGTTTGCTCATGATCACTTGGAGGACTCTGAGACAGACTGGTTCAAGGTTCTCTGGTCTGATGAGACCAAGATCGAGATCTTTGGTGCCAACCACACACGTGACGTTTGGAGACTGGATGGCACTGCATACGACCCCAAGAATACCATCCCTACAGTCAAACATGGTGGTGGCAGCATCATGCTGTGAGGCTGCTTCTCAGCCAAGGGGCCTGGCCATGTCGTCCGCATCCATGGGAAGATGGATAGCACGGCCTACCTGGAGATTTTGGCCAAGAACCTCCACTCCTCCATCAAGGATCTTAAGATGGGTCGTCATTTCATCTTCCAACAAGACAACGACACAAAGCACACAGCCAAGAAAACCAAGGCCTGGTTCAAGAGGGAAAAAATCAAGGTGTTGCAGTGGCCTAGTCAGTCTCCTGACCTTAACCCAATTGAAAACTTGTGGAAGGAGCTCAAGATTAAAGTCCACATGAGACACCCAAAGAACCTAGATAACTTGGAGAAGATCTGCATGGAGGAGTGGGCCAAGATAACTCCAGAGACCTGTGCCGGCCTGATCAGGTCTTATAAAAGACGATTATTAGCTGTAATTGCAAACAAGGATTATTCCACAAGATATTAAACCTAGGGGTTGAATAATAATTGACCCACACTTTTATGTTTAAAATTTATTAAAATTTAACTGAGCAACATAACTTTTTGGTTTGTAAGATTTATGCATCTGTTAATAAATCCTGCTCTTGTTTGAAGTTTGAAGGCTCTAACTTATTTGCATCTTATCAAACCTGCTAAATCTGCAGGGGGTTGAATACTACTTGTAGGCACTGTATAAGTCTCTTCCATCCAGCGAATGTTACCTGCTATTTATTTTGATTAGATCTTTTTAGCTTAGTTCTTTTAAGCCAGAGCTGTGATATGTCACTATGGTTTAGCTCCAATGACTAGTCTGAGGTAGTCAGAGTCACGCCCCCATTTCATCACTACTCTGCTGCTGCCTGTACCAATGATGAGGCGGGGGGGGGGGGGGGGGTCTCAGACTCACTGTAGGTAAGGGCTGCTAATAGGCTAAGCTAAAAAGCAGCCCAATCATTTCTCCCAACCGTCCTTAATCCAGCAGGCCAGTTCCACATTCTGGACGCACCAATTTCAGCTGTACCTGCTTTCTCAGGACCCAGATACAATTAAACTCAACCCTGCAGTGTGGAACTGACTGATACAGGTAGACGGTGACGTGGTACCTGCTGCGCTGTACTGCAGACAGCACAGACCAGAGCAAAGTCATTCCTCAATTACAATTCCTTGTTTTATTTCTAGGGCCACGATTTCTTTCTGGGGAGGAGGGGGCATTAGTCTATTATATTAAACTGTGGGGAGGCACAACGGGACATCACGCTGTGTGAGGAGGCACTTCGGGACATCACACATTGTGGGGAGGCACAACAGGACATCACGCTGTGTGGGGAGACACTACGGAGACATCATGTAGTGTGGGGAGGCACTACAGGGACATCACATTGTGTAGGTAGACACTACAGGCAAATCATATTGTGTGGAAAGACACTACGGGGACATCACACATTGTGGGGAAGCTCTACAGGGACATCACCTTGTGTAGGTAGACACTACAGGCACATCACAACGTGGGGAAAGACACTACGGGGACATCATACTATGTGGGTAGACACTATGGGATATTATACTGTGTAGGGGCACTATTACTGTATGTCACACATAGAGAGAACTATGAAAGTGTGGGAGACACAAAAGGGTAGTATTTCTGTTTTGGTAGACCTTTACTATGTGTTACACATAGGGTTTAATAACATGGCTTAACATCAATATAGTGGATAATAAATTATTCTCATCATTTTCTTTTGGCCCATACGCCATAGTTTTTGTGGCTGTGTGTTCGTGCCGTAGAACCGGACACACAGAGCTCATCCTATACTATGAATATCACAAACAGTACAGCGATACCAATCCGTGTTCCATATGTTCTGTATACTACACACAGCCATGTGCATGGGCCCAAAGACTGGTTTACGATCAGGTGACTTTAGAGGGATCTTTCAGAAGACAGGGGAGAGCCTACAGTGCAAAGAGGTTTGGGCACTATATGTGTAGGGACCATCTCAAGGGCACCTGTAAATACTGCACCGGGGCAATAAAAAGTGGATTTCTCAGTCATGTAACCTGCACGACTATGACCCGTCCTCTATATAGTGCTGTCAGAAATTCAAGTAAGTCAAAACTCCAGGCAGACTCTTCAAGGGCACCTACACTTTACTAAAGTTCCTAGACAGAAGATTTCCTCATCTACCTAAATAAACTGTGATCTTTACATACATAGACATCAATACAGACTGATGAAGGAGCTTCCTTTGCAACCAATCCCCACTGAGAGCCCAAAAGCCCCATAAAAGAGAACCCCAATGCAGAAATTTTATAAATCATCACTCCCTCACCTTCGGAGAAAGTCCCTAGCCGGTGAGAAGAGATGTTGTGCCAGGTCTACGTACTGTCCCCATATAATCTGTCACTATATGTCTCCTATTATTACGCCCCTTATTAACGACAACCCATTTCTTATCTCTTGGTTAGTAAGCAACATCCTGTGAAAAAAACGTTCAGAATGAAAGTAACACCTGCTGGGCATAAAAAAAACAACACATCGAATCACAAAAAAGAGGATGTGAAAACCGCAAAGTATATCAAACATTTACGGTACTTCTACATCTCATAAAATAAAAGTGTGGACATATACCATAGACTTCACAGAACCGATATATTCATGAACCCAATGTCTAATCCAGCATCATAATGGATTGACAAGTGCTTAGAAAGCTTGTATTATAATTCAGAGCTGTATTTACAATTCTGCTGGTTGTCACTGGAAACAGACAACAAGCTTGTTGTCAGACACGCCCCTAAGAGCTCTGGGCCAGTATACATACACCACCAGCAGAAGGGATGATACTTTACATCTTATCTATATGGAGATTTTTTTTTCTACATGGAAATTCACATTATAAAATCCACATTTCTGTTGCGATTTTGACTGTTGTGTTGAATTCACATCAAAATCTGCAGAATATTTTTTTTCTAGTCTATGAGGACTTGCCGTTAGTTTTTCCAGTATCTGGTATTCAGATGTCAGTTACCAAAATGAATATGACCTGAAAGCTTCCGTCTGCATGAGACCTCATTTGCATATCCTTTTTCCCATGATCTATTTACCAAGTGGTGTTCTCCACAAGGAGATACAGTACATCTCTTAGACCCTCATAGATAGACAAAGGATTGGGCTACCAGTGTAGTGGGTTTCTGAAGCCAGGCTGATGTTTCAACAATGAACCACATTTACTAAATCCTGATGCTCCCCCAAAGGGGCCAAAAACGTGCCTTATCTTTTGCAAACTGTGGCACATCTCAGCCAATGGTTGCCACTTTTTGGGGAACAGGAAACTAGGTTGGCCAAGGCAGCCCCTATCTATCAGATTTACTATAACTCTTAACAGAAAACTTAACATGAGCTAAGTCACATATCTACGCTAGTTCCTGTCTGGTGTAGATGGGAGATCAAGCGCACCACATTCTGTTGCACAGTCCGTCTGAAATCGTCAGACTGAAAATTCCTGCATCTAAAAAAAGTCAATGGTGTGTGCCGCGCTCCATATGTAATTGCTAATATTGCAATCTTCCTGTCTGTTGTGCCAGTTCCCCAATAGAGCAGAACAACGGATAGTCAATGCTAGAGTGCACCAAGTATAAGAGGCCAGAGCCTCAGTAATTCTGTCAGGGGATTCAAGACCATCATTGGAATCACCAATCTTAATAAATTCCTTTTACAGGGAAGGGAGGTTGGGGAAGAGGGTCCATTCTCACCATCTTGACATAAGTCCACATCGGCTAATAAATCACTCTGGACCTGGGGACATATGGAGCCATGAGGTTGGGGAGACATGGAGACATATGGAGCCATGAGGGTAGGGACACATGGAGACATATGGAGCTGTGAGGGTGCTATTCCCTGGTGCAGGGATGGCCATTGAATGGAGATTATGGAAAATGAAAATCCCCACCTTCTTGGGATCAGTGGGTGTCCCAGCAGCTGTATGTCCACCGTTCAGACTGTTAAGGTGTCTGACTAACGGGACATAAAAGTCTAAAACTGAAGACTGCCTTTAACCACCAATAAAAGCTCATCAAAAAGTTATTTTTGTGTTTTTGTCTGTCACACAATATTTTGTCATCACCCCATGTAAGCGATGCAGACAATCCCTTTAACAAAAATATTATCAGCAGATAATTAATCCGTAGAGATTTATTATTTCAAGGGCTTTGGATCGGGGAGCGGCTGCTGAGAGGGGCTCTGCTCACTTATCAACACGGCTTTCTGGAAAGTTCAGGGCTTTTATTCACACAAGGCAGATAAAATGGGATGACAATAGCACAGGAGCCGGTCCTGGCCGCTTTCCCTCTGTCCTTTTTGCCTTTTCCCCATTTCTGAACCAGGTCCAAGCTAGGCAGGTTCCAGCATTTGCCAACCCAGACCAGGACACAGTCACAAATGTGTTGTATTTAAAGGGTTAAAATATATTCCATATAACAACCTATTACGGCAGCAGCCATGTTTTAGGTCATCCCACACTCTTTACCGCTAGTGTAGTCCAGCCTTGAGCTGAGTGATCTGAGACAGCCTGGTTGTGAAGGAGACATTGCTTGTCATTTATAAGACTGTAGTTATGGACTAAGTATCCGTAGCATCCAATCTGACCCTGCTACTCATCTTAAAGGGGGACGGAATTGGCAATGAGATGGGAACAATAGCCTGGTAGCTGTCATGCAGTGTTATTCTCCATGTCAATAAAGTTAGGTGAAGATTCTAGTTAGCGGTGTGCCATGTTATATGTTGTACTTGTATAAATGAATGGGCACATTTATAAGTTGATCAAAGAGTATCAGATGTCTTGATATGATCTGTGAACGAAGATGTTACCAAGTGTTTATTTTCTCTACAGCGCCCCCGCTCCACTGATTCCAACACAGTTAAAATTTTTCATCTAGCTCCTACCATTCCTGAGCAATTGGTGCTGTTATTTCAGAACCCAATATGCTAAGTGGGCTCCTTACTATGAGGTGAGCGGTCCCTGTCTATCTGCTCCAGTCCAGTGCCACCCACCTCAGAGTAGGGAGCCCACTTCGCGTATTGGGTGTTGAAAATTATAGCACCAATTGCTCAGGAATGGTAGAGGCTAGAGAAAAAAATTCCAACTATATCAGATTCAGTGGAGCGGTGCTGATTGAAGGATGCAAGGTACTGAAGTTGGTAGTGGTGGTGAAAGGTCCTCTTAAAAGAAGACATATCAATATTCCTGTCTACATTTTCTATGGAATAATTCTGGAAAATATTTTTACAGAGCTGTATATTATGCCATTCCTCTGTTGTTCCTCATGGAAATCTATACGGATAACTGGGTGATACCATTCCTAGTAGGGTATATCCCTACACTGTCTTGGACTATAGTCACTGACTGGACAATGTAAGATCCATTTGTCAAATTGTTCACACAATTCTTAGAGAAATAACAGAAGGAAGGCACAACGGAGAGTTCTATAAACGCGCGCTCCATTTCATGTGGAGTACAACTATTTACCAATTCAGACAAGGAGAGGACGGGTGACAGATCTTCTTTAAGATGGTCAAAAGTACCACCCATAACCCTACTTCCCTCTCCGTACAAACGTGTACAGCTATCCCTTTCATAACAAAATCTAGTTTTCTTGCTCTGTGAAAAATAATTCTATTCCAGAATGGTGTGGGCTGTGCACTCTTTTTCCTGGCAAAACCACCAAAAAACATAACTTCAACAACACAACCTCAGACGTAGGTTAGAAGGAAAAAAAGATCTCACTTGAAGAAGAAGAAGAAGGAACATTGCTTCAGGCAAAGAGCACCCGACTATCCACCCCCTAAATCTCACACATACCAGACAATGAGAGGGGCAGGGATTAACCCCTCAGGCAACAGGAAGTGTCAAAGAAGGTTAGGCACCTGTGTACAGTTTATCTCTTTTTGGGTACACTGATCCTGTTAACTAAGCTGTAGGATAGGTCAATTAAAGGGATTCTACCATTAAAAAACTTTTTTTTCTAGGTAACACGTCGGAATAGCCTTTAGAAAGGCTATTTGTCTCCTATCTTTGGAAGTGATCTCCGCCGCGCCGTTCGTTTGAAATACCGGTTTGTACCTGTATGCTAATTAGTTCTCTCGCAGCAATGGGGGCGTCCCCCAGCACAGGAGTTTTTTAATGGTAGAATCCCTTTAAAGGGGTTTCTAGGACACTGCTATACGCTGGTAAGGATACAGCATCCATATAATTCCTGGAAAACCGCTTTAAGCATACCGCCCAACCTTCCTGATTTCCGCTGGACACTCACACTTTCCTGCCCCTGTCCCGCGCAGCTCCCTACATGTCCTGCTATGTCCCTTTAATGATTTACTGATCAATCATTCCTCCTGCAGTGATCGGAGGAACGCTTTACCATGGTTCAAGGACCTTGTGTGACATGACACGGTCACGTGACTAGGTGGGCGTCAGTGTCCCATGCAGTGAAGAGAGAAGAGATCCGTGTAAGGTACTGAGAAGGCAGGGGAAAGGGGGATCTGAGATTCAGGATGGAGAGAGAGAGAGTGTGTGTGTCTGTCTGCGTCTGTCATTATACTGGGGGCAGAGATGGAGGGGGACATGAAACTGAGGGAGAAATGGAGTTGGGGAGATGAAACCGGGGGCAGAGATGGCAGAGGGGACATGAAATGGAGCAGATAAAGGGGGCACTTAAACTGGGGGACAACTGGAGAGGGCATTAAACTGTGGGAGGAGCTGGAGGGGGACCTGTCTGCCTCTAGTTGCCCTCAGTTTAATGTCACCCTCCAGCTACTCCTATGGTTTAATGTCTGCTTCTAGTTGCCCACCCTTTAATGTCCCACTTCATCTGCCATTTATTTATTGCCCCCTCCAACTACCCCCATTGCTAATGTCCCCCTCCAGTTGATCCAGTTTCATGTTTAAACTGGGGCACCAAGAGAGGGACTTAATACTGTGGGGCAGTTGGAAGGGGGACATTACAATGTGGAGACATATAATGTTCGGGTGACTGTAGGAGAATTATACTGTGTCGGGGGACATGAAAAATGAATGAGAATGGGTGGAGTCAACACAAAAGTGGGCAGGGCTAAATTTGCTCGCGCCGCAAATTTTGTCCCTCTTTCTGTTGTTCAAAAGTTGGAAGGTATGATTTAAGGCTAGCTGCACATGAGAATTTACAGTCCAAATCATACAGTCCATCTATCGGCCATATTTCACAGACTGGATTGTATTTGCACCCGCATTTTTCGGGTGGAAACAAAGCGTAAACCCAGCAGATGCCATTATAGTTTATGGGATCCACGAGTAACCACTTTAAGTGGATTGGGTTTCCATTTATGGGTTCCCCAAGCAGACCTGAAGAACAGAAACCCAAGTGAAGGTGTGAACCTAGTGTCAGCGGTCTCTAACATCATATCTTTACCTGAAGCTGAATCTCTCAAAAATTTAATTCTTGTGTGTCTACTAACCAACCTAACCCTGATACCTCCATTTCTGTCTGCGGTCTTACTATTACACTAAGGCAGTATGCCCGATATCTGGGGGTTGTATTTGACTTGGATCTCATCTTCACCCCACATATTCAAACACCTGTACACTCTTGTCATGTGAACTTCGAAAACATCTCCAGAATGAATGGGTTTTAAAGCTGATTGTCGGCAAGCCGTCCCCTGTCCAGTTGTCCCCTTATCTTGACTACTGCAATTCTCTTCAAATCAATCTTCCTCTTATTAAACTCTCCCTCTACAATCTTTCCTGGCTGCAGCCGCAAGATCTGAGTCAAATTGGTACACAGATGCATCTGCCTTGTGTCAGTCGTTGCATTGGTTGCCCGTCCACTGCAGAATACAATATAAAATTATCACACTCATCCACAAATGCATGAGTGTATGAGTGTGTGTGTGTGTGATGCATGTAGGCACTGACCTCCCTACATCTCCTCCCTCCTCACTGTCTATCACTCTAACTGTTCTACCAATGACCTTAGACTTGTATCCTCTGTTATCTGAACACCCCACTCCTGTCTCCAAGACTTTTCTCGAGCTGCACTAGTGCTCTGGATTGCTTCACCCAGACAATCAGATTAATACCCAACTACAGTAGCTTCAAACATGCCCAAATCACATCTGTTTAGGCGGCTTATTACATGATCTGATCACATTGTTCTACATAAGTTAACATTTTTTATCCTAAGCTATCCTTCCTCCTCTGTTCCTGACCCTTCCATCTAGAAGTTACCCAGCAATCCTTGCACTTAGTATCCATATACAGTATTCACAAATACCGGATGGTGACATCTCCTACAGCTTCAGTTACATGACCTTATTTATTAAAACATGGCTGGACCAAACTGAATTGAATATAAAAAAAACCTGAATCAAATATAAAATGGCTGGACCATTGTACCAAACAAGCCCTTGGATGTCTTGTATTCCCCTATATCCTCATAGATTGTAAGCAGGGCCCTCACTCCTATTGTTTTATAGGTTAATCCTTTGCAACGTTGTAATGCCTAATACGGTCGGCTAATGTCCCCTCTGAGTGCTGTGGAATATGTTGGGGCAAAGACACTAAGAATGTTTTCCCATTCACATACGCAAGACAAAAAAAAAAAAAAAAAAAAATCACCCAGGAGAAATCCAACCACGTCCATTCTTACAAATTCCATATGGAAAATTGAAGGACCATGAGTCTTCTGCAAATCCAGATGATAACTTCCGATTTCTGGTACAAATCCTCTAGCAAATATACAAAAGATCTACCAGTGTCATATCCTGAACGTGTGAATGTATCCTTATTGTCTGGGTTAGGAGCCTATGGGAGATGCAATACTGTTTGTCATCCAACTTTCCAGGAAGCGGATGTAGTATAATTAAGCTATAATGTATTCCATCACATGAGCTCAAGAATGGAGCTGGAAATCTAAGTACTCCACTACAGTCATAGCCGGCCAATTCATTTATCAATCAATATGTTTTTGTACTGCAGGAGGGCAGGTTCCCAGAAAGTAATCAATGTGAACATGGCCCAGTTGGATTTCTTCCCACTATCCAAGTATTGTGAGGGATCCTGACTACTATGTCAATACACAATAATGGTCATATAAGATCAGCTTGTAAAAGGTTAAGTGCCTATCCATACAACCTTGCCTGAGAGTATTGCTCCATTTTTGCCCTTATTCTAATGACGGCTGTTTTTTGAACAGCAATCACACAACCATTCTAAAACGAGGGCAAATTCACATTTTTGGAAAGACAGAACATGACCATTTTTGTTTTGATGGACCATTTTAGACATCCATAAAAAAAAAAAAAAAAAAAAGACGTGAATAAACTCATTTACTCTCATTGTTTTATACATGACCCTAGGCTCTGTTCACTTGTGTATCATGACTTATTATTCATATTGGCAGCCATGATGCAAGCATGACTTTAGTAATAGAGTCTGTTAAGGTTCCTTCGCTTCAACTGTAAAAATGACGCTGTAGTCTGTGGAGTTCTCGTGGTCAAATGTGATGAAACTGCCAACAGAGACTATGAAGGAAACCCAACCGTCAGTGTAAGGGCCCATGCTCACGACCGTGTGCTAGTTCAGTGTACTACCTGGGTTTTTCACAGATAGCACACCGACCCATTCATTTCTTTTGGCCATGCACACGACCGAGGTTTGCACGGATCCATGTGCGGGCCAACAGTCCATGCTGCAAAACTCAGGACAGGTCCTATTCCTATCCAGTTTTGCGGTTTTGCTCACTAGCCCCCCATGAATGGGGCCATGGAAGCACAGCCTGTGTACAGGCTCGCACAGGGTCATATGGATGCTTCCTAAACAGGACTAAGAATATAGCATCTTAAGAGTAAGTTCACCCCAGAGGGACTAACTTCTGCTATGGTGCGCCCCCGGAGAAAGCTCAGCCTGTTCCACATTGCAGACCTGGTCAACCCCTGGACCTTAGAGATCAGGCCCTTTGAGTATTTTTACACTTGCTGGCCACTGAATGGCTACAGTACCAACAAATAACCCACTTTGTCCGTACCCAGCTTGGGTCCACTCCCCGCAGCTTTTGAGAGACTATGTTGAGCTGACACCTCTGCAAAGGGACTCTCCTCCAGCATATATGGGCTTTTGTCCTCCCCTGAGGAGCAATCTCCCTCACCCCACAAATACATGGCTAAGTGGGCCGAAGCTTTGAATAGGCAGATCTCACCCGGATAGTGGCAGATTATTTGGTCCCAAGCAGCTAAATCCTCGTCAGGAGTCACATTTAGGGAAACCCAATATAAGATCCTTATGCACTGGTATCACACGCCAGCCATGCTTCACACCCTTAATCCTTCCAATCCCTCTTTGTGCTGGCGGTGTTAGTCCTCGCTGGGTACGGTATATCATGTTTTTTGGGAGTGTTCTGTCCTCCGCCCTTTCTGGACGGAAGTGGAACTCCTAACCAATGCCCTCTTTATTCAGGGAGTTCCATTAGATCCTATGAGCTATCTACTTAACCTGCCCCCCAGGCATTTAGGTAAGAGGTTTGCAACACTGAGGCACCTGAATTCCTAATTACATCATGGAAGACAGATTTGCATATTCTTCCCATGGTCCCTTGCAAAGTAGAGTGCTAAAGGCTTAATAAGTCTCCACACACCTATATGGTGGTTTTCTCAGTGGACAAAAAAATTCTACATGCAGGACTTTTGTGTTTGCTTGAAAAAATGGATTCTTGATGGACGGCAAGTTGACGTTATTTTTTTTATTTTTTTTTTTAACATTGAAGTCTATGGGCAACGGACTTATAATGGACAGTAATTGATAGCCATTAGAGATGAGCGAACAGTGTTCTATCGAACACATGTTCGATCGGATATCAGGCTGTTCGATGTGTTCGATTCGAATCGAACATCACGTGGCAAACTCCAAAAAAATTTGATTCCCCTCCCACCTTCCCTGGCGCTTTTTTTGCACCAATAACAGCGCAGGGGAGGTGGGACAGGAACTACGACACCGGAGGCATCGAAAAAAATCGGAAAAAGTCATTGGCTGCCGAAATCAGGTGACCTCCATTTTAGACGAATAGTGGATTTCAAATCCGGGTCATATGAGAATGTGAACTTTGTGACTAAGAGACAGGGATAGCTGTACAGGCAGGGATAGCTAGGGATAACCTTTATTTAGGTAGGAATGTTATTAAAAATAACTTTTTGGGGCTCTATCGGGTATGTAATTGTGATTTTTGTGACATAAACTTTTTCCCATAGGAATGCATTGGACAGTGCTGATTGGCCAGAGTACGGAATTCGACCAATCAGCGCTGGCTCTGCTGGAGGAGGTGGAGTCTAAGATTGCTCCACACCAGTCTCCATTTAGGTCCGACCTTAGACTCCGCCTCCTCCGGCAGAGCCAGCGCTGATTGGCCGAAGGCTGGCCAATGCATTCCTATGGGAATGCAGAGACTTAGCAGTGCTGAGCCAGTTCTGCTCAACTACACCGTGTGTCGGTCAGCCCATCTGATATAGCAGAGCCGAGTGTGCACACTCGGCTCTGCTACATCAGATGTAGCAGAGCCGAGGGTGCACTAGAACCCTTATGCACACTCGGCTCTGCTACATCAGATGTAGCAGAGCCGAGTGTGCACACTCGGCTCTGCTATATCAGATGGGCTGACCGGCACACGGTGTAGTTGAGCAGAACTGGCTCAGCACTGCTAAGTCTCTGCATTCCCATAGGAATGCAGTGGCCAGCCTTCCGCCAATCAGCGCTGGCTCTGCCGATGGAGGCGGAGTCTAAGGTCGGACCTGAATGGAGACTGGTGTGGAGCGATCTTAGACTCCGCCTCCTCCAGCAGAGCCAGCGCTGATTGGTCGAATTCTGTACTCTGGCCAATCAGCGCTGGCCAATGCATTCCTATGGATTCCTATATCCACACTCGGCTCTGCTACATCTGATGTGCCGGTCAGCCCATCTGATATAGCAGAGCCGAGTGTGCACACTCGGCTCTGCTACATCTGATGTAGCAGAGCCGAGTGTGCACACTCGGCTCTGCTATATCAGATGGGCTGATCGGCACACTCGGCTCTGCTATATCAGATGGGCTGACCGGTACACGGTGTAGTTGAGCAGAACTGGCTCAGCACTGCTAAGTCTCTGCATTCCCATAGGAATGCATTGGCCAGCCTTCAGCCAATCAGCGCTGGCTCTGCCGGTGGAGGCGGAGTCTAAGGTCGGACCTGAATGGAGACTGGTGTGGAGCGATCTTAGACTCCGCCTCCTCCAGCAGAGCCAGCGCTGATTGGTCGAATTCCGTACTCTGGCCAATCAGCGCTGGCCAATGCATTCCTATGGGGAAAAGTTAGCTTGCGAAAATCGCAAGCTGACAGGGATTTCCATGAAATAAAGTGACTTTTATGCCCCCAGACATGCTTCCCCTGCTGTCTCAGTGTCATTCCAGGGTGTTGGTATCATTTCCTGGGGTGTCATAGTGGACTTGGTGACCCTCCAGACACGGATTTGGGTTTCCCCCTTAACGAGTATATGTTCCCCATAGACTATAATGGGGTTCGAAACCCGTTCGAACACTCGAACAGTGAGCGGCTGTTCGAATCGAATTTCGAACCTCGAACATTTTAGTGTTCGCTCATCTCTAATAGCCATCAATTACTGTCCGTTAATTTGTGTTCGTTTTTTTCTGCGCATGCTTAGAAAGCAGAAAAAAAAAACAGTATAAAAAAAAAAAAACTACACTAACTATCGCTAGTGTGTCCGATTTATTTAAATTGATCCATTAAATGGATCAGTTAAAAAACGGTTAGCTTATCATCAGTGAGTGTCCATTAATGTCTGTTATGATAGGTGTCCATTTTTTGGGGGGTTATTTTTTGTTGTTCTTTTTAACTGACACCTTTATAACAGAAGCCAACAGTAGTGTGAATCCTGCCTTACATAATTCATGGAAAAAATCTTTAATAAAAAATTCAGTAAAAAATTAAATTACATTAAAAGAGTTCACACAGTGGAATTTGCCACAAAATTCCTCCTCCCATTCATTTCAGTGGGAGGCAGATACTTTTACAGATATGATTTTCCACAAGCTTGGGGAAAAAAAAAAAAAAAAAAATCACCTAGCAGAGAAAATAAGCACCCTGTCTGATTTTTGGACAGATTTTGCCTGGACCTCCCACTGAAGTAAATGGGAGGAGGTAAACTTGCTGCAGGAAAATTTCTTGTAGGATTTTGTATGGCAGGTCCCATCACAGAGTCCGCTGTGTAAACTTATCTTGACATTTATTTTACATTCCATCTGCAGGGTCCACTTACTATATGATCCAGAAAAGCTCCCAGTGTATATGTAAAACAGACACATAGGCCACCTTTATATAATCCCTGTTCACCACCACTGGCAGCAATGATTGTTTTTTATTTTGATAATCTGGACTGTAAAATATATGTAAAATTTCACAAAATTGGAATCATAAGATCAGATGGCGGGAACAACAAGGACATTCCTTTAGAGAGGATCTGGTAGTGAGGTATTACTTTGGGTTAGGCATGTAGTATTTGGCGGTGAGGAGTAACTTTGGGTTAGGGAGGTGTTTTGGGCATGTAGTATTTGGCGGGGAGGAGTAACTTTGGGTTAGGTAGGTGAGTTAGTGATGTAGTATTTGGCGGTGAAGTGTAACTTTGGGTTAGGTAGGTGTGTTAGGCATGTAGTATTTGGCAGTGAGGTATTATTTTGGGTTAGGTAGGTGTGTTATGCCCTGTTCACATCTGCATTGGTATTCCGTCCGGGGGAGTCCGCATGTGGTCCCCCCTGAATGGAATACTAAACGCAACTGAAAGCGCTGTGCTGTAAAAGCACATGGACGACAGACTATAATGGGGTCCGTGTGCTTGTCGCCTGCTGCCGGCACTTTCCTGTCCGCATGATTCGTGCGGGCAGCGCGCGGCAAGCATACGGACCCCATTATAGTCTATGGGGTCCGTGTGCTTTTACTGCACCAGCGCTTGCAATTGCGTTTGGTATTCTGTTTGGGGGGTCCTCATGCGGACTTCCCCGAACAGAATCCCAACGCAGATGTGAACGAGGGCTTAGTGATGTAGTATTTGGCGGTGAGGTATCACTTTAGGTTAGGTAGGTAGGTGTGTTAGGTATGTAGTATTTGGCAGCGAGGTGTAACGTTGAGTTAGATAGGTACGTTAGGCATGTAGTATTTGGCAGTGAGGCATGTAGTATGAGCATAGACTGTGTACAATTACCACTAGTCACATAAACAACATAGTAATGTGACTGTGCTGAGGTTAATGTGGCGTGACACAGATCTGGCCGATGGATAAGTCACAAATCATTATAGACTGGGAACAGGGAACAAAGCCGTGAAGGTCAACAGGAAATCTATAAACAAAAAAAAAAAAAAATCAACACTACACAAAAAGCGTTGCCGCCAGCCACATGACTACCAGCCTAGAGACCTCCTGATGGAGTCAAACTGCAATGCATAGTACAAGGTGTTAGCATGTCTTGCCAAATTAAAACTCCTTATCATAACAGGGTACCCAATTTTGGTAGTTGGAGTAAGGACCAGCCCCGACCTTCTAATGTATAAATGGGTGATCAGGTTGTTGGATTTGAACATATCCTATCCTTTTGCTTTCCACTAAGACACCGTAAGTCAGTGGTCCGCAGCTCTGGTATTCCAGCTGTTGTGAAACTGTAACTCCCAGCATGCTCCATTCACTTCTATGGAAAAGCCAAGAACAGAAGTGTGAGCTAAAGTTTCACAGCATCTGGATTGCCAAAGGTTGCTGACCCCTGCTGTCCCTGCCAGAGGTGTATGGCAGCAGCTCCCTTGAGAACACATAATATAATAATACATTTTATTTATATAGCGCCAACATATTCCGCAGCGCTGTACAATTTGTAGGGTTCAAATACAGACAGAAAGATACATTAAAAATAAATAGTCATTTCACCCAATGGGACTGAGGGCCTTGCTCGCAAGAGCTTACAATCTATGAGGCAGAGGGGGTGACACAAGAGGTAGCAGGGGCGGCATCGGAGGTAGCATTGCTTATACAGTGGTCAGACAATTTTGTAATAGAGGTTACTGTCATTACACAAACATAAAACTTTATGAGCCGTCACCAGTCGTGTCCTTTAACATGTGGATGGAGCTTGGACATATAAAGTTAGCCTGAAATGGCATCATATCATGTGGGGAAATGTGGGAGCGGGGACAGAGGAGGGTTAAATTTTGGGGAGTCTCATTATGGTACGGAAGGGTTTACATTAGGAATTGTGATAGGCCTGTCTGAAAAGTTGTGTCTTTAGTTTGCATTTGAAGCTGTAGAAAGTGGGAGTTAGTCTGATTGTCCGGGGTAGAGTATTCCAGAGAAGTGGTGCAGCTCGGGAGAAGTCTTGTATACGAGAGTAGGAGGTTCTGATAATAGAGGATGTAAGTGTTAGGTCATTGAGTGAGCGGAGAGCACGGGTTGGGCGGTAGACAGAGATGAGGGAGGAAATGTAGGGAGGTGCAGCATTATGGAGAGCCTTGTGGATGAGGGTGATAACAGCCAATGTAGCGACTGGCACAGACCAGAGGCATTGCTGTAGCATCTAGCCTGATAGATGAGCCTGGCCGCTGCATTCAGAATAGATTGTAGAGGAGAGAATTTAGTGAGGGGAAGACCGATTAGTAAAGAGTTACAGTAGTCAAGGCAAGAATGAATCAGAGAGACAATAAGTGTCTTCAATGTATCTCTGGCAAGGAAAGGGCGTATTCTGGAGATGTTTTTGAAGTGGAGGTGACATGAGCATGCAAGTGATTCAATATGGGGGTGAACAAACACATGCAAGCTTCACTAAGTTGAGTGTGTATGTATTTGGGAAGGCGGGGGAGGGGGGGTAGGAGAAATAGCTAGTGGCCAAAGGAACCCACTTTAAAGCTCTGAGTTGTAAACAGACATGGGCATAGTTATGGGGGTGCAGATGTAACAACTGAACCTGGTCCCCCATATCTTGCAGGGGCCCTTTATCACACAAAAGTAATATAGATTGCACTTGGTAGGTGAGGGGTCTGGATACAGATCATGCAGGGCTATCAGACATTCTGGACTATTAGAAGCCTTACTGTCAATGTCATAGCATTACACCATGTTGTATATAAGTACGTGTTATCTGTCTTCCTGTAACATCTTGTAAATTTCCTCGCCTGTTGCTCCTCTGCTTTATAGGGCAGTAACATTGAAGTATGTGAAAAAATAAAACACAATGACAGCTCGACACTAGAAGTCATCTCTGGACTGTGTTATGAACTTGGCAAAAGGTCCCTGCGGAGTCTACGCTCACAAGTACTAAATAACTAGGAAGCTTCTGAACTCCGGAGAATAGAAAAGCTGTTACAAGTGAACATTCTAATTTCATGCATACTCTGAACGGGATGCAATGTTTACATGGTCGCATCCCACAACCCACTCCCTATGGCCACTAAGCGTTCTTGAACATACCATCCGACTCATTCGCTGTCGCTGTTTGCATGATCGTTCCTAAAATGTATGAGCCGCTATCACACCTTCCATATTGGCATGTGTTGCAGCGTGTTGTACGTCATACTATAGTTCTTCTAAATGCAAGTCTAACCCTAACTTACCCAGTTTGATTTGGATACAGGAGCTGGTTCCTAATATTAACAGTCATGGGATGACCTGTGGACTCAGGGGTGGTGCCTAACCCTAACCTGGCTGGTCTGACGTGGACACAGGGGTGGTGCCTAATACTACCAGTCATGGAGCAGGTATGTGGAGGTGCCTAATACTAACAGTCATGGGGTAGCTACGAGGACATAAGAGTAGTGCATAATACTAACAGTCATGGGGTAGTTGCATGGATACAGGAGTGTTATTTCATACTAACAGTCATACGCTGGTTTCATAGACACAGGTGGTGTTGCCTACACCTCATAGGAGCCTATACATTTAAGGAGCACCATGTGTCCATACATGTAGTAGGAAGTGAAGATGAGAGCGGTAAAGTTGGGCCACTCCTATCCCAGAGAAAGTCGGCAGACCCCTTCTCTCTACCTAATGGAGGGTGGCCCTTTCATTACTACATAAGGCACGTTGGCCGGCTTTACCAGTCTTATGTGGCTAGGTTGAAGTGAACAGATATCCCTAGCCAAAACTAGATGTGTTCAGGCCATTAAATCAATACAAGGATCAGTGTTCGTGATCTGAAAATGCCCACGTGAAATGGCCCTAACAGAGGAGGGTCTGGAGTAGATGACCCCCTTTATAATGCCCATAGACCCTATTATGGGCCATGTCTGCGAGAACACACCTTTTCACAGGGTCCACTTCACGTTCTAAATGAAGGATTGCCTGACTCCTACGGAAATTTGGCTTGGACAGTCATTTTTCCAGTTATACAGGATTTGCCAAAAAAACTGTTGTTTATAATATATCCTCGCGACAATAACTTTCTGCTTCCTTTTCACTAAATATTATTTGCTATCTACATATTCAGGAAACGTAAGTTGGAGTCACAGGATAATACTTTACAATGGTCCTCTAGCCGTGAGATTATCCTCTGTTTCCCTTTCTTGAGATACGCTTTTCTATACATAGGGCCAAAAAGCTTTCCATTTTTGAGGCTTGTACACAAAAACGCTGTTCTCCGGCTAAAAACTCTATCTTTATTGTAGAAAACACAAACTGGCACATCCCAAAAAAACGCAATGGCCAGTTATGAGTTACTGATCCACTGTGGGTTCTTTTTCATTGTGGATTGCCATGTGGAAAGCCAAGACATCGCATTGGAAAATCGGAAGGGAGGAATCGAAACACGTAAGTGGCCATTGATTTTTTCAGGATGTGCACATCTGTATTTTTATTGCTTCTGCCATAAAGATGGAGTGTTTTGATCCTCAGCCGCTGGTGTGGGAGAACCATGCAAGTCTCTGCATGACATACCTGGGACAGACACATAGTTTTCCAACAGGTATCACATCCTGTTAAGATTCACAAACGTGCTGGATATTGGTGAACAGATCACGATTCCAGGGATTCCACTCTTGAACAGAATCTGACAATTATTTACACATTTACTGACATTTTTGTGTGCTGTAGATTTAATAATTTACTGACATTTTATGTAGTGTAGATTTACTAATTTACTGAGGTTTTTATGTAGATTTACTGA
The DNA here is from genome assembly GCF_031893055.1 of Leptodactylus fuscus. Taxonomy (NCBI): domain Eukaryota; kingdom Metazoa; phylum Chordata; class Amphibia; order Anura; family Leptodactylidae; genus Leptodactylus; species Leptodactylus fuscus. The sequence continues at coordinate 42,451,538 of NC_134275.1, read as the reverse complement.
CATTTTATGTACTGTAGATTTACATATTTACTGACATGTTTATGTAGATTTACAAATTTATTGTCATTTTATGTACTGTAGATTTATGTATTTACAGACTTTATGTACTATAGATTTACTATTTTTTATAGACATAAATATACTGACATTTTTATGTAAATCTGCCTTTTGTACTTTATAGCACTTTAGATGTTTGGTTTACTTTTAAAGGAGTTTTCATAATGATGTCCTATCCATAGGATAGGTCTGACACCTGGACCCTGCACAAATCGGCTGGTACGAAAGTCTCTGGGTGCCAGAAGCTGCTACTGGATGGGGAGTACATACAGAAACACTCTGATCCAAATAACAGGAGCGTCACTGCTTGAACAGGAGCAGTCGCTCCCCATCCTTTCGCAGCTTCTGGAGACTGGAGGCTGCTGCAACAGCTGATTTATGAAGGGTCCGGGTGTCAAACTCCCACAGATCACATATTGATGAGCTACCCATTTGTGTGGGTCTTGGTGTAGGACCCCAACAGATCATATATTGTTGACCTACCCACCCTGTGAATAGAGCATCAGAATGAAAATTTAACTTGGGTCTGTAAAAACCCCTTGAACATCTAAGGTTAAATTCAGAAATATGTTGGTTTCCTGGTACCAGAGAGCAATGTATTGAGGGCACAGATAACAATTAAAGAGATCATCTCATCACAGACAACCCTTTTAATATAAGAGCTCCTAAAGTTGAGGGAAGATGCCATTGGCTTTATAATTTCTCCCGCAGCGGACATTACAAGGAAAACGTCGTACTAGACTTAAACACCTGCTAGACTGAGAGTCACTACTGTTAAGGCAACGTTCACACTGCCACTGGTGACCTTCTTAGGTGCTGCCAACTTCGGCAACTTCTATTTGATGGCAAGAAAAGTGCAGCATGTCTCATTGTTCTTACCATCAAGACACCATAATCCCCATGGGCCCCCTCATACGTTTTAATAAACCCATATTTGCCAACATATATTAGCAGCCATCGAGTTGTATGGCCTTACAAAGCCTCACCCATTTGGGGGGATGCTGCATATTTTTGTGACATGAACATGGGACTAAGGGAGATTTGTCAGGAGGCTCTATAAATAAGAGGGGGCATTCTGGGAGAGATAGAAAATATGAATTCCCTATAGAGGTTGATGGATATAGTAGATAATCGGAAGCCACAATAGAGATGTATTGCAAAGATGCACTGGCCATACGTTATAGACCGATAAATACCATTTTCTGACTATTGTCGCCCTTTCATGACAGACAGCTGCTTCACTGGATTTATCCTCTTGCTGCCAAGTGCATTTTGTAGCATACTTAGAAAGTGGTTTGTACCAGATAACAGATGTGCACCACACAGCACAGCGTCCGACCCAACTAATAGACACCCACCCGAGGTTACAGATCAAGCCTGAAACCTGCCAATTGTCAGCAATGTATTGCATTAACATATGGTGGTGTCATCCAGAATGGGAAGTCGATCCCAGATGCCTGTAAAGCAGGCCATACACTAGAGATTTCACAGTAAGCTGTTAGGCTACAGGTCTGATGACACAAAGCCTACTGGAGAGAACAGCGGCGTAACGTTAAGCTCCTAGGCCTCAATCCAAAACCAGGCCTCCGAGTATTGATTATGGTAGTAGTCTTCTCATATTTGGAATATAAACCTTATAGGCACTCTAAGGATCCAATCTTGGGGCTAGATGCGACCGCACCTTCTGCACTCCCTCATGTTACGCCCTTAGGAGAGAATATGGACCCACTGGGTTTGGGGTGGATTTAAATCGGGGAGCAGAATCTAGAGATTGTCACACGAACACAGCATATAAACCCAGCTCTAAAGAAAGATAGGTTGGGGGTCACCTGAATCACATGGAGATTTTCCCTTGTGAACTTCTACCTCTGTTGCCGATATACTGCCATTGTGCTCATGGTGCAAATGAGATCTTTCAGGAGCAACTGCAACACTCTCATTGCTCCAAATAGCTCATTTGCATATTGAAAAAACAACCAAACAAAAAAACATGCAATATCTTCACAACACAGACACTAATTCACAATGGAAAAACACCATGTGATTTGGTTGACCCTGATTTGGTTGATCTGATATGTTGGGCTCTGGTGACAAACTCCCTTTAACCCCTGCAAAAAGGAATAGACTTTCACACAACAAATGCTCACAAAGGTACCCCCAGGGCTGTTTCCACAGAGATTGGCTGAAGACCCCCAATTCATACTACTAAGGCAACAGACAGAGATTGTAGTCAGACAGGCACAGATCAGGGCAGGCAGAGTTCATTTGATAGTGGGAGACAAACAGCGGAAAGGACAAGCAGCAGACAATAGGTGGGGCAAAGCATATTACAGGACAGGAACCAAATTAATATTATTGCTCAGGCACTGGTACTTAACATGGCTCAAAAGACTAACATTGGCTGGAGAGAGTGTGTTGGAGTGCTTACCCTTTAAGAGACCATTGGTCAGCAGAGGACCCAGCAGGATATCGGGCACAGAGCAGCGGCAGGATACCGGGCACCAGTCCTGGCAAGATTCTATAACCTGAAATCTAACAAGTGAAACTGAATTGCTACATTCCGAGGTCATCCGGTAGAGTTTCCCCTCCTGTGACCAGCTCCCATTTAGTAGGAAATCTACAGATGCTTTCCGGACCACAACGACCACATTAATGTGATAACTGTTGGACAGAATAAAGCATCTGTGAACCACAAGGCACAGCGAAGCATAGAAAAGTGACTCATCTTTCTCTTTAATACAAGCATCGGGTCCCCTCCCTCCACTTCCTGACAAAATTCTGGAGAAAATAATGATTTTCTGTTTTACAATAAGCCACAAGAATGAGTTCAGACATAGCACTGTTGCACAATGAGGCTCAGATGATAAACCCTGACAACACCGGTCAGGCAGATACTGACAACGCTGCTAGCACGAAAGAGAAGCAACAGGCCAGACCTGACAGATGTGAATGTCTGCGATAATATCTTGTAATTCCAGGACCTCGAGGCAACGACCTCTGCAGCACAGAATATATAGATTGTATTCAGATTAGAAAATGAAACTAGACTTCCGATAGGCTGCTCTAGGCGACTACTCCAGTATGGTCTGGGCTGTTTTCAGTATTTGAGGCCCATGTGGGTTAAATTGTACTGAAGCACACAAGATGACGGTAACCCACAATTTGGTTTCTTAAAGGGGTTGTCTGATGAATATTTGCCATCTACCTACAAGACAGGGGAAAAGTGTCTGATCAGTACTCACAATAATAGGGGCCCCTGAATCTTCTGTCTAAAAGGGGTTTTCTGGTCCCAAATTAAATTTTCATAGTGATGACCTATCCACAGGGCAGGTCATCAGGATGTGAGCTGTCGGGATCTGACAACCAGATCGCGTATGGATCATCTGTTTTAGCAGCCTGAGGGGACCAATAGCTGGTAGTGGACAGCGGCACATGCAGCACGGCTCCTATTTAAGCAGCCGTGTCCACTGTGTAGTGTTGGTTCCAGTGAATAGTAGCGGTGCACCGCAGGCTCCCTGTCCACTAGCTGTTTGCAGCACCCTGATAATACTCGCCTATGGACGAGCACTGTGAGCAGAGGGAGGGGGCGTTCCTCCCCGCTCACACTGTACAGCGCGAAAGGCTCTGCTGTGAAGAAGGATGTTCTTGACAGACTGTCAGGAACGCCCTTCTGACTGTAAAGAGCTACGGTACCGGGACCAAAAGCTCTTTACCCGGGGCACAGATCGGGAAAGCCGACAGTGCGCTGAATTCAGCGCACTGTTGGCTTTCCAGCAGTATATAGAACTGCCTGTGCCCCAAACCATGAAAGGTCCTCTTTAAGGTTAAATTGCCGTGTTGGTACTTTGTAATAAATTAGTGGGTTTTGGGTTGCAGTTTGGGCAACTCGCTCTCTAAAAGGTTAGTCATCACTTTCCAGCAGTATATAGAACTGCCTGTGCCCCAAACCATGAAAGGTCCTCTTTAATGTGCGGATCCACAATTTTACACAATTACAGAATTGCAAAATATGGTCATATGAATGGGGCTTTATAGAGTTTTCTGCTCCACAGTGACCCCCACACAGTCTAATCTGCTTCACAGTAACTCCCACACAATACAATCTGCTCCACAGTGGCCCCCACATAATATAATCTGCTCCACAGTGACCCCCACACAGTCCAATCTGCTTCACAGTAACCCTCACACAATACAATCAATCTGCTCCACAGTGGCCCCCACACAGTATAATCTGCTGCACAGTGGCCCCCACACAGTATAATCTGCTGCACAGTGGCCCCCACACAGTATAATCTGCTGCACAGTGGCCCCCACACAGTATAATCTGCTGCACAGTGGCCCCCACACAGTCCAATCTGCTTCACAGTAACCCCCACACAATACAATCTGCTCCACAGTGGCCCCCACACAGTATAATCTGCACCACAGTGGCCCCAACACAGTATAATCTGATGCACAGTGGCCCCCACACAGTACAATTTGCTCCACAGTGGCCCCCACACAGTATAATCTGTTCCATGGATGGGTGCCCAAAGAGAGGGCTTTGAGTGCCACCTCTGGCACCTATGCCATGGGTTCGCCATCACGGCCCTAGACTATAATGCGGTCTGTGTGACTTCCACATGAAACACGCAGAGAGAAAAGTGCTGCTTGCAGGACTTCTCTCGACATGTTTCGTGTGGAAACGTTACATTATAGTCTATGAGGTCTGCAGATTTCCCAAGTAACCACTTTTCTATGTGTATAGGTTTTCGTTTCAGGTGGGTCCCCAAGTGGACTCCCTGAATGCAGATGTGAACTTGGTTTAATACAGCAACATGCTCTATCGCTGAATACTTAGGGTCCCAAATCTGGTAGGCCCAGTTCCATTAATCTTTTAGTTATGTGAGCTTTATTACTATGAATTACATGCGTAGTGAAGAATGTTGTACTGTCCTCCAACACTGAAGAAGAGTCCAGGACTTATCCCCAGCGAACAGTAACAAAAACAGTGATGAATGGGACTAAATTTACTAGATTTGAGGCTCTAAACTCCAGCAGCATAATATCATGAGGATTAAGGGGTCCCAAATCTGGTGACATGTACTGCTGGTCTTTGCCAATGACTGACTGCCACATTAAAATGTCATGTAAATATAGATGGACCATAGGACTGATGGCGCTGTAGCAGTATGGGGATGAAGAGGTGAGTTACGGTTTATTTGTAATTTCACCACTTAAACAGCCACAAGAAAATAAAAAGGAGGATCTGCAGATACAACATTTTATGGATTTCTTGGGAAGCTTGGATGAATTTAAGACAGTAGTAAACGTGATAAAGACCAGTTCCAAGAGGTGCGGCACCCACACATGGAAATACTGAAGAGCGTCTGGGAATAGATTCCAGCACTTTTTGCATAGATACAACCTGAGCCTCTTCGGGCATTAGGAAATATTAATAACTAAGAGGTCTGGCTATGTTTACCAACAGCACCCAATGGATCCCATTGACTATGGAGAGTCTAATGGAGCCTCCAATGTGAACACAGCCTTTGTAACCAGTCTGACAACTATTTTAACATTTTTAGAGGCCCACACTATATAAAAGCACAATGGCTGCCTGGGATTTATTGTCCTGGCCTAGTATAAAGATGACTAGGAGTCTGAACTTAGTACACCCATATGTCAAGATCCTAAAAAGGCCAATGTAAGAAACAATGGAGTCCCTCTACAGTGTACTTTCGATGTCTGCTGTCAACTGGTGCATGGTGGCTCAGTGGTTAGCACTGCAGCCTTGCAACGCTGGAGTCCTGGATTCGATTCCTGCCAAGGACAACATCTGCAAGGAGTTTGTATGTTCTCCTCGTGTTTGCGTGGGTTTCCTCCCACACGCCAAAGACATACTGATAGGGACTGTAGATTGTGAGCCCTATATGGGACAGTGAGTGTCAATGTCTGTAAAGCGCTGAAGAATATGATGGCGCTATACAAGTAAGCATAATAAATAAATAATGGTGCGGGTGCTGGAAATTGTACCCCAACAATTTGATTGTTGACATTAAATAGGAGAACTGGAGGTTGAAGGTAAGAAAACCACTGAACGCGTGAAAGTACGCCAAGGCAGCCATACACATTTCAGTCCCTGCTGGGGTTACAGTCATCCAAACTGGTCTTACATGTTTAGATGGATGTAACCCCCAGTAAGAGTACATGTGTATCGGACAAAAACTTTACACACAGATTTAAATGAAGATGTCCACTTTGATCAACTTTAATGTGTAGATTATTGACCGGTGTAAAGGAGCCCCAAGTCCATAACAGATCTCCAAGAGATAAAGAGTGAAAGGTGGGAAGTCCCCGTATGTATAAGATAGTCGGCCGGTCGTGAAGACTCTTCTATGCCTATGGGTGCATTTTCTCGCTATAGATATTTAGCATCCATTTATGGACAGGTGATAAAAGCCTGTCACTCAGGGACCCTCTGGTGGGACTTTTACCCAAACTCTAATGCACAAACAGCTGGAGTGTGAATACAGCAGTGGTTCCATGCTGTCCATTCAAAGTAAAACAGATTGGAGGGGGGGGCGGGAATCATAGGACCCCCATTCTAGTCATGTTTGGGATCCCAGTGGTGGGAATGTGAGCACTACACATTTATCAGCTATGCTGTGGGATCAGTTTTTCTTCAAGGTTGTCTAAACTAAGAAATCTCTAATAATTATCCTCATATTTCTATATTTTATAATAAATGTACCTAAAAAGATAAACCTAAAGCACAAAACACAGCTACTATATTACTGGATGACGGTATCGGAGAACAGCTGGCTGCTTATCATTGTCCTTCACTCACTGTCTAAGTAGATTTTTGTGTTGCTTCTATTTCAAGGCCAAGACACGTAAAAGACGCTGTAACTCTCTGGGCCGTGGGTTGGGGAACAGAAAATGCAAAAAGATTTAGAAAATCCATCCTGAAAGCTTTTTATTGCTTCTTCAATGTCCAAAAATAGGAAAAAATAAGCAAATAGCTCTTCCTACTAGTTTGTGACTATGTGTGTCCAAGGTAAAAGACTACAGACAAACCGTGTGTAGTCAGTGCCTGCACTTTTCTTCCTTTTAATCCGTCCTTGATGTCTTATAACATTTCTTTAGTCAGTTAACATGAGATAGAGGCATATGGATGGCAAAATCACTAAGTTATGCGCTTCCAAGGAAACAGACTACAAACAAACCTTGTCTGTGGTCAGATAGGGATGCACAATGTGTCAAATTTCAGTGCAATGTCAAAACTCTGGAGGAGGAAACAATTGAATAGAGATTATTTCTATACCAACAACATCTACATATATGGCCGCTTCAGCCATGAAAGGTGAGCCAAAGATTTAGCTGAAAATAAATACTTGGATTAACTTTATGTGTACAAACAAAACAGACAACACTCTTATAGTAAATGCGGTCATCATACAGTCTAAAAATAATCCGCTAAGAATGTATCGCTCAGGACTCAGGACCAAGACCTTGGCAACTACAAGCCCCAGCATGCCCCGGCAGACATCAAATCCTTTGCTTTGTATATCTTGGACAGAAGTAAATGGGAAAGTCCAAGACACTGTCCGTACACTGAAGTCATCCCCGCAGTCCTAGAATAACACACCACAGAATATTCCCAGAAGACTCTGCCCTGCCAGTGACAGCAGCAACTGCGCTCCTCCAGGAAAAACACTCTGCCACAAAAATGACTACCAGACGTCAGCACCAGAAAATGGTACTAAAACATCAACATTGCATACCTGCACTATACCTACAGCACCAGATAACTGTACTATAACTACTACAGCACCAGATAACTGTACTATAACTACAGCGCCACATACCTGTACTATAACTACAGCGCCACATACCTGTACTATAACTACAGCGCCACATAAATGTACTATAACTACAGCGCCACATACATGTACTATAACTACAGCGCCACATACATGCACTATACCTACAACACCAGATAACTGTACTATAACTACTACAGCACCAGATAACTGTACTATAACTACAGCGCCACATACCTGTACTATAACTACAGCGCCACATACCTGTACTATAACTACAGCGCCACATAAATGTACTATAACTACAGCGCCACATACCTGCACTATACCTACAGCACCAGATAACTGTACTATAACTACTACAGCACCAGATAACTGTACTATAACTACAGCGCCACATACCTGTACTATAACTACAGCGCCACATAAATGTACTATAACTACAGCGCCACATACATGCACTATAACTACATCACATACCTGCACTATACCTACAGCACCAGATAACTGTACTATAACTACTACAGCACCACATACCTGTACTATAACTACAGCACCACATACCTGTACTATAACTACAGCACCACATACCTGTACTATAACTACAGCGCCACATACATGTACTATAACTACAGCGCCACATACCTATACTATAACTACATCACATACCTGTAGTATATCTACTACAGCACCAGATAACTGTACTATAACTACAACTCCACATATCTCTACTATAACTACAGCACCAGATAACTGTACTATAACTGCAGTGCCACATACCTGTACTATAACTACAGCGCCACATACCTATACTATACCTATATCACATACCTGTACTATATCTACTACAGCACCAGATAACTGTACTATAACTACAACTCCACATATCTCTACTATAACTACAGCACCAGATAACTGTACTATAACTACATCACATACCTGCACTATTACTACAGCGCCAGATAACTGTACTATAACTACAGCACCAGATAACTGTACTATATCTACAGCACCAGATAACTGTACTAAAACTACAGCTCCACATACCTGTACTACAACTACAGCACCAGATACTTGTTCTATAACTACAGCACCAGATAACGGTACTATAACTACAACATGACATATCTGTACTATAAGTACAGCAACACCAGATAACTGTACTATAACTACAACATCACATACCTGTACTATAACTATAGCACCAGATACTTGTACTATAACTACAGCACCAGATACTTGTACTATAAGTACAGCACCAGATAACAAGAGGTCTACAGACAAGTAGTCCCCGATATCTGGTTCCTTCCCCCCATTGTTCACGTCTCCTAGGTGCAGCCCCCACCCCCTATAGTCAGCAGTGAGGATCCGACCTGGGTTTGGAGCTTCAGCTCACACACAAAGGATCCCGGAGATCCGGGGGAGATCCAGTGATTGATCCGAGGCTCTCGCAGAGATGATCTTCCAGTTACTCCTCATCCCAGGACATAGTGCTCGGCTCTGCTGGGACACGCTGCTGGGCTGGGGGAGGGAGGCAGAGGAGACCCCGCCCGGAGAGGACGGAGAGGAAATGTTCAGGTCCGGAGCAGGGAGCAGCTGCTGCAGAACGTCCTGGCCTGATTGACAGCTGCGATCACTGACTGACGCGTCATGTATGATGTCACTGTGAGACAAGACTGATGTGTTATATCAGAGGCATGACGTCAGATATGAGGGTGACTGAAGAATAGCATACCTAATGATGTAAGAATGATTGACAGCTGCCATACATAATAATAATAATAATAATAATAAATTTTATTTATATAGCGCCAACATATTCCGCAGCGCTGTACAAGAGAGAGGTCTCCTCATAAGTATGTCATCAGTCCAGGTGCCAGAATGGAAAATCTACGCCAGGTAGGAAGTGGTGTAGGTTTCCATTGTAAGGTCAGGACCCCACGTGGCGTAAACGCCGCAGAAAAAAACTGTGGCGTTTTACAGTCAGCTACGAATAAGGAAATACTTTCCGAAACGCGTTAGCTGTCTTTCTGTTCATCGAAGGAGTGTCACCTAGATGTTAAGCATTATGCAATTTTAATGGAAGTATGCCAATAAAATGAAATATTTTTAAATAAGTGGCTGGTTGCTGGATTCACTTTCTAAAGGACTGTCTTGCCCAGGAGCGCCCCGGACCGAGGGGCTCATTCCGTGCACCGCTGTTTACATACAGGAACGTGAGTGTTACTAAAGCTGTTTTTTTCTCCATTATCACGGTATTTCTCTGTCAAAGTGGGCTGTAAATATTTTCCCTCCCTTTCCCCCGTATTTTTCCCTGGCACAGTTGTGTTTTACAGTCATTGGCAAGTGTTATACCTATGGGGAAGCCACCATGTTTCCATAGGTATAATTGACATGCTGCGATTTCCGGTTTTGGAAATCGCAGTTTTTACTGCAGAATGGGCATGGGGTTCGCTAGAATTCCATACACTTTGCTCTGACTGACTGACTTTTTTTTTTACCGCATTTCCATCCCGTGGGGCCCGACCTTAATGCCATCCCTCTACACAAGTGTAGAGTAATTGATGAATTTGACCCTAGGGTACAGATTTAGGGAGACTGCCAATAACTGTGCGCCTGGAGGGAAATGGACGTGAGCTTGTGTACATTCCCACATTATTTATACCAGATATTTGGTATAAATGGCAATAAATTTGGCGGGGTTAATACCTCTTCATACACTCACATGCCCCTTTTCATGAAAGCAGCGATTGTGGCACAGAAACGAAAAAAAAAAATGCCATTTTTTGTCCAAAAATCTTATTTGTTGGAAAAAATTGTACTTTTTATGCCTGATACACCAGAAAACTTCTAAGACTGCCCTTTCTTGCACCAAAGATGTTTCACGTTGTTCGTTCTGCACCTTTTTTGCGGGGGTGGTGACGTTTTGGCTGGAAACATTTATTATAACTTGCGCCAGAAAACTGTCATACTGGCACGAGTTATACATGCAAATTACGCCAGCTCCTGACTGGCCCAGATATTTATTTTGGAGTACAGGAGCGCACCTGATCTATTGAGAGGCGGAACCTCTTCATAATTCAGGCGTGCCTAATAAATTCCCCCCATTGTGTCACATGACCAACCCATTGCTTTCAATCAGAACTATGTAATGCTTCTTTTTTCCTGCGGAGGCGCTGCGAGGATATCAACCACTTGATGCCAGGTTCTTCTAACAGTTACAACTAATCCTGAGGCTCCTGGCAGCAGGATACTTTGTGATCAGCTTATTTTTGGCAGTGTCTTCTAACCAAAAGGGATTTTTAGACCAGGAAACACCTTAAGGCTAAAGCCCCACAGCAGAAAAGCACTGTGGGAAAAACCACGGCAGTAACACATCGTGATTCTTCCCGCAGCGCTTTAGACAGAAAGTTCACAGAGTTTTTCCTCAGCGGACTGTTTCAATTATACCTATGGGGAAACCGCTGGCGTTTCCGTAGGTATAATTGATATGCTGCAATTTCCAAAACCATGCTGGTTTTGGAAATTGCAGCGTGTCCGTAGGGCTTTTTTTTTTTTACTGCAAAGTGGGCATGGGGTTCGCTAGAATCCCACCCACTTTGCCCTCACTGTAAATTGGAGCGATTTTTCTCACAGCATTTCCACTTTGGGGTGGGCCCCGCCTAAGGCTGAGACCTCACATTGTGAAAACGCAGCTATTTTTGTTGCATTTTTTGAGCCAAAGCCAGGAGTGGAATAAGAAGAAGGTAAAAGTATGAGAACTGTCTATACAGTCCCCATTCATTTTGTAGATTTTTTTGGCTTTGGCTCAAAAAAAGTATCAAAAAAAGCTGCATTTCCGCAATGTAGGGCCTCAGCCTTAAAGTAGAGCTCCACAATCTTCACCATATAGTTATATGACAACATTGTGATGCCATTAGCCTGTGACCCCATTAGTGTTCATCTTACATTTCCCCTGATGGACCTTTCCATCACAATATATGACACTGTGCAGCACAGAAATCTCCAGAGTGCCTCAGCCCCTTTGTTTTGGGAGTCTGTGGGTCAGATACTGACTTGTCTCTATGCCACATCAGAGGATGAGATTGGGAGGAACCCCCCCCCCTTTAATTTCCTTGTTATTATGTCTTGCAGTGAGATGGCATTATAATGCAGGGCTGTCAGCTGCGGCCATTAATATTAATTGATGGTCACAGACCAAGCAGCTACAGACAGCAAGATTCAATTAGCCAGGACCTTGAAACAGCAAGGCAGGAGATTAACCCCTTCAGTCATCCTCCCTCTTACTGAAAGAATTCATCTTGAAATACTGCACCATGGAGCAAAAAACACAGACGAGTCTCAGACATGTCGCATGCAGCTGCGACTTACATGCAACTTCCACAGAAGTCTATGGTAAAAAGTTGCATGCGACCAAACTCCGTCAGGTGTGGATTATCTGCAACTGTCACATCTTACCTTAAAATGGTTTTTGTACAACTTCTGTGTAATTTTTTGGCGCATGACACATCCCACCGCTGCCGTGTATCTTAGGCCTCATGCATATGACTAATGGGGCATTCACACGCGCCCGTGTCCATCCACCTGCATCTCTGCAAGGAAACTATTTTTTTGGCCAGACACAAAGTCGACATGCAGGACTTTGTGTCCGGCCAAAAAAAAACGGTTTCTCCGCAGAGAGGCTGCATACGGACGTCAGCGGTTTGCTTTTAAAACCCATTCAAATGAATGGGTTTTAAAACTGAGCGCCGGGAAGCCGTTCCCTATGCAGTTTCCCCGGAGAATAGGACGGAAACCTGGTGGGCGGACATGGGCGCAAGTGTGAACACCCCTAAGTGTGTAGGCCAGTTTTTTAACGGAAGGTACATGGATCACATGGATCCCATTCCGACATCACGGGATAGGACATGCTCTATAATTATAGGAATGGAGCATAAGAGATTGGATGGCATACTCAGTCATGTGCAAGCCCCCCCCCCCTAGGGATACATGGCGACTTTAACTGCGACTCCTTTTGCCCTGCAACATCTGGATCAACACTACAGGGATTGTAGGGTTATAGGTTGGACTTGATGGACTAATGTCTTTATTCAACCTCATCTACTATGTAACTATGTAACTTTAGCCTTATATAACACCATTGCAGTGTATACGTACACAAGCACACAATCTCCAGTCTGTCCACTGGGGGCACTCTAATAACCACTTGTATCTCTCATACAAGTGAACAGAGAGACATACAAATGCATAGCACCTTTCTTTTCAGGTGGGATCCGCAAGCATCAGGTGTTAATTGTATATTCTATGGATAAAGCCATAAACACAGAGATGGGAGCCAGATGTGGCATCATTGCAGGTTAGTCACTGGCACAATCACTGGTGACTAATCCACTGCAATATACAGTAACAAAGTAGTAGATGGGACAAAAAAAATCCAATCAACGTATTACTGAAAAACCATCCAAGTGTCCAAAACCTACAGGAAGTCATTTTTTTGCTGCAGGTTTTGGTGCAATTTTGAACCTTTGCAATTAAAGATCGGAAACGGGCCCGGCAGCCGAGGTAAAAACCGTGGCAAGAATACAGACACTTTTGGCTGCTTCTTGCCATGGGCTGGTCTGCTGCAAGATAATACCAGCTACATGTAGCCATACCCTAAGTCTACTGTGAAGTGCTACGTGAGGGGTTGTACCAATGAGGTTATCCCCTATCAATAGGAAAAGGGATAACTTCATGATCATTAGGGGTTCAACCAATTAGACCCTCACCAATCCTGAGCACAGGCGTCCAGTTCCCCGTCCTGAACAAGAAACAGGCCGAGCATGAGCCCTGAACTTCATTCATTCTTTATGGGAGTGCCAGAGACAGCTGAACAATGTACTCCGGCATCATCTGCCACTGCATCAGGATGGGGGGACCAGACCCTTGTTTCAGGGACCAGTGGAGGGCTGGCAACTGGGACAACCACTGATCATGAGGTTAACCTTATTCTATTGATAGGGCATAACTTCAAAAGTATGTAGAAGCCTTTTAAGTGATGTATCTACAGACGTGAGTGGGTATTAAAAGCCGTAGTAGAAGCAGCATGCTACTGCGCATGCGCCCAGGCCATTTTTTTTAAGCAATGTCAGTTCGCGAGCACCGGAGGAAGACGGGAGGACATCGCAGAAAGAGGAGGCATGGATGAAGAAGACGGCGCACCCTGAATGCCCGCCCACCGTGGACGTTCGGTAAGTTTATCACATTCTGTTTTAGGGTATTATTTTAAAACGGGGGGAGGTTTAATATAACTTTTATGGTTCCTGAATAGCCTTTTTAAAGGCTATTCAGGCATATGTGGGGCTCTATCAGCATGATTTTGCTGATAGAGCCCCTTTAATCTTGATGGCCTGTCCTATGCCCCTCAGTCCCATTCTCTAAGCTGTGTCACAATATGTAAAGAATTGTGCTAGCAAATTGGTGGGTATGTCGGGAGTCAAAGCTCTACCAATCTGATGCTGATGGCCTACCCTGAGGTATATGGACCAACTTGCAGACAATGGCCTCTAGGAGTTGGAATAGAAACATAGCACCAAACCTTTTGGCACACAAATGCCCTGTTCACAAATCACACCACAGATGTGGCGCTGTTACCTGAATTGTGTATTTGGACGCCAGGGCTTGATGCCGAGGGTCTGATGATGCCAAGACTTCTGTGGTGCCCGGGAGATTTGCCAACATTCCTGGAGCCCGGGAGGTCCATCCTTCAATTAATGCTGTGTATTTCCATCACAGGTTTCACACTTTGCAATGAAGAGGGTGATTTTCAAGGCAAATCTGCTGCAAAAATTGCACAAATCGGTGCCGTTTTTGCAGCTGTATATTTTCTGTGCTGGAAAATCCACAACTTATATGCTCTCTTTAGACCTAACCTAAAGCAATCGGGTCTCTCTGCAGACAAGTGACCTCTTAAGGGGTTAATCATTCTAGACAAGCCACCTATGCCCTACTATAACACATGGTGGCTCTAGACAGCAGTCACACTACTAGCCACAGCGGAGACTTGGAGGTTATTTCCACTGCAATTATAAGTAATATTGAAAGACGTCCTGATAAACAGGAAGCATTAAATACTGATTTATCAGAATTTTTATACACAGATATGAGTTCATGACTCTGCCCAGCTCAGCGAAAAATTCCCCTCATCGATGCATTTTCTCTCTCAATTCCACATTCTCTATTAAAAGGAACTTGTCAACAGGATTAAGCACGGCTTCCAAGATATAATATGGTACATAGGTTCACTGCTCCGCCAAACACCACGCTAATGTCATAAGACCATATAGTAGTAAATTAAATCACTATTATTGTATTATTTAATACAATTCAATGTGTGCCGGCTTACGGGCGCTACACATTGAAATCAATAGGAGGCTTTTTAACCCATTGATTTCAATGTGTAGTGCGCGTGAACCGGCACACATTGAAGTGAATGGGATCTGTTTTGAGCGCTCACACTCTGACACGTGTATATGTGTCTGAATGCGCGGCGCTTTACTCCGTGGGAACGGAGCCTAAAAGAAGGAGCATTATACTTTGTGGAGGCCGCAATAAAGGAGATTATAGTGTGGAGGCCATGATGAGGGAGCATCATACAGCATGGGAGCCACCAGGCCCTCCTTGAATTATACTGTGGGGGCCACAAAGGGGACATTATACTGTGTGAGGGCAACAAAAGGGGCTTTAAACTGTGTAGAGTCAAAAGGGGGCATGATACTGTATGGGGCTTATTATGTGTAAATTCTGTCCTCTGATAGTAGGGAGGTATAACAGAGCTGGTGACCTCTATCTATCTATCTATCTATCTATCTATCTATCTATCTATCTATCTATCTATCTATACAATAGGGGTCAAAGTCCAGGTGTAGCAGAGCTGTTAGGACCCCCACAAAAAGAAAAAGGGTCTTAAAGGAGATGAGGAAACAACTGAGCAACTGTAAGACATGGGATACTGAATGTAATGGTGCAAGTAAGGTGTTGCCTTAAAATGGGGTCGAATATGCCAGGTTGACCATCTCTGATCTATATCCTATATGAAAGCTAAACCTTTAGTGTGCCTGTGCCCCATTATCAATAATATTCAAGTCTCTGTTCACACATTATTTTTTGGGGTTTTTTTGCATCAGGAAAGTTCACGGTGCATATGCTTATGTATCTATAGGGTCCATGCAGCCAGTGTATACCAAAAGAGAATACAGATGGTATGGTAAGGAAAACCATATACAGTATACAGCTCTGAATACCCTGACCCTGGATACATACAGAATGGAATATTTTGGTAAATAATCCTGATGTATATCTTCAAAGTGAAGAGTGAAGTCTGAATTGAGCCCAAACTGACTGTCCCCAAAAACATAGAAGCATCACATATAGAAAATGTATCCCGATACAACCATGGGTTGTGTAACACTGTCATCGTGTGGCTAAACCTAGTATTGCACACAAAATTGGCCAACAAAAAAGAAATTGGATGTAAACTTGGAGAAAACAATTCATATTGAGTGAGTCCATACTTCAGATATTCCTCAGTATGTTCATGGACATAAGAATTTAACAAGTTGAAATCTGGATCCAACCGCATGGAATATTATATACACTTGGTCATATCCGAAGTGTCACGTTATGGTGGAAATAAGGAAAATACTAGAAATGGTTGAATCTAATCAACACTTAAAGAGGACCTTTCACCACTTTTGGGCACATGCAGTGTTATATACTGCTGGAAAGCTGACAGTGCGCTGAATTCAGCGCACTGTCGGCTTTCCCGATCTGTGCCCGGTGTACAGAGCTTACGGTGCCGGTACCGTAGTGCTCTATTGTCAGAAGGGCGTTTCTGACCATTAGCCAGAGACGTCCTTCTGCCTCGCGGCGCCTATCGCGCTGTACTGTGGAGCGGGGAGGAACTCCCCCCTCCCGCTCCTGATAATACTCGTCTATGGACGAGCTGTGTGAGCAGAGGGAGGGGGCGTTCCTCCCCGCTCCACAGTACAGCGTGATAGGCGCCGTGAGGCAGAAGGACGTTCCTGGCTAATGGTCAGAAACGCCCTTCTGACCATAGAGCACTACGGTACCGGCACCGTAAGCTCTGTACACCGGGCACAGATCGGGAAAGCCGACAGTGCGCTGAATTCAGCGCACTGTCAGCTTTCCAGCAGTATATAACACTGCATGTGCCCAAAAGTGGTGAAAGGTCCTCTTTAAGTCTATGTCCAGATTTGCACTATATCTTATTAATATTCTATTGGGCTCTGTTCACATCTGCATTGAAAAATTTCCATTTTCTACTTTATCACAGGAACAGAACAGCAAAAAATACCAGATCCCTATCGTAATGGCAGTCAGTCTTCCGTTATAGGGTCTTTTGTTTTATACTGCACTACTTTGCCCAACATTGTTAACAGAATCTGCGGCACAGCCTACAGGCTCCAGTATTCATATGTGAACAGAGACAAAATTTGGTCTTTATTAATCCACAATGGTAAAAAATAAGTCTCTTATACATGACCCTAAAGGTCTCCATTTTACTGCACCCCTTCACCAGTACCCACAGGTAAAGCAATATTCTGTAAGGCTGAGGGTGCAGGTCCCCTCTCCTGAGGAGTGTCTGATGCTCCATTTGGTTCTCATGATCATAGAGCAGGTCATATCCTGATCCGTGTCACCAGAACAGATCAGAACCCCACCACCACCATACAGGTGATTGCACTCCGCTGCAAATTCTTACTCCCTACCCCCTTTGGAAGGTACACTTGGTGATGTATATAGGGCCTATATACAGGTATATGGCACAGTCACTAGCGGTCCTTAAGACTGAAAGCAAACTGCGTCATTTATCAGGACAGCGCACTAAGTAATTTACAATATACTAGATTACATTCCCATGTTCCATCATGGCAGTATTCATGGGGAACTTACAGGACATGGTAAAAAATACACCAAAATGCTCCTACACTGTATAACTTCTACAAAGAACTATAAATCAAGGTGTACAGCAGTCCTATGGGGGGGGGGGGGGGATTTATTAACCCACCCGTTTTGTGGCGGAGATAGGTGCAATCATGCCGTAACATTGGTGCATGGCACTTTCTGATGCCCAATATGCAGCACTTTGTTCATTCTGTGCCTCGCTGGACACTTCTGGCTGAAGTGGGGAGGATAGTAAGGGGGGCTGGGGCAGGGACCACTTGGCCTGATAAATTTGGTGATGAGATAATTCTCGGAACTTTATTAACGCTGGCGTAGGAAACACCAATATTAATAAATTCCCCTATGTGTATAACACATTCTTGAATACCTGCCTTGACAATCCTGGAAAACGTGTGTGCGTGCAACTTGTATGGCCAGAAGTTGCTGGCAGACCAGATTGTTTTTTCTATTGCAAACCCTTTTGCCTGGAGAGGGGTTTCTGCTGTGCAGTTTATGGAATGATACCCAGATTTGCTGGTGCTGCTACAATTGTTTTTCTTGAATAAAAAAAATAAATAAAATAAAATATAAATATATTTTTTTAAAAAACAGAAAACGGGGTGCGGTTAATTTCACCAAATACTCGTGCCATTTTTTTTTTATGTAAAATGTTGGCATACATGTACTCATGCCATGAAGCAATGTAAGGAAGAATAAGAGGAGATGTCCAAAATGTCCAGTAAGGCTATATTCACATGACCGTGTGCATGTATGGTTTATGAGAGCAAGGACCCATTCATTTCATTAATGAGCCCCGGCTAGAATACAGCGTTATGAGTTTTGCATCCGAGCTCACGGACCGTTTCTATCTGTATTTTTAAAGGACACAAAAACATAGTATACCATACTTTTGTATCCTTCCAAAAAGAACCCCCCAAAACAGAAAAACTTTTCTTTTTTTCTTACATTGATGACCATCCGTTTGCTTCCTTTTTTTGTTTTTGTATCCACTAAACTCATGTAAAAAAAAATAAATAAAAAAATTGTGATCTGAATAGAACCTTAAAGGGAGTGTGTCACCAGAACCCAGTGTTCCTCCGCAACCCCACAGACAGATTAGGGTTGCTTGAATCAAATGCTGTTTTCCCCTTGTGAATCGCTGCCACTGTCGCCAAGGTGCCACTATGTCAAAATGCACACAAGCTCTTTGGAGCAACAAGGATGTTCCTACTTACCCCTTTTGGAGCAATAACTTTCTTGCTCCAAAGAATCCGTCTGCATATTGACAAAAATGGAGATATCTCAGCAATGCAGGCAAACAGTGTCTGATTCCGGTGGCCCTACCCGATCTGCAGGGCTGGCACAATATGCAGGTTCTGGTAACCCTAACCCACTTATCTGCGGGTTCTGCTGACAAACTCCCTTTAACCACAGGCCCTTATGTTGAACACAGTAAAAAGAGAGTGTCTAAAACCTTTAATAAATGTGCGACAGGACATGTATACCATTTTCGGTGCATCTTGTTTTATTCTACTCCAAACACCACCTCATGTCTCAGCTTCTTGTAAATGTGGTCACGTTTTTTACGGCGGGCGCAGCTTTGGCGATGTTTGTTACTATACCACAGATGAAAAGCAGCAGAGCCGGACCACGGGTCTCACTAAACATGCCTCTTTTTTTAATGAAATATATTACAATGTTGAACACTTTTAGCTCCACACAACCTTTTAGAAAAAATATAAAGGCAGGGACTGTTCTGTAATAAAAAGGACAGTGGGGGAGGGAAGGGGCAGAATTTAGGAGGAAAGTAGGCATTATATAGCTGCATGAACACAGTGATACAGCCGCCATGGGTCATATATATCCCCCCTATACATGTCAGGGGGCATTCATATAGCTATCCATTATGTCACTGTATTCGTACACCATAACAGGTATATATAGAATGGGCTCATCAGAGTGACCATATTGTTATATGTGAGCATAGCTGGTAACCAGGCCCATATCCCAACATGGATATTGTGGCATCACTGTGCCAATGCAGCCAAGTGTAAGGCCAGTGCCACACGACCATAATATGGGCACATTTTTGCACCCTTATTATACCCTCAAGTCTTAGACCAATGGCAGGTCTAATGACTGACTAGTTTGGGTTATAAAACCCGCTTTTAGGTTATGCATGTGTGAAACTAGCCTTAGGGCTAATTCAGACAAAAGGAATATGGTCACATTATGACCACAACTCCCACCCTGACTGCATGTCTCATGAACCGAACTTATAGCATATAATAGTGCACAATTGGGTCATGAGATCTACGGCGAGATCAGGAATTGCTGCCATAAACAAGACACAATCACATTGCTCTAGTCTGAATTAGCTTTCATTCTCAATTTAAAGGATAATTTGACCATTATCACCTACCGATAATGTTGCATAACTTTACTTATACATCATGTATTATACTCCAGTTACTTCCAAAGCTGCATTCACAACATGGCCAATTTCTTCAAGCAATCAGGTTTGGTAATTTTATATATTACTGTTGCCCCCTGCTGGATTGTTGCCTATATTGTGCCACTTCTCACAACTAACACAGTTGTGCGACTTCCTATCATGAAACTCTTTTAGAGCTGTGACTTGGCTGCAAAAACAAAGTCAAGTCAGACATAGTGCAGGTGAATTGCAACTTCCATTCAAGTCTACTGTCAAAAAAAAGTTGCATGCAACTCGCAAACAAAGTCCAACAGATTTGGATTTTTGCTGACAGTCACAATGCAATACCATAAAGATACATTTAAAATTTTTGTCGCGCAACACAGCAGCAACAGATTCCAAGCAGCAATTGGCAAAATGATGAATGCAGCTTTAACTGTGACTGGAGCATAAACCAAGATCACTGCAACATTACTTTCAGTGGAGCTTAGATCATAGGCACAACTCACATTTCTTCTAGGCATGGTTTGGGAGTAGTCATTTAATCCCATTCTTGTGTCTCTATAACTAAGGGAACCCCATAATATAAAGCAGTTCCCCGGTAATCCATCAGTGTAAACAGCAGCTGAGATAGATGTCACCTTCTGCTAAGGAATATTACCCTATGGGTAAGTGGCCCCGTAATAGGCCCCTGTTCTAAATTTACCCTAAGCATTAAATATCTAACAAGAATACAATAAAAAAAAAATTCCAGACATTGGCTCAGTCATGAAGCTGTATGAGACAAGGGTCCTACGGACAAGGGGGCGGTACCTGCGGATCAATGAACGAAACAGGAAACATAAGAATTCAAACTGGTTTCATATTTGGCCAAATGTCGAGAACAACAGGGACAAGATGACAACCATGTATTCAATGAACGAGCTAGACACTTATGCAAGAAATTTGGTTTTGGCAACTGAAACAAATGGCTAAGTGGCCAGGCTTAATTCTATAGGGGGTCTGGCCACTAAAGGTGCTTGGTACTGAGAGATGATCTGCAGCTTTAGGCTGGGTCCACAGGGGACATGTATGCCGCTGATTTCTCATTGCAGGGTTTATGCCACCGGCTAACAACATGCCAAAGTCACTGGGTAAACCTGCAGCATAAACTGACATGATGCAGCTTGAGACACACAATTCACAGCATGTAGATGAGATTTAAGGGTAAGGCTACACAGCAACTTGGGCTGTGACTTCAGTCGCGGATAGCAAAGATCACTGAGCCGCCTGCGACTCCTTCACCCATGTGAGTGACTGTGCTGTGGCTTCTGGCCACAAACAAATCCAGCAGTGTGCCATCTTTTTTGCAACTCTCACATGGGTGAAGGAGTCGCAGGGCAATATGGCGATCTTTGGTTGCGTCCAAGATCACCACGTGGCCCTAGCCTAAATCTCATCCACTTTGCTGCCACCAAACATTGCAGAGAATCCCATGTGGAGCCAGCCTTAAAGGCCCAATAAACCCAAAGTAAAAAATAAAATACATACTATACATGTATGTAAGATAAGGGAGCAAGGATTGTTATGGACTTCCTGTCATTTATCCCCTTGAAGAATATCAATTTCGGCTTCTCTCTGGTATGAAATGGCTGATAACAGCAAACCGCACAGTAAAGGTATACTTTAGATTTAGTGTCCTTTTAAGTACATGTGACATCACACTTGTTTTGATTGACCAGACCCTTTAGAAGCACAGAAATGGGGGTCATGCAGAGTCCATGAGCGGAAAATTAAAAAAAAAAAAAAAAAAAAATTTAAAATGAGACAGTGCCAGGACCTGGCAGATACAGTATTAAATAATGAACCAGAGGATTGCACTCCAGACAGGAACACATGGTTGTACGCCCGGTCTCATCCCAGTACTGCACACAGTTCCCTTAGCAGGGTCATATGAAATCCCTACAGACATCTTCAGAGCCAGAGGCCGAGCCCTGCATGGAGATGAGCGGCTTCTGGCTCTGAAATCCACATAAAATATAGAATCAGAAAGACGTAAAGCAGAGGAAACGCTTCAATATACTGCATGGTATAGAGGACCTTGTAACATTTTCTGAAGTTGAGGTCCAACCAGCTGGTGTGCTCGGTGGACTATGGTGGTTCCTGCGGCACATGCTGCAGTATCAGCATGCTGCAGGAGGGTTACAAAGGGATAGTAAAACAAATAAAAAATATGAAGTGGGGAGAGATGTTGTAGCAGGACTCGGCTTTATCCAGGACATTCTACAAGATTCCTCATGAGGTATGGTCAGAAACTACCACTCCTTTTTCTTTTCGTCCATAGAGACCCCACCAGGTCCCAAGGCCACCACTAGGAGAAGTCCGCCGATGACAGACATGGTCTGAAAGAAGTCGTATTTTAGGAAGTCGTGCATGGGTTTGTAGGCAGGGATGCTCCAGAAAGCGTTGAAGTAGACGTTGATGGCAAAGAGCCAAACCACCAAAGTCAGGGCTGCCAACTTTGTCTTGAAACCGATAGCCACTAGGATGATGAGGGCTGTGCCCACGATGTTCTGCAGAATCTGAAAGGGGCAAGAGGAACGTCATAACTGAAAGAGGCATTTATCATGAAACCAGGTGAAATAGGAAGGGGTTGCAATAGTGGCTTGGACTTAAAGGGGTTGTTCTAGACCCAGACGTAGGATAGGCCACCAGTATTGAATCGGCGGGGTCTAACACCTGGACCATGCACTCATCAGCTGGTGGAAGCCATATAAAGTAAAAGGCTGGAAGTAGCCATGCACTATTCAAGTGACTGGAAGCAGAGATACAGTTCCTGGCACCACCACTATAATATACATCTCCGTATACAACTTATAGCTCTGTACACTGTAGTAGTGGCACCGGATCACTGCAGCTCTGCTCCCATTCACTTAAAGAGTAGCAGAGCAGTTATCAACCGTATACCTTGTATATGGCTTCCGTCAGCTGAATAGTGAAGGTTTTGGGTGCCTCAATCTCAGACAACCACTTTAAAGGATTTCTTTTGTACTTTGGTACTGAAGGCCTAACCTTAGGATAGGTCACCAATATTAGACAAGTTGAGGCCCAACTCCTGGCACCCCTACCAAAGAGCTGCTTTAAGGGGCTATGACATTCAGGCAAGAGCTGTTTAGGCTTCAAACACTTTACCAAAAATCTAGACTTACCGAGAAGAAGCTTGCGTCAAAGTGCAGCAGGGTCATGAACATGAGGACGAGCAGCACGCGCCCCCCAAGCTGCATGTACTGCTTCGGGGAACTCTCACCCATGGTGGGCACTCCGGCAAACATGCTTTTTCCTTCAGACCGAGACTCGGCCAAAAGTAGTAGGAGTCCCCCTCCTAGAGCCAGGTTCCTAGAGAAGAAACAACATGACCTTGGATTAGCTTATAACAAACAGGACTCTACATAACAACAGGAAAGTAACGGGGTCAGAAACTGTGGAAGATTGTCAGTAACTTTCAAATCTTTAAGATTTTGTCTCCCCTGCCCAGCGATTGGCCCCTGAAGTCCTCCCTCATAGGACAAGACTTGGAGTACACACAAGTCAGTGTGCTGTGTAATGGGGGTGGGACAAGGGTCCAGACTTAAGAAAGCTTTCTGTTCACTCAGAATACAGGAGGCCTTCACATGTTACTATACCCAGATACAGCTGAATAACATGTCCCATTAAACTACACAGAACTATTTTTTTAGTATCCAGATACAGGTTTGCATTCCAGGAACCTGCGGGTACGTTTCAGTATATCTTTACAGACTAGGTACAAAAGGTCAGATCTGTGGCCCTAATCTGAGCAAAAACAGGAGATCGACACCGTGTTTAGAAATAACATGCAACAAAGGTGAACCTATACAGTGATATATACCCCAAACCTATAAACCTTACACAGGAAACCCACTAGGAAAGATGGGTAACAACCAATAGAGGTGATACTGGTTTTCACCCAGCTTTCCCAGGAACAGATAAACAAGATGAGCTGTGATAATAATTTACCTATGTAAGCACATGTATGGAAAATGGATAGAATACTGTATATGGAAATGGAGGATGTATGGTGGTAGGTAGGGGTAGACATACCTGGTGACGTGGGCACAGATTCAATGTACTCACCTCATTAAAAACTTCAGGTCCCACAGGATACTGTATGCAATAGTCTGAACAGAAGAACACACGTATTAAACAGATAGAATATGGAAGCCATTACTGTACACACTCAATGTTGTGAATGACTGGGGGGGGGGGGGGGGGATGGAATGGGGGGTTTGAAATACTGGGAACAGCACCCTGCTAGTGTTACCGATGCTTCATTAAAGGGATCCTATCATTAAAGTACAATTTTTTGTGACTAACACATAGGAATAGCCTTAAGAAAGCCTATTCTTCTCCTACCTTTAGATGTTTTCTCCGCGCCGCCGTTCGGTATAAATCCCAGTTTTCGTCGGTATACAAATGAGTTCTCTCGCAGCACTGGGGGCGGAGTACTCAGTATAGCACTGGGGGCGTCCCCAATGCTGCCAAAAAACTCTCTCCAGCGCCGCCTCCATCTTCTTCAGGAATGGTCTCTTCACGCGTCTTCTTCCAGCACTGGCGGTCAAACTTCTAGGCCTCGGGCAAAGCCGACTGCGCGCGCATGCCCACAGGCCACAAGAAACTGGCCACTTACTTACTGTGCAAGCGGCCATTTTTCTTGTAGCTGCGGGCATGGGCAGTCGGCTGTACCCGAGGCCTAGAAGTTTGACCGCCAGAAGATGTGTGAAGAGGCCGTTCCTGAAGAAGATGGAGGCGGCACTGGAGAGTTCTCTCGCAGCATTGGGAACACCCCCAGTGCTGTTTGAGCGCTGAGGCCCGCACCCAGTGCTGCAAGAGAACTCATTTGCACTGACAAAAAACAGGATTTATACTGAACGGCGGCGCGGAGAAGACATCTAAAGGTAGGAGAAGAATAAACTTTAAGGCTATTCCTACGTGTTCGTCACATAAAATGTGTTTTAATGATAGGATCCCTTTAACTGCTAAGTGGCTGCAGGAGATTACAGTCCTAACAACCACATAGAAGTGAATGGAGCGCTGGTCACATAAGCGCATTGGTGGTCCATTCACAATGAGGCCTAAGGGGGATTCTCGGTCCCACCTCCTCTTGATCACTGGGAGACCCGGAAATCGGATACTGTCCTGTGGATGGGAGATAAGTGTCCACTATGGCAGAACCCCTTTAAGAATACAACCATATCCTCACCTGCATAGCTATGATTCCAAACAAACCAAAGCAGGCATATTGTACAAAGTTTCGGCTCAGGACCAATATGCAGCCACCTGGAAGATACAGATGTGGGTTAACAGCACAAAGTCAATATACGACATAAGAGATGTCCTCTGATGTTTGGATCTTGCACCCATAAGCTTGTACACGAGAGTATTACATATAAGCAGCGGAGTACTGATCTCAGCCAGGCTGTGGTGTATGCAGGTGACACAAGATATCCTGGGGGTCTTTCCCGCTCCACTATCAGATCCCTTATGCTCTATATGCACTAAGATATTGTACAAGACTAGGATCAGCCACGTCTTAGCACAGAGTCATTTGTATACAGTCCTCTGTGAGATGATCAGACTTACCCAGCTGCCCTAACAAGTTAATAAGGACAAAGATGGTTGCCAAGACGTAGCCGCAGCTCCACGTGGCTTCTATGTAATCTCTCTGCTCACTCCACTGGAACCACATGCGGATGCCATCTTCCAGGAATGTGCTGATAAGACAGAGGCGAGCGATGTGGGGTAGGTACTGCTTCGTGACCCGCAGGAACTGCAGAGACAATGTAAAGGGTTAATCCTACTATAGACACAAACAAACAATTCGGGGGCAATTTAAAGGAGAAAATGTAAGAAGAAATGGCCTGCCACGCTCCGGAACTACAAAATTACTTCTTTATTTAGTCCATTAAAAACAGATCCACATAGAAGACATCAGAAAAAGATAGAAAAGATACACATGGTGCTGTAAAAATCGCTTACGCGTTTCGGGGGTAAAAAGACCCCCTTAATCATAGCTGCTATGATTAAGGGGGTCTTTTTACCCCCGAAACACGTAAGCGATTTTTACAGCACCATGTGTATCTTTTCTATCTTTTTCTGATGTCTTCTATGTGGATCTGTTTTTAATGGACTAAATAAAGAAGTAATTTTGTAGTTCCGGAGCGTGGCAGGCCATTTCTTCTTACATTTTCTCCATTGTGGACGTCCTCGTTGGTCCAGAGGCTGGTCTAGCACCCCGCAACACTACAACTTAGTGGTAAGAAGCAATCAATTTTTCTATCATTGATTTGCAATTTAAAGGGGCAGTTCCCCAATGTGCGATCCCAAAGTGATCCAGGCACAAAGGGGTATTGTATGGGCCCATGTTACAGACCGATTCAACACCCCCTTACCCTTTCTAGCTCACTTCTATAAAGAATAGCCTAATATACACAATTAAATGTACAGACCAAGGGAGGGACGGATTTCGTAAAATTCTATGGGGATTTCCAATCCGTTTTGTTCTGGTGACACAGAGCAGGATAAGACCTACTGTATATATAATCATCTGAACACCCTCTTGTATGCCACACTTGGTCATGTGCAAGGGGCCTAAGTCCTGGCATGCAAAGAGGAAGGGAACCCCTCTGCTTTTGGGCAAGGCTTCAATCAAGCTCCTTGGCCAGCACTTTAGGGTCATATACAGTTAATGCACTTCCATATTATTAACTTACATACACAACATATCAGCAACCCCCAAATCTAGCACCGGCATGCATCATAGTATTCACACTTTACAACCTAGCTGTGTTGTGTCTGGATCAGAGCTGTGAGAGGTGGTAAGGCTGCCCATATGAATTAGATCACGTACCTGACTGACAGCTATTCCTCCAAACCCCTACACAGACATGCATGCTCAGCTTGGACTAGCATTCCGGTTTTGTTTAATGATAAGAGGAGAATTGCAGCTTATGGCCACAATTTACAAAAGGATTGGGAATGCCAGGATCCAACAGCCCTATCCTTTACTCCCCGACATCTGCCACCAGAGCCATTCAGGACAGCACCATACACATTAAATGGTCAACTGACCCTGCTACAATTGGCAGAAAGGGTTAGTCTCCACATAAAAAAAATAAAATCACAGCAACACTCAAATAGAGCCGAGCTGCAATACCAGGCATCACCTACAGACAGGGGGGCACTGGACTAAAAATTGCAGCAGTTTAGGGATTATGTCTCAGGCATGCACAATTCTCACTCCCACTATAACAGGGGTAGGGAATGTACGGCTCTCCAGCTGTTGCAAAACTACAACTCCCAGCATGCATGTGAATGGAGCATGCTGGGAGTTGTAGTTTCACAGCAGCTGGAGAGCCAAAGGTTCCCTACCCCTGCACTATAAGATAAACTGTGATACAAAGGGTTAGATTGCTTCAGCTTCCCAGTACTCAGGCAATGCCATGAAAGCCGATATTCACACTACGCAGTCAGAACATTCCAGGTCGTACGGATCAGTTTCTTCTAAGACACATAAATATACTACAGCAGATTTACTAACACTGGCATAGAAGAAAGCAGTTACACCAAACAGAAAGGGCAGCGTAGTGAGTGCAATACCCACTTTTGGATTTGGCCTCTGAGGTATGAATGGGCTGTAATGAAGTTATAGCTAGTATTGGCTGGGTATACGGTATATTAGTCAATCGCAGTTTATGCAATGCCAATTCCTTTACCCCCAAGTGAACCCAAAAACAAAACAACATTCTAAAAGATTCACAACACCGGTGACCATGCCCCCTAGCGGACAGCGAGGAAAGTACACGTCACTATCACGGCAGCACAATCAGCTCCGCTTCAAGGCCGGGGACAGGTCACGGCTTGGTCTATTTTCATCTGCAACATGTTGTGCGGAATATGTCTAGGACACAAGTCACACTTGGCATGCAGCACACTCTAATACTTAGCACTGTGGTGGCTTCTAACACTAACCGCTGCTGCCTGGAAGAGAAGGGAGAAGGAAAGTGTAAGAAGGCAGCCCCAAAATACAGATAGACACATGATGCAAGTAGATCCCTGTTTCATAAGGATGGGTATGCTCATCCTGGCCCTCCTGGTTCATGCACAAGTCACCACTGCAGGACATGGATCCCTATGGGCACTATAATGGTCACGACCAAAGGGGTTGCCTTAAGATGGTCATAGATATGAGATTCTATTTCTTCTGAGATCAGCGGCATCAGTCATCAGTTAGCCACTTATCTCCATAGCCTCAAGCTGAATGGCCAAGTTAACGGTCATATAGAAAGCAGTACCCCATATGCAGGCTCTATAACACCATATGGTGCCCACTTACATGGCAGATCCCTCGATTTACTATTGACAGGAGCCGGGTAAATACAATCTGCCGCACGCCGCTCCATACGGTCACCACAAAAAGTAAAGAGCAAGCAAGTGCTAGAAAGTCTCATTAATGCAGCATACGACATAGTGAATCAGTGGGTTTCCAGGAAACCGCCATGATGAACATCTGCCGAGCGTCAGCGCAGATAACAGATAAATATTTAGTCACAGACTAGTTAACCCTTGCCAGCCCACAACAGATTGGCTTCAGATACGACACACTGAACTTCTAGAGTCCTCCTTTTAGGACCCTCACGTGACAAGATGGCAATAGCTGTGGGTCAAATGCTTGTTCAGCTGACAGCTATTCCTCCAGACTCCGTACACATGTAAGTGTCTCCCTTTGGAGGATCTACAGTTAATTTCATTAGGCACTGTGTAATGCTTCCTTTCCCCTGTGGAGGCACTGCAGGGAAACTGAGCACTTGTTACCACATTCCTTTACAGTTTGCAGTTGACCGTTGGGGTCCAAGCAGCAAGAAATACTCAGTGGGGAGAAGGGAGATCCAACAAGAAAGGGGTTGTTCAAAGTGATCCGTCTGTAAAGTGCACCATACAAACCAGCATGTCCAGCATTCAAACTGGGCCCGGAACCTTAGTGGACCCATAAGGCGTCTGGTCCCAATATTAGGGGACCACATACAAAACATTATAGTTTGGGGCCAGGCGCACATTTTGCATTGAACCCCTGGAGTTGCACCTCTGGCAGGAAGAGATAACCAGAGAGATTCCCCGTGTATTCACATGGAGATTTGTTGCAGAAATTTCTGTGACTGTCCAATTCATCTGCAGGGGTCTGCTATGTAGTCACAAGACAGATCTGGGTCCCCCATCTCTTACCAGTGAGGGGTCCTATCAGATAGAACACCTTTCAGACTGAAGCCCCCTGGAGGTACAGAAGGGGCAGCTAATTGCCCCAGATCCTGCTGCTGACATCTCCCAGGGGAAGCTGTGGCCGGCCAGGTATTTCTAGTACAGCAGCCACTAGTGGAGAAATGGAGTATTACATGGTGGCCAGCTATATAATACATGGACAACTCCTGGCCGCCAGAATAGAAGGTGCTCCATGGGGTGGCGGCTTTTGTTGTGACTCATATTGAGGGGTCTTGAGTGAGGACCCTACTCTAGGTCATCGATATGCCTTAATGAGTCATATGGACAGGGTTCAATCTGGGCCGCACACATCAAGATGGTCAAACTGGCAACATGAAATAAATCCCAGATGGCATTGACTATTAGTTGGATTGGGTGCACTACTAATGCTGCAATGCCCAATATTGAGGAATACAGTGCAGATATATTGCAACGTCAATGGTTTGCAGGAAACGCGGTTCGTCTCGCGCCCAGTGTCCTAATCCGTGCCTCTGCCAGGTTAGCCAGGGATAATGATGAGCTGGATGGGGCCCAGACGTACAATTACTGAAAACATTTATATAAGGTTAATTAAGTAAATCCACAAGAAGACACTGGATAAATACGAGGGAGACATCACACCTGACACGTACAGACAAGCGGCAGGCTCTGGCCCGGCCCATCACCTGGCACAGGATGCCAGCTGTGTAGAGTGTGCCCTAACCAAGCATGTCAATGGAAGAAGGTGCAAGAGTCACATTGTGCAATCCAGACTACCTGCATACATATAGGGCGAGATGGGCGAGCTCAGGTGCCCGTAGATCACTATACTGGGAGGAGACCATATGAGAAGATGACCACTAGCCCCATAAGTGGGACCACACAAGGAATATTAGGGGAAATGGGATCAAGGACAACCTCAACACAAGATTGAAGAATGGTGCTGGGTGATATACTCACCTTATTAACCTGCCCCTGGTACGATAAACAGAGCACTGGCCTAATACTATATACACAGTGCCCAGATATTACAGCCAGTCCTACTATCATACTATATACATATCCATGCCCATATACTGTAACTAGTTATGCTCCGAAACTACATAAAGCACAGTCCTGATACTATACCCAGATAAATATACTCATGTAGGGCCATATACTATTACCAATCGGTGCTAAATACAGACAAATGTCTGATCATATACCTAACTGGTGCTCATATATTACCAATCATATCATAATACTATATGCACAAGTCTATACATGTATACTGTAACCAGTTATACTCCAATACTATATAAAGCACACTATACCCAAATGTATATATATTCATGTCTGACCCTATACTATTACCAAGGCCCTAATACTATATACTGAGTGCTGCCCTGATGCTATCACCAATCAATCCAATAATACTACATACACAACACCCAGATAGATAGATAGATAGATAGATAGATAGAGCGAGCCACTGGATGGAATCATGTGATATACCTGGTAATGACCAGATATTACGCCCAATGATCCTTTGCTACTGCCCACCTGGTGCCCAGAGACTGTACCCAACATACCCCATACTACCAGTCCTGCTCACATAATATGCCACCTACTAACACATCAATGTCCTATTGCTATACCCAATGATGCCCTTATACCATATACCCATCACCCCCTGGATACTATATTTTCTTCTGTCCAATAAATACCCAGCATGGCCTTTGCACTATAAACATGTAGCTACCCTATATCCATGCTGGTGCCCTTGGACACACGTGAACCCCACTAATGCCCTGGTACACACGTGAAACCCACTGGTGCCCTGGGACATACGTGAACCCCACTGGTGCCCTGCCAAACCAGAATATACTAGGCAAATCAATCATCAATAATACATAATGACAAGCTAAACTGATACAGACTGAAAACCAATTCACAAACTCGGCACAGAGATCTGCTCCATGGGCGACAGCTCGCCAGTCTGCCCGGCTACTCACCTCATAAGCTAGCGCTTTCTTCTCTATAGCTCAATAGGAACATATGAACTACCTGGATAGAATATCGCCCAGCGCACAGCCAGAATGGGGGGCATACATTAAGGAACAAACTGGTCATAATAGGAATTATCTTCAAAAGCACTGCCAACTGTCACTGTATAGTGTGAACAGGGAGATACTCTGACACCTGCTGAGTATAGCATGGCGGTGGTCTGAGAGGAACTGGTGACCTCTAAGTGCCCATGCCATGTATACAGCATCTTGTCACGATCTAATGCCAACCTGGCAATGCCTATTATTCATGCCTAAGATTTTACCAACCTTAGCATTGAACGCTGGAACTCAGCAAAGATGCTATTGAGATTTTGGATAAGGTGGCAGCCATAAAGTTACCATATATACCAAGCCTTAGGTGCCCAGTCACTAGAATGGTAGGAAAGAAGACCACCAGCCTCTCTATATCATACCCAGTCACTACAGTATATGCAAGACTCCGTATGTCCTCATCCAGTCTCCACACTAGATGCCAACCTCTCTATACCATCCCCAGTCACTACACTGGATGCCAGCCCCTCTATACCATCCCCAGTCACTACACTAGATCCCAGCCTCTCTATACCATCCCCAGTTACTACAGTATATGCTGGACTGTCTATACCCGTAGCGGCGAACCTATGGCACATGAGCCAGAGGTGGCACTCAGAGGCCTCTCTGTGGGCACCCATCTATGAAACAGATTATACTGTGTGGGGGCCCTCATTATTTATATCACACAGTATTTGTACTATACCAGACGTGATATTAGTACAGGCTGTAATACCATTGCACGGTCTCTATAAAACAGATCCTGTGTAAAGTAAATTGTCAACATTAATTGTTCAAAGTTATGCCAAAGGTAAATGTCTACCTTCAGTACAAAATGTTGTTTTGTATCATTGAAAGCTCTGTAAAGCCCCATTCACACCACCGTATTTTACGGGTCCATTATTGTCCACAATTGTGGATTTGCACAGTATTACGGTTAAATTGCTGTGTGTTGCGGGTTTTGAATTGTAGCTTGGGCCCTCCATCTCCAAAAGGTTCGCCATCAATGAACTATACCCTCCCCAGTCACTAGAGTGGATGCCATTCTGGCTATGCCATCCCCAGTCACTACACTGCATGCCAGCCTCTCTCTACCTTAATTGCTATGTAATGTCAGTCTCTTGCCCCTTACCCGATCACCCTTCTACCTGGCAGCCTGCCTATAAGCACATCTGTATGGTAAGTGCCAATCTGTCAGATTCAGCTGGTTGCCATAATAAGCAGCACTGCCCCCACAAGTGGTACATGGCCCCTGGTCACCCCCATGATGCCCACCACCCATCATGTTGTACTGAGCACCCTGGTACATGGCCTCCGGTAGCCCACCTTATCTTGCACTGGGAATCCTGGTACACGGCCCCCGGTCACCCACCTGATCTTTAACTAGGCACGCTGGTACATGGACCCTGGTTGCCACCTGATGTCCACCACCCATCATATTGTACTGAGCACCCTAGTAAATGGCCTCCAGTAGCCCACCTTATCTTGTACTGGGCACCCTGGTACACAGCCCCTGTTAGCACACCTGATCTCTTACTGGGTACACTGGTATATGGTAGCTCCCTGATGCCCACCATCCATCATGTTGTACTGAGCACCCTGGTACATGGCCTTCGGTAGCCCACCTTATCTTGTACTGGGCTCCCTGGTACATGCCCCTGGTCACCCACCCGATCTTCTACTGGACACCCTCCTAATGCCCACCACCTATTATGTGGCAGCAATGCCCAGGATGACCCTTGGCACAGGGGCCCAGTTGCTGGTGTCCTCTCAGCTCTGCAGTGTGAGCCCCCTTTGATCGCTCCCGGGGCCAGTGCCCTAAGCCAACGTGTCACCTAAGCGGGACCCCCAACCCTGCTCCCAGGGCCCCGCTCCATGTGTCAGCCCATCGCCGGGCCTTTACATGTGCTGCAGTCGGGCAGCGCTGGTTGTGACTCCGGGACGAGCAAGGTTTGGCCCCGGGAGGGACAGGACGAGGCGGATGAGTCTCACCTGATCCGCGAAGTCCTCGGCGGTGCCCATCATGTCGTTGTTGCCCATGATCAGTGCCGGTGTCGGGCTGAGTCTCGGCCCCTCCTCCCCGGACAGCAGCTGCTACTCCCCGGCCTGCCACGTAGGCCAAGCCTTAAAGGGCCGAACACAAGGGGCGGAGAGAAGAGAAGGAGGAGGAGTGGGCGGCAGTGGGGCTAATGCTACAGGGGAGGGGGCAGATACAGGAGCTAATGCTACAGGGGAGGGAGCAGATACAGGAGCTAATGCTACAGGGGAGGGAGCAGATACAGGAGCTAATGCTACAGGGGAGGGAGCAGATACAGGAGCTAATGCTACAGGGGAGGGGGCAGATACAGGGGCTAATGCTACAGGGGAGGGGGCAGATACAGGAGCTAATGCTACAGGGGAGGGGGGCAGATACAGGAGCTAATGCTACAGGGGAGGGGGGCAGATACAGGAGCTAATGCTACAGGGGAGGGGGCAGATACAGGAGCTAATGCTACAGGGGAGGGGGCAGATACAGGAGCTAATGCTACAGGGGAGGGGGCAGATACAGGGGCTATGCTACAGGGGAGGGGGCAGATACAGGAGCTAATGCTACAGGGGAGGGGGCAGATACAGAAGCTAATGCTACAGGGGAGGGGGCAGATACAGAAGCTAATGCTACAGGGGAGGGGGCAGATACAGGAGCTAATGCTACAGGGGAGGGGCAGATACAGGAGCTAATGCTACAGGGGAGGGGGCAGATACAGGAGCTAATGCGACAGGGGAGGGGGCAGATACAGGAGCTAATGCTAAAGATGAGGGAGCAGATACAGAAGCTAATGTTACAGGGGAGGGGACAGATACAGGAGCTGATGCTACAGGGGAGGGGGCAGATACAGGAGCTGATGCGACAGGGGAGGGGGCAGATACAGGAGCTGATGCGACAGGGGAGGGGGCAGATACAGGAGCTAATGCGACAGGGGAGGGGGCAGATACAGGAGCTAATGCGACAGGGGAGGGGGCAGATACAGGAGCTAATGCTGCAGGGGAGGGGGCAGATACAAGGGCTAATGCTACAGGGGAGGGGGTAGATATAGGGAGATGGGGCGGCAGTGGGGCTATACTACAGTGGATGGCCCACCACTGCTGGAGAGGGGCAGCGCTACAGGAAGGGGCAGATAGAGGATGTAAAACTACATGAGAGGGCAAATAGAGAGGGAAATATTTGCAGGAGATGGGTAGATACAGGGGGTGATACAATGAGAGAGGTATTTAGAGGAAGAAGTACTAAAGGAGGTAGATATAGGGAACAATACCAGGGCTGTGGAGGTAGTGGACCAAAGCACTAACTCTGACTCCTCTTCTTCCACAGCCCGACTCCCACACCTTCATAAATGGCTGACAACCATGGTCAGTCAAAGGCATTAAAGATCCTAAAATACTCCTCTTCATGCCCCAGCTCCCCAGGGCAGAATCCTAATGTACAGTATCTGCATTCTGACGCGTCTTTCTGATGCGGATTCAGATGAATGGACTTAGTCAGTTGAGAGTCTCGAGCTGGGTAATCTTGGCCTCCCATTGAAAACAATGAGAAACAGTATCTGCCACAAATTTGGGCGGCAGAAGTCGACATAAAATCAGCAGCCCCGTGCGAACTGGAACTAACGTTTTTCCAACTCCCCTCAAAAGTGGCCACAGCCCTGGGCAATACTACTTGTAAGTACTAAAAGAGGGGAGCAGATACTAGGGGCACTAACAGACAGAGGGGGTATTAATGCTAGAGAGAGGTGAATAAGGGGGCATTGCTACAAGAGCAAAGTGGTACTACAGAAGAGCGGTACAGAGACTGGCACATGGGACATTTCTACAGAAAAGGGTTAGAGAAAAAGGGACATTACTATTGTGGGGGGAAAAGACCACTATGGCTGGGCAGAGAGGTGGGCGTTACTAGAGGTCAGGGACCCCTGCTGTATCAATGAAGTGCTCATTATGTCCTTTCATAGTCCAGTCCAGCAGAGCTTACCACTGGGGCATACTTGCTATGTAGCCACAGCCCCCTCCCCTGTATTAGGCCTACATGGGACAATTTACAGCAGGTTACTCGCTACTATGTACAGCCAATGTGTGGGGGTTCTGATCGTCATTGCCAATTTAAGAAACAGGTTTTCATCCCAAATTTCACCTTTTGCAGTGCAAAGGTTGAAAGCAGTGGAATAACTCCGTATACGTCAAAGGAATTCCATGACATAAAAACACTGACATTTTGGATTTTTTTTACATTTTTGTCCTGCAATGTGTGGATAAGATGAAGATGGCTTGAACAAGATAACAACTATCTGCAAGTTGTCCTTTTTTTTTTTTTTTTTTTTTACAGACCCATACACTTCCATGACCAAGATAAGTAGAGAAAATATTGTTCACGGCATGGTTACTCGGACCATGAAAGAAACCAGATATGTGAATGGTTCCATTTACTATCTGAATCCGTGATAGATCTCTTTCACAGCACTTGGACATGGTTAGTGTGAAAAGGGTCCTAAATGAAATCTCATTCCCTTTGATGGGGTGCTAAAGTTGTGCATTTTTCCTCCACTGTATTTCCACAACAGCCATAAGCTCAACATGTGGCCTCCACCCAAACACTACAAGTTGTGGATGGCCCTTAGTGGTTTCAGTAGGTGAACCACTATAATAAACCCCTGAAACTCAGCAGCATGTATGTCCTGTGTGGCCTGTGGCCAAATGTATACTTGCTTATTCAATTCTTAAATGAGTTATAGCTGTGGATGCAGGGATGTAATTTGAGGGGATTCAGAGGGTGCAATTGCACCCAGGCACAGGAGCCTTATGGGGCCCATAAGCCCTGGCATCAGTTTTAAGGTTGCAGCTTCCATCTGACCCATAATCAGACTCCAATAAAAGCCTCCCAATAGAACTCTATTGGAAGGCTTTTTTTGGAGGCGCCAAAAAACTCAGTGTGCACGGACCCTAAGGCCCCACATTATGGCTGTATGTGGCTGTTCTTGGTATAACATCTCATTCCCTTCAATGGGACTGAGCTGCAAACAGGCCATGTGACTGTTGAATGTAACATCAAATGGCCTGTAAATCGGAAGCTACAGTTTCAAACAGCTGATCCAATTGTGTTAATTTGTGTGTCACAATGCAACCACATCCACTATCATTACTTGTGAACTAAAACACTGCAATCTTGAATATTTTAGGATTGCTGCTGGAGGCTGGGAAGGTGAAAACAAAAATCCTCAGCCTAAGGAAAGGAACCAGGACGTCACTTGTAACATCCGCAAGTTACTTGGCGACCCCCACTGATCATGAAAACTGGAGTCCGTGTTCTCCGTGTCACTGGTGTGGTGTATGCCAGACTATGGGACTGATGAAGGTCATGAGCGCTGTGCTCAGCTCTTTTTGTCAGTCCCATAGACTAGGACTCAGGCAATACGATGACTTTGTTAAACCTACAAATACCTCACTATTAGAGCAGAATTCGTACTCAATACCCCTATTAGAGCCTACAAAAATCCTATCCGGTATTGGTACGCAATTAAGACAATATTCACACACAAAATTATCAGAAAATATTTTATTATATGCAAAAGGGAGAAAACAAGATTCTATAAAATCATTTAAAAACACATACAACAGAGAAGAGGTCGCAGAGCAGCACCAAAGCCATATACAGTCAGATACAAGTACCATTAGACCAATGTATATTTTACGCCAGGAATCAGAGAAAGGGCATAAATAGGACAAAGAATAAGTTAGAAATCATATATATGTCTAGGGACACCCCAATGAAATGTATATATGGGTCAAATAACCATAGGATCATAGTAGTCCTTGGATGGGGGTTAATTCCAACATTATTACAAGTACATAAATGGCCACCAAAAGCAATTAGGTCATAACTGGATCACAAATACAATACTGGTCAGAACATGTAACTATAGAATATTAAACCAGTGACTAGGACTAGATGTTCACCACTGCAACCTCCACTCAGAGCCCCAACACGAGTCTCACCCAGCTTTGGCTGCGACCAAATATTGCTCTGTTGCCTTGTGACTCCTTCACCAATACATAGTTACATAGTAGATGAGGTTGGATAAAGACATTAGTCCATCATGTCCAACCTATAACCCTACAGTGTTGATCCAGATGTTGCAGGGCAAAATGGCGATCATTGGTCCCACAAAAGGAGTCGCAGATAAAGTCGCCATGTATCCCTAGGGGGGAAGATTGGTGTGGGACCACTAGGAAAAATTGTTATGGATGGACAACCCCTTTAATAGTGACCCAACAGTGAAACCCCTCCCCTGACACCATTTTCTTAGCTATCTGCTTCATGATGTAACCTGCACCAGAATAGATCACTACATGTGACTTATGTGTAATGTCATTCCTCTTTGCACCATTAGCCCACACTATATGGATCACAGCCTGGAGTAACACAAGAAATTACACAAACCCGGATCACACCACACTTCCCTTTCTGTGTTAAACTGCATTCCTGCGCATGCGTCCACCCTCGTGTATATCGCGCATGCGTGCTCTATCCTACACATATTCTCCCTCAAGTAATACCGCGCCATCCAATCAGTTTGAGAGAGGGCGTGGATTACGTTTTTCTACTTCCTTTTAGCGCCCTTGTAGCTCTCCATGGTAACGTTTGGACGCTTCTTTGGACGGAAGCTCATAGGGCTCAAATTGAAGACGTAAAATGAATAAATACAAGGTAACAGAATACGTTTTCATGGTTATTTGTATCGTTAGCTACATGGGGCAAAGATCAATAACGTTTTCTATGTGAATAGATCATGTTCTGTCATAATATTATGTGGTCTGTGCCTGCAGGTCTTGGAGTATTGGGGTGCTGGAGCTTTTGGGGTGACCTGTCTTGTGGAGGAGTTAGAGGGAGGAAGGAAATTTGCTATGAAGAAGGTATGAGATCTGGATCTGCAGTATATTGCTAGCATATATGGAATAATATACCATTGATCTCCTACCAGTGGCTCCTCGAAACTACATCAGAACTACAGTTCCCAGCATGTCATAACAGACTGTGGATTTTAGGGAATGCTGGGAGTTGTAGTTTTGCCACAGCTATTGATCGTAATATCACTTCATACTACATTTGTCTCACCTAAGTTGTCAATGGGATCTGTATTTTACTATTTTCCAGGTGGAGTGTATCGATGAGCGGGAGGGAAATCTCGCCCTGGAGGAGGTAATTATATAATATATATATAAAAATTATCAGACATGGACAAACAGGACGCCATCATTTACAACCCATTACTTAATATACGGGGATCAGAAAACTGGACACTCCTGCTGTTGGGAAACTACAACTCCCAGCATGCTCCAGCTACTTCTATGGGAGTTTCAAGAACAGCCAAACAAGTGAGCGTGCTGGGAATAGTAGTTTGCCAACAGCTGGAGTGCAAAAGGTTTCTGATCCCTGTATTTAGGTGCTTGACTTGAGGGAGTGCAGAGGGTGCAGTTGCACCTGGGCCTAAGAACCTTGGAGGGGGGGGGGGGGGACATGACGTTTCTATTCCCAATATAAGACCAGTACTGAAAACAATATATTATAGATGGGGCCCAGGAGCTTCATGTTACGTCTCTGCCTGTACTGTAACAACCATCTTACTGGAGAGGCCCTATAGCTCGCTTTTTGTAATATCTAACCTTAATTTATAATATATATGGGGATCAGTGAACACCTCCCGTCGATTTATCACACTGTACTGGGACCCAATTCATAATAAAATACCCTATTTCCAATCTATAACGGAGGGCTATGCACCCCATATTCTTACTTGACAACTTTTAGGATCGATGGTTTGCAAGAGAACAAAGAGCGCATTGCCGTTTTTTGCATATTTTCACAGACCACATCCCCTCTGTACAAGAGCCATCTCTCCCATCACTGTGACCTTTAGTCAGGGCAAAGGTGACACTTGTTCTCAAACTAGATTGGAGTCCCAGAGGTGGGACTCATAACTATCTGGCATTTATGGTATATCCTGTGGTTTGGCTGATTGTATTGCTGCAACACAATCTTATTGTGAATTGATAGAAGAAAGATTGCAATAAATATCCGACCTTGTAGACAATATATTAATATTTGACTTTATCCTTACAGTCTATGCCTTTGCTGGAGCTTCAGCACCCCCATATATGTGCTTATAAGGAGTTTTTCATGGTTTGGGATCCTAAGGTATGAATATGATATACTCAATAATGTTGGTATCCATGGTACGTCTATAGACATCCATTGTTGCCTAGGTGCTATATCTTATGATGACTGATAGCATGTAAGTGACAGAGGAGGATTATGAGGATGATTCTCCTTTTAGATCTCATCTCTGTCTTTTTGCCTGGTAATGGATTACTGTGATGGAGGGAACCTGGAGGAGATGGCGCAAGATCACAGACGGAAGGGGACAGTAATAAATGAAAAGGTAAAGGGAGAAGTGAAATAAGACAGTAAGATCCTGGTTGTTTTTAATCAGAGACATGACTGAGGATGGCTAGACAATGGACTCAGTGACCATATATAACCACACTAACAGTCACGTTTAAAGGAGTTATAAAAATAGAATAAAACCAGGAAATATAAAGCAGTATATTTCCTGTGGTGTACATACACACATATATACTGTATATTTATATATTTGCAGGTCTGCAGTCATCCCACTTCTTAGTTTGCAGTGAGAGGCTGAGCTGGAAGTCTTAGCCTCTTCTGTAGGTGCTCCAGCTCTCTATTACGTCACCCACTCCATTCTACTCCTGTTTGTACATAGGGTAGAGCAGGGTCACATGACTGAGTCTTGCAGTGTCAGCAGGGGAGGCCGAGTAATGAGATTTCTGGCCCTTTGCTGCAATCTGCGAACCTAGGAATCAGGGGATCTGCACATATATTAGTAATAGAGCTTATACATTGCAGGAAAGCCACTGGTTAATTTTTTCTTTCCCTGCATAACCCCTTTTAATTCTGCCTCCTGATTGACTGTGTAATCTCAAAAAAAACACAATGGGTTCCCCCATAGACCAAGTGGAGCTGCCTACTTTGGGGTATCCATGTATCCAGGATATGCATGAATTTTCTGCATTTTCTGAAAATTTGGAACTGTCCCTGGAAATTCAGGACAGCAACTATGGGCTTCTCATGGGCAGTAACATAGACAAGAATGGAGCCACAGTGTTCATACTCAACCACTTCTCCAATCATGCGGAGGGGACATGGGACCTCTCTTAGTGACAACAGTCGTACTCTTAGTGAGCAGACACCAGTCATCTATGTTCTGGATCTTGCTTTTATATTCTTGCATAGCTATGTGGTCAGCCTGTCTGTAATTGAACAGTGTTTACAGGTTTTTCATGTTTTATCTTCTCTCTTATCAGGTCATTCAGAGATTTCTTGGTTATACGGTCAATGCTTTAGTATATATTCACAGGAAACGTGTCATCCATAGGTATGTCCTGATTTTCTTGTTCAGGGTATTTCTTTATGGGATGAAAAACTATTTCATGCACCTTTAAAAGTATTTTCAGGTTATATGTGAATAAAGGATAGCCATTGTGTAATGAAGAGTTCTACGGCTTAAAATAATGCCGCCTAACTTAGACAGTGCACACTACCACACCAATATGTCCAAAGTCTCTGATGCACTTTTACACTGTCTAATCTAACTCTACACCACTTATTAGTTGATTCACCTTACCTTACCTTTCTTCATAGAAACCTCAAACCAAGTAACATCCTTATTAAGCGGGAGGATTTCTTTGTGCTAAGTGACTTTATTCCTCAGACATTGGCAACAGATGAAATGAAAATGAAGATAAGAGTAGATTCAGGTAATAGTTTTACAAAAACATGGCTTCCCTCACCCTTAGGGCAGTAATAGTTTTAGGATAGGTCATCAATGTATGGTCAGTAAAGGGTTGGACATAGGGACCTCCATAAGTGAACAGAACAACGGGGCCACAGAGAATACAGAATATAAAATAGAGGCACAACTGGATTTTGGGTATATATGGATTGGGCTCCATAAGTCATGTATGTATGATTTAACCCTACAGAGAGAAAAATATTCATGGCTCCAGAATTAGTAGAATTCCGATATAGTGACAAGTCAGATATCTGGTCTTTGGGATGTATTCTACTGGATCTGATGACCACGTCCATGAAGACGGTATGTTATGTTAGTCAGAGATTTCTTTTGGTCAATATATATATATATATATATATATATATATATATATTTTTTAAATAATTTGATATCCAACGTTTCTATGCATAGGAAGCTGAGATAATTGAGATTCTAGAGATGATGAAGATGGACCCATTGTGTTTACATAGAAATTTAGAGGAAATTCAGGTTGGTTACTCGGAGGAGCTACACCAGCTTCTACCAGAAATGCTAAAAATCCATCCGGATGAGAGGCCTTCTACTGAGTGAGTCTAGATAGTGCGGAAATGCCGGGCTGTGGGTACGATGTATATATATATATCATACACTATTTCTTCTCCCCCACAGTGACCTACTCCGTCTTCCTTATGTCATTAAGTGCTTGGATTTGATTGGTTCTCCTCTGTCAGGCTTGAAGAAGACTCTGCCCCCTGGTGTCCTGGATGAGTTTAAAGATGGCAGCATTGAAAAAATAATAGGTCAGAAGGATAGATATAGTCATATATAGTTAAAGGGGTTTTCAGGGACTTTAATATTGTTAGCTTGTCCTTAGGATCAGTGATGGGGGATTCCTAGTAACCCCACTGATCAGCTGTTTGAAGAGGCCATAGCACTAAAGATGGCCATACAAATTTAGTTTTATTTTGGCCAATTTGGCCATTTCAGCTGATGAATGTCCGGCTATCTGACATGCAGATGCTGCAAATGGTCTTTCGCAGCTGGCTGACCTTAGTCTGAAAACAGATTGGTCTTACTAGATATTTTCGGTGAATTATCAGCCAAAAATACCAGTGCTTAGCATGCTTGTACGCTTTTGGTCGATCATTTCTACAAACGATTCCATCACCAGTTATACAGCAAGATCAAGGCGATCATAAATCTAAAGTGTA
Organism: Leptodactylus fuscus; assembly: GCF_031893055.1. Classification (NCBI taxonomy): domain Eukaryota; kingdom Metazoa; phylum Chordata; class Amphibia; order Anura; family Leptodactylidae; genus Leptodactylus; species Leptodactylus fuscus. The sequence goes on along the minus strand of NC_134275.1, from coordinate 42,408,848 downwards.
TGGCTGGCATTAGGTGAGCACCACAGTCTCCTCAATTTTTACCATACACTGTGTCATATATGCCATCTTGGCTGTACTAGGTACTACTGCCTGTCTGTCCCATCCAGGTGACTAGAACAAAGCTACATGTAGTCCCAATTTCAGCCACTATAGGATGTATGGCACTGTACCTGGTCATGAAGAGTCTGATGAAAACAATCGAGTGCAGCACACATGTTCAGATACCAGTCCATCCATACAGGAGACATATCCAGTCAGGATATATACTGGCTTCTGGCACCAGAATTGGAGGTTGTCTGTGTTTTTGTTTACAGGGCTCATGAAGAAGTACCCTGACTTTGAGGATGCCCAGCTATCAGCACTGAAGCTCCTGAACAGCTATGATTCCAACAGGGACGGTAAGGCTTTAGGACCTCTCTTAGTGGGGGACCGAAATGGAGCAGTTAAGAGTGTTTCGAATACAACATAGTTTAACATATAAGGCACCAAATAGATCTACAGTAATCCTCATTCATACAGGAGGTATTTCTGTATAAAACATTACTTTAGAACTATTTGGTGTCCTATATCCTTGCTATTATGTAGAAATAAGAACAATAAAGAGTTAAAGAGGTTCTGCTACAGACAATACTTATGCACTGGATAGAAGATATATTGTTGATTCTGAGAATAGGGTGGCGGCAGATACACTCCAGTTTCCATTCACTTCAATGGAATCACTGAAAATAGTCAAAGTATATAATTTGTGGCATAACCCCTTTAACTATTGAAGTTACGCCATTTTCAATGACCACCTGGGGCACTGGTCTGTTGAGTGGTTCTATATCTTGCTGTTATCTTGAGATCTTCCACAATATGACTAATATAACTAATGACTAATATAAGGCACTCATAGGGTTTTATCTTTGCAGGTCCCTTGGACAGAGAAGACATAATACAACTTGTATCAGTGGCTATGAGAAAACACAAAGACTCCTTCAGAGTACAGTGGGAGGGTAGCCAAGTGCTGCATAGTCTTATATCACAAGGTAAGGAGATCTGGCTCCCTGGGCTAGGTCTTTGTGTCCCATGTCTTGTAAATTAAAGGAGGACACAGAGAATAATACTGCTCAATAGTACCTAAATATTACCACTGCAATGTACCATAGAGGGAGTCCATAATACTGACACAGGGTGAACCATACTAGTGCTCTAAGATATTGCTATGCATCATTATACAGTATATTAACACTGTATACTTATACTTAGATGGTAAGATAGATGGTAAGTGCAGGGTGACATAGACAATAATTGCTGGGGGCGTTGGGGAATCTACCCATTATGTCAGAAGTATAAGATGGCTGAGGATCTTAGGGGAGCTGCAGAATTACCGACCCAGGAGGTGACTGATCTCTGTCTGGTTTCAGCACTGGAGCGAGAAGATCACGAAGAGATCCTGTCCAGTGATGATCTAGTTATTACTATGGTGGAGGCAGCGAAGATCTATCTGCAGAACAGCGAACTAATATCTGTAATCCTCAGTGTGATGATGATGATATCAGTAAGTGGTAAGTCCCGCTGGTTATCTATCTACCTATTATCTATCTCTCTCTATCATCTATTGAGGTTTTTTGGTCTATTTACATAGATACAGCAGCAGAGATGTTGAAGAGAGCAGGTTTCCTCTCAGATCTAGTCAGAATCATGGAGAGATCACTGGAGAAGAGAGATATATGTCAGTCCTGCTGTGCTCTCATATGGTCTTTGGCTATGAATGGTAAGTATAGATGGTAGTAACATAAACATTATCTATGCTGATTAGGACTACTGCTTAATAACCATATAGAGAGAAGGAAAATATCAGTATAATGTCATTTGTTAGTATGATGAGGTTAGGCGCACAAACCATTTGTCGGCAATCTCCGCTCTGCACCCTGTAAACTGACACTGGAGCAGTCGTAGGACAAGGAACCCCTCAGGATCCTATTTGGTGTGATTATAGGTAATGACTAGCATTATACACATTAGTCACTACAAAGCTGACATGACAGGTAGTACAGGAGGAACAAGAATCAGGGAAACCACAGAGAAAATCGCCACAGATTAGCTACGTATTACATTAAATATGTTACATTATTATTATTATTATTATACATTTCAGTGTATGGATCAGTGATAACTATGGATAACACATTAATACCAATCTGTGTGTTATTTGTGCTGTTTTACTGACCCATAGACTGTGCAAGGTCGTGTACATGTAGCCTAAGGAAGAATCCTGTTGTCTGCACCTCCCCCACTCCGTCAGGTCCGACATGAAATGTCACACAGTATACTGCATTTGACCAGGGCGATGCTATAAAATACTTACCACACAGCTGTTTCCTATAGGGTATCATGGATTACATGTGTGGTCCCTGGTTCTCTCCTCTTCTTCCAAGACTGTCCTGCCTATGCAGATCCTCAGTTGTTGTAGTTTGGGATCTGAGCGGTGGTCCCTACTAATCTATCCCCATCATAAAAGCTTTGTCTTATCGTTATCACAGAGAACCAGACAGATGAGGAGAGTCTGAAGAACGCTGTACCAGTAATCTGCTCTCTGCTCAGGAAATACCACAATGATGGATCTCTGGTGGAATCGGCCTGCACCTCCCTATGGGCACTCGGGATGAAAGGTGGAAGTGCATTTTAGATGTAATTCAGAAATAAAAACATCACAATATTCATTACAATGCACCTGAAAATACCTAACACATGGTACATGGATGATAAGAGCCAGCTACACTCTGTCATATATTGTACCATTACATGTCCTAAATATGTACGGGGACCCCCATACATTAGCTATTGTCAGCAGCTGACACACGGAAAATGAAACAGGAAGCAGACAGCTCTGTTCTCTGTGTAGTGGTGGAACTGAGTCACTGCAGTTTAGGTGCCATTCAGATGAATGGAACTCATATGCAGTACCTGTTCTGACCACTACATAAAGAACAGAGCTGTCTGCTTCCTGCTCTGTCAGCAGTTCAGCTTGTTGCTCGGTGTCACACCTTGTTTAGTGACCAATGAGTTATCCATAAACTCCAAAATGGACAGCAACAAGGTCTTTATTGGTGTAGTTAAAAAACAGATAGGCACGACGCGTTTCGGGCCAGACCTAGGCCTTTTTCTGGCTCCCTTTTGTTTCATGTAAACTCCAAAATGGCTGACTATGGTTGCAGCTTCCAGTATCTAGAGAAGAGCAGCTCTGGAGCACTAGTTGCTGCTGTCACATGTGACTGAGCAGACTAAGAGAACAGTCACATTCATTAGCACTTGTACGTTTAATTATTTAGGCGAAGAACCACTTTTAACCCCTCCTTTCTCAGCCAATATGGCCACCTGTATTACAGTCCTGCTGAATACATTTATTGATTGTTAAAAACTCCAGCCAGTGATTGTAGATTTTTGGGAGGATATTCTCCCCATCTAATATGCATTAACAGACAGTGTCATTACACCCTTTACACATCAGTCACACTTGTATTCTAAATTTGCAGGCCACATAAGAGAGGACCAGACTGAATCAATAACATTGCACCTCCTGGAAGCCCTGCAAGCACATTCACATCGGTCGGTTCTTTCTAAGAATGTCTGTTTGGCATTGACTGGTTTGGTGGTAAATTCAGGTATCTCCAGCGACAGTTTAAGAGTTTGGATGAGATATGAAAAACATGGCTGCTTATTTTAAGAAACAGCGCCACTTTGTCTATAGACTCTGTCTGGTATTGCAGTTCTGTTACATTCCAGTTAATGGGTCTGAGCTGCAATACCACCATGTTTCTGTAATTTCATGCATCCCCCTTGAAACCCAGAACTGATCCCTAGGATCATTTTGATTAATCAAGTAAATGTTGACTTTTCCAGAGCTGGCTGCTTATCGTGTGCTGGTGCCTGTGGCGGGGACAAGCGGCCTCTCCGTAATTAAAGAGCTTTACCTATTACACGCAGATGACCCCGAAATCGTGGAGAACCTCTGCCTGCTGCTCAGTGAAATGGCTCATTATGGTGAGGAGGAGTGAGCAGATAAAGTATAACAGGATTAACAGGTCACTTGATACGGTGCGACCCTGAAACTTTATATCCAATGGTTGTGCACATTACTCAACCTTCCCCGTGTCCCTTAAGAAAGACAGTATATTAATACTCTATTTACTGTGCTAAGTGTAGGCTTTTGTTCTCTTATCAGCCATGACTTGATATGCTCACTATGTAGGGATCTGCACATTACACACTGGCCATTTCTGTCACAGTAAACTAGACATGGTCTAAGGAAACTGTACCCAGTGCCCATGGGAAGCCTCTGACTCAAGGTGACCGTCCTAATCCTCGAGTAGCAGTATGCAGTCTTAGGTTAAGGTCTTATTCAGACATGCAGTATTACAGACACATTTTAACATCCGATTCACATGAACTAAGCTTTATAGGGATCACTACCTTGTGAAGTCTGGGTGGTCCCACTATAAATACATAGGGCTAAGCACAGGTAATCATGGATGTTATATAATGTGCCATCATCGGTTCATGTTTTGCAGGCAGCGCACGTCCTGAAATGTCATTGCAACACGTGGATCAGCTGATGGGTGAAATCAAAGAGCGATACGACTCCCTGGAGGTATGAAGAGGCCGTACATTTATCTTAGGCCTTATGTACCTGACTATAGTTGTTTTTGGTATATTGACCACAATTATGGATCTGTAATTAGGATAGTATACAGACTCATCACTTTTATGGCCCCATATGCATGATTCAACAAACAATCTGCAAAATATGGAGTGGGTTCTATGGTCGGCCTCCCTCAGACAGCCAGAATTAACACATGGCAGTAAAGGTAGGTCAGTAGAACTGTCCTGTACCTTCTACATATTAACAATCTGCTTCCTTCTTTAGGAGATCACGACACTGGCAGACACTACACTATCAAGACTGAAGGGTTAATATGATAAGATGCGTGACTTTTACAAGTAAAGGCTCATGTGTTATTTGGAAACCTGAGATGTTTTCTTTTTTTTTTTTACATTGAGTAAAGACTTCACTTGTTAGTAAATAGACCTGTAAGAAAATACAGGTGATGTGTATCCCGGGACTAGGACTTCAGTGATGTCATCAACAAAGACACACAAGCCCTGGGTTCCACCTTTAGCACTGGATCAGCCCACTGGCCCCTTCGCAGCAGTGCCCTGGACACCCAGAAGTGCAGAGGTCTAAACCTACCACATTCACTTAAATAGAGCTGTAGTGTAGGTCCCCTGCACAGGACAGGCCAGGATGCTGCTGTGCAAAGAAAGACTGAAGAGGCTGAATGACTGCTGCGGCCCCTCCACTCTCAGAATCTTTGGTGGTCTCATCAGCTGGACCACCACCAATTAGAAAGTGTTATTGTTAGAAGATTGGAATACCTCTATAATGTAACCATGGCTGTGTATTCCAGGAGAGGACAAGGACAGCCTTTCCTATAGGGATATTTAAAGAGAATGTGTTACTTTACCTAGTTTTCAATGTAGTTTTTATTTTAAACATTTTTTTTCCCATGTTACCATCTACATTTAGTACAAAAAGTAATAAATCCTGCAATTTTCACTCTGGCCATGGAGCCTAAAAATTTGCCAATTCTATAGTTTTTGCAGGTTTTTTTTTTTTTTTGCAGCAGCAGCAGTCTCCTCATTTACACCACCTACATCATTACAATAGAAGATGACACCACTGAGTCGTTATTACATCCACTACTGACAATAGATGATGTCACTGCTTATTTACTCCTCCATAAAAACTCTCCCATAGACCTTAATGAGTCAGCTTCTGTATATTGCTGCATATGACCATAACTATGCTGTAAAGCAGGGATAGGGAACGTACGGCTCTCCAGCTGTTGCAAAACTACAACTCCCAGCATGCATACTTGCTCTGCTGTTCTTGGAACTCCCATGGAAGTGAATGGAGCATGTTGGTAGTTGTAGTTTCACAGCAGCTGGAGAGCCGAAGGTTCCCTATCCCTGCTGTAAAGCATACCACTAAATGCTGCAGATAAGAAGCTCAGGCAAGATGGCCACCCCTATAATACTGTATAGAAAATGGAATAAAAAAAAAAATCTAGTATCAAAGATAAACATATTAGAAGAAAAAAAAAGTCATATTTCCTATATTTTAATTTAAAACAAAAAAACGCTGGTAATACATTCCCTTTAAACAATTGGCATTTATGAAAAAGTATATTTTCATGTATATTTCTGCTAAGTAGACCCTCTTTCTCTCTACATACATATTTTGCGTTGTAAGAGTAGATTTTACTGCAACCGATCGTCCACAAAATCAACATATTACATGTGGATTTGGATGGAGATTTGCTGTGGACTTCACCTTTGCATCATCCGCTGTATCCACCTCTGTATTGTTCCATTTGGTAGCTATTCCTCTTATATGTAACTAGTGTGAAAAAGGCCCTTAAAAGGAACAGAGCATTCACTATAACCTATAAATGGTGCTTTATATTCCAAGATCAGCAACCACATGGATGAAAGGGGCTGAATGCAGTGTATGGAAGAAAGTGCGAACTGGACACAACAGAGCTCAGAAACATTTCACTGGCAGATTTAGAGTAGATATAAATATTTTTTTTACATGGTCTCCTATTAAAAATATCATTTGTCGCTTAAAAATAAGCAAAGTTTATTTTCTAGTAGTTTTAAAAGCTCACAGAAATCGCCATATTGCGGTCAAAACCTAGAGTGGTAACAATGGCAGTTACTATTATATATTGTATTTACAGCAGCTGCCACTAGGGGGCATAGTGATCTCCAAATACAGCTCTGGTCAGGTATGGGGTATGTTCTCAAGGGCAAAATACACATCGGGAAGATCTAATCGATACTGTGGCCATGGAAGCTCTCTTAGAAAGCAGAGGGGCTGAGACATAGATTGGAACATTGATCATCCCAATTGTAGGACTATATCAGTTTTGCATACACAGCTCCAATGCAGATTTATACAAGCACCAGTCTTGTCACAGATGTGAGGTAACATGCTGCAGTAGGAAGATTATACTGCTTTCTGCTGTTGTATCAGCAGATGAGCGCCCTCTGGAGGATGTGTTATGATATTCAGGTGAAGCAATTTGAGTCAAGGAGCAGTATGAGGCAGGGCTGGACCAGTAAGGCACAGGGCACTGTATGTTTATACAAGTCACCACAATAATAAACTGTCCACTGCAGATTAGGAAGTGGTTTGCGATGATCATGATGACGCTGGTGGCAGCTTTTGTTTTTGGGGTTCATCTTTAGGACTGGTATATTTTGCTTTGATGGCAGCTTCCCAGTTCTTTTTCTCCATGGTGTATAACCTCATGGCGGCCTGGGCATCCTGGATCTACAATGGTAACAAGCAGTAACATGAGTACATAAGGGTTAACTAACATAACACTCCAAGGTTACACTACTTATGTAATGATCAGACAGCTCTAGTCCTTAATGACCATCAACCACCATGTCCAAAAGAAGCAGCATTGTCACTGCTTGTATTCACTACATAGTACTGTGCAGGTGAAGATAAAGGCTACAAGAACATCTGCAGCACTGTCTCAGTTCTAGTCCATCCCAGGACCAGAAGAAAGGAAAAACAGTCTAATTATGGACAGTAACAGATTCCAAGGGACCTTATAGACTAAAATAGGGTCTGTTGGTGTCCATTACTTTTTTTTATGAACATTGATGGACAAACAGGTCTTGCAGTATATGACACTGGTCACATAGTTATAAACCACCAGTGGATTTATTTCTCTGGGTCCCTGACTGTCAGCCAGGCATCCTACTAGATCCTACGAGACCTTAGGATGAAAGTCTGCAACCCGGTGATGTACATGCACAGCCCAGCTATGCCCAGAGGATCTCTTCTAAGAAGGTTCACAAGCTATTGCAAAGAGTAGAAAAGGTGCTAACGTCCATATGTCTATTACAGAGCAGTACATAACGTCTGCAGATGGTTCATGTTATGTCTCTATTTAGACAGTCCTGTTCCACGAAGATCCTGTGACGATCAACAGATTGCCCTGGATTCTGGTATTGAAACTCCCAGTACCACTGGTATAAGCAGGAAAGAGTAATGGCGGCCACTGCAAGGATAATGGGCCATAACATGACGGTCAGACTGATAGTGTAATGGCTCTCTTCAATGGTTACAGGGATTGGGGCTCCTGTGATAGTCACTTACTGAGCTATGTTCTCCGGTCTGTACTTTCACATTTAGGATTTTTTCACACAGCAGCTTCAGGGATGGACGTCCGCTCTAGAAGGAGATGACACAGGAACGAGTGGGCATAACATCATAGATAAGTGTATATGTGGCATGTATGTACAGAAGTCATGAGAAATGAAGGGAAACAAATTATTATTAGGTGTGTTTCTTTGCATTTTTGCAATAATATATTTGACATGATAGGCAGTCCACTCTACAGTCATGGATTCCAGCAACATTTTACTGCTTAAAGAGATTGTCCCATTGCAGACACTATCCCCAGCCTCACAAATGTGAATGGAGCTCTGGTCACACAAGTGCACTGCTACTTCAGTCAATGAGGATGTAGGAGTCGTTGGACCCTCAGCAATGTGACACTTTTTCCCTATCCACAAGATGGAGATAAGTGTCAGATGGGAATACGCCTTTAAAGGGGTTGTCTCATTACAGACACATATTACAGAGCACTTCTATGGGACTTACAGAAGTAATGTATTGTCGTCAGCTTGACTGTTTCCATAATTCTGGCCAATATACCTATGCAGAACAGGGTGGGGGGCATCCATACTGCAGAGATAAGTGTAGGTGCCCGATATGGATATGCCATACTTCCTATTTGGTGACTGCATAACATCTGGTCTGAACCTGACATGGGTTACTTTCCTACTAACCTTGACGCCTGAGACAGGCCATGAAGGGAGAGGGAAACAGAAGAGTATAAGGAATATTATCATGGGCAGAGTGACCTTGTGGTGGTTGGATCTACATGGCAGGTATAAGGCAATGTTACCTGTTCCTCTTTTATTAGCCCTGTCCTCCCACATGATCAGTGTAGTAGACTCCTGTATACATGTGATCTTACCTTCACCTGCTGTCTGAATGGTTTGTACTTCTGAGTATCTCTCGTCGCCTTCTTAGGATGATCTAAAAACATGATCTAAAAGAAACGTTCATTATTACAAAGCTATTCTAAGCAACAAATGAGCTGGACACAACATGTCCCTCTGCTGGGACCCCCAGTGACCAGCTGTGATCAGCATTCAATTTCCCTGCAGCTCCCTTGTAGAGAAAATGAAGCACTACACACTGTAGTCAATCTGCACAGCCATCTACTTCCAGCACCATCCACTGTGTAGAATTGTTGATCAGCTGGTGCCAGACTGGACTAAACACCATTTCAAGCCAAGAAGAATGGGTCATACCAGCCCAAATGTGCTTCAGCTGAACTGACAAGCCGAATCTCAACTGAGCCTCACTGGGGCCCTTGTAGGAGCACCACTGGTCTTCATGTATTATTCATGATATATTTTGGCACTCCTGAATCTTTAGTACTGATGGTATATGTGTTGTCCTTTTAAACAAAAGCAGCCCATAATATCAGGACATTCTTTGCATCTCTGCAGTCTGGCTAACAGTTTGTACCCCTACTACAATGTCCATACACCCTAACAGGAAACATGGACAAGGGTCGTCATCCTGAGACAGCTCCATTATGTAGATGTGCCATTCATTACCTACCTTCAGATCATTATGTACAGCGTGGCCGACCAAGACACGTCCTTTGAGGATCTCAGATACTTCTTTCTGCACAACCTTGAAATCCTCCCCTGAAATGACAATACTCATAAGGAGATCTTTCTACCTAGAAGTATCCCCACCCCTAATGAGCATAATAATAGTGTATTCACAAGCCTGTCCTCACCATTCTTAATATCCTGCGGCCTGATCCCGCTCACTGCCGTTCTGTAGTCCGTAACTCGTTCTGTGGGTTTCACAAATTTATCGTATATACATTTGCCAAACTGGTTGACAATGGATACCCGCGCCAAGATGCTTTCTTCTCCATCAGTGCCAACCCCCACCATCTCACAATCCATGGCAACAATCCTAGTGAGTCTGGAACAGAAATACAAAATCTATGTCAAGGGACACCAACTCTCCCAGTAGACATTTGTTGCATAACCATATAGATATAATACACTTCCTGTAAATCCACAAGCATGCCAGGCATCTGTCTATGGTACCTGGGCAGGCTTAATCCTCTATATGTACATATGCTATATAGAGTTTATTACTTACCCCTCAAAGGCCCTGTCCTTCACTAGAACCTTCTCCACCGCATCCAACTTTTTTTCTGGCAATCCCTGCATCTGCCGGGCAATACTTCCAGCCTCTGGACCCAGAGCAGCCTCAATGTCATCTGGATCCACGTCATCAAACCAGAGGTCTATCCTGGAAAATCAATGTTTATTACCAACCTATAGGCCATGTATTTCTGGGGCTGGGGTGAAATAAATCACTACATAAGTAGGTATTTGTGCCATTTAGACTGTTATAATGGTGCCCATGTATTCATGGAATTGGACACTTAAACAACACTCCATTTAAAGGGGTTGTGCCATTAGAGACACTTATCCCTTTTGACAGGATGGGTAATAAGCGTACATTAGGTAATCCCCATAAAGCCTCCTTGTGAATGAAGCACTAGTACATTTGCAAGAGCGCCTCTCCATTTACTACTATGGTACTACCAGCACTGCAAACTCCCATAGCAGGGAATACAGTACCAGTCATGCAAGTGTTCTGGCCCTTTATTCACTAGGAAGTTTTATGGGGGCTTCTAGTCCCAGGAAATCAGATCCCCAGCATTGTTTCACTTATGTCCTATCCTATGGATAGGGGATAAGTGTCTGCAATGAGGTAACCCTTTTAAGGGAGAAATCTTAATCTTTAAGGGGTTTTTCCAGGCAAAAAATGTTTGTTTTTTAAAAAAAAACAAAAAAAAAAACATGTCGGTTAGTGCTCTTAATGGGTTAATAAAAACACCCATATACCTTTAGCCGTGTTTTGAGTGACTTCTGGGTGTCTTTAGGAGCTTCTGGCATCTCTTGCATTTGTTTACCTGCTTCTGCTTTCTTCTATGCAACTTCCTCACTAACCCCTCATCTTATTCCTTCCTCACTCCCCCTACCATACACCCCAGCCTGTCTCTCTAGCTATCCCACCCTTCCCTACCTACTCAGCCGAACCCCCGACCCATGTTATATACACTTACCCTCCACGCTTCTTCCTGTGAGACAGCACCTCTTACAGTACTGATTCTGTCTGTGCGTGCTGTTCTCCTCCAGCGTTGATCTACCTCTACTGTGCATGCGTGGATGTGCAGTAAAGGTGAATTATCGGCAGCACTGCTTACAGTGCTTGGAGTGTGCACCCTGTAGAATCAGTACAGAAGGAAGAGCCATCTTGCCGGAAGAAACTTGGAGGGTAAGTATAATGGGGTGGATGGGGAAGAAGAATGGAAGGGAGTATCAGTGACAATCCATTTCCGGAAATGGGGAAACAGATCGAAACCAGATAATCAGAAAATGTCCCTGGAGCGGTCATGTGACCACCCCAGGGATATAGGTAAATATACATTTACCCATGTAAGGAGGGTGTTTTGATTAGTGTAGGGATTTCCAGTTATCCCAGACAATCCCTTTAAGCACTGTAATAAACCCCATATGTATACCCCATATAAGACATACAGAACTTACTTTGGCGGTTCTGCTGAGTTTTCCTCACTGTTTTTTTTCTTAGGGTCCATGACAGCTTTATGACTTTCTGCAGGCAGTTTTCTCTTCTTTTTTTCTGTCCTGTCTGTTGTTTCTGGCTTTTTTACCGCTTTCTTATTATCTGTCGGGTTTTTTAGATGACCATTGATTTTGGGGGCAGACTTTTTAGATTTGGGCTCAGGTTTTTCCTTCCCATTTACTTTCTCTGCCTTTTTCAAGTCCTTGTCCTGTTTTTTGGGGGGTTTGGTCACTGTGGGGACAGGACTACTGTTCTCTGGTTTCAGCAACTGAAAGTGCAAAACAACATTTACAGGATTAAAACTGTACAGGGAGGCTATGTGACTGGATATGGGATACGTGTCTGATCGATTGGGGACTGACCACTGCGGCCACCTGAGGATATAAGGGGTCCCGAGTCCTCTGTGTGAGCTGAGCAATAGTCAGTGACCACTTCTCCACTCACATTGACACAGCACTAAAATGGACAGAGGCCCTGCATACGAAAACACCGCTGTATTTACTTCTACTGATGGAGATAATGGAGTACAGCACTCTAAACAGTCCCATATCACTGACTTAAGTGGCTATGCACATGCACTACTGCTCCATTCACACAGCAAACTTGGGACCCCTCATCCATGCGATAGGGGGCTCCTAGTGGATAGGGGAACAAGTCAGTCTGTATACAATATATATTAGGAAAAGGTTGGGTGATTATGACCTAAATGGAAATCACTATTACTCAGCATTTTATTTCCATTACAATTAATGGCGATTAGTGAGATGTGCACCTTTTACAGTATGAGTATGTATTGGACAAGATTTGTGAGGTTTGCCTGGTGGTTTTGTTTGGAGAACACGATCAAACAGAGATTGTTATTATATTCTGGAGTCGAAGAGACCCCAGAGTATAATGACTGGAGGGGGCTTCTGAGTGATGCGATTGGGCCTCAGCTACCACTTGGGTCATGCAGCATTGTGACACTTGCGATTTTACGTCATGAGACCCAATCACAGTCCACTCGGGTCCCTGAAGTCAAAAAGAAGCTCCAAAGACAGCAGCGAGTCACGACAGAGCCCAGAACAGGTGAGTAACATTATTTTTTATGTCTGCCACCCTTAGGGCTAGTTCACACGTGGGCAAAGGGGAGGTTTTTGACAGCGGAATTCGCTTCAAAAACCTCTCCTTTAACATGGTGGTCTATGTAGACCACTAGCTTTTTTTTTCCTCCTAGCGTTTTCCGCCTGAAGAAGCGACATGACCTTTCTTCAGGCGGAAAACGCCTGAAGAATTGCATAGAAGTGAATGGGAGGCGAAAACCGCGCGGTAAAAAACCGCGCGGTTTTTTGCACACAAAACCGCGCGGTTTTTTGCAAAAAACCGCGCGGTTTTCGCCTGCAGTTTCTATAGCACATATAGGAAAAAAAACCCTAGCGAAAACCGCTAGCGAAAACCGCGTCAAAAACCTCGTCAAAAACCGCGTGGAATGCAAAAAACAGCGTCAAAAAAACTCCTCGAGGTTTTTTACCTCGCACAAATAAGCTAGGCGGTTTTCACGTGTGAACTGACCCTTAGTATAATCATAGCAGTTTCAGTTCAGACATGTTTGGTCCAAATGACTACAGGTATAAACTCGTAAATATTGCAATATCTGAGCCAGAATAAGTGACAAACAAAATCACGTCCTGGTTCACGTTCGGTTTTTCTCATTTTTCAGTCCCTTATCCCCAGACACAGATACCTACTGCCTGTAAAGCTTTCCAGTTGGATGAAAACTCCTGGGGGGTCTTGGGAGGCAGCACCACAGGGGTCACCGTTGTATTCTTCGCTTTCTTTCCAGCGATCTTGGGATGCTTTTTCCAGAATTCCTTTTTCTTCTTCTTTTTGGTCTGATTAAGAATTTTCTTGTCCTTCACAGATGGAGATGCTTTGTCCTTTGCTACTGCAGCCTTTGCCATTTCTGTTTCGTCATCAATGAGTCTGGAAAGACAAGTTGAAAAGTTTGCTTTCATTATAAGCCTAGGCTTTGTATGCAATATAGAAAGTCTCCCAGAAACAACGCTACTATTGTCCATGGGCTATGTTTGGTATTGCACTTAGGCTTGATAGGAGTTGCAATACCAGATGCAGCCTATGAACAAGAGTGGTGCTGGTTCTGAGGGGAGGGGGAGCAGAAGCATTCTGTAATTTCCTACAACTCATTTCAGCACTGCAAGAACAGAAACCCATTCTCCCAGGAAAGTGATCTAAGCAGGCCAACTTCACCGAGACAGGCCAAGACTTCCTTGCACAAGCCCGCCCATTCCCAGTGATCGGCCACTCATACCCTGTGCTGTGGATTGGGAATAAGACTTGTTCATGGGACAAACCCTTTTAAAATGCAAGTCAAGAGTCTAAGTATTAAGTCACACACTGCGGTTTTTGCTGTGAAGCCGCTGTAGACGTATACAATGATGCTCTTATAGGTAAATATGTGCCGTCCCATCAATATAAGGGGCACAGCGCCAACAGGAGAGCCACAGCGACATTGTATTAGTGACTGTGTGAGTCAGGGGTCTTCAGTCACAGACCCCCATCATGTGACATCTGTCACCCTGCGGTGCTATAGCTGGAGAATCAACACAGACGTCTAGCACAAGCGAAAATACAAAGATATGTCTCACCCCCAAGTCACATACACAGAGCCCCTCAGCCCCCCATTTATAAATAATATAACCCTCAAAAAATTAAGAGCAGATGTGAGTGACACCCCCTAAGACAAGACACATAGAGAGTCACTGATAAGAGACCCTTTACTCCATGCAGCACACTTACTCACCTACAACATGTCAGACCCCATGCAGTCTACAACTTCATGTCTCCCAGGCAAACACGAAGCATGGAGACTCCGGAAGCAAACACATAATCCGCTCCGGGCTGAAACAACAGCTGCGATTTTTGGTTCCTGGTACACGCATGCGTAGTAGCTGTCTTCCGCTGAGTTTTCTTGACCCGTGCGCTGCTGTGCTTGCCTGTACACGTCTGCCACCTGCTGGTCTTTGTGAAGATGACAAGTCAATGCAGAAGGGAATGGAAGGATGGCAGTGCAAGGGATATAGAGGGATATAGAAGGCTATAGGGGGGTATAGGAGCACTGCTATTTTAGGCTCTGATCCTGGTTATTTACTCTATATAGAACAATGTCAGTAATTATACTGCCCTGTATAATGTTCCCCCTCCATCTCTGCCCCCAGATGGATGGGGGACATGAAAATGGGGGCAGATGGAGGGGGGCATGAAACTGGGGGCAGATGGAGGGGAGGACATGAAACTGGGGGCAGAGATGAAAGGGAGCATGAAACTGGGGGCAGATGGATGGGGGATATGAAACTGGGGGCAGATGGAGGGGGGCATGAAACTGGGGGCAGATGGAGGTGAAATTGGGGACAGATGGAGGGGGGACATGAAACTATGGGCAAAGATGGAAGGGGGACATTATACTGGGGACAGAGATGAGGGGGAGCATGAAACTGGGGGCAGATTGAGGGGTACATGAAGCTGGGGGTAGATGGATGGGGTACATGAAACTGTGGGCATAAATGGAGGGGGAACATTATACTGGGTACAGAGATGGAGGGTAGGGCATGAAAATGGGGGCAGAGACGAGGGGAGCATGAAACTGGGGGCAGATGGAGGAGGGACATAAAACAGAGGGCAAAGATGGAGGGGGGACATAAAACTGGAGGTAGATGAAGGGGGCACTTAAACAGAGGGACATTAAAGTGGGGACAACTGGAGAGAGCATTAAACCGTGAAGGTAGCTGGAGGGGACCTGTTTGCCTCTAGTTGCCTCCAGTTTAATGTCACCCTCCAGCTACCCCTACGGTTTAAAGGGGTATTCCCATCACTCTTGTTCTGCAGCCTGCAGGCTCTGTGCTCTCTTCACTTCCTGGGTTTCTCGGCACATTGGTGGGTGGGGTTTCACTTGCTCTGCTATCTGCTATGTCTGCATTAGTAATGAGGGATTGGTTGTAAATGCATTACCACCGTCTAAAGCTGATGTGGAAACTGATGTAGCAGAGCTGGATTTGAGTCAGCTTGCATTACATACAGAGGTAACAGACTCCTTATCTCAGCTCTTATCAGCCAAATTCAATTAAACCGACTGATAAGTGGAAAAGCTGAAAATAGCACAGTAATCTTGGAGCTCTCACCTCCCACCTCCCCTATCTGAGAAGCTTGTCAGCCCCTCCCTCCCCCACCTGAGAGAAGGCAGCTACATCACTTGGGAAATGAGCAGATAAGCCCAGTGGCCATAGAAACGCAGTGTCAACAATGAAGTGAATAAATTAAGATAGCGGCCAAACAAATAAGTTTTGATAAAGCAATGTATTTAGGAAATGTCTTAAATCCACACAAAGCAGTATAGATAGTATATTTTTCATGGGACAACCCCTTTAATGTCTGCTTCTAGCTGCCCAAGTTTAATGTCCCACTTCAGCTGCCATTCATTTACTGCCCCCTCCAACTACCCCCACTGTTAATGTCCCCCTCCAGCTGCTCCAGTTTCATGTCCCCCCTAATTTCTGCCAGTTTAAACTGGGGAACCAGGAAGGGACATAATACTGTGGGGCAGGTGGAAGGGGACATTATAATGTCAACCAGTGGCGTAACTAGGAATGGCGGGCCCTGTGGCGAACTTTTGACATGGGGCCCCCCCAACACCGAAGATCTCAACCGAGTCCCTCCTACGCATTCCTTTTATGACCAATAGTGGACCCTGCACACAGTATTATGCCCCATAGAGGCCCCTGCACACAGTATTATGTCCCATAGTGGTCCCTGCAGGACTAAATACTGTCACGTCACCCGCTGACCGCTATACCAGGATAATTGTGGATAAAAAATCTGGTCATGTGCATTACAATTTAGTAACTCCATGTGCCTCATATTAATAGCAGTTAACCTCATCATGTCCCTCACATTAACCCTTGTGTACCTCACATAAGAGTTACTGATATGTGAGAGACATGGAGGTAATAATAAAGTATCTTCATTATTTTTACCCCCATATGTCTCACATATCAGTAGCTCTTATGGTGAGGCACACAGGGGTTAATGTGAGGGACATGATAGGGTTAACTGCTATTAATATGAGGCACATGGAGTTACTAAAACAAAAGTAATCACCCCAAATGACATTAATAAGTATAGTAACCCAAGTATGTCCTGTGTACATGACATTAATAAGTATAGTAACCCCAGTATGTCCTGTGTACCTGACATTAATAAGTATAGTAACCCCAGTATGTACCTGTTACCTGTTTTCTTTCTTTTGTTTCATTTTCCTTCTTCTCCTCTTGAGTGCAGGACGGCAGGAGCTCGGCAGGGATAAGCCCCGCCTCCTGGGCTCTCCTCAGCCCTCTCATTGGTGGGCACCACACGCACCACAATGTCACTCAGGGAACGTATTAATAAACATAGGTCAAATGTAGCCAATGGTTTTTATAAACATAGTGTGTCTAGACATGGTGCACAGCAACACTCCTGTAGATTCAGTGATTTTGTGGTGACCCCTATTGATCAGATACCTGAAGCGACACCCAATCGCTTTGGGAGTCTGGTTAGACGAGAAATTTTTTGGATCTATAAAATGAACACCCTGACCCCTATAGGTCTCAATGAAACTTTAGAGGATATAACTAAGCATTAATATTTAAGTTTAAATTTCTTTCTTTCTTTTTATTTGTATCCCTATTTATTTATTGAGAATTATATCTATCTGATGGGACTGAAATATGGATTGAGCATTTTAATCATTAATTTATTTTTTATGTATTCATATAGTAATTTGTTTCTATGTTTATTTATTTGCCCATGTTTTATCATCTATAATGTATTAAGGCACATTTGCTTTTCTAGTGCCCTGGTCTGTGCTCAAAAGTGACTTGTTACCTTATCTTTCCACCTATTAATGCATGCGCGGCGTTCTGTGGTCCATTGCGCATGCGTGTAAGGATTACCTAGGCTGTTTTGCCTCAGCAGCCATCGTACAATGAAATCGTACCTTCGCGCATGCGCAATAGGATTTTACGAAGTTGTCCGAATGGACCTTGTTTTGAACACCGGATCCATTCGCGTGCGCATGCGCACAGGCTTCAATTTTTGCCCGTGAAGGATCCACTATTATTTAAAGCATGGCGTGACACGCGGCAGCGTCTACACGCATCGATATCAATCTCTGAAGGCTGCCAGCCAAGGTAAGAAAGGGAATGTGTTTCACCAAGGTGGGATTCAGTTTTTAGGTCACCTGAGGTGTTTTGGATTTCTAAAGGACCCATATTGGTAGACATATATTTAATTCCTATAAGCACTATTTTAGGCATTTGCCTTAATGTTGCAGTTTGATATGTCTTTTTTAATATGAATGTGTATTATTCCTAATGTTTATTGGCGAACAGAACAAAACAAAAACAGTAATGATTAATAGTGAAATGACCTGGTACTTCAGATTTTGCTTTTAGCATGAAGTTTTTTATTCAAAATTTTTTAATGGCATCAATATACTGTATGTATATGTGTGGATGTGGATGTATATATATATATACAGCCGTTGCTGCAGCTTCGGGGCCCCCTGTTGGTGGAAAGACCTCCGAGAATAATGATAGCAGCGGTAGCAGCTGTCACCGGGCCCCTGATGTCCCGGGCCCTGTGGCAGCTGCCTCTGCTGCTATGGTGGTAGTTACGCCACTGATGTCAACCTCTCCTGCTGCTGAACTTTTTACTCACACCGTGCCTGTGATTGTTTCGGCATCTCCGCAACTCGCTGGGACACCACATAATGAGTGTGTTGTTGGTGTTGATGATCCACCTGCTCTGGCATTTTGACAGCTGTCAAGCTGGCCTGTCGCTGAACACGTTCCTTGCACTGTGCCCGGGTTTGTTCTGGTATCTCAGCAGCTCGCTGGGAAGCCATATAATGAGTGTGTTGTTGGCGTTGATGATCCGCATGCTCCAGTGTTTCGGCAACTCTCAAGCTGACCTTCCGCAAAACTTGTTCCTCGCACTGTGCCCATGATTATTCCAGCACCTCAGCAGCTTACTGGGATGCCATATAATGAGCGTGTTGGCGTTGATGATCCGTCTGTTCCGGCGTTTCGGCAGTTCTCAAATTGACCTGGCACTGAAGTTGTTCTTCGCACTGTGCCTGCAATTGTTTCGGCATCTCAGCAGCTCGGTGCGATGCCAAACAATGCTGTTTGTATTTGTCATGCTCCTCCACTCTGATATTAAACGGGCTCTATCATTGGAAAAAGTCATTTTTAACTAATCACATCCTTGCATAGCCCTTAGAAAGCCTATTCCACACCTACCTTTTGTAGGTAAATCACCTCAGTAGTGTTTGAATAATTCAGTTTTTATTCATATGCTAATTAGCTTCTCAGTGCACCCCAGAAGTCTCTTCGTGCACTGTCTTCAGTGTATACAGTACAGGCTGCTGCTGACTCCTTCTCCCTGCTCTCATACACAGCACACAGCATAGAGATGAGAGCTGGCTGACAACTTCCTGTGCACCTAATTACAGGGGTGAACCTGCCCCTTTCGCCGCCCAAGGCGAACTACAGAAAGCCCCCTCGGAGGAGGGGGCGGAGCGGAGGGGGAGTGACGGAGCATGAGGGAGCGGGGCGAAGCAAAGGGGGCGGGGCTTAGCAGCGTTCGCAGGCAGTGAGAGGACCTGCTCTCTGCCTGAGCGTGAGGGGAGGCTGCTGGAGCAGCGCTGCTTCAGCGGCCTCCCCAATCCACCGCTCGGTGCTAAGCCAGTCCAGGACAGCTTGTCCTGGACTGGCTTAGGTAATCAAAAATGCCGCCCTCCCTGGGGCCCTGACATCACTTCACTTCAGCGGTCACTTCAGGTCGCCTCATGGGAGTTGCGGCGCTGCCTAATTAGCATATGAATAACAACAGTAGGTGTGAAATAGCCTTTCTAAAGGATATACAAGGATGTGATTAGTTAAAAATTACTTTTTCCAACGATAGAGCCCCTTTAAGCTGTGCACGAGTTTTGCTTGGAGTGGGCCTTTAAGGAATGTAACTAAATCCACTTGTGTTTTGCAAGATATTGGCCTTCATGGTAATAAAAACTTCCTGACTTTATTGTTTCACACGTTATCTGGAACTTAATAGAAAGTACCAATAAAGAACAATACACAGCAGGGCGGGAGGATCAGTATATAACTAGTGGTTGTGCCATTTACCGAAACCTACGCTCCATATATGCACTATAGCCAACCATCAGTCTACACAAGAACACGGCGGACTATCCATCACTTACTATGAAGACTCTTAGGTTCACCCTTAGAGGTTGTCCTGGAATCCCTGGATCTCCTGGACAGAAAGGAGATTCTGGAGAAAAAGGTGATTTTGAGATTGATTCAGTGATTGTAAGTAATACCAGAGTGTCTTATATTAAAGGGATTGTCTAGGATTTCAAAAAAAGTGCCAAAGTACAGAGAATGGTGTAAAATTAAGAATAAAATTCTACATTGACCACTTTAGTCCCCTGTTGTTCCACTGCTGCCGCTCTGGTGGTTACTGCTGGTCACTGCTACATTCCTAAAGTATTGTGCATATACCGCTCCAGTCACTCATCAGTGATGTCAGCATGTATGTCATGTCATTGATACAGGAGAGAGTATGGTATCACATATTTTGTTTCCTCATTCCCTGTTCATTGGTAAATTTGGTGCAAATCCCAGACAATATCTTTAGTGTTTTTTTTTTTTTTTAGGAGAATGTGGTCCTTCAGGAGCCTTTGGGAAGATGGGGCCAACAGGTCAAAAGGGTATGAAGAACTGTAGAGCCTAGAAGAGGTTTCTCCGTACTGTACCCATGTACACCATTTACGCGTAGCTATAGGAAACAGGATCAAACCACATACAGTCCTATGAAAAAGTTTGGGCACGCCTATTAATCTTAATCATTTTTAGTTCTAAATATTTTGGTGTTTGCAGCAGCCATTTCAGTTTGATATATCTAATAACTGATGGACACAGTAATATTTCAGGATTGAAATGAGGTTTATTGTACTAACAGAAAATGTGCAATATGCATTAAACCAAAATTTGACCGGTGCAAAAATATGGGCACCTCAACAGAAAAGTGACATTAATATTTAGTAGATCCTCCTTTTGCAGAGATAACAGCCTCTAGTCGCTTCCTGTAGCTGTTAATCAGTTCCTGGATCCTGGATGAAGGGATTTTGGACCATTTCTTTCTACAAAACAATTCAAGTTCAGTTAAGTTTGATGGTCGCCAAACATGGACAGCCCGCTCTCAAATGATCTGAAAACAAAGATTGTTCAACATAGTTGTTCAGGGGAAGGATACAAAAAGCTGTCTCAGAGATTTAACCTGTCAGTTTCCACTGTGAGGAACATAGTAAGGAGATGGAAGACCACAGGGACAGTTCTTGTTAAGCCCAGAAGTGGCAGGCCAAGAAAAATATCAGAAAGGCAGAGAAGAAGAATGGTGAGAACAGTCAAGGACAATCCACAGACCACCTCCAAAGAGCTGCAGCATCATCTTGCTGCAGATGGTGTCACTGTGCATCGGTCAACTATACAGCGCACTTTGCACAAATAGAAGCTGTATGGGAGAGTGATGAGAAAGAAGCCATTTCTGCACGTACGCCACAAATAGAGTTGCCTGAGGTATGAAAAAGCACATTTGGACAAGGCAGCTTCATTTTGGAAACAAAAATTGAGTTGTTTGGTTATAAAAAAAGGCGTTATGCATGGCGTCCAAAAAGAAACAGCATTCCAAGAAAAACACATGCTACCCACTGTAAAATTTGGTGGAGGTTCCATCATGCTTTGGGGCTGTGTGGCCAATGCCGGCATCGGGAATCTTGTTAAAGTTGAGAGTCGCATGGATTCCACTCAGTATCAGCAGATTCTTGAGAATAATGTTCAAGAATCAGTGACGAAGTTGAAGTTACGCCGGGGATGGATATTTCAGCAAGACAATGATCCAAAACACCGCTCCAAATCCTCAGGCATTCATGCAGAGGAACAATTACAATGTTCTGGAATGGCCATCCCAGTCCCCAGACCTGAATATCATTGAACATCTGTGGGATGATTTGAAGCGGGCTGTCCATGCTCGGCGACCATCTAACTTAACTGAACTTGAATTGTTTGTCCAAAATACCTTTATCCAGGATCCAGGAACTGATTAAAAGCTACAGGAAGCAACTAGAGGCTGTTATCTTTGCAAAAGGAGGATCTACTAAATATTAATGTCACTTTTCTGTTGAGGTGCCCATACTTTTGCACCGGTCAAATTTTGGTTTAATGCATATTGCACATTTTCTGTTAGTACAATAAACCTCATTTCAATCCTGAAATATTACTGTGTCCATCAGTTATTAGATATATCAAACTGAAATGGCTGTTGCAAATACCAAAATATTTAGAATTAAAAATGATTAAGATTAATAGGGGTGCCCAAACTTTTTCATAGGACTGTATGACCACCCTTTGCTCTACAGGCAGGATGTGTCAATCTATTGTCTATTATTGTTGATTTATTTACATTTTGGTTCATTTTTACTAGTATAGTGTATTGGTGGTAACCTATTAACCCATGAATGTCTAATCTAGTGGGGTTAATTCCTCTTGCATTCTCCAGTTCTGCAGCATGTATATTGTGTCATATAAGAGGACCTGTCACCTCTCCGGACTGTTTTAGTAAATAACGAAATTCCTCATAAAATAAAAGGTTTCTGTTGTGCCGTCCCTCTGTTATTCCTCCTGGCTGTTACCAGTTAGAGGTGTCTCTATACACAATCTTACACTGTACAATCAGTGCTGTCAGTGCCAGACTGTACAGAGCTACTACCGCAACTGGTAACATCCAGCTGTCAATTTCTAGGAGGAATAACAGAGGAATAATGCTGAGTTATAACAAAGAAATATTTCAAATAGAAGACAAGTATTGACTAAAACAAGGAGAGATGAGAGGTAAAAAAAAAAAAACTGCTAATAATCTGTGAATTTTATTAAATATAGGTGAAAAAGGAGAATCGGCTACGGAGAATATACCTTATGGTGAGTGAAGAAATAAAGCATCGTAAGACTCTGTTCTATGGTTTTGTCCATTGTATTCAGTGTAAAGTAGGCTGAACCTCTTCAATAACTGGTGGCTGAATGCCTCCTCCTGACTCCATCATACACATGTATGCTCGGTTTCGCTGAGAGTGCATGTCTTATCAGTGGTTGGAATGGTGTAAGCTGCTGCAAAATACTTCTAGTGATTTATCTCGCCTGAGATTAAAAGGATTGAGTGCTGAGATGGAGGGGGAAGCCCCATACTTATAAGAAAGTCAGCCATTCCCCCAATATCTGCAGGGTCATAAGTAAGGAGGCATAATGGAGGGAAAGGAGGAGAAAACAGGGGCTTTGCAGGTCTATGAAGCCAGGATGACTCTGTGACAAACATTATAGGGTGACTCTGCCTGAAACTATTTATCTTTCAGCAGCTGCCCGAAACTGCAAGGAACTACGAGACCAAGGGGAAGTCCTGAGTGACCGGTACACAATCTACCCCGATGGCAGCACCCCGCTGAAGGTGCTGTGTGATATGCACACGGATGGAGGCGGCTGGATTGTAAGGGGTTAAGTGACTGTATTTTGCAACTTTTTTTTATATATTAAGGTCTCATGAATCAAAATTGTCTACCCATGGCAACCATTCAGAGCTCAGCTTTCATTTTGCCAGAGCAGTTTAAAAAATTAAAGCTGAGCTCTGATTGGTTGCTATGGGATACAGCTTTACTATTAGATGTATATAAATGAGGCCCTAGTGGGTAGATGTACGTTCGGTTGCCCATAGCAACCAATCTCAGCGCAGATTACATTTTTCAAGAGCAAAAATTAAATGAAAGCTGTTTGGTGATTGGATGCTATTGGCAACAAAAAAAAGTTTTACTAACGTGACATTATGGTCATAAGGCTTTATACCAGGGTGTAACTAACGCAGAGGCAGCTGCCACGGGGCCCCGCCACTCCTAGTTACACCACTGCTTTATATCATACTTACAACAGTTTGCAAATCTCTCAAACGTGGTGCACTTAATATTTACCAACATTCCTGATATGTCTGGGAGTTCCTACGAAAGGAAGAGTGGGCTCCTGCACCGCCGGGCTCCTGTACATAATGTACCTGACTAGAGATGGAGAAACCTCGGAAGATTTGTTTTTTTATGAATTCGGACAAGTTGATCCTCCAGTTTGTTTTAGTTCAAACCTGTTCGGATAGAATCGGAAGGGAGATTATTATACTCTGTGGTCTGTTTAGACCCCAAAGTGTAATAGGCGGAGTCCTACTCACCTTGCCTCACCTCTTTTGGGCCTCCTAATGACGTCCAATACTCTCCTATTCTGCCACATTCCGGTGTTCTAAGTGACGTCATGCACCCCGGGGGAAATTATGATGTTTGGCGTCCCCAATATGACCCTTAAAGAGGACCTTTCACCACTTTTGGGCACATGCAGTGTTATATACTGCTGGAAAGCTGACAGTGCGCTGAATTCAGCGCACTGTCGGCTTTCCCGATCTGTGCCCGGTGTAAAGAGCTTACGGTCCGGTACCATAGCTCTTCTATGGTCAGAAGGGCGTTTCTGACCATTAGCCAGAGACGTCCTTCTGCCTCGCGGCGCCTATCGCGCTGTGCTGTGGAGCGGGGAGGAACGCCCCCTCCCTCTGCTCACACAGCTCGTCCATAGACAAGCATTATCAGGAGGGGGAGGGGGCGTTCCTCCCCGCTCCACAGCACAGCGCGATAGGCGCCGCGAGGCAGAAGGACGTCTCTGGCTAATGGTCAGAAACGCCCTTCTGACCATAGAGCACTACGGTACCGGCACCGTAAGCTCTTTACACCGGGCACAGATCGGGAAAGCCGACAGTGCGCTGAAATCAGCGCACTGTCAGCTTTCCAGCAGTATATAACACTGCCTGTGCCCAAAAGTGGTGAAAGGTCCTCTTTAAAGGGAGTCTATCATTGCGGATTTTGTTTTTTTAAGTAAGCACACGTTGGAATAGCTTTTAGAAAGGCAATGCTAGTCCTGCCTCTGTTACTCTATTCTAGTCCTGCCTCTATTACTCTCCTCCTTGCAGACATTTTTGAAATATATAGTTTTTGGCAAATATGTAAATGAAGCTCAGGGAGCACCACAGCATCATAGCTTGTGCCCGAGCTCCACAGCGTCATAGCTTGTGCCCGAGCTCCACAGCGTCATAGCTTGTGCCCGAGCTCCACAGCCTCACACCATTGAAGCCACCTCCTGGGCCGTTCCATTATGCAGATTAGCTCATCCTCTTCACTACCTAAAAGCCGCCTCTGTCTTTAGCGGGATCCAAATCTTGTGCATGTGCTGTATGCACAGCCACTTCGGGTTTGGGCCGGACGTACAGCGCATGCTCCACCGGCCATCCTTATTATAGTCCTAAAGAAGTGAACTGCGCATGCGTGGGATTTGGATACCGCTGAAGACAGAGGCAGTGAAGATGATGAACTAATCTGCGTAAAGGAATGATATATTTCAAAAATGGCTGCAAGGAGGAGAGAAAGAGAGGCAGGACTAGAATTGCCTTTCTAAAGACTAATCCAATGTATGCTTACTTAAGAAACGAAATCCCCAATGATAGACTTGATGATTGCTTGCAGAGAATATATCGTTACAAATCTTCAGCTGTATATGCAGGACAAATTCAGAACAATGCAGATGCTTCCATCTAAGGCGTTATTATACACACGGGGAAAATACAGGATAGAAAATCTGGTCCATACATGGGCCTGAGCCCAGTCAGGAAAACCAGACTCCTTGCACCTAGGAATCTATAATTCTAGGAGTCCACTTCGCCTTACAGTCAATAAATAATAATAATACATTTTATTTATATAGCGCCAACATATTCCGCAGCACTGTACAATTTGTAGGGTTCAAATACAGACAGATACATAAAAAGAACATCATTTCACACAATGGGACTGAGGGCCCTGCTCGCAAGAGCTTACAATCTATGACAGTTCTACTGTCCAGTACTATATACAGGAGTCCTGAACTATATCTGGCCGATTCCATGGGGCTTTACAACAAGCAAGATCATGTAGGTAGCCAGGTATCACTGTTGCTTGCAAGTATACTAAACTGTACCCCACAGATGACAAAAACCCTTCTGTAGGTTTTCCAGAGACGTTGGGACGGTTCAGTGGATTTCAACCAAGACTGGAAGTCCTACAAGGAGGGATTCGGCAGCCGGCTGACAGAATTTTGGCTGGGAAATGACAATCTTCACAAGTTGACAGCCACAGGTGAAGTATTTATTTTAGAGGTAGGGCCAAACACTTCACACACGTGACTGGGACCGCAGCACAAAAACAGCCCTAAGTGGCTGCGATCTCTGAGTAGCTGACATAACAATGCAATGAAACCATGAATGATCCAGCAGCATAAGTGACATGCTGTGGGTTTAACAGCCGCATCACTGTGTTTTTCTTTTTTTTCTGCAGTCTGTTAATGAGGTTTATTTAAATACCATCAACTACTTTGCAATATACATCACACCGGGTTAGTCACCAAAATTGCAGCAAATAACCTGCTGTGAGTACACCATGTTTTTTTTTTTACCTGGCCTAGCGCCTGATAAACTACTCATGTGAGTGAACAGCTAACTGCATCCCACAGCAACACATGTCCCTCCTGAAATACTCTGCACTGCTCCAAGAATCCTAATCAGAGTTTGAAAGATATGGAACATAACTCACTATCCCCACAGGTATTTGGGAGCTGCGAATAGATCTGCACGACTTTGAGATAACAAAATATTCGGCCACATATTCATCCTTCAAAATCCTCGAAGAAGCAGAAAAGTATAAGCTGATACTGGGGAAATATACTGGTGGAAATATAGGTGAGCTGTTGACTCATTAAAAATGAATTGTTCAATTGTATGCTAATTATATCAGATTCAGGTAAAGCTGGATGACAACCAGAATGCCCACCATTACCGATCCCATAAGCTTTCTGGTTACCCAGCTTTTCTTGGGTCCTGATTGTCTAATGTAATTATATATAAATCTACTGATATGGGAATGTGTACATACTGAATGTGTTAATAAAATATATGTGCCTTTCAGGCGCCTGGGTAAGTTGGGAAGCTGTGGAAGCTGTTATGGCAGCCAAATTGGAGTCAGTTTGTAAGCACATTATAATATTGGGAATGGCGCTGAATATCCGTCCAATCGCACAAGGTTGTCCCAACTGTAGATATATCAGACCTCACCTATCAGACTCCATTTACAATATATTCCTTTTTCAGGCGACTCCTTAAGTTATCAAAACAACGGATTGTTCACCACAAAAGATCAAGACAACGACAAGCATGGTGGTAACTGCGCCCAGATATGCAACGGAGGGTGGTGGTACAAAGACTGCCATACTGCAAACCTGAATGGACACTACTATCTGGGGCCGCACAACAACACAGCCTTAGGCATCAACTGGAAATCTGGCAGAGGGTATAACTACTCCTACAAAGTCTCCGAGATGAAGATCAGAATTGCGTAAAGTCGACGAAAGGCAAAAAAACATGTTCTATGCAAAAAGGAACAACCGTGGATGATAGAGAGTAATAGTAGATGTAGACGAGGCAAGTTTAGGCTTTAGTTTTCCTTGAAATATAACAGTTCCTCAACATACCCTCCATGTTATTACATCACTTGTCTGTTGCTGGGGGTAATACTCCATGAAAAGGTGACAGGTAAGATTCTGGACGGTCGCTATGTCTCCCTCAGTTATGTGTAGTAATTGAGGTTACAATTCAGATAAGGCCTCATTCACATCTGTGTTTGGGGAGTTCGCTTGAGGACCCCTCCCCAAATGGAAACCTATACACATTAAAGGGGCTCTGTCAGCAAAATCATGCTGATAGAGCCCCACATATGCGTGAATAGCCTTTAAAAAGGCTATTCAGGCACCGTAAATGTTATATTAAACTACCCCCCCGTTTTAAAATAAAACCCTAAAACAGAATATGATAAACTTACCAAATGTGCACGGGGGGCGGGCATTCAGGGTGCGCCTTCTTCTTCATCCACTCCTCCTCTTCCTCCGATGTCCTCAGGTCCCGTCTTCCTTCGGTGCTCGAGAACTGACATTTGCTTAAAAAAATGGCCTGGGCGCATGTGTAGTAGCATGCTGCTTCTAATACGGCTACTGCGCATGCGACCAGGCCATTTTTTTAAGCAAATGTCAAATGAGCGGAAACCACACGGACCCCATTATAGTCTATGGAAGCTATGGGTTTCCCAGGTAACTGCTTTTTAATGTGTATAGGTTTCCATTTGGAGGTGGACCCCAAGCGAACTCCCCAAACGCAGATGTGAATGGGGCCTAACTGTAACAAAATCTCAGCTGTGAGAAAACTTTTTCTATTAACAAGTTTGTCTCCTACTAGGGAAGGGCCTTCAAGCACAGGTGGGAGCTGGAGTCCATTAAAGGCCTATAAAAGGTTGGCAAGTGCTCAGTCCTGAGTAGTTCCTTGCCAATATTGTTAAGACTCCAGTGTGAATGGCTGCCATTTGTTGTTCCTTGTATATTGACAATGTGGCTTGCTTTGTTTAGTTTTTAGCTCAGGCCTGGTTCACATCTGCAATTGATAGTCTGTTTGGGGAGTCGGCTCTGGGCCCCCCTGAATGCATACCTCCCAACTTTTGAAGAACCGAAAGAGGGACAAAATGTGCGGCGCGCGTAGCGGCAAACTTAGCCCCGCCCACTTTTGTGTTGACTCCACCCACTCGTTAATTTTTCATGTGCCCGCACACAGTATAATCCTCCTACAGTCACCCGTAAATTATATGTCCCCCTTCTATCTCTCCCCCAGTTTCATATACACCCTTCATCTGCCCCCAGTTTCATGTCCCTCTTCCATCTCTGCCCCCAGATTCATGTCCCTCCATCTCTGCCCCCAGATTCATGTCCTCTCCATCTCTGCCCCCAGATTCATGTCCCTCCATCTCTGCCCCAGATTCATGTCCCACATCTCTGCCCCCAGATTCATGTCCCCCATCTCTGCCCTCAGATTCATGTCCTCTCCATCTCTGCCCCCAGATTCATGTCCCCACATCTCTGTCCCCAGATTCATGTCCGCCATCTCTGCCCCCAGATTCATGTCCCTCCATCTCTGCCCCCAGTTTCATGTCCACTCCATCTCTGCCCCCAGATTCATGTCCCTCCATATCTGTCCCCAGATTTATGTCCCCACATCTCTGCCCCCAGATTCATGTCCCTCCATATCTGTCCCCAGATTCATGTCCCCACATCTCTGCCCCCAGATTCCTGTCCCTCCATCTCTGCCCCCAAATTCATGTCCCCCAATCTCTGCCCCCAGATTCATGTCCCTCCATCTCTGCCCCCAGATTCATGTCCCACATCTCTGCCCCAGATTCATGTCCCTCCATCTCTGCCCCCAAATTCATGTCCTCTCCATCTCTGCCCCCAGATTCATGTCCCCCATCTCTGCCCCCAGTTTCATGTCCACTCCATCTCTGCCCCCAGATTCATGTCCCTCCATCTCTGCCCCCAGATTCATGTCCCCACATCTCTGCCCCCAGTTTCATGTCCACTCCATCTCTGCCCCCAGATTCATGTCCCTCCATATCTGCCCCCAGATTCATGTCCCCACATCTCTGCCCCCAGATTCCTGTCCCTCCATCTCTGCCCCCAGATTCATGTCCCCCATCTCTGCCCCCAGATTCATGTCCCCTCCATCTCTGCCCCCAGTGTCATGCCGTCCTCTCCATCTCTGCCCCCAGTGTCATGCTGTCCTCTCCTTCATCTGCCCCCAGATTCACGTTCCACCTCCACATTAAACTTACCTTCTCCTCCGCTCCCTCGCCGCTCTCTGCCCGCCTCTCTCGCTGACACATGCGGCTGAAGGAAGGAGCTGACACAGGTCAGCTCCTCGCTTCGCCGCTGCCCGCCTCTCTCCCTGACACATGCGGCTGAAGCTGCTCGCGTGCTCGCTTCGCCGCTGCGTCTCTCTCTCGCTGACACATGCGGCTGAAGCGAGGAGCTGACCTGTGTCAGCTCCTCGCTTCGCCGCTGCCGCCGGCTCCTGGCTTGTACATCGCGTCTACAAGCCAGGAGCCGGCGGCAGCAGTGAAGCGAGGAGCTGACACAGGTCAGCTCCTCGCTTCAGCCGCATGTGTCAGCGAGAGAGAGACGCAGCGGCGAAGCGAGCACGCGAGCAGCTTCAGCCGCATGTGTCAGGGAGAGAGGCGGCCAGCGGCAAAGCGAGGAGCTGACCTGTGTCAGCTCCTTCCTTCAGCCGCATATGTGTTTAACCAGAGGACGCAGATCTGAGTTGAAATCGGGACATACCTCCCTCCAACCGGGACTGCGGGACATGTCACCCAAATCGGGACTGTCCCGCGGAAATCGGGACGGTTGGGAGGTATGCGAATGCATTAAAAAGTGGCTAGCTAAGAAACCACATGGACCCCATAGACTATAATGGGGTCTGTGTGTTTTCATTGCGGTGTCTGCACGAATCATGCAGAGAGAAAAGTACTTCAAACAGCACTATTCTCTCTGCATGATTCGTGTAGGTGATACACGGAACCCATTACAGTCTATGGGGTCCATGTGGTTTCTTAGTGTTGGGGGGGCTCAAGACCCCCTGGGTTATGTTTGTCGTAGTTCTCATTGCAAAAAGAGGAAGTTACGAGCGCTCGGGTGACACACACAACAGACACAGCTGTCAGTTATTCAAGTGCCACACTTTATTGTTCAGCAGCACAGGTTTATAAAGGAAGCACATATGCATACAGGTCACATGACCCAACATCTAAATATGGTCTCATGGATCCGGTAGCACGTAGCATATATTTTCACATACATATATATATATATATATCTTCAACTGAACATCTGCCAACTTATGTGACAGTTAGCAGAACATCCTAGATAAGCACAAAATGTTACATATACCACAGCACTGAGCATCAACGGTCACTTACACCACAACTTCCCGTATCTACAGTTTTTTAGAATGATAACAGACTATGTCTAACCACTGGCATGCAGCTATCTATAGATCAGCAGAATGAGTCTAACTGCTAACGTGCAGTCTGAGACTTGTGGTTTTGCTGTCCAACTGACTTTGTCTCTTAATAAAAGAGCAAGTTTATTTTAACCCTTACAATTCCCCCATTTTTTGACATTATTCTCCTATCAGATGAGTACATTCACCTATAATGTAGATGCCACGCCCATTGGATTCCCCATCTGATATTCCTATAATTTCTACCATTTATGTCTAGCTTTATCAGAACATCGATTAAAACACATCAAAATTAACTTGAGAAAGCATAAAGCAAGTAATGTCCATCTCTTCATTCCTGCCGTGGTTCAGGAACCTTTTTACAATGGGAAGCGTGTATCCAGGTAGATTTTCCCTCCAATTTGACTGAAGTGACAGTTATCAGCAGCACTTGGAGGGACCGTCATATCTGGGTTCAAGAGACTTCCTGGTATGTCTTTTCACGACCACCCAATCACTGGGCTGCAAGCTATGTGTTCCTGGAAAATCAAAAGAGTCTGGAATAGAAGAAAACACCTGTTTATATGTTACTTTCAATCTTTGACACAGGCTCTGGACATAGCTCGCAGTGCTATCATAATTGAGTTGTAAAGTCTGGGGAAAATACAACGCTAGTCTAGGCACACTTCCAAAAAGCACCTCAAATGGTGACAGACCCGTCTTTCTATTAGGATTGGTCCTCACCGAATATAATGCTAGAGACAGGCACTCTGGCCAGGGCCTTCCTGTCTCTGCCATGGCTTTCTGGATTTTTAACTTGAGTGTGCCATTCAACCTTTCCACTTAGCCTGAACTTTGGGATGGTAGGGTGTGTGGAAAGCTTGCTCAATCCCTAATACAGACATTATTTCCTTCATTATTTCCCCTGTGAATTGTGTACCTCTATCAGATTCTATCACCTCAGGTATCCCAAATCTACAGACATCAATTTCTTGGCAGTTATCTGTGCGGTTGTCCGGCTCACAGGATAGGCCTCGGCCCAACCACACAAACCAATACGTACTCGTACATTCCAGACTTAGGCAACTGTATGTAATCTACTTGTATTCTCTGAAATGGATACAGGGGTTTTAGTGTGCATGTGGTAGGTGTTTTAACTACCTGTCCTGGATTGTGTAGAGCACATATGTGACATGCATTTACGTGATTACCTGCAACCCTTCCAAAACCTAGGGCAAACCTTAGTTTACCCACTAGTGACTCCATGGCATTTTGAGAGGCGTGGACCGTATCGTGGGCCAAACCAGCCATTTGGGGGTATACTGCTGCGGGCAGACACAATCTATCCCCCATTTGCCACATTCCTTCACATTCTCTGGCACCAGTCACCTTAGAGTACAGCCCCTTAGGATCTGCTAGGTCAATGTCTATTTTACTCACCTGGTTGAGACCCTTCCATGGCAGTAGTGCCGCTGCTCTGGCTGCTCGATCAGCCTTCTCATTTCCAATACTTTCAGGGTCTCTTCCCTTCGTGTGAGCTCTAACTTTCACAATTGCCAACTGCTTAGGGAGCAATATGGCCTCCATCAACTGACTTACTAAGCTTCCATTCTTAATTGGCTTACCCTGTGCCGTCAGGAAGTTCCTGGACCTCCATATTGGACCATAACTATGTGCAATGCCATACGCATACCTGGAGTCAGTGTAAATGTTTGCTGTGCTATCCTTAGCTACTTTGCAGGCTTCTATAATTCAGCCTCTTGTGCTGACATGTGTGGTGGAAGGGCTTCTTGTACTATGGTGTCATGTATAGTGACTACAGCATACCCTGTAACAAATTTGCCTTTTTCTGTTAGGTACCTGGAACCATCCACAAACATCTCATAGTCAGGATTCTCCAATGGGGCATCAGTAACATGACTGAAGCCGCCTCTTCTGAGAGGGAGTTTAAAAATATCTCATCATCTACTCCCCCCTTTGAATCATGAACTCCTACTGGTAAAAGAGTTGCAGGATTCAAAAGTCAAACAACGCTGAAATGGGATGTTGGAGGAGGATTGTAGAGCAAATTCCATCTTGCTCTGTCTTGCTAAAGACAAATGACGTCTGTCTACCTGTGTGAGGATTGCATGAAAGTCATGTGGTGTGTATACCACCAGGGGGTGATCTAGGACAATGTCAGAGCTTTTTTTCACGCAGGGCCTGTACTGAGAGTACAACCCTTACATGAGGGCATTCCCCATGCGGCAGCATCCAAATGTACACTATAATATGCCACAGGACGCTTCCTATCTCAATGTTATTGTGTGAGAATTGCAGTAGCATGTCCCATCATCTCAGTGACATAGATTTGAAAGGGCTTCTGATAGGCAGACTGAGACAGTCATACAAAGGCTGCATGGTCAGAGATGCAGATCTGATCCACGGCCTACAGTATGACACCAAACCCAAAAAGGTATGTAACTGAGCATGGGAGGTTGGCACCTGCATTCCTCTTACCACTTTGGTCCGTTCATCTTAAAGATGTTTGGTACCTTGGCTCAGACAATGACCTAAAAACACCACCTTTTGCTTACAACATTGCAGCTTGTCTTTACTGGACTTACAACCGTTACGGTAGAGGAAACACAGCAGGTTTATGGTAGCGGCTTCACATGTCTGTTTATCTGGGGCACAAAGAAGAAACATTATCAACATATTGCAACAATACAACAGCATCAGAGGCAGGGTCCCAGGCATTCATGATCAGTGTGAGACACCTTGTGAACTGATTTGGACTATTTTGCGCTCCTTGTGGCAGGACTGTCCACATGTATTGTTTACCTCTGAAGGTGAAAGCAAACAGCTACTGGCAACACTACCGGGGTCTCTAGCAAAGTTACTTTGTTCAATTCTCTTGGGTCATGGACCATGCGGTAAGTATCTGGTTTGCCCTTTTAGCCCTTCTTTTTGACAGGGAACAGTGGCGTCTTGGCCACTGACATACATTCTTTTAACAATTCTACAATAGTTGTGGCTATAGGATTTTCTTGGGCACGTGTCAATGGGTACCGTTTGATTCTAGGAGGCTTTGCTCCTGGTTTCAAGTTTACCATAACAGGAGGAACATCTAATTTGACTACATATCCCAGCAGACTTATTTATATAATCCCAAGTAAATTCAGTTCTCTACAACTTCTAAACACTCCAGAATTACAAACAATTCATTGAGGTAAGTAAAAGCTCAAAATATATCAGCAGAGAAGGCAGAAGCCTTAAATAAGGGATCAAATCTCTTCCCTGATCACCATAACAAAAATTTATACACAAAAAAAAAACATTGCAGGACAGATATGTGAGTGACTTCTGATTTACTTAGACAGCTATCTAGCACCTTGTAACAAACAATGCCCCAGAAACACCACTTTAATTTTGTAGAACTGCAATTTATTTTTACCTGCGTGTACATATTAGGGGTGTTCTGTGCCCTTTGTGGTAAGAAAGTTCACATGTATTACCTACCCCTATGGGGCCTAATCCCATATCAGAAGGATCATCCGAATAACAATGACCAATAACAATGTACATGTACAAGATAAAACTTTTTCACACAATAAATACCGATTGTTAACATTCATAGATTCATAGTATAAACCCATAACCAATATTTATATTACCAGTATAAAGAACATGTGATATACTTGATACACACAAGCACCAATAAAAAAAACCTGAGTACATAGTACATGTACATGTTATATCAAGTACATCTCATCTTCACCAAAACACACATATATGTATTCAACATTGGAAATAACTTTTATGTCTCCCTTTCATATCTACTTGTCACCACCCTCTGTGGGGTTATCAGCTCAATATCTTCATCTGCTCGCTGTGGAGACTGAAAATGTAACAATACAGACATGAACAAACAGAACATGTACACATGGCAGACACATGTAACTTGTACATATAACTCACACACATATGGGCCCATTCACTTCTCTGAACCTTCTATACAAACATGCGAACTTCACACTGGAGCTCCAGACAACACACATCCATTAAATCATAAAGAACTTGTCTGCACTAAAATCACAATTTCTTATATATATTTTATACTGTGATATCACTTATTATCTCAGGATGGCCACATCTTAGTCTTCTTTTCCTACAAATAATCACAGAGTTAGTTATAATCCCAGCACAGCTAAATATTGAGGAGAAAACAAAACATATAAGTAGATACCTTCATATTCTCACCAATTTGTATATTACCGGTAAAATAAACATAATAATGATGATCTCAAATTTATGTCATTAGTTCAATCTCACAGACATTACCATGAAGAGAAATCTCAAACTGGGACAACCTTTCCTGAATAAAGGACACTATAGACATTCTAGAAATTCCTTAATTCTTATTGTCCTGACCCCTGATTAGGGACAGGCAGGCAGCTTCTAGACTGTCATTTGTTATTATCACTTTGCTTAGGACACCAGCAATCTCTGGCCAAGTGTCCTTGTTTTCCACAATTAAAACACTTACGAATTTCCCTCTATCCCTGTATTTGTCCTGCATAATCTAATCTCTATTGGTCCCAAAATTTACTATCAAACAGTCCTGTCTTGGGAACCCCTGCTCTCTTAAGATTTTTTTTTTTTTTTACTTGGGCGGCAACTTCTCTCTCTCCCATCCCTATTAGTTCATATGGGGTGTACCCTATCTCAGAGGGTCCCTTCCCCATACTGGCTGGTAGCTAATCAGCCGTGAGCTTCCCACTCCTCTAGGGCAATTAAGACAATAGAGGGTCACTTTGACTTCTCTTAGTGGGAACTCCCAAACAGTCACTCTGTTTTCATTGAACTAATCTCTAATGTGCAAGTCTCTGGCTTAGTGTCCCTTTACCGAGACACCCCTGAATCTTTGCACTTTTACTTGCGCAGATTCTACTCAGTCCTTAGTGAAACAAGGACTTTTCAATCACTCAGTACTTCTACTCTAGGGATTAAAGATGGAGAATAACTTTCCCTTCTGTACCGCCTTATACACTTTATAACAGATATAAATGGTGAACAGAATCAAACTTAAATAAACCGAAGAAAATGTACAAGGTCTCCCTATTCAACTACAGCAAACATACCCTCCCGGTTCTTCCGCACTATATAATTGGCATCGATTCGATTATTAAGACATGCAGCACTCACCTCACTTATCAACACACAGGATCCAGGACACGTAGGAACTCAGATTAATTATTTGGTAAGATAAAAGCTTACCTTTTACAGCGCTGTTTTATTCATCTGAGGTCCTCCGGGCCCGCCTCCAAAATCGGTTGGTAAGTGGATCAGTACACTATCGGCTGCACATCAAACGATTATCGATGCCCCACGTTGGGCGCCAGGTTCTGTTGGGGGGGCTCAAGACCCCCTGGGTTATGTTTGTCGTAGTTCTCATTGCAAAAAGAGGAAGTTACGAGCGCTCGGGTGACACACACAACAGACACAGCTGTCAGTTATTAAGTGCCACACTTTATTGTTCAGCAGCACAGGTTTATAAAGGAAGCACAAATGCATACAGGTCACATGACCCAACATCTAAATATGGTCTCATGGATCCGTAGCACGTAGCATATATTTTCACATACATATATATATATATATATATATATATATATATATATATATATATATATATATCTTCAACTGAACATCTGCCAACTTATGTGACAGTTAGCAGAACATCCTAGATAAGCACAAAATGTTACATATACCACAGCACTGAGCATCAACGGTCACTTACACCACAACTTCCCGTATCTACAGTTTTTTAGAATGATAACAGACTATGTCTAACCACTGGCATGCAGCTATCTATAGATCAGCAGAATGAGTCTAACTGCTAACGTGCAGTCTGAGACTTGTGGTTTTGCTGTCCAACTGACTTTGTCTCTTAATAAAAGAGCAAGTTTATTTTAACCCTTACATTAGCTAACCGCTTTATAATGCGTTCAGGGGGTTTCCAAGCGGATTCCCCAAACAGAATACTGAACGCAGATGTGAACCAGGCCTTAGACCAGCAGGCGTTTTTGTTACTGTTCTGACTGCCTGTTAAGGTCTGTTTATTCTCTGACAGTGTTTAAAAATAAACCTGCTGCAACCTGATTTTTGTGTCCATCTCTGACTGTCTGGGTCCGCTGTTGCTACCACTGAGCCAATCCTCCCCGTGCGTGTGTGTGTGTGTACACACAGGGTCTAGTTTTTTTGTTTTTTTTTTCTGGGGTGTGGGGGTGGTCTTGTCTTGTCTGGTGCTCCAGATCACGAGAGTCATAGTTATAAGTGTATTGGCGAATACTGAGGCCATTGACATCTACACTCACCGGCCACTTTATTAGGTACACCATGCTAGTAACGGGTTGGACCCCCTTTTGCCTTCAGAACTGCCTCAATTCTTCGTGGCATAGATTCAACAAGGTGCTGGAAGCATTCCTCAGAGATTTTGGTCCATATTGACATGATGGCATCACACAGTTGCCGCAGATTTGTCGGCTGCACATCCATGATGCGAATCTCCCGTTCCACCACATCCCAAAGATGCTCTATTGGATTGAGATCTGGTGACTGTGGAGGCCATTGGAGTACAGTGAACTCATTGTCATGTTCAAGAAACCAGTCTGAGATGATTCCAGCTTTATGACATGGCACATTATCCTGCTGAAAGTAGCCATCAGATGTTGGGTACATTGTGGTCATAAAGGGATGGACATGGTCAGCAACAATACTCAGGTAGGCTTTGGCGTTGCAACGATGCTCAATTGGTACCAAGGGGCCCAAAGAGTGCCAAGAAAATATTCCCCACACCATGACACCACCACCACCAGCCTGAACCGTTGATACAAGGCAGGATGGATCCATGCTTTCATGTTGTTGACGCCAAAATCTGACCCTACCATCCGAATGTCGCAGCAGAAATCGAGACTCATCAGACCAGGCAACGTTTTTCCAATCTTCAATTGTCCAATTTCGATGAGCTTGTGCAAATTGTAGCCTCAGTGTCCTGTTCTTAGCCGAAAGGAGTGGCACCCGGTGTGGTCTTCTGCTGCTGTAGCCCATCTGCCTCAAAGTTCGACGTACTGTGCGTTCAGAGATGCTCTTCTGGCTACCTTGGTTGTAACGGGTGGCTATTTGAGTCACTGTTGCCTTTCTATCAGCTCGAACCAGTCTGGCCATTCTCCTCTGACCTCTGGCATCAACAACGCATTTCCGCCCACAGAACTGCCGCTCACTGGATGTTTTTTCTTTTTCGGACCATTCTCTGTAAACCCTAGAGATGGTTGTGCGTGAAAATCCCAGTAGATCAGCAGTTTCTGAAATACTCAGACCAGCCCTTCTGGCACCAACAACCATGCCACGTTCAAAGGCACTCAAATCACCTTTCTTCCCCATACTGATGCTCGGTTTGAACTGCAGGAGATTGTCTTGACCATGTCTACCAGCCTAAATGCACTGAGTTGCCGCCATGTGATTGGCTGATTAGAAATTAAGTGTTAACGAGCAGTTGGACAGGTGTACCTAATAAAGTGGCCGGTGAGTGTATGAAAGACAGGGAGCTGTAGTCCCTGCTCTACATAGATATCACTGCATGGAAAATGGAGAAGGACCTGTAAGGGGGCGTGGAGTAGTGACATCATCACAGGTCCTGCTCCACTAGAAGGGAGAGATACTTCAGCATCAGGACTCAGCAGGGAGCCTGGGAAGGTGAGTAAAACTTTTATTATTTTTCTGACAAATTAAATGTCTTTATTACTGATTACGGGGTTCACATATTTAATAACAGGTATTAGTTATAATTATAATTTCAGGGTAACTTATAAGGGGAGGGGCGCTATTTATAAGGAGGGTTTACTGTTAATATCCCTAGGGGAGCTATTATATAAGACTGGGGAGGGGGGATAGTTCCCCTAGCTTTACTAACAATAGATCATCCTTCTAATCCCCCTCTTATATATTATAAAAAGTTCCTTTTTATACATAAACCCCCCCTTATATAATAGTTCCCCTAGCCTTATTATTAATAGTTATTATAAATAGCATATATATATATATATATATATATATATATATATATATATATATATAAGAAGAGACTAATTTTATTAGGAGGATCTATTATTAATAAAGCTGGGGGGGAACAATTAGCCCCCCATATTAATAATAGTTCCCCCAGCCTTATTAATAGTTACTCCATATAAATAGCTCCCATTTTATATATAAAATATTTAAATTTATAAGGAGAATCCATTATTAATAAAGGTGATATGTATACCTCCTGCTATGAAATCGACTGAAAAATGTACAAAATGTTTATGTACAAAATTGCCAAATACTCATCATCCAGGAGACGAGGATAGAAATGGAAAAAGACAAGAAATCATTTTTGCTTCAAACATTACATTTTGTGAAATGGTGCGATTTTTTTATTTTTTTTTGGCCGCCACTGTATATTTTTTTTTTTGAGGAACTATTAATAAGGGAGTCTTATATTAGTAAGGCTTGTGGAACTATTATTTATTATGGGGAATTTTTTTGAGGAACTATTAATAAGGGAGTCTTATATTAGTAAGGCTTGTGGAACTATTATTTATTATGGGGAACTATTAATAATAAGGCCGGGTGGGGGAATATTAATAAGGGCACTATATATATAAAAAAAATGGAATATTATTAAAGGGATTCTATCGTTATAAACACTAGACAACACGTCACTGATCAAAGAAGCTATAAACCCAGAGAACTTTCCTGTGAACTGATATACATGTTTTTTTAAACTGTTTATTTACATGTTTTGTTTTCCATCTATTTTGCATCTAACACCCCACTCCTCTGTATACCGTATTTTTCAGACTATAAGACGCACCCAGGTTTTAGAGGAGAAAAATAGGGGAAAAAAATTTTCAGGCAAAAAATGGTAAAATATTTAATGTATGGGAGTTGTAGTTTTGGAACAGCTGCAAGGCCACAGCCTGCAGCTGTACGGGGATGTATAGGGCATTTTTTTTTGTGGGGCCAGGTGTACTTTTTAGTTATACCATTTTGGGAAATGTTTATTGCTTAGATCACCTTTTATTTAAATCAGAGGCAAAACGGTGAGAAAAACCCGGTGGTTTGGCACTTTTGATTTTGACGTTCACTGTACATAAAAATATTAGTAGACCGGGCATTTTCAGACACAGGGATACCTAATGTATATACTGTATGTTTCACAGTAATGTTATACTTTTATATGTATTCTAGGGAAAGGAGGTGAACTTTTATTTATTTTATTTTTTATTATATTTTTTTTAAGTGGTTTTTTTTTTTTTTACTATTTTATTATCCCCCGCCTAGGGGGCTTGAACCTGCAATCATTTGATTGCAAGTCCCATAGACGGCAATACAAGACTACGCAGACTTCTAACCTAATAAACATCACATCAATTAAAGGGTTTTCTGGCCCCAAATTGATTCTTTTATACTAATAACCAATCTACAGGACAGCTCGGCATATCAGTATGTGATCTGTCAGGGTTCCACACCTGAACCCCACACAGATCAGCGTTCTAGCAAATTCTGGGTGCCAGATGCTGCTACTGGACAGGATGTCGTACCGCACCTATTCAAGCAATAGGAACGGCGCTGGAATTACCCAGAACAGGGCCGACTCCAGGTTTGTGTGGGTCCTTGGGCGACAGAGCCTCAGTGGACACTTTTGGAGTAACCCATGCGAACTGGAGAAAAAAAATAAAAAATCAACCGCAATTGGGTGTTTTTTTTTTTGCTGAGGCGGACTTACTTAAGTAGCCTGTAATACAGTCCATTCGATATAAGTAGATACAACCTGTTCAGACATCAGAAAGTAAAGAGGAATTTTAGGTGGACATCTGCCCCAGATTCCTCTTTATTTTGTGCTCTCCCCCGGCTCATGGTGGTTGATACAAGGCATCAACAGGCCCTTGTCGCTTTCCACCGCTGATTAGACCTAAATAAATGAGTCTAACCAGTGCGGAGTCTCAAGGCGCGGCCTCTGAATCAGCTGCAGAATTTGAGGCAAGATCCAGCACGACTTTATTTTTTTCCGCATCCTGCACTAATTATTTTCAATGGGAGTCAGACAGAAGGAAGAATCTGCTGTTTGAGTAAACTGTGGTATCTGTGTAAGCGCTGTGACCCCTTATCTGTTTATATAGTGTCATACATCTCATAGCGGCCATGTCATGTAACTACAGCCTGGTCCTATACATGTCTATGTGACAAGACTGTACATACATCACACGGTCACTATAAACAGACAGCGTATGATATAAACAGGCACCATGGCGTACTTTCTGCTTCAATTATATCTAAACCGCTGGCATTTCCATAGGTATGTTGCCATTTCCATATCTTATTTTATTGCAACGTGGGGATGGAGCAGAAACTGAAAAGCGCTGCGGGAAAAAAACACAATTTGTTCCTGTCTGATCGGTTCTTTTCGCGTTGAGGACATGTTCTAGTGCTGTTGGTGCCATTTTCCACTTATTTTGTGTCTCTCTCCTACTGCTACAGTACAACTACTTAGCACAGTGTCGGTGTGAGGGGTAGTGGCCGGAGCTGGAGCCAACAGACTTTTTATTCTCCTAGTGGCCGGGCTAATACCCCCTGTGTCCCCCAGTGAGAACGTCGAGAAAAGGATTTTACATAGAGTACAAAAATCCCTCTTTATACAGCTGTCAATGGGAACAATATAAATACGAGGGCGAATCAAATATGAACCAGACTTTTGCTTTAAAATATTTATTGGTACAGTAAATACAATTTTGAATACACCTTATTTTTTTTATATAATCTCCTCTTTTATTCACACATTTTTCCCACCGAATCGGAAGTTTTTTAATTCCGTCATCAAAGAATGAATCTGGTCGTGAATGAAGATGGCCTCTGTCTTCACAGCCTCGCCTCTTCCCTTGTGCTCCTTTTCTTCTTGTCCAAAAGCGTTGACTGTGCATGTCCACTGGCCATTTTCCTGTGGCTGAATGGCAGAGGCCACAGGAAAAAGGCTGGCAGACTTGTGCAGTCAGCACTTTTGGACTAAGAGAAGAGGAGCCCCCAGTGCTGTGAGAAAACGCTTTTGCATAAGGAAGAAAGAAGAAATTCCTCAGGAATGGCGGCACAGATGAGAATAGTAAAGGTAAGAGAAGAATAGCCTTTCTTAAGGCTATTCCTATGTGTATGTTTTGTAAAAAGGGTATTCTAATGATAGAATCCCTTTAATTAGCCAAGTTTCTGTCCATGCTTCCTTCAATCCCCCTTTAATATTCTACTATCCCCCCTCCTCGTGATATTGTACTATCCTCCTTACTCGTCACTACCTTACAGAGTTTATTATCGTCTTTAAATATTGAAACCTGCTCTTTAGACCTCTACCAGGTCATTAATAAAGATATTAAATAGAAGAGGACCCAATATTGACCCTGTGACCCCCTCAATACTGGTTCCTGAGGCACCCCACTGGTGACCCCCAATACTGACCCCTGTGGCACCCCACTGGTGATGGTAACCACCCCAATACTGACCTCTGTGGCACCCCACTGGTGATTGTGACTCAGTCTGAGTGTTTACCATTAACAAGCGCCCTGTTTCCTATAAATAAGTCAGTTGGGAAACCAAATCCATATATTTTTACTAAGTCCCAACATTCTTGTTTTGTTTATCAACTTTTTTGTCGCACAGTATCAAAAGCCTTTGAAAAGTCCAGATATTCTACATCTACCGCATTACCCATGTACAGATATACTACATCTGCCGCATTACCCATGTCCATTTCATATATGCTACATCTGCCACATTACCCATGTCTAATCCTATTATACATCTACCGCATTACCTATCTCTAGTCCAGATATACTATATCTACCGCATTACCCATGTCCAGTCCAGATATACTACATCTGCCACATTACCCATGTCTAGTTCAGATATACTGGCATTAATATCCATACTATTCCATAATATTTAGCTTACCGCTCCTATAGTGGCCTTTTCAGAATTAAAGGGATTCTACCATTAAATTTTTTTTTTTTTTTTTTATTAAAGATTTTATTTGAAAATTGAATGTTACAACACAGGTATAAATCAATATCAGGTACAATCTGCATATGAAATGCACAAGTAATACAGAAAAGATTAAACCATAAGTAACTTTACATGGCTCAACGGGATAACAACAGATGAATGTTGTCGCTAGAAAGGAAGTTTCGTATGTCTAGGGAAATGGAGCACAGATGCAAAGGAGGGAGAAAGTTGTTATCGGGGAGTATGATACGTGTAATATGTAACACGTTCGTGACATCTGGTGAACTAAGTTGGGGGGGGGGGAATGGGGAAGGGGTAGGTGGAGGGGAGGG
The DNA here is from genome assembly GCF_031893055.1 of Leptodactylus fuscus. Lineage (NCBI taxonomy): Eukaryota > Metazoa > Chordata > Amphibia > Anura > Leptodactylidae > Leptodactylus > Leptodactylus fuscus. Next base: position 42,365,561 of record NC_134275.1, on the reverse strand, counting down.
AGAGAGAGTGGTGTAATTTTGAGGTGAGGCCGGGTGGGGCAGGGCTTGATAGGGAGTTATGAGAGAAAAAAGGGGGGGTATTTAAAGGGACCAGTAAATATTCAATATTAATATGGAAGGGAAGTAAATCCAGTCGGGGAGTTTGGGTGAATGTAGTGGAGAGAAAGAGTGGGAGGTTAGAAAGTTACGGTAAGGGGAGAGGAATTGGAGTGAAGTCTGAGCCCACTGGGACCACACAAAGAGAAGGAAGAGTCAGTAAGCTAGCCCCTTCCACAAGCGATCACAAGGTCAACTTTTGCCAAGGAGACCATAGTTTCACAAATTTATCATGTCTCCTGTCTTTCCAGCTGGAGAGTTCTTCAAATCTCATGATTTGATTCATCTTTTCAATCCATTCCTCTTTGGTCGGAGGCGATGGATCTAGCCATTTCCTCGGGATTAGGGAATTAGCGGCTGCTATCATATGGGAAACTAAGTTTTTGTTTGAAGGTTTATATTCAGAGGTGGGAAGTGAGAAAAAGATCATCTCAGGTGTGAGTAAGAGATTGGAATTTGTACATTTGCGAATTGTTGACTGTATATGTTCCCAGAATCGTTGTATGCTAGGACATTGCCACCAGATGTGCATGAGAGTACCTAATTGACCATGGCATCTCCAGCATTTGTCTGAGTTGGATAATTTCATTCTATGTAGCCATTCTGGTGTGTGGTACCATCTGGTGAGCAATTTATAGTGGTTTTCTTGTAATCTTACACAAGCTGAAAAACCGTGGGCGTGCGAGAGAACTGAGGAGACTTGTTCGTCAGATAATGTGAGTTGTAGGTCTGTTTCCCATGATGTGAGGTATGCTGGTTTAGAGATCTTGGGTGGGTTAACATATTTAGAGAGGACTTGGCAGGTTTTACGGAGGGATTTATTGTTAGCGGCAATTGCCCTTTCGAAGGGGGTGAAAGTTTTCCTAATAGAGTGGGTTCGGAACCAATTCTGGGCCGTCAGGCGGAGGTGTGCCTTGCTTAGAAAGTCTACGGTTTCTGTAGGGGCTAGGGAGACCAATTTAGATATATCTGGGTTCCCTTCTTCATTAAGAATATCAAACGCTTCGTGACAGCCAAGTTTATTCCAAAGAGAGGATGGGGTGGGTCTGTTTCTATTTTCCCAGAACGGAATTGTGCCCAGTGGAGTGAGGGGTGAGATATCCGGTGCCAAAGTGTCTGAGAGGGAGCTCCAAGTTTCAGCTGCTCCAAGGAGCAGTTGGTCCACATTTTTAGATTTGTGGCCTGGTTTAGAGTGGAGCCATAAATCAGCTAATGACGCAGGACCAAAAGTATTTAATGACATCGAGAAAACAGTGGGGTTGGCTTTAGGAGTGGCCAGCTCTATCCAGCATTTAAGCTGGACCGCTTTATAAATCCTTTTTTTTTTTTGTGGATAAGACATCGGAATAGCCTTTAGAAAGTCTATTTGTCTCTTACCTTTAGACGTGGTCTCCGCTGCGCTGTCCCTTAGAAATACCAATTTTTACCGGTATGCAAATGAGTTCTCCCGCAGCGATGGGGGCGGGCCTTGAGCAGAGCAGGCTGCACAGGCCACGGGAAACTGGCCGCTAACAATACTGTGCAAGCGGCCATTTTCCCGTGGTCTGTGTGCCTGCGCAGTCTGCTCAATGCTAGGCCCGATGCCTAGAAGTTACGAGCCTGCGCCGGAAGAAGACATTGAAGATGATGCTGCGGAAGAAGAAGGAGGCGGCGCTGGAGACAATTCTCTGGCAGCGGTGGGAATGCCCTCATCGCTGTTTGAGCGCTGGGGCCCGCCCCCATCGCTGCGAGAGAACTCATTTGAATACCCGTAAAAAACAGTATTTCTAAGGAACGGCGCAGCGGAGACCATGTCTAAAGGTAAGAGACGAATAGCCATTCTAAAGGCTATTTTGACGTCTTATCCACAAAAGACAAGGTTTTAATGGTAGAATCCCTTTAAAGGGTGGTAATATTGCCAAATGCTGATCCTACTGTATTTACCAGCCCGTGTTGAAGATCATGTCATTGCACTTTTTGGCTTTATACCGTATCAATGTCAACATTTTGGATTTCAGGTGAATTTAACATGAATTTCTACAGAAGTAGATGTAATATTAATAAGTTACCTGTTCTGTACTTCCTCTCTACACTTCTACAAAGAATTTAAAGAGGACATGTCCCTGGTAAAATTCACTATAAATTCTACACTAAATGGCACAAATACCCCATAAGTACAAATGAGATGTAAGCCATACCCCCAAACTTCATATAAACAAGGCTTTTAGTTTGTAGGTGTAATGTCTGCAGGAGAGGGGTATGTGCTGTATATTAATTTCCCCTTGGATTTATTAGGGGTATGTTTGGTGGGCATGTAAGTGCCAGGGCCATAACAGAATATGACAAGCTTGTAGGCCAAGTGTACTCCCCTCCCCCTCGACCTATTCAAACACGAGAGCAACACACTGCCATTGCCTTTCTACAGGAGTTTGCGCTCAGTTCTTACAGCTCCTGCTTTTCAGACACATGCTAGGTTCTTGGCACTAACTGTCAGATCCACAAAACATGGGTTGTTTGTCTATAAAACCGCCCTGTCTTATAGAGTGACTGCAAGGCATAAAAAACGAATAGGTGCATTTGGATTCTGTCCATTTGGAGAGAATTATCATTGTATTAGTTTATGGTCTGTGATCTGGGGGTACAAAGGTAGATATACACTCACCGGCCACTTTATTAGGTACACCATGCTAGTAACGGGTTGGACCCCCTTTTGCCTTCAGAACTGCCTCAATTCTTCGTGGCATAGATTCAACAAGGTGCTGGAAGCATTCCTCAGAGATTTTGGTCCATGGCATCACACAGTTGCCGCAGATTTGTCGGCTGCACATCCATGATGCGAATCTCCCGTTCCACCACATCCCAAAGATGCTCTATTGGATTGAGATCTGGTGACTGTGGAGGCCATTGGAGTACAGTGAACTCATTGTCAGGTTCAAGAAACCAGTCTGAGATGATTCCAGCTTTATGACATGGCGCATTATCCTGCTGAAAGTAGCCATCAGATGTTGGGTACATTGTGGTCATAAAGGGATGGACATGGTCAGCAACAATACTCAGGTAGGCTTTGGCGTTGCAACGATGCTCAATTGGTACCAAGGGGCCCAAAGAGTGCCAAGAAAATATTCCCCACACCATGACACCACCACCACCAGCCTGAACCGTTGATACAAGGCAGGATGGATCCATGCTTTCATGTTGTTGACGCCAAATTCTGACCCTACCATCCGAATGTCGCAGCAGAAATCGAGACTCATCAGACCAGGCAACGTTTTTCCAATCTTCAATTGTCCAATTTCGATGAGCTTGTGCAAATTGTAGCCTCAGTTTCCTGTTCTTAGCTGAAAGGAGTGGCACCCGGTGTGGTCTTCTGCTGCTGTAGCCCATCTGCCTCAAAGTTCGACGTACTGTGCGTTCAGAGATGCTCTTCTGGCTACCTTGGTTGTAACGGGTGGCTATTTGAGTCACTGTTGCCTTTCTATCAGCTCGAACCAGTCTGGCCATTCTCCTCTGACCTCTGGCATCAACAACGCATTTCCGCCCACAGAACTGCCGCTCACTGGATGTTTTTTCTTTTTCGGACCATTCTCTGTAAAACCTAGAGATGGTTGTGCGTGAAAATCCCAGTAGATCAGCAGTTTCTGAAATACTCAGACCAGCCCTTCTTGCACCAACAACCATGCCACGTTCAAAGGCACTCAAATCACCTTTCTTCCCCATACTGATGCTCGGTTTGAACTGCAGGAGATTGTCTTGACCATGTCTACATGCCTAAATGCACTGAGTTGCCGCCATGTGATTGGCTGATTAGAAATTAAGTGTTAACGAGCAGTTGGACAGGTGTACCTAATAAAGTGGCCGGTGAGTGTACGTACCTCTGGCCATCACTCCTACTCCCACACAGTGGACCTACCCCGTCATAACACATTCATCCACTTATATTCCGAATCAACTGAATTCCAGCTTTGTCGGATACTGACTCCTTATACGGATATGTGATTTCTGCATTTCTTGCCCCTATTATCTATTGTATTTTTTGTAGTTATTTTTTTACTTGTACTTTTTCTTATTTTCTATCATTTGCCCACAGTCTTCTGCTTCTGGTCTTGTGACGTTCCAGAACATCCTGCAATGTTGGACTATATAACAAGAATTTTACCGAGTTTTTATGTTCATAGAAACATCAAAAACACAAACCTACATAACACATATTTATTTCTCAAAAATGTTTCCATTTACACTGATTTCTTTTTTTGGAGGTATTTCTGTATTCAGTTATATTACCATGCATCTGAATATTGAAATAAATCTGTTTGCATGGCTAGATCAATACAATGTAATACAAGATTTCCTTCTTCTGGTCGTTCACATTTGTGTTAATACTGTTGTCAGAATAATAAGAATAAAATATTGGACCTCACAGTAGATATAAATGTGTGCTACAAAGGGGGGGATGGAAAGTAATATGGCAGAAATAAGTGGGGAGAGTCTGCATGGGTCAGATTTAAAGGGACAGGAGTCTTAAAAAGGTTGGAATAATCTCATGAAAGGTTCAAGGTTTCTTTTGCTGGGATATCATATTTTGGAAAAGGTGCAGAATGGGTTTTAAAACTTGCATCACCGATCCTATGCTACTGGTATTCTAACACTTATTGGTTCCCCCAGTCTCTATTTCCTGGTCCTTTCTTGACAAACAAATGTCCACTCAGCCATGTAGTGACTTAGCAATGACCTAGCAAAGCCAATGACTGAGAGTCACTATTGGATCAAGAAATGAATACTAGCAGGAACCAATGAGCATGGGACAGAAGTGGGGGGTTGGGAATCTTAGAGGTGGGATATCTGTATGAATATACATGCTAGGCATAGGGAGGACTAAGGTGAGGCACACAACCTCTTCACCTTCACCATTTGGTTGCACCTTCAGCATCATGATTTCTCTGTATTTTGGTACCAGTCTCACCAGCTCATGAACCTGCATTGGCTATTGGTGATCCTGGTCCGGAGTATTAAAATCTGCATCAAAAGAACAACCATTTTCACATTCTGCTTGTACCAAGTAATTATAAATAAAGTTGGTAGAAACATGTGCAGGAGATACACAAAGGTTTTAATCCCTAAGGACAGACAGCCACAGTATCTAGGATGACTGAGTACTCATGCACTCCTCATGCCGTTAAGCTGTTCTCTAAAACAGTGCAGGGTATATATATATTTGTTAAAACCTTCAAATCCTGGTTTGTAACAACTTTATTTATAGTAGTAAGCTGGAGGCACATTTGATTATATGAACCTTGCTGGCAAATATTCTTCCATTCTATCCTATACAATCTCCCCACTTCTTTCAGTGCATGCCTGTCTTATAAAGGTCGGATCAGTCTTCATCATTGTGTTACCACTCTAGTTTCCCAGGTGTGCAGTATCTATAGACCCCATTCCATTTGATCCCTCTCTAACTCCTGGACATACAAGCCTGGGTTCCTGTGTATTCCTCTAGAATACTGGCTGGTGACCCTAAATGCAACAGTATCATTTGATCCTTATATCGAACCTAAACACTTCTTGAAGACAAGAAGAGTCCCTCTTCAGATCATGAGAAGGATGTGCAGGTACAGCGGCAGCAATAAATTGTCTATCTGGGTGGTAAAAGCTTCTAATAATGACACCAAAGTGATCGATCCCAATAGCCACACATAGCCGCTGGTCAGGTTCACATTGGTGTCAAATATAAGGATCAAGGCGACTGCTATGATCTGGGCAAATATAGACATCATGGTGCCTTCAAATGTTTTCTTGGTACCAGGCCATTTAATCTCACCCAGGGTGCTACCACATACAGAGGCTATTGTGTCACCTACACCTACTGCTAGCACCCCACAATAGGGAAGAAGAGTAGAAGGGCTGGATAAAGAAGAAGCGCAGAGTCTTGGAAACAGCCAGATCGGAAGAGACATCCCTAGGAGTAGGTAAATGTGAGTGAGAATCAGAGGACCACTGTCCCTCTCGTCCAAGAACAGTGTCAGCAGGCTCCGTAACGTCTGTCCAAGTGGTCTAATTCTGAAGTACCGAACATATTCTAGTAACACAAAAACAGCAAAACAAACCACGGAGGCGACAAACAGTAGCTGCGTGTCATATATAATACCGGGTATGTAAGTGGCCACTGCAAGGAAGTGAAAGTACTTGCGCGTCATTGTGGAGGCCTGAAGCTTCTTTGAGTCTGGAGTCCGCTTAGAGTTCTGGTAGAGAACAATGGCACAAGCAGACAGGACAAGGAATACCCAATACCCAAGGAGGTAGAAGCGGGTACTACTCTGTACAAGAAACTCCACCAGCCAAAAGAGGGGGTGCCTCTTGATAAGGTACTGCAGCCAGGGCACAAAGATTCCCAGCCCTAACACGGCCGTCATCATGTAGAAGAATAATGAAGAGGTCCATGTAGAGGAATCCATGAAAAAGAACAAGGCAGAAAAGATAATTCCGAGAAGGACCAGAGCCACCAGGGTGACGAGAAGAAGGTAATCTGCAGGATCTCCTTTGCCACCCACAGTATTCAAAGAGCGCTTGATAAGCTGGTTAAGGGCAAAGCTGAGCCCTCCAAGGACAATCAGAGCTTCGCCAGGAGTGAAGCAGCGTGGCATCAGGTACAGAACAATCATGCTAAGATATACGAAGATGAGGAGCACCTCAAGAACCTCAATGACTTCTGACACGGCCAGTGAATTCTTCATAGTGTAGAGTATGGCACTGCCAGCTGCTCCGGACACTATGCAGGTGTTTTTTGGTACTGGTTTTGTGATGCCTAGAGCAATTATGGAGAGGAAATAGGCTAAAGCCATCCCGGTGGCAGATACAACAACACCGTACCTCTCAAAGTACACATTACCAGAAGCTTTGCATCTCTCTCTTATTACAATGCCCAGCAGGGGAATGATCATGCTGGCTGGCAGAAGTCCGCTGTTGGCAGACGACCTGTACTGAAATACGGCTCCGCCAGACTGTAATAATCTATCCCATTTGTGCTGCACGTAGAATGCCTGCACAGCCAAGGCCAGAGCGCACCAGGAGAAGCGGTCCCACACTACTGTATGGATGCTCAGGACAATGCAGAACACCACTAGAGACTCCGCCACCACCAGCTTATTCATCATGATGAAGGCTTGCCTGGATTTTGTCACCTCGTCTTCTTCACTGCTGCGTCAATATTATAAAAGTTCAAGAAAGTCCCATGTATTCTGCATCATCTGTTTTTACACAAGATCCTACTGTTCCTTAAAAAAAATATAATAGTAATATTAATAATATAATAATAATATATATATTGCACACCTTGTAAACAGATCTAGAGGTTTCCCATTACACTATGAGAGGTGGGGGCCTTGCATCTTTCAAGCATTAAAGGGGTTGGCCACTTTCAGACCAATATTGACGAACAAATGTACAATAAAGACATATACAATTTTCCAATATAGTTTCTGTATCAATTCCTCACGGTTTTCTAGATTTCGGCTTGCTGTCATTCATTCTGTTACTTCTAGAGGATAAGACTGACCATGGTCATGTGATTTACAGTCCATGGTCATGTGATTTACGGTCCATGGTCATGTGATTAGCACACAGGTGCACAGCTGATTACCAGGCAGCTGTCTGAGTACTGTGACTGTAACGAGCTGTGCACTCATCACATGACCGTGGACTGTAAATGACATGACCATGGTCAGAGTTTTATCCTCTAGAAGTAACAGAATGAATGACAGCAAACCGAAATCTAGAAAACCGTAAGGAATTCATACAGAAAGTATATTGGAAGATTGTATATCTTTTTATTGTACATTAGTTCGTCAATATTGGTCTGAAAGTGGTCAACCCCTTTAAAGAGTTTTATGGGCCCCAACAGGGTTTATGACACTGATGATGACCTATATGCAGAACCTTCCATCAAAATTTGATCAGTGGGATTCTAGTCAGCTGATCCAGGTGCAAGAAGCTACTACTATGAACGGGCCTGAAGTAGCTCTGTCCCTATTCAATTAATGGGAGCAGAGCTCCACAGCAGTAGCTTCTGGCACCCAGATAAGTCGATTGGTACTAGGTGTCAGACCCCAATGGATCAGATACTGACGACCTATCCTCTGTTGGGGCCCGGAAAACTCCTTCAAGGGTGTGTCCGTTGAATATGCTATATATGTTAACATGAATCTATAAGGTCCAAATTGCCTTCCAAACCAATAATAATGTCACAAATTGATGTCAGAATGCAAGTGCACTGGGGGACCAGATTAGTCAGGTTTTCCTACAGACATCGACAAGTGTGTCTTTATCTATGAATGACCTTTCCAGCCTCTGTGAGTGTCATAGGCAAAAATGGCCCCGCCCCCAGTGCACTTGCAGGCTGATTTGCATATCCATAAAAAGACGCTTATCTCTGCATGGCTTCATCGGTGAGTGACCACACAGGTATGTGTATGCTCCTACTAATGTCACCTATGTGACAATATAGGTGGGCTAGGAGGAAGTTGGACCCGGACGCCCTTTAAAGGTATATCCATATGTATTATATACATCCACAGGATATGCTCTAAATGTCTGACCTCCCTAGGCTTAGCCTATGGAGCTGAGAAATGCCAAATCTTAAAGAGGTCTTCTGGCCTCACGTGACTACATATTTATTATGTCATTGTGTTTCTACAGCCTGCCATGGTCAAGACCTCTGCCTGCTATTAGTGAAAGGGAATGTTCTGCTTCCAGCTGAGGGTCTGCTACAATGTCTCCTCCCTTAGTAATAAATCAGGACTGCCGCCATGATGGAGGACAAAGAGACAGAATCCCGGCTATTATGCGTAAGCCCTCACAGCGCCCAGCCGCTGCTCCTCCACACGATCAGATTTCATTGCTTTATTCAACACCCTCCATTTCCACCTTTACCTTGGACAGCGCCATATTGTATTCCGGTCACCTGACAGGAAGTGACGTCACGGAGACACTTCCGCCAGAACTGGAAGAGTTTTGCCTCTCTTTAGTAAGAGTGGGCGGTCACGTGACGTACGAGCCGCGTTCGGGTCTTGTCACGTGTGCGGCGGGGGGGAAAAGTGAAGATGGCGGCTGCCGGGGGCCTGGACGAGAGGTAAAGAAGACGGGGCGGCGGCGACTGCGGGCGGGGGAGCAGCGGACACCGGAAGCTGAGGGATGGCTGACAGGAGAGGGACATGTTTAAATGGGAAAGGGCGGGAGACAGTGATGTATGAAGTGACAGCTGCCGGCGTGTGCTGTCTGGAGGAGAACTACAACTGCCAGCAGGCTCCTCATAACTTACAGCTTACTGTATATAATTTCTCTCAAACTTGCCTTCTTCATACTGAAGTTACCAGCATGCTGAGGCGTGCAATATAGAGACTACAACTCCCAGCATGCTGATGGGCGCAATATCTAGACTACAACTCCCAGTATGCTGAGGGTTGTGTTAATGTGGACTACAGCTCCCAGCATGCTGAGGGGAGCGTTATTGTAGACTACAATTCCCAGCATACTCAGCGGTGCAATATGTAGACTACAACTCCCAGGATGTTTTATTGTGCATTATTGTAGCCTTCAACTCCCAGAATGCTCAGGGCTGCATGACACATTGGTGAACAGAAATGGTTATATTGCGGTCCCCATCTCCACTACAGCTCCCAGCATGCTCAGGAATGTTTGTATTGTAACTATTCTGGCACTGGAATTACTTATGAGTAGTGTAATGAAACGCTCAGCCCTGATGTATACCCCCATGGTATAGACTACAACTCCCAGCATGCTGAAGGGATGAATCCTCTAAATGCAACATAGAAGATCTGTCAGGCAGCGCCCATACCCCAGGTAGTCATGGTCCAGTTTCTTGCATCCCCACCATGTGATCCTTGAACATGATGTCACAGGCCTGTGAAAAAGAAGCAGCTTTGGTTCCAAACAGCGGCGGAGGTGTCAGTTGTCAGAAGGCACATACCTGATATTACCTCATCCTGATGATATCGTAAATATTATAGTTCTGGAAAACGTTAAAAAAAAAAAAAAATGACATCAGGGTTGTCTCGGGCAACTGACTTCATAGTTAAGAATAAGACAATAATTTTGCATGTGCTGAATGTATATGACGTATGTTACACAGGGCGCATATCTGAGACGTGTCACGTGTTACTGTACAGCCTGTCATATCTAGACTTGTAAGGATTTCCCAGATACTTTGTGTTCTTTGTTATAAATAAAGTAAAGCTAAACTTTCTGGTGGTATTTGTGACATTAATAAACATTGGAATATACTTTATTTCCAGATTTTGAATCCATGTCTTCTCACTGGAGTTTGTGCTATTGCATAATGCAGGGAGGAAAATGCTGGCATGTGTAGAATTATTTTGCACCATCAGATTCCACATCGCTTTACAGAAATTATCCCATATAGGGATCACAGTCTAAATTCCCTATCAGTATGTCTTTGGAGTGTGAGAGGATCCCCGAGTAAACCCATACAAACATGGGGGGAATATATACAAACTCCTTGCAGATGTTGTCCTTGGTTGGATTTGAATCTGGTACTCCAGATATGAAAAGCTACAAAGCTAAACACTGTTCATAAAAGTAGAAGTGAGATTTTGGTGTCTTATAGAAGAAGAGAAGCTCATCTTTCATATGACACCAGAACCATGGTTCTACATTGTATAATGCTTAACATATGCAATACCCCTCACCCTCCTGATCCTCCGCTTCTCTGTAGTACCCTAATTCACCCCTGTACTCTCGGACACAAGCAGTGAAGATTTCTGCTTCCAGTAACAGGAGAAAGCATAAAGGATAGAGATGAGCGAGTACTGTTCGGATCAGCCGATCCGAACAGCACGCTCGCATAGAAATGAATGGACGTAGCCGTCACGCGGGGGGTTAAGCGGCTGGCCGCCGTCAAAGCGGAAGTACCAGGTGCATCCATTCATTTCTATGGAGCGTGCTGTTCGGATCGGCTGATCCGAACAGTACTCGCTCATCTTTAAAAAAGGAGCCAAAATCTGTTAGTGAAGTAGACTACAAAATTTATTAATGTCAAAATTAAATTAATGTCAAAAGTTGCTTGTAAGTGTAAAGTGTAAGTTCATAGCTTTCATAAAACTTTTGATAAGATATAGAGATAAGTCAGAGATTTTTGTAGGGACCCTCCTCCACTGCGAAAACAAAGGAGCAGAAGTGCTCAGAGGGGTGTCATTTGGAGTGGTATACAGGCTCATTATAAAGTTGCGGGGGTTTATGAAGACTGGAGTTTTATATACCAGTCTTGATAATTCCTGCATCAGCATATGATTCACCTGATATATGACATCATAAATGAGCGCCATCCTCTGGCAGGCCATGCACCTATATGGAAATCTGCGCCAGCTCTTATAGATTTCAGGCCTCATTTACACCATGTGCTGTAATCTTGCGCCTTGGACAAGCCCTTCTAATAATATGATCTCCATGTAATCCTCCTGGGACTTTATTTTGCAGGAGCAGCCGGGAGCTGTGGACCATTCTGCTTGGCCGCTCTGCGATGAGAGATCCTGTAAGTGTTCACCAGTCACATCTGACATGTCTGGGTTCACGGGGGTAGATTCTGATCTTCCACTAACTCAAACTAAAGACACATCTTTTCAGACAGACCTATCACAAATTCTAACGTAACCCTTCCGTACTATAATTAGAATCCCCAAAATTTAACCCTCCTCTGTTCCAGCTCCCCACATAATATGATGCCATTTCAGGCTAACTTTATATGTCCAAGCTCCATCCACATGGAGGACACGACTGGTGACTGCTCATAAAGTTTTATGTTTGTGTAATGACAGCAACCTCTATTACAGAATTATCTGACCCCCTGTATAAGCAATGCCGCTCCTGCTACCTCTTGTGTCACCCCCTCTACCTCATAGATTGTAAGCTCTTGCGAGCAGGGCCCTCAGTCCCATTGTGTGAAATGACTTTCTTTGTAATGCAGCTTTCTGTCTGTATTTTAACCCTACAAATTGTACAGCGCTGCGGAATATGTTGGCGCTATATAAATACAATTTATTATTATTATAAGGCTTTTTGCCCCCCCTCCTTATCTCATTCTGTGCTGCTGTGAGGAACTAATCATAATATACTTTATTTGACAGAGTCAAATCAAGGCAGAGCTCGACCGCTACGGCGAAAGATTCCTGCAGGGGTTGTCCTTCTACAAACCACCCAGGTACATACATATGTGGGTTTGTGTGTTTGTTCCTCGATCACGTAAAAACGGCTGAACAGATTTGGATGTAATTTGTCACATAGATAGTTTGTAACCTGGAATAACACATAAGCTACTTTTTATCCCGGTAATTGACATGGCTTCATTACTGTTATCAATTTATGTTCATATACTATGTTAAACTGCAGGAGATTTCAGCTATTTGCAGTTTTGCTGATAAAGCTGCTCTGTTATCTTTCTATGTAAATACACAGATAACACAGAAGCTGCTCAGACACTAAGATAGGAAAACCCTTTCATCCAAATTGCCAGATGTAGCAGAGCTTGAAAATGGCTGAACGGATTTGGATGAAATTTGCCACATAGATCGTTTGTAACCTTAGTTAACACACAGAATACTTTTTAGCCTGGTAAATGACATGGCTTCACCACTCCTATTAATTTATGTTAATACTAGCTCCTGCCCGTGACTTCAGAATTGGGTCCAGAGAGAAATGAAAAATGTGTGAGTAATAAAAAAAAATTAATTGGATAAAAATATTTCACCTGGCATATTGCTTGCGCTGTAATAGAGAGAAATAGCTGCAGTTTTGCGTTTAAGTGATTAGGTATTTGATATGGTAATCGCAAAGTTTATATATATATATATATATATATATATATATATTTTTTTTTTAACACACGTATGTTAAGTTAATACACTTCTGCAGACAACATTGTATGAGTTATATAAGTCCTAGGGCCAAACGCTGAAAGTGGCAGGAATTCATTTGGGCACTCACATGGTCAGCTTTATGTCGCTTGCTCAAGAGTATTGAGTGCCCAAAACTTACACGTACTGGCGGAATATAATAACTCCTACAATGTCGTCTATAGAAGTATAGTAACATATGTATGTCCCAAAAAACCCCAAACCATATACATTTTATAATTACCATATCAAAAACCTAATGACTTAAATGCAAAACTGCAACTATTTCTCTCTATTACAGCGCAAGTAATATGATGGGTGACATTTTTTTTAATCCTATTAATTTTTTTTTTATTACTTACACATTTTTCATTTCTCTCTGGACCCAATCCTGAAGTTGCAGGCAGAAGCTAGTATAATATAATTATATATATATATTCATATAAACTTTATAGTCTCTTGAGGCTGCAGCATACTCCTACTGTAAGTGTATACGGTACTTGCAGTCAGTGGATGGAAGCATTGCTTCAATCCCTCTCTTACCTAGTTCTGCTTGAAAAACAAAGTTTGCTTCAGTGTGCCAGTGCAGTCCAGGACTTGGATAGGTTGACATTTGATAGCAAACAAAAACAAAGTTTCCATTCAGAGGCGAGGAGGAAAGACAGGGAAAGCCTTGCTATGTATGGGCGAGCATTATCCTGCTGAAAAATGCCACTTGTCCACCCTGCCACACATGTGGTCACAGGATGTCCTGCACTACTAGGGGTGACTGAATGTTATATACAATGGCTCCCCACATCATTGCACCAGCATCTGGGGCACTGTGTTGCTCCACAGCAAAAGTAGAATTGAAGGACTCACCATGAGACCTCCATGCTTTAAGCTGACCATCATTGGATCCTAAACAAAACCTGCAATATTACTAAAGACAATATGAGCCTTCCTAGCCCCTTAGATTTGCAGCGGCACCTCTTTGGTTAAATGGCCTGAATCAGAGTTTTCTCTGATCCCAGGCACTGTAAAGGGTGTCAGCTTGGTTGAGGCTTACAATGCCTCATGATTTTAGGATTCAGATGTGGTTAGATATGCCTTAGTAACTACACAGATGCTGAGGGTGTCTCAGTCATGTGTTTTCCACCTCTGTTAATCTTCTTCCTTCTTGCAGCACAAGCTCCTCAGACAAAGTGAAGGCCAACAAGGATTTAGCTCCTGCCCTGAAAGAGCTTGGGCAGCGAATCAGCAAATTTCTGGTAAGAGTTTTGGGTAAAGGGGATAAACCCTGATGTTTGACTGGACACCTATGACATGCGGTGTTGTGTTCTCATTGATACAGGGTCTGGATGAGCAGCAGAGTGTACAGCTCCTGCAGTGCTATCTCCAGGATGACTACAGAGGGACCCAGGACTCTATAAAGGTCGGACCTCACTCATCTTGTGGCATCTCACTTGGGCCGTTCATGCTGGTTTTACAGCTCTCTCTTCTTTATATTTCAGCTGGTACCACAGGATGAAAGGCAGAGCCAGGCGCTGATGCTGAAGGTTTGTCTGCCCATGTTTTTTCCTCATTGATGGCCAATCCTTAGATTAGGTCATTTGTGTGTGATAGGTGAAGGTTTTGGAGCTTCATGGCTCTTTCACTGCAGCACCTGACACAGCGACATCCATACATGTGTGGCTATGTTTGCTACTGCAGCTCAGCCCATTCAAGTCAACCTTTTATTGCTGATCAGAGCACTTTAACCTCACCACCATGACAGAACCAACACTGGATTTTGACCATAATAGGAACAGGAACACAGAGAGGTTAAAAGCACCTACTAACTTTTCTATCACTTCTAGATAGCAGACTACTATTATGAAGAGAGAATTTGTATGCTGCGCTGCGTCCTGCTGCTGCTGACATATTTCCAGGATGAGAAGCATCCATACAAGGTAAAGTAAAATGTGTTGCTGTATTTTTTTTTTTTTTTCCCAAAATGATTGGTCATAGATTTTATTTTAAGTTGTTCCAAAATCCGTCTTTGTGGAAGGTCAAGCCAATCACTAAGATGTCACACGTGGTAGTGCTGAGTCCTCCAGGCTGAGGACCATTCTTTGTATTAGTGATTGTTAAACAGATTTTCCAGGCTAAATAATTGATGACCTATCCTTACAATAGGTCATCAATTCAATATCAGTAGGGGTCTGACACCCGGGTCCCCATGGATCAGTTGTTTAAGGAGGTGGCAGTGTTCATGGTGAGAGCTGTGGCCTCTTAACTACATACTAAGCATGGCACTGTTCATTGTATAAACGGCTGTGCTGGATATTGCAACTCACCTGAATGGGACCCAGCTGCCTTCAGTCCATGTGATCAATGAACGTGACGTCACATGGCCTATGAAGCTGAAGTGGCATTCAGGGATCACTGCTACTTAGTCATACAGCTGATTCACGGGTTGTCCCTGGTATCAAACCCCTGCTGTTTGTTAATTGATTACCTTTGCTAAGGATAGGTCATCAATTAATAAGCCCTGGAAAACCCTTTTAATGGGGGCCCAAGTAGATACTTTCCTCCATGACATCTATGCTCCCTTAGCACATTCGGACAGTGTTAGTATACTGTACTATAATGATTCCTGGCTTACAGATCTTCACTGGAGACTTTATATATTTTCACTTTAGAAAGAGTTCAATGACTGCATGGAAATGCTTCAACGGGAGGACTTGATGGGGAAATATCGCAAGCACTTTGAAGATCTCTGCAAAGAAGAAGCCCCCACATGGGAAACACACGGGAACCTCATGGTATGTTAGTAGCTGCAGAGACTGTCGACCTATCAGCAGATCTGGCTGTGGCTGAAGCTTTATAGAGTAAATGCACTATCCTGCTTATGGATTTGCAGGCTTAGGGGCAGAAGGGAAGGGAATTTGAGCTTCCTTTATCCTAGCGATCAAATTTTAAAGGGACCTATCCTTATGATAGATAATCAATATCAGATCTCTGTGTAGTGGCCAGACCAGTTTACTGTAACTTTGGTCCCATTGAGTAGTTGGCTCCCCATCAAACTGATTTTGATGTCTTACTCTTAGTACACACTCATTTTACTTTTTCTTTTCTTTTAAGTATATTAGAAAATTGTTATTTATTCCGTTTTCAAATATATTAATTTATTCACATCTGTAAACACCAAAGTTTATTTTCTCTGTTTCTGTTTTTAGACTGAACGTCAGGTGTCCCGGTGGTTTGTGCAGTGTCTACGAGAACAAGCAATGCTGTTGGAGATTATCTTCCTCTATTATGCCTACTTTGCCATCCCCCCCTCCAACCTTCTGGTACTTACCAAACTGTTTAAAGAACAAGGATTTGGACGTAGGCAACAAAATCGTCACTTGGTGGAGCAAACCTTAGACCCTTTAATAGACAGGATCGGGTGAGTGTTTGTAATCTCAAGCCTGTTCTGCCTGAGCCAATGTACATTACATGGCAAAATCAATAGAAAGTTGATGCCCTTTTTTTCAAACATCTAGCAGACATTTATGGCACAGGATATGCCATAAATGTGTAGTAGATGTAAACCCAATTTCTGGGAGCTACATGAATAACAGAAGGCCATTTACCCATCTGTTGAAGGGGTTTTTAGAAGCTGTACCTAAGGGATCAGAACCAGCCACTGGGTCGCTCTGCTTCCTCCCCTTCTGCTTTCCCTCTCTCCATAGCACAGGTAACTAATGGTGAAAATGGGAGTGTAGGGGTGCTGGTTCTGAATTTGTGACAGAGGTTGGAACAAGCTCAGAATGCCTAGGTACTACATCTAAAAACCCAAAGTAAGTGGCTCTCCATGGAAGCCCTTTAAAGACGTTTTCCAGGTTTATCAATAGGATAGGTTATTGATTTATGATCAGTAGGAATCTGGGACCCCCACCAGTCAGCTGTTTCAAGAAACCTCTGCATTTGGATGACTGCTGCGGTTTCTTTACAGAAAACCAAGCACAACACTGTCCATTTTACAGTGTCTATTCTTAGTATGGCAGTCCAGCTCCATTCGCATGAATGGGACTGAATTGTAAACAGGACATTGATTATGAATGTGACGTCATATGGCCTGTAAAGTGGAATCAGCGCAAAAGGGATGTCGCTACTGCTTTGAACTACAGATCAGTTGGACGTCTGCTTATCTTCAATTGGTGACCAATCTTAAGCAACGGTCATAAAGTCCAAAAATCCAGGCAGAGAACAAATTGAGAAGGTGTGGGATTTAGAGCTGGGACCCATATGTCAGGCAAGGCATTTGACATATCTAATGCATATATCATTAATATCTCGTGTTCAAACTACCCTTTTAATACCTGTATTCCTCTAAAAGTCTGCAGTAGTGTTATAACAATGCGTCCCATTGTTGGTTTTCTCTCTGAATGTCTAAGGATTCCTCATTTTTCTATTACAGATACTTTGAAGTTCTGATCCTGTTGGAAGGCATTGACATGGACTCTCTGCAAGACTACGTTTTTAAGGACGAGCTTGAGCATCCATTTACCAATGAGCAGCAATTCTGCAAGGTAAAATTGTCTTGTGTGTCAATAGAGTAGACTGCGTCCATGTTATCCTAGGTCTGACTACGTTTTATTATTGCCGCCTATACAGGACATGGACAACATCTTGTTAACCTTCGGAGATATCCCTCACCATGCTCCTGTGCTGCTGGCCTGGGCTCTGCTACGGCACACTCTGAGTCCAGATGAAGCGGCCACAACTGTTCGGAAAATGGGCAGTGTTGCCGTCCAGCTCCATGTCTTCAAGTATTTGACAAGTATGCTACGAGGCCTTGGTAGTGGCGAGAATAATGTAAGGACATACAACAAGTTTTTTATTCTGTATTTTTAAAGGGGTTTTCAGAGTTTAAGATCTTGATGACCTATCCTTAAGATCATATTACTTCAATTATTTTGTGTCCATGCCATCTTGTGTCATGCTACCATTGGATACATAAACAATACGTTTTATTGTATGCTATCAAAACAGGATTGCTAATATGTGAATAACCATAATGAAAGTTCAGTGGCATGGCATGTAAGTAGGAGGAGTGCCCTAAAATGATTGTTCATTAATTGTAATTGAGGTAAATTATTCACTTATTTGTGATGTTAATTTGAGATCATGGCATTGGATCAGTGGTAGTCCCATGGAGCTCCACTGCAGACAGCACCGTGTAGTGGTCTTGCCTAGAGATGAGCGAACACTAAAATGTTCGAGGTTCGAAATTCGATTCGAACAGCCGCTCAATGTTCGTGTGTTCGAACGGGTTTCGAACCCCATTATAGTCTATGGGGAACAGATACTCGTTAAGGGGGAAACCCAAATCCGTGTCTGGAGGGTCACCAAGTCCACTATGACACCCCAGGAAATGATGCCAACACCTCTGGAATGACACTGGGACAGCAGGGGAAGCATGTCTGGGGGCATCTAACACACCAAAGACCCTCTATTACCCCAACATCACAGCCTAACAACTACACACTTTACACACTCAATACCACCTCTCTGACAGTAGGAAAACACCTTGAAACATGTGTATTTGGCACTTGCAGTGAGGAGAGCTTGTCAGCAGCAGTGAATTTGGCCCTTGTAGTAAGTTGAGGTTGGCACCAACATTTGTTTTGAAAATCAGGGTGGATTGAGCCTCTAACCAGCAGAGTTTGGGCAAATTCATGGTGGAGGGAGCCTCTAAAAACCCCAGTTTGGACCAATTCATGGTGGAGGGAGCCTCTAACCAGCCCAGTTTGGGCAAATTCATGGTGGAGGGAGCCTCTAAAAAACCCAGTTTGGACCAATTCATGGTGGAGGGAGCCTCTAACCAGCCCAGTTTGGGCAAATTCATGGTGGAGGGAGCCTCTAACCAGCCCAGTTTGGACCAATTAATGGTGGAGGGAGCCTCTAACCAGCCCAGTTTGGACCAATTAATGGTGGAGGGAGCCTCTAACCACCCCAGTTTGGACCAATTCATGGTGGAGGGAGCCTCTAAACAGCCCAGTTTGGGCAAATTCATGGTGGAGGGAGCCTCTAAAAAACCCAGTTTGGACCAATTCATGGTGGAGGGAGCCTCTAACCAGCCCAGTTTGGACCAATTAATGGTGGAGGGAGCCTCTAAACAGCCAAGTTTGGACCAATTCATGGTGGAGGGAGCCTCTAAAAACCCCAGTTTGGACCAATTCATGGTGGAGGGAGCCTCTAACCAGCCCAGTTTGGGCAAATTCATGGTGGAGGGAGCCTCTAAACAGCCCAGTTTGGGCAAATTCATGGTGGAGGGAGCCTCTAACCAGCCCAGTTTGGACCAATTAATGGTGGAGGGAGCCTCTAACCAGCCCAGTTTGGACCAATTAATGGTGGAGGGAGCCTCTAACCAGCCCAGTTTGGACCAATTAATGGTGGAGGGAGCCTCTAACCACCCCAGTTTGGACCAATTCATGGTGGAGGGAGCCTCTAACCAGCCCAGTTTGGACCAATTCATGGTGGAGGGAGCCTCTAAAAAACCCAGTTTGGACCAATTCATGGTGGAGGGAGCCTCTAAACAGCCCAGTTTGGGCAAATTCATGGTGGAGGGAGCCTCTAAAAAACCCAGTTTGGACCAATTCATGGTGGAGGGAGCCTCTAACCAGCCCAGTTTGGACCAATTAATGGTGGAGGGAGCCTCTAAACAGCCAAGTTTGGACCAATTCATGGTGGAGGGAGCCTCTAAAAACCCCAGTTTGGACCAATTCATGGTGGAGGGAGCCTCTAACCAGCCCAGTTTGGACCAATTAATGGTGGAGGGAGCCTCTAACCAGCCCAGTTTGGACCAATTAATGGTGGAGGGAGCCTCTAACCACCCCAGTTTGGACCAATTCATGGTGGAGGGAGCCTCTAAACAGCCAAGTTTGGACCAATTCATGGTGAAGGGAGCCTCTAAAAACCCGTTTGGACCAATTCATGGTGGAGGGAGCCTCTAACCAGCCCAGTTTGGGCAAATTCATGGTGGAGGGAGCCTCTAAACAGCCCAGTTTGGGCAAATTCATGGTGGAGGGAGCCTCTAACCAGCCCAGTTTGGACCAATTAATGGTGGAGGGAGCCTCTAACCAGCCCAGTTTGGACCAATTAATGGTGGAGGGAGCCTCTAACCACCCCAGTTTGGACCAATTCATGGTGGAGGGAGCCTCTAAACAGCCAAGTTTGGACCAATTCATGGTGGAGGGAGCCTCTAAAAACCCCAGTTTGGACCAATTCATGGTGGAGGGAGCCTCTAACCAGCCCAGTTTGGACCAATTAATGGTGGAGGGAGCCTCTAAACAGCCAAGTTTTGGGAAATTCATGGTGGAGGGAGCCTCTAACCAGCCCAGTTTGGACCAATTCATGGTGGAGGGAGCCTCTAAACAGCCCAGTTTGGGCAAATTCATGGTGGAGGGAGCCTCTAAAAAACCCAGTTTGGACCAATTCATGGTGGAGGGAGCCTCTAACCAGCCCAGTTTGGACCAATTAATGGTGGAGGGAGCCTCTAACCAGCCCAGTTTGGACCAATTAATGGTGGAGGGAGCCTCTAACCACCCCAGTTTGGACCAATTCATGGTGGAGGGAGCCTCTAAACAGCCAAGTTTGTACCAATTCATGGTGGAAGGAGCCTCTAAAAACCCCAGTTTGGACCAATTCATGGTGGAGGGAGCCTCTAACCAGCCCAGTTTGGGCAAATTCATGGTGGAGGGAGCCTCTAAACAGCCCAGTTTGGGCAAATTCATGGTGGAGGGAGCCTCTAAAAAACCCAGTTTGGACCAATTCATGGTGGAGGGAGCCTCTAAACAGCCAAGTTTGGACCAATTCATGGTGAAGGGAGCCTCTAAAAACCCGTTTGGACCAATTCATGGTGGAGGGAGCCTCTAACCAGCCCAGTTTGGGCAAATTCATGGTGGAGGGAGCCTCTAAACAGCCCAGTTTGGGCAAATTCATGGTGGAGGGAGCCTCTAACCAGCCCAGTTTGGACCAATTAATGGTGGAGGGAGCCTCTAACCAGCCCAGTTTGGACCAATTAATGGTGGAGGGAGCCTCTAACCACCCCAGTTTGGACCAATTCATGGTGGAGGGAGCCTCTAAACAGCCAAGTTTGGACCAATTCATGGTGGAGGGAGCCTCTAAAAACCCCAGTTTGGACCAATTCATGGTGGAGGGAGCCTCTAACCAGCCCAGTTTGGACCAATTAATGGTGGAGGGAGCCTCTAAACAGCCAAGTTTTGGGAAATTCATGGTGGAGGGAGCCTCTAATCAGCCCAGTTTGGACCAATTCATGGTGGAGGGAGCCTCTAAACAGCCCAGTTTGGGCAAATTCATGGTGGAGGGAGCCTCTAAAAAACCCAGTTTGGACCAATTCATGGTGGAGGGAGCCTCTAACCAGCCCAGTTTGGACCAATTAATGGTGGAGGGAGCCTCTAACCAGCCCAGTTTGGACCAATTAATGGTGGAGGGAGCCTCTAACCACCCCAGTTTGGACCAATTCATGGTGGAGGGAGCCTCTAAACAGCCAAGTTTGGACCAATTCATGGTGGAGGGAGCCTCTAAAAACCCCAGTTTGGACCAATTCATGGTGGAGGGAGCCTCTAACCAGCCCAGTTTGGGCAAATTCATGGTGGAGGGAGCCTCTAAACAGCCCAGTTTGGGCAAATTCATGGTGGAGGGAGCCTCTAAAAAACCCAGTTTGGACCAATTCATGGTGGAGGGAGCCTCTAACCAGCCCAGTTTGGACCAATTAATGGTGGAGGGAGCCTCTAAACAGCCAAGTTTGGACCAATTCATGGTGGAGGGAGCCTCTAAAAACCCCAGTTTGGACCAATTCATGGTGGAGGGAGCCTCTAACCAGCCCAGTTTGGGCAAATTCATGGTGGAGGGAGCCTCTAAACAGCCCAGTTTGGGCAAATTCATGGTGGAGGGAGCCTCTAACCAGCCCAGTTTGGACCAATTAATGGTGGAGGGAGCCTCTAACCAGCCCAGTTTGGACCAATTAATGGTGGAGGGAGCCTCTAACCAGCCCAGTTTGGACCAATTAATGGTGGAGGGAGCCTCTAACCAGCCCAGTTTGGACCAATTAATGGTGGAGGGAGCCTCTAACCAGCCCAGTTTGGACCAATTAATGGTGGAGGGAGCCTCTAACCACCCCAGTTTGGACCAATTCATGGTGGAGGGAGCCTCTAACCAGCCCAGTTTGGACCAATTCATGGTGGAGGGAGCCTCTAAAAAACCCAGTTTGGACCAATTCATGGTGGAGGGAGCCTCTAAACAGCCCAGTTTGGGCAAATTCATGGTGGAGGGAGCCTCTAAAAAACCCAGTTTGGACCAATTCATGGTGGAGGGAGCCTCTAACCAGCCCAGTTTGGACCAATTAATGGTGGAGGGAGCCTCTAAACAGCCAAGTTTGGACCAATTCATGGTGGAGGGAGCCTCTAAAAACCCCAGTTTGGACCAATTCATGGTGGAGGGAGCCTCTAACCAGCCCAGTTTGGACCAATTAATGGTGGAGGGAGCCTCTAACCAGCCCAGTTTGGACCAATTAATGGTGGAGGGAGCCTCTAACCACCCCAGTTTGGACCAATTCATGGTGGAGGGAGCCTCTAAACAGCCAAGTTTGGACCAATTCATGGTGAAGGGAGCCTCTAAAAACCCGTTTGGACCAATTCATGGTGGAGGGAGCCTCTAACCAGCCCAGTTTGGGCAAATTCACGGTGGAGGGAGCCTCTAACCAGCCCAGTTTGGACCAATTAATGGTGGAGGGAGCCTCTAACCACCCCAGTTTGGACCAATTCATGGTGGAGGGAGCCTCTAAACAGCCAAGTTTGGACCAATTCATGGTGGAGGGAGCCTCTAAAAACCCCAGTTTGGACCAATTCATGGTGGAGGGAGCCTCTAACCAGCCCAGTTTGGGCAAATTCATGGTGGAGGGAGCCTCTAACCAGCCCAGTTTGGACCAATTAATGGTGGAGGGAGCCTCTAACCAGCCCAGTTTGGACCAATTAATGGTGGAGGGAGCCTCTAACCACCCCAGTTTGGACCAATTCATGGTGGAGGGAGCCTCTAAACAGCCAAGTTTGGACCAATTCATGGTGGAGGGAGCCTCTAAAAACCCCAGTTTGGACCAATTCATGGTGGAGGGAGCCTCTAACCAGCCCAGTTTGGACCAATTAATGGTGGAGGGAGCCTCTAAACAGCCAAGTTTTGGGAAATTCATGGTGGAGGGAGCCTCTAACCAGCCCAGTTTGGACCAATTCATGGTGGAGGGAGCCTCTAAACAGCCCAGTTTGGGCAAATTCATGGTGGAGGGAGCCTCTAAAAAACCCAGTTTGGACCAATTCATGGTGGAGGGAGCCTCTAACCAGCCCAGTTTGGACCAATTAATGGTGGAGGGAGCCTCTAACCAGCCCAGTTTGGACCAATTAATGGTGGAGGGAGCCTCTAACCACCCCAGTTTGGACCAATTCATGGTGGAGGGAGCCTCTAAACAGCCAAGTTTGGACCAATTCATGGTGGAGGGAGCCTCTAAAAACCCCAGTTTGGACCAATTCATGGTGGAGGGAGCCTCTAACCAGCCCAGTTTGGGCAAATTCATGGTGGAGGGAGCCTCTAAACAGCCCAGTTTGGGCAAATTCATGGTGGAGGGAGCCTCTAACCAGCCCAGTTTGGACCAATTAATGGTGGAGGGAGCCTCTAACCAGCCCAGTTTGGACCAATTAATGGTGGAGGGAGCCTCTAACCAGCCCAGTTTGGACCAATTAATGGTGGAGGGAGCCTCTAACCACCCCAGTTTGGACCAATTCATGGTGGAGGGAGCCTCTAACCAGCCCAGTTTGGACCAATTCATGGTGGAGGGAGCCTCTAAAAAACCCAGTTTGGACCAATTCATGGTGGAGGGAGCCTCTAAACAGCCCAGTTTGGGCAAATTCATGGTGGAGGGAGCCTCTAAACAGCCCAGTTTGGGCAAATTCATGGTGGAGGGAGCCTCTAACCAGCCCAGTTTGGACCAATTAATGGTGGAGGGAGCCTCTAACCAGCCCAGTTTGGACCAATTCATGGTGGAGGGAGCCTCTAAACAGCCCAGTTTGGGCAAATTCATGGTGGAAGGAGCCTCTAACCAGCAGAGTTGTGGGAAAGCAGGGTGGAGGGAGCCTCTAACCAGCAGAGTTGGTGGAAATCAGGGTGGAGGGAGCCTCTAACCAGCAGAGTTGGGGGAAATCATGTTGGAGGGAGCCTAGTATTAGCAGAATTGTGCAACGCTTATGGTGGATGAGTATGAGGATGCGGAGGAATTGGAGAGGTTGAGTACAGACATGGAGTTTCATGTTGGGGTGCTTTACACAGGTGGGCACAAAAATGAAGGCTCTATCCAGTGGTGGTTCATTTTTATCAAAGTGAGCCGGTCGGCACTCTCAGCTGACAGACGGGTGCGCTTGTCAGTGATGATGCCACCGGCTGCACTGAACACCCTCTCAGATAGGACGCTGGCGGCAGGACAGGACAGCACCTCCAAGGCATATAGGGCAAGTTCAAGCCACAGGTCCAACTTCGACACCCAATACGTGTAGGGCGCAGAGGGGTCGGAGAGGACAGGGCTGTGGTCGGAAAGGTATTCCCGCAACATGCGCCTATACTTCTCACGCCTGGTGACACTAGGACCCTCCGTGGCGGCACTTTGGCGAGGGGGTGCCATCAAGGTGTCCCAGACCTTAGACAGTGTGCCCCTCGTTTGTGTGGACCGGTGAGAACTTGGTTGCCTACTGGAGGAACTGCCCTCCCTGCCGCCAACGTCACATGCTGGAAACATCTCCATCATATTCTGCACCAATTGCCTGTGGCAAGCATTGATGCGATTGGCCCTCCCCTCTACCGGAATAAAAGACGAGATGTTGTTTTTATACCGGGGGTCAAGGATAGCAAAGATCCAGTACTGGTTGTCCTCCATGATTTTGACAATACGCTTGTCGGTTGTAAAGCACCCCAACATGAACTCAGCCATGTCTGCCACAGTGTTAGTTGGCATGACTCCTCTGGCCCCACCGGAAAGTTCAATCTCCATTTCCTCCTCATCCTCCATGTCTACCCATCCGCGCTGCAACAATGGGACGATTCGAAGTTGCCCGGAAGCCTCCTGTATCACCATCACATCATCGGACAACTCTTCTTCCTCCTCCTCCTCCTCCTCCTCCTCCATTAAACGCAGTGAAGCGGACAGATGTGTGGACCTACTCTCCAGCTGTGACGGATCGGATGCTATCCCTAACTCCTCTGTGTGATCTGAGTTATCCCTGATGTCAATCAGGGATTCTCTCAGAACACACAAGAGCGGGATTGTAAGGCTCACCATCGCATCCTCAGAGCTCACCCTCCTTGTGGACTCCTCAAAGACCCGTAGGATGTCACAAAGGTCTCTCATCCATGGCCACTCATGGATGTGAAACTGAGGCAGCTGACTTTGTGGCACCCTAGGGTTTTGTAGCTGGTATTCCATCAAAGGTCTCTGCTGCTCAACCACTCTATTCAACATCTGAAACGTTGAGTTCCAGCGTGTGGGGACGTCGCACAAAAGCCGGTGTTGTGGCACATGCAGGCGTTGCTGGAGAGATTTTAAGCTAGCAGCGGCTACTGTCGACTTGCGAAAGTGGGCGCACATGCGCCGCACTTTCACCAGTAGCTCTGGAACATTGGGGTAGCTCTTTAGGAAACGTTGCACCACTAGGTTGAAGACGTGGGCCAGGCATGGAACATGTTGGAGTCCGGCAAGCTCCAGAGCTGCTACCAGGTTCCGGCCGTTATCACAAACGACCATGCCTGGGCCCAGGTGCAGCGGCTCAAACCATATTGCCGTCTCATCGAGGAGGGCATCCCTCACCTCGGAGGCAGTGTGCTGTCTGTCCCCCAAGCTGATCAGCTTCAGCACAGCCTGCTGACGTCTACCAACGCCAGTGCTGCAACGTTTCCAACTCGTAGCTGGGGTCAATCTAACAGCGGAGGAGGAGGCGGTGGCGGAGGAGGAGGCGGTGGCGGAGGAGGAGGCGGTAGAGGAGGAGGAGGAGGGGGGTGTTCTTCTCGTGTCCCTGCCAGGAATGTTAGGCGGGGAGACGAGGTACACCGGGCCAGTTTGGGAAGCAGTCCCAGCCTCAACTACATTCACCCAGTGTGCCGTCAGTGAAATGTAGCGTCCCTGTCCGCATGCACTTGTCCACGCGTCGGTGGTCAAGTGGACCTTTGTGCAAAGCGCGGAACTAAGGGCCCACCTGATGTTGAGTGACACGTGCTGGTGCAAGGCGGGGACGGCACACCGGGAGAAGTAGTGACGGCTAGGGACGGCATAGCGAGGTGCCGCAGTTGCCATCAGGTCCAGGAAGGCGGGAGTTTCAACAAGCCGGAACGCCAACATCTCCTGGGCCAGCAGTTTAGCGATGTTGGCGTTCAAGGCTTGCGCGTGTGGGTGGTTAGCAGTGTATTTCTGCCGCCGCTCCAATGTCTGAGAGATGGTGGGTTGTTGTAAAGAAACGCCTGATGGTGCCTTTGATGGTGCAGGAGAAGGAGATAAGACAGGACCAGGGGAGGATGAGGTAGAAGTCAACAAAGTGGCGGAGGCAGATGAAGTGGTGTCCTGGCTCGTCCTCTGGAGTGCATCGCCAGCACAGTCAGCAGTGGCAGTGGCAGAGGCAGAGGCAGTGGCAGTGGCGTGAACGGCAGGCGGCCTTTGTCCTGCCGTTGCTGCCTGCCACTGATTCCAGTGCTTGGATTCCAAATGACGGCGCATTGAAGTGGTGGACAGGTTGCTCTTCTCAGAGCCCCTAATCAATTTCGAGAGGCAAATTGTGCAGACAACACTATATCTGTCCTCGGCGCATTCCTTGAAAAAACTCCACACCTTCGAGAAACGTGCCCTCGAGGTGGGAGTTTTTCGGGGCTGGGTACGAACTGGAACATCTTGGGAGATTCCGGGTGTGGCCTGGCTTCGCCTAAGCTGCTGACCTCTGCCTCTGCCTCTAGCTACCCTTTTTGGTGCTGCACCTGCCTCAACATCCACACTACTTTCCCCGCTTGACATCCCCCCTGTCCAGGTCGGGTCAGTGTCCTCATCATCCACCACTTCCTCTTCCAACTCCTGTCTCATCTCCTCCTCCCGCACAATGCGCCGGTCAACTGGATGCCCTGACGGCAACTGCGTCACATCATCGTCGATGAGGGTGGGTTGCTGGTCATCCACCACCAAATCGAACGGAGATGGAGGAGACTCTAGTGTTTGAGCATCTGGACACAGATGCTCCTCTGTTAGGTTCGTGGAATCGTGACGTGGAGAGGCAGGTTGAGGGACAATGAAAGGAGCGGAGAACAGCTCTGGGGAGCAGGGACAGTTTGGGTTATTGTTCTGTAAAGCTTCGGAATTTTGGGAGGAAGGAAGACAAGACTGTTGGGTAATAGGAGGAGAGGAGGCAGAGTCTGACTGGCTGCTGGACAATGTGCTGTAAGCGTTCTCTGACAGCCATTGCAAGACCTGTTCCTGGTTCTCGGGCCTACTAAGGTTTGTACCCTGCAGTTTAGTTAATGTGGCAAGCAACCCTGGCACTGTGGAGTGGCGCAATGCTTGCTGCCCCACAGGAGTAGGCACGGGACGCCCTGTGGCTTCACTGCTACCTTGCTCCCCAGAACCATTCCCCCGACCTCGCCCACGGCCTCGTCCACGTCCCTTTCCGGGAGCCTTGCGCATTTTGAATTCCTAGTTAGAAATTGGCACTGTATACCAGTAGTAAAAATTGTGGGTGCACGTAACCCCAATATATTCTTTGAATTCCCAGTCAGACACTGGCACTATATGGCAGTAGCAAGAAATGAGGGTATTTGTATTCCCAATATACTCTTTGAATTCCCAGTCAGACAATGGCACTGTATACCAGTAGTAAAAATTGTGGGTGCACGTAACCCCAATATATTCTTTGAATTACCAGTCAGAAACTGGCACTATATGGCAGTAGCAAGAAATGAGGGTATTTGTATTCCCAATATACTCTTTGAATTCCCAGTCAGACAATGGCACTGTATACCAGTAGTAAAAATTGTGGGTGCACGTAACCCCAATATATTCTTTGAATTACCAGTCAGAAACTGGCACTATATGGCAGTAGCAAGAAATGAGGGTATTTATAACCCCAATATATTCTTTGAATTCCCAGTCAGACAATGGCACTGTATACCAGTAGTAAAAATTGTGGGTGCACGTAACCCCAATATATTCTTTGAATTACCAGTCAGAAACTGGCACTATATGGCAGTAGCAAGAAATGAGGGTATTTGTATTCCCAATATACTCTTTGAATTCCCAGTCAGACAATGGCACTGTATACCAGTAGTAAAAATTGTGGGTGCACGTAACCCCAATATATTCTTTGAATTACCAGTCAGAAACTGGCACTATATGGCAGTAGCAAGAAATGAGGGTATTTATAACCCCAATATATTCTTTGAATTCCCAGTCAGACAATGGCACTGTATACCAGTAGTAAAAATTGTGGGTGCACGTAACCCCAATATATTCTTTGAATTCCCAGTCAGAAACTGGCACTATATGGCAGTAGCAAGAAATGAGGGTATTTGTATTCCCAATATACTCTTTGAATTCCCAGTCAGACAATGGCACTGTATACCAGTAGTAAAAATTGTGGGTGCACGTAACCCCAATATATTCTTTGAATTACCAGTCAGAAACTGGCACTATATGGCAGTAGCAAGAAATGAGGGTATTTATAACCCCAATATATTCTTTGAATTCCCAGTCAGACAATGGCACTGTATACCAGTAGTAAAAATTGTGGGTGCACGTAACCCCAATATATTCTTTGAATTCCCAGTCAGAAACTGGCACTATATGGCAGTAGCAAGAAATGAGGGTATTTGTATTCCCAATATACTCTTTGAATTCCCAGTCAGACAATGGCACTGTATACCAGTAGTAAAAATTGTGGGTGCACGTAACCCCAATATATTCTTTGAATTACCAGTCAGAAACTGGCACTATATGGCAGTAGCAAGAAATGAGGGAGGGTATTTATAACCCCAATATATTCTTTGAATTCCCAGTCAGACAATGGCACTGTATACCAGTAGTAAAAATTGTGGGTGCACGTAACCCCAATATATTCTTTGAATTCCCAGTCAGAAACTGGCACTATATGGCAGTAGCAAGAAATGAGGGTATTTATAACCCCAATATATTCTTTGAATTCCCAGTCAGACAATGGCACTGTATACCAGTAGTAAAAATTGTGGGTGCACGTAACCCCAATATATTCTTTGAATTCCCAGTCAGACACTGGCACTATATGGCAGTAGCAAGAAATGAGGGTATTTGTATTCCCAATATATTCTTTGAATTCCCAGTCAGACAATGGCACTGTATACCAGTAGTAAAAATTGTGGGTGCACGTAACCCCAATATATTCTTTGAATTCCCAGTCAGACACTGGCACTATATGGCAGTAGCAAGAAATGAGGGTATTTGTATTCCCAATATATTCTTTGAATTCCCAGTCAGACAATGGCACTGTATACCAGTAGTAAAAATTGTGGGTGCACGTAACCCCAATATATTCTTTGAATTACCAGTCAGAAACTGGCACTATATGGCAGTAGCAAGAAATGAGGGTATTTGTATTCCCAATATATTCTTTGAATTCCCAGTCAGACAATGGCACTGTATACCAGTAGTAAAAATTGTGGGTGCACGTAACCCCAATATATTCTTTGAATTCCCAGTCAGACACTGGCACTATATGGCAGTAGCAAGAAATGAGGGTATTTGTATTCCCAATATATTCTTTGAATTCCCAGTCAGACAATGGCACTGTATACCAGTAGTAAAAATTGTGGGTGCACGTAACCCCAATATATTCTTTGAATTCCCAGTCAGACACTGGCACTATATGGCAGTAGCAAGAAATGAGGGTATTTGTATTCCCAATATATTCTTTGAATTCCCAGTCAGACAATGGCACTGTATACCAGTAGTAAAAATTGTGGGTGCACGTAACCCCAATATATTCTTTGAATTACCAGTCAGAAACTGGCACTATATGGCAGTAGCAAGAAATGAGGGTATTTGTATTCCCAATATATTCTTTGAATTCCCAGTCAGACAATGGCACTGTATACCAGTAGTAAAAATTGTGGGTGCACGTAACCCCAATATATTCTTTGAATTCCCAGTCAGACACTGGCACTATATGGCAGTAGCAAGAAATGAGGGTATTTGTATTCCCAATATATTCTTTGAATTCCCAGTCAGACAATGGCACTGTATACCAGTAGTAAAAATTGTGGGTGTATATAGCCCCAATTCTATTGCTAGGGGACTTGCAGGGTATTTTTGGGGTGAAGGTGGGGGGGCACACCGTTGGAACGGGTATCGGGGTATATATCGGGTATACGGGAATACACTGACAGTGTATTCCATTCAGGATCCTGGGAAAGCTGGGTTGCGGCGATTGAGCCCGTCAGTGCCACGTTACACTGACAAGCTTCTCCCTGGAATTTAGCTCTTATAAGAGCTGTTGGTTGTCTTCTCCTTCCTATCCTAGCCTGTCCCTGCCTACCCAGAATCTAAGCCCTAGCTAGCTGGACGGAAACCTCCGTCCTCGGTGAATTGCAAGCTCAGAATGACGCGAACCTGGGCGGCGCTGTTCTTTTAAATTAGAGGTCACATGTTTTCGGCAGCCAATGGGTTTTGCCTACTTTTTTCAACGTCACCGGTGTCGTAGTTCCTGTCCCACCTACCCTGCGCTGTTATTGGAGCAAAAAAGGCGCCAGGGAAGGTGGGAGGGGAATCGAGTAATGGCGCACTTTACCACGCGGTGTTCGATTCGAACATGCCGAACAGCCTAATATCCGATCGAACATGAGTTCGATAGAACACTGTTCGCTCATCTCTAGTCTTGCCGAGTCACTGCAGCTTATTTGCCATTCACTTGAATGGGAGCTGAGCTGCAGTAATGGACACTACACAGTGTCTGATTCTGGTTCTGTCCAACAGCTACTGATCAATGGGGGTGCCAGTTTCAGACCCCAATGATCTCGTATTGATATTCTATCCTAGGGATAGGCCATCAGTATATGGTCTTAGACAAACCCCTTTAGTATTCTACTAGGAGTCATATAGAATCTGGTTGTAACCTGCATTCGTTCTGATTATTATTTGGCTTCCTATGTGGTTTATTATCTCAATACCCCTGAATATTATGCATTAGCCATCTGCTTTAGCACAGGGTTTTTGTAAATGACAGAATTATGACACCTTTTTTTAAAAAAAATTTATTATTGCAGTGTACAACCAGCACAGCATGTTTGTGCATCTACAGTCTGCTGTGTTTCGCCTTGACATCCATGGAGGAACGGACTCTGGGCAAACAGCAGGTAAAACTTCTAAGATCTATTGCAAGGATTATTGGTGCTGGCCTACCATGCATTGAAAGGACTAGTCAAAAGTGCACAGACATGTATAACAATCAATATCACAAGGGGGTCTGTGGGCCTTGGACAGTGTGGTTTCCACTTTTACTTTTAAAGCTCCATGTGAACAGTACCAATGTATAACTATATATAGATCTATATACATGTAATAATCCATGGTGTGTTGATCCTTTTAATAATTAATATTGTCGTCATCTCTTCAGGATATTATTGATACAGCTTGTCAAGTGCTGACCGCACCTAACCTCTCAGATCTCTTCTGGAATACAGTACGTATGCCCATTTGGACCTAGACAGTAGATTTATGCTGGGGATCCTACTCCATCTACCCACACCTTACACTAGTCAGGGCCTTATTAAGATTGGTGTAGAAAGTTTCCTAGTCAACCTCCTTTCACTTTGTAAAGTGTAGGTATGAGCATCTGGCAGTGGGGGGAGTGACTGAGCATTACTGTCCACCAGCAGTTAGCTATGTAGGTAGCGATGCATTGCTATACATTTTAAACAGCAGGTGGCGACATAGTATGCAACTAAATATTATACCTCTTCTTTGGTTCCCTTTATAATCCATGTAAATCACAAGCATTGTTAATTTGTGTTTATTTTACCATAAATATAGTCCATAAAAATCTCTGGAGTCTATCAGCGCTGCTTTCATTGGTGGGTTACATTTAGGATAACCAGGAACTAATAAAGTCAATATTCCTGTCTGGTTCTTGGATCTCCTCCAAGATGGATTTCGATCAGTCTTACTTGGCTGAGAATGCTTGGCCTATTGACTTCTTGTAGTAAATCTCTTGGAGTATATGTGCAGTAAAGTGGTGCTGCTGTAAAAACTGTTCAAATGAGTTTTCACTGGTAAATTCCTCATTTTCCTCTAGGATACGACCATAGGTCTTGGGATCTTACTAGACAGCGTGTGTACAATGTTCCCCTATCAGCTCGCTCCTCTACTCCAGTTGTTTACTGCTCTGGTGTCCAACAGATCCACAGCTAAAAAGGTAAAAAGGGCCACATTTTTTTTTTTTAGATTGTGAGTCTTAAAGGGAATGTCACTCTACAAATAGTTTTTTTTTTTTTTTTTTTAATTAGTGTAAATTGCTGTTATATATTTTTTTCTCTATTTTTATTTACTTTTTCACATATCAGGAAATATAAATACAAACAGCACCCCTGATAATTTTCAAGTTTAGCAGTGGTGAGCTGTATTATGTGTCACTGTGATTGCTTACATGGGAAGAATATGCAAATCTGTCTTCCATGATGTAATTAGAAAGACAGTGCCTCAGTCATGCAGCCCAATAGAGGGCGCTCCCTTTAACATTCAGCGCACTGAAACTAAAACTGCCTGTGTCCAAACCCATGAAAGGTCCTCTTTAAGAATGCCATCAGAGATCCTATCGAAGTTAGATATCATGTGTATGGTGCATTAACACAGTAGATAGATGATGCTCCCTCTAGTGGCCACCAGTAGAATATATGAATAATTTTTTATTTTTTATAATTTTCAGTATTTCCTGAAATGCGGAAACAGTACTTTAACAGTAATTTCGTTAATAAGGAATATTTGGATTTAGTTTTTTGGGTGACATGTTCCCTTTCTCTAAACTGTTGCACATGGTTGAATATTGTGTTGTGTGGTCTCTTTCAGGCCTATAGCTTCTTGGATAAGATGGCGTTTTACACCGAGCATTATAAGCACAAGCCTCATGATGTCATGTCGCACGATGATGAGACTCTTTGGAGGCGACAGAGTACTAAACTGCTCTATGCTTTAGGTAATGACCTGGGGGGGATTTTCAGAATCTGCACCAAAATCTAAATCCACAATCTGCTTCAAAATCCTAAAGCAGAAATGTTCTGCCTGACAAATTCAGCATCACCCAGCTCATATAGCTCTCACTGATGTCCATAATAAATCTGTTTACAGCACAGTCTTTTATCTAGTGCAGACCGTAGGCAGCTAATATTATATCATTTAAAGGGGTTTGTCCTTACAGACCCTTATCCCTTTATATACAGAAGAATGAAAGCCCAAAATTCCCCTCGGAGCCTATCTGTGAATGAAGCAGCAGTGCACTTGTGGATCCCTCAGATCTTTTCTTTCGCACAGTTTATGTGGGGGGTATTTAGTCGTGTTTTATTTTATTGCTTCTATTTTAGGACTGGGCCAGACCAATCTGCGTATACCACAGGGGACAGTTGGTCAAGTGATATCTGATGAACGCGGGTTCTTTGTGCGCTGGGAATACTCATACAGTAGCTGGACACTCTTCACCTGCGAGGTTGAGATGCTTCTTCATGTTGTGTCCACAGCTGGTGAGAAACGCACAGTCTCATCCCACCCATGTGAATTGTATTAACATTCGACTCATTGCCTCCATCTTTTCCATTCTGCTTTTCTTCAGATGTTATACTGCATTGTCACAGAGTGAAGCCCATCATTGACCTTGTGCACAAAGTCATTACTACAGACCTGACCATCGCAGACTATCTGCTGCCCATCACCTCTCGGATTTATCTTCTCTTGCAGAGGTAGGAGAGGGGAGGTGCTGCTGCAGTGTGAGCTATTTCACTAGACATGGGTAGTCATTGCACTTTCTTTTCAGGTTAACAACCGTCATGAATCCTCCGATGGATTTCATAGCCTCCTGTGTGAACTGCCTGACTATATTAGCTACACGAATTCCGGGAAAGGTGCGGAAAGTTTAAAGGGAGCTTTTGATTTTAGATTTTTTTTTGTTGGTATTTTTATTGTTATTGTTTCTCGCTTATTTCACTGGGGGACTCTGCACCATGCGTATAGACCCGGCCACTAGGAGGCTGACAATAGGAGAAAGAAAAGTTTTCAGCTCTGCCTCATGGTCTATTCCATCTTACAGACGATGTACAAAGCCAGTTTAAACCTAGTGTTATTTCACCTCAGAAAGAGGTTGTTTTTTTTCCTCTTTTACTTCCTACATTGGGTTGTTTTTTTTGTTTGTTTTTTCCTGTGCTGACTTACTCTTCTCATCCTCCTGGAGACCCAGAACCTGGGATCCTTCTGCCTAAGGTGATTTCCTCCTTTCACATTAATGAGGACATAGTCTTACCATCCTTTTGTCCTGATCCCAAGCATCCTTGTGAGCGTTCTCTTCACTTCCTGGATGTTGTCTGGGTATTTCGGGTCTACTTGTCTCTTACTGACCCTTTCCGGTGCTCTGGTGCCTTGTTTGTGCTCCCCTGCTTCCAAGGCTTCCATCTCCAGATGGATCTGGTCTATGATTAAGGAGTCCTATCGGCTTAAGGGTAAGGACCTGCTTTTCCGTGTGAAGATTCACTCCACTAGGGCTGTCAGTGCCTCCTGGGCCTTTTGGCATCAGGCTTCTGCCACCCAGGTCTGCTAGGCTGCCACCTGGACTTCCATTCATACTTTCACTAAGTTTTATCAGATCCATTGTGAGGCTGATGCCACCTTGGGTTGTAAGGTTCTGCAAGAGGCTAGGTTGTTCACATAGTTGTATGTTTCCCACCCTCTGGGACTGCTTTAGGAAATCCCGTGGTGCTGTTTTCCCCAGTGAAACAAGTGAGAAAATGGGATTTTCTATATTCACCGTAAAATCCTTTTCTCATATTCACTGGGGGACACAGTTGCCACCCTGTTTATTTCCTTATAGTTGTTTCTGCCCAGGGTTTATTTGTTCTTCCCGGGATCAGGACCTGTTGGTGGTTGTTGGTTGCGTGTTCTTTTTTTCTTCTGTGTGTCTCTCCTACTGCTGCGGTACAAACTGGCTTAGTACACTGTATGTGAGAGGGTATAGACTATGAGGCGGAGCTGAAAGCTTTTCGTTCTCCTAGTGCCCGCCTCCTAGTTGCCGAGTCTATACCCATGGTGCAGTGACCCCCATTGAATATAATGAGAAAAGGATTTTACAGTGAGTAAAAATAATCCCATTTTTTCATATCAAGAAATATTGAAAATACTAAAATTTTAATATTTTCCGTTGATGGCCACTAGAGGAAGTGTAACTTGTGCACTGTCAACACACAGATGATGTTAGCTGCCAAAATACTTTTGACATCATGAAAGGTCCATAACAAATCACAGTCCTGCATAACACGGATCTCCATTGTTACACTTAAAGCTTCTAAAGATCGAAGTGGTTACTACAGCTATCTTAGCTATCTACAGCTTATTAACTACTTTTTCTAAGCTTTGGTGTAGCAGTGTAGAGCTGTATATATGTCATTGCTGCTGCTGAAGGACCTATGATGACATCTTCAGAGGTCCTTAGGCACCTAGATATGCAGATGCATAGGAGATGGAGTTGCCTCCTGTCTTATCCTATGGGATGTGTACAATTTACGCAGTAGACAGCAGATACTCGCTCTAGTGGCTGAAAGTGGTGAATGTTGTTTTATTTTAATATTTCTGAATATATGAAAAAAATAAAATAAAATTAATGACCAATTACTTTCATGAATTTGCTTTTTGGGTAACACGTTCCCTTCAAGTCCTAAATGTTTAAGTGCCAAAATTTTGCTACAGATTTATCAATGACGTGTTCTCATGAATATTCCAGGTTTGGAACGATTTGCACCATACAGGATTTCTGCCCTTTGCTGCTAGTACTTCGTCTGGTCACATTATCAGGTACTGTCATGACCCCTGGCTTCTCTGTAACCTCTTACATGCTGTGTATTCTCATTTACATTTTGTGAGTGTTTTTCTTTTTTGCTTCTGTATGCAGCACTGAAAACATGAATGCTGGAGGGTACGGGACCCTGCTGGGGATTGAGCAGTCCCACGGGGAATATAACGTCACAATCTCATTTCTCCGCCTTGTTACCACGTTAGTCAAGGTATGATTTAAAAGAAGAAAAAAAAAGTTATCCTGGATAATCCTTTTAAGTCTGTCTTGTGTCTAGAGTACGTAAGCAGAGCTATGCAAGTTCATGGTAACCGACTGCAAACAAACCCTGTGTAGTCTGATCCCCTTCTAACTTTTGTTTGCCCCTACTACTTCATAACCTTCAGTAAAATGTAGGGTACAAATAGACTTGAGTGTGACTATGGAGTCAGAGTACACAGCTGCTTTGTAGTCTGCTGCCATGGAGAAGCAGAAGCATCAATGTCGTTCATGCTGCAATTGTAATTTTTTGTTTATTTCCAGAGTCAGGTGGGCAGTATGCATAGCCAAGGTCTAGTGCCCTGTATTCTATTTGTGTTGCGAGAAATGCTTCCGAATTACCACAGGTGGCGCTACAACTCTCATGGTGTAAGAGAAAACCTTGGTATGTGATGGTGTCTCTTTCTTATATAATGTCATCAGATAAATTTGAAGGGATTTTCATAGTAATGCAGCCCTTGTCCATATGTCATAGAGGAAGTGTCCCCTTTACTGCAGAAACCTATACAGTGGCGTTGAAAAGCATTCAGCCATACTTTGTATTGCATTTCAGCCCATTCACCTGAAAAGGGCATATTAGTTGTTGTTCCTTACATGGGTTGTACCATGGATACCCCCACAGTCTCAAAAAATGGGATTGAATTGAGTGGAGAGTGGCGATAGCCATGGACTGTACTTCTCTTCAGCATAGAGATAAAGTGACAGCTCACCTTTATGACCAGCACTGTATTAAAATAGGGGCGAAAGGGTCCCATGTACTTGTGAGAGTTTCAACAGTCAGACCCTCATTGATAACTTAAGCTAGCCATACAGTTTAATGGGGTTATCCAGGCAGGTAGGCTGCAGAAGCGATACCCTCCTATGCCTGATCCCCTGTTCCATTGTGTGTCTGCATTGACAGGGCAGTGAAGTTCATCAGGTGACCACTGCGGCTATCACTGGTCACATGTTGGGTAGCTGTGACATATTAGCAGGGCCTTAACCAATACCCAACGTTTGACTGTTGAGGCCAGTGACTTGTCATGGTGGTCATATGAACCACTTCATTTATGGGATTTACTGGTATACCCAACCATGCAATGGACGACTGAGGAGAATATTGCTTCTTTTTTTTTTTTTTATTTAACTCCCTTCCCCCTGGGTTGTCCAGTTTTTGCAAAATGGTGTTTTGGTAATGGCTATTTTTCCTCAACCGTCCTCCCCCATACACATGCACATGACTCGGCAAGGCGCACTTGAATCTTCATCCATCATTGAGGGAGAGTTGGGCACTGTATACATGAAATAATCAGCTCAACCCTGTTTTGACTTTGGGATTCTTTGTATATGGATGGCTTAGTTGCTTTCCTCTTTGTAATGTCTGACTCTGGGACCGTCCTCTCTTATCAGGATACCTGATCTTGAATCTCATACATGCCATTCTCAACCTCTGCCCAGAGCTGGATGCACAGAACAGGTAAGTGTTGCGATGTCCTGTCACTTCTTCCTATTCTGATGAAGTCAATATCCTTATACAAATGTACTTATCCTTCCCAAATATCACCTACAGCCCCCTAAATATGCAGAGCTTGTGCATCTTTAGTCTGACAAACACTGAGGCAGGCCAGGCCGTCATAAATATCATGGGAATCGGCGTGGATACGATCAATGTGGTCATGGCCTCTCAGGCCGGGAGGTGAGTGGAGAGGTTGCTCATGGTTTATTGGTGTGACTTGCAGATATGCCTTTACTCACCTATGTTACCATCTTCTACCCATCTCAGCAGCGGCACAGAAGGACAAGGCCAGATGTTAATCCAGACGGTTAAATTGGCCTTTTCCATAACCAATAATGTCATCAGGTTGAAGCCGCCATCTAGTGGTGTATCCCCCTTGGAGCAGGCGCTTACACAGCATGGTATGTGTTATATTTCCATATCATGTATCAATGATGTCATTGGTGGCCTTTTTGTTCTCTGACCTGTATCTTTCCTATCACCAGGAGCTCATGGGAACAACCTCATTGCCGTCCTGGCGAAATATATTTACCATAAAT
Source organism: Leptodactylus fuscus (assembly GCF_031893055.1). Lineage (NCBI taxonomy): Eukaryota > Metazoa > Chordata > Amphibia > Anura > Leptodactylidae > Leptodactylus > Leptodactylus fuscus. Next base: position 42,327,169 of record NC_134275.1, on the reverse strand, counting down.
ATGATGCATCCTTGCCGCGGCTGGCAATACAACTGCTGAAGCGTCTGGCTACGGTAAGTGGATTTATTTTGCTAGATTTCTTGTTTGCTTGCACATTTTCTGATATTCTTGAAGGACTTCTGTACTGATCTAGTTAGTTCAGATGGTATTTGTAAAGAAATATTCAGAGGGATACTGGAAAACTAAATTTTCACAAAACATTGTCCCTGCTTTGCTCCAGATGCCCCTTTGTGGAAATCTAGGATATTCATGCCATCTGACCCAGCTCTTCTTTCTGCAATGCTTGGGTTAGACAGCAGTGATGGCGCCTTGCACCTCCCTGCCTCATGCTACAGTGCGAGGGTTGTTGAGCTTTACATTATCACATTTGGTTGCTTTAATGGTTCTCTGGGATATCTATAGATGGCGTATACATGGAATGTGATGAGTAGGAGTTTAGATCTCAGACCGCCAGCCTCCTGCTGATGCAAATGATGGGTTGGCATCACTCAGAGATGCCAATGTCTGTACAAGTGTGTCTATCCCTGGTACTGCATTGTAGAAGCCGCAGAGCTCCAATGAGTGGCGCTACCACTTTAATCTGTGTACTGATGGTTGGACTCCCAAAACATCATACAATCTAAGAATAAGCCATGATATAACAAGTGGCAGCAAGGTCCCCCTGAGTACAGACTTTGTGGAATCGGTCTGTTCAAAGAATCCCTATGGGTATATTCATATGCAGCAAATTTGTTGCGCAAATGTCTGTAACTATGTTATTGATCTCAATGGCCATAAAGCCCCTTTCAAATGAATAGCATTTTCAGTTACAGGGAGTTCTGCAACGTATCTGCTACATGTGAATTTACTCTGGCTACATCAAGGGCCAGAAAGAAAAGATGGCTGAGATCATTCTTGCATCTTAACATTTTATATTGGTTGGTGTAGGTGGCCCCCATGTCTGTGTATGCCTGTCTGGGAAGTGATGCAGCTGCTATCCGGGACGCCTTTCTGAACCGCCTGCAGTGCAGCATAGAAGACATGCAGATAAAAGTCATGATCCTGGAATTCCTCACAGTCGCTGTAGAGACCCAGCCAGGGCTCATCGAACTCTTCCTCAATCTTGAGGTGAAGGACACCAATGGAACAAAGGTAAGAAATGTTTGTAGTCAGATCACAGATTCCTTATAAATCCATGAACAAAGCCTGTGTATGAATTGGAGCTCCGACATGGCCCCATAGTTTGCTATAAATGCCATATTATGTATTCATACATCGCTGATCCAGTACAGCCTTATGTGTGAGGCCTAAAGGTAAACCTAAAAGATATAATATTACAAGTTATAAAATGTTTCATATTTTCCACTGTTGGCCGCTAGAGGGGGCATAATACCTGTGCTATGTCAATGCACCACACAGTACACAAATGATTTCTAGTTGTGAAAGGACCTATGACTTGCATCTTCAGGCATTCTGAGGTTGGGGTCACATCTGCCCCAGAGTCTCATTGGAGTTTTTGTTGCAAAAACCACTGAAATTCGGTGGGGAGAAAAGTTCTGCATGGATGACTTTTTTCTCTGCCAACTGCTTTGAGTTTTGAAATGGCTGACACCATTATGGTCAATGGAGTCCACCAGTGTCCATGTGTAACTGTTTTAGTGGTTTTGAGTTCCCTGGTGGATCCGAATGATGGAGACAGAGTTACTAGTGTGATACATAGTACAGATCTCTCCTTGAAGCTTACGGTATAAAAAGCAAAAAAAAAAGTCTGTACTTATTAACTGCTTTTTAATAAGCTTTAGTGCAGCAGTGCAGAGCTTTGTATGTGTCACTGCTGCTGCTAAAGGACCCATGATATTGTTATTACGCTAACTCTGCTATAGGCTGTGTACATTGACACACTACAGAGACAATGTTCCCTCTAGTAGCCAACAGTGGAAATAGTAAAAATTTTCAGAATCTTCCAAAATGTGAAAAATAATTTTATTTGCTTTATGTTGACACATTCCCTTTAACTTCCTCCTGCTTACACAAGCTGCATTTTGTTACAATGTGTCAGTGCAGCTAGGAGTTTTCAGCCTGTATTCTGGCAGGTTTGCCTACACTGATACATTGTAACAAGAGCAGCAGCTGTAAGAGCAGGTCTAGATTAGGACAAGACCTCTGTTTCTGGATGCAAACGTGAGTGTTTCCATTCAATAAACAGCAACCAGAGATCTTGGAAAGAAGGAAGAAAGTTTCAGAATTCAGTGTGTAGTGGTAGAGCTTTATGAATAGAAGACCAGACCCATGAAATGTTCTTTATATTGATGTGTCCCCTCTGTTCTGTATGTCACACAGGAGTACAGTCTGGGGCAGTGGAGCTGTCTGCAGGTTGTCCTGGACTTGATAGACCTCCAGCAGTCTGACCGTTTTTGGTGCACACCTCAGCTACACCGCTCTGCCATTGCTTTTCTGCATGCCTTGTGGCAGGATCGTCGTGACAGTGCCATGACCGTCCTAAGAACTAAGTGAGTTATACAGTATTGTATCAGGTGTTTGCAATGGAAGAAGATAGATGAATGGCACTGACAGTCTTCATTCTTTTCCACCAGGCCAAATTTTTGGGAGAACCTGACAGCTCCCCTCTTTGGGACACTTGTGTCCCCCTCGGAGTCTTCAGATGTGAGTGCATTACAATACTGTATTGTGTATAGTGATGTGATAGGCTCCGGACTGACAGATCTGCTATGTCTTTACAGCTGAGTGTGCTGGAGACCTGCGCCTTCATCATGAGAATAATCTGCCTGGAGATTTACTACTCTGTTCAGTAAGTCATCTTGGTGCTATGGAAAATGGGGGTTTTCCAGGATGTCCATATCGATGACCTAACCTTAGGATAGGTCATCAGTATGTGAGTTGGGGTCCAACACCTGGAGACCCCCCCAAAGATCAGCTGTTTGAAGAGACTGCAGACTGAGTGTGTCGTCATCACATGATTCAGCAACAACTCGTTCCCATTCAAGTGAAATAGACTGAGCTACAATACCAAGCACCTCCACTACACCACTTACGTCACTGTGCTTGGTATTGAGTAAAGAAGCTCCAGCACTCATTTGAATGCTGTAGCCTCTTCAGTGAGCTGATCTTTGAGGTCCTGGGTCTCAGACCCCCACCAATCACATATTGGTGACCTATCCTATCCTTTCTTACTAATCCTGTGCCGTCCTTGTTCAGGGGATCTCTGGACAAGTCTTTGAAGAGCATACTGGAGAAGTTCTCCAAGGACGACCGCTTCACCTACTGGTCAGACTACATGCATTCACTAGTACAGCGCGTTGCAGAGACGGAAGGCAGCTGTAGCTCACTCACTGAGTACCAGATGCTGCTGTCAGCCTGGCGTATACTGCTCATCATTTCCACACATTATGTATGTATATGGATGCCATTAGATTTAGTTACTGCCTGTAGTTCATTTAAGAGGAGGTGGGGCCTTGTGCCCTGTTAGGCCATATGGGTGTCATAGAGGGCCGAGTTCTGGTGCACTTAGAGGGATTTGCCGGGTGAAAATATTGATGAACTATCATTAGGTCCAACAGCTGGGACTCCAACAGATCAACAGCTGTTCTCCAGTGAGTTCCACTTCACAGTCCAGTGATGTCCTGTCTGTCTGTCACATGGTCTGTTTACAGTTTAGTCACATTTGAGTGAATGGAGCCGCAGTACCAACTAGAGTCACTATACAATTTACGGCGCTGGTCTTGGTAAGTAGTGAAAAATTAATATCATAGTCCAGGACAGCCCCTTTAAGCTGTGTGACTCCTGTAAGTAGATCTGTCAGATCTTGTATCCTCCTTGTATGTAACCAGCATGCTCCATTCACTTCTATGGTAATTCAAAGAAGAGCAAAGTCAGTGTGCATGCTGGGAGTTATAGTTTGATGACAGCTGGAGTGCCAAAGGTTGCTGACACTAGGGACCCTAGTGCCTAAGTAAACCCCCCTGTACTGGGTGACCCTGCCCTCCTCCCAACCACATTTAAGTAGCACAACTGGCATGAAATTGTAAAAAGGTGCCAATTTATTTTTCAGAAAATCATTAATTCCTATTTTTCAACTTTTTGACACTGAAAATCACTTATTTGTGGTGACTTTTATTCTGTGACTTTATCTCTGCTGGTTTTGTGCTTGCTTCCATGACAGGCAGATGTAATGCACTTGACAGGCAGCAAAGTAAAGCAGGGGCTATTCCAGGACATAATGTCAGGAACGGAGATCATGGTAACTATCTCGCTGGCAGATATGAGCCAGGCCCTAATGTTACAGTCACTGTATACATCAATATAAGACTGATATGGCTGGACGTAACGCAAGTCTCTGTAGTTCCAGGTCCCTGGCTCAGCTCCGTGTCTGCATCTCGGCTTCATGCTCTGTACATTGATGATGATTTTACTCCGACGCTGGAAGAAGTAAGTCTTCTGCGGAGAATTCTTAGCCATATTAGAAAAATACAGTAAATCTGATTAGAATATGCACAAACTCCTCAAGGGACGAAACCATCAGAGGAAGGGAACATAATGCTAAACTTTTAGCAAATGAAAAGGGTATTCTGACCCGCAGGTGCTTTATCAGACTGATGATCTATTCACAGGTTATTAGTATTTGATTGGGGGGGTCTGATGCTTGGGCCGCACACAAAACAGCTGATCCAGCTTTGCCTTGGAAATGGACATGACAGGGCTACAAGTAGCTCCGCTCCTATTCAAGTAATAGGAGCACCTACTGTGTGGCGCTGGGGTAATGCAGCTCTGCGATCATTGTTTAAATAGGAGTAGAGCTGATTCTGACCGTCAGAGGTAGCCAAATCAGCTGTTCAGCGTGGGCTCTCCATGTCAGACTCCCACCAGTTGGTTACTGATGACCTTTCAGCATCAAAAAACACCTAGGGGCCAGAAAATCCCTTTATATATTAACCCTCTCCTTTATCATAGCCACTAGACAAGGAGGATTTTACCCTGGGCCAACAGGAAATTGAATTTTAAAGGGGCTCTATCAGCAAAATCATACTGATAGAGCCCCACATATGCGTGAATAGCCTTTAAAAGGCTATCCAGGCACCGTAAATGTTATATTAAACTACCCCTCAGTTTTAAAATAATACCCTAAAAAAGAATCTTATCTACTTACCGAACGTGCACGGTGGGCGGGCATTCAGGGTGTGTCTTCATCTTCATCCACGCCTCTTCTTCCTCCGATGTCCTCGGGTCCCGTCCTCCTCCGGCGCTCGCGAACTGACATTGATTTAAAAAAAAAATGACCTGGGCGCATGCGCAGTAGCATGCGGCTTCTACTACTTCACATGCGCCCAGGCCAATTTTTTTTAATCAATGTCCATTCGCGAGCGCCGATGGAGGACGGGACCCGAAGACATCGGAGGAAGAAGAGGCGTGGATGAAGAAGACGGCGCACCCTGAATTGCCCGCCCAGCGTGCACGATCCGTAAGTAGATCAGATTCTTTTTTAGGGTATTATTTTAAAACGGGGGTTAGTGTAATATAACATTTACGGTGCCTGAATAGCCTTTTTAAAGGCTACTCACGCATATGTGGGGCTCTATCAGCATGATTTTGCTGATAGAGCCCCTTTAAAGGGTTTTCCAGGAGTTGGATTCCCAAGGATCAAATATTGAAGACCTAGCTTTAGGATTTTAGAAACCTAAACCCCTCCTCTCTCCCAGATTGCCAAGGAATGGAATATTACCCCAGACCACAGGGGGATAAAATGTCATTTCTACTATCCTGGGCCACTGGAGCTCGAAGCCTAACCCATCCACTGCCTTACTTAAAAACATGAGACGTCGGCCAAACCCTTCAATTTTGGCAGGATTGGCTAATGTGTATGGGGGACCTTCTCAATCTCGCCAGCAACAGATGTCTGGGGAGATGGGTTTCAATACATCTGATCCGTTAGCTTACCCGCTATAGGGCAGCATACACACCTCCTTGTTAGAACTAATTCCCAGCATCTAAGCATCAGCGCTCCATTTGCTGCAATTCTTGAATTTGACAGTATTTTCTGTTGCTGACAGTGAGCTCAAGGCACCGGAGGACATCCTGAAATCTCTGGCGAGAATCCTCGAGGGCGTCCTGCAGGCTGATAAACAGCAGATGGACAAGGCTAAAGCCCGAGTTTTCTCATCCCTGATCTGCGTTTTAGAGATGAAACAGATGAAAGGTAAGGGAAGTGTGAAATGTACTACATGCATCAGATTGCCATGGAAAAAATCCTCAGATCTGCCTCCTGTTGTCTTTAATGGGCGGTGGTGACCGACTCTCAGTATACAGCCCCCTGGTAGAAAGCCCGAGGCTCAGCCTTGAGTTTCTGCTACAGATTACATGACAAGAGTAAATGTCTGATTTTTTTTTTTCTTTCCTCTGAGTATATTACACCATGTGAACATATCCTAAAGGGGTGGTACAACTATTAGATATGATAGCACATCACAATACACCATCACTTTAATTACCAAATAAATGGGGCTGATGGCGCTGTAACTGCTAAGCAGTGAAGAGACAATAGGAACCCCTTTCAACCTGTGCAGCTCTGTGGTGGTGGGTAGCATCAGTCCAAAACTTAAAGTAGATCTGTCAGGTCTTGTATCCTTCCTGCATGAGCACAACATGGGATATGACCCTTATCAACCCGGACCAGGTTATGGTCAATCATCTCTAAGTTGTTGTGGGTGGAGCTAAAGAATGCCAATAGCATGTTTCAAATGAATGAGATTGAGCTGCAATACCTGACATGCCCACAGACAAGAATGGCGCCATTTGAGGAGTGTGATTGTTTCTGTCACTTGTTGCAATGTTATTTTTCTGTGCAGCCAGCAGTATTCCTCAGTACCAGCAGCTGGTCCTCAGTGTATGTGAGACACTGCAGGATGAGGTGATGTCACTTATAGATGAGACGCGCCACGGACTGACAGCTGGAGATGGAGCAGAGGACAAGGACAGTATGGAGACTGATGATATGCCCAGAGCTAGGCACAAAGACCAGCGTGACACGGTGAGCAGAAAGTCCATTGTAAAACACAGTAACCCCTATATATGAAAAGTGGTGCAGACACTAAAGGCGGCACCTATTGTGGATCCACTGCCAGGCCTATCGCCATAGGCCACACATACTGTACTTGGGTTACTCATAGAATTGCCCTGTTGTGGTCGGAAGTCATTTTGAGGCTAGCAAGTTACGTCTTATCTTTGTAAAGGTTTGCGTGCTGGCATTACACTTGGCAAAAGAACTGTGCCAGGCTGACGAAGATGGAGACCAGTGGATACAAGTCATCAGGCAGCTGCCCGTGCTGCCCATGCTTTTCAACACCCTGGAGATCAGCCTCAGGGGCAAACAGAACCTCCATTTTTGTGAAGCTTCTTTCCACCTGTTGTTCACATTGGCCAAAACACACCAGGTGAGTCTATTTATGGGCCGGACATTCTGGATGGGGAAACCCTTTAAGTGTAGCAGGTACAACGTGACAATTGATATTGAATAACTTTTCTTTTCCTTCCTACAGGGTGCTGCGGCCATAGCAGGTGCTGGCATCACCCAGAGCATGTGCTTACCTCTGCTGAGTGTTTACCAGCTGAGTACCAATGGTGGGAGCACGGTGAGAGATTATGTGTAGTTCATCACATATACAATAGTTTAAAGGGTAGCAAAAGACTATGGTATTGAGCTCCACTTCCTCTATTCAGGCCAGTGACATCACTTCTCTTGGTTACATGGCCATGCCATAGCTCAGTCCCATTCAAATGAATGGGGCTGAGCTGTAGCACCAACCACAGCTACTATACAGTGTATGGCGCTGTGAGGAGCCCACAGCAATGAATATCGTAGTCCTGGATAAACCCTTTAAATCAAGACGATGATTTTAGTAGCTAGTCACTTAGTTTTTGGGGGGTTTTTGTATCCGTCTTAGGTGCAGCCACCACTCTCCTCCCGTAAAGCTGTTGATGCCCCTTCTTGGCCAGGTGTCTACCGACTGACTGTATCTCTTATGGAAAGGCTGCTGAAAACCCTGCGATACAATTTCCTTACAGATGCCTTAGACTTTGTAGGAGTTCACCAGGAGAGGATATTACAGGTAAGGCCTGTCACCTCACTGTTGTGGTGTGTACGAGTATGTGCAGGTAACTGTGTAGTGAGTGCTCTCTGTGTGTCTGCAGTGCCTGAGCGCAGTGCGCACTGTGCAGAGCTTATCCTGTCTGGAGGAGGCAGATCACACTGTCGGCTTCTTACTGCAACTCTCCAACTTCACCAAAGAATGGCACTTCCATCTGCCGCAGTTAATGAAGGATATTCAGGTGAGGACTGTAGGGGTGACCTGACCAATATGGGTGACATAAAGCTGGATATATAGCAACTTACCATCCTGTCGCTTCACACAGGTCAGTTTATGTTACTTGTGCCAATCCTGCACGTCTCTTCTGTACAGCCGCAAGATGCTACAACATTACCTACAGGTGAGCGCCCGCACTCTGACCATTGTAACTTCACATTGGGCTTGGGTGGTAAATCTTCCCATATTGATTGTCTTTCTGCAACATCCTCAGATTAAAAGTGGTGAAGACATGACATCCGGTTCAGCATCTCGTGGTCAGCGCACTCCCCAAACCCCATCCAAGCAGCCAAAACCAGAAACTGAGGCCTTGGAGCTGAGAGCTCTTCGCTCTGTCCAGCACAGCCTGCTTAAGATCCTCAGTAAGACCCTAGCGGCATTGCGAGCGTTCACCCCGGATCTCTGCCAGATACTTCAGGTTTGTTATTGACATTGCTCAGTCCTAAAGTGAGTATGATGGTTGGCCTGTCAGAAAATAACATGGGCTTTCCTTTCTTTTTCAGCCTCTGGACTTGGCCCAGTATCAGCTGCTCTTGGCCTTGAACTTCAGCACTCCAGCATTTGATGCAGATGTTGCGCCATCATTTGGCACGTTCCTGGCGACTGTAAATGTGATGCTGAACATGCTTGGAGAGGTGAGGGGGCTGAACATGGATACTATAAAAGCACCAAAGAGTTTCTGAACATAAACTTGGATGTTGTGCATTCACCTAAAACTGATGTGTCAGAAGTTTTCATTGGTAGGCTTTGACTACCGAGACCTCAAAGTATTGAGGACAAAGGGGCTCCCATGTGTCACTTTGGCCCTGGTGGGTTTCCTTTGGACAGCTGTAGCCTCACTGATAAAAACTTCTGACCTGTCCTCTTGCAAAAGGAGTCGTCTCAATTTAGAAAATTATACTATCTGTGTGGGTCTCAATCTTTTGACCCCCAACAATCATGCATCATTCTTTTCTTATCTTTAAATCTACAGATGGATAAGAAGAAAGATCCTCCTTTTCCATCTGCTGCACCAGCAAGTCCTTCAGAGGAAAGCAAGAACCTCAAGTAAGTGGCAAAAAGTGTATGATCTCCGTCCAGACCCCCGGGAAAGAGAGATAAACCACCCCCAGCCCCGGAGTTGTTCAGTTCTGATCAGAAGGTCTCTTAATATAGTATACTAAATACACAACCCTGGCTCCTAATCTATGTGCCTTTGATGGTGGGAGTCTGAGGGGAGGGTTGTGCATGTAGCAAGGAGCAACGTAGCCAAGGTCATCCTTATCTTCTGCTTGTATAAAAGCAGAAGGTAGAGATTACATTGGCTATGTTGCGCTGCTGATTAGGGCAAAAGCCATGAGTGAGCCATTGCTGAGTATTTATGATTTAGTGCCACTCTTATACTCCCCAGGCCTCTGCTGCTGTTTATCATCGAGAACTGTTTTTACCTGTCCATCTCCCAAGCGGTGCGGTACCTGCGGGACCCATCAGTGCACCCCCGGGACAAGCAGCGCATGAAACAGGAGCTCGGCTCTGAACTGGTATGCATCCTGATCTCTGCAGGCCTTCATTGTGTACACTTACTACACCTTTCTTCGCCAGTTAATGTTGTGATCCATTTTCCCCTCAGAGCACCCTCCTCTCCAGTCTGAATCGCTACACCAGGCGCGGGGTCCCATCTTCTCCTGCTGCAGGTGTCCTACCTTCACCTCAACCTAAAGCTGGAATTTCTACTAAGGTAGCCCCGGAGGCGCAGGAGCCCATAATCCAGCTGGTCCAGGCCTTTATAAGGCACGTACAAAGATAAGATGACTGAACTTTACTCCCAGGGTGGGATTTGGTAAAGGACTGTACATAATAACCACCATCGGCAGTCATGGACTATAATAAACATTCTTAAAGGTACACCTCATCCATGAAACATGTGTAACACCAGATATTGCCAGTAATGATGAAGGAAACAAGGGATCATGGTGGGAGCAGGCCGCTCACGCTGCTACATCTCCATACGTGGGGTGCATGTGCTTTAATGCCACCCAGTGCTACTGTGACTCTATTAGCACGCATGCAGCGCTCAATATCATTTGCCTGTATGTTCCACCCTCGTTTTTGTACTGTTACTTTATTATTTTCTCCTTGTATTTTTCACATTGTATTTATACGGACAGTAAAAAGACGACATTTCCAGATATATGTGTGTGTACAGAGCAGTCCGGTCCACCACCATGCAGGAATGATAGAATTTATTAATATCTAATCAAACACAGACAGGAAAATGCAGACAAGCAATAAATAACACGCAGGAGTCAAATCAATGAAGCCGGACGATGGGGGTAGTGGTTAGAAAACAGGAAGCTGTCCGAATATACATTAGAAATAATTATCTTCCAGTAGCATGCAGATCCTGCGTCTCCTGAGAGCAACAAATCCTTCATAGATATGAAAAGCCACAATGTAATATAATAATGTATAAATAGGCTACAAATCTTACATTCAGAGAATAGTAGTGTATCTAAACAGTATGGCTGCACAGTCATAGGAGGACATTGCATCCTGGTTAAAGGTAATTAGTTCTAATGTCTTTCCAATACTGCCATTATTTTGTAGGACGTGTTCACACTGCCATACGTTTGGTGTCTGTTTTATCCATCTATCTCTTATACCTATAGATGAAGCAGACATAAGATACAGCGGTGTGATATTACAGTGTAGTGTGGGGTAGTCAGTATTAGGAAAGAGGTAACTGGGAATGTTATGAATTGCACCTGCTCCTTTTCACCAGATTTACCTTGCAGGATCCCCTATCAAAGGGCAGGATGAAGGGGAAGACACTGAGCTCAGGGGTATATGGTGTTCTATTCTTTCAGTCAGTATTTCATGGATAAATGCTACACAGACTGTTATAGAAAGAGTGAGAGTCCTGCTCGTCCCTCCCGCACACAGTCATAGACAGCTCAGTTTGTATACAGAGAGAGCTGTCTATTACTGTGTGGTGGTGGGACAAGCAAGACTCCTCAAAAAAGCCTGAGAGTCCTGCTCATACACAGGGACTGACAGCTGAATTTGTATGTACACAGGAGGAGCTGTCAGTCACCGTGTGGTCGGGGCAAGAAGGACTCTCACACTTCCTATAGGAGTCCTGGCAGCAGATTGTTACATACAAATACTGACTTCAGCATAAAACGCTATAGCTGTGCCTTTCCCTCTTCATTATATGTTGCTCTCAGAGAGGAGACCTGGCAGTCACACCATGGAATAAGTACACTTCAACCAATTTATTGCACCAATCAACTGATTAAACAAAAAAAAATATATCCAAACATGCAGGTCCTGTGCAAACCAATGAGTCCCAATGATTGCAGACTACAAATAAACCTTGTACAGACCCTTGTACATGACGGCAGGATCAGACGACACAAGGTTTGGCTGTAGTCTGTAACCACGGAGACAAAGTCTACATTGATGTTGTAGAGAGAGTAACTATGTTGGGTGAATCAGATCAACTGATGGTAGCAAAAGTCTCTGGATAGAATAGATTTTATCTGAAAAGCAAAGTGTTACAATAGTAAGTGTGTTGTGCCTTAAAGGGATCCTGTCAGGTGATTTTAGCTGCCCTATTTTGTGATACATACATACGTATATAGGATCTGGAGAAGAGTGAATCCTGACAGGAGAGGTGCTAAGCGTCCTACTTACTCCACCCTATAGCTCACTGAGTGTGTGCGCGGGGTAAGCAGGACTCTTACATTCTTTCCTAGGAGTTCTGACAAGATTTACTCTGCTGTAATCCTATAAATCAGAGCACAGCTTATTTCCTTCTATTATATAAACTCTCTATATTACTCTGTTTTTCTCAATCCATCATCTCCTACACGGATAGGACAGCCAAGGTCACCTGACCGATTCGCTTTACACTTCCTTCCCTCTGCATAGGTGACTTACCCACTTTTGGTAGAAGAGTACTGAAAACATATGGGAATGTGTCTATAGATGGCTTGTCTAGTGATTGTAGGTAACAATGAGGAGGATCATTTAGAGGCACAATGCGCCCTACCCCTCCTCTCTGCATAGTGGTGATAAAGTGATCTTAGTATCGGGACACTACGAGGTTTGGTATTGGACATTCCCAGCTCTGGCCCCATAGGACCCTCTTCCACCAGTGGGTGCTCATGAATGCGACTGGTACAAACAATACACATTTCAGGTTTGAAACAAGATTTTTGGGACAGACCTTGGGGTGGGGGTGGAGTACAATTCCCAGCGTGCCTTCCAGTGACATTGCTGGGGAGAAGGGGCTCATTGAAATCTATGACTTTAGTGCAAGCATGTTGGTCATGAAGGGGTCAGATCTGTGCTGCTCCCTCAACGGCAGAATTGTAATGACACATTGAGCAGTGGTGCTTAACCTCTTATGTGCTGGAAAGGATTATCAACATTGGAGGCCGATCAAACACAGTAAAGGGGTCTGGTGGAGAAAGGATCTGCAAGGACAGACAAGGGGGATACTGAAGAAGCAACAGCAGCCTCCAAGCAATGAAACAGCCCCAAGGGGCAATTGGCTTGTTGAGAGATTCTGCACAGCGGTCACCTTCGGTCTAACTGAGGAGTTCCAGGTATGTAACAGGGACTTTGCCTTTCTGGTTCCCTCGCTCTCCGATGAGCCAGTCTGGGTCCATGCCAGGGAGACTGTATACTGTGATCAACTGCGGGGGGAAAGGAAATGGCTAACTACAAGAAATTCTAAAGTATATGACCTGAAACTTCATGTTCAGCAACCTCAGCTCACCTCATCGGCCATAAGACTAAGCTCAGTGCTGTCTGCTGCCTGGTAGTCGTATAGCACTCTTGCTTTTCGTGTGCCACTCGCAGGCGGTTTGACGTCTGCAGGATTCAGTGTTCCATCTGCAGGGTTGGGACTTACGGCCTGGAGCAAGGGTAGTGTGGCGGCTGGAGGGGACGTGCTGAGAGGTGGGGAAGTGGCCTCTGCATTCCCCACAAATGTTGAAGGAAACCTGTTGAAAGATAAAAGGTAGGTCCTAACTATTCACTTGATGCTAAATATTTCTGCTGTGTATTCACTAACAAAAACAGCACTGTTTGGTGTACATTGTGCAGAAACTACCAATCTTTTTCTTTCTATTTTTGACCCAGTTTACATACTTAACCAACTTACTGGCATATTTATTAAGTTATGTGCTCTGTACAGAAGTACTGGCCACCTCTCCTCCACAAAATTTTTCCTATATGAATAGAAGGGGGGGGGGGTCACACTCATAATGCAGTTCTATGGGAATCAAACCAAGGCGTTAATAGATTTATTTGTATTGTGGGCTTATCCTCCTCTTTGTACACCATGATATGTATCATTGCTCCAGAGGATAGAGCATATAACTTCACCGTAAACATGCCAGTACATTACAGCTCATACAGGCTTATTTTCAATGGAGGAGGCAATTATTGTGTTTTTTTTCTCTCTAACAAATGCTTTAAAGGTGTTTTCAGGGCTTATAGTACCAATGGCCTTTCCTTTGGTCAGGTCATCAATTGAAAATACATGGGGTGTCTGACGATTTGCTGTTTGCAGTGCTACACGAGGTTACGGGTCACTTGACATAACATACATTGGTCACATGGGCCAAGCATAACCACTATACTGTGTACGGTGCTATTTTGTTTTCAGGGAAGAGATGGCAATCTGAATGGCATAGTCTCTTTAAATAGCTGAGCAGTGGGGAATAGGTCATCAATCTTATAACCCCTTTAAAGCTGAGGCCACAGGGGGAAGGGACACTGTCCAGTATAGAAATCAACTCAGGAGAGATTTTATCAAATCCCATTTAGATGCAATAATAAAAATCCATAGTGAACACTGACCGGTCTTTAGCTTGGAACGTGTCAGTTTCTGCTCCTAGTTTTCCCTCTGTTTTCACAATGCAAATGTTGAAAGCAGCAGAAAAAGCTACAGCGACTCCTACAGGGACGGTTTCATGCAAACATGAGTCCTCCCGTGTGCCTCACTGATAATCAAAACCTCCACACATCCTTAGAATGAAGGGGCCGTGGGAGTTGTGGTTTACTCTAAAATGGCGCCACTTCAGGGTCTGCAAAACAGCGCAGCCTTTATAACCTGGGTTGGTCCCCTGATCTTCACATTACAGCCTGACAACATGTCATCACTACGTCTGCCTGATATTACCCTCTGGTCACATGATGTTACTAATGCCACACGTGGACAGGCTCGTCTTCTACAATACATAGGTACGTGAAGGAGGACAGCCTATAGAGTATAAAATACTTACACCTCACCCCGGGAACTGGCAGCATAGATGAAAGAGAGAAAGATTACTGACAACATGGTCACTGAGATTTAAGACGCTAATCTGCCCACAGGTCCTTAGGATTTAAGCTGGACATACACAGACTCCATTGACCAAAACGGATGACTTTATGGCCAGCCAAAAAACGTGCAGGTATTAAAAGCTTACAGGGCAAGTTCACAAGGAGTTTTTTCACAGGAGGATGTTAAGGCAGAATCCATCCCTGACCCTCCAATTAAAGCTCTATTATAAATACACATCTCCATTCTAATAGGATGGAGATGTGATCAATGGACATGGTATCACTATCTGAGAAGCAGTACGCAGCCATGTTTTCGAGTCGTGCACAATCCCTTTAAGACATTCAATACTTGATGACAAATACATAACGTGCTAGCAAAATCTCTGCCAGGTTGCAATTTACATTGCAACCACTGGGTGGCCACATACACATATAGCATCAACATCTCCAATCCTGGCAAATAAATGGTATTTGTATAAGGCACATTATATGATTTTCCGACTTTCTGTAAGATCTCCGTTTGCTGTCATGTAATAGACATCACTGGACACTGGTTCCTTTTGTGAGACAGCAAGCAGAGATCTTGAAAACGGTTGCAAAAATATGGAGGCTTGCATAACCCGTCTTGTACATAGAATATAACAAAGATATCTATTTTCAGGGAGATGCACAGTGTTGCCACATACAGTATTAAATCAATGGGGATGACAAACACTCCCATACTGCAGGCTCCCCCTAGTGGTGCCTGATAGTAGTCCATAGTACATAATAACAACCAAACCTGACCCCATGTCCCTTGTCACATACCTGCCCAGCTGTTTCTGCAGGTCCACCATGTACTGGTAGCATTGAGCATAGTATGTGGCCTGGGCCTCTGCAAACTCATGCAGGCAGCGGAGATGATTGACCTGTGGAAGACAAGGCCGGTGACATGAGGCTCTTTTTCCAGGATATAGTTTCGTATGTCATGGCTGAAACCACTTTGTATGACAAACGTCTCTTAGTTGTTTACTGAGGAGTGACCGACCACAGATCTCAGGATTAACCATTCACTAACTAGGTTGATCAGTCTGTAATCTTGTCCAATGCATTAGTTCTACAAGGATCCATTTATTATGCGCACTGGTCACATTTGGAACTGCTGCTTTAGAGAGAGGATATACATTTTGGGAAATAATATGATAAAAGAGCTCTGAACTGGGTCTGACAACAGGCTTGCTGACTGTTTCCCATATGACAACCAGCAGAATTCTAAATGCAGCTCTGAAGTATATAATATAGACTGACCTAAGCTCAGTAGAAGTCATGCAAAGTCTACAAAGTGACTCAACTGAATATGGATTTATTTACATAAATAAAGGTGAACATGGCCTATAAAGGGGTAATAATTGACTACCTGTCCTTAGGGTACGTTAGCAACTGAAGATCAGCATGGAGTCCAATACCCAGGCCCCCTGGATGATCAGCTGAAGAGGCTGCAGCGTTTCGATGAGCACTGCGGCCTCTTTACTTCATTGCAAGCACACAGTTCTACATTGTATAGTGGCTTTGTTTGGTATTGCAGCTCAGCTCTTTCACTTGAATGGGACTGAGCCGCAAATAGGCCACATGACTGAAAAATATGACGTCACATGGCCTGTGAAGTGGACTCAGCACTGTCAGGGAGCTTCACGGGGATCCAAGGTGTCAGGTCATCAGTTTAAGATTGGGGAGGGGGGGACCTGTCGTAAGAATACGTCAACTAACAAAACCAGAAAACTTCTTTAACTCCATAAATAAACTGAAACTGTACATGAAGGTGAACAAACCCGTCAGTATCTGCTAAGTACTCCCCTTCCTTGGATGTATTTCAGCTCACTTTCATTGGGGCTGTGATCTGTGACTACAATGTAGTTACAGCATCAGTAGAGAGTCTGAGGTAGTCTGGGACACACCCCCATCTCCTAATTGGCTCAGGCTACTGTTCCCTCCCACTGCAGCTCCTGATTGGCTGATGTGTATAAACACAAGTCTATCACAGGCTCAGCAGGACATCTGTGCATGAAGAGGAAATTTCCAGCAAAGTTATGTTTGTTATTTTTATATTTAACACCAATTTATTACCTTGAAAAAAGATCAGGGTCTATCTATGTTATAAGGGGGTTCCTTAGTCTGTCAGACTACATAGACTCACGTGAGTGCTGCTGATCCCTTCTAGGAGCAGTCTGGTCACTTCCGCCTGCCGATCAAACTCCGTCTGAGCCACCCTCAGCTCATGCTCCGCCTGCAAGAGAAATCCAATCACCTCCACATTAACCGGCGCACACTGCGACCACCCTGTAGATACCTTCTTGAGCTCAGGCACGTAAGTTACCAGCGGGGCCAATATATATGTAATAAGGGGAGAATCGCACAAATAGCAATTCCTGAACACAGTCATCAACTGCAAATGTCCAGCAGAATGATGTTACTAGGGAATTACTATAAAGAGGACCTTTCACCAACGCTACATCTTTGCAATCTTCAATAATAGCCATTCCACTGATTCTTGCGCAGTTGGAATTTTTTTCTCTAGCCCTCACTGTGGTTTAGCAATCTGTGCATTTAGTTTCATCAGAAAATGGGTGGTCCTAGACTACCTGCTCTGGCCTAGTTCCGCCCACCCGGCAGTAGAGAGCCTAGTCTGCATATTGGGTGCTGAAAATAACCATTGATTACTCAGGAACGGTGGGGGCTAGAGAAAAAATTCCAATTACGCCAAAATTAGTGGAGCAGAAACTACTGAAGAAGGCAAATGGATGAAGATTTTAATACATTTGTAAAAGTAATTTCTGGATTAGGGGTCTGGGTTTTTTTTATACAGTGCTCCAAATCACATACATAGATATTCTGTCTGCTTCAAACCACCACTAGGGGAACATACTGTAAATTATTATTAAATCAAATCTAAAAGTATGCAGTAAACTCTCTGTAATGGTGGCTCAGTGAATCAGAGATTATTAAAGGGGTTTTCTCCACTTATTCCCTATCCTGGAAGGGTTGCTCAGTCATCAGGAGTATGGAGGCCTCCACGTTTCTCCTAAGTGCTCCATTGAGGGGGAAAGGGGGAAAGTGAATACGTAGCTACCATTGCATTTACTTCCAAGGGACTCATGGAAATTGCAGTCCCAAAGAAGTGAAGGCAAAGCACGCATGCCACCTCTCCATTCACATGGAGCGTTTATTTGTAATCGTTTGGGGGAGGGGGGGATTTGTTGGGGTTGGATCCCCAAAAAGTGTCTATAGTAGAACTTATAATTCTAGGTCTATGTAGGAGATTTTTGAAGAACAGAGTGCAGCAGTTCGAGGGTGGACTGTCAATATAAGGTGACTCTAAAAGGTGTCTTAAAGGGGTTCCAGGGATTATGATATTGAGCACCACTTCAGGCCTGTGAAGTCATGCCTAGTGGTCACATGGACATGCTGCAGCTTTGTCCCATTCAAATAAATGGGACAAACCTGTAATACCAAGTGTAGTCACAGCACAATATATGGTGCTGTGCTTGGTAAATAGTGAGGAGGCCACAGCAATCAATATCATAGTCCCGGACAAATCCCTTTAAGGCACATATCACCTAGATGGACTATGTGCATGGTAAATAGCCTGGGCAGATAATCCTGCTGTGTGTGACACGGCTGTAACATACTCTGGCGATTCCAATATGTCCTCCATAGGCCGATAGCCAAGTATTAACATGTGGACAGAGGGCTGCTTAACATAATATAACATAAATGACAATAAATGCACAGTGTCGGCCGCCATTTTGTGGATGTCTACAACAATAGATAATACCATGGACTTGTAACATGCCTGAGGTAGGAGGTACCAGGTGCCTCAGGGATGTTACAGCCCCTTGGTAAGGAAATGGATCCCTCTAGTGTATCCAGACAGAACAAATAATTTGGTATTTTGGCACATGTGTAGCCAAAACTTTGATGGTTCTCCATTAGGGTGACCTGACATTACCCAATATTGTATGATCTTTGGGCTTCACGCTCCAGATCATGACACCCTCACTGGGCGTAAAGTGGCTTCATAATGTATCCCGTCCACGTGACAAGACCCATAAACGGGCACCTAATGGATGGATGTGGTAACACTTAAGGATGCCATGATCTAGAGACAAAAAGAGGCCCCAAATCTAGTAGATGGGCCTTATTCTTTCCAATTAAAAGGACATATATTGTATTACATACACGCAGTTTCCAACTATAAGGCTCACTGCTAGTATACCGTATATCTGAGTCTAATGTGAGGGAGGGGGTTTGTTACTCTGGTTGGAGGTCATTGTATGCAGTGAGTCTTATAGTACGAAAACTATGGATGCACAGTGCAGGCGGACAAAAAAATTATCCATAGTCCCTCGCTAGAAGCCAGTGACCGCGTCCTTCAGCGACATCACTGGTGTCTAGGGGGCTAATGTAAAGGTGGTCTTCAACATTGCTGCCCCTGCTCTGTGTAGGTGACAGGGAGGTACAAGAGACCTGGTGACACAAGAGAAACAGAATGTATGGCTGGATATGGTCACATGAAGCCTCAGAGATAGAAGCGCCCATCCCTATGGATGAGTACGTGCATCCTGCTGACGGTGGAGAGGATCATGCTGGGAGGGAAGCGGCAACCAACAAAACGAGAAACGGAGAAGGTTAACGGCAAACAAACAAGTGGCGCCTGCAGCAGTCCTATATCTGGATATATATATATATATGTTTTCTACATATTACACCTACCCTCAGATATCAGAATGTAGGCCTCACAAGAAGATCAGCAAGACATCTCCAACCTGCTCCTCAGGAAAGTCCACACTACAGAGTGTGCTGGTGACAGGAGGGCGGGCTATAGGGCGTACAATACCTATGTATATCTTATATGTATGGGGGGGGGGGGGGGGCTCTTATATAAAAACCCAGCACCAGATAAAGAATGGTCCCCTAGTGTCAGAGGAACATAGATGCCAGGAGGAGGCCTCCTGTGATGGCTACATATTCACCGCCATACCATAGACAATATCAGATGAGGGCCATATCTGGTATTGCTGGAGCCTCACGCAAAGTTATGTCTTGAGACCCCCCTAATACTGCACACTCAGTACCCCAATACATAGTATAACACTCCCTCAGTGCTCCCACACACAACATACGGTCTCCTATTAAAGGGGTTTTACTATGTAAAATCTATGGAGCAGTGTCTGACTGCTGAGACCCCCACCAATCCTTACAACTGGGGGCTATTACCCAAGCTGTGCTTTCAGCCTGACCGCAGCCAGGCGATATCTAGACGTGACTGATGGCAGATGCAATCTGTCCCCAAATCTGACTTAAAAAGCCAGTAACCTGCTACTTTGTGACTACAGTTTAGTTACCGTGCCTATTGGGAGTGTGAGGTAGTCTAAGACCCACCCCCTTTTTCATCATTTGTTGAGACTGCACCCGCCTGAACCCATCATGAGACAGGGTGTATCTTAGACTACCTCAGACTTCCAATAGGCACAGTAACTAAACTGTAGTCACAGATCATGTGCCTGTGATCTGTGTCTTAAAGGGCCACTAACCTACCTGTGATTGGTGACTTAGAGGGCCACTACCTGGAAATGGTACTTTGAGTTAAAAAGTGAGCTTCTAACATTATTCACACATAAGTATGGACATTCTCAGAACAGGATATACATAGGATCCAGTACTGACCCTACAGGCAGTAAACTTTTTAAATTGGACTTATATGTATCTGCTCCAACTCCCAATGAAATGAATGGGAGGTATTTTTTGAGACCGATTTTGAGGTGGATTCCGTCTCAAAGTCCACCTACAAAAAACTATGTGTGTACAAACCCCAAGAATGCCAGAGGCCCAACGTCTTAGTCAGAAATGTAGTCAGGCTCTGGGGTTTGGTCCTGTGGACCGTGTAGTGATGGACTTTTCTGAGAACACAGAAAAAGAGATCTTGCTTTAATTATGAAACACTTTCAGAGGAGAACAGGGCACAACATTAGTCCTCTGCGTAGTCTTGGGTGCGCTTACCTTGTCCACCTCGTCACTCCAGAGCTGCGGTCACAGAGTAACAGGAGAGATGAGTCTGAGATACGTCATAGGCACTCAACAAAACACAACAGCCAGTGAAGTTTCACAGATGGGAAGGAAAGGGAAGGGTTAAGTCGGGGCAATGATCAATGGCGTATCATCATATACATAGGTCCTTACTTGGAAGAAGGGGTTTGGGGTGTCCCCAAATACTAAACATTCAATGTCTAACCCATTAAAGAATTTTATTTTTGCCCTTGCCTTTAAGCCAGAAACCCAAAAACAATATGTAGGTAAGTCAGTGCCATCAGGAGAGGACGGCCTAATATTTATTTTCCTTAGATCTTTACTTTTTAGCCCATCTCCAGGGATGTGATCTGTAACTACACTGTCCATAGGGAGTCTGAGGTTGTCTAAGACACCCTCCTTTTATCATCATTGGTTCAGGCTCAAGCAGAGCAGCAGCCTGAACCTATCATGAGGCAGGGGGTAGCCTAGCTGATTTTGTCACTGATTTTTCAGCGTCGCTTTTTTTGGACACTGTTTTTTGCATTGGACGCTGTTTTTGCCACTGTTTTTGCCGCTTTTTCAGTCGCTGTTTTTTTTAAGCTTTTTTTTTTGCATTACAAAAAAGTACATGATAAAAAAACCGCTAGCGGTTTCAGTCGCTGTTTTTGCCAAAACAGCTGCAAAAATAAGCGACCAAAAACCGCTAGCGGTTTTTTCAGTGCCCCATAGACTCCTATTCATTTTTTCAGGCGTTAAACGCCTGAAGAAAGGTCATGTTGCTTCTTTTCTGCTAGCAAAAAAAGCTAGCAATAAAAAAAGCTAGCAGAAAAAAAAAGCTAGCAATTCACATAGGGCTTTTATGGAGGCTGATTTGGCCGCGAAATCAGCTGTCAAAATCAGCGTCCATGTCCCTGTGTGAACTAGCCTTTAGACTATTTCAGACTCCATGTAGGCACCGTAGCTAAACCATAGTCACATCACATACCTGTTCTATGGAAACCAAACTCAAAAGCAGCCAAGGAACCAAGCCTAAGGAAAGTTATCATCAAGAGACCTCCATATCATTTTTGAGCTCCTGAATGGACGGTTGCTTTAAGTCCTTCACTATGGAACCATTGTTTTGTCAAGTCTCCATACTGCCCCTAAAGCTAACCCCATAAATAAAACGTGTGTTCACACCAACAGCCTAGGCAATTGTAGCATGGTGAGGTCCAGAAGGTCATAGAATAGAATAACCTGAATAATCACCTATAACTTGTACAACTAAGAGAATGAAGCCCCAAAAAGGACATTGTGGAGATAATTCCACAAAAGCACCAACCCTATAGAGACCCTCCGAATAACCTTCCCCATAAGGACCTAGATAACAGTGGATGGGAGTTGGTGGTAGTGTATGTGTGAAAGGGGTGACTCCACAACACCAAAATGAAATGTTGGACTGACACACGAGACCTTCAATCAACCTGACAACTGAACTTCATACAACTTATAGTCATCTAAGATAACAAGACTATAACCTTACAAGATCATCAACCCTACAGATAAAGATTCCTGAGATGTTCCTCACAACTGACTCAAGACATGGTTTCATGACCTATGACCAAGTGTTTGGACATCATATTGACTCTATGGCCAAGTTATAGCCCTTGAATTAGCCCAACTGGACAGATCTAGGCCTTCTCAATTCTTCTAGTGATACCTGTAGGTCCCACAGCACTACAGATACAAATCAAATTTTTTGAGATCAAAAGTCAACAAGTCAAATATTTTTACCAAAGAGAATTAGGCAACTTATGGCATCTCCAATACTTGGCCTTACTACAGAACTTCATGTCACACATGACCGAATATAGACCATATATATAGAGAACTGTAAAAGGTAGGTGGCGCTTTATATACGGACCTATAGTAAGAGGTAACTAATAGACTACATGTTGTCATACACTATAAGGGACTGTAAGTCACAATAGTACATTGCTATAAGGGCAGGTCACTAGCTAGGCTTGGGGTAGGGGGCAGATAGGAATTAGCAAGGGTCTGAAAAGAGGGAGGGGTTTAGATTGATCTTACCGCTGACGCACTGGCCGACAGTACGTAATTACGAGGTCGGGTCTCCTGAAAATCAGGCAAAGCCTGCGGGGAACAGAGCTCATGTCATGCAGGGAGAACATGAATGTGAAGAACAGAAGCACACAAACCAAAGAAAACAGAAATGAACATGGACGGGTAAGGAGGGGGCAAACAGCAGCAACACCAAGGGGCCCACCCTGGATCCCGATATTGGGATACTTAGAACATTACTGGCTACCTGCTCTGCCTGCTAAAAGATGGCGAATGTCCTTTATAACTATGGAGCACGGAGTGGCTGCTAGAGTTGCTGCCTCCACTACTGCCTTCCATTAAGCCCTATATATATATATATATATATATATATATATATATATATATATATATATCTATCTCACACCCAATGGTCCTCCTCATCCAAATGGTCGTTGAAAAACGTGGCCTCGTTGCCCATAGCAACCAACCAGAGCCTAGCCCATATTTCTATAATTGTATGGAGGCACAGGTTGCTAGGGAAGCTATGCCTAGCAACCAGCACCGAAAAGATTGTGATTAGAACCAAGCTGCCTGACATGACTCAGCAGATTAGTCAGTACAGAGGCGGTGATAAGCTGCTGTCCGCGCTCACCATGCCGCCGCTTATCTCAGGCTGTGCCGAAAATTAAAAAAATTTTTTGTAATAAGTTAACCTGTTTAACCTAAATTCTTACTGTTTGCTGTGGGCAACTCGGCCATTTTCTCTCCAGGTCTCTTGAGATATGGAGGTTCTCTGTGCACAGTGCCTGATGGTGCCTCATGGTGTACTACTAAGATGGAGGCTGCACGTTCTAATTTCGGCCTACAAAATGGACGCTTATTAGGGCCAAATCTCAAGTATTTGACCCTAATGTATATACAATGGCTGGTACATATAAGTTCACGAGTCGCCCATTTCTAAATACGATGTGGCAGTATATAGATTATTTTCATGTGAAAGCCAGGTGAAAACCAGTATGGCGGCCATTACAGCACCTTTTCTATATCAAAGGATCAAATTAGAGAGTTAGAAATGTCAAGCTAGACGAGTTACCTAAAAGAAGATGAAGCGGTTGTATGGTGTGCAGGGAAAAGTAGACATGGCCTTAAGTCATACAATATTAAATAATACCGCTATACAATGCATACGTTATAGCACCATATAGTGTTCAAAAGAGCTAACCGGCTGGTTATCTCATAGGTCTGATCGGTGAGGTTCCCGACCTCACTGATCCCTACCGTCAGGGCACAGCAGCTCATCCAAATGTGTGGTGGAGCCAGGTACTGCAGCTGGTTCTCCTGTTCAGCCCTCTTTAATTAGCAGGCACTGCAGCTGCCCATATGGATGAGAAAAAAATAAAACAGAAGTGACACCCACAGGGCTGGGCAATATGTCACCAAAATATGACTTTTTTTTTTTTTTTTTTAAGTTTCTATGTTAAACTTTTTGATCATTTTTATTAAAAAAAAAAAAAAAAAAAAAAAAGTTTATGGGACTAATTATCTTTCTATTATCACTCTGGCCACTAAGCCCAATAATAGACACTTGGGAATTCTTTAGGGTTTTTTTCTTGCAGCAGTTAACTCATCTACATCACAAAGAGGATTACAATAGAAGATAATACCTCTATAGATAACAGCAGTGACCCATCATTGCACCCACTACTAACCATGGATGATGTCATAACTTATCTACTCTTTCACAAAACTTCTCCATAGACTATCGCTGCCTAGGAATACGACTATGCTGAAAAGCGTATCACTGATTGTTATTAATAGACCGAAGGAGCATGTCAGGAAAGATGGCCGCCCCCATAGTCATGTACAGAAAAAATAAATCTATAATTAGAAGATAAAAAGAGATCAGGAAAAAAAAAGTGATAGATTTCACTGTGAGTGTTTTTTTAAATTTTAAATAAAATAAAAATAGTGACACATTCCTAAAAAAAATACTAATATACTGCTATGGTTGTCACCCAGCTTTCCCAGAAAGAAAATATTCATTCAAAATATTAGCAACAGTTGACGACTCGTGGAATTATATTCTTTGCATTTTTTTAGGTCAAAGTTGTATTTCATTCAAGGTACTATGCCAGTACACATGTAGACTATAAACATGGTACTATGCCAGTATACATGTAGTCTATAGACTTGGTACTATGCCAGTGCACGTGTAGACTATAGACGTGGTACTATGCCAGTATACATGTAGACTATAAACATAGTACTATGCTAGTATACATGTAGGTCTGTAGACGTGGTACTATGCTAGTATACATGTAGACTATAGACGTAGTACTATGCTAGTATACATGTAGACGTAGTACTATGCCAGTATACGTGGAGACTACAGATGTGGGCAATGGCCAGTTGGTTGCTAGGAGTGGCAGCCCAGTTCAGCACAATGGACAGTTTTATCAAATGACACAAATCACAACATCAATCTACTGGGAATGGCTGACTTGTATCTACGGCTAAGGCACATAACCGTTCTGGATGAGGCGGGCGCAGCGGGTGCCCCCCGGGCATCTCCTCCCATATAGAGATTTCCTGTCCGGATAATTAACTCAGATGCAGAACTTCAAAGCACAATGCAGAGAGGCCAGGGACATGCAAGAGCGAGGAGGGGGCACGGCACAGAAGTACAGAAATACTGCCACAGCGGGGAGGAGGTGGGGACCCCAGATCTAATGCCAACCCATCGGGGATTACACAGCAATCTGGCTGCAGGGTATCATCATCATCAGAGGCACAGGGTGCTTGCAGCCTCATGTTTCGGGATTCTTGGGTCAGCTGACCATTCCCAGCTCAGAATAAGATTTGATATTTTAGTGGTGTCCCAATGACAACTTTCCCAACTCTATTCTCCGGCCACTCAGTTGTCACAGGGATACTATATTGGTATATCCTCAGTCGCATAATGGCGGGCATGTTTGGCACTTCCATTTCAGAATATAGGGATGGGATAATGGTGCCCAATATCTACCACCTTGAATTTTATTGTGATCACCAGTTGGCTGTACTAAAATCCAGTCCAGCCATTATGTTGTCAGGACAGACCATGCAGGATTTGGAAGTGATAAGGGGGTAACCAGGGGGTTAGCAGAATGGGAAATTGTACAATGCATACATCAAATATGTCATGTATACAAAGCCGTATGAAATGAGATATAGCCGTGCTGAGTCAGTCTATGCGGCACAGTAGAGCAAGTTATCCCGGTGCCGGTTCAATAATAGATTCAGCTCTGCTACATCTGTATTCAAAAGCCACTCATTGTGCATTAAACAGAGGCCAGATCTGAAAAATCTTTACCAGCCGCAGCCACTCCAAATGACCAGATGGTGTATACTATATTATGTACCATGATGGCTCACTGCATTAAAAGTAATGGAGCAGGCACTATGTCATATGACAAACTCAGCTCTGCTACATCTGTCTAGCCAGTACAAGTAAAAACAAAAAACAAACACAAAAAAAACCTGGTTGAGTCTGCTTATAAGTGGCTCCTGAGTGGAGGACCAGCAGTAATACCCCTGTATATCCTAATAGGACACATAGGGGATATCAGGCCCGCAGTGATATTCCCCTCTGTTCCTAATTTTGTATGCCCTCCATACATCCTATTCATGTGCTTGCCAGGCCTGCAGTGATATTCTTCTGCGTTCCTCATTCAATTTCCCATCATAAAATGACAAAGGTAAACTAGAGGTTCCTAATTTCTACATCACAAAATAACTCTCACATCCTCTACCGCGCCGTGACCCCCCACCTCTACCAGCACTCCGACTAAGTCAGTAACAAGGGCAGTGGACAGTAAAGTTTACAGATGAACAGAAAGAAGCAAAAAGAGGAAATCACAGCAATGACCTCAGCGACAAATACTCACATCGCCCTCGAGCTGAGCAAATCACAAAAAAAAAACACAACAGAAAACAAAAACACCACAAGGTTAGTGAGGGGCAAACAGAACGGAACAAGGGAGGACGTTAATAGCAGCCAAACACCGCACCCCGAAAAGTAGTAGAAAGATGGTGATGGCGGTACAATCAGATCTGGAGTGATCATCTGATGAGATGGGATTAATGAGTCAGTGCTGGTTATAATGGAACAGACGCCATGATATATTATACGAGCTTCACCACCGATATCCTACTAATAATCCCATAAAACCCAAAGGAAAAAAAAAAAAAAAAAAGAAAAAAGTGGTGGAAAATATGAAAGACATGTCAACTGGAAGGAGTATATGGAAAGATAGCTGCCCTCCCCCCTCCCACCATATAGGCATGCACCCCCCATGTAGTGACAGTTATCAGATGGGACATTACCGCGGCTTTTGCCTCCGCTGCTTTAGCTTTCTTCAGTCGTGCTTTACAAGCATCGAGATCCAAGCGGCGGTTCTGTAGGATTCTCCTCTCCTTCTGTAAAAGTTGTGAAAACAAACGAATGTGAATATGTACTCATGAATAATAAAGTGCTAGGAACACTAAAGGGGTTGTCTGAGACCGAGGCATAATGGATATCTACAAGCTAGGTCATCGGTATTAGACTGGACCCGGACCCCACACTGTTCAGAGGATTCGGCCGGAAGTAGCTTGGCTGCTGCTGAAGTAAATAGGAGTGTGGCTGCAGTTCCCACACAATAGTGTACGGCTCCATACAATGTATACAGCTTCCAGCTATAGGGAACTACAGTTCTACTCCAAGGCATTTCAATAGAAGCAGAGCTGTAAGGTACCTTATATACAGCTTCCAGCAGCTGCATCAGCTGATCGGTGTGGGGTCCGGGTGAAGATCTCCTGGCCTGTATCACAGCAGCAACGCTTAGTGAGTGAGGCTGCTGCTGCAAACAGCTGATCTGCAGGGGTCTCGATCTTCAAATAATGACTTATACTAAGGATAGGTAATCAACTGATAAGCCTGGAATACAATCGCCCAGGTCAGCCAGGTAACAGATTCAAGTAGGTCCCTGCAGAGACTAAAGCCCCCCCATCAATGGAAAACAACTTACAGAGATGGTCCTCCAATCTCCCTCCAGAAAGTTGCGAAGAGGAGTCAGGAAGTTGATGGAGGAGGAGTGGATGAAGTCTCGCTCTGCAATGCCCAGACGTTTCTGCGTCTCCCCGACCTTGATGAGTGTCTGCCCTGAGAACATGAGGGAACATTGTACAATTAGGGTGGTGGGACAGGGCTGTTTAGCTGTACACAGAATTAGATTAAAAGCCAGCGAAGCACACGGAGAGAACACAATGCAGTTATGGCAAGGACACGGCCTGCCCACAGGCTCCAATTACAGCCCCATCAGTCGTACCAGCGCCAGGGACTGAACTGGCAGCACGTAGTATGTACGAGAAGAAGACATCTGGGAAATGTGCCCACTGTATATATACGCAGAGACTGGCAGCTCTTTAGTTTCCATCTCAGCTTGTGACGTGAATGAATCAACATTTAGTCAATATAGAACCATTACATTACATTATACTCTATATATACAAGGGGTGTATACAGGGAACATGAAGGGTGCTCCAGGGGAGCAATTACATGGGGTGCAAAGACAAAGGTACTGTAATGGCATCGGGTGTAGAGGGTGGACACAAACCCCTTCCACCTACTGTATCTATACATTGTCAAAGACATTGGAATGGTTCTTTATGTTGACTGTAATCTCCCCCAACACCTCTATACACATGCAAGCTCGGCACGGCCAAGTATGTGATTTCTATGGGGAGTGGGGAGGAAGCTGCAACCAGACACCTCTGTCCCCCCAAAAACAAATAGATCAGACATATAAATATGCAACAGCTTGATCCCAAGTGCTAAGTGTGGTGGGTCCCAAGGATAGGTCATCAATTAATAGGTCTGGAAGACCCCTTTAAGGAGATTTCTCACTTTAAACTTCCTTCGCTAGGACCTTCGCTTTGTATCAGGAGAGTCCTGACTGCTGTCCTCCGAACCATGGCTACATACAGGATGGAGAGTGCTTACACATCAATTCTGTCATTCCCATATACTTCAGCTAAGAGACTGGCATGGTCGCCTCTTTAATGCCATGTAGAATGGGGTTAAGAGGACTTCGGGGTGGGACATCCTACAGTCTATAAAATGTCCAATACATGCAGTTCCCAATTCTGGGACCTGTCTTGAGAACATGGCTCTCCAACATCTGTTCTTTCCACTTCTATGGGTAGCGGCTGCTATTCTTGAGAGGCAAGAGCTGTATCTATTGACATATCATGTGGATATACTATAAACATCCCATATTAAGCTCTTCATTGGCAGTTCTGTCATACAACTCACCATAAGGAGAGCTGGGCCCAAAGTCATTGGCAGCTTCAGTCATGTACTGGCCCAATAGCTCCCCATTCGTCACTCGAGAGGGAATCTTCCGGTCCAATTTTTCATACAAAAACTCTTCTACTCGAGCACCTACAGGAGCAACAATATACACATCTTACTAGAGATTATTCTTCCCGTTTTCTATTATTTCTGTGCATTAAAACTTTTATACACATCTACTCACTGGGGTTCGGTTGCAGGAGGACCTCGGTCTGACGAAGGATCTTCTCGGTCCAGTTTTTTGTACTGTCAGCTCTGGTCAAGAGGTTCTCAAAGTGAGCGTCCAACTCTGTCTTCTCTGCTTGGCCCAATTTCTCCTCTGTGAACTGAAAAAGAAACAGGGCTTGATATACTGTATATGAAAGAGAGAAGCTGAGCTGTGTGATATATATGGGGTTATATGATAGAGGAGAGAAGCTGATCTCTGTGATATATAGGGTTATATGATAGAGGAGAGAAGCTGAGTATATCTCCAAAACAGTACATCTATATATACATACATACCATAGGTTAATGCACACAGTATACATATTCAATTATTTACAGCGTACAACTAAGTACAACAGGAGGACACAGTAAGTGGTTATAACTCCCATCATTGTGCCGATCAATAAGAGCAGTGAGCTTAATAAAATGCAGATTTATCCATCCAGACCATCAATACCATCTGCAATAGAAGCTTTTCATGAAGATTTGCCCCTCTCCCAACAGGTTTATTGTAGTTCCCTATAGTTTAACCATCATCAAACATCTTTTCAGGGAACTCTGCATTGTGCTATCCCTGTGCTACTGCTCCTGGAAATTTATGTATACTTTCACTGCTAGAACCAGTTGGTGTGTGTGTGTGTGGCGGGGGGGTATCTAACACATGACACTGTCCAATCAGTGCTCTCAGTATCAGATTGTGTAAGGACAGATAATGGTATTGCTCAGTTGTCAATTTCTACAAGTATTTCTAGGAGGAATAACAGAGGAACAATATAAAAAGAAAATGCCCTGGGGATGTTATTTCATGGAGAATGCAAATAGTTACTAAAAACAGACATGTCAGGAGAGGCGAGAGCAGGGGTGTAACAAGTAACAGTGATGTCACAGGACAGAGATAATACACACAGTGATGTCACAGTACAGGAATAATACACACAGTGATGTCACAGGAAAGGGATAATACACAGTGATGTCACAGGACAGGGATAATACACAGTGATGTCACAGCACAGGGATAATACACGCAGTGATGTCACAGCACAGGAATAATACACACAGTGATGTCACAGGACAGGGATAATACACAGTGATGTCACAGTACAGGGATAATACACACAGTGATGTCACAGTACAGGGATAATACACAGTGATGTCACAGGACAGGGATAATATACACAGTGATGTCACAGTACAGGGATAATACACACAGTGATGTCACAGGACAGAGATAATACACACAGATGTCGCAGCACAGGGATAATACACACAGTGACGTCACAGTAATGTACATATTGCTCACTATGACAACATAGAACAGAGATAATGCACACATACAAGGATGACTGACATCATAGCATATGAAGAAAGTAACTATTATGTCACATACAGGCATTATGAGGTCACTGTAAAGTTAATGGGGTCACATTCAGTTTTCCACTTCTCCTTAGATTATTATCCATAGTTTTCAGTAATTGCAGCCTGGGCCTCAGTACAAATGGCCCCCTTACTTGTTGGGCCCCAATGAAGCTGCTATATTTGCTACCCTAGAAGTTATACATATGGGAGAGGTTCCCATGATATTGTTTTGTCCATGGCATGTATATTACCCTGCAGGATACGGGCACAGGCTCGGCCTTGCTCCTTGTTCTAGACTTTCACAGTTGATCAGGGAAATCAATTCAGCGTCACAACTGAGTGTCTGCCATCTGCCCACAGGGATAATAGACGTTCTTGTGTCTGGTCACACTGTCAGGATCCTTTGACCTGTTTTCCTGCTGCTGTACAGATAAATAATGCAATATGGTGCACCTGTAGCCCCCGCGCCAAACATCCAGTGGGACCCGGCATCTATTATTCAGCGGAGATAAGGTTTCCAGTGGTCACTTTCATGGAAGAACCACAGAACAACAAACTTGGGGTGGGGGATGGAGACTCCAGCAGAGGAGGAGACCCCAGGGGCAGAGTTATAGTGTATATTCCATATAGTATATGTACACAGGAATACACATCATAATGGAAGATACAGTAGGGCAACCACTGGAGGAAGAACTGCCATTATACAGTACAGACTATTGGCATCAATCGATTCACATCAACATGGACTCCTCAGGAGATTCTTAAGATTCCTGGATAATGTACATTACGGTCTAATAGATATTATATAGACGAGACATAAGTGCATTATTAGCTATACCGAATATGTTTGTGGATAAGTGTTCGATCATTGCTGGGACCCCCAGCAATAATGAGAACGGGGTCCCCGAGAGTCCTGGGTGAACGGAGTAGTGGTGTGCACGTGTGACCACCACTCCATTTACTTGTATGGAACTAGTGGTCATACAGGTGGAGTAGTGATTGGTCCTCCAGTGATCAGATATTATGGAAAACCCCTTTAATATTACCTGGACCCATTGGGGGAGATTTTTTTTTTTTTTTTTTTTTTTTTTTAAATGTAGATTGTGAGCCCCACATAGAGCTCACAATGTACATTTTTCCCTATCAGTATGTCTTTTTTGAAATATGGGATGGAAATCCATGCAAACATGGGGAGAACATACAAACTCCTTGCAGATGTTTTTTTTTTTTTTATGTCCTTGGCGGGATTTGAACACCAGGACTCCAGTGCTGCAAGGCTGCAGTGCTAACCACTGAGCCACCGTGTGGCCCCTGGGGGAGATTTATCAAGACTGACACTTCCTACACCAGTCTTGATCTTCCCTATATAGGAGTCAGATCCACCCAGTTTATTAAAGAGGTTTTTCAGGCTCATTCTTAGGCTTGGCGGGGGTCCCAGGATCAGCTGGTTTAAGAGACCACAGCATTCGGCTGAGCACTACAGCCTTTTCATGGAATACCCGTACATAATATAGTGGCCATGCGTGGTTTTGCAGCTCAGCCCAATTCACTGAATAGAACTGAGGTTAGAACAGACCATATGGCCGATGAATATGACATCAGTTGATAAGTCCCAGGAAACCCCTTTAAGAAGCTCATGCCCTCCTCACATGTGAGACCACTAGGAGTTGGGGTAGATCTGGGCTATATTTTAGGGCAGTTTATGGAGTCAATTCTACTGGGCCTATTTTTTTTTTTTTTCTTAAAATGGCACAATCTTCTCGGAGTCCTCCTTCTTTTCGTGAGCATCTCACCAGCAAGGATGAGAAGTCTATTGTTGTTGCCCATAGCAACACCTGTCGAACACGCTGCCGAATGACCAGTGGATTTACATACAGATGAGTTTGCTGTAAGTAAATGAGGCTTATTCACAATTTTTCCGTGCGGAATCCACAGCAATAATAAACATGATGTGGAGCGCGTTCCTTCTTCTGCGCAGACTCTTCCTCATTCACTTACATTATTGGTAATGTCAGGATGTAGGTGAAAATGTAAAATCCTTAACTCGTAACCACAGCCGTAAACAAAATGTGCTCGCCAGTGAAATCGCAGCAGGGCGACTATAATCAGCCTTATATATAAGAGCAGATAGATTCCCGGCTTCGAGGGCTTATCCACCTCCACACAACGGCTCCTCCGAGCCTCTACTAACCCTTCTTTCACCTGGCAACACAAGCCGAAAGAAAGAGATTAAGGAGACTTATGTCACATAGCCGGAATTTCTGAGCAACTTGGAAAGCGTCCTGGGCAACACGCTGGGGGTTGTTGTTACAGAAATGAGAAGTGTCGGCTGGAAAGTGATGATATGAAGTGCGACGAACAAATGCCTGGAAGGACGGCGAGATAAATGCAACGCTAGCCTAGTAATGGTTGGACTCCAATCCCATCACTCACTTTTGCGGTGACCCCCACCATGCCAAATCCGCCACGGAAATCATCCTGCCGTTGGCATAAAGACTTCTTACTTCCATTCACTGCAATGGGAGGTTGTGGTGGAATTTGAATAGGAGTAGGCAGGATTTCCAAACATGAGGACACGGAGACAGTGATCACTTTGTGCTGGATCAGTAGATGGACACACTTATGTACCCTCGTAGCCAGGGTTATGCTCTTTGTCCACAATATATTTAGTGGGCAGTTGCCTCCACCCGACACTGGCTGGAAACAGCTGGACACCGTCAGCATCAATTTCCATCTCCCCTGGCAGAAGTGACCCTAGACTGATCACGCCAAATAGAGAAAGCGCACCGTGGCGGCCATATAATGAATCAGCATTAAGCTGCCCATATGTAGCTGCCTGAGAGCAAGCGAGTGGTAAGTACATGGCAGGACAAGATGGTGGAGGCCTTGTTGTGACTACTGGGAGGAGAGGCCTACTGCAACTAGTGCAGAGAGGAATTCTAGAGTGTTTCTTTAAGTTACATGTAACTTAACCCATACAACCCTGATTGCAGTGCAGACCACACCTATATATAAAAAATTTTTATCTAACACCTCAGCTCTTTTTTTTTCTAAATTATAGCTAGGGGCATTTCAACAATGTTTTACCCCCAGGCTCACCCTAAATGTACGCCTGTCTCTGAATGGAAACCTTATGAATCCATCAGCCGGACATCATGGCATAGACACGAAGAATATGAGCTCACGTAATTGACTACTGTATACCAATACCCTGTCTTATAAAAGTCACTATAGGTTCACAAGTGGGGTTTTTGGGGGGCGAATAGTTAAAATTCTAATGAATGATTTCTCAGTCATGTCCTTTTCTGGGAAAGCTGAGCAAAGCCCAGTATGAGCCCCCATCTTAGCGCCATCAAGGGTCACCAAGCCTTAAGGCTGAGGCTACATGTTGCAGAAAAACTGCACTCTCACTGGGGTCCCCCATTGTTACGCAGCCGCAGTAGTGACTATTTTTTGCGAGCCGAGGCATGAAGTAAAGACCAGTGAGGACCAAGTAAGCATCCAAATGGGAGCAGAAGACGACTGGTGGAATAAGGATGGCTTTTATTTTATAGGGTTGTGGAGTTGAGCCACTATCAGGTGTAGTCGTAGTCAGAAAAAGCTGAAAATAATAGTGGAGTCATGGTATGATCCACTGACTCTATAGCCCTACTTTTTACTCTAACCTCTTTCCAAAAATTTTTCACACCCTCTCAAATAGAGTGAGCATCTTCTGTAGAAATCAGCAAGCTGTGGTAAGAGCTGCGGCGTTCCCAAGTTATCCGAGCAAAGCCCATAGCCGCTTCTGCATAACAGTAAATTCGCCAATTGGGGAATGTGAGGCCTCCCAGGGGAGACATTTGCAATAATTGGAATACAAAGCTTTGTACGGGAGCGAGTACATCACCGCTTCCCTTCATTACAGCTTGGTATATAAAATGTTACCCTTTATAACATAGAATGTGTAGAAAGTTCCGGAAGAAAAGGTTTTGGCTCTTTAAGACGCCATCATCACATACCAGTCGGAGTGTTCTCACATAAATCCTTCCGTGACCCATAACACAAATACCAGCACTGCCATATTTTCCAAGGTTTAAGCTTCTAGAAATGAAAAGTATATGACGTGTGACTCACTAAAAGCTCCCACCGCACCGCAGATCATCATAAGGAGCACATCAATTATTTGTCAGCCATTACGTGGACACACGGCGTTATATCACATTAAGAAACGCCATTTTAACAATAGTTGTACTAAATAATTGGTGGTATAGCAGAAAAAAAAACTGCAAAAATCATCAAAAACCTACAAACATAACTCTCACAAGCCAAAAGGTCAGAAAACAGGTCCATGTGTGTCCCAATAGATTAGTAGACCTCCCGCCCTACAGTGCTATAGAAGGCGGAGCAATGCGAGGAGCAAATGGGCTCATAAATGGCTACGGCCCATCCCAGAAATTGTTCCCCACCGTTGTGTCTATACTGGAGACCATGGTGGATGTCAGGGGCAGCTTATATACCTGTGGAATAGGGGTCATAGGGAATGTAATCCTTAGACTGGATTGACGCATCACAGCTGTTTTCCAATCTAACATCTGTGAGACATAATTGTATAGGGGTCTATTCACATGACTAGCTTTATGTCAGCCAAAACGGATTAAGGGTGCATTCACACTGAGTAAACGCTAGCTTATTCTGAACGTAAAACACGTTCAGAATAAGCGGCGTCTAAAGCAGCTCCATTCATTTCTATGGGAGCGGGGATACGAGCGCTCCCCATAGAAATGAATGGGCTGCTTCTTTCACTCCGTGCAGTCCCATTGAAGTGAATGGGGAGTGCCGGCGTGTACGCTCCGGCATGAGCAGAGCTTGCCGTATACGCCGGCACTCCCCATTCACTTCAATGGGACTGCACGGAGTGAAAGAAGCAGCCCATTCATTTCTATGGGGAGCGCTCGTATCCCCGCTCCCATAGAAATGAATGGAGCTGCTTTAGACGCCGCTTATTCTGAACGTGTTTTACGTTCAGAATAAGCTAGCGTTTACTCAGTGTGAATTCACCCTAAGATAGAGCCATTTAGTTTTTTTGATGGACTCTTAACATTTACACGTTTTTGGAGCCAACCACGAGACATATTCCAACTCAAAATTTGCTTCAAAAAACAAGTAAAATCTTCCTTGTATTGACTTTATTGGGGTCAGCAGCAGATTTTTCTTTAAACTGGCAGAAAAAAAAAAAAAAGAAGGCTTTAGGAAACAAAATCCCATGTGCTAGGCAAAAATGCGCAAAAAAAAAAAAAAAAAAAAAAGCTACTACAAAAAATTCTTTAAAAATACATTTTTAGAAAGTATCAACATCTGCTCTTCAAAGACCTGGAACATGCTTCTCTGCCTGACGAAAACGGCATGTGAACTTAAGGCTACGTTCACACTACAATTATTGCAGTTGATTGATGAATCCATTGATATCATCCATCATAGGACATTAACAGTAGCAGAGTCTCAGTAGACTTGTCTGTTCCCATTGACTCTAATGTGAACAGTATGGCGGAGGAAAGCTTGATTCATGTTTTTCACATGAAGGAAAATGTGGATGGACACCAGAATGAGCCGGCTCCGTCTGCCTCTGTCATTTAATGTCCGTTGCTCTCATCCTGTGACGGTATAAGAGAGGTATAATAGTAGTGTGATCCCACCCTAGAGGTTACCGTATACCTTAGATAGCTGAATATTCCATCTGCCCCTCCATAAACATTCACGCTTGGATTGGCTTAGCATTCCTGTTGTCTGAATAGTTAGAGGGAAGCCATCACCTTGCATAGGAACATCTCCCTTGAAAACTAAGGATTGGGGCATGTTGAAGTCCAATATGCCTGACCCTTCTTCCCCCAGCTACAGACACCAGCCACAAGCCAGGACACCATCTTATACTTTAGACAGCAGAACTTGTGAAAACTTTCAGGTTTTAGCAGACATTCCTCCACACTGCATACCAAATACAGCGCCAAACACCGTATAGTGGCTGTGCATGGTATTGCAGCCTATCTCCATTCATTTGCATGGGGCTGAGCAGCATGGACTTGAAACCAGTAAACATGATGTCATTGGCTTGAGAAAAAGCAAAAAAAGCTGAAACAGTTGAACAGAGGAGAAGGGGGCGCTGAGTGTCAGACTCCCACCACTCTAATCCGTAGGGGAAAGGTCATCAATATCATAGGCTTGGAAAGCCACAGGGCACATGGAGTGAAACGGAGCTAAAAGATACTGCAGAACAAAAGATGCAGTGAAAATGCAGCAGAAAACACAATCCCAAAAACCATTGCATTTTCTGGCACAGAAAGCTTACATGGCAGCACACATTTGGTGCAAGGCGCTTTGTGTACTACAGTCCCCATTCTGCGCCTTGCTCGCCATGGGTGATTGTGGGCGGAACAGGACAAGGATGTCTCGGCCCGACACATTCAACTAACATTTCATAAAAATCCAAAAATGCTGTGTTTCTGCAATGTGTAGCCTCATTCTTAAAGAGATATTCCGGCCACTGGGGGGGGGGGGGGAGGATCTGAGAGATGGGACGAGTCCTCCAGTGCCATAGACCTTGAGTAGATGGGTAGTCGACATGCTGGACCGCCACTCCACTCAAACTCTCCCTAGGTGCAGACTTGTAGCTGAGGTGAACGGGGTGGACAGGTGATAAAGGGGTGTGCAGAGAACCCAAACATTTTTCCAACAAAAAAGGAAATAAAAACTCAACAGCTCACCAAATTGTGAAACGATCCCATATAAACAGATGCACAGAAATTGAAGCTCAGGACCGCAGCACTCATGGCATGAGTAAGGGATGTACGCTCCCGAAACGCGTAGGCTGCTGTGAACTATGCCGTTGTACACACATGTATTTTAAATTTCTAGCAATAAAAGCTATGTTTTATTAGAACTAATCTGTGCTTTTGGAGGGATTTTTCCAACAAAGATGCTGTTGTGAATTGCCGCTTAGGTAGCCATCATGTTATAAAGTGCCTACAAAGCAGGATGACCATGATCAACACATCAGCACCAAAAAGTTCACCAGACACAAGGCTGCAGAGGACCATGTGACCACAACAGAGCCATCGACACCTCGCTAGATAGAGCGCTGCTGGAATTAACAGGCCTAGAGCCATTAATATTTCAAGGCTTCGGCCTCCTCTCGAGGATCCTTCTTCCACCCCCGTATGACAGACAGATCTTGTCGATAAACAGCGGCACGCATATTATTAGTTAACTCAAAACATCTATAAGTTTGGCGCTCACCTGCGGCCACAGCTCAATGAGCAGGGCATTGTCATTATAGAGAAACCCAAGGGAGTGTGACTGTCACAAGACAGCTGCGGCTAGCTCAGCCTTAACCCCTTCAGCAGTGTCCACTGTGACAAAGTTAGAGATACACCACAAAGCGTGTGGACAACTATAATGCAGCCCTCTCCCTGCACTAGTTCCCCATTTTTACCAAGAGTCTTCCACTTTCTGGATATAGCAGCAGCCTATGCTATGGGGAGATGACAGCACATGGTTTACTTCCTCTACCCCGCAGGAGCAGTTTGTGACCACTTCTGCTGGGAGAGATGAAGTTGGATACGGTCAATGGGTGCTGAATACATAATGCTCAGGGAGCCAAACCTCAGACAGGACTGGTTTTATATCATCACGATGCGATAATTTGTACAGCCATGGTCTGATTCCTCTGCCGTGCAGGAGCAGTCTGTGACCACTTCTGCTGCGAGAGATGATGTTTAGTAAGTTGGTGTTTAATGCATCAAGTGCAGGGAGCAAAACCTTAGACAGGGCTGATTTTATTTGGTCGCGGCACCAGGTTTTGTATGGTCATGTTTTGCTTCCTCTGCCCAGTAGTCTGTGACCGCTTCTGCTGGGAGAGAAGGATTCTGGTAAGGTGAGAGACCACACAATGCACAAGAACAAAACTTTATATAGGGGATTTTTTTTTTTTTTTTATCACCATGGCACCAGGTTTAGTTCAGCCCTGTACTGAATGTTTTTTCATTTGGCCAGTGGGGTAACTAGGAATGGCAGGGCCCTGTGGCGACTGCCGCCGGGCCCCCTGATGTCTTCTGGGAGCCACTACTGCCACTGTCCTGGTAGTTACACCCCTCAACAATATTTTCTGTAGTTGGTCCAAGGGATAAATATAGGATTTCTGGCCTAAAGGACATCAGGGATGGCCACAGAAGTCCATGACTCATGCATCAACCATCTTATATATACAGTATGTATACAATTGTATTAACCCTTGTTTGTACAGTATTAGAAAACAACATGGAGTGATCCTTTAAGCAACAGCAGAACAGCTAAAGCTACTATCCCTGAAGCAATGACATCATCGGTCATATATGAGTTTTACACTATAAACGTATTGAA
The DNA here is from genome assembly GCF_031893055.1 of Leptodactylus fuscus. NCBI lineage: Eukaryota > Metazoa > Chordata > Amphibia > Anura > Leptodactylidae > Leptodactylus > Leptodactylus fuscus. The sequence continues at coordinate 42,288,082 of NC_134275.1, read as the reverse complement.
GAAGCGTCTGTTTGTCGAGATGTGCTGAGCCAGGACATTGACAGAATGCACAACTTACCCTATTTATTGTTGGCGTCCCCTATAATAGTGAAGAGTGGGATCTTGCTGATCCCCCAAAATCCATACTAATGCCCATTGACTTTAATGAGGGGGTGTTGGGTCAGCTAGCGTGGAGCTGTACCACAACGACCCAGTGATACGTAGGCATTTTGACCCCACAATATACTTATCTATAGGGTGCCATAACTTGGGTACACCCATCCCTTTGCACAGACCTGAATGACGCAGCCAGGGTCACCATGCAGGTACTGATCCTTACCGGGGAGGTGTGCAAAAAAATGCAGTGTACAATATGTATTACAATGAAGTTCTGCAGCAGCTGCAGGGCCCAGCAGGCAGAGGCTACCTGTCGTCTGCAGCAATAGCTGCAAGCACAGGGAGAGCAATGGCCGCTGCCTGCAGAGAGGAGACCCATGATCAGCAGGTGGATGAGGCAAGTCTAATGGGAGATGCAGCAAAGATGGAGGGATAAGAAGCGGCAGCAGCTGTCAGAGGATGCTGCAGAGGGGAGGGTGCACAACCTAGGCAGCCAGCTCCCCCTCCACCCCCAAATAAGACATACCCCTGCTGCCACTTACCTGCACAGCCCTGGTGAAGAACACCCCAGCATCAGAAGCCAGCTTCTTCACATTGAAATCCATGGTGTCTGCAGCAGCTCTGCCTCCTGACTGCTAGTAGTCACCAGCTGCCTCTACTCCCAGGTCCTCCCACCCACAGCTCCAGGCCAGACCAGCTCAATCCATCACAGCAGCTGCCAACAGATCACATCCATCCTCTCTGGCATCCACCGCTCCACCTGTTAAAGGGGAAGCGTCATCTATTTACAGTGTGAAAATTGGCTAGAACATTGCCCAGATGTGTCAGATTACTTACTATGGGCAACTGCGACACTTTTTCTTTTCATTTGTTTTTGACAAATCCTCCATAAATGATAGGAATAAAACAAAAAAAAAAATATCAATCGTAATATTAACTAGGGCTACATGGCGGCTTTGACTTCCCGATATTAAGACTGCGATGCCGCGCTATTAATCGCAACTTAAGTAGTGAATGTGATTGAAATGATAGGGGCAAACGGGGCACTAGCGTTTCACAGCATCACTACATTTAGGCTATGGGTACACTGCGATCACCAAAGATCAATGGGTCACCTTGCAATTCCTTCACTCATGTTAGTGAATGGAGTCACATTTGTGACCCCCAGGATCCATGATAGCGACTTCAAATAAAAAGGTCGAGCTATATTTGATTTATAGTCACAATCGCGACACCCTCAGGGTCACAAAGAGACTCCATTCTCTAACATGAGTGAAGAAATAGCAAGACGTCCCGGCAAATCTTTTGGGAGTCGTGACCAAAATCGTTGTGTAGTTGAAGCGTAAATGGCGGCAAACTCTACGCCAGCCAATAGCAAAACTCAATGAAAATGACACCTTTTCTCACCAAGGGACTGAAAGTGTAGGGAGCGTTTCGGAGTAGGGAAGTTAGCGGCTGCCGTACAGGAGCTCATCCCACCCACAGGGGTCATTTGTAAAAACGCAAGAACAAATGTTGCTTTTCCACAGCTGTATTGCGCTGCATTACCACAACGTGTGGCCTTAGCCACCAGCAATATTTGTGATTTAGCACAGCAATATGTCACTGTGTAGCCTAAAGAACAATTAGTGCATCCATATTTTGTTGCAGAGCTCCCCCTACTGGTCAGATTTATTATTATCTGATATAACTCACAAATAATGCAACACTCTTTAAAGGGGCCCTATCAGCAAAATCATGCTGATAGAGCCCCACATATGCGCGAATAGCCTTTAAAAAGGCTATTCAGGCACCGCAAATGTTATATTAAACTACCCCCCAGTTTTAAAATAAAACCCTAAAAAAGAATGTGATCTACTTATGCATCGTGCACGCTGGGCGGGCATTCAGGGTGTGGCTTCTTCTTCATCCACGCCTCTTCTTCCTCTGATGTCCTCCGGTCCCGTCCTCCTCCGGCGCTCGCGAACTGACACTGATATAAAAAAATGGCCTGGGCGCCTGCGCAGTAGCATGCGGCTTCTACTACGGCTACTGCGCAGGCGCCCAGGCCATTTTTTTTTATCAGTGTCCGTTCGCGAGCGCTGGAGAAGGACGGGACCGGAGTACATCAGAGGAAGAAGAGGCGTGGATGAAGAAGACGGCGCACCCTGAATGCTTTTTAGGGTTTTAGTTTAAAAGGGGGGGTGGTAGTTTAATATAACATTTACGGTGCCTGAATAGCCTTTTTAAAGGCTATTCACGCATATGTGGGGCTCTATCATCATGATTTTGCTGATAGAGCCCCTTTAAGGGCATGCTCTTACAGGGATAGGTAACAAATTTCTAAACTGGTACTCGCCAACTCAACGTGAGAATGGGGTTCTATGTCCGCTATGAGGTATTATATCAATCTGCCCTTCTCCTCTTCAGCATTGGCCTCTATGATGGGACTTTTATAGGTCACGTTCAAGTGCGCGTCTAATGCCAGGTTCACTGTTGCGTTGCCTCTTCGCTGGAGGACCAGAACAACCTATAAGCAGACCTCCAAACTACCACACAGAGTCTGACAAACCCCATTGACTATAATGGAGTCTGTCAAGGTGTCTGTCATATTTACTCTGTAACCGGCGGATGGAAAAGTCCTTCAAGTGGACACTGCAATGGGATCTCCAACAGCACAGATGTGAACAGAGCCTTAGAAATCACACCCAGGAATCCGAATCCACACCAGACATACATATGACATAGATTGAGGGAGATTTTTCAGAAGCTCTGGGCTCTGATGGTCAGTGTGCCCTGCAGGGAATATACAAGGCCTCATGCCTATGGCTACCATGTACGGGTCCGGACAGCACATGGCTGGTATCCGTGTGTCATCTGTTGCCTATATTTCGATGAATGAGCCTGGACTGTAAAATGGACAAGAATAGGACCTGTCCTGAGTCTGGATGACATAGACCTGTGACAATACAATGCACAGTGTGTATGTGGCTGTAGGCCAGTGCGCTATCCATTAAAAACACAGACTAAATAGAGATGGTCATTGCTGCCCATAGCAACCAATCAGAGTTCAGATTTCATTCTTTGGGCGTGGTTTAAGGAAGCCAGGCTCTGATTGGTTGCTATGGGCAACAATGACAGTTTTGGCCACTGAGGCCCAGGCCCGTGTTTGCTCAGGGTCTCAGTCATCGGGCTTTGCTGTTTCATTCGTGAAAATGACATTTTTGGTTTTGCTGATTTTGTTTTTTAATCTTGTACAAATTAAGAAATCTTTCATTTTTACATATCATAAGGTTCATGGGGGAGATTTATGAAGGATGGTGTTTACAATGGCGGCGAATCAGATACCCCCTCCACAGTAACAGTGCTTTTTATGTTTCTTCACCTCCCCTGAGTCTTCGATTATTATACAAAAAAGTTATCCTCACCTACCTGCGATCCCTTGATGGAGCCGTCACCGCTGCCACCGCCTCCTCTTTCTTCACCCGCGCATAAGATGTCTGTGTCCCAGTGCAGGAGGGGTGATGGCGTCTTAGCATCGACCACCTGCAGATGCAGAGGTCTAAGTTAGCCCAGGACAGGTCTGCCCAGCTTTGTTTTTAGAGCGGCCTGTCTTGGGCTGGCTTAGGGGAAGAAAAAAATTGTAAAAAAATAAAAAAAATTGTAAAAATGTCGCCCCCCTGATAGTGCCGCCTCACTCCACTTCATTAGAGGTGCACTCCTGCGTATGCGGCGCTACCTTGAATGCACATGTCTGTTTATCCAGATCATAGCGATAAGGCAAGAAAGCCCTTCTACATGTTATTACACTGATGCTTGACAACTGTGGGTTAACAGGCAGTTCCTGGTATACTGTGCAGGCTGACCAGAATGTCTGAATCCCATTTTGTGGGAAGTCACCAGTAATGTGGTAGGGGCACCATAGAGTATCTAATCACCAAAGTGACTAAGATCAACACCTTGGTTGAAATTTTATTCCCAAAAAATGGCAGGAGGTGCCGCATATCTATGGGACCACGTTACTTGTAGGAAACACTATTCCCAAAAATGGCAAGAGATATACCATCTTACACTAAGGTGTGGAATACCGAACCTGCGAGCTACCCCTCTGCCAATCTCCTGATGTGAGGGATATATGTAGGCTTCGAATAGACAGAAATCCATACGTGGCGGACCAGTGGATCTACTAAGGGTATAGTGCACCCTGAAAAAAAAGGGGGTGTATATATCTTCCTCTAGCACAGGGTATATATCTGCCACTGATAAAGGGAACTGCAACTTAATTTATTCCAGTCTCCTATAAGAAGGCGTAAAACGAAAGTTGTTAAGTCCAAAGGGCTGTACGGTCTGCATAGTAAAGATTCATCCATAATTTCTTGTCATGGCCCCCACCTCTGAGAAGAGTGGCACCTACCTCCAAAGCCTGGAATCTAATGTTGGACACCTCCCCATTGTGGTATTCTCTTATGAGTGGCTACTGGGGTCTCTTCACCCCAATTAATGTCTGTGACATGTTCAAAGATATGGCTCTGAAACTCTCTAATTGTCTTGATGATGTACTCTGTGCCGCTGGGAGGTACACCACCACCCTCGTGTGACAATAGGCATCTGTCTGAATGGGATATCTGCTGCCCATTTTGCGGTTAAAATATAATGGTCCGTCACTCGGTATTCAATAAGTTAGGTGCTCAGAAAAGGCATCTCACCGCCATATTCAATGAAAAAGGATATTTCTGGCACTCAGTGGAAACTTTTTATATATTTATTTTAAGCATCCGGTTATGTTATGACATTAGACGTATCCATGAATCTTCATGCCCAGCATGATCTGCATCTATAGGTACCAGTTAAATTAGTGGATCCTAGCTATGTATGACGATTAGCTGGGGGAGTGAAAGCTGGTCATGCAGGTTGGTGCCGGTTCGTAGGTACAGGTTAGCGTAAGTTGGCGCACATGGACTTCCAATGGCAACTCCCCTGAGCTGGTGGAAGAATTTCTTCTCAAACATAAAATAATTGTAATAACAGAACATTTGTGGTGTATCTCTGACATAAGATGGACGTTTGGCAATGAATGGACACAGGATCTGGTCTATATAAAGGCTGTCAATCCCCGACACAATAGGACGACCTTTAAGGGGTGTGTACCCTTGGCACACACTAGAAGTTGAGGAAATTGGGGTAATAGGAAGTTATAATCAGTTTCAGAAATAAATCTGTCATCCCTTGCTTGCACCAGAATATTTTTAAGTACTCTCGTAAATTCCCCAGAGAGGTCATATTTTTGGAGCTGTGTCCTGAATGATTCTACTGGCTTTTGGATTTCTGTTATTCTAGGTGAGGTAACCTATTCTATGTTTAGTTAGAGCCTAGCCGGGCAGGTATTTATTTTTGGGTTGTTTCCTTTTGTTGTTGCACTATCTTTTTGAGTGAAAATAAACTCTACCTTTGTTTTGGACTAAAGAAACTGGACTTTTGTGTCTATGCCACCCCACCTAGCAACCCCAGACCCTGACAGAAGTTATATTTAGTTTCAGAAATAAGGGCTAGTTCACACGTGACTACGCGTGTGCATATTCCGTCGCGACTTTCCGCTCCGGTTAAGCCCAAATGAATGGGCCTAGTCCGGAGGGTGCTGTTGCGAGGCGTACACCGTGGCTGATTCAGCCATGGAATCCGCCTGAAGAAAGGGCAGCTCGTTTCTTTTTTCCGCTAGCGGCAACATGCCGCTAGTGGAAGAAAGAACGCTAGTGGTCTACATAAGCCACCATTGTGAGGGGGCGGATTATGACGTGGATTCCACGCCAAAATCCGCCCCCTCTTGCCCCGTGTGAATGGGGCCTAAATCTGTCATCCCTTGCTTGCACCAGAATATTTTTAAGTAGGGTTAGAAGACAGGAGTACATATCCATCTATGTTATTCAAAATGTCCTTACACATTCGGACATGATGATCTCTGTCCATAATTACAATGTTCATATCGGAAGGCTTAATGATATCCTGATTGAGCATGAGGGATTGAAGTCCCTGCTTCCCTTCCTATGTAAGAGTAGCGGCGTCCCCTATTGGGGGGCATCTTGGTGGAAGGTAATTTAAAGGTGGAGAAAGGGCTTTCTCCTTGTGAGCACTGACCCTCCTCCACCAGAGTCAGAAGGTTGTGAGGAGCTTCCATGTCCTCAGGGGTAAGACCAGGGGCGGATCCAGAGCCGGGAAGCCCAGCGGGGCCCCGCGGCAGGGCCCGGACCTAACAAAACGCAGGTCGGGTCGGTCGGCAGGGCAATTGCCGAGGGCCCCAGCACTTGCAGGGGCCCCCTGTCGGTCCTCTATCAGTAGCTGCAGCTCCCTGCACTGGCTTCACTCTATTAGCCGATGCAGGTACACAGTGTGCTTCCGACATATACTTTCCCTATTAGGAAGCAGCATCAGCTAATATACAGAGAAAGGAGCAGGAACCAGACAGCGCCATTTTCTGTGTAGTGACCAAACCAGGTCACTGCAGATCAGTGTCAGACTGGCCCAACACAACACCAGAGGATCCTCCGGTGGCCCAGGCTCTAGCACAATAATGGTTCAGCAGAAGATACTCAAATTTATGGGGGATGTTGGGGGCTGGGCCCTCAGAATATTATCTGGTGGGGCCAAGGAACTTCAGTCTGACACTGCTGCAGATCATCTCCTAGTCACTTGAATGAGATCTAAGCTGCAGTTCAGACACTAAATAGAAAACAGAGCTGTCTGCTCCATGAATCCACTGCTGTGGTCAGTTGATCGATGGAGGTGTCGGACCCCCACCAATCTTGTATTCACAACCTATCCTATCATCAATGTTATTAGCCTAGAAAACCCCTTTAATTCTATTATCTCTATAGGCTCAGCAAAGACTCAGAACCGGACAGAACAAATAATAAGCCAAGGCAAGTGTCACCAGATCACAGATACTTCATCTCTATCGTATTCCAGATCTTACCCAACAGACTTCCCATGTGTGTTGTGACTCTTCAGTCCCATCAGTCTTTCTTACGTCTCATAGATATAAGAGGATTCTATAGACATTAATGTTTCTTCCTCTGTTTTCTTCTTTACCAGTTCATCAGATGTTCCGTAAGGTCATATTACCAGAATACGCCCTCATCTTCCTCATCGTGATCCTACAGTGCATTAAATGTCGCGGGTGCGTTATGTTGAGGTCTTGTCCTCATCATATGACATTGTAAGACCTATAATATATATAGGGAATGATGAAAACAACTACGAACTATTACCTGCCATAGTCGATGAGACAGGTAACAGCGTTTCTTACTCGGGTCATCATATGGAGTCTGATGAACAAGAAGAAGCTTATCTACAAGCATGAGGAACCTGATTTTCCACCAAACACCATAGGTCTCCACATCTCAATTATCACCATTGGAGATTGTTATTGGAGATCTGACAGTTCCATCAATAAATCTGTTGAAGCCTCCACATGTTACAAGGTCATCACATCTGGACCATTCAAGAACTTCTTGAGTCTATAGCTCCAGACACATCCTGATGTCATTAATAGCTGAGACGGGATCTAATAACATTCAGGTCTTGGTGCTATTGCTTGGTTGAGGATATGTTCTAGGACGTCTCATTCCACCTGCCATCTTTGTGTCCTCTTATCCAATAAATTATATTTACTCACTAAAAGTATTTTAATTTTCGTAATATATGTTCTACATGTATAGGTTCTTGTTCCATATGTAAGCAGTAAGCTTAGTTATGACACGTTATCTATGTAGTAATTTTGGTTTTTGCAACATATCAATACAGTCACTTTGGTTACTGTACTAGATCTATGTAGTACGTTTGTTACTGGTATCATATATATGTAGTAGGCATGGTTCTTGTAATATATCTATGTAGTATGTTTGGTTCTTATAACATATCTTTGCAATAACTTTGGTTCTTGTGCCATATCTATGCATTAAGCTTGGTATCACATGTAGTAAGCTTGGTACTATTAAAACATCTATGCAGTAAGTTTGTTACTTATATATGTAGTAAGCTTGGTTCAAGTTCCGTATTTGCAAGGCCCTGTACTGCCTAAGGAAAGGGCCATGGACTGAAGGGCGTGAGAGATGTAGTTTTGATTTGAAATTGGTGACGTTTTATAAACAAAAAATGGGGAGGGGGAGCAGGAGTATAAAATACTGTGAGGGGCCGTAGGCCTGTGTCTTACCCTCTACATCGGTGTGAGCAACACCTGCCCACCCTGCCCTTTTATAGATCTTGTCTCCCCTGGTATTTTTCGTTTTCTCGTTTTTTTCTTTTGTCTTTTCATGTTCCTTCCGTATTGGCAGGAGTCCATGCCCAAGATGGAGGAAATCGAGGTCCTTCATGCCCGTTGATCCACAGCAGGGCATTCTGACAGGAGGAAGAACATCTACAGGGAAGAGATTTGGGCATGGCCATATGTGTATTTTGGTTATTTTGTTTTGGTGATTCATGTTCTTTGGTTGATTGTTAAATTATGTTGGTCAATAAACTGTGGCCAAGCCCACATTACCCACATTTAGGTCTCTGTTGTTGTTATTGATAAATTGGTAATATAAGGGGTTTAATCATAACTAAGTCACCAAGAGGTTTACAAGGGGTTTGTAAGTCCATTCAGTCTAAGGAATAACCTTAGCTATGGCACTATATCTATGTAGTAAGTTTGGGTCTAGTAATAATATAATAATAATAATAACTTTATTTATATAGCGCCAACATATTCTGTAATATTTTACAAATCAGAGGACACATGAACAGACAATATGAGACATTACAATGTGACAAAGACGTAAACATATCAAACGATAGTTTAGTGAGGGCCCTGCTCGCAAGAGCTTACATTCTATGAGGAGGTAGGGGGACACAAGAGGTCAGAGGGCTTGTTTGCTGCAATGGGACACATCTATGCAGTAAGCTTAGGTTCTAAACAATATTGTCAGGAATAGGGCCGGGACCTCTACAGCTGTGCTGTGTGCATTCTCTTTAAGGCTTGTTTGTCTGTGTCCCGAACCTATATCGGTGCACTTGCACCGCTGGCTATTTAGTTTTCTGGGTGTTAGAGATCTGGATCTGTATATTGCGTTTCTGGTCTGACTTCTTCCCCCTTCTTAACTTCGCAACTGCGTGTTGATTCTGTACCTCCGCTTCCTCCCGTCTGCGGTGACCTCCCGCTACAGACTCAGGTGAGTGGTTTCAGATTTTTGGGCCTGTTGTAACTTGAGTTGTACTGTGCTTCCAGCGCTCTCTAGGCTACAATAGTCTGGCCAAAGGAAGCAGCTACAAGTGGGGCAAAAAAGTATTTAGTCAGTCACCAATAGTGTCCATCTCCACTATCAGAGCTCTGGTGAAAACCTTTGGAGGCTAGTTTCGACTCGGTTGTGAGAGCACTGCACGCTCAACGCTGGTTACCATAGTGTGCAGGGGTGTCTTATTAATTACATATATATATATATATATATATATATATATATATATATATATATATATATATCAAGCTTGGTTCCTGTTCCATATGTAAGCAATAAGCTTAGCTATGATACTTTATCTATGTCGGGGGTCTCAAACTCAATTTACGTGGGGGCTGCTGGAGGTAGAGTCTGGGGGAGGCTGGGCCGCATCAGGTTTTCCACAAGCTATGCTCGCCGCAGCAAATGTAGCTCCGCCCAATTTTATGATGACTCCGCCCATTCTTATTCATTTTTCATGTGCCCCCAAATAGTATAATCCTCCTACAGTCACCCATACATTATATGTCCCCACATTATAATGTTCCCTTCCAACTGTCCCACACTATTAAGTCCCTCTCCTCGTGCCCCAGTTTAAACTGGGGGAAACTAGAGGGGACATAAGACTGGGGCAGCTGGAGGGGGACATAAGACAGTGGGGGTAGTTGAAGGGGGGCAATAAATTAATGGCAGCTGTAGCGGAACATTAAACTGGGGGCAACTAGAGTGGGACATTAAACTCGGGAGGCCAGAAGCAGACATTAAATCGTAGGGGTAGCTGGACGATAAATAAACTGACAATAAACTGGGGACAACTAAAGGCAGACAGGTCTCCCTCCAGCTACTCCCACGGTTTAATGCCCCCTCCAGTTGTCCCCAGTTTAAGTGCCCCCTTCATCTGCCCCCAGTTTCATCTCCCCCCACCATTTCTCACCTAGTTTGATAGCCCCCTTCATTTGCCCCATTTTATGTCCCCCCTCCATCTGTCCCCAGTTTCATGTCCCTCCATCTGCCCCAGTTTCATGTGCCCCCTCTATCTGCCCCCAGTTTCATGTTTCCCTCCATATGCCCCAATTTCATATCCCCCCTTCATCTGCCCCCATTTTCATGTCTCCCCTCCATCTGCCCCATTTTCATGCTTCCCCTCATCTCTTCCCCCAGTTTCACGTTCCCCTTCCATCTGTGGCCCCAGTTTCATGTCCCCCCCTCCTTCTCTGCCCCTAGGTTACTGACACATACACACTCCACTCTGCATCTCACTTTCCTCTCAGTACTACATCTCTTAATCTTCCGGCCGGCACACTAACACACGCCTCCCTAGTCACGTGACGTCTGACGTTACACACAGGTCCCTGAGTTTCAAACTTCAGTAGTACTAGCTTTCCACCGATCACCCATCACTTGTATTGTTGTTATAAGAGCGGGGGAGTGATCGGAGGAAAGTTTAAGAAAAACACTAAAGGGACATAGCAGGACATGCAGGGAGCTGCGTGGGGGCCGCAAACTATCGTCCCGAGGGTCGCCAGTTTGAGACCCCTGACCTATGTGGTAGGCTTGATTCATGTAACATATCTGAGCAGTATGTTTGGTTCTGATAAACATATATATATATATATATATATATATATATATATATATATATATATACACAGTACGGACCAAAAGTTTGGACACACCTTCTCATTCAAAGAGTTTTCTGTATTTTTATGATTATGAAAATTGTAGATTCACACTGAAGGCATCAAAACTATGAATTAACACATGTGGGATTATATACTTAACAAAAAAGTGTGAAACAACTGTAAATCTGTCTTATATTCTAGGTTCTTCAAAGTAGCCAGCTTTTGCTTTGATTACTGCTATGCACACTCTTGGAATTCTCTTGATGAGCTTCAAGAGGTAGTCACCTGACATGGTCTTCCATCAGTCTTGAAGGAGTTCCCAGAGATGCTTAGCACTTGTTGGCCCTTTTGCCTTCACTCCGCGGTCCAGCTCACTCCAAACCATCTGGACTGGGTTCAGATCTGGTGACTGTGGCGGCCAGGTCATCTGACAATGAAAGGTAGGAGACAAATAGCCTTCCTTAAGTCTATTGAGCCGTGGTACCTAGAAAAAATTGTGTCTGAGTGATAGGATCCCTTTAAAAAAAAAATGATGGTTTTTAGAAAAAGGGGAGTGAAAACCGAAATTATACTGGCCACATCCATGGACACATAACATGGGTATATATATGGGTATTTTTTTTAACTTTTTGAAAATCTTTCATTAAACAAAAAAAAAATTAAATTACGAATATTATGATCTTTTTTGCTTCTATTATTTCTAACAATGTCAGATTTGTAATTAATAAAATTATGATGTAACTTTATTTCTTAGAATTATTTATCAACCGCACAGTCATGGACATAGTGGTATTGTGATGTCATAGCCATGTTAGACTCCTGCAGTGATGTCACTGTGCTCTGCAGAGAATATGCGATGTGCTGTGCATTGTCTCAGTTTATCACTTCTCGCTGTTAGCAGAGGATCTTATCTTTCTGTTTGCCGCTATTGTGAATGAAATTTTTGCGCCTAAATATGTTGATTTTGCTGATTTTGCTGTTTAATCCGGCACATGGTAACAAATATTATATTTACTTTATATTTCTTTCTCTTCTTATTCGTGTGTATAATATATTTATCCAGTTTTATATTTATTATCTAGTTTTATGGTGCCAGGCTGGTTTTGGGTAAAGGTCAGTAGGTGGACAGAGGGGTCACCGTGCACATTTACTTAGAATTCTCATTCTCTGGAGATAGATGGGGATATAATGTTCTAGAGATAGACGGAGATCTTATATTCTGGAGATAGGTAAAGATTTGATGTTCTAGAGATAGATGGAGATCCGATATTCTGGAGACAGGAGGATCTCATGTTCTGGAAACAGATGGTAGTCTCATGCTCTGGAGATAGATGGGAATCTCATGGTCTGGAGATAGATGGGAATCTCATGGTCTGGAGACAGATGGGGATCTCATGGTCTGGAGATAGATGGGAATCTCATGGTCTGGAGACAGATGGGAATCTCATGCTCTGGAGATAGATGGGATCTCATGGTCTGGAGATAGATGGGGATCTCATGGTCTGGAGACAGGAGGATCTCATGTTCTGGAAACAGATGGTAGTCTCATGCTCTGGAGATAGATGGGAATCTCATGGTCTGGAGATAGATGGGAATCTCATGGTCTGGAGACAGATGGGGATCTCATGGTCTGGAGATAGATGGGAATCTCATGGTCTGGAGACAGATGGGAATCTCATGCTCTGGAGATAGATGGGATCTCATGGTCTGGAGATAGGTGGAGATCTCATGTTCTGAAGAAAGATGGGGATATCATAGGTGAAACCTGATACTATTGAGAATGGAAAAGGAAGAAGACAGCGCCGTCCTCCATATAGCGGTCGCAACAGGTCACTGCAGATCATGTCTTATTCAATTGAATGGGAGCTAATGCAGAGAACGCAGCTGTCTGCTTCCTGCTCCACTCTCTTTGTGTATCCGATGCTGTGAACAAGCTGATCATTGGAGTTGTCAGAGTCTCACCGATCTAGTACCGATGAACAATCCTTAGGATAGCTTATCAATATTTTTAGCCTGGAAAACCCCTTTAATTCTAGTCTAATTATCTCTATAGGCATAGTAAAGGCTATGAACCGGGTAGAGCAAATAGAAAGCCAAGGTAAGTGTCACCAGATCACAGATATGTCATCTATAGAACATTTCAGATTTTATAATCTCCTCACCGAAATGTCCTGTACAGTTTGGCATCACACCAACCTCCATCTTACCCCATACACTTCCCATATGTGTTGGGACTCTTTACTCACATCATTTTCTTTATGTCTCATGGACATAAGAGGATCCTATAGACATGAATGTTCTTTCATATTCATATTCATTTTCTCTACCAGTTTATCAGATGTTGCTGAAGGTTGTTTTGCCTTTATTTGCCCTCATCATCCTCTTCCTGATCCTGCAGTGTATTATAAAATGCCGGTAAGTTACTGAGATCTTCTTATTATATGACATTGTAAGACCTAGAATACATGATTGATGACCCAATGTTATTGGCAGGAATGAGACTGACAGAACCATGCTCACAGATTAAGGAGAGGTTTTCCATGGTCAGGACCATTTCCACTCATATTATATGTCTATGGATGTGATCAGTATTTACATGTACATATAGCAATAAACCAACCACCTCCACCAACTTCAGTTCTCTTCATCCTTTAAATAGACACATCTCAACTGATTCTGGATGGAAATTTTTCTCTAGCCCCCACCATTCCTGAGGAATCAGTTCTGTTACTTTTGATGCCTGATACGTTAATTAGACTCCCTAATATCAAGTAGGTGGTGTCTGACCCTACCTGATACCCACTTGACATCAGTTGGTGTATCAGGCACCAAAAATAACAGCAGTGATTGCTCAGGAATGTTGAGGTGTAGAGAAAAAATGGTGCTAGACTCCATGGAGGGGCATCTAATATAAGACAAAGAGTGGAGGTGATGAAAGGTCATGATGGCAGGGGAGACATGCTGTGCTCGAACCAGATTTCTACTTCTCAGCCAAGGAATTATCTGCCATCAGTTGGTTCCGTACTATTCACTCATATCTTATATGAAGGTGCTTTATACTCCTAGTTAAAAACAGATCTTGCGTTCCCTATTGTTTATTCTTTTTTATCAAAATACCAATTCTTAGATTTGAGAATTTTTTATATTTTTAATATATATATTTTTTTTTTACATTTCTTTCAAATTGCAGTGAATCTCCCAAGATCATCCGAAGGGTTTATTATAGGAAAGGAAAAGGGACAGATGATGACACCATCAAACTAATATCTGTAGTTGTCCATGAGCCAGGTAACTACATTTCTTTCTCATACAGCTCTATACTGAAGAGCACCCATTGGTGTTATGTCCTTGGAGATGGGTTGTCTAGTGTCACAGCTGAACAGCCTCCTGGATGTCGATGTCACCGCTGATTATAGGTGTTCCTGGGATCCAGTCCTCCCGTTCCTCCAAGATTATTTCTATACTGAATTATTTTTTGTATGTGTTTTACCAGAAACCGAAGAGGAAATAAGTATAGCCAAAGGACGACAAGGATATCAAACCGTGTGATTCTTTTTTAGTTCATCTACCTCTCATGTAATGGAATATCGATGAAGTTTGGAGACCTTAGATCATCCTCCGGCTTAAAGGCCAATAGGAGCTATATGGATGGATATGAAATCTCCCAGACTGATATAATGGTGCTGGAGTTCAGACCTCCACCTGCTAACCTGATCCATGCCCTCCGTTGGTACAATCCTATCCTCCCTACTAATATTATAAATGTGAAAGTTTGTGTGTTTGAATGTTTGTGTGTTTTTTCCTCAATCACGCAAAAACGGCTGAACAGATTTGAAATTCGGCACATAGATAGATTGTAACCCCGATTAACACATAAGCTACATTTTATCCCGGTAAATGACATGGCTTCACGACTGTTATGAATTAATGTTCACATACTATATTACACTGCTCTTATCACAGCTTCTGAGAAAGCCAGGTCTGTTATCTCTCTGTGTAAACACACGCTAACCCTCAGTGGTTTGTGTTCATGCATTTGCATATTATCTGATCTGGTCCAGGCACTTCTGACAATTTTCAATATACCTGGAAAAAGGATCATCAACACCAACAACACACTCATTACATGGCATCCCAACAGCCAAAGGGGCCCCCTGCGCTGCCTAATATTTCACCACTATTTTAATGGAATGACGGACTGTCTGGTTTTACTGACAGACAGTCGGGTCACCGACTGTGCAGCGGCCGCTGGGCTGTGTATTCACTAGTAGCTGCGCAGCGGCCGTGTAAGCAGGGACTCCGGAGGAAAGCTCTGTATGAGCTGCTCTATGATGTTGTAGCCCCGCCCCCTCCACGCCTCTGCCCCGCCTCCAGTTCAGAAAGGCCTGCAATGCCGTCTGAAGCCTTGCTCTCTTCAGCTCAGCTCCTGCTCTGCACCCTGCAAAGTCTCCCCCAGGAGGAGGAGAGGAGAGGATAGAAGAGCTCCGTACAGGAAAGTGAAAGTAAAAAAGAAAAACACAGGTACACACTGGGGTTAATATTCTTATTACTGTCAGGCATTTGGGGTCATTCATTTAGTTTCAGTAACTCCACGTGCCTCACATTAATAGCAGTTAACCCCATCATGTCCCTCACATTAACCCCTGTGTACCTCACATAAGGGTTACTAATATGTGAGACATATGGGGGTACTAATGAAGGTCCTCAATAATGAAGATACTTAATTATTACCTCCATATATCTCACATGAGATAAAGCTCAGGGGTTAATGTTAGGGGCTATTACTATGAGGCACATGGAGTTACTAAACTGCAATGCACATGACTGTACTTTTTCTCCACAACTGAGGCTAATGAGCCAAGCGCTTACGCCATGTGAATGAGAGCGCTCGTAGAGAAAAAAGCACTCCCATTGAAATGAATGGGATCTGCTTTATACGCGCTGATTCTGAACGTGTTTTAACGTTCAGAATCAATAGCGTATCCGAAGTGTGAATGCACCCTTTATGTAGCCTATTGATCGTTATCTCCAAGGCTGGCACCAGCATGTAATCTTATCTCTCTTGCCATGATATATACATATAGACATAGTGTGAGATGTTAGTTCACACATATGCACCATTAAATTAGAACTCACTTGATACACCATCAGCTGTGTATGTGTGTGACTTCTCCAGGCCTGATATTTAATTTGGAACTCTGCAACATACTCTATTATGGGGACCTCTTGATGTCTCTAACAAACCGAAGAGCTACAAATTATGGAGCAGATCCTATATATATCTTATAGCTGTCTGCAGTTCTGGCTCTGTCAATTCATTTTTAATCCAAATTTATCCAGTTTTATATTTATTATCTAGTTTTATGGTGCCAGGCTGATTTTGGGTAAAGGTCAGTAGGTGGACAGAGGGGTCACCGTGCACATTTACTTAGAATTCTCATTCTCTGGAAATAGACGGGGATATAATGTTCTAGAGATAGACGGAGATCTTATATTCTGGAAATAGGTGGAGATTTAATGTTCTAGAGATAGATGGAAATCCCATATTCTGGAGACAGATGGCAATCTCATGGTCTGGAGATAGATGGGAATCTCATGGTCTGGAGACAGATGGGGATCTCATGCTCTGGAGATAGATGGGAATCTCATGCTCTGGAGATAGATGGGAATCTCATGCTCTGGAGATAGATGGGAATCTCATGGTCTGGAGATAGATGGGAATCTCATGGTCTGGAGATAGATGGGAATCTCATGGTCTGGAGATAGATGGGAATCTCATGGTCTGGAGATAGGTGGAGATCTCATGTTCTGAAGAAAGATGGGGGTATCATAGGTGAAACCTGATACTATTGAGAATGTAAAACGAAGAAGACAGCGCCGTCCTCCATATAGCGGTCGCAACAGGTCACTGCAGATCATGTCTTATTCAATTGAATGGGAGCTAATGCAGGGAATGCAGCTGTCTGCTTCCTGCTCCACTCTCTTTGTGTATCCGATGCTGTGAACAAGCTGATCATTGGAGTTGTCAGAGTCTCACCGATCTAGTACTGATGAACAATCCTTAGGATAGCTTATCAATATTTTTGGCCTGGAAAACCCCTTTAATTCTAGTCTAATTATCTCTATAGGTTTAGTAAAGGCTATGAACCGGGTAGAACAAATAGAAAGCCAAGGTAAGTGTCACCAGATCACAGATATGTCATCTATAGAACATTTCAGATTTAATAATCTCCCCACCGAAACGTCCTGTACAGTTCGGCATCACACCAACCTCCATCTTACCCCATACACTTCCCATATGTGTTGGGACTCTTTACTCACATCATTTTCTTTATGTCTCATGGAGGATCCTATAGACGACATGAATGTTCTTTCATATTCATATTCATTTTCTCTACCAGTTCATCAGATGTTGTTGAAGGTTGTTTTGCCTTTATTTGCCCTTATCATCCTCTTCCTGATCCTGCAGTGTATTATAAAATGCCGGTAAGTTACTTAGATCTTATTATTATATGACATTGTAAGACCTAGAATACATGATTGATGACCCAATGTTATTGGCAGGAATGAGACTGACAGAACCATGTTCACAGATTAAGGAGAGGTTTTCCATTCTCAGGACCAAAGTAGTTCACAATCTACTTTCCTGCCCCCATGATTTGTGCAGGCAGCTTGCGGACAGCACACAGACCCCATTATAGTCTATGGGGTCCGTGTGCTTTTACTGCACACCGCTTGCTATTGTGTTTGGTATTCCGTTCGGAAGGGTCCTCATGCTGAACAGCCTCCTGGATGTCGAGGTCACCACTGATTATAGTGTTCCTGGGATCCAGTCCTCCCGTTCCTCCAAATTTATTTCTATATTGAATTATTTTTTGTATGTGTTTTACCAGAAACCAAAGAGGAAATAAGGATAGCAAAAGCACGACAAGGATATCATACCATTAAGAAAACAGAGCTGTGTGCTCCATGAATCCACTGCTGTGGTCAGTTGATCAATGGAGGTGTCGGACCCCCACCAATCTGGTATTGACAACTTATCCTATCATCAATGTTATTAGCCTAGAAAACCCCTTTAATTCTATTACCTCTATAGGATCAGCAAAGACTCAGAACCGGACAGAACAAATAAGCCAAGGCAAGTGTCACCAGATCACAGATACTTCATCTATATCGTATTCCAGATCTTACCCCACAGACTTCCCATGTGTGTTGTGACTCTTCAGTCCCATCAGTCTTTCTTACATCTCATAGATATAAGAGGATTCTATAGACATTAATGTTTCTTCCTCTGTTTTCTTCTTTACCAGTTCATCAGATGTTCCGTTAGGTCATATTACCAGAATACACCCTCATCTTCCTCATCGTGATCCTACAGTGCATTAAATGTCGCTGGTACGTTATGTTGAGGTCTTGTCCTCATCATATGACATTGTAAGACCTATAATATATAGGTTACTCCAAGGTAAGATTTTGGGAAGTTTAATATATTTTAATTTTATATTTTCTTCATATTGCAGCAAGATCATCCAAAAGTTTTTTTTTTTATAGGAAAGGAAAAGGGAATGATGAAAACAACTACGAACTATTACCTGCCATAGTCGATGAGACAGGTAACAGCCTTTCTTACTCGGGTCATCATATGGAGTCTGATGAACAAGAAGAAGCTTATCTACAAGCATGAGGAACCTGATTCTCCACCAAACACCATAGGTCTCCACATCTCAATTATCACCATTAGAGATTGTTATTGGAGATCTGACAGTTCCATCAATAAATCTGTTGAAGCCTCCACATGGTACAAGGTCATCACATCTGGACCATTCAAGAACTTCTTGAGTCTACAGCTCCAGACACAACCTGATGTCATTAATAGCTGAGACGGGATCTAATAACATTCAGGTCTTGGTGCTATTGCTTGGTTGAGGATATCTTCTAGGACGTCTCATTCCACCTGCCATCTTTGTGTCCTCTTATCCAATAAATTATATTTACTCACTAAAAGTATTTCAATTTTCGTAATATATGTTCTACATATATAGGTTCTTGTTCCATATGTAAGCAGTAAGCTTAGTTATGACACGTTATCTATGGAGTAATTTTGGTTTTTGCAACATATCAATACAGTCACTTTGGTTACTGTACTATAGCTATGTAGTACGTTTGTTACTGGTATCATATATATGTAGTAAGCATGGTTCTTGTAATATATCTATGTAGTATGTTTGGTTCTTATAACATATCTTTGCAATAACTTTGGTTCTTGTACCATATCTATGCATTATACTTGGTATCACATGTAGTAAGCTTGGTACTATTAAAATATCTATGCAGTAAGTTTGTTACTTATATATGTAGTAAGCTTTGTTCAAGTTCCGTATGCAAGCAATAAGCTTAGCTATGGAACTTTATCTATGTGGTAGGCTTGATTCATGTAACATATCTGTGCAGCATGTTTGGTTCTGATAAATATATATATATATATATGTATATATACATATATATATATATATATATATATATATATATATATATATATATATATATATACAGTCCTATGAAAAAGTTTGGGCACCCCTATTAATCTTAATCATTTTTTGTTCTAAATATTTTGGTGTTTGCAACAGCCATTTCAGTTTGATATATCTAATAACTGATGGACACAGTAATATTTCAGGATTGAAATGAGGTTTATTGTACTAACAGAAAATGTGCAATATGCATTAAACCAAAATTTGACCGGTGCGAAAGTATGGGCACCCTTATCATTTTATTGATTTGAATTCCCCTAACTACTTTTTACTGACTTACTGAAGCACAAAATTGGTTTTGTAACCTCAGTGAGCTTTGACCTTCATAACCAGATGTATCCAATCATAAGAAAAGGTATTTAAGGTGGCCAATTGCAAGTTGTTCTCCTATTTGAATCTCCTCTGAAGAGTGGCATCATGGGCTACTCAAAACAACTCTCAAATGATCTGAAAACAAAGATTGTTCAACATAGTTGTTCAGGGGAAGCATACAAAAAGTTGTCTCAGAGATTGAACCTGTCAGTTTCCACTGTGAGGAACATAGTAAGGAAATGGAAGACCACAGGGACAGTTCTTGTTAAGCCCAGAAGTGGCAGGCCAAGAAAAATATCAGAAAGGCAGAGAAGAAGAATGGTGAGAACAGTCAAGGACAATCCACAGACCACCTCCAAAGAGCTGCAGCATCATCTTGCTGCAGATGGTGTCACTGTGCATCGGTCAACTATACAGCGCACTTTGCACAAATAGAAGCTGTATGGGAGAGTGATGAGAAAGAAGCCGTTTCTGCACGTACGCCACAAATAGAGTTGCCTGAGGTATGAAAAAGCACATTTGGACAAGGCAGCTTCATTTTGGAAACAAAAATTGAGTTGTTTGGTTATAAAAAAAAGGCGTTATGCATGGCGTCCAAAAAGAAACAGCATTCCAAGAAAAACACATGCTACCCACTGTAAAATTTGGTGGAGGTTCCATCATGCTTTGGGGCTGTGTGGCCAATGCCGGCATCGGGAATCTTGTTAAAGTTGAGGGTCGCATGGATTCCACTCAGTATCAGCAGATTCTTGAGAATAATGTTCAAGAATCAGTGATGAAGTTGAAGTTACGCCGGGGATGGATATTTCAACAAGACAATGATCCAAAACACCGCTCCAAATCCTCAGGCATTCATGCAGAGGAACAATTACAATGTTCTGGAATGGCCATCCCAGTCCCCAGACCTGAATATCATTGAACATCTGTGGGATGATTTGAAGCGGGCTGTCCATGCTCGGCGACCATCTAACTTAACTGAACTTGAATTGTTTGTCCAAAATACCTTTATCCAGGATCCAGGAACTGATTAAAATCTACAGGAAGCGACTAGAGGCTGTTATCTTTGCAAAAGGAGGATCTACTAAATATTAATGTCACTTTTCTGTTGAGGTGCCCATACTTTTGCACCGGTCAAATTTTGGTTTAATGCATATTGCACATTTTCTGTTAGTACAATAAACCTCATTTCAATCCTGAAATATTACTGTGTCCATCAGTTATTAGATATATCAAACTGAAATGGCTGTTGCAAACACCAAAATATTTAGAACAAAAAATGATTAAGATTAATAGGGGTGCCCAAACTTTTTCATAGGACTGTATATATATATCTCCCAAGATCATCCGAAGGTTTTACTATAGGAAAGGAAAAGGGACAGATGATGACACCATCAAACTATTATCTGTGGTTGTCTATGCAGGTAACTACATTTCCTTCTCATACAGCTTTATACTGAAGAGCGCCCATTGATGTTACGTCCTCGGAGATGGGTTGTCTAGTGTCACAGCTGAACAGCCTCCTGGATGTCGATGTCACCGCTGATTATAGTGTTCCTGGGATCCAGTCCTCCCGTTTCTCCAAGTTTATTTCTATATTGAATTATTTTTTTGTATGTGTTTTACCAGAAACCAAAGAGGAAATAAGGATAGCAAAAGGACGACAAGGATATCATACCATTAAGAAAACAGAGCTGTCTGCTCCATGAATCCACTGCTGTGGTCAGTTGATCGATGGAGATGTCGGACCCCCACCAATCTGGTATTAACAACCTATCCTATCATCAATGTTATTAGCCTAGAAAACCCCTTTAATTCTATTATCTCTATAGGCTCAGCAAAGACTCAGAACCGGACAGAACAAATAATAAGCCAAGGCAAGTGTCACCAGATCACAGATACTTCATCTATATCGTATTCCAGATCTTACCCCACAGACTTCCCATGTGTGTTGTGACTCTTCAGTCCCATCAGTCTTTCTTACGTCTCATAGATATAAGAGGATTCTATAGACATTAATGTTTCTTCCTCTGTTTTCTTCTTTACCAGTTCATCAGATGTTCATTAAGGTCATATTACCAGAATACGCCCTCATCTTCCTCATCGTGATCCTACAGTGCATTAAATGTCGCTGGTACGTTATGTTGAGGTCTTGTCCTCATCATATGACATTGTAAGACCTATAATATATAGGTTACTCCAAGGTAAGATTTTGGGAAGTTTAATATATTTTAATTTTTTTTTTTCTTCATATTGCAGCAAAGATCATCCAAAAGTTGTTTTTTTTTTATAGAAAAGGAAAAGTGAATGATGAAAACAACTACGAACTATTACCTGCCATAGTCGATGAGACAGGTAACAGTGTTTCTTACTCGGGTCATAATATGGAGTCTGATGAACAAGAAGAAGCTTATCTACAAGCATGAGGAACCTGATTCTCCACCAAACACCATAGGTCTCCACATCTCAATTATCACCATTAGAGATTGTTATTGGAGATCTGACAGTTCCATCAATAAATCTGTTGAAGCCTCCACGTGGTACAAGGTCATCACATCTGGACCATTCAAGAACTTCTTGAGTCTACAGCTCCAGACACAACCTGATGTCATTAATAGCTGAGACGGGATCTAATAACATTCAGGTCTTGGTGCTATTGCTTGGTTGAGGATATCTTCTAGGACGTCTCATTCCACCTGCCATCTTTGTTTCCTCTTATCCAATAAATTATATTTACTCACTAAAAGTATTTTAATTTTCGTAATATATGTTCTACATATATAGGTTCTTGTTCCATATGTAAGCAGTAAGCTTAGTTATGACACGTTATCTATGTAGTAATTTTGTTTTTTGCAACATATCAATACAGTCACTTTGGTTACTGTACTATAGCTATGTAGTACGTTTGTTACTGGTATCATATATATGTAGTAAGCATGGTTCTTGTAATATATCTATGTAGTATGTTTGGTTCTTATAACATATCTTTGCAATAACTTTGGTTCTTGTACCATATCTATGCATTAAGCTTGGTATCACATGTAGTAAGCTTGGTACTATTAAAATATCTATGCAGTAAGTTTGTTACTTATATATGTAGTAAACTTGGTTCAAGTTCCGTATTTGAGGAATAACCTTAGCTATGGCACTATATCTATGTAGTAAGTTTGGGTCTAGTAATAATATAATAATAACAATGTGACAAAGAAGTAAACATATCAAACAGACCTACGTCCAAAAAATAAAAAAAATCCCCCCCCTTGCGACTCCAAATGTGTGGATGTTTTTGAGAAGGTGGTCCTGGAAAATTTGTCCAAATTAGCTTCCCGATCCACACCAAAATGTAACAACCTAAACAAAAACCAACGTGCCGCCCTTAAAATCTTGGAAGCTGATGACTCCATAATAATAAAAACGGCTGATAAGGGCGGCAACGTGGTGGTGATGGACCGGGAGAACTACGTGGCTATGTGTGACAACATTCTAGAGGACCACCTGAATTATGAGGTGTTACCATCTGACCCAACAGCCCAATACGCTGAAACCCTCATAAACATCTTGGATAATGCAAAAGCGCAGGGACTAATATCTAATCAGGAATATCGATATACAGTCCTATGAAAAAGTTTGGGCACCCCTATTAATCTTAATCATTTTTAGTTCTAAATATTTTGGTATTTGCAACAGCCATTTCAGTTTGATATATCTAATAACTGATGGACACAGTAATATTTCAGGATTGAAATGAGGTTTATTGTACTAACAGAAAATGTGCAATATGCATTAAACCAAAATTTGACCGGTGCGAAAGTATGGGCACCCTTATCATTTTATTGATTTGAATTCCCCTAACTACTTTTTACTGACTTACTGAAGCACAAAATTGGTTTTGTAACCTCAGTGAGCTTTGACCTTCATAACCAGATGTATCCAATCATAAGAAAAGGTATTTAAGGTGGCCAATTGCAAGTTGTTCTCCTATTTGAATCTCCTCTGAAGAGTGGCATCATGGGCTACTCAAAACAACTCTCAAATGATCTGAAAACAAAGATTGTTCAACATAGTTGTTCAGGGGAAGCATACAAAAAGTTGTCTCAGAGATTGAACCTGTCAGTTTCCACTGTGAGGAACATAGTAAGGAAATGGAAGACCACAGGGACAGTTCTTGTTAAGCCCAGAAGTGGCAGGCCAAGAAAAATATCAGAAAGGCAGAGAAGAAGAATGGTGAGAACAGTCAAGGACAATCCACAGACCACCTCCAAAGAGCTGCAGCATCATCTTGCTGCAGATGGTGTCACTGTGCATCGGTCAACTATACAGCGCACTTTGCACAAATAGAAGCTGTATGGGAGAGTGATGAGAAAGAAGCCGTTTCTGCACGTACGGCACAAATAGAGTTGCCTGAGGTATGAAAAAGCACATTTGGACAAGGCAGCTTCATTTTGGAAACAAAAATTGAGTTGTTTGGTTATAAAAAAAAGGCGTTATGCATGGCGTCCAAAAAGAAACAGCATTCCAAGAAAAACACATGCTACCCACTGTAAAATTTGGTGGAGGTTCCATCATGCTTTGGGGCTGTGTGGCCAATGCCGGCATCGGGAATCTTGTTAAAGTTGAGGGTCGCATGGATTCCACTCAGTATCAGCAGATTCTTGAGAATAATGTTCAAGAATCAGTGATGAAGTTGAAGTTACGCCGGGGATGGATATTTCAACAAGACAATGATCCAAAACACCGCTCCAAATCCTCAGGCATTCATGCAGAGGAACAATTACAATGTTCTGGAATGGCCATCCCAGTCCCCAGACCTGAATATCATTGAACATCTGTGGGATGATTTGAAGCGGGCTGTCCATGCTCGGCGACCATCTAACTTAACTGAACTTGAATTGTTTGTCCAAAATACCTTTATCCAGGATCCAGGAACTGATTAAAATCTACAGGAAGCGACTAGAGGCTGTTATCTTTGCAAAAGGAGGATCTACTAAATATTAATGTCACTTTTCTGTTGAGGTGCCCATACTTTTGCACCGGTCAAATTTTGGTTTAATGCATATTGCACATTTTCTGTTAGTACAATAAACCTCATTTCAATCCTGAAATATTACTGTGTCCATCAGTTATTAGATATATCAAACTGAAATGGCTGTTGCAAACACCAAAATATTTAGAACAAAAAATGATTAAGATTAATAGGGGTGCCCAAACTTTTTCATAGGACTGTATATATATATCTCCCAAGATCATCCGAAGGTTTTACTATAGGAAAGGAAAAGGGACAGATGATGACACCATCAAACTATTATCTGTGGTTGTCTATGCAGGTAACTACATTTCCTTCTCATACAGCTTTATACTGAAGAGCGCCCATTGATGTTACGTCCTCGGAGATGGGTTGTCTAGTGTCACAGCTGAACAGCCTCCTGGATGTCGATGTCACCGCTGATTATAGTGTTCCTGGGATCCAGTCCTCCCGTTTCTCCAAGTTTATTTCTATATTGAATTATTTTTTTGTATGTGTTTTACCAGAAACCAAAGAGGAAATAAGGATAGCAAAAGGACGACAAGGATATCATACCATTAAGAAAACAGAGCTGTCTGCTCCATGAATCCACTGCTGTGGTCAGTTGATCGATGGAGATGTCGGACCCCCACCAATCTGGTATTAACAACCTATCCTATCATCAATGTTATTAGCCTAGAAAACCCCTTTAATTCTATTATCTCTATAGGCTCAGCAAAGACTCAGAACCGGACAGAACAAATAATAAGCCAAGGCAAGTGTCACCAGATCACAGATACTTCATCTATATCGTATTCCAGATCTTACCCCACAGACTTCCCATGTGTGTTGTGACTCTTCAGTCCCATCAGTCTTTCTTACGTCTCATAGATATAAGAGGATTCTATAGACATTAATGTTTCTTCCTCTGTTTTCTTCTTTACCAGTTCATCAGATGTTCATTAAGGTCATATTACCAGAATACGCCCTCATCTTCCTCATCGTGATCCTACAGTGCATTAAATGTCGCTGGTACGTTATGTTGAGGTCTTGTCCTCATCATATGACATTGTAAGACCTATAATATATAGGTTACTCCAAGGTAAGATTTTGGGAAGTTTAATATATTTTAATTTTTTTTTTTCTTCATATTGCAGCAAAGATCATCCAAAAGTTGTTTTTTTTTTATAGAAAAGGAAAAGTGAATGATGAAAACAACTACGAACTATTACCTGCCATAGTCGATGAGACAGGTAACAGTGTTTCTTACTCGGGTCATAATATGGAGTCTGATGAACAAGAAGAAGCTTATCTACAAGCATGAGGAACCTGATTCTCCACCAAACACCATAGGTCTCCACATCTCAATTATCACCATTAGAGATTGTTATTGGAGATCTGACAGTTCCATCAATAAATCTGTTGAAGCCTCCACGTGGTACAAGGTCATCACATCTGGACCATTCAAGAACTTCTTGAGTCTACAGCTCCAGACACAACCTGATATCATTAATAGCTGAGACGGGATCTAATAACATTCAGGTCTTGGTGCTATTGCTTGGTTGAGGATATCTTCTAGGACGTCTCATTCCACCTGCCATCTTTGTTTCCTCTTATCCAATAAATTATATTTACTCACTAAAAGTATTTTAATTTTCGTAATATATGTTCTACATATATAGGTTCTTGTTCCATATGTAAGCAGTAAGCTTAGTTATGACACGTTATCTATGTAGTAATTTTGTTTTTTGCAACATATCAATACAGTCACTTTGGTTACTGTACTATAGCTATGTAGTACGTTTGTTACTGGTATCATATATATGTAGTAAGCATGGTTCTTGTAATATATCTATGTAGTATGTTTGGTTCTTATAACATATCTTTGCAATAACTTTGGTTCTTGTACCATATCTATGCATTAAGCTTGGTATCACATGTAGTAAGCTTGGTACTATTAAAATATCTATGCAGTAAGTTTGTTACTTATATATGTAGTAAACTTGGTTCAAGTTCCGTATTTGAGGAATAACCTTAGCTATGGCACTATATCTATGTAGTAAGTTTGGGTCTAGTAATAATATAATAATAACAATGTGACAAAGAAGTAAACATATCAAACAGACCTACGTCCAAAAAATAAAAAAAATCCCCCCCCTTGCGACTCCAAATGTGTGGATGTTTTTGAGAAGGTGGTCCTGGAAAATTTGTCCAAATTAGCTTCCCGATCCACACCAAAATGTAACAACCTAAACAAAAACCAACGTGCCGCCCTTAAAATCTTGGAAGCTGATGACTCCATAATAATAAAAACGGCTGATAAGGGCGGCAACGTGGTGGTGATGGACCGGGAGAACTACGTGGCTATGTGTGACAACATTCTAGAGGACCACCTGAATTATGAGGTGTTACCATCTGACCCAACAGCCCAATACGCTGAAACCCTCATAAACATCTTGGATAATGCAAAAGCGCAGGGACTAATATCTAATCAGGAATATCGATATACAGTCCTATGAAAAAGTTTGGGCACCCCTATTAATCTTAATCATTTTTAGTTCTAAATATTTTGGTATTTGCAACAGCCATTTCAGTTTGATATATCTAATAACTGATAGACACAGTAATATTTCAGGATTGAAATGAGGTTTATTGTACTAACAGAAAATGTGCAATATGCATTAAACCAAAATTTGACCGGTGCAAAAGTATGGGCACCTCAACAGAAAAGTGACATTAATATTTAGTAGATCCTCCTTTTGCAAAGATAACAGCCTCTAGTCGCTTCCTGTAGCTTTTAATCAGTTCCTGGATCCTGGATAAAGGTATTTTGGACAAACAATTCAAGTTCAGTTAAGTTAGATGGTCGCCGAGCATGGACAGCCCGCTTCAAATCATCCCACAGATGTTCAATGATATTCAGGTCTGGGGACTGGGATGGCCATTCCAGAACATTGTAATTGTTCCTCTGCATGAATGCCTGAGGATTTGGAGCGGTGTTTTGGATCATTGTCTTGCTGAAATATCCATCCCCGGCGTAACTTCAACTTCATCACTGATTCTTGAACATTATTCTCAAGAATCTGCTGATACTGAGTGGAATCCATGCGACCCTCAACTTTAACAAGATTCCCGGTGCCGGCATTGGCCACACAGCCCCAAAGCATGATGGAACCTCCACCAAATTTTACAGTGGGTAGCAAGTGTTTTTCTTGGAATGCTGTTTCTTTTTGGACGCCATGCATAACGCCTTTTTTTTATAACCAAACAACTCAATCTTTGTTTCCAAAATGAAGTTGGCTTCTCCAAATGTGCTTTTGCATACCTCAGGCAACTCTATTTGTGGCGTACGTGCAGAAACGACTTCTTTCTCATCACTCTCCCATACAGCTTCTCCTTGTGCAAAGTGCTCTGTATTGTTGACCGATGCACAGTGACACCATCTGCAGCAAGATGATGCTGCTGCTCTTTGGAGGTGTTCTGTGGATTGTCCTTGACTGTTCTCACCATTCTTCTTCTCTGCCTTTCTGATATTTTTCTTGGCCTGCCACTTCTGGGCTTAACAAGAACTGTCCCTGTGGTCTTCCATTTCCTTACTATGTTCCTCACAGTGGAAACTGACAGGTTAAATCTCTGAGACAACGTTTTGTATCCTTCCCCTGAACAACTATGTTGAACAATCTTTGTTTTCAGATCATTTGAGAGCGGGCTGTCCATGCTCGGCGACCATCAAACTTAACTGAACTTGAATTGTTTTGTAAAGAGGAATGGTCCAAAATCCCTTCATCCAGGATCCAGGAACTGATTAAAAGCTACAGGAAGCAACTAGAGGCTGTTATCTCTGCAAAAGGAGGACGTACTAAATATTAATGTCACTTTTCTGTTGAGGTGCCCATATTTTTGCACCGGTCAAATTTTGGTTTAATGCATATTGCGCATTTTCTGTTAGTACAATAAACCTCATTTCAATCCTGAAATATTACTGTGTCCATCAGTTATTAGATATATCAAACTGAAATGGCTGTTGCAAACACCAAAATATTTAGAACTAAAAATGATTAAGATTAATAGGGGTGCCCAAACTTTTCCATAGGACTGTATGTGCCTGGACTTCCCCCGGGTTCCCACGTTCTACGCCCTACCCAAGATTCACAAGGGGTACCATCCCCTTAGGGGCCGCCCCATTGTCTCTGGCATAGGGGGAGTCACTGAGGGAGTCAGCAACTATATCGATCAAGTGTTGCGGCCCTTCGTTCTGGCTCTACCCTCCTATGTCAGGGACACGATGGACGTCCTCCGCCATCTGGAGGACGTCCATGTACCATCTGGGGCGGCCCTGGCGACTTTGGACGTGGAGGCGCTCTACAGCTCCATACCCCATGATTTGGGGTGTGGGGCTGTGGGGCGCTTCCTTGGGACTCGGGGGGAACAGTTTGGGAGACACAACGACCTGGTACTTAATCTCCTCAATTCTATTTTGACACATAATGTGTTCCTATTCAAGGGGCGGGTTTAGCATCAGCGGCGGGGCACCGCTATGGGGTGCCCCGCCGCACCGACTTTCGCCAATTTGTATTTGGGACACTGGGAGGAGACCTGTGTATTTGGACAACATGCGGATGCCTGGGCCCAGTACATAGTGCTGTGGCTCAGGTTTATTGAGATGACATCATGTTGGTTTGGTCTGGCACATCTGAGCAATTCACGCAATTTGTGGCGGTTTTGAACCAGAACGAACTGAACCTGCGTTTCACGGCGTTTTACCATCCAACGTGTGTGCCGTTCCTAGATGTTCAAATTACTCTGAACGCTAATGGCAGTTTTACATCTACCCTCTTTAGAAAACCCACGGCGACTAATGCCCTACTTGAGTGGGGAAGCCATCACCCTCTGTCTCTGAAGCGTGGTATCCCTAAGGGGCAATTCCTCAGATTTCGGAGGAACTGTAGTAACATCACAGATTTTGACAGAGAAAGTGAAGCCCTAATTGAACAATTCATGGCCCGGGGTTAGCCATATGCACTGTTAAATTCAGCTAGAGAGGTGGCAAGGAGGACTCAGAGGAAGTCTTTATTGATACCAAAAAAGAAAACTGAGGAACGGAAAATTATACGTATGATTGGACCATACGACAGCTATTCCAGTGAGGTCACAAATATAATTAAGACTCACTGGAGTATTTTGAAACAAGATGCAGACATACAAAATGTGATCCCTGAATATCCCTCAATTACATTTCAGAGGGATAAAAACTTGGGAGATAAAGTCATGCACAGTCACCTATCTCCGGCAGCGAGAGAGACGACATGGTTGGGCAAGACCCACACGCCGGGTACATTCAGGTGTGGATCCTGCCGAGCATGTGGATATATTCAGCGGGGAACGTAAATTAAAGCATGCGCCACAGGACGAAACTTCACCATTAGGGACTTCTCCAATTGCAAAAGCGAGGGGGTAGTTTATGTGATCACATGCCCCTGTCCTCTAAATTATGTAGGGAAGACTCGCAGGCAATTACGTAGAAGAATCCTTGAACATGTAGGTGACGTAGTGAGGCAGGTAGATACGCCTGTATCTAAACACATCTGGGACACAGGGTACACAGGTCTGCGAGAGGAGGTAATTGGGATCAACAGATTTTGTGCCGTGAAGCGCAGTGGATTTTTCAGTTTGCGTCCGTTCAGCCCAAAGGGCTTAATGACGGTATATCATTTTTACCGTTCATTTAAAACAAATTTGGTGTGGTTATAGATATGTGGAACCAGGCAATTTTATTATGGAGACAATTGTACCTGGGGAGGTTGTTTATTCATCGTCGTATGGGGTTAATATTAATAATAGATATGTGGACATCGGGGGTTAACAATAAAAATATGGATATTGTTTTATGGGAAAACAAAATGTAGATTTAAAAAGATACTCCCCACCCCCCCTCCCATGTTTTATGTCATTACACACTATACAATATACCATTCTAAAGGCAGTGTGACTGACATAGGTACATCTGTGGTTTCACTTTATGCATAATAAGGGCAGGCTGGAGTTGAATATTGAGACTGAGCGTTTCTTTTTGTCCCTATTGAGTGTCAACACAATGTTATCACTACTGAACTTGGGCTGTGGCCAGATTGAGCGTCTTTTGATTAGTTTACTGGGATTGGTTTAATGGGATGACTTTAGAATGTTCCCTGCTATGTAAACATAAGCTCCAGTCTGTGAATGTTATGTATACCACCAAGTTTGCATAAGCGTGCTGGTATGAAGAAATGAGCATAGGGGATTTTGTGTTAAAATAAACACTAGCAGACGAACATCATTGTTTGTGCAGTAGAATCTTCATATGCATATGTTTGTGCCAACCTGTCAGAATACCTACCTAAGTGTAAAGTATTCCTTTGTGAGGGGACGGCTCACGTGCTTGGAGCCATGCTTGAGATTAGTCCTGCCCATGGTAACACCCGAGGAAGAGAGGAGGCGGGGCCAAAAACAGTGGAAGCCTCTGATTGGGCTCTGACCAGAGAGAGGGCGGGCTCCTTGGTCCGCTCGGACATTATTTAAGGGCGGCTAGCGCTGAACGCAGTGTCAGCCTCTATGAAGTATCGGGACCCACCATCAGGGTCCCGAGAACTGCGGTTTTGACCGCACACTGCTATATTATCTAGGGTGTATAGGTAGCCAAGCCTTGAACGACAGGCAGGTTATTTTGACAAGTCTCCTGATGATTCTAAGTAGATGAATCGCGTAGAGACAAAGTATGGAATAAATTCAGATTGACTGTACCAATAGATACGCTGTGGTTCGCAATGGAAGTAAACAGAGAGCAGGGAAGCTCTAGATGACTAATGAGCTTAAGCTTTAATCTATATTCAGCGACCACAGTTTATTTGACTACCTACAGACTTAAGTGTGTTATCAGATGTGGGCTGCCCTTGTGTGTGGACACAATGTAGCACCTGTGACGTGTAGTATCTATGACTAACACCTACGAACAATAGGGACACTTAAACTATTGTTTAACTATTGTATATTTAGCTGAAGTTAACATACGAGACTCACTATCATTTAGTAAACAGCCTGGAACAACAACTAATTGTCCCAAACCACATGGTATAGCACATAAAAGATACTGAGTGCTGAGTGACCATAATCCCAATTTGATTGTCACGGGTGAGATAATAAAGGAAACACTCTCTGTAAAGATTAGGGAATAATGTGTTTTATTAGCAAAGGATTGGTCAGGTAAAAGACACACTTGCAATACAAGCCCCAGATCAACTTTGTAGTGGCTGAGTTCTGTGCTCAGAAGTTTTAAAGTTTAGATAATTAATAAAGGTTACGTTTTATCTTTTTTCAGTGGGGTACCCCCTTTGCGTAATTTCTAGTAAATTGGTAACCCCAGATCCAGTGTATAATACTTTAGGGCTGTCTATGCAGGTAACTACATTTCTTTCTCATACAGCTCTATACTGAAGAGCGCCCATTGATGTTATGTCCTCGGAGATGGGTTGTCTAGTGTCACAGCTGAACAGCCTCCTGGATGTCGATGTCACCGCTGATTATAGTGTTCCTGGGATCCAGTCCTCCCGTTCCTCCAAGATTATTTCTATACTGAATTATTTTTTTGTATGTGTTTTACCAGAAACCGAAGAGGAAATAAGTATAGCAAAAGGACGACAAGGATATCAAACCGTAGAGTGAGATTCTTTCTTAGTTCATCTACCTCTGATGTAATGGAATATCGATGAAGTTTGGAGACCTTAGATCACGCAAAAACGGCTGAACAGATTTGAATGAAATTCGGCACATAGATAGATTGTAACCCCGATTAACACATAAGCTACTTTTTATTCCGGTAAATGACATGGCTTCACGACTGTTATGAATTAATGTTCACATAATGTTCACATACTATATTACACTACTGTTATCACAGCTTCTGAGAAAGCCAGGTCTGTTATCTCTCTGTGTAAACACACGCTAACCCTCAGTGGTTTGTGTTCATGCATTTGCATATTATCTGATCTGGTCCAGGCACTGCTGACAATTTTCAACATACCTGGAAAAAGGATCATCAACACCAACAACACGCTCATTACATGGCATCCCAGCCAGCTGCTGAGATGCAGGAACAATCACAGGCACATCGCCAGGAATGAGTTTAGCAGCAGCCCACCTTGACAGCTGCCAAAACGCCGGAGCAGGCAGATCATCAATGCCAACAACACGCTCATTATATGACGTATCAGCGAGCTGCTGAGATATCGGAACAATCACGGGCACAGTGCGAGGAACGAGTTCAGCAGCAGGACAGCTTGACAGCTGTGAAAATGCCATAGCAGGCGGATCATCAACACCAACAACACACTCATTATATGGCAACCCAGCGAGCTGCTGATATGCCGGAACAATCACAGGCACGGTGTAAGGAACAAAGTTAGCAGCAGGACAACTTTATAGCTTCCAAAATTCCAGAGCAGGCAAACCATCGACCGCAGCAATTTGCTGAATATAGGCAGATCATCAATGCCAACAACCCGCAGACGAAGTCACGGGCAGAAGCTAGTCATATCATAAACAGCAAAGAGCTTGTCTGCCAGTGTAAGGAACTCATTTCTTCACCAAACATTGTGAAACTCGGCAACATCGTCATCTCGACCATAGTTGTTATTGAAGATCTATCAGCCCCACCAAGGAATCTGTTGGAGCCTGGGATCACATCTGGACAATACTAGACCACTCATCAACTTTTTGAGCCTTCTAGGATTATTACCTAACAACATCCCGGACATGACCTTATTGTTGACCTTCTCACATACTGCTTGAACTTCCAGAGATTTGTTGACTCACCATCCTCAGGTTTTTACATCGGGCTTGGAGGCTGATGGCTTTATCCATATGATGTATGAATGTGGATACATTCTATACTATATATGATATATATACACATAATAGAGACCATGTCTTATATTGGCTCCAAAGACTTGTCTTGAATCTGAACTATACAGAGATGAGAGGTCCTCCAGAGAAGACGCCGATTCTCAAGGATTGCCACATACATGGATGCTATTTCTTGACAAAAAAATGTGATGATTGCAGACTTATTTGTGGAAAAGACAACACTTTAAGGACTATGAATCCAAGAAAAATGGGTTGTCATCTGCGTGTTAACTTAGAGGGTTTTCTATTTAATAATAAATGTTCTACTTATACTTGTTAGTAGTCTTTGTCATCCCTGTTGGTGGCCTGAAGATTCATGGGGATCTAGTCATCTTTTTACTCTCCATTGGTCCATTAAAACACCAGGAATGAGAGGGTTCCACCGGACCAAAATGGGATCTTCTCATTCATGTTGACTTAATGGCTGATGTTCCTGCAGATGACACCTATGAACAGCAGTCACTTCATTTAAAGGGGGTGTATCTGTGGACAATCTCTTTTAGCAAAGGCGCCCACTGGGAATGCCACACCAAGTATTTTTATCCTCATGCAGCGCCACCACAATGAAAAAGAAGGCATGGCACAACATTGGAACCAAATAAGATCTGATACAGGGGTAAATTGAGAGTCCATCCCCATGTACCAACAATAAGAGTATGGCCTGCTCACCCCACATTGAACCAGGTTGCATACCTATGAAGAAGGCGCCGCCCCCTGAGTGGCTGGCTGCCTGATACAGGGCTCCAAGCTTGGAGCAACCTTTATCTTTATCTTTCCTTTCTCACTCTTTTTCTCTGTATCTTCAAGAATCCTGTAACCAAGCAATCTAGCACTATGAATTAGCAACTATAATTCAAATGGAAGACCCTGTGGAGTATTTTGTTCCTTTTGTTTCTATTGTAAAGCATGGACAATGACAAGACCTGGTTCAGCTGGTTTCCTGTGTGCACACATGTGCCTGTTAGCATCCCCCCAGGAGCTAAGGACACCATGCGGCAGGGAGGAAAACCTACATGGAAGTGTGGACTTCTTCCTTCAAGGAGATGATTTTTGGAGTCTATTGCTGATGCATGAAGATGCTACAACTGACTGGTATTTTCTTTCTTCTACTGTGGACACGTGGGACTCTGCTACAGCCTGGGAACCTACCATCACCCACCTACCCCAGGAGTTATGGAAGCATGGCAAGAGAGCAGCACATGTATACCTGGAGATTTGTAGATTGTGAGCCCCATATAGAGCTCACAATGTACCATTTTTTTCCCTATCAGTATGTCTTTGTAGAAAGGGAGGAAATCCACGCAAACACGGGGAGAACATACAAACTCCTTGCAGATATTGTTCCTGGCGGGATTCAAACCCAGGACTCCAGCACTGCAAAGCTGCAATGCTAACTGCTGAGGTACCGTGTTGCCCCCATGTTGGTTTTATCTTCGAATGTGTTTTAATTTTTTTTATATCCGGGAAAATATAAACATAATAGGAGGGAAATTGTGTCTGTTTTTCACTTTTCTTTTTTTATTTAATAACACAAAGTGCAACTGAAAAACTTTAAATAGTTTTTCCTCTCCATTACGGTAACTTTTATATGGTGTCGTCGGGGGTGGGGCTATAACCTTTAATAAAGGCGTTTTATTGGATGCCCCAAATTGACCACTATAGGACAAATTTGCTCCTTTTCGACCCAGTTTGGAGGACAGTGCTGCCAAAAATGAGAACTATTAGCATGTATTCAAAAGGACAAGGACAGAACAATCAAGACTGAATGTGCCCTTGCTATCGTTGGCTCAAATGAGTGCCAGAAGCTCAGCGGGTTCAACATGGGGTACCACTTAGGGCTCGTTCACATCAGCGTTCATCTGTCCTTATTGCAGGTTTCCGTTTCCTGCATAAAACAGATGCAGGAGACGGAAGCCTGCAGGAGACTTTCTCACCCATTCATTTGAATGGGTGAGAAAGGTGTCCGGCCGTGAGCGTTTTGCGCTCTCCGCCGCGAAACCGGGTTTTATAATCCGGACACAGAGTCGGACATGCAGTACTCTGTGTCCGGATAAAAAAATCCTGTTTCGCGGTGGAGAGCCTAAAACGCTCACCGCTGCTCACGGCCGGACCCGGTCTATGGTTTCCGTCTTCTGCCATGCAGAAGACGGAAACCATAGAACGGAGACATGAACGCAGGTGTGAACCCAGCGTTAGTCTAGATCAGCCAAAATAGTACTATATTTCGCAGGTCTTGAGTTTAGGATTCTGGCAGCCATAGTGTACATTCCTCTCCATATTCTTACCCTATAGAGCTATTAATATGGCTGTAAAAACAAGGTGACACTGCTACACTTTGTGTCACCGATATCTCTTGATAGAAGTCATTTGACATCTTTTGAGCAGAAACATTTGGGAGGTTGTGTAAATGGAGACAAAACTCTCCTGATCCCCCTTTACTAATAGAATGTAAGGGACCCCCAGAGCATTACTTGCTCGGGGGACACATGGCACCAAAAGTAAAATATAGTATGAATAACAATCCTTATTTTTTCTCCTCAGGTATTTGAATCAATAGGCTTAGCTAGAATATTTGCATTAGCAGGTTTTCCCGCCTTTTTACTTACCTCAGGTGCTGAAGTTAAATTTAGGTCATGCCACTCAGCTGACAGAGTCTTCTAGAAGCTTCCATGTGTACAAGAGAAAATTGTCAAGACAAGACAATAGGAGATCCATAACGTTTAAAGTGTTAAATGATTTCTGGGATATTTTAAGCTCCATATGTTGGGATGAGTTTTGTTTAGGTGTAATCCACTTTTATTAAATTTTTCAAAGAAGGTGGAGAGAATATGACAGAAATCAAAACAAGAATGTGAAACATAAAGGAAAAGGGCCATACGCCCAAGGTCCCACTCGGAAGCCACGTAGGGCCAGAAATAGGATATGCACCAGGGGGGAGCCCCCTCACTACAAAAACATGTACTGGGAACCAAAATAACAGTTTAAAGGAAGCAGGGTAGCAACCCCTGATGGACTGGAGGAGGAGAGTAATGCCTCCGATCGGTCCCCTCTGGCGCCGTGGTCAAAGGCGCCAGAGGTGCTATTTTCCCAGCGGCGCATAGGCGCCGCCATTTTGCCGGTGATCGTCGGTGCCTGGAGCAAGCTCCAGGGCCGATGTCACGTTGCCATGACAGCCGGGAGCCTTGTAAAGTCTTGTCTGCAGTGATTTCCTTTTGCAGGCTGGTCTATGCAGCCTGCAAAAGAAATGATGATTTTTTGCAATGCATTGCATTAGTGATCAGACCCCCTGGGGTTCAAGATCCCTAGGGGGTCTAATAAATGCAAAAAAATAAATTAAAAAAAAAAGTAAAAAAAATATAACATTTTTAAAAAAGTATTAAAAATTCAAATCACCCCCCTTTCCCTAGAATACATATAAAAGTAGTTAAATACTGTGAAACACATACATGTTAGGTATCCCTGTGTCCGAAATCGCCCGCTCTACAAATTTATAAAAATATTTTTCCTGTTCGGTAAACGCCGTAGCGGGAAAAATAGTCAAAAGTGCCAAACCGCCGTTTTTTCACTGTTTTAATTCTGATAAAAATTTGAATAAAAAGTGATCAAAGCAAAAACATTTCCCGAAAATACTAGAACTAAGAAGTACACCCGGCCCCGCAAAAAAAGACGCCCTATACATCCCCGTACACGGACGTATAAAAAGGTTACGGCTGTCAGAATAGGCCAACTTATAGAAAAATTGTTTTTTAACACAGTTTTGGCTTTTTTTAAGGGGTCAAAATGTAAATAAAACCATATAAATTTGGTATCCCCGGAATCGTAACAAAACACAGAATACAGGGGACATGTCATTTTGGCTGCACAATGAACGCCGTAAAACCGAAGCCCGTAAGAAAGTCCCAGAAATGCATTTTTTCTTCAAATTCACCCCATTCTGAATTTTTTTCCAGCTTCCCAGTACATTCTACAAAATAATTAATGGTGGCATCATGAAGAACAATTTGTCCCGCAAAGATTAAGACCTCATATGGCTCTGGGAGCGGAGAAATAAAAAAGTTAAGGGGTTTAAAAGGAGGGGAGTCAAAAGCGAAAAAAATCAAAAAATGCCATCGGCGGGAAGGGGTTAATATTAGTTAATTCATTGATTTGGTTATTTATGAAATTATTAATAGAATTGAGTTATTTATTGATGAATTATTTATTGGAATTGAATTAACCTTAATAAACACCATGGACAAAAACGTTCCACTAAAGATAATTTGTGGTGTCGTGTCTTTATTTTATTTAATTGATCGTATTAATTTAAATTTTAAGTAATTGGTATATATGGTGCCATGTCCCTAAATACATATAAATAGGGACAGCAGATCTCCAAGCCAGACCAGCAGGTTTGATACAGTTACCTGGGCCAGTGGTTTAGTGAGTGATAAGATCAGCTCACAGTCTACAACCTCACAGGTAGCCACCATTATCTAAGAGGCACATCCATAATAAGGCTCCCTGCCCCCACCAGGGTGTCCGCACTACATTCATCCTGGGGCAAAAGAGGAATCTCCCAGTTTACTGATGTGTGGACAACATGTTTATAGACACCCATATCAAACCCCACTTCTATACAGACCTCATACCAGACCCCCATCTATAAAGACCCAAGACCTGACACACATATACAGATCCCATCTATACTGTGGAGGATGTCATCCTGTGTAACTTCCATTTTGGATTCCAGGGCCATGTGGGGCCATGCCTGTAGCCATTTTACATCCTCTTTGTTTAGAAAGCTTATCCCCTTTCAGCCTTAATGGGATGCGACTCCGCTCCAGTTTCTTAGCCAATAGCCATGTGCCAGAAGTATTTTACAATTTTGCCACCACCAATTAAACTAGTCCGACCTGTTCTTAAACTATCGCCTTCCCTCCATTAAAGCACAACCCAGTATATACACAATAGCGGTGTCTATGTCTCTCAAAGCTAACTTATACATCAACTGTATTCAGTTGGACTTCAATATGGTGATACTTAGAGCGGATTGCGCTCACAATACCGACCCAAGACTTAGCCCCCATCTATATAGACCTGACCGACATCTAATCTGACTCCATACCAGACCCCCATCTATACAGACCCAAGACTTAGCCCCCATCTATATAGACCTAACCGACATCTAATCTGACTCCATGATACCAGACCCCCATCTATACAGACTCAAGACATGGCCCCCATTTGTATGGATCCCATACTGAACCCTCATCTATACAGATGTAACATCTGACTGACAGATACCTATACAGTGCCAAGACCTGACCGCCATTTATACAGACCCTATACCAGATAAGAGTCCCTCATCTATGCAAAACAAAAACTAGGACTCCCTCCATCAATACAGCTCCTAGACCATAGCCCCCCCGAGCAATACAACCCTCAGACCCCAAAGCAGACTAGAGCCCCCATCAATACAGACCGCAGACCCACTACCTATCTAGAGCTTCTCATTTATACAGTACAAAAAGTAGGGCTCCCCATCAATAAACAACTCAGCTTAGAGCCCCCACTTACACAAACAAGCCCCTCCCACCTACAGACTCCGACCATTTATACAGACATCAGACAAACCCCCATATCCAATACTGTACAGATTTATAGTGTAAGCAAAAAACACCCCACAGAACAATGCTTTCTATAAGCACACGTGGTCAGCAGGTCACCTCCGTGCTCTCAGGCAGTGCTCCCTACACACGAGTCCCTTTAATCTTGGACACGCCCCCTTTCCCTTTAGCACTGGCTAAACCAATCAGAGAACGCGGCCATCAGGAAGCTTCACCACTCCGTCCAATGCAACCATACCTGTGTGAGGCGAATGCTGCGGCTACAGCGCTCTTCTGATTGGCTAGCAGGAGGAGAGGGGCGGGAAACAATGTTAGCGATTGGCCGATGGCGC
The DNA here is from genome assembly GCF_031893055.1 of Leptodactylus fuscus. Classification (NCBI taxonomy): domain Eukaryota; kingdom Metazoa; phylum Chordata; class Amphibia; order Anura; family Leptodactylidae; genus Leptodactylus; species Leptodactylus fuscus. The sequence goes on along the minus strand of NC_134275.1, from coordinate 42,248,423 downwards.
TGCTGCTCCTGCTTCAGGGTTTGGCTGCGCTGTGCTGGAGGAGAAGCTGCCCTTCTGGAGGCAGGAAGCGGTGAGTGTGGAGAGGGGAAGCCGGGGTTAGGTGGCTGCTACTGCCGGGGTGAGATGTCGAGGTGATACTGATAGAAGTATGATAGCGGGACAGTGCAAGTGCGGCATATCATGTAGCGTGTAGAGTCCTCTATAGTTATTATATACTCTCCTACTATGTACTATAGTACTATGATATACTGTATTGTGATACTGTTATGTACAGTGCTAATATAGTGTATGTGGTAAGCGATATTATTATGTACAGTACTGTGCTATACTGTTATGTGTATACTGTATGTGATAAGTTATACTACTACCGGTATGTACTGTGCTATAGTGTTATGTATAGTACTGTTATATGTATACTGTATGTGATAAGTTATACTATTCTGTACAGTACTGTGCTATAGGGTTATGTGTACACTGTATGTGATAAGTTATACTATTATGTACTGTGCTATAGGGTTATGTATAGTACTGTTATGTGTATACTGTATGTGATAAGTTATACTATTATGTTCAGTACTGTGCTATAGTCTTATGTATAGTACTGTTATTTCAATATATATTGTTCTATGTTATGCACAGTACTATGTTATACTGTTATGTATAGTACTGTTATGTCATTTATACTGAATATAAGTTATGTTATGCACAGTACTATGTTATACTGTATATAGTACTGTTATGAATACTGTATGTGATAAGTTATACTATTCTGTACAGTACTGTGCTATAATGTTATGTATAGTACTGTTATGTAGATATATACTGTATATATGTTCTACATTATGTTCAGTACTATGTCACACTGTTATGTATAGTACTGTTATACTGTATAAGTTTTGTAAAGTTATATATTTTATATAGTACAATGTACTCTAATACTGTATGTTATAATGTTATGTACAGTACTGCTATACTATTTATATTACTGTTATATATACTGTGATAAGTTATTCTATTATGTACAGTACTGTATGTACAGTATGTTATGCATAGTACTAATATATGTAATTATATAACATGTTATATAGTACTACTGTCTCAGGCAGCGGATTGTGGACCTGCCATGCTACCCTTAGATGTGCCAAGTTACTTATCATAGGTATACAGGAATAGGCTAGGCCAACAGACAGACAAAACATGCATGCATGCAAATAAAACAGGACAAGGTCCAGCATCTGCCAGACTAGTTAATTTAAACTCTCTAGAGAAATAAATACACCAATACATACCGGGATGGGCTGGAGGAAATTAAACAGGTGAACACTAATTCCTAAGGCCCAGTTTACATCTTCATTCTGGGATTGCGTTCCCCTCTCCGCATAAAAAATGCAAGCAACACTTTTCTCTCTGCATTTTTTGTGCAGAAACCACAGGTACCCCATTATAGTCAATGGGGTCCGCGGGTTTCTTAAGGCAACCTCTTTTTTTGTGCGGATTAGATTTCCATTCGGGGGGTCCCAACAGCGCCGCACCTCCCATGAGGCGACCTGAAGCGACCGCTTCAGGCGGCGCTATGCCAGGGCCTCGGGAGGGCGGCATTTTTGCTGACCTAAGCCAGTCCAGGACAAGGAAGCCCGACACAGGAAGCAAGCGGTGTATTGGGGCAGCCCTGCTGGACGCAGCGCTGCTCCAGCAGCCGCCCTTCACACTCAGGCAGAGAGCAGGTATTCTCCCTGCCTGCTCTCTGCCTGTGAACACCGCTCGCTCCGCTCGACCACGCCCCCTTTCCGCTCGACCACGCCACTTCCGCTCGGCCCTGCCCCTTTCTTGCGACCCCGCCCCCTCAGTTCCGCCCCTTCTCCGGGGGGGGCGGCTTTCTGACGCCGCTTCAGGCGGCAGAAAGCCCAGGTTCACCTCTGGGTCCCGAGCGGACTCCCGAACGGAAACTCATGCGCAGATGTGAAGCGGGCCTAAGCTTTCAGCAGGAGCACACACAGGCACACAGCAGGTCACTCCTCTGCAGGCTTCTCTATGGGCCCTCAGAGCTCAGTTTACTTTGCACTGCCGGTTTTAGTCTCAGCATGTGGAAGTTTAATCTCTTTCGCTATTCTGTTACTGTAGATGGCAGCAGGTATGTCCTGGTTAACGAGCTGCAATTACTGCCCATGTGGTCTCCGTTTCAAGTCAATTTATGCTGCAGTTTCTTAATTTTTTTGCACATCATGTGGATGAGATGTCTTTATATCTTCCTGGAAATCTACACTGTCTGTGTTACATGTGGTTGCATCCTTAGGATGATTTTTTTTTTTTTAATTTTGTAGCCAGATTTTGACTTTATTGCTATGTATTGTGTGCACCATGTCATGCTTACTGTATATGTGGTAACAGTCTTTTTTTTCATACCTACAGTATTTAATTGGAAAATGGAACATGAATGCACTGAGGGCTTTGATTCTGATGTCAGACGGAAGGCTCTAGTATGTAAGGTGGAATAGATTGTTCTCTGATCATCTGAGTCTTTCTGATCATCATGGCATTCCAGAGGGCGGAGGGCATGTCCATTATTCAGGCCTTGGCTATGACCGTGGCAGAGATCCCCGTGTTCTTGTACACGACCTTTGGACAGGTAAATACAAGCTGTTATCCCTGTCCTGCCAGGAGGAGCTTACATGTTTGCATTATCAGCTCTGTTGTTTCCACAGAGGACCTGTAAGGCTTGCCTATAAAGGTCCCTATGCACATAAGTGCAAAGTCATCTGACTACCTTATATGTATGGGGGTGTTCTGACTTTTCTGTGACAGATGATGTTAGGAAACAGAACAATCCTTTTGGTCTTACAGGAGACAAGCCATTGTCCGAGGAATCTGTCAGCAGCTTCCGCTCCTCTCCACATTGAGAACTGATGCATGCACCACTGAACTGAGTGTGCATGTATATAGCTGGAATGATTTAGGAAAACCTGCACTCGCAGGGGGTTGGACCCGATGGCCCTTGTGGTCCCTTCCAACTCTACCAAAAAAAAAAAAATGTATGTAGGGGAGTCTGGAGACATGTCTGTCATCCAAACACATGATACAGTAATAAAACTTTATAATGTCATTGTATTATTGTATTACCCATTACGTTTTCTGGATTTGAGCTCATTTGTGGCAGATAAAAACTTAAAGGTGGTTTATAGAGATTTAGGATAGGTCATCAATTTGCGATTGGTGGGATCTGACACCCAGGACTCCCACTGATCAGTTCCAGTAATCTCCACTTGTGCTTCACAAGGCAGTGACGTCACATTCATTCATCGTATGGCCAGTGAATGGGGCTGGGCTGCAATACAAAGTACAACCACTGTACAATGTATGGCGCTGTGCTTGGTATTCAGTGAAGAGGCCGCAGCGCTGACATGAACATGTGGCCTCTTCAATCAGCTGATCTGTGGGGATCCTGGGCAATTAAATATTGATGGTGACAGGTTCCTTTTGGTGACAGGTACAACTCCTTTAACTGCACTCACATGTGACCCCCTATGAGCAGTATTATATGTTGGTTTGGCGCCCCTGCTGGGTGTTTGGTGTAGTATTTATGCTTTGCTATCCTGCATCTATTTGTTTAACTGGTCTTGTCTTTTTGCAGAACACTTTCTCCCAGCTCAGGTTGTCTCCAGGGCTCCGGAAGGTCCTTTTTGCCACCGCTCTGGGCACCGTGGCCTTAGCCCTCGCCGCTCACCAGCTGAAAAGACGGAAGCACAAGAAAAAGCAGATCACTGCAGACGGTGAAAAGCTGAAGCAGGGAGTGGTCCCTCCAATAGTGCTACCTGTCAGACGGTCCTCTTCTGTAAAGAAAGGTAGGCCATGAATATGGGCAAAGGTTATTACGGCCATTACAAGTCCTTTCACTGTCTGGTTTATCTGTATATCATCTAGCAACGTGGAAGCTCCAGGTCCTAGATTGTATGTTATGTGACATGAATCGGTTGTAGATATAGCATGCTCTGATAAGATTATAGGAACTTCTCCTTCAGGGTGAGGACATATGACTTACCCATTACTCTGGCTGTCCTGCTGCCATGGTAATGTCATCTGTGTTTACCCACGTTTAGGGCTTGTTCACATCTTCTTCCACTTGCGTCGTTTTATGCAGATTCAGAATGGGACTGAGCCGCAGCCTGGCCATGTGGCAGATGAATGCGATGTCTCTTGTACAGTGCTGTTCTTGTTATACAGTGAAGAGACCATAGCACTCACCCAGACTCTGTGGCCTCTTAAACCAGCTGATCTTGTAGAGTTCTATGTGTGTTGAACCCCCCTTAATCACGTTTGATGACCTATCCTAGAAAGAGGTTGTCAATATATATATCCCAGAAAATCCCTTTAAGAACAGTTAAACTGAGCCATGGATAAGACAAGGGTTCCTAGGTTTAGGGTCCTAAGCAGAGAATTACCTGCAGATTCCGACACGGACTGAGCTTCAGCCTGGTCATGTGAACGTGATGTGACATGGCCTGTGTAGCGGAAGCGAGTGCTGCAGCAGCTTATGGTGTAGGGGTGCAGGATGTGAGACCCTCAGTGATGACCTATCCTAAGCTCTACCCTGTGCTATAAGGGCGTTCTCAGGACAGGTTATAGTCCTAACAGCCATAAGGTGATGGCATATGCTAACCATATATCTCATGGTATAAGATGGGACCCATGTGTGACCAGCTTTATTGAAAACCATATAGCCACTTTATGAGCAGCTGAGGCCAAGTCGTATTATACAGTGTGTGGAAAGGCAATAGGAAAGTTCTATCAAGATTAGGCAATGTATACAGTATAAATCTGACAACCCGGCTCACATGATATCAGAAATGTATACAGTATAAATCTGACAACCCGGCTCACATGATATCGGCTTGTAGTGCTTTGTCCTTGCAAGGTGACATAGTGATGACTTGCTGCTGCTGTGTGAAGGGATGCATATACTGCTGAGCACAACCTATGTGTCCTGCATATTACCGAATGTTTACATTCTGAGACCTCTCCCTTTATGTCTTGTGGTCTGGCTGACATCTTATCTTCACATTTTAATCTTCATAGCCATAAAAAGAATCAATGCTGCTGTCTATGGCTGCCTGCTGCCTCTTGTGAGATCCACTCCTCCCCTGAGATGGGTTTTATCAGAATTTGTGTTTATTTCAAGATAGGACAATTGCCAAGCATGATAACATATGAGTGGAGGGGGAAGAGGTGGTGGTGATAGAAGAGGGGGCTCAGGAGGGCGCTGGTGCTGGAGTGGTGCTGTGGCCAGGATAGGGCGCTGTGATTTCCCAAGGTTAATGATCATCCTAAGGTTAATGAATAAACATCCTAATGTTGCATGGCCACTCGCTGAGGCCCAGTCACAGGCCTCAGCAGTCAGCGATGTCATTCATGAGGCCAGAAGAGGATGAGGACCAGCACTGGAGCCCAGTGGGGGAGACTAATACTGTTTGATCACCTCTCCCGGGTCTCCGATAGTTTTATTTTGGAGTCTGAAGAGATCTCCGAGTATAATAATATCAGTTCGGCTGGAATGAAACCGCTGGGTGAATCTTGAGAGTTCTACAATGAAGCCGGCCTGTACACTATATGTGCATACGCCTGATGTCTGTGAGAGTAAAGACTAAACAACCCCGGTGTGGACAGGTTTCCGATATAGACATTTGGGACCTTGAACCACTAGTCTAATTGATCACAAACCTTCTGCGCTTGTGAAACTACATCTCCCAGCATGCTCCATTCACATGTATGGGAGTTCCGACAACAGCAGAGCCAGTATGTATGCTGGGAGTTGTAGTTTCACAACAGATGGAGTCAAACGTTGCTGAGCCCTGCACTAGTCCATGAGGACCTATTGGTGCTTTAATGTCCCAGGTTTTCCTGAGAGGTGAACAAAATAGCCCAGCATGCCTAGTGTAGAGCAATATAGTCATCTCGGGGCCGCTAGAGATGATACATCTCTTTTAAATATTTATTGCAGATGGGAACACAGCCAGACTTGTCTTAGTGACATTTTTAGAGACCCCCTTCCCCTTATTGTCACGGTTTTACTCCTGATCTAATTACATTACATGATCCTTTGCTTTCATCTCCTTCTAGGATACTCACGCAGGATGCAAAGTCCAAGCAGCAAAAGCAATGACACACTAAGCGGCATCTCTTCTATCGAGCCCAGCAAGCATTCCAGCAAGCACTCGAGCTCCACTCACAGCCTGGCATCAGTAAGCTTCGCTCTTATGGGTTATGGGGATGACTGTGATGAGCTGTCAGAGGTTACCTTGCTGAATTGTCTCTTTGCAGCCTCACATGCAGTTCTGTCTGGGATGGTTATGCTTGGGGCGGCTGTAAAGTGTATTATGAGGAGAGAAGAGTGTTCACGGGGCATTATCTGCACTGGATAAACCTCCCAGGAGCCTCTACCGGTGCCCGGAGGATTTGCAGTGGCAAAAGAGCGTCAGAAATCCCTGTGCCGCTCCAGTTCTCTGTGACGTTTCTGACTCCTCTCTACTCCTGCTGTTTGTACATAGAATAGAGTGGAGTCAGTCATCTGATCGAGAGTTGGAGCGTCAGCAGAGGATGCAGCATAGTCAGACCTCTGGCCGTCTGCTGCACTCTGATAATCTATTAAGTGAGGCACCAGGGGTACATCATGTATATGATTAAAGGGAGTCTATCATTGGCTATATCATTTTTAAATAAGTATATCTGTATTCTAGGCATACCTTTCATTCATTGATCTGTGCCGCTGTTTTTTAATGAACCCGATTTCTCACATGCGCTGTACGTGACTAGCTGCTCTGAAGGGAACAGTGAAGAACTGTAGGAAGACGGATCATCTGTAAAGAAGGGGGCAGTGAGAAACGGAGACGGCTGATGACGCTACAGTGCTCATTGAACAGTAAGAAGGTTTCCATTGCTCCCTGAAGAGTATATAGCATATCACGAAAACCTAGTTAATTAAAAAATGGTGACATTGATCAATGAATGAAATTTATGCCTAGAATACCCTTACTAAAGGCTATGTAAAGATATGCTTATTTAAAAAATGATCTAGCGAATGATAGACTCCCTTTAAGACCTTATGCACACAACCAACCAACCAACACTTGGATCCATCTTCCATCCCTCGTTGATTTCAGTGGGGGGGTTACGTTCTCTTATTACAGGACAGGACCATCTCTATGATTATTGGAAAGGAGCATTGGAACTCCTCTTAGAAGAGCCTCGGCCTGCACACTGGTCTGTGTGCATGAGGACTAAGGATTCTTACAGGAAATGAAAAAATTTCTCTCCCCCCCAATAAACCATTTCGGCTAGGGCAAAACAGCGAAATATTCTCGCAACAAAAGTTAGCACAACAAAAATTTCAATGCCATGTGATATCATTCAATTCAAATGTGTTGGATTTTGGTTACAGAGCCCAGAATAGGCAATACCATAGACTTCAATGGAAGTTGCAACTCACATGCAACATGTCTGTGTTCCACACTCAAATCTCTGCTATATTCTGAAATTTCCCCAATGTGGGACTATTAAAGGATTATCTTATCTTATCTTAAAAAAAGTAGTCCAACAATAAGTCTCAGACAAGTTGCAGAGCTATTTTAGTCATGTGACTAGTCTACGACTTTTTATCGCGAGACACGTCAGTGTTTAGCTGTAGCCTAAAAGAGGACCTTTCATGACTTTGGGCACAGGCAGTTCCATATACTGCTGGAAAGCCGACAGTGCGCTGCATTCAGCTTTCCCGATCTGTGCCCCGCGCTGTACAGTGTGAGTGGGGAGGAATGCCCCCCTCCCTCTGCTCACAGTGCTCGTCCAGCCTGTGCCCAAAGTCATGAAAGGTCCTCTTTAAGCAACCACTCAGGGAATAGCAAAGTTGTGGGGATATATAGCGGCATCACTTCCATCTATTAGTAGCTGACATTGTTACAGCAGTGCTCCATTAATAGACTGCACCCGATTGTATATTGCCCATCAGTAGGATACAGTCTGTTGGTTATGGCAGCCTGTGCATTGCCAATGCGAATAGAGCTTGTTTAGCCCCTTCCTGACATCCACCGTACTATTATGACTGATGCCGGGTGTTTAACTGTGGGGGTCGCTTGCAGTCAAAGCTTACCAAGGCGCCATTTTCCCGGCGCTATTTTCCCAGTAAGCCCCAGGTACAGGATCCCATTGCCATGACAGCAGGGAGCCTTGTGAAGGCTTTCTGGCCTGTCATTCAATGGATTACGAGCTACTGTACTCTACTCAAAGCAACTCTATGTAGCCTGCAATGGAATTGCTGTTGTTTTTTTTTTTTTTTTTCTGCAAAGCATTGCAATGCATTGCATTAGTGATCAGACCCCTAGCGGTTCAAGACCCCTAGGGGGTTTAATAAATGCGTAAAAAAAAAATAAAAAAAATAAAAAAAAAAAAATATATATATATATATATATATATATATATATATATATAAAAATAAAAGTTCACCCCCCTTTCCATAGAACACATATAAAAGTACTTAAGTGCCGTAAAAACAAAGCCCGTAAGAAAGTCGCATATATACACTTTTTCTTCAAGTAAACCCCGTTCTGAATTTTTTTTTCTAGCTTCCCAGTACATTGTACAGAATAAGTGATAGTGGCATCATGAAGAACAATTTGTCCCGCAAACATTAAGACCTCATATGGCTCTGAGAGCGGAGAAATACGAGTTATGGGGTTTGGAAGGGAGGGAGTCAAAAATGAAAAACGAAAATCCAAAAATGCCCACGGTGGTGGGAAGGGGTTAATATCCTTGAGAATATTTGCATAAAATTGCCTTCACCTTCCTTGTCCTTGCTTGGTTAGGTAGTGGCGGTCAACTCCTCCAGCGCAAATGCTACCTCACTGATGCCATGGGAGTCCCGAGAGATGGATGACCAGCTCGGGGCCGATGACTCCAACGCAGAAAACCTTTACATTCAAGGTAAGATGTACTGTGATGAAAGAGAGAAGGGTATACTGTATTACATTATAACATAGGGTCATCAGAGTGCTGCAGCTCTACAGCAGAACCCCCCTGGTCAACCCCAAGAGAACCTCCATAGATTTGGCAGTTGTGACATGTCTGATGGGTAGGGTAAATGTGTTACTTTGGGAATACTGTACGCTTGTAATGGTAATACGTTGACTATTTGTGCCGCTTAGGAATGGAGCTTTTTGAAGAGGCTCTACACAAATGGGAGCAGGCTCTGAATGTTGGGCAGAGGGGTAGCTCCAGTACCCCAATTGCTCAGAATAGCGATATCCATGATGAGGCATCTGCAAGCATACATGAGGTGGGTACCATGTGCTTTGTGTGGGAACATTGTGACTTTGTCATCTGCTAACTTTTTTAAAGCCACAAATCCTCATTATGTGATCTGTTGGTGCTGTACACATGGGACAGGTCGCTTTAGGGATGACCATATATAGTGGATATACAGTATAAGTACATGGAGCTTTGTATGTGTCTTTCTCTGTCCTAGATCTGTGGAGGATTTTACTATGCCATGACAATTCAGTCATCGTTCTCCATTCTGTATTTTAGATGTCCCAAAGCAGAGAGTTTGCAGGAAAGTTGGAGTCCTTGCTGAGCCGAGCCTACAATTTGCAGGAAGAATTTGGGGCAAGCGTTCCTTCTGATAGCCTGCTGATGGATCTGGGTGAGCTGAGTGGAATCTGATAGCTAAAAGGGTTATCCCACTTTATATATGTAGAAGCTGTACAGTATGAACGGTGCCCTAACCTTGCTGACATCCGAGAATTTCAGTATCATGAAAGTACAATCTATTCTTTGATCTTTCCCCAAACAGAAGGAGCCCTGATGTTCCCCCTACTGGAGGACAGGAGGCAGCTACAAATGGATGACGAAATCAGCACAATATCTGACGAATCCTTCTTCTCCGCAGCAGAGGTGACCTATTACATTATACATTAGCTGAGATATCAGAGTATTTCAGCTCCTGTGTCCTAAGCTCTTCTGCACTCCTATATTTCTATGTAGTATTGCCCCATATTTCTTATCGACGTCTGTCCGAGATATACACAGGAAACTTTTCCCGAAGAGTACCTCTGACTTATCCTGCTTTATTGGTATACGTTGTCTGTCCAATTGTAAAAAAAATCTATACCACATGGGTTAGTAATCTGTACTACAATCATTCTACCCCTGCAGTACTGAATATCAGCCCCACTGACTTTAGGGTGAGCTTGTGGTGGGCCTGTGTTTTACACCGCAGCCATCAGAGGAGGCTGAGCTCCAGGTAGAGAGAGCCTGAACCAATGATGTGCTGTGCTTTGTCTCTGACTACCTCAGACTCCCTTAGACATTGTAGCCAAACTATAGTCAGTGATCCGAGCTCTGCCATAAGGGAGCAGAACTGACAAGATCTAAGAAAAATAAGTAGCAGATAAGTATCCTCTATAGGTAGTGACATATCATTATGGAGGATCTTTCATTAGAAGAGACTGTCTCTGCTTGCCGTGGGTGACTTTTCCACTTTTTCTCTGTAGTAGTTTTGTTACATTTTGCTGCTGTTGTGTGTTGTGCTTGTTTCTGTCCTCTATGGCAGCCTGCGTTCTACTAACAGAATTATGTTCTATATGTAACATAGAATAACTTATACTATTTGTATATCAATATTCTTTTTTCCTTTTCCAGCTTTTTGAGTCCATGCAACTTCATGAAGGACCATTCATACCAGCCAAGCCTGCCGCCGCCTATGAAGAGGCAATGCGGCTGGTTAAAAGTGGGGAAGTCACTTGTCGGACCCTGAGGTACGGATCTCTAACCATGAATTTATTGAATATCACTTCCATTCATCGGGATAGGGATTAGGTGGTTAATTAGATGGTTAATGGAATGGTGGTTATGATGAGCACTGCTTCTCCATCTTGTGATCCCATTGATTGTACATTTGTCCCTGACTCTCTGGATAATTCCTTCAAGCATGGCCTGAATGAAACTTGTGTGCCTCTAATTTTCCCAAATTTCACATTTTCCATCTCCTTTTCCATGGGCCCTTATTAAGTGCAGCCCCCTAGTAGGTTGTTGTGGGCACCTGCACCACTTTCCCTTTGCATCAGTTTTGATAACTCGACCCCATTGTGTAGTACTGGGTGCAATAGTCTATGATAATTCACCTCCCGCCTATTCTCTTACATTTCAGGACTGAGTTGCTGGGATGCTACAATGACCAAGACTTTCTATCAAAACTCCACTGTGTCCGTCAGGCCTTCCGGGTACTTAAGCCAATATGTCCTCTCATAGCTGAAGCTGCTTTATCCAGAATATATTACCTAATGTGGATTTTCCATTGCAGCTCTTGCTTCAGGACGAGGGGAATCAGCTATTTTTTGGTGAAGTTGGAAAGCAGATGGTGAAGGGGCTTATGGTGAAAGCAGAGAAGGTATGAGAGGCCTTTGTGCAGGTGCATTAAAGGGGCAAACATGGTGACTTTTGCAAGAATCAGCATCTCACTTCTACAGGTTAGGTCTGGTATTGCAGCTCAGCCTCATTGAAGTAAATGTGTATGCTTTGCCATATCGCATACAACCTGTGGAGACGTGTGTCACTGTTTTTGGAAAAATTCATGATGGACAACCCCATTAAGGTAGTCCACGGGGCTTCAATGTCCCAGACCACTGTCTGTTCCTTGCGGCCTAAGGAGAGGACACAGGATTTCATTCATGGATATCACAGGTGATGTCCTAGTTTCTTTCCTGAAGCTGCTGATTGGCCTCAGCGGTCATATGCGGTGGGGACTTTTGCCAGAAAAGCCCCAGCGCGCCACAGGGACTGGATAGTAGCCTGGGACACAGGAGCAATGGACAGATAAATATTTATTTATTTTTATTTTTTCACCTTTCCCTGCCTCCTGCAAGAATACTAAAATGTTGTAGACAATCCCTTTAAGGCTATGATCCCTTAATGAATAAGCTCTTTATATTGTAAATCACCAGAACCCCAAGGGATTCATAGAGAATTATGAAGAGATGCTGCTCTATGCATCAAAGGAGGACACCTGGCCCACCACACAGAGGGAACTGGAAGGACGCGGGGTAAGAAATGTTTCTGCTCCTTTAGTATCAATTATTCATGGGCCTGGTAGAGCCTGAGGTCCTCTGTGCACCCACATAAGGGGTGAGGCCATTACTTTCAATAAAAGGGGTTTTCCAGGGCTAACACATTGATGGCCTACCCTTAGGATTAGGTGAGGGTCTGACATCCAGGACTGTTTGAAGAGGCCGCACACGCGCTCTTCCATGTGCCGATAATGTCATGTTAATTTGTCACATGGCACAGCAACAGGTCAGTCCCATTTAAGTGACGGTGAAATACAATGCACAGCTAGTGTACAGCAGTGAAGAGACTGCAGCACTCTCTTGCACAATGCAGCCTCTCCAGTGTTCGACCCCCTTGGATGAGATACTGATGACCTATCCTAGGTCTTGGAAAACCCTCTTAAGGCTGAGGCCCACGTTGCAGAAACTCAGCTTTTATTGTTGCAGATTTTGCTGCATTTTTTCAGCCAAATCCAGGAATGGATTGAGCAGAATGAAGAAGTATAAGAACTTCCTATATATTTCCCATTCCTTTTGTAGCCATTCTTGGGTTTGGCTCAAAAAACTGCAGCAAAATCTGCAACAAAAAAAAGGTGTTAAACCAAAATTATGTATCCCCTATCAAGATTGAAGGGGCAGGGGGTCTCCGCAGTCAGACCCTCCAGTGATTAGCGATTTTTTTTTTTTTTTTTTTTTCCCTACCATATTGATAGAGAACAAATAATTTTTGAAGCATAAACACTTTAAAGGCATTATTTGGGATTGAAGGGGCATTTCTACCATGGCAGGTGATGTCTTATTCTATAAGATACTGTCACTTCCTGATTAGAAGGAGTCCGGTGGTCCAGCCCCGACTAGATGAAGGGGCCCTTGTTGTGTGGAGCATGTCATGGCTGTCCAAGCACTATGCAAGTTCGACAACTTGGCCTTGTGTTTTAATGGAGCATGGAATATATGAGCGCATTGAGATGTAGCTGAGCTGTAATGTCTCCACTCATCTCACAGTATGGCTGATGATATCTTCCCGGCATGTACTTGTAATTACCAGCAGAGATGAAGAAGTGGCAACAAGGGAGAAGATGGCAATAAAAACATGTACGAGTCCCGGAGGAGCCTCCTGAGGATTCCTACCACAGGGGACTGTGATCACGTGCTGCCTATAGGATGGGATACAGTGGGGGAGAAGAGTAGTCTTCTCCAGGCTGTCCTCCTTATAAGTGGTCCATATTAAAGGGCTTGTCCTAAAGGGTCTCTATCCCATCATGTGTCAGGCTATGGAACATTCAGGCCTTAAGGGGACCTCTCTTCCCATATACCCATTTTACTAAATATTTGCATTTCTCATTAAATTAGAATTCTGATGCATTATTTCTTACAGCTCTTTGTTGTGCGGTTCCTCTGTTAATCCTCCTAGAAATCTATGAATACATTGACAACTAGGCACTTCTATTCCCCTAGTAAGAGGTGTGTCCCTACACGGTCTGGTAATCGCAGCAGTGATTGGACAGTGGTATTGTGCAAGGATCCCCCCCCCCTTACCCTCAACTGGTAGCACCCACTTGTGAATTTATACATAAATTTCTAGGCGGAAACACAGAGGAACGGTACAGAATAAAGTTATACAAGGAGTTGTTTATTGAGACTGCCATGTCTGAGTGGTCCTTTTTAAGGGCTTTTAAAGGGAAGTTCTGGGGGCTATTTTTTTCTTATTGTATGCCCAGTGTTCATGTATTGAGCCCTCGACAACCGGACTGGTCAGTCATCCATACCAGCCCTTGGCTCACTCCTCACCCCATGTAATACCACTGAAGTCAGGTGCTGGATTTGGTTGGGGGAGAAAGAAGGATCGGGTGGTTGGATTTCAACATGCCTGATCTATTTTGTACTTAGAAGAGATAAACCCCCAGAGGTGCTGGGCAGTGACTTAGTCGCGTGCTCGACGGAACAAAGCTTGCATATTTGTAGGACATGAATAGTTGGCGGCCCAGTGAGCAGGTACTGCTTTGTCTCTGGTGGAATTATATCAGTGAGTCAATGCTGTCCTCTTCTTTCAGGTCGTCTGCATGAACTTCTTTGACATTGCGCTGGATTTTATCCTAATGGATGCCTTTGAGGACCTAGAAAACCCTCCGTCATCAGTGATTGCGGTATTGCGCAACCGCTGGTTGTCTGACAGCTTCAAGGAAACAGTAAGCAGGAAGGATAAACATTGTAATTCTTGGTGTATATTGTGGAGGACATTCTGCAGGGAAATAGGGTTTCCTGGATGGTGATCCATACTGTCACATTCCAAGGAAAGTCTAAGGGTATGTTCACGCGGCTGAGTCTGAGGCAGATTCCGTCTGATATCTCTATTCATCTCAATGGGAGGCTGATATTTTTTGTTTTATTTTTTAAGCAAGTGTCATGTTCGATTCTGCCTGATAACTCCCATTGAAGGGAATAGGAGGCAAAAAAATTCTACTTGACTGGTTGGGAATTTGTAAATTCTGCAGAATAATTTGGTCAAGCAGAAAAATTCAGCTTCAAATTCCTGAAGCTGAATCTTTCAGCTTGTACAAATTTCACTGTGTGAACATACACTAATGGCCTATGCAATTGATCGAGTGTACAGGTGCCATCTAGCTCCGTAATAATCAGAGGGGGGGATGGAAGACACTGGGAAGAAGCTCCGATAACATCAGAATGCATTCCACTATAAAATGGCTGCCAAAACTCTATTGTCTATTTTTTTTGGACGGCCCTTTAAAGCAGGACGTTAAAGAACCACGCCTGTGAATAACCCAAATGCAATGAACTGATTGTAATGAAGCCTTATAACTGATGTTAATATTGTTTGTGTGAATAGAGCCTAAGACAGACGTGTCGGGAGAGGGGACGGGAGTGAGGCAGGGTTAAGGAGCCATGTTTGAGCTGGTAGATGATATACAGGTAATAGAGATCACATGACTGACTATTACTCTCTCTTTATTCCCCCCAGGCCTTGGCTACAGCCTGCTGGTCCGTTCTGAAAGCAAAAAGGAGGCTTCTTATGGTAAGGAAATGTGGAAAGTCATGTCGCTTCCGATAACCTGAGCACGATCCTGTGGGACATGCAGTGACCTCCTCCATCTTGTCATGATGGAAATGATACATAATATGTATCACTTTACCGTAATAATTCATGTCAGACATTGTGGATTATTAGATGTCACATGACGTATCGGTCCACTAGAATTCCTGCTGCTCTGTACTGATGTCTGTAGGTCATAGTATATATTATAGGATAGTATATAATAGGATAATACTTACCACATATATGATAATCCTTCTTCTGTCACTTGACCAGGTCCCAGATGGCTTCATATCACATTTCTACTCCGTATCGGAGCATGTCAGCCCTGTACTGGCATATGGATTTCTAGGTCCAAAAGAGAATTTAACAGAAATATGTAATTTCTTTAAGGTAAGATATATCATCCATGTATATATTTATTTTTCTGTCTATTTTCCAGGACCTTAGGATAGGTTATCTATATGTGATCTGTGGTGTCAACCCAGCCAATTGGTGGAGGTCTTGGGTGTGGAAGAGGCTGTAGGATTTGGGTGAACACTGCGGCCTCTTGACTGAAAACCAAGCACGGCGCCATAGATTGTATAGTAGCTGAGCTCAGTATTGCAACTCAGCCCATTCACTTGAATGACCACATCATCAGCACAGGGAAGTGCCGTGGCCTCTTCTATCCTTGGCGTCAGACCCCCACAAATCACATATTAATGACCCATCAGTGATCAGTCTATAAGTTCCAGAGAAACCCTTTAAAGATGGATTTCCCCCTACAGAATTGTCAGGGCTGTGTTTATAGAAGCAGCAAAGTGGATGAAATTTTACCAAGTCTCACCCACCCGCTGGGTAAATAATTTGCAGATTTTATTCTCAGTAATCCAAAGTCAGTAACATATTTGTGGCAAATCTGCCCTGTGTGAATGCAATCTTAAGAGGATGTCCACTTTAGACAGTTGCCTTTTCTTAGCTGATCCCCTGAGCACATTGGACCATTTGTATTAGCTAAGTGTAGGGGTGCAGGGGTCAACTAGGGACTTGGTCTCTGCGGTTAGCTCGGCTGCTGTACTAGAATGTTCTTATATCATAGCCTCTATATTGGAGACACTTCTTCTCATTACAAGGCCGTACATAGTTTCTGTTTGCTAAATCTATGGCATCCTGTATTCTAGCCCCCACTTTGTACACGTGGCCGCACTTTTTACCTCTGTATTGTAACCGCTTTCTGCTTGTGTTCCCCTCCAGCACCAGATAGTGCAGTATTTAAAGGACATGTTTGACTTGGATAAAGTGAGATACACTACAGTCCAGTCTCTGGCAGAAGATATCCTACATCTTTCTCGCAGGCGGAGTGACATTCTCCTGGGATATCTGGGTGTAGACTGTGTCCGGGAAATGAACGGTGGCATCCATGTTGGAAACGGGACAGAAGAAGAGCTTCACCTCTGACTGCAGAGATGAAAATGACTAACAGAATGTAATCACACTGACACTTCAGGAACCTTCCAGGCCTACTGAGCAGCAAAGCCTGAGGCGGCATATTAGCGCCTGCCAGACCCAGATTCCCTCCTAAAGTTTGTAACAGTAGGATGGGAAGAGAATGTTGGGTCTGGCAGTTGTACTATGTGCTCACCATCCTATGGCCTTTTCCTGTAGGTGCCCAATTCTTGGAGGGGCACAGGTTGTAGATCATAGAACCCTAGGATGTTGTCCTCAGATAACACACAGACATCAGAAAGCTTAAAGGGATATTCCATATTGGACATTTGTGGCATATCAACTGATTGATGTCCAATTGATGCGGGTCCTGCCTCTGGTATTATGTACATGGGTCCCTTGACCTGCTCATGTGGTTCTCTCCATGGACTTCTATAGCTTTTCTGAAAATAGCCAAGTAGGAGTGCTTCATTATTTTTAGAACTTCCCTAGAAGTGAATAGCGAGAGCTATTCTGCTCCATTCGTAGTGGATACGAAGCGGCGTTGGGGGACCCCATTCTTGAGATAGATACGACATATCCTGTGACTGTTGGAATAGGCCTCTAAAGGTGTTTTCTGAGCTTTAATTGATGCTCTGTCACCAATTGAAGATCAGCAAGCGATTGGTCACATAACCGGTTTGTAGCTCAGTCCCATTCAAGTGAATGGACTGAGCTACAATACCAAGCACAGCCACTATACAGTGTGGCACTGTGCTTGGTTTCCTGTGACCAGGAGGCAGCACACCCTGATCTGGATACCTGGGACCCTTCATGATCTTCAGTTGGTGACCTAGCCTAAGGACTGGTTCTTAGTTAATAATCCCCGTTAACCCTATAGTGAGTGAACGTCTTACCCTATTGAGCTATTTGTTGCACAATCTACTGAAATTCTTCGCCTGAAGACTGAACCGACTGAAGATTACAAGACTCGTTTTAATTCATCGTTTCTATTATGTGCAGATTTTAAAGCAAAAAACAAACTAAAACTAATGGACAAAAACAATCAGAAATTTTTTATTACTTTTATTTTTGTGCGTAGTTGACTTTTTTTTTTTTGCACATGTACCTTAACTGTGAACAGACTGAGTGTAAATGAGAGACGGAAACATGGCAATTATTTATAGGAGGAGGAAATTGAAGCCGTCCATAATTGTGATACGTTTTGGACCACCATGATGAAGGATTAGAAAAAAAATCCCAGATTATTGTGGAGAAAAAAAAAAATTACATCCACTAACCTGAGAACAGAGCGATGATACAGGGAAGGCCCGCACCGTGCAGGGTGTGATGGCCAAGCCCTTCGGAATTGTATTTGACATGTGGAATTGTGAAACTACTGGGACTGTTAGGAGTTTTCTGACCAGTCCTGTACTGGGGACTCGTGGGCGTTCCTGACCAGTCCTGAATTGGGGACTGTTGGGCGTTCCTATAGTATATACATTCAGTGGGTGAGGCTGAGATGTTCTAATACGGTTCTCTATACTAAGGCCTTCTCTCGTCTCATATCATTCTGTATATTCTACCTTGTTGATAGGTTCACATCTGTGTTTGCCAAGTATTGTGACTTTTGTGTTGCACTAATGTACAGCTTTGTGTTGTCACACATTTTACTGACATATCTAGTTATGTTCTTTTATATTCAGGTCTGCTGAGAGTCTCGTACGGTCTTACGTGTAGTCGGATGAGCCAACTAAATACTTGCACAAAAGATCTGATTAAAAAAAAAGAAATTTGAACTAAATCTTGTGGCCTGTAAATGGTATATTGGGGAGTCAGCAACAGCAAGGAGTGTTCTCTATCATGGATAGGGAGACCATTGGAAGGTACTGTCATAGAAATAGGAAGGTACTGACCACGTGAAAACAAGACTGCACCACCGAGATAGGAAGACACTGACTACGTGAAAACAGGATCACACTACCAAGATAGGAAGGTACTGACCATGTGAAAACAGGACCACACTACCCAGATATCAACAGACTGGGACCAAAATCTTCAGAAGGTTTGGCAGTCTGTTGATGCCTCTACGTCCCAGTGACGTTTCTTCCAGCTACTTCCCTCTCAGTTTCTAACATCTTTTTAAATGTTGGGATTGTTGTTTCCTACACAACCCCCTAAGGTGAGCGGCTTTCCGTTTTCTTACCTTTACTCATACTTGTGCTGAATTTACTACACTAGGGTCAGCTTGGTACTGTATTTTTCTTCTACACTACCAAGATATGAAGCTACTGACCATGTGAAAACAGGACCGCACTACCGAGATAGGAAGACACTGACTACATGAAAATGGGACTACTGACTCCTCATGGTGACTAATTGTCAGTAGTTTTGACCGCTCAACAGTCCAACATTGAGGATGAGGACGCTAGATTGGACCCTAGAACCAACAGCCAAAGCAGTGGGGTTGGGACTGTGTAGTATTGAGAGCTCTGAGCACTTTGAATTAAGGAGGGGGATCATTAAAAATGTGAGTTTCATGGTTGTGCACCAAGCTATGTTTACACTGCTCCCCCTATCTTCTGGCAGACTCTGTGAAAGTACTGTATACAGCTGCTGTCTCCTCACCTTTCCCTTTGCCCCTTAGCCATATTGGCATGCTTCCTGCTACATTCTGAGGCACTCCAGATACTATCATACCTCTCAGGTTGTTGCACAGAGGCCTAAACTGTGACCCCCCCCCCCCCCCAAGCTTTCCTCCTGGCCTTGTTCCTCATTGGCTGACTGTCTTCTTTGTCCAGATATTCTTATATATTATATCCATAATGCAATAACATCCCCCTGAAAATGTCCTATCCTGCCATCTGCTGGTCGTATCTAGAACTGCACAACGTCACTTGTTACAGACTCCACACTCGCTGCAGTTTGACACCATGACATGTTTGATTCCCCTTCCTCATTCCCTATACTTATCCCCACATCAGCGCTCTTTGGGACAATGCCTGTGTTTTGTAAATGTAAAGGTGACATGAAGCAAGCGCCAGTACTGCCAACATAGGTGACTATATCAGTCTGTACCGCGAAGATACCGTATGCACTGTAGAATTCTGGTATCTAAAAAAGGTTTCTGCAACTTGATGCCATGTTCACATCTGTACCTGGGTGTCCATTGTCCTGGTCCGTGGACATCTACAGTGACTGATGGACCCTATTGACAATAATGGGGACTATCGGGTGTCCATTTTAACCTGAAACTACTGGATTAAGTAAATCGGATTTACAGCCCTTTTTTAGTCCGGCAATTTTTAGCAGTCACTGCAATGGAGTCTCCAGGACAGACTCGAACTCGGCCTTAGGCAACATGCACACATGTGCATGTATAGCGCCAAGCCGTGATTAATGTCATCTGTGTGCTGGCCATGCTACATTTGGGTCAGTGAGCACGGTCTACAAAACAGACGGGGATAGGACCTGTACTGAGTTTTGCTCACAGCCCCATTTATCGGACCGTAAAATACACGGTTGTGTGTATGGGACCATAGAAGTGAATGAAAAACACGGCTATCACACTAACTGCACATGGTTTTGTGTATGACGCCTTAGTCGAGTCCATCTTCGTTGCAAACGCAGTCTTTTGGAGCATTAATTACCTCACGTGAACGCCAAGGCCGGTGATTGGCCATGTGGACAGGTCAACGATGTCATCACTGGAGCACTGGGATAAGAATAGGTAAGTCACGCTAATTTCTCTATTTTTGAAACCCTGCTTTTGGCATTTTTTCCCCCCAAAAAGAAGAGGAGCTAAATTTGATAATTTTGGTGCCAATTATGGCAGCATAGACTGATATTAAAAATTTACCGACAAAAAAAGGGAAAAATTGCTGTGAAAATCATAGTTGTAGTCAATAAATCAAGCAAAAATCCTAAGAAATGCCTCATTGTTGGTTCACGCACAAGGTTATTCAACTTCATAATCATTGTGAGCAACACCGCGCCAAATATCTGTCACATGGCACCCTATCCTTATAGCTAGGGCTACATGGCGACTGGCTGCATCTCCCAACACACTCAAAAATTGGCGTGTCGCCCTGTGATTCCCTGACTAATGTACATGAATGGAGTCACATTGTGTCTCGGGCTGCTAATTTTCACAGAATCATTTCACAAGTCTCCAAAATTAGGAACTTTTCACAGACAAGATGGTTTGATGACACTGATAAAGAATATGTTTTAATAGGATAAATTTTTAAAAATTTAATAAGGGCAAACAAAGCACCCTTGCATCAAGCGGCTACACGCAGCAGGGATTCGGTGTGGTGGGTATTCCTGCCAGCTCAGGTATACTCTTGGCATAAAAAGCTGATATCCAACCTCCAAAACAACACAGCAGGAGTAAAATAGGAGGGGTTATAAATGTATATTATATGCAGCGAACTAAATAAATGTCAGCCTGTGTCACCTGATGCCAACAAGATCCGGGGCTAAGGTTAGATGCTGCGGTAACACTCCACCTATGCACCCTATACTGACTAGACTATAAAATGAATCATCCTATGCGTTTCTTATCCAATCACCAGGGATTATGATGCACAAAATGTATGTAGCGGCAAAAACTGCTTTTGTACCGCCCATAGAGGTGCTATACATGGCGGTGACAGGGCGTGACCACTCTGATGACAGCAGTGATTAGACTGCTTGATTTCACCCTTATATAGGGCTAAACCACTCCCCCCCAGTGATATCATAACCAATAACATCTAGAGCCACGTACACACCCATCCGCCAGCCAATAACTAATATGTCTAAGGTCTTGGGAAGTGCCACACACCTCCATAGGACGTTCAGCTGGCACGCTCTACTCCTCATGGGCCGTCACTCCCCTCAGGGCTTGGTGTCGCTCCTAAAGCCGCCTTAGGTCAGGGCCCCAAGTGGCATAAATGCCACGCTAAAAACCATGACATTTTACAGTCACTGCATTGCAGAAAAATACGTGCAGCAAACATGCTACATTTTCCAAAACGCAACGGTTTTGGAAATCACAATACGCTAGTTATACCTGCAGAATCGCTAGCGGTTTCCCTACAGGAGTAATGGAAGCAGAATGTCCGCAGAGGGAACCTCGAAAGACCGTGAAAAATGTTGTGGGATAAACTACTATGTGTTCCCGGCGCGGGTTTTCCTCGCAGCGTTTTTTATTACGGCCCACTACATAGAGCCTTAACCTTATACAGTAGTCAGTGATCGGAGCAGCCCATAGAGGTCAGATCAGTGCTCTTATACGCTGATGAGTCCGCGACTCCCCTATACAAGAGGTAAGTGCTAACAAAAGGGAATGTATTAGAGGCTGCCATAGGATTTTAGCACCAAGAAGTCATTGCACCCTCAGGGTCACAGTGCAACTCGATTTACTTAGATTAATCAGGGAGTTGCTAGACAACATGGCAGTCTTGGGTCACGTTTGGAGCTCACATATGTAGCCTAAAGAGTCTATCGAGGGAGGAATACAACATTCAACCCCCCCCCCCCCCACACCAAAAAAAAAAAAAAAAAAAAAAAAAAAAAAGGGCTTCGAAATTTTGCTTTGGTCTGGTATACATCATCTACAATGGCTTCATGTCACATGTCTATGGCGGCCATTACGTAGGACACGATGACTAGCTCATTATTACTGGATTAGATAGAGAAGGTAATTGTATTGAACTCGGTTTATGCTTTGCTGAGTGTACGTTCGGTTTAGTACTGGGGTTTGGGGGTGACTCTCCCCTCACACAACCCGCACAGCTCTCCCCTCACACAACCCGCACAGCTCTCCCCTCACACAACCCGCACAGCTCTCCCCTCACACAACCCGCACAGCTCTCCCCTCACACAACCCGCACAGCTCTCCCCTCACACAACCCGCACAGCTCTCCCCTCACACACAGCTCTCCCCTCACACAACCCGCACAGCTCTCCCCTCACACAACCCGCACAGCTCTCCCCTCACACACAGCTCTCCCCTCACACAACCCGCACAGCATTGCCATCACACACAGCTCTCCCCTCACGCACAGCGCTCAGTCCGTCCCTCCTATTTTGAACTTCCCGCTCACTGCCCAAAGCTTCGCCACAGAGCGATCACGTGGTAGACTGAAATCTCGGTCATGTGACCGCGACGTCATCAAGGTCCTTCTAGAGGATGGGAACCAGCCACTACCGTTTCCAAACGCCCGGTATCCGGGTAAGATGGCGGCTGTAGAACAGTGCTCGCTCTCAGCTCAATGGCGCCCGGTTTCCTTTACTCACGTTGAATATCCTGCAGGTAAATGACGCTCTTCCCGTTTTGACGCCTTCGCTTGCGGACGGCTGATTGAGATTGGTTTGAGGAAAGATTTAATGGCGATATTGTGATCCCTTTACGGGACTGTCTGGGTTGTACGCATGCGCAGTCGGGCTGAAGCAGATGCTAAATAGTGTGGCGGGCCAGGACGCATGCGCGGCGCACTTAGTGCCTGTACCTGGTGTGTGGGTTTAGGCTGCATATCATGGCGGACACAATGGTGCACAGTCCATGTGTGGTTATGATGCATGGGTGTTGCATAGCTCCACAAGGTGGGGGATGTGTCTCTACCATGTTCCTTCTATGATTTAGGACATTTTTTGACTTTGTGGACTGTTCTTTAAATTGTCAGTACAAATCCTGAACTCAATTTCTGGATTGTACGTTGTTTGTATTGTTTACATGTAGCCATCGTGTGACCACACCCCATTGTAACTTGTGGCCTTATGTATGACCACCACCACCTCACTACAGGTCTGACCCTAGAGGGCGGTATGGAGCCTACTTACCATATGGCGCAGTGCATGGCTAGCAGACCCCCTTCTGTAAATCATGGGTGGTGTTCACATGGACCCGCTGTGAGCCCTCTCCCTGTGTATAAAGACGGCCACTGATATTATGTAGAAGTCAGTCAGATAGCTGTCTGATAGCTGTTTCCTCCAGTATTTCATTTAAAGGGATTTTCCTACAAATATCAGGTTTTCCTTATCTATCGGGGATATGATTGCTGTGGGTCTGAGGTTTGGGACACCCAGCCATCTTGAGGATGGGGTCCTCTTTGCAGATAGAGCAGTCGGGCACATACAGGATCACTGCCCCATTCACTGCTATGGGATCAATGGAAATGGAGTAACATTCTCAATCAGTCCCTTAGAAGTGAATGAAGTGGTGGTCATGATGTAGGACTTTGGGGTTGCTAGAGTCCCATCAGTCAGACCCCCAACAATTAGACATTTAGCCCCTATCAGCTGAAAACCAAACGCAGCGCTGTACATTGTATAGTGATTGTGCTTGGTATCACAGCTCTCCTCCATTCCCTTCAATGGGACAGAACTGCTCACTTTCCATATTATGTCACATTCATCAGTTGTATGTGTATAGTGGTATTTGCATTCCAAGGAGCACTGTTCTCTCTTCAAACAGCTGATCAGTGGGGGTGGGCCCGACTGTCGGACCCTCACCAGTCTTTGATCAATGACCTGTCCTAAGAACAGGTTATTAATATCAAAGTCCTGGAAAATCCTTTTAAATATAGGAAAGCAATTCCATCACTGAAGAGACAGAGATTTGACTTGCAAATCTATCCCCTGTGCGTGGGGCAAATAACCCGGCAGCCGAGACTATAATATAAGATGATCTAGGACGCGGCTCCTTGGTTATATGCCAGTTCATCAAGTTCTGTTTCTTCCTTTGGTCTTGGCTATCTCCTAGTACAAGAAGGAAAGAGCCGGTAACTGAGTCATGTCTTATCAGTCAGCTGCCTGGGTCGCTTTCCGTTTGGGCTGTGCAGCCATACACAAGTCATGTTCAAGAGCAACCGGCCCCTGTAAATGGAAAAAGTGTCTTCAGTAAAAAAAATAAAATTAAAGTATATTTACATGTGGCACTGTGGGAAGAGACCTTAAAATTGTCTAAGAAAATAAAGTGGCGTCACTGTTCCCTGTGGGCTGTGTCTGGTATTGCAGCTCATCCCTTTTCACTATATTAAAGGGCTTTCCCCACAAACCTCTTATAGGGGAATAAGTACTCCAGCTGTCTAAAAGGTGCTGGAGAGAGCACCATTTCTGCTTCACAGACCAGTGATGTCACTTTCCTGAGTCACATGGTCTATTTGCAGCTCAGTCCTATTCAAATAAATGGGGCTGAGTTGCAATATGAGATATCACAGCCACTATGCAATTCACGGCGCTGTTCATGGTGAGCAGTGGATAGGTAGCAGCCCTTGTCCAAGCACCTTTGGTGGGGGTGTTGGGTGTCAGACCCTCACCAATCAGATGCTAAAGAACCATAAGAAGCAACTTTGCAAAAAGTGTTGGTGTATGCAGCTCCCGTGCAGACCAAGGTACCGTACATCCAGAAGACTTGCACACCCGGTCTAGTCTGGTTCTGCAGTCACCTGACCCCTTTTCTCTATAGATCTGGGCTGTCTTGGGGACGGGGTTGTCTGTCTCCTGAGCTCTGCGTCTGGCTGGGGACCAACGAGTCAATAAATATATATATTCCTTCTGATTTCCTTGCCGTCTTGTAGGGATCCCCTGGTTTCGTGCAGGATTTGACCTCTTCCGCACAGACTGTATCTGACCACATTTCTCTCATCTGGATGCTTCTGCTCTGTGGTTTCCCTGAATATTTCATGTGGTTTTTAATGGCTCAGCAAAACTGCCGGCCTCAATTATTCATGAGGTTGTTTCTCTGTGCTGCAACTAAATAAG
The DNA here is from genome assembly GCF_031893055.1 of Leptodactylus fuscus. NCBI lineage: Eukaryota > Metazoa > Chordata > Amphibia > Anura > Leptodactylidae > Leptodactylus > Leptodactylus fuscus. Next base: position 42,223,130 of record NC_134275.1, on the reverse strand, counting down.
TCACTTTTATATGATGCCGGTAATTTAACCAGTGATGTCCTCTCCAGACCTGAAGAGGGCGCTTTTGCCTGCTGTGTATTGGAGTGGACAGAGTTTTCCGGTAAATAGGTCACCAGCTATGGGTTGTTCTGCAGGAGGCTCAGAAAGGGTTAAAAAAAAATTAAAAGATAAACTCACCTTGCTAATTCCCCTGGCTGTCCTGACCACCAGGTTCCCTGCTGGTCTCTATTTCCTGATCCCTCTGGACACACATGAAATATTGCACTGGCAACTGCTGGCTGTAGCCATGACATACACGGCCAGTGATTGGCTGAGCAGAATTTCCTGTGTGTCAAAAAAAACCAGTAAGTAGAGACTAGCAGGGGACCTGGGTAATGACCGGACAGGAACAATGGGGGAATCAGCGAACATTGCTTCTTTTAGTTTTTTAACAGATTCCAAGCCTGTTGTAAAATAAATAAAGTTATCTGCTGGGCAACTCCTTTAACCTAATTGGGAAGGGGCCCTAGGCCCTAACAGAGGATGAGGACCATTAATGACACTGACTAGAACAGACTCCTTTTAAAGGGGTCCTTAAGATAAGTCATCAAAATGTGATTCGTAGGGGTCTGACGCCTGAGATGGATGCTGATCACCATTGTTTGGGAGAGTGTTGCGGCCTCTTTGCTGAATATTAAGCACAGCACCGTACATTGTATACTGGCTGTGCTTGGCATTGCAGGTTGGTCCATTCAGTTGAATGGGACTTAGCTGCTTCCATACCATGTGACTGATGAATATGACATCACTGGCCTGTGCCTCGGAAGTAGTGTTCACTCAAGTGGCTGATCAGTGGAGGTCCCAGGTGTCCTACCCTCACAGATATGATGTTGATGACCTATCTTAGAAATTTCCTTTATATTAGGACATGCCCCAGATAAGGCAGGTAAGACTCCGTAAAAGGGAATATCTCAGCAGGACAGCCCCTCTTCTACATTCATATTCCATGGGCATAGATGATTGTGTACAGTCCTCCAAGGCGGGTGTGGCTAAGGTACTTTTGATGCAAATGCCCCAATATATCGGTGGATAGAGTTTGTGCCCTTGTTAGTGGCAGCTCTCCATTCCCTCTCCAGCCAATAATGATTATCGGGCACGTCACATTGTAAACCTGTCTGTGTTGGCCATTGCTATAGCTCACCCCTAGACTGTTTCTCACCATTATATCTTATATTTGTGCTCCCCTTCATCTAGGAGACGTCTACGGGCAGCTGCTGGCCTACCTCAGCCTGGGACCAGTCGTCATTCTCATCAGTTTTGTGACTCTCATCATATTCAAGAGAGAACTTCACACGGTTAGAGCCTATGACACCCCCCTCCCCTTTAATGCTAGAGGTGTGTAGTTTCCGGGTCACGTCTCATTGTCTTTCTGTCTTCCAGATTTCCTTTCTGGGGGGTTTGGTAATGAATGAAGGCGTGAACTGGTTAATTAAGAACATTGTAAGAGAGGCGCGGCCATGTGAAGGTAAGTGAGTGCTTCATGGATGACTGTGTACCTTATCATCGTTCCTGCCTATAGGGGTATTGTAAGATTCTCTACAGCACAATGGGATTGTAGGGGATTGTTTTGTAGCAGGATCACAGCTGGGGCCAGCAGGACAGCCATTATTCTGGGTGACCCGAAGTAACTTGGGGTTAGGTTAGGCTTTGTGGAATTAGTAAGGCCAGGGTCTGTAGGGTTAGAAAGTCCAGGGTTTATAGGTTTAGGTGCATTAAAGTTAGTAGGATTAATAATGGTTTTTCGGGTTAGATTTTATAATGCCAGGGGAAGTAGAGTTTTATTAAGGTAAGAGTCTACAGGGTTGGGTTTGGACAGATCAGGGTTAGTAGGATTGATAAGGTCCGGAGCAGTACTGTTGGGGTTAGTAAGGTTAGGGTCATTTGGGTTGGGGTAAGTAGGATCAATCATATAAGAGTCAGAAGGGATAGGGTTTGTAAGGTAAACATTAGAAGGGTTTGGGTCATTGTGTCTCCTTGTCTCATTTTGCTCTATTTTGCTTCTCACAGGAACGCACACAACAGTCACCACAGAGTATGGGATGCCTTCAAGTCATTCACAGTTCATGTGGTTCTTCTCTGTGTATTCATTCCTCTTCCTATACTTGAGGTGAGAAACATCAATAACACTGTATATTGGGCCTCACGGGTTGTATATCCCCACTTTTGAGACAGCTGCCTCACTTGGGCTGTATGTGGGGTGGTTGTCTAAGTAGAGCTCCTCATAGCCAGGTAGCGGATTGATGACATTTTCTTTTAATAATTTAATTAGTTTTAATTTAAATAGTTTTCATTAATAATTTTCTACTGGTGTGGTGTGGTAGAGTCTGTGCAACTCCTTCACATAGCTGGCTGTTCTGCTGCTTCTGTGTTCCAGTTCTGAGGTTGTACAGTGCAGATTAGAGTTTGGAGGGGTCATGAGAGAGGGCATATCATGCAGGCTGTGTATCAGAAGGGTGCACCAGTGGCAGAATGTGTAAAGGATAGTACTTGTCCTTTAAGCAGTATTACGCTCTTCAGATTTCATCTTGTGTTTTTGCTCTCCAGGATGCACCAGACAAACAATGCTCGGTTCCTGGACTTGCTCTGGCGCCATGTACTGTCACTTTGTCTCCTTACAGCTGCATGTCTAGTCTCGTATAGTCGGTATGTACTACGCCTTGTATTGTGTTACATAGATAAGTACTGAGTGTTACATCTTGTGATAACAGTCTCTGATTCTCCTGCAGAGTGTATCTAATGTATCACAGTTGGAGTCAGGTCACATATGGAGCGGTGGCAGGGAGCATCTTGGCTATAGCATGGTTTGCCATCACCCAGGAGATTTTTACCCCGTTGTTTCCTAGAATTGCATCCTGGTAAGTTTAGATTATAAAATAAGCATTAAAGCATGCCTAAAGTTACAAACTCCTTTTTTAAGCAGTATTCGTATCATTAATACATTTTGTAACCTACTTTATTAACACACTTTGGCTCCTTTCTGTGAAATCCGGCATTGTTTTCCTCTTTCCCTTGTTTCTGTATTGAGAGCTGTTTCTGCCTCTCACTGAATGTTACTGTGTCTGGAGTATGGGACTGTGTAACAGGTAGAGAAAACGAGGGGAGGGGAGGATTCACTTCAATCAGTTATATTTTGGAGGTATTTGATGGAATACTACTCACTCATGTCTAATTATTTCCAACAATAATATTAGTAGTAGGCAGCGCTCCAAAGATAAATTCACCAAGTCTAGTGGGATTTCTTACATGTCCAATATTTCAGCTCCAACGTCTGGAGAATTTCTCAAACATATATTTTATTATGTCCAGAGATCTCACTGGTTGAAGACAGTCAGGATTAAGATATTTCTATGCAGCTATATACATCCCAATCCCAACTGTGAATTCAACCAGTGATATCTCTGGAAATAATATAGATAGCTGCAGCCTTAGTGTCACCTGAAAGCAGAGAATCCTCCTTCATATGACACCAAAATCAAGATTCTATGTTTTATAGCACCCGAGATATAGCTGTCTGAAGTGACCCTCCCCTACTCCCTGTTCTCATGGTCAGACCCCCACAGATCAACATGTTATTAACAGTAAAACTTGGTCCAACCCCTTTAATGTTTTTGAGTCTCTCCAGCCCTGTACTAGGCATAACACTTTATATCATTATTGTGCGGAGTGTTCCTTTAACACATTATATTGTATACCTGTGTGAATGGACATCTTGGGGCTGATGGAAGGGCGTAACAGAGTGACTGCAGGATGTGACCCTAAAGACCAGATCTGGGCAATGTACCGTCCGTGGGCCAGATCCGGACCCCTGACTGATTCAGTCCGGCCCGCATAGCTTGACTAGGGAGGCGTGTCTTAGTGCCGGCAGGACAGTGCAACAAGATGGAGACATGTGGTGTGTGTCCTAAGGTACTGAGAGGGGAGGGAGGGGTGATGTGAGATGCAGGGTGGAGAGTGTGTCTGTCTGTGGGTCAGTAACCTAGAGGCAGAGATGGAAGGGGAATGTTATACTGGGGACAGAGACGAAAGGGGAATGTTATACTGGGGGCAGAGATGGAAGGGGAATGTTATACTGGGCAGAGATGGAGGTGTAATGTTATACTGGGGGCAGATCTGGAGGAGGAATGTTATACTGGGGGCAGATATGGAGGGGGGAATGTTATACTGGGGGCACAGATGGAGGGGGGAATGTTATACGGGGGGACATGAAACTGAGGGAGAGATTGAGGGGGGACATGAAATGAGGCAGATGAAAGGGGATATGAAACTGGTAGAGAAATGGAGCGGGGACATGAAACTGGGGGTAGATGAAGGGGGCACTTAAACGGGGGGTACATTAAATTGGGGACAACTGTAGGGGGCATTAAACCGTGCAGGTAGCTGTAGGGGGACCTGTCTGCCTCTAGTTGCCCCCAGTTTAATGTCACCCTCCAGCTACCCTTATGTTGTTGTATATAATTGTTGCTTCTAGCTGCCCGAGTTTAATGTCCCCTCTAGTTTCCACCAGTTTAAACTGGGGCACCAGGAGAGGGACTTAATACTGTGGGGCAGTTGGAAGGGAACATTATAATGTGGGCATATAATGTACGGGTGACTGTAGAGGATTATACTTTGTGGCGGCACGTGAAAAGATGATTGAGAATGGGCAGAAGCGGGTGGAGCTAAATTTGCCGTGACACGCATGGCCCTCTAGAATAGTTTCAATTTCTTTTTTTTTTCTTATGTAGATTGTGAGCCCCACATAGAGCTCACAATGTACAGTTTTCCCTATCATTATGTCTTTTGGAATATGGGATGGAAATCCATGCAAACACGTGGAGAACATACAAACTCCTTGCAGATGGTTTTTTGCCCTTGGCGGGATTTGAACACCAGGACTCCAGCGCTGCAAGGCTGCAGTGCTAACCACTGAGCCACCGTGTGGCCCCCTAGTTTCAATTTCTTATGCGGCCCCATGAGAAAATTAATTGCCCACCCCTGCTAAAGACTCATACGTCTGCATAGGAGCTGTATACACCAAATAGGTGCACAGGAGCAATAAGAACATGTTGGTTGCCTATATATACATGCACGTTAAAGGTTATCAACTGAGGATCAGTGTGGGTGTGACAAAGGGACTCTCAGTGATCAAATATTTGAAGAGCCCAAAGAGTTTGATTGAGCTAAGCATGGCACCATGCATTGCATAGTGGCTATGTTAGGTATTGCAGCTCAGCCCATTCACTTGAATGGGCCTGAGCTGCGGAAACGTGACCGATGAATATGACATAACGTGCGCTGTAAAGTGGAAGCGGTACTTGGAGAGCTGAAGAGTCCTGGATGTTGGATCTTCAATTGATGACCTAACCTAAAGTTAGAAAACGCAGCTTTTTGGCTGTGGCAAAACTACTCCGTTTTACAGTCCCTGCATAGTGGATGGGATTCTGGCTAATCTCTTCCACACATTGCAGAAAAAATTCCGCAACAGAAAAGCTGCTTTTTTTAAAAATGTTTGTGTTTTCGAAAATTGCAGCATGTCTATTATAGCTATGGAAACCCTGCACTTCCCGTATTGGTATAATAGGGGCAGAAGATCTGCAGAGGAAAACTCTGGACTTTCTGTGAGAAACACTGGCGAAAAAGATCCACATCTCCGAATATTAGCCAAGTGGTCATCAGCTCATCCTTCGTTAGAGGAGTGACCTGCCACTACAGAGCAGATTGTTTAATCCTGTTATTCTTGTAGTGGATTATCAGATTATTCTGGATTATGTCACAGTTGTCACATATAAAACTTGTATTGGAGATCTCCATGTAGGTGCCAGCGAGTCTCCTGCTGTTATTATCACTGCATAGTCTGAGTATCCTGGGCCCCTCATGTACAGCACAGAGGTGGCTGCTCCTCCATTATAGGGCTGGATACAGACACAGCCTAGTGAGTACCTGCAGCCGGTACACTATGGCTAGTAACTATACATGTACTAGTAGCCGTCCACTGCAGAAGGGATCACAGCGCCGCAGTCTGTGTGACATATAACAGTGTATGTACATGTAAATATTGAGAGTCCTCAGTAGTTGATGCCTTTTTTAATGGCTAACAAAAAATGATGACAGATTGCGAGCTTTCCAGACTACTCAGGTCTCTTCATCAGGCTGGTGTAACAAAATATCTGAAAGCATGCACAGTTATACAGGAATAGAGTGTTTGATGGAAAGCAGTACAAGCAAATAAACAGAGAAGTCCAAAAAAGTGTATGTACAGTGACTATGAAGTTGGGCAGCACAGCCTGGGTTTGGGGCTGTATACTGTACACAGATGCATAAGGGGCTGGCCATTGCTCACCATTGCAGTAGATGGTAATACATGTAATATACCAGGAATGATGGGAGTCCATATAATGGCAACTACTGTAGAGGCTTGTATGGATCCATTATTATTACCGTATATACTCGAGTATAAGCAGAGTTTTTCAGCACGGCTTATACTCGAGTCAGGAAAATGACCTGGTCTATGACCAGCCGCAATAGTAATGTATAAAATCTCCAATAAAATAGTGGGGAAAAAAAAGTAGAAAATGACTGTGAAACACAAACACATTAGGTATCTCTGTGTCTGAAAGTGCCCGGTCTACTGAATATAGGGGATCTGCAGTGCTCCTGTTCTGTTGGAAAGGGGTTAATAGGAGCACTGCAGATCCCCTATATTCAGCCAGACTGAATTCCAAGTGGGGGAAGAAAAAACAGTCCTCAAGCTCAGGGAAGGGGCAGACAGACAACCAAAACACCTCCTCCCCTTCCCCAGCAATTACTGCACCCAAAAACTCCGACTATTTTAATTTTTGAAATTTTCCAGTAGCTTTTGCATTTCCCCCCTCGGCTTATACTCGAGTCAATAAGTTTTCCCATATTTTTATGGTAAAATTAGGGGCCTCGGATTATACTCAAGTATACTGTATATGGTATTCATATTGGAAAGATGTCTCTTTTCTTACTGTAGTCTGCTTTTCCCTGCAGGCCCATCTCAGAATTTTTCCTAATCCGTGACACCAGTCTAATCCCCAACATCTTGTGGTTTGAGTACACAGTCACTCGGTCAGAAGCCAGGTAAATATGCCAAGTACAGCACTTCATTAAGGGGGGTTTCTGGGGCCTTAATATTGCTAACCATTTCTTAGGACATGTCATCAATATGATTAGTGAGGAACCGACGCCCGGGACCCCCCCATGATCAGCTGGGGGGTTCAGTATTAGGATGAGCGCTGCAGGCTCTTTACTGAATACCAAGCACATCACTGAACCTGGTATTGCAGCTCAGCCCCATTCACTTTGGTACTGAGTTGCGCCTGCACCATTTAAGCGATGACTATGATGTCATTGGCACAGGGAAGAGGATTCAGCTTCTTCCTACAGCTGATCAGGTGTCGGACCCCACTTCTCACATAGGTCATCAATGTGTGAATCCCTATTAAAGATGATACGAGAGCAATCTCCAGCCTGCAGCTGTTCTACTGCAATAACTACAACTCTCAGCATGACAGTCCGTGGCTGGAAATGGATAGAACTGAAAAGCAGCTACCTGTATAGTGTTTACAGCTACCATTGCACCCCCCCTAGTGGTGACTGCAGGCAGCTAGCAGGTTTATAATTCCTTAGTTCTGATTCGTGAAGGTGCAATCACTGGGATCCCCATGATGATGAGAATGAGGGTCATGTCTGCCCCCATCTGAAAGGGGCGGCATCAAGCATACGGATTGTTGCTTTATTCATCTCTTTGGTTGAGGAGATTAGAAGAGTGTGCATGCTTGACCACTACTCATTAGCATGAATGGTGGGGGTCCCAGCCCTCAGATCACCTGGTATAGGTCATACAAAATTAACAAGGTTTTTATTTACATGCTGCTCTTATATTGTGGTTACAGTGTATAGTAACATGAACGTCTATCTGATGAGTGCTGGTGGTCGCTCTCGCCATAGCCAGGTTCCTGCATAGTGATCCTCTGTTCACTGCGGGGCAATAGCTTTTTGCCCCACTTGTCAGGATAGGAGTAGAGACTAGCTGTACATGGCGTCTTCTCAGCTGTACTGCCTTCAGCAGGGCAAGTAAGAAGGAGCTATATTGTCAGCTGCCAGTGGGGGGAAGTAGACTGATACTGGCTAGAACTCGCCCTTAGCAGCAAAATTAAAATGTACTTTTTTTTTTTTCCTGACTTGTCCAGAAGCAGACAACGCAAACTCGGTACAAAGTTGCAGTGAATCTCCTACAGACAAACTGACAGGAATGGGGTATGACGGTGGTAGGATCCATAATCTTCTGGCAGTCCAAAGGAACTGAAGCCAGTATAGCCCATGGCGCACTGAAGAACATTTATAACTGACGGACCAAAAAAACGGAAGTGAGAACGAGCGAGGCCTTTACTTGGTTTACAATGCCTGTCTTGCCAGCGGCCGCCCTCTGCATGTCAGGACTGGGGCCGACCAACGCTCTCCAATGCACGCTGTCCAACCGTCCCCTCTTCGAGACGGATTGATGGAAATTTTGCAAGAGCTAAGGTGTTTCTATTCTATTTTTTTTTTCTCTTTCCCCTCCCCCCTTTTCAAGAGATGATCAAAGGAAATGAGTAATCCTAGCAGACCCCGCCCCTTTCTATTGCATGAGGCTCCACCTTTTATTTATTTATATATATTTTATAAGGAAAACATTGAAACTAATAAGTATAGGGTGGACTGTGCTGTAAACCTTGGCAACCTTTTTTTTGGGGGGTGGGATTTTCTCCCCATCATCTACAAGGGAGGCAATTAACCCCTCGTGCTTCAACAGACTAATCATGGTTGCCGATCTAATAATACCGTGCTCCCCTTCCCCCTCTTATGGGCTTCAGCTACGCTCCCCGAGGTGCCTATTGATGATTGATGGCTGGAGGGCTTAAAGCAATTCCTGTTGCACTTTTGAACAAGGTTTCCGATCTAAGGACTACAATTAACCCTTTTAACACTAGTGATTTTTTTTTTTTTTTTTTTTTTAATTGTTTGTGTGGAAATTGTGAAAGTGGGCGAAAAAGTGGGATCATATCCTTCCTGATTTGTTACTTGTCTTACTCCGTGGAGAGGGTGAGTTCTTTGCAGCAACTAAGGAGCTGGTTCACTTTGTGGCCTCCCATGTGGTTCATCTTTGACCTTGCATTGAATATACAAGAGGGGGTGGGGGACAAGAGTCTCAGAATGTGTTTAAAAAAACAAAACAAAAAAAACCTAAATATTTCATCGATTTCCCACTGCTCCTGTTCCAACACTGCAGGGGCCCCACCGGTCTGTGGATCTGTCTTGATGCAGAGGAGGGGGGGCCCTCAACCTAAAAGAGTTTTCCCACAATAGGAAGTTATCCTCTTTGTATACGTGTCGGGATCTGACAGCCCAGACCCTCAGTGATCGAGGGGACTGATGTGCACACTCCCCGACCACTCCATTCATTTCAATGGGAATGCCAGAGATAGCAAAAAAAAAATCCAGGGTTTGTCTCATCTCTGGAAGCTCCTATTTTAATGAATAGAGCAGTGTGCCCGCTGCCCTGAGCACCAATTCATTCAGAACGCGGAAAAAAATTCCCCCATTCTCCTGATTGGTGGGAATTTGAGAAGGGGTCTGACCCTTAGTGTTCTGGAAGTTATTCTCTTATCCAGGGAATAACGTTGCTGTAGTGGGCAACCCCCTTTAAAGGAATCTTCTGGGCTTTAATTGATGACCTATAAGCCATGTGATATATTTATCGGGCATGTGGCCTGTTCACAGCTCAGTTACATTCAAGAGACTGTGGCGGAGCTTCAATACCAAGTACAGCCACTATACAATGTACAGCGCTGTGCTTGTTAAGCAATGAAGAGGTCACAACACTGGTCTAAATGCTGCAGTCTAGGACTGTGTTGAACCCCTGCCAGTCTTCAATTGATGGCCTATTCTTAAGGATAGGTCATCAATAAATAGGACTGGAAAAACCCCTTTAACCAACGACTGGCCACAGCGATTACCCTGCTTGGCTACATGGTATTTCTTTTCTATCAAGAAGGATAAGGAAGTAGTGAGCCCTGGCCAGTGTCAGAATGGGAGCGTGTTGGTTCGGTTTGGTGAGTATTGGGTCCCATTAAAATTTTTATGAAGGATTACCTTGTAACTACTTTTCCCTATTGTGTCGAGGGTGGTATGGTGACTGTTTGTAATATATTTTATTACCTGATCTAACTTCCTAATAGTTATAAAACAGGCTGTAACGTTTTCCTTACAGCCCTCTAACTGAACTGTTGCTAGGGATAGTTTGTACACAGTTGTATTGTGAATATGCAGAGCTGAAAGATGTTCACTTCAAATGGCTGTATCTCTGATTTTATACCACCTAAAAAAAATAAAAAATGCTGAGATTCTCAACCTTCATATGATGCTAATATAGAAGTACTAGCTGTAAAAGAATTGCCGATACTGTACAGTACTGTACTTCAACTATACTTATTTTTTTTCTAAGTGGTATAAAACTGGAGATACGGCCATTTGAAGTGACCATCTCTCCCTTGGGTAAATGCTTCAGCTCTAGGTGTATGGACAGTCTCCCTGGTAGTGCTTAGATCATTGCTAATGGGAACTTTACAGTCTGTTTTCTATTAAAAGGAAGTTAGACAAATCAAGTATATTACAAAAATGTTCACTCCCCCCAACACATGTAAAGTAAATCGAGTTCCACTTTAGGGGTTTTCTCATGCCTAGCTACTGCCTATATCACTGGTTCTATCTGCAGGGCTGCAAAAGGTAGAGACAACTAGGATACAGTATACAAATTGCTGCCAGTAGTGCCTGCCTCATGAAGGGGGTGTTCTCACAAGTAAGGGAACAAATTTGGGTAAAGTGCAACCCCCTTAGCCAGACCAGATTTCCTGTGACACATATCCAGTTCTACCGTGTATTGTACATACTGGGCATCGTCTGGGAGAAGACCACACTTCAAACCAATTTGGTGTCTAAGAGGAAGTTTTGCTGTATATTAAAAGGTGTCCTCACTAAGAAACAGCGCCACTCTTGGCCATGGGGATTTCTCTGTTACTGCACTCCCATGAATGGGGGTGAACTGCAATTCCAGACACAACCCATGGAAAAGAGTGGCCCTATTTCCAAGGCTAAAACTAAATATTTTCCCTCTAAATTTGAACTCTTATATTGGAGGCTGCTTGCATAGCAATTCCCTATTAAAAAGGATGAAGCTTAATTTTAAGCCATTTTATCTGCGTCTCTTTAACAAATCTTTTAATGTGATTTCTATCAGAGTTTATTGGACATAAAACTTTCTTTATGTCCTGTTGCACAGGCTGTACGTGGTATTGCAGGTCAGGACCATAATGGAGCGGAGCTGTAATACCAGATATGACCACTGGACAAGTGTGGCACTACAATTGATCAACTAGTCACTGGATAAGCGACATCCTCTGCTTGTCCAGAAGAACCAGAAAGCAGAACCTGGGCTGTATGTTAATACGTCCTGAGCATTTGCCAAAATTTTTTCACACACTGGAAAACTTGTTTAGGCTAGGACTACACAGAATTTGTCTAACACACACACGAAGTTTAGAATTTTTTCCAATCGTGGCGTGTTAACTTGCAATTTGCAACTGTGACCTTAGATGACTCCAGTGATGCACAGCGGTCTGTGCCATAGTCACCCTGTTGCTTTCAGAAGCACTCTAGCATGGGGCAGACATGACACAAGGATTCTCAGTCTGGTGTATTGAACCTTTGTATCATGCTCCGCCCCCTCAAGACCTACACTAGGTATAACATCAATTTAAAGTGTTTCTTTAAGATTATTAAATTCCTGCAAAGCTCTAAGAAATACACAATGACTATGAGAGAACACCCACCTGTATCTGAGCTGGCAGTCTAGACAAAACCTTCTCCGCTATGCCAACATTTGTCTCCATGTGACTAGTCTTCAGAGCTCAGCATTACTATCTGTGTACACGTCAGGTACAGTAGAGTCTTCTGTCTATGTGGAAAGGGCTTACGGCAGGCCGATCCGGACATCTGCCATCTTCTATCACTGTCTGTAAATACATGTCCTGCACGGAGGAGATCTGTCACCTGAGGACTGCATGGGAGGCCCACAAAGTTAACCCCACAATGTGCACATCTGGGGCTCATTGGTAGTTAAGGAGGGTTTCCAAGATCAGAAAAAGGGTGTCCCTTCCCCTAATCGTGTCCATTGGTTGTGTCTGGTGTTGCAGTTTATCCCCATCACTTACATGGGTTTCCAAGGTCTGTGAATTTGATGACCTATCCTTACATTAAAGGGTTACACCATGAAAGTCATTTATTCTCTATCCATAGGGAATAAATAAATGGTGGACTGTGGCTGCTAATATTGATCATTTATCTTAAGTAGACGGTAGTTGTAGTGACATTTTGGAAACCACCTACCCAGTCCAACACTGGACATAGATAGACAGGATACTGCTGTGACACAAGGGTTCCATTACATAGAATAAGACCCATACATGGCTGCCATTGCCACTATACCAGAGCTGAGCTGCAACACCAGACATAACCCATAGTAAATAGTAGCGCTGGTTTTGGCGGAAACAAAATTTGACTCCCCCCCCCCCCTTCTAATCTTGGACAATGCCTTTTATCATGTGACGGGGGCATTAATCTATGGATTCAGCTGCATGGTTCAGCCCCAGAGCACAGATTGCCATGGCGGTAGCACCCCTCCATTTCATGGTGACTTACCAGTGGCTCCTGGCACCAATGTGTCACTCTTGTTTGTTTTGTTCATATGTGAGTCCAATGAATTGAAACATGACATTTTTATTTTAAATAAAAATTATGCAAAATTCTACAATTCCGGTGTTTTTGTGTGTTATTCACAGGAGACAACCTGCAAGGAGTGCAGCTAATCCAGCACATGTGATCTTGGCCTAAGGCCGTGGCCCCACGGGTTGGAAATGCAAAAATCACGGTGTTTTACAGTAATTGCAAAGTGGATGGGATTCTTGCGAATCCCATGCCCACTTTGCGGGAAAAACCACAGCGTGGACACGCTGCGATTTCCAAAACCAGCGCGGTTTTGGAAATCACAATGTCAATTATATCTATGGAAACGCCAGTGGCTTCCCCGTAGATATAATGGTAACAAACTCCTTGAACTTTCTGTTCAAAGCGCAACGGGAAGAACGGTGATGCGTTCTTGCCAGGTGTTAGCCTTATAGTGGTTGAGGGGGAAGGGAATTGGGGTAATGATGTAGCAGCGACCTGCACCAGTACAGTACTGGTGTGGCCACAATGGAAAACTGTACAGACGTTACTTCTTGCGGTTTTCAGACTGGTTTGGTTCTGTTTTGATGGATAAACATTAAAAAAAATATTGTGAGGTTGCTCCGTCGCAGGCTACGGAGAAGGCGGCTACATACATAATATAAACCATTATAGCCATCATATTTATTAGAAATCTTTTATCAAATCTTCACAATTTCCAACAATCACAACGACTTGCAAAGTAAACATCAGCTCACTGACCAACCTGATTGGTCGGGATTAGATTGTAAGACCAATATATGGATTGTATATTCATAAGACCATGTCCAGTGTCTGACTGAGCCTGTATGTTTTATATACGGGCCACAGATTGCCACTTGCTTCAGAATAACATATCACACATGAACTGGTAAAAAGAAGTCACAAAATACAAAAACCTACTTGTGGCACATGTGGTAATGGAGGCGCTGTGTACAGCTATAGTAACTCTCTGGCGTCAGTGGATACAATGAGGAAAACATGGCTGCCCTGTCCAGAAATAGCACCACTCTGATGCATTGACCAGGTCTGGTACTGCAGCCCATGGACGGGGGGGGCTCTGTTTCTAAAGCAGCCATGTTTTCTAATCCAGGATAACATGCGTTAAAGGGGATAAGCAGGGACTAAATTCTGTTTACAGGCTTGGCCTGGTACCGACTAGAATAAGAAGTCAATCTGCCTCCTCCATGTTTGCCGCTAGTTACCTGTACTATGAGGCTGGCTTTGCTATTCTAATGATCTAGTCTAGTCCTCAAGGTATGGGTAACTCTCTTGTGAACATGGGAGAGGAGGCAGATCGACTCGGGTGCTTGTTTCGATCACAGGACCCAGAGTCGGAACCAACCTGGAAACCTGAAATGCACTGACAGAACACAACTCAAACACTGGTACAATTTAGGCCCCAGACAGTTTCTTTAATGCCTCTGTAAAGTGAATGTCATGACCTCACAGTTGGGATCTATCCTGTGAACTGAAATCTTATATCTGATCCTTCAAAGGCCCCCTGCACACGGGCAGCTAAAGTGCAGAAAATCCAGAACAGTGTCCACATTTCTCAGGCTGAATCCAGTCTAGAGACCAAGGCTTCCAGTACCATAGTGATCTATGACACTAGAAGTCCCTGCCTACCTGTGGGGGCTACCGTTCCATACTGTATACCAGATCACATCTGCCCCTGTGTAGGGAGGGATTCTAAGAGCGCTCATACACTCTCTTTCTTGTCCTTCTACTTCTAGGACCGATTGGACACCTTTCTCCTGTCCCGTGTATAGCTGGGACACTCCCTTAGGGCCATTCATGTATTAGTGTCACAAAACACAGAATAAGTTGATTCAACTCTCTGAAAATGTATATATACCGACATACAAAGTCCCTATTGTCCTACGTTAAACATACATGTCACATCTGATAGTCGATACCCCAGCACCACAAATATGAACGTTATTTAGGTATGTACGGTAATATAATCATCACTCAGATTTATAAAAGTTATTATTAGGGCAGATTTAGCAAAACTAGAGCAGTGGGGAAAATTGAAGGGCTTTGTCCAAGAGTAGATATTGCTGGCCTTAAGCTAAGGATAGGTCATCAATATTATATCGGTGGGGTCCAGCACCCAGAACAGCCCCGAGTCAGCAGCAGCCGCTGGATCTGCACATCAGCTCAGCAGTTTGAAGAGACTGCAGTGTTTGGGTGAGCGGTGTGGCCTCTTTGCAGTACATTGGATACTAGTTGTGTTTAGTGTTACAGATCAGCCCCATTGACGTTAATGGGGCTGAACTATGAGCATACCTTGTGACGTCACATGGTCACTGCCGCTTCCAACAGCTAATCTGTGGCGGTCCCAGGTATCAGACCCCCAGCTGATTTTCAATCAGTGACCTAGCCTAAGGATAAGTTATCAACTAATAAAGCCTGAAAAAACCCCTTTAAGAATAGGCCATTAATATCTACTCCTGGACAAACCCTTTAAGGGGTGTTGCTTCAACAACCAATCACATAGATAATCTTAAGGATATCTTATTTTAGCTTTTGATGCTGTACTTGGATGTTCCAGGCTGGTTCAGCCCCTGAGTCATGTGATTGGAACCAGCAGCTGGCCCCAGGGAGGCTCCACCTCCTCCCTCATTGTTATGCTATATAAACCCAGCCCTCATAGCATAGATGACTAGAGGTGAAAACGGGAGAGGGGAGACCTAGGGGGCAGGTGGTATCAAACGTGATCTTTTGTTGGAACCAGCCTAGACCCACAGGTACACCATCACCTGGAGGAAGTAAAATAAGACTCCCTGGACAATCCCTTTAAGGGCCTTATAAAAATGAGAGCTGGTATCTGGTTACTATGGGCAACACCTCCTTTTCCTTTGAACTAGTTTGATAAACCCTCGCCCCGGTGAGCTCCTGGAGTTAGTGAACCGTTATGGTATCTGAATATTCTCATTAGTATCTAGACCATCTGCCAGTCCTGAGAGGGCACCATGTTTGGTTGTGGTGGTCACTGACTGCTTACCGATAGATGCCCACACTTGCATGTATGTGGATAATGCACCATATATTGTGGTTAGAGTCTCCAGCTGGTATAGGATTAAAGCTTAGACTTGGGGGTGCTCTGGATCAGTTGCTGCATATCAATGAGTGCCCGCTCCAGATAATGGGCCAGCCTTGCAGCATTGGTTTCAGCACAACTGTTAAATGCAGATACGGAGAAGTTGATGTGATCTTCCATGGGGTTGTAACAAACGCCGTACCCATCGGGCACCACTGGGCCAAAGCACATGACGCAGTCAGTTTTTGCAGGTACCTACAGACAACACATTGTGTCAGTCACATGGAGAAACAGGGTAATACACTAGGGAAGATGTAAGAGTTGTACCTGGCTGGTGGAGAGGTTGAAATGCATCGCCATGGCGTAGGACGTGTCCATGAAGATCTCCGGCATGCTAACTAAATCCTCAATGGCTTGGAGCTTCAGTCCCAGTAGATGGCGGTCTATGGCTTTTCCATTGATTGCCTGTGAGGATGACATCATAAATGATGTAATAAGGGCTTTTCCAACACTAGGATACTGATGACCTCTCCTTAGAAGGTCATCAGTGGGGTCCGACACCTGGAATCCCCACTGGGGATCCCCACAGTTAAGGTGAGCGCTGCGGCCTCTTCACTGAATACAAAGCACAGCACCGTACATTCTATAGTGGCTGTGCTTGGTATTGCCGCTCAGCCCCATTCACTTCAATGGGACTGAGCTGCAGCATGGCCATGTGATTGATGTACAGGATGTCACCAGTTTGATACTTGTAGTTTGCAGTTCTCTCTAAGCTTGTGGGTGGAGACTAGCTGCCATGTACAGGGAAGGTTTATCATACAATTTATGCTGTTTTCTGATAAAATTCACAAATTGTGGAGCGCAGTCATTTCTGCAATACAATTTGACAGTTTTCATAGCACTTTCCTAAAAAGTGGCCATGTTGGGGGGTGTCTTAGCAGGAGCAGACCTGGCCTTCTCCAATCCACAAATTTACTATAATTTAAGCGAGAAACTCGCATAAATTGTTGCTGAAATGTATGCCAGTCTCAGAAATCTAAAGGGGTTTTCAGAGATTTAAAATTTTTGGATGGACTTTTCCCACCTACCATGTCCGTATAGGCACGATGAGCTTGAACCGCTTTTCTGAGCAGATCCACTTTCTCCAAGTTCTAAGGACAAGAAAGAAGAAAAAAACAGAACATGTGCATCAGCCAGAGCACGGCCTCCTGCCCAAGTATCAATGGGTTCAGGCTTGTCACTCACTTGTTTCCCAGAATCCTCCATTCCTTGCACAAACTCCAGAGACTGCACAGAGGCCGACCGGATAGTGTCTGTCCTACCAAGGCGGAACATTCGTAGGGATGCACTCTCATAAGTGGCGCAAGCTCGTCCGTACATCCTGCCGATGGCGTAAATGATTGTAACTCAGGATCAATAATGTAATATATGTACAGTGACTGCACCAGCCGCATAGTGAGTGCAGCTCTGGAGTATAATACAGGATGTAACTCAGGATCAGTACAGGATAAGTAATGTAATGTATGTACACAGTGACTGTACCAGCAGAATAGTGAGTGCAGCTCTGGAGTCTGATCCTGAGTTACATCCTGTATTATACTCCAGGCTGCACTCACTATTCTGCTGGTACAGTCACTGTGTACATACATTACATTACTTATCCTGTACTGATCCGGAGTTACATCCTGTATTATACTCCAGAGCTGCACTCACTATATACATACATTACTTCTCCTGTACTGATCCTGAGTTCTAGACTATATTACACTCCTGAGCTGCACTCACTATTCTGCTGGTGCAGTCACTGTGTATATACATTACATTAATTATCGTGTACTGATCCTGAGTTACATCCTCAACTGAACCAGCAGAATAGTGAGTGCAGCTGTGGAGTATAATACAGGAGGTAACTCAGGATCAGTACAGGATAAGTAATGTAATGTATGTACACAGTGACTGCACCAGCCGAATAGTGAGTGCAGCTCTGGAGTATAATACAGGATGAGTACAGGATAAGTAATGTAATGTATGTACACAGTGACTGCACCAGCAGAATAGTGAGTGCAGCTGTGGAGTATACTACAGGATGTAACTCAGGATCAGTACAGGATAAGTAATGTAATGTATGTACACAGTGACTGTACCAGCAGAATAGTGAGCGCAGCTCTGGAGTATAATACAGGATGTAACTCAGGATCAGTACAGGATAAGTAATGTATGTACACAGTGACTGCATCAGCAGAATAGTGAGTGCAGCTCTGGAGTATAATACAGGATGTAACTCAGGATCAGTACAGGATAAGTAATGTATGTACACAGTGACTGCATCAGCAGAATAGTGAGTGCAGCTCTGGAGTATAATACAGGATGTAACTCAGGATCAGTACAGGATAAGTAATGTATGTACACAGTGACTGCATCAGCCGAATAGTGAGTGCAGCTCTGGAGTATAATACAGGATGAGTACAGGATAAGTAATGTAATGTATGTACACAGTGACTGCACCAGCAGAATAGTGAGTGCAGCTCTGGAGTATAATACAGGATGAGTACAGGATAAGTAATGTAATGTATGTACACAGTGACTGCACCAGCAGAATAGTGAGTGCAGCTCTGCAGTATAACACAGGATTTAAGTCAGAATAAAATAAGAAAAATGTATTTTAGAAAGTTACTTGACTTTTACAGGTAAAATCTTTATGGAAACATTAAAATGACATCTCGGCCTATAGCCACTTCTGCCAGTCTCTATAATGGCTTCTATCACTCACAAACTTCAGGCCACTCCTAAAATCTTTAGAACTCCTAGTTCTCATCTGTAATAACCTTCCCTATAATAACCGCTCGCTTTCCAGAGCCACTGGTTGGAGGACACTCCAGATCCTTCTATCTTAAACCAAATATCTACACAAGATCTTCATTCTGGAACTTCTGTTGTGTTGCGGCCATTACACTAGACTTTTCCATGCTATCAGATATTCACAATTTCTGGCTTACGCTTGAATGGACCCCTACTTACCGGAAATACGCCAGCTGGAGAGCCACTTGGATAAAGGCATCTGGACTCATCTTTTCTGACTTCGGGAAATTTTTCCCAAATGCTTCAAAAACAATGACTTTAACATCCAAGTCATGAATCAATCTAAAGTGGGGAACAGAAGAAACAAGAAGAGAATAAGTAGAACATAACGGGACTATATACAATGTATACTGCCAGTCAAGGGTCTCGGGTCACCCCTTTAAATGTTGCGTTAACTGTTTCCTGTCTGCTAATTCACATAAACCATATTTCAGGCCAGCATGAAGGTCATATCCGTAAATGTACACTCACATGTTTAGGTTTTGCTTGGCTTTATCAATGTCATCCTTGATTTCTGGAGTGATGTTGAAGCGCAGTTTCTTAGGCATTGGAAGCTGAGCCATCGGAGAGCTCACCAGATCGGGCTTCTTCCTGTATTAAAAATAAATAATTTGACATGTTCTCTTCATTTTCTGCAGTTTTTCCCCTCTGATTCCTCAGAGGGGAAAACTGCAGCTGCCATATCTCCTATATATTGCATATGGAGAGGCCAGAATAGTCTGCTCCCTAACACTCTCTTACTCACTCATGGAGGACATGTTAGGTTACTGATGTGAATAGAGCACTTGGGAGAGATAGAAATTGCACTATTAGTTGCTGCAACCTTCGTCCAAGAGTCTTTCTTTCTCACTCAATTCCCACTGCTCCTCACTGCTGTTCTACAGACACTTGTAATCTGATATCTGAGTAAAGTGAAAATCAGTCTTGGGAGACCAAGATGAATTTAGCAGGGATTTCAGAGTGCATGAAGGGTTTTTTACTATTTCTATATTATTTTAAGTGGATTTCTGGACTCAGATACTAATGTCCTATCATTAGGATCGATAACAGAGTGGTGGGAGTTCAACACCAAGTGGCTGTGCAGCTCAGTGGGATATTTACCTCAATGGGATTGAGCTGCAGACAGGCCTCATAACAGATGAATGTGAGGTCACAAACCTGTAAAGTGGAAGTTGCGCTGCAAGTGCTTCAAACAGCTGATCAGCTGGGGTGCCAGTTCTGGACCCACCAATCTGATATTGATAACCTATACTAAGGATAGATCATCAATATCCTAGTCATGAGAACCCCTTTCATATTCTTACTTACAGAGTATGGCAATAAAAATCATTTTACCTTATTACATTGTGAAAACCCAGTGTAAACAGAGCAGTAGTATCTACCTCTACATTCACCTCTATGGGGCTGACAGAGCTCGGTCTTTGGGCATCTCCAACGGTCCCATAGAAGTTAGTGGAGGCATAGTCACATACACACATTAGCACACCATTCACGCTCTATTCTGTGTAAAGGTAAAAAAAATTATAATAGGAAGTTTTTGTATAAATATATTCTGTGTGGACTGAAATAATTCCCATGATTAATTAAAAAAAATAAATGAGATATGGATATAATGCATTCAGAAGACCCTTACGTGTATTCAACAACATGATCCAACAAGGCCACGATGGGCGGTCCTTCTGCAGGGGCATGTTCATACACCAGCCCGCAAGACCCATCCTCCGCTACTATGAACTAAGAGCAGACACAATGTGAGAGGTCTAATATACCAAATACTCTGCTCACAAAGTATCCCAAGACCACCGCCTCTCCTACCTGAAGGGTTTTGTCGAACCACCGGTTGCCACTGTTCAGACGGCTGCCCCCGCCATGTAGCATCTGAGCAGCTACGCGACTCTTGTAGAGTTCATCAGAAACCTTGGGCATGGGGCCATCCAGGCACACGGTGAAGATGCTCTTCTGGATGGAGCGGACCGACTCCTTGTTGGTTTTATCTAGTTATAGAAATGAGAACATCAGAGGTGTAAGGCGAAGCTCCCGAGCTCCAACACAAAATCTGTTATCCATCATGTGCCATGTACAACACTGACAGTCAGTGAGATGTGAGTGATGAATGAAGATGACTATCCTTGGCGATGATGAACTATCCTTAGGTGGGGTCTGGCTCCTGGCACTGACTAAAAGGACATTGTCCTTTTCACTGTACACAGCATAGCACCATACATTTTGTATTGGCTGCACATGGTAATGCAGCTAAGTCTTATTCAAGTAAATGGGACTGATCTACCAACTTGTATAGAGCTGGGCCTGGTAAACAATGAAGGAGATGAAGAGTTCTGGTAGTGGATCTGTGTGGGTGTCAGTACAGATGACGTCCTCCAGTGCAGTGTCTCATACAGTGTATGATGTGTTACAAATGGTCAAATTTAAAGGGGTTTCCTGGATTTATCAATGGATGACCTCCTTAGTATGGGTCATCAATGAGACTCCCATTCATCTTCAACTGATGACCTATCATTAGAAAAGGTCATCAATTAATGAAGCCAAGTAAACCCCTTTATATGGTATTAGAATCGATTGTGAATGCATGAACAGGGTCGTAGGAATACCACCTTGCACATGACTAGACGTCATCTTCAACTCACCTTTGATGAGATTGTTGTAGGCCTTGGCCCAACTGTTCCTGTGATTCGTAGTCAAAATGCCAATGGGCTCCTTGTTGGTCTGTAGTGAGGTCCCCCATATCTTTTCCAGCTGAATAAAAATCTGATCAGAGGTGAGGGGGCTTCCATCCCTGTTATATACGTCCAGCTCAAAGAACTACAGCGAGATAAGGATACCAGTAAAGACCAGTAACGTCATCCTCAGGACATCTAAATCTACCAATGAGACAATGAAGGTACCTGGAAGTTATGGGCCACAGTTATATGAGTGGAGGGGTTCTTCCCTTGACTGTAGTTCACCACAGAGTCCCGCTTTGGACCAGGAATTCGACAGGATGACAGAATCTGGTAATACTGATTCATACACAGAGGTTTACCACCAAGGTATTCCACCGGAAGGGTCTCACTGTAATAGGAGGACACAATATATATCAGGCCCATAGACATATTAATGAGAAGGTCTGCTGGTGCCAGCCCATTGCTTACTTGTCTATCATGGCTTTGAAGTCCAGAACGCCCTCAATCAGCTTTGCGGCAAATCTAAGAGAAACAGAAATTATTGTAAAACCAAACAGTAAAATGGTATTGGTGGTGCTGGGGCTGGCAGATGGTACAAATACCTCACCTGGCCATGAAGTAGACTGTACAGATGCCATGGGCCAGTGTTGAGGAGGGGCCCTGCCCTGAACAGATAAGCATTTTTGCTTTCACTGCATTTACGGTAGTACTAGCGCCCCCTAGTGGTGACTTATATCAATGACCTATTCTTAATGGGTGTCCCAACTGATCAGCTGTCTGTGGAGGCAATGGCGCTCTTCCCTGTGCTCATGATGTCAATTTCATCGGTCACATGAGCAGCAGCAGCCCAGTCCCATTCAAGCGAATGGAGCTGAACTGTAATGCAAAGCAGATCATGCTATGTACGGCACCATGCTTGGTATTCAGTGAATAGGTCGCAGCACTAAACACTGCAGCCTCTTCAACCAGCTAGGGGTCCTGGGTGTCAGACCCCCCACTAATCACACCAAGAATAGGTCCTGGAACACTTTAGTGCTGAGTGGGGAACCAGTTACTGTCAGGTGACTATGACGGCAGTTTATCTGCACTGAAAACAAAGGAAAGGACATGTTGAAATCAAACATGCCCGACCACCTGAGGTCAGAGAGTCAGGACACCGCCATACACACACTGCTGGACAATACGCATCTAATGTGCCTGAGCATATATATATATATATATATATATATATATATATATATATATATATATATATATATATATATACACAGACATTGTAGATCAGACACCAGAAACCTGACACATAAAGGCGGCTTTCAGAAAGATAACACCCGGATAAGATGTGAATACTGGCTTGTCACTTGTAATGTGCTGCATTATTGAGTAAGATGACCGTGTAATGTTATAATCCCCTGCACTGTTGAGGAGGGGTACAGGCTGGAGATCAGAGTGACGAGTGGTAGAATCTGTACACAGGGGAGGGTCTGGTATAACTGGCCATCATAAATCTTATTGGACTTTATTTTGAGCGGAGTGGAAATAGCTGCCAAGTAAGTGTGGGAAAGGTCACCCTGGGCAGAGGCCATCCTCTATCTTGCTGTGTAATTCCCCCCCCCCCCTTCTGCTACAGGGTAGACATAGGTCACTGTACAAGGCAAGTGCAAAGTGCAAAAGGAAAGTTACTTACCTTAGCTGTCCCTGTCTGTCTTCAAAGTCTTGCTTTGGCAAAACCACCCCAGGGCTGGAGTGAACCACCACAGGCAGACGGTATTCCAGATACGCCGTCTGCAGCCACCAGTCAGCGAGCTGCGGAGAGGCACACAACAGCACAATGTCACTAAATCAGGCCCCCCATAACAATGTCAGGGTTGGCACTGCGCATTCAGAGTTTGAAGCAGTGTGGCTGCTGGGGGAACTGCTTTGGCGAAACTGCGTTAAAATACAATAGTAGTGAAGTGGGCATCGTTCACACATCGAGCAGAAAAAAAATACGCAAAATACGTCTTTTTGCACCCACAGCAAGTCAGTTTTTATTACTGTGAGGTTGCTGAAGAGTTCAGCATTTGTAATGTGCAGGTAGAAAACCAGCCTGGCTGAAGGAGCAAAATCCATGCAAAAAAGCAGGCAGTTTTGGCCACGGGCAGGTCAGCTGCAGAGTGTCCAGCTGTGGACGACATCCCACATATGGCCCTGAAAGTGTATACTTTATATCAGGGGTTATTTTATGAAGGCAAATTCTATTAGGACATATGGACAACATACAGGGGAACAACCCAATCAGCAACCCCCACTTTGATCCAGTACAGAAAGCCACCCTAATACTGTGTCTACCCTTTTAGCCATGTGATACTACAAGTCTCCTGCAGGGGTAGCTGTAGGGAAAATAACCACCTGTTAAGAGGGTTTTCCCAGTAGTCAGCTGTTTGGTAGAAGTGTAGGGAGCAGCCCTGGGCTACGTTCTGGAAGGGTTTGTCCATCCCTCTCTCCTGAAAGGCTGGAAGAGACCACGTGACTGACTCCAATCCATGAGGAGTTATTTATTTGGTCATGTGTCCTCCCTCAGCCAGTCAGCGGAGGGTGATAGGAAATTTAAAGGGTTTTTCCAGGACTTTCAAATTGCTCATCTATCCATGGCCGATCTTTAAATGATGACCTAACCTAAGGATAAGTCATGGATTGTTTAGCCTTGGGAACACCTTAAAAGGGTTTTCTACCCACCGGTTGAGGGGTTTCCTGATTTAAAGAGAGTCGTGAGCAAGATAATTGCTATCAAACTAAAGGCAGTATCTTGTAGGGTGGCTTCTACACTTTCTTATGATGTCTTATTCTGCTTGGCGGTTCCTTGTTCAGGATTTTATTCTTATGGAAATTAGTGGGAAAGGGCTTCAGGGTCATTTCTTTCCTTTACGCTCAGCTCTAGTAAACTATGACAAACTCATACAAGCAGTGGGGGAGGAGCTGGGGGCAGTTAGGGCAGGTTATCTACAGCAGAGAGTGAAGCCCCAGCAGAAGAGGACACGCCCCATCTCAGCTAATTTACATAAGAATAAAATTCAGATTTTCAAGAAAATGGAGCTGCAATGTAGAAGAAGAAAATAATCTTTGGTAAGTGTAGAAGCCGCCATACAAGAAACTTTCATTATCTTGATACTGATTTTTCGACTTCCTTTAAAGGCAGTTTCTACAACTTGTGCTCTCCAGCTGTTGTAATACTACAACTCTTAGTATGCCTCTGCCAGTTAAGGCTGGGAGTTGTCTAGTTGCAGCAGCTAGACAGGTACAAGTTGGAGGCCAATGATCTACAGTAACAGTATCAATATCAGAGGTCAGTACCCAGTTTTCAGTTTTCTTTGCTCTCCTCTCTAGACCCTTCTGCAGCCGCTCGCCCACTCCAGACGTCCGGAAGTCTTCCACCAGCCCCTCGGTATGGCTCCATTCTTCTTGAGGCACCAGGGGTCTCAGGGCCAGGAGGTACTTGTCCAGTGTCTGCTGCAATGGTGGTACTGGAAAGTGGGGCAATCCCTCCTGGTGTGCCAAGTACCTACCTGGCAGCTTCACTAGTGATACAGGCTTTACCAAGCGAGCCGGCCTTGCCTATATTTAAAAAAAAAAAAAAAAAAAAAAAGAAAAAAAAAAGAAAGAGAAAAGAAACTTAAATTATATAAGTCAAATAGTAATGCTACCCAAAATTACATGGGGCACAACGTCTTAGAAAAAAGGACTGTTTTTTATCTTACCAGAAACAGCACCACCCTTATCCATAGGCAGTGTCTGGTACTGCAGCTCTCTTGGATCTGGATGCTGTAATACCAGACAAAGACTATGGACAAAAGGGGCGCTGTAACGGCATGTTTATATGTCTGACTGGTTGATACCTGTGAGTAACAATGTCCAGATCTTTAGCTGTGTTAATAAATTTCTGCGTGTTATAAAAAGCTGAAGTTTCGGATTCATTTCAGAAACTGCGGTTAAGTTCCTTATTAAAAGATAGCATCAGCATATATTGGGTTAATAGGTTATTTGCCCCTAGATGTGGTTTCTGGGCTCAGAGGCCATCCAGGTATTATAGAGTCAGCCAAATATTTGGGTCCCGGCAGTCCTAGCGCACTTGTCCACAGGCAGTGTTAAGAGGAGGTACATAGTGTGGGGTGGCCTATAGATGAGAAGGTGGGGTCCCATGAGACGTGATCCCCTATGTATATCCTGCGTAGTCTGGTTTAGTAGATTCTCAGTGCAGGTTATGTGCAGTTATTACTTTCTCCATCTGTTTGTACAGTGCGAGATATTTACATTGCACAATACATCATTACCAAGGAATGTGCTGCAATAGCCTGTGCTACAGTACAGCAGAACACCCCGGTAATAAGGCTGTAATACTGCTACAATGTCCCCATATCACATATACAGTACATGGGTAAAGGGAGAGGTGACCAAATAGTTTAGTCCAAGGGTAGATGGCAGCACCAATAACTGCTGTGGAGAAGGACTCCTGACTACGACTACACAATCTAGTCTCACCAGAAGGAGGAGGCCTAATCTATGCTGTGACCAATTCCAAAAAAAACATGATACTAAGGGAACCAGTATTCAAAAAATTGCCTAATATATTCTTAAATGGGTTTTCCAGACTTTATAATTGATAACCTACTATTAGGATAGGTCATCAACTGAAGATCAGCGGGGGATCAGAGACCCACAGATTGGCAATGGCACTCCGAGGCTATGTGATGTCACGATCATCGGTCACATGGCCTGCTGGCAGTTCTGTTCTATTTAAGTGAATGAGCATGAGCTGCAATACCAAGCATAGTCACTAGACAATATAAGGCGCTGTGTCTGGCAAGTGGTGAAGAGTCTGCAGCTGACTGACAGGCGACAGATCCCCATCAAGGATAGGTCATCAATTAATAAACCTGGAAAAGTTCTATATCTAAGAAAAGGTCTGCTTTATTTCTCCAGAAGCAGCGCCACTCCTGTCAATGGGCTGTCTCTGGTACTGCAGCCCAGCTCATAATCCCCTAGTGCTGTCTCCATGGGGATTATGTCCTTATTGATTTCTTGAACCTACTTCTACTAATCTGGAGGACACGGATGATGAGATCTTGGGCCTTATCCTGGCAGTCTCCTGGACATGGTGGATATAACAGGATAAGAGGTAATGAGATGAATTATCCGTCGTCTCATTATTCTGATCCCAGCGGAAGCAAATCAGGTAAGAGCAGGAGGACAGCCCCGGCCGGAGGGGTAAGACATAGAGCAAGAGGCGTACTGTACCTGATGAGACCGGCGCCTGTCATCCATCGCCATACCTGACGCTCTGAGACAGACTAAACAACATGCAGGACCAAAACCTTACACTGGAAACAAAACGGCAGCCATTACAATTTGGAATAGTTACCCAGATACTAACTGGTGCCTATTATTCAGGTGATTCTCCTAGCTGCACAGAACTTCAACTCTTACAGAAGTTTATACTCCGGAGCTGCTCTTCCTACTGTAAAGCTGACAATTTCAGCAGAACCCTCTGACCATCTATTGTGCATGAGGGGTCATAATGCTCTTCCCCGATGTCGAGAGAGAAAAAGGATTGAGAGACAAGCGGTCACCAGAGGTGACTGACTCCCCTCTCCCTGCTGAGAACAAGCCAAGTCTGCATGTGTATTGGAGGGTTGGGAGGAATAGCTGTTGGCTGTACAAGTGTTCAGCTGATAACTATCTCAAATGTATAACTAGCTTTAGTCTTGAGGGCATTACTCCCCTCTCCCTACTGAGCACACCTGCACTCTCAGCCAAACAAAGTATGTGTGCACAAAGGTGGATCTTAAGTGTATGACTAGCTTTAGTCCTTGCGGGTGCTATGCACCTATCCTTACAAAGAACATATGCACTCTTAGCCAAATCAAGTGTGCACGTGTATAGGGAATAGCTGTCGGTCAGTGACTCGCTTTAGTCTTGTAAGTGCTACTATACAGTCCTAGCATCTGTGAATTAGTACATATGGGAGATACTTTTTCGCTAGTCTTTCTGAGAGGGCCCCTTTAACTTCAGGATAAGCTTACCCCTAGCAGGGACCCCTTTAATCCTAGCTTACTAGGGCTAGTATGTGTCATTTAAAGGCCAGTCACAGGTCAGTGTGTATGGGCCTGTATATCTTCACCAGGTGTTGGTCTCCATCAGCACCACAGCTGTACTTCCGTTACAATGTGTAATATCCCAGCATATTGGAAATTGGGAAAGACATAATATAAATCCACTGTGAAAATTGCGAAAGAGTGTGTATAGCAGCCTATGGAGACCTCAGGAAGGGAATTACCCTATAAGCAATTTTCCCTATAAAATATAATTACGGCGCTGTTACCCTACAAGTAGGAGGGTTAGTTATGTAGGGCCCCTGCTGCTATCCTGAGGGTATGGGGACATGTTACAGACTACATACCTGATGTGCAAGTGTCTACACCGGGGGAATAGATTGTCAGCAGGATGAATGCAGGAACGGGCTGTTATAACCTCTGTGTATGTTGGACATGAGATCACATCTCAACTGCCCGCCGGGCACCACAGTCACTGCTTGTGTCAATAATTGTGCAACACTTGGCAGGAGAATCAGGCGTGCCGCCATAATGAAGCCATTCACAGCTCTGATAGTGGAAAAACGGAAGCCCTGGGTAACAGGACCATGCTGTTCTTACTCATACCTCCCATTAATATACAGGGAACTGCTTAAGTAACAACCCTTAGACAAGGCCTATGTGGAGACTCCTGTCATGTGATCACCATGTGACTCCTGCGAATGAAGTCGCACTACAAAGCAAGGTGCTGCGAATGGGACTCAGATTCGCTAAATAATTGAGGGTGTTTGTGTCTTTTCCAACTAAAAGTTGTGGTCGTAATGCGATTTACAGGGAGTCGCTATATAATCCCACCCAATCACTTCACTGCTCTGGAGCGAACGCAACAACCTAAAATGCATTTTAAGGCAATTCTCTAATATACCGCACTATAGTCAGCATTTTCTGGGTAGCTCTTCTTAGAGGGTCCACTGACAATCTTATCAGTGTATCCTCTTCCTGGGATCCCCCGCCGTCATCTGCACTAAGTGTTCAGTATTCCTGTAGCGCCACCACAGGGAAAATGAAGCATTACACCATATCCACGCATATCAATGGGTTGTCTATGTAACGAAGGACAGGACAAGGTCCTCCAGAGTAAGAGTCACTTTTTGCAACCACTCTCTGGCAAATAGATGAAGATATTGGACAGGGGAACCTCACCTCAAATAAAAACTGGAGAACCCCTTTAACAGTGAGCACACCCTCCCCTACAACTCCCTTGACCACCAAGGTGGACAATTACTAAGAAGAGGTTTGGTATATGGGACAGCCACCTTCGGTTAGATGACCGAGAGATATTTGTGTCATGTATGTGTGTTGAGCCCTGACCAAACCAAAGACAACAAGCACGTCATGGGGTACCCCCATCTTGGGATTGTGAGGGTCCTACCTCTCAAACTATCCTATATAAGATATCAATACGATATGATACAACTATGAGTAGATCTGCAGCACAGCCCACAGACACCACATTTTCCTGCTGTAGTTTTACACCTGGCGCCCCCTGTATGTTACCAGGGACCATCCACCTGTATTTTATAAAAACTGATCCTGGAGGCGTTTTGGTTATTATAAGGTGTCGGCCATTGCTCGGACTACAGTCCCAGAGCTATGAAGAGGAATGTAAACTTTACCCCAGTTTCATGTCCTTGATTTCCCGTTTTGTAGCTGGAGCGTGACCTCTGACCACCAATGGTTATCAAGGCAGAGAGCTGTAATAACTGATTATAGCGCTGCAACAGCCAGATACAAACACACCCTACAGGGCAGGGCATGGTAAAGACTGCTGGATACTGATTCCACTGAACTCAGCTTTCCCAGGTCCCTGAACAGTGCACAAGTCTCCACTGTCAAGCAAAACAACATTTTGCCCTGTTTTTCCTTCTACTTTGTGTGTCATTATTCTTTGCAGTCCTGGAATTCTATTCACTGCAGTGCAAAGAATTGTGGGATGACAACTTGTTGTCAACAGGCAATGACGAATTGTAAAAAGTAATCCAAAGTAATGTTACATCTTCTCCCTTTTTCTTTGTGTGTCAGTATTCACTGTAGATCTAGAATTATATTCATTGCAGTCCAAAGAATTATGGGATGCCAGATTATTGTCAACAGGCAATGACGAAATGCAAATTCCCATTCTCCTACATATACAGCAGATCCTGTGTACAGTCCATGCCTGGGACTATCATGAGCTAAAAACTACACCTCAAGGGTATGAGACCCCGGCCCATGTGTAACACAATACACTGCAAACATCCTGACTATTCAGAGCGACCATGCTTCAGCACTGACATACACCGACATCTGCTGGCCGGCCGGGGTCATCATCTAGGACATCAAACCCCCCTGAATCAGTTTACCAAAGCATGGATGTTTCTCCCTAAAATAGAAGTCCTTGAGGCACCCTTTACTATCAGCCTCCTACACGTCCAGTCCTGAGAAAGCAGAATTGAAACCAACAGCAGCTCCTACAGTGGTCACTATGCTTTCCCAGACTTCTGAATGGCAGATTATGCGAAACGCATGTTGGTGACTATGGAGCTAGGCAGCTTTGCCATTCAGCAGCCAAGAAAAGCGGTGTGGAAATCTGAGTTTGATGATCGTCCAGCTTAGCTAGAAATAGGTAACGCGCACCCTTAAGAAAAGAAGAAAGGTAACGTTAAAATCCAACAGCCCAATCCTTCTCTCCCCCAAAATGTGGGACACGAGAACACTCCAACACACTCCAGACACTGCTCCAGCCAAAGTCGCCATATTCCGCTGCCGTTCATGGCCACACTTTGTCACTGCGGCCTCATAAGGCTCGGACTACATGGCGACTTTGGACAGGAGCAAAGATGTCAGTATTTCTTTGTGAGTAGTGAATGTGGTTACGTTGCGACTCACAAGCTGCTATAAACCTGATGGATTTCTGCTGACTGTTTTGTTGCA
This sequence comes from Leptodactylus fuscus, assembly GCF_031893055.1. NCBI lineage: Eukaryota > Metazoa > Chordata > Amphibia > Anura > Leptodactylidae > Leptodactylus > Leptodactylus fuscus. The sequence continues at coordinate 42,192,663 of NC_134275.1, read as the reverse complement.
GTGACTGGTGACATGAGCGCGTTCGCTTTCATGGCTGGAATGAAGGCAGAATTATGTATGGCCTGAGGGTGAGAGTCATGGCAGGATCGCTCCCTCGCAGTCTGCTGAGCCACTTGCCACTTAAAGATGGCGCCATAGAGTTAGAAGTGGCCACCTTGGTGTGTAAAGGGGATGTCCTGAGATGGGGCGATAGTATTGTATGGGGCACATGGGCCCCGGCTACGACACATACAGGGCAGGACCCTCTAATTCAAGAGGGTGAAGATGGGTGAGGGTGCAGTTACCAAGGCAATTGTACTACACCCAAACAGAATATGACCCACATACATTGTGCCGCACTAATACTGCCTGACAGAAAATCTGGCCTTATTGCCCATAGCAAACAATCCAATCTGGGGTGGAGAGGCCCCATAGACTCTACATTCAGCCTCACTTATTAGCCTTGTAGCCAATAGCAACCTGTCAGCGCTCATTATTTACCTTCTGTGGAAAAATGAAAGTAGTTCTGTGATTGGCTGTAAGACAAGGCCGTGCTATGGACATGGCCTCCGGGTTCAGGGTAAAAATACACGGCAGGCTATACGATATGTTCTCCTGCCGTGGGAGCATTGCCTTAGACATGTCAGACATCCTACAATGCCAGAAAATCTCCGCTAGAAAATGGAGGACGACCTTTGGATGTCTGCAGTGGATTCGCCCCAAGTGAGGCATTTGGCTATCTGTTGTGGACGCCACCTCACGAATTGGCGTGGCAGTACCTTTGCTTCAGCAATGCAGGACTACAGCACAGCTTCCAATGGGAGGCGAAATACACACAGAATAGGAGGAAAAATCATTGTGCAGAGCGAGCTGTGTGAACACGTCCCTAGAAGGATCTCTTTGCTGCAGCTCAGGACTTCTATCTCCCCTATATGACCGCTATATAGATATGTACTTATCACACGGGGCGCAGGAGACCTCATACTGCACCTCAGGACTTCTATCACCGCTATATAGATATGTACATGTCACACGAGACCTCATACTGCACCTCAGGACTTATATCACCACTATATGAGCGCTATATAGATATGTACATATCACATGGGCCACAGGAGACCTCATACTGCACCTCAGGACTTCTATCACCGCTATATGATCGCTATATAGATATGTACATGTCACACGAGACCTCATACTGCAGCTCAGGACTTCTATCACCGCTATATGACCGCTATATAGATATGTACATGTCACACGAGACCTCATACTGCACCTCAGGACTTCTATCACCGCTATATAGATATGTACATGTCACACGAGACCTCATACTGCACCTCAGGACTTATATCACCACTATATGAGCGCTATATAGATATGTACATATCACATGGGCCACACGAGACCTCATACTGCACCTCAGGACTTCTATCACCGCTATATGATCGCTATATAGATATGTACATGTCACACGAGACCTCATACTGCAGCTCAGGACTTCTATCACCGCTATATGACCGCTATATAGATATGTACATGTCACACGGGGTGCAGGAGACCTCATACTGCAGCTCAGGACTTATACCACCGCTTTATAGATATGTACATATCACACGGGACGCAGGAGACCTCATACTGCAGCTCAGGACTTATATCTCCCCTATATGACCGCTATATAGATATGTACATGTCACACGGGACGCAGGAGACCTCATACTGCAGCTCAGGACTTATATCTCCCCTATATGATCGCTATATAGATATGTACATATCACACCGGCCGCAGGAGACCTCATACTGCAGCTCAGGACTTCTATCACCGCTATATGACCGCTATATAGATATGTACATGACACACGGGACGCAGGAGACCTCATACTGCACCTCAGGACTTATATCACCGCTATATAGATATCACACGGGCCGCAGGAGACGTCATACTGCAGCGCAGGACTTCTATCTCCCCTATATGACCGCTATATAGATATGTACATGTCACACGGGGCGCAGGAGACCTCATACTGCACCTCAGGACTTATATCACCGCTATATGACCGCTATATAGATATGTACATGTCACACGAAATGCAGGAGACCTCATACTGGATGGATTCTGAGGAGCACACCATCCCTATGGCTCCATCCTTTGTCACATATTGGCGCGTCAATGCTTTCGTTCCCATAACGCTGGACTGCAGTGCAGTTACCCACTGAAAACAATAAGAGGAGGAACGCATGCAGTATATAAACTGAAATCTGCAGTGTGAACACGGCCCAAGGACGATTTACTTACCACCCCTAAGAACTTATATTTCTCCTCCAGGATTGCACTATAGACATGTGAACATGATACAGGCGGTTCTCTCCACAAATACATTGTGCTGAAACCAGAACAGTTTCACGCTATGACGATCCAATAATTGCAAAATAATAGTGAGAAATTATAAAATGGCCAAAAAAGTAGTAAAAAATAAATGAACTATAGGGCTACTACGGCCACAAACATGGCAACCTTTCCCAATGACACATATATACATCAACATAAAGGATACTAAGATAGCGGTTATATGCAAGGCCTCCGTTCTCTTGACACGCTACCATATTGCAAATTATAGGTGTAGAAAAAAAATGTGAAAAACTAAACGGCTGCTACGAATTGGGGAACGTGCACACAATGCAGTTAAAACTACATGGGAAATAAACGCATGCCGTATTGGTGCATTTTTTGACGCAGTTTATTAATTTTGCAGGGAAAACTATTCACATCGACGCGTTTCACCTGCAAAGTTAAGAAAGTGCAGCGCATGCAGTTTTCTCCATTGCACCCGCATAGTGTGAACACAGTCTTAAAGTGTTAAATCACCTAAAAGTGATAGCCCTGAACACGATTAACCCTAAAGGTGATCTGTCCTGGAAAGAAAGGGTTAGCACACAGGTCATACCCTACCCTACCCCCCCATTTCATGACCCCTCACCCCCACCTCCCCCAGGCTGCTGTACTTACCATGCTCCTAGCTATAAAGGCCAGCATGTCTCCTGCAGGGGAGAGATATCAGAGCCCCAGTACAAAGTCCCTACTGAGAGCTGTCACTGCCGACCTGCTGTCACTCACAAGGACAGTGGCAAGGGAACTTCATTGCTGCACTGTCAACACAACTCTGCTGCACTGCCCACACAGGCCAGGGTGGGGCGCAGCGGCCATGTTCTGGCCGGGTCTCCTCACACACAACAAATTCCCTTCCGTAACATCACCCTGGGATAGAAACCGCTCTCAGGAGAAGAACTCTCCTCCAAATGTTTGCAAACAGGAGATATACGCAACTAGGAGTTGCCAGGAACAAATATGGCGCCCGCGTTCCCAAACCCAGAGCCATCTTGATTAAGGGCAAATGCTTACTAGACGCCATGACGTCACCTCTCAGTTTCCTGATATGGAAATCATTTAACGAATGTAATATTTAGCGAAAGCTTGAAAGGGCGGAAAATGTGCCCTTAGTAAAGATGGCTGAAGGGGACTCCTCGACGGCCATTTTTGTAATTGGCAAGCGCCTAGTTCTGAGGGGTTACGGCGTGTTTGTAACGAGGGGGGATCAGTTTTTATTTTAAAGACGGAGTGAAAGTTTTGCTGGCGGCAAAAAAACCTAAAGGAGGGGGAAACGGTGGCGGCGGTAGAGTCGTTGTTTCCAGGGTAACGGGCGGAGGGCGTGTCGTTCAGAGGTGAGAGGTAAAAGGTGAAGAGAACCCGGCTGCAAGAAGATGGCCGAGAGGGAGCAGCAGACAGGTCTGTCACTGGGGACCCTGACACCCCCAATTAATAACACTACACAGTCAGGGAGCGGCTAGTCACATGGCTTCTGCTGGTCCCTCGTTGCTATGGTAACCATGGCTAAGCCTACAGTGGATGGCCTGTAGGTCTGTGCAGGCAGAGGTGGCTACCCTGGGGGTTACCTGCATAGCCCAGCATGCCTCACGTGTTCTGCTAGCATGCTGGGCTATGTAGTCCTCCTATATCTAGGGCTGTGGACTAGTAATGTGATGCTATGTCAGCTCCCAGTCTCCATTGGTGTCAGGCAGAGGTGGCTACCCTGGGGGTTACCTGCATAGCCCAGCATGCCTCACGTGTTCTGCTAGCATGCTGGGCTTTGTAGTTCTCCTATATCTAGGGCTGTGGACTAGTAATGTGTTGCCGTGTCAGCTCCCAGTCTCCATTGGGTGTTGACTAGGCCTCAGAGAGACTGTACATTCTATGAGCCGTGACTGGATCCCATGACACAAGGATCACCACTGGTCCTATAGAGAGCGCTGGACCGGAGTGGAATTGTATCAGTAATAATAATGGAGCTTGTCTGAATTGTGTCCATGCACTTTAAGTGACTCAGACTACATAGAAGAGGGGGCAGGACAGCTGGTCCGATGTCTGAGGGCACTGACGTCTGTGGAGACAAGGAGTGGGCATGTGGGATGTGCCCTGATTCCTGTAGAGAAGCGTTGTGCTGCATGTGATTGCCACTCATCCCAGTATACCTATAACGTATAGCCAGCATTGGACAAGGACTATGCAGCGACGTGCAAGAAGTGTTCTCACTGTCTGTACAATTCTGGACCTTTAAGATGTCTGCCATATTAACTCCTTATGACTCTATCGGAGCCTTCTCAGTGCTTCTGATTGGCCAAGATGGCAGCATACCGATACAGTATAGGCAGAGGAGCCTTGGCTGCCATTACAGATGTCCTGGGTTTATTACTCAGCTTTCCTAGTCTCTCTATTGGACCAGTAGTGGTGGCCTTATGTGCTGTCACCCGTTATTTGTCAAAGTGTAAGTCATGGTTGTCTCTGTTTTTTCAGGCTCCCATGATGGGGAAGAGGATCCTCTCGCAGGACACAGCTTCATCGTCCCGAAGAAGGAGATCAACACTGTTCCTGACATGGCCAAGTGGAAACGCTCTCAGGTACTGCATAGCAAGTGTGTACTATCCCTGGGTGATATGAGTGAGGACACATGGCGGATTCATGTGATGTCACTGGCCTGTGAAGTAGGAATACGATCAATGGGGAGCTGCTGTCACTTCAATCAGCTGATCTGTGGGGCCCATTGTAATCAGATATTGATGAGCCATTCTAAGGATAGCTCAACAATATTTAAAGGGGTTTTCCAATCTAAATATGGGACATCAATTAAAGATCAGCAGGAGTGTGACACCAGGGACCCCTGGCTGACCAGCCGCTTGAAGAGACTGCAGTGTTTGAGTGAGCACATACATTGTATAGTTACTGTGCATGGCATGGTGTCACAGCTCAGCCCGTTCACTTGAATGGGACTGTTCTGCGATCAAGCCGTGACCAATGAATGTGACATCACATGGCGTGTGGAGAAGAATTGTTGGACACCCAGATCTTACTAAGGATAGATCATAAATTAAAAAGTTCTGGAAAATCTCTTGGAAGGGGATAAGTGGCTAATTGGTGGGGGTCTGATTGTGGGACCTCCAGCAGTCTAGAGAATGGGGATCCACAAGTACCCCATGTAAATAGAGCAGTGATGTGCATGCATGGGATACAGTACCAGGCCCAGCCACTACAGAATGTGAGGCACTCTGCCTAGTCCTGAATAGGCCACAGCACTTGCATAAGTGCCCTGGCTCATTAAAGGGGTTCTCCAGAGACTGTGCAAACTTTTTCTTCCCCTGGGTTCTATTATGGATGATCCTTTGTATCTGGGCTGATTCTAACCGTGGGTCATGTGATTGGCACCAGCACTGAGTTGCTCCACCTCCCCCATCTTCTCCTGTGTTTATTGGCATTACCTGTACTATGGGGTCTTACTATTATAATCTATTCTGCCAGCCCCCATAGTACAGGTAATGATAGACAACATGGTGGAGGCGGATCAACTTGGGGGGTCGGGTGCTGATTCCGATCACATGACCCAAGGTTGGAACCAGCCTGTAAACACAAGGCGCATTCCTAAAGCTGTATTCACATCTGCGTCACAGTCTCTGTTCGGAGACTTCGTTGCAGTGTCCATGTAAAATCGCTGGATAAAAAATCCTGCCAAACCACTGACTCCGACTCCACAGCCACGGTCAATCAGGAGCAGTAAACTGAAGGTAAATGTGCAAGTCCTGGTTCACGTCTGCGTTCAGTATTCCGTTCAGGGAGTCCGCTTGGGGACCCCCCAAATAGAATACCGAACACATTGACAAGCGGTGAGCTTATGAAAGGACACTGACCCCATAGACTATAATGGGGTCCGTGTGTTTTCTGCGCGGTGTCCGCACAAATCATCCAGAGAGGAAAGTAGTTAATGAAGTAATTTTCTCTCCACATGACTCGTGCGGACAGTGTGCGGAAAACACACAGACCCCATTATAGTCTATGGGGTTCGTGTGCTTTCATAAGCTCATCACTTGTCAATGCGTTTGGTATTCCGTTCAGGGGGTCCCCAAGCAGACTCCTCAAACTGAATACTGAACACAGATGTGAACCAGGCCTAACAGGCTACGTATCCTATTATACAATGTTACTATTCTATAAAATAATTACAAACAATTAAAATGCGTTGTCTAAATCTAGAGAGACAATTGTTTTGTTTGTATAATAGAAAGTTTTACAAATTTCTACTTTCTTTATCAATTCTTCGCGGTTTTCTAGATCTCACTTTATGATAAATGGGCGTCTGACTGATTCTGTGTATGAAGGGGCCACACTACTCATTAAAGGGGTTGTACGTAGAGTTTACAATCACTTACCTGATCCGTCAGATTCTTGATGATGGACCAGGGATTCCGGCTTCATTCTGTCCCCCAGGTCACGTGATCGGAGGCGGCAGTCTGACTTCTGGGTCACTCTGCCCCCTCCCCTAATCTCACAGGTAAATTACCTGTTCTATTAGGGTTAGCTGGCTATGCTAGTTCCCATAGCACAGATAATTATCTGTGAGATTAGGGAGGTGGTGGAGCCCACAGGGTTGGATGAGGCCTGAATCTCCAGCTCCAGCATCAAGAGTCCACCAGATCAGGTAAGTGAATCCAAAGTGTTCGGACAACCCCTTTAAGCTCTCTGATGGCGCAGTGGCGCCACCTGCTCTGCAAGTGAAAGGAACCAGAGTTTCACAGTCATTATTATTTTTTAATGGCAAGTACACTACCCCATAGAAAATAATGGATTTATTCACACAGCCGTTTTTTGGATTTGTTTGACAATCCATGTGAACGATGGATGCGCTAAATAGAACTTGCTATTTCTTGGTGTGTTTTCACAGTTACAACATATTCAAGTCTACAAGGAATCCATGAACAGATTACCCTATGGTGTACACTCGGCTGTGAGTGTACACTAGGGGTCTGAACATTAGTTTATAAAATAGGAATACCCCTTGATAGAAGAGGGGATATACCACTGTATAGACAACTGAGGTCTACATCGGATGAATAGAGCCCTAGCCACATCTACTTGCAGATTTTGGCGCCAAAGTCCTTTCTATGTGTACAAGGTTTTACTCTGTGTGGAGGACACTGCAGCGAGAGCTCCCTCTTGTGGCGGCTTTGGGAACGGCACATCTCTGTATAGAATAAACCGTTGTTGCCAGGCGTTCTCTAGATATCTGCAAATACAGAAGACGTGTTCTTGAATTAATTCCCACCACATTGCTCAGCTCCTTGAGATTCTTTCACCACTTTTGCTGGGATTTGTTATGTTCTTTTTCATTCTGAGAACCTCCTAAAGAGTTCTTCAAATAGAAAATCTACATTTGAGGCTTTGTAGTGCTCAGTGTCATTTCAGGGAAGTGCGTAGGACATCATTTATCCTAGAAAACTGTGTGCAAACTTAGATAATCTGTGAGCAGCAGACACAATAACCTCTGGCATTCTAGGAGTTAACTATTGATGACTTGTCTTTAGGGTAGGTCATCAAAATCTGATCAGGGAGTCTATCGCCTCAGGTGAGCACCAGACACTTTTCACAGGTCATGTGATGTCACATGACCTGTTTGCAGCGCAGTTTTATTCAAGTGGGTAGGACAACCACTATATAGGGTACGGCAATGTGTTTGGTATTCAGTGAAGAGGTCACAGTATTTAGGTAAATAATGTGATATGAGCTAAGGTGGTCCCAGGTGTCAGGCCCCACCGATCAGGTATTGATGACCTATCCTAAGGATATGTAACTCCCAGAAGGTTCCTTTAAAGGGTTGCTACTTAGTAATAAGTGACCATTGGATGACTTGATGTAACCCACATTCTATCCCCTCCCAGGCCTACGCGGATTACATGGGCTTCGTCCTCACCTTAAATGAGAGCGTGAAGGGAAAGAAGTTGACCTGTGATTACCATGTGTCAGAAGTAAGTCTATGTTCTCTTTTTCTTTTGGGTTGTTAACTTTGGCTAACCCCCTTTCAGCAGCCCCCTTCCTCTTAATTTTAGTCTGGGGTCTTGCTGCTGGAGGTGGTAGTTCTTTAGTCATGTTCCCTGCAGCGATCACAATATGGGCTACGTAAAATGAATGGAAGGTCCATGTATTTGATGGCCAGCACCTCCCTGCACTGAGTGATCCTAAGTGGGGTACCCACTGCCCAATCTGTCTACATATCTGATTGAAGAAACCTCCTGTTAAACCTGTCCACTGTGACCTATAAATATTTGCAGATGCCCTTAAAGCGGTTCTCTGGGACTATGACATTGATCACTGTGGCTACTTCACTACTTACCAAGCACAGCGCCATACATTGTGTAGTGGCTGTGTTTGTTATTATGGCTCAGCCCTATTCATTTGAATGGAACTGAGATCATGGCCATGATGTCACTTGACTGAGAAGAGGAAGTAGAGGTCAATGTCACAGTCCTGGACAACCTCTGATAAATGCAGGTCAGGGGTAATCACATGATTGTTCAGGCTATGTAACCCTATGGCGAATCGGCAGCTAGCCAGGCATTTTACCTGCGGTAACTGATAGAAGGGAAAGCCATTAGAAGGTTAGTATTACAAGAAGACTGGTCAGATAAATACAAGAGCAGCTCTCTGTTCTGTTTCATAGAAGGGGCTTCAAAATAGGCGAGCCCCTTTTATGGTATCATATGCTTGTAGGATGTATAGACCGTCCGCTCTCATAAGACAATCCCTTAATTTATGTCATGGGTGCTATTTGTGCCTTTGTCCTTACCTCACTATGACAAAGCTAGAACACTTACTGGGCCCTTGTCCTTCCTCTTCTCAGTTGCTGGACCTCGCACTGTTAAAGGGGTTTTCTTACACATTGATGGCCTGTCTTTAAGTCATCAGTATATGACCAGTGGGGCCCCAACACCGAAGCCCCCACTGGATAAAGAGACTGCAGTGTCTGGGTGAACACTGCAAGCACAGCACCGTACATTGTGTAAGTGACTGTGCTAGGTATTACAACTCGGTTCCATTCACTTGAAAGGGACAGAGCTGCTGCTATATTTTGTGACCACTGAATGTGATCCTTGGCACAAGAAAGGGGCCCAGCACACATAAGCATCACGGCCTTTCCAAATGGCTGATTGACAGACCTCCTGGGTGTTGGCCCCCACTGATCACATATGGATGACCTGTCCTAAGGGTGGGTCATCAAAATACCCCTTTAAAGGGAATCTATCTGGTTGATTTGGGACACTAAAGACCCGCGGGTCCTTATGGATTGGGTGTTTAGTGTCCTATATCATCCTGTTGTAAGCCAGCCTTTATACTCTCTAATCAGCTGTAAGTCAGAGTTCTTCTGTCAAGCCGGAGCTGTACGTCTTGGCTTTGGTGCTCATTCACTGTACTGGGGTACATGCACAGTGAAGCTGGGGTGTACATCTTTGGCTTCATTGTCAAACTGTGCAGGCACTGGGAGCAACAGAGATGAGACATAGCTATAAAGGTCCTGAAGCTTCTCTGTGCAGAGAAAAGTCTTAAAGGAGTGCCGCAGCCCCTTCATTCTGAGGATTGGTCGGGGTCCCAGAGGTCAGCCCTCCATAATCATTTAGTGATAGCATATCCTAGCAGTGTTATAAGCAATGTTGTCCGAGCATTTTATAAGATTAGAATGCCCCTTTAAGGCTAAGGCCACACATGTTGGATCGGCTGCAGGATGTCCACCATAAATATTCCACATTGGACCCATGGACTCGGCAATGCAAAGGTTAAAAATCCATGGGCGAGCACACATCATTGGTTGGGTGTTTCTGCAGTGTGTGAATGGATGTTTTGTCAGTCCCACCTATTCCTCTGCTCTGTACTTCGCTGTGGTTTAGCCGTCGGCTGTCCTGTTGTGTGTAGGTCGTGTGCGTGCGTGCGTCTGGTCTTACAAGGGACTTCCAGCCTTTAGATCTTAATGACCTATCCTTGGGATAGGTCATCAATATCGGATCAGCGGTGGTCTGACACCCAAGCCCCCCACCACCACCCCCACCATTCGGCTGTCCTCAGCAGACTTCACTTCTGGAACTGCAGGAAGCAGACAGCACCATACATTATGTAATGGCCAGGCGGGGTTACTGCAGCTCCTATTCATGTAAGCATACACATACTAGTAATTTACGTGGTAGACTCTTACAGAGATCCTTTAAGATTTGACAATGTTAGGTAAGACCAAGGACTCACATGGTGGCTCCATTTGTCAGCTGCTTATTGCAGGAGGTCTGCCCATGTTCATCTGATATCTGTGGGGTATATTGTGTCTAGACATCCTAGAGGGTATTCCAGATGGACAGGGCGCCCGCTCTCTATGATTGGGCATATGGTGAAACCATGTAATCTAGATCACCCCCTAGTGGAGACTAGAGGCAGGTGTAACATTTACAAGTGCAATACGTCTGCAGAATAGAGTAATAATGTCTGTACTGATAAATTAGAGCTTCATAGCCTTGTCCAGTACTTGGGGATAAAGAGCTCCAGTTTATTCCCTTCGCTGCTTCTCATTTGGGGTGTCTTTGTATATTTTCTTTAGCATTACAGGACATGTGACCGATCCTTTATTGTGCTTGTATGATCCTCAGTGTCTGAGTCCTCGCATTTAGGACATGGATTGATGGCGGCTTGTCCATTAGGAAGGTTTTGGGGATCAGCAGGGGTGACACATTGTGTGTTGTGTATCTGCAGCTAATCAGCCTTTATGGGCTACAACACTGCCATCTGGTGGACATAAAGTATAGCACCCAGTTATGTACACCAAGCCGTAGCCGGCAGTCTGAGCTCTTATCTGTATTAGTTCTTCCTACATGATGGTTTGGATGGAGCAGCTCCAGGTTGTTTTACATGACCTGACCTATAAGGATATGTTCACATTCTGAACCTGTATGAAATCTGTTAACAATTTGTAGCTTATGCATGTACGTATGCATAAAAAAAAACTTTCTGCACTTTTTTTCATAGTGAAAAAAAAAAAAGCAACATGAAAGGCATGTAGTGATGTGAACACAACCCAGAGCACTCACTCCCCTACTGATAGGAAGGGAGAGTGACTATACATGTGAGAGCTGGAGACCCTCGCTGTCAGGACTGTGGGGTCATAGCCACCACAACCATCTCATTGAAATACAGAGTGGACCTTCATTAAGAGAGTTGGGACCCCTTAAATTCGATTGGCTTCTTAATTAAAGGGGTTGTCTACCTTAGAAAACACAGAAGGTGGTCGTCTGTTCCGGTTTCTTCTTTCTTGATCAGAGCAGTTACAAAGAGCGTCCCTCAATCCAGAGGACCTGTCCTGTCCTGCATTAAATAGACAACCCATACATTTAAATAGACACTCTGTAGTTCTTTGTTTCCCCTGTGGTGGCGCTGCAGAGACAATGAACGCCTATTACCAGGTTTCCTTACAGATTACAGCTGTTCGCTGGGGACAGTTTAAGATCAGCTTATTATAAATGGACCCTTCTAACAAGTAGGGATTGTCCAAAGTGCAGGACAATTCTGGCACCATGGTGGGAATTAAGCTAAATGTAACTGGATATCTCTCATATAGCCTTGTATGACGGCTGAATATGACAGAAACCGTTCCTTCTGGTGACGCTTATGGATGTGTTCAGTCAGGACTAGACGGACGTTGCACGGCTCATTGTTATCCACCATATAGTTTCATGTATACGTTACTTTTTCTGTATTTGCTCCATACACCTGATAGTCGCTGTACTAGAACACGGTTTGTTCCATAGCAGATATGAGAACACTGCCACCTGGTGGTCAAATATGAGAATGCATCTGGCAGCTGTCACCCTTCACTTACATAACTACCATACTTGTGTGCTTTGTGCAGCAGCAGGAAAATCGTGGGGGTGTTTTGGGCAGTGGCTATGGGGGAAATTATTAGGACTGGAGTTTTCCTACACTAGTCTTACATCACCATATTTATCTGTTACTAAATGTGGTGCATCTAGGGCTTAGAATCTGTCCCTGCCATGAGCAGGAGTGCATTGTTTACCCTGCAATCTGAATCCATTTCTGGTGTATGGGATAGTAAATATGTAAAGCTTTTAAAGTGGTTTTCTGGGACTAGATAAGCCATCAATATGTGGTGGGGGTCCACCCCTAGGACCCCTGTTAATAAGCTGTTTGCAAAGGTTGTGGCGATTGGACGAGCATGCCGGCCCCTTCCCTGTGCCAGTGAGATCACGATCTTCGGCCTCACTTGTGCAGCAGCAGCAGCTCCGTCCCATTTCAGTGAATGGAGCTGAACTGCAATACCAAGCACAGCCACTATACGATATGCACCTGAATGCTGCAGCCTCTTCAACCAGCTGATCTGTCGGGGTGCTAGGTGTCAGGAGGAATATACTAAAGGTGTTTCCTGGGACTTAAATTGATGACCTATGTGGAGGGGTCTCGCTTCTTAGACCCTAAGTAATCGGTTAGCAGCAGATGCTTGAATTCCCTGCAGCGCCTCCCCAGGAGGAATGAAGCATTAGCCAGTTTCCATTCATATCAATGTGTTGTCCCAAACAAAAAATTGGGGAAGCAACATATCAAATATTGACCCCAAACACCTTCTCATAGACTGGTACTTACACCAAACACCAGCAGGGGGCAAGAGTGGAGCAATTACGCCACAGGCAACAGTCTAAGGGTAAGTTCACACTGAGATCCACCATGCAAGATCCGCCACAGAGACCTTCCAAAGATTTCCTACCCCCATTCACTTCAGTGGGAGATTCTCCTGAAGACGTATCAGGACGCTCGATCAGTTACCAGAAAATGAAGCTTCTGTCTCCTGCTGAAATATATGGGAGACATCATTTTTGCAGCGGATTCAACTGTAAAAATGTTGCCATGTGAACCAAGCCTAAGGGCCCACACACGACCTGTACGCTCCGATTTCCACGGCAACATTTACAGTAGTGGCAGATGCAAAAACAAACCAAAAATTGACCCACGTTGCAGATTTTTCAATCCATCGATCACAGATTTTTGTCCTTTGCAGTGCAGGGGGTGCAGTAAATTCACAGACCTGACCCATTTTAGGTATTGTAGACCTGATACTAGGAGGCTTCTTGTACAGTTTGTGCGCCGTGCCACCGCCGCCGCCTGCATTGTCAGGTAATGTATTGTGCTGACACACAGGGTAGGTTTTGTCCGTGCCTCTCTCCGGCTCCTGCTGCCTGTGACCCCGGCTACATAGGACACACACCCTAATGCTTCCGTTGCAATATTAATTTAGCCGGACAATAGGATGCCGCCTGCGCTTCCACACGCGGCTTTTCAAAGAGACCCAGACACCAGCGAAACCCTTGTGTCTCTTTAATTATGTATTAGGCAGCCTGGGCTGGCAGCTGGGGCCTGCTCGCTGCATACCGCTCTGCTGTTTTTTAATCCCTTTAAAAAGCAGTAGAAAGCAATGGATGCGTGACTGCTCTACCCCTCCCCCCTCCTCCTCACCAGCTCCTAAGCCTAGAGGTACAGCCGTCCCCTGCCAGCCATTACTCAGCCAGTCTCTGCTCTACCAGAGGGATGGAGAATCCAGAATTGGCCATAATGAGCCGCCTATGGCTGGCAGGCTGGTGGCCATGTAAATCATCAGCATTGTTTAATAGAAAGCCGCTCTCCCCATGACTCTTAATTACAATGAGAAGCCTCTGCCGTCAGGGCTGTGGGATCTAGGAGAGGCCAGGGCTGGACACTCATGGGTTAATGGACCTAAAATACAAGTTTGTGCCCTGGTAGAAAAAAACAGTAATAACTACGATGTCTGGTAAACATGGCTGACACCATGGCGGAAACCTGATCAGCCCCACTATAGTCTATGGGGTGTACTGGGCACATATGGGGTATGTCATGTGAAAGATCCAAGAATACCGTCATATCTGTGCTGTATCTATAATGGAAAAAACATGATGAAATCTATTTATCTAATGCATATACGTATTTATTTCTTATCATATCTCTATCTTTTTATCTCATTTCATACATGGGAATTGTGGGAAAAGCTATGCAAATCAGTTATCAAAATTGGAAAAAGGAAAACTGCCTCTAGCGCCACATTTTAGAAGGTGACTCTCTATAGGTTATGCCCCACTTTCAGGAAGCCTCGCACATGACTTAGGATATTTGCCAAATCTGAAGCCGCCTGTAGGAGGATAAGACCTCTATAGACGGCTGTTTTGGGGTTCTGGTCCAAACCCTTGGTCTAGAGTGGTGCTGTTTGCTGGATCTGAGTCATCTGACCTCTGCTAGTAAGTCTGGTGGTGTATGGGCCATCAGCAGCCATTATGATATAGTAAGCCTTCTTAAAGGGATGAGTTACGTGTGGATGTCAGGATCTGGTCTGATAGTCCATGGCCGTGCCAGAGGACGGGGTCAGCACAAAGGTCTTGTAGATGTGACTGAGAAGGATCAATTGGGAGGGAAAAATTCAGTGAAACCTTGAAAAGAGCACCCTAAATTTCATTGAAGAATTGGCCCTCTAGGGGGCGCACATTATTGACTATGACAGCCGAGAACCCACATTACTAAGTGTATGTATGTTTACCACCCACACAGGCGATTGAGAAGCTGATGGCCTTACTGGACACCTTAGATCGCTGGATCGATGAGACGCCCCCTGTAGACCAACCATCCCGTTTCGGCAACAAGGCATTTCGAACCTGGTACGCCAAGCTGGATCAGGTGGGAACCGCGCAAGAGATTCACAACCGGTTATATTGTATGTAAAGCCACACGGAGGCGCTGTCCAGTAATTTCATGAGTTTGTATCTTCAGTGTAAGGGTTCAGATATTTGGGGGCATTGCGACGATGGATATAAGGACATTTGTACAGAGCCCCGGCATAGACTGTTGGTTTTATCCAGCACCAGTACCTGGGGTGGGGGTAGGCGCCGTGTATTTACTGAATCCTTCTTGTATAACCAGCATGGCATGGAAACAGCAAAGGGCGTGAAGAATTCATTGAGATTTATAATTGCACCGTGGGCTGGTAGCAGTGCTCTCCCCTCCCCCTATTATATACATGGCACTCACAGCCGGCCTCTGTACGCTGCAGCAACAAATCCATTTCAATGTGTACGAGATGTTAAAGGGGTTTCTGGGACTTGTATATGAATGAATATCCTTATTGGTGGGGGTCCTACTTCAGGGACCCCACAGATCAGCTGGTTGAAGAGGCCGCAGCATTGGGGCAAGCTCTGCACTGAATGCCAAACACAGTGCTATACATATCATAGTGGCTGTGTTTGGTATTGCAGCTCTACCACCACTTGAATAGCGGCCTTGGGTGTCAGATTCCCATTGATAACATGTTGGTGACTTATCCCGAAGAAGCGCATTAAAAGAAACTCCCTTGACATAGCGCGTATATGCATTAGTGCCCAGATCCTAGAACATTTTGGCTTGGGATCGCTTATATCAGACAAACCCAATGATCTTAGCGGGGACGGCTGACCACCTAATGTGTATGGAGGTCTCCTGATTCTCCCCCGATAATAGATATGGGGGAAGATAAAACGCTTGGATTTCAACATGCCCTATCCTTATCGCCCCAAGATCTTTTTTTTTTCTATGGCAGACACATTCATGCTTGGCCCAGCCAATGGTGCCTGTATATGGGAAGGGGGAGCTCTCATCTGAACGAATATAAGGCTGATGATTGTCTAATGTGTATGGACACCCACACTCTAATGCAGTTTCATCAGCGAAAGTGAATGGAAACCAAAGCCTCTAAAGAGGACTGCATGGGCATAAATGAAATGGGTAGCCAATGTTACATAACTGATGCCCACTCCTCTAATGCAGAGACTTCACAGTTTTTCCACCCCCTGATTCCAAAATGGGTCCTTAGAGAGGGAATACAGCGGTGGAAATCCTGGGATCTCACTGACCCCTTGCTCGCCTGTAGTACAGGGTACCCTCTGCAGATAGGGTTGGCACCTATGAGTGACTCTGTGGCATGTATACCCTTGGCTGGACCACAGATACCCTCTAGTACCCCATTTGTAATGAGCTGATGGCGTTGTCCCTCCATTCCTCCAGCAATATCACACATGTGCCTAACACCGGAGTCTTCTCCTTAGGAAGCTGAGAATCTCGTTTCCACGGTGATCCCTCCACAGCTGAGTGCGGCGGTGCCCGAGGTGGCCGTATATCTGAAGGAATCTGTGGGCAACTCAACCCGTATTGACTATGGCACAGGTAATGTCCAGCGGTATCCTGTAATCCCCCTATAAACCATAATAATGAAGGACTAGGAATCTTATGTGGTAATGTATTGTCCTATTATACGCATCCCTATACCCTGCACGCTCAATATGACCAAGATGGCGGTTGCACAAATGAGTATCTGTATAATACGCTCATTTTTCACCTGAGCTGTCACCAAACATAAACCCAAATGATGCCCATGGCACGACACAATGGTAGAGGCTCAGAAATGAAGCTTGCTTGCTATTCCGCAGCCTGCCACTAGGGTGCCCTGTTGCTGCAGCAGTGCTTGCCTGCTGGATGCCTGCAGTGGTTTTCGCAGCGTTCGAGCCCACTTCTTCCTGTGCTGTCATTTTTTTTTCCCCTCTCCCTTACATCATTTCTTGTTCTCTGTTAGTCACTCTAAAACGGTTTGTGTCTTGTAACTCCATGGGGTGACAGCATCAGTCGCACGTGTTCCAGGGGCTGCTGGTAGACATGCGAGATGTGCGAGCAGCATGGCGCTCGCCTCACGTACGCTTAATACCTCCGCTGCAGCAGCACTCACCCCCAGAACCATCTGTACATTCTTTTTCTACTTTAGTTTTTAACCATTTGCTCCATCACTGTTGTAGAACTAAAAGTCCCAGCAAGTCTACGACGGGTAGGACATGGCGGCGCTATAGGACGCTTACAATCAGGTCCCTATCTTTTACGCTCGGTAAAATCCACCTTGAGCATTGGATTAGGTCAGGGCCGTAGTATACACGCCAGGATGCTGTCCATCATTTCATGCCATCTGGTGGCTGGGAAGGGGTTAAAAGCCATTCAAAGGTACTATTTGAGGCACAGGAACTGGAAGCTTTGGGGAAGGGGGGGCAGAAATGGGAAGGATGTTCGGGAGGCAGGAAAGGTTGTAGATGTGTGGGGTGGCCTATAGACTGCGAGTCCTGGAGAGGCTAAGGGTGTGTTCACACTGCATCTGTCATGTACATTGAAAGGATATCCCTGCGGATGTTCTGTATAATGTGGCTCATATACTGAGAAAGTGTATAATCTAGTACGGGGGATGTATTACATGCGCTACATATGTAAGAGATATGTGGTGGGATCTACCCAGTGTGCTGTATACCTCTGACATGGGCACAGAATGGTGCCAGGATCCCTGCAGTACAGCTCAGGCTACAGACCACTATTCTCTCCTACTAATGTCTAGTTTGATTTTTGCTAAGCATCTGTTCACACTGTGTTTGCAGTGAACGTCGCAGACCTAGTCTGACATATACTTTATATACATAGAGTGGCATAAATAACTCAAAAATAACATAATTATTCATTATTCATCATGTGATGTAGTAGTGCAAACAACGCAATGTCTATCCTGGTATTTTGAGACTACAACTCCCAATATTCACGCTGCGGGTTGTCACTTTGCAATATGTAAACCGTGGCGGATTGTAGACTGCTGCCCTAACTCGCTCTGTCTCTTTCCTTAGGACATGAGGCCGCCTTTGCTGCTTTTCTGTTTTGCCTGTGTAGGATCCGAGTCTTGCAGGTGGATGACCAGCTCGCCATCGTCTTCAAGGTGTTTGACCGGTAAGAGAACGGCAATGAGGGCACCTGAGCTGGGCATAGTATTGGTGATGCCTCGCCCCTCAGAGCTTACAGTCAGTGACTGCTCCCCAGGTGGTCCAGAACGTTTCCATTCAGAGCTATTATTTGGAGGAGCCACCTTGTAGTTTTGGGGTTCAGTTTGTACAGCCTGGAGGCTACATATAGGTTTTATTGTGATCACATATCTTTCTGGACTCCCTATCTGTCAGGAATCCGCACTGAGTCTGAAATGGCTGATAACAGCGAACAATCTATTGCCCCTTCAGTTTCCAAACGTTAAATATGTTTTGTGGGGTTCACACTAATGCTGACCGAGGGTGTAAACCTTCAATATCAGATTTGTGGGTGTCCGACTGATGACTGAGGGGCCACGTATCTCCTCTGCATACCCTTCATTGTTTACCATGCACAGTACCATACGTTTCATAGTGGCCATACTTGGTACTGCACCTCCATCCTTTTCAAGCTGCGATGCTCTGTAGTCTTTCCTATGTAGATGTTGAGAGTCAGACCCCCACCACTTTGATAGTATTAGACAGGCCATTAGTAGTGTGAACCCAGAAACCCCCATTAATGCAGATAAATCGTACTTAAATAGAGGGGGTAGGATGGCAGAGCTCTCTCTGGAGGATCTACATGTTGGACTGAGCTGCTCGCTGGGCCTGGTGATGGTTTAGGGTAATGACTTCACCTTCTTCTCCGTGCCCCTACAGTTACCTTGAGGTCATGAGGAAACTACAAAAAACCTACAGGATGGAGCCTGCTGGCAGTCAAGGGGTCTGGGGCCTGGACGACTTCCAGTTTCTGCCTTTTATATGGGGCAGCGCTCAGCTTGTAGGTAAAAAGTTCAGCGTTGTAAGACTCTTGTTGTTTCTACATGACTTGTTCTCTTGAGGACACACCGCATTGGCGTGTAGTAATATCCACTCACATACGTGTAGTCTCACACAGATACAGTCTCTTATAGGGCAGCAATTAACATGTACTCTGTCTTTCTGCAGATCATTCCACCCTGGAGCCCAGGCATTTTGTGGACGAGAAGGTAGTGAATGAAAATCACAAGGATTATATGTTTCTGGAGTGCATCTTATTTATTACACAGGTGAGGGTGAAGCCGTCTATGGCCGGGTGGGATTGGCACAGCTAAGAATGGTACAGCAGCTTGGCAGCGTTCAGGACATCCCAGTCTCCATATTAGTACAGGAGCAGCTTGCTCCCATTCAATGTGCCTCATGCACGTGACTCTATTGTCACAGGGGAAGGGCTGCAACCTCTTCAAACAGCTGGTTGGTGGGGGTCCTGGGTACAGTAAGTCCTAGAAAACTACTTTAATGGGCCCTGGTGACATTTTGATGATCATCAAGTCACCAGTCTGACTAGGGCTACACAGCGACGTTGGCCATGGTACACATCCATTGGCCATAGATCAGTGTTGCTTTACCTGCATCGCAGTTACTACCGGCTACAACCATGAGACCAAATCTACTGGATGTGACTGGATGGGGACTTTCACATTTCAGCAACTTGCAAGTCGCAATGTGGCCACAATCGGTAGCTGCGAAGCATGGAAGGGCAACACTGTGATCTTTCGTAGTGCTATGTGTTACCATTAAGTCCTAACCTAAGGGATAAAAAGGGTCACTGCAAAGCTGATGATGTCACTCTGAACATGTGACTGCCCCTGTGATTCTGAGGCAGGGGGCCAGAAAGACCCCACCATAGTCTGTTTCATCATCTGAAGACTGTCCAGTCGGGAGTGCAGTTCCCTAATATACTTACTGGGACTGTGCCCTGCAAGAGCCTCTACCATGATAAGGAAGAGATAGCTGTGGCCATCATCACTGCTAACCATGTAAACAAAGCACAGTGGGGGACATATTGGACCAGTGGGAGTCATTAGGTAAGTGATGACATTTTGTCGTCTTATCTCACATGCTCCTGCTATGACCCCCCCCCCCCCCCCATCCCTTCATGGTGATGGGGACTGTAAAGACGTCACTACTGTATGGGAAGAATTTGGATCAGTATATCCTAACCTAAAACTCCTAAAGTGAACGCCACCTGGCTGCAGATTATTATTACCTGTTACTCTGATAGCACCAGCATGTTCCGTGGCATAGTACTGAGCATGCATTCACTCTTGTTTTTATCCCTGTCCATATAGTGGCTTACCATCTAAGGCTCCATACACATAAACCCATTTTAGGTGTGTGTTCTATCTGTTATTATAGATCCATAATAATGGATGGCGTACAAACCTATTAAAGTATAGGATAGGCGATAAGTGTCACGTCATTGGGGGTCCTACAGCTGGGACTCTCAGTGATCTGGAGAACAAGTTTTTGGTCCCAGTTTTGACCATTGGATGGCCAAGAGGTCAGACCCCCAGTACTCTGACACAAGAGGCGTAACTTGAAGCTCCTGAACCCCAATCCAAAATCTGTAATGGGGCTCCCATCTGCCATGTGCTGTCTATAATACTAGTGTCATCCCCTCAGACTCCAGGGCTGGTAGCAATTGCTACCTCTGCACCCCGTATAGCTACGCCCTTTGAAGAGGTGTCTGTAATGTCTCAACCCCTTTAATTTCAGTGGCCCCATGCACATAGCTGATATATTTTACAGCTGAGCTTTTTACTTCCAGATCTGGAGCAGGTTTTTGCACCTCTGTCCATCTAGTCTAATGATAGGATCACCACAGTTGTCACATCGATGCCTTTCTGTGTTCCGCCTGTTCCGTTTTTCACAGACCTTTTTGGTTATGTGCATAGCGCTTTACACTGCATTGTAATGGTGGGACTGACGTTCACGTGTGGCTACAGCTACTTCAGGAGTGGCTATGGTGGCGGCAAAATCGTGATGGTGGATAAATGGTGTAAAATCACCGATGTAACTGGAATCTGCTGTGCAAAAAGTACCGGCCCCCCACTTACCATTGTGCCGTTATATGATCAATGGGGGGCTGCATCATAAGTTTTTCTTACGTCGCTCTCAGTCACAGGCCCAGTTCACTGCACTATGCAGGTAGGCACAGCGCAGGGAGGAAGGGGCTGCAGGTGTGGATGCCTTGTTCTCAGGATCCAGGTGGGTCTCGGAGGTTGGACCTCCACTGATCATAAAGTAATGGTACGTTCTAGCTCTAAGCCATGACTTCTGTAACTGTGAGTGACTTGCACACCAAACATCTGCAGCATTTCTACATTTTCCACAGCCTTGGTATTTCAGCTGTTCTCTTCTGTTATCAGCCTGACTCTTTCCTCAGGGCAATGTCACCTAGTCAGGTTTTGGCTCAGCGTATTTTCGGCTGACTCCATAGTTGAAGAACAGGCTGGTGTTGTAACGGAGCAGCTATGTAAACTGCACCCACATGGTTAAAGGTTAACACACTCATTTCATGTGTTGTAAGACTGCGGGGAACTCCACCGGTTGGGTGAGGCCGCCGAGAATTTCAGATTTTTGTGGAACTGCAAGCTCAAGCATATGTGTAGTCACTGCGTGCTGGAACTTGTAGTCCCGCAAAAATGTGTTTAATAGGGCTTGTGGCTGGATTTACATTGGACTGCTCACCTGTATATGGATTAGTCAGTGACTATTTCATATATCCATGTAACCCGCCGCTTGGTCTCTGCTTCTATTCCTGGAAACACTATCTGCCTCTAGGAGGGTGAAGATCAGAGGATGGGCTATCCCTATTGAGACATGTATATTGGCTGTGACCCGGGGGTCACCCAGGGCTGGCACATCACTGTCTGAAAAGGCTACCGGAGCAGGCAGTCCTGACAGAATATTGCCTGCCTGCAGCATTATATGGCAGAGACTGCAGCTGCCGCCCCGGCCCTATTACTATTGTGTCTGCCTTATTCCCAATGCTCCATGATGGAAATTTTCTCTAGATTTCCATATAAAAGTAAAACCGGAGAAAAAAAAATCTAAGCTGGTGGCTTGGAGCTTATGTATGGAGGAAAGTATGTAGGAATTCCCATGCTTTTAATCTCCCCAAGTTCCACTCCTGCTGCCAGATTGTGCCCTTTTATTTGCGGCCCCGTTCCAGCCCCTTTACAGTTCGCACATATACCTCTCCATACATGTGCACTGCTATGATCACACATCAACACGATTTGCTCTCCAGAAACAGCGCCACAGTCGCCTGTGGGTTGTGTTCGGTATTGCAGCTCAGCTTAATTAAAGAGAGCTGTAGAATCGCACACAACCTATGTACAGGAGGCAGCCATGTTTTTGTAATCCTAAACAATTCCTTAAATTTAGGGCCCTACAAGGGCATCTCCTACTCTAGGGCATTGATTTTAGTGGTTACTTGTAATTCTTCTTTTCCCCTTTGAGGGTGCTGCAAGGCAATAGAACACGTGCTCTTTGGCAGTTTATATCTGATCACTGGAGGTCTTAATATTGGGACAGTTTATTCTTTGGGGGGGGACTCCTTACAAAGAGGCATTGGTTAAAGCAAAGACCCCTTAAAGGCTCTGCCCCTACAGCTGTAGGGAAGCTACACGTATAGTTTGTATCCAGATGTCTGTACGTACATTGGGAAAATAGCCATGGCCTTATAGGAAACTTTCCTGTAGGATGAGGACCCCTTTAAAGTAATGGGGTTGGAGACAGCCTCTTACTATGATACTGTAGTTGGCCATGGATATCCTCTGAAAATGCCCATTTAGTACAGGTATAAACCGTGTTCTTTCTAGGGTGAGATAAGTGGATGCCAGGCTGTTTTGGCGCTGCTTATCTTGAGGGAAACAGTGGTATGAGATGTATTGTAATGATCGCAGCCCTGAGACTGGTAGCTGAGCCTGTTTAGTTGTTGTGATTTGTGCTGCCATAATCCAAAATTATCACAAAAATGCTTCGGTTGTGCATCGATTTTCTAAAATCTGTCTGTAGTGCTTTAATACCAGAGGTCTGTCATAGCGACAGTTAGAGGGTTTTTCTGGGTATTGTTAGTTGATGACCCAATCTTAGGACAGCTCATTGGTTGAAGATCAGCTTGGGGTCTGACACCCAGGATCCTCACCGATCAGCTGTTTAAAACTGCAGAGCCACTTTCTCCCCACAGGCCATGTGACACCACAGTTTTGGGCTGTTTACAGCCCAGTCCCATTCAAGTAACTGGGGCTCTGTATGGCGTTATGCTTGTTTTCATTGAAGAGATCACCGCACTCACCCGAATGCTCAGGTCTATTCAAAGGCTATTTGTGGGGTCTCAGGTGTCTGATCCCCACCGATCTTCAATTGATGACCAATCCGAATAATAATTAATAACCATGGAAAGCACCTTTAAGCACCTCTATATGGCTCATCATTACTTTCACCACCTCCGACATCGACAGTTCTTTTCACCCTTTAATAGTCGCCCCTTCATTGATTCTGGCCCCCACCATTCCTGATTAATCAAGCATGTTAGTTTTGGTACCTGGTATGTTAACTAGACTCTCTAATGTCAAGTGGGTGGTGTCAGGCAGGAGCAGGCAAGGGGGCGTGACTCTGAGCTCTGACACGGTCTCCCTCTGATTGGAGTTCTGAGTCACGCCCTCTTGCTTGCTCCTGCCTGACACCACCCACTTGACATTAGGGAGTCTAGCTAGCATATTGGGCTGCTCAGGAACAGTGGGGCGCTACAAATAAAATTTCAACTGCGCCTGAATCGGTGAAGAGGGGCGTATCTGAGGAAGAAAAGAGCTTCAATTGGTGGAGGCGGTGAAAGGTCCTCTTTAAATTCAGTCGTCTTTGTGTAGTCTGTGTGGGTTACTAATGGGTTAATTGGTTTTGAAATAAACTCTAGTGATATTAGATTGTGGGGTTAGGGACTGGTGTACGGGATTATAATCTGTGCACGGTGCTGCGGTATAGTTTCTGTGAATATAGGGATACCGATCCCTGTTCATACACTTGGAGAAGGGCATTGTTATACCGCATCCTAGAGAAGTCAACACTGTACCATAGCCATCTCCTCCGATCTGCTTGCAGCCCAGAATTTCTATATTTTACATGCGCTGCTTTAAAAGGGATTTACTGTCAGTACTCCCCCCCCCCCCCCCACCTCGCCTGAGGCTTGTTGATGAAGAAACGCATCGGATGCGGTTGTGGGGCCGAGAGCGTAGGGGTTAATAAAAGCGCAGCTTCCACCACAAAGGATGAGATCAGTGAAGTTTGGAATGAGCGATGCTGACTTAAGGAGAGAGAGAGATGAGCGGTAATTGAAAGGCGCAGAGCATTGTGCACCGCTCTCCGCCGCCGCCACAGTCTCCGCTTCAATCTGCCCTTCTAAATTTGGAGGAGATTTTTTTTTTTTCCTAGAGAAGGGAGGGTTCAGATTTCTGCTGGAAGGGAAGGAACTGACAGGAAGGGGCTGCTCTCATCTATCCCTCTCCCCCCCTCCTCCTCCTCTTACTGACTGAGGAACCATTTACAAAAGGCTCATTCTCTGGGGAGAGCAGAGTCAGGAACGCAGAGCCTGTGAGTAATTTCCTGCTCAATATGGCTTCTCTGACTCATACAATTCCCCTGAGGTTACTGCAGGATTGGCTCTCTCCCTCTCTCTCCATCATGTGATGTCTCAGGCTCTTTTTCTCCTGCCGCCTCTCATGATCTCTCTCTGTATTTTCGCTCTTTTTTTTTTTTTTTAATTTTATTTATCCCCCCTCCCCTGCTGTCGGTTTCGGTCCCTGTTTTATGGCGCTGCTATTGAAGTGGAAGCGTTGTTATTTACCACCTTCAATGGGCGGCGTATCTGCAAAGACAACAGTGTCCTTGCCGCAAGTGTCCCCTGACTACGTGTGAAAAGGCAAAGCATAAAAATGGCGGCTTTATAAAATAGTCTTAAAGGGACCTTTCATCTCCTCCGTCGACTCCAACTCTTTACATCATTTAATAGGCGTCTCCCCATTTATTCCAGCGCAGTTGGAATCTTTTCTGTAGCTCCCACCATTCCCGAGTAATCAGTGCTGTTATTTTCAGCATCCAATATGCTTATTGGGCTCCATACTGCCAGGTGACATGGGCCGGACTATAGTGTAGGACCGCCCACCTGACAATAGAAAGACTAATTAACATATTGGGTGCTGAAACTAACTGCGTAGATTGCCCAGGAGTGGGACAGGTGAGAGAAAAAAATTCCAACTGCATCCTTCAATAAGGGACGATTCTGGCGCAAAATGTTGGAGGTGGTGAAACGGAATTTGTCTCCCTAACCAATAATAGTGCGGAATAGGGGTCTTTAATAGGAGCAGAAACACATCTTTGTGACACAAACTGATGAAGAAATGCAGAGATAATCATATTTTTATGCAAATCAGCCAGTAAGTGCACTGGGGGCGGGGCCTTATTTGTCAGCTTTTCCTACAGACAGCAACACCTGCTTCATTTCTGCTCTGGAATTGCCATCCAGATAGGCATGAATTGAATTTATAGTCGCTGCCTGCATGATGGTGGTCTGTAGGCACATCTGATAAATCAGGCTCCACCCCCAGTGCACTTGAAGGCTGATTTGCATGTCAATAAAAAGATGATTATCTCAGTATTGCTTCATTGGTGTGTGACTTTAAAAGGATATTCCTGCTCCTATTACAGTTCCCTACATGACACTACTATTGGATTGGAAGGCATTTTGGACCTGACTGTATGTCGGCCTCCTGTCTCTCCCTTGACGGCAGGTATTAGGGAAGAGAAGGATCAGGCCATTGGATGTCAACATGCCTGATCATTTTGGGGGCAAAAGACACCTACAGGAGTGTGCACAGAGCATTTGTGTGTGTGGAAGGGTACAGGAGGGATAGCTGTCAACCAAGCAAGCATTGTGTACTGATTATATTAAGTATATAGTCAGCCTTGGTTTAAAAGCATTATCCAGAATTGGACAAACATGGCTACATTATTTTCAAAAACGCGCCTCTCATGTCCATGATTCTTGTCTGATATTGCAGATCAGCTGCATTGCAGTGAATAGGGCTGAACTGTAGTACCACACACAGCCTGTGGACAGGTGTGGTGCTGTTTTTGTAAGCAAGCAGCTATGTTTTTTTTTCTTCTAATTTTGGATGATCCCTTTAAGGATGCAATTGATTCCTTTGTTAAAGATGCATTTTTTTTAAAAAAAATTTTTAAGTAATGGTGCCACACTTGTTCATAGGACTGTGTGTAGTATTGCAGCTGCGACATTCATGTGACTAGGACTGATCTGCAATACCATATAAAGCCAAAGAACGACAGGGGCGCTATAGCTAGAAGAAAGCAACCATGGTTTTTTTTGTTTTGTTATTTGCAATCTCATTCGATTAGAGATAAGTGGTGGTGGGTGTATGGCAGCTGCTCCACTCCATTCCTGCACAAAAATATTAGAGGGTGCAGAAAAAAACAAAACCCCAAAAACTGCAGGATGTACGAGGTGTTACAGCTCAGCTCCAATCCTCCCATTAACATGTGCCTATAAAGTAGCTTCCAGATCACCCCTGTTTTTAAAGAGAGAGTCGGTGGGATTGAATCTGAAAATTCAACATGGCTGAACTAATTCAGTGGGCCTTAAAGGAGTTGCCTGAGAGGGACAAAGCAGCAAATGTAAGGAGAGAGAAAAAAAAAAGTGATGTCATCAAGTATGACCTGTGACCTCTGAAGTCAGGGATTGCTCTGTACTCTCTACATGTACACAATGGCCAGTAGGGAGCGACGAGAACATGATGAAATGGGATCTGGGAGGAGAGTAGTTTTTTGTTTTTTTTTATGTTTTATTGGTTTGGACGACCCCTTTTAAACTTGATGATGATCATATTTCTTAGTTCTGTCCATGAAACACATGGGCCCGGTCCGTATATTCCTCATTGACCATAACTTGTCCTTTCCATTTCATCCTTGTTGTGTCATGAAAAATCTGCAATCGTTTTGTGTATACAACTCCTACATGGACCAATATGTCTCCATGGTTGCTTCCTCAGCCTTCTATGTACTAACCTGCAGGAAGTATAAGAGCGAGATTGGGAATAAAGTAACAAGACTGCAGAGTCAGACTACGTATTGGGATTGTCTGTAGTCTGTGTCTATAGAGACCCCTAGGTCTGTGTACACAGATGGGGGGGGGGATTATTGGGGGCATACAGTCTATTCAGGAAGGCAAATTGGAAACCAGTGACTGGGATTAAAAAAAAACGGCGTCCAGCTCCAGACAAGACCTTTTCCCATCCATGGTATTATGGCCACTGATGGCTGCTGTCTACAATGCAGTGCTTCTGTGGAAGGGCCATTGACTGATGGTGCAGTGTAATAAACTGCCATTACAACTGGTGGCAGTGATTCATCAGCCCCAAAAGTGTAACCATACGGAGACAGATTTGGTATATTTGGGGGCCCTCTCTAATACTGCCCCCATAGTGCTCCTACATGCGGTATGGTCCCCATTTAATACTCCTACACATGGTATAGTGCCCCTTTTAATGCTCCTACACACGGTATAGTGCACCTTTTAATGCTCCCACATGCGGTATAGTGCCCCCTTAGTGCTCCTACATGAATGATAGTGCCCTTTTAGTGCTCCTACATGCGGAATAGTGCTTCTTTAGTGCTTCTACATGCGTTATAGTGCCCCCTTAGTGCTCCTACATGCAGTATACTTCCCCCATGATTGGGCTAAAGAGGAGGAGCCAGTAGTGAGGAGAGGTGAGTATTTATTGCAATAATATGTAATGGTTGATATAACCACAAACCTGCCGGTCAGTGGGGGTCCCTCTAATTTCTTGAGTCCCATGCAATTGCTAAGGTGCTAAGGTTACCCCTGACCACAAATTACAGAATTCAGCAGCCCTTTCATTCCTGGAATTTATGGGGGTTTGGGGCTCATTCACCCCCCACAGTAATGTTATCTTACATATTGCAGGGACTAGTCAGAAGGCATTGCCTACAGGACATTCCCTACAGTTAGACCGGGCAGCAGTTATCAGAGGCCGCTAGTAAACCTACGCAGTGCAATGTCTGTGATATCACTTGTGGATGTATTGTGGTTTCCTCAGATCTGATGATAGTTTCTTTTACAGATGAAGACCGGCCCATTCGCAGAACACTCCAACCAGCTATGGAATATCAGCGCTGTTCCTACATGGTCAAAAGTCAACCAAGGCCTGATCCGCATGTACAAGGCAGAGGTGAGGCAGGCTGTGGACGCTCGTCTTCACTGTCAGGAAGCATGGAGTCAGTGGTCATGTGTGCTAGGCTAGTGGTATCTATACGCCAGGCGTAGGACCCGGTGTGATCAGCTAATTTTCCTGAGGGCTAAATTCTGAAAGGGATATGTTTTCCAGGACTTATATATTGATAAGCCATCCTTGGGAAAGGTCATCCATATATGATCAGTGGGGTCCAACATTCGAGACCCCCACCGATCAGCAGGTTGAAGAGATTGGTGAATGCTGTGGCCTCTTCACTGAATAACAAGCACAGTGCTGTACGTTGTATAGTTGCTGTGTTTGGTATTGCAGCTCATCCCTTTTCACTTGAATGGGACTGAGCTGCTGCTGTACAATGTGACTGATGTACATGACTTCAGCTCAGAGGAGAAGTTGTAGCACTTGTGATCACTGAAACCTCTTCAAACAGCTGATTGATGAGGATCCAAGATGTCAGATCCCCACCAGCCACATATTGCTGACCTACCCTAATAGATACGCCATCCGTATATAAGTCCTGGAAAACAACTTTAGGCTGAGCCCCCATTTTGCAGAAACACAGCTTTTTTTTTTTTGTTGTAGCTTTTGCTGTGCTTTTTGAGCCAAAGCCAGGAGTGGATTGAGTAGAAGGTAGAAGTATAAGAACTTCCTATATATTCCCCATTCATTTTGTAGCATTTCCTAGATTTGGCTAAAAAAAACGGCAACAAAAGAAGCTGCGTTTCCGCAACGTGGGGCCTCAGCCGTAAAGGGGTTATCTCTTGAAAAACAATGGTTTTTAACATTACCAATTTTGCTAGGGTGGCCACGACTGACCAGGCTTCCCCACAGGGTTGATATAGTGTTACATGGTGGCCATTTCACTAAGTAGCCAACCATACAAAGATGAATGAGCTCACTTTTACAGAGACCACCCTATAAGGTATCAATGTGTCCAACTAGAGCATATGGACACCCCTTTAACTGCGTCGTTTACTGACTGAGGTCACAGGCCATGTATTAAATAGTACAGGCAGCAGCACAGAGTATTTCAGTAGAGGAATGTGCTGATGTGGTATGCACTGATCTGTCCACATGGTCTGCATGTGACAGGACTGTACTGTGAGGTAAAGGGTTAAAGCTATCCAGTAAAGCGCCTGCTGAGCGATACTGAAAGACGAAGGTTCCCTGTCGGCCCTGTGTAGTGTGACATACAGAGAGTAGCGCCTCAATATGAAACCACATCATAGGGCGGCCATATGCACAGGCACATGGATCCAGGAAACGTCCACACTACTGACCCAGCTGCTTTTTGTCTTAAGGCTTATCCGATAAACGCTGGTGACCACACAGATATTTGTAGAGGGTAACGCCGTGGTTTATTCTGACCACAAAGAAACCAAATGATAAAACATTACGGATATGTCTCTATATGCCTGCCGCGTATCAGAAACCTCTGCCCTGTGGTAAGGTGCATGGCACCGCTGTGTGCTGTGGTGTTGTGTGGCTGCTGGGTCAAAGAGAGACGTCTGCTCACATGTGCAAGGGGAGCTTCTATTTAAAGGGGTTTTCCAGCACTTATTCTTAAAGATAGATCATCAATATGTAATCAGTTTGGGTCCAACAACTGAGTTCCCCCATGTCAGTTTTTTGTGGTCACATTCATCACTCACATGGTACAATGGCAGCTCAGTCCCATTTAAGTGAAAGGGGCTGAGCTGCAATACCAAGCACAGCCACTATACAGTGTATGGAGTTGTGGTTGGTATTCAATGAAGAAGTTGCAGCTCTTATTTCAGCTCTGTGGCCTCTTCAATCGGCTGATCTGTGGGGGTTCTTTGTGTAGAACTCCTACCAATCACATTGATGACCTATCAATAAGTAAAGCCAGGGCAGCATGGTAGCTCAGTGGTTAGCACTGCAGCCTTGCAGCGCTGAGTCCTAGGTTCAAATCCTGCCAAGGGCAACATCTGAAAGGAGTTTGTATGTTCTCCCCGTGTTTGCGTGGGTTTCCTCCAGGTACTCCGGTTTCCTCCCACACGCCAAAGACATACTGATAGGGAATGTAGATTGTGAGCCCTATATGGGACATTGACTGACAATATCTGTAAAGCGCTGCGGAATATGATGGCGATATATAAGTAAGCATAATAAATAATAAGCCTAGAAGATCCCTTTAACATATATCCCAGGAAACGCTCCCAGCATATATGTTACATGTAGGCACAAACCCCCGTTCAACCATTTTGGCTTCTATCAGGGTGGTTTGTATTAGAAAGTTCAGCAGACCTTGCTTTCCTATACGGGGGGCTGCTGCAGGAACACATACTGTAACGTATATGAGTTTTTCCAATGGAACCTTATGGATGACATATGGCACTGTATGCCTATAGACTGGCATAGGTTAGTAGTGTACATGGGACAGTCTCCCTGATGTATACCACCAACCTAATGTGTATTACGCCATGTAACACATATACTCTGCAGGCTCTGTGCAATCTTTCTATGCCACACGTTGTCGCTCCTACATATACAGAGACTTATGGGCAGCCTTAGTTTTATGGTCCCCTGGTGTGCCTGTATATGTATATATACATATAAGTTATATGTGTATACATAGAGGGGTATACAGCAGATCTTTACACTGGTCAGCAGAGCAGGGGTTAATGTATCTGGGTTCTGTTACCACAGGCTTGTTTGTTAACCCGTGAAAGGGGCGAGCACATGTACTGAATAGAATTACTGAGGTGAAAAGTTCCTGGAGCTCTGAATCAGTCCTTCCTCCTCCACCCCCCCTCCGCTGCCGGCTCCACATCCTGTGTAAGGTTCCACCCACATACCTCTGTAATCTGGGAGCCAGTCTTTTGGAAGTCTGTGCTGTCTCCTTCCTGCTAAGAGGGCTCTGTTCCCGGTTGTCCCTCCGTTTACAGAGGCCAGGTGCAGGCAGGAACAGCGGGGTCTACCTTGGGAGAGTCGGGGTCTGCAGCACATCCACATCTTGTTCCATCTAAGACAGTGGAATTCTTTTATGTGCCCTTATCTATGGCTCAGATAAATAACTTTGGGGTCAGTAAGTATGGGGGAGTCCCCTATTGAGGATCCTCATCCATTAAACAAAGAGAAGAACAAGTACAGAGAGGGTGTCTTACTTTGGAGGACCCAGCATGTCCATTAATGATATAATAGGCAACATGGAGGCCGGCGAGTCCTCTGGATGCCACATAATGAAAACCAGATTGGTTGTCATTTCTATATCCTCAGCCCACAACCAACCAAGGAGAAATCGCAACATAAATATAAGCCTCTAAGATGATTGCTTCTACTTCTCAGTGATATCTGGTTCTGGGAAAGATGGGTGACACCCAATATGGCCTCTGTGATTCTCACAGATCCCAGACTGTGCAAGAATCTGATGGATATGTCAGTGTAGTCATGAGATATATTGGCCCTACAGATATAAAATACAGGGCTGAGTTTCAGGGGCCGTAGGCATGGAGGACAATGCTTTATACACTGCTAAAATGTAGTGTTAGCATGAACTCCAAAAACCAAGAGGCCCAGTCACCTCTATCGAGACATCACCAAATTCTCTTATAAGATAGGGTATGTACAGCCATTTGTTCTGCTTTTAGTACATATTAAAAAACCAAAAACAATAAAACAAACTTTGCTTTAAATATATTGTCTTGTGTCCACGGCTCCCATGTGGTCTCCATGGTAACAGACTACAAACAAACCTTGTGTAGTCTGATCCTACAGTCACGGGATCCTGCACTCCCTCTACTAACTATAGACTGAAGAGGCGATGACAGACGTGACTGCGGGATCAAACTCCTCAGGGTTTGTTTGTAGTCTGTTACCATGGAGACACATGGGTCTGCAAAGGAGCTGTATATAGGCACAGTAGGAGAGAAGATACGTCATTTTTTTTTTCTTTTTGTTCCTTTTTTTTAATATATATATATATATATATTGCTCCTTTAATATAGCAATATTCTTTACACGGCAAGTGTTGGTGAGACCAGGCGTAGTCACAGCAGTCATGTAGTCGCTGGGTGGGCCCACAGGCACCCCTAAAATCCTCCTCAGCAGTCTGTATGTGAGGTCCACCGGTTACATGTCTTATTTTAAGTGACGCCTCGATGCTCGGATAGCCCAGAATGAGACATCTGCCATGGTCACCCTAGAAATTTCTATCAGCACCCACTTTCTGTGCAGTTTACTATCCGTCATTACCCAGTCACCATGTGGTGGTGTGAGGGCTATGCTTGTGCATGGTTTCCTGGCACTATAAGGCGGTGTGGTATTGATTTGTAAGCGAGAGCTGCTTCACATTAGGACTGCAGAGCCAGCACACTGCACCCATGTGTGTCAGTACAAACTGATAGGCCTCTTCCTTTCATCTCTTGATGTGTGTTCCCCTCACACCAGCACATACGCTCTGCGCCTGCTGCAG
The DNA here is from genome assembly GCF_031893055.1 of Leptodactylus fuscus. NCBI lineage: Eukaryota > Metazoa > Chordata > Amphibia > Anura > Leptodactylidae > Leptodactylus > Leptodactylus fuscus. The sequence continues at coordinate 42,159,867 of NC_134275.1, read as the reverse complement.
GAGAACAGCACAGCTCTTTTAGCTCTGAAGCCGCTCTCATGTTTGCTCAGCCTCCACCAGGCCCCTGAGTCTCTGGGAAGCGAAGTGAACTTTCACCCTGGCTGGAATTCCAGGCGGCCTGATCTGTAACCCACCCCCCCCCCCCCCAACCCCCAGCCTCCCTCATGACATCAGCGAGACCGGCAGCTGCATGCCTGCAACTAACAGCCTGAGCTGGAGCAAGGTATTAGGGTCTCACAGTCTACACACAGGCCCAATCTAGGAGGTTCATGGAGGCTTAAACTTTTCTAGTGCTGTCCATATAGGGCGCTGTTCACATCAGTATTTTGGTTTACATTTATAACAGAAGCCACCACACTGTGATGGATCTGTTATGCGACAGACACCAGTGGCATCCGGTGAGCCCCATTGACTTATGATACAGTTCGCCACTTTGTGTTTGTATACATTTTGCTGCATGCTACGTTATTTATTTCTGTCAAATGTGATGTCCTCTGTGAGAGGAGTCAACAACCCTGTGATGGATCCTCCACAAAATCGACACCAGTGGTGCCAAGGCGTAAATATTGACTGATATTGGGGGTTTGTTGGTGTCAATTTTGCTGCATGCTGTGCTATTTTTCTCCATCAAATATGATGGCTTCTGTAACAGGGGCCCCAAAAATAACTCCTGAACCAACAATACTGTGGTGGATCCTTCATATGACTCCAAGATGCCAGACGGAGCCCATTTACGTATAGTAGGTGTAGTTTTGGTGCACGCTGTACTATATATATATATATATATATATATATATATATATAATTTTTTTTTTTTTTTTTTTTTTTCCCCCGTCAAATGTGATAGTTCTGCAACATAGGCTTTGAAAATGGTCTGAGAGCCAACAATAATACAAAAGATCCATTACACAGCACATCACTTGTGCCAGGTGGACTCCATTGACTTATAACAGGGTTCATTGGTGTCTATTTTGCAGCATGCCGCACTAGTTTTTCCATCTAATGTGATGGCTTGCGAGTTACTTTCAGACCCTCAGTTGCACAAACCAGCAACACTGTGATGGATCCATACATAACAGACTGGACCAGGTGGACCCCATTGACAATATGGTTCGTTTGTTTCCATTATTGTCCATTTTGCTGCATGCTGTGCTATTTTTTTCATCAAATGATTTAGTTTGTGACCGAAGCCCTGAAAATAACCTGTGGGGAAACCTTACTACTATAAATCAAGCGAGCGGCAGCCACTAATGACGTCGGGTGGACCCCATTGGCTTATAATAGAGTTTGTCAGTTTCCATCTGTGTCCATTTTGCTGCATGCTGTGCCATTTTTGTCCGTAAAATGTGTTGGATTTTACAGGAAGCTTTGAAAATAATCTGCACACCAACAACACTGTGATTGATCTGTCATCATTGACATACTACGGTTTGTAGTTGTGTGTTTTGCGATTGTCCTTCCAATATGGTGGCTTCTGTGACCAAGGCTCTGAAAATAAACCAAAACCACCTTACTACTGGTAGATCCTCCTTGTGACTGACGCTAGGCTGACCCATTGTCCTATAATAGACGTCAGTGTCTGTTTTGCTGAGTGTTGCACTATAGTTTTCTGGCAAATGTGATGGCTTCAGCAACAGAGGATTCAAAATAACCTGCAAAACTAAGCCGCAAAGCCTGCAGGTTTCACTTATGACAGTCTAATATATGGGGTCCTTAGTTTTGCTGCCTGATGTGGACATTGGGGACACCCACGGATAAGCAGAGCAGGTAGATGAGCATAGACACAGCAGCAGGTCAGTAGACTTTGCCTGTTGCTGCGAATCTGCTCTGAAGTGCTGCTGCCTCTTTGTTCTGCTGACTGGTGTGAATCTTGGAGTTAAGGCTTCACTTTACATGCCATCAATGGTGTGTTGGAGCCAGGCCCATTCAGCAGTATACAAAATACCTGAAGCACGTCATCGGTGCCCAAGGAAGTGTGAATTACTGGCAATACCTGGCACAGGAGCTGATCCCAAATGACCCTGATCCCTTATATCTAGAGTATGGCATATGGGAAAGCTGAGTGCTATCCCCAGGGAAGGTCTAGTGGTCGTCATATCCAGAAATAATGGAGTGCGGTATAAAATCTAACCATTACTTACCCGGTAATCCGCTCTTGGCTATGTTGGTCCTGGCAGGTTCTGCACTGATGATGTCATGTACGTCACTAACATGACTGCTGCAGCCAAATCCTGGCCTCAGGGTTCAGCATGGCTGATGGTTTTGGAGGAGATGATCTGCCACTGGAGAGGTCTGTAGTCACTTACTACCTTCCTGCAATTCTCTGTAAAGGTATTGTGTATGGACTACCCTTTTAAGTACAGCTCATTCATTGCATATGGATGACTTATGTAACTTTATAATAGACTTTGGGGGGATAGTTACAAACTTTGCCACAATTTGAGGGTTTTGCACTGCTCTCACTAGAAAAGTGTAAGGAGACAAGGTGGGGTCTCCATTACTGATGTTTATATAATTTGTACCCAAAAGCTGGCATAAATTTTACCTAAAAGCCTATACCTATACCAAAGCTATAACCAATGGGCCTCACTTAGCTCTCCTCCACTACCTCCAGGCTCCACTACCCTCCTCTGCCCTCTGGAGCCTGGAAAGCCTCTTTAATAACCAAGCAGGGTCACTCACTTACACTGGAGTGTGGTGACAGATGCCCTTTATCACCCCAGCCCTCAGATAGATAGTGTAGGGTCACCTGAATCATACAATGTTTTCCCCTTGTGAATTGTTGCCTCCGTTGCTGAGAGATTGCCATTTTAGTCCATAGGCAAATGAGCTCAGGGAGTTGCCATTGCTCCATAGAGCTCATTTGCATATTGGTAAAAACAGCCATATCTTAGCAAGGGACTCAGTGATTCACAAGGAGAAAACACCCTAACCTATCTATCTGGGGGCTGGGGTGATGTGCTGGGGTCTGGTGATACACTCCCTTTAAGAAGCCTCGTAACCATGTCAGTGACTACCACTGCATCTATCCATTCATTGACTGTAAGCAGAAGTCTTGATTCGTTAAACTTTACATTCAACCAGAAATCCCCTTTAAGAATGGACAGCTTGCTATAGTTGTGCGGCAGGCTGATAATATGTTGCAGATGAGGGGCCCCCCAGCGATGCTCGGGCAGCTGAATGGTTAATGGCATTTATTGCCCGGTTTGTCAGGGAGCGCAGCTGTGCTGTCCCGGTCTCTTCCCACACACACACACACACACACACACACACACACACGTGGAAACTTCCTTAGTGGTAAACTTCCTGCAGAGGCCGAGCGCTCGCACACAGAGTCCGCACCCTCCCCACCTCATCCTGTGCAAAGCGACGGTACGGCAGCAGACTGCGCCACAACATTCAGCCCCCTATGTATACACACACTACTAAAGATGGCAATATGGCCGCCTCATGGGGTAGTCACCCACTTTTCTAGATTTGCAATTCATGACTTGTGCCAGGTTCACACTAGCATACTGGTTTCCGCTGTTTGGGTCCGCATGGGGACCCGAAAGACTGAGACCCTGTTTTCTTATAAAGCAGTTACAGGCAGAAACCCGCGGATCTCATCGATTTTAAAATGGGGTCCATCCGGTTCCCTAGTTTCCCTAGGGAGAAGGTTCTTCTCTCCGCCAATATTGGGCGCTTTCTGCGGCGGAGTCTCCATTACAGGTGTGAATCAATCCAGACTTAGTTATTTCTGGTATTGCAGCTTATCTCTGTTCAAGTCTGTGGTGCTGAACTGCAGTACCAGACACAACCATAGACTAGACCATAGATTGGCGCTGTTTCCAGAAAATACTACAGGCCTTTTAAAAAAATAAATGAATAAAATTCTGGACAACTCCTTTAACCATTTATAGTTCGTAGAAATTCAGCTTTAACCTGTTTTAAGGGTATATAGTGAAATGTTTTCATGTCCAGCCATTGTCGGCTTTACCAGTGATGACTCAGTCAGGAGAAAACAACCGTCCAGTGGTACGGGAAGTCGTGGCATTGCCGAGCAGCTGATACAGTGTGTAATTCTTAGGAACCGGTCTCATCACAGAGGCGCTCTGAGCTGGCAGCTGGTTTGTGCCTCGTACCTGAGACTCGTGATAGTGCTGCCTGTCATGTCATAAGCAGACAAAGACATGGCTGAGTCACTAAGTGCTTCATACCGCAGTGATGGCACCGGTGCTAGATGATGTCAAAGCTTGCCTCTGGGTGAATACGGATTTAGCCGAGAACTTATACTCACCCTATACAAAGGTGCTATTTAATGGGGCTCACTAAGAATTCTGTCTTATGTGAGAAATGTATTCCATCATATTATGCTTGCTATACACCTGGATTATACTCCAGAGCTGCACTCGCCATTCTGCAGGTGTAGTCACTGTGTATATATATTACATTACTTATCCTGTACTGATCCTGAGTTACATCCTGTATTATACTCCAGAGCTGCACTCACTATTCTGCTGGTACAGTCACTGTGTACATACATTACATTACTTATCCTGTACTGATCCGGAGTTACATCCTGTATTATACTCCAAAGCTGCACTCACTATATACATACATTACATTACTTCTCCTGTACTGATCCTGAGTTATAGACTATATTACACTCCTGAGCTGCACTCACTATTCTGCTGGTGCAGTCACTGTGTATATACATTACATTACTTATCCTGTACTGATCCTGAGTTACATCCTCAACTGAACCAGCAGAATAGTGAGTGCAGCTGTGGAGTATAATACAGGAGGTAACTCAGGATCAGTACAGGATAAGTAATGTAATGTACAGTATGTACACAGTGACTGTACCAGCAGAATAGTGAGTGCAACTCTGGAGTATAATTCAGGATGTAACTCAGGATCAGTACAGGATAAGTAATGTATGTACACAGTGACCGCACCAGCAGAATAGTGAGTGCAGCTCTGGAATATAATACAGGATGTTACTCAGGATCAGTACAGGATAAGTAATGTAATGTATGTACACAGTGACTGTACCAGCAGAATAGTGAGTGCAGCTCTGGAGTATAATACAGGATGTTACTCAGGATCAGTACAGGATATGTAATGTAATGTATGTACACAGTGACTGTACCAGCAGAATAGTGAGTGCAGCTCTGGAGTATAATACAGGATGTAACTCAGGACACATGTACAGTATATATGACATGGGGGGGGGGGCTATAAATTCACCCTGCCTATGACTATCTCCATTTCTGTGTCTGCTGTGCCCTCTAATTGGGATTGTGTCTTATCTCTTGCAGTGCCTGGAGAAGTTTCCTGTGATTCAGCACTTTAAGTTTGGCAGCCTGCTCTCCATTCAGCCTGTCAAGTCCTAAGGATCCGCGGCGATGGAGCAGAGATCCCTCTGCCTCTAGACACAAGCCTTCCCTGCCGTTCCTAGCTGTGCGGCCGCTTATCTTATCCACGTTGTCATATCTGCTGTGGACGGAGGGGTTCAGCACTGGCTCTTTTACAAATGAGGAGGGGGAGAGAGCAGGAGATAGAAGTTGATATTTTGGAATTAGCAGTATAAGTTAAGACTCCGCACCTGTCGCCATATTTGTATAGTATGGGGTTGGGGTGTCTTTGGGTATAGCAGGTCTACATAGTCGCACTTCGTTTAGGGCATTGGGTTCCTTTTAGCAGGTGAAGGTTGATGGTGTCCACAGTTTGACGGGTTCTTTCCCCTGCTCTCTTTGCCTTTAGTTATGACCTATGGATGTCATCTATAAGGAGACCGCCATGAGGGTTTCCTTTAAGTCCTTGTTCTTTTAAGATGAATTTTGGCACTGGAATTCTGCCTGCATTAAGGGTTAAACCAATAAAATCTCAAGACCATGATGGTGTGAGTTATACGTGTGTGTTATATGATTGTATATAGCGCTTATTTTTACATTTTTATACCTTTTAGCGCCAGCTGGAGCTGTAACATCACAACAGTTCTACTCGCCTTATGCGTTTCCGATGCTTTCCTGGCCCCCGCAAGGCTCCAGCAATGATTTGGCATGTCGACATGTGACCACTGCAACCAATCACCTGCCTGACACCAGTGACATCAGCGATTGGCTGCAGAGATCACTTCAGGGCGACACAACATTACTAGAGTCAGAGACTGGGCGGGAATCGGGAACGTGAGTATTGCTTCTTTTATTATTTTATATGATTGTCTGCGGTTTCCATAACCTTAGGGCATATTCACACCTCCATCCTCAATCTGTCTCACTGGGAGGCTGAAGCAGTATGTTGAATAAAATAAGCGCCCTGTTTTCCAGGTTCATGGTATCCTCAGGATAGGCCGCCAATATCAGATCAAGTGAGTGAGACGAGGCTGCAATACCGTGGACAGCCACTGTTATGTAGGTGGAGCCGTGTAAACACTGAAGACCCTGCAGGAGTGCTCAAGCGGTCTGATATTGATGGTCGATCCTGTGGACAGAAAATTACATCATTTTAATAAATGTAAGTCTGTTTATTTTCTAGTAAAATGGTCGATCCATAAAGTGTATACGGTATAAGTCCCAATTATCTTGTGGGTGTTACTACTGTACTCTAGAGGTCAATGGCAGAAGCTGCAGCTATCAAGAATTTTTTTTTCGTTCTGTGCCCCGCAAAAAAATGAATAAAAATCAGGAAATTATACAGCCCCTAAAATGGTGTCATTGAAAAATATATCTTGTATAGAAAAAAAAACGCAAATATAGGTGAAAAATTTTGGATGCTAAAATTAAAGAAAGAATGGCTAAATCCTGAAGGGGTTAAGAATTGCCAGGGAATTGCACAACTGGTGATTCCCGCATACAGTGCTAGAGAACTCTGCTAAAACCCTGCAGGACTCCCCATTGTTACCCGGCAGGAGCCATCAGCACAGAATAGAGAGGCGCGTACGGCGGCTTCTAGTCTCTCTACACGATGCTGACACAGGCTGTCATGATGTGCAAAACAAAACTAAAGAACACCTGTGTGTGGCTGACAGCAGCCGTGTAGCACGCTCCCCTCCCTGACACCCGACCGCTTCTTACACATCTTCTGTCATTGTGGAGATCTGGGATAAGGGGAGCGGGCTACAACAGCCAATGTACCGCTAGGCCTGCGGGTTGGTCTCATAACTGGTGACCCATCTTTATAGTGCAGGATGGCATGAGATGGACTACTGAAAATAACGTTTCTGAAATATCCCATCAGGTAGGAGGGGCCGAGGCACCATACAGTTAAGAGATAAGAGGTGGCAGAGAGCCTGGAAGCTGCTTATCCCATCCCAGTTGTAATACAGGGGTATTCTAATTTTAAAGGGGTTGTCCTAAGCACAACGATCAAGTACAGCACTGTGCATTATATAGTGTTTGTGCTTGGTATTTTATCTATCCCCCTTTCTTGGAATAGGACTGAGCCGCAGCATGGTCATGTGACCAAAGGATGTGATGTCACTGGCTTCAGAAAATGAAGTGGAACTCGATATACATATACATTAGCTTATGACAGGTATGGCTGACCTTCTAATGTACTGTATATGGAGTATTACAACATTCACTAGAATGGTAGAGAAATCCTATGGAGAAGTGTGATACTGTTTCAGGGGAAAAAAACACAGCCTTAGGGCTCGTTCACATCTGCACCCGGTCTCCGTTCTGCAGGTTTCCGTTTCCTGCACAAAACAGAGGCAGGAGACGGAAACCTGCAGGAGTCTTTCATACCCATTCATTTGAATGGGTTTGAAAGATGTCCGGCCGTGAGTGGCGGTGAGCGTTTTATGCTCTCCGCCGTGAAACCGTTTTTTTTTTAAACCGGACACAGAGTAGGACATGCAGTACTCTATGTCCGATTTAAAAAAAAAAAAAAAAACGGTTTTGCAGCGGAGAGCATAAAACGCTCACCACCACTCACGGCCGGACCCGATCTGACAGCTTTCCGTCTTCTGCATGCAGAAGACGGAAACCACAAAACGGAGACCCGAACGCTAGTGTGAACCTAGCGTTAAAGAGATTGTTTGTTTGCAAAATTAGGACTATGATGTTTAGCTTTACTTCCTCTTCTCAGGCCCGTGCCACCATATCTATTGGTCACATGACCTTGTTCTGGTTCTGTCTCATTCAAATGAATGGGTCTGATCTGCAATACCAAGCACAGCCACTAAATGTACAGCGCACTGTGCTTGGTAAGTAGTGAAGAGGCCGCAACAATTAACATCATAGTCCCAGACAATCCCTTTAAAGTATCTATCATTGGCTATATCGATTTTTTAAATAAGCGTATCTTCACATAGCCTTTAGAAAGGCTATTCTATTCATACCTTTCATTCTTTGATCCTCACAGCGGTTTTTTTTTAATTAACCCATTTTTTTAATATGCAAATTACTCTTCAGGGAGCATCGTAAGCCTTATCCCTGTTCCCCGAGCACCCCTGCGTCATTAGCCGTCTCAGTTTCCCACTGCCCCCCTTCTTTACAGACGATCCCTCCTTCTACCCCTCTTCGTTGCCAATCACGTACAGCGCATGTGCGAGATTTTAATTGTGCTGTATGTGACTAGCTGCTCTGAAGGAAGCAGTGATAAGGTGTAGAAGGTGGGATCGTCTGTAAAGAAGGGGGGCGGTGAGAAACAGAGGCAGCTGGTGATGCAGGGCAGCTAGAGAAACAGGGGTAAGGCTTCCAGTGCTCCCTAAAGAATACTTTGCATATCAAGGAAACCGGGTTAATTAAAAAACAGTCGCAAGGATCAATGAATGAAAGATACGCCTAGAATAGCCTATGTGAAGATTTGCTTATTTTTTAAAAAATGTTAGAGCCAATGATAGACTCTCTTTAATGGGATTGTGCAGGTTTAGAAAATATGGCTTCTTTTTATTCTTCTCATCAATGATATAACATCCATTGGTCACATGGTCATTTATCTTAATGGGACTGAGCTGTAGTATTGCCTTGTGACCAATGGATGTCAGGACACTTACTGAGAAGAAGAAAGCAGCCATGTTGTCTAATCCTGTACAAGCCCTTTAATAAAGTGCTAAGGCATCTTTGCTTTGTGAATGTCACCATCCTGCTCAGTCAAGGACAGGCTTATACAATCTATTAGGCTGACAATCAATATGTCTGCCTTTACCATTCCACAGGGGTTATCACCCAGCTTTCCTAGAGTCCTAAATGGCATTTTGCATTTCAATGCACTATTATTTTTAGGGGGTGGCGCCTGAGCGTCTGGCACACAGGGTGCATACAGCTCTTCACAGTTCCTACCGTTAACTTAAACAAATAACAAGTTACACGCGGAGCAACAAAAGTGGCGCAATACTGACATGGAGGAGCAAAGTCCATATTTGTATACTGTGTGAAGTCATTTACAAGGCCTGCGAGCGTTCGTACAAAGACATGGACTGGGTGAGATCATGTGGTTATGTGAAGTCACTTACATTATGTATTAATAAGTCTGTATTATACTCCAGAGCAGCACTCACAATTCTGCTGGCATTAGAGTTAATTTCCGCTGCATTCCCTGCATGTTCATTATCTACACAAGACTTACTCAGCTGACATGTCCTAAGGATAGGCCAGTTTATTGTGGGGGGGTTTCTGCCCATATTATGACCAAGTTTCTGATCCCAAAAATGACTGATCTGAACTAGAGGTCACTATCACACTGCCTGTCATAAAACCTGTGTTCTCGCTGGGAACGCTTGGCCATAATGTGCACAAAAAAATATGCATTGTTAACCATTCGGAATAATGGCCTTCTTCCGTGTGATACGAGGACTGTGCGGGTCCACCACAACAGGAGGTGCTCATACAAAGCAGCTCTACATTCTGTTTCATAAAAGTGAATCTACTCTGCTTTCCTAGGCCCCTGACAAATCCCAGCTATTGTTATCCAAAACCACCATTTTTGTGATTGTCTATCACAGAGAGCCAACCAATGCTGCAGTTAGTTACACCGACCATTCAGACGGTGTTCACATTGGTCATGCCATGTATCATCTTCACGGAAGACATATTGATACCGTCCTGTTCAATATTGGTTTGGTTTTTCCAGGCATCCTCACTGAGCTGACCTAGTATGGGAACCGCAGAAGCTGAGATATTCTCCTAATCCCTGTGACAGCTGCTCCTGCCTGTTCACACTGCTGCAGCAACCTGCCTTCTCTGTCGCCTGTGGAAAAATATACACTGCCTGTGATCAGATCGAACCAATAAAGCTTGTTGATAAATTCAAACATGGCCGCAGTGAACCAGATATTTACTTTGGCCTTCCTAAATACTCAGCGTCCCTGGCTTTGTTGCCCATAGCAACCAATCACAGCATGGTTTTCATTTTTCAGCAGCAGAATATAAAATGGAAGCTGTGCTGTGATTGGTTGCTATTGGTAACAGACAACCTTGAGTCCATACTCAGTGAGTCTAACCCTTTCGGTCAAGCTGATAACATTGATATTCATCCACTTCATAGTTATAGTTGTTTCTGAGAGACATCCAATATGGTCGCCATTGCCATAGGAGTTGTCACAGAGGTTTCTGTGATATCAGGACGGCGGCCCTGTCTAGCTTTCCTCTATATTCACAATACATATGCAGTCTACGCTGGGGAAACGCCTGTCAGTCCTATCCATAGGCCTCCATTCATCTAAGAGTGTCCATTTGGTCTCCACTGGGCCAGTATACATTAGTATAACTTTTTGCCATACCTGACAACTTTCTGAGAACGTCCAGGTGGCTCCCAGTGTCCAGGAAGAGCAGGCATATACCCGGGACCCCGAGAGTTCAGTTATTTTATATGTCAATGGGTCACTTTATGTGGTGGTCACGTTGCTATAGAGGAGTGTGGCCTCACGTTTCATGCCCACGTCACTAGAAAGGGGAGCCGTCATGTCTGATAATTGTAGTCTTGTCAAGTATATTCCATACGGAGACATTCAGTAACAAAACACAATGTGTAGCATAATTTTAACATTGGAGCCTATGGATGATGGATGCCACCATATACCTACACCGTGCCTATATTTTAGGAAATCCCCCTGACCCATTCTTACGAAGAACTCTGCAACTTGTTCCACTGATGGTAAAACTTATAAGAATATGACTGTACCTTGTACATATGAAGGAACCATTCCCACCAGTATCTGCCCCTGTATGACCAGTGTCCTTGTGTGCAAATCAGAGTAAATTGTCTATGGCCGGCTACAGATTTGCCCCCTCTGCTTTAGCCAGCTCTTCAAGTCACATAGATGAATCACCCCTCCACCACAAACGTTGGCAGCCCCCTCCTCTCCAGACACCCTCTAACTGCCACTTCCTGAGCCGCGCAGCTGTACTACAGCACTGTAAACACAGCATAGCCCCGAGCTACCCAGCAAACCCCAGGATGATCACCAGGGCTGCACAGCTAGGCTACATTCACACACAGCGGCCACAATAATACCTCATTACCAATTCTGCTTGTATAAACGGATATATTATTATGGCGTGCGCATCTTGTAGACGTAAGAATGCATTTGGTAGATCCAGACATTTGGACATCATGGAAAATGTAGTAATTGTACGACTAGTATTGCAGCTCAACGCGATTCAAGAGAAAACTGCAATACTAGGCTTAGTCTGCGGACAAGAGTGGCACTGTTTCTGGAAAAAGGGGGAAAAAATGGTTGATTGGGGTGACTGTTGTGTATAATGGGGGACTTATCGATATTGTGTGAGACTTCCATCAATAGTCATCTGCATCCCACACAAAGATCTCAGCATAGTATCACCATCATGACAGGAATCAGAGAGTTGCGTTTCCATCCAGTGGACTAGGATTGTCTGGGCTGTCTCTAGCCTGGTATCCACTACCAGGCAAAAGGTTGCCAGCAGAGACTGACGATGTCAGCCACCAGTTCGATGACTTTGAGTTGTGTGCCACTAGTTCTCATAGCTATTTCTCCCAACTTTGTTTGGCTGAGAGTGCATGTGTTTTCAATGGAGAGAGGAATAAGCTGTCAGACTCCTTTAGTGACAGCTTATCAACAAAAAACAAGTAATCTTTTCCCAGTTTGTTGTTGGAGAATTGGCACACCCATACTTATTTGATAGTCAAGTGGTCCCCCTTCCAAAATCGGTGGGTTTGGCTGACTTTGCTCTTATAAGTATGGCCACCTTAACTCTTAGAACTCTTTTTAATGAGTTCCTGCCTAACTTGCATATTTACATCCTTCCCCATACCAGTTTCTGGAGTAAGTAAGGTAAATCACTTGACCCATATCCTCCCTCCCTCCATGATAAATATTCCTCCCCTTCCCCTTGTGCCATCAGCCTAAAAGTAAGTAACATTCCTCTATTTTGGTTCCCACCTACCAAAGAGTTGGTCACCTCCATAGCCAAATGTGATCCGTGTAACTACAAAAAACCTGTCCTGAGACCCTCAGTAGGGACAAAAAATTAAAGGAGCTACATGGTGGTACGAAACAATGCCAGAAGTTCCTCAGCAAGTTCTAAAGCATGTTTAGGTCTCCATGTTTCTAGGACCATTATTCTGATACTAATATGACATCTTCTATAAACTCCTCCAAACTGGAGAATCTTCCCTGTGAAGTCTTGAATTATAAACTATTTCCCATAGACAAAATAATATCTTGGAGCTTAAAGAAATTTTTGTCATTTGTACGATGATATATTTTCTTGGGGAGCCAACAGTGTTGCGTGGTGCACATTCTGGCCAACCATGTTTGGTGGTGTCCATGATAAATTCCCTCTTCTGTGTGTCACCAACTCAACAGCAATGTGTCCATCTACTGAACATTTGATGACTTCTTTAGCCCAATGTGCTCCTTACATCTACTTGAGTTCAGATCATCATGGAAGAAAAATTAATGGAGCTATATGGTGGTACCAAACAATGCCAGAAGTTGCTCAACAGGTTCTGAAGCATGTTTAGGTCTCCATGTGCTAGGACCATTCTTCTGATACCTCTATCAAATGTTCTGCAAACTCATCGAAATTGGAGAATCTTCCTCATGAAAAATTCTGTAATTTCTCCTATGGACAAAATAATATTTTGTCACTTGTGAGTTGATATATTGTCTTGAGGAACCAAAAGGTGTTGCATGGCGCTTCAACAATAAGTCTTGGTCAACCACAGCTCTTGATGCTAACAAATTGTTTTCCCATGTTAGATTTCATCATCACCTCAGCCAAATGTGCTCAGTGTATCCACATAAAGCCCTACCTGACTCCATCATTCTATAAGTGGTAACTACAAGTTTGTGCAAACCAGTTCTTTTTCTTCTTACATTGAAAAACATGGTGGTACCAAACAGTGCCAAAAGTTCCTGAGCAGATTCTGATACGTTTAGATTTCCACAGGCTAGGACCATTCTCCTGCTACCTTTACAACAAATTCATTGCAGTAGGAGAATCTACCATGAAGAACTGACATTCTGGACATGGACAAAATAATATTATGTGGCCCTCGGAAAATGTTGTCACTTGTGACTGCATATATTGTCTGAGGAATTCAGAACGTTGCAACGTTGGTCAACCAAGTTTGTTGATGCTAAGAAATTGTGTTTCCTTGGTAGGTAGCCTGTTATTAGGGTTGCAGTTAGTATATGGGTAGGTATATTAATATGCTAGTCACTTGTCATGTCAGCCTACTGCATACACATGGCTGCGGCACCTAGTCTTTGCAACACGGAATACTAACAACGGCCATGTGTCCTCCACCTCCTGCTAAGAAAAAAATAATTGTTTACTAGCATAGGCACCTTGTTTATACATGCGGCTCTGGATTCTCCCAGGCCCGCAGGATTAACAACAGGGGGTTCAATGATTTTAATAAGTTCCTTTAAGATTGCAGGCTCCCTTGGTGTCTCCAGTCCATGCTGAAATAAAGCTTGAAGATCTATACTCCCCCTGGAAGCCCCAGTGTATGGTACGTGCAGAACAGAACAGGACGCACTCGAACAAGACGAATGGGAACAGACTGCCATGGTGTAAACTGCATTTGTCTTTCACGATACGTCCTAACATACCTCCCTAGTGGTGAAAACTGCATGTCCTGCTGCTTATTCCAGCCTGGGATGACTAGCGAAAGGGGATTTACAATTACAAGTTATAATCTGATGTGTTTTCTACTAATATTCCCATGTCCAAGAACGACTTCTGCCTTTGACTTGAAGAATTTATGTCTTTGGGAAGGAAATCAATTGGTGGTATAGTCCAGGCCTGGGGAGCGATAACAGATCGCCCATGTAGATCTGGACACACCTGAATTATGTAGCCCAGTACACTTGGCAGCGAGCGTTGCTTGGGATCACAATATGAGCTAGAACTAATTGTACAGCAGCTGTAGGCGGAGACTTGATATAACCAACTAATATGGCTGACCACAGTGAAGATCTCCAATAGACAGAATTATAGGATCCATTACAATATTAGGGTTCATGTGCAAGAAATCTATGGGCCCATACTTGCCCCAGCTGTGCCATATATTATGGAGGTGTTCTCCAATTGCAACTTGGCTTCAAAAAAGTGGCATAACAAAAATTCCAGCCCCCCCCCCCCCCCAACATGATCTACTTCAGCATCAAGCTCATCTTATGATTATTTGGGGTTCCCTAAAGCATAGGGAGATATGCACAGTACAGGAATAATGCACACAGTGATGTCACAGTACAGGGATAATACACACAGTGATGTCACAGTACAGGGATAATGCACACAGTGATGTCACAGTACAGGGATAATACACACAGTGATGTCACAGTACAGGGATAATACACACAGTGATGTCACAGTACAGGGATTATACACACAGTGATGTCACAGTACAGGGATAATACACACAGTGATGTCACAGTACAGGGATAATACACACAGTGATGTCACAGTACAGGAATAATGCACACAGTGATGTCACAGTACAAGGATAATACTGTGATGTCACAGTACAGGGATAATACACACAGTGATGTCACAGTACAAGGATAATACACACAGTGATGTCACAGTACAGGGATAATACACACAGTGATGTCACAGTACAGGAATAATGCACACAGTGATGTCACAGTACAAGGATAATACACACTGTGATGTCACAGTACAGGATAATACACACAGTGATGTCACAGTACAGAGATAATACACACAGTGATGTCACAGTACAGGAATAATGCACACAGTGATGTCACAGTACAGGGATAATACTCACAGTGATGTCACAGTACAGGGATAATACACACAGTGATGTCCACAGTACAGGGATAATACACACAGTGATGTCACAGTACAGGAATAATGCACACAGTGATGTCACAGTACAGGGATAATACACACAGTGATGTCCACAGTACAGGGATAATACACACAGTGATGTCACAGTATAGAGATAATACACACAGTGATGTCACAGTACAAGGATAATACACACAGTGATGTCACAGTACAGAGATAATACACACAGTGATGTCACAGTACAGGGATAATACACACAGTGATGTCACAGTATAGAGATAATACACACAGTGATGTCACAGTACAAGGATAATACACACAGTGATGTCACAGTACAGGGATAATACACACAGTGATGTCACAGTACAGAGATAATACACACAGTGATGTCACAGTACAGGGATAATACACACAGTGATGTCACAGTATAGAGATAATACACACAGTGATGTCACAGTACAGAGATAATACACACATTGATGTCACTGTACAGGGACAGTACAAGGATAATGCAATAATGATGCAAAAAAAAGTAAATATCACCAAGTAAAGCTTATTCCTGAAGGTGGGCCGCCATGGTTGCTGGGCCCTTTTGTGGCTGCTACCCTTTTATGTATACTCATGCTTCTAGAGAAGAATACAGTGCCATATACAGATTGTTGATGATCATGATGTGTAAATAATGATCAGAGTTATAGATCACCAGACCCTCACCCTAGCACAGATTTTGGTGAGCAGCCTCATGGCACTAGGCACGCCACTACTGGTCCATAGCTGTTGTCTAAAAGGTAGGGAAGCCGTAATCTTTGGGAACCTATAGGAGGACAATAAGTAGATGTAGTTAGACTTATAGTTCCATCATTAAATTTATGGTAACGGGGCCCCAAGCCATATCTTTAAAAGGCTTACGCCTAACTCTGCTCACACCCACCCTCATGGACACCACCCCGTAATTACTACTTTACCAATTTGTCACAGTTGCCAAAAGTATAGGTGTTTACTTTATTCTTACTAGCTGCTCAATCCATATATGATAGACTGAATAATAGGTAAACAATCTTTGAGGTCTAGTTTCTTCTCGGTGGTTAAGCTGTTGATCTGGTTGTGCATGACAAGTTACAGCCTTGTGTAATGTAACGCTTGTAGGAACAGAACACAGGATTGTAAATGATGAAGCAAAGATGGCGCATACAAGGGTATTGACTCAGTATCAGGAGCGTTGGCATTAGCTAAACACAAGATAAAGTTCCTAAGGTGACCTCTCTCTCTGTCTTCAAGCAGATAGGACTTTCTATTCCAATGCCCAGATCACCAAGCCAGAGAGAAGCTGGATAATCCATATGGAAGTCGTAACAGCTTATACTGTTAAAGTGTTGAAGGTTGTAAATCACAACTAGAGGTCTAGGAAGACAATGCCCCAATCAGAACATCTTAGCCATAGGAACCAATGAATTGTGTCCTCAGACATATTATTGGACATGGGACATCGAAACACGACTATGACCAATTGTTATAGTACTGGCCCTCGACAGTGGCAAATTCTGAATGCAGACAGTGGACTGGAACAAAGATGCCAGCCGTCTAAAAGAGATCAGTAGAAAGCAGATTGTGGTACATAGTTAAATACCGCTCTGGAGATGGAATGTAAGACCGAAGGAGACATACAGCCAGACAGACCGTGTCTGGCCGTGAGCGCTGGGGAGCATTTTGTGCTGTCTGCGGTGAAACCATTTTTTTTTAACCGGACACAAAGTCCTGCATGTCCGACTTTGTCCAGTTAAAAAAAACGGTTTCGCCGCAGGGAGCACAAAACGCTCCCCGGTGCTCATGGCCGGACAGTTTCCAAACCCATTCAAATGACTGCAGGTTTCCGTCTCCTGCCCAGTTTTGGGCAGCAAACGGAAACCTGCTTAATGGAGGCCGGGGCGCAGATGTGAACCCGACCTTATTGAAATATGGCCCTTTATTCAAGGCTCACGTGACCCATAGACAAGACCAATAGACTAGCTACCAACCAGTAAAAAACACTCTACAGAAACATGTTCCCTCACCTCTTGTGAGCCCTCTTGATTTGAAGGGGTTATCTAAAAATAATAATTCTAATGTTTGAGAAAAGGACCACCCAGTAAAGGGCTCTCCAGTTCAGAAAACCCATTTTCACACACCCTATTAGTAAATAGTGGGGTTCCTCTGGCCAGAGAGAAGAGCAGACACAAAATAAGATAAGATAATCCTTTAATAGTCCCACAGTGGGGAAATTTCAGCATGTTACAGCAGCATAGTAATACAGATACAGGATAATACACAGTAATATATTACAGATGTAGGCACACATATGCTGAGAAGAGAAGATATACTAGGGTCCGTAGCAGCTAAAGAACAGACGAGAAAGAAGGAAGACGTCATAATCATTATTTTTCTGTGCGGAGTGATCTTCACTTGGACTGATGTAAATTATAAAGCCTGGTCGCGGTTGGAAGGAAGGACTTGCAATAGCGCTCCTTCTCACACTTGGGGTGGAGATGACGGTCACTTACAGTGCTGCCAAGTTCCATCAAGGTCCCATACATGGGGTGGGAATTGTTCTCCCACATGGAGGTCACCACGGACAGTATCCTTTTGTCACCCACCACCTGTACTGGGTCCAGGGGGCTCCCCAGGACAGAGCTGGCCCTTCTGATCAGCCTGTCAAGTCTATTTCTGTCCCTGGTTGATATACTGCTCCCCCAGCAGGCCACACCGAAAAAGATGGCTGAAGCAACCACAGAGTTGAAGAAGGCCCTAAGAAGTGGCCCCTGGACTCCGAAGGCCCTCAGCCTCCTGATCAGGTAGAGGCTGCTGTAGCTCTTTCTGTGCAGCGCCTCCAGGTGGTCAGACCAGTCTAGTTTATTATTGAGGACCACACCCAGGTACTTATAGGTCCTGACTATCCAATGCATGTCCCTTGGATCTCCACCGGGGTCGGAGCACTTCTCCGTTTACTAAAGTCCACCACCATCTCCTTGGCCTTCCCAGCATTAATCCTGAGGTGGTTCTGCTGGCACCATTCAACAAAATCCCGGTTTAAGTCTCTGTATCCCCTATCGTCGCCATCAGTGATAAGGCCTACTATAGCAGAGTCATCAGAGTACTTCTGTAAGTAACAGCTGGAGGAGTTGTGCCTAAAGTCGGCAGTGTACAATGTGAAGAAAAATGGGGCAAGAATTGGACCTTGTGGTGCCCCCGTACTACAGATCACAGTGTCACATACACAGTCCCGGGCTCTCACATACTGAGGGCGGTTTTTCAGGTAGTCTAGGATCCAGTTGGAGAGGTGATGGTCCACTCCACCAAGGTTCAGCTTCTCCCTCAGTAGCCCTGGCTGAATGGCGTTGAACGCACTGGAGAAATCAAAGAACATTATTCTCACAGTGTTCCCAGGTTTCTCCAGGTGAGAGAGAGCTCTAAGAAGAAGGTGGATGGGGTCCAGGCAAACTGGATGGGGTCCAGAGCGGAGCTCACTAGGAGGCGTAGGTGTGTCAGGACCAGTCTCTCTAGGACCTTCATCAGGTGGGATGTCAGTGCTACAGGTCGGTAGTCATTGTAGCCCATCGGGTTGGGTTTCTTTGGGACTGGTACCACACAAGATGTTTTCCACAGTTGAGGTACCACTCCCAGCTTTAGACTCATATTGTAAAATTAACAATCTTGTAGTCTACCTCAGTGTCAGACTGGTCCACCAGATTACCAGAGGATCCTTCAGTGCCTCAAGCAACTAACACAATAATGGTTCACCAGAAGACACCCAAATTTGAAGGATACTATAGTCTATTTCCTAGGGGGTTTTGGAAGAAAAGTCCCCCAAGAATCATGGAGCTTACCACACACAGTATCCTTCTGTCACCCACCACCAGCCCCCTGGATCCAGTACAGGTGGTGGGTGACAGAAGGATACTGTCTGCGGTGAGCTCCATGCTGGAGAATAAATCTCACCCCATGTATGAGACCTTGACGGCACTTAGCAGCACTGTAAGTGACCGTCTGCTTCACCCCAAATGTGAGAAGGAGCTATCGCAGGTCCTTCCTCCCAACTGCAGTCAGGATACATAATCTACATCAGACCAAGCGAAGAGAGAGTTAATTGATCCTGAAATCTTCTTTTTCTTTATCTTCTATGACTCCTAGTATTTTTCTCCTATCTGCTATTCTGAGTTTATGTGTGTCTACTTCTGTAATATCTTACTGTTATTATCCTGTATCCGTATTACCAAGCTGCTGTAACACACTGAAATCTATCGATGGTGGGACTATTAAAGAATTATCTTATCTTATTTTATCTGGTGGGCCCAAAGAACCTCAGCCCAAAAAAGGCTGGCATTTTTACCAAGTAAAAGTCAAGTCACTCAGGTAAAGAATTCATATACCCACGTCCAGGAAGTGAGGAAGCAGCTATAAATTCATTTATTCTCCATATAGTGCCTACATATAGTGCTGGGCTGTACAGAAGCCACCGACACTTATGTTGGCTCTCGTGCCCAGTGGGGCGCGCACTTACTCTATCTCATACACATGTAAATTCATATGAAGCCAATATGCTTTAGGTGTGGGTAGAAGGTGGAGTACCAGGCCGAAGCCCACGCGGACAGGAGTTTGACTCGTACCAGTCTTTGCTTAGCTGGCTAAATACAGCTAAGGTAGAAGAATCAAGGACTCTGTGGTTTCAGGATGTGGAAGGGACTTCTTGCTAGTAAGGGGTTAACCACCATGACCTCTCACAAGGACACTCCAAGGGCCCAAGTCAACTGAAAGGATGAGCTGCGCGCCTGGGAGCTGAGGGTATGACCAATGGATGAGTCCTCAGACAGCTATTTCTGCTTGTCAGGATTATCGGCGAGGCTGTGTCACTCCGCAGCTTTCTGCATTGTGCAGCTGGAAATTGGCTGCAAACAGGACACAATGAGAATATCATGTGCAGAGCCCAAGCGAAGAGATGTCTTCTGTGGCCGGCATTGTGTGCACTAAATACATACCCGGCCTAGCTCATAGCGGCCATGCCATCGCCTCAATGTTTAATCTTGTCTAGAAGGGTTAGGCTCATAATTTCCTCCATACAGCGAGGCCTCTACATGACAGCGGACATTGCAGGCTCAGACCTTCTGAATGGTACACAGTGAATGACATAAATACAATCTCTGTTCGGCTGCTGGCCCTCTCGCCTGGGGCTGTTGCCCTCTTTGCATAGGTCACTGGTGAGCACTGTCTGTAGGGCTTACACACTGGACAGAGATGCTAGTGTTAGGGTTGTAAAGGGGGACTGTCTAAACACTCGGCTTTGTCTCACATCTGACCTCTCTTAGTCTGCTCGACTCCAGCCCTTACGCCTCACAGGATGATGTTGCTAGCTTTTGACCTCTGATGCATGCTGAGGGTTGTAGTACAACGCTGGCTGTGGGGCTATCATCTAGCTAAGTGTCTACAATGTCCATATTCAAACCTTGAACACTTATTCTAGAACACTGGTTTGTCCAACAGCTACCTCTTCTGACCACCCACACACATGCATACTTGGCTTAGGGCAGGTTCACACTAGCACCTGATCTCAGTTTGCAGGTTTCCGTTTTCTGTCGGCAGAAGACGGAAACCTGGCATTCAGTGTCTGGCGGTGAGTACCCGTGAGCGTCTTCTGCTCTCTGAGGTGAAACCGTTTTTTTTTTAACCGGACACAAAGTCCTGCATGTTCGACTTTGTTTCCGGTTAAAAAAAAGGTTTTGCCGCGGAGAGCAAGAGATGCTCACGGGCGGACACTTTGCACACCCATTCAAGTGAATGGGATTGAAAACTGCCTGCCGGTTTCCGTCTCCTGCCCAGTTTCTCAGGTAGGAAACGGAAACCTGCAAAACGGAGATCGGGCGCTGGTGTGAACCCGTCCTTACCTGATTGTGCATATATATACACTGGGTAGAGGAAGGGGGAAAAAAAATCACTGCCAGAGATTTATCTCTCCTGAGAACTAAAGCATACCTCCCAACCATCCTGATTTCCACGGGACATTCACAAATTCGTTGTCCTGTCCAGCGGTCCCGGTTGGCGGGAGGTATGTCCCAATTTCAACTCATCGGCATCCTCCGGACGCCGATGAGTTGAACAAATACGCAAGTAAAGCAGAAGCTGTCACAGCTCAGCTCCTGCCTTACTGCTGCACTCCGGCTTCGGCGTATGTAGGCGCGATGTGATGACGTCACATCAGGCCTACAACTATGTGAGTGGAGTGAGAGAGCGGCGGGGGAGCGTTGGAAGGTGAATAAGTATTTGCGTTAAACATTGAGGGGAACGTAATGTAACTATGAAACTGGGGGCATATGGGGGGAGAACGGCATCACATTGGGGCAGACGAAGGGGGGGAGAACGGCATGGCACTGGGGCAGATGAAGGGGGGGAGAACGGCATGACACTGGGGCAGATGAAGGGGTGGAGAACGGCATGATACTGGGGCAGTTGAAGGGGGTGGACATGAATCTGGGGGCAGAGATGGGGGGACATGAATCTGGGGGCAGAGCTATGTTTGTCGCAGCGCGCACACACGCCGCATATTTTGTCCCTCTTTTGGCTCTTCAAAAGTTGGGAGGTATGACTAAAGTAATGGACATATTGGAATCCAACAGCTGTATCTTTATCTCCCCTGTTGAGGCGTAAAATGTAACTATGACTCCCCATAACAAGACTTGTAATGGACCCCCATTCTCCCATCACCACATTAAGCAGAAAGTTCAGGATAATACACACAGTGATGTCACAGTACAGGGATAATACACACAGTGATGTCACAGTACAGGGATAACACACAGTGATGTCACAGTACAGGGATAATACACACAGTGATGTCACAGTACAGGGATAGTGCACACAGTGATGTCACAGTACAGGGATAATACACACAGTGATGTCACAGTACAGGGATAATACACACAGTGATGTCACAGTACAGGGATAATGTACACACAGTGATGTCACAGTACAGGGATAATACACACAGTGATGTCACAGTACAGGGATAGTGCACACAGTGATGTCACAGTACAGGGATAATACACACAGTGATGTCACAGTACAGGGATAATACACACAGTGATGTCACAGTACAGGGATAATGAACAGTTTCAATACGGTGTATAAGGAAAGTAATTATATTGATGTCACTTGCAGGCATTATGATGTCAGTAAAATAACGGAGGCACAGTCAGTTTTCCACATCCCCTTCCATCATCCATATTTATCAGTATTTGAACCCTCGGGCTCCCCCAACATTTGCTGTTTGGAGGTCACCATACTTTTGCTGGTTGGTCAGTCCTTCTGAAATTGGCAGGTTGGACCAGTATTTACCTACTACTTATGACCAGCTATAGATGCAGTTGGTATTCATACTTTAGAAGTGAGTAAGAATGGATTCGCAGGAGGGCACCTCTAACATTATACTTATATATAACACTTTGGCAGATAGACTGGTACGTTTCTGTACAATCTGAAGTCAAGCATTGCTAAGAAGGTACATGATGTCTTTCTAGTTCTTGGAGACTGGAGTTGGAAACCCTACCACTGCCTAAGATCCCACAGACCAGGATGCACAAGGGCAGGCATTGCAGCTGTTATGTGTCTGTAGAGGGGGGTTGAAGCAGAGGTTGTCCACATCCCCCTCATCATGGGTGGTGAGAGCCTGTGCAGACCTCCACTCACATCTCAACATTGACAAACAAGGCCAGAGAACTGACCCTAGTGACATGCCGTACTTCTCTTCTACAAGGGTTTAAAGCATGTGAGATAGTGGGTTAGTTGCCGTGTTAACCAATTCTTCTGATGTTCAAGCTTTGGCTAACCCAAAAGTTTCACTTCATCCTATTCTAGAGTAAGGTTGTCCATTGAAATTCAATTTTTGCAAAAATCTAATTAATAAAGTAGCAAAGGACAGAGGAAGCCAAGGCTCTTCGTCCCTTTTCTTCCATCAATTCAGCACCTGATGTGAATAAGCTGAGATAGACTGGTGAGGAGGGGGGAGGTATATATGGCTCAAATTATATAACTGACCGAAACTGACTGGTATTGTGCAGACGACAAGGAAAGGTTTAGAGCAGAAGTCACACTATGCTGTTTCCCATATTTAACTGATTTAGTAATCAGATTTTCCATAGCTACACCCCTGGATAGAAGAACCAGAGAGGGGTGATTTTACATTTTGATATTTAGGGTTAGGGTTTATAGCTTTGGTTAACCTCGACAATAGTTCAGATTTGGCTATTGGCTACAGACCATGGAGGACCAGCATCAGACTGGAGCCATCAATCATGCTGAGATATTGGACACCGACCTGTCTCTTGTTTTCAGGCAAGACAAGCCGCTGCCAGAGCTGTCTGGCACAATCTTCTCTACTGTCCCAATGAGAACACGTGTGCTTTTGTGCATGTCCTATTGAAGGACACAAAGAGTTGGAATTGGTGGAAGTGGTGAAGGATCCTCTTTCCTTATAGAATTAATTTTTTTGGTGAGGTCCTGGTGGTCTAGAGGTGACCCCATGATAATTTGTTCCTGCAAGTCTGAATCCAGGCATCATACACTGGGAATGATTTTATAATTTGTATAGAAGCATTGATCGGAAGGCAGACGGGCAGCAGACAGGTGAATCCATCACGGCTGGCATCCCTTAGTAAATGTACCGACATTCAATAATATAATATAACATTAGCTCATGGGTCATGTTAAGCTGTACATTGGTTTTCTCCAAAGTGGCTTGGTAAATTCTTGCTGAGTATTTGGGGATGCCAGTGACAAGATCTTTGCAGGTCTCTGATTAAGAGCCGCCATAGTTTACCTAGTCTATATGCTATGGCTGTGATCTCCAGCAACGTTGGAAGCCTCCAGATTAAGCCATTTGTGGCCCATTGCAAAAGGGTTTGAATACCCTTCTCATTTCACCAGGACACCCAACATCTCAGGCATGTTTCTTTGTGAATTCCTCTTCAAGTAGGTCTTCAAAATGCCAACTTGGTCTTTTGTGAATATGTTTTTGGGATATTTGAGTACTAAACCTTGATCAGAAGATAGTTGAGGCTTAGGACTTGGTCCATGATGTTTAGGGTTGCCTTTGGTTTCTTCTTCCAACTGCGTCTGCATAGTAAGTAATTTCTTAGTCATGTGTCTTGATTGCCTAAGTTGGCATAACTATTAGTAGTAAAGAAGGTTCTGAAGATTATTCAGGGCAAAGATATAACATTGTATGGATAAGACATGTACAGGTCTTGATCTCATCCTCAAAAACCATGACTACCAATGTCAAATAGAGGTTCCTTCAGCCAACCAGATAAAATGATGTAGGATTAAGCCCTAGGAAATGGACCATAGTACCTGTCAGTATTTTTTTTTTTTTTTTGTAGATTGTGAGCCCCATATAAGGCTCACAATGTAGATTATTTTTTTCCTATCAGTATGTCTTTGGAGTATGGGAGGAAATCCACACAAACATGGGGAGAACATTCAAACTCCTTGCAGATGTTGTTCCTGGTGAGATTCAAACCCAGGACTCAAGTGCTGCAGTGCTAACCACTGAGCCACCGTGTTGCCCCTTAGTATTGGATCATTATTGCCTGAACCTACCAGAGGATCTTCCAGCCCACCATGAAGGCCACTTCTGATCTTCTTTTGTGGCTTGCTGAAAACTTTTGACGTGAAGCCTGATGTGCTATTATTATCTCCATATCTCTTCCAAAAATGGTTTGGCCAGGGGTCTTCACAGACTTTCATAAACACTCAAAACCTGTCCAAAAACCTAACCTTTACAAAAATAATTATGGGTGGGCAGGAATAGGATGAAAGAAGAATAGTATGATGAGTGACTGTATGTCTTAATCTGAGGATAAATGGGGAATGTTTCTATGGCAACTAAATCGAGACAGAGGGGCAAGAGGACTCTATTTTCAGAAGCCGCCCATTAACTTCAATCAACGCTTTCAACCTATCCCATTGGGATCCACCACCATCAAATAGTTATGGGTCCTAGAAGAAATGTCCTTGTACCTATACTCTAGTCTATTTGCTCTTGTCTGACATGCAAGGCCTGGAGCCACTGCCCATTGGGAAAACATTAGAGTTGAGCCAAGTGTGCATGTTAAAGGGGATCTTAATTTTGGACAATCTCTTTAAAAAAAAAAGTTTATCACAAAGTGTCCCCCCCTGATATCCCCAGTGATCAACTGTAATCTATGGTGAAACTTGCCAATAAGTGTTTAGTTTCTCTACAGCAACACCACAGGGGAAATTAAGCATTACACAATAGCTTGTCTGACAGAATAGGTCCTTCAAAGTGATGGTCTTTGATAGGACCTCCCATCTTTATTAACTTAGGAGTGTTTTTTTTTTTTAACTGGACAATTCCTTTAAGTTAGGGAGTCAAGGAGCTGATATCTGTTGATCGAAGAGTGAGTAATCTCCTATTTATAGTCAACTACATAGTGCTGGCGATTTTCACTTATACCGGGAAGTATCAGCAATATCTGGCAGTCACCTATCGACTGCCCATAGTAAAAATATTACAGTTGGGCCAAGTGTGCATGTTCAAGGCGGGTCTTAATTTGGACATCTTTACTTCAAGAAGGATCCGTTTACAATAATCTTATCATAAAACGTTTTCCTGGTGGGATCTCCGTCGCTTAGCTGTAATCTGTGGAGAAATCTGCCAATAAGTTTTTAGTTTCCCTACAGCGCCCCCACAGGGGAAGTTAAGCATTACACAATGTCGATATAACTCAATAACTTGTCTGTGTAATGCAGTACAGGACAGGTCCTCCAGATGACCCTCCTGTCCTCAAAAATATTTTAATCTGAACTGGACAATCCTTTTAAAGGGTGAGCTGTTATCCGAACAGCAACTAATCTCATATTTATGGTCAACTACAGGATACTGACAAATTTCACTTATACTGGGAAGTATTGACCCAAGTGTCTGCTCCTCGCTCGATTCTGACCAATGAGAAATAGCGCCTCTTATTGACCATCTCACCCTATATACATGATTTATGACAAATGCAACCATTGAATTGGAATTGTGCCTGTGCAGGCTCGTGCCCACTGAAATGGATAGGTGCTTATACCGGGGGACTGAATGATCTTGAAATAAGAGTCATGTGCGGAGGACGCTCTACAGGACATGATGGTTTAGGGTTATTGCAGTGCCGGGCTGCTGAAAGACTTTCTTGTCTTCTCTCTGCCAAGGGCTGTTTGTAGTAGCGGTGATTACTAGGAGCAGTCTGTGCTGCTGCGCCGAGACTCGCAAGGACACAGTGAACGCAGGAAAAACTGAGCTTCTCTGCTCCACAGAACATTTGTGTGTATCATTGGAGCCGCCGTTCCATTTACTCCAGTCACAACTTGCGTCTTGTCTGGCCATTTATTACTGTGGCGGACAAATCTACTCTTAATTAAGAAGCGGAGCGTTGTATACAGATGTAGCAGAGCTGGGTGTGTCGTTCACTTGCTTCTTTTTGTGCACAGCAATAACTGTGTAAAGCGACATATAACACATTACGCTATTTGCTTCACTGCTGCATTGAGGTTAAAGCGATAAGAACCCTACAGTAAAAGAAATCTGCCGATGGTCAGCGCAGTCAGGGATTGCCCCTGTAAGTGAAGCTTCTCTTAAAAGTAATGATCCATTCTGGCATCAGACCCCACGGATCAGCTGTTTGAAGCAGCAGCGGCAATCTCTGCGGCTATGTGATGTCATGTTCATTGGCCACATAGACTGACCGTAGCTCAGTCCCAGTCAAGTGAATGGGCTCATCTGTAATATCAAGTACAGCCACTATACAATGTACAGCGCTGAGCTTGGTAAGTATTACGTTACGCTATTTTGCAGCCGTGATTTTGCGGCGGCCGCAAAATAGCGCCGTGTGTACGGTACCGGCTCCCATTGAAAACAATGGGAGCGTATACAGCCCGCAAAAGATCCCGTGGCGTGTACGTACCAAATGACGAGCCACAATACTCTGTGTGAACCTGGCCTTAGGTGGCAGCACTCACTCGATCGCTGCAACCCTTTCAAACAGCTGAACGGTGGGGGCCTGGGTGCTGGACCTCTGCCAATCGAAGGATGGGTCATCAATTATTTAGCCTGGAATACCACTTTAAGGGGGACATTGTTACACATGATCACATTCTTCTCTTGTCTAGTCTGTCCTAAGGTTATGCCGATGTATCAGTGTACTTCTGGTATTCTACTTGAGAACCAGAAAGTTAAAGATAAAGGATTAGTTCTCTACCACGAGCAGTTCATGGAAGGACATTGGAATACATCCCAACCGTCCCAGATTCTGCAGGACAGTCCTGGCTTCTGGATCCTGTCCCAGTCTGCAAGAGGTATGTCCTGGATTCAACTCATCTGCATCCGGAGAGGACGCAGAAGAGTTGAATGCAATGGTGAAGCAGAAGCAATTTACAGACAGCTCTTGCTTCACCACTGCTCCCCTTCCTATGCTCTGGCCCCGGGAGTTGTAGGTGCGATGTGATGACGTCAACCACATCACGCCTGCAGCTCCCTTTACACTCCAAGAGAAGAGACAGAGCAGCGGGGGAGCAAGGAGAGGTGAGTATCAGTGTTTTTTATGTTAAACTTTGGTGGGGGGGTCCTTTGACTGTGGAGAGATAAAGGGGGACACTAAACTGGGGGCAGATGAAGTGGATAATTAAACTGATGGCAGATGTAGGGAAGCAAATAAACTGGGGGCAGATGAAGGAGGGCATTAAACTGGGGGCAGATGTAGGGGGCAATTAAAGTACGGGAAGATGGAGGGGGGGACATTAAATTGGTGGCAGATGAATGGGGGACATTAAGCTGGTGGCAAATGAAAGAGGACATTAAACTGTAGACAGATGGAGGGGGGCATTAAATTGGTGGCAGATGAAGGGGGCAATTAAACTAGGGGAAGATGGAGGGCAGGACATAAAACTGGGGGCAGATGGAGAAGTGGACAATAAACTTGATGGGGCAGATGGAGGCTGAAAATAAACTGGGGGCAACTGGAGGAGGACAATAAACTGTGGAGGTAGCTGGAGTTGGACATGTCTGCCTCTAGTTGCCCCAGTTTAATGCCCCCCCATTTGCCCCAGTTTAAACTTGGGTATGAGGAGAGCGACTTCGTCTGTGGTGCAATTGGATGGGAACATTATAATGTGGGATCATATAATGTTAAGGTGACTGTAGGAGCATTATACTGTGTGGGGGCACAAAGAAAAGTGAGTGAGAATGGGTGGAGTCAATGTAGTGGTAGACGGAGCTAAGTTTCCTGTGGCACGCTTACTGCACCCTATATTTCGCCCCTCTTTCTGTCCTTTGAAAGTTGTGCTGCATGCATAGATAACAAGTGATTATGAAGATAATCTTGTTTCCCTTAGTCCTAACAGCGGCACAATGTGGGGTATTTCTGCCCCTGTGTGCTGGTAGGACAGGCGGATTTTTAATTAGCCAATCAAAATGCGTGGCTGGCCCTATAAGAGGGCACAAGAACCTCCCCTCTGCGTGTTGATACAAAAGTACCTCCATATTTATACACAATTTTATACATAAGATATGATTCCCAGGGTGGGAAATCTTGTGCCGCTGTTAGGACTAAGGGAAACAAGATTATCTTCATAATCACTTGTTCCCTGTCGTCCGTACCAGCGGCACAATGTGGGGATATAGCAAGTAGGCCCCAAGATGGGCGGGATTATTCCATGACCGAGCTTAAAATGGTCTGGGCAAAGGCAGAGGAATCTGCCACCCGGTCCTTCAGGCGGTAATGCCGAATGAAGGTGGACTCAGATGCCCAGGAGGCAGCTGCACATATTTGATCTAAAGACAACGCAGACCTCTCTGCCCGAGAGGTGGACACTGCCCTGGTTGAGTGAGCATGAAGAAAAGATGGGGCCGGCAGCCCTTGGGCGGTGTAGGCGACCTTTATAGTCTCGGAAACCCAGCGGGATATCGTAGCCTTAGCGGCTTTGGCGCCCTTATTTTTCCCTGTATAGCTGATTAACAGGTTTTCGACCTGCCTAAAAGGGCGAGTGCGCTGCAGGTAAATTTGCAGGCATCTGACTACATCCAGCTTGTGCCATCTTTCCTCTTCAGGTGAAGAGGGGGAAGGACAAAATACTGAAAGGGAAATTGTTTGGTTCCTATTTGCAGCGGATGGAATCTTGGGACGAAACCCTGGGAGGAACCTAAGCTGCACATGGTCCGAAAAGAAAATAGTATATGGCTCTTCAGCAGATAAGGCCTGTAGTTCACTAACTCTTTTGGCAGTCGTAACTGCCAATAGCAGTGCCATTTTGCCGGTCAGTAACTTAAGGGAGATTTCCTACAGGGGTTCGAATGGTTGGTCACAAAGAGCGTTCAGGACCGGAATAAGGTCCCATTGGTGGACAGGGGTGTTCACCACCGGTCTCAGCCTAGTTGCTCCTTTAATAAAGGTGCTCACTAAAGGATCCTGATACAAACGCCTCCCCAGATAGGCGGACAGGGCCGCTACGTGTACTTTGAGTGTGGCCGCAGCAAGACCTCTGTCTAGTCCGTCTTGAAGGAAGTCCAGGATCGCCTCCGTCGGGGGATCAGTGGAGTCCACTTGATGCTGCAGACACCAGGCATTAAAGATGTTACCAATTCGACGGTAATTCCTGTTAGTCGAATCCGCTCTGGCACTGGATAGGGTCTTCAAGACGGCTTGTGACAGTCCTCTATTCCTCAATAGGGACTGGTCAACCTCCAGGCTGTCAGGTTGAGTCTCCTCAGATCCTGGCATCTCAGCTCTCCTTGGGTTACCAGGTCTGGGAGAGGGGGAAGCCTCCAATATATGCCCTGACTCATTTGTATGAGCTGAGCAAACCAAGCCCTTTTTGGCCAGAACGGGATTATGGCTATTCCCGAGGCTTGGTCCTGTCTTATTTTGATCAATACCTTCGGTATGATTGGAATTGGAGGGAATATGTAAAACAGCCTGAACCTCCATGGGATGGACAGGGCATCCACTGCCAAGGGATTGTCCTCCTGGTATAGAGAGCAGAAGGTCCCTACCTTGGCATTGAGTTGGGTAGCCATAAGATCGACCTCCGGGAGACCCCATCTCTGGACGATCTGTTGGAATACGTCTGGATTGAGAGACCATTCTCCTGATATGGTAATACCCCGACTCAGATGATCCGCTACTATGTTCAGGGAGCCCTTTATGTGAACAGCGGATAACTGGACCAGATTCTTCTCTGCCCAGGTGAATATGAGATTCGTCTCTCTCAGTAAGGTTGGTGACCTGGTGCCCCCTTGCTTGTTTATGTAGACTACCACCGTCATGTTGTCTGACCTGATCTTGACAGACTTGCCTTTCAATTCCGGGGCAAAGTGTACTAGGGCCAGGTACACAGCTCTGAGTTCCTTGAGATTGGAAGACCCCAGCTCCGGACATCTCCATCGTCCTTGTACAGTCTTGTCCTGGCAATGGGCTCCCCATCCCCACTGGGATGCATCTGTTGTCAACAGGGTCCACAATGTCGGGACCGTGGACCTTCCGTCTTTCAGGTGTATCCACCATCTGAGGGAAAGACGGGTAGCGGGAGAAAGGCAGATCTTCTTGTGCAGTCCCCGTGGAGACCTGTTCCAGGTTCTCAACACTTCCATCTGCAGGGGACGCAAATGCCATAAAGCCCAAGGGACTGCTCTGGCCGAGGATGACATTAGGCTGAGGACTCTCATGGCGGTGCGGATAGTTACCCGCCGGGTGTGCAATAGAAAACGTGCACTGGCCTGGATCCTTTCCCTCCTTGGGCTGGAGAGGAAGATCTGCATCGCTTCTGAATCCACTATGAACCCGAGGAATTTCCTCCGTGTGGATGGAACGATTTCGGACTTCTCCCAGTTGATGATCCATCCTAACTCTTGTAGGAAGCTGATGGCAAAGTTGAGCTGCTGGAGGAGAGCAGCAGGAGACTGCGCTTTCAGTAGCCAGTCGTCTAGGTAAGGAACGATGAAGAGACCCTGCAGTCTGAGGGCCGCGGCGACCGGAGCAATCACCTTGGTAAATACCAGGGGGGCGGATGTGATGCCGAACGGCAGAGCTGTAAATTGAAAGTGCTCCCTGTGGCCAGCCATAGAAACGGCAATCCTGAGGAATTTTCTGTGGGAACGAGCAATAGGGACATGAAGGTAGGCGTCCTTCAGGTCAAGGGTAACCATCACGTCTCCTGGCTGGAGAAAAGCAGTCACGGAATCCACGGTTTCCATACGAAATGACCTCTTCCTGATAAAGCGATTGAGGTACCTCAGGTCTATTATCATTCTCCAGCCCCCGGTGACTTTGGGGACCAGAAAGACGGGGGAGTAAACTCCCCGACCGAGGTCTGAGGCTGGGACCTTCTCTAGGGCGCCTTTGATAACATACTCGGCGACCGAGGCCTCTAGACTGGCCTGTTGAGAAGGTGGAAGGGTTCTGGTGGCAACAAACCGATCTGGAGGTGGAAGGTGAAAATCGATAAGATACCCGTGCTGTATAATTTTTAACACCCATGGATCTTGAATATGGGTGACCCATGCTCTGAAGAAAGCAGACAGACGTCCTCCCACAGGAAGGGGGGCCACAGGGAGCTGCCCCGCGTCAAAACTCCGGCTTCCTCTTGGAGTCCTCCCTGGAAGCGCCTCGTCCAGTTCCCCTAGGACGATATCTGGGACGCCTTTGCTGAGCCGGGCGTCTATAATTAGAGGCAGAACCCCTGCCTCTAGAGGGGGCACGTCTGCCCCTGGATGCTTGAGGTAAGGACTTCCCCTTACCTTCTGCTAATCCCTCCATGATGGTATCTAAGCCTTGGCCAAACACTCTTCCTGGCTCAAAGGGGAGAGCGCAGAGAGCAGCTTTGGATGCGAAGTCTGCCCGCCAAGGCTTTAGCCACAGGGGTCTACGGGCCGCAGTAGACAATGCCATCGATTTGGCTGAAATTTTTAACTGATGGCGGGAAGACTCTGCCAAAAAATCTGCAGCCCTATGAATATTCTTCATGGAAGCCAAGATGTCATCCCTGTCCACGCCGGAATCAATATCCCGCTCCAAGGTGGCTAGGCGGTTACGTAGAAAATCGCCCACAGTGGTAGAGGCTATGGCTACAGAAGCCTGGGCAGAGGAAGCAGAGTAAACCTTCTTCAATGTGGCGTCAGCCCTACGATCCAGAGGATCCTGAAGATTTGATCCATCTTCAAGGGGCACCAAGGTTCTACGAGACAACTTCGCCACGGCTAGATCCACCTTCGGGGGAGGCCCCCAGGAATCCCATTGAGCCGAATCCATAGGGAACAAGGTCTTAAAGATCCTGGACAGTGAATGTCCCTTTTCTGGCTGCTTCCACTGCTGCCCCATGAGGTCGGTCAGCGTGGCGTCCACATGGAAGGCAATATGTCCCCCAGAGGCAGACGTGGAGGCTTCCCCGTCAACATCTCGGCCCACTGTAGACCGGATGGACTTCAGCAGCCTGCCTGTTTGTTCATAGTGGAACACAGGTCTGCTGGAAACTACTGAGTCGTCCTCGGAGGAATCATCCTCTGCCACCCGTAGATGTTCCAGGGGAGGGAGGGACGAGGAACGATGCTCAGTGCATGGTCTCTTGGTGAGCTGAGACAAGGTAGACTGTATGCCTTTAAGGGAATCATCCTGCAAAAAATAAAAGGAGAGTACAAGCAAGGGAATTATTTTTACCCGAGCGATGCCCAAACTCACCATCTCCTTGACCCAGGCCATCATATCTCTAGGAGAGGGCTCCTCAGGTGGAGGGCCTCTGCAACCGCGACAACGGGCCCATTCGTAGCCTAAAAATAATAGGCGGGTTATAGGACCGGTAGTACCCCGAAGGGGATAACCCTTTAAGCCGCTACCTACCATCAGGGAGCGGCGTGTCGCAGTCAAAACAGGAAAGATGCTTCCTTTTAGCGGTAGTTTTCCTCCTATAATCCCCCGGGGGGGTAGTAGAGGATGACATATCCTAGAGAGAGACAACAGACCATGCAACCTTGTCACCAAGACATCCTACCAAATATAAAAGGGTAGATCTTACCAGGTCCAGAGACCGGACAGCAAGGTGACAAAACCAAGGTTAGAAGCGCAAAACTGGAGCTTTCGGGGTTAAGCAACCACAATGCACAGCCTTCAGTGTACTTAGGAACCGAAGGTATCAAATAACTGGCCGGCCAGACTTTTAACCCCGCCGGCCGGAAATGGGAGGAGCTACAGCTCCCAAAGTTTAACCCCAAGTTAAATCCCAAAGGGGTTTGGCAAAAAAAGAGTCCCCCTCCTTAGCAAGCCCCAACAAGGGGCACCTACCTCCACCTCCTGAGGCCAATTCCTGGCCCGAATACGCTGCCAGAGCGCTGCCGGGGCCTGCATGTGTCAGCGCCAGCACTTGTAATGGCGCCGCTAGACTTCCGGCTTCCAACCGGAAGTGTGCACCCGGCCAGCGCGGACGCAGCAACACAATGCCGGGAACTTAGTTCTGGCTGCCGCTGCGCCCCTGAAGCAGCTAAGTGTCAGCGGAGCAGCCGGAGGACGGGGATGCGGCGTGAGACGAACCTCGCAGGTTCGCAAGCAGGCTGACAGGTAAGCCTAGAGGAGGGGAGGGAGGAAGAAGGGAGGGGGGGAGGGAGAGTAGGGTAAAAAAGCCAACGCAGGCTAATAACACCATTTCCTTCAACAGGGTCAGAGGATAGACTCCAATCAAGAAGGGCCCTGAAGGAAAAAACTAAGAACTGAGCTCAAAAGGGTAAGTAACTCTATAGAGCCCAATAAGAGGACACAAGTCCTCCCACCTGTCCTCTGTCCACACAGGACAGAAAAAAACACGCAGAGGGGAGGTTCTTGTGCCCTCTTATAGGGCCAGCCACGCATTTTGATTGGCTAATTAAAAATCCGCCTGTCCTACCAGCACACAGGGGCAGAAATACCCCACATTGTGCCGCTGGTACGGACGACAGGGAACAGGGAATTAGGGTTATTATTAAAGTGTTCCCAAGTCTTAGGCTATGATCACAGGGGTCTGACCTCTGGGACCAGATCTACTAATGAAAATATGCAAAGAGTCTGTTTACACGACTTGTACCACTGTTATCAAACATCTTACAGCCTGGGGGTGGGGCTTATGGAGGTGGGGCTTAAACCCTTTCAATTTCCAAACAGCACCACCACAGGAGAAATGTTGCATTGCACAGCTCATATTGAAACCAAAGGACTATCTGGTTAATAAGTGGAGATGCTTTTTGTAGTTGCTCTGGCTAAAAGATGAAGATCATGAATTGAGGTACCCCCTCTGTTAGCCCAGAAATATATGGAATATGGAAATGGGTTTTCTAAAATGTATGACCCCTTTAAAAGTTGGTCATTGGCACACTTTGGAGGGGCTAGTTGTATCAGACCATATATGTGATTGATCTTGGTAACGGGAATTATAAGGATACAGTATATTAAAGGGGTTGTCCCATTATGGACATTAGTCCCCTATCCACAGAACAGGGAATAAGTGGCCGATCGTCTCCCAGTGATGAGGAGAACATGGGACCGAAAGTCCTCCCCAGAACCTCCTTGTGAATGGAGCACCAATGTGTCCTGTGGATAGAAGATAAATTTAACATGATAAACACTTTAAAGGTTGAGTTCACACAGAGGAATTTGGAGAGGAATATGAGGTCGTCTTCAAAAACTGGCCTTGTGGATTTCAGAATGGCAGAATGGGAGGCAGATTTAGAAGTTAGAATGGAATTTGCCTCAAAATCAGCTCCAAATTCCTCCATTTGAATATCCCCTTAGGGCTGGTTCACATTGAGGAATTTGGTGCTTATTTTGAGGCGAATTCCAGGGCTGGAATCTGGAGAGGAATCTGAGATGGAAGACCACCTCAAATTCCTCAATGGATTCCTCCATGTGAACTATGATCACTGTGGGACCAGCGGTCGGACCCCCAGCAATCAGACACTTATCCCCTAACCTGTAAACAAGGAATAAGTGTCCTTAATTGCACAACCCCTTTAAGCAGCAGAATATGAAAAGAAAGCTGCGCTGTGATTGGTTCCTATGGGCAACAAAGACAGTTCTTCCTTTAAACCTAATGAACATCACTTGATTGGTCCGTGGCCCTGCATGCATGATGATGATTATTAATGATGACCATATATGGTCATATGATGTCAAAACTGACTAATTAACCTTTCTAACTGTAAAAGCAGTGTAAATCACGGCTCGTCTAGTAACGGCACGTTATCCCTTTAATTCCCAGCCCGCTTGGTGATATTCTGAGCTTTTGAGGGTGATGAGAAAACAAGTTTTAGACCCCGAACAAGAGACAAGCCTGGTTGTTTCAGTGAAGATCTGTGCCGACTGTCTTCTCTCTCCAGCCTCACATCATGATTAATTTATCAGGGGCTCATGAATATGCAGATGAGCCGGCTTCTCTCCAGCAGCCCCAGCTATTTTTTTTAAAGGGCCAGTCCGGATTGGCTGAAGCTGCAGCTTTCCATAGCAAATTCCCCTCACATCAACATCATCTCCCAACACAAAATAAATGAGGTGCCAGCGATGCACTGAGCTGTGTGCTGCGCCCTGAGCTCCGAGCGCGCAATGTGTCAGGGTATGCCGTTTTTTTTTTTGGAAGCCCTTCTCATTGTGTGCATTGTGGCTACTGCATTGTCTGCAGAGCTGTGAAGATTTGCCCCTGATGGGGGTACATATGACAAGATGATGAGAGTTATTCCCACTTGAGTAGACTACATTTACATCTGTGTCGTGCCCATCCAAAAATACCAGATGAAAAAGTCCTGCAATCCCAAACATGGGCAGGAAAAAAATAATGGACCCCCAACAGACCCTGTTTTAGTCAATGAGAACCCCAGAATCTCATATCTCACACTGGATGAGACGGATCAGAAGAACAGACAGAATTATGGAGATGTGAATGCAAACCTCGGGCTGGATTCACATCTGGGTCGGAGTCTCCACTTAGAGACTCTATCGCAGTGTGCATCAAAAATCGCCAGACGAGAAAGTGTTGGAAGTTGGACTTGTTCATCTAGTGGTTTCAGTTTATAAGAATGGATACTCAAAGGATCTTATTATAGTCATTCAGGTCCATTGGACACCATTGGTGTCCCCTATTTTAGCAGTCTGCCTGTCCATTGTTCTGTGTCTCCGCAGGTCAGAACAAAGGACACACAGAAGCAAATGTGAACATAATATTAGTCTAAGGCATGGTTCACATCTGCGTTCAGGTTTCTGTTCAGGGAGTCTGCTTGGGGACCCCCTCCCAAATGGAAACCTATACATATTAAAAAGTGGTTACCTTCAGGAAACTTGTGGACCCTATAGACTATTATGGGGTCTGTGTGGTTTCCGATCGGTCTCCACATGAAACATGCGGAGAGTAAAGTGCTGCATGTTTTGTGCGGAAACCGAGGGGAAACCACATGGACCTCATTATAGTCTATAGGGGCCACGGGTTTCCCAGGTAACCGCTTTTTATACACACAACTGCTGAGAGTTTGTGACAATGTATCAGTACAAGGAAAGGAAAACAGTTTAGCAGCACAAATCCATCTCCTATCGAAGACTCCAAGCTCAAAGACTTCATGTGCTCTCATACATTGCAGCGACACATCAGCTGTGAGAGCAGGACTAGGTCAAGATAGGTTTCATATTCACCATATGTAAACAAGGAATCAGAATGG
Source organism: Leptodactylus fuscus (assembly GCF_031893055.1). Taxonomy (NCBI): domain Eukaryota; kingdom Metazoa; phylum Chordata; class Amphibia; order Anura; family Leptodactylidae; genus Leptodactylus; species Leptodactylus fuscus. Next base: position 42,122,895 of record NC_134275.1, on the reverse strand, counting down.
GTACTATATGGTGATCTATCAGGGCCGGAGGTTGTCACTGCATCTTGCTCGTAATCTATGGCAAGGCGCATACTCAAGGACAGCTCCTTGCTCTCGTAGATTTATGCCATCAATAAAGCCAAAAAATTGGAGCTGATGGGACTGATGCTCCTGCCCCCAAGTTGTAATTTTTGCACAAGAAATTTTCACTTGCAAAAAATATTGCAAATTTTTTCATGGCCTGCGCGACAGTTTTTGGGTGTACAAGTCATGGTAAACCAGCCTCTATGTTTTCTTTGTAGGACATTTTCGGTGTACAGAGACTTGAAGGCCACACACGTCCTGCTAGGGGTTCTGGGAAAAGAATGTGCAAAGAAGATCTCCTCAAGTCCAAAAGGTGACGTCAGAACAAGTTTTTCTTTTTCCATCTAGAAGTTATTTGCATATTCTTTACTCACAGCCAGCAGAGATCTTTAAAATTATAAAGCTATTGAAGCACAAGGGGGCAGATTTACTCATCTAATACAGTATAAAAAGCATCAGAATTTGGGGGGTTTCAGCACCACCTGTGTCCACAGGTTGTTTGTGGTATTGCAGCTCCTCTCCATTTAATTCAATCAGAACACAGCCCATGGAGAGGGGTTGTGTAGTTTTTGGATGAAGGAGTGGCTTAGGTGAAAAGGGGTGTGGAATAACATGAAGGAGAGGCTTCGATAAAAAGGGGTGTGGAATAACATGAAGGAGAGGCTTAGATAAAAAGGGGTGTGGAATAACATGAAGGAGAGGCTTAGATAAAAAGGGATGTGAAACAACAGGAAGGAGTGTAGTTTGGCACAAACAAAGCCAACCCAGTGGCGGAAACACTGCGGTGGTAGTGGCTGCCACAGGGCTTGGGACATTAGGTGGCCTGGTGGGCACCTGATGCTTTTTTTTTTTTTTTTTAATAGGCCGTCATGTGCTGGAATAACCCCAGCAGGTAACGGGCCCTATTTACTTACTGATCCTTGCTCCTTCTCACAGCTGCCTGGGAAGCAGAGGCGGCTGTGAGTGGGATCGGGGATCGGTAAGTGAGGCTGTAAGCCCACAAACCCCAACAAACATGGAACATCAACAAAGAAGTACGAAGGCTGCCAGAGCACAGGAGAGGTGAGCAACACAGTCTTTTTAGACCCCTGAATATAATGATCAGAGGCCCATAAAAAAACCTGTGTTACTCACCTCTCCTGTGCTCTGGCAGCCTACGTACTTCTTTGTTGATGTTCCATTATGCACCATGATGCCTGGCTCATGTGACGTCTGTACCAATATCGAAGAAAGCCAAAACCAGCAGGGAGTGCGTTGGAGCCAGGAAGAGGTAAGTAACAGTATTTTTTTGTATCCTTCCCTGGGTCTTCAATCATTATACTATGGGGTCTGATAAGTAAACATTGCCTGTTAGACTCCCTATGCCAGTCCATCGCCATAACCCAGCCCCGCAGATATGTAGGTTATGGTCACCTGAATCAGAGGCTATTTTCTTCTTGTAAATCCCCTTGGTTTGCTGAAATATTACAACACCCTCATTGCTCCAAAGAACTCATTTGCAAATTCACAAAAATGCTGTTGTCTATATTAATTGAGGCATCGAATCAAAAGTGGAAAACACCCTCTGACACTGAGTTCACACCAGCACTTGCACTACGTTCGGGGATTCCGTTTCTCTCTCTGCATTTTTTTGCCCTTTTTGGGTGGAAACTACGGAGAAACCACACGGACCCCATTATAGTCTATGGGGTCCATGGGTTTCTGCGGGTAACTGCCTTTTTAAGCAGATTATATTTCCGATCAGGGTTCCCCAAGCAGACCCCCCCCAACAGATACCTGAATGCAGATGTTCACCTAGCCTGTTCAGGTGACCGTAACCTATCTATCTGCAGGTCTGGGGTGATCTGATGTAGTAAATTGGATCTGCTAAGATTAGATGCTAGCTACTGTCCAGTGAGCCTTCAGGGTTTATCTGGGACCTGATGAAGGAGCTGGATATCACCATGTACGGCATTGTCTCTGCTGCTGAAGGAGATCCCGGTTGTCTCCTTGTCTGTCCTTCATCATCTCCTGGCGTCTCTTTGTTTTCTTATTGTGTTTATATGCCAGTTTTAATGAAGCTATGTCTGAACTGCAACCTATATCTACAGTGTATACCTATAGCACATATGCTAGAGTAAGGCTCTGACCTGCCTTAAAAGGCTGATAATAGAGAACAATAGGTTTCATTCAGTGGCGTAACTACCGGCGTAGCAGCAGAGGCAGCTGCCATAGGGCCCGGGACATTAGGGGCCCGGTGACAGCTGCTACCACTGCGGTTTTTTTTTCTTAATAGGCCATTACCGGCTGGAGTTACTCCAGCCGGTAACGGGCCCTATTTAATTTTCGATCCTGGCAGGGCGGGGATCGGTAAGTGACACCGCGGGCCCCACAAACACTATCATTATACTCAGGGGTCTTTTCAGACCCCCGAGTATAATGATCGGAGGCCCGGGAGAGGTAAGAAACATATAAAACACTGTTATTTACCTCTCCACGATCCGGGCAGGCTTCAGGCCTAGTGGTCTGACATCTCATGACCCCGGCCTGCGTCCCGGGTCATGTGACGTCTGACGTCATTGAAGATGGACTACAGCGGAGGACTGAAACAGAGCTGGGAGATAGGTGAATAATAGTGTTTTTTTAATCTTTTTCTCCCCCTGGGTCTCCGATTGTTATACTCTGGGGTCTGAAAAGACCCCAGAGTATAATAATTGTTTATGCGTGTCCACAGTGGGGCATAATACTGTGTACAGGGGCCACTGAGGGACATAATAGTGTGTGCAGGGGCCACTAAGGGACATAATACTGTGTGCAGGGGCCACTATGAGACATAATAGAGCACGCAGGAATGAGTAGGAGGGGGTGGGTTGAGGTCTTCAGCGTCTGTGTCGGTTGGGAGGGGGGGGGACCATGTCAAAAGTTCGCCACGGGGCCCCTCCATTCCTAGTTACGCCACTGGTCTCATTCAACAGCACAGTCAAGAGAGCCTAAAGGCTCTTTCCTTCATTCGCCCCTTTAAAGGGGTTTCTGGGATTTACTGACAACTTATTTTTAGGCTATGTCATCAATACATGATCAGTAGGGGACCAACACCCGGGACTTCTGCTGATCAGCTTCTCAAAGAGGCTGCAGCGCTCACTCTTCCTTGTGCCAATGACATCATGCTCATCAACTACATGTTACAACACCAGCTCAGCCTTGAGAATGAGCTGCAATATCGAGCACAGCCACTATATAATGTATGGCGCTGTGCTTGGTATTCAGCGAAGAGTCCACCCAAGCACTGGGGTCGCTTCAAGCTGTTAATGAGTGGATGTCCCAGATATCGGACCCCGACTCATCACATGTTGGTAAGCTGTCTTAGGCATAGTCATCAACATATGAGTGATGGAAAACACTTTTAATACACCTATGGTTTAAAATTAGATGGTTGGAGCCTCATCTCATAGATATCATCTCATAGATATAAGATAGTCAGCTGATGTGGAGGGGCATCTCAAGGAGTCAGTGTTATATACAAATGTATCATGTGACCTCATAAGACTCAGCTAAACAACCCCCGTTCTATAGGCAGCATGTTATAGAGCAGGAGGAGCTGAGCAGATTGATATATAGATTTACAGGCAAAAAAAGGAAGATAACCTGTCACTTCTTTATTTAAACCTCTGCTGCTAGACTTAAGAGTCCAGTGGGCGGTCCTATCAGTCTATCACTGTGTAGAACCTCCCACTGGACACCAAAGCCCAGATAAAACAGATAATAATAGGAATAAATAACTGCCTGCAGATTGGACTGTATTATCCATGTCACAGGTCCCGTGTGCACAGATCATGGACTGGTCTTGGAATGATCCATATTGGTTTTGATATTTTTCTTACACATTGATACATTGTTATACAATATATATTATTATTTTTATTATATTTAATCCGCCAGGCTATAAATCATGGGGTTATTGAGATTTGTTATAACCTAGGGCTCATTATACGAGGAGGCAGCGCCGGGCTATGACCTTGCTCCTTCCATGATTCACAGTCCGTGCTCTTAACTACTGAGCAGAAGTGTCCTGATGGTACAAACATAAAGACACTGCAACCCTAGTAAGGAACAGCTGCGAGGAGGAGAACGGTCATTTGCATACAGCAGATAGCATTCATTCATGAGCACCCACACATATGGAAACTCAGGTGACGGTGGGAAAGGGGCTGCCCAAAATAAAAGCAAAGTGCCAACCCCCGTACTATATAGTGGCAGAAATCTCACTCATGTACACTAGAGGCAGCTATATTGTGTGTGCTATGTTGTGTATCCGCTCACTAATAACTGGAGGCGGTAGGCATGAAGGATCGCCTCCCCAGATCACTACAACTAATACATTCTCAGTTATTTTTACAATATTTTACAACTTTTTAATTTCATTTCTATTTTACTAAAAATAGCTGCAACTTTTTTTATTACAACTTATAAATTCTTAATCATTTCTGCAATATTTCTTGGATATTTTTTCCTTTATTTCTGTTTGTGCCGAACTAAAAACACTTCCGATTATCTCTTTTTTTTTAATTGCAATTAGTAAACGGAAGAATGTTTGCAATATTTCTCTAAAGTTTTTTTTTTTATTTCGGTTCCTATTGAACTAAAAACGGTTCTGATTATTTTTTTTATACTGCCGTTAACACATTTTTCATCTTTTTTGCAATATCTCAGAAACATTTGACAAGTTTTTGATTTCAGTTTGGATCGGGCTAAAGACAGTTCCTAAATGTCATTGTATTGGTCGTTTCGTCCCATTGAGGGCGGTTTGCTATAGTACGGTAGAGGCAAATCGCCCCAATGCCTATCCAGGGTTACGCACGTAGCTCTATGCCAGTTACCCTCACCTACGTGCGGCATGCAGGATCCTGGCTGCAGTTGCTATAGTGATGCGTTCATGTGTGTCTGTCCATAACAGCGCCGTTAAATTACCCTGGGCAAAGTGGTAAGTGCAGTTGCTGTGGTAACGCTTTGCCTTGCTGTTACACTGTGTCAGTGCAGGTACTTTGGTGTCAGGCTGGCTGAGCTCTGTGTCACTGTGCAGCCACTCCTTATTGTCAGGTACACAGAGCCACCTAGCCAGACTAACCAGTTCAGGGGGAAAATACATCCTGCACCAACTGTTCACTCATTTCCCTATTCCTCTGGCTTCTTCGCCTCGCACTTCAGTTCTTGCATGGACACCGCTATGCTAGCCCTTCTGCCTCTGTGCCTAATAATAGCCAGCACCCCCTCTCCCTGTCGCCTTCCTTTGTACAGCAGTCTCTCCCTTCCCCTCTCTGCACGCTCTGTGCTGTTTATCAGCTGCTCCCAGCACATTGAGCTCTATACACACTTCACATGTAGCAGAGCTGAATGTGTCTTTTGTCTGCTTTGTTAACACAAAGCATGACACACTCCGCTCTGCTACATCCATCCCTCCTTTCTCTTCTCTGCCGCAGCAGGCTTGTTGCAGTGTTATATCCCACAGGCGCCGAATCTATCCTAGCACAAGGCTGAAATTCTGCAGCAGGACGAAAGCTGGCTAGATAAGACGAGTTTTCTTATAACAAACCCTTGTCGCATTGACAGTAACAAAATAATCGGATGCAATGATCTTTAGAATCGGTAGGGTAATACGTCGGGTGTATTTAATAAAAGGATGATTGTGGCACGGACGTGGTAAACAAGCAAAACGTTTTAGAAAAAAATTGTAAAATATTTCTAATTATTAATTTTTTTTATTAAATATTATAAAATCTATTGCACCAAACCTAAAATATGACAGGGATGATTGTTCACGTGGAAAAAAAAAAATAAATGTAAAATTTCCAAAATAAATCCTGAATGTTTTCTTTGCCCTTTGCCGATTATTTTACAATAGGAGTGAACGGGGAGGACGGAGCCAGCGTCGGAGCTGCACTTACAGCGTAACTAAGTTGAGCTATAGAAGCTTTGAAGAAGTTTGAAAAATCACAGCAATCCCGCCACGGTGTGTCAGGGGACAAGAACTGCTAGTGATAAGCTCTTTCTGCAAAGATTTGGAAATATTGGTATTATCACACCTTCCAATGGAGCGCAGGTTGTAATTCCCCCAGAGCGCCACTAGGAGGAGCTCTGGCAACTGCTTACAGAGGCAGCAACGGGAGTAGATTGGTGGCCAGGCTCCTCGCTATAAACATAGCCTCTATTTTCTAGCACAAAATAAAACTAAAGAAAAAAAAAAAAGAAAGAAAAAAAAAAACGCCGCTTCAATAGTCGACATTAGCTTCTTATGTTAAAATGTAGCCGGAGCTTTTTTTCTTAATTGCGTCTACTAAACCAAAGCCACGCGTCTCTCCGCGCTTCTCCCCTTTATGGTATTCCGTGCACATAAATATAAAATAGCGGTGCGATAGTCTGCACAGAGCAGGATCGATTCAATCGACTGAGCCGTGAGGCGAAATCGCAATGGCCTGTTTTTAAGCTTCGGAAGAACTTTTGTCGCTGTGGCCCCAGGACCTCAATGGTCACTGCCCCTACATCTCTCTTATCCAGGGTCTATAGAGGTGCAGATATCCCTATGCAGTAGGAGCTCAAGACAGAACTGCTGCCCCCCCTCATTCATAGATCGCCTATAGGGGGCTCCGGCCTTTATTACCTGCCTGTATTTAGTTATAGGGAAAATCGAAAAACACCACCAAGTGGCACAGAGTGGCGATAACAAATAAAAGGGAATAGCTGCATGTGAGCAGAGGACAGGAGAATGACACTCATCAGGACCAGCTCTGACTACGACTACCACCTCCAGAAGGAACCTATAGACTTGTCTCAAGTAATAGGAGCCACTGTATCTGAAGCATGACTACTACTGCCACTCTATACCTACATTGTATGAGCTTGCAAAGTTCTACACCTACTATTTAAAGGGCCAATGCCCTTAAAGATCCGATGTAAACATCTAAACTACAACTCCCGGCATGCCCATGAGTGAAAAGTGGTGGCAGGAATTATTTTGGGCACTGGAAAGTTTTCTTACTTCTAGAGAAGGGGATTTGTTTATTGCCCTAAGGACTCTCTGTGCCTTGCAAGCATCTGAACACTAAGTTAGCCTCTCCTGGCTGATAACAGAGAACAATAGACTATGCTCAACAGCACAGCAAGTAGAGTAGAGAGAGTCAAAGGTGTCTGCTGCCATGGGGCACAGTGCAGGTTAGCTGCTCTCTAACAATAGGCCCCATAACAGATTGTAAACAAGCCCCCAACCCTCCTGTCCCAGGTGATGTTATGGGATAAACTTGGTGCCCCTTATGGCACCTACAGTCCTAGCCCACTTCCCCTCTCTCACTGGACCAAAGAAGAAGAAAAGCGTAAAAATATTTTTGAATAAAATTTGTTTTTTATTTAAGATTATAAATTTAAACAAATAAATTTGAACAGTTTACCCGGTGATATACAGTTCAATATACACAAAATACAGGTCATCCGAAAACACAAAAATAAAAACGTTTGGCAACGTTAGATCTGGTACACATAGTGCTTGTAAAGTGAATGTTGGCATGGCAGGTTCATCATCCTAGACCACCTTTTTACAACAAAAGGATTAAATGCCAAAACAAAAAAAATATATATAAAAAAAATATATATATAAAAAAAAGCAAAACAAAAAACAAACATGGACAGATCACATGACCAAACTATGCTGGTTTCATGAAGTCAGTTGAAGGCTGAAATTAGAACAAGTGAACTTTAGGGGGTGATAAAGGGGGAGGGGGGAGATGCGGCTTCACTGCTGCACATGGTCTAAAGGAATATAGTGTTATCAATGAGAAGGTGACAGGTCATCGTCATTGTAGGTTTGGCTTGAGGGGCATCTATCAAGCTTCCAGAGCCCCAAATTCGATACATCCCCCCCTTATATTATTATTATTTGCAGCTGCATTACACAGTCTCACATTACTGGAAGTCACAACACAAGGAAGAAGAAGAAGAAGAAGAGAACAAAGTTACAATGTTGCCATTTCTGCCTTCATCTTACAACCTCTAAAGTCACAACTTGACAAAGACCATGAGGAGAAGAACTTGAGGAGCAGTAGGAGAGCTGATTATTGTTCCTCCAGACCTTCACCAGACCATCCATGGTCCACAATGTGGTCCTTGGAGGAAGAATAAGCTTTTAAGGGTCAGCTCCTAAGTGCTGAGATACAACGCCTTGACCCTTCTCATCATACCAGGTGAGGAACCATCACCACCTATCTCAAGCATGGTCTACAAAAAAAAGTTCCTCAACTTGTGTGAAGCCCCCCTCCCCAAGATCTGCAGCCTTTGCCCAGTGCAACTTTAAGCTCCACCACCACAAATGAAAACAGAAACAAAAACTCAGTTAAATAGGTGCTTCTCTCTGCAAAAATAAAGTCCAAAGATATCTGTACAGGTCCTAGAAAACATCACTAGGTGGGCAAGTCCTGATGCCCCCCCAACTTCCTCCCCTACCCCAGCCTTGCCCCAAGAGCTAGCAATCCATTGCCCTAGAATGCCACTATGGCTCTAGTCCATGCCCCCAGACTGGCCAGGGCTTGTTTCCCACATAGGTGTCCGTTCAGACTCTGCTCAGTCTCTGCTTGCCGGCTCATCAGCCCCGAGAAGCCGGAGCCAAAGATAGAGATCAGGTTGGAGATGTTGGAAGAGTCCGTGGGCTCTGGCGGTGCCATTTGGGGGCAAAAGTCCTCGTATCTGCCTCTTTTACAGGGCACAAAGTGTGGCTCCAGGTCGTCGTCGCTGTAGCTGTACCCCACCAGGGGGTACTTGCGCTTGGGCGCCGCCGGGAGAGGTGCTGGAGCCGGCGGGAGCGCAGGGCACGGCGCACCATGGCAGGGGCACGGCGAGGCGCAGCAGTCCTGGTGCAGGTAGCCGTTCTCCACGGTGGTCACTACGTGAGTGTCCAAGTCCAGCACCGTGGTCTGGCTGCAGTGAGTCACCGCTCCGCCGGCGTCCTCAGAGCAGCAGCTCCGGGGGTAGAAGCTGCTGCCCGGCTGTAAGTCCTTGGCTGGGTGCGGTGCCAGGGCGCACGGTGGCAGCTCCAGCGGCTCCTCCACGGGCTCCAGCATGTCGGGCTGTATCCTGGGCAGCTGCTGCAGCTCATCGTCGCCTTCCTCGGGGATCTGCAGGGGGCTGAGCTCGGGGATCTCCTCCATGGCCGGGGCGCACTCCATGGGCTGCGGGTGCTGCTGCTGGAAGGGCTGCCGCCGGTACAGCTCCGCGTAGCGCTCGCTCAGGTACAGCTGCCGGGCGTTGCGCAGGACATAGGACACCAGCAGGTTCTTGTGCAGTTTGATGCCGCCTCGCTGGGTGCGAGAGCTGTGGATCTTCCGCAGGGACAGGCTGATCAGGCTCTGCGCGTCCAGGGCGCACTCCATGCTGGACGGGACTCCAGCAGCCGGGGCTCACACTGGGGCTTTCTCTCCCTGCCTGTTAGAGCTGAAGCCTTCAGCCGCCTCTACTCCCCCTCCTGACTACCAAGCTCAGAGCTGCTTGTGCTGATCCCCGGCTCTGAGACACTTATATACTAAGGAGCTGGTCCCGCCTAAGTCACTAACCACCAATCAAATGCGCGGGTTGCTGAGGATTGACAGCGGAAACACGCCCACGAGCGGCGCTCACAGCCAATGGGGTGAAGGCGGGCACTCAGTGACATTCAAATGCTGGAGCTGAACTCGCTGCCGGGATATGTGAGGAGAAGTCCGCGGTCCTGGCAGTGGCAGCGGGGCAGGGTGGCAGGTGTCAGGGCAGGGGCATACGGCTAGTCTGCGACCTGTAGTACTGCCAGACCTGTCACTACATCATTCCTACATGCTATAGCACTGACCTATTATGTCACCACATTGTTATATTATTATTATATTACACTGTTATTGTATTACATTATTGTCACTCATTATATTATTACATGATGTTATTGTATCACATTCTATTAATATTATTATTGTATTAATTACTATTAAGATAATCCTTTACTAGTCCCACCATGGGGAACTTCAGTCTATTCAGTATACTACTATATTATTATATTATTATTATTATTATTATTATTATTATTATTATTATTATTATTATTATTCTATTACATATTATTATATGATTACATTGTTATTATATTATGTTATTAATACAACATATACCATGGTGCTGTACAGAGATTCTCATCCCCATATTCCATATCTCCATTCATCCATCAAACTCATAGGACTAAGTGGAGAGATTATTAATACTACATTTTATTTATATAGCGCCACCATATTCCGCAGCGCTGTACAAATTGTAGGGTTACAGTACAGACAAAATGACGCATTACAGAGTAACAAGTCAGTTTGCACAAAGGGACTGAGCTCTGCTCACAAGAGCTTACAATCTATGACTACTTGCATGGCTGCCCTAATACGAGGCACCAGGACCCCTGTTCTGCATCCATCTCAAAGGGAGTGGCGGAGATACCGAGTGCTGCACTTCCGCTGTCTCCATGAATGAAGTTGTGCGCACACTGCCCCTACTCCAGGGGACCACACTCCATTCAGAACGGGGGGCTAAAGTCCCCTCTTTTGCTGATCAGTGGGGATCTGAGTGGTCGGACCTCCACCAATCTGCAAGTTAAGAAAGGCATTAAATGTGGTATCAGTAGTGACGGGTGTTGTACCCATTGCAAACCCCACAAGGCTGATTTAGGAGTCTTGTAGAGCTGGATTACCAGGTAGGAAAGATGAAATAGCAGCCAAATGGCTTGTCATCCAGCTTTCCCAGAATCAGATATAACTAATAAACTAGATGCAATATACAACAAGGAAATCTCAAGAACCTGCACATCTTATAGACACTGAATGAATGTCCCTTAATACAATTAAAGGGGTTCTCCAGGATTTACTTACCCTTAGGACAGCTCATCAATATGTAATCGTTGGGGATCTGCCACCGATGACCCCCACTCTTCTGCTGTTTAAAGGGGCCACTACGCTCACTAGGTCTGTAGTCATATAATAATATCACATTTTATCAGTCACATGGTATAGCAGCAAATGAATCGAGTGAGGCTAAACTGCAATACCAAGCTCAGCCACTACACTGTGTATGGTGCCAGAGATGTAACCTCCTTGGCCCTGATGCAAAATCTGTAATGGGGCCCCAGTCCTAGAATGTGCCATTTAGGATAGTGGTATATTTTATGTAGCTGAGGATCCCAGGGGCAAGTAGTGATGGCTACTACTGCACCCAATATAGCTACACCCCTGAACGACACTGTGCCTGGTATTAAAAATCTGATCAGTGGGGGTCCCAAACACATACTTATACTTATTCTGAGGACAGGTCACCAATATGTAAGTCCCCCCAAAAAAAACCTTAATGGTGGGCTCAAAGACCTCATTCTAGCGGTGGTTTAGCTTGCTTCAATGTTTCCATAACTCCCATAGGATGAATGGAGGGAGTCCTGCTCGTACACCACCATCTCCTCAATTCATTCTTTGTCTGGATGCAGTGGTCATACATAAACCCACCAGTGTCTACACCCTCACAAGTATGCTTCAGATGCCCCCATAGCTGTGTGTCGGCTGTGGATGCCCCCTGATATTCTAATCACAGATGGAAGGATCACAAAGTCCTTGGAGAAAAGCTGTTGTATACTGACCATCCAAATGAAGGGCCAAACATGATCTGAATGTCCAGCCCGTGCCCACCACCTGAGAGGACATTGTGCATAGACAAACCCTACAGATCAAAAGATGTCCCCATAAGTGGCAGATAAAGATGCCCCCATAATAACCACAGCCACGCTCAACCGTCTAGAAATGTTTTTCTCCTTCCTGCATTTTAAGTGTCACCTACCAGATTTGAGTTGTCATGAGATGGTTGGATAGATGGGCATGTAAGACATTGTACCCTCGCCATGAACCTGCTGCTGAAGAACCTTCGTAGCCGTATTCATGGCACTGATGTGTTGGAAGCAAGAAAAATGAGCAAACGTAACTAGGTGATATGACTGATGCCAAATTGTGATGGCAATGACTGGGTCAGAGCATCTCCAAAATGGAAGGTCTTGCTGGGTGTTCTTGGTATGTAGTGGTAAGTACCTACTAAAAGTGGTCCAAAGAACATCACAGCTTGTGTATATGAGGTAGTCACAGACCGGTCAGAGCATCCATGCTGAGCCCTGACTCCTGCTGACTCTGGTATCAGGTGTCAGTACACACAGGACATCACAGCTTGTGTATATGGGGTAGTCACAGACCAGTCAGAACGCCCATGCTGATCCCTGTCCACTACTGACTATGATATAAGGTGTCAGTACACACAGGACATCACAACTTGTGTATATGAGGTAGTCACAGACCAGTCAGAGTGTCCATGCTGACCCCTAACTTCTGCTGACTATAGTATCAGGTATTCAGTACACATAGGACATCACAGCTTGTGTATATGGCGGTGGGCACAGACCAATCAGAGCGTCCATGCTGAGCCCTGTCCACTGTTGACTATGACATAAGCATACCTCCAAACCATCCCGGATTCCGCGGGACATTCATAGATTTGGTGTCCTGTCCCGCGGTCTCGGTTGGCGGGAGGAATGTCCCGTTTTCAGCTCAGATCTGCGTCCAGAGGACACAGATCTGAGTTGAATACATACGCGAGTTGAATACATCCACTACCTGCTGCGCCCCGGCTAGGGAATGTGTAGACACGATGTGATGAAGTCACATTGCGCCTACAACTCTGTTAGTGAAACTGCGGAGAGAGCTGCGGGGGAGCATTAGAAGGGTGAGTATAAGTGGGGTTTTTTTGTGTTAAACATTGAGGTGGAACATAATGAAGGGGCCCATGAAACTGGGGGCAGATGAAGCGGTGGGGGGGGGGGAGAACGGGATGAGATGGGGGACATGAATCTGGGGGCAGAGATGAGGGGACATGAATCTGGGGGCAGAGATGGGGGACATGAATCTGGAGGCAGAGATGGGGGACATGAAATGGGGCAGAGATGAGAGGACATGAATCTGGGGGCAGAGATGGGAGGACATGAATTTGGGGGCAAAGTTGGGGGACATGAAACTGGGGCAGAAATGGAGGACATGAAACAGGGCAGAGATGGGGGACATGAAACTGGGGCAGAGATGGGAGGACATAAATCTGGGGGCAGAGATGGGGGGACAAGAATCTGGGTGCAGAGATGGGAAACATGAAACTGGGGACAGAGATGGGGGACATGAAACTGGGGGCAGAGATGGGGGACATGAAACTGGGGGAAGAGATGGGAAACATTAAACTGGGGACAGAGATGGGGGACATGAAACTGGGGGGCAGAGATGGGGGAGACATGAAACTGGAGGCAGAGATGGGGGACATGAAACTGGGGGCAGAGATGGGGGAACATGAAACTGGGTGCAGAGATGGGGGACATGAAACGGAGCAGAGATGGGAAACATGAAACTGGGGACAGAGATGGAGGGGGGACATGAAACTGGGGGCAGATGAAGGGGGTATATGAAACTGGGGGAGAGATGGAGGGGGGACATATAATTTACAGGTGACTATAGGAGGATTATACTGTGTGGGGGCACATGAAAAATGAATGAGAATGGGCGGAATCAACATAAAAGTGGGTGGAGCTAAATTTACCGCTGCGCACACCACACGTATTGTCCGTCTTTCGGTTCTTCAAAAGTTGGGAGGTATGCATAAGGTGTCAGTACACACAGGACAATCACAGCTTGTGTATATGTGGCAGTCACAGACCAGTCAGAGCGCCCATGCTGATCCCTATCCTTTACCGAAATTTCCTGCAATGGCTACATGAACATTAGAACTGGACCATGGAGCAATAGAAGAAGGTTCTAGATTAGATGGATCATATGTTACACTATGTGGATGGCTGGGTGTGTTTGCGGATAGCACCAGGGGGCGCTATGAGAAGAAGGCGCTGATGAAGGCAGTGTGATAGTTGGGGCAATGACCTGCTAGTAAACCTTGTGCCCTAGCCTCATATGGATATTACTGTTACATGTACCACCACCTACCTACAGACCTAGTACCCCCTGCACGGTACTGGTGCCCCCTAATGGCAGAGGCCTCTCCGAGCACAATAGTGCCCTGGACCCACTGCAGAAACCTAATAAAGAGATCAGGGAGAAGACCTGGCTCCAGATTCCACAGATCTGATCGATGTTTTGTGGGACATGTTAGAACAGCAAGTCCGATCCATGTAGATAGCACTGGCAATTTACAGCGGATCTGCCAAGTACTACAGGACACCTTATGCCTTAAGGGTTCGGAGCTGTTTTGGTGGCATGATGGACCCTCACTCTATTAGGTGGGTGGTTTTAATGTTCTGGCTCGTTGTTGTATGTATATATATTATACTTACTCTTTACATTCGCTGCCTCTTGTTATTGTCATTGAGTTATAACATTTACATGGACACATAAAGGCGCCTAATTTACAGGCAATGTATATGATCTATATTTCTGATTTGCTGTCCAGGTAGATGAGGTCTATTGCTTTCTGTTATGGGGAGAGGCAGAGTGTAAGGTTCCTCAATGGAGCATTACTTTACCTTCCATCTTTCCAATACAGGAATATTGGTGTAATATTCCTCATCCTCCTCGCTCATGATCCTGCACACGCTACGTGAGAGCGGCAGTGTTCCCCATGGCCAGAGATCAGCTCTACCAGGAGGCCTCCTGCGCTGCCTGCGAGGGGTGAATCACTTTTGGTGGGTCTGGAAATTAGTCACATTCGTGTAATGTCATGAAATCCGATCCTCAGTCAGCATCCCCTAGATACAGCCGGGAGCCCAGCTCACTGACAGGGCTAAAATCAGGGTGCACAGCTATGGTGGTCACTGGGCTTAAAGGGATTTACCAGTCCAGTAGTCTATGGGAGCAAAATCCAAAAATAATAAACCTTCTAATATTGCTATGGCTTCCTCTGCTAGTTGGGTGTTCTCTGTGCGGCTACAAGATGATGTATTGTCCATGCTGACAAGCTTTGGGGCAGTTGTCGGGCACAGCCATGGGGTTCACTTGTGGATTTCACTTTTACTACATTGCAAAGAATGAACAACTTGGTGAAAATTGCACTTCCTCAACTGTGCAATAGTTTTAGGCAGGTGTGGAAAAATTGCTCCCGAGTAAGAATCCTTTCAGAAATAGAAGGGTTAATATTTTATTTTTGTCAATGAACAAAATGAAGTGAAAGAAAAATAAAAGAGAAATGTAAATCCCTTTGCCTTCCATCTCGTCTTCTCGGTTGTTGGCAGAACTCGGGAGTGAGGTTGCTCCCTCCACCATCTTGGAGAACTAAGCCCAGATCTTCTGTGGATGTAGGCTTGCTTCAATTCTTCTGTCCCTTCATGTCATCCAAGACAGACTGGATGATGATGAAAACAGGACTCTATCTGTGGGGGCCATATCATCACTTCCAGGATTCCAAAGGGCAAAGGTCCCAAATATTAACCCTTCTATCTCTGAAAGCATTCTTCCTTTGCAGCATGTTTTCCACACCTTCCTCAGACTTTTGCACAATACTGCAGGTTATGTCTACAATCCATGTTTTTACATTATGGCAGGGATTGCAAATTCTGCAAATGAAATTGTGGAACAAGCTTTAGGTCAGGTTCAGACACGCACATTTCAGGCGCATTTCTGCATCCATGGCATGGATGAGTGTCCCAGTCTGGCCATTACTCTGCTGACCTTATTATAAGGATCTATGATGCTGGGAGTTCAGGTCAGTAGGTCTCCTATCTGTAATGTATCCCCAGAAGAGCCCCAGTAATATGTCCATATAATCTTGGTGCGAAAATGGATGACAAGACCCATCAGCAGACACTTTCCATACAGCTCACATTATACAGTCACCATTTTTGGGGTACATCAATGTGGGACAGATACACTGTGGATTTTCATCTGCAGCATTTTCCAATAGCAGCAAAATGGATGAGAATTAAAGGAGTTTCCAGGACTTCTATATTGTCCTTAGGATAGGTCATCAATCTGTAATAGGTGAGGGTGCAATACCCAGGACCCCAACCGATCAGCTGGGTGACATGGTGCTGCAGCCGATTGCTTGTGCTCATGACCTCATGTTCATTGATCATATGGTACAACAGCAGCTCAGTCTCATTCAAATGAAAGAAGTTGTGCTGCAATACCAAAGCCAGCCACTATACTATGTATGGCACTGTGCTTGGTATTCAGTGAAGAGACCATAGCGCCCACCCAAATGCTGCAGCCTCTTCAGAAAGCAGACCTGTGGGGGTCCTGACTGTCAGACCCCACCAATTTTGTTGACCTATTCTAGGGATAACCCTTTAAACACACTAAACCTGGAGCTTGTTATGATATATATTGTTAGACAGCATGTTGTGCTATATATATCTGGTTATATAGAACATTGTAGTATATTGCAGATTTGCACTGTTTGTACTGCAGTGGATGAAACCTGCGCCCATTGTGCTATGAGTTCTGCATGAAAACTGCACCTTTTTGCTGCGGGTGTCAGGATGGAAGGCAGGAATCGGTATAAAACCTGATCTGTGGTTTTCTGATATTGGCCAGTTTTACAATGGAACTATGATCTCCAATCTTGTGGACTGAGCTACTTCAGAACTACAACCCCCAGCATGTCCACAAGGCTTTAAACGTTCTGCATGCAGCTGTCTGTCTTAGTTATCTCTGTTTGCTACAATTGTATCCAGTCTGGAATAAACTCTGCACTAAACAGCCTGCATTACTGATACACTGTAACAAACTATCAGAACAGGAGAGAGACATATGCCCTGTTCATATCTGTGTTGGTATTCTGTCCGGGGGAGTCCGCATGAGGACCCACCCCCCTTTACGGAATACCAAACGCAATTGCAAACGCTGGTGCAGTAAAAGCACATGGACCCCATAGACTATAATGGGGTCCGTGTGCTTGCCGCCACTGCCCGTACTTTCTTGTCCGCATGATTTGTGCGGGCAGCGCGCAGCAAGTACACGGACCTCATTATAGTCTATGTGCTTTTACTGCACCAGCGCTTGCAATTGCGTTTGGTATTCCATTCTGAGGGTTCTCATGCGGACTCCCCCGGACGGAATCCAAACGCAGATGTGAACGAGGGCATAGAGATATGTGCTGTTGATGTGTTTATTGAGGATTATCTATTGTTACAATAAGCCCCCATTCACATGGCGGATTTGCTGCTGATTTTAGGGCGCATTTTGCCCTGATTCTCCCTCCCATTATTTTCAATTTGAGGCAGAGATGACAGCAAGAAGTGGAGAAATAAGCGACCTGCTCGATCTTGCCTCCGTTGCAGAGTATTCAGCTCGAGACTCCCTGCTGATTCACTTGCGGAGTATAGGCATTCTGTTGTGGGGAAGAGAGGGGGGAGGAAACTGAAGAGGAATCCAAGGCGGATGTCTGCTCCAAATTCCTCTTCGTTTTCCACTGTGTGAACGGAGCCTAAGGGTATGTTGACAAGGTAGAATTTGAAGCTGAATTTTTCTGTTTGAGCAAATTCCTCAGCGGAATCTGTAGTGGAATCCTCCACAAAATTAAGAAATTCGGCCCCAGCTAGGCAGCATTTTTCCGTCTCCCATTCATGTCAATGCTGTCAGCTGGAGTCCACCTGAAAATCAAACACAACACTTATTTTTTTGCAAGACGAATAAATCAGCATTTGCCTGCTATTGAAATGAATGCGAGGCAGGTTATAGGTGACATTTTGGGGCAGAATTCCTCTTCATTTTCTGCCTCCGTTTTTCACCCACGAGCTTCCTGCGATGGGGCCGATGCAGCTGGATCAACTCCGGAATCTGCGACCAGATCGAACAGGACGCTTATTATTTCAGTGTCCTGCTGCGACAGAGAGAGGCAGAATCTGCTGCAGGTTCAGGGTTGGAATCTGCCCCCAAATCCATGGAAAGTTCCTTTATGTGGACCGACCCTATGGGTGCATCGAATCCATATACAAATAAATGCGATGTGTTTTTGCTGTGGGTTCTGGTGTTGTATATAGTAAATGTGTTTGGCCGTGTGCATTATTGAACACAGCTTATGCCATACCAGACTGTCTGAATATACCCTGAGGCTGAAGCCACGTGATGCAGAAAGCTGCTTTTTTTTGTGCCGATTTTGGTGCATTTTTTGAGCCAAGTATAAGGGCCCGTTCCCACATAGTAACGCGGCGCTCAATCTGACATGTAAACGTGTCAGAGTGAGCGCATTAAAACAAAATCCCATTGACTTCAATGTGTAGCACGCATGAGACAGCACCCATTGAAGTCAATGGGATTCTGTTTTGACGCGCTCACTCTGACACGTGTTTACATGTTAGAATGAGCGCAGCGTTACTTTGTGGGAACGGGCCCTAAGGCTACCACATGTTGTGAGAAGTCAGAAAACATGCAGCAAAAATGTTTGTGGTTCTCACAGGTTTTCCTCTGCATGTGTCATTTTTCCATTGCCTCGTATGGAAAGTAGCAGCATTTCTGCAGTATGTTTTCACTTTACTGGTGCTGTAAAATGATGTGGGGTTTTTTTCTGCAGCGTTTCTGCAATGTGTGACTTTTAACCTAAGAACGAGTGATTATGAAGATAATCTTGTTTCCCTTAGTCCTAACAGCGGCACAATGTGGGGTATTTCTGCCCCTGTGTGCTGGTAGGACAGGCGGATATTTAATTAGCCAATCAAATGCGTGGCAGGCCCTATAAGAGGGCACAAGAACCTCCCCTCTGCGTGTAAATACAAAAGTACCTCCATTACATTTATATACAGTTTTATACATAAGATATGATTCCCAGGGTGGGAAATCTTGTGCCGCTGTTAGGACTAAGGGAAACAAGATTATCTTCATAATCACTCGTTCCCTGTCGTCCTCAACAGCGGCACAATGTGGGGATATAGCAAGCAGGTCCCCAAGATGGGTGGGACAAACCCATGACCGGACTTAAACCGGTCTGGGCAAAGGCAGTGGAATCTGCCACTTGGTCCTTCAGGCAGTAATGCCGAATGAAGGTGGATTCAGATGCCCAAGAGGCAGCTGCATATATTTGGTCCACAGACAAAGCACTTCTTTCTGCCCGTGAAGTGGACACTGCCCTGGTTGAATGGGCATGAAGGAAAGATGGAGCCGACAGCCCTTGGGCGGTATAGGCGACTCTAATAGTCTCGGTAACCCACCGGGATATTGTAGCTTTGGCGGCTTTGGCGCCCTTGTTTTTCCCCGTGTAGCTGACCAACAGGTTTTCAGTCCACCTAAAGGGGCGAGTGCGCTGCAAGTAGATCTGCAGGCATCTAACCACATCCAGCTTGTGCCATCTTTCTTCTTCAGCAGAAGAAGGGAACGGAAAAAATACTGGAAGGGAAATCAGTTGGTTCCTGTTTACAGCAGATGGCACCTTGGGACGAAACCCAGGGAGGAACCTAAGCTGTACATGGTCAGAGAAAAAGGTGGTATATGGCTCCTCAGCGGACAAAGCTTGTAGTTCACTAACGTGTTTGGCAGGTGTGACTGCCAATAGAAGCGCCATTTTGCCGGTTAGCGACTTGAGGGAGACCTCTTCCAGAGGTTCAAATGGCTGGCCACATAGGGCGTTCAGGACCGGAATAAGGTCCCATTGGTGGACAGGGGTGTTTACCACCGGTCTCAGCCTAGTTGCCCCTTTAATAAAGGTGCTCACTAAAGGATCCTGAGACAAACGCCTCCCCAGATAGGCGGACAGGGCCGCTACGTGTACCTTGAGTGTGGCCGCAGCAAGACCTCTGTCTAGTCCGTCTTGAAGGAAGTCCAGGATCGCCTCCATAGGGGGATCGGTGGAGTCCACTTGATGCTGCAGACACCAGGCATTAAAGATGTTACCTATTCGACGGTAGTTCCTGTTAGTCGAATCTGCTCTGGCGCTGGATAGGGTCTTCAAGACGGCTTGTGACAGTCCTCTATTTCTCAATAGGGACTGGTCAACCTCCAGGCTGTCAGGTTGAGTCTCCTCAGATCCTGGCATCTCAGCTCTCCTTGGGTTACCAGGTCTGGGAGTGGGGGAAGCCTCCAATATATGCCCTGACTCATTTGTATGAGCTGAGCAAACCAAGCCCTTTTTGGCCAGAACGGGATTATGGCTATTCCCGAGGCTTGGTCCTGTCTTATTTTTATCAATACCTTCGGTATGATTGGAATTGGAGGGAATATGTAAAACAGCCTGAACCTCCATGGGATGGACAGGGCATCCACCGCCAAGGGATTGTCCTCCTGGTACAGAGAGCAGAAGGTCCCCACCTTGGCGTTGAGTCGGGTAGCCATAAGATCGACCTCCGGGAGACCCCATCTCTGGACGATCTGTTGAAATACGTCTGGATTGAGAGACCATTCTCCTGATATGGTAATACCCTGACTCAGCTGATCCGCTACTATGTTCAGGGAGCCCTTTATGTGAACAGCGGATAACTGGACCAGATTCTTCTCCACCTAGGCAAATATGAGATTCGTCTCTCTCAGCAAGGTTGGTGACCTGGTGCCCCCTTGTTTGTTTATATAGACTACCACCGTCATATTGTCTGACCGGTTTTTGACAGACTTGCCTTTCAATTCTGGGGCAAAGTGTACTAGGGCCAGGTACACTGCTCTGAGTTCCTTGAGATTGGATGACCCCAGCTCCGGACATCTCCATCGTCCTTGTACAGTTTTGTCTTGACAATGGGCTCCCCATCCCCACTGGGATGCATCTGTTGTCAACAGGGTCCACACTGTCGGGACCGTGGACCTTCCGTCTTTCAGGTGTATCCACCATCTGAGGGAAAGACGGGTAGCGGGAGAAAGGCAGATCTTCTTGTGCAATCCCCGTGGAGACCTGTTCCAGGTTCTCAACACTTCCATCTGCAGGGGACGCAAATGCCATAAAGCCCAAGGCACCGCCCTGGCCGAGGATGACATCAGGCCCAGGACTCTCATGGCGGTCCGGATGGTTACCTGCCGAGTGCGCAATAGGAATCGTGCACTGGCTTGGATTCTTTCCTTCCTTGGACTGGAGAGGAAGATCTGCATCGCTTCTGAATCCACTATAAATCCGAGGAATTTTCTTCGGGTGGATGGAACGATTTCGGACTTCTCCCAATTGACAATCCTAACTCCTGTAGGAAGTTGATGGCAAGGTTGAGCTGCTGGAGGAGGGCAGCAGGAGACTGAGCTTTCAGTAGCCAGTCGTCTAGATAAGGGACGATGAAAAGACCCTGAAGTCTGAGGGCCGCGGCGACCGGAGAAATCACCTTGGTGAATACCAGTGGGGCGGATGTGATGCCGAATGGCAGAGCTGTGAATTGATAGTGCTCCCTGTGGCCGGCCATAGCGACGGCAATCCTGAGGAACTTCCTGTGGAAATGAGCAATGGGGACATGTAGATAGGCGTCCTTCAAATCGAGGGTAACCATCACCTCTCCTGGCTGAAGAAACACAGCCACGGAATCCACGGTTTCCATTCGAAATGACCTCTTCCTGATAAACCGATTGAGGTACCTCAGATCTATTATCATCCTCCAGCCCCCGGTGAACTTGGGGACCAGAAAGACGGGGGAGTAGACTCCCAGACCGAGGTCTGAGGTTGGTACCTTCTCCAGGGCGCCCTTGGTAACATATTCGGCAACCAAGGCTTCTAGACTGGCCTGCTGAGAAGGTGGAAGAGTTTGGGTGGAAACGAACCGATCTGGAGGTGGAAGATGAAAGTCGATGTGATACCCGTGTTGTATGATCTTCAACACCCATGGGTCTTGGATATGGGTGAACCATGCTCTGGAAAAGGAGGAAAGACGTCCTCCCACAGGAAGGGGGGCCACAGGGAGCTGCCCCACGTCAAAACTCAGGCTTCCTCTTGGTGTCCTCCTTGGAAGCGCCACGACCAGCTCCCCTAGGGCGATATCTAAAACGCTGTTGTTGGGAAGGGCGTCTATAATTAGAGGAAGAACCTCTGCCTCTAGAGGGAGCACGTCTGCCCCTGGATGCTTGAGGTAGGGACCTTCCCCTACCTTCAGCTAATCCCTCCATAATGGCGTCTAAGCTTTGGCCAGACACCCTTCCCGGCTCAAAGGGGAGAGCACAGAGAGCTGCTTTAGACGCAAAATCTGCCCGCCAAGGCTTTAGCCAAAGGGGTCTACGGGCCGCAGTAGACAACGCCATAGATTTGGCGGAGATTTTTAATTGATGGCAGGAGGATTCCGCCAAATAATCTGCAGCCCTATGAACTCTTTTCATAGAGGCCAGAATCTCATCTCTGTCTACGCCCAAGTCTATATCCCGCTCCAAGGCGGCTAAGCGGTTGCGCAAAAAGTCACCAACCGTAGAGGAGGCTATGGCCACAGAGGCTTGCGCGGAGGAAGCTGAGTAGACCTTCTTCAGAACGGAGTCCGCCCTACGATCCAGAGGGTCCTGAAGATTTGAACCATCTTCCAAGGGCACCAGGGTTCTGCGGGACAGCTTTGCTACGGCCAAATCCACCTTCGGGGGAGGCCCCCAGGAATCCCACTGGGTAGTGTTAACAGGAAACAAACTCTTGAAGATCCTGGAAAGCGAATGTCCTTTCTCTGGCTGTTTCCACTGCTGCGCCATAAGGTCGGTCAGCGTGGCGTCCGCATGGAAGGCAATATGTCCCCCAGAGGCAGACGTGGAGGCTTCCCCGTCAACATCTCGGCCCACTGTAGACCGGATGGACTTCAGCAGCCTGCCCGTTTGTTCATAATGGAACGCAGTTCTGCTGGAATGACTGAGTCGTCCTCGGAGGAATCATCCTCTGCCACCCGCAGGTGTTACAAGGTGGGGGGGAGAGACGAGGAACGGAGCTCAGAGCATGGTCTCCTGGTGAGCTGAGACAAGGTGCAATGGATCCCTTTGAGGGAATCATCCTGCAAAACAAAAAGGAGAGTACAAGCAAGGGAAAAACTATTTACCCAAGCGATGCCCAAACTCACCATCTCCTTGACCCATGCCATCATATCTCTGGGAGAGGGCTCCACAGGTGGAGGACCTCTGCACCCGCGACAACGGGCCCACTCATAGCCTGAAAATAGGCAAGTTATAGGACCAGTAGTACCCCGCAGGGCACAACCTTTCAAGCCGCTACCTACCATCAGGGAGCGGTGTGTCGCAATCGAAGCAGGAAAGATGTTTCCTCTTGGAAGAGGTTTTCCTCCTACCATCCCCAGGAGGGGTAGTAGAGGATGACATATCCAGGTCCTGTAGACCGGACAGCGAGGTGACGGATCCCAATAAAATTTGCAAACTGGAAAAGAGTTCAAGATCAATGAACACCACAATCGCACGCCTTCAGCAGATACTGCAGGAAGGTCTCTGACACCAGGCCAGCCAGCCTCTTAATTCTGGCCGGCTGGAAGTGGGCGGAGCCACAATCAAAGCAGGTGAGGCAACCTGCCCAGACAACTAACCCTGTAATCAGGGGTCTGCAAAGATATACATTCCCCCCCACCAAGAGGCCCTTAACACGGGCACTTACCCCCACATCTCCCCGTCTTTTCCGGCCTTTAATAAGGCCTGAATCTTCCCTGAGTGAGCGGCCGCCAGCGCCAGGCCGTTGCCATGGCGCTATGATACTTCCGGCGAAACCGGAAGTGCGCGCTTACAGCGGCCGGCGGGGAACAGGATACACAACAGTGTGGTTCCACCCGCCGGCAGTCCGCGCGGCCACCAGAGGCGGCATGCGGAGTCCCCGGACTCTCACCAAAATGTCAGGTAAGTCACAAGGAGCAGGGGAAGCGGAGGAGAGGGGGGGAGGGGGAATAGAGGGGGGTAGCCACACATGGCTAACAAGCACCTTCTCCCCGCAGGGCACAGAAGGTGACAAGAAGAAAACAACCGCTCAGGAGGTGAGTGATCCTGCTGAGCTTCTCTAAGAGGACACAAGTCCTCCCACCTGTCCTCTGTCCACACAGGACAGAAAAAAACACGCAGAGGGGAGGTTCTTGTGCCCTCTTATAGGGCCTGCCACGCATTTGATTGGCTAATTAAATATCCGCCTGTCCTACCAGCACACAGGGGCAGAAATACCCCACATTGTGCCGCTGTTGAGGACGACAGGGAACTTCCTATATTTATTCCCATTAATTCTGAAACGACTCTTGGCTTTGGCTGAAAAAAACTGCAGCAAAATCTGCAACACAAAAAAACAGCTTTTGTGTAACCTCAGCCTTAGGGTGCATTCACACGGAGTAAAATGGAGTGTAATTTGGAGTGTAATTTTTACACATGTAAAAAATGTACACGTGTATTTTGGAGCGTTTTTTTTACATGTGGCGTTTACGGAACGTTTTTTGGAGTGTTTACGCGTGTAGAAAAACACGCTCCGTAAACGCTCCGTAAACGCCACGTGTAAAAAACGCTCCAAAATACGCGTGTAAATTTTTTACACATGTAAAAATTACACTCCAAATTACACTCCATTTTACTCCGTGTGAATGCACCCTTAGTCTATGGGAAATGTTATCACTTTTGTCATTGCCAGAGATAAATGTCCCAAATGTGTCTGGTTCCTCTTATCTCCCCCCTGCTGGACAGTGGGAGCCTATCCAAATGTGCAGCAGGCTAGTGAGAAGGGTTTGTAGGTGGGGACACGGTTGTTGGTACCTTTTGGGTGACAAGGCATATGGCCACTATTAGGCTGTGTATTAGCATAACAGAAAAGCAAGAAAAATCCAGCGTCCACCAGGCGAAAAATAAGAATTAACTTTTATTGATCCATGTTAAAAAACCATTATAGGATGTCCAAGACTTTGTGCAAATGATACAGCATTGAAACAGCTACGCGTTTCGGGACTAGCAACCCATCCCTTCCTCTTGGCATAATCCGCCTCAAAATCTGCCTGCAAAAAAGGCTCTCATTCATTTGAATGTAAATTGCTTGCTTTTTTCCCCACTAGTGGGAAAAAGAAAGAACATGCCCCTTCTTCCCGCAGATTCCGCACCGCGAGGCTCACTCCCGAATAGGCCCATTCATTCGGGTCTAATCAGGAACGGGATGGCAGTGCACTGCATCAGTATCCCATCGTGGCTAGCCGCACGGAAAGTTCACATGGTGGAAAAGGTTTCCGCCGTGTGAACATACCCTTATACCTCCCTATGTATCAGGTGAGATCTGCAGTAAACACAGAGCAAAATATGGCAGAGAATTTGCAACGTTTTCAACAGCTCTGGACACGACCTCTGAAGGTGACTGGCACCGAGACCTTAGCTGCAGATCCTTCAGTCATGATGTGCGGCCTCCTTGGACCTGACTGGTTTTTCAGCCTGTCTCACAAATGATCAAACAGATTAAGATATAGAATATTTGGAGCCAAATCTACACCTCGATCTCCTTGTCATGTTCCTCGGACCATTCCTGAACAGTTTTTGCTGTGTGGCCGGAATATTATCTTACTAATATTATCTTAATATTATCTTATCATGAATGGATGTACTTGGGCTGTACAATGGTCAGGTAGGTGGTACGTGACACAATAACATCCACATGATGGACATTGCCCAGGCCTTCACACTGCCTCCACTGACACCTTCTCCCAGTAGTGCCCCTGGTGCACACAAAACATCATCTGATCCATCAGACCAGACACCTTCTTCCATTGCCCCAAAATCCAGCTCTGATGCTCATGTACTTATTGTAAGCACTTTGGGCAGTAGACAGGGGTCAGCACTCAGCATAGGAGCTCTGTGACTACCCCATATACACAAGCTGTGATGTCCTGTGTACTGACCCTTATATTATAGTCAGCAGTGGTCAGGAGTCATCATGGACGCTCTCACCAGTCTGTGACTACCCCATATACACAAGCTGTGATGTCCTATGTGTACTGACACCTTATATCATAGTCAGCAGGAGTCAGGGCTCAGCATGGATGCTCTGACTGGTCTGTGACTACCTCATATACACAAGCTGTGATGTCCTGTGTACTCACCCTTATATTATAGTCAGCAGTGGTCAGGGGTCATCATGGATGCTCTGACTGGTCTGTGACTACCTCATATACACAAGCTGTGATGTCCTGTGTACTCACCCTTATATTATAGTCAGCAGTGGTCAGGGGTCATCATGGATGCTCTGACTGGTCTGTGACTACCTCATATACACAAGCTGTGATGTCCTGTGTACTCACCCTTATATTATAGTCAGCAGTGGTCAGGGGTCATCATGGATGCTCTGACTGGTCTGTGACTACCTCATATACACAAGCTGTGATGTCCTGTGTACTCACCCTTATATTATAGTCAGCAGTGGTCAGGGGTCATCATGGATGCTCTGACTGGTCTGTGACTACCTCATATACACAAGCTGTGATGTCCTGTGTACTCACCCTTATATCATAGTCAGCAGTGGACAGGGGTCAGCATGGATGCTCTGACTGGTCTGTTACTACCCCCCCATATATACAAGCTGTGATGTTCTGTGTGTATTGACACCTTATAACGTAGTCAACAGTGGACAGGGGTCAGCATGGGCACTCTGACTGGTCTGTGACTACCCCATACACACAAGCTGTGATGTCCTGTGTGTACTGACCCTTATATCATAGTCACCAGTGGACAGGGATCAATGTTGACACTCTCACCGGTCTGTGACTACCCCATATACATACATCAGCTTCAAGAACTAACTGTTCACTAGTGGCCACATATATCTCACCACTGACAGGCACCATTGGCATGAGAAAACCCATGTTAAGCTTGCTTTACATTTCAATATGCCCTCACCTGTCAGTACTGTAACTATATGGCTGATTAATGTATGTGATATATAGGGTATGCGCCCATACCGGTGTGTGAAAGTAGAAGTCACAACCATGCTCTGGACCATTTCCAACATAAAAAGGTACCGCCAAGGTATTATCAATATCGTGTGGTAGTTGGGGTCAGACTTTGCCCCGGGGCCCAAGAGCTTCTAGCTACTGTTTAGCGATGAGACTTCAAGCACATGGCCATATTCTATGGATATGTAATATGGGTCCATACTTTGCTTTCCATGTAGCTAAGATTTTATATAAAGGCACAGGGGATTTTGTAATAGAATATATGAGAAGAAAGTTATTGCACTTGTCACAAACACTGCAGCCTCTTCCCTATGCCGGAGACGTCATGTATATTAGTCGCCTGGTACAGAAACAGTTCAGTTCTATTCAAGGGAATGGGGCTGAGCTGCAATACCAAGCACCTGCCCTATGATATGTACGGCGCTGTGTTTGGTATTCAGGGAAGAGGTCGGACAGTCACCCAAATTGTTTTGGCATCCTCAAGAAACTGATCTGTGATGGTCCTGGGTGTCAGACCCCACTGATCATGTATTGGTGATCTACAATCCCTGGCAAAAATTATGGAATCACCAGTCCCGGAGGATGTTCCTTCAGTTGTTTAATTGTGTAGAAAAAAAGCAGATCACAGCCATGGAAGAAAAACTAAAGGCATTTCGATTGGCAACTTTATGGCTTTAAGAAACACTAAAAGAAATCCAGAAAAATAATTGTGGTAGCCAGGAACAGTTAGATTTTTAGAACAAGCACAGGGAATAAATTATGGAATCTCTCAATTCTGAGGAAAAAATTATGGAATCATGAAAAACAAACAAAATAGCACTCCAACACATCACTAGGACTTTGTTGCACCACCTCTGGCTTTTATAACTGCTTGCAGTCTCTGAGGCATTGACTTCATGATAATCAGGACTCTTCAAAAATGGGATTTACATACAGAAAAGCTAGAAGAAAGCCATCACTAACACCTAAACAGAAAAAAACAAGGTTACAATGGGCTAAGGAAAGGCAATCGTGGATGAAAGTCATATTCAGTGATGAATCTGGAATCTGTATTGGGCAAGGTGGTGATGCTGGAACTTTTGTTTGGTCCTTCCAATGAGATTTATGCAGACGACTGAAGAAAACACACAAATTTCCACAGTCATTGATGATATGGGGCTGCATGTCAGGTAAAGGCACTGGGGAGATGGCTGTCATTAAATCTTCAATAAATGCACAGGTTTACATTGAAGTTCTGGACACTTTTCTTTTCCCATCTATTGGGGATGATGAAATCATTTTTCAAAATGATAATGCATCTTGCCATAGAGCAAAAACTGTGAAAACATTCCATGAAAAAAAGACACATAAGGTCAATGTCATGAGCTTCAAACAGTCCGGATCTCAATGCAATTGAAAATCTGTAGTGGAAGTTAAACAAAATGGTCCATGACAAGACTCCAACCTGCAAAGCTGATATGGCAACAGCAATGGCTCGAGCCAGATTGATGAAGAGTACTGTTTATCACTCATGGAGTCAGTGCCTCAGAGACTGCAAGCAGTTATAAAAGCCAGAGGTGGTGCAACAAAGTACTAGTGGTGTGTTGGAGTGTTATGTTGTTTGTTTGTTTTTCATGATTCCATAATTTTTTCCTCAGAATTGAGTGATTCCATAATTTACTCCCTGTGCTTGTTCTAAAAATCTACCTGTTATTGGCTACCACAATTATTTTTCTTGATTTCTTTTAGTGTTTCTTAAAGCCAGAAAGTTGCCATATGAAATGCCTTTAGTTTTTTTCCATGGCTGTGATCTGCTTTTTTTCTACAAGATTAAACAACTCAAGGAACATCCTCAGGGACTGGTGATTCCATAATTTTTGCCAGGGGCTGTATACTAAGGATAGGTCATCAATATATAAGTCCTGGAAATCCCCTTTAATGTCTGAGAGCTTCCTTTCTGGAGCAGTGGAATCAGGCTTGGGAAGGCCACCAGAAGACCAGAGGATTCTCCAGTGAACCCAGGCTTGGGCATGTTACCAGAGCCCATATGAAGAGGAGATATTCCTCACTCATATACTCTTCCAGCATGTATGATTCTGGTTGTCAGAGAAGGAAAGAAGCAGTGCTGGAACATCCCTGGTGACAAGTCACATGATCATATTATCCAATGGCTGGTCTATGTCTAGCACTGGAGCCATTAGACACTGCAGTCAAAGTGGACATGACATAAATATGGCCCCTTTGATGAATATTTCACAGTTTAAGTCCACAACATGTCAACTTAGGCTGAATGCACAAGAACATGTATGCATGTGCGGGTCCATGAGAGAATGGCATGGATGGCACATGGATGATACCTATGTGCCATCTGTGCCCTCCAAGCATCCATATGTTTCATTAATGAGCAGAAACTGCAAAGTGGACAGGATTAGACTTGTCCTGAGTTTTGCTCCTGGGCTCATGGCCCCCTGCACGGACCCATGATAATACAGGGGCGTGTGAATGGGGCCATACATAATAACGGGTCAGTGGGTTAGTCGTTATAAACACACAGTTTGTGTACTTGGAGCCTTATGCTGTGGATCTTTGCCACAGACTTTTCCCTGTGCAATGGATATGGTAAAATTTGCAGCAAATTTGCATTGAGTTCTGCGACCAATCCATGTGTAACACATGCCTATGCCACGGACATGTTACAGATCTTACTGAGGCAGAAGTCTCATCCTGAAAGTGGATTACAGTGAATTTGCTATCAGTCATTAAATACACTGATGAGTCATAAGATTAAAGGGTTTTAATCGGGACTTCTATATTAATAATATATCCTTAGGATAAGTCATCAATATGTGATTAATGAAGATCCATCACCCAGGACCCCCTCAGACCAGGGAGCCCTGAGGTGACTTAGATGAGCCCTGCGGCTACTTCACTAATATCAAGCTCAGCTCCATCCATTGTATAGTGGTTGTACTTGATATTGCAGCTCAGCCCTATTAACATGAACAGGACAGAGCTGCTGCTGTACCATGTGACTGTTGAAGGTGATGTCATTGGCAAAGGAAAGACGCCGCAGTGCTCGTGTGTACCACAGATTCATCAAATGGCTGATCAACGAGGGTCCCAAGTGTTGAATCCCCACCAATGATATATTGATGACCTACCTTTACTATAGGTCACCAGTATTTATCGAAAAAACCCTTTAAAAGTACCAACTTATATATAGAGATGGGAAAACCTCCCAATATTCGTTTCGGGTTTGGGTGGCTCGGCTCTCCGATTCAGATCTAACAAGTTTGGTGCGGGCCGGGAGTGAATTTATTGTACTCTAGGATGTCTTCAGACCCCAAGGTATAAAAAGGATAATAGGTGGAGGCACAGGGAAGGTGTAAAAAATAAAGAAACAACATTTATACAAAAACTAGCATCTGCCCGCGACTTCGTCTGTGGGTTGGTGTTGGCGCTGATCCACTTATATTTAGCCCATTGCTGTTGTGGATGATCCGCCTGCTCCCGCGTCTTGGCTCTGCTACATCGCAGCATATGTGCAGCATACTCAGTTGTATGTACATCTCTGCATAAGGAGAGTGTACTCAGCTGTGCTACAGTGCGGCCTAAGCTCTGCTACATCTGGCCATTTGGATTGCAAGGGTGTTTTTATGTCAGTGTCTGAGCAGCTTCTGTGTTACAAAGGGCTGAATAGATGTTGCAGAAATTTGCCACAGTTCGATCAGCCTGCTCCCGCATCTCGGCTCTGCTACAACACTGCATATGCATAGGATACCCAGTTGTATGTACATGTTTGCATACGGAGAGCCGACAGAGGAGTGCTACAGCCCGCGTAAGCTCTGCTACATCGGGCAATTCTGATTACAGGGGTTTTGTCATGTGACTGACCAGCTTCTGTGTTACAAAGGGCTGAACGGATGTTGTTGAAATGTGCCAAAGTTCTCCCCCCTCCCCCATCAGAGGCAGAACAACACATTCCCCATTGTACTCACTGAAACTCTATACCCGACACACTCCTGTTGCCCACAAACAGCCTGCATGTTCTGTAGTCTCCTGATCTTCCATCAGACTCCATTTTCTTCAGCTTTCACACTGTGCAGCTTCATCCTACATAGCCCCGCACACAAATAGCATGTAGCTCCACCCACTGCCTAGCATGATTTTATCCGAGAATGGCTCAAGGACCTGTGATGCTGTCATCACAGGTCCTTTAGTGTTGTGTGAACCTAAATTCGTTCACTGCGGTCGTGTAGTGACATCATTTACCGGGATAAAAAGTAGCCTATGTTTTAATCGGGGTTCCTATCTATGTATGTGGCAAATTTCATGCAAATCCGTTCAGCCGTTTTTGTGTGATTGAGGAACAAACATCCAAACCCACAAACTTTCACATTATAATATTAGTAGGATAGGATAGGATTAGTAGGATAGGAAGTAGGATAGGATAGGATTCCCTCACCACTTTTGAGCTTCCTCGTGGTGTCCAGTGATGTCTCTTGGTCTCTTCAGTAACATCATGAGCCCGGGGTCACCACATGAGCACGCCGAGTGAAATGATGCTCAGTGTGATGGCCCAAAAGAGGTGAGGGAAAATGAATAGAAATGTTTTTTTTTGTTCTTTTTTTTATAACTCCCCTGTATTTCCACCTATTATACTCTGGGGTGTGAAGAGACCCCGGAGTATAATAATTTACCACAGTCCATGTCGCCGTGAGCAATTCATTTAACCCGACCAATCCCAAATTCATTTTTTAACAAAACTGAGCAGTTTGGAATATTTGGGTCGAACCGGCTCATGCCAAAGCGATTTTCCCTCCTCTACTTATATGTGTGACATAGGATGGTGACATCAAAGCAAGAAAAAAACTTTTTGCCACAAACCACGGTATGGCGTATCCTATAAATACGTCTTATACAGATTACACCTTCTTCAGCGACTTAAAAGAGACGACAATCCAAAGCCCTGTGACTTTTGCATTATCTTGAAAGGCTGATTGGAAGAAGATGAATTTGCTGGAAGGCTGGTGTTAAACGATGAGGTGACCTTTCACCCGAGTTGGAAGATCAATCGCCACAATATTAGGATTTGGGGCTCAGAAAACCATGTGCACTTACTGAGCACAGGAGGAACTTACTCAAAGTAAACATGTTCTGTGCAATGAGCAGGCACTAAGTCTATGGTCCATCTTTTTTGCTGAGATTATGGTCAGTGGTCGCTCCTACTAGGACATGTTAAAGGAATGTGTTATGCCACAGACAGAGGAAGATCTGCCACAAGTGATCTATCAGCAGGATGGTGACATCCACATTTCCATCTGGATGTTTGCCAATACCTGAATAAAACTGTACCATAACATTGGATCACGCGTGCCAGAAACAAGGCTATACCAATGGTGCGCTGGTCTCCACGATAACAAACCTAACACCCTGCAGCTACCTTCTGAGGGGCTACAAGGACTCAGATTACTGTCCCTTTCCCCTAGCCACTGAAGCAGTGAAGTCCATATTTCAGGATATTCTGGCACTGGTACTGGACTACCACCTAGACATCTGCTGTATGTGTGGAGATCACATTGAATATTGAAGGTAAGAGTGTTTTGTCATGGTAATAACTTTGTGTTATATTCCCTTAGTTATAAGTACCGAGGATATAATTTAGTCCCCTTCTTTTTGACTCCGCATGTATTGTGCATGTCCCCCACGTGGTTTACAGCTCAAGGCCTTGACTCAACAAGACTTCTAAAGGTGTCCACCGGCTGACCGCCAGGGTTTCGCTACTTTCAGTATAAAACTCCTCCTTGCAGGACATCCGCCGATTTTTGGCGGAATCTGTGATGTGAACCTAGCATGAAGTCTGCATTATGGTGTTCTGCCGTGGCTGCGGTGTATATTGTGATGTTCTGCTGCAGCTGAGCTTTGCATTATGATATGCTGTAACTATTACAGCATGTATTATGATGTTCTGCAGCAGATGAGGTGTGTATCAGTATGTTCTGCAGCAGCAGAGCTGTGTATTATATTGTTCTGCAGCCACTGCAGTGTGTATTATGATGTTCTGCAGCTGCTGTGGAGTGTATTATGGTGTTCTGCAGCAGCTGCAGTGTGTATTATGATGTTCTGCACCAGCTGAGGTGTGTATTATGATGTTCTGCAGCAGCTGAGGTGTGTATTATGATGTTCTGCAGCAGCTGAGGTGTGTATTATAATGATCTGACACAGCAGAGGTATGGATCATGATATTCTACAGCAGCTGAGTTTATGTGCTATGATGTTCTGCAGCAACTGTAGTGTGTATTATGATTTTTTTCAGCAGCTGAGGCATGTATTATGCTGTTCTGCAGCAGCTGAGGTGTGTGTTATGATGTTCTCCATCAGCTATGGAGTGTATTGTGATGTTCTCCAGCAGTTGAGGAGTGTATTAAGAAGTTTTGCAACAGCTGATGTGCGTATAACGATGTTCTGCAGCAGCTGAGGTGTGGATTATGATGTTCTGCAGCAGCCGAAGTATGTATTTTGGTAATCTGCAGCAGAAGAGGTGTGTATTATTTGGTTCTCCATCAGCTGAGGTGTGTATCATGATGTTCTGCAACAGTTGAGGAGTGTATTATGATGTCCTGCAGTAGCTGAGGTGTCTATTATGAAGTTCTGCAGCAGCTGAAGTGTGTATTTTGGAAATCTGCAGCAGTTGGTGTTTGTATTATGGTATTCTTCAGCAGTTGAGGTGTGTATTATGATGTTCTGCAGCAGTTGAGGTGCATATTATGAGGTTCTCCATCAGCTGTGGTGTCAGAAGCCGCTGGTGTCATGGAGGTGTCACGAGGCGGACATTCGCCGTTGAATCCGCCTGAAGAAAGGGCAGCTCACATTGATTTCAATGGGAGGCAGTTTTTTTTTTTAACAGGATTTTGATGCGGATTCCGCGTCAAAATCTTGACCATTTTACTACGTGTGAACTAGCCCTTATGGTATTCTGCAGGAGATGGGGGGGTGTTACGATGTTCTGCAGTAGCTAGTAGTAGGGCCAGGACACAGTCCCTTATAATATATACTACATCAGCTGAAGAATCTTCCTTTACAGACTACAGTCATTTGAGAGATTTATAGATACAGCTGAGCTGACTTTGTTACTGGTTATTTCTGGTTAATAGTAATACCAATCTCACAATGCAAAATAGAAAGCGTTCAATGACAAATTCGGCTGTTACATCCCCTGCATTGGAAAGTTATGTTATTGCTTAGAAGAAACTTTTTTTTCTGAATACAGCAAGAACAAAACCCTGCTCCTCCTTCTGGTTCCCGGGCTCTTTGATGTTGCTGTCATTGGACAATCGCA
The DNA here is from genome assembly GCF_031893055.1 of Leptodactylus fuscus. NCBI lineage: Eukaryota > Metazoa > Chordata > Amphibia > Anura > Leptodactylidae > Leptodactylus > Leptodactylus fuscus. The sequence goes on along the minus strand of NC_134275.1, from coordinate 42,088,720 downwards.
GCCCCTGTCAGCTGCAGAATATTCCTCCTTATTTTCTAGCTCATCCTTCCTGGTGTCTTGGCAGTATTCACTAGTCGCTTCCTATCTCAGCTCTGCCCTCATCTGCATAGCAAACTCAATCTCACTCCAGGTCTGAGAAACAAAAGGTGAAGAAGACCACAAGGTGGAGTTGTTAATTCCCTGACAATTACGGCGGCTGTGGATTGACATTGACCTTACATGTGGAGCTCTCCTCCTGGCTCCCTGCAGCTATTACACTCCCACTGCTGCTCATACAATGGACGCCCCTGAATACACGGGCAGCAGTGGTACTGTTCTACACATTCACCTCTATAAGACACCGATATCTTCTAGTAATATGCAAAGGAAGGACAAAAAAGAAAAGAAAAAACCTCCTACCAATGTCCGGCGTATTAAAAGAGATGTCTAAATCCACAAAATGAAGTCTGTTTGTTCTTCATAAACAGGACTTGGTACAGTTTAGCTTAGCTGAGGACAAGTCATAGAAATCATCGCTGTTATTTGTCGAAATAAACTGGGGTTTATCTTCTATTCATGGAGAATCCCTTTAAGGCCGGGGCCCCATGGGATGTAAACACCACGATTTGCCCACGGCAGAAACACAGTGAGGGTACAGTCAGGGTAAAAACCGCGGTGCGGACATGCCACCCAGGGCCGCCATCAGGAATTTTGGGGCCCCATACAGCCTAAGTGTCTGGCCCCCCCCCCCCGCCGCCATTTTAAAACTACCTTATTTTGCGACATACCAATTCTGTATTACATTTCCCTTTATTTAGCAGCATTACAAGGCTTAATCAGATTCTATTTGCAGGTAAAATCTACTATGTGTAGAGAGCCAGCACCATCTATAAGAGCCTCCTAATAAATCCTCAGGGCTTTTTCACATTGCGTTTTTGGCCTCCCTTGCCGGGATACGTTGGTAACCAGTCAGAATCAGCTGTCAACTTATCCCTGCACGAAGAACTGGCCATTAAAAAAAGGGGGGCCTGCAGTTCTCCGTGCAGGGATAAGTGGGTAGCTGATTGTGACTGGTTACCAACGTATCCCGGCAAGGGAGGCCAAAAACGCAATGTGAACACTCCTTTATAGTGAAAGTCCCACCCCTAAACAGGCTGCTATGCTAGTAACATAGCCTACATCATTATTAATACAAAGCACACATACCTTTGGAGGGATTGTGTGCTTTGTAGTTCTCCAGCTAAAAACTTATATATTATATATTATTGCCCCAGCTTCCTCTCCACAGTGCCGCACACCCGATGCCCCAGATTCATGTCCCCCCATCTCTGCCCCCAGATTCATGTCCCCCCAACTCTGCCCCCAGATTCATGTCCCCCCAACTCTGCCCCCAGATTCATGTCCCCCCATCTCTGCCCCCAGATTCATGTCCCCCCATCTCTGCCCCCAGATTCATGTCCCCCCATCTCTGCCCCCAGATTCATGTCCCCCCATCTCTGCCCCCAGATTCATGTCCCCCCATCTCTGCCCCCAGATTCATGTCTCCACAGCTCTGCCCCCAGATTCATGTGCCCCCCATCTCTGCCCCGATTCATGCCCCCCATCTCTGCCCCCAGATTCATGTCCCCCCATCTCTGCCCTCAGATTCATGTCCCCTCCATCTCTGTCCCCAGATTCATGTCCCCCATCTCTGCCCCCAGATTCATGTCCCCACATCTCTGCCCCCAGATTCATGTGCCCCCCATCTCTGCCCCCAGATTCATGTCTCCACAGCTCTGCCCCCAGATTCATGCCCCCCATCTCTGCCCCCAGTGTCATGCCGTCCTCTCCTTCATCTGCCCCCAGTTTCACGTTCCACATTAGACTTACCTTCTCCTTCGTTCCCCCGCTGCTCTCTCGGCGCCTCTCTGTCTTACTGGCGCACAGTTGTAGACGCAATGTGACGTCATCACATCGCGTCTACACTGCCGGGTAGCCGGCGGCAGCGCTGAAGCGAGGAGCTGACCTGTGTCAGCTCCTCTCTTCACTGCTGCCGCCGGTCTCGCTGACACATATGCGGCTGAAGCGAGGAGCTGACCTGTGTCAGCTCCTCGCTTCAGCCGCATATGTGTCAGCGAGAGAGGCGGCAGCAGCGAAGAGAGGAGCTGACACAGGTCAGCTCCTTGCTTCAGCCGCGTATGTCTGCAACTCAGATCTGCGTCCTCTGGACGCAGATCTGAGTTGAAACAGCAGACATAGAATGACTGCTGCGGGCGCCAGGGGGCCGGCACACGGTGGCGGGCCAAAACCGGGCCCCCCCCATTTTTAAATTTGGCCGGGCCCCTGACGCCAGTAGCAGTAGTACTGGCCTATCGGCGGCCCTGATGCCACCATTTCCAAAACAGGCGGGGTTTTGGAAATCACAATATGTTAATTATACCTACAGAAACGCCAGCGGTTTCCCCCTAGTTATTATTGTAACAGAGAGTCTGTAGAGGAAACCTTTTAGCTGCGGGGCGGCCTGTGGGGCCTTAGCCTAAGGCTAACGTCACATGTTGTGGAAAAGCTGTGGTTTTTGTTTTCACATTTTTGGCTCAATAAAGCGCAACAAAATCTGCTACAAAAAAGCAGTATTTCCACAACGTGGGACCTCAGCTTAGGACTGGGGCCCCATGTTGCGAAAATACCGTGTTGCGGCCGCGACGGAAACACTGAGACAAAAAAATGCAGCATTTTACAGTACCTGCAAAGTGGATGGGATTCTGGCTAATCCCATCCACACATTGCTGAAAAGTATCTGCAGGGGAATTGCTGCAATTTCAAAACCCCACTGCAATTGTCAATTTTACCTATGGAAACGCTGGTGTTTCCCGTATACATATACTAGAGACAGAGGAAAACTCTGCAAACATTCTGTGATAACCTCTGCAGAAAAAAATCTGATGCGTTTCCACCGCAGTGTTTTCTGCAGCACTTTTTGGCTACAGCTCGATACATGGGCATTAGCCTAAGGCCCTGTTCACACGGGGAGTGGAAAGACGGATTTTAGCACCGAGAGTGACGCGGGGGGCACCTCACTCTTGGGCCAAAATACGCCTGCCACGACTGTCGCAGCTTCCAACAGTCGCGGCTTGCCCCTCCGGAGTAAGCTCAAAAGAATGGGCCGACCCTGGAGGTTGCTGCCGCGAGGCCTGAATATAGGGAAGCTCGCTTCTTTTATCCGCTAACAGCAACATGCCGCTAGCGGAAAAAAGAACTCTAGCGGTCTCCATAGACCACCATTGTGAGGGGGCGGATTATGACATGGATTCCGCGCCATAATCTGCCCTCTCTGTGCCCGTGTGAACTAGCCCTAAAGGTGTTTACTAGGACTTACATATTGCTACCTATATTTAGGTCATCAATATGTGACACCCGGGAACCCCACTGATCAGGAGTTTAAAGAAACCATGGCACATGTGATGAATCTGATTTCTCATATGATACAGCAACAACCTCAGTCCCATTCAAGGGAATGGGACTGAGCTGCAATACCAAAGACAGCCACCATACAATGTATAGTGCTGTGCTTGGTATTTAGTATAGAAACCGTAGCGCTAACCCAAATGTTGCAATCTCTTCATCAGCTGATCTATGGGGGTCCAGGGTATTAGAATCCCCCATCCCGATCATATGGATAACTTATAATAAGGATAGGTCATCAATATGTGACCTGGAAAACCCTGTTAAGACTAAAGGTGGCCACAGATTAGACAATGATGGACAAACCTGCCAATTTTGGCAGGAGTAGCCTACTATCCAACTTATCCCAACTTTGTCCCTATGTGAATTAAAGATGGGTCAGACATATTGGATTTCAACATGCCAAAAAGTGTTAGGCAGCGACTTATTCCCTCTTCCCATTAGAGAATGGAGGGGTTGGGAGTAATAGTGGTTTGACCAACAGCTATCTAAGGCTATGATCACACCTGCAAAATGCTGGAAACCCACTGGTTGCCTTCAGGCGATGACCACAGTAAATTCACCAACCTGCTGCACTTTTGAAGGATTAGTGCCGCACCCCTATAGGGTTTCATGCTGGTTGCGGTGTTTCTTTCAGCAATGGTGTAGATTTTTCCAATAAGTACCATACTTTAGAATTGCCATTGTCAAGGCTACAGTCCACTATAGGTAGTGTTGTGTCAGGGGTCAGTGGAGTTTTTGCACAAAAATAGGCTTTTGTGGGCATTTTTCAAAAATGCTTGAACAAAATAACACAAACTATGAAAGGCAGTAAAAATGCATCCGGCGATACCATAACACACAACAAAACCCCTGTGCAAAGAAAGCTGGGAACACTATGGGCGACATTACGGCGGGTTAGGTAAATGTGATTTAGTTGCAGCCTAAATGTTGCCTAACAATCCTGCAAAGAAAAATCTGCAGGTGATCTGCGGCAAAAACCACACAGTTTTTTTATGCGGTGATGTTGAGGTCCCTGTGGACACTCAGCAGTGTGTGTGGTCTTACCCTCAGGCTGGTTTCACACACAACATGATCTGGGAATGGCGTTCTTTCAGGGTTTTCCTATGAGCTGCTCTATAGGACTAGCTAGAAATGGAAGTAGATAGAAAAACGCCATAGAATACACATCAAATGTAACACTCTTCTAGGTGAAAATCACTATATGGTGGCACAGACAGGGGTGGGATTCAGATGTTTAATAGGGTCTGTGGGGTTGCAGGCAGGGGGGAAGCAGGTAGGTGCAGTGCCTTGTGTCCCCTTCCCCCTATACTAATATCCCCCAATGTTCCCTAATGCACCCTTATACTATTATTCTCCTCTTATGCAAAAATAAACAAAAAAATATTAAAAATTATACTCCCCTACATTCAGCTCCCTGAAGCACGCAGTGTAAGCCATTTTACACCTATTGCCTACCAGGAGCTGGCACCTTGTATGTCACAGGCCTAAGGTAGCCTGTGCATGCTAACCAACATATGTTGCCCTGTGAAAATGTTAGAGTAAGTTCACACGGGTTTGTTTGGATCGGAACCTGATGCGGAGGGTGTGTCTTCAGGCCGAATCGTGAGGCTCCTGGAAAAAAGGCGAATACAGCCTCAAAACCTTGACCAAAAAACTCTGTGTGAACTTACCCTTATAGGGTGAAGCCATGCCACTTCTGGAGATCAGCTGCATCCCTTTAGGTATCATCTGTGGCTTACTGCTCTGCCAGGGATTCAGGACTTGGTTAGGGAACTTAGCCACTGAATGGGCAAAACCTGGGGAGAAGTGGTTGAATCCCCACCCCTGGGTACATGGAGTGCCTATGGATCCACATATTGGCCACAACGCCAGAAAGTGTCAGGGAGCCTGCACAAGGAGTTTACGCTCGCTCATTCTGAACGTAAAACTCATTCAGAGTGAGCGGCGTAAAATACAGATCCCATTGACTTGAATGAGTGCCGACATAAGCGCGCTGTCCATTGAAATCAATGGGAGGCTTTTTTATCTATTGCTTTCAGTGTGATACGCGCGTACCCATTCAAGTCAATGGGATCTGCTTTTTACGCCGCTCACTCTGAACGAGTTTTACGTTCAGAACGAGCGAGCGTAAACTCCGTGTGCAGGCTCCCTTAGGCAGCGGCTTATTCTCCAATGCCTATGGAGTGGTTGGGAAGAATAGTAGTTTGGCCAACAGCAAGTTAAGGCCACATTCACACCTGCAAAGTGCTGGAAACCCAATGAATTCCATTCTAGTCAATATGCTACTGCAGAGCCTCCTGTACACAACACCGGCACCTGCACACAGGAAGACTTGTAACCAATGGACTTTGCCTCTGTTTGCTAAACATATCCTAATAGAGAAGAAACTAATAGCGATCCTGCACTATTGGTCCTGATAATGTCAGTCTGGGCTGCAGAAAGGCCCTAATCTTTATGTATTTGTGACATATACTCTGCACGGCCATGTAATGAGATCTGTGATGGAAGACTGTTCATGGATAAAGGTGACGGGGCCCGGGGCCACTGATCCTTATTCATTGTATTTACTAATATAGCATGTACTATATGGTATAAAGTGTCCAAACCCAGATTGTAGACGTAAGAAAACCCCTGTCCGGATCTGATACCAAAGGGTTAAGCCTGTACCATAAAATAAGGGCCTATCTGGAGCTTGTTACGACAATGCTGCAAATTCAACTTGGCAGGTTTCTTGGGCTGTTACTATAGTAACACTAACATGGCTGCGGTGCGTCTAACATGGTTTCCACAAGATGTTCAGTCGTCTCGTCCGATGCAGTATATATATATGTGACAAAACTGCTCAAAATATAGGTTATTATTTTTGGAGGATAAAAAAAACACGCAAAAATGGAAACAGAAGCTTCCTACAGGAGTACATCACACTGCCTGCTCTGCTCCCCTGCCTGCAATAGTCTTCTAAAGCCAAGATGGGCCACAAGGACGTGTTACCTGAACAGATCAGGAGATAAGAGGCTGTCACACACCATGGAGATGCTTATCTTTAGGAGAAACAAAGGATTAGATGGGAGAAAAACTCTCTATTAACTCCTTGTTCTCTCTCTCAGGACTCCAACACAATGCGGGACTGTAGGGCCCTGTGAGTAAGCTAGTTAGACTAAGTACAGTCCTATGAAAAAGTTTGGGCACCCCTATTAATCTTAATCATTTTTAGTTCTAAATATTTTGGTGTTTGCAACAGTCATTTCAGTTTGATATATCTAATAACTGATGGACACAGTAATATTTCAGGATTGAAATGAGGTTTATTGTACTAACAGAAAATGCGCAATATGCATTAAACCAAAATTTGACCGGTGCAAAAATATGGGCACCTCAACAGAAAAGTGACATTAATATTTAGTACATCCTCCTTTTGCAGAGATAACAGCCTCTAGTCGCTTCCTGTAGCTTTTAATCAGTTCCTGGATCCTGGATGAAGGGATTTTGGACCATTCCTCTTTACAAAACAATTCAAGTTCAGTTAAGTTTGATGGTCGCCGAGCATGGACAGCCCGCTCTCAAATGATTTGAAAACAAAGATTGTTCAACATAGTTGTTCAGGGGAAGGATACAAAACGTTGTCTCAGAGATTTAACCTGTCAGTTTCCACTGTGAGGAACATAGTAAGGAAATGGAAGACCACAGGGACAGTTCTTGTTAAGCCCAGAAGTGGCAGGCCAAGAAAAATATCAGAAAGGCAGAGAAGAAGAATGGTGAAAACAGTCAAGGACAATCCACAGACCACCTCCAAAGAGCTGCAGCATCATCTTGCTGCAGATGGTGTCACTGTGCATCGGTCAACAATACAGCGCACTTTGCACAAGGAGAAGCTGTATGGGAGAGTGATGAGAAAGAAGTCGTTTCTGCACGTACGCCACAAATAGAGTTGCCTGAGGTATGCAAAAGCACATTTGGAGAAGCCAACTTCATTTTGGAAACAAAGATTGAGTTGTTTGGTTATAAAAAAAAAGGCGTTATGCATGGCGTCCAAAAAGAAACAGCATTCCAAGAAAAACACTTGCTACCCACTGTAAAATTTGGTGGAGGTTCCATCATGCTTTGGGGCTGTGTGGCCAATGCCGGCACCGGGAATCTTGTTAAAGTTGAGGGTCGCATGGATTCCACTCAGTATCAGCAGATTCTTGAGAATAATGTTCAAGAATCAGTGACGAAGTTGAAGTTACGCCGGGGATGGATATTTCAGCAAGACAATGATCCAAAACACCGCTCCAAATCCTCAGGCATTCATGCAGAGGAACAATTACAATGTTCTGGAATGGCCATCCCAGTCCCCAGACCTGAATATCATTGAACATCTGTGGGATGATTTGAAGCGGGCTGTCCATGCTCGGCGACCATCTAACTTAACTGAACTTGAATTGTTTGTCCAAAATCCCTTCATCCAGGATCCAGGAACTGATTAAAAGCTACAGGAAGCGACTAGAGGCTGTTATCTTTGCAAAAGGAGGATCTACTAAATATTAATGTCACTTTTCTGTTGAGGTGCCCATACTTTTGCACCGGTCAAATTTTGGTTTAATGCATATTGCGCATTTTCTGTTAGTACAATAAACCTCATTTCAATCCTGAAATATTACTGTGTCTATCAGTTATTAGATATATCAAACTGAAATGGCTGTTGCAAATACCAAAATATTTAGAACTAAAAATGATTAAGATTAATAGGGGTGCCCAAACTTTTTCATAGGACTGTATGTATGTGCACATAAGGAGTAAGGCTCTATTCACACTAGGGAGGTTCAAGTAATCCGTGAATAGACACGGTGGTGTTAATATAGCCTTATGTTATTTGTGGGCATTATATGACTTTTTCCTGCATTTTTTAGAAGTTTTCCCCTCTGCAGGCTCCATCTTAAATTCTCAGCTTTCCCTAGTTCATAACTATGATGTCTGCCATAAACTGAACACAGAATGTAGAGGAGAATCTGCTCCATGATCTTTACACCTACCAGGTTCAAGATTCTGAGGGGCCCAAAGGCAGTACTATAGATAACACATGATAAGAGAGGGTCCTATTCTATATTTTGCGACCTTGAAGTTTCCTAGGCTCCAAAGCATCCGCAGGATCATATAGAGGTGTATATTATGGAGAATTACTGACCTGTAGCGATGTGAATACAGTACTTGGGATAGACACTTCCTCTGTAGCAACCTCTGTCTCTTTTCTCTGATTCAGCACCTCCTCGCTTCTCCCTCACTCCCTGTGAGCTGCAGTCCATCTTGGGAGACCAGGATGAATTCAGGAGAGATTTATCTGTATGATTTTCAGAGATATCACTGGTTGGAAATACTCTATGCTGAAGATAATCCAATCCCAACTGTGTTTTCAGCCGGTGATACCTCTGATAGAACCATATCCTTAGTATCATATGGAAGTTGGGAATCTCTTTCATACGACACCAGAAGAAAGTTTCCATGTTGCATATTTCCTAAGACGTGGCCCTCCCCACCCATCATTACATACATGTCTGTACACCGTACATGGAGATAACCCGGGACAGCGACAAAGAATTCAGAGATGCAGGATTTCACAGGAGGAAGACAAAATTAGTTAATAAAGTATATTACAAAATGTATTAATGACAAAAAACTGCCAGAAAATCAAAGGTTGTCTGAAAGTTTAATCCAGGGGGATGGGAAAAATAAAAAATGAAGCAATATTCATCTACCCTCAGTCCTGCAGCCCTGGGTCCCCATTTCAGGCACTGGCCAGGCTGGAAGTGATGCAGCTCAGGTGGCTGCTGAGGCCAATCACGTATTGGGTATCGGTGACGTATTAGTAGTGATGTCACCAGGACTCAACATGGGACTGCTGGGGTCAGTGAGTGGCCACAGCAGTGACTGTTGCTGGTTCACCTCCGACTCAGTCAGTGCCTGCCCAGAATGGAACAGAGGACCAGGGGTAGGTGAGTATCATTCTTCTTATTTATTTTATCTTACAGTGACCTGGAAAACCCCTTAAGGTAGGAGTCCTTACACTAGTCCTAAACTGACGCCATTCAGAGAGAAATGTGCCATATTTATTTACTGACTTACATGTCAAAAGCTAATACGGTGCCACCATACAGGACTCTCCACAGACTGCTGATCGCTGGGGGTCTCAGTAGGGGAGGACACTGTGTGATCAGCTTATATCAGCTAATATTTACACTGATTTTGTTAGAGTCTCCTACAAATATACAATGGGTACCATTTGCTCTCCTGTGGGTCACTCTGATACTGCATACATATGTAGGCACCCACACTGTACATACACACACATATAAATACACAGAAAGGCACATACGTGTAAGTAGTACCATAGGTGACTGAAGCTAAATATTGCTGCTGACCCACCCCCACCTTGTGTTATGATGGTGTTGACCACTTTTAACCATTATTTATGTTTCTCCAAATTTTCAGCGCCTTTAAAAACTACAGAATTGCCATAAATATGATTTTTGCTCTAGAAGGGCTCTCGTTTGTCCTGCCCATTGTGATTATGCTATATATTTTTCCTATATTATAGGGATATTCCCATTATGAAATCTTGAGACCCCCCCCCAATAGGAGTCAGAGTATCTCTCATTGTGATGGACCTGACACATCCATGTATTACATGATCGGACATTCATCTGGCTGGCATGTAATACTATATTTCCCCTGTAGCGGCTGCTGCAGTAGACCTATATAACCAGCCACAGCCTCCTCCGGGTATATCAGCTGCTGCTCCCTCTGCCCCTTCTCCCTGCAAACCTACAGAATACACAAATGTACATGCTGGAAGTGGTCTCTATATCAAATATTAAAGTGGGATCCCTGGTGCTGGCTCACACCTTGTAGGATAGAAATATAGGACGGCCCAAGGGTCTTTCTCCCCTTTGTTGTCAGACATGCACGGTAGATAGACCCCCTCTTCTCTAGGCGGCTGCTAGTAATGTACATACAGTACACACTGCTCACAATCACCACTCTGACTATTAGAAGAATGGGCTCATGTATTACATGTAACATATGCAGAGTAGATTACATTACTATGTATTACATGTAACATATACAGAGTATACCCTATCACTATACATCTAATAGGGGTTCATACCTCCCAACCTTTGAACAACAGAAAGAGGGAAAAATGTGTGGCGCGCTGTGTGCGCCCATTCTCATTCATTTTGTATGTGCCCCCACACAGTATAATGCTCCTACAGTCACCCGTACATTATATGTCCCCACATTATAATGTTCCCTTCCAACTGCCCCACAGCATTAAGTCCCTCTCCTGGTGCCCCAGTTTAAACTGGTGGAAACTAGAGGGGACATGAAACTGGGGGCAACTGGAGGGGGACACTAAACAGTGGGGGTAGTTGGAGGGGGACAATAAATTAATGGCAGCTGGAGCGGGACATGAAACTGGGCGCAACTAGAGGCAAACAGATCCCCCTCCAGCTACTCCCACCGTTTAATGTCATCCTCCAGTGACCCCCATTGTTTAATATCCCCCTCCAGTTGTCCCCATTTTAATGACCCTCTTAATCCCCCCAGTTTAATTGCCATCCTTCATCTGTCCCCAGTTTAATTTTCCCCTTTCATCTGCCCCTGTTTAATATCCCCTTCATCTGCCCCCAGTTTAATGTCCCTCCTCCCTCTCTGTCCCCAGTATAATGTCCCCCCTCCATCTCTGCCCCTAGGTTACAGTTCCTCCTCAATTTGTCGCCAAAACATAAACACACTGATACTCAGCTTTCCTTCATACCCAGCCATTCTGTCTGCAGTCTCAGTCTGTTCTGCTTAAGCGCTGAGCTCCGGGCGCAATGTGATCATGTCATCACATCGCTCCCAGAGACGGAGCACAGCATTGAAGCAGGAGCTGTGCCGACAACTTCTGCTTCCTCCGATACGGTATTCAACTCATCTGCGTCCTTGGACGCAGATGAATTTAAACCAGGACATACATCCTACCGACTGGGACTGCAGGACATGACCCTGAATCCAGGAATGTCCTGCAGAATCCGGGAAGGTTGGAACGTATGGGGGTTGTCCAGGGTTAGAGAAACATGGCAGCTTTTTTTCCAAAAACAATTGAGGTTGAGTCTGGTATGGCAGCTTTGCTTTACTGAAGTGAATGGGGCAGAGCTGCAGTACTGTGCCCAACCTGTAGACAGGTGTGGCAATGTTTTATGAAGAAAACACCAATGCTTTATCATTCCTGGACAACCCCTTTAAACACTTAATCCTCTGTATACTCCAATTCTTGAGAGATTGTAAGCTCTCACAAGCAGTACCCTAAGGGCTAGTTTACACGTGAACAAAGGGGCGGATTTTGATAGCGGATTTCGCTTCAAAATCCGCCCCTTTACAATGGTGGTCTATGTAGACCACCGGACATGCCCTTTCTTCAGGCGGAAGCCGCGCGGGCTCCCTCCTATGTCGGCTCATTCATTTGAGCCGACAGCGGAGGGGAAAGCTGCGACCGCGATGGTCGCGGCAGGCGGGTTTTGACAAGAGAGAAACGCGGCTCACTGTGTCTCTCTCCGTATCAAAACCCGCGCGGGCAGTTCACGTGTGAACTGACCCTAAATCCCTCTTTCTAGTAGGTTTTTGTCCTGTAATGTCAGATTTTCTTTATACATGTACACTGCGCCACATAATATGGTGGAGCTATATGAATATTACATATGAAGCTGGCCATACACATCAGATATCTGTCCACTGAATGCTTTCGATCACTATACACATCAGTGGTGCAGACAAGGAGGTAATTTCAATGTTAAAGCTGCCTATTGCTGACCCTGCCCAGCCGCCGCTCTCCTGAATGATGATGATTATTGATAAGTAATAACCTCTGGTAGAAGTGCTCACTGGTTACTGACGGGGCCGGGGAGTAAACGGTGACCAAGATTCTCACTACTCTCTGCTCGTAGGGCTCTGGTGTTGTTGTGACATAGTGTACTCTGGCGTCAGGAACATAATGTAGAAGAGACGAGAAGTCCTAGAAGCAGCGAGTACAGAGAAGCATACTCACCACTCATGCCCTAAATCATGGACTGTGGGGGCTGGGGGCATTATACTGTGTGGAAAATGGGGACATTACACTGCATAGAGGGTGCGGGCATTACAATGTGTAGGGCAAGGGGCATTATACTGTGTAGGGGATGGTGTCATTCCACTCTTTGGGGGTTGGGGACATTATACTGTGTATGGATGTGGCCATTTCACTCTTTGGGTCTGTAGGCATTACACTGTTTGGGGGCTGGAGGAATTATACTGTTTGGGAGATGGGAGAATCCCACTGTGGCAAGGCTGGGGGCATTATACTGTGTGGTGACTAGGGGAATTACACTACGTAGAGCATGGGGGCATGACATTGTGTTGTGATTGGCAGCATTATAGTTTGTGGGGGCTTGGGGAATTATACTGTATAGGAATCGGGGTATTATAATGTGTGGGGGCTGAGGGTATTACACTTTGTAGAGGTTGAGGGCATTACACTGTGAAGGGTAGGGGGCATTACACAGTGTGAGAGTTGGAGGCATTATATTGTGTGGGGGCTGGGAGCATTACATTGTATGATGACTGGGGGCATTGCACTACGTAGGGGCTGGGGCATTAAACTTTGTAAGGCAGGGGGCATTACACAGTGTGAGACTTGGTGGCATTATATTGTGTGGGGGCTGGGAATATTATACTTTTTGGAGCCTGGCGGTATTATACTGTGTGGAAGATGGGGGCATGATTTTGTATGAGAGCTACTGAGGGGCATTAGATTGTGTAGGAACATTTAGGGGACAATATTCTGTTTGGGGGCACTAAGGAAATCATTATACCATGTGATGGCACAATTAGGGCATTACACTGTGAGCTCCACTGCACCCCCCCCCCATTCTGGAATATTATGTATGTGCCTCTGATGAACATGTAAATTCAGTTCCAGCACGTTTGTTAAGCCAGTTTATCTCCCTAAAAACAAAAGGATCAAGCATGTTGAGGTCCAGCATACTTCACCCTTCTCCCCCAAATCTGCTGCCAGGAAACTTCATCGACCTTAGATAGTGAGCCAGTCCCAATGAAATTGGCAGGTTCATCAAAGATACAACTAATGCATATAGCTAGCTTTACACCCAACTTTCTACAGTAAATGGCAAGCTTTACACCACCACTTCTTTTGTGCCGTTTGCTTGCTTGACTTTGTACGCCTTTGGTTTTGTGTAATTTTTGCCATTTCCAGCCATCTATAAAGACGGTAAAGAGTTGCTCATAGATTGTAAGCCCTCGCGGGCAGGGCCCTCTACCCCACTGTGCCAGTCGGTCATTGTCAGTATTATATCTACCTGTATATTTTGTGTATTGTATGTAAAGCATCATGGAATTAATGGTGTTATATAAATAAACAATGATAAAAAGTTGCGGGCAGTGGCGCTCGCTCTGTTGCCTACTTGGCTGGTCCTGCTGTAACGCGAGGACTCCCACAGCCCTAAGCCTGTCTTTTACGGGCAGATTCAGCGGTGTCAGGCCACTCCCTTGTCAACGTTCAGTTTCTCTACATGCTTGTGCCTGCAGAGCCGAGAACAAAAGGAGGGGGAGGAGTGGCTTCTGGGCGCTCGGAGTGGCAACGCTCGCAGAAGAGCTGTCTGATAAATTGAAGCTTGCAGATGGAACGATCTATATTTTCCCAGTGCACAGGAAGGCGAAGCATTGTCGTATTTATTACCGTACGCGGTATCACAAATATTCACTGGGGCGATAGCGCTGTGTAGCTGGGTGTGCACGTACGCACTGATCAGACACACATCCCAATCGTTCATCATCTGGATCTCACCTCAGCTCGTCTAGTAAATCCGTTCTCAGCATTGTAGGGAATCATAGAGTATTGCTGTCCATATAGATAATGCAAGGGGTTCACTATGGACAATTATTTTTGTCAGTTAACTAGATCATTGCCGGAACCCCTAGAGATCAGTTGTAATCTGTACGTGAACCTAGTAGCAAGTATTCAATCCCCCCGCAGCGCCACCACAGGACAAAGGAAGTATTACATAGTTACTATTGAAGTTAATGTAATGCATGGACATGCCGAGTCCTCCAGTGACAAAGACACTCTTTGTATGTGCTCTCCACTCAGGCTAATAGTTAATGGTTCTGATCCAGGATCTCCCCCTATGAATGCTAAAGAAATCTCTGGGTATAAATGGATTTTCTAAACCAGGCAGCCCATTTAAAGGGGTTATCTACTTTAGGGAATATCTACTTGTTGGGTCTCTTGACAAATGGATCATAAAGTGTCCACTGCTGGAACCCATAGAGATCAGCAGTAATCTATGGGGAAACTTGGCAGTGAGTGTTCTATTTTTCTGCAGCGCCACCACTGGGGAAAAGAAGTACCATGTCCATTCAAATCAATGATTTTTCTGTATAATGTAAGACTGGACAGGTCATCCAGAGTGAGAGACGCTCTTTGTAACTAGTGATGGACGAACCTTATGAGACTTGTTTCTTAAATATTTGCAAGGTTTGTCAGGAAAATTTATTTTGGACTGAATACAGTGGCGTAACTAGCAAAGACTGGGCCCCCAGCAAACTTTTGACTTGGCTCCACCCCTCCCCATGACCTAGTGCCCCCTTACCTGGCCCTCACACAGTATAACACCCCATTTACGCACACTATGGTGTCCCAAGGTGGCCTCCAGACAGTATAATATCCCATAGTAGCCCCTCCACACAGTATAATGTCCCACTGTGGCCCCTGCACACAGTATAATGACTCACCATGGCCCCTCCACACACATTATTATGCTGCGCCGTGGCCCCTGCACACACACTATTATACCCCATAGTAGCCTCTGTACACACAGTATTATGCCCCATAGTGGCCCCTGCACACGCTATTATGCCCCATAGTGGCCCCTGCACACGCTATTACGCCGCATAGTGGACCAACCATGAACAATTATTATACTCTGGGGGGGGTTTCAGACCTCTGAGTATAATGATTGGAGACACAGGGAAGGATACAAACATAAAAAAAACAATGTTACTTATCTCTCCCTAGATCCGGCACACTCCCTGCTGCTTTAGGCTCTCTTCAATGTTGGACCAGATGTCACGTGAGCCAGGCTAGTGTCAATGAAGCCGGCCTGGCATGCATGGCGCCTGGGACGTCATCAAAGGAGCCGGAAGACTACCAGAGCCAAGGAGAGGTATGTGGTTTTTTATGTTCCCTCACCTTCCCAGGCCATCAATCATTAGACTGCGGGCAGTGGCGTAACTAGGAATGGTGGGGCCCCGTGGCGAACTTTTGACATAGCCTCCCAACCCCGACCGACACTGACGCCGAAGACCTCGACCGATCCACTCCTCCGCATTCCTGCGCACTCTATTATGTCCCTTAGTGGCCCCTGCCCACAGTATTATGTCCCTTAGTGGCCCCTACACACAGTATTATGTCCCTTAGTGGCCCCTGCACACAGTATTATGTCCCATAGTGGCCCCTGCACACAGTATTATGTTCCTTAGTGGCCCCTGCACATAGTATTATGTCGCTTAGTGGCCCTGCACACAGTATTATGTCCCTTAGTCTTTTCAGACCCCAGAGTATAATAATGGGAGACCTGGGGGGAATAAAAACATTAAAAACTACTGTTGCTTACCTGTCCCCTGTCTCCGCTGCAGTCCTCCCTTGTCATCCTTCTCCAATGACGTCGGATGTCACATGACTTGGGACACGATACCGCCAGTAAGACCGGACCCCCCCCCCCCTCTCCATCCACCGGAGAGGAGGGGTGGGGGGCCCGAGCTTTCAGAAGTTAAAAAAAATAAATGAATAAATAAAGAAAATTTCAAATTGACACATCGGGGAGCCCGGGTCCCCTGACATGTCGGGCCCTGTGGCAGCTGCCTCTGCTGCTACGGTGGTAGTTACGCCACTGACTGCAGGGTCTAAGAAGACCCCAGATTATAATGATAGCCCGTGTTTGTTGGAGGGTCCACGGGCCTGAGGCAGCCACTACCGTTGCTACCCTGGTATTTACATTACTGACTGTACTTGTTCGGTCTGAACCAGAAGTGCTATTATTATACCTCTGAGATCTTTGCTGGCCCCAGATTAAAACAAACAAAGAACAAAGACAGCGAGTAAAAATATTTAAAAATAAACACTTTCCTGGGCTCTACTGTGGTACCCATCCTAGTGTCCTTGGTGTGTTTTGCCTCTTTCCTTAACATCATCACTCCCAGGTTAGGCCTGTGAACGGGCCTCAGTGATCATGTCAGGGGCCAGTGATGTCAGAGAATGTGGTAGAAAGACTCTTAGGACACCGAGGGAAGAAGACTGGCCCAGGAGAGGTGAGTATAAGTGCTTATGTATTTTTATGACCACCAATAATGGTGCACTGGAGACCAAATATTACTGCCATCTCTGTAGCCCATAGCTGAATGGGGTTTTTTTTAACTTTTTTTGGCCTTTTAGACTTTGGTGCCATTTTGTACGTAAAGGCAACACACACTGGTGTTGGAGTTTTTGGAAGGAAGCCTAACTGGCCATGGTCCCTTGTGGAAGAGATTCTACAGTTTTCAAATATGCCTATGTTATTCAGTTTCATGTATATCTGCATTTTATTCATATGCAAATGATGGGAAAAGTGCTTTGGGGATGTGTCTTACTTGTCTCGGCGGTGTTCCCAGCTCCACATTCCAGTGCAAAGCACTTTACCCCTCATCTGCATATGATTAAAATGCCAACAGTGGTATATCTGGAAACTGTAGAATCACCTCTAAAAGGTGCTGTAACCAATTTACTGCTGACAGACTCCCTTTAAGGATGTTTTTCCTCCATTGTAAGAAAGTCTGAATTAAAAACAATATTACCTGTGTGAGTTATGTGGCCATTTTGGTGAATTTTTGAGTGGATGTAAACCAGAGGCATAACTACCGGGATAGCAGCGGAAGCAGCTGCCACAGGGCCCGGGACTTTACTGGCCCAGCGACAGCCACTACCGCTGCGTTTTTTTTTTCTTAATAGGCTGCTAACGGCTGGAGTTACTCCATCCAGTAATGAGCCTTATTTACTTACCAATCCTGGCAGGGGCTGGGATCGGTAAGTGACGCCACTGGCCCCACAAACATCATTATTATACTCAGGGGTCTTTTCAGTCCCCCGAGTATAATGATCGAGTCTGGGGTGAGGTAAGGGAACATAAAAAACACTGTTTCTTACCTCTCCGGGTTCCAGACAGGCTTTGGGCCTATTCTGTGACGTACCCGGTCATCTGACGTCTCAGAAGTCATTGAAGATGGCCGACACCACCGAGGAGTGCAGCAGAGCCGGGAATAGGTAAGTAACAGTGTTTTTTTATGTTGGTTTTCCCTATCAGTCTCCAATTGTTATGTTATAATGTTGTAATAATTGTTCATGGGTGTTCACAGTGGGGCATAGTACTGTGTGCATGGGCCACTATGGGGCATAATAGTATGTGCAGGGGCCACTATGGGGCATAATAGTATGTGCAGGGGCCACTATGGGGCATAATACTGTGTGCAGGGGCCACAATGGGGCATAGTACTGTGTGCAGGGGCCACTATAGGGCATAATAGTATGTGCAGGGGCCACTATGGGGCATAGTACTGTGTGCAGGGGTCACTATGGGGCATAATAGAGCATGCAGGAATGCGGGGGGGTCAGTCAGGGTCTTCCGCATCGGTCAGGGGGGGGCCATGTCAAAAGTTCGCCACGGGGGCCCCATCATTCCTAGTTATGCCACTGGTGTGGACACTTTCTGGAAAATTTGTACAATATCAATTTAAAGCTGGGTTCTCATCTGGTGTCCATCCCGTGCAAATCAGTCTAAAATCACCATACAAAAAAGTCCTGGAGCATTACAAGCTTGACTTCTCTGTCTGTTGATTTCAGTGAAAAAGAACAGACACCTGATGGACTCTATTATAGGCAGTGGTTCCCTCGGGCTCTTTTGGTGTCCACTATTTTAGTGGTCCATTTGTCCATTCTTCAAGTCTTCCAATGGACACCCCAATGCTAGTGTAAACCTAATACAACCTATCCATATACAAGAAGTTGAGTAATGAAGTTCTCTGATTTATACTGGGGAAGATTTACCATAAAGAGAATTTTTAAAGTCGGTTTTGCTAGATTTGATACATTTGCCTGATCACTTATGTCCTGAGATCTTTCTCCACTTTTGACACTACCCCCTTACTGGAATGAGATTGAGTCCATTTTTGTGACTATGCGAATCTGGTGTACATCAGCTTGCCAAGCTAACCGTTGCAGTAATGAACATTTTTAAATGGTGTGTAAGTGCTGTGGAAAAAATGCTGTATTTTATAGTCCCAGCAAAGTGAGTGAGATGTTACATAATCTCATCCAGAAATTGTGCAAAAAAAGTTTTTCCAGTTTTTTTCTTCTGCAGTGATTTCGAGCTCTGTTTCTGCTCCTTATAGCCTTAGTCCATATTCACACAACAATGAACATTGGCCATGTGACCGGTCCATTTTATTGGACTTTCAAAAAATAGGTCATGTTCTACTTTTGTTGTTTTCCCTCTATACACTCAAATGTTGGACAGAGTCATGAAAACGGACGACCCTCGGATGCAAAACATTTTTCACAGCCATTTTCTACCATGTTCATGTGAATCTAGGTTAAATCTTAGGGTATGTTTACACGGAAGAAAAGGTCACGGAAACCTTCTCCGCAGTGTGGACATTCTGCGGGGCTCGCTGTGACTGAATGCCGATACAGCATCGGAATTCCAACACGCCATCCCGCTCCTGTGTAGGCCCGAATGAATGGGCCTACACTGGAGCGTGTCTTGAGCCACGGACGCCGTGGATGAGTCAGGCACAGAATCCACGGCAAGAAGGGTCACCTCGCTTTTTTTTCCCGCTACTAGGTAGAGGAAAAAAGAAGCAAGCAGCTTCCATTGAAGTCAATGGGAGCCGTTTTTGGCAGTGGATTTTGAAGCGGATTCCGCGTCAAAATCTGCTGCCAAAAAACTTTGTGAACAGACCCTTAAAGATCTCTACTTGATGTCCCTGACAATATGTTTATACCTGCAGTGTCTGTTGTTCTAGTCTGTCGGAGGACTAGAACAGCAGATATACAGAACACTAAAACGGGACACCAACGGTGCCTGATGGACCCCATTGGCTAGTGTCCATTCTTTTTCACATTGAGATGAAAGTTATAAACAGTGGAAAAATTAGCCATCTATGTCGTATCCATAGGATATGCTTTGACTGTGCTACATAATTCTCCACAGAACCAGAGGTCTGTGCAACACAGTTCTCCAATGAACCCAAGGTCAATGCTGTCCAGTTCTCCAAAGAAGCCGAGGTCAATGCTGCACAGTTCTTCAAAGAACTCGAGGTTAATGCATGTGCAGTTCTCCAATGATCCTGAGATTAGTTAATGTGCAGTTCTCCAATGATCCTGAGATTAGTTCATGCGCAGTTCTCCAATGATCCTGAGATTAGTGCATGCGCAGTTCTCCAATGATCCTGAGATTAGTGCATGCGCAGTTCTCCAATGATCCTGAGATTAGTGCATGTGCAGTATTCCAATGATCCTGAGATTAGTGCATGAGCAGTTCTCCAATGATCCATAGGTTAGTGCATGCGCAGTTATCCAATGATCCTGAGATTAGTGTATGTGCTGTTATCCAATGAACCCAGCAAGCATAGTTCTACAATGAACCTGAGGTTAGTGCAAACAACTTCTGAATGAACCCAAGGTTAATGCGCAGTACTCCAGTGAATCTCAGGTCAGTGCATATGCAGTGAAGTCAAGATATACTGACCTCAACTTCAACCAAGCACTGTACACTCTTCTTCCGGTACCTATTACATGGGGTTGACTGATGTAGCATAGTTAAATCTGGGACACTAAAACTGTCTGGGCTGAGGAAGGACACAATAATGGTTTAGTGTCCCCAAACCCGCTGACAGACTCCATTTAATTGCAATTCAGAGCAAAATACAACCAAGGGAAACTAGGAGATAAAAGGAGGATAGTCTGGGATATATTGTTCTTCATTTTAGTGCTACTTTTTTTGCTTACTTTACGTGTCTCCGAGTACTCCATGTAGGTATATGAGTAGGCAGTGCCAGCTGGCACGACTAAAATGTGTGGGTACCTCTATATAGATGATGTTATGTCTCACTGCTATGTAGCTTAGTATAACGAGAATATAAATTAATGCAGTGAGACTTCTATAGCATAGGTAATACCATGCTGATCCTCCATGAATACACTACAGTATGTATCACCACGTTTCCGATCAGTCGGTCTTATCCCGGCAAAGTCTTTACTGTACAACCAATGGGGAAACATTGTCCGTGTTAGTTTCAAAGTGATAAATGAGATTCTTTTGTAAGTGAAATGATTGGCTGTGCTGAATAGTCATGGGATGGAGGCCGAGCCTCATGCTGCTCCTCTGGGCGAGCTATTAAAATCTAAAGATAGAAGCAGTCATATACATACGGGCAGGACTTACATTGTAAGGAGCTCTTCCTGTGGAGTGATGCACCTCTAAATGCGTTCCCCAGTGTGCAGAGAGGCACTTTCTTTCTGTGCTCGGCATGCTCTGCACATCTTCCTCCCCTTCCCCTATTTTCAAGCCTATTTGATGCCACATTTAGTTACTTGCAAAGATTTTGCTTTTTCTGGTTAAACAGATTTTTTAAAAGGGACGGCGCGGCGAATGTCATCCCTGCATCGCCCTATGTAGAGGAGATAGACAGCAGAGCTGGCAATCTAATGTCACAGCAATTGAAGGGGGCGCTCAATGTATAACCCCTCTATCTTCTGTGCAGTCTAATGCCATCTATTGCACTCAGTTATCAGCCATTTCACATTGCGGAGAAGCTTATTGTAGGATTTTTACTAGAATTGCTGATGGGGTGTACAGAGATATCCCTGCCCCTGTGTTCACTGCACGATCAGTTTTAGGGTGAGTTCACACGGAGTAAAGTGCCGCGTGATGTGGCCGCAAAATAGCGCCGTGTATACGATCCCAGCTCTCATTGAAATCAATGGGAGCGTAAACGACCCGCAAAATCTCACGCGGCGTATACGTGCCACATCACGTGGCACTTTACTGCGTGTGAACTCACCCTTAGGGTATGGAAAACTAGACAATTGCCCAGACTTGGGTCATTATCAGGAGAGCAAGAGGCACTTTTTCCCACAAGAAGCGACTGGAGCAAAAAGGTTCCTAACAAAAATAGGCGAATTGCTTTGTCACAAACCAGGTTCAACCCAAATATTCCAACTTGTTTTTAACCAATCAAAACAAATGGGGATTTGTCTCGGACTAACTAAAATGGCCGCGGTAAATTATTATACTTTAGATGGTTCCTTGCAGTGAAGACCAGATCCCGGTATAACGATAAAAGTGATCCCAGGCATATACCTAGTGATGTATATAGGATCTGTGTTAATACATATGCCCATATACAAGAGCATGTGAGCTCCATACAATCTAAAGCTGTGATTCATAGAACACTGCTCTGGAGACAAAAACAGGTAAGCACTAATGGAAAACACCTAAAACACCACTTAGAAAAGAGAAAGTGGAACATGACAGATCCCCATCCCTATGACACTGCCAGAGAACATTTTCTATGGCTATTTTTGCTCAGAAAATGACTTTGATTTAATTGATGTAGTGACATAAGGGCCACCATGGTGGAGTCCTGGCCATGATAGGGTTATATAGAGCTAACTAGGAGGGGTAAGAGGGCTGAGGAGAGTGATCAGGGCTAAGGGGTAGCTCTCATTGGCGCAGGGGAACAGGAAGAGGGTTTAAGTAGGGCCCCTTCACACGGAGTAAACGCCCGTGTATTTTGGCAAAATACACGTGTAAAAATAAAACTCCCATTGACTTCAATGACATTTTACATGTGTATTTTGATGTGTATTTTGAGGTGTTTTTTACAAGTGTAAAAAAATGTAATTGAAGTCAATGGGAGTCTTATTTTACACGTGTTTTTTTTACACGTGTATTTTGCCAAAATACACGCGCGTTTACTCCTTGTGAAGGGGCCCTAAGGGTACTTCATAGGTGGAACAAGACGTTAGTACCTTGTGAACAGTCTGCCCTTGTAATAATGTTGTGGTTGGTGGTGTGAGGGTTTGTTGTGCTGATCTGCAGCCCGTGGAGAAGAGTTATACATTGGAGCTGGCCATGATCCATCAGAGGTATAGGCCCTCTCTTCAACAAAATGCTTTGCTCAATGGGTGGTACTGTTCTGCGGGGGCGGTCCTGAGAGGACCTGCGGGGGCAGAACGGAGGTCCTAAAATAAGCATGAAGCAAGTACCTTGGGCATATTTGTCATCCTTTGAAACAGTGTGGTTGAGTTGGGGCTCAAGTACTACAGCACTGGCCATCTTTCTGCAAATAAGCACTATGGTCAGTGGATAATTTTCTTCGCAAGGGTCGTCCTGAGGAACAGCTTCTAAAATTAACCCTTTATGAGGAATTCCAGCACACTAGCTCCTGTTTGCAGTCACTGTTTTAAGGCTTCCATGACCACCACATTCTGCTTGGGTCTACAAATCCTATCAGAATTTAGGATTTGGTTGAGACTTCTTGAATTGACTTTGACTCTACTCTGATTCTCATTTTGGCATCTCCTTATACTCCTAATACAACTTCAGCTTGTTGATTACTCACTTAATCCTCCTAAGGTAACCGATTTTGTCCTCTATATCTGCACGTGTATCTGTTGTCTTATACTTGTCCTGACTCTGAGACCTGGGTCCCAAGTGGCCAAATCCATCTTGCCTTGTGGTGGGCTCTAGTGAAAACAGTGGGAATAGTGTCGGATAATAGGTAGTTTACTTGTGGAATTCAGACCTAATCTCTTCCTAGGGCATTTTAGGGAATACCTCTACCTGGGAATTCCTTAATACCCGTAGGCAATGCCTTGGACATGTTTGTCATCCCACAAACCAGCATGGTTTGACAAGGGCCTCCAGCATTACAGTACGGCTTAGAAAAGGGCCATCTTTCTTCAATTAAGTGTTTTGGTTGATGGATAAGGTTGTTCTGCATGGGCTGACTTGAAGAACAGGTTCTATGAACTGAAAGGCTGTACTTTGGATAGATTTTATGCAGCTCTGCCCACTAATAGCATTAAGTCATGTCCCCATCTGTACTGGCCTCAGTGTAGCTCCTACAATCTATTACTTCTAACTAATTTTGTTGGGAAGGCCCCCCGTCACTCAGGACCCACTCAGTGTCTACGAATTAAAGACACAAAAATGCTGAGTCTCTTCATGCTTTGCCCTTGTACCCAACATACTGTATCATAACAATAGACCGTGATAGGGAAATTAAAAAAATTAAAAAATTAAAACCTATCACAAAAGATAAAACAAAAGGAAGCTTATGGCTGAAGCCCCATGTTGCGCAAATTTTGTCAAAAACTACTGTGTTTGCAGTACCTGTAAACTGAAGGGGATTCTGGGTAATCCCATCATCACATTGCAGAAAAAAAATCTTAAGCGGAAAGGCTGCGTTTTCAAAAACACTCGTATTGTGTCAATTATACCTGCGGAAACACTAAAGTTTTCTGTATAGGTATAATAGAGGCAGAAAGTCCACAGAGAAAAACTTGCGGAAAATACAATAAAAAAAGTTGCGGGAAAAAAATGGATGTGTTTCCTCAGAGTTTTACTGCTGCGTTTTGCTATGTGGGGCCTTAGCCTAAGGCCCCATGTTGTGGAAACGCAGCTTTTTTGTTGCAGATTTTGTTGCGCTTTTTTGAGCCAAAGCCAATAATGGCTACAAAATGAATAGGAAATCTATAAAAAGTCATTGTATTTCTTCCTTCTGGCCATTTTTAACATCCGACTGTGTGAATATAGTCTTAGGCTAAGGAACTACATAGTGTAGAGCAGCAAAAAACTGCTGTGGAAACGCATCACACTTTTCTCGCAGTATTTTTATTCACAAGTTCACAGAATATACCTCTGGTGACTTTCTGCCCCTATTGTACCAATACGGAAAACGCCAGCTGCAGATTTTTTCTGCAATGTGTGGATAGGATTAGCCAGAATCCTATGCATTTTGCAGGTAATGTAAAAAAGCTGAGTTTTTGCAACACGGAGCTCCAGCCTTAGGGTTTCATTGCAGCTTTTCGTGCTTGTTCCATGGCTTATGTTATATTAGGACACTTCCAAAATGTTTTCACGTCTTTAAAAAAGAAAAAAAAATATTGGGAATCAAAAAAATCAATCAATCTACATATAGCTAGTAGTGAATGCCCTGCTGTGCTGCTCCAGTGCTCTGTGACCTGGCAGTGCACACACAGCACACGGCTGCACATCTCCCTCCAGTGTATGTTAGATGTGTCACAGGCTGGAGGATTGCTGCTGCTGCCTGTGATCACCCAAAACAACTAATTACAATCAGCACATGGCTCCCTGGCATCACATGACCTCCAGGCTGCAGGACACGCCCACTCTTGACTGACACCTCTTGTCACTGACATTCCCCCCCTCCCCCTGTGCGTGTCAAGCCTCACTATGATCTGTCACACAGGATGCTGAGCTGCACAACACGGCAGCTGCTGGAGGACACAGCCCGAAGGTTACATGCAATG
Source organism: Leptodactylus fuscus (assembly GCF_031893055.1). Taxonomy (NCBI): domain Eukaryota; kingdom Metazoa; phylum Chordata; class Amphibia; order Anura; family Leptodactylidae; genus Leptodactylus; species Leptodactylus fuscus. The sequence continues at coordinate 42,063,639 of NC_134275.1, read as the reverse complement.
GTTAATGGCAATCACCACTCTAGTAACAAGGGGGCAGCCCTCTCAGGACCCCCACCGAATAGCCACAGTACAGAGCAACTACTAGGATGCATCATCTGCTGAGGAGCACAGCACTGTGTAATGCTTCATATCCCCTGTGGAGGCGCTGCAGGAGGATGCTGCACTTTCTGATTGGTTCTCCCACAGGTTACAGCTGATCACTTTGGGGTCCCACAACTGTTAGAATTAGGGACCCTTTAACAAAATGTATAGTACAAAGAAAAAATCCCTTTAAATTGTTTTCCCTGGCATATCAGTTAGATAGAATGCAAGATCAAGTCCCACACCTGGGCCCCCCCTGGTCAGCTGTTTGAAGACGCCCGCATAGATGCCCCACTTAGTATAATCCCCCCGCATGGTATGATGTTCCCTTATACCCCTACATAGTATGATGCCCCCTTATACCCATACATAGTATGATGCCCCCTTATACCCCTACATAGTATGATGCCCCCTTATACCCCTACATAGTATGATGCCCCCTTATACCCATACATAGTATGATGCTCCCTTATACCCCTGCATAGTATGATGCCCCCTTATACCCCTACATAGTATGATGCCCCCTTATAAGATAATCCTTTAATAGTCCCACCTTGGGGAAATTTCAGCGTGTTACAGCAGCATAGTAATACAGATACAGGATAATACAGAGTAATATGTTACAGACGTAGACACAGATAAGCTGAGAAGAGAAGATATACTAGGAGTCCATGGCAGCTAAGGAAAAACAGAAGAGAAAGAGGAAGACCTCATGATCATCCTCATAATCATTAGTTCTCTGTGCGGAGAGCTCTTCGTTTGGTCTGATGTAGATTATACAGCCTGGTCGCGGTTGGAAGGAAGGACCTGCGATAGCGCTCCTTCTCACACTTGGGGTGAAGCAGACGGTCGCTTACAGTGCTGCCAAGTCCCATCAGGGTCCCATACATGGGGTGGGATTTGTTCCCCCGCATGGAGGTCACCACAGACAGTATCCTTCTGTCACCCACCACCTGTACTGGGTCCAAGTGGCTCCCCAGGACAGAGCTGGCCCTCCTGATCAGCCTGTCAAGTCTATTTCTGTCCCTGGTTGATATACTGCTTCCCCAGCAGGCCACACCGAAAAAGATGGCTGAGGCAACCACAGAGTTGAAGAAGGCCCTAGAAGTGTCCCCTGGACTCCGAAGGCCCTCAGCCTCCTGAGCAGGTAGAGTCTGCTGTGGCCCTTTCTGTGCAGCGCCTCCAGGTGATCAGCCCAGTCTAGTTTATTATTGAGGAGCACGCCCAGGTACTTATAGGTCCTGACTATCTCAATACATGTTCCTTGGATCTCCACCGGGGTCGGAGCACCTCTCCGTTTACTAAAGTCCACCACCATCTCCTTGGTCTTCCCAGCATTAATCCTGAGCTGGTTCTGCTGGCACCATTCAACAAAATCCCGGTTTAAGTCTCTGTATTCCCTATCATCGCCATCAGTGATAAGGCCGACTATAGCAGAGTCATCGGAGTACTTCTGTAAGTAACAGCTGGATGAGTTGTGCCTGAAGTCAGCAGTGTACAGTGTGAAGAGGAATGGGGCAAGAACTGTACCTTGAGGTGCCCCCGTACTACAGATCACAGTGTCAGACACACAGTCCTGGGCTCTCACATACTGAGGGCGGTTTGTCAGGTAGTCTAGGATCCAGTTGGACAGGTGATGGTCCACACCACCAAGGTTCAGCTTCTCCCTCAGTAGCCCTGGCTGAATGGTGCTTGAACGCACTGGAGAAATCAAAGAACATTATTCTCACAGTGTTCCCGGGTTTCTCCAGGTGAGAGAGAGCTCTGTGAAGAAGGTGGATGATGGCGTCATCTACCCCAATGCCTGGCCGGTAGGCAAACTGGAGGGGGTCCAGAGCGGAGCTCACTAGGGGGCGTAGGTGTGTCAGGACCAGTCTCTCTAGGACCTTCATTAGGTGTGATGTCAGTGCTACAGGTCGGTAGTCATTGTAGCCCATCGGGTTGGGTTTCTTTGGGACTGGTACCACGCAAGATGTTTTCCACAGTTGAGGTACCACCCCCAGCTTCAGGCTCATATTGTACATGTGCGTTATAATACCACACAGCTGGTCACTGCACATTTTAAGAACTCTTGCGCTTATACCATCAGGTCCCCCCGCTTTGTTCGCTCTAATATTCTTCATTTCCTTACACACCTGAGACTCCTGCAGGATCAGATAGTCAGATTGCAGTTGACCGCAGGTCGGTGGGGGTTGGGTCTTGGTGTGTGAGGGGAGGGCGGTTAGCTGACATGCTGGTGGGGGGAGCATTTGCTTGGAGTCGAATCTATTGAAGAATAGATTAAGCTCGTTAAGCCACTTCCTGTCCCCTACTGTTCGGTGCCTTGTCTTTTCCTTGTCTTTTCCTTATACCCCTACATAGTATGATACCCCCTTATACCCATACATAGTATGATGCCCCCTTATACCCCTGCATAGTATGATGCCCCCTTATACCCATACAGTCCTATGAAAAAGTTTGGGCACCCCTATTAATTTTAATCATTTTTAGTTCTAAATATTTTGGTGTTTGCAGCAGCCATGTCAGTATGATATATCTAATAACTGATGGACACAGTAATATTTCAGGATTGAAATGAGGTTTATTGTACTAACAGAAAATGTGCAATATGCATTAAACCAAAATTTGACCGGTGCAAAAGTATGGGCACCTCAACAGAAAAGTGACATTAATATTTAGTAGATCCTCCTTTTGCAGAGATAACAGCCTCTAGTCGCTTCCTGTAGCTTTTAATCAGTTCCTGGATCCTGGATAAAGGTATTTTGGACCATTCCTCTTTACAAAACAATTCAAGTTCAGTTAAGTTAGATGGTCGCCGAGCATGGACAGCCCGCTTCAAATCATCCCACAGATGTTCAATGATATTCAGGTCTGGGGACTGGGATGGCCATTCCAGAACATTGTAATTGTTCCTCTGCATGAATGCCTGAGTCGATTTGGAGCGGTGTTTTGGATCATTGTCTTGCTGAAATATCTATCCCCGGCGTAACTTCAACTTCGTCACTGATTCTTGAACATTATTCTCAATTATTATTATGATGCCCCCATAAAGTATAATATCCACTTATCCCACATAGTATAATGAATATAGTGAATACTGATGCAATCCATACTCACCACTCACTCCTGGGCTATTACTAGTGCAATGACTTTTGTACTAATGGAAGAACTCCGCCTCATTGTAGACTCCACAAGTAGGTCCCAAAGCTTAGCAGGGCATGTGTCCTAGGCGTGGGAAGGGGCTCTTGTTCCTCAGGGGCAGTGCTTTACAATCAAGGTCTCATGGGTGGGTGTGTGTGTGACTATGCAGCCTTAGGGCTCGTGCACACGGAGTTAACGCGAGCGTATTTTAGCATAATACACGTATAGAATACATGTATAAAAATAACACTCCCATTGACTTCCAGGAAATCTTTTGCACATGTATAAAAAACGCGCCAAAAAACATGACACATTTTTTACACGTGTAAAAGATTTCCTTGAAGTCAATGGGAGTGTTATTTTTACACATGTATTCTATACGTGTATTATGCTAAAATACGCTCGCGTTAACTCCGTGCGCAGGAGCCCTTAACCTTGAAGAGGATAGTCATTGTGAAATACCCTATTAAGGAGCTCATCTTTAGATGGAGGACTGTCCAGAGAACCTGATCATTGATTTCCATGGACATAACGTATTACTAAATATCACCTATGGTGGAGCTGCAGGAGAACTGAACACGTTATCCGTACAGACCCTGCCGCTGATTTACTACAGTTATTACCTGTACTATAGGTGCAGATAGTAATCAATTAACTTTCCTTTGTTAATTATGACCTGCTGCCAGAGACTGTCGTGTCTCGGCTTACCTGTATCGGTGGCGGTATATTTAACGCTCCACTATATTGGCTTATACCAATATTTACAGCTTTGGAGGCTGATTCTTTACCATTATCAAGTTTACATAGATTTTCTCACTTTCTTGTAGACGCTGTGAATCTGGAAGCCTCGTCTACAGCACATCTGGGGTTTTATTTTCCCCATCATTGCGGTTCACAATCTATATGATGTTTATGGTGCTAGATGAAGGCGCTGGCGGTATAAAACTGTACTATATAAGTACAGCAATCTGTTATATAACCACACAAACAGCAAGTCCAGGAGATATATATATCTCATATCTATTACATAAATGAATGAATATACTGTATTATCCTGGGGATGGTGATGGAAGGACTCCTGTTCTAGTGACTGGTAAGGACCCTAGTGGGGAAAATGTGGCAGTCATGGGTGATATGGTGGGAGGTCACCCCTATTTGCAAGAGCCTCCTGGACGTTTTGGGAGAGCTTGGCAAACGTGCACTAAGCTGGTCATACATATTGGATGTATGTTGGGCAAACTTGCCTATTGCAGCAGGAAGGGTCGACCATCTAAAGTGTATTGGGACCTCCAGATGTCCGAGGAGGGAAGGATCAGGTATATTGAATTATTCTTGAGTGAGATAAGCTCCTTGCATTCCTCTGCCTTCACTACTGGGAACTAGAGATGAGCGAACACTGTTCGGATCAGCCGTTCCGAACAGCACGCTCCCATAGAAATGAATGGAAGCACCTGGCACGTACACTTTGCCGGCAGCCGGTTGCCGTGCCAGGTGCTTCCATTCATTTCTATGGGAGTGTGCTGTTCAGATCGGCTGATCCGAACAGTGTTCGCTCATCTCTACTGGGAACATGATGTTAATGATATGCATAAAGCGGCGAGGCTTAGTGGGGCGGCAGGTAACCTGGTTCTGAGTCCTATGCTAGCATTCATGGTCATTGCCGGGCTAGGACATCACGAAGGGGAAGCAAAGTAGGATTAATGCTTCAGTACTCCACCTACCCTCTCTGTTTCCCCCTTCCTGATGTCATAACCAACTGTGGGGAAGGTCGGACCTAACCTTTAGAAAATGCCTGTATACGCCCCTGGCCAGACTTACTACCATGCGGTAGAACAGATTACTCTGTGCAAAAGTACAATGTAGAGGAGTCCTTGGATTACACAAACACTTCTGCCTTGTGTAAGATCTGTATACAGGAGGAACCATTGCACAACACACAACCTGCAGAGCAGCATTGAGTCAGACAATGGGTGTAACTGGATGCTTCTCTGAGGCAGCTCCCTGACAGCCACTCACTATATTTATCAAGCACAGATTGCACAATTCAGAGCCATACATAAAATCTAAGTTTTTCTCTTGATTTGGGCTCAGCTGCAATACCAGGTACAACCTGGGGAAAAAAAAGTGGAGCTGTTTCTGGAAAAAAAACTAGTAGCTGCATAATTTGCCTTTAGGATACATATGCCCTTCTTGAGGCAAGTCTCAAACGCCACAATTGGGGGCAATTGTACAATTCCCAGCGTGTCTCGATGGGCTGCGGATTATCAGGGCATGCTGAGAGTTGTAGTCTCATAACAGTTGGAGGCATAGTACGTAGACCCGGTTTCCAGGAACATCCCATAGTGTCAAAAAAGAACAATATCTGGAGCACCGCAGCTCTGAGCCTTCAAATTTCACTTTTTGTTCTTTTTTGAGCAGCTCAAGCTATGTTCTTAAAAAGTGGATGGGGATGGGTGAGGAGGGACAGAGGTCCTTGCAGGAGTAGATTTCAGTTTTTGGTGAAAGGACATCCCCAGGTGAGCCACAAACTTCAAAAACTTGAAAAAAAGGCATCACCACCCCCAAAATACATCAAATTCTCTACATTTTGAACCCATGTGATCAGCTGTATGACTACTAGTCCAGAGCATGCTCTCATGTATAGACAGGATGTCAGTCTCTCCTGTGTGCAGCACTTCCTGTGGTCCCTTTTGGCAGCTCTTAGACACCCCCACCCCCAGATCTACCCTTCTTGTTACTCTGTATGTCCCTCCATGGCTGCTGAATATAAAATTTCTGTCCAATCTGACGCCCCTGACTTATGCGCTTTATACCATTTGTGGGTATTGTGTGCTGAATCTCCAGTGTACCCTGCGTTTAAGAGCTGACAGGGTGAAACCAGTCACAGACAGGGGAGACAGACGGAAGCTACATTGCTTAGAGTATATTGAGATTGTGCAGTGTGACAGGGGACAGCACTTGTAAGTCACAGATCCATCACTTGCTGCCTTTAAATAGGATTTAGAGCCACGTCAGTATGTTGAGACTCTTCTCCCCTTTGCAGACCAGACAGAAATTATCTGCATTGAAAAAATCCTACCAATCAGCTAGAAGGAATCAATGAAGGGGTTAAAAATATCTCGCTGTTTAGTGTCTCCTTGGTTACAGACTACAAACAACCTCTGGTGTAGTCTGATCCTGCAGTCAGTCATATGTTACTCCTTCTGTAGAAAGGACATATTGGAAAGAGTAGTACACATAGGCCCGCCTGGGAGCTGTATACACAAAACGGGAGGCGATTTTTAATTAAAATCATAGGTAGATTTACCCAATTTTTAATTTTAGATGCAATGGGGGGGGATTATTGCAAAAATTAAAACAACATTTTAAGCTTCAGGAGCAAACGCTTAACTGCATTGAAGAGAAGGGTTTTCCAGGACAGAGGAGATGTTTATTTGATTTTGGATATTTGGATACTTAGATGTTGTAATGTACTTATGAAGACAAAAGAAAGTGAAAGCTCTAGAAGGCATCAAAGGCATTGTGATACTGAGACCATTGTTTACCTGCCTTGTGAACTCAGTCCTCGTCTTTGTAGTGCGTGTGTAACTTTCACAGCTTTCACCCCATTCATTTGTATGTGTTTGGTGTCTCTTAGAGCTGAGCTGGCTTCTCAATGAGCAACATGAGTGCTGCTTGTAGGTTCATTGGAGGGATGTAGAGCTGAGCGAGTGCTATTAGAAACGGCCGTTTCGAATAGCACGCACCCATAGGAATGGATGGAAGCGGCCGGCATGCAGACTTTGCCGGCGGCTGGCCACTTAACCCCCTGCGTGTCGGCTGCGTCCATTCATTCCTATGGGTGTGTGCTATTCGAAACGGGAGTTTCGAATAGTACTTGCTCATCTCTAGAGGGATGTGTTCAGCTTGTGAACGTATTCTTCTTGGTGAGGGCCATAGTGCAGACATGATGGGCCCCTTTATAATGGGGCAAAGGCTACCCCGACCATTAGATGAACCAGACTGGAGAGTAAGGTTATATTCAGTGGTGGATAAAACCAGCTGTATAAAAAGGACAACGCGGACAGTTTTTTTTAATGGCTGTTTTTTTTTATGTAGATTGTGAGCCCCACATAGAGCTCACAATGTACATTTTCCCTATCAGTATGTCTTTTTTGGAATATGGGAATCCATGCAAACACAGGGAGAGCATACAAACTCCTTGCAGATGGTTTTTTTTGCCCTTGGTGGGATTTGAACACCAGGACTCCAGCGCTGCAGTGCTAACCACTGAGCCACAGTGTGGCCCCATTTTTAATGGCTGTTTTGCATCCTTCTGAGACTTGTTTTCATGGATTCTTCATAGACTGGAGTCTATTGACGGATCTAGAAGATGGCCAAAAATAGAACATGCAGTGGCGTAACTACCGCCATAGCAGCAGAGGCAGCTGCCACAGGGCCCAGGACATTAGGGGCCCGGTGACAGCCGCTACCGCTGCTATCATTATACTGGGGGGTCTTTTCGGACCCCCGAGTATAATGATTGGCGGACCGGGAGAGGTAAGAAACATAAAAGACACTGTTACTTACCTCTCCACGATCCTAGCCAGGCCTCCTTCCTAGTTGTCTGACGTCTCTGACGTCACATGAACCCGGCCTGCGAAGAAGGACGGCAGCGGAGGCCGACAGCGTAGGAGCCGGGGGACAGGTAAGAAACAGTAGTTTTTTATGTTTTTATTCCCCCGGGTCTCCGAATATTATACTCTGGGGTCAGAAAAAACCCCAGAGTATAATAATTGTTTATGGGTGTCCACTATGGGGGATAATACTGTGTGCAGGGGCCACTATGGGGAATAATACTGTGTGCAGGGGCCACTATTGGGGATAATACTGTGTGCAGGGGCCACTATGGGGAATAATACTGTGTGCAGGGGCCACTATGGGGGATAATACTGTGTGCAGGGGCCACTATGGGGGATAATACTGTGTGCAGGGGCCACTAAGGGACATAATACTGTGTGCAGGGGCCACTATGGGGGATAATACTGTGTGCAGGGGCCACTAAGGGACATAATACTGTGTGCAGGGGCCACTATGGGGGATAATACTGTGTGCAGGGGCCACTATGGGGGATACTACTGTGTGCACGGGCCACTATGGGGGATAATACTATGTGCAGAGGCCACTATGGGGCATAATACAGCGTGCGGGAGTGCGTGGGAGGGGGGGGGCATGTCAAAAGTTCGCCACGGGGCCCCGCCATTCCTAGTTACGCCACTGAGAACATGACAGACTGCAAAGAGGGATCATTAAAAAATAAACAGATATGTGAATAGCCACATTGTAATGAATGGGTTCTAATAAAAGGCCACAACATTTGTATGGATAAGGCCTAGGAGAGGGGCACTCATGGGATTATGGTAGGGACATGCAAAACCTGCAAGACGCCAAGAACACGCAAAAACGGTGAAAATACTTTAGTTTGACTGAAACCATCTACCAGGTTTGCAGGTTACCTACTGTATTACTCACATTATTCAAAGGGGTTGCTTCATACATCTGCTGCGCCTATTCATAGGGGCCCATGAATAGGGTTAAAGGGGTTGTCCAGGATTTGGAGCAACCTATGAGGTTTAAAAGAACAAAAAGTCATAATTACCTGCTCCCTGTCTTTGCGTGCTGGGGCTCAGAGCGTTCAAAGGCATGAGGCTCACATGACTGATGAGAACAATCAGTGGTCGCTGGAGATGGATCGGTGACATCACTTGCATACGTCACTGGTACCTTACCACCAATCACAGATCTGTTGGGATCTGACATCAGTCAACCACACTGATCAGCTGTTTTCAGCAGCCCATAGAAAATGGAGAAGGAAGCAGACAGCGCTGTTCTCTATGTAGTGGTCAAACCTGGTAATGCAGATCAGCTCCCATGCACTTGAATAAGAGGCCTCTACACAAAGAGCTGTCTGCTTCCTTCTCTATTCTCTGTGTATCGGTTGCTGAGAATGGCTGATCGGAGAAGGTGTTGTCTGTCAATGTGATACTGAGCATGGGATAGATCATCTATTTTCTTTAGCTCAGAAAACCCCTTTAATTCCTTTACCACACACAGTGATAACACAGAACAATAGACTAAATTCAACAAATGGACAAAAGGAAACGTTACCAGACAGGACCATAGAGGCAAAATAAATGGGGAAAAAATGACAGTATTAATTTGGTTTTCCCCTGAAGAGTAGGGCTTTGTATCTGGCAGACACTGCCCGCCCGGGTTATGGGTATCACATTTTGTGACTAGTCAAGAGTAAATGATGTTCTTCCTGAAAGGAATGTATATGTGCTTTTATCACAGAAGGTTGCTGGAGTAATTCGACAAGAGCAGTGCACCTTCCTTTCTAGTCTGACATGTCCACACGGCTTCGAGCACCGCTTAAAAAGCAGCATGTTTTTGGGCGTGGGTGCTTTAGAAGTCTGTGGTTAAGCTGTGAGTTCAACATGAATGCAACGTGAACTCAGGATTTCCTTTGAAGTTTGACACCAGGGATTTTCCCCGCCTACTAGGGGGGAACAGCAGAAGAGGAAAAAAACCTTTAAACTTCTCCAAGTACCATGTAGCTCGCAAGAAGTTTCAGAAGAAAATTGCCTGTGTTTGAAGAGTTAGTCTGAACATGGATCAGATTCCTCTAACCTTAGTCTTTTTGTTCGAGAGAGTCTGTCGGACATAAAGGGAATGACTGAACAAAATTATTGTCAGTGCTGAGGAAGTCTTCCCGGGCTGTAGACGGGGGCTGTAGACCCCGGCGAACAAAGCTATTCGTTAACCGTACGCCGCCAAATAACTGCGAACGAAGGAGTGCTTCATTGGCGCAAATAAGAGCAATGGTAGTGCAGACTTGGAGGATGAAAACCTCAGAAAAGACCAATTACACCAAAAAGATCAGGAGATTTTGGGACACATTATAGGATGTGCTAAAGGACTGTCTTAAATGAAGGTTTTCTGGAGTTTCAAAAATCCTTAAAGGGAATGTGTCACCAAATAATGACCTTCTTTGTTAAACATATTTTTAAAGAATTTTTGATATAGATATATATATATATATATATAATTATTATTATTATTATTTTCACAATCACCATCTAAATGTTCACTAAGCCTAATAGTCTGACACTTGCTGGAGTTTCTTTTCAGCAGTCATCTAATTTACATCACATATGATAGAAGATAACACCTCTATAGATAACACCACTGAGTCATCATTACCTCCATTACTGACAATAGATGATGTCACGGTTTGTATGTTTGGATAGTATGGTATACTGTCTATTACAAGTCTATTGCTGCCTATGGCCATGATTATGCTGTAAAGCATATCACTAAATGCTGTTAACAAAGCAGAGGAAAAGCTCAGGCAAAATGACCACCACCCAAATCTGCAGTCTCTTTAAATAGCCAACATCCTAGAGCCCTACTGATCTTCAATTAATGATGACCTATCCTAAGCATAGGCGATCAATTATTAAGCCTGGACAACCTCTTTAAGGCTAAGACCCACATAGTAGGCTACAGCAGAAAAGTGATGTGAGAAATACCGTGGCAGCAAAGCATTGCGGTTTTTCCCAGAGCGCTTATCACAGAAAGCCCGCAGAACTTTCCTGTGTGGACTTACTGCTTCCATTAAACATATAGGGGAAACGCAGGCGTTTCCGAAGGTATAATTGACATGCTGCGATTTTTAAAACCACAACCGTTTTGGAAATTGTAACGTGTCTGTTTCAAATATTTTTCATAGGGAAAGCATTTTTCCTCAGCGTTTCAGCCGCAGCCAAACTGCAGCATTTACACCACATGGGGCCCTGGTCTAAAGGAGATGTCTGATCCACTAACCCGCCAGTGACTAACTAAACAATCATTTTCTGTATGGTGAGAGGGATCAGAGAGTAGACCCAGGCAGGAGACCCAGGCGGGATGACCCAAATAAAGGCTCTGATAGGAATAGTTAGAGAAGCCGACACCCTGTCCACATCTTGTAGAGTTAAGGCCGGGTTCACACGATGTATTGTGGCACGTAGACGCCGCGGGAGCTTTTGCGGACTGTATACGCTCCCTTTGATTTCAATGGGAGCCGGGACCGTATATGCGTCGCTATTTTGCGGCCGCCGCAAAATCACGGCCGCAAAATAGCGCCGCGTATACGGTCCCGGCTCCCATTGAAATCAATGGGAGCATATACGGCCCGCAAAAGCTCCCGCGGCATCTACGTGCCACATTACGTGCCAAAATACATCGTGTGAACCCGGCCTTAGAGTGTTGGTCACATGACACAGCTGAGGACCTAATGGATTACCCCTACTACTATTACCTCATGTGCCTTTCTGGCAGGCCGCACAATATATATTTTTGTCAGAGCGCTTTCAGTCTCCACTTACTTCCTAGAAATAATCATCTAATGTTTGTCGAGCATTATAGAGCTCACAAAACCAATGCAACAACTAAATTACGGAAGAAAATGGCCACTTTATTAGGTCACTACTGAAGTTCTCTTTTTATTGAGGGCTTCACTTGAGAAACTCCACTATATATATTATTCAGCAGTTTCATTATTATCCTGTTTTTATACCCCCCAATATATGAAGTTCCTTCAAAGCAAAAATGTGATTGTCACTGAAACGTAGACTGTATCAGCTGAGTATCATGAGGTATCTGGTGTCCTGATGGCCGTATATTATCAGAGCTACTCTTGTATTATTTACTGTTTGTAGGTCTAAGTATATACAGGCTGGAAGGTCTCATACTGGATTTATTATTATTATTATTAAATTAATAATAATGATCAGTGAAATCCACGCCAGCTACAAGATAGTATAGATTACAGCCCTGGCATAAGGCCCGCCAGAGGTGACAGCTGTTCTGCCGCTGATATGAAGACTAACATTCAATATGCCAGTCTTCATAAATATACCAAATGGTTAAAGGAACATTCTAGGCAAAAGTTCTTCACTGTATTATGCCTAGTACAGATCCTGGAAAGATGGTGGAGACGCTACGGAGAGAGTCAATCCATCAGTGTGGATATTTAGTTTACATTTTATGCCAGTTTGTAGTGTAAAATGTATAATAAAAGCTGCATTTTTTTGCTGCAGAGCCAAATTTGTGCCCAAAATTGCAACTTTTATGGCACTCATACCACTTTTAAGTGAGCAGGAAGGGGACGGCCTCATAGCCTGAGAAATGTTAATATTTTTGATGCCAGCAATGCCTAAAATCTGCAACAGCCCCTAACTGGTGTAGCTTTCAGCTTCTAGCACATGGACCACTCAAGATGCACCAATATTATTACAAGAAGTTATCCAGGAATTGAAAACATGGTTGCTTTCTTTCTTTTGTCTCAGGCAGTAACATCCCATCCTTTGGTCAAATGGCCAAGCTCCAGCTTAGTCCCATTCATCTGGGCATATCTTAGGCCTCCTGACCAATACTTTGGGCCCCCATCTACCTTGTGCCATTTAGAATAGTGAAATATTATAGTGGCAGGGGGATTTAGGCTTCTGGTTTGGAGTCTGGCCCGCCTCAGGCAGTGATTGGCTGGACAACATTTCCTGTGTGTCAAGAGGGACCAGGGGCAAGTGACCACTGAAGATGAGTGGGGTACACCATACGATTCGTTAAGACATTTATGATGTATATCAGCAAGATACATTGGGATTTGTGTTTCTTCCAGCTCCTGTTTTTGTAAATTTTGACATAATTAGAGAAATATCTTATTTCCACCAGTGTGGTTTTATTAGCCTGTGAGAGCCACTTTAGGAGGACACACAAGGACATGATATGATTTGCATATAATTTGCATTGCCTTGTAGATCACAGTTGACAAAGGGCCGGATTACAATGACAGCACCTAAAGTCTACTGAATCCTACCTTGAAAATGTCTTCTTTCTTCCGGGCTTCCATGTTAAAGATAGCTTAACCCATTCAATTCAGAGGATGTGTGGACACACTTTCTGTAGGAGGTAAAGTCAAGAATTAGCCAAAAATATTTCTACTAAAGGAAAAAAAAACAAACAGATAGATAGGTGGTCGGACCCTTGTGAAGTAGGTGGAACCTCCAAAATCATTTAGCTACTTATCCAAGAATCAAGGATGTATCTTCCACTCTCATACCCAATATGGCCAATTTGATAACTCACATAGAAAACATAATAAATTTGCCCCAATAAATTTGGTTTTAATAAACAAAAAAAATAAATTGGTGTTACATATCCTTTAGGTTCAAGCCCCACAGCATTTCAAACAATTCATTGGCAATGGTGTCAATATGCAGGCCCCCTACCAATTTGATATTGACAGCCTATCCCAAGGGATCCCTGAAGTCCAGCAGGATAGCAATTGGACGGCCGATCATTTCACCACCAGGTGAAATGAAGTAAGGGCCATAAAGTGTTAATGGATGTTAGACTAATGTCAGCCCAGCCCACTGTTTCTTAGGCAAATGTCAGAGGAAAAATGCATTGGGCATATTGATGGTCAATATGCCCAATCCCTTGTTCTCAAGGGGGAATAAACCAACCCCAGAGGTAACTGAGAGCTATCTATAACATTATCTATCTATCTATCTATCTATCTATCTATCTATCTATCTACCTATAGGTGTTCTCCTTTCACTAGTACTGAGGTAAATGTCCCTCCTTCTATTCCCTATGTAAAACACATCACTAATTCTAATATCAGAAGGAAATCTTTTCTAATGTAAAGCAATTTCAGTCCTGCTGCTCTTTAGAAGGAGTTTCACTTTGTGTGATACTTGAGATTTCTGCTGAGGGTGATGTGAGCCATCTTGACATTTGCTCAGAAAGCGAGCGATGACTCAGAGCTCCTCTTGGAGTTTCTGCCCACAGACTGCGGCCTACATAGACTGCAAGATGAAGAGCGGAGGAAAGCAAACAAGAACCTGTAGAGCTGTCCTGCCCCAGACACTTAATCTCTTGGCAGTTATACTGGGTACACGATCAGCTGCAATAGGCTACCAATTTCTGCCAAAAATGACACTATTAGTGGTGTATTAGGTGTTGTGCAGGACTCCCTAAATAATGTACATGCCTTCCATCATTTCACTATGTCAAAGAGTATACACTTCTTCCCACCATTGCTGAGAATCTTAGGCTTCCCTTATCAATGTGTTTTAGTCTTAAATACTCACATAAGTGCCAAGTACAGGAGTGCCGCTCAGAGTTAGAGTCTCATATTTTGTTTAAAGAACCTTCAGGGCCTCAAAACGAGGGGGTCTCACTGAACAATAACCCCATCAACAACAAACGGGAAAGGTCAGGATTATTATGGTCATTGCTCTTTCCCGTGTCCCCCTCCTCCTTTCAATGCTATATATTCCATTATCCCTTGTCTCCCCTCCATCTCCTGCTTCATGTCTTAGGTTTCTGTAAGGGAATGTGTCACCAGAATATGACCTTTTATAAAAAAAAAAAAAAAAAATTATGTTAAACATACTTTTTGAGAATTTTTGTTAAAAACAAACAAATAAATTATATGACACTATTATTTTTACAAAATCTTGCAATTTTCACTCTAGCCACTAAGCCCTAAGAGTAGTCTGACACTTGCCAATTCTGTAAGGGTTTTCTTTTCAGAAGTCACTAGCTAAGGGTATACCTCATTTATGACGCGGTGCACATCTCTTCATAAATCAGACGCCCCCTTTGACGACTTGGATGATTTTCAAGATCATTTACATCAGTAAACTGGCTTAAACAATAAATCTAGTAGGCGGCACTCTAGATTTATTATGCGCCTTTCATTGAAAGTGGTGTGGGCAGCGCAAAAGAAAGTCCGAAATTTTTGCACAAAACCCAATTTGATAACTCAAATAAAAAACATAATAAATTTGCTCCAATAAATTTGGTTTTAATAAACAAAAAAATAAATTGGTGATACATATCCTTTAGGTCCAAGCCCCACAGCATTTCAAACAATTCATTGGCAGTGTTGTCAATATGCAGGCCCCCTACCAATTTGACATTGACAGCCTATCCTAAGGGATCCCTGAAGTCCAGCAGGGTAGCAATTGGACGGCCGATCATTTAACCACCAGTCCTGATTCACCTATAACATGTATGCTTAATTCCAGTGAACATGCCGTGTCTGTGAGCTAAGCGTATACATGTATGCACCCCCTCCTCAAAGGTGCCATAGACTGCTGCATATTTCTCGCCCTGACCACGGCCCTGTTGGCCACGTACCAATCGCTAGTTTTTTTTTCAAATCGTCCGATGCCTATTGGATTATTTCTGTAGCCGATATGTTGTCAGCATCTGGACGCAACATGCAGCACTTTCTAAAGCCACTCCATGATGGCAGCACCAAGGTATTACAGTTGATGTGACAGTCAAGTGTGGGAACCATTAAAGACACAGTATGCTGTGTGGGGTTCTGTAAGGGGTCATTATACTCTGTATGGGAGCACTAAGAGAACAGTATACTGGGTGTGGGGGAAACTAAGGGGACAGAAAACTGTGTAGGGACACTAAGGGGTCAATAAACTGTGTGTGGGGGCACTGAAGTGACAGTAAATTGTGTGGAGGCCCTGTGAAAGCAGTATAATGTGTGTGGGAACACTAAGGAGGCAAGAAACTGTGTAGAAGCAGTAAGGTGGCATTATACTCTATGTTTGAACACTAAATTGTCAGTAAACTGTATGAGGGGCACTAAGGGGGACATTATACTGTGTAAGGGGCACATAGGAGGCAGTATCTTATGTGGGGGGCACTAAATGGCAGTTTACTGTGTTTGATGGCACTACAGAGGCAGAAAACTGTTTGAGGGCACTGAGGGGGTCTTGTATTGTATATGAGGCACATAGAGGGCATTATAATATCTGGGGGCACTAAGGGGGCCTTATGCTGTGTATAAGGGAAATTAGGGAGAAGTAAATTGTGGAGGAGCTAAAGGGTTATTATTCTGTGTTTCAAAATGCTAAGAGGGCATTATGGGGGCAGAAAACGGGGGGGGGGGGGGGGCTTTACTGGGCAGTATACTATTTATTGGGGCTCTATGGAGGCTGTATTAGTGGGACCACCAGACATAATTTTGCTTGGGGACTCAAACATAACAAATCCGCCCCTGATTGGGCACATTCCCTAAGCTAGGGATAAAAAAAATTCTAAAAGTTTCTCCAAAGTGGATCTAACCTCCACAGATGAGGAGCCAAACAGCAAATAAATGGAGACTAGTCACACACTAGTGATGTATAGGTATTGTATATGATTTCTTAGCTGGTTTCCACTGTTCTACCGTATTAAGCTATTCGTAGAAGCTCAGCTTTAACCCCGATCTACCTGTGCATCAATGTTCCTTCCATGCCCCTGTTGTGGCTGCGCTCTCTGATTGGTTAGCGTTTCCATGACTACTGTCGGTCCTAAGGGGAGCTAAGGACAGCTATTGGTTAGCAGAGCGGCTGCATCGACAGACTCCAACCTGTGTCCCTCTGGATCACCCGGGAACTTGAGCAGAAGGCAGTGTACAAATAAGAGTGAAGGTAGAAAGCGGCAGCACGATTGCGAAATGAAGAGAAAAAAAACAATAAACAATGTATGTAGATCTATAGAGATAAAAATAAAACAACACTTACAATAGATGAAGTAGATCAGGAGGGGGAGACGTGTTCTCCAGCACTTATAGCGTGTAATATTGAGCCGTCTCTAGATAAGACGTATTCAGGGTCGCACTCGCAGGCAGAAAATTCTGTTTTCTTCTGAGAACAGATGTAGTGCACCTGTAAAGATCTTCTTGTTTTGTTTCATCCAAAGCTGCGGATGTAAAAATATCTATTTTAGTTACCTGGTAAATACTATTTATAGTGAGACATAGACACATCAATAATGTAAAAAGGGGGGGTATTCATGGTGACAAATCTGAGGAAGATGTTAAAGTTTACATATAGATATCATCTACATAAAAAGTTGAGTAACTTTGTAAACACATTACATTACTTATCCTGTACTGATCCTGAGTTATATCCTGTATTATACTCCAGAGCTGTGCTCACTATTCTGCTGGTGCAGTCACTGTGTACATACATTACATTACTTATCCTATACTGATCCTGAGTTACATCCTGTATTATACTCCAGAGCTGTGCTCACTATTCTGCTGGTGCAGTCACTGTATACATACATTACTTATCCTGTACTGATCCTGAGTTACATCCTGTATTACACTCCAGAGCTGCACTCACTATTCTGCTGGTGCAGTCACTGTGTACATACATTACATTACTTATCCTGTACTGATCCTGAGTTACATCCTGTATTATACTCCAGAGCTGCACTCACTATTCTCCTGGTGCAGTCACCGTGTACATACATTACATTACTTATCATGTACTGATGCTGAGTTACATCTTGTAGTATACTCCAGAGCTGCACTCACTATTCTGCTGGTACAGTCACTGTGTACATACATTACATTACTTATCCTGTACTGATCCTGAGTTACATCCTGTATTATACTCCAGAGCTGCACTCACTATTCTGCTGGTGCAGTCACTGCGCACATACATTACATTACTTATCCTGTACTGATCCTGAGTTACATCCTGTGTTATACTCCAGAGCTGCACTCACTATTCTGCTGGTGCAGTCACTGCGCACATACATTACATTACTTATCCTGTACTGATCCTGAGTTACATCCTGCATTATACTCCAGAGCTGCACTCACTATTCTGCTGGTGCAGTCACTATATACATACATTACATTACTTATCCTGTACTGATCCTGAGTTACATCCTGTATTATACTCCAGAGTTGTGCTCACTATTCTGCTGGTACAGTCACTGTGTACATACATTACATTACTTATCATGTACTGATGCTGAGTTACATCTTGTAGTATACTCCAGAGCTGCACTCACTATTCTGCTGGTACAGTCACTGTGTACATACATTACATTACTTATCCTGTACTGATCCTGAGTTACATCCTGTATAATACTCCAGAGCTGCACTCACTATTCTCCTGGTGCAGTCACCGTGTACATACATTACATTACTTATCTTGTACTGATGCTGAGTTACATCCTGTAGTATACTCCAGAGCTGCACTCACTATTCTGCTGGTGCAGTCACTGCGTACATACATTACATTACTTATCCTGTACTGATCCTGAGTTACATCCTGTATTATACTCCAGAGCTGCACTCACTATTCTGCTGGTGCAGTCACTGCGCACATACATTACATTACTTATCCTGTGCTGATCCTGAGTTACATCCTGTATTATACTCCAGAGCTGCACTCACTATTCTGCTGGTGCAGTCACTGTGTACATACATTACATTACATTACTTATCCTGTACTGATCCCGAGTTACATCCTGTATTATACTCCAGAGCTGCACTCACTATTCTGCTGGTACAGTCACTGTGTACATACATTACATTACTTATCCTGTACTGGTCCTGAGTTACATCCTGTATTATACTCCAGAGCTGCACTCACTATTCTGCTGGTACAGTCACTGTGTACATACATTACATTACTTATCCTGTACTGATCCTGAGTTACATCCTGTATTATACTCCAGAGCTGCAATCACTATTCTGCTGGAGTACTCACTATGTACATACATTACATTACTTATCCTGTACTGATCCTGAGTTACATCCTGTATTATACTCCAGAGCTGCACTCACTATTCTGCTGGTGCAGTCACTGTGCACATACATTACATTACTTATCCTGTACTGATCCTAAGTTACATCCTGTATTATACTCCAGAGCTGCACTCACTATTCTGCTGGTACAGTCACTGTGTATATACATTACATTACTTATCCTGTACTGATCCTGAGTTACATCCTGTGTTATACTCCAGAGCTGCACTCACTATTCTGCTGGTGCAGTCACTGTGTACATACATTACATTACTTATCCTGTACTGATCCTGAGTTACATCCTGCATTATACTCCAGAGCTGCACTCACTATTCTGCTGGTGCAGTCACTGTATACATACATTACATTACTTATCCTGTACTGATCCTGAGTTACATCCTGTATTATACTCCAGAGCTGCACTCACTATTCTGCTGGAGTACTCACTATGTACATACATTACATTACTTATCCTGTACTGATCCTGAGTTACATCCTGTATTATACTCCAGAGCTGCACTCACTATTCTGCTGGTGCAGTCACTGTGTACATACATTACATTACTTATCCTGTACTTATCCTAAGTTACATCCTGTATTATACTCCAGAGCTGCACTCACTATTCTGCTGGTACAGTCACTGTGTATATACATTACTTATCCTGTACTGATCCTGAGTTACATCCTGTGTTATACTCCAGAGCTGCACTCACTATTCTGCTGGTGCAGTCACTGTGTACATACATTACATTACTTATCCTGTACTGATCCTGAGTTACATCCTGCATTATACTCCAGAGCTGCACTCACTATTCTGCTGGTGCAGTCACTGTATACATACATTACATTACTTATCCTGTACTGATCCTGAGTTACATCCTGTATTATACTCCACAGCTGCTCTCACTATTCTGCTGGTGCAGTCACTGTATACATACATTACATTACTTATCCTGTACTGATCCTGAGTTACATCCTGTATTATACTCCAGAGCTGCACTCACTATTCTGCTGGAGTACTCACTATGTACATACATTACATTACTTATCCTGTACTGATCCTGAGTTACATCCTGTATTATACTCCAGAGCTGCACTCACTATTCTGCTGGTGCAGTCACTGTGTACATACATTACATTACTTATCCTGTACTTATCCTAAGTTACATCCTGTATTATACTCCAGAGCTGCACTCACTATTCTGCTGGTACAGTCACTGTGTATATACATTACATTACTTATCTGTTCTGCTTTATAGCCCAGAGCAGTACTACAGACAGTTCTGCTATATCCATTTCTAGGAAAGTTGAGTAGCAAACCTTATAGCTTCCATTATAGCTCTTTTTATCATTTTAGGGAGATTCTCTATACTGACATGCCCACAATTTCTCCTGTGCCTTGCTATTCTGAAAAGACCATAAATGAGTGTCCATAGATATCCATACAGCCAGTAATGTGACTGTCACACCAGTGAATGACTGTCAATCTCTTCACACAGTAATTTACCACAGCGGATAATCCGCTAATTTGTAGACCTTAACAATGAAATCCTATCTGGAAATGCTATTATATGAGTATAATGAATGCTAGGCGTCAATTTCTCTTTGCTGGCGCTGGGGGCGACAGGCACGTCTAATAAGCCAAGGGAAGACTTCTCAGCCACTGGCTTCAATTTGACTTTAGGAAATCGTTCTCTGACCTCAGGAGCGATAAGAAAAAAATAATCTGTCCTAAAGATGCGTTCACACATAGCAGGAAATCTTATCACTGCTGCTTATACAAAGTGCAGCAAAAAGAAAAAAAAACTTCACACATCTCATGCCTTAAGGGTCAGTTCACACGTGAACTGCCCGCGCGGGTTTTGACACCGAGAGAGACGCGGTGAGCCGCGTCTCTCTCTTGTCAAAACCCGCCTGCCGCGACCATCGCGGTCGCGGATTTCCCCTCCGCTGTCGGCTCAAATGAATGAGCCGACATAGGAGGGAGCTGCCGGGGGCGGAAGACGCGCGGCTGAGCCCACGCAGCTTCCGCCTGAAGAAAGGGCATGTCGTTTCTTTTCTCCGCTAGCGGCAGCCCGCCGCTAGCGTAAAAAAAAAGCCCGGTGGTCTGCATAGACCACCATTGTAAAGGGGCGGATTTTGAAGCGAAATCCGCTGTCAAAATCCGCCCCTTTGCCTACGTGTGAACTAGCCCTAATAGTGGATATAGATGTTAAAAAGGGGGAGCACTGAGGCACTTTCAATATGACCACGCCCCTTTTACTAAAGCCCAACCCTTTAGGGGTGTGATGTGCCACTTTTTAGGGCATGATATTACCCCTTTTTGTGACATAGACAATTAATGTCCTGGACTGGATATGCTCCTTTTTGTGAAGTGCCCATGGCCAGGAGCTCTGCCCACTCTTTCGGATGCCAAGTGGTGCCCCCTTTTTTCGGGAGTCTTTTGGATGTTTTGAGACCATTAGCAAATATGGTGATCTTGGCCCATACATTACAAAGTTGGTCGTTTCTTATAATGGTTGGTAAACCATACTCATGCTTGCTAAAATTTGAGCAGCATCTTCGGGGAGCCATAACCGCACCTACTTTTGACAGAATTGCGCACTAAACTGACTGTTCACTATGGGACCGCAACTGTTGCGGACAAAGAAATGGCCGCGCACGTGCAAATTCACCCCATATTGTCAATTCATGAGAAAAACTTGTGGGGGGATTTATCTATGACATCATAAAATGCTTTATTTTGGAGATGGTGAAAGTGACACAAAATACAGCAAAATTACAAAAATTATTTTGAAATTTTCAAGACTTGTTTAATAGATTCCTTGATTTTTTTTACCACCTTATCAATATTTTGTGCCCAAAAAAATTGGACGCTGTTAATAAATTTGACTCTTTTTCGACTTATGTTAGCCCCGCCCTTTTTCCTAGAAAGTTTGTTGAAGGAGTTAAAATTGACAAAAAGTGTAAGAATTTGTCATATGTACTTGCTCGCTTTCTTGGTACACTTTTTTGTAAAAATTTTAGTCAACTCTGTTTATCCATCTGTTTTTTTCATGGTACACTTGGGCTGAGGGTGGCCGCCATTTAGTGATGCAAAAAAATGCATATTGTTAATAAATTTTGTGCTTTTTATAATTTATCTCACCCTTTTTTCCCAGAAAATTTTCAATATTGTTAGAGGAGTCAAAATGATCAAAAAATGTCATAGATTTAGCACGCGCCAGGTATTTCGTCCTTTGTTAGGTGCAGTTTGTGCCAAAATTTTAGTCAATTCTGTTCAGTAATGTATCTGTTATTGGGAAGGGCTGAAGTGTCCATCATTTTATATGTATCCCCAGTGGCCCTCAGCATACTTCCCAATTTTCCCGGATTCAGCTGGACAGTCCCGGGTTCAGCGGGACAGTCCCAGATTCCGGGTCCTGTCCCGCAATACCGGTCGGTGCAAGGTATGTCCCAAATTCAACTTATCTGCATCCAGAGAATTCAAATCACCACTGTGCCCCCTTATGTGTTCCAGCTTCGGAAGCTATAGGCGTGATGTGATGGCGTCAATCGCATTACACCTGCTGCTCCCGGGACAAGACACTATGCAGCAGGGGAGCGAGGAAAGGTGAGTATCAGTGTTTTTTATGTTACATTTTTGCAGCTCAAGACTGACATTAAGATGTGAGGGCAGATGGAGGCGGGGGCATTTGAGGGGAACATTAAACTGGGTGGGGAATATGAAGAGGGACATTAAACTGGGTGGGGCAGATAGAGGTGGCATTAAACTAGGGAAAGATGGAGGTGGCATTACATTGTGGGGGAAGATGAAGAAGGTCATTAAACTGGGGCAGATGGAGGGGGTATTAAACTGGGGGCAAATGGAGGGGACATTAAACTGGAAGCAGATGGATGGGGCATCAAATTTGGGGCAGATGGAGGGGGCATTAAACTGGGGTCAGAGAGAGGGGGCATTAAAGTAAAGACAACTGGAGGAGAACATTAAACTGTGGGAAACTTAAGGAGGACAGAAAACTGGGGGCAGCTAGAAGGGGACATTAATGTGCCTCTCTAGTTGCCCCCGGTTTAATGTCCCATTCTACTTGCCCCAGTTTATTGTCCACCTCCAGCTGCCCCAAGTTTAATGCCCCATCCATCTGCTCCCAGTTTAATGCCCCCTCCTACTGCCTCCAGTTTAGTTTCCTTCTTCATCCTTCTCCACAGTTTAATGCCCCCTCCATCTTCCCTCAGTTTAATGCCCCTCATCTCTAGAGGGGAAAATGAAATTATGGAGCAGCTGGAGGGGGACAATAAACTGTGGGTCCACCAGGAGACATAGTTTATACTGTGGTGTCAATTTGAGGAGAATATTATGATATGGGGGCTGTGAGAGAGTGAAGGGTGTGGTCTGGGAAGACAAGTATAGTCCAGCCAGGTACCTAAAGGGTGTATGGTAAAGACCCACACCAGGGAGGTCAGCTGACTAATCAGGCCCTAATAACAGTCTGAGTGTGAAGACCAGCAGGGTGGCACCACACTGACAGAGTTTAACTGTCCAGACCGGACCTCCAAAGCAGGTACTGTGCCACCCATTGTTGTTGCCAAGGTGGGAGACTGGTAGCCAGTCTCTTGTATAGTCAGGGAAAGTTTCCTTACGTTTAAGTTAGTTTCTCAGCCAAGAAGGGTTTTTTTTGTTTATCCTGTGGCTTTGCAAAAGCAGTGTATGCGCTATATGTGAATAAAAGCCTGAACTCGTGTGCAACCCAGTGTCTGTGTCCCTGTTTCCTGCACGGCTACAAGCATCTACCTGAGCGATTCCCCACACATGGTGCTTCGGATGCGGGCATAAATGCAGTGAGACATACACAAGCTGAAATAGAAAGCCTCAGCTATGGAGGAGATTGTGAAACAGCTGATACTGGCTAATCAGCAGCAGCAGAGGTCAATGCAGTGCAGTGAGAGGCTAATACAGCGCAACAAGAGACTAACAGGCTGTTGCAGCAGAGACACTGCAATCCAGTGTCTGTGTCCCTGTTTCCTGCACTGCTGCAAGCATTGCCCACAGGGTATATACAGTACTATCAGGGTGACTGTAGGAGCATTATACCTTGTGGAGAGCACAAAGAGAAATGAGTGGGAATGGGCAGAGTCCATCGATATAATAATAATAATAATAATACATATTATTTATATAGCGCCAACATATTCTGCAGTGCTGTACAATTTGTAGGGTTCAAGTACAGACAAAAAGATACATTATAAAGAAATAGTCACTTCACACAATGGGACTGAGGGTCCTGCTCACAAGAGCTTACAATCTATGAGGTAGAGGGGGTGACACAAGAGGTAGCAGGGGCGGCATTGGATGTGGGTGGAGCCTAATTTACCGCCTCACATTTTGCCCCTCTTTCTGTCCTTTGAAAGTTGGGTGGTCTGGCCCCCAGTGATGCATTTTTCATAGGTCTCAGTCCTGAGTTTCCTAAAACTTACTGTCTTACAACATAATGAGATAAATCTTTAGTTTCTCTTGAAAGTGGCAGCCATTTTGTCATAACCTTGGCATCTCCTCAATCTCTCCATACAGCCTGTGTGAATCCTGCACATGCTCAGTTGTAGCAAGTCTATGAAGTATACTGGCATGTTAGAAGGTGTGTGATTGACTGCAGCTAGTCACATGACTCTTGCCAACTTCCAGTCCTAGCTGGTGTCATGTGATTGGCTAACCAGTTGCACATGACATGCAGGGTGGGGACTGCACCTATCATTTGTACAGTTTGGGGGGTCCTGGACCCCTAATAATACAGTTTATACAATGGAAACATGAGGCAGACTCATGAGAAATGCGAATCTGCTGAAGGAAATCCTATTTCCGAAACACCCCATTTCCTTATTGTCCCATTTAGAGGTCACCTAGGCCATCAGCGGCCATCTTACTGTCACGTTCTTCAATGTGACTGGTATTTGGTCCTTTATCAGACTGAAACACCAACATATTCCACAGAGCTGTACAGTTTGTCACCATTCACATCAGTCCCTCACACCCTAAATTGCTTATTCGTAACCCACATACTTCTGACCATTGTAGCCATCATTATACACTGCATGGCCACTTTATTAGAGACATTCATCTAGTAGTATGTTGGACCTTCACGTCCTTCAGAACCATAGCAGTTCATCATGGTATATAGAGAGGACCCAGGCATACCTCCCAACTTTTGAAGAACTGAAAGTGGGACAAAACGTGCAAACAGCAAATTTAGCTCCACCCACTTTTATGTTGACTCCGCCCATTCTCATTCATTTTTTCATTTGCCCACACACAGTATAATTCTCCTACAGTCACCCATAAATTATGTCCCCCCTCCATCTCTCCCCCAGTTTCATGTCTCCCCCATCTCTGCCCCCCAGCTTCATGTCCCTCCATCTCTGCCACCAGTTTCATGTCCCCCATCTCTGCCTCCAGTTTCATGTCCCCCCCATCTCTGCCTCCAGTTTCATGTCCCCCCATCTCTGTCCTCAGTTTCATGTCCCCCCATCTCTGCCCCCAGTTTCATGTCCCCCCATCTCTGCCCCCAGTTTCATGTCCCCTCCATCTCTCTCCTCAGTTTCATGTCCCCCCATCTCTGCCCCCAGTTTCATGTCCCCTATCTCTGTCCCCAGATTCATGTCCCTCCATCTCTGCCCCTAGTTTCATGTCCCCCCATCTCTGTCCAGTTTCATGCCATCCCCCCCCCTCATCTGCCCCCAGTTTCATGGGCCCCCTTCATTATGTTCCCCTCAATGTTTAACACAAAAAAAAAAAAACACTTATACTCACCTTCCCTCGCTCCCCCGACGCTCTCTCAGTGGTCACTCACATAGTTGTAGGTGTGATGTGACGTCATCATATCGCGCCTATACATCCACTAGCCAGAGCGCCGCGTTAAAGCAAGGAGCTGGGTTGTGATAGTTCCTTGCTTTAGTCGCGTATGTATTCCTCCGGACGCAGATTTGAGTTGAAACCGGGACGTACCTCCCGCCGACCAGGACAGGACACCGAAATCGTGAATGTCCCGCAGACATGGTTGGAAGGTATGGACCCCGGGTACACCAAGAAAACCTTCCGCACACCATGACTTCACCTCCGCCAGCCTGAATTGCTGACACCTGTCAGGAAGGGTTCATCGATTCCTGCGGCTTGTGCCAAATTCTGTCCCTCCCATCAGTATGATGTTATATATGTTCATAGGACACCAGTGTTGTTTTCATGGCAGTTTTCTTGATCAAAGCTTTCAAGATAACGGGCACACAATAGGTCTGGCCGCCGCTGATCCCACTGTCCCATGTTTTTACAGCTGAATCTTTTTGGGATGTCACAGACATACAAGCAGCCATATTCTTACTGTCAAAAAGCAAAACACCAAAACAATTGACAGACCCTGTAAGAGGTTCACAACACCAGTCACTTTATTGCTTTTGCTTTGTTTTTAAGCCCCTCTGCTAAAGCAAAAATACTGGTGGTTTCCAGCTGACACTTTCCCAGCAGCCCCAGGGAAGAATTTTACAGTTACAGACAGGAGGATAGAGGAGAGTTTATATGAGGCAAGTCTGAGCAGGTGCGGTGCATGTCCTGTCCTCAAAGATCCCTGGGACAAGTCTCCTGGTGCTGAATACACTAGTGCTGTTCAAGAACATTTATGTAAAATTGACAAATTAACACAAATTACTCACTGATGCTGCAGAACATCACAATGGACCATAGCTGCTACAGAACAGCATAATACACACCTCAGCTTCTGCAGAATAGCATAATACACACTTCAGCTGCTGCAGAACAGCATAATACACACCACAGCTGCTGCAGAACAGCATAATACACACCTCAACTGCTGCAGAACATCATAATACACACCATAGCTACTGCAGAACATTATAATACACACCTCAACTGCTGCAGAACAGCATAATACACACCACAGATGCTGAAGAACAATATAATACACACCATAGCTACTGCAGAACATTATAATACACACCTCAGCTGCTGCAGAACTAAATTATAATAAACACCACAACTGCTTCAGATCAACATAATACACACCTCAGCTTCTGCAGAACAATATAATACACACCACAGCTACTGCTTCAGAACAGCATAATAAACAGCTTAGGAGCTGCAGAATAATATAATACACACCTCAGCTGCTGCAGAACATCATAATACACACTTCAGCTGCTAAAGAGCAACATAATACACACCTCAGCTGGTGCAGAAACCTGATAATACACTACTCAGATGCTGCAGAACATCACAGTACACAACTGATATACTGCCTACCTTGAAGAAATGTCACATCAATTAATTATGGACGAGAATCTTCTAAAGATTCTTCTAAAACCGGTTCTGCAGCAGCTGAGATTTGTATGAAAGGGAATAATGTACCCCCTGCTATAAATTAGGAAGAATCTTAGAAGACATCTTGAAACTGTGTGACCTGTATAGATGTACTCAGCCTGTAACCTTTTATATGATCTTTCTCGGTGTAATATCCCTATAAATGACAGTAGGGGGACGTTATCATCCTGTATATTATCATGTCTGTTGTCTCAGAGCTTGTACTCACCACTAAATATGTTTTATGTAGGAAAATGATGAGGCTTGTGCATTCCTATCTCCATTTAAGAATACCTTTGTATTGTTTTGCCATAATTTGAAGCTATTGGGCTCCAATACAAAATCTATAACAGGAACCCCACCAACAGTGTGTCCCACTTGGAGTATGTTTACACAGAGTTGTTTGGTAGCGGATTTTAACATGGAATCCGCCTCAAATCCACTGCCAAAAATGGCTCCCACTGACTTCAATGGGAGCCGCTCACTTCTTTTATCCGCTAGCTAGTATTGGAAAAAAGAAGCGACATGCCCTGTCGCGGCTGACTCAGCCACTGTGCCTGTGGCGCAAGACTCCCTCCCGATTAGGCCCATTCATTCAGGTCTAATCCGGAGCAGAATGCCGCGATGGGATGCCGGTGCACTGCCGTCGCAGCTAGCCGCGTGGTATGTTCACACGCGGAATACCCTTAGACACCAGAGCTGGGTGCAACTGCTATCTTAGCATTCCCTAGATCTATGTGCCTATTGACCGAAATGAAGAGGGGGAGGACACAGAGAGCAAAGAAGTGTAGTGTATATTTGTAATAGCGCTGGGTGACCAGGTGACCAAAGATAGCTCTCTGTACAGGGCCGCCGATAGGCCAGTATTACCGCTACTGGCGTCAGGGGCCCGGCCAAATTGAAAAATGGGGGGGCCCGGTTTTGGCCGGCCCCCTGGCGCCCGCAGCAGCAATTGTGCCCTGGGCCAGCGTCACTGTAGTATAGTCGGGTAAGTGCTGGGGCCCACAGAGCCTCTTGGGGCGCCGATGAGCTGAATACACAGGCGATTAAAGCAGGAGCTAAGCTCAGCTCCTGCTTTAATGCTGCGCGCGGCTTCGGCGTGTGTAGGCGCTATGTGATAACGTCACATCGCACTTACACCTGTCAGTGGAGTGAGAGGAGCGTCAGAGAGAGGAGCAGCGAGGGAGCGATGGAAGGAAGGGTGAGTGTAAATAAGTGTTTGTTTTGTGTTTAACATAATGAAGGGGGCCCATGAAACTGGGGGGCAAATGAAGGGGAGGGGGGGAACGGCATGACACTGTGGAAGATGAAGGGGGTGGGGAGAGAATGGCATGACACTGGGACAGATGAAGGGGGGAGAATGACATTACACTGGGGAAGATGAGGGGGGAAGAATGACATTACACTAGGGCAGATGAGGGGGGAAGAATGACATTACACTGGGGCAGATGAAGGGGGGAGAATGGCATTACACTGGGGCAGATGAGGGGGGGAGAATGGCATTACACTGGGGCAGATGAAGGGGGGAGAATGGCATTACACTGGGGCAGATGAGGGGGGGAGAATGGCATTACACTGGGGCAGATGAGGGGGGGGAGAATGGCATTACACTGGGGCAGATGAAGTGGGAGAATGGCATGACACTGGGGCAGATGAAGGGGGGGAGAATGGCATTACACTGGGGCAGATGAAGTGGTGGCATGACACTGGGGCAGATGAAGGGGGTGGGGAGAGAATGGCATGGACACTGGGCAGATGAAGGGGGGGAATGGCATGACACTGGGGCAGATGAAGGGGGGGAATGGCATTACACTGGGGCAGATGAGGGGGGGGGGAGAATGGCATTACACTGGGGCAGATGAAGTGGGAGAATGGCATGACACTGGGGCAGATGAAGGGGGGGAGAATGGCATTACACTGGGGCAGATGAAGTGGTGGCATGACACTGGGGCAGATGAAGGGGGTGGGGAGAGAATGGCATGGACACTGGGGCAGATGAAGGGGGGGAATGGCGATTCATTATTCAGGCCTTGTTTCGCCTGCCAGCAGCTGGGAAGCAGACAGGGGTCATGTACTGATGTCACTACATTGTGCCTGCTGCTAAATGAAGCCAGGGGAAGGGGGACAGGAATGGACCGAGGGGAATGAGGAGAGGTGAGGATTATTTTGGTTTTTTTGTTTTTCTTTTTTGTGGACCAAATGGTGGGGGACATTATATTGCATGGACCACATGGAGAGGAATATTATACTGTGAGGGCCACATGGAAGGGTCAATATAGCATGGGGGCCGCATGGAGGGGGACATTATAATTTTAGGCTGCATGGAGGAGGACATTATAATGTGTGGTCACATGCAGGGGGATATTATACTGTGTGGGCCACATGGATTGGGTCATTATAGTATTAGGGCCATAATAAGGGGGCATTATACTGTGGGGACTACAAAGAGTGGGGAATTATACTGTGGGGGTCATTTGGAGGAGGGCATTACATTGTAGAGGCCCCAACAAGGGGTTCACACTGTGGTGGCCACAAGGGGGTGGGATACCATGTCAGGGCCACTGAAGGTGTATTTAACTTTGTGGGGGCACAAAGGGACATGGGTGAGAATGGGGGGCCAAAAGGGATGGGAATGGGATAGAAGCACAGTTTATGATACCACAGAATTTGCTCCTGAAAGTTGGAGGTAAATCTAATGTATATGGAAATAACCCCTCTTTCTCTTGATGGCATATGTTGGGGAAATGAAGAATCGGGTTATTGAATTTCAACATGTCCGATCCTTTTGTTCTCTAGGTAGATAAGCTAATGAGTTTAATGGAAGCAGTGTACGCTAACCATTCAGAACACATCCACCCTCAGCCAAGCTGAGCATGTATGTGTACAGGGGAACCAGAAGCTACAGTCGCAGACTGACAGCTGACTAATGTGTACAGTTACATACAGTATATCCCAGATAATCTTACATGTAGCCTTCAATTAGATACAATGTTGGCCAAAAGTATTGGCACCCCTGCAATTTTGTCAGATAATACTCATTTTCTTCCAGAAAACTATTGCAATCACAAATTCTTTGGTATTATTATCTTCATTTAATTTGTCTTCAATGGAAAACCACAAAAACAATTGTCAAAAAGCCAAATTGGATATAATTCCACGCCAAACATAAAAAGGGGGTGGACAAAAGTATTGGCACTATTTGAAAAATCATGTGATGCTTCTCTAGTTTGTGCAATTAACAGCACCTGTTACTTACCTGAGGCACCTAACAGGTGGTGGCAATAACTAAACCACACTTGCAGCCAGTTGAAATGGATGAAAGTTGACTCAACCTCTGTCCTTTGTCCTTGTGTGTACCACATTGAGCATGGAGAAAAGAAAGAAGACCAAAGAACTGTCTGAGGACTTGAGAAGCAAAATTGTGAGGAAGCATGAGCAATCTCAAGGCTACAAGTCCATCTCCAAAGACCTGAATGTTCCTGTGTCTACCGTGTGCAGTGTCATCAAGAAGTTTAAAGCCCATGGCACTGTGGCTAACCTCCCTAGATGTGGACGGAAAAGAAAAATTGACAAGAGATTTCAACGCAAGATTGTGCGGATGGTGGATAAAGAACCTCGACTAACATCCAAACAAGTTCAAGCTGCCCTGCAGTCCGAGGGTACATCAGTGTCACCCCGTACTATCCGTCGGCGTCTGAATGAAAAGGGACTGTATGGTAGGATACCCAGGAAGACCCCACTTCTTACCCAGAGACATAAAAAAGCCAGGCTGGAGTTTGCTAAAAACTTACCTGAGAAAGCCAAAAACGTTTTGGAAGAATGTTCTCTGGTCAGATGGGACAAAAGTAGGAAAAGGCATCAACATAGAGTTTACAGGAAAAAAAAGAGGCCTTCAAAGAAAAGAACACGGTCCCTACAGTCAGACATGGCGGAGGGTCCCTGATGTTTTGGGGTTGCTTTGCTGCCTCTGGCACTGGACTGCTTGACCGTGTGCATGACATTATGAAGTCTGAAGACTACCAACACATTGTGCAGCATAATGTAGGGCCCAGTGTGAGAAAGCTGGGTCTCCCTCAGAGGTCATGGGTCTTCCAGCAGGACAATGACCCAAAACACACTTCAGGTCAGCACTAGAAAATGGTTTGAGAGAAAGCACTGGAGACTTGTAAAGTGGCCAGCAATGAGTCCAGACCTGACTCCCATAGAACACCTGTGGAGAGATCTCTTGATGGCAGTTTGGAGAAGGCCCCCTTCACATCTCAGGGGGGACCTGGAGCAGTTTGCCAAAGAAGAATGGTCTAAAATTCCAGCAGGACATTGTAAGAAACTCATTGATGGTTACCGGAAGCGGTTGTGTGCATTTATTTTGTCTAAAGGTTGTGCTACCAAGTATTAGGCTAAAGGGGCCAATACTTTTGTCCGGCCCATTTTTGGAGTTTTGTGTAAAATGATCAATGATTTGACTTTTTTTTTTTTTCATTCTCTTTTGTGTTTTTTCATTGCAAGCAAAATAAATGAAGATATTAATACCAAAGAGTTTGTGCTTGCAATCATTTTCTGGAAGAAACTGAGTATTATCTGACAGAATTGCAGGGGTGCCAATACTTTTGGCCAACACTGTAAATTAGGAAATGATCACCCTCCACCATGATAACAATACACCATGACAACCGACGTCTCCACCATTATACCCTGCGCCGTGCTATGATGTATTTTCCTCTCTCTCATCCTGCTCTATATTTTTAGATGTAAATGACAGCGTACAGTCGCTGATTTTGTGATTGTGTTTTTCTCGCTCGGTGCCTTTAACCTCTGCTGCCTGTTGTGTAGCTGGAGCCTGTGCTGCTGCCACTGCCGTCGCCGCCACCGCCGCTGCTGCTGCTTCTCTCCACCCACTTCACCCCCCCTCCTGCTGCTTCACTTCCCTCGTGTTTTAATTGTTATAAATACTGCGAGGCTGTGGAAACTGATTTGGGTATACAATGACACCTTGTGTTATTAGAGAGCACAGGACACAGCTCGCAGCCCTGCTCCTCCACCTGAGTCATGATGATGAGACTTGTAAATATCTCATCGCTGCACTTTACGGTTTATTTTATGAATTTTTTTTTTTTTCATTTATTTATTTGTGTGAGATTTACAGTAAATTCAGTTTTATTAGATTCTATGGAATTTTTTATGAGAAATTAGTTTTGGGTTCTGATCACACAGGATGGCTATGCTGAAACTTTACCATCCAGTAAAATAATCAGAAATGACCTGCCGTGTGGGTTTTACGTCACCACAGATTTAATCCCAATGTATAGGGTGAATTCTGCAGCAAATCCTTAACAAAGTCAATTTTTTTCTGAAGAAATGTCTGTCCTGTGTGCACATACCCTTACATATGCAATTTAAAGGGGTCAATTGATAACATATGCTTAGGATTGGTTATCATTTGAAGATAGGCGGGGGGCCAACACTGGGGACCTCCGCCGACCAGACGTTCAGGTGAGTGACTCTTCACATAAGATAAAGCACTGCCTAGTATATATGAGATGTTTTACTTCAACATAAAAGAATGGGAAACATAAAAGTGGCGTAATGATCAATATAGCTAATAAGATAAGATAAGAAAATCCTTTAATAGTTCCACAGTGGGGAAATTTCAGTATGTTTCAGCTGCATAGTAATACAGATACATGATAATACACAGTAAATATTGCAGAAGTAGTAGACACACATATGCTGAGAAAGATATACCAGGAGTCCTAAGGAACAGAGCAGCTAAGGAACAGAGAAGAAAGAAGGAGGACATTCATAATCATTAGTTCTCTGTGCGGAGTGATCTTCGCTTGGTCTGATGTAGATTATACAGCCTGGTCGCGGTTGGAAGGAAGGACCTGCTCCTTCTCACACTTGGGGTGAAGCAGACGGTCACTTACAGTGCTGCCAAGTCCCATCAGGGTCCCATACACGGGGTGGGATTTGTTCTCCCGCATGGAGGTCACCACTGACAGTATCCTTCTGTCACCCACCACCTGTACTGGGTCCAGGGGGCTCCCCAGGACAGAGCTGGCCCTTCTGATCAGCCTGTCAAGTCTATTTCTGTCCCTGGTTGATATACTGCTCCCCCAGCAGGCCACACCGAAAAAGATGGCTGAGGCAACCACAGAGTTGAAGAAGGCCCTAAGAAGTGTCCCCTGGACTCCGAAGGCCCTCAGCCTCCTGAGCAGGTAGAGTCTGCTGTGGCCCTTTCTGTGCAGCGCCTGCAGGTGGTCAGCCCAGTCTAGTTTATTATTGAGGAGCACACCCAGATACTTATAGGTCCTGACTATCTCAATACATGTTCCTTGGATCTCCACTGGGGTCGGAGCACTCCTCCGTTTCCCAAAGTCCAACACTATCTCCTTGGTCTTCCCAGCATTAATCTTGAGATGGTTCTGCTGGCACCATTCAACAAATGGGGGGTCTGGGGGTGCTTGCACTTATTTTTCTCCATACATATATACCCTCTGAGACTGGTTCACTGAGTAATAGATGTAATATCAAGACATGGTGGAATCGCACTTCACTATGATGAATGATCTTCAGTTCATTTTCTGTTCTCTGATCTATTTCTTATCCTTAAATGGTCACTTTTAAAAAAAAAAACTTTGCATAAATCAATAGTACAAGTAAATATAAGACACCTTGCACTACATCTTATCAGAGAAAATGCCTCTTTCTCCACTTATTAGGCTCTTTTCTTCATACCTCCCTTACTACTAAATGGACATTCACTCTTAAATCTCTCTTGAATACGTCTTGGTCTCCCAAGATGGACTGCAGCTCAATGACGTAATGAAGAGTCAGGCATAACATATGCTGATAACTTATCCATAGGATCGATAATCAGTATTAGAACAGTGGGGTCAGACATCCGCAACAATCGGCTGATTCAGCTGACAATATTCAAGGTATACAACAGGGTGCAGCTCTGTTCCCATTTAAGGAAACATAAATGCACATGGTAGTGGTGTCACTAGGGGTGCATAAACTACAATAAGAGCAGAGCTGCTTGCAGCCCTTTATCTCATATGCAGCTTACAGGGGCTGAATCAGCTGATCAGTACGGGGTCAGAACCCTATTAATCTGATACTGATGAACTATCCTCTGGATACACCATGAGTATACAATATGTCAGACAACTCATTTAGTTTTCAGCTGTCAATGGAGAGGGAAGAGGGGGGAGAGTGAGAGAGAAGGAAAAACACAGGCAGACAAATACTGCTGCAGCTCATAGTAAGTTTTCTATATAATAGGAGTTCTTTATTCACATCAATACTACTCAGTACTGTTGCCCTCCATGTTGTTATTTATGAGGGTGTGCTACAGAGAGAGTATGGAGTAAAATTTCCTATTTCTCCATGTGCTGTCTATGGGAGACATCATAGTAGCTAATCTCCACCCACCAGCTCAGAGAAAACTGAGAATTACAGATAGAACCTGCAGGGGGGAAAACTGCTAAAAGTGCAGAATACACGTCATGTAATGGCCAGGAATAATGTTACTATGGGGAAATAAGGATGTTAGGGAGAAGACAGATTGACTAATAGAAGTTGGAAAAAGAAACTTATTTGTCCATACTGTTGTTTCAGATTTGCAGAAACAGCAGTCCGGGAGGCTTTCCAACCAGTTTAGGATTCAACCTCCGAAATTGTGAGGAGTACTAGAAACTTCTAGAAAGCTTTTAAGGCTGGTGAGGTGACCAGTTTTGGAAGACCCAAGGATATCAAATCCTTGACCCAAGAATGAGGTTCTTCAAGGGTAGATTAATAGCTACCCTTGAAGAAACACTCTACAAACACCTTATAACCCAAAGTGTTCCAATACTAGGTAAAAATCTTCCTATTTAGACCTGTACACCTTTCTTCAGTTCTATCAACAATCTTGTTCCTTCAAATTCACATACATTACCATAAGTGATGGTGAGGTCTCCTAAGAAGGATCTAAGAAGATAAATCGTGGACATCTACTTCTTTACATGCAGTAGTTTTTTGGGGCTAACACAAGAGACTTGTCGTCTTTGTGGGAAATATGAAATGGCAAATAAAACATTATAAGAGATGTCTGTAGGGATGACCACATCTGGTGGAGGAAAGACCTTCTAGTACCTGTTACAGCATAGAGCCATTCAGTGGCGTAACTAGTAATGGCGGGGTCCCATGGCAAACTTTTAACATGCCCCCTCCCTCACACACATTTCTGCGCACACTATTATGCCCCATAGTGGCCCCTGCGCACACTATTATCCCCCATAGTGGGCCGTGCACACAGTATTAGGCTCCATAGTGGGCCCTGCACACAGTATTATGCTCCATAGTGGCCCCTGCACACAGTATTATGCCCCATAGTGGCCCCTGCACACAGTATTATGCTCCATAGTGGGCCCTGCACACAGTATTATGCCCCATTGTGGACATCCATGAACAATTACTATACTCTGGGGTCTATTCAGACTCCAGAGTATAATAATCGGAGACTCAGGGGGAATAAAAACATAAAAAAGACTGTTACTTACCTATCCCTAGCTCCGCTGCACTCTCCATGGAAGTTAGACCAGGTAATTCAGTCTGGCACTATAGGCACGCCTATAAGGCTGGGCACAACTATAAGGCTGGCCACATGGACCTCATGCCATTAGGGCATTGATATGAGGTGAGTACTGACAGCATGACCATGACTAGTATAGAAGGTATCCAATGGCCAAAGTTGGGAATCACCCCTGAAAACCCTAGTCTGATGCCTAAATTCCATCCAGTTTGGAGGAATATGCCATCGTATTTTCATGCAGCAAAATGCTGGATTTGACTCCTTATTACTATCAAAATAATTTACTTTGCAGGTTCTTAGTCAAGAGTTCAACTGTGCTAAAATGGTCCAAAACCAGATACAGTACTATATACTACATACCTAATGACGTGGCTATAGAGGGTGTAGTATGTAGTACTATATACTACATACCTAATGACGTGGCTATAGAAGGTGTAGAGGTAGAAGTTGTCCTAGACACTGCTGCCTGAAAGGGGCCCAACAGCTCCTCACATATAAGACACCGGTATTATAAAAAGCACATGGTAAGTGGGGCCCCCATGTATTTTGCTGGGGCCCAAGAGCTTGAAGATGTGCCTATGCACAGAATCTACTAGGACTGGGCAAGAATTAGATGATGGCAGATGAGATGAGAGAAACTCAGGAAGACGACTCTAAGACACTTTGGGCATTGGTCCAAAATATAGAGTTGTTGATCTTTTTCTCCATGCTCCAATATTTTTATTATGTAGTTATAGGGAACAAAAAAAGTCACCAAAAATGGCCTATTTAAAGGGATTGTCCCATCACAAGGATCCTATCTATACTTCTAGATTATGTGGATTTAAGACTTTTCCTAAATGCATTGCTTTATCAAAACTGCTTTGTTTGGCCGCTATCTTAATTTATTCACTTCATTGTTTACACTCCGTTTCTATGGCCCTTGGGATTATCTGCTCATTTGTCAAGTGATGTAGCTGCCTGCTCTCAGGGGGGAGGGAGGGAGGGGCTGGGAGCAGCTCTGAGCTGTTTGTGTCTTTTAAGTAGTGGAACTTCTCAGATAGGGGAGGTGAGAGCTCCGGGATTTCTGAGCTCTTATCAGTCGGTTTAATTGAATTTGGCTGATAAGGGCTGAGATAGGGAGTCCGTTACCTCTGTATGTAACGCAAACTGACTCAAATCCAGCTCCGCTACATCAGCTTCACACTGTGATAATTCATTTATACAACCAATCCCCTGCAAGTGAAACCCCACCAATGTGCCAAGAGAAGCAGGAAGTGAAGAGAGCACAATAGCCTGCAGGTTAGTGAACAAGCATCATGGGAATAAGTTTTAGTTTAGTTTAAGTTTTGCTGTTAAGCATAGATTTGCTAAATTGTTGATGAATTTATTTTTAATTTTCCACGTCACTAGTCTATATTTTTAATAAAGTACTATATCCTGCAAATTTCACTCTGACCACTAAGCCTAATATGCTAATACTTGCCAATTTTGTGGGGGGTTTTCTTTGCAGCACTCTCTTCAGTGACACCCCAGAAAGGATTACAATAGAAGATAACACCTCTATAGATACCACCACTGACCAATCATTACATTCAGATGATGTCACAGACAGAGCATGTTTAGTAAACTCTCCCGTACACCTCAATGAGTTGACTCCAAACTTTTGCTGCCTATGGCCATGGGATTGCTGTAAGGGTGCATTCACACTACGGAAAACCAGTGTGTATCACAGCCGTACACGCCGGCGTTACAGCAGGGCTGCCGGACACTTCCCATTCATTTCTATGGGAGCCGGCATGCGAGCGCTCCCCATAGAAATGAATGGACTGCTTTTTCCCATTCATTTCTATGGGGAGCGCTCGCATGCCGGCTCCCATAGAAATGAATGGGAAGTGTCCGGCAGCCCTGCTGTAACGCCGGCGTGTATGGCTGTGATACACGCTGGCGTTCCGTAGTGTGAATGCAGCCTAAGACTGCTGTTATCAGAGCAGAGGAGAAGCTCAGATAAAATAGACAGAAAATAGAAGAAAAAAAAAGTGAAAAAAAATTGGGGACACATTCACTTTATGTCTTACTTCAGTGTGATGGGTCAACAAGGGTTGACTTGGAGAAATGGACACACAAAAACTTTTTGGGCCCAGCAGTAAGCCATACTATGATTTTTTTCCATGATGTATTTCTGCCGCTGCTCTAGCTAGTAGGATATTATTCGGTGTGTATAATATTCTTATAAGGGGGTATGGGTCCCATTATTCCAATTACTAAGATTTCCCACAGTCTTATTTTATTGGAATCGTCTTTCATCCGACTAAAGCAGCAGTAAAAACTCCTTGGCAGCATCTCGCAGGCTTGAGAAGTCAGCGTATTGCTGAGAAGAAGGCCTTGCAGGAGCTGAGCGCTGCAAACGGAACAAACACAATTTTTTTGCATCTAGAGGGGGAAGCACAGAGCTAAAAATAAAAAAGATCAGTATCTGTCAGGCGGGCCACGGATTGGCTGCCGGGAAATGCATATCATTACAGGAGCTTGCAGTAGGTAGATGCATGTATAGGTCTCCGCACAGCGGGCAAGGTTATCCTACACCCTGTACATGGGAACTAAAGGGGAATGAAAAGCAAAAAATTAACCAAAAAGATTTAGAATTTGCTGCAGCACATGTATACCAGAGCTGGGGAACGCAGGGAGCTTCAAAGCCCCAGATCCCCACAAGGATTCCCTCTTAACCTACAGGGCTCTTCTTGCAGTAACCTTTCCTCATCCAAGGGGAGTCCCGCTTTGATTTTTTTACATCCCTTGAAGGCACGGCAGTGATATCCATTCACTTACTGGAAAGTTATTCCGATTTTCTCAGATGTGAATTTCTTTATCTACCGGAGTTGAGGATTAAATATTATAAAAAGCAGTCCTTTGCTTGGAGTCTGTTCACACTAAACTGTCCAATCAGTAAAACTCTAGATTTATCTAGAACGTTCCATTCAGTCAATAGGAACCAAAAAAGTGTCCAGAATTACGCTGCTATGTTTCTTTTAGGGAATAGCGTCATCTTTGCGCTTCTCTATAGAGGCATGCTGTGAAAAAACTATGGCGGACGTCAACATGGCAGATTATGGGCAATGCACACGACTGTTATTGAAGTGGTTGTCCATGAATTACAGATGGCCAAGGAAGGTGAAAAATAAAAAAAAACAAGAAAAACATACTCACCTGTCACCAGGGCTCTGATGTCTCCTCCACTGTCTGGTCCAGCAGCACCTGGGGGCTTGATCCGGCGCGAGTGCTCACCACATGTGACCACTGAGGTCACTCACTCGCCTCAGCAGCCTAAGGAAAGGAACCTGGACTTCACTCACATACATCATGTGATGTCCTGGTTCCTTTCCTTAGGCCGCTGATTGGCCTCAGTGGTCACACGCGGCAAGCACAAATTCCTGGGCTGCTGGACCAGATAGCGGCGGGACACACTTAGGGAGCCTTCACACGGAGTTTACACTTGTTCATTCTGAACGTAAAACTCGTACAGAGTGAGCGGCGTAAAAAAAACAGATCCCATTGACTTGAATGGGTGCCGGCATAT
Source organism: Leptodactylus fuscus (assembly GCF_031893055.1). NCBI lineage: Eukaryota > Metazoa > Chordata > Amphibia > Anura > Leptodactylidae > Leptodactylus > Leptodactylus fuscus. The sequence continues at coordinate 42,024,281 of NC_134275.1, read as the reverse complement.
GCGCGCTCCCCATTGAAATCAATAGGAGGCTTTTTTTACCTATTGCTTTCAATGTGATACGCGCGTCCATTCACACAGAGTAAACGCGCGCTCATTTTGGCAAAATTCACGTGTAAAAAATACACGTGTAAAAATAAGACTCCCATTGACTTCAATGACATTTTAAAAAATACGTCAAAATACACGTCAAAAAATACGTCAAAATACACATGTAAAATATCATTGAAGTCAATGGGAGTCTTATTTTTACACGTGTATTCTTTACACGTGTATTTTGCCAAAATGAGCGCGCGTTTACTCCGTGTGAATGGACCCTAAGGCTGAAGACACACATAACTGAATCCCCATGGGTAAGGGGGTAGAGGACTGCAGAAAAATTATTATTAGACCTAACTACCAGAATTATGGTATCAAAAAGTTGCACAATAGGAATTTGGGTATAATTTGCATTTTTACACTGCTTGCTCAATTCTTGAAAAGTGGATGGGAAGTTGGGCCTGGTTAGAACTGCTGTATACCAGAGTTGTCAAAGGCAACTTTTTAAAAAGTTGCAAAATTGTCTCAGTCTCATTCCAGTAAATTTGCCCATGAAGTGTTAGACTTACAGATGCTCCCAATTTGTTAAACATTGGGCAAATTTTGATAGATTTAGCACAAATTACAGTAACGCAGACTCCAGCAAAAGTGACTTTAAAAAATTCCCCTCATGATAAATCTTTCCCAATGAGGACTGGTTTACATCTGTATTGCGTTCGGGGAGTCCACATGGGGATCCCCCCAACGGAATGCTGAACGCATTGACAAGCGGTGAGCACTGAAAGCACATGGACCCCATAAACTATAATGGGGTTCGTGTGTTTTCCATGCGGTGTCCGCACGAGTCATGCGGAATGAAAAGTACTTCATAAACTACTTTCCTCTCCACATGAGTCGTGCGGACACTGTGCGGAAAACACACGGACCCCATTATAGTCTATGGGGTCCATGTGCTTTCATAGGCTCTCCGCTTGTCAATCCGCTTGTTCGGCATTCCATTGGGGGGGGGGGTCCCCATGCAGACTCCCTAAACAGAATACCGAATGCAGATGTGAACCAGGCCTGAGAACGAGGAGCTGTTAACAGGACAACACTCAGGTAGGCCAGTGTCACCGCCACCATCACGTATTCTTTATACAGTGGATAAGCTTTAGTTACAGCATTGTGGACAATTCCTTTAAACAAGATACAACCAATGTTCCAGGAGTAATGGAGGAGGCGGTTTGCTTGCTGTAAAAAATAGCAAGCACCTGGCGGTATGGACAGGGTTGTAGGAACAGGTTTTAGATCCAGATCTTCTACTTGACTGCTCAGCCGCCTTTGAAACCAGACACCCAGGTTACATAAGAACTGCTTGTGCGGGTTTTCTCCCTCTTTGTGTATCAGAAGCAGGTTCAGCGGATCTGCTGTAGTGTATACGGCTTCTATATGGGTTGGACATGTCACGGCAGTTTTATTTATTAATGTATAGTAGCAGTAGTTTTATGTAGGAACTATAGGGCAGTATTATTTGAGCTATTTATAGTAGTATTTGAGTATTGTATATCATTTTGAGCACTCTACGAAGGTGTACAGTGTACAGTGTTCCCCACCAAACATAAATAAGGGGGTGGACAAAAGTATTGGCACTGTTTGAAAAATCATGTGATGCTTCTCTAATTTGTGTAATTAACAGCACCTGTTACATACCTGAGGCACCTAACAGGTGGTGGCAATAACTAAATCACACTTGCAGCCAGTTGAAATGGATTAAAGTTGACTCAACCTCTGTTCTGTGTCCTTGTGTGTACCACATTGAGCATAGAGAAAAGAAAGAAGACCAAAGAACTGTCTGAGGACTTGAGAAGCAAAATTGTGAGGAAGCATGAGCAATCTCAAGGCTACAAGTCCATCTCCAAAGACCTGAATGTTCCTGTGTCTACCGTGCGCAGTGTCATCCATCAAGAAGTTTAAAGCCCATGGCACTGTGGCTAACCTCCCTAGATGTGGACGGAAAAGAAAAATTGACGAGAGATTTCAATGCAAGATTGTGCGGATGGTGGATAAAGAACCTCGACTAACATCCAAACAAGTTCAAGCTGCCCTGCAGTCCGAGGGTACAACAGTGTCACCCCGTACTATCCGTCGGCGTCTGAATGAAAAGGGACTGTATGGTAGGAGACCCAGGAAGACCCCACTTCTTACCCAGAGACATAAAAATACCAGGCTGGAGTTTGCCAAAACTTACCTGAGAAAGCCAAAAACGTTTTGGAAGAATGTTCTCTGGTCAGATGAGACAAAAGTAGGAAAAGGCCTCAACATAGAGTTTACAGGAAAAAAACGAGGCCTTCAAAGAAAAGAACACGGTCCCTACAGTCAGACATGGCGGAGGGTCCCTGATGTTTTGGGGTTGCTTTGCTGCCTCTGGCACTGGACTGCTTGACCTTGTGCATGGCATTATGAAGTCTGAAGATTACCAACAAATTTTGCAGCATAATGTAGGGCCCAGTGTGAGAAAGCTGGGTCTCCCTCAGAGGTCATGGGTCTTCCAGCAGGACAATGACCCAAAACACACTTCAAAATGCACTAGAAAATGGTTTGAGAGAAAGCACTGGAGACTTGTAAAGTGGCAGCAATGAGTCCAGACCTGACTCCCATAGAACACCTGTGGAGAGATCTCTTGATGGCAGTTTGGAGAAGGCCCCCTTCACATCTCAGGGGGGACCTGGAGCAGTTTGCCAAAGAAGAATGGTCTAAAATTCCAGCAGAGCCTTGTAAGAAACTCATTGCTGGTTACCGGAAGCGGTTGTGCGCAGTTATTGTGTCTAAAGGTTGTGCTACCAAGTATTAGGCTGAGGGTGCCAATACTTTTGTCCGGCCCATTTTTGTGTAAAATGATCAATGATTTTTTTTTTTTTTTTAATTCTCTTTTGTGTTTTTCCATTGCAAGCAAAATAAATGAAGATATTAATACCAAAGAGTTTGTGCTTGCAATCATTTTCAGGAAGAAAATTAGTATTATCTGTCAGAACAGGGGTGCCAATACTTTTGGCCAACACTGTATATGTGGGCAATGTATGACAGAGTTATTTTGACACTTCTATGACATGCTATGGTACTGTGGTCTGTGAATTAAAGAGGACCTTTCACCACCTGGGGCACAAAATTTTATACACCGCTAGAAAGACGACAGCGCATTATCGGCTTTCACGTTCTGTGCTCTCGGTGAAGAGCTATCGATGCCGGAAGGTCAGTTAGGAGCACCCTTCCTCACAGTAGCATCTATAGCGCTGTACTGTGAGAGGGGGCATTTACTTACTGCCCAGCAATGACGCTGAGCGGCGAGGAACGCCCCCCCCGTACTCATCTATGGGAAAGTACTATCAGGAAGAGAGGGAGGCGTACCTCTCACAGTACAGCGCAATAGGCGCTGCTGTGAGGAAGGGCGTTCCTGACTGACTGTCAGAAACGCCCTTCTGACAGTGAAGAGCTACAGTACCAGCACCGATAGCTCTTCACCAGGGGCACAGAATACGAAAGTCAATAGTGCACTGAATTCAGCGCACTGTCGGTTTTCTAGCGGTGTATAAAACTGCATGTGCCCCAGGTGGTGAAAGGTCCTCTTTAAGTGGATAAAGCTCATATCTCCTTCCTTAGGCTGAGGCCCCACATTGCGGAAATGCAGGTTTTTTTATATTGCAGATTCTTCTGCGTTTTTTATTAGACAAAGCCAAAAATGGCTACAAAAGAAATGGAGAATGTATAGGAAGTTGTTATACTTCTTCCTTTTTGCTCAATTCACTCCTGGCTTTGACTCAAAAAACCGCAGCAAAATCTGTAACAAAAAAAGTTTAGCCTTACTCAGGGTAAAGGGTTCTTCTGAATTGAAATCAAGTTTTCATACTGATGACTTATCCACAGGATCGGAGGGGTCTGACACCCGAACCCTGCACATATTAGCTGTTGCAGCAGCCTTTGGGTGCCAGAAGCTGCTAGTGGACAGGTGGCATGTTCCGCACTGGTCACACTGGTCCTATTTAAGTTATAAGTTTATTGCAGCACTCCTGTCAACTGCATAGTGGTGCGTCCATCGAGAGGGAAGGAGTTACATCTAATACCCCATCATCAGCAGTTGCATGTGACTTCCTCTTCGGTGTTGTTCACAGGCAGGGACATCTCTGCAGAAGAAGTGACATACTATTGGCTTCTTCTATTGAAGGATTTGGAGTTGGTGAAAGATCCTCTTTAAATGCAGTTTCAGATAACCTCTATAGAAATACTGCCCCTTCAGTCAAGGAGGGGTACTACCAATGTTAAAAATGTGCACCTCATATATTCAATCCTTGCAGCACATTTGTTATACTAGCTCACAACTGTGACAGGGTTATTTTTATAATATAATACAGGTGCCGGCACCCAGTTTTTGCCAGGGAATCTGTCTGGCTGGTACCTTTGTTATTCTGACACAGAGTCCCTGGCATAAGCTGTTGGCTGACGCTGCAATAAGCTGATTGGCGGCTGTGATATGGATCAGTATCTAGCATAGCTGCTTGTCAGTATAGCTTAGGCTCTGGTATAACAAGGACCAGTTTCTTTGTTTTGCAGTAGGGTGCAATGTTTTAAGGTCAGGACATTGTCAAGATAAACCTTAAAGGGAACCTTTCAGGGCAAGTTGGAACACTAAACCACCCACAGGTCCTTATGGACTGGGGGTTCAGTGTCCCAAATACTCCAGTTGAAAAAAAAACCTTTATACATACCCAGCATGTGTACTCCTGATGCCTGCCCTGTTGTTAGGTGAAGCTGAGGAAAGTATACCTCACCTTCACTGATCATGCGTCAGACTTTTGGCGCATGCGCAGTGAAGTTTAGATATACATCCCTAGCTTCACTGAACAACTGTGCAGGCGCCAGGAGCACCAAAGATGAGACTCATCCAACTCATCTCTGGGTAAGTATAAAGGTTTTTTTTTTCAATACAGGTATAAACAGCTTTACAACAGGGCTATTTGGAACACACTCCCTTTACAGGAGTTGTCCAGGATTAGAAAAACATGGCTGCTTCCTTCCTGAAACAGCGCCCCACCCGTGTATGGGTTGTGTGTGCTATAGTATCTCAGTTCTATTAACAAGGAATAGTACAGGGCTATGATATTGAACTCCACTTCCTCTTCTCAGGCACCAACATCACATCCATTGGTCAGGCTGTAGCTCAGTCCTATTCAACTGAATGGGGATAAGCTGTAATACCAAACGCAGCCACTATACAATGTATGGTGCTGTGCTTGGTAAGTACTGAAGAGTCCGCAGCATTTACTATCATAGTCCTGGAAAAACCCTTGAGGCTTAATCCCCCTGTTGCAGAAAAGCAGCTTTTTTTTTGCTGCAGATTTTGCTGCGTTTGTTTTTAGCCAAAGCCAGGAATGAGATAAATGGAAAATATGAGGAAAGCTCTTGGACGTTTTCCCTTCTGTTAAATCCTCTCCTGACTTTGGCTCAAAGAAACACAGCAGAATCAGGAACAAAAAGACTTTAGCCTTAAAGTGAATGGGGTGACCTGTAATACCACATACAACCTGTAAACAATTGTGGCGTTGTTTTTGAAAGGATGTAGCAATGTTTTTCTAATCTTGTAGAGAAACAGTTTAGCAAATACCTTATCAGGGAACAGAGTTGGGTCCTACCTTCATCTATTAGCCAGAATGGAGAACCCAACCCATCCATGCATTATGCAGACACATGGGTGTAGCTATAGGCGGTTCAGTGCTAGCAGTTGCTATTGGGCCTTGGAACCAATGTCAGCCCCAAAGGTCTCACTGTGACATAAAATATACCACTATTCTAAATGGCACAAGGTAAATAGGGGCTCCATTTCATATTTTGCAGAGGAGCTTTGAGCTACGCTTCTGTACAGGTAGCTCATTAATTTCCATAAAAGCAGTTTTTTGCTTCATTTCTCCTTAGGTGGCGCTGCAGATAATGAACACTGGCCTCCAGGTTCCCCCCATAGCAGGATCACTAGGGGTCTGGGACCTTTCTAAAAGGGCATTACAAAGCCACCCAGATCAAGCAATAGTGCAGAATGGAGAGCCAGGCCACAAGGAGTTAAGTGCGCTGGCTGCCTGTCCTGTTCTGTTTCAGTTCCTCATCTCATGGGCTGAGCTCGAGGTTGGGACGGAATGTATGTAATGCAGCAGACTGTGGGAGGTAGGGCTAGCTGAAGAACAACTTTTACGTGATACTTAGGTTGAGTAATCCGCCGGTATGATGGCAAGATTGTTTACAAGCCCGAGAAGCCCAGAAAACTTCTATCTGTCGTCCTCATCCTGTCCAAGACGTAGACGCAAAAGTTCTAAACCGCAGGAACAAAATGAAATGCTTATTTGCATTTGTGCACACACAGTGGGTTATAGTTAGCGAGCCGCATGTCTGATTTGTAGCTTATGGCGATCACGCTGGGTAAAGTCGCACGGATCTGTCAGGCAGAGTGAAGAGTAAAACATAGAATATAAAAAATTTAGAATTCAGGTTCTATTTTAGGTATAACTGCAAATTGTAACATATTATAGCTAGTCCTGCTCTCATCTGTGAGGTGGATACAATTGTATCAGTGCAGACAGTGCTCTGTGTGCTCAATACAACTGGATCAGTCCAGGCAATGCTCTGTGAACTGAACAGACTGGACTTCAGGCTGATACATTGTAGCAAACTAACAGTGACAGGGAGAATTGTGCAGCTGCTTATATGTTTAGCTTACAGAGCATTGTATAAACTAAATAAAGTATGTCAGTCCAGGCAATGCTCTGTGAGGCAAAATGGACTGTATTCCAGACTGACACATTGTAGGAAACTAGCAGGGAGAATACTGCAGTTGTTGTGTTTAGCTCATAGAGCATTATCTAGTCTAGATACAATTGGATCAGTCCAGGCCATGCTCTGTGAACTGAACAAACTGGACTCCAGCAAACTAACAGTAACAGGGAGAATTGTGCAGCTGCTTATGTGTTTAGCTCACAGAGCATTGTATAAACTGAATAAAAGTATAGTATGCTATACTATACTATACTATAAAAGGATATATAAAAGTATATAAAATGCTCTGTGAGCTAGTATTCCAAGCTGACACATAGTAGCAAACTAGCAAGGAGAATAGTGCAACTGCTGTGTTTAGCTCACAGAGCATTGTTTAGACTAGATACAACTGTCTCAGTCCATTCCATGCTCTGTGAACTGAACACATTAAACTCCAGGCTGATACATTATAGCAAACTAGCAGGGAGAATTGTGCAACTGCTGTGTATAGCTCATAGAACACTGTCTTCACTAGATACAATCGATTCACTCCAGGCAATGCTCTGTGTGCTGAACAGAGTGAACTCTAGGCTGTTACATTATAGTAATAATAATAAAAAAATAATAATACATTTTATTTATATAGCGCCAACATATTCTGCAGCACTGTACAATTTGTAGGGTTCAAATACAGACAGAAAGATGCATTACAAAGAAAATAATTTCACCCAATGGGACTGAGGGCCCTGCTCACAAGAGCTTACAATCTATGAGGTAGAGGGGGTGACACAAGAGGTAGCAGGGGCGGCATTGCTTATACAAGGGGTCAGATAATTCTGTAATAGAGGTGACTGTCATTACATAAACATAAGACTTTATGAGCCGTCACCAGTCGTGTCCTTTAACATGTGGATGGAGCTTGGACCTAAAGTTAGCTGAAATGGCATCATGTCATGTGAGGAAATGTGGGAGCGGGGACAGAGGAGGGTTAAATTTTGGGGATTCTAATTATAGTACAGAAGGGTTTACGTTAGAAATTGTGATAGGTCTGTCTGAAAAGATGTGTCTTTAGTTTGCATTTTAAACTGTAGAAATTGGGAGTTAATCTGATTGTCCGGGGTAGAGCATTCCAGAGAAGTGGTGCAGCTCGGGAGAAGTCTTGTATACGAGCATGGGAGGTTCTGATAATAGAGGATGTAAGTGTTAGGTCATTGAGTGAGCGGAGAACACGGGTTGGGCGGTAGACAGAGATGTGAGAGGAAATGTAGGGAGGTGCGGCATTATGGAGAGCCTTGTGGATGAGGGTGATAACTTTATATTTTATTCTATAATGAATAGGCAGCCAATGTAGTGACTGGCACAGACCAGAGGCATCGCTGTAGCATCTAGCCTGATAGATGAGCCTGGCCGCTGCATTCAGAATAGATTGTAGAGGGGAGAGTTTAGTGAGGGGAAGACCGATTAGTAAGGAGTTACAGCAGTCAAGGCGAGAATGAATCAGAGAGACAATAAGTGTCTTTAGTGTATCTCTGGTAAGGAAAGGACGTATTCTGGAGATGTTTTTGAGGTGGAGGTGACATGAACGTGCGAGTGATTCAATATGAGGGGTGAAGGAAAGGTCTGCGTCAAATATGACCCCGAGGCAGCGGACCTGCTGCCTAGGATTTATAGTAAGGCCTGAGACTACAATATAGTAAACTAGCATAGAGACTTGCGCAGCAGCTGCTTATATGTGAGTATTGTCTACAATAGATACAATTGTATCAGTTTGGGCAATGAACACACTCCTGGTTGTTACATAGTAACAAACTAGCAAGAAGAATTGTGTGACTGCTGTGTTTAGCTCACAGCACATTGTCTCAGCTAGATACAATTCTATCAGTCCAGGCAATTCCCTATGAGCTGAACAGATTGAACTTAAGGCTGAAACATTGTAGAAAACTAGCAAAGAGAACTGTGCAGCAGCTGTGTTTAGCTTATAAAGCATTGTCTGGACAAGATGCAATTGTGTCAGTCCGGGAATTCTCTCTGAGCTGACATACCATACTCCAGGCTTATACATTGCAGCAAACTAACAGATTGTGCAGTTGTGGTGTTTAGCTCACAATGCTTGTATACACTGGATACACTTGTGTTAGTCCAGACAATGCTGTGTGAGCTGGATGGACTGGACTCCGAGCTAATATACTGTGGCAAAAAGAGATTTGTGCAGCAGCTGCCTATGTGTTTAGCTCATAGTGCATTGTCTAGGCTGGATAAAAGTGCATCCAATTGTAAACCGAGAGGTTTGTATCTCTGGGGCCTTTTATTATTCTAGGGTCTTCTTATGTGACGCTGGAGCTTTTGGACTTCCTTTAGCAAGAGAGGTCAAATACATATATTGTGGTTAGCTCACAGAGCATTGTCTACACGACAAGAATGAATAAGTGCTGTACCTGAATGTAGGGGTGTAGTTGTGTGAATATTCAAAAAGGAGCCCCCTTCTTACCTCCTGGTATGCCCCAGTACACAAGTGACCCTTAAAGGGATCCCACTGAAACCTATTGTATACATGGAGAGATTTCTTCCAGAATCCCTACAATAGGTCAGTCGTATTATCAGTATTAGAACATATCATGTAGAAATTATATATAACCCCTTAATAATATCTGTTTATGGCGTTATCCAATAGTGTAGCTCCTAAATGGAAAATCTGCCTAGTTATGTCCCTATGCCCCTATCTCTCAGGGAGTTTCATAGTCCTCTCAAGGCCTATTCAAGGAAATACAAGTTATTGTTGTATGATCAGGCGAGTCTGACCAGTCACAAGAATTGGGGTTCCTTATGTGGAGATAGCTGAGCATTGTTGTCCTCATCAGTTCTTTAGAGATTTAATAGCTAGGTAGTGTGTTTAACCTGCTGCTCTAGTCATACAGGGAGTACAGGACCCTGTTCTTGTGACTGGCCACAAATAACTCTTTTAAAAGTGGTTTGTGATGTGATACCCTTTGTCCACCTCAAAGTCTTAGAAAGCTGGATGACACAATCTCATAAGAAATTTAAATGGGAAAGGGGCCCGATTCCATGAATAGAAAATGGCCATAGAGAGTTGGAGGACCCAACCCATACATACATTATATAGGCAGCCCATTAATTTCAATGGGATTTATGTAATTTCTCATCTTACCTCTAGAGGTGCTGTGGGCAAACTAAAAACTTACACTAGGATCCCTCAAAGATTAACGTAATCTTTTAGAGAGGGTCAATGGAAAGTGGCTACAAATAATGTCTTATAGTTGGAGGGCCCAACATGTACATACATTACACAGGTGGCCCTTTGATTTCAGTGTAATTCGTCATTTTGCCTCTGGTGGTGCAGTGGGCAAACTGAGCACATGTATGATGCTCTATCAAAGAATAACCAGAATTTTAGGGGTCTCGACAACTGGATACTCTATTATTAGGAATATCTTGTTGTCCTCTGTTACTGTGATGGACTGTATAATATACCACTGTACTGCTCAGGTTACCAGGACTAATAACCATTAATAAAGAACATAGTCTCTATTTCTCATAAATGTAATATAAGATTATCATAAGGAATTATATAGTAATAGGATTCTTAAAAGAGGGGCTTCCCACTGGGGTAAAACACTTACACCCTCCAATCTCAGGATCGGCACAGGTCTCAGCAGTCAGACCCCAACTATTTGGGAATACTTTCCATGATCCAACACCTTTGATGTGATATTCCTTGACCACCTCTATATTTCCTCAAAATACAAAGATTTGCCATCCAGAAGTCATAGAATAGTCATAGATAGTCTGTTATATATATATATATATATATATATATATATATATATATATACAGTCCTATGAAAAAGTTTGGGCACCCCTATTCATCTTAATCATTTTTAGTTCTAAATATTTTGGTATTTGCAACAGCCATTTCAGTTTGATATATCTAATAACTGATGGACACAGTAATATTTCAGGATTGAAATGAGGTTTATTGTACTAACAGAAAATGTGCAATATGCATTAAACCAAAATTTGACCGGTGCAAAAGTATGGGCACCTCAACAGAAAAGTGACATTAATATTTAGTAGATCCTCCTTTTGCAAAGATAACAGCCTCTAATCGCTTCCTGTAGTTTTTAATCAGTTCCTGGATCCTGGATAAAGGTATTTTGGACAAACAATTCAAATTCAGTTAAGTTAGATGGTCGCCGAGCATGGACAGCCCGCTTCAAATCATCCCACAGATGTTCAATGATATTCAGGTCTGGGGACTGGGATGGCCATTCCAGAACATTGTAATTGTTCCTCTGCATGAATGCCTGAGTTGATTTGGAGCAGTGTTTTGGATCATTGTCTTGCTGAAATATCCATCCCCGGCGTAACTTCAACTTCGTCACTGATTCTTGAACATTATTCTCAAGAATCTGCTGATACTGAGTAGAATCCATGCGACCCTCAACTTTAACAAGATTCCCGGTGCCGGCATTGGCTACACAGCCCCAAAGCATGATGGAACCTCCACCAAATTTTACAGTGGGTAGCAAGTGTTTTTCTTGGAATGCTGTTTCTTTTTGGACGCCATGCATAACGCCTTTTTTTATAACCAAACAACTCAATCTTTGTTTCCAAAATGAAGTTGGCTTCTCCAAATGTGCTTTTGCATACCTCAGGCAACTCTATTTGTGGCGTACGTGCAGAAACGGCTTCTTTCTCATCACTCTCCCATACAGCTTCTCCTTGTGCAAAGTGCGCTGTATTGTTACCGATGCACAGTGACACCATCTGCAGCAAGATGATGCTGCAGCTCTTTGGAGGTGGTCTGTGGATTGTCCTTGACTGTTCTCACCATTCTTCTTCTCTGCCTTTCTGATATTTTTCTTGGCCTGCCACTTCTGGGCTTAACAAGAACTGTCCCTGTGGTCTTCCATTTCCTTACTATGTTCCTCACAGTGGAAACTGACAGGTTAAATCTCTGAGACAACGTTTTGTATCCTTCCCCTGAACAACTATGTTGAACAATCTTTGTTTTCAGATCATTTGAGAGCGGGCTGTCCATGCTCGGCGACCATCAAACTTAACTGAACTTGAATTGTTTTGTAGAAAGAAATGGTCCAAAATCCCTTCATCCAGGATCCAGGAACTGATTAAAAGCTACAGGAAGCGACTAGAGGCTGTTATCTTTGCAAAAGGAGGATGTACTAAATATTAATGTCACTTTTCTGTTGAGGTGCCCATATTTTTGCACCGGTCAAATTTTGGTTTAATGCATATTGCGCATTTTCTGTTAGTACAATAAACCTCATTTCAATCCTGAAATATTACTGTGTCCATCAGTTATTAGATATATCAGACTGACATGGCTGCTGCAAACACCAAAATATTTAGAACTAAAAATGATTAAGATTAATAGGGGTGCCCAAACTTTTTCATAGGACTGTATATAAAACAACATATATGACACACCCCATAAGATTTGTAATGGGGAGGGGGTCCCTATTTAGTAAATAGAGAGTGGCTATGGAGAGTGTCTTTTGGTTGGAGGAACCATAAATACAATGCACATATAACCTATTAATTCCAATTTAAATTGTGTAATTCCTCATCTCACCTCTGGTAGTGCTGTGGGAAAACTGAGCACTTGCCCAGGATCCCTGAGAGATTAACCTGATCTTTAGGGGTCTTAGTAGAGGGATACTGTATTATTAGGAATCTCTGCTTGTGATCTGTTACTGTCTATGATGTGCCGATAGCATATAGGGTACTCTATATGATGTAGTATAATGGACTGTATAATATACCGCTGTACAGCTCAGGTTACCAGGACTAATAACCATAAAGAACATGTCCTCTACTTCTCATAAATGTAATATTGTGATATAGGATTATCATAAGGAATTATATAGAAATAGGATTCATAAAGAGGGGCTGCCCAGCCATTCAATCCCATCCCTAGAGAACGCCTGTTTTTATTTTCCTTCTTGCATGGTGGGCTTCCTTTCTACAGAAAAGAAGATTGATTCCCCGGCAGGCGCGTTACTGAGGCGAGCCTCGTCCAAGTGGTTTGCATGTATGCATTTTTACAGCTTTCGTTTAATATGTATGCAAATGCGCCAGCTCCTGTCCTAGCTCAATGTGGCAGCGCACAGTCAGGAGCAGATTTCCATTAAACCCCACGTCTTCTGCTCCAAAGTACATTCGACTTGACTTGCCTTTAAACTCTGATAGATGGGGGTGCGAGGGAGGGAAAGAAAAAAAGACTGATTTGTGTAATTTATTCAGTGTAAGGATTGATATTGGGTTTGGAGCAGAAAGGGGAAAAAAATCTGGAGTGGGATTTAAATATATGCAAAATTGTTTATAGGGAAAAAATAGGAGACCAGCAAAAATTCATATGTGCTCCTTGTATTACGGGTAGTCAGGGAGAACCGCACGCGAGCCCGGAAAGTCACACTACAATGCTCCCACATTGGACGCATTGGCGATTTAATGAGAACTTAATTTTATAGGCTTCATATAAGAAAATAATAGAATGGGGGGTATTTATATAATTCTCCATTATTCTCCATTTCAATTATTATTACTTTAAATAGGGTTAATATGTCCATGTCTGCCAGAGCGGGAGATCCTGTTATTTACATGTCATGGCAAAGCTTCCTGAGTATTCTCTACCCATCTGTCCATAGGGGTAGTGTATCCATCCCCCTATCTACAGCAGCTCATATCTATCTATCTATCTATCTATCTATCTATCTATCTATCTATCTATCTATCTATCTATCTATCTATCTATCATACATCTATTTATCATTATATATATATATATATATATATATATATATATCACCCTGTAAGAATTGTAATGGGGAGGGGTCCCTATTTAGTAAATAGAGAGTGGCGTGGCTATAGAGAGTGTCTTTTGGTTGGCGGAACCGTAAATACAATGCACAGATTGCCTATTAATTTCAATAGAAATTGTGTAATTCCTCATCTCACCTCTGGTAGTGCTGTGGGAAAGCTGAGCACTTGCGCTAGGATCCCTGAAAGATTAACCTGATCTTTAGGGGTCTCAGTAGAGGGATACCCTATTATTAGGAATTTCTGCTGGTCTTCTGTTACTGTCTATGATGTGCCGATAGTGTGTAGGGTATTCTATATATTGTGTGTATATATATATATATATATATATATATATATATATATATATATTTTTTTTTTTCTTTATCTCTCACAAGATTATATATATATATATATATATATATATATATATATATATATACATATATATATATATATATATATTATATGTACAGATGTAGTAGAGGTTTACATGACACATAACACGTTAACAACACTGTGGCACAAAGGGTTAGCTCAATTCTTTCAATGGTTTTTTTTGTCTTTTGTGACAAGATATAACATCACAGAAAGTCAAGCTACACTGGAGAACGTTAAGTTATACAGTTGTTACATCTTACTATCTAAAGGACTGATTTAGTAAGAGGACAAATAGGATAAAAGGAGAAAACAAGTTTAGAGAAATGAAATTCCCTTCTTCTGCTCTTCCTGGCAGCCTGAAATCAATGGAGGACAAAGACAGCAGCTGTAGAGATGACCTTCACCATATCATCATCTTCACTCTCTTCCCATTGACAGGATGATATTCCTCTGTAGGTTCTAGGGGTGTGCTAGTATCAAGAGGTTCCTGAAAGAGTCCACAATATTGTTTTTGCTATGAGCAAAGCTTAGAACCAAGCATGATCAGTAAATGTTGGTGCTACTTCTAAACAGCCCATGCAGAGAGCCTCATAGCTGCGGAGAGCCTCATAGCTGCAGAGAGCCCCATAGCTACAGAGAGCCCCATGGCTGTAGAGAGCCCCATAGCTGCGGGGAGCCCCATAGCTACAGAGAGCCCCATAGCTGCGGAGAGCCCCATAGCTGCAGAGAGCCCCATGGCTGCGGAGAGCCTCATAGCTGCGGAGAGCCTCATAGCTGCAGAGAGCCCCATGGCTGCGGAGAGCCTCGTAGCTGCAGAGAGCCCCATAGCTGCGGAGAGTCTCATAGCTGCAGAGAGCCTCATAGCTGCGGAGAGCCCCATATCTACAGAGAGCCCCATAGCTACAGAGAGCCCCATGGCTGTAGAGAGACCCATAGCTGCAGCAAACCGCATGGTTGTAGAGAGCCCCATAGCTGCAGAGAGCCCCATAGCCATGGAGAGCCCATAGCCCTCACCATGTTCCCTGGAATAAGAGTAAAAATATCATTTCTCTCAGCACACAACATATACAAAGAGTGTTACACGATTGAAGGTTGTTTTCCGAGTCTTGAAGGCATGGCTATGTCATTAGATAGGTGTAGCTTTATCATGAAGAGAGATGTAAGAGCTGTCAGATCAGCCATGAACCTTGAGATGTCTACTGGAGAAGAATACCTCAGCCCTGACTGAAGGTCCCTGGGATATTACATTGCACAAGCGTATAATAATTAATACTGCCAGCGTTATATGTAAACACACATTGTCACCGGCAGATACATTTCAGTAAAGGGTAATGTTATATCTTCCCTTTAATTCTTATGGACCATTACGTGGACTATTGATCATACATTCTATTACCCCCTCAGATTTCAGTCCACTATATCAGGATTAGTGTACTCAGCCATTGATTTACATGGGGAATATTATTCATGTCCTGTCATTGGCTGTAGATTAGTAGTAAAGGATCAATGAAGGAGTAACAAAGTTATTTAGCCTCTGATGTTGCTTATTAGTAATTGGGACTCACAATTAATTTACCTCACCCCTATGGCAGCTACAAATGGTGTAGGAGAGTTGTGTATGTACATGGCCATCTCCACCAAAGACTATGGGATTTATGAAGATAGCGGAGCAGTTGACTTACATAGACAGCATAGAAATGAGAGCCATATAGATGCGTGCCCATTATCCACCACATTTCTGCTCAATGGGATTGCTGACAAGCTTTTAGGGGGATTGCATTTTGAAGAGAGCTGGGTGACCAATATACATCAAATACTGAATGTTTTAGCATGTTTCTCACCAGGAAATGTCCAGACAGGCTCAATTTCCTTCAGCAAAGAGTAATATCCCTGGTGGTCTAGTGTAGATAATTGACAACATCCCTGATGGGCAAAATAAGGTTAAGGGTATTATCCTTGATGGTCTAGGGCACTACTAAAATTAATAATAATAAGATCCCTGGTGGTCTGGAGCCTTAATGGAAGTAATGATGATAGCACCCCTGATGGCCTTGGGCAGTAATGGAATTAATTATATATATATATATATATATATATATATATATATATATATATATATATATATTACATATATACTCCTGATGGTCTAGGGCAGTATTGGAAGTCATGATAACATATCTGGTGGTCTAAGGCAATGATGAAATTAGTCATGGCATACCTGGAGTTTTAGGGCAGTAGCAGAAGTAATGATAACAACCCTGGTGGTCTAGGGCTGTAATGGATTTACTAATAACATCTCAGTGTTCTAGGGCAGCAAAGGAAGTAAGAATGACATCCCTGGTGGTCTAGGGCAGTAGTGGAAGTAATGAGAATATCCCTGAAGGTCTAGTGTAGTATTATAATTAATGATCACTTGCTTGGAGGTCTAATACATTAATGGTATTAATTGGAAATGAATACATTAATGATGCTATAGCTGTCGGTCTAGGGCAGTAATGGAACTATTGATGACATACCTGGTTGTTTGGGGCACTAATGAAATTAATGATGATAACATCCCTGGTAGTCTAGTGCAGTATTGGAAGTAATGATAACATCCCTGGTAGTCTAGTGCAGTATTGGAAGTAATGATAACATCCCTGGTAGTCTAGTGCAGTATTGGAAGTAATGATAACATCCCTGGTAGTCTAGTGCAGTATTGGAAGTA
Source organism: Leptodactylus fuscus (assembly GCF_031893055.1). Classification (NCBI taxonomy): domain Eukaryota; kingdom Metazoa; phylum Chordata; class Amphibia; order Anura; family Leptodactylidae; genus Leptodactylus; species Leptodactylus fuscus. The sequence continues at coordinate 42,007,549 of NC_134275.1, read as the reverse complement.
ATGATAAACATCCCTGGTGTTCTGGGGCACTAATGAAAATTAATAGTAACATCCCTGGTGATCTAGGGCAGTAATGGATTTATGAATAACATCCCATTGGTCTGTGGAAGTAATAATAACATCCCTGGTGGTCTAGGGCAGTAATAAAATTAATTAATTCAATTAACATCCCTATATTCTAAATGAGAAAGTGGAGTAACATGCTATGAGATTTCTCTTATCTGCCCATTTTTGTTAAAGGGTTTGTAATTTATGACAAAAAGATGGCTGCTTTCTTTTAGAAACAGCGCTACTCTTGATCATGGGCTGTGTCTGGTATTACAGGTCATCTCTAGTGAAGTAAATGGAGCACAGCTGCCATACCAGACACGGATGAAGATATATGTATAAGAAAGATAAAATAAAACAAACAATACAATATAAATATATGATATACTATATATAACACACACACATACATATATATGTATATATATAATATTTAAAATATAACATATATATATACAATTTATTGTATCACATACAATAAATTAATAGCAAATACAATACATACCGAGATAATACATAATTTCCACAAAAATATACAGGAACATCCAGAGTCTTGGATTTAGGATACTCCTATTGAATTTGACAGAATAAGATCCCTCATTGACAGTAATCTGGTCATGCCATGGAGCCAATTTGGTTGCGTATTATGCAAACGAGTTCCCACGTGCGGCCCCCGTTATCATATCTATTCATTGTCAACTCCATAATAGAAAGACATGATGGTGAGACAGAGATGCAAAGCGGCCCCAGCAGGTTACCGTCATTTAGTACCATTCAGGGTGACCTCATTCGTGTGTAATACAAGTGACAATCTACCCACCGGGTTCCCATGCCGTGGTCGACCACTCTTCTCAATTTGCAAAACCATTATCCATTTTCTGTGAGGAGAGAAAAAAAATTAACAACTACCAGGTGACAACCACATATCTGGGTAGTGGGAGATGATTTGTATTAACTCTTTAATGCAGCTCTCTGGGGAACTTGCCATGTCTGTGCATCACCAGAACAGACCATTGATTTCAATGTGCATCCTGTAATGCTCCATTTTGCCTGTGGAGAAGCTGAAGGGGAGCTGATCGTAGAGATCTGAGCAGCCATATACCCTGGAATCCATTTATTTTCAGGAGATCTTCCCAACAAAAATTAGGCAATAAATTGGACATAGTGGACTATAATTTGAGTAGTTTCCTTTTCGAGCTTCAACTTATATAAATGTCTTGGGTGGCCCTCATCTCTATGTAAATGGGGCTGTCAAGAGACAAGTGGGCATTTGTTACCAGCCTATATTGTACTAAGGGCAAAAGTAACTTGTACAAGATCAGCATTGATGGCCAACTATGAGGATCGAATCTCCTGACGTCCCGTGGGACCATCAGAAGAAATTATTCATCCTTTATCCATCACGAGCGTAGCCACCACTTTGCTGATAACACTCTTCACAATGGACATATCATCAAGGTGGTTGACTAGGAATAGTGGTTGTTTTCATAGTGGAAAGTGGTTGTCCCCAAAGTCAATTCCAGATAGGGTTGCCTTCTGCTCAACTTGTAGGGCCCATTATTATGTAGGTGACTGGCAAGCCTAGGATCAGGTTGCTCTCTAGGGCTTCTTGAGTCCAATCCAACTTGTGTCTGTCTATACTTCCTCACCAGGGAAGATAATTCTATGGAGGAGCAACATATGCATGTGTAAAAGTATACCTAGAAAGCCAGTCCTCAAGATCTTGGTCCAGGGACCAAATACAATTCCTGGAGGACTGATCATTTATCATGATACCAAGTCAACTTTTTCGGCCATATGGAGCTCAGGAATGACCAGTCTTCTGCTTGAATGTTGAGGTTCCTTCAGACAATGCTCCATTCTAATACTTCAAAAATACACTTTTCCATTCATTTATCAAGAGAGATACAGAGTAGGTGGCCATTCACTTTAGACCAAGGTTGGTCCAACCCACCGATATTAGCGACCATCTAATGTGTGCTAGATTTTCGGCCAATGTTCTCTCGATAGATGTCAGAAAGAAAAAGGATCAAATATGGTAAATTTCATTATGCCCCATTCTTCAGTCTCATAGGATATACGGTACCTCCAGATGTACCCTACATGGGATCAAAGCTACAGATGGCTTTACTTCCCTTTACCGCATGGGCTATAAATCTAAGTTGGTATTAACTTCTGCAAGGGCTATACCATTTTAAAAGGGAAAAACATGTAGGACATTCCATTTTTGTTCGGGTGTCCTGGATTTTTGCTGCAGGGACAACCAGTGATCAGCGGGAACGTATGGAAGAATCTAACAATGAGTGTTCAATCTCCCTGCAGCACCACCACAGGACAAATTAAGCATTACAGAGTTTCCATCAAAATCAATGGGCTGCCTGAGTAATACAAGGACATGGTGGGTCCTCCACAATGTGAGATTCTCTTTGTAGCCATGCTGAATGGGAAACTACCCTATAGTAACCCCTAAAAGAATATCTGCACATTGGTTTTCTAATGCAGATAATCTCTTTAAGCTCCATAATGGAGAAAACTAGTGAAAATGTTCTCTAAATATATATGTACTTGTTGGAGCTGTTTCCTTTCCATTGATACGCGAGCTTTGTTCTTGGCATAGATTTCTTCTGTAGTGCTGGCAGTATTACATAGCTGAGAAACAAGGTCTCCGATGAGTAACAGTCCTTCTAGAGTAAAGTGTCAAATACTCCGTATCTGCAATATACACAAAGCAAAATGACACCATGTGCCTAATTATCATCGTATCGGGTGTTTTTCAGACTCACTTGGACAAATACTAGTTTTTATTCAGAATAATTTTATTGACAAAGTGTCAACATGTTCCATAGCGCAGTACAACAAGTGACAGTGTAAATGACAAATACAATCAGATAAATACAAATATAAGGAGCAGAAGGTCCTACTTATAAGATCCTCATCTACAAGTGTTCTCCAAGCTATAGCTCTCCATAAGGAGTGAAGGTCCTGTTTATAAAATCCTAATCTACAACAGTGTTCCCCAAGCTATAGCTCACCATAAAGAGTGAAGGTCCTGCTTATAAGATCCTCATCTACAATTGTTCCCCAAGCTATAGCTCACCATAAAGAGTGGAGGTCCTTCTTATAAAAAATCCTAATCTACAAGTGTTCCCCAAGCTATAGCTCTCCATAGGAGCGAAGTTCCTGCTTATAAGATCCTTCTCTACAACAGTGTTCCCCAGGATATAGCATTCCATAAGGAGCAAAGGTCCTGCTTATAAGATCTTCAACTACAACAGTGTTCCCCAAGCTATAGCTCTCTATAAGGAGTGGAGGTCCTGCTTATAAGATCCTACTCTACAACAGTGTTCTCCAAGCTATAGCTCTCTATAAGGAGTGGAGGTCCTGCTTATAAAGTCCTAATCTACCACAGTGTTCCCCAAACTATAGCTCTCCATAAGGAGCTAAGGTCCTGTTTACAAAATCTTAATCTACAACAGTGTATCTCAGGCTATAGCTCTCCATAAGGAGCGAAGTTGCTGCTTACAATGTTCTAATCTACAAGAGTGTTCCCCAAACTATAGCTCTCGTTAAATAATGAAGGTCCTTCTTACAATGTTCTAATCTACAACAGTGTTTCCTAAATTATAGCTCTCTAACAGCAGACTGTCAGGGCCAGTGGCGTAACTAGGAATGGCGGGGCCCCGTGGCGAACTTTTGACATGGCCCCTCCTACTGACACCGACGCCAAAGACCTCGACCGACTTCCTCCTACGCATTCCTGCGCGCTCTATTATGCCCCATAGTGGCCCCTGCACACAGTATTATACCCCATAGTGGCCCCTGCACACAGTATTATACCCCATAGTGGCCCCTGCACACAGCATTATGCCCCATAGTGGCCCCTGCACACAGTATTATGCCCCATAGTGGCCCCTGCACACAGTATTATGTCTCATAGTGGCCCCTGCACACAATATTATGTCCCTCAGTGGCCCCTGCACACAGTATTATGTCCCATAGTGGCCCCTGCACACAGTATTATGCCCTATAGTGGCCCCTGCACACAGTATTATGTCTCATAGTGGCCCCTGCACACAGTATTATGCCCAGCTATGGACACCCATAAACAATTATTATATTCTGGGGTCTTTACAAACCCCAGAATATAATAATCGGAAACCCAAGGGGAGAAAAACATAAAAAAAACACTGTTACTCACCTATCTCCTGGCTCTGCTGCAGTCCTCCGCTGTAGTCCATCTTCAATTAAGTCAGACGTCACATAACCCGGGATTTATTGCTCTACTGAATATAAATGTGTATTTGGTTGAGCTGTGCAACCACCTAGTGGGGTTCTCTAGTGTTATGAGTGAAAATATTGTAAGTAAAGTAGGAAGTGGTGACTCCAATAGAGCAATAAATGGGAACAAATACGCTAGGTATTGGGGTATTCTTGGGTTATAGAACCCATTATAAGCTCTGTATACTGTTGTACAGTCTTGCCCGCAGCTGTTTTTAGAGAGTAGCAAACTGGTAATTGCCCATCCATGGGAACCCCAAGCAGGGCCGCCGATAGGCCAGTACTACTGGTACTGGCGTCAGGGGCCCGGCCAAATTGAAAAATGGGGGGGGCCCGGTTTTGGCCCGCCACCGTGTGCCGGCTCCCTGGCGCCCGTAGCAGTCATTGTGTATGTCCTACTCCTATTTCAACTCAGATCTGCATCCAGAGGACGGCTGAAGCGAGGAGCTGACACAGGTCAGCTCCTCGCTTCACCACTGCGTGCCTCTCTCGCTGACACATATGCGGCTGAAGCGAGGAGCTGACAAGTGTCAGCTCCTCGCTTCGCTGCCGCCGCTGCTACTGGCTTGTAGACGCGATGTGATCACATCGCGTCTAAAAGCCAGTAGCCGGCGGTAGCAGCGAAGCGAGGAGCTGACACAGGTCAGCTCCTCGCTTCAGCCATCGCGTCTACAAGCCAGTAGCCGGCGGCGAAGCGAAGCGCCGCACATTTTGTCCCTCTTTTGGTTCTTCAAAAGTTGGGAGGTATGGGTACAGGGGGCAGTGGAAAGATGTTAGAAGGTGGACGGGGGGGGGGGATTGTTGGGACATCAGGTGTGCGGCACTGCGGAGAGGGAACGTCTGGGGCAATAATATATAATATATAAGTTTTTAGCTGGAGAATAATAATGATGTAGGCTGCTATACTACTAGCATAGCAGCCTGTTTGGGGGTGGGACTTTCACTATAAAGGAGTATTCACGTTGCGTTTTTGGCCTCCATTGCCGGGATACGTTGGTAACCAGTCACAATCAGCTCCCCACTTATCCCTGCACGGAGAACTGCAGGCCCCCCTTTTTTTTAATGGCCAGTTCTTTGTGCAGGGATAAGTTGACAGCTGATTCTGACTGGTTACCAATGTATCCCGGCAAGGGAGGCCGAAAACGCAATGTGAATAAGCCCTGAGGATTTATTAGGAGGGCTCTTATAAATGGTTTTGGCTCTCTATAGGCGCTGTCAAATGTTAAAATGGCGGGGGGGGGGCCAGACACTTAGGCTGTATGGGGCCCCAAAATTCCTGATGGCGGCCCTGACCCCAAGGTAAAACTAAAATCACTAAGTATTATTTAGTGGTATATTAAGGTATTATTTGGGAACTGAATTGTAATATGATGTGGGGACTATGGGATATCAATACAGCATATTATTTGGGCACTAAATGGTGGTATTATGTAGGCTCTATTTGGGCTACAAATATGATAAAAGTGAGCAAGAACTTGGCCTTCCTTTGCTTGGTCCCCAGGGCTCCATTTTCTATAAAACCAGCACTGGCCTGGGGTAGAGCACTCCAAAGAAGAGAAACAGCACGGGAGACGTGTTAGAGGACAAAGAGATGGATGGATAAAAATAAAAGAGGACAGACAATTAAACTTGAAAATATAGGAAACCAGTGAGAGTGAAGTGGAAGGACTAGAGGAAAGATTAGTCTGGTAGCTGCATTCAAGACTGATTTAAGGGATTTACAGTGGAAACAGAGTCTAAAACATTTCCATCCAAATTTCTTACTTTGTGTATGCTATTCCCATAACTCTGTGCCTGCTTACAATAGATACTTTTACTCCTGGTCAGCCTATTGCTGATGATTATTCTTTCCATTTTCCCCACAGCGCCCCCGCAGGAGAGAAAAGTAACAGCAACCACATAAAAAAATCTTAACTCTGTAGTGCTCCATTGCTAAATGGTCAGGCTTTATATGACTAGGAGCACCCTGTGCCGTGGAGAAGGGACCTAACCCAACAGAAATAATTTTATACTGAGCTATACAGCAGATAAAGTGATATTATGAAAATAAGAAAAAATATTCTGCCCAAAATGCTAAAATAAAAACTGTTATATCTAGATATCTAATATAAATTCCTTACTATGTCCTTGCTGATTCTACTTGGGTTGATGATGTGACATCTATAGGGCTGCCACTTGCATGGGAGAGGGCCGGCATATGTGTCACTGTGGTCAATACATCAGTGCGGTGGCCCATGATTGGCTGGCCCGTTCACATGACGCCCATTAGACAGGCATGTAAACAAACATGCAATGAGGAAGCAGTAAGGACGATAAGCCATTCGTAAACTGATTATTTCTGTTTATGGGCACTCTAACCCAATTTTTAAAACTTTTTTGTGCAAATTGTTACATTTTTCAGTCTAAAATTCCGCTGCGGGAGAACTGAATTTCTTTTAAGACATTTAATACAGTGATACATGTCTATAGATAACCTTAGGTTCGCTTCTTATTAATTGCCCCTTTTTTTTAAGGTTCCCATCTCACGAACCCAGAGAATTTCTCGCTTCTACGTTGTCTTTATAAGCCTTCTTGGTGTTTTAAAAACCATCGCGTTGCATCTTTTGACCTTTTTTTTCTCTCCCACAGGGGCACATTGATCGATGCCTTCTTTTTCTTCCTCCATCCTGTCCGTGCAAGGAGGATTCCTCTACCATCTCTAACACCAGGGAGAAGAAAAAAAAAAGGCTAAGAATAAATACATAAAAAAATCAAAAAATTCTGCGTAGACCAGAGCTGTTTTGTAACATTCACATTCTTTTCGGTGTTATTTTTATTAGTATTTTTCATCGGCTTCTTGCGATCGGTTGTGGCGCAGCGATTCGACTTGTTATTTTCATAATCATCCTCCTCCTCCTTTCTCTCTCTCACATCTGAGCCTGCCAATGATTCCCGGAAAAAAAACAGAAATAAAAAAAAAAAATCTATGAAGCCTCTCAAGGGTAAAGGTCGTCCCTGTGGTAACAGCTCTGTGATTGGCCGAGGCGGTGCAGGGGCTTTCTTTCTGTGAAAGTGCGGAGTGATTAATGAGCCATCCTTGCGAGCACACAGGCTGCAGACTTTCTACAGCTTGAAAATCCGGTATTTCTACAGCGCTGATCAACTTTTCTTTTCTCCCCCACCATTTTTTTTTCTTCCAGGCAAAAGTAGTCAAGCTCTTTTATATATTTTGGAAAGAACAGCCCTTTAAGGATTTTTTTTTAATTTATTGTTTTGTTATTTTTTTTTTTTTTTTTTCTTTTAGATTTTTTTAAAGTAATAAAAAATAAAATATAAGTGTAAAAAATATAATCACGAAAATTTAAGGACTGGCTCTCCTGTTCAGAATAAGGCTATATTCACACGACCGTGTCTGTTTTATGTACGTGAATGGCCATTTTGCATCCATTCCTTGTTTGTTTTTGACGGTCTGTTTTACATTCCTTTTTGTGGACCATGAAAAAAATAAATGAATTTCACTGGTCTTTTTTTTTTTTTTTTACCTACCCCACGGCCATGTGGCGGTAACTCAGATGTTGATCCATTTTTACGTAAATTTTTTAGGGTTTCGGTGAAAATGGACAAATGTTGTTTTCTAACAAATATATTTTTTCTGTCCTTGAATTCACTCATTCAGTCACATTAACAAAAAAATAAAAAAAATCCGTCACATGGCCGATTTTCACTGCTGTGTGAATAACCCCCTATTGTTTAAGGGGTAGTACAGGTTTAGAAAAACAGGGATGCTTTTGTCCATATATAATGCCAGACCTGTCCATGTATTGTGAATGATATTGCAGATCCACTGAAGTTAGTGAGGATAAACTACAATGCCGTGCACCGGAGAGGAGGGGAATGTTTTTTATATTTCTATTTGTACCCATTCAGTCTGAGATTTATGGATTTTGAATCTTAGTTCCATTGATGTAAAGAGGGCTAAACTGCAATACCACAACCAACCTGAAGAAAAGAGTGGCGCTGTTTTTAGAAGAAAACAGAAAACTGGTTCACGCCCTTTAAGTCAAAGTGGGGCCACGTGGAAAGATCTGTGTAGAGTGTTTTCTAACTGGTGGAAAATCTTTTTGTTATGACCTGGTTCATCCATTTTTCATAATGTATATCAGAAGAAAGTGACTACCAGGAGCATCTCTTTATTCGGAGGACACAAAACTTCTACACACTGTAATTTCAGTATACACCATGTAATGCTTTATTTTTCCTCTGGAGGAGCTATAGGAAAGATTTGCACAGACATTCCACCATTTCTACAGAACGCCTGGGTACAACACTGGCATTTTTAGTATGTAGTTTACTGGGTATACTTGGATCCTGTTCACACTTACGCTAAGTTTTTTTCTGTTCCTTTATGGGAGCAGGAAGTCCTCAATAACAGGGCGGTGAATTTCTATTATTGAAGACACCAACAGTGCCCCATGGACCATTTTGATGGGAAAAAGTTCTGACACCTGCACTTTTCTCTCTATCAAATACCACAGAATTTAGGATGGAAGTTTCTTATGGAAATGTGGAGAAATCATAATGGTTCACACAACCCCAGACTTGCAGCAGTGATAAAAGGGCACTGAGTACTTTGTTGGCCAGTTAGTCCATTATGGCCCTCTTTAACCCCTTCCCGCCGATGGCATTTTTTGATTTTCGTTTTTCGTTTTTGACTCCCCTCCTTCTAAACCCCATAACTTTTTTATTTCTCCGCTCCCAGAGTCATATGAGGTCTTAATTTTTGCGGGACAATTTTTTCTTCATGATGCCACCATTAATTATTTTATATAATGTACTGGGAAGCAGGAAAAAAATTCAGAATGGGGTGGATTTTAAGAAAAAATGCATTTCTGCGACTTTATTACGGGCTTTGGTTTTACGGCGTTCACTGTGCAGCCAAAATGACATGTCCCCTGTATTCTGTGTTTCGGTACGATTCCGGGGATACCAAATTTATATGGTTTTATTTACATTTTGACCCCTAAAAAAAATTCCAAAACGGTGTTAAAATTTTTTTTTTCTAAAAGTCGCCATATTCCGACGGCCGTAACTTTTTTATACATAGGTGTACAGGGATGCATAGGGCGTCTTTTTTTGCGGGGCCGGGTGTACTTTTTAGTTTTACCATTTTCGGGAAATGTTATTGCTTTGATCACTTTTTATTCAAATTTTTATCAGAATTAAAACAGTGAAAAAACGGCGGTTTGGCACTTTTGACTATTTTTCCTGCTACGGCGTTTACCGAACAGGAAAAATATTCTTATAGATTTGTAGAGCGGGCGATTTCGGACGCGGGGATACCTAACATGTATATGTTTCACAGTTTTTAACTACTTTTATATTTGTTCTAGGGAAAGGGGGGTGATTTGAACTTTTAATACTTTTTATATTTTTTTATATTTTTTTTTACTTTTTTTTTTATTTTTTTTTTGCATTTATTAGACCCCCTAGGGGTGTTGAACCCCAGGGGGTCTGATCACTAATGCAATGCATTACAATGCTAATGCATTGCAATGCATTGCAAAAAAATCATCATCTCTTTTGCAGGCTGTATACACCAGCCTGCAAAAGAGAGAATTTGCAGACTGGCTGGGAGCCCTTAACAAGGCTCCCGGCTGTCATGGCAACGGGGGGTCGGCCCTGGAGCATGCCGGCGATCCCTGCCAAAATGGCGGCGCCCATGCGCCGCCGGGAAAATGGCGCCTCCGGCGCCTTTGACAGCAGCGCCGGAGGGGTTAATGCCTCCGATCGGTCCGGGGACCGATCAGAGGCATGAGAGCCGGTTGTCTACTGCTTAAAGCTCCCGGGCGGTCGCCATAGTTACAGACCCGACACGCGCCGTACTATTACGGCGCATGTCGGGAAGGGGTTAAGGAGAAACCTTTTGCCAGTTATATGCCATCACCCCTGGTTCCTTCCCTTGACCTGATGGACATACTAACTGGAAAGGATATTAGTTACCAAAATTCCAATCCAACTACAGCTTGTTCTACCCCCAACAGGGTTCGAGAGAGTCATTGAGTTCTTTTGATCCACCAACATTAGTAAGGGAAACCTAAAGATACTTCTACCACCAAGGAAGACATAGCACATGGTAGGTGTAGAGACTCTAAATCTTGCTTTGGGGCCCAAGAACTTCAATTTAAACCACTAATAGTCTACATAACCATCCTTCACCTTCATTAATGGCCAACAACACAAGGGGGATCCAAATGCCTCCAAGGAAATGGAGATGATTGTGTCATTGTATAGAGATCCTAGAGGAATCAGACGCCTGATATGATACCATTACTTTACTTCAGGGATGTGAAACAGTTTTTGGTGACCACTTCTATTTGGTTGTACTGCTGAGTGATCGAACCTTCTTCTACGTCAGTATTTTGTACATGAATGGTGGTGCGATTCTACCAATGGGTTGACCCTTGATGCATCCATTAGCATTGCAGCAGATGAAGTCTTTTTGTGCTGCTCCTGGTACAGCCTATGTCTTTTGTGGCTTTATGGTTTTCTACCATACTTGCCAAATCTCCCAAAATGTCCAAGGGGCTCCCGCAAAAATGGATGACCTCCCAGCATCCCAGAAAAGTGGGCAAATGCACCTGTTGTGATATTGATCATTTGTGATGTGGACATTTTTTTTCCGCCACTTCAGGGGCATGACTGGCACATTTCATGTCACAAAAACGGTGCGTGCCAAAACTCTTGGATCTCCCAAAAAGACATCCCAAAAAGTTTACCTATAGAAACACTGGAGAAGCTGGTAACTCTTTGGGTAAAGGTGGGGTAAACGCTGCATGTGGTCTGGTACTGGTTGTCGAGGGGGCAATAAGAAGCCACTTTTATGTATTCAGTTACAGAGTAAGGACAGTGAACTGAACCTTTACCGCGGTTGATGGAGAAGTCTACCTATTGATCTGCCTTTTGGTAATCTGTTGTAACAGGTGGAGCAGACACATCGCTGTGAGGCGTTATACTGCCACCCGCATTGACTCCCTAGGCCACTGCCTACTCAGCCTGCACCTTGTTCGGCGCTCCCCCTGATGGGGATAAAAATTCTCGTCACGTAGGGGCAGATTTATTATCATTGATCTCATTATCACTTTTTTCTCCTATAAATATCTACACGATGATCCTGTAATATATTCGGCTATAGCACGGGGGTGATACGCTCCCTACAGATGTGCACTCATTAGGGTTCCAGTAAAGCAAGCTGCTAGTTATTTACAGCATTCTCTCTAAGCCGCAGTGACTACCGCCCTTAGCATGCTTTACGCTTGCTCCTCAGCTTCCGTTTGAAGCCTATAGCTTTAATCCACAAACTGTTCACGGAGCTGCGAAAATCTCCTTCTAAAAACACTGAACTTGCCAGAAAGGCAGATCTGCTTCTGTTGCTTTTCAACTTTCTCTCTTCATGTTGGAAAGTCTGTTTAAAGATAGCATGAAAATGTCATATTTTCAGCTGAGGCTTATCTGGAGCAAGTTCTGACTACTCCCCCCCCCCATCTCGGCATTCCACTTGCATATGAATAGCGCAATAGAGCAGGAATGAGATAGGTAGGTAGTCAGAGCCTTCTACCAGATGACCAGGGGCACGGTGAGGATTCATCAGAGAGTGGGAGGGTTCATGGGGGAAATTTCCTTTACACAGTATAGTGCCCTCATAGTGCCCCCACACAGTATATTGTCCCCTAAGTGCCTAGTACACAGTATAGTGCCCTCTCCATGGCCCCTACACAGTATAATATCCTTCACATACTATAATGTCCCCTTTAGTGCCCCCACGCACAAAATAATGCCCTCTTTTGGCTCCTTTATACCCCAAAACAGTATATTGCTCTCTTTATTATCCCACTCAGTATAATAGCCTCTTTCCCAATATGTAAAAACAATGCCCCCAGACAGTATAATGCCCAGCTCATCCCTGGTGCATTATAATGCCCCCAGCTTTTCCTCATTGTTTAATGTCCACATCTACCACACATTATAATGCCCTTGCTCAGTCCCTGCACATTATGCCTCCAGTTCAGAGCCCACACAGTATAATGCAGTGGGCGGTGATGAGTGTGATTCTCAATACTCAGTACTCTTAGGACTCCCCACAATAGAGTATTGCAACTCAAGCATGTTGAAATGAAGGAGGTCTGCTAGATCATGGTGAAATGATGGAGATCTGCTAGATAATGGTGAAATGATGGAGGTCTACTGGATCATGGTGAAATGATGGAGGTCTACTGGATTATGGTGAAATGATGGAGGTCTACTGGATCATGGTAAAATGACAGAGGTCTACTGGATTATGGTGAAATGATGGAGGTCTACTGGATCATGGTAAAATGACAGAGGTCTACTGGATTATGGTGAAATGATGGAGGTCTACTGGATTATGGTGAAATGATGGAGGTCTATTGGATCATGGTGAAATTAATGAGGTCTACTGGTTCATGGTGAAATGGAGGTCTACTGGATTATGGTGAAATGATGGAGGTCTACTGGATCATGGTGAAATGAAGAGGTCTACTGGATTATGGTGAAATGATGGAGGTCTATTGGATTATGGTGAAATGATGGAGGTCTACTGGATCATGGTGAAATGAAGGAGGTCTACTGGATCATGGTGAAATGAAAGAGGTCTACTGGATTATGGTGAAATGATGGAGGTCTACTGGATCATGGTGAAATGATGGCGGTCTATTGGATTATGATGAAATGATGGAGGTCTATTGGATCATGGTGAAATGAAGGAGGTCTACTGGATCATGGTGAAATGATGGAGGTCTATTGGATTATGGTGAAATGATGGAGGTCTACTGGATCATGGTGAAATGAAGGAGGTCTACTGGATCATGGTGAAATAATAGAAGTCTGCTGGATCATGTTGAAATGATGCAGATCTACTGGATCATGGTGAAATGAAGGAGGTCTACTGGATCATGGTGAAATGAAGGAGGTCTACTGGATCATGGTGAAATGAAAGAGGTCTACTGGATCATGGTGAAATGAGCATTGTCAAATGATGGAATTCTGCTGGATCATGTTGAAATGAAGACGGTCTACCAGTTGATCCTCAACACTCACATTAGCCATTGGTTTAAGACAAATCTCTGATGTACTTGAAGGATAAAAAAAAATTTCACAGGTAGTGTGGTCCTGTTTCCTTTCCTTAGGCCACTGGACTTCTGCAAAACAAAACACAGAAGCAGCAGGAATCGACTGTGTTTGGAGACACTGGGGACAGGTGAGCATTGGGGGGGATGGGGGGGGGGGGGTAGTTTGTCTTTTCACCTTCCCTGGTCTCTTATAAGAAAATGTTAGTCCCAGAACAAACTCTTTCATCTGCTCTGGTCAAAATCTTGGTTTCGTATGGTGACTGCTTTCTGGCCTTTTCATACAATTCAGCATAGTAAGAGAGAATTTGGCTACACTCGACTTGAGAGCATAAACTCCAAATTTCCATTACAAGGGTCGATATAGTCAAATTGGGTATGACCATAGCTGACACTGTCAGGAGGTACAATTGTGATACCTATGTGGCAATACCTGCAAAAGGCCAAAAGTGGTCCTAAGAATTTCTGCTGCAGTGTGGACATGCCTAAGTGTTGAGCAAGGGATGGCCCATAAATGGGTCTATCAGGTCTCCTATGTTGTCCTAGTTGATACCATCATGATGTGAATCTGCCAGGTCTTATAACATGAGGCCCTGACTCCAGGCCCATGAGCTTCCTATGTATATATGCGTGTACTGGTGCACAATAATGGATGCTTATTAACTGTTTTCAGGAAAAAGCAGTTTTAACCTACATTCAAAACTGCAAAAATGTGATGAAAAGTATTTGGGCAGATTATTAATGTCTAAAATAAGCACATGATACATCTAGGAGACAGGTAGAAGAAGCACCGAAGGTATCACAGTGGCCCACGATGTGTGATAGATCTTGCACATCTTGGTAGACATGTTGGATACCCGTTCTTTGCTTACTTCATTATCTTGTGACAAACCTTTGATGAACGTCATTAATAAATGTGTCATTTTAGGGCTCCACTGACCCACATCATTTTTTAGGCACTTTTGAAAAAGTGTCAAATATCGCAAAAAAAGGAGTTTAAAACACAAATCCATAACTACTGAATATTACATGTAACTATTATTTATAGTGTGTGGGGACCTGCACTCCTTCCTATAACGAAATACTGGTTCTCTGCTTTTTATAAATATTATACAGGAGTGTAACATGTCAGCCTGGTCCTATAGTAACATTGGTGATGTCACAGTACAGGGATAATACACACAGTGATGTCACAGTACAGGGATAATACACACAGTGATGTCACAGTACAGGGATAATACACACAGTGATGTCACAATACAGGAATAATACACGCAGTGATGTCACAGGAAAGGGATAATACACACAGTGATGTCACAATACAGGGATAATACACACAGTGATGTCACAGTACAGGATAATACACACAGTGATGTCACAGTACAGGGATAATGCACACAGTGATGTCACAGTACAGGATAATACACACAGTGATGTCACAGTACAGGGATAATGCGCACAGTGATGTCACAGTACAGGGATAATACACACAGTGATGTCACAGTACAGGGATAATACACACAGTGATGTCACAGTACAGAGATAATACACGCAGTGATGTCACAGTACAGGGATAATACACGCAGTGATGTCACAGTACAGAGATAATACACACAGTGATGTCACAGTACAGGATAATACACACAGTGATGTCACAGTACAGGGATAATACACACAGTGATGTCACAGTACAGGGATAATACACACAGTGATGTCACAGTACAGAGATAATACACACAGTGATGTCACAGTACAGAGATAATACACACAGGGATGTCACAGTACAGGGATAATACGCACAGCGATGTCACAGTACAGGGATAATACGCACAGCGATGTCACAGTACAGGGATAATACGCACAGCGATGTCACAGTACAGGGATAATATACACAGTGATGTCACAGTACAGGGATAATATACACAGCGATGTCACAGTACAGGGATAATACGCACAGCGATGTCACAGTACAGGGATAATACGCACAGCGATGTCACAGTACAGGGATAATACGCACAGCGATGTCACAGTACAGGGATAATATACACAGTGATGTCACAGTACAGGGATAATATACACAGTGATGTCACAGTACAGGGATAATATACACAGTGATGTCACAGTACAGGGATAATATACACAGTGATGTCACAGTACAGGGATAATACACACAGTGATGTCACAGTACAGAGATAATACACACAGTGATGTCACAGTACAGAGATAATACACACAGTGATGTCACAGTACAGGGATAATACACACAGAGATGTCACAGTACAGGGATAATACACACAGTGTATTGATCTAATCCATCCATCCATCTTTTATCTATCTATCCTTCTATCTCTCTTCTCTCTCTGTACTAGCACAAGTAACACTGCCACCTTGGCTTGTTACATGTAATACCTGGCCTAGCTATAGGGGGTGCTGGGGAATAATCTTATTTATCAGGTCAATGCTGACTCCTGAGCAGTAAGATCTCCTGTTCCTCGGATTAGGCAGTCTTGGTGGCGCTTCCTCCTTCTGTAGCTTCCGCACATGGAGAATATTGACCCTCGCACAATGTTGGAAGGTTAATTACAAAAAGGATTATTGAAGCCCCGACACCTTATTCTGGAATCAAAATGTGGACCCAGCGCTATGAAAAGACACAAGTAATCTGTACAACAAAGACCGGCTATAGAAATGTCCAACCCAGCAGCAAAGGGGTTAAACTGTGGCCCCTGACCCTGTGCAATGGCAGCGCGCAATCCCAGCACCCAGCATCTGCAGGCCGTAAATTACATGTGCGGATAAGGTAACAGAGGGCTAAAGAATGTCTTTAGGTCCAGGTAAAATTCTGTAAAATTTCTATTTAGCCAATATTGGCTGTGGGAAAGCTGAGTGACAAACAAAATGGCTGCCTTCATAGCTGGACTGCCAAATCTGCCTCCATAGTAATACATGTAATGTACATAATGGAAAGCGGGTGACTGACAGCCTTATTAAAGGAATTGTCCAGAACCTGAAGGTAATTGCTATTGTTGATCTATTCACAGGATAGGGGGCCGACACCCGGACCAGCTGTTTCGACCTCCAAAAGCTATGGACTAGGTATACGGCCAGAAGTAGCCCTTCTTCTATTCAAGTGAATGGGAGCGAGGCCAGTTTTGGTAGAGCAGCCAACTAGCAAATGAGTATGACTGTGTCCTAACTACCCCCGATGACAGAGATCAGGCAGTGAAGGATTGGACTGTTAGATACCAACATACCTGATCCCTTTGTTATTTGGGGAGATCGGCCATCATGAGTGGTATCTGACAGCAGTTTATTCTAATTATCCCATTGTGAACACATGTACACTTGGTCAACCAAGCACAGAAGTGGATGGAGGTCAGAGGGAATAGCATTTGGCCAGTTTTTAGGCGACCAGTGGTCTTCAAGCTATGGCCTTCCACTGACTGTCCGGGCATGCCAAGAGTTCTAGATTTGTAACACCTCTTTAAGCTGGTCATACATTTTAGACTTTGCACATCTTGGTAGAGCGGTGCATGTGTACTGAACTGGGAAAGGGGAAAAAACACTGCCGCATTTCTGAAGTGGCTTTACTTCCGAGAAAATAAGGATCCCGATCATGAAGCCCAAGTTCTCTATCCTTACATCTGACATTGCAGGAAAGCGTGAACCTATTGGATGCTCGGGTGTTCCTGTCAAAATGGTCAGGTTTGTTGATACACGTCTCTAACCCTATTCAAAGTTTACCAACCACTTCCTATTAGTAACTTTTCACATTTGTTCTCAGTCCCTCTGTGTGCTATCAGCAGATGTAGGCAGAACATTTTTTGGTTTTCGAGGAGAAAAATTTTTTTGTTTTGAAAATACTACCCAGCTGGAAAAAAGGTGGAGTCACCAACCTCAGAAATCATAATGATCATTGTGTGAAAAACTGAAGCTGAGAATTTGTGTTCCTCCAGGGTAGGATTACCGGCTGGTCTAATGAGCCTCGCTTGGCTAGGAGGACTGCTTCCTCTTCAGATGCTTTCTCATTCCGTTCCCTTTTGAAAACTCTCTTGCTCTCTCCTGTGAAAAAAATTGATTTTTCTATCCATCAGAGGAACACATCAAGAAAATGAAAGAGCCTCTTCAGTATTGATTGTATAACTCTGCAGACCGGGGTCAGCATGGGTGTGAATTCAGAGCCAGATCCCCGTTCCTTTTCTTCCTTTCATATAGACTCTTGTAGCAGGACTCAGGACTTGCATACGCTATTTCCACTTCCAACCAAACACACTCAAAAACTAAGAGCATCTGATGGATTCCTTATAGATACACTGGGAACTTAACTCACTCCATGCATGAATTTCATCCTCAATGGTAATTTGAAAGAGTATGTCCAGTCCAAGAAGAACATTCTCCTTCAGGTCCACACTCTTAACCACTAAGAATAGTAAAAAAATTCAATAAAGAGTAATATAGTATCAAGCTAATGGCTAAATGAGCTGAGGACATAATGAAAAAATAGGCTCAAAATGGTTGTCAACCTCCTCTACTTCTCCTGGAAGTTCATTCATAGTCCAATCTATATCAATTGAAAAGACTAAGTCAGGAGCTAGATGTTGAGGATGCCACCAACATTGTAAACTGGTTCTGGACCAGTTCTGTTGGACAATATACAGTGTTGGCCAAAAGTATTGGCACCCCTGCAATTCTGTCAGATAATACTCAGTCTCTTCCAGAAAATGATTGCAAGCACAAACTCTTTGGTAATATCTTCATTTATTTTGCTTGCAATGAAAAAACACAAAAGAGAATGAAAAAAAAAAAATCAAATCATTGATCATTTTACACAAAACTCCAAAAATGGGCCGGACAAAAGTATTGGCACCCTCAGCCTAATACTTGGTAGCACAACCTTTAGACACAATAACTGCGAACAACCTCTCCCGGTAACCATCAATGAGTTTCTTACAATGCTCTGCTGGAATTTTAGTCCATTCTTCTTTGGCAAACTGCTCCAGGTCCCCCCTGAGATGTGAAGGGGGCCTTCTCCAAACTGCCATCAAGAGATCTCTCCCCCACAGGTGTTCTATGGGAGTCAGGTCTGGACTCATTGCTGGCCACTTTACAAGTCTCCAGTGCTTTCTCTCAAACCATTTTCTAGTGCTGACCTGAAGTGTGTTTTGGGTCATTGTCCTGCTGGAAGACCCATGACCCCTGAGGGAGACCCAGCTTTCTCACACTGGGCCCTACATTATGCTGCAAAATTTGTTGGTAGTCTTCAGACTTCATAATGCCATGCACACGGTCAAGCAGTCCAGTGCCAGAGGCAGCAAAGCAACCCCAAAACACCAGGGAACCTCCGCCATGTTTGACTGTAGGGACCGTGTTCTTTTCTTTGAAGGCCTCTTTTTTTTTCCTGTAAACTCTATGTTGATGCCTTTTCCCAAAACGCTCTACTTTTGTCTCATCTGACCAGAGAACAAATTATTCTTCCAAAACATTTTTGGCTTTCTCAGGTAAGTTTTGGCAAACTCCAGCCTGGCTTTTTTATGTCTCTGGGTAAGAAGTGGGGTCTTCCTGGGTATCCTACCATACAGTCCCTTTTCATTCAGACGCCGACGGATAGTACGGGTGACACTGTTGTACCCTCGGACTGCAGGGCAGCTTGAACTTGTTTGGATGTTAGTCGAGGTTCTTTATCCACCATCCGCACAATCTTGCGTTGAAATCTCTCATCAATTTTTCTTTTCTATTCACATCTAGGGAGGTTAGCCACAGTGCCATGGGCTTTAAACTTCTTGATGACACTGCACACGGTAGACACAGGAACATTCAGGTCTTTGGAGATGGACTTGTAGCCTTGAGATTGCTCATGCTTCCTCACAATTTTGCTGCTCAAGTCCTCAGACAGTTCTTTGGTCTTCTTTCTTTTCTCCATGCTCAATGTGGTACACACAAGGACACAGAACAGAGGTTGAGTCAACTTTAATCCATTTCAACTGGCTGCAAGTGTGATTTAGTTATTGCCACCACTTGTTAGGTGCCTCAGGTAAGTAACCGGTGCTGTTAATTACACAAATTAGAGAAGCATCACATGATTTTTCAAACAGTGCCAATACTTTTGTCCACCCCGTTTGCTGTGGAATTATATCCAATTTGGCTTTTTGACAACTCTTTTTGGGGTTTTCCATTGAAGACAAATTAAATGAAGATAATAATACCAAAGAATTTGTGATTGCAATCATTTTCTGGAAGAAAATGAGTACTATCTGACAGAATTGCAGGGGTGCCAATACTTTTGGCCAACACTGTATTCATGGTGATATTGGAAAACCAAGTAAGACTTCCTATGATCGAATGGAAAAAAATACTAGAGAATATAGGAGGTGTCTACCATAGAGAAGAAGACTTCTCATCTAGGTCCATGAAGAGATACTGTCCCTCTCAAAATACCAATTGATATTCTGGAATTCCCTCTAATGGGAGCCATAATTTGAAGCCCCTAGGCCAAAGACTATGACAGTTCTCTACCTACCTTGTACGATTTATAATATTGGTCTCTTTACGTGGATGTTGGCCTACTCAAGAACCAAAGTTTGGATGAGACTGCCAATAACACCTGGTATTTGGCATGGATCTACTCCTTGTCCTGCAGATCATCACATGATACCACCTCTTGGGTTCGTAAATACTAGGCTACCCTAGAAATACTTTCAATCTTTTGGATGTAGTTTCCAAGGGAATGGACTATGCGGAAATGGAAGTATGTCAAATTTAGGCACTGCCCTTCATTTTGTATGAAATGCTATTTTCTTTTCTAAATATTTAGTATCTATTAATACTCTCAAGGAAAGTTGAAGGACATCTCTGGGACAAATAATTCTATATTAACTAATGTAAATATTATATCAGCTAAGCCTGGAAGACTGGGTAGCCTAGAAGGATAGAAGATGGAAACCCATGGTGTCCAGGAAGGACCATTGGTCATGACCCTTGGGCCGTCGGTCATGACCCTTGGGCTTATTCCTCACTCCCTTGTTTGTGAACCATTCAGACTAGCCTTACATTGATTCATATCACTGAGTAGCCCCGGGGGATGGGACCAACCAGGACTAGAACCTCCATTCTCCAAAAGCCCCTTGGGTAGTCTGTATGGGATGCTGTCCTTGATCTAGAATTTAAAGGGATTTTCCAGGAGTCAAAAACTGATGGCACATACTTAGAAAAAGTCAGCAACTTCAGATTTGTGATAAGCTCGCCCACTGGTCGGTTTAATGGAGCTGGGGTGAGAAGTTTCTTTGTCTTACTGTGCCTGTTATTATGAGCTGAGCTTAAAGTAATTCGGAATGAGATGTAATACCGAAAATGTGGAAAGGTGACTGATAAACAATGAAGAGGTCATGGCTCACGTGAGTGCCATGGCCTCGTCAAATGAGAGCACTGCGAGTCAGACCTCTACTGATCCCATATTGGTGGCCTACCCTTAGGATGGGTCAGTTTCCTAGTCCTGGACAACCTTTTAATAGCTTAAAAAAATTTCTTAGCGAAGGCCATAAAGACTTGCAATGCCGACTGATACAACGTGAGCTCCGTACCAAGTGATTTCAAGTGCCGAGTAACATGACAGGGTGGTAAAACGGCTGCAGGTGACGGGAAGTGTGACGAATGACAGACACTTGTGAATTTTATGTATAAATTACTGCCAGTTTTATTTGTTTTCATCATCCTTAAAACAGAGGGGGTTTTATGAGACTAAACTATTAATTTTAGAATCAAATATCCAATTCTGCACCTTTTATAGAATGAGCTACGGTATACGGCTTCTATGGTTGGAGGGGAAGATGTGAAACACTCAGGGAACCTTCAGAGATTCCTAGGACAAGATGAGGGGAATGTGGATTTAGATCTTGTAGTGTTGTTAAGAAAAAACAAGGCTCAACTTCCAGTACTTAAAGTGTTTGGATTTCAGTGAGGAGCCCCTGCATTTATGGGGAAGGTCACGGACAGTTATTTCTTCTCCACCCTCCACTTCAATGAGAACTATAGAATTAAATGGGGTCCATAGATAAATGCCCCTCCATGTAATAAATAAATGACTCAACCCTGGCAGAACTCTATAGGTGGGGGTCTCAGAAGGGGATCAGCCTATTAGGGCATATGGGCAGGGGTTGTTTCATGAGGTATCCCCTTTAACTATCATTGGTGTATCACTGTCTTCACCTGAGTGCACTCCATTAGTGATGTCATTAGACTGCCCCAATAATGGAGTCATTAGAATGTTCCCTTTAATAATACCATCAGATTGCTACAAATGACATTGGCATAAGAGTGCCCTATTAATAATAAAAGAGTATTACCATTAAAAGTGTATCAGAGTGCCCTATATTGATGGAGTCTATTGAGTGCCCTTCATTGTAGTGTTATTAGACTGTGCCCCATTAATGGTGTCATTAGAGTGCCCCCTTTAATGCATAATCTGGGTGCACTGTATTAATATTGTCAAAACAGTGCCCCCATTAAAGGTGACCTTTCACCACCTTCATAAACTCCAACTCTTTGCATCATTCAATAGGTGCTGCTCCTCTGATTCTGGGACCAGTTGGAATTTTCTCTCTAGCCCTCACCATTCCTGAGCAATCTGTGCAGTTTCAACATATTTATGATCTCTATTGTCATCAAATATTATCTTCTCCAGCTAAGCTCCACCCACCTGGCAGTAGAGTGATTAATTAATATATTGGGTTCAGAAACTACCAGTACCAATTGCTCAGGAATGGTGTGGACTAGAGAAAAAATTCCAACGGCGGCAGAATCAGTGGAGGGATGGCTATTAATAGACGTAATGAGTTGGAGTTGGTGGAAGTGGTGAATGGCCCCTTTTAATAAAGCCAACAGAGTGCTCTGGTTTGCAGTGGTATAATAGTGCCCCATTAATAATACCATAGTATTACTATTAAAAGTGTTATCTGTGGATATTTCATTAATGGTGTCGGAGTACCCCATTAATAGTGCCTTCAAAATGCTGCAATTGACAGAAGCACTAGAGTGCCCCATTAATTCAACCAGGGTAATGCCATTTGATAGTGTTATCTGAGTGCAGTCCAATAATATATCAATAGAGTGCCCCATTAATAGTGCCTTCAAAGTGCCCCAGTTTACTGCAGCATTAGAATGCCCCATTAATAATAGCAGGGTACATTAGTAGTACTATCTGAGTGCACTTCATTAATATATCAATAGAGTCCCATTAATAGTGTCAATACAGGACCTTCCATTAAAGGTGTCATTACAGTGCCCCATTACTAGTGCCATCAATATGCTCCCATTTACAGTGCCATTGAAGTGTCCTCTGGAGTGCCCCATTTACCTCCTACCTTATCTGCAGGGGACACAAGGAGACATTGCTGTCTGTAGGAAGCATATGATGTTTCATATCAGCGGTTGGACATGTGATGGGAGATATTGGTAGACAGTCAGCCTTGTGGACAGGTTTGATATTGTCAGAGCCATGACATCTATGGCCAGCTTTACCTGCAGCACACAGACACTGTGCATCAGTTCCATAAGAGCAGACATGAAGTATCTGTAAGGAAATAATTTGGTCCCCAATAGGGAAGTGTCAGGAAGGAAAACTCGACATCTGAAGAAGCTGCTTTGGAATTTTCTCATTTCCCATAGTTCATATTCACATCTTAAAATCTGTGTTTTTTTATCGCCCTTGGATGTATGGCGGTGATTCTCAAGTGTTCTTTAAAGTCCTCCACGTAATTTGTAATGTTCTCGGCAATATGAAGTGTTGCATAGTGTAATGAGCAGAGTCATACGGGAGAGATCTCTGACAGGCGCATCACATGCTTCGCTTTAAGTAGCTTGTTCATCTTGTGAAGATACATCAGGGCCGCAATGGGAAATTCACATAGGTAGAACATCCATCCATCAAAGGGCCCAGAGCCGAGGTCTTTGCAGAGGAAGATTGATCTAAATTAAAGGGATTGTCCAGGATTAGAGAAGAATGGTTAAATTTCTTACTAAAACAGCGCCCCTCCGGTCTACAGGTTGTGAGTGATATTGCAGCTCAGTTCCATTCGCTTAAATAGATTGAAGTTGCAATATCACATACAACCTACAGACAGGTGTGGCACCAATAGGAAGCCATATGTAATTTAAAGGGACAATGTAAAGGCCGCCATTTAGCTAGGTAATAATAGCTGATGTTATATCACCTCTAAATTATCTCTTTGGTCTTCAGGCCTGCCCCCTTAAAGAGGACCTTTCACCACTTTTGGGCACATGCAGTGTTATATACTGCCAGAAAGCCGACAGTGTGCTGAATTCAGCGCACTGTCGGCTTTCCCGATCTGTGCCCGCTGTAAAGAGCTTACGGTGCCGGTACCGTAGTGCTCTATGGTCAGAAGGGCGTTTCTGACCATTAGCCAGAGACGTCCTTCTGCCTCGCGGCGCCAATCGCGCTGTGCTGTGGAGCGGGGAGGAACGCCCCCTCCCTCTGCTCACACTGCTCGTCCATAGACGAGTATTATCAGGGAGGGAGGGGGGAGTTCCTCCACGCTCCACAGCACAGCGGGATAGGCGCCGCGAGGCAGAAGGACGTCTCTGGCTAATGGTCAGAAACGCCCTTCTGACCATAGAGCACTACGGTACCGGCACCGTAAGCTCTGTACAGTGGGCACAGATCGGGAAAGCCGATAGTGCGCTGAATTCAGCGCACTGTCGGCTTTCTGGCAGTATATAACACTGCATGTGCCCAAAAGTGGTGAAAGGTCCTCTTTAAAGGAAATGCTTAGCTACAGGCAACGCCGCATATTATGGATATGCAGTAACGTGTCCTGGGGAGGATTGATAATTGTGGAGAATTAAGTGGGGACACATTAATCTGTATGGAGGAGGGGGCACTATGGGAGCATTATACTATATGAGGGAGGGGGCATCATGGAGGCATTATATTCTTTGGAGGGCTAGCAATGCTTTATACTCTGTGGGGGCACTATATTTTTCGGACTATAAGACGCACTGGACTATAAGACGCACCTAGGTTTTAGAGGAGGAAAATAGGGGAAAAAAATTTTGAAGCACAAAATGGTAAAATATTTAATATATGGGAGTTGTAGTTTTGCAACAGCTGCAAGGCCACATTGACAGGTGACCCTGCAGCTGTACGGGGACGCATAGAGCATTTTTTTTGCGGGGCCAGATGTACTTTTTAGATATATCATTTTGGGGAATGTTTATTGCTTAGATCACCTTTTATTTAAATAAGAGGCAAAACGGTGAAAAAAATCCTGTCAGGTTTAGCACTTTTGATTTTACGTTCACCGTACAGGAAAAATATTAGTAGACCAGGCATTTTCGGACACAGGGATACCTAATGTGTATGTGTTTCATAGTAATTTTCTACTTTTATATGTATTCTAGGGAAGGGAGGTGATTTAGAACTTTTTTTTTTTTTTTTTTTAAACTATTTATTAGCCCCCCCTAGGGGACTTGAACCTGCAATCATTTGATTGCAAGTCTCATAGACGGCAGTACAAGTGTATTGCCGTCTATGGGAGATTCTATACATTACTACTGCGGCTGGTCGTGGACCAGCCGCAATAGTAATATAGCAGTGACAGGCCTGGGAGCCTTCAGTAGGCTCCCGGCTGTCACCAGAACAGGTCGGCTCCTACGATATCGCCACGCAGGAGCTGGCCTGCAACCTTACAGGTATGGGGCTGGTGGGGACCGGCCCCCGGGGGGTATTTTACACTTTGGGGGGAAGGGGGGGTGTTAAGTTTTTATGCCCGCAATTAGAATGCATTCTAATTGCGGGCATTAGCTGTGGGCCTCCGCTTATAGCGGAAACCCGGTTGCTATGGCGGCCGCTCTGCAGCAGAGCGGCCGCCATTACAGACCTGGCAACTGCTGTAATAGAACGACGGATGCTGGGCATTAGCTGTGGGCCTCCGCGTACGCCGACACAGGTGTCGGGGCCTGTGGCATCGCTACACTCCTGTCCTGCAGGAATCCAGCAGTGGCAGCAGTGTGGCGATGCTGCAATTCCGCTCCGCTGCTCCACATTCTATAAGACGCACCCTCATTTTCCCCCCAAATTTTTTATATTCCGAAAAATAAGGTATATATATTATACTGTGTGGAGTAACTATGAGGGCATTATACTCTATGGGAGCTCTATGAGGGAATTATACTGTTTAGGGGCACTATGAGGGCATTATACTCTGTGGGAGAACTGTGGGGTCATTATACAGTGTGGGGCCCACTATAGGGGCATTATACTATGTTGGGGCAATGTTGAGACATTATACTGTGTGGAGGCTACTAAAGGGAGCATTATACTGTATAGTGGCCAGTAAAGGGAGGACACTGAGTTGGCATTATACTGTCTGAGGGCATTATACTCTGTGGGGGCACTATGAGGGAACTATACTGTGTGGGGGCACTATGGGAGCAGTATACTGTTTGGAGACCACTAAGAAGGGAATTACACTGTGAGTGGGCACTTGGGGGCATTATACAGTGTGGTGCAGGCCTGTGTATAATATAGATGGATGCACTATAGGGAACCTGGCATTTTTACCAGACAAAATAGCATAGGGGCGGGGCATGTGTTAGGTTTCAATGCCCGATTCTGTTGGTCTTGGAGAGATGACCCACCCCCACAAGATGTGTCTGACAGCGGCTCAGTCACTATAGAGAACACATGCAGGTTCTTTTGAGCTGAGTGTGCATGTGCATGGGGAATTGGGAGAGATAGCTGTTGGCTGATAAATTTCTCATGTGCATTGACAAAATAATACACCCTAATGTGCTCTAACACAGTCCATACATATGATATATGGAACTGAACCGGTGACCTTCCCAACTCCCCTCCGATGGAAGAGAAGAATTAGGCTACAGGCTTTCTTCCCTCTCCTATTCACCACACATGGATTGCTTAGCTGAGCATACAGGTGATTAAAGAAGTGGTACGAGATAGCTGGTGGCCAACTGAAGGCTATATGTATAAATGGCTTAAAGGAGTTTTCCAAGCCTATGAATTTATGACCTATCCCTAGGATACCTGGGATCGACGCTGATCAGCTGCTTGAAGAGACCACATCTTGGTATCCCAGCTCAGCCCTATTTACTTGAATGGTGCTGGGGTGCGAACAGGACATGTGACTGATGAGCATTACATCACATGGTCTGTGAGACGTTAGTCCCCTGCTGATCTCCTAAGGATAAGGCATCAATTCATAAAGCTAGAATCTGCACCAAACAGCACATATTTTGGAATTTATTTTTTTAAATGTACAGTAGATTGTGAGCCCCACATAGAGCTCACAATGTACATTTGTCCCTATCAGTATGTATATGGGATGGAAATCCATGCAAACACGGGGAGAACATACAAGCTCCTTACAGATGGTTTTATGCCCTTGGTGGGATTTGAACACATGGGCTCCAGGGCTGCAGTGCTAACCACTGAGCCACCCTGTGGCCCCCCAGATTTTAGAATTTCAGTGCGGATTTGAAGCAATTTTGTTAAAAAAAAATCCTTGCTAGTGAAAAAAAAATCTAATGCATGCTGCAAATTTCTGAATCCAGACCAAAGGTCAAAAGTCTGCATCATGTGCATGATTTTTGAGAAACAGAATTCTCATTGGAGTTGCAAATTTTGCTAATTGAAATCTGCATGTAAAATCTGCACCTATTCCTGACAGTGTGTTACACACTCAAAGGGTTTTGCATTGAAGGATGCATTTCTTATTTTCTTCCACAAAGTCGCAGATCGATGACTTTTTCCAGGCAGGAAATTGAAGCTTTTTCCTCCTTTCTGCATGGAGATCAGAATCCTGTGTTTTGTCAGCTTTTCTCACTAGAGGCTGCTCACTATCACTTCATGATTTGTTCAGCTCAGGCAATGTGACTGGTGCAGCGGCGTGGCGAGGAGCACAGAGGAGATCAGGAGATGGCTTGGCTTAGATTTCATTAAGCTCTGTCTCTAAGTAACAGCACACCCCTAATGGCCCGGGTGTATATCAGCCGCACGCTGTCATCTGCTTACTACGCTGTATTACAGACAGCACAGGATGTGTGAGAAGCACAGAGTATTTTAGGAGCACTTCACGTGACATATGTAGTATAAAGATCTGTAAAGTCTTGCAAGGGGGAAGGAAAGTGCACCAAAAGAGCAGCAGAGTCAAGTCACTGACCATTCACATACCTGCCAACTTTTGAAAAACGGAAAGAGGGACAAAATGTGTGTTGCGCTATGCGCGCCGTTACAAATTTAGGTCTGCCCACTTTTACGTTGACTCCACTCATTCTCATTCATTTTTCCTGTGCCCCCACACAGTATAATCCTCCTACAGTCACCTGTACATTTTATGTCCCCACATTATAATGTTCCCTTCCAACTGCCCCAAGTCCCTCTCTTGGTGCCCCAGTTTAAACTGACGGAACTAGAGGGGGACGTTGGAGGGGGACATTAAACAGTGGGGGCAATAAATTAATGGCAGCTGGAGTAAGACATGAAACTGGGGGCAACTAGAGGCAAACAGATCCCCCTCCAGCTACTCCCCCAGCTTAATGTCCTCTTCCAGTGACCCCCATTGTTTAATGTACCCCTCCAATTGTCCCCATTTTAATGTCCCTCTTATTCCCCCCAAGTTTGTCACCTTCATCTGTCCCCAGTTTAATATCCCCCCTTCATCTGCTCCAGTTTAATATCCCCAATTCATCTGTCCCAGTTTAATATCCCCCTTTGTCTGCCCCAGTTTAATGTCCCCCTTCCTCTGTCCCCAGTTTCATGTCCCCCTCCATCTCTGCCCCCAGTGTAATGTCCCCTCCTCCATCTCTGCCCCCAGTATGTCCCTCCTCCATCTCTGCACCAAGTTTCATGCCCCCCTCCATCTCTGCCCCAGTATAATGTTCCCTCTCCATCTCTTCCCTCAGTATAATGTCCCCTCTCCATCTCTGTCCCCAGTATAATATTTCTCTTTCATCTCTGCCCCCAGTTTCATGTGCTCCCTCCATCTCTACCCCAGTATAATGTCCCCTCTCCATCTCTGCCCCCAGTATAATGTCCCCCCTCCATCTCTGCCCCCAGTATAATGTCCCTCCTCCATCTCTGCCCCCAGTATAATGTCCCCCCTCCATCTCTGCCCCTAGTTTCATGTCCCCCTCCATCTCTGCCCCCAGTATAATGTCCCTCCTCCATCTCTGCCCCTAGTTTCATGTCCCCCTCCATCTCTGCCTCCAGTATAATGTCACCCCTCCATCTCTGCATCCAGTTTCATGTCCCCCTCCATCTTTGCACCCAGTATAATGTCCCCCCTCCATCTCTGCCCCCAGTATAATGTCCCCCCTCCATCTCTGCCCCTAGTTTCATGTCCCCCTCCATCTCTGCCCCCAGTATAATGTCCCTCCTCCATCTCTGCATCCAGTTTCAGGTCCCCCTTCCATCTCTACCCCCAGTATAATGTCCCCTCTCCATCTCTGCCACCAGTATAATGTCCCCTCTCCATCTTTGCACCCAGTATAATGTTCCCCCTCCATCTCTGCCCCCAGTATAATGTGTGTAATATGTTCTGCTTCAGCGCTGAGGTCCGGGCACGATGTGATGACATTAACACATCGCACCCGGAGCAGAGCTCCTGCATCATTCAATGCCATTCTCAACTCATCTGCGTCCGGAGGATGCAAATGAATTGAAACCGGGACATGCATCCCACTGACCGGGACTGAGGGACATGACCCTGAATCAAGGAATGTCCCGCAAACTCCGGGACGGTTGGGACGTATGCATTCATACTAAATAAGTCACTGACCATTCATGCTAAACATGTCACTGACCATTGATACCAAACAAGTCACTGAACATTCAACAACCTAATGTCCCACGCTCTGTGGCAGCCACTACCGCTGGTGCCCCGGTTGTTATGCCTCTCCCTGAAAAGACCCTAGAGTATAATTGTGCAAGGGTGTCCACAATGAGGCATAATACTGTGTACAGGGGCCACTAAGGGACATAATACTGTGTACAGGGGCCACTATGGGGCATAATACTGTGTACAGGGGCCACTATGAGGCATAATACTGTGTACAGGGGCCATTATGGGGCATAATACTGTGTGCAGGGGCCACTATGGGCCATAATACTGTGTACAGAGGCCACTGTGGGGCATAATATTGTGCGCAAGGGCACAATAATAATAATAATAATAGTGGGAATAATAGTGCACGCAGGAATGTGTGGGCGAAGAGACCATGTCAAAAGTTTGCCATGGTGCCCTGCCATTCCTAGTTACGCCACTGGGGAGAGGTGAATAATCTGCTGGAAATATCTGGCTTACCCCTATATATATATGAGATCATCATTCTTTACGTTTTTCTAGTTGTTGCAAGACCAGAAAAATGGAAAAACAATCAACCTAATGGCAAGACAGATGACAAGGAATACCGAGGGCCTCACTGTCAAGTGCCCATTATATTTCCCTCGACATCGCCATGTGGAAAAGTTGGCTTTACAGTCTGGGATTTCAGATGGACTCTTGGCCGCCATTATAAGACATACATTTTTGTATCTCTGCAGGCCTGGTTTTTAGTGGAGGGTGGACACTTTTTACACTCATTTTTGTTTCTACCTTTTGTTAGGCACGTGAATGCACACCCCACAGATAGACGCCAACGAGTGCCCGCACAGCCACATCCATACCATCAACTTTCATTCTAAAAAACCCCAAAACATAATCTTTTTTCAACATGTAAAAAGAACAACAGCCTGCACTATTTATCATATACCATCATGTAATCGGCGCTGTCATCCTGAGCATTTTGATGTTTTGATTGCCCAAATCCGTTTTGCCATTCCAAAGATACAGTGTTGGCCAAAAGTATTGATACCCCTGTTCTGTCAGATAATACTCAGTTTCTTCCAGAAAATGATCACAAGCACAAACTCTTTGGTATTAATATCTTCATTTATTTTGCTTGCAATGAAAAAACACAAAAGAGAATGAAAAAAAAGTCAAATTATTGATCATTTTACACAAAACTCCAAAAATGGGCCGGACAAAAGTATTGGCCCCCTCAGCCTAATACTTGGTCGCACAACCTTTAGACAAAATAACTGCGCACAACCGCTTCCGGTAACCATCAATGAGTTTCTTACAATGTCCTGCTGGAATTTTAGACCATTCTTCTTTGGCAAACTGCTCCAGGTCCCTGAGATGTGAAGGGGGCCTTCTCCAAACTGCCATCAAGAGATCTCTCCCCCACAGGTGTTCTATGGGAGTCAGGTCTGGACTCATTGCTGGTCACTTTACAAGTCTCCAGTGCTTTCTCTCAAACCATTTTCTAGTGCTTTTTGAAGTGTGTTTTGGGTCATTGTCCTGCTGGAAGACCCATGACCTCTGAGGGAGACCCAGCTTTCTCACACTGGGTTCTACATTATGCTGCACAATTTGTTGGTAGTCTTCAGACTTCATAATGCCATGCACACGGTCAAGCAGTCCAGTGCCAGAGGCAGCAAAGCAACCCCAAAACATCAGGCAACCTCCACCTTGTTTGACTGTAGGGACCGTGTTCTTTTCTTTGAAGGCCTCTTTTTTTTACCTGTAAACTCTATGTTGATGCCTTTTCCCAAAAGCTCTACTTTTGTCTCATCTGACCAGAGAACATTCTTCCAAAACGTTTTTGGCTTCCTCAGGTAAGTTTTGGCAAACTCCAGCCTGGCTTTTTTATGTCTCTGGGTAAGAAGTGGGGTCTTCCTGGGTATCCTACCATACAGTCCCTTTTCATTCAGACGCTGACGCTGGATAGTGCGGGGTGACACTGTTGTACCCTCGGACTGCAGGGCAGCTTGGACTTGTTTGGATATTAGTCGAGGTTCTTTATCCACCATCCGCACAATCTTGCGTTGAAATCTCTCGTCAATTTTTCTTTTCCGTCCACGTCTAGGGAGGTTAGCCACAGTGCAATGGGCTTTAAACTTCTTGATGACACTGCGCATGGTAGACACAGGAACATTCAGGTCTTTGGAGATGGACTTGTAGCCTTGAGATTGCTCATGCTTCCTCACAATTTTACTTCTCAAGTCCTCAGACAGTTCTTTGGTCTTCTTTCTTTTCTCCATGCTCAATGTGGTACACACAAGGACACAGGACAGAGGTTGAGTCAACTTTAATCCATTTCAACTGGCTGCAAGTGTGATTTAGTTATTGCCACGACCTGTTAGGTGCCTCAGGTAAGTAACAGGTGCTGTTAATTACACAAATTACAGACGCATCACATGATTTTTCAAACAGTGCCAATACTTTTGTCCACCCCCTTTTTTATGTTTGCTGTGGAATTATATGCAATTTGGCTTTTTGACAATTCTTTTTGTTGTTTTCCATTGAAGACAAATTAAATGAAGATAATAATACCAAAGAATTTGTGAATACAATCATTTTCTGGAAGAAAATTAGTATTATCTGACAGAATTGCAGGGGTGCCAATACTTTTGGCCAACACTGTATGAGCCTTTAAGTTGATGTAGATGAGGGTCTACTAGCCAATTGGGCAGTAACACTGCATGACATACAGCACACAGACCTCACACCCAGAAAAAGTACAGTGGTACTACCCACTTGGCTAGTAGATCCCAATTTATATCAATACTAACAAGGCTTATATCTTTGGACCACCTGAATGGACGTGGATAAACAAAACAGCAAAATGCTCAGAGTGACAGCGCCGATCACATGATGGGTATTACTGGGCTTTTCAGACTTGGCACAGGTCCCATGACTATGACTGGTTCATCATCCAACTAGAGATTGGCAAATTCCCCAAGATTCGTTTCGGGTTTACCTGGCTTGGGGAACTGATTCATTTCAGGTCGAAAAAGTTTGGATTTCACTTTCAATCCAGAAGTGATATTATAATACATTGTTATAATAATTATAATATTCTTTCTAGTTCCAGGTAGCCAAAATCCCCTTTATATTTCCTCAGATTTAGAAATCCAAGAGAACCTGTTCGGCTAATCAGTATCTAAGGTATGTCCACCTCACATATAACACAATCTAGGAAGTTGTCTTTATGCAAGGTTGAGATGGCTACATTGGCTGCCTACACTCTCATCCACAAGGCTCTCCATAATGCCGCACCTCCATACATTTCCTCTCACATCTCTGTCGTCTACCACCCAACCCGTGTTCTCCGCTCACTCAATGACCTAACTCTTACATCCTCTATTATCAGAACATCCCACGCTCGTATACAAGACTTCTCCCGAGCTGCACCACTTCTCTGGAATGCTCTATCCCAGACAATCAGATTAACTCCCAATTTCTACAACTTCAAGCCCAAACTAAAGACACATCTTTTCAGACAGGCCTATCACAATTTCTAATGTAAACCCTTTCGTACTATAATTAGAATCCCCAAAATGTAACCCTCCTCTGTCCCCGCTCCCACATTACCCCACATGATATGATGCCATTTCAGGCTAACTCTATATGTCCACATGTTAAAGGACACGACTGGTGACGGCTCATAAAGTTTTATGTTTGTGTAATGACAGTAACCTCTATTGCAAAATTATCTGACCACTGTATAAGTAATGTTACCTCCGATGCCTCCCCTGCTACTTCTTGTTTCACTCCCCTCACCCCATAGATTGTAAGCTCTTGCGAGCAAGGCCCTCAGTCCCATTGGGTGAAATGACTTTCTTTGTAATGTATCTTTCTGTCTGTATTTGAACCCTACAAATTGTACAGCGCTGCAGAATATGTTGGCGCTATGTAAATAAAATTTTTTATTATTATTATTATTATTACTATTATTCTCTAGAGTCCTCTTCAGCTGTCCCATGCACCTATAGAATTGGGGGGAACAAGATAGCTCAATTTATCCATAGTAATTAAACATCAGTTAACATTGGATCTTTTTTGACCCAATATCCACCTATCATGACCACATTTCAGATGTTGGGTCAACCATGGCCAACATATTATATGTCAAGACGAATGTTCTTGTTTCTTGCTAGAACTATCAACTATATGTAGAGATGATACTGGTACTCGCAATTTTCATAAAGTTTCATGCTTGACCTGAGCCCAAACCACCATTATACTTTGGGTTCTCAGAGTATAATAAATGGGAGCCCAGTGGAGGTGCAAAAACACAGCAAACAGTTCTACAGTACTCACCTTCCCTCACCACTTCTGGGCTTCCTTGAGATATCCTTCTGGCTTCTTCTGGCCTCCTGGGTGACTTGACACCTAAGCAGTCACATGGGCTGCACCAACGTCATGATGCTGACATCAGAACACCTAATCACAGGCCTCAGCAGTCCTTCAGGGTGCATGACATCACCTAGGAGGCTGGAAGAGGCCAGGAGAACCTGAGGGAGCACTAGATTCTTTAGGTATACCCAGAAGAGGTAATGGAAGGTAAGTAGAATTGTTTATTATAGTTTCTGCACCTCCACTGGACCTCTACTTATTATACGTTGCATTCTGAAGAGAATCCTCGGAATATAATAATATATAATATATATAATAATAGAAATGTAATAGCACTTTTGGTTTGAGAAGAACAAATTCACCCTAAAATGAATCTTTAGACCGAACTACCCGAAACTAAATTAAACTTGGTTCATCATCTCTAAGTATCCGTAAGCCTGTAAATGAAACCATCATGACAATCTTCGGAAGCCTGCCTATACGTAGTCTAGATAATCAACTATATGGCCTAATGAATCTGGCGAGGAATAGCTTGGGAGTCATTTACATGGTCTGCATATCTGAGCGCCTTTCTTGGTGTTTTGTATGCATCTTCTGAGCATTTGATGTTGCTCTTCGTTCTGTGACCTTCAAACCTTCTTCATTTCACCAGTATTTGACCTCTGCAAAAATTATTTGGCATGGAACACATCTAGGTCATGGGCGATCAGAGGCTCGGCCTGCTGTGTATAATACAGGAACAACCACATAAGCAGATTCTGGTGTTGTTACAGCCAGCGTAATTGGGGCTGAGATTCACAGCCTGAAGCCTTGCTTTTGCCACTAAGTTAAGATTACAGTCTCCCGGGTGGACGTGGGAGTTTTAAAAACTGCTGCTAAGCTTTTGTGAATATTTAAAGAGATGTAGTGAGCCTGGTTATTATACCGCTCTGATTTCTGGAGCTCTTCTATAGACCTCTGCATCTCTTGCAAAAGTTTTCCCCGTTGCAGCTCAGGCATGAAAAATTCATAGTCACCAACAAAGGCATCTACACAACAGTGATTTGTTTTTCATATTTTTCTCATTATTTTTGCGACTGTTTTAAAAAAATGTTTTTTATATTTTAATGTATCTATCTTGTTCTTTCAGTTACTTTTCATATTTTTTTTATTTTTAACTTTTTATTTTTTTAATATCATAGGTTATAGATTCACTATGTATATTTTTGTTTATAAGTCTTATATATAAGCACTTTTTTATTTTCATACATTTTTTTATTCATCCATTTTCCTGCTTTGTTTATCCTTAGTCACTTTTCTTATTTTTATTATTAATTTTTTTAAAAAATTTTCTTAATTTTTCTGCCTTGTTTATACTTTTTATTCTTAGTTTTTTTTATCTTTCACATCATATTTTTAATCATGTTTTTTTCTGCCTTGTTTATCCTTAATTATTTTTTTATTTTTGTTTCTGCCTTTTCTTTTTACTTCTATTTCAGTCACATGTATACTTGGGTATGTTTTTTTTTAATTTTTACATCATACTTTTATATCATATATTTTCCTGTCTTGTTTATTTTTACTTTTTTCTAGTTTTTATTTTTTATTTTTTTTTATCTTATTTTACTTAAGGGGCGTTCACACTACCGTCGGTGTCCGACATGTAGTGTCCGCTCAAAATCTGTCACGGACACTAGGAGCGGACACTAGATGTGTCCGTGACACCTGTCATTCAAATGAATGGGCATCGGGTGCGTTCTTTTGCACTCCGTGCCCGTCCTTCCCTGTCCGCAAGAGAAGATGTCCGACTTCTCAAGCGGACAGAAAAGCCCTGCATGCAGGGTTCCTCTGTCCGCTTGAGAAGTCGGACATCTTCACTTGCGGACAGGGAAGGACGGGCACGGAGTGCAAAAGAACGCACCCGATGCCCATTCATTTGAATGACAGGTGTCACGGACACATCGAGTGTCCGCTCCTAGTGTCCGTGACAGATTTTGAGCGGACACTAGGAGCGGACACTACATGTCGGACACCGACGGTAGTGTGAACGCTCCCTTACTTATTTTATTCTGTGTTGTCTTTTTTAGTTTCCTCTTCTATTTTTTTATATCATAATTTGTCTGTCCTATATATTTTAGTTGCTTTATTTACTTTTTATACCTATTTTTTCTGCCGTCGATGTTTTAGTTCATTTTTAATTTTTATGTATATTTTTTTTAACCTTGTCTATATTTTTGTTCATTTATGTCTGTAAATTTTTGTAAAATTTTTGAAAAACATAAAATAAAGTAACTTCTCTGATATTGAATTCTTACGACTGATCCTACGTGTTTCGAGAGATGGTATTATATTTGATCACTGGCAAAAGGATGTTTTGTTTTTTCTTTCCTTTGTCTTATCGTATTCCGTGGCTTTTTCTTGGTAGTGGCCTTTTTAGAGTAGGCAGAGCAAAGGCCACATACGTAGCAATGTCAATGCCAGGAAAGGCAGCTGTCTCCTCTGATTTAATAGGAGAGTGTGCTCTGTATATGGAAGCTGGAGAGAGGGGAGCAGTATGAATTGGCCTCCGTTTGGCGTGAGCTGGAGCATGATTAGGATCTCCTGAGCTCTCAGCTGCGTTCAGTTCCTGGTAGCTGGGGCTCGGGAGATGGTAGCCATGGCAACCGCTGCTACTCACTCCCCATCTCGGATGCAAATTAGTTACAATTTTATTAGTGTGTAGAATTTCAAGAGACTGTAGTACGTCTCCGTTGGAAACAGACTTTCAAAATTCATTGCAGGCGTACGTATTGTCGGCATAGTTCACCAGTCATTTGTCGGAGATGGGATGACTTTTTGGGGCAAGAGGAGACGTTGTTACTTTTTTTGCAAGTTTTTGTAAAAAAAAAAAAAAAAAGACTGTCGTGGAAACAGTAGAGGAGGATTCACAATCGTTCCTCGAATCCCTGGAGAAGACGCTCTGACCTTTAGAAATTTGCTTTAATTGCACCTTCCATATTTCCATCAAAATTAGACATCGAACCTTCGGGGTCACAGAATAGGGCACTTCAAACTATTGAAAATAAATATGGTGGTCATAAACTATTTTGTATTGATCTCGGAAGTAGAAAGTAAATGAAGGAGTTTTAGTAATGTTTACTTTCGCCTTGTATTATGATAGGTACAAAAAAAAAAAAAAATACACAATAAACTCAAGGCCGGGGGGGGGGGGGGGGGTCTGGTGGTCTGACGTTGGTGGGATCCATGGGGTGAATAATTTTGCATAAATAAAAAATAACACAGTTCTTCATAAATGGATAATTAATATTAATATTTTATTAATTAATTGTTTAGTTTGGTTTGATGATGTCATCATATATTTGAATCTTTTAAAGCGAGAACATCTAGTCCTTGATAAAAAAAAGATGTACATGGCTCCAAAATGTCCACGGTTCAGAGGATCCACTGCTTTATTCTTGGTGGGCATAGTGATAGCCTGGCATGACAAACAAGGGTTTTTATGTCAACAAAAAATTTGATTATCACAGTGGACAGTCAATTTTTTAAAACCAATGGTAAAACTGGTTCATCTGTATAGAATATAGCTACTCCTCCAATATGGTGGCAGGGTGAGTCTCATTTTTGACTCCTTAGATGTACATACCTAGAGGTCTTTATGGAGGGCACTAACAGGTTATTTGGGGAGTTGGATGTTGATAAGTTATCCTTAGGCACCGATTAGTGGTTTGACAGGATTCGGGTGAACCATGTGGTCTCTTTATTCAATACCAAGCACAGTGCCATACACTGTATAGTGACTATGTTTGGTATTGCAACTCAGTTCAGTTGAATGGGACTGAGCTGCAAACAGACTATGTGACGAATGAACATCATATCACTGGCCTATGAAATGGTACTCACCTAAGTGCTGCTGCCTCTTTGTGCAACTGATGTTTAGGGATCCCAGGTGTCGTTCCCCCACAGGTTTGATATTGGAAAACCCCTTTAGGCCGGGGCCCCACTGGCTGGAAATGCCGCAATTTAGCCGCGGCAAAATGCAGCGGTAAAAATTGTGGCATTTTACAGTACTTGAAAAGTGGAGGGGATTCATGCGAATCCTATGCCCACTTTGCGGAAAAGATCGCAGCACACACGCTGCAATTTCCAAAACCGTTACGGTTTTGAAAATCGCAGCATGTTAATTATAACTACGGAAACGCCAGCGGCTTTCCTATAGATATAATTGCAACAGAAAGTCCGTGGTTGAAAACTCCGTGAACTTTCTGTTGAAAGCGCTGTGGAAAGAACCGCAATGCGTTCACGCCTAGGTTCTTCCCGCAGTGCTTCAGCGCTGCATTTCCGCCCAGTGGGTCCTTAGCCTTAAGGCTAATTTGACATTTGTGCATGTGTCTCGGTCATTCAGGTTCAACAGGGGCCCTGAACGATGGAGAGTCGGACTGCTAAAACAGTGGTTATCCGCGGACCTCACACACTATAATGAGGTCTCCTGGGTGTCCATCTGGTTTCTGCCATTTTTATACTGAAAAGTCCTCCATTCAAGAGACTACGCTGCAGATATGAACCTAGCCTAACAATATGATAACATGGGGCTTCAAACCATAACATGGATAATAGATGGGTTGAACCATTCTAAGTGAAATAAAATCACCATTGAACACTAGGAAATCCCACCTACCTATGGGGTCAATTTAATATTTAGAAGTCAACTCCCATGGAAACTGTAAAGGTGGCCATATTGGTTCTCACCCAGTTAAGACATAGTTGTAACAAAAAAATCTGAGCTCAATTTTTGTCAACTCAAATAAAGATGCCGACTCCAGTTACTCATGATTTTTTATGCTTTTTTGGAAGGAGGTGACAATGTCTAATAATGTGGAATTGTCCTTTAAATTCCCCATGTTATGTACTAACGTAGTCAGCGCCAGAAAAAGCACTGATATAAACCCCATCACCTTGCCATCCTATGCCGTCTCTATCAGAAAATGTGGTCTGGTACTTTCTCTTCAAGGATTGTGCCCGGTGCCTCGTCCAAGGGCTTTTTCAAGGCATATGAGAAAGTGATCGATTTATAGCTGAAGGGATTGAGCCGTAGCTTCTGGTATACGGAATAAGAGCCTTGGCCTCCTCTGTACTTCTCTCTGCAAAAACCATTCCCGTGATGTTGTTTTACCCAGAGCCTTGTAGACTGATTTACAATAGTAGGCACCTTGGCTCGTACTGAAGGTGCGCGTCTCCTCCTGTGCCAACATGCATCAAGTTTAAGATGGAGTTATAACTTTTGCGTTCCTTGATTTTTTGGGTGGATTTTCACCACTGATAACTCAGCTCTTTCTGCTCGAGAAGACAAACAAATAAAGGTAATTTATGAGACGCTCCCATAAGAGCTGCTGGAAGATGACTTCTCTGCCTGGATCCATCCTATAAGAGTCAATAAAAATATCATCCAAAAAGAGTGTGAAAGTTACACATTTCGGTTGCAAATTTCGGAAAGTAATTAAAAAGACACAGACTGAAAATATTTCAGAGTCAGGAAATACAAAGAGTAGAGAAGAGGAAAAAACTTAAAGGCACACTCCAGTAAATATGCCCCCTATTTGTAAATGAGTCCATGTGTAGTGTAATGTTATTGAATAAGTGACAGTTTTATTGTGATATTATATGCTCCCATACAAAGTACTGACCCCCTCTCTGCTCCGCTGTTGCCCCCCAATATTTTCTTTACAAAGGGGAGGTTAAACTGACAATGCAGCTTTATACGTGTTTGACCGCCTGTTAATACAGGATACACTGTGTGCATCAGAGGAGCAGGAAAGAAGTCAGCGCTCCTGAGGGGAGCACATAACTTTATAATAAAGCTTTGTTTTTTATTAAATATAAAGATAAAGAAAATTCAGGCAGCGTTCTAAAGTATAATGTGAAAAAAAGAAAAGTTACTTTATTGACCCATACCTGCCAATAAAGCTGTGTTTTTACTAAAACATGTCATATACTTCATTCTCCACAACAACATTTAGGTGGCAATGGAGAAGGGGGTCTTTACCACAGCAACCACGAGGATAACCTCAGCTTAGAAACCTTTTCCCATCTTTAAACTTGGTATGTATCCCCCACGGAGGGCTCAAAAAAATCAGCTATACTGTACCACTTAGATACGTTTTTGACCCATTTAAACCAACTTTAACCTGGTGGACTCGAAAAGTTGAGGTATATTGTAGCTGCTAATCTTTCACCGATTAAAACTATTTTAGGCAAGATCTACTCACATCTGACTAGGCACTGTTTCAATCGATTGCACTACAACCACCAGGTTCAACAACATTCATACCCAAGAGACAGCCTATGTGACTGCTATGTAGCCCTTGGAGAAGTGTGATCCAGGCAAGGTTGGCTTCTCCCCATATGTTAATGGTGATGTGGGATCTCCTCTTCACAAATTTGGCAGAATGAACCCAAGGACCATGGAAAGGAGATCAAGCACCAAATTAGATTTATGATGGTTTACTCCTAACCAGCACCAAAAGGGGACACAACATACATTTTTATTGTGGCCCTATACATAGAAAAACCTAAAATAATAAAATCGCCTTCCCCCCATATAATATTCTGCCTTATCTATAAGGGTATGCCTACATTTCTTCCTTGTGGCCTGCTCATGACCTACATCATAGCATGCAGCAACTACTTTATGGAGTGTCCTGCCTGGTTCTATTAGGCTCCCCCAAGCCTCCGAAACAATTAAGTGTTCCATGAAAATTCACATCTGGAAGAGGATCAAGTTTCTCCATAACCTCTAACTTTCCTTCCTGTCTAACAAACCACTGCTCTGCCCCGTCTCATCGACCCCCAGCTATTTGCTCTTGGTATGCAGTATGCTACACAAATTCCTTAATCCTCTCCCTCTTTTTGGTCAGGATTTGTGTGAGAATTTTGCACCAATACAACCCACAAAACAATTTGTAAAACCTTTCACCATGGTCAAGAAGTTTCAGGCGTAATTGCATTATAATAATGGGTGCCTGACACCTACTTTTTTTTTTTTTTACTGTTTCTTTAAATGCTGTTTTTTCATGGTTTTTGGTTGTTTTTCACATCATTTTCATTTCATGTTCATGTCTCAAAAAATACAAAGCCCCACCCAATTTGGAGGTGTGTCATACTCCAAATTGGGTGGGGCATCAGTATAAAGGGGCATTGGTGGTCTATGGTAAGTATGTCTGACACCTCTCTCCTGGAATAGGATCAAACATTTTGAAGTCTAACAGCCTGTTCCTTTTATCCCCCACCTTAGTACACATTAGAGTGTCGACCTATGCAATGACATTGGTAAATTAGTTTTTTGGAGCAATGGCAACTCCCTCATTGCTCTACAAAGTCCATTTGCATCGACAAAAATGGATGTATCTTGGCAACAAA
Organism: Leptodactylus fuscus; assembly: GCF_031893055.1. Classification (NCBI taxonomy): domain Eukaryota; kingdom Metazoa; phylum Chordata; class Amphibia; order Anura; family Leptodactylidae; genus Leptodactylus; species Leptodactylus fuscus. Next base: position 41,966,496 of record NC_134275.1, on the reverse strand, counting down.
GGCAGCAATTCACGAAGGGAACACATCATTTGATTCAGTTGCTCTAGCCCTATCTATCTGCAGGGCTGGGTTATTATATTGGGTTCTGGTAACTACCTTTAAGTCACAGAGTCACTCAGGCTCCTAGAAGAGCATAGCCTCTATCCGCGCCTCCTTTTACCTTTGCATTGCCCTTGTACTAGCCATCCTTCAGCCATCTTTCGGGCAGTATTACAGCTTTAGTTGTTATACCCCCCCAGCCTTGGCTATCTCTGATATCACCCATGGGCTGCAGTATGGCCCGTCTCACACATCTTATATTTGCACTCAGCGAGTAACACTGCAAGCTTTAAGAATCTCCTCTGAGATGGATAACACGTCTTCTTGCAGCAGAGCTGAGTGTTCAGGGAGAAATGCTTGGCCCCTGGGGTGTTGTCAGCACCATGTCCTACTAAAAACAGCACCATGTTTCCTAGTCTGCCAGACACTAAAGTGACAACTGAATGCACGGTCACTCGGAAGGCTTAGGCTGGCTATACAAGGGCTTGTTTGGCTGACAAATGCTCTTCCTGACACATACACACTCCTCACCCCATACATAGGTACGCTCAGGTAAGTATGCAAGTTTTCTTAATAGGCAAAGGAGGAAACCTGGTCATCACTCCTTAAAGGGTCTTAATGTTTTGATGACCTATGCGACATGCCTGAGCAGTGCAGCCTCTTCCCTGTGCCGGTGACGTAACATTAATTTGTCACATGGTACAGCAGTGGCTCAGTCTCATTCAAACACAAGAGGCTGAAATACCAATATCTATATGGATGATCTATCCATAGTATAAGTCAAATACTGTACAATAGAAATAATAGTGCCGTACAGATAAGTACTACTATCACTCAGATAGTGACTCCGACCGTACCTGAAGTCCCTCAAATAACATACCCAAAGAAGTAATGCTCCCTCAGTATACCCCATTAGTATCAGGGCCTCCAATAGCAATAATGCTCCCCAGTGTGCCCCATTGGTCAACTGTCCCTATAGTATTCCAATAGTTATAATGCTCAACCAACATTAGCCAATGAATAATAGTGCCTAATAGTAATACTGCCCCTCCTACATTCCCCCACTCATAATAGTGCCCCTAATAGCACTCATTACAGTGCCCAATTAGTAATAGTGCCTCCATAGTACTTAAATAGTAATAACAGTTCCTCAGTGTGCCCCATCAACAATAATACTCCTAATATTAATAATGCCCCAACAGTACCCCATAGTAACACTCCCCAGCCATTTGACCATTCATAATAGTGCCCCATAGCAATAATTTTTCCCATTAGTAATAGTGTACTCTATAGTAAGGGCAGCACGGTGGCTCAGTGGTTAGCATTGCAGCGCTGGAGTCCTGGGTTCAAATCCTGCCAAGGGCAACATCTGCAAGGAGTTTGTATGTTCTCCCCGTGTTTGTGTGGGTTTCCTCTAGTTTCCTCCCACACACCAAAGACATACTGATAGGGAATGTAGATTGTGAGCCCTATATGGGATAGTGACTGACAATATCTGTAAAGCGCTGCGGAATATGATGGCGCTATATAAGTAAGCATAATAATAATAGTAGTCATTTGCCTCCAGAGTGTTCTGTTATTTAGTGTCCTCCATTGTGCTGTATTAGCAATAGTCTCCCATAGTAATAAGGCTCTTCTAGTTTTCCCCACTAGTAATAATATCTCCAATTGTAATAATGCTACCCGAAAAAATGCCTAGAGTACTAGTACTTTTTATATTGTCTCCATTAATAAGAGTGCCCTCTGTGTGCCCCATTAGTAATAACGCCCCAAATAATAATGCCCCAATAGTAATAACACTGCCCTAAAGGGCCTATAGAAATAGTACTCTTTATACTGCTCCCATTAGCAATAGTGCCCCTATGCTCCAATAATAGTGTACCCTAAGACCCCGTTCACATAGGTCAAGAGGGGGCGGATTTTGGGGTGGAATCCACGTCATGGTCCACCCCTCACAATGGTGGTCTATGTAGACCGCTAGCATTTTTTTTCCTCTAGTGTCAACAGCAGAATATGCACACGCGTAATTGCGTGTGAACTAAGCCTTATTGTAATAATACTCCCAGCAGGCACCCATTTATAATAATGCCCCTGTAGTAATAATGCTCCACCATGGTGACCCCTTTGGTAATAGTGCCCCCTAATAGTACTAATTCTCCCCATTGTACCTATGTAGTGCCCTAGTAATAATGCGTCCCCATTAAACCCCTGCATATGACACCAGATGGAGCATTGTAAAGGAGCACACACACAAATGATGGCGCTTCTGCACGGCCTCTGTACTGTGTAGATGAGGCCTAATACACCCACACAGTGAACATTAATATGAGAGGAGCAGGTAGGTTGTCACAAATAGCTCAGGAAAGTGCCCATGGCCTCAACGGGTTTACGGGTTCCCAGAATGATGATAGAAGTTGTGGCCATTCTCTTTAGTACAGTAAAATCCCAAAAACCCACTTAAGGACAGAGCCCACCAGACACATAACATCCCTGGATAGCTTCCTGCTAGCGTTACCCTGATCTCGCCATAGATAACACAATACACAGAACAGAGATGAATCATTAGAGCCCATTAAATGCTAATATGCCGCGGAAGGGAACCTAAGGTAAATGCTAATGCCCTCATTTAGACAATAACCCCTATTATCCCATGACAAGTAATCACAACACAACCAGGCGACATTACATTCACTGAACACAACCACCATGTGATGATACCAGATGACACAATAGATGCCACATACTTACCCCATTCATTTCTGTAACATTACAGGGTCCAAAAAATAGGTAAAAAATGTCAAAAACAAAACATACTGTTCCTCATGTCTAATGATGTAGGGCCAAATATAGGTCTAGAATTTTTATGTCTGTGAGATTTTTTCTGTGTCTGAGGTCCATATGTCACTTTATGTTTCTTTTGTGGGGAGTAGGGGAACTTAGATTAATTTAAGAATTTCTTCTGTATGGCAGTGAAGAAACTTAGATTATTTCAGCGAACTTAGATTGCTTCAAGGTTCTTCTTATGTAGGGGATTGGGAGAACTTGGGAATAGGGTAACACAAATCACTTTTTTCTAGGGGAATAGGGGAACTTAGATCATTTAAAGGTTTGTGTTTAGAGGAGTACGGGAACTTAGATCATTTCACGGTTCTGAGATCACTTTACAGTTCTTGCATAGTGGAATAGGAGAACTTATATCATTGTGTGTTTTTTTCTGGTCTAGGGGAGTAGGAGAACTTATCACTTCAAGGTTCTTCTTGTCTAGAGGAGTAAGGGAACTTAGTAAACTTTGTGGTCCTCCTTGCTTTGGGTAATAGAAAAACTTAGATCTTTTCATGGTTCTTCTAAAGCAGGGGTGCTCACACTTTTTCAGCATGTGAGCTACTTTATAAACTGACCAAGGCAAAAGATCTACTACCCACTTCTTGTGGGAGGGGACGGGGCAGGCCGGTGGGCGGGACGGGACATGTCTGTGGGCGGGGCCGGGCATTGGGCGGGGTCGGGCGGAGTGTGAGAGCAGGAGACAGCAGCGTTCTGTGGCCGCCCAGGGATCCCCGGTGTCTACTTGTTCACAGCGCAGGCTGAGAGATATCTCTGGACACTGGCAGGCTGGGGCTGCGGCAGCCCCGCCTGCCAATGTCCGGAGATGACTCTCAGCCTGCGCTGTGAACAAGCAGCACCCCGGCTCCCTCCATCCCTAAGAGCGAGGAGCGCGTCATCCCCAAGCTGCTGCTGCCCGGCCTGCAAGTGTCCGGAGTGCTTGTTCACAGCATAGGCTGAGAGTCGACTCTCAGCCTGCACTGTGAACAAGCAGACACCAGGGATCCCATACGTCCTTTGCAATCGACCAGTAGATCACGATCGACGTATTGGGCACTCCTGTTCTAAAGAATAAGGGAACTTAGATCACTATGTGTTTCTTTTGTCGATGAGAGTAGGGAAACCTAAATAACTTCAAAGTTACATGTTTCTTTTTGTCTAGAGGAGTAAGGTTACTTAGATCAGTTCATTATTATTATTCTTGCCTAGAGGAGTAGCAAACGTATATAATTTCATAATTTTTCTTGTCTAGGGAAAATGGAGAATTTTAGATCACAACGTGCTTATTTTGTCTATGGGAGTAGGGGAACTTAGGTAACTTCATGGTTCATCTTGCCATGGAGAGCAAGGGAACTTAGGTCACTTTTGTCTAGAGAAGATGAATCAATCTAGAGCTCTCCACAACAAGTTCTTCTTGACAAGTAGACTTTTTTTGTTTTCCTGCTGAATTTGCCCATCTAGTCCAATAAAAAAACACTTGAGATCCACTTTTTGTTTGTTTTTTTGTTTTATTTTTAACTATGACAAAGTGTAAGCAAATGCATTAGTGTGAATAGAGCTCATGTTTTCCTCTGCATTACACTGATCTATGTTATACTCACTGCCTGTAGTTCTGGGTCTGACCTGTGAAGTAAGCTGGGTGGGCACATGTGAGCTTACTCCACAGCTGTGCCCCTTCCTAGACTAAACATTGATGGTAAACCTGTGAGTGCTGGGCTAAGACAGCTGTGTTTTTCTTAACAGTTACTTTACATTGCAGGTTGAACTTGAAACTTGGAAATTATCGGTTGTCGACAGACATTACCTTCAACCATTCATACAATTCCTGGGAACCAGGGGGTAGGGGGGTTATTACTTTTTATGTCATTACCTCAGTTGTGTTAATTTTTTTAAGCTTTAGAATTTGATGAATTGAATAAAAAAGACAATAGGACAGACCTAGGTAGGTTAAGAAGATCTCACGTACATTTTTTAGGGTGCTCCAATTTAGAAATCAAATTAGGTTTTCATTACAGTGAGGGTGCCCCAATGCAAAATTGAAACTGGAAAACTGGACCCATCTTATGGGTGAGGATGCTCCAATGCAAAAAACAAACTTAACAGCCATTATGGGTGAGGGTGGCCCAATGCAAGATTCAAAATGGACCCCTGTTGAAGGTGCCCCAAATGTAGAAATCAAAATGGTCTTTTATTACAGTGAGGGTGCACCAATGCAAAACTCAAACTGGACTCCCATTATGGTGAAGATGTTCCGATGCAAAAATCAAACTGGACCACCATTATGGTGTGGGTGTGCCCATGCAAAAATGAAACTAGACTGCCATTATGGAGAGCATGCCTCAATACAAAATTTAAACTGGACCCCCAGTATGATGAATGTGCCCCAGTGCAACAGTCAAGCTGATCCCGCATTATGGGTAAGAGTTCCAGATGCAAAAATAAAACTGGACCCCCATCGTGAGGGTGCCCCAATGCAGTGATCAAACTGGACCCATTATGAGGAGTATGCACAGATACAAAAAATCTAATTGGTGCCTCATTATGGGTAAGGGTACCAGATACAAAATTCAAACTGCACTCTTATAATGGTGAGGGTGCTTAAATGCAAAAATCAAACGTGGACCCCCATGATGGGTGAGGGTGCCCCAGTGCAAAAATTAAACTCAACCACCATTACAATGAGGGTGCCCCAATGCAAGAATGAAACTGGATACTCATTAGGTTTGAGGATGCATCAAAGCAAAAACCAAACTGGGCTAACCAGTATAGTAAGGATGCCTCAATGCAAAAAATAAACCGGACTACCCATAATGGTGTGGTCAATGCAGAAATCAAACTTGACCTCCTACTATGGCGAGGGTGCCCCAATTTAAAAATGAAACTGGACCCAACAATGATGAGGGTGTCTCAATGCAGAAATCAAACTGAGCCCTCATCACAGTCCAAACTTTACCACCCAGACCTGATGTTTCCCATAACTTTTGGGTCAATCCACCCATTTATGCTAACAATGCAATGTCTACACCTGCATGGGCTCCAACCATCTAGTGTCAGCCATGTCTTGGCCAGCTCTCTCCAAGGGCCCCATAGCAGTCGTTCTGCTTATGCTCTTGTGTATTATATAGGTAAGTTTACTCATTTCAGAGGAACAGACAATCACGTAGACACTCAGCTCACATTACACCCTCTCCAACATGTTAGACTCAGGTCTGAACAGTGCATGAGACGTCTCAGGAATTTCCCTTCTTGGCCATTTGTTATAGTGATGTCTTTGTTCTACCTTTACAGCAAGAACACACTTGTAGCAGCTCTTAACACTTCCGAGAGTAGCACTTAAAGAAACCCAAGCTGGGAATACAAAGCATTTACCTACATGCAATACTTCACTCATAAGCACTACCTAGCCGAGGTCCAGTGGGTACGGTCAGTTTTATGTAGCTGCCATTTAGTGTCCAACGCTATGATGATCTCAGCTTGGTTCAGTAGGTCCAGGGGTGTTGTTGCTGCCATAATACAGCTCCCATTCTAAAGCACCCCAGATCTCAGCTACCAGTTACATACAAGTTCCTCTTCTTTAATGATGTTACCCAGCTTTCCAGCTAATGAAAGTCTCCAGGAAAGCTCTGTTCACACAGTATAAACCCTCTAAGTAGTGTGTCTACACAGTATATTAACCCCTAAGTTACTCCACACTTTATAATGCCCTCTCATCAGCTCCTATACCGTATATGTCCTTCACATGGTATAATGTCCCCTTTTGTGTCCCTACATACAATATAACACTGTCTTGTGGTCCCTAAACAGTATAATGTCCTCGGCCCCCCACAGTTTAATTCCCCCTTTATGCCCACATAATAGAATTCATTCTTACACTCAACATTCAATACAATACCCACAGCTCAGACCCCCACATATTATAATGCTCCCTCAGTGACCCCTAAACAGTAGCATGCCCTTCACATGGTATAATCTCTCCTTTAGTGCCCCTACACACAACAGTATGTCTCTTTTAACCCTCACAGTATAATGCCCCACAGAATATAATTCCCTCTCATACCCAATGCAGAGTACAATGTCCCTGCCCTCACACATTATAATGCCCCAAGATCAGCCCCCACACAATATAATACCCCCAGATTAGATGTTACACAGTATAATACCCCCAGCTCAGCCTCCACACATAATAATGCCAACAGGCTTTACACATTATAATACCCACAGGCTTTACACATTATAATACCCCCAGCTCAGCTCCCACACAGTATAATGCCCTCCTCAGCTCTGCCCACACACATAATTCTCCTAGCTCAGCCCCTATACAGTATAATGTCCCCAATTCAGCCCCTATACAGTATAATGCCCCCCAGCTCAGCCCCTATACAGTATAATGCCCCCCAGCTCAGCCCCTATACAGTATAATGCCCCCCAGCTCAGCCCACACACATTATAATGCCCCCCAATTCACTCACCACACAGTATAATGCCCCCAGCTCCTACAAAGTATGTGGTCTTGGAAGTCAGCAGTGAGTATGTTTCTCAGTTCTCACCCCACTTAGGACTCCCTGTAGCACAGAGATGGAAGGTTTGAAAGCAATGAGTACTAATAAGCCCAATAATAACCAATGGGTGCTTCTGTCAGTACTGATAGAAGGACGTGTTGATTGGTTATTGGTGGGACCTGGAAGTTGGTGGAGTCTTAGTGAGCCACCGTTCTCCTGATAATGAACATCATGACCCAAGTGAGTGGTGGCTGACCGTGGTCAACAAAGGGGGTGGTGAAACTTCCCCCTTGTATAGACGCCCCTTTGTAAAAAAAAAAAAAAAAAAAAAAAACCCTCTTAGCTTTAAGAATGGTTGGTTTGGGCAGGTTTTCAGCCTCTGGATGTAAACAGACAAGATCTCATTCACTGACAGCAAGTGGAGATCTTGAAAATGGCGAGAATGGACAGAATTTAGCCCATTATTTCTAAGTCTCTATATAAGCAGTGCTTCATATATCCAGACTAACTACAGTAGAAGAATTTGCTTCCATGTCATATAGTGAAACACAACGACTGAGGCGTCCTCTGTTTTTGTCTCTTTTTGTGGCACCAAATCCGATCAGTTTTACAGAATGTCGTGTGTGAACCGTGACAATGTTAATGACCACAATATCCTTAGACATGCAGTGAATAAAAGCCTTGGCTGCTGCAGCGCTTCCCCTTGTCGTGATACATAAAGCCCCATATCCCTCATATGTAGGCCTGGCATGCTTGCAGGCGAGCCGACACTGCATGAATGTTAATGAACCCAAAGAACGCTAACAAGCAGTCTCTCTGCCACGCGGCTCCATCACCGCTACCCGGCCTCACTCACTGGCAGATTGGGAAATACTGCAAGGCTGACAAGCTACCCCGTATCCATAATAATGATATGTGTGACTGGATACAGGAATATGGAAATTCATCGTACAAGTATTAGGTACAGGTACACTTAAAGGGGTATTCCAGATTTTATAATGAGGTGTCCTAAGGGAGAACTGTCAGTGCTGCTGACATGCCTATTCTAGGAAACGTAAGTATTCTCTGGGAAATAACAATTCTGGGGCATTTTTTCTGCATTTTTGCAGTTTTCTTTGGGTGCTACCATTCATTCACCTTGTTAAAGGGGAGTGTCCCTGCACAGTCTGACCCTGATGGACACGCCCCCAACTGGTAACACCCAAGTCAAATTTTTATTAGAAATAACAGAGGTTCTAAGTAGAGGATATAAAGGTAAATTTTATTGGACCTCGGCCACTGGAAATGATCATTGTACCCTGGCCCCTGGAAATTATCAGCAAATGGCTGTACAAAGCTACTCAAAGGCAAAAAGTTGTGTGTGGTTTTATAATTCATACATTGCTGCCCCTCGACAATGGTGTCCTAGGCAGATGCCTCATCCGAACCCTAGCAGAAACTTTTTGATCACAACAGTTATGTGATGTCATCATGCCAAATTGGTGATGAGGAGCCAAGGGGGACTGTAGTATACTAAATTGTACTATTTTGCAGACAAGGATCAGTTCATGATCTGATGATTGTGTAGACAGATAATACAACGTTACCCAGAGCCCCGGGCTGACTCTCTTTGGGGTTCTACAAGGGTTTGGTCGGGTTAGTAAAAGGATTACTCAAAACATGGTAAGCCCAAGTGTAGATTGTTACAGCGTGCTCCATTCTTTAGTAATGAGCACTAACACAGTGGGCAAAATTTTTGGCGGGACTTAAGAGATGAATGATGACGGGAACGAGGACTCCATCAATAACAAAAAGAGTATTTGAGAGGAGTCGTCCTGAGGGATACAAACTTGGGAGCATGTGGGAGGGCTTAGCTTCTGCCTTGGGAAAGGCAAGAGGATCACTCTGAGACAGAATCCCTATTGGAGTGATTTGCGTTGTGTTTAACACTTTCTGTTTTACAGTTGTCACGACATGGTGGGCTTCCCTAGTTTGATGGATTTTGGTCTACAATACAGATGCCTCATAACAGTTTTGACATTCAGGCAAATGATGGAAGAGAGAAGGTCACAAAGACATGGAAGGTTTATGAGTTCATATGGGTATGTATTGTTTCATTGGTTTGTAAAATAAAGCTGTGGCCAACCCAATCACAACCCATGAATGGACTCAAATGTGTTGTTTTATGGTGTGGTAAGATATGTTTGGGGAGTGGACTCATGAGATGGTTCAGGAAAGAGATGGGCATTCCTTGCAGTCTTCGTGTATTATGTGTGCCCAGGTCTAGGCTACACTGAAGACTGCAGAAATTTCAGAAGAACCAACAAATGGTAGACACTGGAGAGTGACATAGGTACTGTCCCTTTAAGAAACAGAGCAGTAGCCCCCTCCAGTCCCCACCCTTTTACATTAGGTCGATGAGGGGTAAGTAATGTAACCCTGGATCTGTATTGTCTCCCCTTTTATTCTTTTACTAATGGTAGGCCCCTACTGCTCCCTCTAAAAATAAAATACGAAAAGGGGCTTACCAGCTGCAAAAAAACTGGAGAATTGGAAAAAAAAATCCAATAAAATGGCCTATACCCACATTAATATTCCCCCCAACTCTGATGTTCTGATGTTACCTGTGTCCGCTCTATTTAATACTTGCCAACACTCCCTGAACGTCCAGGAGGCTCACAAAAAAGGGGTGACCCCCTGGACTCCCAATAGAGAATAAAAATCTCCCAGGCCTGACGGAATAGTCCCACATCTAACTAGCAATCACTTTATATAAGATTTGAGCACTTTGGGGGGGCCACACGGTGGATTAGTGGTTAGCACTGCAGCCTTGCAGCACTGGAGTCCTGGTGTTCAAATACCACCAAGGGCAAAAAAACATCTGCAAGGAATTTGTATGTTCTCCCTGTGTTTGCATGGATCTCCATCCTATATTCCAAAGACATGCTGATAGGGAATAATGTACATTGTGAGCTCTATGTGGGACTCACAGTCTACATTTAAGAAAAAAAAAAGATTTGAGCACTTTATGCTATCGACAATTTTTTGTACATCTTGAAAACCTATTTAACCCCTTAGCGACCCTTGACGTAACTGTACGTCATGGGTCGCATGGGGATGTATGGAGCGAGCTCACACGCTGAGCTCGCTCCATACACGGCAGATGCCGGCTGTATCATACAGCCAGGACCTGCCAATAACAGCAGCGGTCGGTGCCCGAGCCGATCGCTGCTGTTAACCCTTTACACACTGCGGTCAAACGTGACCGCAGTGTGTAAACGGCGCCGGCGGCATGGGCGCCGCCATGTTTCGCCGATCGCCGCCCTCCTGAACGTCACATGAGGGCGGTGATCGGTTGCTATGACAGCCGGAAGCCTATTGAAGGCTTCCAGGCTTGTCTCTGCATGAGATCTATTAGGGTGCATTCACACGGAGTAAAATGGAGTGTAATTTGGAGCGTTTACGGAGCGTTTACGGAGCGTATACGGAGCGTATACGGAGCGTTTACGTAAACGCTCCGTAAACGCTCCGTATACGCTCCGTAAACGCTCCGTAAACGCTCCAAATTACACTCCATTTTACTCCGTGTGAATGCACCCTTAGACGATGCCAGAGGCATCGTCTAATAGAAGTGTTGGGATTCTGCTATTCACTGCAGTACTGTAGTATTGCAGTGAATAGTATGAGCGATCAGACTCCCTAGGTTTCAAGGTACCTAAGGGGTCTGATCATAAATGTAACAGAAGAAAAAAAAAAGTTTTTAAAAGTATTAAAAAAATAAAAAAAATATAAAAGTTCAAATCACCCCCCTTTCCCTAGATTAGCTATAAAAGTAATTAAAGAACATTAAACATAAACATATTAGGTATCCCTGCGCTCCAAAATGCCCGAACTATTAGAATATTAAAACATTTATCCCGTACTGCGAACGGCGTAGCGGCAAAAAAAATAAAAACCGCCAAAAAGCGTTTTTTTCAACACTTTGCCTCCTATAAAAAATTGAATAAAAAGTGATCAAACCATCAGATCTTTCCCCAAATGGTATCAATAGAAACGTCATCTTTTCCCGCATAAAAAGACACCACAACCAGCTCCATACATGGAAATATGAAAAAGTTACAGGTGTTAGAACATGATGACACAATTTTTTTTTTCTATTTTGCAAAGTTTATCATTTTTTTAAAAGTATCAAAACATTTCAAATACTATATAAATTTGGTATCACCGCGTTTGTACTGACACGTAGAACACAGGTAACATGTCATTTGTACCAAACAGTGAACGCTGTAAAAATTAAACCCATAAGAAAATGGCGCAAATGCATTTTTTCTCCAATTGCACCTCATTCTGAATTTTTTTCCAGCTTCCCAGTACATTGCACAGCATATTGAATGATGCCATTACAAAGTACAATTTGTCCCGCAAACAATAAGCCATCATGTGACTCTGTGAACTGAAAAATAAAAAAAGTTATGGCTCTTGAAATGTGAGGAGGGAAAAACGAAAATGCGAAACCAAAAAATGGCCGGGTCCTTAAGGGGTTAAAGGGGTTGACCACTTTACAAATAATATGGAGCTCTTCGACTGGGACCTCTAGTAATCAGTGGGATAATTTGGCAGCAAGTGTTCAATTTCCCTACAGCTCCCCTACAGGACAAATAAAGTATTGCTCAGTTCTAATAAAATCAATGGGCTTTACAGGTCAGGCATGAAGGTGTTGAATCCTCCAGAGAGAGAGACATCCTTTGTAGGCACCCTCTGTTCTAGCTAATAGATGAAGGTCCTTAATGGAGGATTTCCTTGCATTATCACAAAATTTACCTACTTTCCCAAAGATGGTAACCCCCCCAGAGCACCATAAGAGAAGGCAAATCTTCCAAGTTCACCGCAGTGCTCCTGCACCCGCTGTCCTGTAGGTCCTCTTATATAAGACCTGGACACTTTGTGTTTATTTTTCGAGATTGGTACATTTAGAACTCATGTCACAAAAAGGGGTGTGACACACAACGAAAGATGAGTGTGTTGTACCTTAAATAGGGTGGGGTTTGCCAAAGGGGGTGTGGTCACTCCAAAGTTTTTGTCGACTCCTATAAGTGGTGACTCTATGGGGGTAAATGTAGTGATTATATGGGCAGCAGTAGTTGTCATGGGGGCGGACACAGTAACCATAAGAAAGTGATTGTAGAGGCAGAAATACTGATCATGGGACAGGAGTGGTGATAATAGTGCTGAAATATGCATTATAGGGGCAGAAGTGGTGACTATATGAGGGTAAATGTAGTGATCGGAGGGGAAAATATGATCAGGTGAGTTAAAGTATCGATTATCTGGGCAGAAGTAGTCGTGATTAGGGCGGACATAGTGATCAGAGAGGCATAAACAAGGATCATAGGGCAGAAGTCATGGTCAGAGAGGCAGAAATAATGGTCAGGGGACAAAACTGCAGATAAAAGGGGCCAATGCAGCAGTGACGGGGCAAAAGTGATCACCATAGAAGTAATGATCAGGGGTAGGTGAAGTCGTGATCCTAGGCATTTTTTGCAACTTTTTATAAGTAATCCCATTGGAGGACATTATAACCACCCCCAATATCTGATAACATGGAAATCTAAACAAGACTATTTCTGGTGTACTGCCCCTTTAAGTGCTTGATGTGATCTTGCGGATCACGACTGAACTTAGAGGGGTTTATTTTTGTTGCAAGCTCAGCTCAACCCTAAGTCCAAGGGTTACGCCGGGAGAAAGGACCCATCAAACCGCCTCGTAAACAGCGGCTTCAAACAATAAAAAGCCGAAAAGCAATGTTCTCTGCCTACCGACAAAAAAACCTGCTCCTGGTTGAATATCAGGGCTTTTCTTTTAGAAGCAAATAAGCCATTGCTGTGAAATCTCCAATCGGTGGTATAAGCGTCTCCCTGATAATCTGCTCGCGCCGGCTTCTATAGCCGCGGATAGAAAAAAAAAAGTCTGCGGCGTCTGAAAGAATATAATAAAGTGAAGGAGGCAGCCAGGAGAAGTGCAAGAAGACAGCAAGAGAAGCAAATCTCCTTGAGCTAACATGGTTGCTATGACGACACGCCAAGGAGGAAGAGGAAGCAGCAGAAAATAGAATCCTTTTTGCTGAGGCCGCAATAGCCGTGCGGAGCGCCGATCCCTGCAGGAGGTTACCACGGATACACTGATGAAAGGAAGGCGGACGCATTTTTCCCCCTTCTGTTCATTAAAATCTGCTGGCTGCTGCACCTTTGCAGGTAGCAGGACGGGGCGAAGAGATGGAGGGAAGCAAGAGATGGAGGACAAACATAAAGGGGAGAACGCGGCCGCCAAATGAGTCTTAAACAGGAAACATTTAGCTTTGGGCTGAGATAATGAATCAGTCTGAGCGGCCGGAGACGATATCGCCTCGGCTGGGCGAGAAAAAATCATGGACTATAAATAATCAGCGTGATGTTGTACGAGCTTACTTGCCAAAGGACGACACTGAGACGGCGAAGATGAGAGCGAAATGCGGAGAGTATAATTATTTTCCTTATGTCTTGCCCTTGTATATAGAAAAGGCCCGACCTACAGTATTCAAGTTACAAATGGTATATATGGCCCCCTTCATCACACCCCAAAATGGATACAGACCCCACACTAGGCCCCCTAAATCAATACAGGCCACATAAGTAAAAATACAGACTACTGAAATAAAAATACAGACCCCCAGACCAGACCTACTAAACAAATACAGACCGCATACCAAACAGCTAAATAAAAATATAGACCCCCAGACCAGAACTACTAAACAAATACAGACTGCATACCAAACAGCTAAATAAAAATATAGACCCTCAGACCAGACCTCCTTCATAAAGATATGGACCCCAGACCCAATCCCTTAAAGAGAACCTTTCATCACTTGGGGCACAGGCGGTTTTATATACTACTAGAAAGCCGACAGTGCCAAATGAATTCAGTGCACTGTCGGCTTTCCCATTCTGTGCCCCCGATGTAGAGCTATTGGTGCCGGTACCGCAGCTCTTCACTGTCAGAAGGGCATTCCTGACAGTCAGTCAGGAACGCCTTCCTCACAGCAGTGCCTATAGCGCTGTACTGTGAGAGAGGTGAGAAACGCCCCCAGTACTTGTCTATGGACAAGTTTTATCAGGAGGGGAGGGGGGTGTTACCAAACCGCTCTCACAGAACAGCGCTATAGGCGCTTCTGTGAGGAAGGGCATTCCTGACTGATTGTCTGGAACGCCATTCTGACGGTGAAGAGCTACAGTACCGGCACCAATAGCTCTTCACTGGGGGCACAGATCATGAAAGCCAACAGTGCGCTGAATTCAGCGCACTGTCGACTTTCTAGCAGTATATAAAACTGCCTGTGCCCAAAATGATGAAAGGTCCTCTTTAAACAAATACAGACTATCTAAATAAAATATAGACCCCCAGCCCCAATACACAAACAAATACAGACCTCCTACATAAAATATAGACCCCAGACCAGACCCTTTAACAACAAATACAGAGTAACGAAACAAAAACACAGACCCCAAAGCAGACCTCCTAAACAAATACAACAGATGACCTAAATAAGGATGCAGACCCCAGACCCAATCTCTTAAACAAATACAGACTATCTAAATAAAATACAGACCATCAAACTAGACCCCAAATACAGATTATTTAAATAAGGATACAGATCCCTCAGACCAGACCCATTACAAATACAGAGCACCTAAATAAAACTACAGACCCCAGACCAAACCCTCTAGACAAATTCAGACCATCTAAATGAAAATATAAACCCCAGACCACAGATTGGACTCTCCCTATTTACAAGCTTTCTTCCAGACTACCATATTTACCAAAGCTCTAGCTTATCCTTTACATGTTCAACCAAGCAAGACCTGCATCTTCTTGGGTCAGACTGGGAAAAATGCTGAGACAGTTGCCAACAATTTGGGACAGTTGACAACTATGGACATGGTGCCACCCCTAACCTGTGGACAGATGTGTCAGATGCGTTAACCACCCCTTGTTCATAGATGTCATAGACTGGGGTTCCTGCTTAGGACCCCTTTTTGCTAGCCATTTTAGAGGGTCGCTACAAAGAGCAGCTCTAGCTCTTAAGGACACAAAGTGGCCATGAATTGCATGACCTCTCATTAGTTTAAATGGACATCATGTAATACCACATTTCTCCTCTAGTGGCCACTGTGAAGAAATGTTCAGCCTTCTGCAGATTTCCTGGGTGACTGATCTTGGAGGAGTCAAAATACAAACATTGACAGTTCTTGAAAATTTCTCTTAAATAATTGGGAGAAGAAAATATTTGAACATTTGAACTACTCACCCCCCCCCCACACACACACCCAACTACCCTTACCCTGCCTCTTCACCAACAAGTTCCTTCGTGACTATGGGACATGCTGCTCTTACCCTATGACAGACAGTCGTGGCCGCCCAATGTAACATAATCGTCTGTATCTCTTTTAATCAACACAGATTATGTCGTAATCTCTCTTATCATCTCTTTATCTAGCGGCCTATGTGAAGCCGTCCATGTGAATGGAAGCGTCATCTGGCTAAATCTGTGTAATTTGTTTTATAGGGAAAACCACCATGTATTTACCTACCATGATTCCATGTAATGTAGGTCTATTGCTCTGCCTTGCTGTCCTTGTTTATGAATAGAATGCAAGAGTTCGGTGGCAAATGACACATATTACAGTAATAGCAAAATTGAAAATGCACATGTTATGCTATAGCTTCTAATCAATTTATTATAACAGCAAAGTATCTATAGCAATTTTCATCCTGAGCTTCCTGGTTCATGTTGAAAGCCAGATACTCAGGGTCTATAGAAAGCTGCAGAGCAGTCCATGTCATTTGTAATGCTATATATATAGTATGTAAAATACACTGCTACTCTCAATTTACATTCTTCCACGCTTGCCTAGAGGTAGCCATGAGTTGTTAATGAGGGTGTGAAAAATCCCAAGCAACCGCTTGGCTCTCGTGATAATCTATAGGGATACACAATGTAAAGGGAAGCTCTAAATCTGTATCCGCTTTAGGGCTGTGTGTCTATATTCTGCTTTGTATTGGATCTCTTCTGCTCGTAAGGCAATTTCAATAATTCCATTATATTAGGCAATCGCTTAGAATACAGTTCCATATCAGACTCTCAGGACCCATCTTCCATCTCAGTCCGAAGATGATCATCTCCTTGGGTATCTCATGTCTTAAGTAATGGAATGATAATGCTAATTGTTAACTGATAACTGTTTATTGGCAATCGCTCTGTGTACATGAGCCTTAAAGGGGTAATCCCATGTCCCTTGCTCACAAGTCTTCGCTGCTGCAAAGACTTCTTTCTTCCTGGTTTTCGACGTCAATTGGTGGGCGGGGTTTCATATGCAAAGCCATACTGTCCAACTACCTCCAGTTTAGCTCCGCCCCAAATTACAGTGTAGCTCCGCCCACCACATAGCATGATCCTATGGGACGACTGAAGGGCCTGTGATGTCATCAAAGGTCCTATAACAGTTGGATTTAGCTTGTTCTATATAGAGTCGGCTAAATCCTAGTGGGCTAAGGGACCAGATCCTTCTGCCCACTAGCTTTTAGCCTGCTCTATATAAGAAAGCTAAATCCTAGCAAGCAGAGGGACCAGGTCCCACTAGGATTTAGACTGTATTATATAAGAAAGCAGCATTCATTTCCCCCCTCCTTTATCTGAGAGCAGGAAGCTAGGTCACATGTGGTGCAGACACAGGAACAGCTACAGACACAGGCTCGCTCCCATGCACTTAGCCCCTCCTCCCTCCCCCCTGAGAGCAGGCAGCTATGTCACTTGACATTTGAGCAGATAATCCCAAGGGTCATAGAAATGCAGTGTCAACAATGAAGTGAATAAATTAAGATAGTGGACAAAAAAGCAGTTTTGCTGAA
The DNA here is from genome assembly GCF_031893055.1 of Leptodactylus fuscus. Lineage (NCBI taxonomy): Eukaryota > Metazoa > Chordata > Amphibia > Anura > Leptodactylidae > Leptodactylus > Leptodactylus fuscus. The sequence continues at coordinate 41,949,217 of NC_134275.1, read as the reverse complement.
GCAATGTATTTAGGAAAAGTCTTAAATCCACATTAACAAGCAGTATAGATAGGATCCTTGTTATGGGACAACCCCTTTAAAGGGAGTATGTCATCACATCCCAGCATATCCACCAAGTCTTCAGATAAATAGGTTAGGGTCAACTGAATCAGATGGTGTTTTCCCCATGTGAATCGGTTCTTCTGTTGCAGGGATATTGCAGTTGCTCTCAATATTCAGCTGAGCTTTATCGATAACAAGGGCGCAGCCATTGCTGCAAAGAGCTACTTTATATTGACAAAAGCTCCAATATTGAGACAATGATTCATTCACAAGGGGAAAACACCGTATGATTCAGGTGACTCTAACTTATCTATCTGGGAACTGTGCTGATATTTTGGGTTCTGATGACACACCCCTTTTAACTATGAGCCCTTCTTTGTATAGGTTAATCAGATGAGATTAGTGTCATAGGATATCCCTGTAGATTTGCCCATACAAAGAGTAATTTAAGCATTACCTAAAGGCACATGAATGCTCTGACATCCTTCCCATAAATCAGTGTCAATGGCCCAAAAATTTTGGAATACAGAGATAGTGAGAGCTGGCAGGTTGTGTGCCTATGAATGGCAGGAGTGTCCCATTGTTAAAACTGAGGACCTCAATGTCTCTGTGAATGTCACTACATGCACCCATTATCTGGAAAGGTATCCCTTTTAGACTATGGGTATCGGGGGACCATCTTGTCATAATGTTTACCACTATGTGAACTTTAGTTGCCACCATATACAGAATTTTTCTAGCTCTTCAACTGCCAACCAGTAACCCAAAACACACAACCTGGTGTACCCAAGACACAGGTAAGAAAACACCCACATATACAGATTTTACAGAATTATTACGTTTTTTGGTGCATGAAGATGGATAATTTTTGGCGCTTGGTTGTTTGCACCGCTTAATCCATTTTCTGACTTGGCTTATAGCTGAAATAAACTCCAGTCTCTGGTTGGCCTAGATTTCAATTCTGGCACATGGGTCCTCCTGCAGTGTACCCGAATTCTTAAGAGACCGGAGCCCAACCAGTCATACCCTAAATAAATACAAAACCTCAAGCAGACCCCCTACATAACAAACTCCCCTAAATAAATACAGACCCCGGATGAGAACCCCAAAATAAACACAGACCTAGACAAAATTCCCCAAATACAGACCAAAACGCTCTAAAAAAAAAGGGCAGATCCAAGACCAGGCTGTCTAAATACAGACCCCAGACTAGACCACTTAAACTATTACACACCCCAAACACTTACATATCACTAGTACTCACACTCCACTGTGCAGCTTTGCGCTTTGATTTTAGGACCTGCACACCTATGGTCATGTGATTGTGTGGTCCTTCCACAATGTCAGGTCCTCCACAGTTTTGTTACAGTTTTTGCTGAAAGTCTCAACAGAAAATCTGACATTATTATTAGCAATGGGTGACCAGCTAGAAAGATAAAGAGACAGAGGCAACCTGAGCCAAGGTTGTAGCTTCTAGAAAGAAAAAAAAGTGTCTGCACTTCAGTGAAAATCCAATGAAAAACAAGGGAAGCTGAAAAAAGTTCTATTGTTTTAATGTGGAAGTGAAATGTTGCACTTAGGTCAGGTTCACATTATCGTTGGATTCCGTTCAGAAGGTGTCCGTTTATAAAAATAATAAAAAACAGACACCTATCATAACAGACACAAACCGACAGTAACTAATAGCTATCACTTACTGTCCGCTAGAAGTCTGTTGCCCATAGGCTTCAATTTTTTCAAACGGACAGAAAAGTCCTGCAAGTAGGAATATTTTTGTCTGCTTGAAAAAATGAACTTGGGTGTAAACGGACACAAACGGCCACAAGATAAAATCCTATTGAAATTAAGGGAAATATCAGACGGACCAGTTAGTGTCCGGGGCTAAAATCTTGTACGGACACTTCTGACAGAATCCAACGGTAGTGTTAACACCTCCTTATGGGCTAGTAAACATTGACTTTTTATTGGGTTTTCGCTGGAGTGCTCCAGATTTTTCATCTAGTTAAATATGATATGACATAGATATATATGATAAACGATAGATAGATAGATAGATAGATAGATAGATAGATAGATAGATAGATAGATAGATAGATAGATTAGATGCTTGAAACAGGCTCTTGGAGCTGAAACGTCGCAGTATGAGGCAATAAACCTCCTTCACTTTTTTTCACTATTCCTGGTGTGCCGCCTGCTTTTTTGAAGTTATATTGAACGGGATAAATCCTTTTAGCATTGGTGAGCACCCTATACCTATACTGGTGCAGTCATATATATAATATATATATTTGTCTAGATAGATAGATAGATAGATATGAGATAGATAGATAGATAGATAGATAGATAGATAGATAGATGGATATTCCTCACATGTGACAGTATACGGGGGGTGCAACTGATGGCGCTATATTTTGCCCTGTTTACGGTAAGAGACTCTTGATGTGGCTTACAGGGGGAGGCTTAATGGCGGCTGCCTGCGCTCATCTGCCGCTGCCGCTCTGCCTGCACACATTAGAAGATCAGGCTGTGCTCTCCAATAACTCATGCTGATGCTGTGGATCCAGATGGCCCAGTTAATAGGGCTCAGGGTAGTAAATCTCCCTTATTGCTGCTTTTCTCAAAGCCTCACCACTAAAGCTGTGACCAACCTTGGTGCTTCCAGCATAATGCGAATGGAACAAGGAAAAACACCCTTCAATAGCTGCTGAATATAAAAATAAAAAATAAGTGAACCTTCACTGTAAATGTTAAGTTGAGAAATTGAATTTCTGGCTATTTCCTAATACAATGTTATTTACAAGTGATTGCGAGGATTATGGAGTCACAATGCCCTGTGCCAGCATAATGGTTGCACTATGTGATGGGGCATTGTGATGTGGGCTGACTATTGCCCCCTCTGGTACTTTCTGGGCTCCCCCCATATATTGTACCATCATAATCCAGTTATATAGATCCAAGTTTTAAGCGCCATATAATATAGTCAGTATAGTGCCATACATTAGTCAAACAACACTTTCATATAGTTACCTATGTTACACAGTGCCAGCACCGCCATACATGGCAAAACAATATACTGTATCTAACTCCTATGTGGGACCAAACTACCAATGTCAGCAAAACCAACTGACCACCTAGTGTGTATAGGGGCCTCCTAAGGCAAAGACTGGGCATGATACATTTTAATGCTCGACCCTTATGATTTGGGCAGTAGGTAAGCCGTGGGGTGAGATATCTGGCAGCGATTTTCTCCCTTGTTAAATATCTATGATCAGCTTTAGTAATAGTGCCATAAAGTTCTCAAATAAGAGCAGCAGGGACCATATACTAGTTCCATATGATACTCTAGATGGTTCCATATGTGGTACCCTCCTATGCAGTATACTGCCACACATGCACCACAGCTCCTTAATTCCACAGCACTCAAAATCAGCAGCAAGCAAATTTACGTATTATAATCCACGCCTTTAGTCATGCCCATACTCATTTGAACCCTTTTCAATCCCACTCAATCCTTTTATGCCCCCACACAGTATAAAGCCCCTTTAGTGGTCCACACACACTATAATACCCCCTTAGTACTCCCTTACTGTATCGTCCTTTCAGTATAATTTCCCCCTTGTGGTATAATTGTGGTATAATTCCTTCCTTTTGTGCCCCCACATTGTATAAAGCCCCTTTATTGGCCCCACACTCAGTATAATGCCCCTTATTGCTCCCTTACCATATCATTCTCCCAGTATAATGCCCCCCTTGTGATCTCCACAGAGAATAATGTTACCCTTTATTGGCTCCTCACTCAGTATAATGCCCCCTTAGTGCTCCCTTACCATATCATTCTCCCAGTATAATGCCCCCCTTGTGATCTCCACAGAGTAGAATGTTCCCCTTTTGTGACCCCCACTCAGTATAAAGCTCCTGTCTCATCAATGTGTCGTAAAGTTAGACACTTTTACCCCACGCCCATTCTAGTGCACATTTTTTGAGCCGGTTGTATTCTTCTGTCATTTTTGGCACAAATGTAGACAGAAAAATGTCAGACTTCTGTTGATAAATATGCCCCACTGTGTCAATCCTTATATAGTATAATGCCCAAATAGCACTCTCAGCAGTGCCATACAGTGACACTACAAAACACTGCAACATACCTCACAGTGCCTAAATAGTAGCGCCACATAGTGCTCATATAATGATGCAATATAGAAACTAAATGATAGCTTCATACAATTTTATCAAGATTTGCCTCCACTGGGGTAAATATTTAACTCAAAGATGCACCCACTTTGATCTTACAGGGCCCCACTTGCCAATTTTCATGAAAGACCAACGCAGGCCATGGCATGAGATTTGCCAGAAAACTATGCCAGACTAAGGCACATAGGAGTGCACCCAAAATATTAACAGGACGGAGCCTCTTCATGGGGTTTACCATCATGAAAACAATTTTAGGATAGGTAACCAGTATGATCTGTGGGGGTGAAACTCCTGGACTTCACAAAGATTAGCTTTTGCCGCAGCCTCTGGGTTCCAGAAGCTGCTAGTGGATGGGAAGCTTGGGCAGCACCGCTACTATAGAAGTAATAGGATCGTAGCGGTGGTTTGGGGAACTGCAGCACTATTTGTTGGTGCTCCTTACAGTCCCACACTCAGGTCATATATAACAACAGTCCTCCTAGGCACTATCTTGGGGATCGTGGTTTGTTGTAGTAGAACCCTAGTGGGTCTGGTCAGGTACATTGGAACAGATTTCTTAAAGTTAGACTAAACAATCTTAAAAGGAGTGTATCATCAGAAGCCAAAATACCATCCCATCCCTGCAGATATATAGGTTAGGGCAGACCTGGGCAATGTATGCCCGCGGGCCACATCTGGTCCCCTGACTGATTCAGTCCGGCCCGCATAGCTTGACTAGGGAGGCGTGTCTACAGAGGCGTGTCTAGGGAGGCCTGTCTTAGTGCCGGCAGGACAGTGCAAGAAGAAGGATACGTGTGGTGTGTGTTCTAAGGTACTGAGAGGGGAGGGAGGAGGGATGTGAGATGCAGTGTGGTGTGTGTGTGTGTGTGTCTCAGTAACCTAGAGGAAGATATGGAGGGGGAATGTTATACTGGGGGCAGATATGGGGGGGAATGGTATACTGAGGTAGAGATGGAGGGAGGGCATGAAATGGGGCAGATGAAGGGGATATGAAACTGGTAGAGAAATGGAGGGGGGACATGAAACTGGGGGTAGATGAAGGGGGTACTTAAACTGGGGACAACTGGAGGGGGCATGAAACTGTGCAGGTAGCTGGAGGGGGACCTTTTCCCCAGTTTAATGTCACCCTCCAGGCTACCTCTACGGTTTAATTGTTGCTTCCAGTTGCCCGAGTTTAATGTCCCCTCTAGTTTCCCCCAGTTTAAACTGGGGCACCAGGAGAGGGTCTTAATACTGTGGGGCAGTTGGAAGGGAACATTATAATGTGGGGGCATATAATGTATGGGCGACTGTAGGAGGATTATACTTTGTGGGGTGCATGAAAAGATGATTGAGAATGGGTGGAGTCAACACAGAAGTGGGTGGAGCTAAATTTGCCATGGAGCACATGGCCCTCTAGAATACTTTCTATTTCTTATGCGGCCCCATGGGAAAATTAATTGCCCACCCCTGGGTTAGGGTCAACTAAATTCTATGGTGTTTTCCCCATGTGAATTGCTGCCTCCATTGCTGAGATATCACTGTTTTTGTGACTATTCAATGCGCTTTTTGAGCCAGGAGGAGGCCGCCATTACTCCAAAGAGCTCATTTGCATATTATAAAAACATCGATATCTCAGGAACGGAGGCAGCGATTCACAGGAGGGAAAAACTGTGTGATTCAGATGACCCAAACCTATCTATCTGCAAGCTGGGTTAATATGCTGGTTCTGCTGACAGATTCCCTTTAAGACTGTCCCAGATTTGTGTCTAATGCTGATGTGATAAATCTGCCACATTATTACACTGTCTAGTTTACGTTTACACCTCCTATAAGTTGCTTAGTTTATGCCAGAAAAATGAGCCACAATTTGGCGAAATTCTTAGCGCACGGTGTCACAACTTAGGCCACGCCCACTTTCCCTGAAGCCATGCTCCTTTCTCACAAACCTACACCCCTCTTTGTGCGGTTTGTAAAACATTAAAAAGTGTCAAAACACTTAAAAAATGTGGTGCAAGGCGTGTTAGGCTAAACCTTAGTAAATTTCCCCCCATTTTGCCAGGAATCGCTTAAAAGGGGTAAACCGGATGATATAATCTTAGAGAATTGTCGCGAAGCAGTTCCTAGTACAATAGTTATAGAGTATCCCATTAAAACTTGGGAAATCCACAGACTACCATACAGTACTCTGTGCCCACATCACCTATCACCGACCCCTAGGTAGCTTGCTCCTTGTCCTACTCTTAGAACTGGCAAAGATAGGGTTAATGGCACAGTAAATATGAAATCTTTATATTCAATTTTTGCAAAGTTCCAACCTAAATTAAATGTTTGTAATGGAACCGCTGATAACATAGCGACACCGCAATAAGAGGTGTAACCGAATCAGCTCTGCTACATCTCTGAGCTCCTGCTCTGCCATGTATGTTGGCTGTGTATGTTTCTACCCTTTCATTACCGCCTCCCCTGGGATCATGCTGTGCCTTCAGCAGAGACCATGCTATTAGATCTACCTCAAGCACCAGCTGCACTTACCCGCTACAATGCAAGGGGGGTCAAGGGGTCCCACATAATGCCACACTGCAGCTCCTCACGTCTGCGCTGCCTTCAATTAAAATGCAGACGGCAATTGTGCATTGAGCTGTTTACACGGGGAGTCATGTAATGTTATATGATCGGCACATATACATATTCCCCACACTACAGACATATGTATGGCGGACAAAAAATCAGCGCCAAAAACCCAAACAATGCATATATCATAACCATGTTAGTCCAGAATCGATGATACCTGATGGAGTGTGGATTAGAAAATGTTCCGGATTATCAGGCAGTAAGGGAAAAGTAAAACGGGCTCAAAACATCTAAACATGCAAATTAAACATGTATATATTGTATGCAAACAAATGTGTCTCCATGGTTACAGACTACAAGCAAACTATATGTAGTCAGCTCCCTTCTATCTGTCTACTGGTAACTTTGTGATTGCAGGTTACAAGAATTAAAGGGGTTCTCTGGGGAGACTTTGTTATAGACAAACTAGGTGTTCTTAGGCTGGTCCCTACCACAGGTCATGTGATCAGAACCAGCCCCCGAGTTGCTCTGCCTCCTTCCTCCTCTCTAATGTGTACAGGTACTATCTATACCACACTATTACAATGTCCGCCAGCCTTCACAGTATGGTTAATATTAGTAAACATACATACCTCCCAACCTTCCCGATTTCCGCGGGACATTCACGATTCCGGTGACGTGTCCCGCGGTCCCGGTTGGAGGGAGGTATATCCCGATTTCAACTCAGATCTGCGTCCAGAGGACGCTGCCGCTATAATTTTCTTTTTCCCTCAGTCTTCTGATTTCTAGATGGAGGACCACCACTCCACTCCAACCTGGACAGGGGACCACGATTCTCATGACTGGTCTAGTTGGTCCCCTAGGGAGTAGACCTCTGCTGTAGACCGGCCACAAATTGTCATAGTGGGACAACCCCTTTAAAATTTCTTTAATTCATCTAACAAAATTGGTGGGATTTTAACAAGCTCCGGAGTTATTTTCCATAGAGAAAGCATGACATTGTGGTGATATCACCACATTATTGTGACATCATGACACCATGGACGCCATATGCTCTACGAGGAGGGGATAGATATTCGTTGTCACCAGAATCGTGATGAAGACATGAGACGTATTTGTTAAACTGCTCCATATGCAGAAGCGGCTGATGTTCTTCCCGCAGATGTAATGTTTTGCAGAATGTTACAAGAGAAATGTCAGGAGGTTGCCATAAATTCTAGATAACTCCTTGTAGGAGCAGAATTTACCTCCAGTCCGTATGTCGTAAACACGTCTTACATCTTTATTTATTTATTTTACAATTATAGTCAGTGACAACTCGGAATATACAGGAAAGATCTGCAGAAAATACTGGAACACTGAGGTTATTATTACTGGTATTATCGCTATACATTTATGGTACGATGTCCAGGATTTTTTTTAAAATGGATTTTTACAAAAACAGCGCTGCTATTGCAGCTCAGAGGAGCTGTGGTACCATATACCATGGACAGATGTGGTGCTGTTTCTGGAACAAAGCAGCCATGTATTCTAACCCAAGAAAATTCTTTACAGAAGAGCTTCACCACCATCCTTAAATAGCTGCCTCTCCACTGATTCTGGAGCAGTTGGAATTTTTTTTCTAGCCCCCACCATTCCTGAGAAATTGGTGCTTTTAGTTACAACACAGTTATGCTGTTTACTGTCAAGTGGGCGGTGTCAGGCAGTAGCAGACATACAGGGACCGCCCCTCTAACAGCAGAGAGCATTTTTGTGCTGAAAGTTACAGATGTGGTAGCTCAGGAATGGTGGAGGTTAGAGAAAAAATTCCAACTGTGCCAGAATCAGTGAAGGGATGGTTATTAAATGATATAAAGAGGTGCTGTATATTTTATTATCTGCCCCATATTATAGTGAAGCAATGGGATCACTTATTTGCATGGGATCGTCTACTTTTGACAGAACCATTTTATTTAGGATCCCAGGGTATCCTTTTGCAGGGACCTTCAGGTTAACCCAGCAGCGAGTTTTCCTGCAGCGCCTCCACAGGAGAAATGAGGTGTTACACTACCATATTAAAATCAGTGCACTACCCTTTGTGGATGTTCTTTGCACTAGGTAATAAATGAGGGTCCCTATTTGGGGGGCAGGGTCTATATATCATGTAGCACAAATTTATCTTTAACCAGAATTTTGTACGCCAGTTTTCAGATGGGGGTTTTGCTCCTAAAATTTGAGACTCTCTTTTTTGCTGTAATCTCGCTATGTTGACATAAATTATGTTGGAAATCGACGCTAGCTATGACGTGGTATAGAATTCGCTCCAGGTGCTCGGCGCCACAGAGGGTACACCTCATTTATGAGGAGGGGTTCGCGTTGTCATATATGAAGTGCACCCTCCACTTATATGAAAGTGCCAATCTTCATAAATCTCCCCCATTGTTTTTGGCCATAAGAGTAAGAACTAGCCACAGTGCCTCCATAATGACAGCTATGTGTCCCCATAACAGAAGGTATCTCTGGCGAGCCCTTACATTCTAGAGATCATGAGTGGTCCCAAATGTTTTCACTACGTCTATGACATATCAGAAGATCACTACAACTAGATTCCCCCTTTTACCTCTGAGCATTGTGTGTATTGGAGCCACCATGATACTGCTTATCTCCTGGCCCAGTGGTCATGTACCAGGATAACCGCAAGACCTGCTAGGTCCTAAAGGGCCCAGATTAGCTCATGTTGGGAGGTTGTATACCTCCTGTAACTAGGGCAAAAAATATAGCCAAAAAATGGAAAAAAATTTAATTATAATAATGTAATCCTTAAACGGGTTGTCTAGGCAAAAATTAACAACCCTTTTAAAGTTTAAATCTGCTGGGGGCAGTTAAAAGAAGTTAAAAAATAAAGCATACTCACCTGTCCCCATTACTACGGTGTCCTCCCTCGCCTCCCGATTCATCTGCTCCCGTGGCATCTTCCAGTGTTGTGCTGAAGCCGCTGATTGGCCTCAGCAGTCATGTGACCGCTGAAGCCAATCAGCAAAGGGCCTGAATGTCACTACCTGTGACATCACTGGTCCTCTTTCTGAGGCCTGCTGAGGCTGTTGATTGGCCTCATTGGTCATGTAACTGCTGAGGCCAATCAGAGGCTTCAGCACAATGGTGGAAGAGAACCGGGAGAGCAGACGAACTGGGAGGTGCGGGACGACAATGGAGCAACAGGGACAGGTGAGTATGCAATTTTTTAAAAATTTTTCACTACCCCGAACAGATTTAGGGTAAGTTCACACAGAGTTTTTTGGTCAGGGTTTTGGCATTGTCAAAACCGGACCAGAAAACGTGTGAGGAGTTTCCTGAGGCGTTTTTTGCCATTTGAAGCGTTTCCTGAAGCATTTCCTGAAGCCTTTCCTGATCCGTTACCTCTTTGGATGTGGTCATGAATTATATTTTAAAAAACCGCCTAGCGTTTCCTGATCAGGTTTTTTCCAAATACGCTTCAGGTTCCACTTCAGGTTTCTGACCAAAAAACGTGAGCAGGAAAAACCGGCTCACATTGACTTACATTTGAAGCCATGAGCCGGAAAACACTCAGGCTTCAAAAAAGAATGAACATCTCGCTTCTTTTTTGCCGCTAGCGGAAAAGACTCAGAAGCGTTTTGTATACTTTGAATGGTGAGGCGTTTTTTGGTTCAGGGTTTGGAGGCGGATTTCTGCCAAAACCCTGAACAAAAATCTCTGTGTGAACTTAGCCTTAATCTTTAAAAGCAGGGGTGTGACTACCGGGATAGCAGCGGTAGTGGCTGCCACAGGGCCCGGTCCATCCGCTACTGCTGAGGATTTTTTTTTTTTTAATAGGCTGTTACCTGCTGGCGTAAATCCAGCAGGTAATGGGCCCAATTTACCTGCTGGATCCCAGCTCCTGCTCACGACCACCGATGCTTCCCCTTCTGCAGAGGCGGCTGTGAGCAGAAGCCTGGATCGATAAGTAGGGTTGCGGGCCTGCAAATCACACAAACACTGTCATAATACTTGTCAGACCCCCAAGTATAATGGTTGGAGGCCCAGGGGAGATGAGGTTAACAAAAAAAAAACACTGTTACTTACCTCTCCTGGCTCCAAAAGGCTTCAGGCCTACTTGTGTGACATCCCAGATGTCATATGGGCTGGGCTTGAGTCCTTATGCATTGTGAAGCAAGCCCCAGCTCAAGTGACGTCCCGTACATCATTGAAGATGGCATACATCAGCCGGGAGTGCGTCAGAGCCCAGGAGAGGAAAGTAACACTGTTTTTTATGTTTGTATTCTCCCCTTCATCTCCGTTTATTATACTCTGGGGACAATAGGGTATAATAGTGTGCGCAAGGGCCACTATGGGGCATAATAGTGCATTCAGGAATGTGTGTGTGTGTGTGGAATCGGTTGGAGAAGAAGGCACTCGGGGGGGGTTCGCCACAGGGCCCCGCCATTCCTAGTTACGGATATGTTTAAAGGTTTAGCATGGACAACCCCTTTAAGCAGGCACAATGCGTAAAAAAAACAAAAAAACAATTAAATTAATAAAAATGAGACTACCAGACCCTCATCGCAGGTTGTAGCAGCCCCTCCCCCAATCCCAGGGTCGCAAAACATGCAAAAATAAAACAAGACATAAAAAAGAAACCCCAAAAAATACACAAAAAGACAAAAAATAACAATAGCCTTCAAAACAGTGTGGTCTTAAAGCAGTTACGAAAAAATAAATCTGGCACAGATATCGAGTCGTCTCCATATTTTGTGCTTGTTTAACGCATTTGTGGGAATAACGGCGTGAATTTCCATTTTGTCTTTGGTTGGCGAGGGGTTAACCAGAGCTTCGGAGATTGTGTCATCTCTTCAGGGACCTTTTTCTCATTCTGAGAACTGGTGCTGAAAGATGTGAAAGGCGTGGGGTAGTCAGTCTCCAAGTCTTCAGGGTAGCGCAGCTGTGTGCAGCGGCCTTTGCCTCGCAGATGGATTGGAAGAAGGCTGCCGAGAGGATTTTTTTGTGTGTGTGTCTAAAACCTAATTGTCTAATGCCTAATCTGTCAGCTAGGGGGACAGGCGGCCCGGGCGACTGCGAGGCTGCCTGATGAATACAACCCGGCGCTGGCAGCTCCTCTCTGTACTTTAATTGGTGTCTGGACTTTCCATGCTTGCCTGCATAAGTCTGCTTAGTACTGACCTGTGCCTGCGTCGTCACCATACGGGGCCCAAAAGTTTTCTGCTATTCATTTTGTACATTTTTTTTTATTTTTGTATAGCTGTTTTCTATCAAACTGTGCCCCCAATAGAAAGCAATGGAACGTCTATCTGGAGAGGTTTGCATTACTAGTGTGTATATGGGCTGTCAGCTGGTTGTATCCAGGTTAGTTTAAGGCCCTGTTCATATTTGTGTAAATTCCTATGAGATTGATGGCAGTTCTGGATCCATTACATGACATACACCAGGAGTGTATACAAGGGGGCAGCTTGACAATTAACACATGAAGGATATTACACTATGTGGAGGCACTTAGGGGTCAATATACTGTGTGGAGGCACTAAGGAGGGCATTATACTGTGTGGAGGATATAAGGGGCATTATACTATGCCTGGGGGCACTAAAGAGAATGCTATACCGTGTGAAGGACATTATATTGTGTAGGTGAAATTGAGTGAACATTATACCGTGTGAAAGCACTAAGGAGAGCATTATACTAAGGAGAGCATTATACTAAGAAGAGAATTATACTATGTGTGTGTATAAGGGGACACTAAATAGGACATTATACCATGTGAAGGATACTATACTGTGTAGACACCACTTTGTGGAGGCACTAAGGAGAGCATTATACTAAGGAGAGCATTATACTATGTGTGTATAAGGGGACACTAAATAGGACATTATACCATGTGAAGGATACTATACTGTGTAGACACCACTGTGTGGAGGCACTAAGGAGAGCATTATACTAAGGAGAGCATTATACTATGTGTGTATAAGGGGACACTAAATAGGACATTATACCATGAGAAGGATATTATACTGTGTAGACACCACTGTGTGGAGGTACTAAGGAGAGCATTATACTGTGTATAGGGAGCTTTCCCATCCATCTCCCAGTGAATTCCCCCTCTGTAATATTCTGCCTATACCCCGACAGACACCGATGGAGCTTAACAAAACTCACTCCTAATAAATGAGGGGCACCGTCTGCCAGGCAGCATTTACACCAGAGTCCTCTCCCTGGACACCTTTTCCACATCCACTTTTTGTGTCTACACAATTTTTAAAAAAATCTGTGACCCATGTTCTAAAATTGCTCAGTATGAAGCCCCTATCATTAAATCTCTCTAAAAGAATGCACCACTAATTTTAATCTATGTAATACATTGGCTCAGTTGCATTTTAGGTAGTGGTCCCCTTTTGGTATGTCCAGCCCTGACTTTGCCCCCATACCAGGGGTGTAACTTGAGCAAGTGCAAAGGGTGCATCTGGGCCCAGAAGTCTTAAGGGGCCTATAAGGTGTCTCTTCTCACTATGAATATACCAGTACTATAAGCAATACATTATAGTTGGGGGCCTAGTACTGATTTTACATGTGATATAGGTAATGCAGTTTCTCAGCTATCCCCATAGTGTAACAAAAGTTGATCAAGGCAGATAGAGAAGAGTGCATCCCCCTAATACTGAGTGTGAACAGGGCCCCATCTGTGCGGAGCTTATACGTTCCTCCCGTGTCTGTGTGGGTTTCTTCTGGGAGTTCTTGTTTTCTCGCACTTGTGTAGGTTTTAATTGGCTTCTTATGAGATTGGCCCTAGTGTGTGCGATGGAGAAATTAGACTGTGAGCCCCTCAGGGGACTGATGTAGGCGGAATTTCTGTACAACGCCATGGCATGTGTTGACACTATAAATACTGACACAGCAGCGTCTAATACATCTGTTGCTATTGTTGGCTGTGCTAGTATCTGATCAGTCTTTGCGGCCAGCATCTTCTGGGAGAGCGCTCGCCTCTCATTACTGTGAGCTGGATATCTACGCCGTTTCTTCACAGCCGGAGGGCAGGATTTTGTAGCATGCAAGCTAGCTCACGTAGCCTGTAGATACTATGGAATGTGGGGAGTCAGGGGACCAAAATATATACCAAAATATATACCAGTGTCCCCTTCTGCCATTTCTGGGGTCTTCCAAGTGTGTAGCGTAACAAGACCTTTGGGCTCCTCTGGCACCAGGGCCCGGGTGCAACTCATCCCCTTGTTGATACACAGAGAACCTTAAGGGCTAAGCAATGGGCAAATACTAGAGGGATACACTGGTCTAGTACAGGAAGGTTGCCCAGGATAGATACAGATTATTCCACTATGCCTCTCTTCATTCACTATGTTATATTCTGCTCCTGAGAGGCTGTCATCTCCATCTCTGTAGCATGGCGAGTCGTAGCTTTAGGCTATGTTCACACATTGCATAGTGTCGCTCATAGTTAGCTGTCCTGGGTATCCTCTCTGGCTCTCTAATAGCATCTGCATTGTTCCTAGTCCTGGTGTGATGTCATATCTTAATGTCATGTGATGTCCTAAAGGACCTGGAGCAATACAGGGAGGCTCGGCAGAACTGGGATGATTGCCCTAAATAGATAAATAACATTATTCCCTGCCCTATGGTTCCCATAAGCAATTGCAAGAAATTCTCTAACAACTGGGCCAATTCCATTTTTTCTTGACGTAGTCAAGGATTGCAATTCATCCCAAAATCTAAAATAGAATTTTTCATGCTGCATGTGACTGCTACATGGCTTTGCCATGGGGGCCATATGACATTCATGGCCAACAAGTGTTGCCATATCTCTTACACTTTTTAGGGGACTCTAGCGGCCAGGACGACTTGGGGTAAATGCCCATGTGCAGCTCTTTTAAACGGATTGACCAGAATATTCAATTTTCTGGCTTATTATATCTAATTAGTGGGGTCAGATCGCTGACACCCTACACAGATAAGCTCTTTGGGGTCGCTTTCAATGCCTGTACTATATACAACAAGGGACCGGAAGCAGTTGGCTCCGTGGCCTGTATAGTGGCAGCTCAGTTCCGATGACAATGGCACCCAGCTGCTTCACAGGGCCCAGACCTGTATTACGTATAATACAAGTGCTGGAAGCAACCCCCATACAACTGAACAGTGCAACGGCAGGATGTCGCCCCCCACCATTTGGAAAAAAATTGGATATCCTGGACAAGCCCTTTAATTCTTTCACGTCCAGGCCCCCCACCAACCAGGGCCCGGTCTGACAGCCACCGCCTATATGAAACTACACCCTAGACTGGGTGCTTGGGCCCTACTAAAGCTGGAGCAGATTTATTAAACTGTCTAAATAAAGATCTGGCTTAGATGCCCATAGCCATCAATTACAGCGCAGCTTTCATTTTGTATTCTGCCCCGTCAATATGACAGCCGCACAGTGATTGTTTGCTATGACGAGTCGTCTCTTAGACTCTACAATAAATCTGCCCCCATGAGCCCATTCTGGGTCCATACAGGGAGGGCAGTATTGTATGTAGAGAACGCCTTCCTCCTACTATACACCCATTGTGGCTGTGGTCTCTGAGATCATTACTAAGGGCCCAAATTTTCTGCCCATATGGCCAGTAATGAGCTCCTAGGCCTTTAATAGTTGTGTCTATGGTAACCATGGTGACTATACCTTGTTAAAGTATAGTATAAATGACTTGAAGGTCCAGATGCCGTGTCTATCCACCGTCTACACATAGATTTATCTAACATATAGCAAAACATTTCAGAAAAGTTACGATTTATAATTGGAATTGTCATTTTTTAACTTGTAATTTTTGTCCATTAAGTTCCGTAAATTTATGATGTATTTTTTCTTTTAATTCCAATTCCTCGCTATTTTTCAAGATCTCTGCCGTCAGTGAATGGAAATGGCTACACTACACAGTGTACAGAGCTGTCTGTTTCTGGCTCCATACAGTGCACAGATCTGCCAAAGCTGGTTCCAGGTGTTAGACCCCACCCAATGAGGTCTGGCTATACCCCCGAACTCAGCTATGACTAAGAAACAGTAGTTTCAAAACGTGTCAGCTGCTTTTCATGTAACCTGCTACTGAGGTATACCATCAGGGTCTATGTCTGTACCATCTGTATTTCTGAATTTTTTAATTGGACAATGAAATAAAGATTCAAGTTTTTTAATCAAGTGGATTTCGCTGAACTTCACCTTCACCGCAAGCCCGTATGTGTATTCACATTCCGAGCCGGAGGAATCTTTGAAAGTTTGTGCGTTGGATCCCACACATTGTTAAGTGAGTGTTCCAATATTATACGTTTGTATTCAAGTGTCATGCATTGAAGATTGGATTTTCTTCATTATATACTGGAGGGCTGTTGTTTTTTTCCCTGCGTATACCCCCGAACAACTGATCTGTACTGGACGCGACTGTTGGACCCTCATCAGATATGAATAGGCCATTAAGTGATCAGCCAGGATTTTCTTTTAAGGATTTTCCCATCTTTCTCTCTTTATACAGTCATATCAAGGCTTTTCTTCACCCAGACAAAAATTCAGCTTGTTGCCCTATCCCTGTATCCAAAATGTTTGTTGACTCTCTTCCATGGCTCCGAGCACCAGGGGCATCAATGCACCCCCAGCTACATTGTAGCTTCGTAGCCCCCGACGGCATCTGAATGCCCGTGACGCATGGACTGAAGGATGGCCATTTGGGTATTAGGACCCCTGCCCCTTAGTTCAGAGGGAGCGAGATGTAGCAGTTCTACCCGATCCCTAGTGCCTGACACAAAAATTACAAGTTCGGGCCCTCCGGTTTAACAATTCCTGTGCTGGAGGGCTTTGGCGGCTTCTGCAGTGGCAGGCATTGCAGGCGCAGTGTTGGAGTCCGTCTCCTCCGCCGGCTCCTTCCTCCCGGCTCACTGCAGAGAGAGCCTATTTGTTTGTAAAGGAGCAAACGAGGCTGAATTAATTCTCTGCTGCTTCGCGCTGCTGAGCTCATTCCTAATTAGAGCTGAGAAAAGCAGGATGAAAACTGTGAAGGTGCCCTACACCCCTCCCCATATCCCCCCCCATCCTTCATCATCTCCCCATTTCTACGCTCACTTTTCTTCTCCACATTGGAACATTATTTTTTATGTTTCCGTTACCATGAAATTCTTGCCTGACACCAAATCTTCTGGTCCTTCCTGCGACAAACATGCCTCGAGATAATTTTGGGAACTGAATAGTCTTAGAGGAAGGGTCAAGGGCTTGAGTAGAGTTCCTGTATAGAGATGAATAAATCGCTTGCTAACAAACTGGGTTCGTTAAGAAGTATCCAAAAATAATTTTGGGGTTTGCTGCCCATGAACCATTATTATATTCCTGAGTCTCATCGGAGGACATGGGGAGGTGCAGTAAAATAATGATGATCTCACATCAGCGGGGCTCCCTTGTAGAATATGATGTATGCTCCCCAGCAACTTTGGTCCTCTTACGTGATGTCATGGACCACGGGCACTGCTGAAGCCTTAGAGGTCCCCTGAGACATCACAAAAGAGGCTGAAGGAGGGCTAAAGACACTGGGGAAAGTGTACTGGATGCCACAAGAGAGCCCAGGAGAAGACAGGGAAGGTGAGTATCAGCATTTTTTATTTTATTGCACCTGCCATGGGCCTCCATTTATTAGGCTCTAGGGTCTGCAGAGACCCAAGAGTATAATAAGAGCACTTTCGGTGCTGGTGGACAAACCTTGTGAATATTCACAAAACAAATCTTGCATGATATGTCCAAACATGGGGCTATGTTGAAACAACCCCTAGACAAGATGTGGGGAAATGTTTGGCTCAGGGCTAAATATTCCCCATAGGCTAAGCAGACCCATGACTGTAGGTGACCACATAATCTGAGTTTTTGTCAACAGCTTACCACCAGGCCCCCTGTAACCAGTGAGTGCCTCTATCACAGCACTTGTGGAAGCTCTCATTCTGCCCCATCGATAGGTGCTCCCTAAGGGTAAAGTCACCATGGAATTTGCAGTGGGAACTGTCATACAAAATTCACCATGAAAATCTTCCTGACATGGGCAGAAAGATTTCATACATCCATTCCCTTAAATGGGAGATTTGGGCAGAATCTGCCCAAAAATCAGGCATAACTCTTCTTTTTTTCCACAAGCTAATGAGTGACACCCTGAAAGTAAAAGCCTGCAGAACCTTCTATGCCATCAGAAGACAACTGTACCACCTCAAACCACCGGCGAGGGTCTGGTTGAAGATATTCGACATAGTCATCGCTCCGATCCTTCTCTATGGCAGTGAGGTTTGGGGCCCAGCCACCTACCCAGAAAAGTGGGATTCCAGCCCAACAGAGACCTTCCACCTAGAGTTCTGCATGTACCTCCTCAATGTCCATCGCAGCACCTCCAACATGGGATGCCGGGCAGAGCTAGGCAGGCTACCCCTATGGCTCACCATGCAGAAGAGGGCACTATCATTCTCGACACACATACAGGGCAGCAGCCCTGGCTCTTAACCACCACCAAGCCTGGCTGAGCCACAGAGCCCTGAGCAAACCCGATACCCCCCAACCAAGCACCAGCCATCTGCCAAGCCAAAACCCCCAACATGCCCTGAACAAGGCTCAAATAAAAGGAGCCATTGAGAGAGACAAAGAGCGGTACATCGAGGAATGGAGAAGCGCAATAAATAACTCCAAGAAACTCACTGTGTACCAGTTACTGCAAAGGGACTACACCATGGCCACCTACCTGGAGAGAATACGCCACCCCAAACACAGACAGACCCTGAGCCAGTACAGAATGAGCGCCCACAGCCTGGAGTCGGAGACAGGGCAACATAGGCAGACGTACAAGCCACGGGAGAACAGAATGTGCCAGCACTGTGACCAGGGGGCCCTAGAAGACGAGGCCCACTTCCTGCTACACTGCACCAAATACTCAGCTGTGAGGGCCATCTACTTCCAAAGACTCTCTGCCCACATCCCAGAATTCACATCTGCAGATGAGGAGAGGAAACTCTACATCCTACTGGGAGAAGAGGAGGCCACTGTGGAGTTCGCTGCCCAATACGTGTCCAACTGTCACCAACTAAGAGGAAGATGAGACCCCACGGACTGTTATACCCCAAATCACCCCCCCCCCATACAACCATCACCAACTAAAAGGAAGATGAGACAACATGGACTGTTATACCCCAAATCACCCCCCCCCCCCATATCCCAACTCTCCCCCGCCAATAAAAAATGTTTGATTTGATTTGCGACAGATTTTTTTGGGTGCATTCTGCCACAAAAAATCTGCTGTGAACCTTCCCTAAGCAGGTACCTACCCATTGCCCAGTCTTCTTAATGATGTTGGAAAGAGAAAGAAGATAACGAAGACCAGATAGAAAAATAAAGATCTATATAATGACAAAATAATACAGCGCTGTAATAATGCCGCAAATTGGTGCTCAGATAACAAAGCTCAGTTCCTGGATTTTTAAGCCAAGCAGCAGATAATAAAACAAGACTGGAAGGGTGGTGGTTGTGGAACCCCCATTTATCTCTTCTACCCCACCTATATAATCCAATCCTGACACAGAGATAGTATCTACCCCACCTCCCATATGACTACATAAAAGGTTATAATGGCGACCATAAAGACTTTTGAACAATTCCTGCTACCTTTAGTTATAGAGCTATACATCCTTTGAGCCAGGGGTAAAGTTATAGGGAGTGCAGAGATAGTGATCACTATCAGGCCCAAGACACTCAAGGGGCCCAAAAGCCTCTATACAACATAGGAAAATACCAGTAAGCGGGGCCCCATTACATATTTTGAATTGGGTTCCAGATGCTTTTTAGCATCAAGGAGGGGAATATTACAGTATGGGTGTTAACATGGAGGGAACATTATAATGCAGGTGACCACATGGATGGGCATATTATAGTATTGAGGCCACAGGAGATGGCCATTATGCTGTGGGGGCAACAATGAGAGAGATGTTATACTGTGGGAGTCATGGAGAGGGACATTGTACTGTCTGGGGTCATACTGAGGGGTCATTATATTGTGTGGGGCTCATAATGAGGGGGGACATTATACTATGTGGGGCCATAATGAGGGAAAAATCATACTATGGGACCACAATGAGGGGGGCATTATACTATGAGCGGGTAATGGAGAAGGGCATTATATTATGTGAGGGTCATAATGAGGGGGGGCATTATACTATGTTGGGGTCATAATGATGGGGACATTATATTGTGTGGGGGTCATAATGAGTTGGACATTATATTGTGTAGGGATCATAATGAGGTGGACATTATATTGTGTGGGGGTCATAATGAGGGGGACATTATACTGTAAAGGCCACAATAAAGGGGGCATTATACTGTGTGAAGGACACATAGGTGTATGAAACCATGTCAGGCCACTAAAGGTACATTACATTTTGTGGGTAAACAAAGGGAATTGAGTGGGAATGGGCAGGGCCAAAGAAGGCAGGTGTGGCTTAAGACCCAAATTTTATAACAATGTCAAAGACAGAAGCACTACAAGGCGGCTGCTGGTGGTAGGTGTTCATGACATTATAATATATGCATTAAAGCGGTATTGCCATAACTCTTGTTCTGCAGCCTGAAGGCTCTGTGCTCTCTTCACTTCCTGGATTTCTTGGCACATTGGTGGGCGGGGTTTCACTTGTTCTGTTATCTGCTATGCATTACCACAGTATGAAGCTGATGTGGAAACTGATGTAGCAGAGCTGGATTTGAGTCAGCTTGCATTACATACAAAGGTAATGGACTCCTTATCTCAGCCCTTATCAGCCAAATTCAATTAAACCGGCTGATGAGTTGAAAAACTGAAGATAGACAGCACAGTAATCCCTGAGCTCTCACCTCCCACCTCCCCTATCTGAGGAGCTCCATTGCTTGTCAGCCCCTCCCTCCCCCACCTGAGAGCAGGCAGCTACATCACTTGGGAAATGAGCAGATAAGCCCAGTGGCCATAGAAGCGCAGTGTCAACAATGAAGTGAATAAATTAAGATAGCTGCCAAACAAAGCAGTTTTGATAAAGCAATGTATTTAGGAAAAGTCTTAGTTCAGGGGTCTCGAACTTGTGGCCCGTGGGTCAACTGTGGCCCTCGGGACGAAAGTTTGTGGCCCCCGCGCAGCTCCCTGAATGTCCCGCTATAGTCATCTTTCGGCCGGCACACTAAGACATGCCTCCAATAGTCAGGTGACGTCTGACGTCACACACAGGTCCTTGAGTCTTAAACTTCAGCAGTACTAGTACTGCTGAAGTTTAAGATTCAAGGACCTGTGTGTGACGTCAGACGTCACCTGACTATTGGAGGCGTGTCTTAGTGTGACGGCCGAAAGATGAAGAGATGTAGTACTGAGAGGAATGTGAGATGGAGTGTGTGTGTGTGTGTCAGTAACCTAGGGGCAGAGATGGAGGAGGGGAGGCATGAACCTGGGGTCACAGATGGAAGGGGGACATGAAAATGGGGGCAGATGAAGGGGGTATCTGAAATTGGGGCAGATGGAGGGGAATGTGAAACTGGGGGCAGATGGATGGGGCACATGAAACTGGGGCAGATGGAGGGGGGACATAAAATGGGGCAAATGAAGGGGGATATCAAACTGGGGGAGAAATGGTGGGAGGAGATGAAACTGAGGGTAGATGAAGGGGGGCACTTAAACTGGGGACAACTGGAGGGGGCATTAAACCGTGGGAGTAGCTGGAGGGGGACCTGTCTGCCTCTAGTTGTCCCCAGTTTATTGTCACTGTCCACCTACCCCTACAGTTTAATGTCTGCTTCTAGCCTCCTGAGTTTAATGTCCCACTTCAGCTGCCATTAATTTATTGCCCCCCTCCAACTACCCCCACTGTTTTATGTCCCCCTCCAGCTACCCCAGTTTCATGTCCCCTCTAGTTTCCCCGAGTTTAAACTGGGGCACCAGGAGAGGGACCTAATATTGTGGGGCAGTTGGAAGGGAACATTATAATGTGGGGACATATAGTGTAGGGGTGACTGTAGGAGGATTATACTGTGTGGGGGCACATGAAAAATGAATAAGAATGGGTGGAGTCATCATAAAATTGGGCGGAGCTAAATTTGCTGCGGCGAGCATAGCTTGTGGAAAACCTGATGCGGCCCAGCCTCACCCAGACTCTACCTCCAGCGGCCCCCGTGTAAATTGAGTTTGAGACCCCTGTCTTAGATCCACATAAACTAGCAGTATAGATAGGATGCTTTTCATGGGATAACCCCTTTAAGGGTTTGGCTTGTAAATTGTTTATTTGGTTGGCCATGGTTGTTAGTTGTAACTACAGGGTATTTACCGTTTTCATATAAAGTACTACAACTTGGGCTCTTCACTTATTTATATTGATGCCATGTTGACCCTTTTTTTGCATTTAACTATCACTGTTACCACCAGCTTTATTTTGAAGCATTGGTCCCCCAGTCTCACATGTTTGTATTATGTTATCAATTTTATGCATTTATTCAATAAAGATTCTTTATTTTATTTGTAGTGCTTCTGTCTTTGACATTGTTATATACTTTAATTCTTTGAAGCCACTGTATTTTGCCTTCGGGTGCATTCGTATTTGTTATGACCCAAATTTGCCAACCATCCTAGATTCAGCGGGACAATCCCGAATTCCGGGTCCTGTTCCCACATTCCCAGTCAGAGGGAGGTATGTCCCAGTTACAACATATCTCAACTCATCCAGAGGATGCAGATGAATCGAATACAATGATGAATGAAGCAGGAGCCATCTGCAGACAGCTTTCACTTCACCACTGTACCCACTGTGTTCTCTGGCTTCGGGAGCTGTAGGTACAATGTGATGACATCACTCACGTCATACCTGCAGCTCCCAAAACACTCCAAGACTGAGACTGTAGACAAAGCAGCAGGGAAGAGAGGAGAAGTGATCTTATCTTATTAGTGTTTTTTATGTTAAACTTTGGGGGCAAATTGAGGGGGATCATGAAACTGGTGGTAGATGAAGAGTGAAAATTAAACTGGTGGCAGATGGAAGGGAGCATTAAACTGGGGAAGATGGACCGGGCATTAAACTGAGGGAAGAAGAAGGGGGGACATTAAACTAGGGGCAGATGTAGGGGGGACATGAAACTAGGGACAGATGGAGGGGGAACATTAAACTGGGGGCAGATGAAGGGGGACATTAAACTGATGGCAGATGAAGGGGACATTAAGCTGGTGGCAGATGGAGAGTGGCATTAAACTGGAGAAGAAGATACAGGGTCAGATTAAACTGGGGGTAGATGGAGGGGCACAATAGGGGTCGCTGGATGGAGAATTAAACTAGGGACAACTGGAAAGGGACATTAAACTGGGGGCAACTGGAGAAGAACATTAAACTGTTGGAGTAGTTGGAGCTGGGGTATGTCTACCTCTAGTTGCCCCAGTTTAATGTCCCGCCACCAATTTATTGTCCCCCTCCAACTACCTCCACTCTTTAATGTCAACCTCCAGCTGACACATAGATTAGTGCCCCCTCCAGCTGCCCCAGTTTAATGTCCCCCTTCTAATTTTCCTCAGTTTTAACTGGGGCGCCAGGAGAGGGACTTAGTACTGTGGGGCAATTGGAGGAGAACATTATAATGTGGGGGCATACAATGTTGGAGTACCTATAGGAGCATTATACTATGTGGTCGCACATGGAAAAATAGATGAGACCCCTTAGGTCTCATGCATATGACTGAACCTACAGGCTGAGATGGTGGGTGGGGGGGAATTAATGGCAGGCAGTCGGATCACATTCAGATGACATCCGGGCGCCTCCCATTCTTCATTCATTCATATAGGGGGTTCCGCACCTTTCTGACATCCTGGAGCATGATAGGACCTGCTCTATAATCAGCAGGCCAGAACGGAGTATCGGATCCCGGCTTGGACAGCAAATTCGGTCATGTAGTCTAGCAGTTTGGGTATTCACCCAGCTATACCAGATATAATAGACAATATAACTACAGATAAATCCGACCAGAGGGCCCAAATTTTGGAATAAACTGAATCTTGCAAGTTTCAGTCTCGTCTCCTGTAAAGCACTGGTGAGCTGGGCAGATTGTGCTGAGGTCAGCCATTTGGGGCCAGGCTTCTTACACTTCCATTACTGAGGCCCGTCCTTGTAATTGACAGTCCACGATTTTTTCCTGATAAAGCGCCGGGTTATCCAGAGTGCATAATCTATTTGATGGCCATATTGCCTATCAGCTGCGCTGGCAGGATGGCACCGGTCACCCCCCTTCCTTCATATTCCTTACATCAGACCGAAAATACATTATTTACTCCCGTCTGTAATCTTCAGATGCTCAGCGCCAGCCGGGTATGCCTGCAGTGGTGGAGACTGACTGGTAGACCTGAATTAATGTGAAAAAGTGATGACTTGCCCGCTTTTACGAGCCACAGAGATAAGTGTATATGTACTGAAAAATAACCCCCAGCATGTTTTGCAGACACTGTGTCAATCCCATGGATGTTATTTCTCATGGTTTTTCACAGAATATAATTTTGCTTTTGTGTGTCAGTCTTCACTGCATTTCTGAAATTCTATTCATGAAACAGAAGATTCAGGATGATCAAAGATGATCCCTGCTACAGAAGGTTTGGGACAATGCTTGAGGCCAATGGAGACCTGTGATGGTATGGCACTGTTGTTTGCCAGCACTGTAGCCTCAAGTATCAACCTATGTAAGTAACGACTGTTAGTAATCACAATCTCTGCACAGCTCTGCGGTATAGGTTAGTGCTATATAAGCAATGAGGAATCCTACTAATATAAATGTGAATCCTACTAATATAAATGTGAAAGTTTGGATGTTTGTTCCTCAATCACACAAAAACAGCTGAACGGATTTGAATGAAATTTGGCACAAAGATAGATTGTAACCTTATCCTGGTAAATTACATGGCTTCGCGAGTGTTATGAATTTATGTTCACATACTATATTGCATACCTCCCAACTTTTGAAGAACTGAAAGAGGGACAAAATTTAGCCCCGCCCACTTTTGTGTTGACTCCGCCCACTCGTTAATTTTTCATGTGCCCGCACACAGTATATTCCTCCTACAGTCACCCGTAAATTATATGTCCCCCTTCTATCTCTCCCCCAGTTTCATATACACCCTTCATCTGCCCCCAGTTTCATGTCCCTCTTCCATCTCTGCCCCCAGATTCATGTCCCTCCATCTCTGCCCCCAGATTCATGTCCTCTCCATCTCTGCCCCAGATTCATGTCCCCCATCTCTGCCCCCAGATTCATGTCCTCCATCTCTGCCCCCAGATTCATGTCCCCACATCTCTGCCCCCAGATTCATGTCCCCACATCTCTGCGCCCAGATTCATGTCCCACATCTCTGCCCCCAGATTCATGTCCCTCCATCTCTGCCCCCAGATTCATGTCCTCTCCATCTCTGCCCCCAGATTCATGTCCCCCATCTATGCCCCCAGATTCATGTCCCCCATCTCTGCCCTCAGATTCATGTCCTCTCCATCTCTGCCCCCAGATTCATGTCCCCACATCTCTGCCTCCAGATTCATGTCCCTCCATCTCTGCTCCCAAATTCATGTCC
This sequence comes from Leptodactylus fuscus, assembly GCF_031893055.1. NCBI lineage: Eukaryota > Metazoa > Chordata > Amphibia > Anura > Leptodactylidae > Leptodactylus > Leptodactylus fuscus. Next base: position 41,923,834 of record NC_134275.1, on the reverse strand, counting down.
TCTCCATCTCTGCCCCCAGATTCATGTCCCACATCTCTGCCCCCAGATTCATGTCCTCTCCATCTCTGCCCCCAGATTCATGTCCTCTCCATCTCTGCCCCCAGATTCATGTCCTCTCCATCTCTTCCCCCAGTGTCATGCCGTCCTCTCTCTCATCTGCCCCCAGATTCACGTTCCACCTCCACATTAAACTTACCTTCTCCTCCGCTCCCTCGCCGCTCTCTGCCCACCTCTCTCGCTGACACATGCAGCTGAAGGAAGGAGCTGACACAGGTCAGCTACTCGCTTCGCCGCTGCCCGCCTCTCTCCCTGACACATGCGGCTGAAGCTGCTCGCGTGCTCGCTTCGCCGCTGCGTCTCTCTCTCGCTGACAAATGCGGCTGAAGCGAGGAGCTGACCTGTGTCAGCTCCTCGATTCGCCGCTGCCGCCAGCTCCTGGCTTGTACATCGCGTCTACAAACCAGGAGCCGGCGGCAGCAGCGAAGCGATCTGAGTTGAAATCGGGACATACCTCCCTCCAACCGGGACCGCGGGACATGTCACCCAAATCGGGACTGTCCCGCGGAAATCGGGACGGTTGGGAGGTATGTATATTGCACTGCTCCTGCAGCACCTTATCTCAGGTCCCAGGGCTGTTATCTCTCTGTGTAAACACATACTAACATACTTCCCACGTGTCCGGCATTTGGCGGGACAGTCCCTCTTTCATACCCCTGTCCTGCGGTCCCGCGCAGCTCCCTACATGTCCCTTTAATGTTTTACTGAACAATCATTTCACTATGGTTCAAGGATCTTGTGTGACATCACACGGTCATGTGACTAGGTGGGTGTGTCAGTGTTCCATGCAGTGAAGAGATGAAGAAATGCGTGTAAGGTACTGAGAAGGGAAGGGGAGGATGTGAGATACAGGATGGAGAGAGAGAGAGTATGTGTGTCTATGTGTGTGTCTGTCTGTGTGTTAGTGTTTGTCATTATACTGGGGGCAGAGATGGAGGGGGGGGGCATGAAACTGGGGGCTGAGATGGAGGGGGGACATGAAATTGGGGGCAGATGAAAGGGGATATGAAACTGAGGGACAAATGGAGGGGGGGGGGAGATTAAACCGGGGGCAGAGATGGAGGAGGGGACATGAAATGGGGCAGATGAAGGGGGAACTTAAACTGTGGGACATTAAACTGTGGACAACTGTAGGGGAGCATTAAACCATGGGAGTAGCTGGAGGAGGATCTGTCTGCCTCTAGTTGCCCCCAGTGTAATGTCCCTCTCCAGATACACCGACGATTTAATGTCTGCTTCTAGCTGCCCGAGTTTAATGTCCCCCTCTAGTTGCCCCTCATTTAATGTTCCACTTCATCTGCCATTAGTTTATTGTCCCCCTCCAACTACCCCCACTGCTAATGTCCCCCTCCAGCTGCTCCAGTTTCATGTTTAAACTGGGGCACCAGGAGAGGGACTTAATACTGTAGGGCACTTGGAAGGGAACATTATAGTGTGGGGGCATATAATGTACGGGTGACTGTAGGAGAATTATACTGTGTGGGGGCACATGAAAAATGAATGATAATGGGCGGAGCTAAATTTTGTCCCTCTTTCTGTTGTTCAAAAGTTGGGAGGTATGCGCTAACCCTCAGTGTACACGCATTTGCATATTATCTGATGTGCTCCAGGCAGTGCAGACAAACTGACATGGGCAAACAACTTTAATACAAATTGGCAGTTTGTCAATTTTAAACATGCCTGGAAAAAGAGAATCTCATTTGTCGCAAACGACAGCTATGAAGGTAGCCAGAAGTCACAGACTTCTCCTGAAGCAGAGCTGAGGGAGGTCATCAACACCAACACGCTCATTATATGGCGTCCCACCGAGCTGCTGAGATGCCCCAACAATCACAGGCATGCTGCAAGGAACACGTTCAGCAGCAGGACAGATTAAGAGCTGCCAAAATGCCGGAGCAGGCAAACCATCAACGGCAGCAATTTGCTGATTATAAGCGGATCATCCACTCCAACAACCCACAGACGAAGTCACGGGCAGAGGCTAGTGACAAAATAAACCTGCGTGTGGAAAGGACCCCATTGTAAAATGTTCACAATACATATAATGGAAATGTATCAATCCCAATTCACATAGAGCATTAATGACCACTACTAAATCTATAACTTGCAGATCTTATGTAGAATAGCATTCTCCATTCCTCTTCCCATTTGCACAATTAGGTTTGCATGTCAGTCTCTACTGCCCTTCTTGCATTTTATTCCTGAAACCTGCTACACTTTTCCACTTTTTTCCTCCCCCATAGGCACAGCTTTAGGATCCTGGGTTGTGAAGATACATCTTCCATTACTAGACCGGCTGTCCTCATATGTAGCAGAGGAACCTTGGAGATTGCCTTAAAGGGGTTTTCCAAGTTAGAGATATTGATAACTGAGGGGTCTGACACTTGGCACTCTCACCCATCAGCTGATATCAGTAGCTGTGGTACCAGGAATACACAGTGTCCATAGTCAGGAGCAGACAGCGCCATCCCCCACGGAGAGGCCAAGCCAGGTTACTGCTCCCAGCCAGTGTAAAATCTGTAATGGGGCCTCTACCTAGTGCTATTTAAAGCAGCGGTATATTTAATTTGGGGACCCCCTCTCAGTCCAGCATACACTGTATGCTCCCGGTTACTGGTGTCAGGCTCCCAATGATCTAATCAATATCTAAATTTTAGAAACCCCCTTTCAGCACCGAAGTCCATCTTAGACCCTGCATTACCTATGCCAGTGGAACTGACCAAGTCCTCCAAGTCCTCCAGCTATGTCATAGCATTTCCTAGGGCCAATACACATATGGCCATTTTTGGGATTCATGTTGTACAGGTCTATGAATGTCATATGGGGGCGCACAATACGTTTGGCCATTTCTGTTGGGGGGCGGGCAATGTCCTGGGTCAGCAGATAGCTCCTTTATCTGCCCAGCTCTTCATACATGATGTAGGCACTTTTTATGCCAGTGACATCCCAAAGAGGGGCATGAACAGCACATTTTGTGTCCATGCCACAATGCATGGGTGTCATATCTCCAATGGGGTGGGGATTTGTAAGAAGGGGGCATGGTCACCTGTAAATTTTCACACTGCACCAGACTTCCTGGATCCCTGTCCATAAAATTAGCAAGTATGCCATGACATGACATATTATGGAGATGCTTCTTGGAAGCACCATATGGCAGAACATATATATAGTGCATACAGATCCCATGTGTCACTGTACAGGCTCCTGGAACTCAATAAGCCACTGAACCCATATTAGAAAATAATCCGGTCTGGGCCCCTAAATGCAGGGGCCCCATTTTTGTATAATATTTTCATATCTTTACCAATGGATCAAGTGTTGAGCTGGAAGAAGCTTCAGAAAATCTTATCGGCTGTGAGGACTTGGGCGCATTCATCTTGAAGGGGAAGTTAGGGAGTACATGGGGGTCTACCCCCCCCCCCCCTTGTGTGAATAAATACAGTTCAACCAGATTTTTGCTTCCGGATCAAGATACATCGCCCAGCAATACTAATACAAGCGTTTGTGGCCTTAATAAATTACCGCAAGGGTAAACCTTTCCCGCTTCTGTTTATATGGCAATTAATGGTGCTGGACGGAAGGTGGCTGCGAGAGTCATCCCATGAAACGCGTAATTTTCTGCCGGTGTTGGAAGCTGTATGTCATACTGTAATATGGGAATGGTGCCAGCAGAGAAATCCTGACCCAGCATCTTTTAACATCATTATGGGAAATTATTTTTTTACTTGTCCTTTTGCAATTCAGAAAGCAGAGAAATAGGCAGATATATGTGGGATTAGTGAGCAATTACATCGATGGCTCCCTAATGGAATCTGGGCATTTCTCTATATGGATGGCTCATATATTATTGTCTCTGAATTGTGACCAGTGTATCGATGACTAACTATGGCCAGGTAGAAGACTCAGTGACGGGAGGAAAGATGAATGCTTGATGGAGATGGGGAGGAGAGTTAGAGTATCCCCTTAGATGTAAGATGCTATGGTCCATTAGTTTTAGTGTGGTGTCCCTACTCTGGGATGGAGGCAATGAGCTCAATAGTTACAGAAGTAGCAGAATAATGGTGGAACTTTACTGACAAGTAGGCAATGAGCTCAATAGTTACAGAGGTAGCAGAGCAATTGTAGAGTTTTACTTATGAGGAGACAATGAGCTCAATAGTTACAGAACTAGCAGAACAATGGTGGAACTTTACTGATATGTAAGCAATAAGCTTGATAGTTACAGAGGTAGCAGAACAATGCTGGACCTTTACTGACAAGGAGGCAATGAGATCAATAGTTACAGAGGTAGCAGAGCAATGGTGGACTTTTACTGACAAGGAGGCAATGAGCTCAATAGTTACAGAGGTAGCAGAGCAATGGCGGAACTTTACTGACAGGTAGGCAATGAGCTCAATAGTTACATAAGTAGCAGAGCAATGGTGGAACTTTACTGACAATGAGGCAATGAGCTCAATAGTTACAGAGGTAGCAGAGCAATGGTGGAACTTTACTGATATGTAAGCAATAAGCTTGATAGTTACATAAGTAGCAGAGCAATGGTGGAACTTTACTGACAATGAGGCAATGAGCTCAATAGTTACATAAGTAGCAGAGCAATGGTGGAACTTTACTGATATGTAGGCAATGAGCTCAATAGTTACATAAGTAGCAGAGCAATGGTGGAACTTTACTGACAAGGAGGCAATGATTTCACAGTTATAGAAGTAGTAGAAGATCTGTCAGCTCTTTAAACCTACAGTAATAATTTCCAGGATGAATAACAGAGGGACACATATTTATGAGCTAAAATGGCCAAGAATTGTTATTTTATGGGAAATACATGTATGTAACAAAATAAAATGGTCAGGTAGACAAATCCATTTAGGTTGTGTTTTTCTTTCAACAATCTCATTCAGCCATATTCTATTGCTATCTATTCCTGGGAAAGCTGGGTGATGGAGGTAAATATATACCACAAAAAGGGTTCTCTTTCATCTGATTATTCCTACTCTTCTATTGCAGAATCAGTCGTCACTCTTCTTTCCCAGAACCTGAACAATATAATATAAAATAGTAAAAATATAATAAGATAAGATATAATTTAAGATATTCTAATATGATATAATATCAATTGTATTGGAAATTGAGGGGTTTTTTTACTAGCCTCCATCTGCTATATTTTATCCACTGTATTTTTATTTAGCCGCTGTCATTTTTAGCTCCACAGGATGGGAGTCTGGGTAGGCAGCGAGGAGCGCTGTAGGTTGCGCTTACTTCATTTTTCTATGACTTCTGCATTCAGGTAGGACATCAAATTTCCACTGTGTGGCAACAGTAGCTAAATCTATTTCAATAGAAGTCTGACTCACTCTGGAGCTGTCCATCAATAGCTCAGCTCCCGTCTCATTACTGACGTCCCACCCACTGGAGCTTCCCATGGAAGGTGAAGAAACGCGTTTCATTCCTTCATTCCTCCAAATACAGGACAGGTAGTGACGGGGCATTCGGGGACATTCAGGTTAATGAATGGTCAGTGCAGGGTGTATATATATATATATATATATATATATATATATATTAACAAGAAACTGACCCCCAGCTCAGGGCACAACTGCAAGCTCCGGGGTCCTAAAGTAACATCTGTAGCCAGTCCCAATTCCAATACTAGTGTCATACTGACAATTTTGTAACACTGTATAGCATGAGCTATAAATCATATACATTATATATAGTATAAGTTATGTAGTCTGTATCTCTTAGGGTCCGAGAGCCTGTGGCTGCTTAATAGAGAGTGACTAGCACTGGAGCAGGGTCGCTTTTTGGGACACATGAAGAACTATCTGAATTGAGTACTGAATCCTGCCACTCCTCTAGACCACCAGCAGGAAAGTGACGAATAAGCATGAGACCCTGTTTACAAAACTTGTAATCGGACCCCCATGTCTCACAATGATGTCACAGTACAGGAATAATATACACAGTGATGTCACAGTACTGGGATAATACACACAGTGATGTCACAGTACAGGGATAATACACACAGTGATGTCACAGTACAGGGATAATACACACAGTGATGTCACAGGACAGGGATAATACACACAGTGATGTCACAGTACAGGGATAATACACACAGTGATGTCACAGTACAGGGATAATACACACAGTGATGTCACAGTACAGGGATAATACACACAGTGATGTCACAGTACAGGGATAATACACACAGTGATGTCACAGTACAGGGATAATACACACAGTGATGTCACAGTACAGGGATAATACACACAGTGATGTCGCAGTACAGGGATAATACACACAGTGACATCACAGTACAGGAATAATACACACAGTGATGTCACAGTACTGGAATAATATACACAGTGACGTCACAGTACAGGAATAATATACACAGTGATGTCACAGTACAGGAATAATATACACAGTGATGTCACAGTACAGGGATAATACACACAGTGATGTCACAGTACAGGAATAATACACACAGTGACATCACAGTACTGGAATAATATACACAGTGATGTCACAGTACAGGAATAATATACACAGTGATGTCACAGTACAGGGATAATACACACAGTGATGTCACAGTACAGGGATAATATACACAGTGATGTCACAGTACAGGGATAATACACACAATGATGTCATAGTACAGGGATATATATATATATATATATATATATATGTATATATATATATATATATATATACAGTCCTATGAAAAAGTTTGGGCACCCCTATTAATCGTAATCATTTTTAGTTCTAAATATTTTGGTGTTTGTGGCTGCTTAATAGAGAGTGACTAGCACTGGAGCAGGGTCGCTTTTTGGGACACATCAAGAACTATCTGAATTGAGTACTGAATCCTGCCACTCCTCTAGACCACCAGCAGGAAAGTGACGAATAAGCATGAGACCCTGTTTACAAAACTTGTAATCGGACCCCCATGTCTCACAATGATGTCACAGTACAGGAATAATATACACAGTGATGTCACAGTACAGGGATAATATACACAGTGATGTCACAGTACAGGGATAATACACACAGTGATGTCACAGTACAGGGATAATACACACAGTGACATCACAGTACTGGAATAATATACACAGTGATGTCACAGTACAGGAATAATATACACAGTGATGTCACAGTACAGGGATAATACACACAGTGATGTCACAGTACAGGGATAATACACACAATGATGTCATAGTACAGGGATAATACACACAGTGATGTCACAGTACAGGGATAATACACACAATGATGTCACAGTACAGGGATATATATATATATATATATATATATATATATATATATATATATATATATATACAGTCCTATGAAAAAGTTTGGGCACCCCTATTAATCGTAATCATTTTTAGTTCTAAATATTTTGGTGTTTGCAGCAGCCATGTCAGTATGATATATCTAATAACTGATGGACACAGTAATATTTCTGGATTGAAATGAGGTTTATTGTACTAACAGAAAATGTGCAATATGTAATAAACCAAAATTTGACCGGTGTAAAAGTATGGGCACCTCAACAGAAAAGTGACATTAAAATTTAGTAGATCCTCCTTTTACAAAGATAACAGCCTCTAGTCGCTTCCTGTAGCTTTTAATCAGTTCCTGGATCCTGGATGAAGGGATTTTGGACCATTCCTCTTTACAAAACAATTCAAGTTCAGTTAAGTTTGATGGTCGCCGAACATGGACAGCCTGCTCTCAAATGATCTGAAAACAAAGATTGTCCAACATAGTTGTTCAGGGGAAGGATACAAAAAGTTGTCTCAGAGATTTAACCTGTCAATTTCCACTGTGAGGAACATAGTAAGGCAATGGAAGAGCACAGGGACAGTTCTTGTTAAGCCCAGAAGTGGCAGGCCAAGAAAAATATCAGAAAGGCAGAGAAGAATGGTGAGAACAGTCAAGGACAATCCACAGACCACCTCCTAAGAGCTGCAGCATCATCTTGCTGCAGATGGTGTCACTGTGCATCGGTCAACAATACAGCGCACTTTGCACAAGGAGAAGCTGTATGGGAGAGTGATGAGAAAGAAGCCGTTTCTGCAAGCACGCCACAAACAGAGTTGCCTGAGGTATGCAAAAGCACATTTGGACAAGCCAGCTTCATTTTGGAAGAAGGTCCTGTGGACTGATGAAACAAATATTGAGTTGTTTGGTCATACAAAAAGGCATTATGCATGGCGTCCAAAAAATAACAGCATTCCAAGAAAAACACATGCTACCCACTGTAAAATTTGGTGGAGGTTCCATCATGCTTTGGGGCTGTGTGGCCAATGCCGGCACCGGGAATCTTGTTAAAGTTGAGGGTCGCATGGATTCCACTCAGTATCAGCAGATTCTTGAGAATAATGTCCAAGAATCAGTGACAAAGTTGAATTTACTCCGGGGATGGATATTTCAGCATGACAATGATCCAAAACACCGCTCCAATCGACTCAGGCATTCATGCAGAGGAACAATTACAATGTTCTGCAATGGCCATCCCAGTCCCCAGACCTGAATATCATTGAACATCTGTGGGATGATTTGAAGCGGGCTGTCCATGCTCGGCGACCATCAAACTTAACTGAACTTGAATTGTTTTGAAAGAGGAATGGTCCAAAATCCCTTCATCCAGGATCCAGGAACTGATTAAATCTACAGGAAGCGACTAGAGGCTGTTATCTTTGCAAAAGGAGGATCTACTAAATATTAATGCCACTTTTCTGTTGAGGTGCCCATACTTTTGCATCAGTCAAACTTTGGTTTAATGCATATTGCACATTTCCTGTTAGTACAATAAACCTCATTTCAATCCTGAAATATTACTGTGTCCATCAGTTAATAGGGGTGCCCAAACTTTTTCATAGGACTGTATATATATATATATATATATATATATATATATATATTTATATTAACAAGAAACTGACCCCCAGCTCAGGGCACAACTGCAAGCTCCAGGGTCCTAAAGTAACATCTGTAGCCAGTCCCAATTCCAATACTAGTGTCATACTGACAGTTTTGTAACACTGTATAGCATGAGCTATAAATCATATACATTATATATAGTATAAGTTATGTAGTCTGTATCTCTTAGGGTCCGAGAGCCTGTGGCTGCTTAATAGAGAGTGACTAGCACTGGAGCAGGGTCGCTTTTTGGGACACATGAAGAACTATCTGAATTGAGTACTGAATCCTGCCACTCCTCTAGACCACCAGCAGGAAAGTAACGAATAAGCATGAGACCCTGTTTACAAAACTTGTAATCAGACCCCCATGTCTCACAATGATGTCACAGTACAGGAATAATATACACAGTGATGTCACAGTACTGGGATAATACACACAGTGATGTCACAGTACAGGGATAATACACACAGTGATGTCACAGTACAGGGATAATACACACAGTGATGTCACAGTACAGGGATAATACACACAGTGATGTCACAGTACAGGGATAATACACACAGTGATGTCACAATACAGGAATAATACACGCAGTGATGTCACAGGAAAGGGATAATACACACAGTGATGTCACAGTACAGGGATAATACACACAGTGATGTCACAGTACAGGGATAATACACACAGTGATGTCACAGTACAGGGATAATACACACAGTGATGTCACAGTACAGGGATAATAATCACAGTGATGTCACAGTACAGGATAATACACACAGTGATGTCACAGTACAGGGATAATATACACAGTGATGTCACAGTACAGAGATAATACACACAGTGATGTCACAGTACAGGAATAATATACACAGTGATGTCACAGTACAGAGATAATACACACAGTGACATCACAGTACAGGAATAATACACACAGTTATATCACAGTACTGGAATAATATACACAGTGATGTCACAGTACAGGGATAATACACACAGTGATGTCACAGTACAAGGATAATACACACAGTGATGTCACAGTACAGGGATAATACACACAGTGATGTCACAGTACAGGGATAATACACACAGTGACATCACAGTACAGGAATAATACACACAGTGACATCACAGTACAGGGATAATACACACAGTGATATCACAGTACTGGAATAATATACACAGTGATGTCACAGTACAGGAATAATATACACAGTGATGTCATAATACAGGGATAATACACACAGTGATGTCACATTACAGGGATAATACACACAATGTTGTCATAGTACAGGGATAATACACACAGTGATGTCACAGTACAGGGATAATACACACAATGATGTCACAGTACAGGGATAATACACACAGTGATGTCACAGTACAGGGATAATACACACAGTGATGTCACAGTACAGGATAATACACACAGTGATGTCACAGTACAGGGATAATATACACAGTGATGTCACAGTACAGAGATAATACACACAGTGATGTCACAGTACAGGAATAATATACACAGTGATGTCACAGTACAGAGATAATACACACAGTGACATCACAGTACAGGAATAATACACACAGTTATATCACAGTACTGGAATAATATACACAGTGATGTCACAGTACAGGGATAATACACACAGTGATGTCACAGTACAAGGATAATACACACAGTGATGTCACAGTACAGGGATAATACACACAGTGACATCACAGTACAGGAATAATACACACAGTGACATCACAGTACAGGGATAATACACACAGTGATATCACAGTACTGGAATAATATACACAGTGATGTCACAGTACAGGAATAATATACACAGTGATGTCATAATACAGGGATAATACACACAGTGATGTCACAGTACAGGGATAATACACACAATGATGTCATAGTACAGGGATAATACACACAGTGATGTCACAGTACAGGGATAATACACACAGTGATGTCACAGTATAGGGATAATACACACAGTGATGTCACAGTACAGGGATAATACACACAATGATGTCACAGTACAGGGATAATACACACAGTGATGTCACAGTACAGGGATAATACACACAGTGATGTCACAGTAGAGGGATAATACACACAATGATGTCATAGTACAGACATAATACACACACAAAAAGATCACTGTGACATCACACCATATTAAGAAACTAATTTGCATGATGTCACATGCAGACATTATGATGTCACAGTAATTTAGGCTCATTCCGTTTTATGCTTCTCTTTCCATGATGCATAGTTATCACTAACCACTATAGGTCCAGGTGAAAATGGGCTCACTTATTTGTTGGACCCAACAGAAGCTGCTATGTCTGCTACCCATGACCACCAGGGGTAGTTACATTAGCTGATTTCCTGCTTTAGACCACCAGGAAATTTTGACTTAACCTTTTCACTACCCTAGAACAGCAGAATATAAAAAACCTGTCAAATATGACGAGCAGGTGCCTGAGGGGTTAATGTGGTCTATTACAGGGCTTTCTTGTATAAGGACATACCTCCCAACTTTCAAACGACAGAAAGTTGCACTGCTGCAAATTTGCACACATTATAATGTTCCTCTCCAATTGCCCACAGCATTAAGTCGCTCTCCTTGTGCCCCAGTTTAAACTTGCGGAAACTAGAGGGGAACATTAAACTGGGGAAGCTGGAGAGGGACATCAAACAATGGGGTAGCTTGAGGGTGACATTAATCAGTGGGGGTAGTTGAAGGGGGACATTAAATTGGGGGCAACTAGAGGCAGATATGTCCTCCTCCAGCTACCCCCAATGGCTTAATGTACTCCTTCAGTTTCCCCCAGTTTAATGTCACCCTCCTTGTTCACCCCAGTTTAATGTCGCCCCTACATCTGTTCCCATTTTAATGGCCCCCTTCATCTGCCACCAATTTAATGTCCCCCTCCATCTGTCCCCAGCTTAACGTCCTCCTTTCTGCCACCAATTTAATGTCCCCTATCTATCTGTCCCCAATTTAATGTCTCCCTTCATCTGCCACCATCTTAATGTCCCCCCCTTCATCAGCCACCAATTTAATGCCCCCCTTCATCTGTCAGCAGCTTAATGCCCTCTTCATCCAGTTTAATTGCCCCCCAATTTACCACTAGTTTAATGTCCCTCTTTATCTACCACCAGCTTAATGTCCTCCTTTATCTGCCCCCAGTTTAACTGCCCCTTCAGTTGCCTTCAATTTAATTGACCCTTCATCTGCCCCCAGGTTAATGTCCCCCTTCATCTGCCTTCAGTTTACCTGCCCCCTACATCTGCCCCCAGTTCCCCCTCTGGCTCACACATGCTTACCTTCCATCAGTCTCCATTCCCAGCTTCCTCTTTCTGTGTAACACCATACTGTCCTGTCGTATCTAGAATAGCTCCGCCCACACAAGAGTTTGATCACATGGTCATGACACCATTAAAGGTCCTTTAGCCCACCAGGACTTAGCATCTTCCATTTAGCATTTACCCTACCCTAACAAAATTTGTTAACAACAAAACACTTCAGGGTCATAGCTGGACAAGCTGTAAGCTGTCCAGGACGGCAGGACAGCAGTGTAAAATCGGGACTGTCCCTCCGGATCTAGGACGGTTGGGAGCTATATACAGGACATGATGCTCCAGGCAATGGGGTAAAAGTGTTTGGCAGGGTAGATAACGGAACGTCAGGTAGGAAAATAGGAAGCAGTGATTGGTCCAGGTGGATACTGGGGGGTTGAGAAATGAGTTGTGAGCTTAGGGAATAGGCGGGGAGCTGTAATGGCGGTGGAGATAGCATGTTCCTTATAGTGCAATTCACATTCCATTCTTCATGACTCCTAAGTCAGTTAGCCCTGTGTTGTATAAGAGGATAGGCCCAGTCCATGCAGTTATGGGTGCACCATGTTATGCCATCAATATTGTCCTTTACTTGTCTGCTCATAGTTTAGTGCACAGTGTCAAGTTTTATCTGTATGAGAGCTATAATACTGTTTGTCCTAATCTCTTAATTCAGCAATAGAATTCCAGACTACAGTGAAGACCGACGCCATAACAGGAGACAATTTTTTATTTTTGAAAATCCACCCTCTGTCTTACTTGGTGTTCTAGTGATAGCTATGTGTAGATAATAGATAAGTATTTGGTGGTGGTGGGCTTTGGGGAACAAGGGGGTTGTGAGGACTGAAAAAATTCCAATTAATATCACAATTTTCTCAAATAAAATACAAATTGAATATGGAATGATAAGCAGTCATGTGGAGCGCACCAATGTCATGATGCTTTGACTCAAGTGTCATGACATTGGCATACCCAATGTGACATCCCAGAGGAGGGGCCTGAAAAATCACAGGAGAGGCTGCAAGAGGCCAAAGAACACTGGGAATGGCCAGAGAGCCCAAGAGAGGTGAGAGAAGGTGAGAAGGTATTTAGGGTGGGTTCGTACCTGCGCCCGGTCTCCGCTTTAGCCAATCTGGCGGGTTTCCGTCTTCTGCCTAGAGAAACTGGACAGGGGGAGGGAAACCCGGTGGTCAATTTTCAAACCCATTCACTTGAATGGGTTTACAAAGTGACCGCCCGTGTGCGTCTTTTGTCTGTCCGCAGTAAAACCGTTTTTTTAGCCGGACACAAATTCAGGCATGCAGGTGTGAGACCCCAGAGTATAATAGTGGTCCATGGGTGGCAAACCCCAAAGATTCCAGGTTCAGTCATACTCAAGATTTTTGGAAACATTCCTAACAACCAGGCTTGTTATGAACTGGGGCCTCAGCGGCAATGCAAGGGGGCTGGCCTAATGATGCTTTGATACCTGCATCATGACATTGGGGCGCCCGACATGATGTCCCAAAGGAGGGGTCTGTGACATCACAGAAAAGGCTGAAGACACCAGGGAACGCAAGGAAGCCAAGGAAAGGTGAACATCAGTACCACCGCACCTCCTCGGGCCTCACATAATTCACTCTGGAGACCCTGGTGTATAATAGTGATTCGTCTGTAGCAAGCCCCAAAAATCTCAGATTCATCTGACCTAAGATTTTTGGCAAATTGTTAATGAACTGAGTTTACTACTTCCATGTTTGCTCACGTGTAACTACTACTGCTAAGCTCTGGCAGAATGCTGACCTCTTAGGATAACGCTACCCTGACCCCAGCCCTCCTTACACACTGCAGGGCTGCACATTGTGGAGCACGTCCCAGATAAATGAAGCTGGGCTACACGATGCAGTACATGGAGTCTCTGTAGATCCTGCTGTTCGCTTCCCATATTTTCCGCTGATAAACGTAAGGATATTTTTAGCCGGCCCGAGCTGCCATTAATTAGCCGGGTGGCAGCAGTGCACGCTGGAAGCCAGGACGGGAACACAAATGCTTCCTCGGATAACGTGCATTGTACGGCCATATTTAACCTAGAAAGTGGAACTTTATCCCAACCGCAAGGACACAACCGTAAAATACCAAAAGTGCAAGGACGCAGGAAATCACGTACCAGACCGCATAGGATCTGATTAATACAACTAATCAGGTCTGTGGTTGGCTGAAACCTGCGAGCAGTGAACTTGTGCCGCATACGTTGTACGGAAAGCCAGCGAGCGTACGGGGAGGTAATTATTATAATGGCTGGTCTGTGGCCGTCCTCATCTGTACTCATTAAATTCCAGGGAGACTTTGTTATTTCCACAAATTATCTGAACCAGGATTTTCCCGAAACGTGAGGGTTTATTTTAGGGCTGTTGGTTGACGTCACGGGTGATTCTTGTGTCCTGGTGACGGATTTGTGTGCGAGACGAGAAAAACAGACACAAATAATCCGCCAGCTCCTATTAATGGTGAATTTAGGACTGGCTATAGGTAGTCACTTACAATTCCATGATACAGTTCACTCTTCCCTACAGCCTCACAGTAGATACAGCCCCATAGAGAGAACACAGGATGAGCCTGAAAACTAGAGCGTAAGTGCAAGAGGGAGGGGCGAGGTAAGTGATTGTCAGTACATGAAAAGTCTGTATAAGGTTATGTTCACATCTGCAACTGGTTTCTGTAGAAGGCCTCATCACAGCGTCTACCAAAATTCGGTGGAGGAAAAAGTGCTGTACAAAGGACTTTTTCCTTTGTTTTCCTCCATCAGTTTTAAAATGATGATCACCCGACAGACCCCATTATAGTCCTCCGATAACTAGGGGCATAACTTGAGGGGTGCAGAGGGTGCAGTTGCACCAGGGCCCAGGAGCCTTAGGGGGCCCATAAGCACTACATCAGTATTGAGGCTGCAGCTTCCATCTGGCCAATAAGCCAAGGAGACCCACAGATCACCCTAAGCACACTAAGCTTGATTAAACTCCTTAGCACTTGTAACTATCACTATAAAGAATTCACTTTAGGAATGAGGTAGGGGGACCCGGACAAAAGATTGCACCGGGGCCCACAAGACATTAGTTATGCCACTGATAATAACCCAACACACAGAGAGGCAGCGCTAGTGTGAATCTAGTGTAATAGAGGACATGGCTGCTCTCCTGACAGTAGTCCTGACCACTTTACAGACCGTTCTCCCTGCTGCTCTCCTGCCTGTTCTCTTGATCACTATTCCTGACTGCTCTCCTGATTGTCCTCCTGACTGTTCTCCTGACCACTCTCCTGACCGTTGTCCTGACCATGCTCCTGGTTGTTCTCCTGATTTTTCTCCTGACTGTTCTCCTGACCATTCTCCTGACCACCCTCCTGATTCTTCTGCTGACTGCTCTCCTGACTACTCTCCTGACCACTCTCCTGACCATTCTCCTGAATGTTCTCTTGACTACTCTCCTGACTGTTCTCCAAACTGTTCTTCTGACCCTTCTCCAGACTGTTCTCCTGACCGTTCTCCTGACTGTTCTCCTGACAGCTCCCTTGACTACTTCCCTGACTTCTCTCCTAAGCACTTTCCTGACCGTTCTCTGCACATATATGTAGAAAATAGTTGTAAATAACAGTTTTGAGCATCTACAGTATTTACATTGTGCTATTCCTCAAGTATTCCTCCTGGAAATATGGAAATTTACAAATACATTTACATCTGGGCATTACCATTCGCCATATCTAAGGGGTGTGTCCATATACAATGTAACTATCTCATAACTATCAATATATCTATCAATCAATCTATGTATCCATATACCTACCCTATCCTCCTGTATTTTTAGCAGTATGTTCTACCCCTGTTCTACCTTCGCTCCTGTTCCTGAGATCCCTTCTTGCTGAATTAATCAGATTTGACTATAAATATATAAATTTACTCATCATATGTTATACCAGAAGATAAAACATAGGTTTAGATATTTTTACCCT
Source organism: Leptodactylus fuscus (assembly GCF_031893055.1). Classification (NCBI taxonomy): domain Eukaryota; kingdom Metazoa; phylum Chordata; class Amphibia; order Anura; family Leptodactylidae; genus Leptodactylus; species Leptodactylus fuscus. The sequence continues at coordinate 41,907,522 of NC_134275.1, read as the reverse complement.
TTATTTGCATATTGCTGACATATGTTGCAGTGTTGTACAAACAGGTGCCCAACAATCGCACATAACAAATACAACACAATAACAAAAATACTACAGGAACAACAGAAGGTGAGTAGATGATCTTCTCAGTCACACTCACTGCTTAAAGAGGACCTTTCACCATATCTGGGCACAGGCAGTGTTATATACTGCCAGAAAGCTGACAGTGCGCTGAATTCAGCGCACTGTCGGCTTTCCCGATCTGTGCCCGGTGTAAAGCGCTATCGGTCCCGGTACCGTAGCGCTTTACAGTCAGAAGGGCGTTTCTGACCATTAGCCAGGAACGTCCTTCTGCCTCGCGGCGCCTATCACGCTGTGCTGTGGAGCGGGGAGGAACGCCCCCTCCCTCTGCTGATAATGCTCGTCTACGGACAAGCTGTGTGAGCAGAGGGAGTGGGCGTTCCTCCCCGCTCCACAGTACAGCGCGATAGGCGCCGCGAGGCAGAAGGACGTCTCTGGCTAATGGTCAGAAACGCCCTTCTGACCATAGAAGAGCTACGGTACCGGGCCGTAAGCTCTTCACACCGGGCACAGATCGGGAAAGCCGACAGTGCGCTGAATTCAGCGCACTGTCAGCTTTCCAGCAGTATATAACACTGCATGTGCCCGGATATGGTGAAAGGTCCTCTTTAACATGTTCCAATCCAGTACAATAGACAAGTAACCAGAAGAATAGGCTGAAGCTCCTGGGCCCTAATATATGAAGTCTACAAAGGGCCTACACCAGCCATGTACTATTTACACACTATAGGTCTCCTTATCTGTGTCTGTCTATTATAATCTTTGTAATGGAGACCATATTGATCATCTTCATTCCCTTTGTCAATAAGAGTCAAACTGTCTTCACATAAAAAGTTGAACCTACCACTTGACACAAATGCCCATTGAGGATATCAGAACGTAATATGGCCAGTGCCAAAGATGACTCCAACAACTGGAGCTTCTTACCAGGGCTGGCACTAACAGCAGGCAATACCAGGGCCAGCTAGACTTGGGGGTCTATATCGATTTATGCTTTCCAAGTCAATGGTGGAGTAGACATGAAGCCCACTCTGCAGTCCATGTTCCTCACAAATTGAGCTGGTACCGCAGACTTCCATGGGAAAACCAATAAAATAGGGAAGGATTATGTTTTATAACCAAATAAATTCCAGGTCATTCTTGCAAAGTTTTTTTTGGGTAAACTTCTTCTGAAATGTGGACTTTATAGAGTCCTTTGATCTGGTTACAGACACTCAAGCCTGTTCCTAGTGATCCTGGCTATTATGACAGCTGCAGTCACGACAGTCACTACAACTGTTGTGTGGTTGTGGTCAGACAGGAGCAGTTGTCAGGGGGATCAAGGAGAACATTGCTGGGCGCCACAGCCAAGGCTTGATGTTCTACTACCAACGCAACTGCTTAGAGTTATTGTACATGTATGGATGAACCCAAATTTTATATATTATTTAATTAACATCCTTGCTTGAAAATGTTTCTTTTTCTACTTCCTCACATTGCTATCCTCATCCATCATCATTGGTGGCTTCAATGTCAATATAGTGGTCAAAGAAACATTAAACTGGTATTGTCGGTAAGGTCTCAGATTGTACTCTCAGCCCTCCAAACCAAGTCATGACAAGAACTCAACCCATTGTCCTAAAACTGAAGCCAACACCACAGATGGAAACTACCAAGGTGGACTCCTTCCAATCTCTTGTATGGTGGATTCCACCTAAGTATAATTTAGGGGCTGGAGTAGAGGTGTTGCTATAGGAGGCACAGAGAGCAGAAGCCCCCAAACTATTCTGTAACATAGGAACCAGAAAATCTAATTTTGACTTTGGGTGTTAAAAATCCATAGCAATGCCAATTGTGTTTTACATGTGCAGTCATGTTATCCATACTGTGGTGGACAATCATTGGGCAGAAGATCGTTGACTTCAGTGAAGATGTTGCCTGGATATGCATGGTGGTGGAGACCTCTCTATTGACCTGTTATGTTTTCCCTGACCAATCTATACTCCAATTCAGGACTTAGAAGGTTCTGCATCATATTACATGTCCTGGGTTGGGCCTACTCCTGCAATGCACTTTCAGAAAGCTAATATGGTCAGGTACTGAGCAAGGACCATCAATTGTCTGTTTTTTGTTCAAATTCTTTGTATTACAATTTTGTTGCCCTCATTGGGTTGCAACCTAACTGGTTTGACTTAGAGCCATTCCTAAGGATGTTGTCTAAGCAAACTCCCTTTAACCTCTGTATCGGGTGGCAGAATCCATTTTGAGTTGTGAAGACCTAGAAGGTCAGGGTGGGCAACAGAAGTTCAAAGGTCAAAGACCAGTCAGAGTCAGACACGGACTGTTCATCAGAACAAGATCAGGATCAAAAACAAGCCAAACTTAATATAAGGAGAATCAAACAGAAGGAAGTAGCAGAACACTTTCACAGCATGCTAGGAACCTATATTGCTCAGGAGTCAGCCACCCAATGAGGCAGCATTAAATATTTTCTGGGAATTGGGATTGCCTTGGGAATGGTAGCAGGCACATGCTGACCTTTTAAGAGTTAGCAAGGGAGAGTCAGGTACTCTACAGTACAGAGGGTGAGCTCTGGTAAGGAGGAGCAGAAGAATCAGCACTTCAGGAGGAAGAAGGATATATAAGTATCCATGACTGCCCAGAGAGACAGAATAATGGAAGGCATAGCAAGTCACAGGAGGAGGCTAACCCAGTGTGGAGACCATCAGAAGTAGTGGCACCCCCTGCCAGTATTACAGTGATCCATGCTTGTCAAGTCAATGGCTGAGTAAACAAGGAGCCCACAAACGCATTAGGCTGTCACTGCTACTTACCATGGAGGAATGTGATAGACAAGATGGCTCTCCTTCCACTATAAAAGAAAGACCTGACAACACCTGACAATAGTAGGTGAGATTGTTGGCATATCTGCCGAATAGATGGGGTTAGCAGATATGGTTCAGTATTTGTGCAATATGGCACTAAATGGCACCAAACAAAGGCCCCAATGCAAAACCTGTTAGGGCCATCACCTACCATGAGCTATGCGTGTGGCAGAGGAGCATTGTGGGAAAGGTGCCATAGCCGGATGCCATGCACAATATACTGAGGAATTGCTACTCTAGCGCCGCCCTCATGAGACGTATATCCTCCATAGCTTCTCGGTTTACACCTATTGTTGTGCTGATGCTCATTAGTAGAGGTGGATTCTGTATTCACCATCTGACACTGAAATAATGAGGTGCCACTCTGTGCGCCCAGTCATCTCTGCAGAATGAGCTGCCATGTCTCTCAGGTTCCAGCATTGGCACGGCGGGCACACAGGAGCTGATGAGGCTGTCAGTTGCTTCATTATCCTCCCTGCAGATCCTCTTTCTATATTTCCAGCCTTCTCACAGATCTCAGCGGCTGTGGATGGACTGGCCCCGAGATGGGGAGGCAGCTGTGCCCTGTATTCCTGCAGAAATAGCTTACACTCCCGTCCTATCATGTGCACTAGCGGGGGCATAAACACAACTTGCCAAGAAGCTGCCGGCGGATTGTGGAGCTGACAACCTTGGGGCATTGAGATGCGTAAAGTAATATCAACATGTGAGAAAGAGCAATGGGAAGAATGTAAGAGTTCACACTCATGAGGAGCGGCTGCTGGCTGAGCGCCCCATGTGACTAGTATACATAAATATACCCACACCAGAGACAGTTCTATAAATATAGTGAGTATATAGTGAGTGCAGCTCTGGAGTATAATACAGGATGTAACTCAGGATCAGTACAGGATAAGTAATGTAATGTATGTACACAGTGACTGCACCAGCAGAATAGTGAGCACAGCTCTGGAGTATAATACAGGCTGTAACTCAGGATCAGTACAGGATAAGTAATGTAATGTATGTGCACAGTGACTGCACCAGCAGAATAGTGAGCGCAGCTCTGGAGTATAATACAGGATGTAACTCAGGATCAGTACAGGATAAGTAATGTAATGTATGTGTACAGTGACTGCACCAGCAGAATAGTGAGCACAGCTCTGGAGTATAATACAGGATGTAACTCAGCATCAGTACATGATAAGTAATGTAATGTATGTACACGGTGACTGCACCAGGAGAATAGTGAGTGCAGCTCTGGAGTATAATACAGGATGTAACTCAGGATCAGTACAGGATAAGTAATGTAATGTATATACACAGTGATTGCACCAGCAGAATAGTGAGTGCAGCTCTGGAGTATAATACAGGATGTAACTCAGGATCAGTACAGGATAAGTAATGTAATGTATGTACACAGTGACTGCAGCAGAATAATAGTGAGTGCAGCTCTGGAGTATAATACAGGATGTAACTGAGGATCAGTACAGGATAAGTAATGTAATGTATATACACAGTGACTGCACCAGCAGAATAGTGAGTGCAGCTCTGGAGTATAATACAGGATGTAACTCAGGATCAGTAATGTAATGTATGTACACAGTGACTGTACCAGCAGAATAGTGAGTGCAGCTCTGGAGTATAATACAGGATGTAACTCAGGATCAGTACAGGATAAGTAATGTAATGTATGTACACAGTGACTGTACCAGCAGAATAGTGAGTGCGGCTCTGGAGTACAAAACAGGATACAACTCAAAAAATAAAGAGTGGTATGACAGGTTGTTTCTAGTGCTGTTTTATTTATGGGTATAGTATGTTGTTATTACACATCGTGTTTTATACATTGCTATATGATATATTGTTATGTTAAAATTTTATAACAAAAAGAGATATAGGATGTAACTCAGAATCAGAGAATAACAATGTATTTTACAGACTGCTTTACTGTAAGACTATTTACATAGGCACAGTACACGTCTATCTATCTCATATCTATCTATATATCTCATAGTATCTATCTATCTATCTATCTATTTGTAATACTATCTTTCATATAATCTAGCTTTATTATCTATTGGAAATGAATTAATTTGTATTATAGACTAAACAGGAAATCAGAATAGCTGCTTTATTTTCTGGCCATTATATACAGAATATATAGAATATATACTGTGTTGTCGATCATAGATAAAAACTCTCCAAACATTATGTGAGGCTGTATGAGATGTCATTGTATGGAATCTCCAGCAGGACATTGCCAGGACACTAATATGGTCATTATTAGATATATGGTACGGGATAGATAGCGGCTCGCCATATGAGCCTTGAATATGAGGGATATAGGAGACTTTACTGACTTAATATCCAATTTTCAGGTCCCCAGACACCTCTGACACATATAATAGTGGCGGCTCAACCTTGGACTTAACAATCTATTTTCAGAACATGCTGGGAGTCTTGTTGTTGGTTACCTCTATAAGGACACTCCTGGCTCACAGGCCAATACCGTAATTTTAGGGCGGCTGCTTCTTTTGCCTCCTGCCTTTACCTTTAAGTACCTGGTACATTGTGGCTAGCAGAATATTATCGAATTCTCCTCATCTCTCAGGTTCTTCTTTGCTTTCTATGTGTATTGCATGTATATTTATAGTTCTGCCTAGGAAGAGAAGTGATTGGAAGAACATGGGATATCTATGGCTGGCGCGCATTGTTTTATCCATGGATGATCCTTATATCCTATATTCAGGATAAGATAATAAAATATTTAAGGATCACATTGATCAAATTTTTGGTTATATGACTAAGGGGTTGTGTCTACTTCCAAACAAGTCTAAGGTATTTATCATTTATCTATACATGAGCCTGAGAGTTCTGTCCATCCTTAAATGAGTCTTGTCCATCTCTGAATGAGTCTAAGACAGCTTCCAAATGGTCAATACTGGTCTGTATTTTGCACATAGAAGATATACAAATCTTCCCATTAGATTTTTTTTCTATGTAGGTTTCACTTCTGGTTTTGATTGACAAATACTGATGCAAAATACTGACCGTGTGAAAGTGTCCTTTATGTGCCTGTCAATCTCTAAGGGTTTTGTCCACCTCTAAGTGAGTGTGAGGGATCGCATCTACTTCTAAATTTGTCTGACAGGTCTGTCCATCAAGTATTGAATCTAAGGGGTCTGAGATCTGCAAATAAGCCTGCTGGGTGTATCCAGAAGAGGTTGTGTCCACCTCTTAATAAGTCTGACAGGTCTGTCCATCTCTATATGTGTCTAAGGGGTTTGTCTAAGCTAAACATCTCTAATGGTTACATCCATCTCTGAAAGAGTCTAAGAGCTTTGTCTACCTGTACATGAGTCTAAGGGGTGGTGTTTTAGTGATGGCTTTGACCAATGCAATAGCCTGCTATTAGTTTGTACAGGAAGGCGCTAATATATTTATTCTAAATGGTCAGAATATCTTATGAATATTCACAAGCAGCCATTTTGATTAAAATACACAGAGACACACATGAAGCCAACATTGGAGAACTGCGTGGGCTTCCATAATGTCTTCGTAGCCCCTCATGGTCATTGTACTCATACTTCCATACATACATATTTCACAGCCTGTGTTAGACATGGATTTTGTATGACTCTCCTTGGTCCTTGTAGTTTCCCTCCATGTTTTCATGGCCAGTTAAAGGGGCACGTGTCACCGAAATGACCTCAGAAGAACACAACTGGTTCATTTGGCAATCTAATCCGCTACTCGGATCTGTGTGGTGATATTGAAGCCTCGCCTGTCCAAGTCAACACAGCTTTCTGAATGCCCTTGCAATTTACAGCGTGCGGAAATGGCAGGCCTCATCCTCAAGAACTTTTTTTTTTTTTCTTTTTGCTCGCCCCCTCCCCACAGGAAATATTTCTGTCATAGTGTAACTGTTATTTGTAACCTCCATCGCTTCGCCTCCCTCTTTCCTTCCTGCTCTATCTCACTCTCTCTCTTTCTCCCTCGTTCGCTCTCAGGGGGGAAAAAAGGTCATTGCGCAAATGATTAGTCAGAGCTCAGTTGCTATAGCAACCATCTCATGTAACTGGGACAGGCATGCATTCAGGACAAGAGAGAGGTCGACCATTAGCAAGTGCCGGAGCGCTACAGCCTTTGTATTTACTTTCAAGCAAGACTCCATGAAGCCCCATGCTGCCTGCTTTACCCGGACAGGTCTCCTCATAATCGCTGAATTTAGCGTTTTGTCGTTATTATTCGCTTTGCTTTTTTTTTTTTGTAAGACATTATTCCATATTTACCTGATTTTCATGACTATTGTTATATATTCATCTATTTATCCATTTCTTCGATTTATTCTTATTAATTTTTTTTGTTATTAATTTTGTTGTGCATTTTTTTTATTGTATATCATTTTTTTTTTTAGTTTTGGGTCATTGTTTGTATCTGCCTTCTTAAAAAAAAATTCTTATTATTTATTCATTTATTTTTTAATATATTTTTTAGGATTTTTTAAATATATATATTGTTTATTTATCTATTTTATTTTATTTTTAATTATTATTTTACAATCCTCGGGCTGTCTGTATATCTATGTGTTTTTCCGAGCTGTTCTATTACTTGCTCAGTTATACGGACTGTATGAGTCTCTAATCTTTTCAGATTCTTGCACATTTGTGGCTGATTCTTTATATTTGTCCTCGTGGTTGATGCAAATTTTTGATATTTATTTTCAAAAATGTATTATTAAATTTATTTTTTATCTTAATAGTCATTAATATTTCCTTAAAGTGCTGCCTACATGTTATACTCTATTATAGCTTGGACATAAGATGCTAAACAGTTAACTCACTGAATGCCAGAAACTTGGGTGTTAAAATTTTTTCAAAAATGGGCCAATTTTTACAGCAGTTGGGGCACTGTGCAGCCTCCGAGTTGTATAGAGCCATAATATAGCACCTATAGAAGTATATGGCACCACACTGGACTTCTGGGTGCCATCAATTTTGTATGGAAATTTTTACCCATGTGTTATACAATGTCTGAAAAAATACAAGAAATTAGCTTGTTTCATCAGATGACCTGGTGGTACTCTTCCCTAGTCATAATATGGTGCCATGTGGTGATATAGAGAGTGCCCATGGCTCTGTAGTATGTAACCATAGGGAACCTATGTGCCGCCATATGCCATGTTCACATCTGTGCCACTGTGTCCATGGGGGGACCAGAACAACAGACACACGAACCGCTAAAATAGCAAACAATGACCAATATGAGCGACTGACTATAATGGGATCCGTCAGGTTTCCATCCTGATTTTCGGGGTTACTGTGGCAGACTGTAGACTCCAACACAGATGTGAACCCAACCATACAGACTCTTTGGAGAAGAACTAGTGGTTCCGAAGTCCAATGGTTTGCACTTTTACACATCTACATGTATGTTCTCTGTAAGTTCACCTGCTTTCTTCCACATATGTAAATTAATTGACTCCCAATAAAATCGGCAAATTTGGCAGTAAACCAATATTTGAGCTCAGAAAAAGTTAACAACAAAAATTTTTGGGGCTGCCAATATCCAGTGTTACCCAATGTCACTGGAAGTCAATAAACCAAAACAAGGGTGTAGCTTTAGGCAGTGCGGGGTCTGACGGAGCCCATCCCATCCTACTACTTATTAGAAGACATCAATTTTATAAATGGCGCATAGTAGCAGTGGCGTAACTAGGAATGGCGGGGTCCTGTGGCGAACTTTTGACCTTCTGAAAAGACCCCTCGAGTATAATGATAGTGTTTGTGGGGTTCACTGGCCTGCGGCCTTACTTACCGATCCCGGCTCCACAGAAAGGTAAGTGCTGGCGGCCATGAGCAGGAGCCAGGATCAGTCAATAAAGAGAGTCTGTTACATCTTGGAACAGCCTATTAAAAAAAAAAATCTGCAGCAGTAGCAGTTGTGGCTGCTGTCGGGCCCCCTGATGTCCTGGGCCCTGTGGCAGCCGTTACCACTGCTACCCCGATAGTTACCTCCCTGCATGGTAGGTTGGCACAGCCCTGGTATAAATTTTGTATTTGGGCCCAATTGCTTTAATAAGGACCTTTCACCTTCTTCATCAATTCCAACTCTTTGCCTCCTTCAGTAGATGCCCCTCCACTGATTCTAGCACAGTTGTTGCTGTTAGTTTCAGCAAACAATATGCTAATTAAGCTTTCTACTGGTGGGTGGTCCTGGACTACTTGTTCTAGCCTAGGACCACCCACCTGACAGTAGGGAATCTACTATATTGTGTGCTGAAACTAACAGAACTGATTGCTCCGGAATGGTGGGGGCTAGAGAAAAATATTTCACCCACGCCAGAGTCAGTGGAAAGGGAGATATTGAAGGAAATATAGAAAGAGCAGTGATTGAAGAAACATGTTAGGGGGCCATGTGGACCACCCAGTACATTTGGGTGTCTACTTGTGTAGTCCTATTCCCATTTCTAATAATTAAATCCATTCTACAGTCAGCTTCTCCTTAGCTGAAAATGGCTGAAAACAGGAAACAATAGATTGCATTCGACCAGACAATAACTGGAGATATCGGGTGTAGTTTCTCTGTTTGGTGCCCATATTTCAGCCCATATTTGTTGTCTACGACCCTATTTTTCCAAGGAAACCATGTATGAAAGAGAAATTTTTGAGCTGACTGTTAATGGTCTGATACAGGAAATCATTACAGGGAATTTTTATTGTATATATATCAAGTACAACCATATTGTAGATACTGTGTAAATCCATTTAATCAATTCTGTTGTACAGGTAATCCGCCACCACCCTCCAGTGCTGTAGTCACAATTCTGCTGTTTGTCACTGGAAATAGTTGACAAGTTTGTAGTCAGACACACCCCTAATAGTTTCGCTGAGCTCCTATGTTGTAGAGGGATAGTTTGTTTTTCTTACGTTACATTACTATACCAGGTTAGAGTAAAGTTGACAATTCCTAAAATACAAGTGACCAGTGGAAGTTCTGTATATACACTAAAACAGCAAGGAAAACTGGGAGATTTCAGCTCTGAAGCCAGTAGAATTGTGAATGCAGCTGTGTACTAATTAACTCTTCATGAAAATGATTCCAATATGATCTCTGTAGGGGATACAGCAGAGGCAGCCTCAACCAGGCCATGGTGCCTGAGGGAGCCTGAAGGTCCCTGTGCCACATAAGACCTATCATTGTTAATGACATAAAGAAGGTTAGAGATTTTGCATTGGACCTAGAATTCTTCAAGTTATGTCACTGAAATGGTCTATAACTTAGCACCCTGATGCAAAAGATCAGCTCCACAAAGCTATCAACTGCCTCCTATCTATACATTATAGCAGCATTTACATTTCCCTTATCTTCTCTATCTGGCCCAACTACCATGAAGATGCCTTTAAATCATGTCTGTACATACAAGTTCCCCATCACATCACTGCCCCCCCACATAATAACCCAACCCCCATTTGTAGCAGTTTTCCCCACAGAATCCCTCCTTGACTACATGCTACTGACTAACTGTTATTTTTGCCATTATAGAGTATATTTTCTCCTTTCTGACAGTGGAAGGCTGTGTATCATAAATCTTCTCACTCCAGTGCACCAGAGGGCAGAGGGAACACATCTACGATGCACAGACTGTCAACCATCAAAGAAGTTTGGCCAGCCCTAGCGTGGTGAGGGTGACCTGTGCCTCACCCCCCCCCCCCCCCACTCGGACTCTGGACCTGGTAGCAATTTTGACCACTGCAACCTCTATAGTTAAACAAGTACAATTACCATCATTCTACCTGGGAAATTGGATTTTCATGTAGCTGAGCGCAACATCTGCATAGACGTTGTATCTTCTCCTATAGTTACAAGGGTCAGTTCTGGTTCCTACATACTACAAGCAGGGATAGCAGGCGTATCGCTTGGCACAAAGAGCCTTTGTAATCGTACCCTCTATAGATATCAAAAACTTAAAGATGCCTTCCATACATTTATCGGATTTCATTTCTAGGTTATTATACATTTATGAGGTAGTAACAATATTTCCATGTTAGATGATGGTCCTCAGCCCACGACAACTCTTCAGGTTGAAACGACCGGTTCCAACACATACAATACATTATTCTAATATCCCGAAGTTGGCTTCTGATTTATTCCTGTATTGAAATCCTGGAATATTTAATTTAATATTAATGTAATGTTCTACACAGGCACATGGATGGAAATGATGAGATTCCAAAGAAGGATCTCACCAACCAACGTATAAAAAAGGAAAGACAATAATGTATATCTTCTGCTCCAGATATAAGGAGGCGCGTGTAATATTCCACTCGAAAAATGTAAATGTCACACAATGCAGGCATTTATTTTCGCGTATTAGACGTTGTCTGGGAAGGGTCTCCAGTAGGTATGTAAATGTGAACCCTAGATGGATGATTATCTAGTTTTTATTGGATTATTCCTGCTATTTGTATTTATGTGGGATAAAAAAGCAGATGGCGGTATATCAGACGCTAACGGTAGAATATTCCCACTCTTCACACTTAGATTAGCCAAGAGATTTCAGGAAGATATAGCGCATGTCGACATTTCTAACAAAAATTTTATCTATAGTAAATTTTCAATTTTGTGTGTGTATATTAAGAAGACAGGACAATCGGAATAGCGCCCTCTTTGGGGAATGGAGGGAATTTGCCTTTATCAGCCACACTTTTCCCACTTTATGTCACCATGGATCCCAATTACCTTTAGTGGGTTCCCATTCTATCATGAATTATTCCAGTTATAGAAGAATATGGCTGCAGTTTAGGGGGTCTTGGCTGGATAGGTTTTGTAGAGGTAGAGCAGGGGTCAGACAAAATTTTAGATGACTTAACAGGGTATACTGTTTGGCTAGTTGGATCTACTAAAGAGGAACGACTGAAGAATAGGGTGCAATGGATGTGTACTCTGTCTCTGTAAACTGAAGGCGAAGCTTTTATTCACTTTTAATGAAGACCCGCCCCTGAGGATCCCAAAACAAGACAAACAAGTAAATGATTTACTAGATCCAAAGTCACGCTCTTCACACTTACATCATCCCAAAGATTGCAGGAAGATATCAGACAATTTTTATCTATAGTCAATTTTCAATGTTGTGATTGTATATTAAAAAAAATATGGAAATCAGAATCGCGCCCTTCCTAGGAGCAATGGAGGGAATTTTCCTTTATCAGTGATACGAGCACTTTTACCAGCAAGGGCCACCATACATCTCCTCAAGTGCCCTTCATGGCTATCCATTCCATCATAAATCTTTCATATTATAGAAAAACATGGCTGCAGTTTAGGGGTCTTAGTTGGAAAGGTTTTGTGGACCTAGAATAGGGGTCAAGTGAAATTTTAGGTGATTTAGAAGGGTATACTTAGTGGCTAGTTGAATCTACTCAACAGGGATGGTGGAACAGGTTGACTTAAGAAGACACAAGAGTTATATACTCTGTCTCTTTAAAATAAAGTCAGAGGCTTTCAGCCCCACCCCTGAAGGGAATGTTTGGCAAGAACAGAAGGAAGATCCAGGAACAAGATAAGCAAGTAAGTAATTTAATAGAACCAAAATCCAGCATGTTCTGACATCGAAGCAGCTCTAGTTTCCTAAAATCTTGATGTGATGACGTAAAACCAGTGGTGCTGCCATCACCAATGTCATTGCTATTGGCTCCATAGAGATGTTGAGCTAAAAAAGCGGTCATATACTGTGTGGGGGCAAATAAAGGGGTCATATACTGTGAGGTGGGGGGGTGCATAAAAAGTGGTGTCATAAAAGGATCACATATACTGTGTGAGGGTTAAAACAAAGGGGTTCATATACTGTGTGTAGGGCTACAAAAAGAGGGTCATATACCATGTGGAGGGGGAAAAAAATGGGATCATATAGCATGTGCTGGGCTAGAAAAAAGGAGTTATCTATCGTGTGGAGAGCCAGAAAAATGGTGTCATATGCCGTGTGGAGGGCCAGAAAACGAAGGTCATGTATTGTGTGGTGGGCCACATAAAAAGGTGGTTGATATCAAGTGGGGGCCAAAAGGGGGGGGGTTATATTATGTGGGAGCCAAATAAGGGAATTTTTTGATCTGCCAATGGGGGGGTGTCCTAATTAGGGGTGTCCCATCACGCAAACATAGATAGCAGGTGGGTATCTTTTCTATAGGGGGTGCTTTTCTATAGTTCGCTTCAGGCAGAAGAGAGGTTAGGTTCACCGCTGAAACCAGCACTAAGGACAGGTCACACTTTTTTGCTATGGGTCCTTTCTATTCCATGTCCACCCCTATATCAGGATGATTATATAGGTGTTACATGTACGGCCATGCAACGTCTCCACTGACGTATATTATGTAACAGCGTTGACTGTAAATACCCATCATGTTCTCGCTGTCATTTTCCCAATGTAATTATGATACTGAAAGCGTTTCATTACTATCGACAGAACCATTGTTTTCCTGTTCACTAGTTTTCATACATGTCTACCATTTCTTTCCTGCTCCGACCATTAACCTGACAGCTTCTTGTTTCTTCTCTGAAATGACCAATTAGAAACTGCCATAAAAGCCATTCGTCATGTGGAAAACAAGAGTTAGGTTTAAATAGAAGGGGGAGAGAGTGTACCACCGCAGTGGGGCACACTAATGGGGTCTCTGCCACTTGAAAAGACCCCAGTATTATATATGGCAGATAGGGGGCTCTGTTACAGAGTTTGCATTGGGGCCCAAGAGCTTCAAGTCACCCTCAGGGTATAACTTAAATGTACGGTTCTTTATGGTAACATATGACCAATATTATTACCAAATGCTATTGAGTAAGAAGATTTCGTTTTGTAGCTTCCCATGCAAAATTAAGATTCTACTTCCTTAACCCAAGGGAGTCCCAGTCCAACACTGAGAATGGGAAGAGGGATGAAGCAACCTGACCAATAAGAACGATGAACCAATTTGAGGGTTCTTCCTTCATGGGTTGGGTCTATGGTATAAACACCCCTGAGTAAATCAATCCTGAGGGTCGATCATAAAATACTCTTGCATGGATGTTAAGAAAGTAATTAAAGTTCTGGAGATTATAGTATATTTATCTACAAGAATGAGGATAGGGAAGGATCTACTCAGTAAGACCTAGCTGATGAAATACACGTTAGTCATAAGATACACATGGCTGACTAGTTTATACACAGTCACAATCCCAAGGTGTGTTATCTGAATAAACATCTTCAGCTCTCAGTTTCAGTAAGGATATACACAGTGAGTAAAGAACGATGTCGAAATCGCATCTTGCTCAACAACTCTGTAAAAAGCAGCAAGCAACATAATATCCAGGACAAACAAAGGGCTATGCTCGTAGTATGTCATAGGGTTGGAGCAACGTACAGTACTATGAGCTTGGGATTCTGTTTCTTAAAGAGCACCTCAACCCAGGAAATTGGTAGCCATACAATGGTGTCAAAAACTTCAGGGGCTCTAGGGGCTCTAGGTGAAGGCTCTAGGTTAGGCCCTAACAGGGTCTTTGTGGGTGTGGAGTATATAAGCGTAAAGGAAGTGGAGCAAACGGTACTGGTCTTGATGTCTACATGGGATAGAGGAAAGATGTGTTGTCATCTGAATTTTGGGCACCATGAAGAGATTAGACAGTAGAGAAAGAGACATGTCTCGGTGGGATATTGATCATATATAGACTGTGAACACAAGTTACCCTGCATGTTCCTTGGCAAGCTGTTGGTAGCCACCAATGTGGCTTGTTGACTGCAGACAGATGGCCTGGTTGGCTCAGAATTTGGGGCACCATGGACCCAGGAAAAAAAGTGATCCTTAGTTTCTAGAGCTTGGTGACATGATAGGTCAGGTTCCCATTGTTGTATATCCATCTTAAACAAACTATAAAAGGTATCTGTAGTTGTCTTAGAACAGGGGCTAAAATTCCCTCTAAGTGGATGGGGGTCCCTAGGGTGATAGTGCTGATGCACCCAAAAGTGAAGTGTTCCTGCATTTGTAATGGACATCTGGGTGTACTAGATCTTACAAATTACACAGTATACGGCACATTTTATACTCCAGGACATGGAAAATGACTCGTCTGCACAGAAATGATGAAAACAGTGGAAAGTGCAGTCTAAAGGAAAAATCTCAACCACATAAATGTGTATAGAGCCTTAGGAGGAACTGCAGACCCAGCGATACACGACAACTAATGCCGACTCCAAATATTTCACTGCTGACTAACTGTATAAGGCAATTCATTACAGCTACAGCCCGTCGCAGTGTAGTCATACCCCAGTCATGTACCCACCATATTGGTATGTTATATTACTATGAGGGCGTGACACTGAGGTGTATGCAGTAGACTTTTTGTGGTTGGGACATGTCATATTTAGAGATGAGCGAACACTAAAATGTTCGAGGTTCGAAATTCGATTCGAACAGCCGCTCACTGTTCGAGTGTTCGAATGGGTTTCGAACCCCATTATAGTCTATGGGGAACATAAACTCGTTAAGGGGGAAACCCAAATTCGTGTCTGGAGGGTCACCAAGTCCACTATGACACCCCAGGAAATGATACCAACACCCTGGAATGACACTGGGACAGCAGGGGAAGCATGTCTGGGGGCATAAAAGTCACTTTATTTCATGGAAATCCCTGTCAGTTTGCGATTTTCGCAAGCTAACTTTTCCCCATAGAAATGCATTGGCCAGTGCTGATTGGCCAGAGTACGGAACTCGACCAATCAGCGCTGGCTCTGCTGGAGGAGGCGGAGTCTAAGATAGCTCCACACCAGTCTCCATTCAGGTCCGACCTTAGACTCCGCCTCCTCCGGCAGAGCCAGCGCTGATTGGCCGAAGGCTGGCCAATGCATTCCTATGCGAATGCAGACTTAGCAGTGCTGAGTCAGTTTTGCTCAACTACACATCTGATGCACACTCGGCACTGCTACATCAGATGTAGCAATCTGATGTAGCAGAGCCGAGGGTGCACTAGAACCCCTGTGCAAACTCAGTTCACGCTAATAGAATGCATTGGCCAGCGCTGATTGGCCAATGCATTCTATTAGCCCGATGAAGTAGAGCTGAATGTGTGTGCTAAGCACACACATTCAGCACTGCTTCATCAAGCCAATACAATGCATTAGCCAGTGCTGATTGGCCAGAGTACGGAATTCGGCCAATCAGCGCTGGCCAATGCATTCTATTAGCCCGATGAAGTAGAGCTGAATGTGTGTGCTAAGCACACACATTCAGCACTGCTTCATCAAGCCAATACAATGCATTAGCCAGTGCTGATTGGCCAGAGTACGGAATTCGGCCAATCAGCGCTGGCTCTGCTGGAGGAGGCGGAGTCTAAGATCGCTCCACACCAGTCTCCATTCAGGTCCGACCTTAGACTCCGCCTCCTCCGGCAGAGCCAGCGCTGATTGGCCGAAGGCTGGCCAATGCATTCCTATGCGAATGCAGACTTAGCAGTGCTGAGTCAGTTTTGCTCAACTACACATCTGATGCACACTCGGCACTGCTACATCAGATGTAGCAATCTGATGTAGCAGAGCCGAGGGTGCACTAGAACCCCTGTGCAAACTCAGTTCACGCTAATAGAATGCATTGGCCAGCGCTGATTGGCCAATGCATTCTATTAGCCCGATGAAGTAGAGCTGAATGTGTGTGCTAAGCACACACATTCAGCACTGCTTCATCAAGCCAATACAATGCATTAGCCAGTGCTGATTGGCCAGAGTACGGAACTCGACCAATCAGCGCTGGCTCTGCTGGAGGAGGCGGAGTCTAAGATAGCTCCACACCAGTCTCCATTCAGGTCCGACCTTAGACTCCGCCTCCTCCGGCAGAGCCAGCGCTGATTGGCCGAAGGCTGGCCAATGCATTCCTATGCGAATGCAGACTTAGCAGTGCTGAGTCAGTTTTGCTCAACTACACATCTGATGCACACTCGGCACTGCTACATCAGATGTAGCAATCTGATGTAGCAGAGCCGAGGGTGCACTAGAACCCCTGTGCAAACTCAGTTCACGCTAATAGAATGCATTGGCCAGCGCTGATTGGCCAATGCATTCTATTAGCCCGATGAAGTAGAGCTGAATGTGTGTGCTAAGCACACACATTCAGCACTGCTTCATCAAGCCAATACAATGCATTAGCCAGTGCTGATTGGCCAGAGTACGGAATTCGGCCAATCAGCGCTGGCCAATGCATTCTATTAGCCCGATGAAGTAGAGCTGAATGTGTGTGCTAAGCACACACATTCAGCACTGCTTCATCAAGCCAATACAATGCATTAGCCAGTGCTGATTGGCCAGAGTACGGAATTCGGCCAATCAGCGCTGGCTCTGCTGGAGGAGGCGGAGTCTAAGATCGCTCCACACCAGTCTCCATTCAGGTCCGACCTTAGACTCCGCCTCCTCCGGCAGAGCCAGCGCTGATTGGCCGAAGGCTGGCCAATGCATTCCTATGCGAATGCAGACTTAGCAGTGCTGAGTCAGTTTTGCTCAACTACACATCTGATGCACACTCGGCACTGCTACATCAGATGTAGCAATCTGATGTAGCAGAGCCGAGGGTGCACTAGAACCCCTGTGCAAACTCAGTTCACGCTAATAGAATGCATTGGCCAGCGCTGATTGGCCAATGCATTCTATTAGCCCGATGAAGTAGAGCTGAATGTGTGTGCTAAGCACACACATTCAGCACTGCTTCATCAAGCCAATACAATGCATTAGCCAGTGCTGATTGGCCAGAGTACGGAATTCGGCCAATCAGCGCTGGCTCTGCTGGAGGAGGCGGAGTCTAAGGTCGGACCTGAATGGAGACTGGTGTGGAGCGATCTTAGACTCCGCCTCCTCCAGCAGAGCCAGCGCTGATTGGTCGAGTTCCGTACTCTGGCCAATCAGCGCTGGCCAATGCATTCTATTAGCCCGATGAAGTAGAGCTGAATGTGTGTGCTTAGCACACACATTCAGCTCTACTTCATCAGGCTAATAGAATACATTGGCCAATCAGCGCTGGCCAATGCATTCTATTAGCTTGATGAAGCAGAGTGTGCACAAGGGTTCAAGCGCACCCTCGGCTCTGATGTAGCAGAGCTGAGGGTGCACAAGGGTTCAAGTGCACCCTCGGCTCTCCTACATCAGAGCCGAGGGTGCGCTTGAACCCTTGTGCAGCCTCGGCTCTGCTACATCAGAGCCGAGGGTGCGCTTGAACCCTTGTGCACACTCTGCTTCATCAAGCTAATAGAATGCATTGGCCAGCACTGATTGGCCAGAGTACGGAATTCGGCCAATCAGCGCTGGCCAATGCATCCCTATGGGAAAAAGTTTATCTCACAAAAATCACAATTACACACCCGATAGAGCCCCAAAAAGTTATTTTTAATAACATTCCCCCCTAAATAAAGGTTATCCCTAGCTATCCCTGCCTGTACAGCTATCCCTGTCTCATAGACACAAAGTTCACATTCTCATATGACCCGGATTTGAAATCCACTATTCGTCTAAAATGGAGGTCACCTGATTTCGGCAGCCAATGACTTTTTCCAATTTTTTTCAATGCCCCCAGTGTCGTAGTTCCTGTCCCACCTCCCCTGCGCTGTTATTGGTGCAAAAAAGGCGCCAGGGAAGGTGGGAGGGGAATCGAATTTTGGCGCACTTTACCACGCGGTGTTCGATTCGATTCGAACATGGCGAACACCCTGATATCCGATCGAACATGTGTTCGATAGAACACTGTTCGCTCATCTCTAGTCATATTCTTTATTTTGTTTCTAGTGGTGGTGAAGGGGGCGCCATGCTTTGTTTTCCGCTTTGGCACCACTTTTTCTCCCATTTCCTTTTTCCCTCTGGTTTGGGGAGGGCAGGACTACCTCTAGGGGTTCAGTTTTCGTATGTAGAGATTGCCAGGACCAGTCATGGTTCTGAAAACTTCCCCACTTAGCAAAAGTGGGGACAGACCAATGTTTGTAAGGAGCGTGAGGAGTCGACGTGCTTTAGTGCCACTTCGTTGTTTACTGGGTAAGACTCTGCGAGGAAGGGTCCTTGCTCCATCTGTCACAGAGTTTGCCTGTCAGACAGCAGCTCCGGTAGTAGTTGGAATCTTGTAAGGGCTTTGCTGTAGTACCTGAGTCGAGCTGGACCTGGTCCCCATTAATAGCCGACCATCGAGGACCCATCATCATGTGCCAGCAGCCTGTGGGCTATTGTGGATTCTGCTGTGAAACCACTCTGTGACATAGGGGCTTTCTAGGACCCTATCGGGCATCTGGGCCCACATTGACTCTGGACCTTGTTTAGCTACACCTCGGGGACTGTAGCCTGGTAGTCTCTTAGGGTTGGCCAGCTGTGGCGACAGGGAGCAGGTCAGGGCTCAGTTAATAAATGGCCCATAAAAGCAGGGGTGGTCCTTAGGCTATAAAGCCGAGCCTCCTTAAAGGGAAAGTATAGGCCGTCAGACTCTATAATTAATCTTTTTCGCAAGGTATGTGTATGATAGGTAGTGCAGGCGATGGGCACAGCTACAAGCAGGTGACACTGCCATGTCTGGCAGGGTGCCTCAAGTAAATTGCATCACTGTACCCTAAGGCCATGATAATATATACAATGCTAGACTTTTTAATGGGTGTAGCACAGGGTATTGTCCGGTCCCTGGGGCACAGTATGAGAACAGTGTGACTACCTTCCTAGACATATGGCATCTACAACCTGCGGAGTAAAAGTTTAGGAAGCAAACCCAGTAATGTGAGAACACCACAGCAGTGGAAGGGTTAAATGTCAGGGGACTTAAGCTCACCCGGCACTGCCTATGAAGAGACTCCAAGTCTAGGAAGTCGAACAGTGACCATGCAGTGGCTACAAGTGACATGAAATATGTGTGATGTGACCCAGCACCTAAGACATAGGCGGGTGTCAGTTATTATATTCGGCTACCAGGCAGTGAGATCCCGCTAGATACACGCTGCAGCCAGAAGAGGGCTTGCACTGCTTCATTATGAGTCTGTTTCCATTTAGGGCCGCCATCAATCTCTGCCAGCCATTAAAGCATTTGCAAAAAGGCTTTACGGAAATTACACCTCTCCATATCAGTGTGAAAAAGACATGTGCGAAATGTAAAAACATACCTGGACTTACTGAAGGGGGCGCCATAGATGGCTTGTGACCACCTAGAATGAATTGTAAGTCAATGTTATGTAGAATTATATACCAGTGTTATTACATTACTCTATGTATGGATATATTTAGTTACAGTATGACGGTGTTACTTAGGCTTTGTATGGCGGTATTTACATTAAAGACAACCTTTACCAACTGTAACTGTTTGAATCATTCATTATGTACCGCTCCACTGATTTCGGCGCAGATGGAATTATTTCTCTAGACCCTACCATTACTGAGTAATTGTTACTGTAAGTTTCAGCACCCAATATGTTAATTAGGCTCTCTACTGTCAAGTGGGTGGTCCCTGACTATCTGCCCCATCCAAAATCTGACATATTGGGTGCTGAATCTAAGAGCACCAATTGCTCAGGAACGGTAGGAGATAGGGAAAAAATTCCAACTGTGCTGGAATCAGAGGAGGGGGGCATATTTAGGATGCAAAGAGTTGGGGTTAGTGGAGGTGGTGAAAGGTATGGGTTTGTTCTCCAGCTGTACAACACTGATGGTCTATCTTTAGAAACTGACTCTCGACACCCCTGAAAATCACTGCAAATCTTGTAGGGAAATCTAGCATGATCTGGCCCTCAATAAAAAAAATCAGTAGGTACTACTAGGTATAGTTTTTGCATTGTGGGCTTGGGTCTTTTACATTGTATGTTTTGTTATCTCTGCTCCATAAGGCTGTGTTCACATAGTGCTTTGCTGTAGTATAAAAATGCAGACAAATGAGGTTTTAAAAAGAGAGACAGCAAAAACATATGCAATAAAAACGCAAAGAAAAAGCACTGTGTGAACTCAATTCAGATTCCAGCTATTAACCCAATTAATGACAGGTATTCCACCTCACTGCATTTCTGATCCGGCTGCAAGCTCTGAATAATTGGCTGAGTTGTCAGGAAAATTTCTGGCTTGTGTCTGTGACATGAAAGGTGGCACCAGTGTGGCCTAAAGTGATGGCACAAGCTTAACACAATGGGGCATGCTATATAAATGATTCACATAGAAAAAGCATTGAGCGAATATCCAGCCCAGTTTACAATGCTTTATTAATGTAAACAGAAACAGCGCCACTCTTGACCATGATATGTTTGTGGTATTGCACCTCATTTATATGAATGAGGCTTAGCTGCAATACCAGGCACAACCAATGGAGAGGGATGGCGCTGTTTCTAGAAGAGAGCAGATATGCTTTCTAATCTGCTACAACCTCTTTGAATAGCTTCATTTTAGCTCATATGCAAGTTAACAACTTTTTGGGGTAACTGCAGACTTCATTTCATGGTCAGCACTAGGACACCAGGGACCTCTTATTCTAACCCTGTTGCTCAAATGCCCACTTGCACCTGGAACTGGCCCTGCTTGCGTCTTCTGTATAGTATGATGGTCACCAGAGAGCAGGTAATGGTCACCATACAACTTCTAAGGAATCTAAAGATAGAAAATGTCTAATGGTCACGCTCTCCTTTGTAGGGTAAGGACAAGTCTCAGTCCCTCTCTGTCCTCTGCAATAAACACATCAGGTTTGGTATACTGTCTTTCAGGTCTCAAAATTCTGCTGAAACATCATTAATGTAGGTGACCGCTATGATCAATCATGTAGATCTTGAGTGGTCACCACTGGTCTAGAGAGTGCCCAAAAAACAGAGACTTTATGGAATCTAAAGGTTATCAAACCTGAATCATTTTAATGGTAAACTCCATATTATTACAGCTTTGTGATCTTACAAAAACCCCAGGGGTATAAATTAGGTGACTTTTATAAGGATTTCTAATTTGGGGGCAAAGATCCGCAACGAGAGTCCCAGATCTGGGCACGTTCTGTACCCTTGTCTTATTGTATTACAAGCCTTTCTTTAGTGCTCCCATTGTAAGTCTCTTAGACTTGTAGGAACCTGAGCTGGTGCCCCTATTCATCGCTGCACAACAGGGGTAGGGTCAGCTCACTTAGTCAAATAGCAGAACATGTCGAAACAAGGGTAAGGTTCTGGCGCATTGTAAAACTGCCATAATCATCTATTGAGGTGGGGGAGGTATTCAGAACATACATGTCCCCCATCCAAACAGACAGGGTGGCAAAAAAGGGTTTTCAAATATATCTATCTAATGGGCAACAGGAACAAAAACATTTACAAAAATTCTGGGTTTGCACAGCCACAGAAGAATGGAATAGTCATTCATCTAAAAAAGTATTAGGCTCCGTTCCCATAGAGTGTAACGCACATAAGCCGGAACCCATTGAAATCAATGGGATCTGTTTTGAAGCGCCTCGCTCTGACACGTGTTTACGTGTCTAAATGAGCGGCGCGTTACTCCGTGGGAACGGAGACTTATATTGGTTTTTCTGCAATTTTCTGCAATTAAAAAAAATTGCACAATTATAATTGAATAAATAGGAAACAAATAAGTAAATTTATATAAAACTAATCCCAGGCAAGTCCAATTAAAGTCCAATTCGATATCAAATTAATATACGGAAAAAAAAAATTGACAAAGCTAATAAATCTAAAGCAAGGGGTTGGGTGGGACTACCAACAGTGGGAATGGGAAGGTAGGAGAGCCTTGGGAGTTTAAGTTGAGGATTTCTAAAACGTGGCAACTTTCATCCAAAAACAGCGCCACACAAGCCTAATGGTTGTTTGTGGTATTGTAACTCAGGCCTAGAGTGACGCATTGCGCAGGCCAGACCCATGGACAGTTGCAGCTCTGCTTCTACTCTATATCTCCGGGAACAAAGCTCCGTCAAAAAAGTGACTTACCACAAACAAAAACAGTTGTCTGTCCCAGATTAGTAGAAAATATCCCGAAGTCTGGCATTTCTAAGGGCCTCACCAAAAGTATGAAGTGCAGGATGTCTGGGTCACCACAAAGCTTCATAACCATGTCCACATGGTGCCCACACGACTTGTAGACTTTTTCAAGTTGACCTTTATATCGATTACAGTTTTTGAGAGCTTGAAGTCACTTCCAGGGAAACGGTGAGCAAGTCAATATGGGGCTCCATAGAAAAAGACAGATGGGGGCCAAAGTCAAGGGGAGAGGAAATATGCTGCATTTCCTTTGCTCCAGGGAGGCTAAAGTTGACCATCCACATAAAATAGATGTTGTCCAAAATGTATTTTTCTTAGTATTCTGAAAACTTGGTCATTCACGTAACTGCATGTATAGGACAAAGTATTCTTCTGGCCATCCATCACAACAAACAAGATGCCCAGAATATCAGTGGTTCCAGGTTCTTCCATTATACCAGAACCTAGCCTCAACAGGTCTGGCCCATTGCTCTCTTTTCGTCATGATGGTTGGTGTGCCATGTGACCACAGTGTTCCAGTCACAGGCCTCAGTGGTGACCTCGTGTGCATGATGTTACCAGGAAAGTGCTGGACGATGTCAGGAGGCCCAAAAGAGAGGAGGGAAGGTGAGTATTAATGTATTTTTTTTCCACCTCTCATGGGCCTCCATCTATTATAAACCTACACTGTCCTTAAGCATCAGGGATTTTATCAGTAAGGCTAAGTTCACACAGAGTTTTTTGGTCAGGGTTTTGGCAGAAATCTGCCTCCAAACCCTAAACCAAAAAATGCTGACCAGTCAAAGTATACAAAACGCTTCTGAGTCTTTTCCGCTAGCATTTTTTCCACTAGCGGCAAAAAAGAAGCGAGATGTCCATTCTTTTTGAAGTCGTGAGTGTTTACCGGCTCAATGCAAGTCAATGTGAGATGGTTTTTCCTGCTCGCGATTTTTTGGTCAAAAACCTGAAGCGGAACCTGATCAGAAAACGCCAGGCGTTTTTTTAAATATAATTCATGACCACATCCCAAAAGGAAACGGATCAGGAAACTCCTCGAAAAATGCCTAAAAAAAACGCTTCAGGAAACCATTCAAATGGCAAAAAACGCCTCAGGAAACGTCTCACGCGTTTTCCGATCCGGTTTTGACAATGCCAAAACCCTGACCAAAAAACTCTGTGCGAACTTACCCTCACTCCTCTACTGCCCAGGAGCAGTGGTTATCATTCATCTCTTCACTGCTCTAGACTATCAGGTATGTTATAACCCCTTCTTTACCCTAGACCAGGGGTGGGCAATTAATTTTCCCATGGGGCCGTATAAGAAATTGAAACTATGCTAGAGGGCCGCGCCACGGCAAATTTAGCTCCACCCACTTATATGTTGACTCCGCCCATTCCCAATCATCTCTCCATGTGCCCCCACAAAGTATAATCCTCCTACAGTCACCCGTACATTATATGCCCCCACATTGTAATGTTCCCTTCCAACTGCCCCACAGTATTAAGTCCTTCTCCTGGTGCCCCAGTATAAACTGGTGGAAACTAGAGGGGACATGAAACTGGGGGCAACTAGAGGGGGACATTAAAATCGGGAAGCTGGAAGCAGACATTAAACTGTAGGGGTAGCTGGAGGGTGACATTAAACTGGGGGCAACTAGAGGCAGACATGTCCCCCTCCACCTACCTCCACAGTTTAATGTCCCCCCAGTCTAAGTGCCCTCTTCATCTACCCCCAGTTTTATGTCCCCCCCCCCTCCATTTCTCCCTCAGTTTCATATCCCCCTTTATTTTCTCCATTTCATGTCCCCCCCCTCCATCTCTTCCCCAGTTTCATGTCCCCCCCCTCCATCTCTCCCCCAGTTTCATGTCCCCCCCTCCATCTCTCCCCCAGTTTCATGTCCCCCCCTCCATCTCTCCCCCAGTTTCATGTCCCCCCCCTCCATCTGCCATCTCTGCCCTAGTATAACATTCCCCTTCCATCTCTGCCCCTAGGTTACTGAGACACACCCACATATATAGACAGACAGACAGACATAGACAGGCACACATATAGACACGCACACATATAGACACGCACACATATAGACACGCACACATATAGACACGCACACATACAGACACGCACACATACAGACACGCACACATACAGACACGCACACATACAGACACGCACACATACAGACAGGCACACATACAGACACGCACACATACAGACACACATATAGACACGCACACATATAGACACGCACACATATAGACAGGCACACATACAGACAGGCACACATATAGACACGCACACATATAGACAGGCACACATAGACAGACACACATACACACACATATAGACAGACACACATACACACACATATAGACAGACACATACACACACATATAGACAGACACACATACACACACATATAGACACGCACACATATAGACAGGCACACATATAGACACACACACACTCTCTCTCTCCCCCCTGCAGCTCACCTTACATCTCTCACTACTTTATGACACGCTCCACATCTCCATCTTCGGCCGGCACTAAGACACGCCCCCTAGACACGCCCCCCCTAGACACGCCTCCCTAGTCAAAGCTGTGCGGGCCGGACTGAAACAGTCAGAGGGCCGGATGTGGCCCGGGGGCCGGACTTTGCCCAGGTCTGCCCTAGACCATCAGGGATGTTATTTATGACCCCTTTACAGTGGCATAACTTAAGTCTTGTGGGCCCCGTTGCAATCTTTTGCCCAGGGCCCCCTACCTCATCCCTACAGCGGATTTTATTCCACCTTACTGTGGTTAGGGTAACCTGTGGGTCTCCTGGGTTTATGGGCCAGATGAAAGCAACAATCTCAATACTGATGCCAGTGCTTATTGGTCCCCTAAGGCAACTGCACCCTCTGCTCCCCCTCAAGTTATGGCCATGCCCCTTTATCAGTCTAGACCACTACAGGGTTGTTATTTATAACCCCTTCATTACCCTAGTCCACCAGGGATGTTATTTTATTGCTTTCATTACCCTAGATCACTAGGGATGTTTTTTTTTTTATCACATCTTCACTAGCTTAGATAACCAGAGATGTTATTTATAAATCTTTCACTACCCTAGACCAGCAGGGATAGTATTAATATCCACTACAGTAGTCTAGACCACCAGAGATGTTATTTCTAGTCCCTTCTCTACCGCAGACCACCAGGGATCTTATTTATAAGCCATTCACTACTGCAGACCACCAGGGATCGTATTTATAAGCCATTCACTACTGCAGACCACCAGGGTCATTTATTCCCCTTTATCAGTCTAGACAACTAGGGATGTTATTTATACCCCTTCACTACACCTTCATTATACTAGCCAAGGCAGCATGGTGGTTAGTAGTGTAGCCTTGCAGCACTGGAGTCCTGAAATCCAGCCAAGGACAACATCTGCAAGGTGTTTGTATGTTCTCTCTGTGTTTGTGTTGGTTTCTTTCCATAGTCCAAAGACGTACTGATAGTGAATTTAGATTGTGAGCCCTACTTGGGACAGTGTTAACAATATCTCAATAAAGTGCTGTGGATTATAATGGCGTTAATTAAATAATAGTTCACCAGATGTTATTTTAATGCTTTCATTACCACAGACCACTAGGGATTTTATTTCTAACCCTTTCACTAGCCTATCCACCAGGCATATTATTTAGGACCACTTCACTAGCCTAGACCACCTGGAATGTTATTTATAATCCCTTTACTATCCCAGACCTCCAGGGATATTATTTATAACCCTTCATTTCCCCAGACTACCAAGGGTATTATTTACAACCCCATCTCTACCTTAGACTACCAGGGTTATTGTTTACAACTCTTTCAGTACCCCAGATCACCAGGAATAATGTTTACAATCCTTCACTACCCCAGACCACCAGGGATATTATTTACAACGCATATAGGAGAAAAATAGAAAAAAATCGGGGTGGGCACTCACCATTCCATAGTCGGCAGATGATACTTGATATTTGACACGTCTCATATGTAAAATCAAAGTCCTTTATTAAGAATAAATAAAAATAATACAGGGAGGGAGACAAGGCATTATAGGCAAAAAAAAGGCAACAGCCGTTTCGCGTCTAGTCTGACGCTTTTTCAAGCCAGAAATGCAATTGCAAAAATGAAATTGCATTTCTGGCTTGAAAAAGCGTCAGACTAGACGCAAAACGGCTGTTGCCTTTTTTTGCCTATAATGCCTTGTCTCCCTCCCTGTATTATTTTTATTTATTCTTAATAAAGGACTTTGATTTTACATATGAGAAGTGTCAAATATCAAGTATCATCTGCCGACTATGGAATGGTGAGTGCCCACCCCGATTTTTTTCTATTTTTCTCCTATATGCTTTGTGCTATACAATAGGGGTTGTTGAGCACCACCGTTAGCGGCGTGCAACTGGAATTTTCTGCCAGATAGAGGGTGTAACAGAAGATAAAGGAAACGACCTAAGACTAATATTTATATGTAGCTGTGCCGTCCATTTTTCTCTTTACCACAAGGACTATATTATTTACAACCCCTTCACTACCCCCAGAATACCAGGGATATTATTTACAACCCCTTCACTACCCCAGACCACCAGGAATAATGTTTACAATCCTTCACTACCCCAGACCACCAGGGATATTATTTGCAACCCCTTCACTACCCCAGACCACCAGGGATATTATTTACAACCCCCTTCACTAGCATAAACCACCAGAAATGAAGCCAGAAACCCCAATCACAAGTTTGTGGGCATTAATCCCATAACTTCCCTAGACCACCTGGTACCTTGTGGTCCCTACACGAGAAAATAAAACTATCCAGATAAATAATAGCAAAAAACATTATCACAAACATTGAATTTGTCATTAAATTCTATAGTTATATCATCTTAAATTTTAGAAGGTGAGAGTTGTCGGCATGCCTGCAGAAGGGGGTGCATGTGCTGTTATTGTGTGGGTACCCTTGGTTTGTCAATGACCTCCTGCAAATTGATAAAAACCCAGAGCCAACAACACCCTTACTGGTTCTTTGTGCCAAATATTGCTTTAAATCTTGAGCACAGAATATTAAAGCAAAGCCTCCTATATAATGAAGATTCTGCTGCAGCGATGTGTATGGTGGTAGCCTACACCGGAGCGCTCATTCCCTGCAGAAAACAAAACCTCCCCATCACCCTGGTTGTTAGCTCGGAGCTGTCAGCCATACATGGACTAATCTACAGTCAAACCATATTATTATTCCCCTATAGAATTCCTTCCTGCGTTTGCTCTACCAAGGACAGTTCCTCGGTGCCACTCAGCAGCTCAGCACTACATTCCTCTGCATAATACCGTACTGACAGAAAGTATAGCGCATATAGGACGAGAAGCCAGTATCAGGGGACGGAGGAAATTTGTGTACATTTTTTCCACATGCATCTAAATGTAGTACAGAATACTACACCGTACAAATGACCATAGACTTCTATGAGGCCATGTTGTATATATACAGGGGTGCCTAGATATAGCATAACCTAGGGAACAGCTCTACTTGGAGGTCATCTGATATCTTACAGCCCTGGCGGCCTGGGTAGGAATCCAACCAAGGTCTACACTCCTAACCATACTGATCGAGTAAAGCTGACCCTACACATAATAATGGGCTCACCTATTTTGCTGGGACTGAATTACCATCTATATGTATGGGGGCCTCTTGACTGCAGATGTCTGGGGAGAGAAGGATTGGGCTAAAGGATTCCAACATGCCCAATCCTGATATTCTCTCTCCCCATTCTGAACACATGCATGCTCATCTGACAGCTATTTAATGTGTATGGTCTGCTTTTTTCTGAAATAGCGCCACTATTCTCTTTAGTCTATGCCTGGTATTGCACATCAATCCAAAACACACAAATCTTTTTTTTTTTTTTTTTTTTCGAAATAGCACCACTCATGCCTGAAGGCCTTACCTGGTATTGCAGCTTAACACAATCCAAGTGAATACAGCTTAACTTCAATACCAAACCCAGCCTACAAACAAAAGTAGTGCTATTTCAGAAAAAAATGAGACCCAATGTTTCTAATCTCATAACCCTCTTTAACCATTTACATGCAATATATACACAAAGGGGGGAATTTATTTACACTGGAGTTTCATGTACCAGTCTTAATTCATTCCTCCACTGGCGCAAAATGCACCTGAATTATTAAAAGGCTGGTACATTGTGCAAGGTTCCATGCACCAAAATTGAAGTCTACACCAGACAGTAAACCTGTCTAACTGAGGCATCTTAAAATGGAGGAAGCGGTGCATTTTTAGAAATTTCTGGGTGCTAAATGCCTGTGCCAAAAATGCACCAAAAAGAAGTAAGTGACACAGATGAGGTATGAGAAAGGGCCATATGTGCCAGAGACACCCATCTGAAAACTGAAGCAGAAGGGTTAATAAATTCCCCACAATGGGTTTATATAGGGGATTTTAAGGGTCAGTTCACATAAAAGAATCTGGAGCTATTTTCAGCTATTCTGATTCTATTCAATGGCAGCGAGAGATCGGAGCAGGACGCTGAAAAATAAGGGTCCTGCTCGATCTTGCTGTGGATTCCGCTCCTCATTCAGTGGCAGATTCCGGGGCATCTAACTGGGCCTAGTCAGGGGTGGAAAAAAAAAGAGGAAAGTGGAATGGATGTCCGCCTCAAACTGCTCTACATTTTCTGCTGTGTGAACTTAGCCTAATCGCTCAAAACGTGGAGTCATGGCCACGTCATATGGTGTGAATGATAACCATGAAGCATTGAACATACAAATTATGGATATCCAGCAGATAGAAAATTCTCTGCATCCTTACCAGGCACCTTATTTAATGCGTACTCTTACCAGAAAGAATCCGATTCATTCTGCACATTATATAGACATCTAGATACACTGTCTTTAAAAATCTCCTTCTTCTGCCATTGCCTATGTTTTGGCCTGCTCTCCTACATTAAGGTAAGGCCGGGTTCACATCTCTGTTCGGTATTCCATTCAGAGAGTCAGCTTGGGGACCCCCCAAATGGAAACCTATACGCATTAAAAAGCGGTTAGCTAAGAAATCACATGGTCCCCATAGACTATAATGGGGTCTGTGTGATTTCTGCACGGTGTCCGCATGAATCATATGGAGAGAAAAGTGCTACTTGCAGTACTTTTCTTTCCACGTGGAAAACACACAGACCCCATTATAGTCTAGGGGGTCTGTGGATATCCAGCAGGTAGAACATTCTTTGTATCCATTACTTATGGAACACTGAATTATGTGTAATTGATTTAACGCTTTTACCAGAAAGAATCCGATTCATTCTGCACATTTACAAGACGTATTGATACGTTGTCTTTGTCCTTTTATTTTTTTCCTCATTGCCTACAGGTATGTGTTGGCCATCTCTCCTACATTAGGGTTAGCGTATCCAGCAGGTAGAACATTCTTTACATCCATTACTTACACAAAATGTTATTAATACCCGATTTATTTAACGCTTTTACTTGAGAGAATCCGATGAATCCTGCACATTTACAAGACGTATTGATGCATTGTCTTTCCCCTTTTATTTTTTTGTCCATTGCCTGTGTGTCGGCCAGTTCTCATACATTAGGGTTAGAGTAACCTTAGCTGTGGCTATCTAGAAGGTAGAGAATTCTTTGCCTCCATTACTTACAGGACACTTTATTAATGTGTCATTTATTTAACCCTTTTACCAGGAAGAATCCGATGGATTCTGCACATTTTAGAGACGTATTGATACGTTGTCTTTGTCCTTTCTAAAACCCCGTATATATTTTGTGCTTTCCATTGCCTGTGTGCCGGCCTGCTCTCCTACATTAGGGTTAGAGTAATCTCAGCTGTCTGCAGCAGTGTTACAAAGGCAGAGAGAAAATTCCATAGAGATAAAGGACGGTTTGATCTGGGAGAGCATGCGGTGGGGCTATTTTGCTGTGCATGCCTTTCTCTCTCTCTAGCTCGCTTTATTTTTTCCTGGAGAGAAGCCTGGCGCCAGCAGTCTGGAACCAGCCTGACAAGCTTTTTGAGTTATGGAGGAGGGGGAGGGAGAGAGCACAGATAGAGAAAGTGAGGCAGCTGGCTTGCGGGGGTAGGGAGATTGTTAAAGCTGCACAAGAAAAACCAAACCGAGGGTGGGGGATTCACATCTGATTTTTTTTTTTCCTTCAGCCTGTTCTCAGAATCTTTGCTGTTTTTTCCTCCCGTATTATTTTTGTGACATTCTGCCCGCCAGTGAGGGAAATTCAAATTTTCTGCAGAACCGTGCAAGACCAAAAATTATTATTTTTTTGCAAAAACACACAAAAAAAGACCCCAGAAAAAAAAAATCCTACATAGTTGGAAGGGATATAAATAAAAAATGAGGCCTGGTAGACATGAATGTGGATGTGTGTGATGTGAATACATTATGTGGTGCCCGTAGAATTATAGGGGTACAGTATGTGCCCCTGAAAGGAAAAAATAATGGTCCAGTTCAAGTCATATTGTAGCAATGCTCAGTAGGCACCATGTAGGAGTATCTACAGGTCTGTCATATGGACCTATTGGGAATGGACCTATATGGACCTATATATATGGACCAATAGGGTGCCATATATATGCCATGTGGGTAGACACCTACATGGGGCACTGTGGGTGACATAAGGCTACATTCACATCTGCATCACAGATGTGATGTGATGTGATTATGCAGCAAAAATCGACTTTTTCTTCTGCGGGTTTCAATTTAAAAACGATGGACACCCAATGGACCCCATTATAGTCAATAGGGGCTACACATGTTACCAAACAACAGAGAGCCTGCGATAATGTGAATCTAATTTAAGGTGGTTGCCATAGTCTTCCTCTATGGAGGAGCCCTCTTTCTCCTTCTTTTCTCCCCTAACCCACCCAGCGAGGAGAAACAAAGCAAAAGTGGGGTTCATGGCCAGTGTCACATGGCCGCTGGTTTCTAGTAGTGGAATTGACACAAGGGCGTTCACATGACACATCACCAACCAATGTCGCAGTCATGTTGGCGCCAGTAGAAATTGTCCTGCTACCATTAAATTACATACCCAGGTTCACCAGTATAAATGATACGTGCCAACTCTCCTGAAGAACCAGCAAAAAGTAGTGACCACCTGGCACCCTGGTAGGGTGGGAAAATCTCCTAGGCACAGTTGTGTGCTCTAGTTTGGTCATTTCATGGGCACTTTATGTGCTGGTCACATTACAAAGAAGGAGCATGACCATAACATTTCATGTCCACGCAACAAAAAGAGGGGCATGGCTAAATTGTCACGCTGTACTTTGTGAACCAGCATTCTCACATCTTGGCCAGAAAAAGTTAGCAAGTATGGTATAAATCCTTCAGAGTCGAACTTAATTGGCTCCAAAGGGGGCAAATATGGAGCCAACAGCTGATATTTGTGTTCTACAAGGGTGTACAGTCCATGGCCTATGGAGAGTGGAGGAGTTAACAAATACCAGAATCTTTTTAAAAATCCTCATGGCCAACATATTGACAGGCAAACCTAAGAAGAGGCACCCTGGTTACAATATCTCCATAGTAGTAGCACCAGCAGTGCCCTTATAAGTGGCAACCATAGCTTCTGTAAGAACATAGCAATAGCATCTAGTGTTAGA
This sequence comes from Leptodactylus fuscus, assembly GCF_031893055.1. Taxonomy (NCBI): domain Eukaryota; kingdom Metazoa; phylum Chordata; class Amphibia; order Anura; family Leptodactylidae; genus Leptodactylus; species Leptodactylus fuscus. The sequence continues at coordinate 41,875,001 of NC_134275.1, read as the reverse complement.
GGACCAAACACAGTCCTATATAGCAGTACCAATTATAGTGCCGCTATAAGATGGCCACTATAACAATGTCAACTTCAGTGCCTCAACAGGGTGACAGGTAGGGCACCATGCCACAGTGCTTCAGAGCGTGCCAGCTGGAGTCAGTATCAGGCTTAGGTTTCTCAAACTAACAATCCAACAACCCCTAGAAAATAGACCATAGGACCCTTCCAATTTGGTCATCTGGAAGACCATTATTGTGCTGAATCTGGGCCCACTCTGATACTCTGGTACACTGGTAGTCACACTCCTCCTATATGTTAGTCGGCCACATTGCCCAAGTTGGGAGGACATTGTCATGTGTCCACTTAGGCAGGAACCCCCTCCATGTCCCAAACATAAACTGAACCACTAGATACCAAGACTTGGTCATACTGAACCAATGGACTTGGTCACTGCACAATTCAATCATTGAAGTGTCAGATACTAGACTTTTAGGGTGCCTTTACACAATGTAATGCTCCGCTCATTTTGTCCATTTTACACATGTAAAAATACACGTGAAAAATGTAGTTAGCCACTGAGTTCAATGGCTTTTTTTTAACGCACTTATTTTTTAACTCATTTTACGCGTAAAATGGACAAAGTGAGCGGAGCGTTACATCGTGTGAAGGCACCCTTACTAAACTATGCAACACCATGGACTAGATCATCAGGAAAAGGAAAAACATGGCGGCTTTCTTCTAAAAACGGTGCCACACCCATCTACAGGTTTTGTGTGGTACTGCAGCTCAGCTCCACTCACTTCAATAGGGCTCAGCTGCCAGACACAACCTATAGAGAGACAGCCATGAAGAAAGAAGCCATGTTTTTGTAATCGTTGGAAAGTTGGCACTCTTACAGAATATTGTAGATTTTGCCAGCTTTGGTGGCTTTTCTTGTCATAACTTAGAACTTGCCAATAGTTATTATGTTAGTCCTGGGTAACATATTCATCCTATAGAAAGGTACAGGCATCTACAAAGCTTCCATTGTTAGTTATTGGTATACAGTCTTGTTTATTCAGGATTTTCCATACGTTGCTTTCGGGACGAATTTTCCACAAGTTTTGTTTTTGGCACCAAAATAATTTAATGCTTGAGTATTTTTAGCCTAGAAGCTCGTAGGGTTGTGTAAAGCTCAGGTCCTTTGTCTCAGGCTCTGTCTGCGCTGTAGTTGGGTTCTTCTGCCTCCTGCTAGAAGATCATACATCATGTGTCTGTGACCCGGGAACATCTCATCTCTAGGCATCTCTCCAAACCCGGCTTCTTCCACTGCAGCATTTTTCCATTTATTTGCTGCTAATTTTGCTTTCAACCATATCTCTCCACCAAACCACGGCACGTAAGCGCCTGCAGCATCTACATCCAAAATAGCATTTCTTAAGGAGGCTTTGTCTGAGCTTGAGAGAACTTTACCTTATAAAATAATTCTATACATTTCAGGAGTCACATTTGCTGCACGTGATACAAAAAGGACAATCCTTCAAAAAATCCAAGAATACCAAGAAGTAGAAGTCCCTGGGTTGTCTTCTTGTGTCAATTATCTACATCTACTCTGCGGATTCTGGTTCTCATTGAGGAGACTCAGTTGATATATGGAGTCTTGCAGGAAATGATCTATGGGAAATGCAAATTAGTTCTCCTCCAAAAGGAAGAAAATTTTCTCCTCTGCCACCTATAGGTTGCTACCTTGTAAATGTATGTTCACATCAGCATTCTTCTGGTCTGTCGTAGAAGAACAGATTAAGCAATACAGATGCGTCAGAACGGATCCCCGTTGACTAACATCCATTGCTTTCTACATTGTGGAATGAAAAACTCAGGTTTGCATGAGGACGTGCCCTAAGTCATTTTATTTTTAAAACCCAAGCTCATGCTTTTTCTCACCGATGTATAAAAAAAGTGAGGACATTCCACCAAAAAAGTGCACAAGTATGAGGTTTATCTCAGGCCCACTTTTAAAAGATGTAGACCCCCACAAACCAGTTTCTGAACACACTGCAGCCAGAAGGCCCTAAAGGGTCAGGATATGTCTTTCTCCTGGGTTCAATCTGGGCTGTCACTCCAATGTCCACCATGGAGCCATCAGTTTGGGCTTCCATTCCTAGAAGAAGAGTGAAGACTATGGAACTAGGGATGTGGGTAGGAGGAAACCTATATGACCATACAACTCCTCCTCTTAGACCTCAGGAGGTGCCCAAAAGGACAAACAAGTGACATACACAAAGTGATAAAACATCTAAAATAAACCAGTGGAAGTGAACCCTGTAGGTCAAGGTGGGACTTGGACTTTTCTTGGTCTCCCGCACACATATTCAGTGCTCAGTTTCATTCCCAGCCTAACTGTCTCTCTCCTACTGCTTTGACTTGGGCACTCCCATTGGTTTATGGGGTAGGCAAAACTTGGAGTGGTGTTTCCCCTGGACACCGATTTAGCAACATCAGTAACCTGTGGCCACTGGTCATCTTGACAAATAACTGGCCTGGGGGACCATAACTCCATATAAGACTATGGAAGCTGGCAAAAGTTGAGATGCCATGTTAGGTCAAGTTATGCATAAACTATTTGTTAAAAGGGGGCCACACGGTGGTTCAGTGGTTAGCACTGCAGCCTTGCAGCACTGAAGTCCTGGTGTTCAAATCCCGCCAAGGGCTAAAAACCATCTGTAAGGTGTTTGTATGGTCTCCCCGTGTTTGCATGAATTTCCATCCCATATTCCAAAGACATACTGATAGAGAAAAAATGTACATTGTGAGCCCTATGTGGGGCTCACAATCTACAAAAAAACCCAAAAACCTATTTGTTAAAAACAACTAGTCTCTCCGTCCTAATATCCGATGTGACCTTCAATGGAGGATCAATGGACTGGGACACGTTCTCTGATAATTACTGGAAACTGTACATTATGATCCAGCCAATGATGTCCAATAAGGGCAAGGCAAGGGTCGGGAAAAAAAAATTGCGTCTTAATGATAATGTTCCTCTTTTCTACTTTTAACCGCACATCAATAAAAGACCACCATCCTGGAAGCCTAGGGGTACCAATAGACAACTCTGCTTTGGCCTTGTTAGGTCTAAGGCAACAAATTGAATTTTTGCCCTAAGTGAAAGAAAGCCAAACTACGACTCTACAGATCAGAATCCCTGTTTCCTCAGATGCAATTGGCGTATATCTTGAAGGGGTGCAGAGGATGCTGTTGTACCTTGGCCCAGGAACCTTAGGGGCCATAAGCTGTCTCTTCCATTATTAGGAGACCAGTAATATAAGGCAGATATCCAGAAGTCGGGAGGCAGGAGAGTGGTGGGGCAGCTGAGGCAGAGATCCCTAAGGGGAGGGATAGCAGCAAAAGGGGGGATTTGAAGAGGTATTGTGCTGCCGCTCTACTTAAGGTTATCCTTATCATAGCTTTAGGTTTCAATGTTGAAAGCACACCTTTCTATACACCCTTGCCCAAACAAACTCAAAGGTCGAGCAGCAATAATGGCCCCGCAGCTCCAGAGCCTGGAGTACCTCAGCTTAGACAATTAAAGGTGGACCCCAATGGGGGTTTAAGTCTTAACACCAGGGGCATAAATAAGAAAGATAGGCCCCTTCCCCGGTCCCACATGATATAGTGCCCTATACTGTATACTGTATATTGCTTTCTTTATTGGCCCCCAAACAGTATACCGTCCCCATTAAAGCTCCCCATACAGAATACTATCCCAATCACATGACCCCATACAGTAAAGGCCCATGTTACAGACCCCTACACAATATAGTGCCCCCCATACTTTAAGCCACTATCTACTGGATTACTGCCTTTTTTCATTTATTTATCCTAAACATTTCCGCCATCGCTTAGGCCTCCAGGGGGCGACAAATATTACGTCCTGATGCTTAGCGTCATGACGATGGACAGGAGCAGGGATAGGTAACTGAAAATCATCCATTACAGCCTATTAAAACAAAAAGGGCTGGCCGAGCCCCCTAAGGTCATGGACCGCTATGGCTGTAGTTACGCCCCTGCTTAACACCATACCAAACAGTCAGGGACCCAATGTAGCCATCCAACATTTAAGAAAAAGGTCATCTAATGCTCATTAAGCAGGACTTAGCGTCTTGTAGTCCATCCTCCTTAGCGCACATTGATATCCTAAACACTTGCATAAACAAACATAGGGTATTGTACCACCAACTGTTAAAAAAAGTTTCAACAAGGAGAAGGAGAGAGAATGACAGACTGCAATCCCTCTTGAGTGCCTGTGCTCATGAATATTAATAAGGTAGTAATTAAAATGCAGGGACACAGCAGGATGGATGCAGGCGCTGCCTTCGGAGCGCTGGGAACGGGGGGGAGAGCATCTTTCCGAGCAGATTTTGACTTCGCTCTGTGATGAAAAGAAGGAAACCGAGCTTTCAACTTTAATCAGTTTAGAGTTTTTTGACATGAAATGTCTTTAGCTGAGATATTTCGGTTGCGATCCTACTTGGCCGGAGAATGTGTGATCCTGGCAGGCAGCGAGGACGGGAAATGTTGTGTCCGGGTCTGTCCTGGATTTATTCATCAGTTTTCAATAATAAAGTGCTAATAATTCTGCCATAAATAACTGTACGGCGACACCTTATGCTATGGCGATGTGCTGATAGATTTACATCACCGCCATGTATTATGTATGGCGCAGCTATTAAGAGATCGTCCAAAATTTACTAAATTCAAATCTTATAACAAAAAAAAATTGGTGATAGGAAACTGCTATCCTTGCAAAATGGCAAAGCTAATTCCATGTTACGTATATGCCATAAGTCACGATTCAATTTTTAACCATTCATTGACAACAAGCAGAGATATTGTTATCAGCCGTCATCCAAAATTTCCAAATTTTACGCCTTATAACACACACAAAATTTTGATAGAAAAAAGTTACTCTTTTGAGATGGGAAAGTGAATGCTAAGTCGTGAGTATACCATAGATAAATGGCGCAATTCATTCTGCAACCATTCACTGACAACAAGCAGAGATTCTTGTTGTCAGCACTTGTATTGTTAATAGGAAACTGCAACCCTATTGAGATAGGGAAGTGAAGGTCAATCTGTGTACGCCATAGGTGTAATAAATAGCGTAATTCTGTTGGTAACCATTCACTGACAACAAGCAGAGATATTGAAACACAAAGTATTTAACAAATCAGTGATTTCTTGGTTACAGTAGTTGAATTTTATCACTACAAACCCACAACTCATTTTCCATGAAGTCCAACACGATCATCTACTAGTGGTATATGTTGATGAAAGCCTTCCCCCTCCCCAATTCCCATCGTAGACCCTCTTCTATTAGCATGAAGTGGTGACAAAGAGTATCTATCTTTCTGGAGGACCAACACGTCCATACAGTACATGGACAACCCATTGATTTAAATTATAACTGTGCAATACATAATTTCCCCTGCAGGGGCGCTGCAGGAAAGTTAAACACATACGCCTGGTGTCCAACATAGATTGATAATCAGTAGAGGTCCAAGTAAAAGTGCAGACTGCAATCAGGATCCCTCAAAAATGGATTGTTCAAACCTAATGGTAGGTGTATCTGGAAGAATCAGTCTATGCAAGTGAGATCTGTGTAGGTAGGGTCATAATTCTGTCAACAATCAGAAACCCTGAGCTGCCTTATGGAGCGTTCTTCCTTACCTTTCCTCTTGGCTTGAGATATTCAGATATGGGTGGCCAAGGCCAGAGTAACGCAAAGGGTTTTTGTGATCAACGTTTGTCATATTGCACCATGCATCTTGTGATATCTTGAGCCAAGAGGAAAGATAAGGAAGGACACATCTACATTCTATGGAGGTACGCGCTGTAGATGTCATGGACAGAATGTAGACAACCACTGTTGGCTCCATCCTACCTCCTTATTGAAACTCCACATGGTTTCTCTCTCGAGATATGGTGACTTGAGCTAATGCTGGAGGTGGAAACCAAACTATAAGTCAGGCTAAGCTACTATACACTTTCACAAAAGCATTGTTGTGTCCTCCAAGATGGAGTAGATTAGACTGTAAAGACCTAAGCAAACAGTGAAACGTCCCTATTGAGCTTATATTAGTTGTAGGTTACTTTTTGGCCAATGTCTTAACAAAAAGGTCATGACAAAAAAACATTTACACCCCATTGGTTACAAGGTTGTGACATGAAGATTATAGAAGGAACAGATCATCACCAGAACTGAATGAGATAAAATGAAGTTAATATAATGAATATTGTTGGTATGGTTGGACATAGGACCAATGGAGAAAAAGATGGCAACCCAAGTAGGCTCCATCCTACAAACTTTCACAGGGCTTCCCTTCTCCACAGGCATGGTGACTAGCAAATGCCAAAGGTTGGGTCATGCTACCATTCTACAAGAGCTTGCAAGTCTGTGCCAAATTGGGGCAAGGCTGGGATATGGTAGCCCTGAAAGGTCTAAATTAGAGTTATGGTTCTAGAAGGCAACTTTTTTTTACAATTCTTAACACAAAAGTCATGTAGCACCTTGAGGTCCTCCTGAGATGATTAAGACATTATAACATGAAATTGGAGTCTTCCAGATATCTGTACTAACACTGAATGAGGTAAAATAGAGGTTTGTTTGTTGGTATTAGACATGGCCTACGGAGAAGTTGGATGACAATCCATGTAGCCTCCATCTACATGGAGGCTACAGGTGTAGTGACCAGTAAACATTGAAGGTTGGATCTTGCTACCTTTCTACAAGAGATTGTTGGGTTATCCTGTTCCAGATTGGGGTTGAGATCTAGTATCTCTGAAGGGTATAACTTAGGTTTAGGGTTAGAAGTCCACTCTCTATGCCTATTCTTAACCCAAAAACAATGTCATATGGTCATATGGCACCTTAAGGTCCTCCTGAGATGGTTATGGCATTATAACATGAAGATTATGGAAAGCAGAAGCTTGCTGAGGTAAAACATGGCTGATATAATGATTTTTGTTGGTGTGAGACATGATCTAGTGCTTTTTATTGAATCTCCCTGAGTCTACAATAAACCCTCCTGGTTTATTTCAGAAGGAACCCTGTGAATTTCCTAAGCCTATAAAACCCGCTATATGTTTGTTCAATGAAACGTATCACACCAACCAATTCCTGTTGTATTTGATATTACAATAGTCTACACGGGCAGGGGTTCTCTTACCTATATTTTTCTACAAAAGCTATTGCCGAGTAACCTATTTTTTCCCGTGCTTTCAGGAAAGTGCCATACAAATACCAAATAAATGATGTGTTGGGGCAGGTCCCCTAAACATGTGATTACCCGGGATATAATAGTCTTTGGAGGAGGCTGTGTGTAGGTATAAAGCCGGCTGGTTTTACATGCATCATAATAATTTCCACGAAGCGTAGTATAGAGAACACTGTTATCATAGCCATTATATTGTAGCTGATTATAGATGTTACCAGGACTAGTTTATGGCTACTGGAGGCCCCGCACTCCATAGAGGCTTTCATTACCGCACCGCATGTGTTACACCAATCATACAAATCCAATGTTTTAACCTCACTAGACTTTATTTTACTACATTTTTTATTCTACTAATTCAGACCAGTCATATCCATCTAAGGTCCTTCTACCGGAAATATACAAGGCCGAGACTTGGAGGTTAGGTTGGACTGTTAGAGCTCGTCTTGAGAGGATATGATATTTGGGAACCCTTCGGACCAAGTAAAAATTATACTTGGAGTCTCAGAATAGTGGCAAACTGATACTTGGGGTCTTAAAAAATTATACATTTATCCTTGGGATCACAGAGGAATGGCACACTGCTATTTGGAGGTCTAAAAACAATGAGACATGGTTATACTGAGGGTCTCCGGACAAGAAGACATTGACACTTTGGGTCTTTTAGATGATGGAGCAAGAGCTGGCCGGGTACTCAGTGCTCGGGGGTGCCTCAATATATTAATTTCTCAGGACTATTTTTTACCACTACTCAGATCAACCCAGGACCTGCTGTGTATGATGGAGAGACAGTTACAGTGAGCACAGTCTGCACTATTGTCTATCAGATGACTGTCTTCTTGAAAACTAGCATACTCTAACTCCTCTCTGTTTATCTCTATGGGACTGTATCCTAAAGCAGTGCCAAAGAAATGACTGGAGCGCACAAGTGCAGCCACCGCCACCTTCAAAGGAAGATACAAGAGACCCCCAATCTCATGATCGTTGGGGCCCCAAACAGTCGGACCTTCACCAACCAATCAACTTGAAAACCTTCTTGGTTGATAATGTGCTTTTTTTTCCCCCTGTCATTATGTCTTTGTAGAATGGGAGGAAATCCATACAAACACGGGGAGAACATACAAACTCCTTGCAGTTGTTGTTCCTGGAGGGATTCAAACCCAGGACTCCAGCGCTGCAAGGTTACAGTGCTAACCACTGAGCCACCGTGTTGCCCCGTATGGTTGATAAGATTGTAGAGATCCCATTTTTCCACAGTGTGCACAATGTTAGAAAACAAGGAATCAGCCCAAAGATCATGGAAAGGGGATTAGGGACAAACAAGTGTCTTATCCAAGGTGGTTAGGTGTTGCTGCCATCTTTGTTGCCCGTACTAACTAATTACAGCGCAGCATTCACTTCCAATTTCAGTCTTAGTTTTAAAAGATAAAAGCTGTGCTGTGATTTTTTTGCCAGGAACAGCAGACAGATTTTCTTTGACACGGTCTCCGTAGATCTACCCTATCGGGTCTCATTTTACAACTGTCTTATCGTGAGACGGTCTTTGTGGCCTATGGCAACCAATCACAGCACAGCTTTTATTCCATCAGAGCAGTTTAAGAAATGAAAGCTGGGCTTTAATTGGTTGCTATGGGCAACGGAGATAGCTTTACTATTAGATAGTATTGATAAATGCGGCTTATATTGGAGGAATGGAGCTCACCATCGAAATCTCCCAGCACCTATGCAGATCTGCTTCAATGAGTGCAGCGTTGTAATGATTGTTTACTAAGACACAGCGCCATACATTTATTTATGCCCATGTTTGGTACTGCAACTCATTGTAACTCAGTCCCACAAGTTGAGGATTTTACAATACATCCAGTATTCTGCTGGGCCTCAACCGATCAGTCTCGTCCTTTTAGCATCATGACTGTCATTTATATCGCTCTTAATCTTATTATTGCTGTTTTATGTTTTCCTTTTATATTTTTTGTATACATTGCGGATAATTCCCATCTCTGACCCCTGACAACTCACCAAACCCAAACATGTCTGTGGCGGAGCGCGTGTCCGTTACTGTGTAGTAGGAACAGGCTTCAAGCACAGACAATGCAGGTACTTCCTATATTGATCTATGGGAATAAGCCGCTCGGATTCACCACTGCTGATTTACATATCCCCCTCATGCGAGTTTATTCCGACCCTCCCAGTTTCTTTTATAGGATCAGCTCGGCTCACTAAAGCAATCATAACCACCATCAAGATGTAACTGGACTGCTCCATGTGAACTGGCACCAACCCTCCCTGACGTCCAATTTTTGATGTTTAATTTTTGTTGTTAAATTTTGATCTTCCTAAAATCATAAATTGACTGTCCGTAATTCATATAATATGCTAAGAGGAAAAAAAAAGTATTAGGCCAATTTTATTACATCTCTGTCCGGGAAGATGGAGTAATAACTAGAGATGAGAGAACACCGTTCGATCGAATAGATATTCGATCGAATATCAGGCCGTTCAAGATATTCGATTCCAATCAAATACCACGAGGCAAACGCAGTAAAAAATCGTATCCCCTCCCACCTTCCCTGGCGCTTTTTTTGCACCAATAACTGTGCAGGGGAGGTCGGACAGGAACTATGACAACGGAGGCATCGGAAAAAAAATCGGAAAAAGTAATTGGTGGCCGAAATCAGGTGACCTCCAATTTAGACGAATGGTGGATTTAACGTTCGATTAATTTGAGACTGTGAACTATATGAACGTGAGACAGGGATAGATGTACAGGCAGGGTTAGCTAGGGATTACCTTTATTTAGGGGGGAATGTCACTCACCCAGCTCTTTGGGGCTCTATCTGATCGGGATCCCTGTCAGCTTGTGATATGCGGGAGCTGACTTTTTCCCATTGGAATCCATTGACCAGCGTTGATTGGCCGAATGCCATACAGAATACAGCATTCGGCCAATCAACACTGGTTCTGCCGTTGGAGGCGGAGTCTAAGATCGGTCCACAGCAGTCTCCATTCTGGTCCGATATAAGACTCTGCCGATTGGCTGAATGCTGTTCTCTGTATTGCATTTGGCCAATCAACGCTGGTCAATGCATTCCTATGGGAAAAAGTCAGCTCACGCATATCGCAAGCTGACAGGGATCCCGACGTAATACAGTGACTTGGGCATGTTAGCTGCCCCCAGGCATTCTTCTCCTGCTGTCCCAGTTGTATTCCAGGGTGTTGGCCTCATTTCCTGGGGTGTCATAGTGGACTTGGTGACTCTCCTGAGTCGAATGGTGGGATCCCCTGAAACAAAGCATTTTTCCCCATAGACTATAATAGGGTTCGATATTTGTTCGAATAGTTGAATATTGAACGGCTATTCAAAACGAATATCGAATATTTTACTGTTCGCTCATCTCTAGTAATAACCCATGCCACCATTCGTTCCAATGTAGGTTTTTTTGCAGACTCAAGCAGGGGAACTGAAGAGGGCAAATTCAGATGTAACAGAGTGTGTGTATACAAAGTGCCATGAGAACAGAAATATGGGGCAAATTCCCCTTATACCAAGTACTAGTGTGGTTCTTCCTTGGACTGGTAAATGGTGCATTCACTGAGTTATGTGGTGGTGACATGTGCCGTGCACCTAAATGGCTAAAAAACTGGAATGTCCATAGAAGAGTCTGAGCAAACTATTGACAACCCTTATAAGAGAAGTCGCTGTACTGTAGGGGATGTTGTCACTCACGGTTGAGTTTTTTGATGGCAGTAAGATGAATAAATTTGTAGAGGGCTACAAGGCTTACTTTAGACCTCTCGTCCATTTAGGATGGCCATACACATGGTCATGGCAGCCTTCTGTGGATACACTATAAATCCTTAAAGTGTAAATATTTCTATAATGTTGTCTAAAACTGGTGGAATCAGTGAAAAATCTAATGTCTATGGGGGCATCATAACACTCAGTCACTTGTTCTTGTCTCCCTATTAAAATAAAGATGTGGGCTCGACCCATTCCAGGGATCTAATGTTCATGGCTAGATTTGTCAGGCAGTATGACAACCTACCCTAATGATTATTGATATTTTTGTAAAGCTGAGGGAAACAAATGGGTATAACAGTGGAGTAGTCAAAGGGCAACTCAATGATTGTATGAACTTGTAATACTTTTGGGACCTTTGTAGGAATTTTTGCAAAATGTAATATCACCATCTACATTCTATGTAGTCTTGCTTACAGAACCATTGTTAGCACAGAGGAGAACAACCCAAGCCTCACCTCAAATGGATGGTAACACAATGAGAACAATCAACTGTAGAGGAATTCCGGGAGGTGGTGGAAGGAGTGCATGGTGTCTACTCACTGCCTCCATAAACACTCACCCCCCTCTGGCTCAAGTTTCAAAGCATGTTTGGAGTTCAGATACCTGTGGGTGGGGAATGTAAGCCCCCCTGCCCATCAAAGGTCCTCTGATTACTTTAGCAGTTTTGTGGTCTGATTGGTGGTGGTCTGATAGCTGTGAGTTGCGCTGACATTAGAGGTAAATAGTCAGTCTAGGATCCATATAGGTACTTGGTGGAGTTTACAGAGCTTGTGGTTACTTCCTTTATTTGTCCAACTGTGGTGTAAAGCTCTTGTAAAACGTATTTGCAACTTCAAAATGTCTACAAAACTTTTTTAGGGTTCGTTAAATCGTTCTCACTATCTTTAGTAAGAAGTTTCACTTAAAAAATAAATAAATACAAATTCCAACTAGTTGGACCTTATTCCCCATGTCCAGCAGTGGACTACAATTTACCCAAGTTCTCAAATGAATCCTATTAACCCAAACCAAGTGTATCATGGCTTTGCACTGGTTATTTGTACTAGACCCATGACCTTTAATACTTGGGTCTTCCATTAGGATCTTCTGGCCTGCTTGGTCAGAAGACCCTAAGGATCAGCAGTCCCTAGTCGTATATTACTTGCATAAAGTAGAAACTAAAGTACTCTACACTCTGTGGATGCTTCTGTCAACGTTGAGTGGTTACTAGAGATGAACGAACACTATTTGAAACAGCCGTTTCGAATAGCACGCTCCCATAGAAATGAATGGAAGCGGCGGGCACGCAGACTTTGCCAGCAGCCGGCTGCTTGACCCCCCGTGTGCCGGCTATGTCCATTCATTTCTATGGGAGTGTGCTATTCGAAACGGCTGTTTTGAATAGTGTTCGCTCATCTCTAGTGGTTACCTATTTTGGTTGCCCACTTTTGAACATGACCTTGGACAAATCTGTCCAGAACTTTCATTAAAAGTCTCTATGCCTACCTTAGAGGGGTTTTTCTCTACTCCGTGGACTATCATTGGTCTCTGTCTCATTCCTTTTTTTTTCAAGAGGACCTTTTCTCTTATTGTATACAACCCCTTAAGAAAAAATCTCATTCCTCATTACGAGACTCTTAAACATGTGGCCCTTTGTGAGTCATTGCAACCAAGTGAGCCCAAAGCCAGATACAACCCACACTCGTAAATAGGGAGCCTCCATTGTACAAGTTATTTACTATGAAATCCCATAAAATAGCTATCTTCAGCCAGTTCCACCATCTCTCCTACAGAGGGTTTTTACGACAAGGTGAACTATTTCCTTCTGACAACATCAACAGTTTCCTCTCTATTCTAATTGCAATAGGAACTTATTTGTCTGCAGGATATTTTTGTAAAACTTCCCGGTTTGATGGATTACTTACTTGTGGAAAGTACTTTACATTCTTGAAGACACAGTACACACTGTAAAGTGACTGATGCTGGTCTTTTCATGGTAACGTCAAGTAGAGATGCTATTTGACAGACATGGGCATGAAGATAAGGTCTATGTAATACTTTTGCAGTCACTCCGTTGAAAAAGGTTGACACGTCAAAAGGGGGGAGCATCTTAAAGGACATTAAAGAGTAAACACTGGATATGTCCTTGAGTTGTCCGAGTTAAAAATCTGATTTTGTCAAATACATATGAACGAACATTTTGATGGTTGAAGCATCTTAAAGCTCTCTAAATCTCAACATGGGAGGTTCCTTAAGACCAGTGACCTCTATGATGAGTAGCGTGGTCAGGAGTCATCTCCATATTGAAGACCACAGTGTATTCCTTCAGAAATTCGTAGGAAACAGTGGGCTTATACTGTATGTAAGAAACTGTATATCAGAAGATATGGTCTCTAAACTGCCCATAGACCTTAGATATTTTTGAGTGGACCAATTTCAGTAAGATACACTGACAATATAACATCTTTAAGAACTGCCAAGTCTTTCACTCACTTTGGCAGAAACATGAACAGTCATTGGGTTTTCCTGGTCTCCAGTACTAAAGATAGCAAGAAGTTTTTCCACCAAGGATGGAAGAGTCTGGTGCTTGTTATTCCTTCCACACATTTCCAAAAAGAAAGGTGCATAACTAAAGGTGCAAAACCTCAGCTTGGACTCCCCTGTTCAACTTCTCACAACCATCAGCCATGTCTCATATGTACATTTTCCATCATTTACATTTCCCTTTCCTTCTCTATCTAGGTCAAGACTGCCATGAAGATTTGTTCACAACTTGTCTGTACTACTTCCCATCATTCCCATCCACTGTTAGAACCCTACCCATAGTAATCGTGGACCCTTTTGTCCCTCAAGGATGTGGTCTATCACAAGCCCTCTTTGAAAGGAAAAGGACTACAAGAGTTCCCCAAATCTCTGAGCCAGAAGACTTGCAAGGGTCAAGGATCAATAGCTTCCTATCACTGAAGCTTAGGAGAATTCATATTGTTCCTGGCTTCTACCTGGGCTACAACCTACATCACAACAGAGGGGTATATTGTTTCTACAGTAGGTGAAATGGTGAAGATGCAATGCCACCATACAAAAGTGTAGACAAAAATTACCAACCCTTTGGTGGAACTCTGGTCATGAAAGCTTATACATTGAAGACTCTTACTAATGTCTTGTGATAGATTGACTATATCCAATCATTGGCTGTAGGAGTGACGTCTGAGTGAGCATGTGCAAAACTACAAATGGGTGGAGAATTTCACGTCTCACCCAAGTTTGTCTCGTACACGGCTATGTTGAAGGAGATGTTGCCTATCCCACTAGTCATATGACTAGACCCCTGCTCATGGCAAGCTCCAACCTATGGCTAAGACCTTGTAGCCGCCAATAAATTATACTGCAGCCCCAAGCAGAAGATCTGCAGTGTCGAAACCCATTCTGATTTGTTTAGATCAATACATTTCCCTGTACGCTACAGTCGGAGCGCTCACATTTGCCTGCTCACATCTGCTCATGCAGAAAGAGACAGAAAATACTCTATTTGGCATTCCAAGTGAGAAGAAGTTTTGCTGTGAACTCTTTCCATCAACCCTTCCCATCCAACCGAAGCTCGAAGAGTCCCAGCTTGTCTCGCCTGCAATCACTTTACTGTTGCGAGGGCCGAAGTGGTTAAATTCCTTTCCAGCTGAGCTGGCAACTAGCTCCCCAGCATGTTAGTCAGATCTCTGTGGGGGAAGCGGGGAGGAGCCGAATCTGAGAAAGGCAGAAATGTATTCTCATGGGCTCCAAACAGGGAAGGGAAGGGGCATGGTGGGGCTTGAACGTTCCCAGAAACTTTATTATTATATTTATCCTTGTCGAGGACAGAAGATAAGTTTTTAGGTGCAGTCGAAAAAAAAAAAGGAAGACAAAAGTAGAGTTGTCGGAGCAGCTGAGAATTTGCATGTGAGAGAAGGAGAGCATTGTGCAAACATCGCCGATAGGGAACTCACACTTCTCCCTGTACATTGGGTTAATGCTGACAAGTCCAAATGATCCTACATCTGGAAAGAATATACACATCATATGTGCCGGAGACCCGAGTTCAAATCCCATTGCCGGCTTGAAAATACAGCTATGCTTACAACTACATTTTTGGTTGAGACAAGGTGATCCAGAATGTGAATTTTTAATATTTTCCTATTGTTCCAGAATAAGATACACAATATATAGACATAGTCCTAAAAGGTAAAAGTTTATCTGCCTGCAACTACCACTAGGGGGAGCCAACTGCACGCTGTTTATACGTTAAAAAATACTTGTCAATTCCGAAAAAATAGGGTGGCTTCCTGGACTCCTGAAAGAGATGTCAAATGTCATAGACTCCGCGGTATGCTACTGTATCTGGCGAGTTAGCAGTCACTTTTTATGTGATTTTGGTACTGTATTCCCCAAAGAGGATATGGCCAGTACCTTCTGTGCCGAAATCGCAGGAAAAGGGGGCGTGCCCTATGGCAATGTACTAAAGGGGTGTGGTCACACCCATAGGGGTGAGGCACGCTTCATTCCCGATTTCCCACTAGTGAAGCCAAATTTTTTGAAGGGGTTTCCCAGCTTGAAAGAAATTGATGTCAGAGGACAAAGAACAGGTTAAAAAAAAAAAAAGAAGCAATAGCAATACTCATCTCAATGATCCCTCACTGATCCCATGCTGACACTTGAGTCCCCGGTGGTCTCTACTTCCCGGTCTCACTACCACACACAGGAAACGTCTGTTGAGCCAATCACTGGCCACAATGATGACCCGCCTATTGACATGGGACCAGGAAGTAGAGACCAGCAGGGACATAGACAGTATCAGGACATGAGCAGCGGGGATCAGCAAGGTGAGGGTAATTTATTTCATTGTTTAACCCACTTTGAGTTCACTTTCACCAGTTTTTCATATCCCTGAAAACAATTTTCATTTTAGACTATTTTGGAGCTCGACACTGATATCCTCATAAGAAAAAAGCAAAAATGACTTTGTTCCATACCTTCCTCTACATGGAGATAAGTGGTGCAACTTGTACATGGCAGCCACTTATACTCTTGACCCTAGTGATATAAATATGCATGCTCGGCTGATTCAAGGGTACATGTTCATGCAGGATCTGGGCAGATATTTAGCTCTATAGACTACTAACAGGAGTTGTCTAGGCCAGAGGTGAAAACTGCTATGAGAGAGGGTCCCTGACCAGGCCTACGTGACCAGGCCAAGCGCCATCAGTTACCTGCAGAACTTTACACTGGGGGTCCAAAGTGCAGACCCCCTGTGATCAGCTTATCATTGGATGATCATTGGATGATCACAGACCAGGCCAGATGAGACAACTGCCATCAGACAGGGCCACCAACCAGGTCCACATGACCAGGCCACAGACCAGGCCAGAGGAGACAACTTCCATCAGACAGGACCACCAACTAAGCCCACATGACCAGGCCACAGACTAGGCCAGGGGAGACAACTGCCATCAGACAGGGTCACCAACCAGACCCACATGACCAGGCCACTGACCAGGTCAAGGGAGACAACGTCCATCAGATAGGACCACCAACCAGGTCCACATGACGAGGCCACAGACCAGGCCAGGGGAGACAACTTCCATCAGACAGGACCACCAACCAAGCCCACATGACCAGGCCACAGACTAGGTCAGGGGAGACAACTGCCATCACACAGGGCCATCAACCAGGCCTACATGACCAGGCCACAGACCAGGCCAAGGGAGACAACGTCCATCAGACAAGACCACCAACTAGGCCCACATGATCAGGCCGCAGACCAGGCCAGATGCCATTGGTTACTTGCAGAACTTTACACCAGGGATACAAGCAACAAACCACATGGTGATCAGTTTATTATTGGGGATCCTTGTAAAAAAGGATAACCCCATAAAGGACAATTTTATAACCAATACATATTATTCTTGTTACTATTATTAGGGGTGGTCTTAGGGGGTTAGGCTTTCATACATTACGTCCTCTCCTATAATGGCAGACATTACATGTACCCCATCCCATTCGCGCCGCTATCCTTTCCCTTTATTAATAAGACTTCTATTGAGCGAAGACATAACAAAAAGAAGACTAATGTAATAACTTTGTAAATGCTGATACGGGGCGGATTACATTCCAGATTTTACGATTCACATTCTCAGAATCATTGTCTGTTTCATTCATCAAGCGGCGACCAAAGGGATCATTAGCGGGAAATGTCAGATATAATGTGCAGCGCAGCAATGCTTTACGGGGTACGGCTGAGCGGCGCCTCTAATGTTCTACCTTCATCTTGCTTTGTAGGAAGCGAGGAGACAACTCCTGAGGACTATTAACACACATGTCTGCAGGTGGAGGAAGTAGCAATGTGAATACGGTTAGATCCAAGGTGCTACAGCTCACCAGGGTAAAAGGCAACTATGCCTCCCTGTTCCATTCAAGTGTACTTATCCGGGTGCTAAGGGGCCAGTTGTGTATGATCTGTGACCAGTCATACCATTTAGTTGGGTGATATGGCTGGCTATAGTATGACTGTTGTTGACACTAATGGGGGCACCATGGCCTGCACTGGTATGAGTGTTATGGGGGCGCTATTGCAGTAGTGAGGCACAATGCCTAACACAATTATGGTGGGACTTTGATTGTAGCTGTTATGAGGCACTGTATCTGATACTGCTATGGGGCATTGTGTCTGTCTCTGTTATGGCACACTATGGCTAGCATTGTTATGGCATAATGTAGCTATGAATATTAAGGAGGCTGCATGGTTGTGATTGTTATGGGGGACTGTAGCCTGGATTGTTGCAAGGCCCTCCTGTCTATCTCTGTTATGGCATACTATGTATATCACTCTTATGGCATACTGTAGCTATGGATATTAACCGGTTAAGGACCAGGCCCAAAAGTATGTTAAAGACCAGGCCTTTTTTTTCAAAACTGACATGTGTCACTTTAAATGGCAATAACTTTGAGACGGTTTAACTTACACAAGTGGTTTTGAGACTGTTTTTTTCGTAACACATTATACTTCATGTTAGTGGTAAATATTAATCAATATTTGTGTATTTATTTATAAAAAAACTAGGAAATTTGATGGAAATTTGGAAAAAATTGCAATTTTCAAAATGTGAAATTCTCTGCTTTTCAGGCAGATAGTCATACCACCCAAATACATGAATAAATATTATCTCCCATATCTCTGCTTTATATCGGCATCATCTTTTGATTGTCTTTTTATTTATTTTGGACGTTACAAGGCTTACAAGTGTAACAGCGATTTTCTAGATTTGCAAGAAAATTCCCCAAACCAATTTTTTAGGGACCGCTTCAGTTCTGTAAGGAATTATAAAGGCCTGTATAATAGAAACCCCCATAAATCACCCCATTTTCAAAACTACACCCCTCAAATTATTCAAAACAGCATTTGGGATGTTTGTTAACCCTTTAAGTTTTTCATAAGAATAAAAATAATATGGCAGTGAAATTTAGACATTTTATTTTTTTTCATTAATACATTCATTTAGACCTAAAATTAACACATTCACAAAGGGTTAAAGGAGAAAATGCATCTCACATTTTGTTATGCAATTTCTCCCGTGCACAGAAATACCCCACATGTGGGCGTAAACTGATTTTTGGGTACACAGCAGTGCATGGAAGGGAAGGAGCGACACTGGGTGTGTGAACAGCAGATTTTGCTGGAATAATTTTCAGGCACCATGCCTCATTTGCAGAGCCCCTAGAGTACCAAAACAATGGAAACCCCCCAAAAGTGACCCCATTTTAGAATCTACACCCCTCACAGAATTCATCAAGGGGTATAGTCAGCATTTTGACCCTACAGTTGTTTCACAGATTTTACTAACATTGGGATGTGTAAATGAAAAATTACTAAAATGTCACTTTATCCCCAAAGTTTTAATTTTCACAAGGGGATAAAGGACTAAAAGCCCCCCACAGTTTGTTACACAATTTCTCCTGAACACGGCAATACCCCATGTGTGGCCATATTCTGCTGTATGGGTACATGGCGGGGCTTGGAATGGAAAGAGCGCTATTTGGCTTTTGGATGGCAGATTTTGCTGGAATAATTTTAGGTGCCATGTCTCATTTGCAGAGCCCCTAGAGTACCAATACAGTGGAAACCCCCTAAAAGTGACCCCATTTTGGAAACTACACCCCCCACAGAACATATTAAAGGGTAGAGTGAGCATTTTGACCCTACAGCTGTTTCACAGATTTTATTAACATTGGGGCATGAAAATGAAAAATTACTTTTTTTCCAATAAACTGTCAATTTAGCCCCAAATTTTTCATTTTCACAAGAGGATAAAGGGGAAAAAGCTCCATAAAGTTTGTTAAACAATTTCTCCTGAACACAGAAATGCCCCATATGTGGTAATAATCTGCTGTATGGGAACATGGTGGGGCTCAGAATGGAAAGAGAGCTATTTGGCTTTTGAAGGACAGATTTTGCTGGAATATTTTTCAAGTCCCATGTCGCATTTGCAGAGCCCCTAAAGTACCAATACAGTGGAAACCCCCTAAAAGTGACCCCATTTTGGAAACTACACCACTCATAGAATTTATCTAGGGGTATACTGAGCATTTTGGCCTCACAGCTGTTTCACAGATTTTATTAACATTGGGATGTAAAAATGAAAAATTACTTTTTTTCCCAATGAATCGTCCATTTAGCGCCATATTTTTAATTTTGCAAGTAGTTAAAGAATTAAAAGCCCCCCACAGTTTGTTACAAAATTTCTCCTGAACACGGCAATACCCCATATGTGGCCATAATCTGCTGTATGGGTACATGGTGGGGCTCAGAATGGAAAGAGAGCTATTTGGATTTTGGAGGGCAGATGTGGCTGGAATAGTTTTGAGGTGCCATGTCGCATTTGCTGAGCCCCTAAAGTATCAATACAATGGAAACCCCCCATTGTGACCCCATTTTAGAAACTACACCTGTCAAGGAATGAATCAAGGGGTATTATCATTTTGTGCCTAAAATGCTTCCAAAAAATGAATGTCCAAAATGAAAATTTAAATTTTGAAAGAAATATGCCATTTCGGTGCCCCATACATTGCACCCACTTTGTGTTGTCAGAGACCTGCACTCCTAAAACTATTAAGGGGCCATCCCGAGGGGCAAAAAATATATATATGTGGGTGTAAACTGCTGCTTGGGCACACAGGAGGGCTCAGAAGGGAAGGAGCACTGCGCTTTTTAGCTTTTGGGGTACAGATTTAGAGGGACTTTCTGGGGGCCATGTTCCTTTTGGAGAGACCTGGAGGTAACTGTAAACCCCATTTTGTAGGGGCAAGTTTAGGGTCTCTGCAAAAGTGTCATGGCATCCAAAAACCAAACCGTCTGCGCTCCAAAAACCCAATAACCCTTCTTCCCTTCTGTGTCCGGCTGTGCCCTAATATCAGTTTATACCCACATATGACATTACGTCCGTTATCCCGGGTACACCAGTGTCATACATGTGTCATACATGTGGCATAAACTGCAGTTTGGGCGCACAGCAGGGCGCAGAAGGGAAGGAGCGCGATGAGGCTTTTGGAGTACAGATTCAGATGTTTGGTATCTGGACGCCATGCCATGTTTGTAGAGCCTGTAAGGTACCAGAAAAGTGGATTCCCCAAAGGAGTGACCCCATTTTGAAAACTGCACCCCTCAAAGAATTTCTCAGGGGGTGTAGTGAGTATTAGTATCCCGGACATGACTGCACAGCGGATGGCGAAGAGGGAATGTGTAAGCGGTGCGGAGTACATTGCAGACACCAAATTCCCTACTATGTCCCAGTAGCTCCTATGATTGGGGGAGTCACTCTGGGGCTCATTTTGGGGGTCACTTCTGGTGTCTTTCCCTTGTAAACTGTAAATCTGGGGTGTCTCCTGAAGTACACTGACACAGCTTATACATTCCCTTCCTGACGCCGCCAGTTGTATTCTAATAATTTGGCGATTTTGGGTTTTTTTGTCTTCACATTGGTAGATGCTATATTTTCTTTATTCTTTTGGTGACGCGGCCATATAAGGGCTTGTTGTTTGCGGGATGTGATATATTTTGTAGTGACACCATTTTTGGGTGCCTACAACATACTGAATACATTTTATTAACTCTTTCTTGCTGGATTTAAAAAAAAATAAAATCCTGGCATTGAGTTGTACCCTTTAAATTTTTCGCCATGCAGCGCTCAGTAAAAGTAACATGTTCCCTTTATTCTGCGGGTCGGTACGGTTACGGCGATACCTCATTTATACTATTTTTTTATGCGATACTAATTCTGCAGAACAAAAACACATTTGGGGACATAAATCAGTGATTTTTGCATCGCCATCTTATGAGAGGCGTAACATTTTTATTTTTCGGTTGACAGTGTTGGTTGAGGGCTTATTTTTTGCGGGACAACCTGCGCTTTTTATTGGTACTGTTGTGGGGTGCATATGATTTTTTGATCACTTTTTATAGCATATTTTGTAAGGTGATATGGTGAAAAATCACTACTTCTGGCGGGTTTTTTCCGTTTTTTTTTTCAGATGTACACCGTATACATTAAATATTATTTCAGTTTTATTGTACAGGTTGTTACGGACGCGGCGATACCAAATATGCATTGTTTTTATTAATTTTTAGTACTTTTTTATATAGTTCATTTTGTATAGAGAAAAAGGGATTTTTGGGCTTTATAACTTTATTACTTTTTTCATACACTTTACTTTTTTTTTAACTTTTTTTTTTTAACTTTTTCATGTGTCCCTTTAGGACACTTGAATCAGTTGATGCTTTCATGAAAGCATCAACTGATTTTGTATAGTAGCTTGCAGGACACGAGCAGGACATGAGCCTGCTCGTGTCCTGCAAGCAGCAGAGGAAGTGAGACACATCGCTCACTTCCTCCATCGGTCGGCAGGATCAACCAGGTATGTGGGGGCTCCGGTAGTCTGGGGTCACTGGCCAGACCCCAGACTACCTTTTACTGACATCGGCACCCCCCGCGGCGAGATCTCGCCGCGGGGGGTGCCGATCAGCTTCAATATGCGGCGGATCCCTTTCGATCGCGCCGTGATGTTTCACGGCGCGATCGAAAGGGTTAAAACGTTCAGTCGGAACTGAGTCCGACTGAATGTTGTTGAGGGGGTGGTTAGGTGTCAGTAACACCTAACCCCTGCCCTCCCCCCGCCCCACCCCCTGCCTAGTGAGTCTCTGAAGACCGGCCGTAAATTTACAATCGGCTGGTCTTAGAGACCAGGACTGCTGGCCGTAAATTTACGGCCAGCGGTCCTTAACCGGTTAAGGAGGCTGCATGGATGTGATTGTTATGGGGGACTGTAGCTTGGACTGTTGCGAGGCCCCCTGTCAGTCTTTGGTATGGGACAGTACAGTACAGTTGTGACTAATATTAGATCATGATGGCTTTCATTTTATGGGTTACAGTGGCTGTCACTATTAGGGGGCATTGTGTTGCAGTAAAGCTGTTTTTATAATGGAGGAACCGTGGAAGTCAACAAAGAAAAAGGAATGTGAAAAATTTGCTACAAAGGAATGGCAGGGAATTGAAGCAGTAGTATTTTTCGATTTGCATTCTTAGTAGTATCATTTATGAAGGACTAGCAGTTACCCGTGACTTCGTCCGGGGGTTGGCGGTGGCACCGAACCGCTTATATTTCTTGTTCTCCCATGTCTGCCCCCAGTTTCTTGTCCCCCCTATCTCTGCCCCCAGTTTCTTGTCCCTCCCTTCATCTGCCCCCAGTTTCTTGTCCCCCTATCTCTGCCCCCAGTTTCTTGTCCCTCCCTTCATCTGACCCCAGTTTCTTGTCCCCTTATCTCTGCCCCCAGTTTCTTGTCCCCCCTTTTATCGGCCCCCAGTTTCTTGTCCCCCCATCTCTGCCTCCAGTTGCTTGTCCCCCCATCTCTGCCCCAGTTTCTTGTCCCTCTTTCATCTGACCCCAGTTTCTTGTTCCCCCTCATCTCTGCCCCCAGTTTGTTGCCCCCCCATCTCTGCCTCCAGTTTGTTGTCCTCCCATCTCTGCCTCCAGGTTCTTGTCCCCCCTTCATCTGCTACCAGTTGCTTGTCCCCCCTTCATCTGCCCCCAGTTTTTTGTCCCCCCATCTCTGCTCCCAGCCTCAGCCCCCCCATCTCTGCTCCCAGTCTCAGCCCCCCCATCTCTGCTCCCAGCCTCAGCCCCCCCCATCTCTACTCCCAGCCTCAGGCCCCCCCAGTTGCTTGCCCCCCCCTTCATCTGCCCCCATTTTCTTGTCCCCCCATCTCTGCTCCCATCCTCAGCCCCCCCATCTCTGCTCCCAGCCTCAGCCCCCCCATCTCTGCTCCCAGCCTCAGGCCCCCCCCCCTCCCCCATCTCTGCTCCCAGCCTCAGGCCCCCCCATCTCTGCTCCCAGCCTCAGCCCCCCCCATCTCTGCTCCCAGCCTCAGCCCCCTCCCATCTCTGCTCCCAGCCTCCCCGCATCTCTGCTCCCAGCCTCAGGCCCCCCCCAGTTGCTTGTCCCCCCCTTCATCTGCCCCCAGCTTCTTGTCCCCCCATCTCTGATCCCAGCCTCAGCCCCCCCCCCCATCTCTGCTCCCAGCCTCAGCCCCCCCATCTCTGCTCCCAGCCTCAGGCCCCCCCATCTCTGCTCCCAGCCTCAGCCCCCCCATCTCTGCTCCCAGCCTCAGCCCCCCCCCATCTCTGCTCCCAGCCTCAGCTCCCCCCCCCCCACATCGTCCCCAGTGTAGTTGGACTTACCTTCCCACGCTCCACCACTGCTCTCTCTGCTCGATTGCTGTTCATCAGTGTCGGGCGGCTGGCTGCGTGTGGCGTATAGGAGGCAGAGCGAGGGCGTCAGGTTGCTATGACAGCCGGAGCCTCGCTCTGCCTCCCTGGCCTGTCAGGCATGCGCTTGTATTGCAGCCTAGGCAGGTAGACTGCAATCCAGGCGCTGGTATCATACAGTGCATTGCCGAATACCGGTGCCTGTATTGCAGGGTACCTGCCATATGCAGCCAGCCGCGGACACCTTTGTGCAGCGAGCGAGCGGAGAGCGCGTCGGGGCAGCGTGGCAAGGTGAGTCCAACTACACTGGGGCCAATGAAACTGGGGAATGTGGTTGCCCCCCTCCTCCCGGGAGATCTCAACCCCCTGTACCCACTGCACTTACCTGCAGCAGCCTCCTCCAACCGAGAGCTGTGTAGGTGGGCTGGGACAGCTGTGGTGCTGGGACCATGTGGGCTGCCGCCATCTTCCTCAGTGTTTGCCTGCTGAATCGGCATGCCCACCTTCAGCCTCAACCTATGGTGCCGCAGCCCTGGCTCCAGAGCCCGCCCACAGCCTGCCATGCACCAATAGGAGGTGCTTGCACAGACCAGCGCTGGCAGAATGCCAGCTGCTGCAGCCGACCCGGAGGATTGTTTGGAGGGTCACGGTGGCAATTTGGGGTGAGTGACCCACATTTAAAGTAGCCTACTACCTTTTCCTGGCAAATATGTGTGTGTGTCAAATTTCCCCAAAAGCCAATCAGCCGTTTGGCTGTGATTGAGGAACAAACATCCAAACACAATAACCCACAAACATCCAAACTCACAAACTTTCATCTTTATAATATTAATAGGATTATGGGTTGGGTGTTGGGTAACCCTGACTTACCCTTAATTATTAAGTTGGCAGGGCCTGTGGAGCCTTGTTACGTTTCCAACCACTCAGTAGGTTTGAAGATGGGAATAATATGAACTAGAGTTCCCTCCCTCTATGGTCTCCATAGCCATTACATAGGCTTCTCTATGACCACTAAAACATGAGGGGACAAAGATTTCTAGGTGCAGTTCGGTGAGAAGGGTAGATTGGGGTTTAATCTATTAAGATGAATCTGATGAAAAGACTTGTAGACAGAACAGAATTGCCAGAAAAAGGAGGGTAATTTATATTAGGAGTGTAGAGGCCACCATATTTCATATTGGTTTATAGTTACTGATATAGTTACATAGTTACATAGTAGATGAGGTTGGATGAAGACACCAGTCCATCAAGTCCAAATATAACCCTACAATCCCCTACAGTGTTGATCCAAGAGAAGGCAAAAAACCCTCATGAGGCTCATGCCAATTGCCCCATTTCAGGGGAAAAAATTCCTTCCCGACTCCAATATGGCAGTCAGTATAAAAACCCTGGATCAACGTGTCCTTAAAATCTAGAGTCTATAATCTGTAATATTTTTATTTTCAAGAAAGGCATCCAGGCCCTCTTTGAACTTGTTTAATGAATCCACCATCACCACTTCCTGGGGCAGACAGTTGACTTTATTATTTGACATGTTTGTATGTTATGAGTTAAGAAATCCAGTAAATGCCCAAAATGCCAACATAGTGACACCTCTTTCATTGACTTGTACTAGCGGTGTCCAATGTTATTTAGATACTGGTGGACGGTAGTGGGGTACTTGGAGTGGGTAGACTCAGTAGGTTTGATTGTGGACGCTTCAATCTACATCTTGGGAGATGATTCAGACCTAGATGGTTTATTTCTACCATGTTGAACTGGCTCACTGGAGAACCAGAAAATCCTTAAGTAGGACCAAGCTATAACACCATAATGGTTCAGCAGAAGACACCCAAATTTGAAGGGTACTCTGGTCTAATTTTTAGGGTTTGTTGGAGGGTGGGGGTCATTTTATTTGGTGGACCCAAGGATCCCACTGCATTTCTGGCTACCTGGGCACTTGGATAGCTTAATGACTTCGTAGAATAGTATCTATGCCATGTGGTGGCTCTGGGCAGCATTGTTGACTTGTGAAACGAAGATCCTGGGTTCAAACTCAGGTCCTGTGGTATAGGTGGTGCATGCCCCACACCAGTGGAAGTTGTTGTTGGCCCCAACAGCCCTGAAACCTTCACAAGTTTTACGCCGTTATCGTTATACCAGACACCATCTACTGTAGCAGTATCTACATAATGACCCAAGTGTCTAGTGTAAGCCTATTCCTTGTCTCCAGATGACCTGCTGGGTGTGGAGTGCTTAAGTGGCAGCTCTGCAATGGCTGGACAAAGATCTGCTGTAGTGGAAAGAAGACAACCCCCAGATTACACTAGGGAAATAAGATTATGGGCCCTAATGAGTACAGGGGCCAATGTAACTGATGAAACCCTTGTGTCAGCTGTAGCACATAATGTACTTTAAAGGGTTTTATAGCTTTCATGTGCCCTATTAGGGCCTATGAACTTCACAAAGGATGTCCTCTCTCTTGAGCCTCCTTCTATGGGCCAAAGCAGAAAGCTGCTCATTGGTGGACTTAAACCACCCTTGTATTGTATGGAATGTCGACTATTTAATATTAATGCAAATTCCTTGCTTGCAAAATCCGTTACCTTTAGGGGCGTAAGAAATGGGACTGAGTTGAGCACCGAAGGAGCTATATTGTTAAAGGTGTTGGTTCTGATTAGAGATGAGCGAACACTAAAATGTTCGAGGTTCGAAATTCGATTCGAACAGCCGCTCACTGTTCGAGTGTTCGAATGGGTTTCGAACCCCATTATAGTCTATGGGGAACATATACTCGTTAAGGGGGAAACCCAAATTCGTGTCTGGAGGGTCACCAAGTCCACTATGACACCCCAGGAAATGATACCAACACCCTGGAATGACACTGGGACAGCAGGGGAAGCATGTCTGGGGGCATAAAAGTCACTTTATTTCATGGAAATCCCTGTCAGTTTGCGATTTTCGCAAGCTAACTTTTCCCCATAGAAATGCATTGGCCAGTGCTGATTGGCCAGAGTACGGAACTCGACCAATCAGCGCTGGCTCTGCTGGAGGAGGCGGAGTCTAAGATCGCTCCACACCAGTCTCCATTCAGGTCCGACCTTAGACTCCGCCTCCTCCAGCAGAGCCAGCGCTGATTGGCCGAATTCCGTACTCTGGCCAATCAGCACTGGCTAATGCATTGTATTGGCGTGATGAAGCAGTGCTGAATGTGTGTGCTTAGCACACACATTCAGCTCTACTTCATCGGGCTAATAGAATGCATTGGCCAATCAGCGCTGGCCAATGCATTCTATTAGCTTGATGAAGCAGAGTGTGCACAAGGGTTCAAGCGCAGCCTCGGCTCTGATGTAGCAGAGCCGAGGGTGCACAAGGGTTCAAGCGCACCCTCGGCTCTGATGTAGCAGAGCCGAGGCTGCACAAGGGTTCAAGTGCACCCTCGGCTCTGCTACATCAGAGCCGAGGGTGCGCTTGAACCCTTGTGCAGCCTCGGCTCTGCTACATCAGAGCCGAGGGTGCGCTTGAACCCTTGTGCACACTCTGCTTCATCAAGCTAATAGAATGCATTGGCCAGCGCTGATTGGCCAATGCATTCTATTAGCCCGATGAAGTAGAGCTGAATGTGTGTGCTAAGCACACACATTCAGCACTGCTTCATCACGCCAATACAATGCATTAGCCAGTGCTGATTGGCCAGAGTACGGAATTCGGCCAATCAGCGCTGGCTCTGCTGGAGGAGGCGGAGTCTAAGGTCGGACCTGAATGGAGACTGGTGTGGAGCGATCTTAGATTCCGCCTCCTCCAGCAGAGCCAGCGCTGATTGGTCGAGTTCCGTACTCTGGCCAATCAGCGCTGTCCAATGCATCCCTATGGGAAAAAGTTTATCTCACAAAAATCACAATTACACACCCGATAGAGCCCCAAAAAGTTATTTTTAATAACATTCCCCCCTAAATAAAGGTTATCCCTAGCTATCCCTGCCTGTACAGCTATCCCTGTCTCATAGTCACAAAGTTCACATTCTCATATGACCCGGATTTGAAATCCACTATTCGTCTAAAATGGAGGTCACCTGATTTCGGCAGCCAATGACTTTTTCCAATTTTTTTCAATGCCCCCGGTGTCGTAGTTCCTGTTCCACCTCCCCTGCACTGTTATTGGTGCAAAAAAGGCGCCAGGGAAGGTGGGAGGGGAATCGAATTTTGGCGCACTTTACCACGCGGTGTTCGATTCGATTCGAACATAGCGAACACCCTGATATCCGATCGAACATGTGTTCGATAGAACACTGTTCGCTCATCTCTAGTTCTGATGAGACAAACCCTTTAGCTAACGAATTTACCATTCATCAGAATAGGAGTGGTGGGGGATTTACCGGGAGAGTAACCTTTGTTTTTTAGGACATTTCCTGCGGCTAGTTTTACTACGTATCATCTAGCGGGGTCTCCTGGGCTAACTCGGTGTCAGGATCAGGTACTTTGGGCTCACCAGAGGAAATGATGTTGAAGCCCTTCCCTCCAGCTATACAGAAGAAGAGCTCATGTACATGTAACTGCATATTAAATAGCTTCATTACACTAAGAGGTTGTATCATCAATAAATAACCCACCAGTGTGACAACCCCGGCAGCCAACGATACGCTCTACTGGAAGCTGCACATCTCTGCAGGTCCTCATGGGTCCTGTGGGGGCAGCTCCTTCATTGTGAGTTTACTAGAAGATCCTGTAATTCACTACTGCTCTCATCATGGAGCCCCAATGCAGAATCTGTAACAGGACCCCTCCTGTGCTATATGCTGATGTATTCTACTAGTGGGTTATTTGTCCTCCTTGGGCACCAGGTCTTGGGTGCAAATGCTACCGCCGTACTGCCTATAGATACGCCCCTGAGGTTCTTCCAAGACATCGTCCTACTTCATAAAGATGTTTCTTTGGTTGCATAATAAAAGGGGTGTCGCACTTATTGCCTACGTCCACTGATCATGAAATTGGGGACTGCATGCCCCCCAAAGGCAGTCAAGCACACGCACTACCACTCCATTTAAAGCCTATAACTTTGTACTCGACTATCTTCATCAATCCCATAAAGATTCTAGCAGCAGTGCACACATGCATCTGTTGTTCAATTAAAACATAGGTATAAGAGACCCCTGTTTTCATGATATTGGGGGTCCTAATGGTGAGACCACCTGAGATCGGACAAATCACCTATTCTGAATGAAGCAGTGCCAACTCGTACCTCATGTGGTGGTACAGAGTCTTCAAGGAACCTGTAAAGTGAGGGCCAGCTGAGGGTGTCAAAGAGTTGTGGTACTCTATTAATACAGTCCATGTTGGGTTATTCAGACATGTACGTATAACATGAGACAGACCTCCTGCTATAGGTGTTCTACTATCTGAATTAACAGGGCTGTAGCAGCGCCACACCTGCTCATAGGTTGTATGCGGCATAGCAAGTCAACAACATAACAACACATGAAACCATCAGCATGGATAATTGAGGATTAAATACAATCATTTTATTGTAATGTTTATTTGTGTTGTATATATATTTGTTCAAATAAATATTTATTTTTCTAATTATT
Source organism: Leptodactylus fuscus (assembly GCF_031893055.1). Classification (NCBI taxonomy): domain Eukaryota; kingdom Metazoa; phylum Chordata; class Amphibia; order Anura; family Leptodactylidae; genus Leptodactylus; species Leptodactylus fuscus. The sequence continues at coordinate 41,845,637 of NC_134275.1, read as the reverse complement.
TTATGCTCTTAATCCATTTAAATCTAATATTTAGGTCATAAATATGTAACGGGAAACTGTCAGCAAGTTGACTTCCTGCATACAGCATTCAGAAAGGAACAATTCTTCATGATTTCTGAGTCTTTGTTTGGCCACCCTGCTATTTGAGGATTGACCACAGGTTTTCAACGGATGGAGATTTGGGTTGTTTCCTGTCTATGGACCAAAAATTTCAATGTTTCATTAACTGACCAACTTAGTTATGAGGTTTGTCTCATGACATGTAGCTCCTCATGCTGGAAAAACTATTGTATGTCACCAAATGTCTCCTGAATGTTTGGAAAAAGTTATTCTTGAAGGATGTTTAGACACGATTCTTTATTCATGGAAGAAAAATTGTGAGTGAGTCCTCTGCCCTGGTGAAAAAGACACCCCAAACATCAATGGTCTCTGGATGCTTTACTGTTGGCAGGACACAGTACTCACAGTAGTGCTCTTACCCTGTAGCCAAACCATCCTGATATTCCTGGTTCTTGAAGGACTTTCTTGGGTGCCCTGAATCAATTGGACCTCATTAACTAAAGTTCTTGAAGATCCTTAATATTTTTGACAACACGGATGTCCCTACCTGTAAAGCCCTTTTGATACAAAGCAATGATAACTGCATGTGTTTCCTTGGTTCCCTGGTATTGATAGAACCAGATTTGACCTGAATTTTCCAAAATTTTCAGACTCAAAACAATCCCAGAACTTTTGGGGTTTCAGCAGTCCCCTGGAGTGTGTGACCTCATCCAGGAGGCCAGAAGAGCACACCATGGGACTGCCAGACACTGTGAGCGAGGTCGGGAGTGGTGAATATAGGGTTGTATTATTTTACCCCCCTTGGGTCTCCACTTATTATACTCTGAAGAAACCCCGAAGTATAATAATATCACTTTTGGTGACCAAGTTTGGCCCAATACAAAATAGGCAGGCGAACCACAAATATTCACTGAAACAAATATCAGGAGGTAACCATGATTAACAGAAGAAGACAATGATTTCACCCACCATCGACTTTTACAAACAACCAGCCCGCTCTTATATTTAGTCAGTATGGCAGTGATATCAGTTGCCTTGTCCTTAGTCACACTCTCTCCTGGGCTGATGAGAAGATCACTGAGATGATGTTAGCAGGTCATTGGGTGGAAATTGGAATTTTGTGATTAAGTTCATTTTTGTAGCAATTTACTATAATTTATCTGATTGCTCTTGATAAAATCTAGTTAATGAAAATTGCCACTATAAAAACTGAAGCAGCAAACTTTTTGAAAACCAAAATTTGTGCCAGTCTCAAAATTTTTGGCCACGACTATGTGTAGCATGGTTGAGTTTGTCATTTAAACCTGTGATTCAGCCATAGGGCATAGGTCAACCTGCAGTACTATGTAAAACCACAGATGTCACATTGTCATATCAGGAAGAGTTGAACCAAGCGTCAAGCCCAGCTCTGCTATATCTGACAATCTAAGCTCTGCTGCATTGGTTGGGTAAAATATTGTTTTCCACTGCTTGCTGAACCAGCTGAGCACAGGGCTCAAGAAAAACTGCTCTCCCCTTGACAGCGAGCGTCTCCCTATACAGATCTAATCAGTCTATTACTGGAACCTGTCCATTTAGAGCGCTCTCCAAACTAACCTCTGGGGCTATCCATGGCCGCGACTGTTGACAGTGGCCTCAGCAGTCCTATTTGCAAGCAGAATTTTATAGACGTTGTTCCCTGGGATAAGCTCAGCTCAACCCGTATAGTATTTGTCAGTGGCCTTGAGCTTCTGTTCAGATTTGACATAGAATACCAAAAAAACACTGGATAGAATTAGAAGTGAATTACCACAAATGGCCTGCAGGTGGCGCTCTGTTTATATTAAAAAAAAATTCACATTTTTCTAATTTTTTGATAACTTTACCGTCATTAAAGCCCGAGCCTGCGCCGCTTTGAAGCTTCTCAGCAAGAATAATCTGACGATAATTAAATTAATATTGTTTGTGAATTTTTTTTTTAAGAATTTTTTTTTTCTCAAGTCATTACAAATTCTGCTGGTAGTTCTGTAACGCAGGGACCAAACATAAGAAATTATAATTATAATATTTTTTTTTAGAAGGTCGGTGATGTGACTCTGCATATCCAGCGCTGTTTAGTAGAGACGACAGGATTGTTATATTTTTGCAACAAATTTTTAGATATTTGTTTTGGGTTGGCAAGTTTTTTTATTTGAGGTAATAAGGATATTTTTCTAAATACGGATTAAGAGATTGATCTGAAAGATCCATTACAGGATTTTGTATATATTTTTTATCTTGGTCTTATACAGTAGTTACATCAAGGACAGGGCAAATTGACCATGTGGGCATTGGCCTATAGTTAGAAGTGCAGGGTCTTTACGTCTGTGCAACCTGACTCAAGTGTTTTAGAACTAAGGTGACTCATGGCTTTATTTTACTGGGAGTCAGACCACCCCTGAATATTTTTGGACGTTTCTTTTGTTTTAAAGGGATCGTATCATTAAAACTCAATTTTTTGTACCTAACATGTAGGAATAGCCTTAAGAAAGGCTATTCTTCTCCTACCTTTAAATGTCTTCTCCGTGCCGCCGTTCCGTAGAAATCCCGTTTTTTGTCGGTATGCAAACGAGTTCTCTCGTAGCACTAGGGGCGGGCCTCAGAACTCAAACAGCACTTGGGGGCATCCCCAATGTTGCAAAAGAACTCTCCAGCGCCGCCTCCATCTTCTTCAGGAACGGGTCTCCATCGCGTCTTCTTCCGGGGGTTGGCTTCAAACTTCTAGGCCTCGGGCCTAGGTCAAAGCCGACTGCGTATGCCCTACCGGCCATAAGAAAATGGCTGTGGCTGTCGGGGATGCGCAGTCGGTTGCCCGAGGCCTAGAAGTTTGAAGCCACCGTCGGAAGAAGACACGAAGAGAGCCCGTTCCTGAAGAAGATGGAGGCGGCGCTGGAGAGTTCTCTCGCAGTATTGGGGATGCCCCCAGTGCTGTTTGAGTGCTGGGGCTCGCCCCCAGTGCTGTTTGAGTGCTGGGGCTCGCCCCCAGTGCCGCGAGAGAACTCATTTGCATACTGACGTAAAACGGGATTTCTATGGAACGGCGGCGCGGAGAAGACATCTAAAGGTAGGAGAAGAATAGCCTTTCTTAAGGCTTTTCCTACATGTTAGGAACAAAAAAATGAGTTTTAATGATAGGATCCCTTTAAAAACAAATTTGGAAATTTGATATCTGATTTCTCCATGTCAAGGTTGTTCCTATCTAACCTATCTGTCATACAAGTAGGACACACCATTGCAATAAAGCCCAGAAGGTTAGTGATCCATGTCCTGGTATTCTCCCTTGTTCCTCTGTCCTAAATCTGGCCATTGACCCCAGACAAATGTCAGCTAAAATGGACAATTTTGAATGTTTTTCAAAATTATCTTTCAAGTACATATCATGTAGTTTAGGTAAAAGACTATAAAGTTTATGGTATCGTCGAACTGTCAGGCGATCAGAGTGCCGTCCCTTTTCCTTCACCTCAATGTTTTTGGACTATGTATGGTTTATATTTTTGGAACGGTGTACAAAAATACAGCTGGTCAACATTTCGTGGGAGGTTGTGGCCAGACCTAGACGATGACTTCAGGTCTAGTCAGACGTAGGCCAAGTTACATGAGTGCCCTATGTAAATGGAATAGTCCAGCTCATGCTTGACCACCACTCCATTCACTTTTATGAGACTGGTGTCCTGGAAGTTCCATAAAAGTGACAGGCACTGACCAAACACTACTGCTCCACTCTCTTGGGGCAGTTGGAGGTCTTGGTGACCCTTATTTCCTGATCCTGTGGGATAAAGATAACCTCTGTAGATGTTGATCGAATGCTCATTCACCAAACAGGTGCTACACCCAGTCAACTCATACACATGCACATTTGGCTTGTCCAAGCACGCATGTGTTCTTAGTAGGGAGAGTGGAATAAGCCACTACCAGACATCTCTGACAAACTGAGAGCAAAAGGGTTACCTATGTAAAATTCAACATGTCCAATCCTTCTTTCCTGCAACATCATCTAGTCCTAGTTCCAACCAGATGAAGGCCAATGGACATACACACTTCCAGACTCAAGAGCAAAAGGGACAGGATCCCTGTGGTTAGTGACAGCTATCCACCGAAATTCATCTGGACCCATGAAAAAGATTAGATTAAACAGTGTCTTATTTTTAATGGAGCAGTAATAATAATCTAAAAACATCCAAGTTGTGGTGGTTTAAGATTTTTTTATTCAGGCTCTGACCACAATTCCAACCAGTCTCCAAAAACAAAAGACACAAAACCAGTCTATGTTGTTTATGGATGGTTCCCAGGGCCGCTGCGCTGGTTGTCCTTATCCCTTTTACCTAAGGATAATGTGTGCATAGTTAGGGCCTTAACATTTTGGGAAAGATCTGATGGTCCTCATATCATAGCACGCATTCAGAATATCTTCTGTCCACCATAATCTTTGGCTGAAAGTCATCATCAAAAATGGTTAGGGAAGTTTAGTTGTTAATGTTGATGGTGGATTGTTCCCATGAATGATCCTACCATTGATGGAACAGGTATGGCCAACTTTACTTATAGCCTCTTTATGGTAGGACAACCCCATAAAACCATGGCAGAAATTTAGAGTCTCTTCTGTCCATCTGATGCTTTGGCTGAAGGTCATTACCACGAATGGTCTGGACACTTTAGTTTGTAATGTTGATGGTAAGATTGTTCCTACAAATGATCCTACCATTGATGGAATGGGTATGGACAGCTAAAGGGTACAGCCAGCTTCACTCATGGTCTTCTTCATAGTAGGACAATCATACCATAGTAGACATTCAGAGTATCTTCTTTACAGCTGATGCATTGGCTGGAGGTCATCATCTCAAATGGTTTGGGCAGTTTAGTTATTAATGGTTGTATGGTTCCCATGAATAATCCTACCATGGATGGAACAGGTATGGCCAGCTTTACTTATGGTCTTCTTCATAGGACAACCCCATAATACCATAGCCAACATTCAGAGTATCCTCTATCCATTGGATTCAGCATTGGCTGAAGGTCATTATCACGAATGGTGCGGATCTCCTGAAAGCGTCTTCTCCTGAGCTCCAGGATGAAGGACAAATCCCATCAATCACGAATCATCTACCAGGCTAATCGCGCACTTTCACACACTGCTGGCTGTGAAATTCTGGGATCTGTATTGTTGGCGCTGAAACAGCTTACTAGACTAATTCATTATTGATTCATTAATTGGCTCTTAGGATCGTTCAATTGGTAAATTAGGTTTCTGTGCTGGAATCCTCCTATTAAAGGTGCAGTCCTCCAGACTAGGCCTCAAAGTATTACAGAGGAATCAGGGGTGGATCCCTAAGGAGGCCCGCACATCAACCAGGCCATAAACCTTTAATTGATGTCCAGGAGGAGCTTTGGCAATAAAACCCACTCCGCCAACCCACTCACCATATGACACTACTTCATCAGAAAGCGTGTTGTTATTAGATTTCTCAGTAGTGCAGCTTCAAGCTTTGGGCCTGTAACTTCAAGAGATCATATCACCACTTAGAAACAAGATATTGGAAAACTGTTTTCAGATTTTTAATATGCAGTAAAGGACCTGTCATGATATGTTTATGGGTTTGTAGGATGTGTTAACTTCATTCAACATCCTGGTAATATTGGCAGGGTGCAGTCATAAATTTATTTGCGGTTAGCACAAATTATTTGCCCTTGTGTACTATACAGGTAACTCATTACGTCTGACATGTTTATTCTGGATTGTTTCCAGGCATTCTACAATAAATATGCATATGTAATATTATTTCTAAGTTATACTGTAATGCCTAAAAGGATAGGCCATCAATGTATGATCAGGACCCCAACTAAAGTAGAACTGTGCAGCAGCACAGTGACATCCATACAAAAGTGTGGCTATAGCCAGTATTGCAGCTCAACCGCGCTTAACGCCATTCCCTTTAATAAGCTTACTATCCTATTAATATTATAAAGGTGAAAGTTGGTGAGTTTGGATGTTTGTGGGGTTGTGTGTTTGGATGTTTGTTCCTCAATCACGCAAAACCCGCTCCACCAATTTGGCTGAAATTTTCCACAATTACACAGGATTACGCAATAGGCTACTTTTCATCACAATAGCGCATATACGTTTTTTCCCAGGACCCCCACAAAACCCAAACTCACATCACTATCTCTACAATCTCATACACTTTGGACCATAGCAAGCCACAAAATTCATATTACCCTCTATAGCAGAGGTTGGCAACCCCTGGCACACGTGCCAAGAGTGGCACTTTTGCCATATTTCACTGGTACGCCAGCAGTACAGGACCTGCAAGAGTTAAATGAAGTCGGAGCGTCCCTTCAGTGCTCTGCTAGAGCTGAGGCATAAGGACACTCCCCTTCTCTCACTGCCCTCCAATGAGAGGGGTGGAGGAAACCCAGGGGGTGGAGCTTAATCGCTCAGGTCTCTGCCTGCTATAGTGATAGCTCCTGCTGTCTGCATCCTGCAAAGGTTCCCCGAAGAGGAGAGGAAGTTGCTAGCAAAGTGAAAGCAACAAGCACACAGGTCCCTTCCTTTAGTTCCTATTCTCATTAATGTCAGGCATTTGGGGTTATTAGTTTAGTGTTAGTAACTCCATGTGCTTCACATTAATAGGAATAAACCCCATCATGTCCCTCATATTAACCCCTGTGTGCCTCATATAAAGGTTACTAATATGTGAGACATATGGAGATACTAATAAAAGACCTCAATAATGAAGATACTTAATTATTACCTCCAAGTCTCTCACATATCAGTAACTCTTACACAAGGGTTAATGTGAGGGACATGATGGGGTTAATTGCTATTAATAAGAGGCACATGGAGTTATTAAACTGTCATGCACAGGGCCAGACTTTTATCTACAATTGTGGATAAAACTATGGTCCTGTACATTTCAATGGGCCCATACACATAGATCCTGTTTTTGCAGCTGTGTGTCCGGGACAAATTGAGCTGTAAAATATAGAGCAACATTCAGCACAAAAGTTTCATGTATTCTCAGAATTACAGCAAAAACAAGATACACAGTTACATTTCATATCCCATCCCTTATACACAGTACGAAAACCTTACCCGCGCCTGTATTTACCCACTTCTACTTGTACACACATAAATGGCCGATCCTTGTCTTCATGTTTAGTAGGTATGTTTAGGTAACTCCATTAAGATTCTATTGTCAAATCATCACGGAAGTTAGGGCATCCATATCCATATCCACAGTATACTATATATTTAAATTTTTTCCAGAGTTTTGCAATGCAAAGGGTTAAATCTGCAGAAACAAATCTGATGTAAGACTTCTGTGGCATTTACCTTAAAGGGCATATACTACTGATATTGGTATCATGCGTTAATAGGATGCTGGGGTACTTTATGGGGACATAAAATAATTTTGTCTACAACAATCTGATTTCAACGCTTGGAGATGATGAATTCTAAAAATTCTACCCGAACTACCCAGTCACTCTAAATTGTCTGCTAAATCTGTAGATGTGAGAAAAGACAGACTTCCAGATCACTGAGGGATCAGGAAGTCTATAGAGAGAATAGGGAGGAAAACATACTTATGCAGCTAATACTAAGTTTTCTTCACATTAGTACTGCTCAATACTTCTCTATAATGCCCTATGTACTGCAGCTATTGCTGAGTGAATTATGGAGCGGATTCTCCTCTACGTTCTGTGTGCAGTGTTTGGGAGACATCATGGCAGCTAGTCTCAAGCCACCAGCTCAGGGAGAACTGCAAACTACAGACAGACCCTGCAGAGGGGAAAAACTGCTACAAAATGCAGAATACAAAGATATACAATGGCCAGGAATAGTGTTATTCCCTATATACACATATGGCAGCACATACTGAACACTCAATTGATAGGACAGGTATACTTTGATCAAAAAGGTCAAAAACTTTTGCTAAAAATCTTCTAGGCATAGAAAAGGACAATGTCAGCTTATAGAATTGTATAGGTATCATACCACATGGATCCAAAACGCCGCTGTGTGCATAAGGCCTTAATAGGAGAGTTTGGTGACCATGATATACAACTAGGACCTTATTTACCAAGGGTATATACAGTGAGCTCTTTAGTAGAGCATGGCCCTGAGCAGACCACCCTCGTTCTACAACAGATATTTCGTTGTATATCGGCCTCTTTATTGAGGGGACCTATCACCTTGTTATTTTAGGGTGGTCTCAACCTCTATATTTACAGTGCTCCTCGTTTTCTCCATATATGACATTTTTCAGTGACGCCTCCTGGGTATCTCCACTGATCCATACATGGTAGCACATATCTGTCACAGCCATGTATCTGCAGACAGCGGTGTAATTTATGCAGGTGCCCTTCACCAGAGCGATGAATTTGCATAAGCAAGGGACTCATTTACATGGGTTATGGCAGCGCTCTCAGCCCCCTACTCCAATTCTCCTGCTCACTGGTGTACGGTCTGGTTACAATGATGTGTAGCCGCACCATCTGAGGGACAAAACCAAGAACACGTCAAGATCAAATGTGTCGCTGCCCATGTGTCTGAGTGATTCTTCACTAATATTTTTACCATCAGCATGAAGACATCTTGAAAATCTTAAGGGATTAAATCATACAGTTTATAAGAAAGTTGGCGCTGAAACACGCACAGGCAACCTGCTGCTCCATTCCTAGAGAACACCTGAGACCCCTGTTTTTGTGATCGCTGGGGATACAACACTCAGACCCCCACTAACAGACAGCTCCAGTGCATCCTGTTAACAGGGGATAACTCGGAATACCCCTTAAACTATAGTCGTTACATCTGTGGCCACAGACATGAGAACTTGAGGCCCCTTTATCAGTTGATCAGCCGCCATTGCCACCAGGTCATAAATATTAAAGTGGTTGTCCAAGATCTATAGGTAATGGATACTGATGACCTATCTACAGGAAAGGTAATCAATATCATACTGGTAGGGGTCCGATGCCCGGACCCCTCCCTGATCAGCTGGGTGTATACAAGGTATATGGCCGGAAGCAGTTTTGCCCCTGTTGCAATGAATTGGAGCAGAGTTGCAGTCCCAGGCGCCATCACTTCAGTGTATGTCTCTGTACACTGTACACAGCGTCCGGGTCTGTACATGATAGCAGTGGAGCCGGGGAACTGCAGTCTCATTCACTTCAATAATGGATGTACATAGAGTAGGTGCCCACAAAATGGCTAAATTGACCTCTCTGCCATGCCAGTGGATGTGATTGAAGTGGTCCCACGTAACCACCATTGGCCAGATGTAACTTACAGCCATCGGGCCCCAATACAAAGCTTGTACCAGGGCCCTCCATTTACCATCTATAGTACAGATGACTTCTTATATGGCAGAAGAGCCGTTGAGCAGCACAATAAAGACGTATCTGCTACCTCTGCCCCCTCCATACTACTTCACTATTTTATCTTCCATCCTGTACTATCAGACCTCACACCAACCTCCAGTGTGAACAGGATTTGAATGGGGTGAAACCAAATAGATGCCAAATATTTCCTGATATTACGGATGTAGCAGAGCTGAGCTTGTCACTTGTCAGACCTCAATGAAGATGTTTCAGTCCTACCTACGGTAGAACCACATTATTACATTGTGCTAATTGACAAACACAGCCCTGCCTCATCTGGTGCGTCAGGCCCTGCTACACCTCTATAGGATATTATTAGAAACGCATATGCATTGAGCGTTTCGTCAGTTAGCTCTGCTTTGTTCCAGCTGTACGCAGAGAGGTTTTGTCTCCAGTCGGCGGTACAGAACATGCCGCTTCTTTATGCACGGAATATAATTATAGCCTTTTCTGCATTGACAGAGAGCAAACCCTGTCTTGTGAGCCCATCTCCCACTCCCGGCTGGAGTGCGGTGCCATGTCTGCTGGCAGCCCTCTCCCTCGCTGGCGCTTTTTCCTCTGGTGCGCTTTGTGTTAAGCTCCCATTCAGTGGAGATGGCAGAGCCTGGGTATTCTGTGCTGGGAATAATTGCTGCAGTCTAGACAGTGTCTGGTAGAAGGAAGCAAAGAGGCCCCTCGGTCTCTGCACTACTCCGGTCTCTGCTCCTCTCCCATCTCCGCTCCCTTAGGCCTCATACACCCTTGTAGTCTATTCTCCTTTCTCATTCCCATTCCCTTAGGTCTCATACACATTTGCAGTCTATGCCCCTCTCCTATCTTCACTCCCTTAGGCCTCATACACACTTGCAGTCTATGCTTTTCTCCCATATCCGCTTCCTTAGGTCTCTCCTATCCTGCTGTCTTAAGTCTCATATACACTTGCAATATACACTGCTTTGCCATCCCCACTCCCTTAGGTCTCATACACCCTTGCAGTCTATGCTCCGCTCCCATTCCCATTCCTTAAGGTCTCATACACACTTGGAGTATATGCTCCTTTCAATCCTCACTCCCTTAGGTCTCATACACCCTTGCAGTCTATGCTCCGCTCTCATTCCCATTCCTTAAGGTCTCATACACACTTGCAGTATTTGCTCCTCTCCTATCCTCACTCCCTTAGATCTCATACACCCTTGCAGTCTATGCTCCTTTCCTATCCTTACTCCCTTAGTTCTCATACACCATTGCAATCTATGCTCCGCTCCCATTCCTTAAGATCTCATACACACTTGCAGTATTTGCTCCTCTCCTATCCTCACTCCCTTAGATCTCATACACACTTGCAGTCTACCATGTTGATTGCTGACCGAGATATCATGGAACAACAATGGCGTACATGTAGTGTGGAGCCATCTAGGATTCTGACAACCTCCTCCTGTGAAATATAATAGCAGCTAAATTGGTTGTCAGTGTCATGAAGCGTTCTCAGAATGCGATAACTATAGGGTAACCTGTCTGGATTATTTAGCATTTCTCCTAGCGGAGCCCAATATCTGGCCAGTTCTGTAACCGTTTACCGTGGACCCCAGTACCCCCACTTTTGCCCTCTGCATTCATTTCCAGGTGGGATCGTGCTGGCTGACAACCTCTCTAGGGCCATGTCAGGAGCAGGAATCTGAGCTGATGGCTGTCTCCACAGGTCAGGCTTCCCCTGCACTGTCAAAGGTCATCTCCCTCCCTGGAGTGAAATAGAGCCTGGTGTACCTAATCCCTTCCTGTCCATCACCCACTCCCTCCCTGAGTCCATGTCAGCCCCTACTGAAGCTCATCTGTCTGCACAGCTCCTTTGTCTGTGGACATGGCAGATTTATGTTTGGCGCAACCTTCTTTGTCTTCCCCAGAAAGCTTGTCTTTGGCGTGAGATAACTTGAAGACATTACGTAGACTATGTTATCTCACCTGTGCAAGCAGAATATTTGGTTTCAGCTTCCTTGTCCGTCAAGTTGCTAAAATTTTATCTGTTCCTGGGAAAGCTGAGTGATGGTAACTACCATTGTTGGAATTACTAGTCGCACACCACTTTTGCCAAGTTAAGTAGCAGTACAAGGAGCAGACACCAGTGTTGTCAGGCAGATAAAGTTAAAGAGGTTGTCCATAGCAGACCCATATTCAAATGCCCTACTAAAAAATTGTAGGGATTGAAGAGGTGGTCCGCCAGTTCCCTCATTGACTAGAGCGACTGGAAAGATAAATCTATGCTTAAATGCATGAACAAAAATTATCTATTTTTTTTTAACCAATTTTTTATGTTAAACACATTTTTAAGAATTTATTTTATTATTTTACGGTACTCTATCCTGCAACATTCATTCTGACCACTAAACCTAATAATAGACGGACACCTATCAAGGGTTTTTCTTTGCAGTAGTCACCTCATTTGCATCACAGAAGGGAATTACAATAGAAGATAACACCTCTATAGATAAAATTACTGACCTACAGTGACATCCACTACTGACAATAGATGATGTCACAGCTTACCTACCTCAATATGTTGGCATATCACCAAATGCTGTTAATATAGCAGAAGAGAAACTCGGACAAGATGGCTTCTCGTCTTTTAGAGAGACTCGAACTACTATGAGATTCTCTCACTCTTGAGGACCCAACACCTCTGTGTATTACAAGGACCATTCATTGTTATAAATGGAATCAATGTAATACTTCATTTCACCTGTGGAGACAGTGCAGGAAAATTGAACACAGTTCCCTTACAGATTACAGCGAATTGTTGGAGGTCCCTAAGATCAGGTTGTGGTCAAGGGACTCCTCTAATAAAAAGACTGTTTGAAATGGACAACCCCTTTAAGAACAGGTCTAATAAAGAGGCACCTCGACATGCCACATTAGCATCTGCGCAAGGACATATGTACAATAGTAGCAGGGAACCTGTTGCAACTTGATTGTCTTGACCAAGCTTCTTCTTTCCATAGACTTTAAAGGAACTGGTCTAAGGGTTATAAGAAAGTTTTTCATGCACATGGCTTAGGAAGATAGAAGAATCTTCTGGTCCTTCACTCTTGGAACTGGTCTAAGGGTCACACCAACATTTTCCATCCACATGGCTTAGGAGGAAAGAAGAATCTTCTGGTACATCACTCTCAGCAGAGTTGAAGAATGAACTGTCCTTAGGTCTGACGACAAACTGTAATTTGTGAAGCCTCCTGTGTCTTAGGTTTGCATGCTCCACCACCTGAAGCCACCTGAGATACCATACATGTTTGCCCCAAGCCTTAAGTAACAAAGGGTTACTATTGATCCAGGCCTGACATTCAGATCTCTATTCCAGTGGCAGCCCGCGATCTCCGGCTGATTTCTTTCCCATCCTCCAGTTATTCCCCCCCCCCCCCTTTCACCAGTTCTGCAGAAATACCCTGCATGTCCTTTAGGACTGAAATAAAATACAGGACGCTGCGTTAATAGCATGCACGTGCATAATTTCTCCACGCAGTAAGTGTTACCCTATGGGGATCCTCGAAATATAGCGGTTATACATAGCAATACTGCTTGGAGAATTATATCACTGGATGAGGAAAGATCCACTAGTTCCGCTGGTATTTTTAGCCGTATGTACATTTCTCATGTCACCTTGCTGGGATTGTGAAGGTCTTCGTCTGTTCCTCTAAGCTGGTAACCTGTAAAATATCTCCATAAAGGACTCTTTTGAAGGAGGATGCCTCACACAGATAGGACAAGTTCAGTACAGAGGTATCTATAGAGGAATATAGTATAGAGTGGGCTGTAGTGATCCAGTTTTAACCATGGACCTCCTTGAGTCAAGCTTCAAAGCTCAATCCACTGGACCCCAAAGCATCAGCCAAAAATTAGAGCTTAATGGTATCATCTGCCATTAATGCCAGTGTGGGTCTGAGGCTCCTTGGGCCCCCCAGATATAATGATTCCAGGGTCCATCCTCCAACAAACCCTACCAAATAGATCATAGTATCCTTGAAATTTGGGTATCTTCTCCTGGATCCTTAATGTGTTAGATTCTAGGTCCACCAGCTAACTGCATATTCTGTAATGGAGGAAGGATAGCTGGAGATACATCCCTCTGTCTTCATGGCCATCAAACTGCTTGCCTTTCATTTCCACATTGAGATATAGACTTTTTGAGGAGTAGCCATGTTCTGATGTTGTTGTGATGATCTGTTACCTTGTTCCATGCAACATAATACTGATAGCAAATCTCCTAGACCTACGTAAGGTTAGCCACACACATTAGATGAATATTGGCCAAACCTGACAAGAGCAACTGACCATCTAATGTGTATGTTGATGTCCACGGAATGAGGTTAGGGTTGTACATGCCCAGTCATTTGGTTCTCAGGAGACTGAGGAGTTTGGCAATGTCTTATGTCCTATCCCCATCTGAATGTTGAATTTGTCGAATAAACAACTTAACACTATGGGCTGAGGAGCTACATCTTGTTGAGGTAACATCATATACTATCTACTGTTAGACATATTTACCCACCATGATTGTGGAACAACATTATGGTAATGAAGATCTCCAAGTGCCTTGAAATGGTTGAAATCTCATTCTTCACATCATCTAGCATTGGTGGATCTTCTTTAGTTTTGGAGAATATCATGAAGTTTATATGGTCAGTTGCTCTTACAATATAAACTTATATCATAATGCTGATAATTCCTACATAGGAGTATATAACACTGGACGTCATATGGGCAATGGTCTGAAACAAAAACCATTATGAAGAGCTTGGGTGAGGGACACGTTCCATGTTTTTGTGAAGCTCGCTGTTATTACAGGTTTCTGGATAATAGCGAGAGCTGGAGCATTGTGCTGCCATGCTGCAGATAAGAAATTAGATTATGCTTGTGGGTTTTTCTCTCGGAGGATCCAGTAATTCAATATATGTTGTCAAGCGGAGACAAAAAGATTATTGAGCAAGTCGCTATTTTTGGGTATTATAGTCTATAGTATAACCCACTATTGATGGTTTGTTAGAGAAAGGTCCAAATACATTGTACTGGCCCCACCACTATGCAAACAAAGATTGCACAGAGATGTTCTGTAGAGATGGAGGATAGACCCTCACCTTTGTAGTGTGGTGCAAGCTGTATGATGTACTATGCTGTCCAGCTGGGTTGAGGGCCTACTCCGGTCTCTTATCCCTGCTGCGCTAAACTTTTTAGTAAAATGACTGAAAGGCCCTTACCCTGGAAAAATTACAATTCAATAAAATGATTTTCAATAAAAATTTCTGCATTTTTATAGGATCCTTATATGAAACTTAGAATTTAGCCCAGTGAAGTGACCACAGCCTGGATCTGCAGACATTGCATTAGAAGAACTTTATGATATAAACAAAAAGTTGTAAGATTTTATAAAACCCAATAACTTGTAGAGAAGAAATGTGGTGAGCAGAGTCTGACCATGGGGGCACACAGCAGATTTACAGATATAATTTGGGATTAAAAATAATAGAAAATAATATGAGTAATAGATAAGAGGACGACAAATATTAGGCGCCGTGTCCCTGTACGCACCTCAATAAGCATAAGGTCATTGCACGTCCAGACCATGTTTCTACAGAAGACGCTAAAAACTGATTTTAAAATTAAAGTTCATAGAAGTGTTCAGGGCGTAATATTGTGAGAATGGATTACACCTTGGGGTAACAATATAGCTTGTAACAACCACAGCCGGCCTTTAGCTTGGATGTTGTCCTGAGCACACCCTGAATACATTTCCTCCGTCTTGCTTCTGCAAATATCCCCCTCCTTTTGCTCCTCTACATAGTGTCCCTTTTCTTTCTCCAGCAAATATTCTCCTCTTTGTGCTCCTGTTTATATTCTAACCCTTCCTGCTCCTCTCCATTTCCCCCTCTTCATGCTTCTGCACATGTCCCCCTCTACTTGCTCTTCCACATGTCCCCCTTCTTCTTGCTCCTACACATTCCCCCTTCTACTTGATCTTGCACATGCTCCCCTCTTCTTGCTCCTCTCCATTTCCCCCTCTTCTTGCTTCTGCACATTTCCCCCTCTTCTTGCTCTTCCACATGTCCCTCTTCTTCTTGCTCCTACACATTCCCCCCTCTACTTGCTCTTGCACATGCTCCCCTCTTCTTGCTCTTCTACATGTCCCCCCTCTTCTGGCTCCTGCACATATCCCCCCTCTTCTTGCTTCTGCATATCCCTCCTCCTTTTGCACGTCCCCTCTTTTTGCTAGTGCACATGTTCCCCTCTTCCTGCTCTTCTACATGCCCCCAACTTTTTGCTTTTCCACGTGTTCCCCTCTTCTTGCTCCTCAATATGTTCCCCCTCTTCTTGCTCCTGCATGTGCCCCCCTCTTCATGTTCCTGCACATCCCCCTCCTTTTACACGTCCCCTCATCTTGCTCTTCTACATGTTCCCCACTTCTTGCTCCTCCATATGTTCTCTCTCTTCTTACTCTTGCACATGTTGCCCTTCTTCTTGCTTCTACACATGTCCTCCTTCTTCTTGCTCCTACACATTCCCCCCTCTATTTGCTCTTGCACATGTTCCACTCTTCTTGTTTTTCTACATGTTCCCCCTCTTCTTGCTTCTCCACCTGTTCCCCTCTTTTTGCTACTACACATATTCCCCCTCTTCTTGCTTCTTCACATCCCTCCTCCTTTTGCATATGTCCCCTCTTCTTGCTATTGCACATGTTCCCCTCTTCCTGCTCTTCTACATGCCCCCCCACTTCCTGCTTCTCCACATGTTCCCCTCTTCTGATACTCAATATGTTCTCCCTCTTCTTGCTCCTGCATGTGCCCCTCTATTCTTGTTCCTGCACATCCCCCTCCTTTTGCACATGTCCTCTATTCTTGCTATTTCATATGTTCCCTTCATCTTGCTCTTCTACATGTTCCCCACTTCTTGCTCCTCTATATGTTCTCTTTCTTCTTGCCCTTGCACATGTTCCTCCTCTTCTTGCTTCATGACATGTTCCCCGTGTTCTTGCTCCTGCAAATGCCACTCTTCTTGCTCCTCATGTACCCCCTCTTCATGCTCCTTCACATGATCCCCTTCTTCTTGGTCCTGCACATGTCCACCCTTTTCTTGCTCATGCTCCTGCTCCCTCCTCTTGTACATGTCCCCTTTTCTTGCTACTACTCAAGGCCTCCTTTTTTTGCCCTCCTGAACACATACTCCTTTTTAGTTCTTTCTATAAATGACCCTCATCTTCTTGTTTCTCTATGTGTTCCCCTGTTCGTGCTCCTGCAGATGTCCCCCCTCTTTTTGCTACTACACATGGCCCCCTCTTCTTGCTTCTGCACATGTCCCCTTTTCTTGCTATTGCTCATGGCCTCCTTTGTCTTGCCCTCCTGCACATACTCATTTGTAGTTCCCTCTATAAATGACCCTCATCTTCTTGTTCACCTACCTGTTCCCCTGTTCGTGCTCCTGCAGATGTCCCCCTCTTCTTGCTACTACACATGGTCCCCTCTTCTTGCTCCTTCACATGATCCCCTTCTTCTTCGTCCTGCCCACCCTTTTCTTTCTTGTGCTCATTCTCCCTTCTCTTGTACATGTCCGCTCTTCTTGCTATTGCACATGGCCTCCTTTTTGTTGCCCTCCTACATACATCCTCCTTTTTCGTTCCCTCTATAAATGACCCTCGTCTTCTTGTTCCTCTACGTATTCCCCCTCTTCTTGTTCCTCTACATGTTCTCCCTTCTTGTTCCTCTACATATCCCCCCTCTTCTTGTTCCTCTACATGTCCCCCCTTCTTGTTCCTCTACATGTTCCCCCTCTTCTTGTTCCTCTACATGTTCACCCTTCTTGTTCCTCTACATGTTCCCCCTTCTTGTTCCTCTACATGTTCCCCCTCTTCTTGTTCCTCTACATGCCCCCCTTATTGTTCCTCTACATGTTCCCCCCTCTTGTTCCTCTAAGTCCCCCCTTTTTTTGCTTCTCTACATGTTCACCTTCTTCTTGTTCCTCTAGATGCCTCCCTTTGTGTTCCCCCTTTTCTTGTTCCTCTAAATGTTCCCCTTCTTCTTGATCTTCTACATGTTCCCCTTCTTCTTGATCTTCTACATGTCCCCCCTCTTCTTGTTCCTTTACATGTTCCCCCTCTTCTTGTTCCTCTACATGCCCTCCTTATTGTTCCTCTACATGTTCCCCCCTCTTGTTCCTCTAAGTCCCCCCTTTTTTTTGCTTCTCTACATGTTCACCTTCTTCTTGTTCCTCTAGATGCCTCCCTTCATGTTCCCCCTCTTCTTGTTCCTCTACATGTTCCCCCTCTTCTTGTTCCTCTACATGTCTTCTTCTTTTTCCTACACATATTCTCCCTCTTCTTGCTGCTCCACATGTTCCCCTCTAGCTATATGGTTATGGGAAGCAGCTGTAGAACTGTGTTCCCCCCTCTTCTTGTCTCTTTACATATTCCCCCTTATTGTTTCTCTACATGTTCCCCCTCTTCTTGTTCCTTTATATGCCCCCTTCATGCTCCTCTACATGTTTCCCCTCTTCTTGTTCCTTTATATGCCCCCTTCATGCTCCTCTACATGTTTCCCCTCTTCTTAGTTCTCTACATGTTCCCCCTTCCTTTTTCTTTACATGCGTCCCCCTTCTTATTCCTCTACATGTTCTCCCTCTTCTTGCTCCTCCACGTGCCCCCCTCTTGCTCCATGGGTATGGGAAGCTGCTAGACCTGACTTGATCACTAAAGCGTAAATAATTAGATGTTATGAGGTAGTCACAGACAGAAAGACCTGCGGTTGCTAAGCAACTTACAGAATTAACTAAATGGAAGCTCCGAGGGATTGTAGCCTTGCAGTAGTTACAAGCATAAGAAATTGTTAGGCAATCCCTGTATCATAGCTTCTGTTCTTAATGGAGTCATGACACATGTATTCCAAAACAGAGAATCAAACATGTACAAATCCAAAATAGCCTATCCTGCTGACTCCAAAATCTGCCATCAAAGGAGAATCAGATAGAGGACACCCCATACACATTACAAAGTTGCCCATTTCCACTACTCCTGGGCACTTGTAATCCATTTCAAGGTCATTTCCACCATAGGTTCAACTATGGTACTGACTGAAGTTGGCCATGTCTACTACAATTGGAGAATCCTTCCACCATTTTTTCAGAGTGGATTACATATAAAATGTACATGACTGGAACCCTTTTTGTCTATGGTAGGAAAACTAGACTGTGTACTAGAGCCTAGTGAGAAACAATCCATACCCTTATGTGGAGCACTTTGGCCCAACATGAATAAGGAATAATGTCTAGATTCTACACATCAGACTTATAAAGGGTAACACAGAGTGTTATAGTGGGCCAGTCTCCAGGTTGTAAGCAGCTGACATCTGTCCTACACATGGCGCAGGCTTCACTCCCTTCTCTTACTCACTACTTGGAGAGAAAATGTAGAAAATAGGCCAGATAGCAATGATGAAAAGATGATAGATGTAGGAGAGGCCTAAGAGGAGGCCAGGGGGGTGGGGAGGGGGCAATTGAACCCTGGGCCTTATTTGATTTTTAGAAATGGGAACGAGCACTTTCAGTGGGTCATGTATTCTGGGGCGGATATACCATATGTGTAACATGTGCAATGGGGCCAACCACCATATTAAAAGCAGCTTCTTGGGAGGCCCATATAATATCTTTGCATGGGATGTGTAGCTGCCCCTTCATAAAAATAACCAACTTTGGATAGTAAGATGACAAGGGAGATATCAGCTTGGTCCGTTACACCTACCTCTAGGAGTAGGGAAAGTGGCATTGCCACAGGTCATTCTTTTTTACTTGTCCCCATGCCAACCATTAGCAAACAGTAGTGGCCATACATGACATAAGACCTGAATTAAAGAACTGAATTTTGCTAACATATGCTTAAGTAAATTGTCTCCATGGCCTTAGCATGTGTAAGACTCTGATGCATAGGAATACGTTTGTGAACCCCCCAGGAGATAGGCATGAAAGATCTACATACAGTGCATACACCAACATATACTCTTATTGGTGTGAAATATTCTTCACAACAGATGACACTCAGGTGTTGAGTTATGACGCTTTAGAGAAATAGGGATAGGCAGTGAAAAAATTGGTTAAAAATCATCGGGGCCTATATCAACTATCTCCATAAGACGTCATTGATGTTCTCACGTTTTGAGCCCTCTGTTTGTAGTGTAAATGAGACATTTCAGGTTCCCAGCCTTAGCCGTCTCGATTTAAGGTCAATGTTATTTACTTCAGGCATCTTAAAAGTAATTGACATGAACTCTACCATGGCTCAGAAGTTGGAGGTCACCCATCAGGGTGAAATCCAGATTTCACTAACTACAGCCCATTAGTCTTTGTGCCCCTAGATGCCTTCAAAGACCCAGTATGCCTGGTACTCATGGTGGGTAGGTGTAGACCAACCTCAACTTTGCCAAAACACACTAAAATTGAAGGTAGAATTTGTAATGCCAAAAAACAACAAGCTTTACTCTAGTATTATTATACCTATAACCCATCAGTGAAATAAATGGAAACTATGAATGAGATATTTTTTGTTTCCAATCCCCAGAATGCCTGTGAGCTGTCATGTGGACATCCAATGTTTGACTGAGATTCCTTCGGCCTACTTGGTAAGATGATTCTGGGGGCACACCCTCCAATGACCCCCAGGAAATAGACCACAGTAACTGTCAAAATTGTGTGTCTTCTTCTGAACCATTATTGTAGGCCCACCGGAATATCCTCTGGTACTATGGTGTGCCAGTCTGATGCTACATATCTCAGTGTAAGATTTTTGTTAACATAAAAGAGGTCCAAGAGGATAACTTGAGAATGACGGACACAAATCTGTTAATGTTAAATTAGAGGGTGCACTTGTCCCCCTTCAGATGCCCCAATTTAATGTCCTCCTCCAGTTGTCCCCATTTTGTTGTGCTCCTCCAGCTACCTCCCCGGTTTAATGTCCACCTCCAATTGCACCCACTTTAATGTCCCCTCCATCTGCCCCCAGTTTAATGTCCTTCTCCATCTGCCCCCATAATTTAATGCCCCCTCTATCTTCCCCCAAAGTTAAATGTCCCTCTCATATGCCCCCATAGTTTAATGTTCCTCCTCATCTGCCAAAGTTTACCATAAAAAACACTCATACTCACCGCTCCTCGCTCCCCTGCTGTACAGTCTGCAGTCTCTAGTCCCAGAGTGTTCAGGGAGCTGCAGGCACGTTGTGAGTGATGTCATCACATCGCGCCTACAGCTCCTGAAGCCGAAGGATGCAGAGGCATAGTGGTGAGGCAGGAACTGTGGGACAGGACCCCAAATCTAGGACTGTCCCACTGAATCCGAGACGATTGAGAGGTGTGGTATAATGTTCCTCTCCTAGTGTGCCCATTGTATAATATCCTCCTCTAGGTGCTCCCACACTGTCATGTCCCCTCTAGTTGCCCACAGTACAAAGGCTCAAAAAAAAAAAAAAAAAAAAAAAAAAGAATATTCAACTTTCCCTTGTGTCTCTGCTCACGCACCCACTCTTGTTTACTTAACCATTGTATTCTACTCATCTGCACCCAGATGACGCAGGTTAGTTTGAGTCAGGACATACTGGAGAGACCTGAAACAGTGGGTAAGTACTCTAAATGCTGAACTGGGGTCTCTGCTACCATAGGTCCCAGCGCAAGTGAACCATTTGCCCTATGTTTAAAGCAGCCCTGTTTTTTCAGCATTAAAATAACTTGGATGACGTGAATGTAGAAGTAAACCCAACTAACCAAAGAAGGACATCCTTAAAGCACCTGAGATACAACTATCAAGGTACAACAAAGCTATGGGGAGTTATTCTCCTTACAAAGGCTGGACTGAAGCTTGCACAGTAGAAGTCACTTCTATAAGACAGTCTCCATTCATGGTCCTGATGGGCATTGTCAATTAATTTTCACAAATGAGACCCCTTGCCCTATAAATCACTGTTTGCCCCCCTTATAATGTAGAGGTAATGTAACCCAACTGACCAAGGTGACTGAGATACAATACAGGGCTAACAGTACAAGAGACCCTTCAAAAGTATCACAAGAAACCATGGTGGGGTGAGGCTTGCATGCAGGGTCCATGGGCCACCAAATAAAATAATTCTCGGACTGCACCCTCTTACAGTCCCCAGGATATAGCTCATAGTACACTTAAAATGTTGGTGTCTTCTGCTGGCCTATAATTGTGTTAGAGCCCCCCAGAGGCTCCTCTAGTACTCTGCAGGGTTAACTCACCAGATGTCCCCTGCCTTACTGTGTGTTTGCAGGTGCGTAAAAAGTCAATGAGCAACTATCCTTCACCTTCACAAGTCCTCGTAATACCCAACGTGGACAGTGCCGCTTGTAAACCTGGTAGAGCGTTAACTAGAGAAAGTTAATAAGCGACTCCTGCCTGCCTGGCGCTTCACCCACCCTACCCAGCCGGACTCAGCCATCTATATTTCATGTACGAATCCGCTCTACCGTTTTCGCACTTCTTCATAAGCGCCTGGGGCCGAACAATTAGCCGAGCCCTAGATGGAAACGTGTAAATGGATTCTACGCATAGGATTGTCATCAGCGGGCGAACGGTTAACGGAGAAACAGAGGAATAATGATCAGATCTGTCCTCGTCCTGTTTTTTTTCGCACCCCTGGTATAAGAAATGTTGGAGACAGAACAATTCGCTCAGATCAAACCCCGGCTCCTTTTTGAAAGAGCTCTTGCACAGAGCAGGCAGGGGAGGACTACTCCCCCCTCCCCTCTCCTCATTGTACTGAGTGAGTGTAACTTGATATTTTTCTGCATGTCCCCAGAGGGTTTTTTTCCATTACACAGACACTGCAGAATGGTTTGGCTCTCCCTCTCCCTGCTCGCTTTGCCCCCTCCCTTCCCTTCCCCATCCCTCCCCTTGGCATGCTTTTCCACAGGCACATTGTGCAAATGTAACCTTTCAGCAGGCCCCGCCCACGTCAGGAAGCCAGCAGGGAGGGGTGAAGGCAGGCATGCAGACGGCTGGGAGCTGGAAGGCAGCCCGTTAATCAGAGCAGCCTGACAGAAAAGCACAGATCCCGGAGAACAGATTTTCCTTTAAACTCCCTCTTGAGCTGCGTTTTTTTTTTTTCGCCTTCGTCTTTGTTATTCATTTTCTCTTCCACCACTTGCCTCTTCCATACATCTGTCCGTAGCGCGCCTCCTATGCCCATCCATTATCCTCTGCCCTTGTCAGGCGTCTTATTACGTTCTGTGCCCGCATCTGATTTTTATTTCACATAGCTAGTGTTGCCATTCACTTACGGTGGATTTGACATTATTTTCTTCCATTATCCTCTGCTAAAGGGGAAATTTTACCATTTTCATCGGCTCCGACTCTTTGCATTGTTTAATAGGCGCCGTTCCAGTGATTCCAGTGCAGTTGGAATTTTTTCTCTAGCCCCTACTGTTCCAGAGCAAGCATGTATTGTATGTGCAGCCCCCAATATACTAACTAGGCTCCCTAAGGTCAGGCGGGCACTCCTAGAGTTTGTGCTCCAGCATTAGTATATTGGGTGCTCAAACTAATTGCATTCATTGCTCGGGAATGGTGAGGGCTAGAGAAAAAACTCCAACTGCGCTAGAATCAGTGGAGCGGCACCTACTGAATGATGATATGAGTTGGAGTTGGTGAAGGTGGTGAAAGGTCTTCTTTAAAGGGGTTTTCTGAGTTTTTTTGTTTTTATTTTAGTAAAGGCATCACTAGGTTCCCTTAAGGAAATGAGAACATTTACTAATACGTTTCTGTTACAAATTGTGCCCCAAGCCCTCGTTGTGAAGCCTCCTGTAACCAACGCAGCCATGGTGAAATCTCTTCTAGAGGTCATGTGACCTAATTATATGACTGTGTCAACTAAGGTAGTCAGATCCAGCCTGTGGCTCTCAAAGAGTTAAGTGTCTATGTTTCATTAAAAGAATTATGAGCACCTATAATTATATACATACCAGTCCCCCATATCGCCAGTTTATAGGCTTGAATAGCAATGTTGGGAGGTTGGAGTTCTCTGCCGCTGATGATCTGACACTGGATATGTGACTGACCCAGCTCTACTCCTGCTGCTTGTCCATAGAGTAGAGCTGGGTGGGACAAGTGATCCAGAGGTAGATCAGCAATACCAGAAGAATAGAGCAAATACTTCTGGCACCCCCACAGCTCTATTATGCATGGTTTGGAAGTTGCAGCCATAATATAGCCATATATACCATGGTGAACACATGTTGGGCCACATGGCTGACAACTATAAAAAAAGTCACTTCTATAAGACAGTCTCCATTCATGGTCCTGATGGGCATTGTCAATTAATTTTGACAAATGAGACCCCTTGCCCTATAAATCACTGTTTGCCCCCTTATAATGTAGAGGTAAGGTAACACAACTGACCAAGGTGCCTGAGATACAATACAGGGCTAACAGTACAAGAGACCCTTCAAAAGTATCACAAAAAACTATGGTGGGGTGACAACGGAGAAAGGTAGTGGGGTGACAACTGAGAAAGGTAGTGGGGTGACAACTGAGAAAGGTCTCAGGAGCTGCCTGACACCATTACGCTCCATTGTGAAGTGAAAGTGGGGACAAGGTCATCCTGATATGGGCTTCCTCTCTGGATGGCTGCCTTTATTATACGTATATACCCATGCATCCACCCATACTATAGTTGTCTAAAATTGTCTCAAGCTTGCTGAAGAGCATGAGGAAGACCATAGGGATTTGCATTTCTCTCACCCTGATCTATATAGGACACAGCTTGAGTTTCTTAGACCCAAATGCAAACTTTTAACTGGGTCCTCTTCCTATCTGTAGGTGATATCACTGATGTAGACATCATACCGCACATGATCTACATATCCTAAAAAATACCGTATTGATGAGTCAATAGCTCTGCTAGCTTTTAGTGGCAGGCTAACATTTCAGCCATAAAGTCCTCACTGCAGTCCACCCTACTGGTACACCAATGGTCTTGTCCAGTAGGGCTCTAAAATTTGCACCATAAGCCATGCCAGACTGGGCTTCTTTGGGCCCACCAGATAAGATGAGTCAGGGGACCCATCCTCTGTCAACCCAAAGTAAAAAAAAAAAAAAAAAATTGACAAACCAATGAATATTTGCTCCTAGTAAATGTACAAAAATTTGATGTGCACCATGACAGTTAACCCTTACTATTCATGAGACTCGCCTCTACATCTCACTCACTTCTGCGCCTCCACGTACCTCATTAAACTAAGACAGCACTGAGGAGCGACCATGATGCTAATGAGAATTGACCCCATTTACATACAGTTCCCTCTCCCCTATTCCATGCAGAGGGGGCAGAAGAGTATTTTTTCCACTTCGATGTAATACACCAGGCGCAACATAAAGGCCACGTCGAAATCAGTGACAGGTTCACTTTAACACGTAAGTGCAATGTGTCAGGATATTGATCTGGTTACTCCTGAGCTAGAGAGGCCTGTCGGGGGATGCTACAGCTTCAACATACCTCCCAAATTTTGAAGAATAGACAGAGGGAGAAAATGTGCGGCGTGCTACACACGCCGCAGCAAATTTAGCCGCACCCACTTTTATGTTGACCCCGCCCATTCTCATTCATTTTTCATGTACCCCCACACAGTATAATCCTCCTACAGTCACCCGTTCAACTTCCCCACAGTATTAAGTCCCTCTCCTGGTGCCACAGTTTAAACTAGTGGAAACTAGAGGGGACATGAAACTGGGGGCAACTAGATGGGGACATTAACAGTAGGGGTAGTTGGAGGGGAACAATAAATTAATGTCAGCTGAAGGGGGACATTAAACAGTGGGGGTAGTTGGAGAGGGACAATAAATTAATGGCAGCTAGAGCAGAACATTAAACTGGGGGCAACTAGAGGGGGACATTAAACCATAGGGGTAGCTGGAGGGTGACATTAAACTGGGGGCAACTAGAGGCAAACAGGTCCCCCTCCAACTACCTCTACGGTTTAATGCCCCCTCCAGTTGTCCCCAGTTTAATCTCCCCCCAGTTTAAGTGCCCCCCTTCAACTATGTCCCCCCTCCATTTCTCCCCCAGTTTCATATCTTCCTTCATCTGCCCCATTTCATGTCTACCACTCCATCTGCCCCCAGTTTCATGTTCCCCCCTCCATCTGCCCTCAGTTTCATGTGCCCCCCTCCATCTGCCCCCAGTTTCATGTTCCCCCCCTCCATCTGCCCCCAGTTTCATGTCCCCCCCCCTCCATCTGCCCCCAGTTTCAACGCACTACCTAAACCTACTGCTACACACTGTATGGAAAGTGATCAGTGTGGCTCCTAGAAATGTTACCATTACCTATAGCCACACTGTCCTGGAAGAGCTGATCTACAGAGGTCCTGGCTGTTGCATCATCACAGATTTGTCCAGGAGTTGGAGCAACTCATGTGCCAGGCAAGAGGTGTAAAATAAAAATAAAAAATTTAAAAAGTGCCTTCACCTGTCCCCGGTGCTCCGTTGTCCGCCGCCAGTGTCCATTTAGTCTCGTGCCGGCGCCTCCTTGCTGGGATTCCTGCACCTCATATGATTACTGAGACTATTTAGGTACAGGATTTCCAGAAATGAGGCCATGAGACCGAACAGACATAGGCGGGGACAACAGGGGGCTGGGGACAAAAACTGCTGGGGACAAAAACTGCTGGGGACAAAAACTGCTGGGGACAAAAACACTGTGGAAAAAATAAATTGAGATTCACTGCTATTTTTTTTTCCAGTGTTTTTTAGCTGCATCTCGCTGTTGCGCCTAATCCTTAAAGAGGAACTTTCACCACCTGAGGCACATGCAGTTTTATTTACCACTAGAAAGTCGACAGTGCGCTAAATTCACCGCACCGCACCGGCTTTCCCATTTTGTGCCCCCAGTAAAGAGCTATTAGTGTCGGTACCATAGCTCTTCACCGTCAGAAGGGCGTTTCTGACAGTTAGTCAGTAACGCCCTTCCTCACTGTAGCGTCTATTGCGCTGTACTGTGAGAAGGGGTGTTGCTTACCACCCGGCGATGACGCTGAGCGGTGAGGAACCCCTCCCCAGTACTCGTCTATAGACGAGCACTATTAGAAGGGGAGGGGACGTTCCTCCCCGATCTCACAGTACAGCGCAATAGGCCCTACTGTGAGGAAGGGCGATCCTGACTGACAGTAAGAAACGCCCTTCTGACAGTGAAGAGCTACAGTACCAGCACCGATAGCTCTTCACCGGGGGGTACAGAACATGAAAGCTAATCAGCTTTCTAGCTGTGTATTAAACCGCATGTGCCCCAGGATCCTTATGGCGCCAACACATCAGTTTTTCCTGCTATGCTTCTTGCAGACACTCCACAGTGGTTTCCTCTGAGGACTTTCTGCTTCCATTATACCTATAGGGACACTGTATGTGATTCTGTAGGTATAAGTGACGATGGATTCACAACAGCGCCCGATCTACGTTTTCAGGTTTCCGTCTTCTGGAAACCTGGAAGACTGTGTTCAGCCGTGAGCACCGGTGAGCGTTTTGTGCTCTCTGCGGCAAAACCGTTTTGTTTTTTAACCGGACACAAAGTCCTGCATGTCCAATTTAAAAAAGACTGCTTCACCACAGAGAGCACAAAACGCTCACCAGTAGAGATGAGCGAGTACTGTTCGGATCAGCCGATCCGAACAGCACGCTCCATAGAAATGAATGGATGCACCTGGTACTTCCGCTTTGACGTCGGCCGGCCGCTTAACCCCACGCGTGCCGGTGACGTCCATTCATTTCTATGCGAGCGTGCTGTTCGGATCGGCTGATCTGAACAGTACTCGCTCATCTCTACTCACCAGCGCTCATGGCCGGACACTATTCAAACTCATTTAAATTAATGGGTTTGAAAAAATGCCTGCAGGTTTCCGTCTCCTGTCCAGTTTCGGATAACAGTTACCTATACACTCATACATATACATTCATATATACTCGTATATACATTCATATACCATATATGTCAAATATATACATGAATGTATGAATACTATATATACTCACATATATACATACACACACATTATTATAGCATACTGTTTATACTCACACATACCTGTATACAAACATACAGTCCTCACACAGTATACAAGACACACACTTTAACCCTTAAGTACTATCATGGTGTCTATCATAGTGATATGTGTATGGTAGTGGTGTATGATAGACACCATTATAGGACTTAAGGGTTAAACAAATGTACACATATACATATTAAATATTACATTTACCAAAATAAGAAAAAAATATAGTCATATTTGAAGCAGAAAGTGCAGCATCGCAGCAGACTCGTCTCTGTCCCCACACGATGCGATGTAAGGGATAAGTGATGACTCACTGCTGGGAGGGGGAGGAAGTCCAGGCTGCACAGAGAGCTCTTCATAAGATGCAATAGCTTCTGCCCCTGGTGTCCTCAGTCCTCCCGATGTATACTTTCCCTATATTAATAGGGAAAGTATGCCACTGATAGGCAGTCCCTGTGTGTGTGTCAGGGCCCTGGGAAACTGCCAGCAGCCGGCCATCTTTAATCATTACAGAGCTGCCGGCAGCCTGGGGCCCCGAGGTTACCGATCCTGCCCCGCACCACTATCAGTGCTCAGTTTGTCAATGCAAATGTATTGGACAGGGGCCCAAACCAGCCCCTGACATCCCGAGCAGGCCCCTGGCCAATGCATCTGTGGCTCATAGGTCACTGTTCGGTCTCCTCTATCAGCGGGAGGTCGTGCGAGTGAGAGGTGGGGGGAGGAGATGCAGAAGAGAACCGGAAGATCGGGGCAAAGTGACTTTTTAAAGAGAAAACACTCATAAGCGGGACAATCTCTAAGCTGTTTGGGACGACAAGACAGGACTGCAAATCCGGGGCTATCCCACCAAAATCGGGACTGTTGGGAGGTATGGCTTCAGGCTCTCCCTACACTCTATTTAAGGGTAGATAAACATGGCTGCCTTAGTCAGGAAACAGCGCCACCCTAGTCCTGAGGATGTGTATTGCATCTCAGTTGCATCTCCATCATGGTCTCCATCATGGTCTGGACCGTGTTCACATGATTGCAATTGGGTCCCATTGTCCGGGTGCACGGATCAGTGACGGGTGCTCAATACGTGCAACTTATGGCAGACCATCTGCACTCCTTTCTGGTGTTGGAGTTCCTTGATGGGGATAACTGTGTATCAACAGGACAATGCAACATGTCATCGCTCGTTGGTGGCACGGGGCTATCTTAATGAACACACCAGTGACCTCACGACTCTCAATTGGCTTGTCCGCTCTCCCGACCTTAACCCCATAGAGTATTTATGGGATGCTGTGGATACCAGTGTCCGCTCCATGGACCCAGTGCTAACTACACAGGACCAATTGTCGCTGCAGTGCAGACTGCGTGGATCAGTATCCCTCCAGCACTCTCGTGGACTCCATGCCTCGTCGTCTTGCTGCAGTCACCAGGGCTCATAGAGGGGCGACCTGCTATTAACGGCACACCCGGTACCTTCCCATGACTTTTGGCCAGAGTGTATTTAGGCCCCTATATAGCTGTGTTATTTAGGCACTATACAGCAATATTATGTAGGCATTATACAGTTGTATTATTTAGGAACTATATAACTGTATTATTTAGACATTATGTAGCAGTATTATTTAGACATTACCTAACATTGTTATTTAGGCACTTTAAATCTGCATTATTTAGGCATTATGTAGTTGTATTATTATTAGATCTCTGTATATCTGTATTATTTAGGCCCTTATTTAGCTGTGTTATTTAGTCACTATACAGCAATATTATGTAGGCATTATACAACTGGATTGTTTAGGCACTATATAGCTGTATTATTTAGGCACAATATAGCTTTATTATTTGATCTCTATATACCTGTATCAATTAGACCCATATATAGCTATATTACTTAGGCACTATTATATATGTGTTATTTAGGTAGTATGCAACAGTATTATTTAGCCAGTATATAACTGTATTATTTAGGCACTATATAGAGGTATTATTTAGGCACTATATAGCAGTATTATTTACTGTATGTTCTGTATAGTGGTATTCTATTTATGCACTTCTCTGTACACTGTGCTGTTTGGTGGGGCTCTGTGTGTTACTGTATGACACTATTATATAGGCACAACATGTTACTATGATCTGGTATTGACACGGTATATTACTCTTGCCCAGTAGAACTTGCTTCCTTGGACATGTCCACTATGCATGTCTTGACCAGGGGCTTCCTTAAACCTTGCTGATTTTGGGTACTCACATCTACCAGCTTATTCTCTTTCCAGGGCTTATTTCTTTGTGTTCGTCTCCCCGCCATGTGCACAGACTGTCTACAGAATGACTACCTCTGCAAAATCCTTTCCCAGCGGTTGCCTGTCTCCCGTATCCTGCATCACACCACATCTAGTTAGCACCTTTCTGTCTAAGTCTGCCATCTTCCTCACAATCTCACCTTCCTTCTTGCTCCCTGTACACTTTTTTTCTCTCGTTCCTGTTTTCTCTCTTTCTTATCTGTTCGCTGCAGAACCTCAGTCACCTCTGCTCCCGCTGTAATGAGAATCTATCAAATGCAAGTCCCTCGCAGGCACGGTACGGTGTCACATGCTGTGGACCGCAAAACCCATTGCTATTTCAGACCTCGGTAAAGCAAATGTGTTATCTGCACACTGCCGAGGCGGCCATCTTGTTGTGCTTAGATGTTCTTCAGTATTTGCTAGGGAATGGAGACATAAAGGTTTTTTATACATGGGATCTCACTTTTGTTATGTCCAATCCAAAAACATTGTGTTGGCCTTGAGGTTCCTTTATTGACCCAAATATTATCTATGTTGCATAGATACCTTCATAAGCAAGGGGTGCACAGTAGTTAAAGGGGTCAAGAGAAATCTGGCAACATCTTAGTCCCCTCTCTCCATTATTGAACACATGCATACATGTGTATGTGAAGTTTAGAGGAATAGCTGTCAGCCAAACACTACTGAAGGTGTATTAGTCCCTAAAAAGTGGTGGATCAATGCAAGAGGGCTAAGTCAGCTTCAACTTGAGAATAATTCTAGAGGACTTCTGAGTAGGTCACAATACTTGTAGAGGACTTCAGAGATGGTCACAGTACTTGTAGAGAACTTTAGAGATGGTCATAGTACTTGTAGAGGACTTCAGAGATGGTCACAGTACTTGTAGAGAACTTCAGAGATGGTCACAGTACTTGTAGAGAACTTCAGAGATGGTCACAATACTTATAGAGGACTTTAGGGATGGTCACAGTACTTGTAGGGGACATCTGAGAAGGTCACAAGTAACAAATACTTGTGGAGGGCTTCTGAGTAGGTTATAATATTTGTAGAGCACTTCTAAGTAGGTTATAATACTTGTGGAGGACTTCGGAGAGGGACATAAGGGAGGGATATATTTTTGGATGACTTATGAAAGAGCCACAATGCTTGTGGAGGATATATAGTTAGGTTACAATACTTGTGAAGAACTGTTAAAGAGGACCTTTCACCATTTTGCCCATAGGCAGTTCTATATACTGCCGGAAAGCTGACAGTGCGCTGAGTTCAGCGCACTGTCGGCTTTCCTGATCTGGGCCCGGTGTGAAGAGCTTATGGTCCCGGTACCGTAGCTCTTCTATGGTCAGAAGGGCGTTTCTGACAGTTAGCCAGAGACGTCCTTCTTCACAGCACAGCCAATCGCGCTGTGCTGTGAGAGCCGGGAGGAACGCCCCCTCCCTCCCTGATAATGCTCGTCTATGGACGAGCACTGCGAGCAGAGGGAGGGGGCGTTCCTCCCGGCTCTCACAGCACAGCGCGATTGGCTGTGCTGTGAAGAAGGACGTCTCTAGCTAAATGTCAGAAACGTCCTTCTGACCATAGAAGAGCTACGGTACCGGGACTGTAAGCTCTTCACACCGGGCACAGATCGGGAAAGCCGACAGTGTGCTGAACTCAGCGCACTGTCAGCTTTCCGGCAGTATATAGAACTGCCTATGGGCAAAATGGTGAAAGGTCCTCTTTAAGATGGTCACATTACCTATAAAGGAATTCTGAGCCACAATACTTTTGGAGGACTTGTGAGACGGGCACAATACTAGTGTAGGACTTGTGAGGCAGTCACAATTCTTGTGGAGGACTTCTGAGATAATAACAATAGATGTGGAGGACTACTGTGAAGGTCACAATACCTTTGAAACGCTTCTAAGATAATACTTGTGTAGGACTTGTGAAACAGTCACAATATTTGTGAAATGGTCACAGTACATGTGGAGGACTACTGAAAAGGGCACAACCCAATAACATCACCTCTTTCCAAAGATTCAAAATTGGCTGAATTTTACTATGTACCTATTACAGGAACATCAATAAGGGAGCAGAAATAAATAGCACCAAGTCAGGAGGTGTTGATATTTTTTTCCGCAATTTTCCATTTTGATAATATGCAAAATATTTGCGAGAAAATACTAAATATACTAAAAATATCAAAGTGGGGCTCTCATTGGTATTAGTTCATGATGACCCTTTTTTCCCCTTTGGCTTCAGATAACGCATGTTAGGTAGAAATGTTAGGGTCACCTATTTCACCCTTGCGAATCGTTGCCTCTGTTGCTGAAATATCACTGTTTTTGTTGTTGCTTACCTCTCTGGAGCAATGGCAGCACCTTTGTTGCGCCAAAAAGCTCATTTACATATTGACAAAAGAAGTGATGGTCATATGTGCACAAAGCTCCCCTCTTATGTGCATGGGGCCTCCCTTATCCCCCCAACTGATGAAATTTGAGAAGTAAAAATCAAGTTTGTTGAATTTCAGCTCATGAAGAAAAGTTGCCACCAGAAGTGCTTACTTCTTACTGCTAACACATGCATGCTTAGCCAAAAAGTTAGAAGGAATAGCACTTAAGCGCTCTGACCAGCTTTAGGGGTACGTATGCAGAAAGTATCACAATAGTCCAGGCTGGAGGGAACACCATTGATTGAATACTAAAAGGGCAGCAGATTCATGGAAAACAGCAGATAAGAGATCAATGTGTCAGATCCTTCACAGATCTCCTTAACCCTGCTCTCCATGCTGGGAGCTCAGCCCATATTTGTTTGCTTGTCCTTTTGTCGCCACCAGCTAAAAGGATGGCAGAGATCTTATAAGAAACCCTCCACTGAGTCTTGGTCAAGTAAATGAGTTTCCAATGAAAGACCAATAGGGGGTGGTCAAAATGTGCAATCCTTGTGTAACCTGAACCCTGGAGATAAGATGCATTGGCCTTCTCCAAGACCTCCCAGGGCATGTGTTTTATTTAAATGGGTGTGTGAATCAGGAAGGAGGCGGAAAAGCCTTGGAAAAAAGGGAATACACTTTGAAATTCGGCTTCCCCTCTTCTAGAATTGCAAACAAATGCCATTCCTCTATCTGCCATCTACTGGGTCTAAGGAGGTATCTCCATTAGACCTCCATTGTCAGGGGAGCGGCTTTTCTTTCAAGGGATTGCCTTCTAATTAAGAAGCCTTTCTGTGAAGATAACCACCTATATATACAGCAGTATGGCCGCCCAGCAGGTATACACCAGAGGGCGGTCAGTACACTTATATCCTGTAGGAGATCTGATTGTATTGTAGAAAGATCAGCTTTCCCATCTCTTATCTACTATACTATATATGTGAATAGTAATCTCCATGGAAAGGTGAAAGGGGTGCGTGAAACTACTAAGTGAATAAAAAAAGGAGAACTTTGGCTTGGAGGCGCATGTGAATTAGTCATTTTAAAGAGGTTAAGGCTGAGTTCACACCAGAGCTTGTATTACGTCTGTCCGAGGATTCTGTTCCCCCATCCACATTCTGTTCTCCCTCTCTGCAAGCAGAGCTTTTCTCCCCTCATTTTTCACCCTATTTGGGTGGAAACCGAGAGGAAACCACCATAATGGGGTTTGTGGGTTTCCCCAAGTGGACCCCTGAACGGAAACCTGAATGCAGATGTGAACCTAGCCTTAGTCAAATTTACAACTTAACCCCTAACCAAGTGAGAGATCAGTGCGGGGGCAATCACCACCGATCTCAAGAGTCGGCGTCCTTTGTTACACCATCTTTCAGGGTTTTACAGGACTAATATATTGTTGACCTATCCCTAGGATAGGTCATCAATATGTGAAGGTGTTGGGTGTAAGAAGTCCTTTGGACCAATTCAGACGTTGGTGAAGGGGTAACACAGTAGGCCTGGCTAGAGGTGCAATGTAAGGATCCTAGGTCCCAATACAAAATCTGTACCAGGTCCACCAACTATGGTGTATCGTGTATAGCAAGTATCTCCTCATATTGGGAAGAGGCTCTCTATGGCCCAAATCAATATCTGTATCGGGGCCCCCCCACTATAGTGTATCGTGTATAGTACTGGTTTACTCATATTGGGAAGAAGCTCCCTATAGCCAACCTAAGGGAGCCTTCACACGGAGTTACGCTGCGCTCATTCTGAACGTAAAAACACGATCAGCTTGAGCGCGTAAAAAGCAGCTCCCATTGACTTGAGTGGGAGCCGGCATACGTGCGCTCGCCATTGAAATCAATGGGAGGTTTTTTTTCCCTATTGCTTTCAATGTATTACGCTGCTTTTTACGCGCTCATTCTGAACGTGATTTTACGTTCAGAATGAGCGCAGCGTAACTACGTGTGAAGGCTCCCTAAAGCTCCTAGGCCCCAATGCAAAATCTATAACGGGCTACCCGACTATAATGCATCATGTACAGTAATGGTCTCCTCATATTGGAAACTGGCTCCCTATGGTCCACGTATGGCTTCTAGGCCCCAATGTAAAATCGGTACCAGGCCCCTGACTATTATATTGTGTATCGTACTGATTTCCTCATATTGGGAAGAGACACCTTATGAGCCCCCTAAACTCCTGGACCCAGATGCAACAACGCTCTCTATACCCCTCATGTAACACCCCACCTTATAATGTTTGTACACTATTATTTATAGGCCTGTTATTACATTACTTTTTGTACAGAGCTGCTATTTGCTCATTGTATATCGGTATGAGCACAGTATGGCGGCACTGTGTATTCACTACATTATTCTCACAGTGTATGGTAGTAACTTAGTAAACTCTGTTCGCCTTCACTTCCAAGTGGAAAAATGGATGTGACAACCATCCTGAGCACACCCCGTGCTGAGAGCAGCAATTAAAACTTCTCCAGCCCCCTTACCTTCAGCCAATTACTCGGGGGTCTCTAAGGGAGCCATTAATATTTCATGACCCCGGCTACCTAGAGGCTGAAGCCTTGAGAATCACCTCTTGTATCGCTCTAGGTCTGGATATAAGTGGACATATGTAATATGGGCAGTGGGCTTATTTTTGGTGCCCATGTTGCCGCTTATAGTTGTGGTGAGGGGCTCTGATCACTGATGCTTATGACTGTCCAACATATTAGGCCAGAAATAAAGTAAAAGGGGAAGATTTATTAAAATGGCGTCAAAACTGTCTGAGTTGCCAACAGCAACCAAACGCAGCACTGCTTTCATGTTGTACCCTGTTCCCCGTAAATAAAAGCTGCAATTTGGGTATTTTAATAAACCTGCCCAAAATAGTCTCCCTAGTCCCTACAAGTACTGTTTACAGGTAACACCACTGCTGTGTGCAATAGAACACTGCCCCTAGTGGTCACGGGTCAAATTGTCCTAAAAAGCTAAATATACTGTTTAAAGTTAGGCTTTGGACTCTGCCCCTAGCCATCACCAGTCAAATTGCTGTAAAAACAATGTACTGTTTGATGTTAGGCTTTTGGAGACTGGGGGTTAATCAAATCAAATAAAAAAAAAAGCTTTATTGGCATGTCCAAATATACATTTGGTATTGCCAAAGCAAAGAGAGTGGTTGGGGGTGAGGGAGGAGATGGGAGGTGGGTGGATGGGTAGGGGGGTGGGTGGTTTGGGGGTACAATAGTCCTTGGGGTCTCGTTGTTCTCCTCGTTTGGTGGCAGGTGGACAATGGACATGTGGGTATGGGCGGGCGTAGGGTGGGTGGGTGTTATTTACATTGCAGGGCAACTACCCCCACCATATGCAATTCCCGATGCTATGTCTTTTGTGATCACATTTCTGAGCCTCCAGGCCCTAATGTTCTGTCTATCTTCTTAAGGATTATTTAGGTGGTAGCATGTGGGAGAACGATGCAAGCAACAGACTGCAATTCTTCGACATAGATTGTTCCTACGGCCCCGCCCACTTTTAAACATTGTCATCTTTCTTGGAACGTGTATATGCAATGTGCTGGCCATGCTACTATTTCAGACATGCCCCAGTCACATATAAAACAACTGCTAGCCCTTGTCTTCCAGGAGTCCTGGAGGTCACCCATTCCTGGACATACCCTGAGGATTGACAAGTATGGTTGACATATTGTGTGAACCTTCTGTATAGAATTTGAGTCGGCAACTGTTCCGTTTTTCATAGAAAAGTCGCACAACCGTACATAAAGGGGGTGGGACTTATCTTTATCATATGGACATACAGAACAGACCAAAAGTTTGAACACATCTTCTCATTCAAAGAGTTTTCTGTATTTTCATGACTATGAAAATTGTAGATTCACACTGAAGGCATCAAAACTATGAATTAACACATGTGGAATTATATACTGAACAAAAAAGTGTGAAACAACTGAAAATATATTTTATATTCTAGGCTCTTCAAAGTAGCCACCTTTTGCTTTGATTCCTGCTTTGGACACTCTTGGCATTCTCTTGATGAGCTTCAAGAGGTAGTCACCAGAAATGGTTTTCACTTCACAGTGTGCCCTCTCAGACTGGATGGAATAGCATGTCGCTGCAAGATGCTGTGGTAGCCATGCTGGTTCAGTATGCCTTCAATTCTGAATAAATCCCCAATAGTGTCACCAGCTTGGCACCCCCACACCATCACACCTCCTCCTCCATGCTTCACGGTGGGAACCAGGCTTGTAGAGTCCATCCGTTCACCTTTTCTGTGTCACACAAAGACACGGTGTTTGGAACCAAAGATCTCAAATTTGGACTCATCAGACCAAAGCACAGATTTCCACTGGTCTAATGTCCATTCCTTGTGTTCTTTAGCCCAAACAAGTCTCTTCTGCTTGCTGCCTGTCCTTAGCAGTGGTTTTCTAGCAGCTATTTTACCATGAAGGCCGGCTGATGCACAAAGTCTTCTTTTAACAATTGTTGTAGAGATGTGTCTGCTGCTAGAACTCTGTGTGGCATTGACCTGGTCTCTAATCTGAGCTGCTGTTAACCTGTGATTTCTGAGGCTGGTGACTCGGATGAACTTATCCTCCGCAGCAGAGGTGACTCTTGGTCTTCCTTTCCTGGGGCGGTCCTCATGTGAGCCAGTTACCTTGTAGCGCTTGATGGTTTTTGCAACTGCACTTGGGCACACTTTCAAAGTTTTCCCAATTTTCCAGACTGACTGACATTCATCTCTTAAAGTAATGATGGCCACTCGTTTTTCTTTACTTAGCTACTTTTTTCTTGTCATAATACAAATTGTAACAGTCTATTCAGTCTATTCAGTAGGACTATCCACCTGACTTCTGCACAACACAACTGATGGTCCTAACCCCATTTATATGGCAAGATATCCCACTTATTAAACCTGACAGGGCACACTGTGAAGTGAAAACCATTTCCGGTGACTACCTCTTGAAGCTCATCAAGAGAATGCCAAGAGTGTGCCAAGCAGGAATCAAAGCAAAAGGTGGCTACTTTGAAGAACCTAGAATATAAGACAGATTTTCAGTTGTTTCACACTTTTTTGTTAAGTATATAATTCCATGTGTTAATTCATAGTTTTGATGCCTTCAGTGTGAATCTACAATTTTCAGTCATAAAAATACAAAAAAACTCTTTGAATGAGAAGGTGTGTCCAAACTTTTGGTCTGTACTGTATATATGTACAATTAAGACTATTCAGAGTAAGTCATCAGAGTCATTAAGTTATCAGAGTAAGGAGGCCGCCATACAAATTAGATAGTTGAGAAGAGGGAGGAACAACCCCGATTAAGTTACATATCATGGTTTGGCGCTTGTCATAGGATCCTTAGTATCCGAGTCCATTACTACTGTCTAGATAGAACGGCATCAAACAGCAGTCAAGAGGAGATCAGCTTTCTACCTGTCTATTTATAATGCACAATATTCATGGAGTGCACTCATTGAAGAGACTTATTATTCAAGCAGTGCCTTATGGGAAAACAAATATGCAGATTAATTCCAGACTTCTGTAGACCGCATTGTTTCAAGGTCCACTCAGTATCCCCTGCTGTGTACTGATGAAGGGTAAAACCCCTGAAATAGCTCTGTCTATAAACGGGTGACTCTGGCTCTCAATCCGCTACATTCAGTGGTGTTAGGACAAGCAGCGCTAATTTATATATCTATTGTTGTCTGGTTTCCATAGCAACCATAGTGCAAAAGAATATGGATCACAAAGCATGTACAGTGATATGTAGCATCTCTAGACACCATACAACAAGGGCCGTATAATAATCTTATATTCTCTCAGAAACCCTGCAGCAGTGACTTCAGTGGAACACTTCTGCCACTGACTGTGGATAAAGCACACAACTCCACCTACAGGTACTAGGTAGGTACTACAGCCTCAGGAAATCATAGCCA
Source organism: Leptodactylus fuscus (assembly GCF_031893055.1). Taxonomy (NCBI): domain Eukaryota; kingdom Metazoa; phylum Chordata; class Amphibia; order Anura; family Leptodactylidae; genus Leptodactylus; species Leptodactylus fuscus. The sequence continues at coordinate 41,807,527 of NC_134275.1, read as the reverse complement.
TATGGCAATGAAGGGATCTGGAGGTTCTCATTGCAGGTAAGGAAATAAAGTAATGACCATCAGGGCAGAGATTTTTCTGGACTTCCAGGCTGTTACCCCAGCACTGTAGTCAATACCAATGGCCAACTAACAATAACTTATCATGTATCTACAAACTGATCCGTGGATCAATATAGTCACCGACAGATGGATCTGAAGAAGAAGGATCTGTTATGGGGACATTGTTATAGCCTGGATCTATTGAGTGGACACTGCTGCATGCAGGCTGACTCTGTTATGGGAATGCTACTGCAGCCTGAATCTATTGTGGGGACACGGCTACAAATGGAGGCTGACTCTGTTATGGGGAAACTGCACCAGGCTGGATCTATTATGGGGGGCACTGCTGCAGGCTGAATCAGTTATGGGAACACAACTGTGACTGGATCTCTTGTGTGGACATGGTTACAGAATGGATTTATTGTGGGGGCACAGCCGCAGGCTAGATCTACAGAGTGGGCCATTTATATGGATACACCTAAATAAAATGGGAATGGTTGGTGATATGAACTTCCTGTTTGTGGTACATTAGTATATGGGAGGGGGACCATGGTGGTCATTTTAACGTTGGCCATTTTGGATCCCACTTTAGTTTTTTCAATGGGAAGAGGGTCATGTGACACATCAAGCTTGTTGAGAATGTCACAAGAAAAATAATGGTGTGCTTGATTTTAATGAAACTTAATTCTTTCATGAGTTGTTTACAAATTTCTGACTACTTATAAAATGTGTTCAAAGTGTTGCCCATTGTGTTGGATTGACAATGCAACCCTCTTCTCCCACTCTAGACAAACTGATAGCAACACCACAGAAGTAATGCTAGCACAGGCTTCCAGTATCCGTTGTTTCAGGTGCTGCACATCTCGTATCTTCACAGCATAAACAGTTGCCTTCAGATGACCACAATGATAAAAGTCTAAGGGGGTCAGATCAGGAGACCTTGGTGGCCATTCAACTGGCCCATGATGACCAATGACCAGTCTTGGAGGGATCTATCCAGTGTGGGTTATTGTCACACCAATAGCGGTGGTTTTGTTTGTTATCTTCACCATTTATAAAAAAAAAGTTTGCCTCATCACTGAACATAATGTTCTGTGTAAACTGAGGGTCCTGTTCCAATTTTTGTTTTGCCCATTCTGCAAATTCAATGTGCCAATCTGGACCACCCTCATTGAGATGCTGCAGCAGCTAGAGTTTGTAAGGGTGCCATTTGTGAGTAGCTAATATCCGCCAAAGGGATGTGTGACTGATGCCACTCTCCAGTAAAATGTGGCAAGTGCTATGCTGTGAAGCTAGGACAGCCACTGATGGTTCTTCAGTTTTCATGCGTCCACATTTTGGCAAATCCAACAATGAACCGGTTTCACAAAATTTGGCAAGCACTTTGCTAACTGTTGCATGGGAGATGGGTGATCTCGTGGGGTGTCTTGCATTGAAATCTGCTGCAATGACTCAGGCATGCGTTCACCAGACATCAACACAATTTCTATCCGCTCCTCATGTGTTAACCTCTGAAACATGTCAATGGCTGTAAACAAAGAGAAAATTGTTAATAACTCATGAAAAAATTGTTACATTAAAACCAAGCACACCATTGTTTTTCTTGTGAAATTCTTAATAAGTCTGATGTGTCACTCTCCCCATTGAAAAAAACTAATTTGGATCCAAAATGGCCGAGTTCAAAATGGCTGCCATGGTCACCACCCATCTTGAAAAGTTTTCCCCCTCCCATATGCTAATGTGCTACAAACAGGAAGTTGATATCACCAACCATTCCCATTTTATTTAGGTGTATCCATATTAATGGCCCACCCTGTATAGTGTGGGCGCTGCTGTAGGCTGGATCTATTATGGGGACACTACTACAGGCTGGATTGTGGGGGCACGACTACAGGCTGGATCTATGGAGGGGACATGTTTGTAGGCTGGATCTATTGTGGGGGTATGGCCGCAGGCTGGATTTATTGATAGGGCATGGTCACAGGCTAGCTTTGTTATGGGGACACTACCGCAGGCTGGATCTATTGTGGTGGCACGGCCGCAGTCTAGATCCATTATGGGGTCACTGAGGCAGGCTGGATCTGTTAGGAGGACGTTGCCGCAGGCTACAGCTATTGTGGAAGCATGGCTGCAGGCTGAATAAGTTATTGGGACACTCCTGCAGGCTAGATCTATTGTGGGGACACTGTGCAGGACGGATCTATTGTGGGGGCACTGCGGTAGGCTGGATCTATTGTGGGGGCACTGCTGTAGGATGGATCTCTTATGGGGATACTACTGCAGGCTGGATCTATTGTGGGGGCACTGCTGCAGGCTGGATCTATTGTGGGGACACTGCTGCAGGATGGATCTCTTATGGGGATACTACTGCAGGCTGGATCTATTGTGGGGGCACTGCTGCAGGCTGGATCTATTGTGGGGACACTACTGCAGGCTGGATCTATTGTGGGGGCACTACTGCAGGCTAGATCTATTGATCTATAGTGGTGGCACTGCTGCAGGCTTGATTTCTTATAGGGACACCATCCTTTTGAGTCATAAATCTGTTGATATTTTCTTCTTCTGTTGGTCTCCCATAAATTAGGGTATTTTTGTACATTTTTGTAAAAGGTTGTACTTGTTCATGGTGCAGTCGACCATAGCCGCTGCTGCAGTGCGGGAATAGCAGATAGGAGAGGATAGAGATGGGAATTTGCCCCCTTGCCAAAGGCTGTTGAGCATTAGCAGCTGTCTGCGGCCGTCTCTTAGCAGCTGGGTATTTACATTTCAGCAAGGAGGGGCAGGAACAAAGCCTCTCAGTAAATGCCCCGCAGCCTCATTAGCTCAGGCAATGGGCGTCATCTTCACTGTTTGAGTTTTCATCTAGTCTGAATGTGAAATCCACTCTCACCGCTTCACAATGTAGTGCTGGGCTCAGGATTTCCCATAGTCACTTGCCTGGGGTGTGCTGCTTGTGAGTACTGTGCTTTGTCTTAGTTCACACCAGCAGTGTCGCTGCTGTTGCCTAAATGGCTTTCAACCTTGTAACCTGCCTTGAAGAACTTGAATTAATAAGTATGATGGCGTTTGCCATCCATAAGGTTGTGGTCAGCCAGCTCTCCTAAAATCCCAAATGGCACCTTTGGTAGTCTTCACGTCCAAAGTTTTAAAGGGTTAATGGATCAGAACTACATGAAAATCCCTGTGGTCAGGAAAGCATGGTCCGTATGACAGTCGTATTTCCCACAGATCAGCCGAACTAACTGCATTATAGTAATCTACAATCCACTGAGTTCCAGCCCGCAGGTCTACTGCTCCCTACTCGTTGCATCATTTCCAGATGGGACAGTAGACCTGCAGTCCAGCTGGAACTCACAGTATCGTAGATCACTATGATGCAGTGAGTTTGGTTCAACCAAGTTGTGGTCTGGAAAATGGTCACATGATCAATGTTCCCAAAATGTACATGGGTGCTTGAATCTGACCTAAAGGGGTTTATCAAGACCAGACAAAAGACATCAGCCAAACATTCCTCCGGACTCCTCCATACACATGCACACTTGGTGCAGCTGGCCATGGATGTGTTTATAAGGGGAGGGGTGAACTGCTGTCAGACACTTCTGTTGGGGGTATATATCCTGTGAGAACAAAGAATCGGGCTTGTTGACATTTCCTTTACCTCCATAAGGCCATACACTTAAGACAGTTGGCTAGTGCAATCGGCCATCAATGAGTGATTGGTGGGTCTAGCAGAATGTGGGAACATTACCAGCAGAACATAGCTGTGTCCGCTTCTGCCACTCAGTTCCTGATAGGGGCAATACAAAAATATTTATTGTGATCTCGTATCGGTGTCTACCTAAATTGAGACTTTACTATTAGAAAATCACACACTTGGGCTGAATATTAAACCTCACCGTGACCATCCTGGCAATCAGAGCCAGCACAGATCTTCACGTTCCTCATGGTGGACTCCATATATAATGTACTCATTTTTATATTTGTCCCTAGTATTCAGTCCCTCATTTTCAGCTCCAACCTTTTTAGACATCCTGTCCCTCACTCCAATCCTAATTCCTGTTTATGTTCTTCCATTGTCCATATATATCCTCAGCTGTCCTTGTTTGCCACCTCTGGCTGATGTTTTGCTACCTCCTATGACCTTCCTACGCCAGGTTATTGTTTTCCCCTGAAGTGTAGTTTATGTTCAGGATATCCATCCACGTGTCATTCCATACCAACTGAACAACCGATGGTGTTCCTGGTAGCTGACAACAACACTATATGTAGCCCACACTGAAGAGCTGGTGGCCAAGCACTTATTCTGCTGACAGCTATGGTCATGAGAAAAACTAAGTACACCCTCTTTGAATTCTATGGCTTACGTATCTGAAAATAATTAAAAAAAAAAAAAAAAATTTCTGGTCTCAGGTGAACAACAACACATGACAAATAACACTGTGCCATTGTTTATTTAACAAAAACTAAGCCAAAATGGAAAAGTCATGTGTAAAAATATAAGTCCTCCCTTAATGCTTGCATACGAAGTAGCAGCCAGGAGCTGACTATCAAATGCTCCTTATAAATAATCAGCAAATGTGATCACCTCAAAAAAAGCAGAAGTTTTGGGGGTTTGCTGGTCTGGAGCATTGAAGCATGTGTTAACACAATGCCAAGGAGGAAAGACATCAGCAATGATCTTAGAGAAGCAATTGTTGCTGTCCATCAATCTGGGAAGGGTTATAAGGCCATTTCCAAACAATTGGAAAATGGAACTCATTCAAGATAGTTGACAATTTTCCCAGGAGTAAAGCTGTTCATGTATGCATGCTTGGCCCAGTGTGCACATGTTCGCAATGAGGAGTAGGGAGTAAGCTGCTGCTGTAGGAACAAAAGATCAGGCAAGTAAAATTCAATATGCTTGGACCCTCAGTCAGAAGATAACAGGGCAGAGAGTCAGAATAACCTAATAGTTGGCAAGCCCCTCCTAGATTGGCAGTTTCTGCTGACATCATGTACATAAGCACCTTAAAGGAGTACTCCAATTATTTAAAGTAATTTGCTGATAGTTGGATGTCCAACCACTGGGGCACCTACCAGTCACGAGAATATACTCCCCAAATGAATGGAAGACTGACTGTGTATGTGACAGGCCTTTCTAATAAACTACATTACAATACAACCAAATAGCGTCCACAAGGTACCTTATAATGACAACCTAAGAGTGACCCACAGTCCCTAAAATGAAACCAATGGATTAAGTTTGAGAAAACTCGACAAACCAGAAAAAAATTATCAACTCCAAAAAAACCACGAGGCTTATGCACCCCATTAGGGACACAGAAACAGTGAATAGTACTAAGATTCTCCACCATTGCAGGAATCAGCGATATTGGCATATAATACATCGATCCTGATGGATCCAATCTATGGACTCAAATCTATAAGGATCTATGAAAAACAGGTGCCACGTGGACGCAAACCAGTTACGAAAAATGGCTGTTTTCATGGCCGATTTACATCACAGTAATGTGAATACGGCCTTAAGCAAACAACTAGCAAATTGTCCCAACTACAAGTCTCCCGGCATTTTATTTCTACAGCTCTGATGCAGGCTTGTGTCTCCATGGTTACAGATGACTAACAAACGCCGTGTATAGTCCGACCATGTAGTCGTGTTTATCTCTCTCATTTGTCAGGGAAGGAGAGACTAGAGCAGAGACATAGACCTGGGGGGGCGTGAAGAAATGGGGGCTGAGGTAGTGCCCCAAAGGAGGGTCAAGTCAATGCTCTCCATAACACTAGGGGGCAGTTTTATTAAAATGGGCTAAAAGCAAAACTACATTAGTTGCCTCTGGCAACCAATCACAGTGAGGCTTTCATTTTCCAGGAGAAGAATACAAAATAAAAGCTGTGATTGGTTGCTATGGACAATGGTCAATAAATCTGCCCCATGGTCACCAAGGTTTGTGTAGCTACAACTAGGGCATTTAAGACCCAACCTAAGAGTGCCCAATCTGAATGGGAGCGACCCATTTTGTGGCTGATTTTTCATGAGCCCACCACTCTTTAGGCCGAGACAAGCCCTTAGCAGCCAATCACAACACTGCTTTCATTTTTCAACAGCACAAAGAAAAGCAGTGCTGTGATTGGTTGCTATGGGCAAGAAAACTATTTCTTATACAGTCATGGCCAAAAGTTTTGAGAATGATACAAATATTAATTTTTACAAAGTCTACTGCTTCAGTTTTTCTAATGGCAATTTGCATATACTCCAGAATGATCAGCTTAACAGCAATTACTTGCAGTCAATATTTGCCTAGAAAATGAACTTTATCCCCCAAAACACATTTCAATATCATTGCAGCCCTGCCTTAAAAGGACCAGCTAACATCGTTTCAGTGATTGCTCCATTAACACAGGTGTGGGTGTTGATGAGGACAGGGCTGGAGATCAATCTGTCATGATTAAGTAAGAATGACACCACTGGACACTTTAAAAGGAGGCTGGTGCTTGGCGTCATTGTTTCTCTTCTGTTAACCATGGTTATCTCTAAAGAAACACGTGCAGTCATCATTGCACTGGACAAAAATGGCCTAACAGGGAAGAGTATCGCAGCTAGAAAGATTGCACCTCAGTCAACAATCTATCGCATCATCAAGAACTTCAAGGAGAGAGGTTCCATTGTTGGCAAAAAGGCTCCAGGGCGCCCAAAAAAGAACAGCAAGCGCCAGGACCATCTCTTAAAAGTGTTTCAGCTGCGGGATCGGGCTACCAGCAGTGCAGAGCTTGCTCAGGAATGGCAGCAGGCAGGTGTGAGTGCATCTGTACACACTGTGAGGCGGAGACTCTTGGAGCAAGGCCTGGTCTCAAGGAGGGCAGCAAAGAAGCCACTTCTCTCCAGAAAAAACATCAGGGACAGACTGATATTCTGCAAAAAGTACAGGGAGTGGACTGCTGAGGACTGGGGCAAAGTCATTTTCTCTGATCAATCCCCTTTTCAATTGTTTGGGACATCTGGAAAACAGCTTATTCGGAGAAGACGAGGTGAGCGCTACCACCAGTCTTGTCTCATGCCAACTGTAAAGCATCCTGAAACCATTCATGTGTGGGGTTGCTTCTCAGTCAAGTGAATCGGCTCTCTCACAATCTTGCCTAAAAACACAGCCATGAATAAAGAATGGTACCAGAATGTCCTCCAAGTTCAACTTCTCTCAACCGTCCAAGAGCAGTTTGGCGATCAACAATGCCTTTTCCAGCATGATGGAGCACCTTGCCATAAAGCAAAGGTGATAACTAAATGGCTCAGGGAACAAAACATAGAGATTTTGGGTTCATGGCCTGGAAACTCCCCACATCTTAATCCCATTGAGAACTTGTGGTCAATCATCAAGAGACGGGTGGACAAACAAAAACCTACAAATTCTGACAAAATGCAAGCATTGATTGTGCAAGAATTGACTGCTATCAGTCAGGATTTGGTCCAGAAGTTGATTGAGAGCATGCCAGGGAGAATTGCAGAGGTCCTGAAGAAGAAGGCTCAACACTGCAAACATTGACTTGCTGCATTAACTCATTCTAACTGTCAATATGAGCTTTTGTTACTCATAATATGATTGCAATTATATTTCTGTATGTGATAAAAACATCTGACAAACACACAGAAAAACCAGAGGGCAGCAGATCATGTGAAAATAGAAGATTTGTGTCATTCTCAAAACTTTTGGCCATGACTGTACACAGCGTCATAGATATTCCCCACTATGTTATGCAGAGTGCAGGACTAGAGTGGGTGGAGCATGGCTTGTGCAGTCTCTCTTTGGTGATCTCTGAGTCATTGTATCATGCTCCGCCTCCTCGGACCCCGTGCTTAGTGTATCTCTTTTATCTGGAGTGTTCCTTTAAATTAGGGAACTGCTCACATTAATGTCATAATATAATCAGTAAATCATTAGGCTACGTTCACATTAAGCTCCATCTGCAATTGCAGACGAAGATTCCTGTCAGACGAAATACAACGGATACCCTTCGGACCTCATTATAGTCAATGGGGTCCCTCTTGGTATCCTTTGGTGTCCGTATTTAGATGGACTAGTGTTACTGTGTGCTCAACGCAGATGTGAAGATTCCCTTACATAAATGACACATTATAAAGGCAGCATTAAAAAATATATATTGCTCATAATAAGGTGAAGCTTAAAAATCTGCTGAATTGTGGCCATTCCCAAAGTGTTGGGGTCAGTGCTAAACATGACTGCTCGGAACAGAGGTCTATGGGCCCAGTAGTGTAATAGAAACAGACGGCTGCTGATGTAGGTGCAAAGGTCAGCGCCAGCTCCACTGACTGATGGATGTGAATCCACAATGCGGCTCAGGCACCGCGTGTTCTAGCTCCTTCATTACATTTTCTGATATTGTACATCTCACGTTTTTGCAGTGACAAGGGCTTATGTGAGTGACCACAACCTACATATCCTCAATGCCATAGTCTGGCTCGTAAGCCCGTTGTGATTATTGAGTCTCTGTAGCACGGCTCCTGATGACCCAGTCCTTTGGTCCTCGCACGTGTCCTTGAATCCCAGCATTGTCCATGACTACACAAATCTGTCGAGTTGGCAGTTCTTGGCAGCAGACGCAGCGGTGTAGGATAATGAAGGAAATTACTTCTGTATTATGGAGGTATTTTACTACTTGGTACAGTTTTTGGGCATCATTTTTTCTACTAGGCACTGGCTTATGACTAAACATGGGAAAACCGCATTGGCAGGAGCTGTGTTGACCCAAATTGTTTTAGACAAAATTGAACAATTGGGGATCTGTCTTGGACTAATTATAATATCCATGGCGACATACATTGCGCTAAATTATTATACTCTGGGTATCTAAGGTGAAATTAAAAAAAAACATTTATATTCACTTTCCCTCACCTCTTTTGTGGTTCCACATTGTGTCCAGCGCTCTCCTAGTGACATCATGCACCAAGGGTCACCTGTTATTGAGCCATAGCGGTGACATGGGCATTACGACTCTCATGTCATCACCAAGAAGACTGAAATTAGAGTGACAGATGACATGTGTTTTTTATTTTTTATACCTCTCCTGGGCCTCCACTTATTAAAGTCTGGGCTCTAAAGAGATAACACACTATAATAATTTCACTTCTGGTTCTATCTGAAAAACAAATCAGGGCCACCCAAACACAAAGTCAAACAAATTTTGGGAGGTTCGTCCATCTCTGCTTATGACTAGTTTATGACCACGGGTACAGACTTAGGAGATGATTTTTCTAGGGTAGTTTTTGACATTCTCGCCCACTTAATGCCAAATTAAAGGTCAAACGTAGGCAAACGTCTACTCTACTGTGCCATGTTGGGCCCATTAAAATCTATGGCTAGGGTGAAAATATTTCTCAATATCTTTTCATTGAAATGTATATTTGGCATAGGGCAAAAATGTCATATAAATAGGTTCTCAATAAGACTTGGACTATGGCACAGATAGGGCAACAAACACATTTATTAAGATGGCGAGAACTTAAGAAACCAGATAAAGTTCAGAAACAGCTTGAATGTAAGAAGATTTCTGAGATTATATTTCCCAGTATTTGTAAGGACATTGGCACCACCAGGACCCAATCACTACTTATAGTTACCGGCCACAAAAAAAGTTGAAGTGCCTTATCGATGGCTTCTTGAATCCCAATTCACCATATATTATTCCCCGCTGAATTAAGATAAATTCCATCTTCCTTAAACAATTTAAAGGAATCACCTTCCAGATGTCTGTGAACTACTGCTCCACTATTATGTCTAACAGACCTGACTTATTTGCTCACAATGATCCAAGTACTTTCTGGGATTCTGCTTTTGACCATTTATACAATCTTGGACCATACGACAACAGATCTTGGAAAGAGAGACCGTAACCTCAACATATCAGACTTTATTTCAGCAGCTTCATCCTAAAAAACTCCTGAGTTCAGCCCCCTATGTGAACACAACCAGTATATCATAGGGCCAGTCCACAAGTGAATAACGTGCAGCTGTAGGCCTAACACAATCCTAAATCAGGCCGTTAAATCCCAGCCAACGAATATTGGCTTTTGAGCGCGGAAAACCCATCCGACATCCATCTGGCTGGAGTGACAGTCTTTCCAATGCAGAAGAAACAAAAGAGTTTCCAAGAATCCAAACTGAGCAAGGCTGGAGATCTGCAGGAACATTGGTTAGACAAAAAATTTCAAAAAGTTGCACATAAAAAGACCCTCCACATAACTTACTAACCTACTTCTTTATAGTTCCGTATCACTTCTACCCATATGAGAACCTTTGTACCTATACCAATGTGAACGTTTACCATGAAAACCTTTGGTTTGGTGGTTTGACCCAGAAAATTGTCTTGCTAAGACGTTTGCAGTTGATAGACCATAGGAGAATTATCCATATGGTAATAATAATCTGCAATACCAATGGAGCTCCACTAGTGTGATATCAGGGTATGTTCAACTCGTAACGACCAACCACGCACAAACACTCCCCTTGCAGGTCTTTGCTGGCGAAGGACGGAAGACATAGACTCCAAACAGCGTAAACTTTGCTGCTGGGTTCTTTACTGAATGAATGATGTTCACACCACGGCATAAGACAGTACAGAACCTGATGCTTGAAGTAGTGAGAAGTTATAGGCACCGGACTCCACTAGAGTGGCTGATGTGACACCCACCTCCTATGAACCCGTGTCACATTGCTGCATGTACCCTGTGCTCACATCTCGCCTGTATTATCGAAAATGCAAAGCAGTGGCAGAGAAAAACCCATAGTACACACAAATATTGCAAAAATTAAGGTGCCTAGCATTATCATGGAGTCAGGGATTGGCAGAGAAGGGACGCTGCAGATTTATAAAGAGACAGACCCAGAGATAGTATTTGGCTTCTCTTCAGCAGTCCCAAAGAGATAAATGGAGCAGCAGTACACATGTGTGATCAGGGACAGGGTTGTCATTTAGGGGACCCCAAGCAAAATTATATCTGCGAGACCCCCACTTATTAAAAGTTTAGGTCATGCTCCCTCTTTACTGGAACTGTCCACCCATTGGAAGGTCAAAAAAATTCAATATTGGCCCTATACAGTACAAGTCCCTTACTGGCCTTCACAGCGTCTTCCCCCCCTTTACTGGCCCCACTAGGTACATTACCCCCCTTTTATGGCACCCACGTTACATTGCCCTCTTTTATGGCCCCCACATTACCTGTTGGATAATTCCAAAAGGTAACGCCAATATTAATTCACCGATCCCCGACCCTCCACACCAGCCTCCAGGGGGACAGCACACTATGTGTGTACACCAAACAACATCAGTTTGTGACATCCACAAGCTGTTGCAGAGCAGGCGCCCCCTGGAGGCTGAAGTGGAGCAGGCCTGGATAGTAGTGGCGGTGGGTGAGTAAAATAGCAGCCAGAATAATTCAATAGCTGCTGATTTTTTTTCTCTTAATGGCCATACACACCCTTGTGTGGCCTGCATCTTAATTCATAAAGGTCACACAGGACCCCCATTCTTGTGATCCATGCAGATCCTAGTAGTCAGACCCCCTACTGATATTGACCTCAAAAGGACCGTGGAGGTTGGGGATCAGTGCGCACAAATCCAGTAGTCAAGTTAAAGATCTTCCAAACTTTTAATAAATACAAAACACAGCACGACGCGTTTCGGGCTAAAACGCCCTTCCTCAGGTGCAATTAAAACTTGGCTGAGCAGCCTTCAGAAAATGGTACCATGGGTCTACACGTTATCGGTACCATTTTCTGAAGGCTGCTCAGCCAAGTTTTAATTGCACCTGAGGAAGGGCGTTTTAGCCCGAAACGCGTCGTGCTGTGTTTTGTACTTATTAAAAGTTTAGAAGATCTTTAACTTGACTACTGGATTTGTGCGCACTGATCCCCAACCTCCACGGTCCTTTTGAGGTCAAGATCTTGAAGGACATTATTGTCTTGCTAACCTGTGTACCTTGGTTCACATGAGGGGAAGCTGTTGCTGCTGCCACGTTTCCAAATTGGTTGATGTATTGTGACACTCATAACGTGAGAAGGTAAGAGGCCATTTGGTTGGTCCACTATACCATTACCATCCACGTGTGAGATTACTACACTATATTTGGCGCTCGGTGTCTACTCTTGTTTTCCCCTACTGATGTGACAGTTATGTATGTGGAGAACACCTTGTAGTTACCAGAAATTTCTAGAGATTCGCCTGACTCCAGTGACTTATTCAGGCTACTTAATACATTCCTAGGAAAGTACATTTTTTGTGGTCTTTTTTGCAGATAAGCCTAGGTATAGCCCCTCATGCACGCGGCCCACATTATGGCATGTCATGTGCCATAATAAAGGAATTATCCTTCCTTCTAGGTATTTCTTCCAGTTCATTCCGTAATATGTTCGTCATGAACTGGTGAATTTTTTGCAGCAGGGCAATGCATTGAGTCCCCCCCCCCTTCTATAGCAGTGGAACCTTCCGCATAAATCAGTACGCCTTTTGGGCAAGGACAAGGTGAGGACTAGGAGGTGGTGAAGGGGTTAAGGCAGCTCTGCTCTGTAGGCCTGTCCTATTTGTCTGCAGCTATACAGGCTGCCTGTCAGTAGATGCGAGGGAGCTGGGCTCTGCGGAGTGGAGGAGCTCCGGCTCATCACCCGGACAAGGGATCAATAACTAATTTCAGTGCAGCAGCACGAGTGCTTTTCCAATAATTGTAAGCCAGCAACGGGGAATGAGGCTCGCACCGGCTCCACACCAACCTGCATTCAATCAATGCACATACCCCTCCTGGGGCACCGCAAAAAGACCGCTCGCTCTCCTTTGTGTCTTCTGACTCGGGTTATGTTGTCGCACCCTAAGCTTGTGATGGATATATATGTAATGTATGGAGGCTCTCGGAAAGATAGTAGAGGGTGCTGCTAGATTTTACACCCACAATACCCCTACCCCTATAGCTGCACACAGTAATAACCTGCCCCCTGACTTAAAGGGATTCAGACTTGACAAGTGGCATGACCGCGATAAGTCTGCTCTGTGGTGTGCATTTAGATGGCTGCATTATGGCCATAAATCCTATCCTGACCGCCGATCTGATGACCTGAACTAACTGCATTGTAGGGATCTGACAGGTTTTCAAGCCATAATATGAACATTACATTACTGATACCACCTGAATGCACACTGAAATAGGACCTCCCGATTCTCTGGGGTATATGGAGGTCTCTGGACTGCCCCTACCCCTGAAGAACAGTGTTGGGCACGGGGGTGTAATTTTATGGAGGGTGCAATTGCACGCAGGCCCAGGAGCCTTAAAAGATCCCCTAAAGTGTCTCTTTCTATATGAAGAGACCAGTACTATACAAGATACATTATAGTTTGAGGGGCCAGGTACAGATTTTGCATCGGGGCCCAGTGGCTTCATGTTACGCCTCTGGTTGGGCATGTTGGATTTTATCATGCTCAATCCTGTTATTCAGAATGGAAACATTGGCGCAACTATAAGCATCACAGCGGTGGTCCCAGAGCATAAACCCAGACGCCGGGAGGGGGCAGGACACAGGTAATCTCCTTTCTGATCTCGTCAGTCCGCACATCTTACATGCATTCCTACTGCCCTCTGGTGTACTGGAGGGAGATTCATGATACACAGCCTTCCACTGTCAGAAAGGAGAGAATTAACCCTTTAATGTTAAAAATAGCGGTTGGTCAATAGCAGATAGTCAAGGAGTGCAATTATTATGTGGGGCAGGAATGTGACTACCATGGCTGGGGCTCAGGGGCTGCAGTGTCCCCAGCAGAGCACCAACAATGCAGCTACGTCAGGGGCCCTGCTGCTCTACAGTGAAGAGGACTTACACAGGGACGACCTATGATGATGTCATTGTCATGTGACCTATGAATGAGGAGGCGGAGCTAGAGGTGATGGCTGAAGGGCCTGTAAGGGGCGGGGCTTGTGTACAGGTTACATTCTATGTACAAGACATGAGGTGAGGGATGGAGCAACTTACTCTGAGGGGAGAAGTCAGGACTCCTGGGAGTTGTAGTGCTCACCTTTCATGCTCCTACCACAGTGTCATCTGACATCCCATAACAAGAGGCTGAAAATGCTGGGACTTATAGTTCTCTCCTCCTATACCTGCTTCATGTAAGTTCTCCCATCCTATCCAGTAATAGCCTGACTGTGCTGGAACTTGTAGTCCTCTCCTCTTAAGGGCTCAATCACACAGGGCCAGTGGGGCGGAATTTGGACGCGGAATCTGTCTCCAAATCCGCCTCCATACAATAGTCGTCTATGTAGATCGTGAGCGACAGGACCTTTCTTGAGGCAGATTCCGCAACCATGAGTTCAAGCTACTAACGCTAACATACAAAGCCATCCACAACCTGTCCCCCCCATATATCTCTGATCTAATCTCCCACTACCTGCCCACACGTAACCTCAGACATACCTCCCAACCGTCCCGATTTCCGCGGGACAGTCACGATTTGGGTGACATGTCCCGCGGTCCCGGTTGGAGGGAGGTATGTCCCGATTTCAACTCAGATCTGCGTCCAGAGGACGATGTGACACATCACGTCTGCAAGCCAGTAGCCAGCGGCAGTGGGGAAGCGAGGAGCTCACACAGGTCAGCTCCTCGCTTCAGCCGCATATGTGTCAGCGAGACCGGCGGCAGCGGCGAAGCGAGGAGCTGACATGTGTCAGCTCCTTCCTTCAACCGCATATGTGTCAGCAAGAGAGGCGCGCAGAGAGCGGCGAGGGAGCGGAGGAGAAGGTAAGTGTAATGTGGAGGTGGAACGTGAAACTGGGGGCAGATGAAGGAGAGGACGGCATGACACTGGGGGCAGAGATGTGGAGACATGAATCTGGGGTAGAGATGGGGGACATGAATCTGGGGGCAGAGATGGGGAGACATGAATCTGGGGTAGAGATGTGGGGACATGAATCTGGGGGCAGAGATGGAGGGGACATGAATCTGGGGGCAGAGATGTGGAGACATGAATCTGGGGGCAGAGATGGGGGGCATGAAACTGGGGTAGAGATGTGGAGACATGAATCTGGGGGCAGAGATGGGGGACATGAATCTGGGGGCAGAGATGGAGGGACATGAATCTGGGGGCAGAGATGGAGGGGACATGAATCTGAGGGCAGAGATGGGGGGACATGAATCTGAGGGCAGAGATGGGGGGACATGAATCTGGGGGCAGAGATGGGGGACATGAATCTGGGGGCAGAGATGGAGGGGACATGAATCTGGGGGCAGAGATGGAGGGGACATGAAACTGGGGGCAGAGATGGAGGGGACATGAAATTGGGGGCAGAGATGGAGGGGACATTAATCTGGGGGCAGAGATGGGGGACATGAATCTGCGGGCAGAGATGGAGGGGACATGAATCTTAGGGCAGAGATGGGGGGACATGAATCTGGGGTAGAGATGTGGGGACATGAATCGGGGCAGAGATGTGGAGACATGAATCTGGGGTAGAGATGTGGGGACATGAATCTGGGGGCAGAGATGGAGGGGACATGAATCTGGGGGCAGAGATGTGGAGACATGAATCTGGGGGCAGAGATGGGGGACATGAATCTGGGGGCAGAGATGTGGAGACATGAATCTGGGGGCAGAGATGGAGGGGACATGAATCTGAGGGCAGAGATGGGGGGACATGAATCTGGGGGCAGAGATGGAGGGGACATGAATCTGAGGGCAGAGATGGGGGACATGAATCTGGGGGCAGAGATGTGGAGACATGAATCTGGGGGCAGAGATGTGGAGACATGAATCTGGGGACAGAGATGGGGGGGGCATGAATCTGGGGGAAGAGATGGGGACATGAATCTGGGGGCAGAGATGGAGGGGACATTAATCTGGGGGCAGAGATGGAGGGGACATGAAACTGGGGGCAGAGATGGAGAGGACATGAAATTGGGGGCAGAGATGGAGGGGACATTAATCTGGGGGCAGAGATGGGGGACATGAATCTGCGGGCAGAGATGGAGGGGACATGAATCTTAGGGCAGAGATGGGGGGACATGAATCTGGGGTAGAGATGTGGGGACATGAATCGGGGCAGAGATGTGGAGACATGAATCTGGGGTAGAGATGTGGGGACATGAATCTGGGGGCAGAGATGGAGGGGACATGAATCTGCGGGCAGAGATGTGGAGACATGAATCTGGGGGCAGAGATGGGGGACATGAATCTGGGGGCAGAGATGTGGAGACATGAATCTGGGGGCAGAGATGGAGGGGACATGAATCTGAGGGCAGAGATGGGGGGACATGAATCTGGGGGCAGAGATGGAGGGGACATGAATCTGAGGGCAGAGATGGGGGGACATGAATCTGGGGGCAGAGATGTGGAGACATGAATCTGGGGGCAGAGATGTGGAGACATTAATCTGGGGGCAGAGATGGGGGGGCATGAATCTGGGGGAAGAGATGGGGACATGAATCTGGGGGCAGAGATGGAGGGGACATTAATCTGGGGGCAGAGATGGGGGACATGAATCTGCGGGCAGAGATGGAGGGGACATGAATCTTAGGGCAGAGATGGGGGGACATGAATCTGGGGTAGAGATGTGGGGACATGAATCGGGGCAGAGATGTGGAGACATGAATCTGGGGTAGAGATGTGGGGACATGAATCTGGGGGCAGAGATGGAGGGGACATGAATCTGGGGGCAGAGATGTGGAGACATGAATCTGGGGGCAGAGATGGGGGACATGAATCTGGGGGCAGAGATGTGGAGACATGAATCTGGGGGCAGAGATGGAGGGGACATGAATCTGAGGGCAGAGATGGGGGGACATGAATCTGGGGGCAGAGATGGAGGGGACATGAATCTGAGGGCAGAGATGGGGGACATGAATCTGGGGGCAGAGATGTGGAGACATGAATCTGGGGGCAGAGATGTGGAGACATGAATCTGGGGACAGAGATGGGGGGGGCATGAATCTGGGGGAAGAGATGGGGACATGAATCTGGGGGCAGAGATGGAGGGGACATTAATCTGGGGGCAGAGATGGAGGGGACATGAAACTGGGGGCAGAGATGGAGAGGACATGAAATTGGGGGCAGAGATGGAGGGGACATTAATCTGGGGGCAGAGATGGGGGACATGAATCTGCGGGCAGAGATGGAGGGGACATGAATCTTAGGGCAGAGATGGGGGGACATGAATCTGGGGTAGAGATGTGGGGACATGAATCGGGGCAGAGATGTGGAGACATGAATCTGGGGTAGAGATGTGGGGACATGAATCTGGGGGCAGAGATGGAGGGGACATGAATCTGCGGGCAGAGATGTGGAGACATGAATCTGGGGGCAGAGATGGGGGACATGAATCTGGGGGCAGAGATGTGGAGACATGAATCTGGGGGCAGAGATGGAGGGGACATGAATCTGAGGGCAGAGATGGGGGGACATGAATCTGGGGGCAGAGATGGAGGGGACATGAATCTGAGGGCAGAGATGGGGGGACATGAATCTGGGGGCAGAGATGTGGAGACATGAATCTGGGGGCAGAGATGTGGAGACATTAATCTGGGGGCAGAGATGGGGGGGCATGAATCTGGGGGAAGAGATGGGGACATGAATCTGGGGGCAGAGATGGAGGGGACATTAATCTGGGGGCAGAGATGGAGGGGACATGAAACTGGGGGCAGAGATGGAGGGGACATGAAACTGGGGGCAGAGATGGAGGGGACATTAATCTGGGGGCAGAGATGGGGGACATGAATCTGGGGGCAGAGATGGAGGGGACATGAATCTGAGGGCAGAGATGGGGGACATGAATCTGGGGGCAGAGATGGAGGGGACATGAATCTGAGGGCAGAGATGGGGTGACATGAATCTGGGGGCAGAGATGGGGGACATGAATCTGGGGGCAGAGATGGAGGGGACATAAATCTGGGGGCAGAGATGGAGGGGACATGAAACTGGGGGCAGAGATGGAGGGGACATGAAACTGGGGGCAGAGATGGAGGAGACATTAATCTGGGGGCAGAGATGGGGGACATGAATCTGGGGGCAGAGATGGAGGGGACATGAAACTGGGGGCAGAGATGGAGGGACATGAATCTGGGGGCAGAGATGGAGGGGACATGAATCTGGGGGCAGAGATGGAGGGGACATTAATCTGGGGGCAGAGATGGAGGGGACATGAAACTGGGGGCAGAGATGGAGGGGACATGAAACTGGGGGCAGAGATGGAGGGGACATTAATCTGGGGGCAGAGATGGGGGACATGAATCTGGGGGCAAAGATGGAGGGGACATGAAACTGGGGGCAGAGATGGAGGGACATGAATCTGGGGGCAGAGATGGAAGGGGGACATGAAACTGGTGGCAGATGAAGGGTGTATATGAAACTGGGGGAGAGATAGAGGGGGGACATATAATTTACGGGTGACTGTAGGAGGATTATACTGTGTGCGGGCACATGAAAAATTAATGAGTGGGTGGAGCCAACATAAAAGTGGGCGGGGCTAAATTTGTGCCAAGACACATAAGACGGACCCCCACAATCACAGGCTTCAAGAAGGCCCTGAAGACTCACCTATTCAGGAAGGCCTACAACCTCCAATAACACTATCACCGCACCGCCATCTGTACAGTCTCCCCCCTCCTTCTGTCTCTATCCCTCACAGATTGTAAGCTCTTGCGGGCAGGGCCCTCTACCCCACTGTGTCAGTCGGTCACTGTTAGTATTATATCTACCTGTATATTCTGTGTATTGTATGTAACCCCCAAATGTAAAGCACCATGGAATTAATGGTGCTATATAAATAATAATAATAATTCCGCCTCAGGAAATCAATGCAAGGGAATGGCAGGCGAAAAACTACTAGCTAGTTTTTTGTAAAAACCACCTCAAAAACCGCTAGGCGTTTTATCAAGGTCCAGTAACTGTACTGGAGGGAAAAACCGCCTGCTGGGGTTTTTTTTAGGTGGTTTTTGCTAAAAACCGCTCCAAAAACCGCCTCATGTCCAAAAACCGCTTTCTAATTCCTGAAGTGTTTTTTTTCAGAACCAAATTCTGCCACCCCCTATTCACGTGTGAACTAGCCCTTATACCCCTCCCTGAGAGGTCCACTAATATAATAATAGCCTGACTATGCTGGTACTTGTAGTCCTCTCCTCCTATCCCCCTCCCTGAGAGGTCCTCTAATATAATAATAGTCTGACTATGCTGGTACTTGTAGTCCTCTCCTCCTATCCCCCTCCCTGAGAGGTCCTCTAATATAATAATAGTCTGACTATGCTGGTACTTGTAGTCCTCTCCTCCTATCCCCCTCCCTGTAAGGTTCTGTAATATAATAATAGCCTGACTATGCTGGTACTTGTAGTCCTCTCCTCCTATCCCCCTCCCTGAGAGGTCCTCTAATATAATAATAGCCTGACTATGCTGGTACTTGTAGTCCTCTCCTCCTATCCCCCCTCCCTATAAGGTTCTGTAATATAATAATAGCCTGACTATGCTGGTACTTGTAGTCCTCCCCTCATATCCCCCTCCCTGAGAGGTCCTCTAATATAATAATAGTCTGACTATGCTGGTACTTGTAGTCCTCCCCTCATATCCCCCTCCCTGTAAGGTCCTCTAATATAATAATAGTCTGACTGTGCTGGTACTTGTAGTCCTCTCCTCCTATCCCCCTCCCTGTAAGGTTCTGTAATATAATAATAGCCTGACTATGCTGGTACTTGTAGTCCTCTCCTCCTATCCCCCTCCCTGAGAGGTCCTCTAATATAATAATAGTCTGACTATGCTGGTACTTGTAGTCCTCTCCTCCTATCCCCCTCCCTGAGAGGTCCTCTAATATAATAATAGCCTGACTATGCTGGTACTTGTAGTCCTCTCCTCCTATCCCCCTCCCTGAGAGGTCCTCTAATATAATAATAGTCTGACTATGCTGGTACTTGTAGTCCTCCCCTCATATCCCCCTCCCTGAGAGGTCCTCTAATATAATAATAGTCTGACTATGCTGGTACTTGTCCTCTCCTCCTATCCCCCTCCCTGAGAGGTCCTCTAATATAATAATAGCCTGACTATGCTGGTACTTGTAGTCCTCTCCTCCTATCCCCCTCCCTGAGAGGTCCTCTAATATAATAATAGTCTGACTATGCTGGTACTTGTCCTCTCCTCCTATCCCCCTCCCTGAGAGGTCCTCTAATATAATAATAGTCTGACTATGCTGGTACTTGTAGTCCTCCCCTCATATCCCCCTCCCTGAGAGGTCCTCTAATATAATAATAGCCTGACTATGCTGGTACTTGTAGTCCTCTCCTCCTATCCCCCCTCCCTATAAGGTTCTGTAATATAATAATAGCCTGACTATGCTGGTACTTGTAGTCCTCTCCTCCTATCCCCCTCCCTGAGAGGTCCTCTAATATAATAATAGTCTGACTATGCTGGTACTTGTAGTCCTCCCCTCATATCCCCCTCCCTGTAAGGTCCTCTAATATAATAATAGTCTGACTGTGCTGGTACTTGTAGTCCTCTCCTCCTATCCTCCTTCCCGTAAGGTTCTGTAATATAATAATAGCCTGACTATGCTGGTACTTGTAGTCCTCTCCTCCTATCCCCCTCCCTGTAAGGTTCTGTAATATAATAATAGCCTGACTATGCTGGTACTTGTAGTCCTCTCCTCTTCTCCTCCTCCCTGTAAGGTTCTGTAATATAATAATAGTCTGACTATGCTGGTACTTGTAGTCCTCTCCTCCTATCCCCCTCCCTGTAAGGTTCTGTAATATAATAATACCCTGACTATGCTGGTACTTGTAGTCCTCTCCTCCTATCCCCCTCCCTGTAAGGTTCTGTAATATAATAATAGCCTGACTATGCTGGTACTTGTAGTCCTCTCCTCCTATCCCCCTCCCTGTAAGGTTCTGTAATATAATAATAGTCTGACTATGCTGGTACTTGTAGTCCTCTCCTCCTATCCCCCTCCCTGTAAGGTTCTGTAATATAATAATAGCCTGACTATGCTGGTACTTGTAGTCCTCTCCTCCTATCCCCCCTCCCTGTAAGGTTCTGTAATATAATAATACCCTGACTATGCTGGTACTTGTAGTCCTCTCCTCCTATCCCCCTCCCTGTAAGGTTCTGTAATATAATAATAGCCTGACTATGCTGGTACTTGTAGTCCTCTCCTCCTATCCCCCTCCCTGAGAGGTCCTCTAATATAATAATAGTCTGACTGTGCTGGTACTTGTAGTCCTCTCCTCCTATCCTCCTTCCCGTAAGGTTCTGTAATATAATAATAGCCTGACTATGCTGGTACTTGTAGTCCTCTCCTCCTATCCCCCTCCCTGTAAGGTTCTGTAATATAATAATAGCCTGACTATGCTGGTACTTGTAGTCCTCTCCTCTTCTCCTCCTCCCTGTAAGGTTCTGTAATATAATAATAGTCTGACTATGCTGGTACTTGTAGTCCTCTCCTCCTATCCCCCTCCCTGTAAGGTTCTGTAATATAATAATACCCTGACTATGCTGGTACTTGTAGTCCTCTCCTCCTATCCCCCTCCCTGTAAGGTTCTGTAATATAATAATAGCCTGACTATGCTGGTACTTGTAGTCCTCTCCTCCTATCCCCCTCCCTGTAAGGTTCTGTAATATAATAATAGTCTGACTGTGCTGGTACTTGTAGTCCTCTCCTCCTATCCCCCTCCCTGAGAGGTCCACTAATATAATAATAGCCTGACTATGCTGGTACTTGTAGTCCTCTCCTCCTATCCCCCTCCCTGAGAGGTCCTCTAATATAATAATAGCCTGACTATGCTGGTACTTGTAGTCCTCTCCTCCTATCCCCCTCCCTGTAAGGTTCTGTAATATAATAATAGCCTGACTATGCTGGTACTTGTAGTCCTCTCCTCCTATCCCCCTCCCTGTAAGGTTCTGTAATATAATAATAGCCTGACTATGCTGGTACTTGTAGTCCTCTCCTCCTATCCCCCTCCCTGAGAGGTCCTCTAATATAATAATAGTCTGACTGTGCTGGTACTTGTAGTCCTCTCCTCCTATCCTCCTTCCCGTAAGGTTCTGTAATATAATAATAGCCTGACTATGCTGGTACTTGTAGTCCTCTCCTCCTATCCCCCTCCCTGTAAGGTTCTGTAATATAATAATAGCCT
The DNA here is from genome assembly GCF_031893055.1 of Leptodactylus fuscus. Taxonomy (NCBI): domain Eukaryota; kingdom Metazoa; phylum Chordata; class Amphibia; order Anura; family Leptodactylidae; genus Leptodactylus; species Leptodactylus fuscus. Next base: position 41,785,337 of record NC_134275.1, on the reverse strand, counting down.
GACTATGCTGGTACTTGTAGTCCTCTCCTCTTCTCCTCCTCCCTGTAAGGTTCTGTAATATAATAATAGTCTGACTATGCTGGTACTTGTAGTCCTCTCCTCCTATCCCCCTCCCTGTAAGGTTCTGTAATATAATAATACCCTGACTATGCTGGTACTTGTAGTCCTCTCCTCCTATCCCCCTCCCTGTAAGGTTCTGTAATATAATAATAGCCTGACTATGCTGGTACTTGTAGTCCTCTCCTCCTATCCCCCTCCCTGTAAGGTTCTGTAATATAATAATAGTCTGACTGTGCTGGTACTTGTAGTCCTCTCCTCCTATCCCCCTCCCTGAGAGGTCCACTAATATAATAATAGCCTGACTATGCTGGTACTTGTAGTCCTCTCCTCCTATCCCCCTCCCTGAGAGGTACTCTAATATAATAATAGCCTGACTATGCTGGTACTTGTAGTCCTCTCCTCCTATCCCCCTCCCTGAGAGGTCCTCTAATATAATAATAGTCTGACTATGCTGGTACTTGTAGTCCTCTCCTCCTATCCCCCTCCCTGAGAGGTCCTCTAATATAATAATAGTCTGACTATGCTGGTACTTGTAGTCCTCTCCTCCTATCCTCCTTCCCGTAAGGTTCTGTAATATAATAATAGCCTGACTATGCTGGTACTTGTAGTCCTCTCCTCCTATTCCCCTCCCTGTAAAGTTCTGTAATATGCAATTATAACAGTCTGACCTTGCTGCATGCTGGCACTTGTGGTTCACTCCTCCTATAACTTCTTCTATTAATAATAACAGCTTGACTATTTTTGTATACTGTCATCCTCTATACATATACATGACTGCACGTATTCACATATAGACCCACGCACATGCTTGAACAATAGACCTGTTTATACTCAGACGTGCACATAAAGTTTTTTTTCCAGGACTTGCATCCTTAGGATAAGTTGTCTATTGAAGATCAGAGGGATTGACACCCAGAACCCTCACAGACCAGCTGGTTAAAGGAAGCACTGTGGCAATACTATTAAATACCAAGCACAGCATTCACAGCACCCAAGTGGTCTTACAGAGGGGAAGAAAGAGTAACTACATATAGCACTTTACTACATACCGTATAGCAGAATTTTTTAGAATCCAATCAGGAAACTTCTTTATTTGACCCTTTTATTTTAGCCTTTGGCCCCTGATTGTAGGATTTTTTTAGGATTCTCATAAACACCATTGGGAAGTGGACTAAACTTTTTACTGATGTACAGCATACCTATCCATTCACACGGATATGGCAGCAAGTGGTTGACTGCACAGTACAGGTTCAATAAACCCTCGCTCTGTCTGACGCTGCCCTAACACATTGCTCATTATTTTTGATAATTTGTACATAGGGGGTCACATCTCATTATAGTATATGGGTAATACCACAGTTCGGCAGAAAATTATGGAGTAAGTGTTGTCACTTACGATATATATAAGAACAATCTCACATCCATATTGTACACCCCATGTACAACTGGCTATACTGAACATCTGGAAACATAAGCAAATAGTAAGAATTTATAGGCTTAGTTCACATTAGCAGGCTCTATTAGGGCCATCTAATCATCTTTTTTTTCCCCCTGACGAAGCCACGGTAGTGGCGAAACGCTCGTTGGGGCGCGTTCACTACATGAAGGTCCACTCATAGGTAATTTATTACTTGGCATCATGTTATTTCACAGAATATTTGCACTTTAAAAAACTATATGTTATATATGCACTTTAGAAACTATGGATGTTTTACATATCCTTATATATATGTAATGTAAGTGTCATTTATTCATCATTAACCATTAGTATTCCATCTTGGGCCTTCATTGTTCTGTTTGGTTGTATCACCCCATTCATTATTTCTGTCTTATATATGTTTTAAAATGTATTTAAATAAAGCTTTATATATTTTCTGCTAAACATTTTCTGTGGCAGTGCGCTTTTTTAGCATAGTGTTCTATTTACATAGCTTTGCCAATCTTTGCCCTATATTTAGTTGTGTATATCTATTAGGGCCAGTTCACACGGAGTAAACTGGCGTGCAATCTGGCACGTATACACGTGTCTGATTTTGCACGCTCAAAAAAGATCTCATTGATTTCAATGTGGGTTACGAACGTATAACAAGCATAATTTTGCGGCCGTAATTTTGCAGCTGCAAAACCCCTTTAAGGTTCTGCAGCACTATTTCATCTACTGTAGTGGCTGCTACATGTACCTGTTACACATCCTATAAATACTTACATCTAACCATGTGGTAACACTGTGGTATCTTAGAGAAAGGTGTCTCTGTGTGTTGTATGTCATGCAATGTATTAACAAATTTTTCTGGACTTAAATTCAAACAGCAACACAACAACAATTCAAAGTAAAATATGGAGACACAGTTCAACATATAAAGGCGGAAATCCATTAGGATCCCCCACTAAATCTCCCAAACATCCTTTGATTCATTGCAAATAATAGCGCTCAAGGGATCAAGAAACAAATAAAGTAGAAGTGAGAGATCTATCCCAAATCAGAGACGGGTAGGGAGGACCAGGTGTGTCCAACCATGCCCCCCAAATTTTTTCAAATTTAGTTTGGGCCTTTCTTTGTGTATATACTCCCCTCCCCAGCCTAATAGTATTATTGATTCTGGATATCAGTTCCACCAGAGAAGGAGGGCTCTGGTCCAACCAATGGTAAGCAATCAATTTTCTTGCCTGGTACCATACCCTAGACAACCCTATAAATTCCGGGCTTTCTGGGTCCACCCCCTCCCCCAAATAACCTAGGAGGCAAACTAACGGTGATTGCAGAAAGGCAATAGAATATACCTGGCCAAGCAAGGACAGTACCTGATTCCAGTAATGGGTTTACTCCCGACACTCCCACATCATATACAGGAGATGTGCAAGTTCCATACTAGAGCGGGGGCATTTGGCATCAGAACGGATATACATACGGAACAGTCTCTGGAGTCCTATAGACCCCATGCAAGAGATAAATATAAGACAATCTCTGCGCTTGACTAGGGGACAGTATATGTCATGCAATGTTACCGCCCACTTGGCTAGTAGACTCGAACCTGCATCAGAACTAAGAGGGCTTATATCTTTGGAACGGTTGAACGGCTTTGGTATGTCATTGGGCTCTTGTAAGAAGACCCGCTCCTCAGATATTTCTGTCTTGGTACATAATTGTATCCTCTATGAACAAACTATTCTGGAACATCCTTTCCTAGAACCCTGTGCTGTGCTGCCCCTCTGTTAGTCCCCCTCCTGTAAATTTATGAATAAACTGGAAACTGGGTGTTAGTAGTCAGGATAATATTTGGGGACTGAGTAGGGACACTCCCTGTTGACAAGGGTTCTGGACAGTGTTCAATTTATTCATAGATCTACAGGTGTAAACGCATGCCAGTTTTTCATGGAAAAGTGAGGTATGAACGATGAATCGGTGGTGAAACTGACAAAATTCATCCTCACCCACAATTACTTCTCTTTTGGTGACTGCACCTATCTACAGCAGACCGGCACCGCAATGGGGAGTAAAATGGCGCCACAGTATGCTAATCTCTTCATGGCCAAGCTTGAGAGTGACTTTCTATCCACTTGCACCACCAGGCCTCTGGCCTACTATCGTTTCATTGACGATATCCTAATCCTTTGGACTGGGTCTGAAGAACAGCTGAAAACCTTCCATGAACAATTCCACCAGTTCCATCCCACCATCAACCTGACGCTCAATTACTCCTTCTCTGAAATAAACTTCCTGGACGCAGTCATCAAGATACAGGACAACAAAATTGAGACATCACTGTATAAGAAACCAATTGACCACCCTACCTACCTAAGATGGGATAGCTTTCATCTGAAACACATAAAGAACTCCATTGTCTACAGCCAGGCCATCAGATATCATCGTATATGTTCAAACCCTGCAGATAGAGACAAACACCTTGGAGGCCTCAAAAACACATTCTTGAGGCAGGGTTACCATCCAAGAACAGCTGAAAACCAAATCACCAGGGCCACCAGGTTACCAAGATCGGATTTATTAAAATACAATACCAAACAGGAAAACAATCGGGTGCCCCTGGTTGTCACATATAGCCCACACCTGGAGATGCTGAGAGGATGTGCTGATCACATGCAAATTACATCCACTACTGCAAAAAGACAATCATCTAAAATCCATATTTCCAGACCCCCCTCTCCTGTGCTATAGACAGCCACCAAACCTCAGGAATATGGTTGTCAGCAGCTCACTGTCACCTCCAACGAACTCAGGAACATTCCCATACGGACAGAAAAGGTGCAAAACCTGCCCTCACATACTGACCACTGACAGGATAGAGATACCAAACTCTAACAGGGAATATAAAATCCCAAGTACATTCACCTGTAACACACCTAATGTAGTGTATTTAATAATGTGCACCAAATGTTCCACTGAAAACCTGTATGTTGGAGAGACCGGTCAGAAGCTCAGAATGAGAGTGAATGCACATCACCATACAATTAGAGAACAAACATTTCGGCAATGAAGATCATAATATCACCAGTGACCTGAAAATTTTCATTTTAAGAGGGAATTTTAAATAAGGAAACAGCGACTAATTCATGAATACAAGAGCATGACCCTATTTAACAGTCTGGAGAATGGAATGAATGTCTCACATGGGTTCATGTCATGCTATAGAAATCACTGAACTAAGACAGCCATAAAGATAAGAACCTGGGACCTGTGAATTGTTTACATGTTTATACTAATAAGCCTCTTCTCCTCATCCCCCTCCCCCTGAAATCCTATCCCTATGTGTCCTGTTGTACATAAATATGCAGCCTTCAGAAATTGTTCTTAGTTATATCTGAAGAAGAAGCCAAAGAGCTTTGAAACTTTATATTCTGTCATCATTATGAGTTAGCCATTAAAAAAGGTATCATCTACTGAAGACTCAAGTTTTTTGTTTTTTATAGATCTACAGGAGAAATAACAGAAAAATGGCTTAACACAAAGATCTAAGACAAGATTGTGCAGAATTCTTAATACAAGGGAATACAAGTATTTACTATGACATGTCAGAATTGATGACGGGTTCTCTTTAAGGCGAACGGTGTAGATTCATGGGAGCCGTCTGTACACTTTGCCGTGTATTCATCCCTGCATGTTAATAAAGTGTCATATAAGAAGGCTTGCCAGAAAAAGGCATAGGGAATTAGAGAGAAGAAAGGCCTGTACTTTGTGTCTGGTCTGTACACAGACGCAGAGTCTCGCTTACATTGGCAGACGCAGCACGCTACCAACATGACAGAATAACACCCAGGCATCAATGGAGACAGGAGAGAGTGGAAAAACTGGGGGAAGAGAGACGTGCGCTCAAGAAGTTGTCCAAATGTTATTCTAATAGGAACCCGAGCACAAGGACTATTCCAATTTCTTCCAACTATAGGTACCAGAGTAGTCACATGTACCCAGTGTCATCAGGTGGCAGGATGGGGAAGGTGGCCATACCAGTGCCCCCAGTGATACCCGTTTTGTATCCCATTGCCTCCGAGAGAGGCTAAGTAAGTAGGTTTCAGCATTCCCTTCATTGTTAATTCCATGAAAGTGAAGTATTATGGGTCTGGCTGATCCAAAGTACCAGTTCGGCGCTGTGGTAACACTTGCTGGAGCCTTTTCACGCAATAAATCAGTGGCTGTTACTGAAGTCAGACCCCCTACAAAGGGTTGTACAAGTTGTAAAAAATTTGCCCAAGTTCAAGGAATGATATAAAACATATTTGACTACTTTCCTGCTCCCGAAGAAAGGATTGACCTCACAGAAGAGGTGGCAAATCTCCCTGGCCTAGTGTAGTGCTCCAAAATCATTACATATATGACCTGGGCAGTTATGTCCCGAAAAAGAGGCATGGGCAAGAGATTTCATGTCCACATCACAAAAGGGGTCGTAGCCTTGCCCAAAGATTTTGACATCTTGGTCCATACAGAGGTCCCAAAAAGAAATGCCACAAATTTTTGCGTAAATCAGGTTTTTTGACTGTTTTGGTTTTGTGGCAACCACATTATTTTTTATGTAAGGCAGGATGGTGTAAGAGTTGTGTTAGATTTATTACCATTGACTTACTCGCTTAAATGATCATTGAATTATATGCCAGCTATGAGCAGAGGGCACAACTGATATAAAAGAAGGAAGGTGCACCTGGTCAGAAATAAGGTGCACTCTCCACCATCGCATGAGATATGAAGACTGGCGCTACAAACAGTAATAATACAAGGAGAACATACAAAAAAACGTGAAGTCACAACACAAGGAAACAATGGTGTCACATGCAGATTAAAGTCAAATAAGTGATGTCGCAGAAAAGCGCTATTAGAGATATCAGGGGTCACAATCCATTCTCCATACCCAGAGTCATCAATAACTTGCCTAGAAATGACTCCCCCCTACTTGTGGGGTCCACAGTACAGTAGGCATGTTACCTTCTCTTTGATCCTTACTGTATTGTCTTCCCCCAGATCCCATAGGTATGTACCACTGAGAAGCACCCATATACAGGAGATGGTCCCCAATAACTTAAGCAGGATATTACTTATTACTGTCTATACATAGCCTGTAGATTGATACACATCCATGTGAGCAAAGATTTTGGAATGAACAGATTGGTCAATGAAAACCAATGTTTTTGTATAGATTCTATACTTCATTTAGGGGGAAGTCTGTTCAGTCCCCCCTTGCCTTAGCCAGTTCAGATGTCATGTTTCTAGTGTGTCACTGCTGGGGGGAATGAGCACTCATCAACTCCTCTGGCAATGCCAACTAATGGTGCTGGGCCCCACTGATAAATGGGACCTGGTGAACAGATGAACATCGTAGTCAGCAACTCCCTTGTTCTCCACCATGTGTGATAGTACAGCTCCATGCCACTTTCAAAGACTGTAAAGAGTCTCAAATCCTTAAGGTGATATAAATCAGAAAAAAAAATTGTGCCATGAGACATTGGATGTCATATTTTGGTTATATTCTTCCATATGCAACATGCTGCCATTTGGAGCCCCATACTTTGTATATGCAGTGCCTATGGCTCCTTAGGGCAGTGCTGTAGGCTGACCAGATATCCTGAGAATCCTCAGGTGGACCCAGACTCCAACATAATAATGGTCCAACAGAAGACTCCTAAACTTGTGGGTACTATGGTCTATTTCCTAGGGCTTGTTGGAGGGTACACTCCCAGAATAATTTTATCTGCTGGAACCAAGAAATCTATGTCCGACAGATCCATGTCTTTGTTTTGTGCATTATGTGTCCACAGTTTTAGCACTGCTGCTCTGTTTTGGGGCTTATGGGGCCAGTGATTACCTTTGGGCACAAAGGCATAACGTGAAGGTCCTGAGCCCAAACGCAGAACCTGTAATGGGATCCCACACCATGCTTTCTGGTATATTGTTTACCAATACTGGTAGCAGTTGCCCTCTCTGTACCCCCTATAGCTACACCCCTGTTTGGGCAAGTGGCTGTATGTTCCTCATAGTCGATGATCTCTGGTTTCAATGTGCCTTGTGTTTATTCACAGGTTTATGAGGGGCGACTATTACCTCTACACCCCCCTATAGTGACACCCTAGTAGTGGACAATCCTGGCAATTATTTAAAATACAACTAACCTTCCATAACATGAAGGTTGATTGTATACCAAATTATTTTTGTCTTTGCTGTCTCGCCACGTAAGAATGGATACAGCTCCCCCCATTGTACTCGGCACGTCTACGATAGCTCTTCGGAGAGAAGGCAGAAAGGCATTTAAGAGGACATGGATCAGCATATTGCTGGCGCTTGCACCTCAGCGGGGAGCGCAGGTGACATCCAGCCGCAGCCGAGCATCTCGACATTCTCTGAACTTCTCCGGGAGGTCACCCAGATGGAAAATACATTGCGATAAATCTTGGGTCACCTCCTCATCACGGCTGCCTCTATTGACACGGCTGTATATCTTGTGTATCCATAACACCTTAAAGGCCGCTGCCTCTATCCTTCCCATCCCCTTTTCACGGCCGACTCATTATTGTTCAGGGCCCTGCACTGGCTGAAATGGAAATCAATGCAGGGAAGAGACGTTTGTCGAGATTATGGATTGGGGTTTGAATGAGAAGCGCCCTGTATGCGCTAGAAAAGCTTCAAGACGACCGGAGACGCATCACTCCTCCCCTAACAATAAGCAGGAGTCTTGTCAGCAGAGTGTCAGAGCACAGCATCAGCACAATTTTATCAAGCCTGCCCCGGCCAGCCCAGAAGCTGTTTGCTCTCCCTGCTTGCTGCTATGAAATAGCGCTGCCTGGGGAGCATTAAAGCATACTTAATAAGCCTGTCTATCCAGGAGAATGGCTCGGCCTGTATCCCTTCCTGGAGCTGCAGACGGGGCGAGAAAGGGATTTGTAGAAAGCCCAATTAAAACTATGGCTGATTCCGTAGAGCGCGTTTTATTGGCAGGATTCCACATATAACCTGAAGCTCCGGGGCCCCTGTGCAAAATCTATTACAGGGCCCCTCAACTACAATGTGCTACGTGGCAAAGGGCCCTCAGGTACCAGGGTTCGTGTGTGACCACTACCCTCCTGTTAATTATATTGTACTGTTCTCCCTAATCGTGAAGACCCGGTTGTTAATCATATCTCTGATTCACCAAACCAGAGAGAAGAGATTCCCTGGCCCGATTCGAAACCCCGGGTAGTGCAGGAAGCCATAGAATTCCAGCCATACCGCTCTCTAACTTGTAGGCCGCAAGCCATTTTAGGTCTTTGGCTTACAACATGTCGTGGGCATAAAGAAGGCGTCTGCACAATGACGTTACTTCATCATGCCTGTTATTTTGGGACATTCACGTCCTGACAGTGGCCCTGACTCCATGTAGGTCTTGGACCTAAGCGGGGGGGGGGCGGAGGTAGGTGAGTATACATTTTATTTTACATTGGGGTAGATAATTAATATAGGAGGAGAATATAAAGGGGGTATTAGGGGACACTGGAAGGGCATCAGAGGATATTGGCGGAATAATAAAATGGAGAAACATCTGAAATTAGAGGAGGTATTATGGGCATTGGTGAGAATAATAATATGGGAGCAGTTGGAAACATTAGAGGGAATAATAATTGGGAGGAGTTATCATCAGTGGCATATCTAGGAATGGCGGGGCCCCAAGGCAAACATTTGACATGGCCCCCCTCCGACCGACACCCCCCAGCCTTCCTGCATTCCTGCAAACACTATTATACCCCACAGTGACCCCTGCACAAAGTATTATGCCCCATAGTGACCCCCTGCACACAGTATTATGCCCCATAGTGGCCCCTGCACACAGTATTATAACCCATAGTGGCCCCTGTACACAGTATTATACCCCATAGTGGACCCTGTGCATAGTATTATGCCCCATAGTGACCCCTCCACAAAGTATTATGCCCCATAGTGACCCCCTGCACACAGTATTATGCCCCATAGTGACCCCCTGCACACAGTATTATGCCCCATAGTGGCCCCTGCACACAGTATTATGCCCCATAGTGACCCCCTGCACACAGTATTATGCCCCATAGTGGCCCCTGCACACAGTATTAAAACCCATAGTGGCCCCTGTACACAGTATTATACCCCATAGTGGACCCTGTGCACAGTATTATGCCCCATAGTGACCCCTCCACAAAGTATTATGCCCCATAGTGACCCCCTGCACACAGTATTATGCCCCATAGTGACCCCCTGCACACAGTATTATGCCCCATAGTGGACCCTGCACACAGTATTATGCCCCATAGTGACCCCCTGCACACAGTATTATGCCCCATAGTGGACCCTGTGCACAGTATTATGCCCCATATTTGCCCCCACACAAAGTATTATGCCCCATAGTAGCCCTTGCACACAGTATTATGTCCCCATTGTGGACCACCCATGAACAATTATAGTGAGTATAATGATAGTGGTGTTTGTGGGATTTGCGGGCCCGCAGCCTCACTTACCGATCCTGACTGTAAGCAGGAGCCAGGATTGGTAAGTAAATGGGGCCCATTACCTGCAGGAGTGTCTCCAGCAGGTAACGGCCAATAAAAAAGAAAAAATCTGTAGCGGTAGCGGCTGCCGCCAGGCCCCCTAATGTCCCATTACCGCGGCTACCCCTTTAGTTCAATAGTTATGCCCCTGGTTATAATATAGGGGTCATCGGGGAGATTAGGGGAATAATAATATAGTGGGCATCAGAGGAGGTTTGGGGAATAATAATAGATGGAATATTAATGTAAAGGGACATAATTTATACAAGGGGAACATAAATGTTCAGGACTGGAGACACCGTGGGGGACAAGAGGCACTGTGGGAGAGGGATCAGAAGGGGGCATGTCTGTATGTAAATGTATGATGGCCTTAACCATTTTTTGCAAAGTGCTGCAAGCCGCACTCCATCCCTCTAAAATGTGCAGCCCTTTGTACACCTATTGCACTATTAACATTAATATTTGATATTTTAGTAGCTATATCTATAGAAGGTGCAAAGATAGCAATCCCACTTGAACCCTGGTGCCTGTGTAGGTCCATAAGTCCTCAGCCTAAGAAGACATGACTTTCACATGGTAAGTGGGGCCTTTTTGATTTGCCACCACTTCTGTTGGAGGAAGAAAAGGATCAGACCAAATTCAACCATGTTTCCCCAGAATCAGACATTTTAGAAGACCCATAGATAACAGAAGATCACCCATGGCTAGGTTTAGGACTGTCAGGACATAACTTGTATTGGGAGCTGGATAGCATGGTTTCACTTCCTGGACTTGAGGGGTGAAGGAGAGGACATTAGGTCATCCCAACTTTTTTTTCCTTTTCAGTCTTGATGGTTGACTTTTGGTTGCCGTAAAGACTTCCCCATTGCCTAGTAGTAGCCATATGAGGAGGCAGGATTTTCCCTTCTATCCCTGCAGGGTGGCAGATTCCATATTATTGAACCATTTCTGGCACTGTATGCACAGTTGTTTGGGGTTTGGCTGTATGGAGGACAACTGGGGGACCACCGGGCAGGATGACCATTGAGGATATGGTGGGACATGAATCTCCTCTATTTCCCTTGGTGGAGACCATAAATCTAAAGCTTTTGTCTACAAATGAGGTGGAGATAACATTTCCCAAGTAGATCAATGGCTTATTAGGGTCTCCTAAAGCTGCTAAAAGACCAAATACCCTTATGATCTCCAACCAGACAGTTCAAGGACTACATGCGTAGAAGAAAATATACATCCCAGAACTATCTTGGTATCTGTGCTCAGGCACTGCAGCTTTAGCATGGTCTCCACTTTAGATTTTAGACAGTTTTTCTAATATTAATGAAATATCCATAAAGTGAATTCTGCCCTACCAAATCACCTGCAACCACCACTAGGAGGAGCCAAGGAGCTTACTGCATTCTGATAAACACAAAACCCAATAATAAACCATCACGTAGTCAGGTTGTACATGGTGTCAGATATGCTATAGTGCAGGAGGAGCCAAACAGAGTTGTTTTGTGGCAGAATATTCAGTGTAACATGTATTTTAACCTTTATATTCCTGCTTTTCTTATTCTTAGGAGTCCCGTGGGCGGTCCTACTCAGTATCTGTTTACACATACAGTGGCAAAATCTGTGGTAAGATATGACTGCATAAAATTGGTATTTGTGGATGTACCCTACAGCAGGGTTTTAAAGTGTTACACACAGTCTTTGACCTGGGAGAGAGTATACAGTGTTGGCCAAAATTATTGGCACCCCTGCAATTCTGTCAGATAATACTCAGTTTCTTCCAGAAAATGATTGCAAGTACAAACTCTTTGCTATTAATATCTTCATTGATTTTGCTTACAATGAAAAACCAAAAAAGAGAATGAAAAAAAAGTCAAATCATTGATCATTTTACACAAAAATCCAAAAATGGGCCGGACAAAAGTATTGGCGCCCTCAGCCTAATACTTGGTAGCACAACATTTAGACAAAATAACTGCGTACAACCGCTTCCGGTAACCATCAATGAGTTTCTTACAATGCTCTGCTGGAATTTTAGACCATTCTTCTTTGGCAAACTGCTCCAGGTCCCTGAGATGTGAAGGGGGCCTTCTCCAAACTGCCATCAAGAGATCTCTCCCCCACAGGTGTTCTATGGGATTCAGGGCTGGACTCATTGCTGGTCACTTTACAAGTCTCCAGTGCTTTCTCTCAAACCATTTTCTAGTGCTGACCTGAAGTGTGTTTTGGGTCATTGTCCTGCTGGAAGACCCATGACCTCTGAGGGAGACCCAGCTTTCTCACACTGGGCCCTACATTATGCTGCACAATGTGTTGGTCGCCTTCAGACTTCATAATGCCATGCACACGGTCAAGCAGTCCAGTGCCAGAGGCAGCAAAGCAACCCCAAAACATCAGGGAACCTCCGCCATGTCTGACTGTAGGGACCGTGTTCTTTTCTTTGAAGGCCTCTTTTTTTTTCCTGTAAACTCTATGTTGATTCCTTTTCCCATAAAGCTCTACTTTTGTCTCATCTGACCAGAGAACATTCTTCCAAAACGTTTTTGGCTTTCTCAGGTAAGTTTTGGCAAACTCCAGCCTGGCTTTTTTATGTCTCTGGGTAAGAAGTGGGGTCTTCCTGGGTATCCTACCATACAGTCCCTTTTCATTCAGACGCCGACGGATAGTACGGGGTGACACTGTTGTACCCTCGGACTGTAGGGCAGCTTGAACTTGTTTGGATGTTAGTCGAGGTTTTTTATCCACCATCCGCACAATCTTGCGTTGAAATCTCTCGTCAATTTTTCTTTTCCGTCCACATCTAGGGAGGTTAGCCACAGTGCCATGGGCTTTAAACTTCTTGATGACACTGCGCACGGTAGACACAGGAACATTCAGGTCTTTGGAGATGGACTTGTAGCCTTGAGATTGCTCATGCTTCCTCACAACTTTGCTTCTCAAGTCCTCAGACAGTTCTTTGGTCTTCTTTCTGTTCTCCATGCTCAATGTGGTACACACAAGGACACAGGACAGAGGTTGAGTCAACTTTAATCCATTTCATCTGACTGCAAGTGTGATTTAGTTATTGCCACCACCTGTTAGGTGCCTCAGGTAAGTAACAGGTGCTGTTAATTACACAAATTAGAGAAGCATCACATGATTTTATAAACAGTGCCAATACTTTTGTCCACCCCCTTTTTATGTTTGGTGCGGAATTATATCCAATTTGGCTTTTTGACAATTCTTTTTGTGGTTTTCCATTGAAGACAGATTAAATGAAGATAATACCAAAGAATTTGTGATTGCAATCATTTTCTGTAAGAATTGCAGGGGTGCCGATACTTTTGGCCAACACTGTATAATAGATAACCCCCTTGCAGAGATGCACTGTAAAGTTTTGCAGCATCTGAAACAATTACTATGAGGTTCTGCAGCAGCAGAGGTGTGTATTATGTTGTTCTGCAGCAGCTGTGGTGTGTATTACAATGTTCTGCAGCAGCTACGATGTGTATTATCATGTTCTGCAGCTGCTGAGTTTATCAATTATGATGTTCTGGAGCACCTGGAATGTATATTATGATGTTCTGCAGCAGCCGTGGTGTGTATTATCATGTTCTGCAGCAGCAGAGGTGTGTATTATGATGTTCTGCAGTAGCCAAGGTGTAGTATGATGTTCTGCCATAGCCAGGGCGTGTATTACGATGTTCTGCAGCAGCTGTGGTGCATACTATGTTGTACTACATGTCAGTCAGCACAGGAGAAAGAACATTTGGCATTAATAATCCGTGTAGACTGGAGGAGATAAGCAGTGTTTCAGTTGCGCCGCTCATCTCCATACTGTCTCCATTCTGACGTGATGATTTTACAGACATTTCACTATAGTATAGCAGTGTACCGGCTATTATAACAGGAGTGTACCCGCTCTCCGCTCTAATGGCCGGCACATCTGCTTCGGTAAAGGGGCTGAACGGTAACTTTAAATTGGATTTTTTTCCCCTGGTCTGAATAAAGCTCTGTTGACATAAGCTGAAGAGAATCAGGAGACAGCCGTTGCTGTGCTAGCTGCCCAGCTTCCCCTGTGGCTGTCTTTTCTTTGTACGCAGGGCCGGGGCTGTCATCGTGAGCCTGCAGCACTTACAATCGCATTTCAGCCGCCTGCAGCTTAGGAAACAATGGAAGCGGAGAAAAGGCTTTTGCTTCTGACCTAGAAAACCCAAGCTGGCTCTCAATGTGACTGAGGGAGTGGGCTCGAGCCGGCAGCTTTCTGGAGCTTTTCTGCATAATGTGCACATGCAAATAAATCCCCCCTGCTTGTGAACAATGTCCAGATAGCGGCATTTCACTCCTCAGCGCCTCGTAATTCTAGAGAAGGCAGAATAATTAAAGCACTGGAATATTTTACAGTCGGGTTCTTGGCACGCTGACCGGGCCACCGCTGTAGACGGTTTTGAAGACTGAAGCTGTAAAAATAACAGAATCTTACAATATTCACCCGTTATTGATTTAAAGGGCCAGCGCACATAGCTTTCATATCAATCCAGTAATATACTAATGCAAAGGGGTTGTCCATTTTGGACAGTCGTTTTTTGTTATAAGCCCTGGGAAGCTCCGCAATAAGCTACAATTTGTCTGGAATCCAGCAACAGGTGTTCTGTTTCCCTACAGCACTTCCGCAGGGGAAATAAAGTATTACACCTTGCCCAGTGTAATGCATGAAGGTGTTGGATAAGGATGTTCCTTGGCTGACAAATGTTTTTTAACTCACACCATAGTGAATTACTGACTGAGTTCCTGACTGGTGGTGATTTCCATTCTGGTAGATGGGAGTGCACCCGATTTACTGAGAGGCGTAGTCTCTTACCAGTTTAGGCCTCATGACCGTCTGAGCCTCTATTAAAGAGGATCTTTCATCAAATCGGGCACATGCAGTTTTATATACTGCTGGAAAGCTGACAGTGCGCTGAATTCAGCGCACTGTTGGCTTTCCCGATCCGTGTCCGGTGTAAAGCGCTATCGGTCCCGGTACCGTAGCGCTTTAGTGTCAGAAGGGCGTTTCTGACAGTTAGCCAGGAATGTCCTTCTCCACAGCAGCGCCTATCGTGCTGTACTGTGGAGCGGGGAAGAACGCCCCCTCCCTTTCCTGATAACACTCGTCTATGGACGAGCTGTGTGAGCAAAGGGAGGGGGCGTTCCTCCCCGCTCACACTCTACAGCGCGATAGGCGCCGCGAGGCAGAAGGACGTTCCTGGCTAACTGTCAGAAACGCCCTTCTGACACTAAAGCGCTACGGTCCCGGGACCAATAGCGATTTACACGGAATTCAGTGTACTGTCAGCTTTCCAGCAGTATATAAAACTGCATGTGCCCGATTTGATGAAAGGTCCTCTTTAAGACTAGCGTGTGAAACCCCCATCTTAATAAATTCCCCTCAGTCTATGTGACTGTTCTTTGTTCTGCCAAATAGAAGCCCAACTATGAGCCTCAAACTTGTTCCGCCAATGGCCACCTAGTATCTAAGGTTACCTCTTGGTCGCCAATTTCCCATGAACATGCCTAACCAGATCCGCAGCTGCCAGACTTTTATGGCAGAGAAAAAGTGAGGAAAGTGGCGCACCCTAGAGCCAAAACATAGACTCTTGTGTGACTGAAATGAGTCAGGGCTGCTGCTATCTCCTGGTCGTCTAACAGAGCATGCCATGAACAAACTCCAGAAGAAGTGAAAAACAAAAAAGATCAGTATGGGAAGCTCTGCCTAGTGTATAGTGTCAATGGACTATGTGTTTTTGGTTACACATTGACCCCTTTGTCAGTTCTACACAAAGCAGTGACCTGCCTCAGCCAGTACTTGTCTGAGGAGGGCGTGAAGTTGGGCCTATGATGTAGAAACCAGTGAGACCTGGCAAAGCCCAATGTTTAAGGTGCATGGTCTGACTTATCATATATCATATAGGGTTTTACACTCTCTAACTAATAGTAAATCTGCCCTAATGTCTTCACCTTCAATCCTAGCTATACCAACAAAATAAAGGGACTGCCATAGGCACAATCTTAACCCCGTTGTGCTAAAATCTTAATGAGGAGTTGATAAAACTTATTACTTAGAACTTACAACAAAGACACTGTATTCACTGTTTTAGATGATATAGGGATAACTTTATGTAATATGGACAAGGAACCGAATAATTAGCCACTGATTTTGTATGAACCATCAAAATATGTGAGCTGGATTTCGGGACCCCCTTATTCAAGTGTGTTCTAACAGTTCAGGACTCAAGACACAGACCCATCTTATCAACAGTGTTGATTTCAACAGCTTCTTAAATTTTTTCTACTGACCATATTTGCACAAAGAATCAAAAAATAGAGAGACACCGAGCACACTTCATAGTGTAGAAAATCTATTCAACTTATAGGGAATCAAAATTATGAATAGACAAAAGGCCTGATAGCCTCTCACCTGATCGAGTTGTGACAACCGTTCACAACTCCATGGAAGGCGTGTCAACAGGTGGAGGGAGCAGCACCTTCTCCTTTTTTATCAATAAAACTCATTGGACCTGTGAGCGCCATCCTTTGCCTTATTCTTCTATAGTTGCACAAAGGACAAAGATTTCACAGGCCAGTCCAGAGACCTATAGAAATGTCCTAAAGGGATGATCCAAAAATATATTGGCCAGGGGAGACTGAGAACTCTGGAAAAAAAATCTAAAAGCATCCCTATATTGTGGGTCCGTAAACCATTAGCTATAGTCACATCAGTGGCAGATCTAATAATGCAGCATTGTTAACTACTCCCCTCCCCCTTCCGCAGGCATTTTTAGATTTTTCAGTTTTTGTTTAGACTCCCCACTAGAGATGAGCGAACAGTAAAATGTTCGATGTTCGGTATCCGTTTCGAATAGCCGCTCGATATTCGACTATTCAAACGAATATCGAACCCCATTATAGTCTATGGGAGAAAATGCTTCGTTTCAGGGGATCCCACCATTCGACTCAGGAGGGTCACCAAGTCCCCTTTTAAACCTCAGCAAATGATGCCAACACCTCTAAAATGCAACTGGGACAGCAGGGGAAGCATGTCTGGGGGCATCTAACACACCAAAGTCCCTGTATTACCCCACTATCACAGCCTAACAACTACACACTTTACACATTCAAAAAAACCTCTATCAAAGTGGGAAAATACCTGGAAACCTTCTTTACTCCCCGAATGGATGGACACAAACCCAAATTTAAGCTCAAAAAACATTATCAAGCACCCCTTTAAATCACGTTGCCCATGACAACCACAGATGGAATAGACAATGCGCATTGTCCAATCCAAAAGCCCTCACCCATAACTGTCATTTTCAGTGTGTGTGTGATGTGGTAAGACCTTCCAAAATTCACTTTTTTAGCCCTTAACAGGAGCCCTTCCAAATTAAGTTACAGGCCCTTAAGCTGAGTTACCAGCAGAGATTGCGGCCCTTTAGGTGACTTCAGCCTTTTACCCTGCAGAGTTTTAGGCCCTTTAACTTAGTTCAGCCTTGCACCAGCAGAGATTTGTTGGTTCTTTGGGTGAGTTGAGCCTTTAAACAGCAGATATTTAGTTTTTGGCCCTTGGCATGAGTACAGCCTTTAAAATACAGTGCTTTTGGCCCTTGGAGTGAGTAGAGCCTCGCACCAGCAGTGTTTTGGGCCCTCGGCATGAGTACAGGCTTTAAAATACAGTGCTTTTGGCCCTTGGAGTGAGTAGAGCCTTTAAAAAGCAGTGTTTTGGGCCCTTGGAGTGAGTAGAGCCTTTAAAAAGCAGTATTTTGGGCCCTTGGAGTGAGTAGAGCCTTTAAAATACAGTGTTTTTGACCCTTGGAGTGAGTAGAGCCTTTAAAAAGCAGTGTTTTGGGCCCTTGGAGTGAGTAGAGCCTCGCACCAGCAGTGCTTTTGGCCCTTGGAGTGAGTAAAGCCTTGCGCCAGCAGTGTTTTTGGCCCTTGGTGTAAGTAGAGCCATGCAGCAGCAGTGTTTCATTTTTTGGCCCTTGGGGTGACTAGAGCCATGCAGCAGCAGTGTTTCATTTTTTGGCCCTTGGTGTAAGTAGAGCCATGCAGCAGCAGTGTTTCATTTTTTGGCCCTTGGGGTGACCCCTAAAAAAAATTAGATTTTAGGCTCTTGGGGGTGAGCCCTAAAACATTAATTTTCAGGCCCTTGGGGGGAGCCCTAAAGCATTAATTTTCAGGCCCTTGGGGGAGCCCTAAAAAATTATTTTGCAGGCCCTTGGGCTGGAGCCCTAAAAACTTGAGTTGCAAGCCCCTGGGGGGGGGAGGGAGATAATGGAGTCAGAAGTAGGGGCTGGGGTAGGAGGAGGAAGAGTAATTTGGGTGCTGGCAGCTTCTCTCCAATACCTGGACTCTGGAGTGGATGCCCAGCTGAATATCCACGTCCTCACCCATGTCCCCTGCTGCTGCTGGCAGCCCCTCTCCAGTACCTGGACTGTGGAGTGGATATACAGCTGGGTATCCACATCCTTGCCCACGTCCCCTGCTCATACTGACGAAGGACACTGCTGGCAGCCCCTCTCCAGTACCTGGACTGTGGACTGGATACCCAGCTGGATAACCACGTCCTCGCCCACGGCCCCTGCTTCTACTGACAAGGGGCACTGCTGGCAGCCCCTCTCCAGTACCTGCACTGTGGACTGGATATACAGCTGGGTATGCACGTCCATGTCCTCGCGCACGTACCCTGCTGCTACTGACGAGGGACACTGCTGGCAGCCCCTCTCCAGTACCTGGACTGTGGACTGGATATACAGCTGGTATCTACGTCCTCGTGCACGTACCCTGCTGCTACGCTGCATGATGTATTAAGCTCTGAAAAGAGCTGTTATTTCCTTCCTAACCAAAGCTATGAAAACACTTTATCGCCCTGAGAACAAGCTCTCCCTATCACTCCAAAACTGAAATGACACGAATATGGCGGCGGCCGATCTTATGAATGGGAGGTCACATGTTTTTGGCAGCCAATGGGTTTTTTCCATTTTTTTCGCTGCCTATGTTGTTGTAGTTCCTGTCCCACCTGCCCTGCACAGTTATTGGTGCAAAAAAAGCGCCAGGAAAGGTGTGAGGGGATACGAACTTTTACTGCGTTTGCAGCCTTGTATTCGATTGGAATCGAATATCCCGAACGCCCTGATATTCGATCGAATACCTAGTTGATCGAACGGCATTCGCTCATCTCTAGTAACTACTGTTAAAGATCTAGCAAAACTTAGCATAAAATGTTTAAAATTGTTTAGACGTTAACAACTTACAGAGAAGCAAATTTTTCAAAAGTTTCCCTGATATCTTGCACTTTCTCTATTTTGCACTAGTGTTTTTCTAAGTTTACATACGTTTTTTCTAAATAAAATATTTGGGTCTCTGTGGTACCTGCTGTTTTACAGTCACCACATGATTTGCTCCACAAGGGAGCCCACTGAGGCTCTGTCGCCCAAGGGCCCATAAAAACCTGGAGCCGGCCCTGCCTACACCCCAAAATAATTCAGATATAGGCAAAATACAAACCTCATACCAAGTACTGTATGAGTACAGAGGAGAGAAGTGGTACTGTGCATGTCCATATTTAAAGAATAAGAGCAGATACTAAGATTTACATCCAGCATTCAAGACCAGAGAAGTGGTACTGTGCAGTGTCTATAAGAGGCAAGAGAAGTGGTACTGTACAGTGTCTATAAGAGGCAAGAGAAGTGGTACTGTGCAGTGTCTATAAGAGGCAAGAGAAGTGGTACTGTGCAGTGTCTATAAGAGGCAAGAGAAGTGGTACTGTGCAGTGTCTATAAGAGGCAGTAGAAATGGAAGTTGTACTGTGTAGTATCTGCAGGGCAATAGAAGTGGTACTCTGCTGTGTCTATACTGGGCAATGGAAGTAGTACTGTGCAGTGTCTGAACAGGAAAGTGGAAATAGAAGTGCTACTGTGCAGCATCTATACATGGCAATGGAAGTGTTACTGTGCAGTGTCTGTATGAGGCAATGGAAGTGTTACTGTGCTGTATGTCTACAAGGCAATGGAAGGGGTACAACCACCTTAGGGTACGTCCACATTTATTTCGGACTCTCCAAGACTCAGTCGCTATGTCTGACAGAAATCGGCGGACGATATACATGATCACATATAACAAGTGTGGAATTACCAATTTGAGAATACAGAAAGACAAAATAATTCCACTAGAGTAAAAATTCATAATTTATTAAATGAGTAAAAATCACACCCACAATAATAGCGAAGAACATGACATAATGAACAATTACATACAAAGGGGGGACAAGTAAAGTTCTATACTGATAGTGGGTACAACAGGTAAGAGTAATGGGCTGCACTCATAATAGTAGCACAGAATATACATAAAGACCGCACTATCCAGACATGGCAGTCAAAGAGGAGAGACTATCATATCAATATACTACATTACCATACCAGAGAGGAATGGAGCAGCACAAACACCCCCACACGCATTTTGCCCCTTATGGAGCTTTGTCACATTGTCCAGTACAGACAACTTTTCCTTCCGCCGCTTTCAGTTTTGCAATGATATTATAGTCAATGGGGTCCGATGTTCTCCTTATGTAACTGCAATTGTAGTGGTCAGCTTGTCCAGATCAACAGACACCGAGACAAGTGTGAACTTAGCACCAGTGATATTATTTCAACCAAACATAAAAGGTTCACATCCAATATGGACGTATCTGATATCATATAATTTATTGTCTGCTGCCTCATGTTATATACATTATATGCCCCTGCTAGGTTTAGTATATGGGCCGCACCTCACAAGAACCCCCACAGGAGGAAAATCAAACAAATTCCTGTGGATTGTAGAAATGGTTTGAAGGGGAAAATATTGGATTTTTAGATGATCTACATTGCCCCCTAGTGGCCTAAATTAGATGAAAAAGTATAAACTGCACAATTCTCTTAGAAACTGATTACAGTACAATAGACGGTATATACCCTACATGGACACCAATGAAGTCCACTCTTTAATTCTATTTTTTTTTTACATAATTTCCTATCATAAATATTTTATCCCTTATCCGATGTATTTACAAGTTTGCTCCTTTTTAGCAAATTTTTTGGGTTTTATATCTCTTTTTTAATGGATAACTGTCACCTTTCATCATTTATAACCTTTTTCTATATACGGCCACCTTCACAGAGTATGTACTGGCAGCTCCTATACAGTATATAAAGCCCCCTATATTACAGGTGCATTGATTTTTTTTTTAAGTGCCACCTCCACTACGTGTCCTGCTCTGCCGCTGCTTTGTCTCCTGTTCCATGGATTATAGGCTCTTACAAGATGATTTAGCTTCCTATTCCTGTCCTGATCTCCGGGGTCAGAGGTCAGCGCTGAAGGCAGGCAGTGTGCACTGACAGCAGTCTCTGCTCTCTGCCAGCCAGCTGAAGGCTCAAGCTTTACCCTTTCAACGTTCAGTTTAATAACAATGGGATCTTTTCTACTACAGCTGGACATGGACAATGGCAAATTTGTGGCTGATCCCTAATGAAGGGCATTATTTGCCCCATAGTCGTTATTCCCTTTATGGCAAATATGGTATCAGGGATCGGAATGGGCTTAAAGATGATTCTCCATCAGGCCCAGGATCTGACACAATAGTGGACTCCAATGATCCAGCAGAAGCTGAATGTTTCAGCGTTCTACAGGTCCACTAGAGAACCAAAGGAACTTCCTATGGGCTCAGACTCTGGAACAATAATAATAATAATAGTTCAGTAGAAGACAACCCCACTTGAGGGAAGCTCATTATTGACCCAGCAGAGTACCAAAAGATCTTCTTGTGAGCCTGAGCTCTAGCAGAATAATGGTCTCCAATGGTCCAAGAGAAGACAACTCTATTTGAGGCTGACCGGTCAAGGGTCATCCATCATTGGACAGGCCCAGCAGAATACCAGTAGATGGATCTTCTTGTGGGCTCAGGGTCTTGCATGATAATGGGCTCAAAGATCCAGCAGAAAACAACCACATTTGAAGCTTTTCAGTTGAGGGTAGTTCAGCACTGGACTGGCTCAGCAGAGTACCAAAGGATCTGACTGGGACATCAGGCTCTGGAACAATAATAGACCCCAATGGTCCATCAGAAGACAACCCCATTTTAAACTCCCCAGTTGAGGGAAGCATTGGATTAACCCAGCAGTGTACCCAAAGATCTTTTTGTGGGTCCAGAGTCTGAAACAATAATGGACCTCAACAATCCAGTAGCAGGCAACTCCATTTGAGGCTGCCCAGTTGAGGGTTGGTTAGCATTACTGGCCCAGCAGAGTACCAGAGGACCTTCCTGTGTCCCAGGCTCTGACACAATAATGGTCCTCAAACATCCAGAAATAGACAATCCCATTTGCAGATGCCCAGCTGGAGGCAGTTCAGGGCTGGACTGGTTTACCAGAGCACCAAAGGATCTTCTTGTGGGCCCAGGTTCTGGCACAATTATGAGCAAAAAAGTTCCAGTAGAAGACAACCACATTTGGAGATGACTTGTCACTAGGGTGTATTTACTATTTGCTAATTCACAAATAACCCATTAGGTCTTATTGAAGATATTCTCTGTGTCTACAATGATAACAACAAAGATTATGATGTAGTTAGAAGTTGCGTCGTCCATGTGTTCTAGACCCAAGAATACAATATTAACCCTGACTGAAGGGTTAAGGATGACAGTGCGTGTTAATGATGTGAGGACCCTATCTCTAGACCAAGACTAATCCTTGTAGGAGAAGAAGGTCCCAAGTCATGGCAGGAGGGAGAGGTATCGAACATTGTGGTAATGAAAAGAGTTGCCCATGACAGCCTCTAAAAAATAAGACCTGGGATGTAATGGGCACCAGGTTAATAAAAGTCCCTCATCGTCCCTCCGTGACTGACCTTCTGTAAATACCAAATCCATGCTCCTAGTTCTTCTGAGACTTCTGAGGAACATGTCTTGGCTAAACAGTTTACTTATTGGTAAGCACGGTTATAAATATACGCCATGTGCTGCCTGACATACGGTCAGCTATTTGTGTTATTCTGGCCGTAAATTGCAGTGAATGCGGTAAATATTTTTGAAAGGGAGACATCAGATATATCAGGACAACAGTGGAGATTGGGGGGTCACTGGGGTCAGTTTCAGTGGTCTGAGTTGCCATTCACCTCTATATACAACCTAGTTAGTAATTTGCTGGTACTGGTTGTGAGGTGTCTGATCATTCTTATCAGATCACATCTATAGTAAGGTCATAATTGTGTTGGATGCTGCTTTGTATGTGACTAGAGTTTATCAGAATTATAGAGATTTGTGGACAAATGGCTTCAGCTCTGTGTTTCCTTCCAGCATGTCCACATGGCAGATGATGTCGGGGTTATTTATACACATCAGATAGTTGTCCAGTTTGTCATAACTGGGGGGTTGTGAGAGAAAAAAACACCTCTTGTTCCTCCATAGTTCTCCCTGGAAGTCAATAATAAAGAGAGAAGACTCCACCTCCTCTTCCTCTACAACTCTTTCTGGAAATCAATAATAACAGAAGATTCCACTTCTTATTCTAAATTCCTCTTTTGCTGTCAATATTAGAGAAGATTCCACATGCTCTTCCTCTACAGTTCTCCCTGGCAGTTAATGATAGTGAGAGAAGACTCCAGCCCTTCCACTTCTACAATTTTCCCTGGTGGTCAATAATAGTGAGAGAAGACTATACCCCTTCAACCTCTACAATTCTCCCTGGCAGTCAATAATAGTGAGAGAAGACTATACTCCTTCCCCCTCTACAGTTCTCCCTGGCAGTCAATGATAGTGAGAGAAGACTATACCCCTTCCCCCTCTACAGTTCTCCCTGGCGGTCCATAATAGTGATAGAAGACTATACCCCTTCAACCTATACAATTCTCCCTGGCGGTCCATAATAGTGATAGAAGACTATACTCCTTCCCCCTCTACAGTTCTCCCTGGCAGTCAGTAATATTGAGAGAAGACTCCACCTTCTCTCTGGCTATAGTTCTACCTGGTAGTCCGTAATGGTGGGAGAAGACTCCACCTCCTCTTCCTCCTCATTTTTCCTTGTTAGTCAATAATATTGGGAGAAAATTCTGCCTCTTTTTTTTTTTTTTTTTTATGTAGATTATGAGCCCTATATAGGGATCACAATGTACATTTTTTTCATTTAAGTATGTCTTTTGTAGAATGGGAGGAAATCCACGCAAACACGGGGAGAACATACACACTCCTTGCAGATGTTGTTCTTGTTGGGATTCGTACCCAGGACTCCGGCGCTGCAAGGCTGTAGTGCTAACCACTGAGCCACCGTGTTGCCCCCAAATTCTGCCTCTTCTCCCTCTACAATTCTCCCTGGCAGACAATGATATTGATAGAAGTTGCCAACTTCTTTCCCTCTACAGAGATACATGTGAGAGAAAACTCCGCCTCCGCTCCTTCTTCAGTTCCCCCTGGCAGTCAGTAGTGATAGAAGACTCCGCCTCCTCTCTCTCTACAGTTCCCCCTGGCAGTCAGTAGTGAGAGAAGACTCCGCCTCCTCTCTCTCTACAGTTCTTGGCTGTCAGTAGTGAGAGAAGACTCCGCCTCCTCTCCTATAGTTGGAAATATATATAGCATAGGTGAATTAATCCATTGTCCCTCTTATGTTCCCCAATATTCATCATCAGGGGTCTACAATACATTTTGGTTGGATATACTCGCATACCTAATATGTATGGGTAGACTATATCATCAGACTTATCTACACATATAGACCACCGCTTCATCCACATGGGGTCAGGTTCTCGTGATGACTGGGGTTCCCAGTGGCGGTGCCCCTGCTCCCCTTGTACTATGTCTATATAGGGGCATTGCTATTTAGGCGGCCTGCTCATGGATTCTTCTTCTCAGGCCACACAGGCTGCTGCCAGGGTCAGTAAAACATCCCTGCAATGATATATAAGGAGAAGCCCAACCAGGGAGGAAATGTGCAATGTTCCCAGAGCAGCTTGTGTACAGCGAGCTCAGACATGTGACTTCCCTGTAAGTCATAGCAGGAAGTGGCTGAGACATCATTCTGGGGAACTCAATCACATGCAAGCCAGCATCACATGAGGAGCCGTAAACAGAGCGGCCTGCAGTTAACTCTCTAGTGTCTGGCTGCAAATAGCTGGCCCTGGTACTGTTAGCAGTCAGTATATAGTGCACGTCCACTTCTGGCCCGCACCAAGATTGTAGGATCTGTTGCTCGGAGGGTTTGGGTGCATTCTCTTCACATACCTCCTGACCAACCCAAATTCAATAGGACTGTCTTAGATTTGGGGTGTTGTCCCACTGTCCTAAGCAGTCAGCAGTATGTTCCGTCCTTCGGAGTTGAGTACAATGGTCAATCAGCTCCCTTCTTCACCATTCTGTCCATGACATTGCTGCCGCCATCTTGGACGCTGCAGACGCAATGTAATGACATCACTACAAACAACTGGGACTGGAGGGGACTCTGGGAGGAAGGGGCAAGTTAAGCTTTGCCTATTTTCTTTTGTATTTCACTGTGTGTTGGCTACAAGGAGACATTGTAATGTATGGGATTCACAAGGATGAGGTATTAGGCTGCGTTTGGCCCAAAAGGGTAGCATTAAAATGCATGGGAGCCACAAGGATGGGGTATTAGACTGCAAAAGGGACCACTAAACTGCATGGGGGCTATAAGGCATATATTGTAATGTGTGGGAGCCACAAAGGGGACATTATAACATATGAAGTCCACAAGGGGGGGCATTATACTGCATGGGGGGGCATTATACTGCATGGGGGACCCACAAGGAGAGCATTATACCTTGTAGGAGCCAAAAGGAGAGATATTATACTGCGTGAGAGCACAAAATGAGGCCTAAACATTATTATATACACCATGTACAAATACACAGTCTAACATGTTACAAATCAATAAATATACAGATCATAAATAATAACTTCAGAACATAGAAATACATGTATAACTGAGAAATAAGACAAATATAGCAAATAGAAATCTATAAAAAATACAATAAATATAATACATAATTCACTACACCATATCATCAAGTTGTTCTAAATCAACTGTCCTGGTACGGGGACCTGGAGAGGCCAAAAATATACGCTTAATATGAGTGAATAGAATTTTTGACAATAACAATGAATGGATAAATCAGCATCAATACTATAAGTCACCACTAGATGTCACTGCTTCAACACTTAGCTCTACGAGATCGCAGAATCTCGCCATTGGCGTAGCACACAATTATTTAGCCACAAAATTGGTTCAGCGACATCACTTTAACCATTCGGATGCAATGCTCAACGTTCATAAAGACAGGATAGTTTATAAATATCGTATAGATGCCGGCTGTACACTGCTGCTTTTGGAACTCCTATAAAAATGCAGGCAAAAAGACATGCATGCTCAGCAGTGCCGGATTTAGATGAAAAGAGGCCCTAGGCT
Organism: Leptodactylus fuscus; assembly: GCF_031893055.1. Classification (NCBI taxonomy): domain Eukaryota; kingdom Metazoa; phylum Chordata; class Amphibia; order Anura; family Leptodactylidae; genus Leptodactylus; species Leptodactylus fuscus. Next base: position 41,758,839 of record NC_134275.1, on the reverse strand, counting down.
ATTCCACTTATGAGACATTACATGTGAGATAATAAAATACATCATTACTGTGATATATATCAATATGTTACATGAAACATGTTGTTATCGGTACTAACCTTTATAAAAAATGTGACACGGATAAGAAATAAAAAAAAGTTGAGAACACTTATTTGGACATTTATTCTCAGCACCATATATAGTACTGGTAACAATAACTAATCAAACATAACGCAACATTTACAAAGAAACAAAATTCAGCTTGGCTATTCCTTAGTACTACTAACAGGCTCAGCTGGGCTATTACACTAAGGAATAGCTGAGTGTCTTAGTAGTACTAAGGAATAGCAAGCTGAGTGTGTAGGAGAGCTGGCAGATATGCAGCAGACTAACATGCTCAGCTTGGCTATTCCTTAGTACTACTAACACGCTCCGCTCAGCTATTACACTAAGGAATAGCTGAACTGAGCGTGTTAGTAGTACTAAGGAATAGCAAGCTAAGTGTGTAGGAGAGCTGGCAGATTTGCAGCAGACTAACATGCTCAGCTTGGCTATTCCTTAGTACTACTAACATGCTCAGCTCGACTATTCCTTAGTACTACTAACACGCTCAGCTGGGCTATTACACTAAGGAATAGCTGAGCTGAGCGTGTTAGTAGTACTAAGGAATAGCAAGCTGAGTGTGTAGGAGAGCTGGCAGATATGCAGCAGACTAACATGCTCAGCTTGGCTATTCCTTAGTACTACTAACACGCTCAGCTCGGCTATTACACTAAGGAATAGCCAAGCTGAGCGTGTTAGTAGTACTAAGGAATAGCCAAGCTGAGCTAGTCGTGTTAGTACAGGAGGAGTAGCTGGAGGGATGGTTGGGTGTAGTGCAGAGCTCTTTCATCTCCGGGCACTGCTATATCTCGCTATAGGAATGCATTGACCAGTGTTGATTGGCCAGTGTACGGGCATTCGGCCAATCAGCGCTGGTCAATGCATTCCTTTGGGAAAAGTCAGTGCATTCCTTTGGGAAAAGTCAGCTCGCGCATATCGCAAGCTGACAGGGATCCCAACCAGATAGAGCCCCAAAGAGCTGGGTGAGTGACATTCCCTTCTAAATAAAGGTAATCCCTAGCTAACCCTGCCTGTAGATCTGTCCCTGTCTCACGTTCATATTGTTCACAGTCCCAAATTAGTCGAATGGTAAATCCACCATTCGTCTAAATTGGAGGTTATCTGTTTCCGGCCGCCAATTCCTTTTTCCGGTTTTTTTTTTTTTACTGCCTACGTTGTCGTATTTCCTGTCCCACCTCCCCTGCGCAGTTATTGGTGCAAAAAACGTGCCAGGGAAGGTGGGAGGGGAATCGAATTTTTAGTGAGTTTGCCACCTGGTGTTCGATTGGAATCGAACACCTCGAACAGCCTGATATTCGATCGAATATCAATTCAATCGAACGCCGTTCGCTCATCTCTAATTATCATATTTTTTATCAAATTAAATATATTCAATACATTGAAGATTAAACCAAATTCAATTCAGATAAAATTATTTCATAATAATTCGCATTTAAAGTTTAAGTTTGAGTTATTATGAATTTTAAGTCTTAAACTAAACCAAAAATGGAACTTTATTCAAACAAAATCCAGATCACAAGAAAGAAAATATCAAATTGTATATCAAATAAAAGTTTATGTTAATAGTTATTTTATTTAAGAACTGATTCAATCCAAGTATACATTTAAAACAAAATAGTAGATTAGAAGAATTTCTTTCTAAACTTTTTCACACAGAATTCTTCTATAAGTTCATCAAAATGTACTTTTCTGAAGGTCTCATTTTCGATGCACAAAATACTCAATGAAGACAACCTCGTCTGGGTTTGATATTTTTAAGTCTTGAAAATGACCTTGAATGTAGGCCCCTCTTGATCCTGAGGCCCTAGGCTGAAGCCTAGTTAGCCTATTGGTAAATCCGGCACTGATGCTCAGCCACCTCTCCATTCAGCAGTGGCCACAGGATGGGGGGGGGTCTCCTACTATCCCATCTTGCAGGTATTTATGGCACATACTATAAATATGCCATGAACAACTGAAACTTTAATATGTCTATAAAATCTATCGCCCACAAATGGATGAAGCAATGCAGAGATAATCATCTTTTTATGGACATGCAAATCAGTTGGCAAGTGCACTGGGGGCGGGACCTGATTGGTCCAATTTTCCTACAGATAGTAGTGTCACAGACAGAGGTTGGAAAAGTGAATAATAGGTCAGGTTTGTGAAGGGATTCCAGATTGGAGGAGGTGCAGCTGTATGTAGGCAATTCTGACCAATCAGACTCCGCCCACAGTGCACTTTCAGGCTGATTTGCATATCCATAAAAAGATGATTATCTCTGCATTGCTTCATCAGTGTGTGGCCCCGAGTATAATAATAATTGGAGATGCAGGAATATAACAGTGTTAGGATATGTTCAAATGGAGGCGGATTTTGACGCGGAATCCGCCTCAAAATCCACCTGCAAAAATGGCTCCCATTGACTTCAATGGAACCCCTCGTTTTTTTTTCTGCTAGCTAGTAGCAGAAAATAAAGCGATATGACCTATCTTGCCGCGGATTCCAGCTTGAGACACGTTTCATTCATTCCAGCTTAATTAGGAGTGGGATGCTGCGCCAAAAACACACACTGTGCTTCGGCACAGTGTCTAGCATGGATCCCCCTCGCCTCCTGAATGATGTCCGAGGACTGTGATTGGGCCTCAGAGGTCACATCAGGCATGTCGTGACGAATCGTGTAAGGTTTGCCCAACACTACTTGCCAAAATTGGGGCATAATAGTGTTACAGATGTTGGGGTATAATTTTTTCTTTGAGTGTTCTGTGTACAAAAATATGTCACATAAATTATGTATTTGTGAAAAAAAAAACATTAAAATAGTCACTATTGAAAATGTCTTGAAGGGTGTCTAAAAAATTGGGCCACTTGTGAAGGGTTCTTCATATTCTGCCATCTCCTGGCCTCTGCGAAGCTGGCTTGGTGCTTGACAACAAAAATGATATCCAGTTTTTTAATTGAAAATACTACAACCTGTAAATCTTGTCATATGATTGATTTAACATAAAAAATGCTGCCGAAATAAACAAGGTAAAAATATCAATTATATTACATTTGGTACTATATACAGTATATATATATATATATATATATATATATATATATATATATATATATATATATATGTCACATAGACGTTAAAAATAGGAAAAAAAACACTTTTTGCAAAAAAAAAAAAATCTTTATTTTTTTGTGTTTTCCCATTAATATAAAGTAGAATACATAACAAAAAGCAGTGTGAGAATCGCCTGGATACTCAGAAAACTTACACAGTTATTTTTCGATATATTCACACATACAAGGTCAGCAAAATCTGGCTCGGTCCTCAAGGTTGAAACAGGCTTAGCCCTTAAAGGGGTTGTCTGACTTGTATACAAAGCTGCAATGTGCAGATCAGATTATAAATATGCAGCGCGCCCCTCTGTTCACCCGCTGGCTCCTGCTGCTGCGGTGACGTTGCCGTCATGTAATGTACTATTAGGGGTCAGGTCACTGCTGTAGCCAATCACAGGCCTCAGTGGTGACCTCTACACAAGCGGCATGTCACTGGTGAGATCAGTCACCCCTTTAAGCAAAGAGTTATTTGTATTCATTGCCAGGGGGCATCATTGCACCCTGTTAAATTACGTTTTCGGTGAAATCTGAAAAAAAAAAAGAAGCAATGAGGCTCTCTGGTGTAAAGGAGATGTTGTGATGTGATGGAGCAGAGCAGGGGCGTAACTAGGCAAGACGGGGACCCATAGCAAACTTTTGACCGTTCCCCTCCTCCCTATACACACAACATAACACTCCCTTGCCCCATTTACTGGACCACACACAGTATAATGCCCCCTTTTCTGACTCCCATACAGTAACTGCCCCTTTATTGGGCCCCATTTACTGCCCTCCACAAAGTAATGGATCCATTATACTGATTCCCACACAGTATCTGCCCCCTTTATTGACCCCCCACAGATGAATTGTCCCTTTTACTGATCGCCACATAGTAGCTGCCCCATTACTGGCCCCCATTCACTATACTGCCCTCTTTACCAGCCCCCACAGATTTACATCAACAGGTAATGGCTTCTACTCACTTACTCATCCCCGCTCCTCTCCAAGGCCTCCGAAACTACAGCTCCAGTCTGTTGCTGTAAATTGCATCCCAATGCTGAACAATGGTTGTACATGATGTTGTTCAGCGCTGGGACGTAATGTGCGGTGTCCCCTGGAGGCTGAAGCTGAATAGGCAATGAGTAGGAGCGGGGGTAGGTAAGTGAATATGGCCTGTTACCTGCTGGAGTAATCCAGAGTATAATAAACAATACTTCCCTCACCTCTCCTGGGATCCCTCGCTGCATTGGGGGCTCCGTTTCTGTTGTCTCCTGGGTGACATCACAGGCCTCAGCATTCACATGGAGAGCGTCAACATTATGAACTTTGACGCAAACATCATGATGTCAATATGGTCTACATGACTGCTGAGGGCCAATCACAAACCTCATAGGTTCCCTGGGGCTTGAGACATCATCCAGGAGGTCAGAAGATGGCCAAAGATGACCGTGAAGGAGCATCAAATACTGTGAGGGAGTCCAGGAGAGGTGAGGGAAGGTGGTAGCAGTGTTTTGCATGTTTCTGCACCTCCCTTAGGCCTCTGCGTATAACATTGAAGCATAATAGTGATTCATGGTTGTGCCAAACCTGAAATTTTTGAAAAATTTGCAACAAACCCGGCTTGTTATGATCCGGCGTGCTCAACTGTACTATTTATGTTATACAGCTTAATATATATTTCTCTATATACATTACATTATATAATACTATTATTCTTGAACACGCAGCAGACATGACATTCTTTGGACTCTACGAAGAGGAGGAGACGCTTCGGGACACTTTGAGGAGGACACAGCTGCTTTCTTCAAGAAGAGTATAGATTTCGTCCAAACGTAAGTCCTTTGCTTGTAGTCTATTTATCTCCAAGATTTCATCTCCCACTTCTAAGATTCCCTGTGGAAATGATGAGGTGAAGGCTCCGCTCAGCTGAACCACGTACAACCCTGACAGGAGGTGAAGGAAGGGGTTAGCATTAGGGATGGACAATTCCAAGTAGATAAGGTCAGTAGGTTAGACAGTAATGGGCTGGGGGAGAAGGAGTGGATAGGGCAGGAGATGTACGTGGAGGAGACGTCCTCTGACACTCCAATCTACTTAATGGTTTGGAAAATTATAGAGCGACTGAACAGTTGGATGTTGCCGAGAGCCTATGAGGATGCACTGGTTGGCCATATTTTTATCACAGATGTTCCTCTGCACAATTTCTGAAGGTACATTGGTCACATTCACTATGTCCCTCTGCAATTTATTCGGAGCAATGTTGGATCCAGTATGTTCTAGCCACGAACATCCCGACTCTCACATACACACTCAGGTCACCGGACAGAGAAGAGTAAGCCACTAGAGGCAGCTTATCTCCAGAAAGTGCCAGGAGGCCTTCACATACATAATATAGTCCTTTCCTTTATATATAGGGCCTATAGTGTGGAATCCATCTTGGGGCTCCTCAGAGCCGCCAGCTGTTTCTCTGCCCCATCCTCTGTTCTATTGCAGCTCGGCAGAAACCGTCATGGCCACTACACAGTGTATGGAGCTGTCTGCCTCCGACTCTGTATACTGTATAGATCCTGCTATGAACAGCTGTTTAGTGGGAGTGCTGGGAGTCAGCCCCCACCAATCTAATATTAATGGTTTAACCTAACAGGTCATTAATATAATACTGTAAAACTGAGAATTGCCTTCAATGACATAAGGACCTGGTGTTTGTTTTTCCTTCCACAACCAATGGGTGAGGAACAGGCAAGGAGATGATCCAATCAGAGTCAGAGTGTATCAGGGCTCAGATTCCCACCTACTTACCTGCTCCTCTGCTTGACACCACCCACTTGACAGTAGAGAGCCTAGTTTACATATCAGGCACCAAAACTAACTGCACTGATTATTCAGGAATGGAGGATCAGTGCTGTGCTGGAGTTGGTGGACGTGGTGAAAGGCCCCCTTTAAGATCTCCACCAATGTGATCCTATCTAAGAAAATATCTTCTTTTAAGGCTACATGCACAAAACTGTGTGTATCTGCCTGGTCCATGTTCAAAAGGCACAGACAGGACATGGGTGACATCTATGTGCTGCCCAGGCTGCAAAAAAGACAGGTGTAAGACCTGTCCTGAGCCCCAGGCTCACTGCTGCAACCATGGCTCTTGATAATACACGGTCGTGTGTATGGGCCCATAGAGATGAATGGGTCAGGGGGCTAGCCATGAAAAACCTGGGTCATGTGCACAGAGCCTAAGTGCATGAAGCCGGAATGTTCTTTACATCCTCGTCTATTACATATGTAAATGCTCCTTCCAGGATACAGAACATCTACTCTCCCATACTTAGACATAGATGACGTTTCGTGTTAACCCCTTATTACCTGTTACCATGTCGCTTGTTTACTTTGTTTATGGTTCCCTCTGAAAAGCTTCCTCATCTTTTCATGTTTGTCACATCAAATCTGGCAGAGTAGACAGAGCGGGGTCTATACCTGACATCAAACCTGAACCTGGCTGTTGAAAGGAGCTGTGCCGGGCTGGAGGAAAGCTGCAAGTTCCTGCAAATCTCCTTTCATCCTGGAACTCTTTGACGTGCAAAGCATTCCCAGGGGCCTTGATGAACTGAAGCAATGCCGCAGAAAGCCAGGGATCACTGGCCACCGCACATGAAAGAGCTGTCCTAACTTGTCTAGGCATTACCTGCTTCTTAAGCTTCAGCTTAGAACCCATTTTATGCTGTAAGTGCAGATGGAGGAGTCACAGGCGCCGCTCAGGTATTGTTCAAGGAAGGAGAGAGACACTTTCTGAAGTCATCATGACTGGTCAAAGAATAAACCACGAGTAACGCAGCAGGGCGAATGTGTACTGAGGCAAGGGCATTGCAAATCTGACACAACGACACTTCTCATGATGCGTCCATCTGTAAGGCCATGGGCCCATATTGTATCTAACTATAAGGCTATGAACCATATTGTATCTATCTGGAAATCTATTGGCCCATAATGTACCTACCTGTAATGCTAAGGGCCCATACTGTACCTACATATAAATCTATGGACCCATACTCTATCTACTTGTAAGGTTTAGGGCCCATACTGTATCTACCTGTAAGGCTCAGGGCCCATACTGTAACTACCTATAAATCTATGGACCCATACTCTATCTACTTGTAAGGTTCAGGGCCCATACTGTATCTACCTGTAAGGCTCAGGGCCCATACTGTAACTACCTATAAATCTATGGACCCATACTCTATCTACTTGTAAGGTTCAGGGCCCATATTGTATCTACCTGTAAGGCTCAGGGCCCATACTGTAACTATCTATAAGGTTAAGGGCCCATACTGTAACTACCTATAAATCTATGGGCCCATATTGTACCTACATATAAATCTATGGGCCCATACTCTATCTACTTGTAAGGTTCAGGCCCATAGTGTACCTACCTATAAGGTTATGGACCCATACTGTACCTACCTATAAATCTATGGGTCCATATTGTACCTACATATAAATCTATAGGCCCATACTCTATCTACTTGTAAGGTTCACGGCTCATACCGTATCTACCTGTACATCTATGGGCCCATACTGTACCTACTTATAAATCTATGGGCCCATACCGTATCTACCTGTACATCTACGGGCCTATACTGTATCACCTATAAGTCTATGGATCCATACAGCATCTCTCTTTTCTTAGTACATTGTACCTCTGCTATTCCTCCTGGAAATATAGGGTTTTACCATTCCCCTTGTCAGCACGCATGGTCTTATGTACTATGATAGTGGTGCAGTTCTGATCCGCACCTTTAGCGGCCCGTTTGCTGGAGTTGCCCATAGCGGCGTCTATAAAAGCCGGTGATTATATTCATTTAATAAAATGGCTTCTGTGCTATAAATAGTAGAGAATTAATTAGGTCCAAATACTAATTATAAACGAAAAGGTTGCGGTGAATACTTATCTCGCCATTATGAGCTAACCTTTCCTGATGTATTACACTGCGCCGCTATCTGTACGCCGCTATTGACGGCCGCTAATTAATAGGAATGACTCTTTACAATCTTATAATAGATTTTTATTATTATTCCTTCCATTTGGCTCCATTATTAATGTTGTCATTTATTGTTGCAGATAAATGGCACCTCCCACCGCAGATTCAGTACGGTAAGGACACGGTATGGCGGTCTGTGGTCGGCTCTTGTCACATGCACTATCTCTCTCAGCCACATGTTATCATAGTGACTCTCATTATAGATGAGCAACTACCCCTGGCAATAGCAGCGGGTGCCATATTGCGGCAGATTTATTAAAACGGCCTAAAAACAAAACTGTATTAGTTATCTATAGCAACCAATTACAGAGCAGCTTTCATGTTTCAGTAGCAGGATACAGAATGAACGCTGCTCTGTGATTGGTGGCTACAGGAAACTAAGACAGTTTTGTTTTTAGACCGTTTTTAATAGATTTGCGCCATTGGGTAAGATAAACAGTGTTTCACAACACAGCTTTCAGGATCATTAGAGGAAATGAAACCTGTGCTGTTATTGGTCAGGCAACAAAGACGTCTTAGCCATAAACCACCCCCTTAATTTTCACATTTTTATGCCTTGCTTTTTGCTGGATGGGTTGATATTTTCATCGGTACCATTTTGGGAGTACGTACAACTTTCTGAAACGTTTTCAATATATCTTTTTGGGAGGGCGATTTAGAAATAGCAACTGTAATTTATTTTCTTTTTTTTTAATGCAGTTCATTGTGCGGGTTAAATAATAAGCTCATCGGGGAAGATTTCTGAAGAATGGCATATTGAACGCTAGTCTTCATATTCCTTGCACTGACGGTGGGTTCACATTTCTACTAAAAAGAAAAAAACAGCCCAGATGTCCACGGGTTATATTCAGGTCAAAAGACTTCAGCTGCAATACCAGACACAACCTGTCCAAAGGCGTGGCGCTATTTCTGGAACAAAATACTCCTTGGCTATCAATTGAGGCCCAGCGATAGATAGGTTAGGGTTACCTGAATCAGTCACCGTTTTCTCCTTGTGAATGGCTTCCTTCACTGCTGAGATCTCTCAGTTTTTCTGGTGCAATGGCATTTGCATATGAACAAAAACAGCGAAATCTCAGGAACGGAGGCAGCGATTCAGAAGGGGAAAGCACTGTGTGATTCAGGTGACACTAACCTATCTATCCACGGGGCTGGTTTGATATGCTGGGTCTGGTGACAGGTATTTTCTTCCAGAAATAGCACCATTCTTGTTTACAGGCAGTATCTGGTATTGCAGCTCAGATCTTTTGATGTGAATACAATCCGTGCACTGCTGGGCTGGTTTGGTTCGCTGGATCTGGCAACATACTCTCTTTAAGATATTTACTGTCTATATTATTTATTGCATTATTTATTACCACATTTATAGGCAATGCAAATCCCATTATAGTCTAGGTCCATGAAGTAGTTAATTTAAAGGGATTATTCCGTTTTATGGCAGATTTTAACCAATAGACTCCCACTGATCATGTAAATGGGGGGTGCTTGATTCACAGTCCCTGGTGAAGAAGTGGTCAAAGTGCGAATGTGTGAACATGTCCTCATTGGGGAGGGGGAATCTAAAAAATGATGGTATGGATTTTCCTGATGCAAGGCGTTTCACGGTACAGGGCTTGGATGATGTGAGAGGAAATGAAGGTATTTCAGGCCGGCTGTGTTCTGGTCTCCTGATAGAGGTGAGGCTTCATTTCCAAAGGCTGTGCTCATCTGCATGCCAATTGTAGACTGGCTCAGCAGACTATAGCAGTGATCATAGTGCATGGAGGAGACGTACAGGATCCATTCCCCATGAAGCCTTCTGAAAGCCTGCTGGCAGCTGTCCAGCCATTAGATATGGAAATGCACTGTTCCCGGAAAGTGGCTCTGCATTTTGTCTCGCTCTCCATTATGAGCGACTCTGAATGCAGAACCAGGGTGCAGCGTTACAGAGGAGCCCTGTGAGAACAGAGGTGGCCCCGCTGCTAAATCTTATAACAAGACCTCCCAAATATCATGTGCTATTTATAATACTGGTGTTTTTAATTATAGGACGGGGGTCTTTGGGCCCCTCGGGCTTCAGGGCCTGAGAAGTTTATGCTGTGAAGTATGCAAAGATCTCTTTATCTGCTTTGGAAAATCCCAGAAAAGTGGGCAAATCTCCACCATGCTCTCAGCACTGTTGTATGTCACATGGGCACTTGCCAATGTTTGGATATTAATATCTGGGAGCTCCAAAGTGTGAAAAAACTTTTGACTGGGTACACCCCCTTCTAATAAAGCCATGACCTTCGGGGTGTGACACCCCCTTTTTGTTATGTGCCACGTAGACATGAAATGTGCCACTTTTTCAGGGCATTTCATGTCCACATCAAATAAAGGTGTCTGATACGTATCAAAAAGGGGTGGTTTCATACCCCAATGGGGTGTGGCTTTACTAAAATGGGGTGTGTCCAAAAAGTTGGCAAGTGTCCATGTCATGTAAAGCAAAACCAAAAGTCTGGTGTGTCCGGGAGATTTGGTCAGTCTTATGGGACTCATTCCTTTTTACAGGGGCCTCTGAGACATTTTGGGAGAGGTCGCAGGGGTGCTCTTTATGTTATGTTAGATGGTTTCTCTAAAAATAAGATGATCACAGTGTTTTCAACTGCTGGGACCTTCAATGATCAACTGTAATTTATCAAGGAATCTGACAAAAAGTTTTCCCTACAGCACCTCCAGAGGGGAAATGAAGGATTACACAGTCACCACTCAGAACAATGGGCTGTCCATGAATGAATGGATATGTTGGGTCCTCCAGAGTGAGAGTCGCTCTTTGTCGCCATGGTCTATCTGGATAACCGGGGAGCGTCTTGAACCAGAGATTTCCTTGATTTTGTCTCAAAATTTCTCAATTCAAAATTCAGGCTACAGGGCCCAGTTGATGATACATACACTGACTGCAGGCCACCATTTCCATCATTCTGGGTATGGCCAGTGTACATATATATGACACTAATTCCTTGCCCACCTGCGGTACCCAATGGCGGCACAGTTTTGTACAGAAGACTGAGGTAAGACCAAATTATACGCCAGTCTCACCTGTTTTGGGAGTCGGAGGTTTCAGGGTCTCAGTAACTGTCTCCCTTTAGCCCCTACTCCTATACATTTTACATTATGTCAGCAGATCCTCCCCATGGGGAGAGGTGGCCCATCATGGTTACCATCAAGGTTTATAGCTCTATTCTCACTGCCAAAATTGTCGAAAACCCAGTCTGACAATGGAAGCTTTCAGAGAACAGCTATCAATGGGTTACTGGGCAGCATTTCCATAGCAACCAGGGAGTCTTAAATTATTACTAGCCAAAGATGGCAACACACTAAGTGTGAGTTCACACTGCTTGTTTGTCATGCTGAAACAGCAGCTCCATTTCTTTTAGCATTTTTTTTTTCTTTTATTGTCAGGTGTATTTCAAATTTTAGGAGCTGTTTGGGAGGCAGAAAATCCTCAAAAACTGATCCGAAACAAGCAGGGAACATACCCCATAGGAAAGAAAGCAACAGCAACATAAATAGATTAGGGCCTTATTTACACGACCATGGATTTTTAATGGCTGTTGTGTCTCCATTTTGCTCCTGTTCTGTGTCCTTTGTCCATTTTTGACACCCAAGTGTCGTCCACTTTGCATTCATGTATCATGAATTTCAGTGTAGGTGCTAAGGATACAAGAGATAGAGTAGGGATCATGGTAACAGGGGTTTCTCTCATCTCAGTCAGTGTGAAATGGCTGATAACAGTGAGCAATAGATTTCATCCAACAGCACAACAAATGGAGAAGAGAAGGTGTTTAGGTTTACCGTCCCTTTAAATATCTAATTGACGGTATGACAAATCCCAAAGCCTTAGCTGCCTGCAATATCCTCATATAGCTGTATACCTCTCCCTATCTATCCAGCAGTTACAGGATTGTCTATGGTGCGATCACTCATGATCAGCGTCCCTGTGAGTCACTTCATGACTCATAGACCGTGGTTCCCCCACTGACGTCACCAGTCCTAGGAGAAGCTGAACCCTGCCTATAGTGGAGACAGTACACCGAGCAATACAAAACACATAAGATATATGTAATATTAGAACGTCAGAATCTTACAACTAATTTCTACCTTTTAACACTTTCATTTTTAGGCTCAAAATGTATCTTTAAAAGGGGTTTACTAATTCTAGCACATAACTCCATAGCCACTGATATACTAAAAAATATAAAAGACAAAGAAAAAAGATATTTCTAGCTTCCGACGGCCACCACTAGGGGGAGCTAAGGAGTCTTTCAAAAACCTATTTCTTATCAAGTTTAATGACGAATTTGTCTTCTTTAAAGGGGTTGTCCAGTATTTGGAGCAACTCGTGGGGCATCCAGGGGGAGGTGTAATATATCTTTGCCCACAACCACTGAAGCCACCGATTGGTGTGATATGAGTCTCAGGGCGTCTGGCAAAGCGGCATCAGCACAAGATAGAAGGAGCACTGGCAGCAGACAATGGAGCACTGAGGACAGGTAAATATGTTTCGGTTTTTTTCATCTTACACATCCCCTGCTGACCGACAGGCTGATCCAAATCCTGGACAACCTCTTAAATTGTAAAAATGGAGCAACCACTTCATCACCAAACATATGTAAATGAAACTGCAGCAAATTGGCATCTTGGTGCAATTTTAGCCACACCCCTTTTCTAATAAGCCACTCCCCTTTTCAGATAAGACACACCCATTTTCAATCAAGGCTCAAAAACATAAATAATTGTAATACAAAGCACATCAGTGTAGTTTTCGGTGAAAGTTAAACTATGCAGAAGACGGAAACCATAGAACGGAGACATGAACGCAGGTGTGAAAGTAAGTTGCCCCCAAATCTGTCCTACCGCCTGTACAGTATGAATAGAGCCTTACTCTTATGCAATGCCGAGAAATAAAACCCCTTCACTGTTATCTCTGCTACACTTTTCTGGGGTTTCCAGTTCACAAAACTCATTAGAAAATAACAGAATTCTTATCAGAGAGGGGTCCCCCATTGAGGAGCATGGTCTGCATAGAAGGCCTGGATAAAGTATGAGGTGCAGTAGAAAAGGACAGTTAGGTGAAGCATAACCTCTCAGCCAATCTAAATTCAGAACCAGAAGCATATAAATGGTCAAGTGGAGCACATTACATAGACAGCCCATTGACTTAAAAAATATATGTAATGCTTCATTTATCCTGTGGAGGTGCTGCAGGGAAACTGACCACTTGCAGCCACAATCCCTCCCAGATTGGACTAGAGGTTGGGCTAATCAATTGGAGGACCATTCTAACAAATAGATATCTTAAGGGTCTAAAATGAGAAACCCCTTTAAGAGTCTATATTTAGCATAAAAACATATGTGACACCTTTTAGAAGGATCAGTGTCGTAAAGTTCATAGTAGAACCACCTACAGTTACGCCGGTCATACACCTGAGATAGCTGTGGGGCTGACAGCTAGTATTCCTGCACTCTCGGAACAGCCAGGTGTGCATGTGTTCCCATCAGGGAGTAAGCAAATGCCAGACACCTCTGGAGACTTGGCACTAAAGGATACGGCATGCTAAAATCCAAAATGTCCAATTCTTTCCCTCGAAATGTGGGGGAGACATGACACTCCAATGTACATTATAGGGTTATCTCGATCAACTGAAATTGGAGAGTTTGACCAATATTTATGTAATGTATTTGGCCATCTTTACTCTCTTTGTATAGGTAGGACCAAAAAGGTGGAAGAACTCCTTCTGATCTGCTTAATTCCAATATATTGGGGATCACGGTATATAATAATTTTTGGGGCCCACCCTCCAACAGCCCCTATGAAATAGACCATAATACCCTGTAAATTTGGGTGTTTTCTGCTCAACCATTATTGTGTTAAAGCCTGGGCCCACCAGAGGATCCTCTGGTATTGTGATGGGCCAGGTCGACATTGCTGGTGATATCCCAAGACTAGACCGGAGCTTTACATTGACCTAAATATCATGAGCATCGAGACTCCCAAGTTTGCACATTCTTTCATAGACTCCATTCTCTAGCAAAAACTTGGCCAGGCGTCTCAACCTAATCTAGCTCCCTGCCGGTTCAGCGCTCGGCATTTGGAATATATTAACATTCCTGGGTATTTTTGGAAGCATACGGAGCTTCAAGTCACGTTGGATCATTCATGTTTGGACCACAGAGTAGCCTCACCAGCAATGGGCCCCTGGTGTAGACAGTGTCTCGAGAAGGAGAATTTTTGAAGGAATGGAATGACAGGACCTCATTCATACTACAGTATACTCCTGGAGAGCTGCGTGTAGACATGGACAAGATATCTCACAAGTGCAACGTCTCTACATTTATATACTTCTGGTTCTGAATTTATATTGGCTGAGAGGTTATGTTCCACCTAATTGTCCTTTTCAGCAGCACCCCATATGTAATCCAGGAAATATGGGATTGTGCCATAGCCAGGCCACCTTCTCTGCAGACCATGCACTCTGTGCCTTTGGATGGGATATTACACCCTCAGCCGACCCAACCCCCAAGAATGGCTCTAAAACCACTTTCACATGGTCAGTATTTGTCTTCAGTATGTGTAAGCCAAAGCCAGGAGTGGGTCCAAAATACCAAAGAAGGTACATATTTTTCTATTATTATACTTTATTTTTCCAAGTAGGTTCCAATTCTGGTTTCAGCTTCCGAATACTGATGCAAATACTGTCTTAATACTGACTGTGTGAACATAGCCTAATGACGTAGCATTCCATGATTGGGCTACAGTAGGTTTAGAGGTATGGATGGGGTTAAGTAGGGTTATGGATAGATGGGGCTATAGTAGGGGGATGGATGGATGGGGCTACAATAGGGTTAGGGGTATGGATGGACGGGGCTACAGTAGGGTTAGGGGTATGGATGGGGCTAAAGTAGGTTTATGGATAGATGGGGCTATAGTAGGGGGATGGATGGATGGGGCTACAATAGGGTTAGGGGTATGGATGCATGGGGCTACAGTAGGGTTGGGTTTTGTACTAAGTGCTAACATTATAGCTAAGTGCTAGGGTTTGACAGGGTTATAGTACATGAATAAAAATTTGGAGTTAGGGTTAGAGGTTCTTTGATCCATAGTTATGTCACCACGCACATCTAATGTGCCCAGCTAACATTATCAGATCTCGCTTGGATGCCTCATATTAGATTTAACAAAACTAACTAAAAGAAAAACTCTTGTTCAGAGCGACCAATCACAGTGCATCTTTCATTCCACCACAGGGACTCCAGAAATGAAAGCTAAGTTCTGATTGGTTGCTTCAGGCATCAAAGACAACTTTTGGTTTACACAGTTCTGATAAATCTGTGCTATATATATATATATATATATATATATATATATATATATATATATATATATATATGTGTATGTATTAGTTTGCCTCCATCCATATATGTACTGGATTTTGCAGTAGTCTGAAGTCAAAATTCAGTTTCGCAAGCCCAGTACATTTGCCATATTTACCTTACCTGCAGTGCCTAAATAATATCATCATGCTGTACCTAAATAATACCATCATGAACTTATATAACACCACCATGAAGTACCTAAATATCACTACCATGCTGTACCTAAATAATACCACCATGCAATACTCTTAATATAACGATGCAGTACCTAAATAATACCACCATTTAATACCTAAACAATACCAGTATACTGTACCTAAATAGTACCTCCATGCAGTACTTAAATAATACCTCTATGCAGTACTTAAATAATACCTCTATGCAGTACCTAAACAATTACACCATGCAATAGCTAAATAATACTACCATTCAATACCTAAACCATACCAGTATGCCATACCTAAGTAATACCACCTTGCAATAACTAAAAGATACCACTATGCAGTACCTAAATAATACCTCCATGCAGTACTTAAATAACACCACCATGCAGTACCTAAACAATAAAACTATGCAATAGCTAAATAATACTGTCATTCAATATCTAAGCAATACCAGTATATAATTCCATACCACTATGCAGTACCTAAATACCACCATGCACTACCTAAATAATACCATTCACTATCTAAACAATACTAGCATTCAGTACCTAACTAATACCACATTGCAGTACCTAAATAACACCATGTTGTACCTAAATAATACCAACATGCACTACCTAAATAACACCACCATGCAATACCTAAATAACAACACCATGTAGTGCCTAAACAATACCACCATGCAGTGCCTAAATAACACCACCATGTTGTACTTAAATAATACCTCTATGGATTTATATACCACCATGCAATACCTAAATAATACAACTATGTAGTACCTAAATAATACCACCATGTAGTACTAAAATAACACTACCATGCAGTACCTAAATAATTCCACCAAGCAGTACTTAAATAACACCACCATGCAAAACCTAACTAATACCACCATGTAGTACCTAAATATTACCACCATACAGTACCTAAATAACACCACCATACAATACCTAAACACCACCATGCAGTATTTAAATAATGCCTCTATTCAATAACTAAGTAATACCACCATGCAATACTTAAAGGGGCTCTATCAGCAAAATCATTCTGATAGAGCCCCACATATGCGTGCATAGCCTTTAAAAAGGCTATTCAGGCACCGTAAAAGTTATATTAAACAACCCCCCCCCCCCATTTTAAAATAATAACCTAAAAAAGAATGTACTCTACTTACGCATTGTGCACGCTGGGCGGGCATTCAGGGTGTGTCTTCTTCTTCATCCACGCCTCTTCTTCCTCAGATGTCCTCGGGTCCCGTCCTCCTCCGGCGCTCGCGAACGGACATTGATAAAAAAAAAAATAGCCTGGGTGCATGCGCAGTAGCCGTAGTAGAAGACGCATGATACTGCGCATGCCCCCAGGCCATTTTTTTTTATCAATGTCCGTTCGCGAGCGCCGGAGGAAGACGGGACCCGAGGACATCGGAGGAAGAGGAGGCGTGGATGAAGATGAAGACACACCCTGAATGCCCGCCCACAGTGCACGATCCGTAAGTAGATCACATTCTTTTTTAGGTTATTATTTTAAAACGGGGGGGTAGTTTAATATGGTTAATTATGGTTCCTGAATAGCCTTTTTAAAGGCTATTCACGCATATGTGGGGCTCTATCAGCTTGATTTTGCTGCTAGAGCCCCTTTAAACAATAAAACCATGCAATACCTAAATAGGAACACAATGCAGTACCTAAATAATACCACTATGCAGTACCTAAGTAATACCACCATGCAGTACTTAAATCATATCAGCATTCAATACCTAAGTAATACCACCATGCAGTACGTAACTAATAATACCATGCTGTACCTAAACTATACCACTTAAGGCTCGTTCACATCTGCGCCCGGTCTCTGTTCATGCAGGTTTCCATTTCCTGCACAAAACTGAGCAGGAGACAGAAACCTGCAGGACTCTTTCAAACCCATTCATTTGAGTGGGTTTGAAAAATGTCCGGTCGTGAGCGCCTGTGAGCGTTTTATATTCTGCGCCGCGAAACCGTTTTTTTTAAAATTGGACACAGAGTCGGACATGCAGTACTCTGTCCGGTTTGAAAAAAACGGTTTCAGGACGGAGAGCATAAAACGCTCACCGGCGCGCACGGCCGGACCCGGTCTGACAGCTTTCCGTCTTCTGCATGCAGAAGACGGAAAGCTAAGAACGGACTCTGGGCGCTAGTGTGAACCTAGCGTATGCAGTACCTAAATAATACCTTCATGCATTACTTACATACTACCATGCAGTACCTAAACAATAAAGCCATGCAATACCTAAATAAGAACACAACGCAGTACTTAAATAATACCACCATTCAATACCTAAACAATATCACCATGCAGTACCTAAATAATAATACCACGCACTTATATAACACCGCCATGCAGTACCTAAATAACACTAACATTCTATACTGTAAGCCGATGGCTGGTCAGGTAATGGAGGGGGTGTACATCTCAGCCAGACTACTCAGGTGGGTGAGATGAGAAAACTCCAGGAATGTTTGTTCTCAGCAGACAACTTTCGTTTGCTGAGTATTTTGGTAAATACTCAGTACTGGGCTGGATTTTTAGGAATGGCAGGTAGGTTGGTAGTGGGACCTGTCATTCCACCCCCCTCCAGTCCACACTTTGGGGATGTTTCGGCAGCGACTCAGCTGCAGAGAGTCTCCTCGGCAAGGAGGCTTAAGAAGCCAGCTCCAGCAGCAACACTTTGGAGCAGAGCTTGGCTGGAGAGCTGACAGAGAAGTCATATTTTTGGGAGCTGTGACCTGAAAGATTCTACTGGCTTTTTTTTTATTTCTGTTATTCTAGGTGAGGTAACCTATTCTATGTTTAGTTAGAGCCTAGCCGGGCAGGGATTTATTTTTGTATTGTTTCCTTTTGTTGCTGCACTATCTTTTTGAGTGAAAATAAACTCTACCTTTGTTTTGGACTGAAGAAACTGGATTTGTGTGTCTATGCTACCCCACCTAGCAACCCCAGACCCTGACAATTGGTGGAGGATGCGGGCCTACAGCGGTTGCTAGGGGGAACAACATGTCCACTCCTTGCTGGAGAAAAAATAATAATTATGTCCTGGGTAAAGGCTGCTGCCGCTATACAAACCCGGAATATGGAGGAGATACTGAAGCATCTCGTGCAGTCCAATGTGCAGCAACAGGAGACCAACTGTTTGCTGTTGGAGCAGATTACGCTCCTTAAAGAGACTGGTGTTACTAGCCTGCAGAGACCTGTGGAGCACAGAGATGAGAAGCGGGCTGTGCAAAGAGCTTTGCAAAAGATGACCCCAGATGATGACGTGGAGGCCTTCCTGGCTGTGTTTGAGAGAGCGGCCGAACGGGAGAAACTGCCAGCTGCTGACTGGGCAGACGTCATTGCACCCTATTTGACCGGTGAACCCCAGATGGCCAGTTATGACCTCTGCCAGCAAGATGTCCAGGACTATGATAAGTTAAAGGCGGAAATTCTTGCTCGGCTGGGGGTAACCACTGCTGTCCGTGCCCAGCGGCTACATACCTGGAGCTACCAGATGGACAAGCCTGCCAGATCCCAGATGTACGACCTGATTTACCTGGTGAAAAAGTGGCTGGAACCAGACACCTGTACCCCTGCAAAGATGGTGGAGAAGGTGGTCCTAGACCGCCATGTGGTACTTGATATGGCCCATAATCATGTGCTTGGGGGACACCTAGGGGCAGAAACAACAAAGGAGAGGATTCTCCAAAGATTTTATTGGCCAGGCGTGTACATGGAAGTGAAGGACTACTGTGCGTCCTGTCCTACGTGTCAGATGCATGCCCCAGCCCCACATTTCCGCAGTCTCTTGGTTCCCCTGCCCATCATTGAAGTGCCTTTTGAAAGGATTGGTATGGACTTGGTCGGTCCAATAGTCAAGTCAGCTAGAGGTCACCAATATATTCTGGTTGTCTTAGATTACGCTACTCGCTATCCTGAGGCGGTTCCCTTGCGTAATACGACATCAAAGAGTATTGCCCGTAAGTTATTCTATATGTTTTCAAGAACAGGCATACCTAAAGAGATACTGACTGACCAAGGCACACCGTTCATGTCAAAGGTGATGAAGAGCTATGCAAGCTGTTTAAAATTACCCACATACGGACCTCTGTGTATCACCCCCAGACAGATGGGTTAGTGGAGCGCTTTGATAAGGCTCTCAAGCATGTGCTTAAAAAGGTGGTAGAAAAAGATGGTCGTGACTGGGATTGCCTATTGCCATGCCTGATGTTCTCTATTAGAGAGGTTCCACAAGCGTCTACAGGTTTTTCCCCTTTTGAATTAGTCTAGGGTAGACACCCCAGGGGCTTACTAGATATACCCAAAGAAACCTGGGAAGTGGAGGCTTCCCCATACCGTAGTGTCATAGAGTATGTAGCTCAAATGCAGGATCGCATTTCAACAGTCATGCCAATTGTAAAAGAGCATCTGCAAAGAGCACAAGAGGCCCAAAGCAGAATTTACAATCATTCTGCCAGAGCCCGAGAGTTTAACCCAGGGGACAGAGTCCTTATTTTGGTGCCTACTGTGGAGAGCAAGTTCTTAGTGAAATGGCAAGGCCCATATGAAATTGTGGAAAAAGTAGGGCCAGTCAACTATAAGGTTCACCAACCAGGGAAAGGAAGCCTTTTCAAATCTACCATGTGAATTTGATTAAGCCCTGGAACCAGAGGGAATCCTTGGTGGCCTCAAATACAGAGGTGGGTGATTTGTTGCCACCAATCCCTCCAGTCAATGTGAATGAGGCCCTCTCAGTGCCCCAACAACAAGAGGCAAAAGAGTTCCTACAGAAAAATAGACACGAGTTCTCTGATCTACCAGGGTGTACACACCTGATAGAGCACCATGTAGAGACAGATCTGGGAGGAAAGTAAACCTCAAACCCTACAGAATACCAGAGGCACGTAGGGAGGTAGTGTCAGCTGAGGTTAAACATATGCTGGAGTTAGGTGTAATTGAGGAATCCAAAAGTGAGTGGTCTAACCCAATTGTATTGATACCAAAGCCCAATGGTACTTGGCGGTTCTGCAATGATTTTAGAAAATTGAATGAGATTTCCAAGTTTGACGCTTATCCCATGCCCAGGGTTGATGAGCTGATTGAGAAGTTGGGTAATGCCAGGTACATAACCACACTGGACCTTACAAAAGGTTACTGGCAAATACCTATGTCTAAAGAAGCCAAGGAGAAAACTGCCTTTGTTGTTCCAGAAGGTCTGTTCTAATACAGGGTTATGCCATTTGATTTACATGGAGCTCCTGCTACCTTTCAGAGGTTGATGGACCAGATCTTGTGGCCACATCGTGATTACGCAGCGGCTTACCTGGATGATGTGGTCATTCATAGCCCAGACTGGGGAAGTCACCTCTGTAAGGTGCAGGCAGTACTAGACTCCATAAGTGAGGCAGGCCTTACTATCAACCCTGAAAAATGTGCTTTAGGGCTGGAGGAGGCCAAGTACCTGGGCTATGTCATTGGAAAAGGGGTCATAAAGCCCCAAATCACTAAAGTGGAGGCAATACAGAACTGGCCAAGACCGCTAACCAAGAAGATGATCCACTGGACACCAGAGGCAGAGGAGGCGTTCCAGATGTTAAAGCAAGCTCTTTGCCAGCAGCCAGTGCTGATAGCCCCTGACTTTAGGAAGGAGTTCCTGGTGCAGACAGATGCCTCAAATGCAGGTCTAGGAGCAGTGCTGTCCCAGGTTGTAAATGGTGAGGAGCATCCAGTGATGTACCTGAGCAGGAAGCCGTCCCCTGCAGAAAAAAACTACACCATTGTGGAAAGGGAATGCTTGGCCATTAAGTGGGTGCTGGATGCTCTGAGGTATTACCTCCTGGGGAGAAAGTTTAAATTGATCACTGACCATGCTCCTCTTACATGGATGAAGATTAGTAAGGACAGAAATGCTAGGGTTACCCGATGGTTCCTGTCTCTGCAAAATTTTGTGTTTGATGTAGAACACAGGCCAGGGAAATTATTGGGAAACACTGATGCCCTGTCAAGGGTGCATTGTATGATAGCCACAAATGCCCAGCCCTCCGGTCTGGAGAAGAAGGGGGGGAGATATGTAAGCCGATGGCTGGTCAGGTAATGGAGGGGGTGTAGGGAGTGTACATCTCACCCAGACTGCTAAGGTGGATGAGATGAGAAAACTCCAGGAATGTTTGTTCTCAGAAGACAACTTTCGTCTGCTGAGCATTTTGGTTTAGTTAGAGCCTAGCCGGGCAGGGATTTATTTTTGTATTGTTTCCTTTTGTTGCTGCACTATCTTTTTGAGTGAAAATAAACTCTACCTTTGTTTTGGACTGAAGAAACTGGACTTGTGTGTCTATGCCACCCCACCTAGCAACCCCAGACCCTGACAATACCTAAATAATACCACCATGCAGTACCTAAGCAATACCACCATGTAGTACCTAAATAATACCACCATGCAGTACCTAAGCAATACCACCATGTAGTACCTAAATAATACCACCATGCAGTACCTAAGCAATACCACCATGCAGTACTGCAATAATACCACCATTCAATATGTAAACAATACCAGTATGCCATATCTAAGTAATACCACCAAGCAGTACCTAAATAATAATACCATGCTCTACCTAAACAGTTTCCCTATGCAGTACCTAAATAATACCACCATGCAGTATCTAAATAGCACCACAATGCAGTACCTAAATCCTACATAATACCAGCATACCCTAATAATATTGAACCCACACTGCCTGGATGGTGGGCCAATTACCCAAATAATCTTAAGGTTTCTAAATATCACATACCATAATATTTGATTTGTGTTTAACACCATCCAGCCAGGGCTACTGAGAGACAAGCCGTCCCTTGTTGGAGTGGACCATCACCTGTCCAACTGGATCCTAGACTACCTGACAAACCGCCCTCAGTATGTGAGAGCCCGGGACTGTGTGTTTGACACTGTGATCTGTAGTACGGGGGCATCACAAGGTACAGTTCTTGCCCCATTTCTCTTCACACTGTACACTGCTGACTTTAGACAAACTCATCCAGCTGTTACTTACAGAAGTACTCCGATGACTCTGCTATAGTAGGCCTGATCACTGATGGTGACGATGGGGAATACAGAGACTTAAACCGGGATTTTGTTGAATGGTGCCAGCACAACCAGCTCAGGATTAATGTTGGGAAGATGGTGGTGGATTTTAGTAAGTGGAGGAGTGTCCCGAATCCGGTGGAGATCCAGGGGACAGGCATTGAGATAGACCTATAAGTACCTGGGTGTGCTCTTCAATAATAAGCTGGATTGGGCTGATCACCTGGAGGCGCTGCACAGAAAGGGTCAGTGAGGGCCTTTGGAGTCCAGGGGGCATTTTTTAAGTCCTTTTTCAACTCTGTGGTAGCATCAGCCATCTTCTTCGGAGTGGCCTGCTGGGGGAGCAGTATATCAACCAAGGACAGAAATAGACTTGACAGGCTGATCAGAAGGGCCAGCTCTGTCCTGGGGAGCCCTCTGGACCCAGTACAGGTGGTGGGTGACAGAAGGATACTGTCCGTGGTGACCTCCATGCTGGAGAACAACTCCTACTCCATGTATGAGACCATAACAGCACTAGGCAGTACTGTCAGTGACCGATTGCTTCTCCCCAAGTGTGAGTAGGAGCACTATCGTAGGTCCTATCTCCCAACCACAATCAGTCTGCATAATCTACATCAGACCAAGCGAAGATCACTCCGTACAGAGAACTAAATGATCCTGAAGTCTTTCTTTTCTTTTTAGTTGCTATGACTCCTAGTATCTTTTCTGTCTGCTATTCTGAGCTTGTATTTGTTCTTTCTGGAACACACTGAATTTCCCCATGGTGGGATTATTAAAGGATTATCTTATAAATATAGTGCCATAATAATACTGCCATACAGTGCACACATAATACTAATACATGATAGTACAAGGTATAGTGCTTATATCAATATTGTGTCCCATCTGTCATATCAGAGATGACGTAAGACACTGTATAACGCCAACCTGCCCCATTGTGGTATTTAAAGGAAGTCTTTCAGGTCCCAAATGCCTCCCCCACTAATAATAGACAGCCACAAACCAATGAAGCAATGCAGCCATAATCTATGGATATGCAAATCAGCCCGCAGGTGCACTAGGGGCGGGGCCTGATTTTGTCAGATTTGCCTACAGAAATCTGTGACGCAGCCAAAAGCAATATAGAAAAATATCCAGCCTGGCCAAAGGAGGAGGTATGGAGTAGATTACAGGAGAGAGGTGGAGCACTTGTGGCTGTCTGGAGGCAAATCAGGCCCCACCCCCAGTGCACTTGCACCTTATTTATATATCCATAAGAAATATTATTTCTACGTTGCCTTATGTGTTTTTGACCATAAAAAATATGTTTTTGACCCTTTTAAAAATCCCCAAATGATAATTTTATTGGTTTGGGAGACTTTTTCACCTAGTATGCCGCAGGACCACAAACCTCATACACTCAACTTGCCTCTACATCTGAAAAGTTATAGGTCCAGGCAAATACTTCATAGCACCAGCCCCTATAAACCCTGTAACATTGCATACCCTATAAATATCCCATATCTGTAATAATGCCAATGATTAATATTATGTCCTCTGATACAGAACTGATACAGAAATCACGGCCCTGGTCACACAGACTCTATAGAGGTGCCAGGAGTTATTACCTTCTATGGCCGCGCTGTAAGACCAGCAAGCCATGAAGTAGCACTGCCTATAGGGGAGCCAGAAAAACTTCCATAGAAAATACAAAATACAACAGCGCCACCAAGTGCCCTACATAGGTTTTGGACGTGTATTATTTGCATCCTATACTTCTGAAACGGATAGCACTTAGGAATGAACAAAACAAGAAAACTTTATGTAGAAAGATGTAAACCATGAGGATAAGAAGTGGCCGGAGTGAGTTATTATTGGGACGACCCGCTACTGGACTTGTAACCATGGACTCTTCACAGTAGGCTTCTTCTATAGACGCTGATTCTTTCTAGTATTCAATGTACAACATAGTTATGGATATTTCTATATAGTAATAAGGACTCTAAGGTACCACAACGGCCTCACCTACCCCTATTCATATCCTGTGTGGACTACCCTACGTCGGAGCAGATTTTCCAGAGAGTGTACATAGGGTTACAGATGTAAAAACATTTTCTGCGGGATATTACATTTTATTTTAGACTTACGGGGTTTTTGCATTTACTTAGATATCCCTGTTTTACAAAGGCTTAAAGGGGTATTCTGGTCACAGCAAATTGCCTCTATTCAAAGGATAGGGGGTTACAAAGTCTGACCGCTGGGACTCCATTTCTTGTGATTGGTGTGGTGGGGGTCCCAGTGGTCAGAAGAGTCTTGAAATCCCCAGAGTACTCTCATTAAGTCTAACCTTGTATCTGAGATTTCTGACTCATAATCGTTTATAGCACCCAGAAGGCCCATTATGTGTGACTCTTAAAGGGATAGTTGCTTTCTCTGTTAGTGACATCACTACAGACCCCTTTAAGTAAGTGTACCTTTAGGACACCCCAATACTATGGTGATTGCAGCTGAACTCACTAAACAGTGTGCACCCTAATACTGGAGCGGGTTGATATAAAGCATGCTACATGACAACAGGGAGCAGCGACCTTAATGAGGGTGAGAATCATTGATGACATAATTGGGGGGGGGGGTCCCAGCTGACAACCCCACATATTTAGCAGTCACCCTCTTTCCAAAGGACTTGTTATTACCCTTTAACCAACCAATAAATGAATCCTTTAGCAGTATGACCAATGCAGTGGAGGTGTACAGCATTCAGGACCCCCTATTCTATCCCATGCAGAGAGTCCTACAAAGAGTGTCGCTCGCTCTGGAGGACCTGACTTGTCCATACCTTACGCAGCCAGATCTTTGATTTCAATGCAAACCGTGCAATTCTTGGTTTCCTCTGTGGTGGCGCTGCAGGGAATTAGATCACTTGTTTCCAGATTCCCATGATGGATTCCAACATGTATGTCTTGTATTGAAGTCCTATCAGCACCTACGTGACGTTGGAAAGTACTACTCTTCATCTTGATGGAGAAGTCGGTAAAAACTTCATCCTGTGGCGGCTGCAACTCTACAGCAACGTCCTTCAACTCCATGTTCCCTGAACCCTGTTTCCACCGCTGTTGCTAGGCAATCATAGGCTACCATGGTAAATGCAGCATGTGCTTCAGTACAGGGAGGTAGGGGGGGTGCAGTCTGTTCCGGCTGAGGACAAGTAGATGAAGGGGTAACATACATAGGGGTGTCCAAAAGTGCTACTGTATAGTTAACCCTTGTCGTACCAGAGATCTACGACAGCTTCAATGCAGCAGATCATAGCAAGAATTTAGTGCAGACTGAAAATAAGAAAATGGATCATATGTTCTCCCATGCCAAGCACCTCCGGGTTAGGAATAGGCCTTACTTCCAGTTTATCTTGATCTGGGGCAACTTGGCAGCTGCTGTGATGTACATGGCCCTCTATGGACTAGGTCAGTGGCTCCTGAGAAAGCAGCAGGGCTTCCATCTTAATGTAGGAATAGCGTTATAGGATTGCCACTTAAGTAATTCCCAAAAGGAAATGGACTTGCCATCAATTCAGTATCTTAATACACAGCAGGTAAGTGACAGGTCCAGTAGACAGGAAGTAAACAAGATACCTAGAATTCTACACTGCTCTGGCTCACACAATCTAAGGTCCACAGCCAGGCAAGATGGACTTGGCTGCTCAGGACCCAGGTTGCAACTCCAGAACAAGGTAAAATAGGTGCATGTTCAAGCTAAGGACCAAACCAGAAACCCTATTGCTGACAGTGAGCGTATTGCACAATTTACAGTCAAAACCTGGTGAGTAGAAGAGCCAAAACCATAGCAGAGGATTATCGGAGTCCAGGCCACAGTTGAGTTCAGGAGATGAAGCCAAATCGGCAAGAGAAGGAATAACCAGAAAAAGCAAGTCCAAATCAGTAAGCCAGAGAATCTGCAGCCGGAGCGCAGCAGCTAGTGGATGTATTCAACCTGCATATGTATTCAACTCAGATCTGCGTCCTCCGGACACAGATCTGAGTTGAAACCAGGACATACCTCCCGCTGACTGGGACTGTGGTACAGGGCACCGAATCTGTGAATGTCCCGCGGAATCCGGGACGGTTGGGAGGTATGCTATGACTCCTATGTGGGGGCTCCGACAGGATGGTAATAATGGGGAGATTGTGTGTACAGGCATGTTGTGAACAAGTCACCATGGCAGTCTGGACCCAGATAAAGAAAGAAAGGAAAATGTATATGCTGCTAAAATGTAAGTTTGGGGTGCGGCGATTGATCCTGAGCAGAAGTGGTGAAGAGGGGCACAAGCTGATCTTTTGCACCAGGGCCTATGAGCTTCAAGTTACGTCCCTACCTTGATTGGATTCTTAAGCGTAGTCGTGATTGACTCTGCATATCTAACCTCCGACCGGCTGAACAGACCCAGCCAAAACTTGACTGGTAGGCATAGCAACCTTAAAGCAACAGCCAAGTGGCAAATGCAGATACTGTACCAAATATCCTGCAGTAGTTCTGCACAGAAAGTAAAGATAACTAATGAGTGGAGAACTAGAAGTGTGAATATTTAGATTGTTTACAGACAGCATCAAACACCACCAATATACAACCCTTTAACAAGCCTTGCAACATGACTAGTATGTAAGGCTATCAGACACTTATCTGCAGGCAGCTGTTTCCCCTCATCAGAAGAGTAGTTGACGCTGATTGAGGGAATCTTCTGAGCATCCACTCACCTGAGTAACCATGTTGGTTCTTCTTAGTCAAATACAATCCACTGAAGCCCATTTTGGGACGCTGAAGTTCCACCAGACGGTTGGAGTCAGACTGTACAGCCAGTACTTTTTCAGAGGATTGCTCAGGCGTAGGCTCTCTTCTGTATCTACTGGAGTGTACACTGGAGGATGAAGGCCTGAAGATAATAATGTGCATATTCTATCAGATGTCACATCTACAAGAAGGGTTCTCTTATAGAAACAGCGCCTCTGTTGTCAATAGGCTGTGCCTGATACTGCAGCTTGGTCTAATGTTAGTGATCGTGAAAGAGCTGCAATACCAGACACGGGCTTTGGTGAAGAGTGGCAGTGTTTTAGAAACAACATTAACATGTTTTTTTTCTAACTTTATCTTCCAGAAAGAGCGCCACTCTTGCCTATGGGCTGTGTATGGCACTGCGCCTTACCCCATTTAAGTGAATGGTGGTGAGCTGCAAAACCAGACCTAACCTATGTTGTTTCAGGAAGAAAGCAGCCATACTTTTTTAATGTGTTGTAGACTACTACTAAAATGGTGCCCTGTCCAGGATTGACTGCTTTGTCTACACATAGGCAGGTATCGGACCAGTGTAGTCTCTGGTGACAATACCATAGCAGGATGGCTAACTATGTTTCCTTTTCAGGACCACAAGGAACAAAGTCAGGCCAGTGAAAATGTGTACTGGAGACTGGGCGAGGGTTAGCTGTATTCTAGTAGCCCAACATTTAGTAGCCCATAGGCCATCAATATATAACCCCCTTAACTTACCTGGCCTCCTGTGAGGGTGGAGAGGGTGCACGGACCAGGTAGTCCTTAGCTCTTCCTTTCTTCAGTAACGACTGCATCATTCTCATGGGTGAATATGGCACCTGAATGGTAAGAGTGTGATCACATAGATACCCCATGACATAACAATTCTCATGTAACTTTGCTTAGAACTTTGCTTTATGCCATTCCTCTGTTTTTCCTTTGGGAAATATATGGATAAACTGACAACTGTGTGGTTCTTCTGGGCACGTGACTACCTGGTCTGCCTCTCTCCGAGTCTAATGGTATAAAACATTATATGTGTCTTGGGCACTTTATGTGCAAATCATGTTCCCACTCTTGAGCCAGTACATAAAGTGCCTAAGCCATACAAAAGGGGCAAGTTGAGGCCAAAAGGGACGTGGAACCACCCATAGAGGACAGGCCCCTCTCAAATGTTTTTGAAGCCTGCAGAGCACAACATTTTCCCAGACCTTAGACCCCAAATGTTATCAGGTATGGTTTAAAGGGATTCTACAATTGAGAAAACTCATTTTTAACTAAGCATATATTTGCATAGCCTTTAGAAAGGCTATTTCACACATACCTTTAATTTGTTAATCATCTCAGCCATTTTCGAAATAGCTTGCTTTTATTGATATGCTAATTATCCACCTCGGAGGACCAGAAGTTCAGTGAGCACTGTGTGCTGTGTGTTCACAGGGGGGAGGTGAGAGCAGGAAAGGATGATGAGTCAGTATAAGCAGCAGCAGCCTTCCTGCCCTCACCTCCCCCTGTTTACACACAGCACACAGTGCTTAGTGAACTTCCAGTGCTACAAGGTGGATAATCAGCATATCAATAAAAGCAGGCTAATTCAAAAATGGCTGAGAGAATTACTAAATAAAAGGTATGTCTGGAATAGCCTTTCTAAAGGCTATGCAAATATATGCTTAGTTAAAAATGAGTTTTCCCAATTATAGAATCCCTTTAAAGGGGATAAACTGGAATAAGAAAAACCTGTCTGCTTCCACTCAGGAACATCGCCATACTAATCCATAGGTTGTGCGTGATATTGCAGCTTGTGTACAGGTATGGAGCAGTTTTTTAGAAAAAGTAGATATGCGTTTCTTATCCTGGAACAGCCCCTTTAAGTCTTATGCAATAGTCAAGCCATGACTACCTTTATAGTGGTTTTCTAGGTTTATTTATTGATGAACTATCCTTAGGATTCAGATCTAATTTCGAATTCAAGATCAGCAGCAATCCGAAATCCGGGACCCCAGGTTCTCAGTTGTTTGAGGAAAACCAAGCATAGCATTGAACATTATGTAGTGGCTGTGCTTGGTATTGCAGCTCAGCCCCATTCACTTGAACTGACTGATTTATGTCACATCAGAAGCAACGCTCAGGTAACGGGACCTGTGAAGGCTCCTGGGAGTTGGACCTCTTACCAGCAGATCCTTGATTTATTACCTATCCTGAGGATAGGACATGAATTAACAAAGCCTGAAAAGCCCCTTTAAGTCACTGGAGGATCTCACTAGCCTCTGGGAGTGATACGTGTGGGTGGTTTACTATACAATGTCACCTTCACTGGATGGATTCTCATTGCACTTGGCGTCTCTACATCCCCCATATCATCCTTCTTCGTCCTATGGATGTTGACATGACTGGGTATACTGTCATTTGCCGTGGTCTGGTTGGGTAGTCTGTGAACTGCGGCATGAGGACTAGATTTTCCATGGACTCCTCTGCAAAGGAAACAAGGGACATGAGATGAATCTGAGATGCAAAATTTATGTGTGGAAACAGTACGAGGATCAGCCAAATCCCTCTGTATCATGAATCATATTACGGGGATATATTCCACTGCGGAAAACGGCACAGAAAGCCGGTGACACAATGTATGTGTTTTCTAGGGGAGCTGATTAAACCCTTCACACTGAGCTTATTAGTCCGCCATGGCGCTAAGGAAGAATTTGGTTAACTTCAGATAATCTCATTTCTAAAGCCTCTTAAAGCTTCGACTTTAGGGAGGGGAGGAAGAGTCAACCTCAAATATGTCTCTTCTATGAGGTCACGGAATACACGCTGCAGATATCTGCAAAGAACGTCCTTCATCTTGCTATAATATGGTGTGTACTACTAGATTGTAGGAGCAAAGGAGCAAAATGGCATACTGTAACCATGTCAGGATAGCTGCAAGACTAGATTTACCAATGTATCTGGCCATGTGAGTGGTAGAATATATTAGATAGTTATTGGAGCACTTAAAGGGGCTCTATCTCCACGGTCCGACGTCATCTTGCTGTCACGCCTTCCTCTTCTTTCTTCTTCCAGCAACGTCTTCCTGTCCTGGCTCTTCCTTGCCTTCATCTTCTGTTCTTCCAGTGGGTTGTGTTTGAATACCGCGCGTGCGCAATATCACTCCCTCCGGAGCGCTACTGCGCATGCATCGGCGCCATTTTTGTTGTAAAGGCTAGTCACGCATATGTAGGGCTCATACAGCATCATTTTGCTGATAGAGCCCCTTAAATGCCAGGAGGGAGCACATACAGCAAACAGCTCCCAAGAAGCAAGATGCTGGGGAAGGGACTTGAGTTCTTCTAGCATGAGCAGGCCCAGGTTTTAGGTGACCACTCTGTAGAGGTAGCCATAGATATTTTAGTAAAACTTGCAAAAAAAGGGATGAGATCCAGCGAATATTTCTTGATTAAAAACTTCTTTATTGAACCAACATATTAAAAATATCAGCAGGGATGGTTAGACATGGATGGTAAAATTCATGATAGTAGTAATTGCCACTGGCTGACGCGTTTCAAACGAAACAACCATTCTTAGTCGTAGCTTGAGAGTTACGACTAAGTGTGCATTCACGCTGAGTATACACTGACTGATTCTGAACGTTAAAACATGTTAACGCGCGTATCACATTGAAACCAATAGGGAAAAAAGCAGCCCATTCATTTCAATGGGGAGTGCTCGTATGCCGGCTCCCATAGAAATGAATGGGATCTGCTTTGTACGCGCTGATTCTGAACGTGTTTTACGTTCAGAATCAGCTCAGTGCATACTTAGTGTGAATGCACCCTAAGAACGGTTGTTTCGTTCAAAACGCGTCAGCCAGTGGTAATTACTACTATCATGAATTTTACCATCCATGTCTAACATCCCTGCTGATATTTTTAATATGTTGGTTCAATAAAGAAGTTTTTAATCAAGAAGGATTTGCTGGATCTCATTCCTTTTTTTGCAAGTTTTCCTATAATATTATATCCCATATATTCCTTGGCAGGAGGAAGTTTTCGGAGGTCCGGGCGTTCATTCCTTCTTCGAGGGACGTGAGTTTTTCTGATTTTTTCTCAAAGTTGCATTCAAAACGCTGGGCTGTGTTTTCCCTTCCCTTCTCCCTATATTTTCTTCTGACATAGATATTTTAGTCCATAATGGCAGACAAAGGATGAAAGATCTTTCTGGGAAAATTCATGTACATGACCAAGTGTGCAATCCAAGTCTAAGTCAAGTGCCTTCTGGGTCATCTAGATCCATGTGTCCATTCCATCCAAATAGGACCTGCTCTAAAAATATCAGAACGGAAGCCCAGTAGGTACTCAGATTACGCACTCGTTCATGTGCATGAAGCCAAAAGGTAAGATCTTTGGTTCAACCATTGAAATTAAGCCGACGCCATAGGTGTTCTGTATCAGCTTTTTTCTACTCTCCTCACCGAAAACCTGCACACTTGACTGAATTGAGTGTGTATGGGATAGTTGGAAGAAAAACTATTATAGGTGTATATTCACATTTGAGCTGGCTATACACACTAGATACCCGTCAGCCCTCAGATAGCTCTCCTGAATCCCCAAAACACATGGAGGCTCAGCTAAGTATGCATGTGTTCTCTACAGGAAGAGGGGAGAAACCGATGCCAGGCTCTCTGGTGGTGGCTCCCATTCCCGATAACATAAGGATAGGACATTCTGGACCCTTCTGACATCAGACATCTGCTGTTGGGGGAGAGTCGAGATGATGACATACACATTAAATGTAAAGAACACTGCTCCAGCCAATACAACTGTAATGTGTATGACCAGATTTAGTTCAGCCAAGTATGCCCCACATACAAATTATATTATACCTACTATTCACATGGTGTACTAAAGGGTTGGCACCTAGGCTTTAGATGATTGGGTTGTAGTCTTACCCGTCAATAGGTATAGATGTATAAGAGCTCTGGTCTGGTTCTAGATCTTTGGAATACTTCTGGATGAAATCTGAATGGTGATTGTCACTTGGGGATTCAGAACTTGGTTTCTTTTTCAAGCGAAGGCTCCTCCTCATTTTATTGTAGAAGGACATTTCGGCACCTTTGGAATCAGAGGCAAATCCGTATTGTATTTTATTCACAATATGGTTGACCACAGACCAAAAGAACAAAGAACAGCAAAAAGATAATAGATGGTGTCCTACACTGCAGTATCCATCCTACTGACCAATGTCTCTCCAAACCAACTACTTTTGAGGTGTCAGTGTGGTGGCATTGCTTCTTCTCGGGTTTTTAGTACCATTGGATGGACATAATATGAACAATTGACCTAGATGTGGGTAGGTCCCAAACATTTTCTGTACTTCTACACCCAGTAGTTTCATACCTTTACTCTGTGATGTATGGTCCAGATTGAGGTCACGGTTTTGAGATGAGGATCTTGACTGATTTCCACTGCTAATAGAGGAGCTCGATTCTCCCCGTTTCATTTTCACTATAGTGAATTCAGAGGAAGCTATAAGAAAAATGTTGAAAATGTCAGAAATTTATAGCACATGCTGGTAGTTCACCAGAGAGACCTTTAGTAGTCTATCAAGCCACTAAAAATTGCCTTCAGAGTTTTCCAAAGGTGAGTGAGAACTATGAGATTACTATTTCTAGAGAAGGCTGTAGGTAAGACCAGTAGAGTCAGCCTAAGGCATGAGATGCCAGTGAATGAGACTGAGTTGCAGTAACCAGACATGGCACTGTGTTTCCGACTGGTACACAGTATGCTGGTTCTGATATGCAGTGGTGATATGTAGTGATATGCTACATAAAGCTAACTGATGGGGGTGCCAAGACCAGCCTTGTATATTACCTTCTGTGGTTCCACTCGCTATGGTTTCCAACGATGATAAACTATTGTGGCCTCTTTCGTCTTGGCTGCTGGCTCTGATACTTTGGTTGTGTTCCCTCCTTTCATGACTGGTATTTGTGAAGTTCATAGTGATACCATCAAGAGATGTCCCATTCCTAGGAGGAATCTGTTTGTTAGTAATGTCCCTCATTACTGGGGATAGCCGTATAAGAGGCATACGCCTGCTGGGAAGTCCACCTCTTGGGATATCGATTAAAACTTGCTTTGCTACGCTTGGTGGAAATGGCTGACGTCTATGTGGAAGGATCATGGTCTTCTGATCTAGCTTTTCCCCTTCCTTCGAAGGTGAAGAAGATGTCATAGGGGTTTCAGGCTTGGCGTTCCTTTCCGTATACTTTATCTGAGGACCTAGTGAGGTGTTTGCAATCGGTTTAGTAGTCTGTGCTCTCTCCAGAAGACGTCGTTCCTGGTATCGGAATTCTGCATCTTCTTCTGATTCATCCTCAAAGTGTACCCGAGCTCTTGGTGGCCCCTGTGGTGTCTTTGTGCATCTGGTTACGGGGTTGTCTTCTATCTGGACAATCTGTGTTCTGCCAAATTATATTTCAACTAGTTAATATGACTGCAAGAAGCATGTGTTATACAGGGGTGGACTGACAAGAACTTACATATTCTCCTGCACCAAGGAGTGGTCGGCCTTCAGTGGCTCACAAGATCTTTTGGGTTTGGCTGAGAATTTCTTAATGATGTCACGTGAAGCCGGAGGAGCTTGTGGACTCCTGATTTTAGACCTTTCAAAAATAAGAAAACAATACATTAAATCACCAAGATATGACTATCTTCTCCAGAAGCATCACTGGCAACATTGTAATGTCCTCCTCATGGACTATCCATATGGTAGGGAAGCAGAATGATATGCTATAGTAGTTGTGGACTAATATGCGAGGTCTAATGATGTCACCCCTGAACATTGTATGAGGGGGGAAATTATGTACAGTCCTACAGGAGCAGCTCTGTAACTACAGCAAAGCGAGGTGCAGGAGCGCTGAGAGAGGGGCACATTCTCCTGCTGTGGTGTGCCCGAAGAATTACACTAATGTTTACTATTAGGCCCAAGTGTAGAGGAGCCAGAGCAGCAGGGCCCAGTAGTCACAGTGGACTTGATCAGCGTTGAGTTGGACATCAGTGGTGGAGAAGTATGAAGGCCTCAGCCCAGAAGCTGCTATATGGCCGGGATGATGTTGTATGATGGGAAGACTGATAAGGACAAATCTAGGAGGATGATATTACCTGGGGCTTGAGGTTGCTAGTGCAGGGATGACCTGCTATAAGCATTATTCAACTATTATTTGGTCTGCATTCTTCAGGAACAAATTATTGTCTTGAGATTATAACAAGAGTTAAGACCCCTTTCCCCATTCATGCATTAACATCAATAGACATGTTATACCTTTTTGACATCTTTTAGAGATGGGGACTTTTGTGGCACAGTGCGCTAAAAAGTTCCACGTGATCAAATCCCCTTTTACGAAGCTCCACCCCATTTGGGGGCATGGCACACCCCCTTTTTATAGCAGACAATACCCCTTTTTGTGACATGCCCACAATACATATAATATGACCACTCCATCCTCAGCTAAGGAGTGAAGGTCACATCTGGAAGAAGCTTCCCAATATGGTGGCTACCAAAGAACCATGAGCTGGCAAACCCTGCGTATTGTGTCTGATATTACAGTAAAGGTCACTGCGCTGCCTCTATAGGATATGTCCGCCGTGATCTCAACCTGCAAGGCTTTTGTGTTTTCAGGCCATGAGTAATCGCCACTTTCCCATATGAAATGTCCTCTCCGCTCTCCACTCCAGCATATACATTCATCACGATGTAATTACATCGGTCACATCTAAACGACATTTTTTTTTAATAACGCAGCGCAAATATTATTGCACAGAATGAGACATTTGGTGTCATCTGTGAACTGTACAGACATCTCACCAGTCAGCACATTTTTAATGCACAGCGAGCAAGTTCCGGCTGCGTCCATACATTAGAGCGAACCCTCATTGCGCTTTTTATTATTCGTCTTGCTCCACTTCTGTGCAGTATTATGTAAATTTGCAGGATGTGCCTGAAATGTAGACACAGTCAAAGTAAAGACTGAACTTGTTCTATGGCTCTGCTGTGATGTAGAGCTATTATGTAGGATGGACAGACCCGCAGTCTACTGGTAAAATCCAGACATGGGCCTCCATGTTTTATGGATATTGATCGCATACCATGGGTCAAAATACTAGTGTGCGATCAGAAGGTGTAACCAATGTGGAAAGCTGAACCTGCAGATAGCTACAGAATAAAAACAGTGAGCAGTTACTAACCCGGTCTAATATGTGCCAATTGGTCACTTTGGTCCATGGTGGGTGATAAATCTGGTGCAGCTTTAGTCTATCTAGTCTAACTTCACACCAACTATTGGTTGCAATACTTTGTACCAATTTTGGATCAATTTTTTGTGCTGGTTCTTAGTGCTTAGGCCACGTCCTTTTCTACAAAGTCAAACCGCCATTGTCTATAGAGGAACAAAAAAATTTGGAGCATCTCGATTATTAAATCTGCTCCATTGAACCTCAAAAGTTAAGCTCTAACATCAAAAAATATCTTGTGGGTTATTTTTGCATCATTCCCCGCAGCATCATCTTGACCAATACTCTTCTCAGACTGTAGAGGGGGCTGTATCTTAGCAATTCTATTTAGAGAATCATTGCTATGTGCCACCTCTGATGTGAGGAAGAAGACTGCCCTTCTCCCATTTTGAGTTTGGGCAAAAAAAAATAGACTAGAAGAACCACTTGGGACATTGACCAAACCAAAAATTTGTACCATCTAGCCAGTGATCAGATGGAAAGTCAATGAAGAAAAAAGAAATGTACTGTAAATCCCTTTGGATGGCCTTGTACTGTGAATCCCTATGGCCCTCACAGATATAGCCCTGATCTCATCATCATCCAGTCTGTCTGGGATGACATGAAGAAACAGAAGGATTGAAGCAAGCCTCCATCCACAGAAGATCTGTGCTTAGTTCTCCAAGATGGTGGAGGGAGCAACCTCACTCCAGAGTTCCTTTAACCCTTTCAAGTCGCAGGCATTTTTTGATTTTTGTTTTCGACTCTCCACCTTCGAAACCCCTTAACTTTTTTCATTTGCACTGTCCTGTATGAGACAAGCCTAAATCATCCAGAACTATAGACAACTCTTTGTGCCCATGAGGCATGTGCATGTGGAAGGATAAGCAGTACTGTGAGACCTCCTGGATGTGGCTTCTTCATTTACTTTTTGGAACAGTGCGTTTATCTAGGGATGATTGTTTTTGGCCACAGATAGTGTCTACATTTGTAAGCATTTGAGTCATTGAAGCCGAATGTCTCATGTAGGATTTACTGACTTTATTTCTCCAACATCTCTCTCCCGTAGGTTACTATGAGAAAGCATGTCCACCATATGTGGAAAATGCCCCCTAAGGGAAACAACATTGCTTAGTAGAGAGGGGACAGTGAGAGTTACATGTGATAGAACAATGAAGCTTTGCAATGCCATCTGGAAGAGATTTTACAAACTTGTCCGTGGGGTGAGAGTAGTCTCTGAGGAAAGGAAGGACTTCTACATAGGAGAATGCAAAATCATGAGGCCCATCGGCTAGATTTGGCCTTCAGAGACCTTTATGTATATCTAAACCCTCGTTGTCCACTTGAAATATTTCAGTCTGAGGGATGGGTCCATGGAGCTGATCACATGGATCCAACGTAGTCCATATCTGTGCAACCACTTACATGGCCTGGTGAGTGAACTTGATGGTCTTCTTCTCATGATCTTCAAGAACACTTCCAATAAGGATCTCCTTCAATTCCAAGGGTCTGTTTAGTTTTCACATCAAATAGCAATTCCATTTCTTCCCAGAATATGAAGATTAATGGTGAAAACAATGCTTCTTGGAATAAGATTAGAGTGTTGCTTAAGGTCAAGTTCACATTGACCAAATGGGTGGTCCACCAATGACCAACCATATATGTGTCTAAAAGAAGCATATCCATAATCCCAAGCTTATTCATAGCTGTAAAATGGATCCCATCAAGGCAAGGCAAGGTGAAAAATATAATATCCATGGGTGGAATGAGGAAATTCACAGTGGTTATAGCAAACAAAGTGGGCCAATCCATTTTCATTGGGTTCACAATTTGCCACATAATATGATAGCTCACTATTCATTCAGAAACATATAGTTACCAACATTTCAATGGGAAAAATCGGGACATCTAAGCTGTAACCTAAACCTTTCAAGAACACCCACCTGTGGGAGGAACTTTCCCAATCATCACCCCCTTTAAGTGAAGCATTACCCTGAATAAACCTAATATTTTTTAAAAAAAATTCAGAATAGTCTCAGCAAATTCAACGGATGACCATCACCTTCTTATTGTAGTACCTATTTCTGGAGCATCTGGTTTTCATACATGTGTCTAAAGATATTGTAATAATTCACATTATATTTTACCTGAAAACTTTCATGGGCGAGCACACCGAGACTCCAGAGTCACTGTCTGAAACAAAGTCACCTGGAAGAAGGAAGAGAACAGAAGGTCTATGATACTAAAAAGACCAAAAAGTTGGTAAACTGGCTCAGTGATTGAAGGGGTAAAAATATTCAAAAAGCACAAAAAGTGACATCACTTAACCAATCTAACTAGACACCAATAAAATAATCTCTTACCATTACTGGGCAACATATTGGTGGTCTTTGGCAAGTCTTTCATTAAACGACTAGGCTTGTTGGGCAACAGTTCTTTCATGATGGTTCCTAGCGGATCTGACTTAACTCCAGAAACATTTGGTCGTAAAGGAGCTCTGTTCCCAGTGGTGGAGTGACCCTTGGTAGACTTTGAGATGGAGTAATCATTTGTGGTTGTGTAGTCTCTGATGGTCTGAGGAGTGGTGTAATCCTTGTTCGTTTTTGTGATGGTGTAGTCTCTGGTAGTTTGTGTGGTGATGTAATCTTTGGTAGGTTTTGTGATGATGTAATTATTGGTGGTCTTTGTGGTGGCATAATCATTGGTGGTGATGTATTCTCTGATAGTTTGTGGAGATTTGTAATCTCTGTTCGGTTTTGTAATGCTGTAGTCTCTGGTGGTCTGTGTAGTATTGTAATCCTTGGTAGGCTTTGGGGTCATGTAATCATTGGTGGTCCTTGTACCAGTTAAATCATTTGTGGACTCTGTGGTGTAATCTACAGTGGTCTGTGCTGTGGGGTAATCTCTCAAGGTTTTTGTAATGGTATAATCCCCAGGGGTCTGTGTGGTGTTGTAATCTTTGGTGATCTGTGTGGTGGTATAATCTCTGGAGGTCTGTGTAGGGTTGTACTCTCTGGTGGTCTGTGTGGTGGTGTAGTCTCTGGAGGTCTGTGTGGGGGTGTAATCTCTGGAGGTCTGTGTGGGGGTATATTCTCTGGTGCTCTGTGTGGTGGTGTAATCTCTGGTGGTCTGTGTGGTGGTGTAATCTCTGGAGGTATGTGTGGGGGTATATTCTCTGGTGCTCTGTGTGGTGGTGTAATCTCTGGAGGTCTGTGTGGGGATGTAATCTCTGGTGGTGGTGTAATCTCTGGAGGTCTGTGTGGGGGTGTACTCTCTGGTGGTCTGTTTGGGAGTGTACTCTCTGGTGGTCTGTGTGGTTGTGTGGTCATTGGAGGTCTTCCCTTGAACACTATCACTTGCCTGGAGTATGGAACTTTGGTTGGTCTCTGTCTTTTTGGGTGGATTAAGTCGGTTTTTCAGCTCAACTTTGTTTTGTTCAATCTGAGTCCGTAGACTTGGAAGATGAAATGAAACCCCATTTTGAGCTTCTAGGTACTCTTTCTTTGTCCAGGTTGGAATAGGTATGGCTTGATCTTTGATGATGACGGCATTGCCACTTGGCTGAGATATTTCTACATCTTTCTTTTGCTCATTACGTGTTTTTTGATAATTCACCTTGGAAAGGAAACTATCTGGTGACCATCTTTGCGGTGAGGCTGCATTTGGAGATGAGTTTGGTGGAAATCCAAGAATTGGAGATGGTGTCTTCTCAAGACGTGGTAATTTCTGTAGTGATCCATTCCTTCTGCCAAGATCAGTAGCAAGGGTAAAGGCATCTGGATATTTCCGTCGGAGCTCATTGTAAAATCCATCAAATGCTTTGTTGTTATTACTGGGAACATCCATCAACAGCTCTTATTTAACACGTCTTCCTTACCTAGTCCGCAGTGTTCTGGCTGCATGGTACCACAACACTTTACCTTCAGGAGAAAGAAGAAGTTTTATTTGTAGGGCTACATTGTCTTCCTACCTGCACGCTACATTTATTGACTTGTACATCAGTTCAAGTAGGTTTTTATGAATACCCAGCTGGTCTGTAGTCACATTGTGCAGCACTGTGGTTTGTGTGGGTGGAATAGTCATCGTACATAACATACCGTAGATCACTATGGATATATTGTGATCATCCTATATTGAAATACATAAAACCATTAGACCTTCATAGCTGTCACTCATCAGACCCAAGGGTGTACATGCCGTAAAGGCAGACTAATCGATGCCTTGGGACCATGGAGAGAGGGGTCCACCCCAGATTGGCTGGTGGGAACCTGTGTAAGCGCAACAATATTAGTAACCGTGGTTGGGAGAAGCTAATCCAAGGAACATGGGTGCAGTACTTGGGGAGTGAGAACAGATTCAGAACTTCAGACTGCTATCATTGAAGTCCATTACTCTGATCTGACACAGGTATTGCAGAGGTACAACAGCAGTATGAACCCAGCCTTACCAGTGCAAGAATGGGGGCCCATTTGCTACATAGCCCCCTGCTTTATGTGAACCCCTCCTCAGATCAGCACTTGGGGCCGCCTCTGTCCATGGGCTAGGTCTGGTTTTGCGGCTGAACTTCATTCCACTGCAATACAACACACAACCTGCACACAGGTGTGGCACTGTTTTTAAGACATCAGCCTTGTTTTTCTAATCCTGAACAGTCCCTTAGATAACTTAGACTAAAAGTATCTGCACCCTTATCCATGCTTTTGTTGATTTCATGGCAATGTGTGTTCTAGGTTAGTTATGCCAGACCTGCCCAGAGTACCAGTCTGGTGGCATATGTATGCAAAGCATTAACCCACTGTACTGCAGGCAATGTACTGACTACCAACATTTATTTAATGGTTCGCTTACATACCTGCATAAGGTGTCCCCTTTAAGTGACGGCCACTGCAGATATGTTATGATGGGGACTTGCATTTTCTGTATCTGGCTACTGCTCGATTTGTGTGTTGTCTTGTGACTTACCATCCAGCTTTACTTTTGGCTCAGGTGCATTCTGTGCCTGTGGGTGTGATTTAGTCAGTTATGGGGTGTGATTGTTGTACCTGCTGCCATGGTTGCAACTCTTGGACAATGACCAGGTGTAGGGTAGACTCTCTATACTGTGCGATCAGCTGCAGGTCCTCGGAGTATGGAGGGTCACATTCAGTGCACATATAATAATAATGTATTGGTATAAACAGCAAATCTTATAGGGTCTCCCATTGTGGATGGCAAAAAGGAAGTCCAAAACTTCCTGCAAAATCTGTAACTTCAACCCTATACTGGTTATAGTGTAGGACCCCAGGTCATGTATGACAACAGTCACCAGCACACTGCTGCAACCACTCTGGTGCCCTAGGCAGGTGCCCAGTGACTTCATATTATAATGATAGCAGGAAATGGAATGTGATAACTGGTTTAT
Organism: Leptodactylus fuscus; assembly: GCF_031893055.1. Lineage (NCBI taxonomy): Eukaryota > Metazoa > Chordata > Amphibia > Anura > Leptodactylidae > Leptodactylus > Leptodactylus fuscus. The sequence continues at coordinate 41,717,569 of NC_134275.1, read as the reverse complement.
GAATTATATGCTGGCATGTAAGGGGTTAACCCTACCAATCCCAGCATAGTATTACCGGTTTTAGGTATGGGTTACACTATTCTGGAATTCCTCTTGCTAGGTGGCTATACACACCAGTTCTGTTCATCACCAGCCACATAACAGAAGTCAGTGTATTATAAGGAATTGCACTATAAGCAGTTTCCTCCTATAACACAAGAGACAGTTCTGTCTATGACTCCTACGCAGTTTCTGCTGTCAGTGGATGTGGCTGCCATCCTTTTGTAGCCTGTTTCTGATTATGTCACATTGGGGAATTGCTAACAATGCAGTGTCTGTATATCATATGCCAGCTGCATGTTTCTTAAAGGAAAATTCCACTTTGACTACCTATAGCCCTAATGTGGCCAATGTTTGTGTACAAGACCATCACCTATGGCACAGATGGCCTGTGGTGACCTCAGAGAAGCAACCAGGATGACCCGGATATGTCCAATGGAGACCTGGCATAAACCCGTGGCCTGGAAATACGCAACACCCATCCCAAAAACCCAAATTATTCTTGATCCTCTGGAGCCACTAAATCCTGGGTCCCAAATCTGCAATAGGCGCCCCTACCTAACACATACTAGTGTTGCAGAAAGTTTTTTGGGTCACACCTCATACTCACCATGGAGCAGGTGGACCTGCATCAGGGACAGAGGCGTAACTTAAGGGGGCCTGTGTGGTGTCTATTTCCAATATGGAGACCAGTACTATATACTGTATATTGTAGTTGGAGGCCCAAGAACTTCATGTTACACCTCTGACCCTGGAGTAGTTAGGATTGTAGGGTCAGAGCCAGTGTGAGCGCGTTATAATAATAAGCAAGGCTATCCTTAGCATTATACTTGTGGTAGGTATATGTGTACAGATAAGAGCTCAGAATTCCACACACCCTAAGCACAACTCAATGTTATGAAGGCATGAACAATCCCTTTAAGTCCCACCCCAGGCATCTCTCCATGCATTTGAGGCACTGTGGGAGGAGTAAGATGGCCGCCTCATGGACTGGTAGCTGGTCTGGGAGTAGTAGGCGGAGACTGCCTCTGGTGGGGGGGGGGGGGGCTGGGAGCTTTAATATGTGCCCGAGGCGATGGGGGCGCTGTGCAAAAGGCTGCAGTATAGGGCGGCTTGGCAGACTATGTCACGTGACCCCCCCCGACTCTGAAACCCCTCCGTCAGGATTCACCCGGGCTGTGACACATCAGCTGTGAGAGAATTGATTTATGTGACATTCAGTTGCCGGTGGTGATGTGATTGGCTAAAGGAGCTGTCAATCTAGCTGGGTCGGCAGCTGATTGGTCAGTCGGTGTGTCAAGTTTATAGTCCTGATTAGTTGGCCTCGCTGTACTCGCTGTTGATTGGCTAGTGTGCTGTCAGGCCGGAAGAGAGCTGGACTTGTCGTCCACATGCGCCCTCTAACACTGAGCGGTGGCGGAGGCAGCGAGGTGTCCGGGTGGGACGGCAGTGAGTATCGGGGCTTGTGTGTCCTGGGGGCGACTGGTGTGGCGTGTGGAGCCGGTATTGCTAATTTAGTGTGAATAGGGAAGTAACACCAAAAAAACCGCACCTGAGCCTGTACACACAGCACAACGTCATTTCCAGGTTCTTACAGTCACAGCATAACCATAGACAAACCTGCCCCAGTACTGCAGTATATACCTGCCCCTATACTGGTATATATATACCTCCTGATTATACCTGCCCCTATACCAGTATATATACTCCCTGATTGTACCTGCCCCTATACCGGTATATATATATACCCCCTGATTATACCTGCCCCTATACCAGTATATATACCCTCTGATTATACCTGCCCCTATACTGGTATATACCCCCTGATTATACCTGCCCCTTTACCAGTATATATACCCCCTGATTATACCTGCCCCAGTACTGCTGTATATACCTGCCCCTATACCGGTATATATATACCCCCCGATTATACCTGCCCCAGTACTGCTGTATATACCTGCTCCCATACCAGTATATATACACCCCGATTATACCTGCCCCTAAACCGGTATATATATATACCCCCCGATTATACCTGCCCCAGTACTGCTGTATATACCTGCCCCTATACCGGTATACATACCCCCTGATTATACCTGCCCCTATACCAGTGTATATACCCCCTGATTACACCTGCCCCTATACCGGTATATATACCCCCTGATTATACCTGCCCCTATACCGGTATATACCCCCTGATTACACCTGCCCCTATACCAGTGTATATACCCCCTGATTACACCTGCCCCTATACCAATATATATACCCCCTGATTATACCTGCCCCAGTACTGCTGTATATACCTGCCCCTATACCAGTATATATACCCTCTGATTATACCTGCCCCTATACCGGTATATATACCCCCTGATTATACCTGCCCAGATACTATTATATATACCCTCTGATTATACCTGCCCCTATACCGGTATATATACCCCCTGATTATACCTGCCCCTATACTGGTATATATATACCCCCTGATTATACCTGCCCCGATACTATTATATATACCCCCTGATTATACCTGCCCCTATACCGGTATATATACCCATGATTAAATCTGCCCCTATACCAGTTATATATACCCCCTGATTATACCTGCCCTGATACTAATACATATACCTCCTGATTATACCCATCTCAGTACTGATATATATGCCCTCTGATTATACCCACCCTAATATTAGTATACATACCCCCTGATTAATCAAATACTCCCTGAGTATACCAGCCCTGATATTAGTATATATACCCCCAGATTATTCCTGTCCCAGTACTGGTGTATATACATGCTGATTATACCCATACCGGTACTGGTATATATACACCCTGATACGCCTGCCTCAGTACCCCCCACCCCTTACACCGGTATAGTCACAACTCTACCCTCCCCCCCGCCCCTTACAATAGTATAGTCACATCTCCCCCTACCTTGCACCGTTATAGTCACATTCCACCCCCCCTTACACCGGTATAGTCACATCTCTCCCCCTCCCTTGCACCGTTATAGTCACATCCCCCCCCCCCCCCCTTACACCGGTATAGTCACATCTCTATCTCTTGGGTGTCACCAGGTTCCTCTTCTTGTCTATTATCGGCAGCGACACCTGTCCAGACACCTTGGGCAATGTCCTCATCCTCCAGTCCTCTGAGATCTTTACTGTTCCTTCCTTTAATATTTCTTGGGTTTTGGGCTAAGATTCATTGTATGTCACTGGTGGCTTGTAGAGTGCTAACTGGCAATAAAGGGCAGCCACAGAGGGCACCTCCTGCCCTGGAGGACTCTACATGGTTACCCTTCATGTGAACAGGCGCAAGGCACCTTTTCTGGTGTCTGAGGTTTCTGATGAACCTTTTTGTGTCCAGTTCCTCACAGGTTGTCTTCATGGGTCACTCATGGCCAAGTCACCTGATCACCCCCACCATAATAATGGTGACCTAAAGGGTGCATGGTACCATTTGGTGAAGGTAACCCCTTTTATCCATACATCACATGGTACATACCTGTCCATGTGGCTCATCTTTCTTGTTGGGTGCAGTATGGGCCCCTATCACTGTCTGGGGGTGCAAGAGCCCATTAAGGTTCCTCACCTCACCCCCAGTAAACCCTTGGTTCCAGCTCTGAGGGTGCCGCCTTTCCAGAATAATGGATATAAGATGTCTAACTTGTAGTTTTTGGCCCCTGTAGTTCGGCCTGGGGACTCCATCGGTTCTTATAGGTCACTGACTCTTATAGATCTGTTAAATCTCCCGAAGTTTTCAATCCTATAGGATGAGTGTCACTTTTACTTCTGCTTGCTCTAATTTTTGTCCAGAAATTCTTTTCCGTTTTTTTTTTTTTTTTTTCCTTCTGGCGAGCGCCCGCTGTTATTTTTGGACGTGTGACATGGGCGTTATGTGTGACCGCTGCTTAGCCATCACTATTTTTAGTGAGCTTTGAAGACCATTGGACATTAGAACAGATGGGGCCTCTGCATCGGCCGACCCCCGTTTAAGGTCATTTGCTTTCAGACTCCTCTGTCCCTGCACTGATTTTATTTTTTATTTCTTCCCCTCCCAATGACGACGGAGTATCCACCTGATCAGTAACTAAAGGGTTAAACTGGCAAAAGTTAAAAATAGAGATGCTGTCCCTGGGCCAAGCCGATGTCCTCCATAATAAGCTGTCACAGTTCATTCTCTGCATTGCAGGCGTGGAAGGCTCGCTGCACTGACATCTAATCCCTCAGAAAGTTTGGTGCGGAAAGCTGCAGGACGGTGGTCAGAAGGAGGCGCCGCTCGCTTTATATCAACCGTGCCAGTCACTGATACAACTTTAGTCGTGGCCCAAATCACTCGGTATATACAGAGACAGTGCAGCCGAGGTGGAGGACTGTAAACACGATTCTGAAGGGGGCGCTGCAAAATTGTTGATATCACATCCCTGTTCTAAATTAGATGTAGGTTTCTAGAAGACTTTTTTTAATTGAATTTTTTACTTTTTTTTTTTTAGTGTTTTTATTCTTGTTTTCAATATTTTCTACTTTTCTTTATTATTTTGTGTACGTTGATTTTCTTTACTTTTATTTTTCTTTGTATATGTATATATATATATATATATATATATATATATATATATATGTATATACGTGTGTATATATATATATATATATATATAATCTTTTTATTCATTTTCACTAGTATGTGCATTTTTTTATTTTTTTCCTTTGTATGTTTCATCTAAATCTGTTTATTGCTTAATTATTTTTCTGTATTTAATTGCTTCTTTTAATTTCACTTATTTATTTAATTTGTATATTGTTTCTATTTTGTCACTTACATTTTTAATACTTTTCCATTTTTATTACATATTTATATTACCCATTTTTCCACTTACTGTAATTTATGGATATTTTTACATATAATTTTTATCTTAACTTTTTTTTATTAGATTTATTTTAAATTTTTACGCTTGTTTTATTGTAATTTTTATCTTTTCACTATTTTAATTCATAATTGTAATTTTTCTCATCCTTGTAGTTATTTCTGTCATGGCGACCGACCTGGTAGATGACGAATCCCAGTTTTACTGTAAAGCAAAGAAGTACTGGAAAAATGTTCCCCCCACCGTGGATGGCATGCTGGGCGGATACGGTCATATATCCAGTATCGATATCAATGGCTCCAAAAAGTTCCTGCAGAAATTCCTGCGAGTGAGTGTCCTGGAGATGTGATGAATCTTGTCATGGCCGCGCTATAATTAGATACATAAGTCAGCTGGGAAATCCGGATGAGCTGTGACGGGTGCTGGCAGAGGGGCCACACCAGGACGAGGGCTTGGATTTTGTCTCTCAGCTTCTAATTGTTCTGTAGATTGTAAATGGGGGTGGAGAGGAGGAGAAGGAATTTATATAGTGCTGACATTCTGCAGTGCTGTACATAACAGAGGAGACTTATCAAGGCATTAAAGGGGTTGTGCAGTGATGGACGGGGGGGGGGGAATAAATGTCCTAAGCCCCCTTTAGACTTCCTTGTGAATTGCACTGCAGTCACTACTACGGTGCTGTGGATGCTGCTGGAAATTACAGCACCAGCAGCCCCATAGAGGTGAATGGAGCACCGATTGCACAAGTGCACCAGCTCCAGTCACAGGGAGGACTTTCGGGCCCACGTCCTCCTATTCAATGGAGGACACAACAATTAGGCAGCCAGCGATTAGACACATAACCCTACCCACAGGACCATGATAACTGTCCATTGTGGCCCAACCCCTTTAATTCTAGTCTTGATGTCCACAATATGGGATTCAAACTCCCAACTTCCATGTGCGAGATGTATGTACCACCCTGTCACATTCAGTTGAATGGATATGAGTTGTAATACCAAGCACATCCACTATACAATGTATGGCGCTGTGTTTGGTAAGCAATAAAGAGGCCACATCGGTCATCTGAACACTCTTCAGTTAGCTGATCTGCGGCGCCTTGGGTATTGGGTCCCCCACCAATATAATATTGATCACCTGTCCTAGGAATAGGTCATCAGTACTTTATACCAGAAAAATCCCTTTAAGGCTGTATTAGATTTTTAGGGGTGTATTCACATGCACTGGCTATTTTACAACTTTTTTTTCTGTTTCTTGCTACATTAGAACAGTTTTTGCCACAGTTTTGTTGAAAAAAATTCTGACTAAAAATTGGGTGTCTGAGTACTTGGACCTCCCGGACCATGCGAATGTGGTCCCTGCATATTTGCTTGTCCTTCCATTCCTTTCAGACAGGGAAATGTTCTTGTGATCATGGTGGTGCTCAGTGATCAGCAAGTTCCCCCCTCCCCCCTATGATAGCATGCACTATCCCTATAGACAAAACGACTCATCTCAGGATTATCTTGTCTTGCAGGACGGCCCCCACAAAACCGGCACCTCGTGCGCTTTAGACTGCGGGGCTGGAATCGGGCGGATCACCAAGCGCCTCCTGCTGCCCATCTTCAAAAACGTAGACATGGTTGACGTCACAGACGAGTTTCTAAGCAAAGCAAAAAGTTTCCTGGGGGAAGACGGGAAGAGGATCGGTGAATACTATTGCTGCGGCCTACAAGACTTCGTTCCTGAGCCCAATCACTATGACGTCATTTGGATTCAGTGGGTGATAGGTGAGGTCACATGACATAGTCAGGCACGGCGACCTAGAAGGCAGATTTCCGTGATATTCTGAGCATCCATTGCATGGGGGATAACGGGAAGGGTACCGCTGAGTCTTATCTGACAGTCTGGTTGCTAGGGATCCATTTCCTAGCACCCACATCTTTTAATGGCATTGCCCCGTATCCCGCCCCTCTAACCCCTCTGCCTGACAGCGCAATCTTATCTAACAACCTGCTTACTAGGGATCCATTGCCTAGAAACTAGTTCTCTTAATGGTGTTGTCAGGGAGCCCATCCCTAGCCACCAGCCTGTCAGGTGACTCCATTTTTAGTATGTCGCTCTCTCCTGTGACAGGACACTTAACAGACAGCCACTTAGTGGATTTCCTCACGAGATGTAAAGCCGGCCTGAGACCGAATGGCCTCATCGTCATCAAGGACAACATGGCCCAGGAGGGAGTTATCATGGACGAGGTGGACAGCAGCATCTGCAGGGACTTGGACCTGGTACGTCGCCTCATCAGACAAGCCGGACTCTCCGTACTGGCTCAGGAAAGGCAGGAGAACTTTCCGGAAGAAATCTACCATGTGTATTCCATTGCCATGAGATAACTTCCACCACAGATGGCGCTATTTCTATCAATAAGACCTCTCCACTGTTCTGCTTTGCCAAAAACAGACAATGTTGTCATGCTGCTTTATCCAAACGTCGGTCCCAGTGGGGAGAGGTAACAACAATTAGGACTATGAGGTCTGGGGTGCCCATCGCCCCTCTGCTGTAGGGGAACGCCATTTTGTGGGCATTGCCAAATCCCCAAGACAAGGTGGGTGGTTATCTCAAGAGGGTAATGGGGAAGCCAGGATGGGCTATCACTAGCTGTAAACTGTCTTCTGGGTGACAACCTATATAGCTGCCTTTATAGTTCCCATACATTTTGTCACTCAGCTTTGCAAGACTCCTGCATGATCCGTGTGCATCTGCCTCTCCCTATCAAAGGGTTTTCCGAAGGTTAAATATTGAAGACCCTGGAGTTAATAATTGATGACCTTTAGGATCAGTTAAATATCAGGGGAGTCCATAATATTCATGTGCACAGTATAGTATTTTCACTCAATACCCAGCATAGCGCCCATTCTGTAGTGGCCATGCTTGGTATTGCAACTCAGCCTCATTTGCTTGAATGGGACTGAGCCGCAAACAGGTCAGGTGATGAATGAATATAAGAAGTCACCTGAGGCACTGATCTCTGGCGGTCTGAGCCCCACCAATCAGATATTAAAGGGTTTGGAAAGCTGGGTGACAGCCCCTATGGGTGCTTTAAAGGTAGTGATATTGGGGAAGGATACTCTAAGACCCTTTCTAGTAGTCCTATAGCACAAATTAAAGGGGCTGTCTGAAGATTGAAACTTACCTTATTGACATAAGTGATATGTATCAGATTATTGGGACCCCCTGAACATGATAATGAGGGTCCTATGTATTTCCTTTAAAAGGAAGCGGAGCTCAAACATGAGCACTGCCGGATATAGTACAGCATTCGGCTGACCACCACCCCAGTCTCATGATCAATGGGGTCCCAGCAGACAGACCCGCAGCAATTCTGTAGATAAGCTTCAGTCTCAGGACTTACCCTTGAACAGACTTAGCAGCATGAGAACAAGACGACCATTAGAGAGCTGGCGTGCACACTTGTGGATAGTGCTCAGTGTGGCGTGTTAGTGTTTGCCAAATAAGATGCGTGTTTTTGTGTGATTAAAAAACTTAGGAAACCTGCCACCTATTTGCTGAGGGCCAATTAGGAAAACTTAGCTACCTTATTTTAGAAACAGTGCCACCCTGGCCCAGTGGCTGTGATTGGTATTGCAGACTGTAAATGTTGCTATGCTACAATACCCGATATAGAAATGGTGCCCTTGCTATCTATAGGCTACATTGGGCATTACAGCTCAACCAGCCACATCCTGTGGACTAGAGTGTCGGTGTTTCCAAAAAGGTTGCAGCCATTTTTTTTTTTTTTTTGCCTCAAGCCACCCTGATGATATAGGAACTGGGTACTGGGATGGTCTAGTAAATGTGGACGTGTAGATGACCACGGGCTCTTTCCAGGTGGTGTGTAGTAGTCTTGTTGGTGTATTGGGTGGCGGTATACGTTGTACATTGCATGCTTTAGATCTGGTCCCGGTGTGGAAGGAGTGAGACATATTTTGAATATAATAAATTATTTTTTTGGTAAGTCTTGTGTGTACTTCTACAATATTTGATTGTGGGGTCTGACCTCTCCCTTCCTTCCCCCCTGGTGAATGCTACTTCCACTTCACAGGCCAGTAACATCACAGTCAATGGTCATGTGGCCTGTTTGCGGATCCCATTAAAGTAAATAGGACAGAGCTGCAATACCAAAAACTGCCACTATACCATGTATGGCGCTGTGCTTGGTAAGCGGTGAAGAGGACAAAGCACTTGTCCAAATTTTGGTGTTTCCTCAAACAACTGTTGGGGGGGGGGGGGGGGGGCTTATGGGTGTTGAAACAGAGAGGTCATTAGTCTCAGAAATTCCCTTAAAAGGGTGTTTTTCAGGCTTAATAATTGATGACCTCTCTTTAGGATAGGTCATCATTTCACCAATGGCAGGGGACAGACACCCAGAACATCCATCGATCAGCAGTTTGAAGGTACCAATGCGTTCCATTGAGTTCTGCGGCCTCTTCGCCACTTACCAAGTACAGCGCCATACATTGTATAGTGGCTGTCTTAGTTATTGCAGCTCAGCCCCATTCACTTCAATGAGACTGCACTGTGAACATAATTGAGAAGGACAGGTAGTTGTCCACATGGAGTAGTCCCATTAAAGGAAAAACCTCATTGCAGACGCTTATGTCACATTAACCTTTGGCGCACACACCTACCTACTATTGGGACTGACGACACCACAGCCCTGTCCTCACCACATACAGTTCCAGCTACCTGCATACCTTGTCAATGGAGAGTGCAGTTCTGCAAGTAGACCACCAGGTGGCATGAATAGACCTCATCAGAGCATATAACCTTTTCTTCACGATGCTACTCAGCTTTCCGCAGCTGGGATCTACATCCAGAGATTGAAATAAAACTCAAATATCAAATGATTGGGGGTCCGGCTGCCTGAAGGGGCTGTCCCTGTCACCTCCAAGGTGCTATACATTTAGTAATGTATAAATTCAGCCTCATTTGCTTGACTTGCAATACCAGGCAGAGCCACTGCTAAAAGTATGGCGCTGTGTCTGTTAAACAATTAAAGGGATTGTGAAGGATTAGAAATCATGGCTACTTTTTCCTTTGCAGGTAGTGACATTACATCTGTAGGTCTCATGGCCATGCTACAGCTCAGTCCCACTAAAATGAATGGAATTGAGCATTGCCATTTGACTAGCAAACATGATGTTACTACTTGCAAAGAAGAAATTAGCCATGATTTCTAATCCTTCATAATCCCTTTAATTGTTTACCAGACACAGCGCCATACTCTGAGCAGTGGCCTTGTCTAGTATCACAACTCAAGTGAATGGGGATGAATTCAGACACTGCTAAACATACAGGACTTTGTTGGAGGTGACAGTGACAGCCCCTTCAGCCAGACCCCAGTCACTTGATAATATACTTCAGTACCATATATAGGTGCCCACCCCTTACCCATTGTTAAACCTTGAAGCCAAACACAGCACTCCTAGAAACCGGTCTGTTTTGGCTGGTAACCCGACCCTGGGCTGTTTTTGATTAGTGTAAATCACTGATTATTAATTTAAGGATTTTTTGGCTTCTGTTTCTCCACATTTCAGAAAATAATAAATAAAAAATATTATTATTACTAAAAACATTTAATATTTTCCACTGTTGGCCACTAGAGGGAGCATTATCTGTGTTCTGTGTCTGCGCACAGCCCATAGGAGAGTTAGTACAGGAGCCAATCCTTTCTCCTAGGTAGATGCTAGAATGGAGTGGGTAATATAAGGTAAGCTATGCATCCATTAGGTGGCGCTGCCTCCTGTGACTGTTAGTATGAGGCACCACCTGCTCTATCCATATCAAACCAGGCAGGTCAGGTTTGCATATAGGGGAGGCATAGATAGCCTCTACTTCAACAATGCAGCCCCCAAAAATACTGAGGCGCTGGGTGTATTAGCCAGACAGCACAGCTAACACTCCCAGAGCCGAGGCAGCGCCACCTGCTGGATCCACTGCACATCTGATTTATACCACTCTATTCTACCCCATCTCCTATGCTGCTGCATATCTAGTTGTTTAAGGACCACAGATTGTCATTTAAGCAGCAGAAACACATGTACAGCTCTGCACTGCTACAATAAAGCTTATAGAGTACCGCTCAGATCGCTGTTGTAACCAGAGCAGACCAGTAGTTTTTGCTTTCTATAAGGTGTAAACGTGTCACTGTGATTGCTTAAGGACCTTTGATATGGTCACTAAAGGTCCTTTAGCAGCTAAAACTCATCTGTGTACTGGATGGGCACCGTATAGTGATGATGCGGCCAATAGTGGAAAATATTACAAACTATTTTGTAATTTTCCAACTTTTCCTTAAATTAATTTAAAGAGGACCTTTCACCACTTTTGGGCACATGCAGTGTTATATACTGCTGGAAAGCTGACAGTGCGCTGAATTCAGCGCACTGTCGGCTTTCCCGATCTGTGCCCGGTGTAAAGAGCTTACGGTGCCGGTACCGTAGTGCTCTATGGTCAGAAGGGCGTTTCTGACCATTAGCCAGGAACGTCCTTCTGCCTCGCGGCGCCAATCACGCTGTGCTGTGGAGCGGGGAGGAACTCCCCCCTCCCGCTCCTGATAATGCTCGTCTATGGACGAGCTGTGTGAGCAGAGGGAGGGGGCGTTCCTCCCGGCTCCACAGCACAGCGCGATAGGCGCCGCGAGGCAGAAGGACGTCTCTGGCTAATGGTCAGAAACGCCCTTCTGACCATAGAGCACTACGGTACCGGCACCGTAAGCTCTTTACAGCGGGCACAGATCGGGAAAGCCGACAGTCAGCTTTCCAGCAGTATATAACACTGCATGTGCCCAAAAGTGGTGAAAGGTCCTCTTTAAAAAAAAAAAAAAAACTGTAATTTTCATGTCAGCGATTATGATTTACTGATCAGTCACCAACAGGTGTCACTAGAGAGACAGATTCCTATCTCCAGGTGGTGATCTATTTTGCATACTTTCCCCAGAAAGCATTGCTACAAAGCAGCGGTCTCCAAACTGTGTATGCTAGGAGTTGTAGTGTCACAACAGTCGGAGACTCACACACTGCAGACTGCCTTAAAAGCTCCAATGTTTCGTTAGAACTTCACAAGGAGAACAAATAGTTGCTGTATGGAGATAAACTGAGCCATGTTATTGCTTTACACCCCCACCAAGCCCCCCCCTGCCTATAGTGGGTTTTACCCTACAGACACCCCACTACTGTCTGCCCTGCACAACCATAGGTCTGTTATTAGAATAAATACCGCATTCTACTCATCTGGTCTGGATGAGAAGAGTGGGAGTCATGCAGAAATGAATTTCCAAATAAGGGTTAATAGAATGATGAACGGGATAGGCCTTTGATTACTACACCCTTTAAAGGGAATGTGTCACCAAAAACTTTTTTCATTAATTTTCGGATTTTTGGCACTTTTTTCACATTTCAGTAAATAATTTAAAATAATGTTTCTCACTGTTGGCCACTAGGGGAGCATCATCTGTGTAGCATGTCTATGCATGCAGCCCATAGGAGAGTTAGGACAGGAGCCAACCCTATCTCCTAGGCTGCTGCATATGTAGTTCCTTAAGGACCTTGAATGATGACAGCACAGGTCCTTACCAGCAGTGTCACATATACAGCTCTGCAGGCTATGTTCAAGCTTATAAAATACAGTTCATATGCTCATTGTATTTTTTATAAGCTTCATGCGCAGCAGTGGACAGCTGTATGCGTGTCACTGTCATTTCTTATGGACCTCTGATGATATAATCAGTCCAGTAGAGTCTGTAGATGTTGCTCCTTCTAGTGGCCAACAGTGGTAAATAATAAAAATTAAATTTGCTTATCTTCTGAAATATGAAAAAATAAAAAAGTGGCACAAAAATTTCAAAAATTAACAACAAATAAATATCAAAATAAAATAAGGGAAAAAGAAAATTGGTGACATTCTCTATAAGATCGCAAACACAAAACATCCGTGGGTGGGGGATGGGAACCTCTGTGCTGCAGAAACTCCAGGTCTGTCACGTCGAAACATAAAGCTAAGGAGCAAAGTCTCCCCATTATAGATCATCCTCGCAGGAGGCTGCGGGGTGGATGAGAAGATACAGTTTCAGGCGGTCCGGAAGGGGCAAGGATTTGACTTTAACGTCCACAGGCCAAGGCCGGAGCCTCTGGCGGATGTAGACCCTGCACAAATGCTTCAGGGTAGGGGGTGACTGCTCCAGCTGTTTCAGGTACTGGTGCAGAGCAGTCACTTTGTCCGCATGGGCGCTGCAGCCTGATGTGTTTACGTCAAAGTTCCTGGGGAGAGCGACCAGGGGAGACTGCGCCACCATCAGCTCCAGGACGCTCTCGGCTTTGTTCAGCAGGTCCACAGAGTCACAGTCCTCGCAGCTGCCCAGGTACAAGCATAGCCTGTCAAAGACGATGTGAAAGCCTGACCAGCAGGAGGGGCCGTGCTGGGAGCAGTTGTACGAGGCACCAGATTCTAGAAGGAAACGCAGGAGAGGAAAATGGAGCTTGAAGCTCTTGAGGCACGTGTGAGTGAGGGATTCGTGGGATGGGCATTCACTGGGGTCAGCCCCATGGGTCATTAGTAGCTGGCTGACCCGGAAGCAGAACCGGTTAATCAGCCTCGCCTCCTCTTTATCTGATCCGACCGTCTCACCAAGGAGGAAGATGATGCTTGAAAATACAGTGTCACAATCCTTGGTGGTGACCCTTACGTCAGCCCCTAGAGGACAGAATGGAAGGTAAGAAATGGCCGCACTCACAATCACTCCCCTAGGAGAAGATTCCCCTTACCATACTTTATTTCACTCTTAGATCAGGTGCAGCAAGTGTTCAGTTTCCCTACAGCACACCCGCAGGTGGAATGCGTTATTACAGGTTCTACTGAAATCAACGCCCAGAATGACAGACTTGTTTTGTGTTGTCTATAACTAATCATATTTGTCCAGGATTTGGGCACACTCAGAGGCGGCTGAGGTGTAAAACAACGAAAAAAAAAAAAATACATGTTCACCTAACCCTGGCACTCTATTGTCCGATTCGCTTACGTTCCGTAGGCTTGCCTTGTTGGAAGCCGAGTGGCTCACGACCTCTCAGTGGCCCCAAAAGTTGTTGGAGAGGAAACAGTGATGTCACTCACATATATCCCCAAAAAATTTTTTTTACACGCATGACATCCCTGAGTTTTCACCAAATCCTGGAAACCGCAGGGGCAGATGTCTACTTGCTGTCAGTGAATGGAAACCTTCCCATTTGTGCCCTATACTAGTTCAGGTATCAATACTTTGCAGCTGTATGAACTGTGCTCAAATAGAGATCACTTCACTGAGAGCCAGCAGAGACACAACAGCCATCCCTGAGTAAGGGCCAATCTATAGAAAGCCAAATCCTTCTTGGCACAAGGAACTGTCCATATCTTCCCTTGACCCTTACAGACCTTGGGGATCACTTACCTCCTTCCAAAAGTAGTCGGATGTTTTCTGTGTTATGAATCTGCACGCCATCACTGCTGGCCAAGGCATGTAGCAGCGCCGTCTTACCTGCCGAGATTAAGGAAGATCTTTAGGATTCAAGACAAAGGTCTAATTTAAAGGAGTTTTCCACTTCGAGGTGCTGGACTGGCTATAACATTAACTAATGGGGCTCCTTGGACTACCCCATTGCCAGTCACTGACCATTTTTGTCTGCTGCGTTCACATCTGCTCCGAGTTCAAGAAGTCGCTGCAAGCAGGGCAGTCGCTCGGGTTCCTCGCTGGCCAGGTCCAGGGGACTACTCTCATGGATCTGGGCCATAAGCAGAAGTGTTAGTTCTACAATTGATTATTAATGTCTGACTGACCAATGGCTGCATGGCGGGCTGTGTGTCTCACCCTGTCCCTCTTGTTAATGTCTGCACCGTTCTGCACCAGTAGCTCCACCATGTCGGGCTGGTTCCGGAGGACTGCGATGTGAAGGGGTGTGTAATACGTCACGGGGTCTGGGAAGACATTAAAAATCAGGATCACCACTGTCAAAACCAGTATTGTCTCTATAAGAATTAAAGGAAATGTAAATAATTAGAAAATATGTCTCTCCTGTGCATAGGCTGTGTCTGGTATTGCAGCTTAAACCCTTACTCATGATCACAAAGAGTGTCTCTCCCTCTGGAGGACCCCACAAGTCTATACATTACATAGACAGCTGCGTTATGCTTCATTTAACCAGTGGGGGTGCTGCAGGGAATCTGATCACTGCAGATCCCATTAGCAGGACAGCATAGGATCATCTTATTGTCAGGGTCTGCTTTCGCCAAGCTTCAACTTTTTAAAGGTATTGTCCAGGGAGTTAAATTCACTTTAATTCATCCAGCAGAATCTTCATGATAAACCCCGGGTTTCTGGCTTGGTTCCAACCCACAAGTCATGTGATTAGAACCATCTCTAACCACATGTTGCTCTTTCCCGTCCCTTAAAAGGTAAGTAATGGGGGCAATCTTACTCATAGCACAGTGGAGGAGAGAGGGGGCGGAGCAACCCAAGATCAGGAACTGGTTCCATCATGTGACTCAGGAGTCAGAACCAGGCCGGAACCGCCGGGTCCATCATCAAATTTGCCATTCAGGTGTCTGGGAAAGCTGACTGACATCCCCAGTGGCAGCCATTCTAGACATAACCCAGCTTTCCCAGGCACAGATAAATGAAATGTAAAAAATTTCTCCAGTAGTTTTAAAGTCCACATGTCCATTAATATTTACCCTCGAAGCTGAGGTCGGCACCGTACTGGAGGAGAATCTCACCCGCCGCAACCAGACCCAGTTCCGCCACCTTCAGGAGGGAGTAACTTATCCCCTCCCGGTAGAACGCCGACTGCGAATGGCGCTCCAGAAGTTCATTCAGCGCCAGGAACTTGTCACTATCTGCAGTCAGGAAGCTGCGGAGAACAGGAAGTGTGAACTGTAACAAACCCTCAGCTGTGATACAAGACTGACTATCATATAATATCAACCAGAGGTCACCTACCTGCCAGCGCTCTGCGGCACCTCCGTCTGCTCCGGGTCATGTATGCCCACAGCGCCCAGGATCTCATCCACCAGCGGCTGGTACTCAAATATTATCCTCCGAAAGCCGTGGAGGAAAGGCATGCTGGGATTGTAATGGCTGCACACCTGAGGGATCAGGCAAGACAGGGATTAGTCAGACTGAAGTGAGCATGGCGGCGACCCTAAGGAGTCCTGTGAGGAGGATGTATGAGACCTAGACAGGAACCAAACAGGTTCAAAGAGTTGTCTAGCAACAGACCCCACTGCTGCCTGGTGACAACCGCTGAGCTCCATGAAGGCTTCACAGCGTCCCCCGGTGGATTATCAGTGCCAAGCGGTACCTGAACTGGAACGCCTGAGCCCCAAACTAGATCTGTCACGGGCCCCCCACCTACCGTGTACCATTTACAATACCGATACCTTCCTGTAAGAAGGCGGAGCCTCATGGAGCGCAGGCAACTGACTACCACCCCTGTGCCCCTCTAGTTAGGCTTCTGGCTCCGCTCATGGGACAGAAACGTGAAGTCTAATAAAGGTGTCACTGGTGTCACATCGTTATCAATGTCTGAAGACAGAAGGGGGCGCCGCTTAGGTTCCCTGTGCATGACATTACACTGCCACAACCAGTGATGCAACAGTGATCTCAGCATGCTGGGACTTACAGTCCGCCAGCAATTCGAAAGCTACAAACTGCAGATATACAATGTAATAACACAATATACACAGTACAGGCATAGCAGAGCTGAAGTTATTATTTACTATCTTTGCTTTCATTTTGCCCAAAGACATCAAATACTCTCCGAATATGACAAACTCAGCTCTGCTATATCTATATCCATATCATTGCACAGTACTCAGCTCTGCTACATCTATATCCATATCATTGCACAGTACTCAGCTCTGCTACATCTATATCCATATCATTGCACAGTACTCAGCTCTGCTACATCTATATCCATATAACTGTACAGTACTCAGCTCTGCTACATCTATATCCATATTACTGTACAGTACTCAGCTCTGCTACATCTATATCCATATCACTGTACAGTACTCAGCTCTGCTACATCTATATCCATATTACTGTGCAGTACTCAGCTCTACTACATCTATATCCATATCACTGTACAGTACTCAGCTCTACTACATCTATATCCATATCACTGTACAGTACTCAGCTCTACTACATCTATATCCATATCACTGTACAGTACTCAGCTCTACTACATCTATATCCATATTACTGTACAGTACTCAGCTCTGCTACATCTATATCCATATCACTGTACAGTACTCAGCTCTGCTACATCTATATCCATATTACTGTGCAGTACTCAGCTCTACTACATCTATATCCATATCACTGTACAGTACTCAGCTCTACTACATCTATATCCATATCACTGTACAGTACTCAGCTCTACTACATCTATATCCATATCACTGTACAGTACTCAGTTCTACTACATCTATATCCATATTACTGTACAGTACTCAGCTCTACTACATCCATATTATTGTACAGTACTCAGCTCTGCTACATCTATATCCATATTATTGTACAGTACTCAGCTCTGCTACATCTATATCCATATTACTGTGCAGTACTCAGCTCTGCTACATCTATATCCATATCACTGTACAGTACTCAGCTCTACTACATCTATATCCATATCACTGTACAGTACTCAGCTCTACTACATCTATATCCATATTACTGTACAGTACTCAGCTCTGCTACATCTATATCCATATCACTGTACAGTACTCAGCTCTGCTACATCTATATCCATATTACTGTGCAGTACTCAGCTCTACTACATCTATATCCATATCACTGTACAGTACTCAGCTCTACTACATCTATATCCATATCACTGTACAGTACTCAGCTCTACTACATCAATATCCATATCACTGTACAGTACTCAGCTCTACTACATCTATATCCATATTACTGTACAGTACTCAGCTCTGCTACATCTATATCCATATCACTGTACAGTACTCAGCTCTGCTACATCTATATCCATATTACTGTGCAGTACTCAGCTCTACTACATCTATATCCATATCACTGTACAGTACTCAGCTCTACTACATCTATATCCATATCACTGTACAGTACTCAGCTCTACTACATCTATATCCATATCACTGTACAGTACTCAGTTCTACTACATCTATATCCATATTACTGTACAGTACTCAGCTCTACTACATCCATATTATTGTACAGTACTCAGCTCTGCTACATCTATATCCATATTATTGTACAGTACTCAGCTCTGCTACATCTATATCCATATTACTGTGCAGTACTCAGCTCTGCTACATCTATATCCATATCACTGTACAGTACTCAGCTCTACTACATCTATATCCATATTACTGTACAGTACTCAGCTCTACTACATCTATATCCATATTATTGTACAGTACTCAGCTCTGCTACATCTATATCCATATCATTGCACAGTACTCAGCTCTGCTACATCTATATCCATATCACTGTACAGTACTCAGCTCTACTAAATCTATATCCATATTACTGTACAGTACTCAGCTCTGCTACATCTATATCCATATCATTGCACAGTACTCAGCTCTGCTACATCTATATTCATATCACTGTACAGTACTCAGCTCTGCTACATCTATATACATATATATATATATATAGATAGATAGATAGATAGATAGATATATATATATATATATATCATAATAAGTTTTCTTGTACACATTAAGAAGACGTTCATTAGAGGGGGTATAAAAACACTAAACTTCAGGAAGGCAAATTTTAACCAGCTGAGAGAGGAGGTTAGCAGCATAAACTGGGACAATGTCCTCAACGTGACGGGAACACAAACTAAATGGGACATCTTCAAAAATATACTAAATAAGACCACTAGAAAACACATACCCTATGGGAATAAGCGGGCCAGAAATCATAGAAAACCAATATGGCTAACTAAAACAGTACAGAATGCAATGAGGGATAAAAAGGAAGCATTTAAAGTACTAAAACAAGAAAGTAGCGACACAGCATTAAAAAACTATAAGGAGAAAAATAAATTGTGCAAAAAACAAATAAAGGAGGCGAAGATTGAGGCTGAGAGAAAAATTGCCAAGGAAAGTAAAAGCAATCCAAAATTATTCTTCAATTACATAAATAATAAGAGAATAAAAACTGACAATGTGGGCACTCTCAAAAATAATCTGGGTGTAATGGTGGAGGAGGATGAGGAAAAAGCACAAGTATTAAATGCCTTCTTCTCTACAGTGTTTACATAAGAAAATCCATTGGCCAACAACATGATTAGGGGTAATGTAAACTCTCAATTAAATGTCACCTGCTTAACCCAGGAAGAAGTGCAGCGCCGCCTGCAAAACACTAAAATAGAGAAATCGCCCGGTCCAGATGGTATACACCCCCGAGTTCTGAGGGAATTAAGCATGGTCATAGATAGACCCTTGTATCTAATATTTAAGGATTCAGTAATGACTGGGTCTGTTCCACAGGATTGGCGAATAGCAAATGTGGTGCCAATTTTCAAAGAGGGGTGTAAAAGGGAACCTGGAAACTATAGGCCAGTAAGTTTAACTTCTGTGGTGGGAAAGATATTTGAGGGCTTTCTAGGAGATGCTATCCTGGAGTATCTCAATGTAAATAATCTTATAACACCAAATCAGCATGGGTTTATGAGGAATCGGTCCTGTCAGACTAATCTGATCAGCTTCTATGAGGAGGTCAGTTCAAGACTGGACATGGGTAATGCAGTAGACGTGGTGTACCTGGACATGGGTAATGCAGTAGACATGGTGTACCTGGACATGGGTAATGCAGTAGACATGGTGTACCTGGACATGGGTAATGCAGTAGACATGGTGTACCTGGACATGGGTAATGCAGTAGACATGGTGTACCTGGACATGGGTAATGCAGTAGACATGGTGTACCTGGACATGGGTAATGCAGTAGACATGGTGTACCTGGACATGGGTAATGCAGTAGACATGGTGTACCTGGACATGGGTAATGCAGTAGACATGGTGTACCTGGACATGGGTAATGCAGTAGACATGGTGTACCTGGACATGGGTAATGCAGTAGACATGGTGTACCTGGACATGGGTAATGCAGTAGACATGGTGTACCTGGACATGGGTAATGCAGTAGACGTGGTGTACCTGGACATGGGTAATGCAGTAGACGTGGTGTACCTGGACATGGGTAATGCAGTAGACGTGGTGTACCTGGACATGGGTAATGCAGTAGACATGGTGTACCTGGACATGGGTAATGCAGTAGACATGGTGTACCTGGACATGGGTAATGCAGTAGACGTGGTGTACCTGGACATGGGTAATGCAGTAGACGTGGTGTACCTGGACATGGGTATTGCAGTGGACATGGTGTACCTGGACATGGGTAATGCAGTAGACGTGGTGTACCTGGACATGGGTAATGCAGTAGACGTGGTGTACCTGGACATGGGTAATGCAGTGGACATGGTGTACCTGGACTTTTCAAAGGTTTTTGATACTGTTCCACATAAACGGTTGGTATGCAAAATGAGATTGTTGGGACTGGGGGAAAACATATGCATTTGGGTTAGCAACTGGCTCACTGATAGGAAACAGAGGGTACTTTGTTAATGGTAAATATTCAGACTGGGCCACAGTCACCAGTGGGGTGCCGCAGGGGTCAGTATTAGGTCCTCTCTTGTTTAATATCTTTATTAATGACCTGGTAGAGGGTTTACAAAGCAGGGTGTCTATATTTGCAGATGATACTAAACTTTGTAGGGTAATCAATAATGAGGAGGATAGTAGAATATTACAAGGGGATCTAAGGAAACTGGAAGCATGGGCGGAGACTTGGCAAATGAAGTTTAATGTTGACAAATGTAAAGTAATGCACTTTGGGCGACGTAATAAAATGTAAGACTATGTACTAAATAGTAAATTACTGGGTAAGACTGTCAATGAAAAAGACTTAGGGATTTTGGTGGACAGCAAGCTTACCTTTAATGACCAGTGTCAGGCAGCTGCTGCCAAGGCAAATAAAATTATGGGATGCATCAATAGAGGTCTAGATTCTCATGACAAGGACATAGTTATGCCTCTATACAAATCACTGGTACGGCCACACTTAGAATATTGTGCACAATTTTGGGCCCCAATATACAAGACAGACATAAGTGAACTTGAAAAAGTGCAAAGACGGGCAACCAAAATGATTAGGGGAATGGGTAGACTGGAGTACAACGAGAGATTAACAAACTTGGGGTTATTCAGTTTAGAGAAAAGACGTCTACAGGGAGATCTAATAATGTACAAATACATGAAGGGACAATACAAAGAACTTTCTAAGGATATTTTTACTCCTAGGCCAGTGACAGTGACAAGAGGACATCCTCTACGTCTGGAGGAGAGAAGGTTTCACCAGAAACATAGAAGGGGATTCTTCACAGTAAGAACAGCGAGGCTCTGGAACTCTCTGCCCCAGGAAGTGGTGATGGCGGATTCACTGAACAAGTTCAAAGTGGGCCTGGATGCCTTTCTTGGAGAGAAAAATATAATGGGTTATGGTCTCTAGATTTTAAGGACACGTTGATCCAGGGTTTTATACTGACTGCCAGATTTGGAGTCGGGAAGGAATTTTTTCCCCTGAAATGGGGCAATTGGCATGAGCCTCATGGGGTTTTTTGCCTTCCCCTGGATCAACACTGTAGGGGATTGTAGGGTTATAGGTTGGACTTGATGGACTCATGTCTTTATCCAACCTCATCTACTATGTAACTATGTATATTCATATCACTGTACAGTACTCAGCTCTACTACATCTATATCCATATCATTGCACAGTACTCAGCTCTACTACATCTATATCCATATCATTGCACAGTACTCAGCTCTACTACATCTATATCCATATCATTGCACAGTACTCAGCTCTGCTACATCTATATCCATATCTCTGTACAGCACTCATCTCTGCTACATCTATAACATTGTACAGTACTCAGCTCTGCTACATCTATATCCATATCTCTGTACAGTACTCATCTCTGCTACATCTATAACATTGCACAGTACTCAGCTCTACTACATCTATATCATTGCACAGTACTCAGCTCTACTACATCTATATCCATATCATTGCACAGTACTCAGCTCTGCTACATCTATAACATTGCACAGTACTCAGCTCTGCTACATCTATATCCATATCTCTGTACAGTACTCATCTCTGCTACATCTATAACATTGCACAGTACTCAGCTCTACTACATCTATATCCATATCATTGCACAGTACTCAGCTCTACTACATCTATATCCATATCATTGCACAGTACTCAGCTCTGCTACATCTATATCCATATCTCTGTACAGTACTCATCTCTGCTACATCTATAACATTGCACAGTACTCAGCTCTACTACATCTATATCCATATCATTGCACAGTACTCAGCTCTACTACATCTATATCCATATCATTGCACAGTACTCAGCTCTGCTACATCTATATCCATATCTCTGTACAGTACTCATCTCTGCTACATCTATAACATTGCACAGTACTCAGCTCTGCTACATCTATATCCATATCTCTGTACAGTACTCATCTCTGCTACATCTATAACATTGTACAGCACTCAGCTCTGCTACATCTATATCCATATCACTGTACAGTACTCAGCTCTACTACATCTATATTATTATTGTACAGTACTCAGGACTGCTACATCCATATCACTGTACAGTACTCAGCTCTACAACATATATATCCATATCAAAGTACAGTACTCAGCACTGCTACATCTATATCATTGCACAGTACTCGGCTCTGCTACATTTCTATTCATGGTACATAAGAGAACACATATGTGTGAATAACCACATAAAACTTGCACACACCACAGCTATAAGGAGAAGCAGCCATGCTGACAGCAGTGATGACGTCAGTACACAAAGTATGACATCACATATTACATAAATTCTCCATACAGCCGCATTATACACTTTTAGCGGTTTTCCCTCATTGAACCCTCACATGACAAACACTTAGGACATTCCCAGGTAACAATTCCATTTTCCAACAACCAAACCGCAATATGACACAAGACTCCAGTCTCACCTGCAGCCTGTGCACCAGAAAGACAAGCGGAAGCGGAAATGGCGATAAAACAGGGAATGGAGGGCGTAACTAGAAGCGCCAGCCTGACTGCAATTATCACCTCTGACCACTAGATGGCAGTGGCAGAAAGAGGAACGGTGTAAAATACCGTATTCTCCAATAGATGGCAGTGGAGAGGTCCAGCAGATTAATCACAGAATGGGAGCGCTGTAATACACCGTGTCCTACAGCAGATGGCAGAGCAGCGCTAGTATAAAAGCACAATAATATCCCTATGTTTATAAACCTAGTTACTGTGACATCACTGTGTGTATAATCCCTGTACTGTGACATCACTGTGTGTATTATCCCTGTACTGTGACATCACTGTGTGTATAATCCCTGTACTGTGACATCACTGTGTGTATAATCCCTGTACTGTGACATCACTGTGTGTATTATCCCTGTACTGTGACATCACTGTGTGTCTTATCCCTGTATTGTGACATCACTGTGTGTATAATACTTGTACTGTGACATCACTGTTTATATTATCCCTGTACTGTGACATCACTGTGTGTATTATTCCTGTACTGTGACATCACTGTGTGTATTATCTCTGTCCTGTGACATCACTGTGTGTATTATCCCTGTATTGTGACATCACTGTTTATTATCTCTGTACTGTGACATCACTGTGTGTATAATTCTTGTACTGTGACATCACTGTTTATATTATTCCTGTACTGTGACATCACTGTGTGTATTATCCCTGTACTGTGACATCACTGTGTGTATTATCCCTGTCCTGTGACATCACTGTGTGTATTATCCCTGTACTGTGACATCACTGTGTGTATTATCCGTTTACTGTGACATCGCTGTGTGTATTATCTCTGTACTGTGACATCACTGTGTGTATTATCTCTGTACTGTGACATCACTGTGTGTATTATCTCTGTACTGTGACATCACTGTGTGTATTATCTCTGTACTGTGACATCACTGTGTGTATTATCCCTGTAATGTGAAATCACTGTGTGTATTATCCCTGTACTGTGACATCACTGTGTGTATTATCCGTGTACTGTGACATCACTGTGTGTATTATCCCTGTACTGTGACATCACTGTGTGTATTATCCTTGTACTGTGACATCACCATGTACATTATCCCTGTACTGTGACATCACTGTGTGTATTATCCCTGTACTGTGACATCACTGTGTGTATTATCCCTGTACTGTGACATCACTGTGTGTATTATCCCTGTACTGTGACATCACTGTGTGTATTATCCCTGTACTGTGACATCACTGTGTGTATTATCCCTGTACTGTGACATCACTGTGTATGATCATAATTGATTGTAAGCCTTTCATGTTCTGAACTTACTGCACAGCTTGGCCCTAGTGGATTTGGGCCCATTCCTTGTCTATCTGCCCTCGGGATTGGGTGTACTTTGCTGTTGCTCATGTTGGGCCGTCTTCTTAAGTAGTGAAGCTAACATTTGCTCACAGGGCTTGTGCTCCAGATATTGGGGTCCACGGGAGATCCAACAAGACTTTCTGCCTCTAAAAGGATATTTAGATACTGGGTTATGGCAGCAATCTGAATCATTGTATTATTAATAGGGGTCATATTGCTGGCGCCGCTCAGGGGGGCATCCTGGAATTGCCTCTTAATTGGGACCAGAATGGTTTCTATACTCTTCGCTCTTTTATAATACCAGTTTATGCGGATCTGGAGGTGAAGTTTTACTCCAAATTACATTTTCATAAATGTTACCTTCATAAAGCGACCACCTCCAGCGCACGGGTGAGGAGCACAGCTCAGCGGGCAGAGGCAAAACAAGGACCCCGCTTATAATGTGAGGGGGTCGGAGAACAGGAACACAGCAGAATATTAATAGCGTTACTTATTCCAAATAAAAATATTCTGCTCCTATGAAACTTTATGGATCCAAAAATAAAATAAAATTGTGTATTGGCCAAAATCCAAGCCTGCGCCAGCAACTCCAATAAACTGCACCACCAACAGGGCCGCGCTTAATGCACTGTTTAGTGTAATAACTCCCATCTGGCAGGGCTGGCCGCTGTGCAGCACATGCTAGAGGGATGGTGCTAATGGAAGCAACATGGACGCCGCCTCTTATCTGTCCTACAGGAGGCGACGTACAAATCACCAATAAAGATACTGCACCCTGATAAGCTGGCTGGTAATGAGAGACCATCACCCTGGAAAACCCAACCAGTCCTTCACTCGTCTTTTTGTGGACAGACATTTCTTGGGAAAGCTGGGTGACAGACATTATTACAGCTCGTAGAATGGTGACTATCCCCTACACCTTATTGAGCCCTGTTTAGATAATAAATGTTACTGTCCAGGAACCTTTCAATATTTGGGCACATCTGATTCCTGGTGGAGAAGGAGCATCTTCTGCAAAAGGTCTTGCAGCTAACACTAGGGGGAGAAAGCTGAATATGTATCTATATTGCCGCCATTGACTTCAGTAACTTCAGTAGATGTTTATGTCCGTATGCAGTGAGCTCCCCCTACTGGTGGCACAAGACAGCCAGGTTTTCCATTCTGTAGCTGTGTGAGGACAAGGACTTTGTTGACCATATCTATTTTGGATAATGGTCATTGAACTCCAATAGTTATGGCTTCAGATCTAGAAAATAAACAAGCAGTGTGTAACATTTATTGTTTCACAATGTGTATTGGGCATAGGAGACTTCATTTCCAGTTACAGAGACATGTCTGCGTTTTTGCTGACAGTTGTCTTTACTGAAGGCACTTTTGGCAGTAATGGTGCAACATGGAGGTGCACAAAAATGGTTCTGCATATGTCCTGTAAAGAGGGACAGATGTTACATAGAGGCAGCTACCAGCCTATACCAAGTAATGTAAGCTTCAAGCATTGTACCACTACCAAGTAGTATACCCATCAAGCATCATGCCTTTACCAAGTAGTGTGACCGTCAAGTATCATGCCTCTGCTATGAATTGTAACTATCAACTATTGTGCCTATACCAGGTAATGTAAGCTTCAAGCATTGTGCCTTTACCACATAGTATAACTTACAATCATCATGCTTCTACCAATCAGCATAGCCATTAAGCAGCAAGCCTCTACCACATAGAATAACCATGGAGCACCGTCTCTACCAAATAGTATAACTATTAAATATCATGCATCTACCAAGAAGTAAAACCATGAAGCATCATGCCTCTACCAAGTAGTATAACAGTGATGCATCGTGCCTCTACCAAGCAGTGTAACCATCAAGCATTGAATCTTTACCTGTCAAGAATTGTACCTCTACCAAAGAGTGTAGCCATCACGCATCGTGCCTCTTCCAGGTAGTGTAACCATCAATCATCATAGCTCTACCAATTAGAGTAACCATGAAGTAACAAGCCTCTACCAAGTAGAGTAAACATGAAACACCATGCCTGTACAAAACAGTGCAATTGTCAAGCATCATACCTCTGCCAAGTAGTGTAACCGTCAATCATCACGTCTGTACTAAGTACAATAAACATCAAACATCAGGCTTTAACCAAGCAGTGTCACCATGAAGCATCATGTCTCTACCAAGTAATGTAACTGTCAAGCTTTCTGCCTATATGAAGACGTTTAACCATCAAGCATTGACTAACTAACAAGTAGTGCAACTGTCAAGCATCATGCTTCTACTAAGTAGTGTAACCATTGAGTATTGTATCTCTACCTGTCAAGAATTGTGCTTCTACCAATAGTGAAGCCATCACACATCATGCCTCTTCCAGGTAGTGTAACCATAAAGTATTATACCTCTACCAATTAAAATAATCATTAAGCACCAAGCCTCTACCAAATAGAATAACCATCAAGCACCAAGCCTCTACCAAATAGTATAACTTTCAAGCATCATGCATCTACTAAGCAGTATACCCATCAAGCATCATGTATCTACTAAGCAGTATACCCATCAAGCATCATGCATCTACTAAGCAGTATACCCATCAAGCATCATGCATCTACTAAGCAGTATACCCATCAAGCATCATGTATCTACTAAGCAGTATACCCATCAAGCATCATGCATCTACTAAGTAGTATACCCATCAAGCATCATGTCTCCTCCAGGTAGAATAAATATAAAACATCAGACATTGTTGAATCTTTGTCAAGAAGTGCAACTGTCAAGCACCATGTTTCTACTAAGTAGTGTATTAAGTACTGTATCTCAGTCTGTCAAGAATTGTACCCCTATCAAGTAGTGTAACTGTAACCCATCATTCCTTAAGTAAGTACAACAATCATCAAGCATTGTACCTATACAAAATAGTTGGCAGGATCAGAATCAGGAATAAAACAGCAGACAGCAGATTTGGGGTACAAAAATAATTTGAGGAAGTGCCAATGGGCAACCAAACCCCACAATGTTGTGTGTGCAGGCCTGGACTGGATTCACACTTGTAGTTCTTTATGCAGTGTAAGTCCAGGAGTGGATTCAAAATGGATTATATATATATCAGTGCTCCAAAACGTGCAAGTGTGTTCCTAGCCTTAAAGTGATCCCTAAACTTAGACCTACTATTATGGGGTGGGAGATGTTGGCCGATCACTCTTGGCCAGAGTGTTACTTTCAATGTTCAGACTGGTTATGACTCCTTATGTCGCAGAGCTGTCAGGTTTTCTTGCCGGTGATTTGGTGTGACATAACTTGAGTCATGGAGGGTGAGTAATCTGGAGACGTCTCATATTCACACAGAGATGAACTGGCCGAACCCCAAATGTGAAGACATATTGACTGGAGTCCAAACGCCTTTCATGTCAGTTCTTTGTGATCATGATCAGGTATTGTAAGGAGAACATAAAAAATGTCCGGACCTAAAGTAAAACAACCCCATCATATTGGGAGATTTCCATTCCCCACTAGTCACACACCGTATGGGATTACATACAAGTGACATATACACAGTGTATACCGCAGTCATGGCTCCCACGACCCTTAAAGGAAAAGGCCTACAAAACTCACAGCAACGTTTTCAATGCTTTCTAGTGTCTGTCCAGGACGTGTCCCTGAAGGAACCAACAGATTTTTGGCAGGTAGGGACAGCTCGAGAGGTGGCATGTAACAAACATGTTCTCAGCCAGGAGGATAGCTGGAGGAACATCAAGAATGGAGGGGAAACCATCACCGGTTCCAGCTAGTTAAGACTAGTGGTCCAAGGGCTATATAGAAAGGGGTAAAATGTTATCTATGTCATATCTATCTATCTATCACTATCTTCATCTATCTATCTATCTATCTATCTATCTCATATCTATCTATCTATCTATCACTATCTTCATCTATCTATCTATCTATCTATCTATCTATCTCATATCTATCTATCTATCTCATATCTATCTATCTATCTAGCTATCTATCTATCTCCTATCTATCTATCTATCTATCTATCTAGCTATCTAGCTATCTATCTCATATCTATCTATCTATCTATCTATCTATCTATCTATCTATCTATCTCTCATATCTATATATCTATCTATGTAACTTTTTCTAACATAGATCTGTGATCAGTGCTGGAAGAGTCACCTTTGCTAGCAGTGGAGGAGAGATCAACACTGAGCATAAGAGTGGTAGGTGGTTTTATGGCTATAATTATGGGGTTACTGTGGCTGTTACTGGGGATATTGTGGCTGACATTGTTGTGGGGCACTGTGGCTGGCAATGCTACACAGTGTTATTAGCCATAATTTCTATGTATTTGAAATTGACCCAGATTTGCGGTGGTATCTATCTATCTATCTATCTATCTATCTATCTATCTATCTATCTATCTATATCTCTATCTTTCTATCTATCTATCTATCTATCTATCTATCTATCTATCTATCTATCTCCTATATACTTCTACTGTATGAATACTAAAGAACATAATTTCCTAGTTTTACATTCTAGATTTAATACAATACAAGACAAGGGTTTCCTCCAGTAATATGGAGATGGATATACTGTGATTTCTTGGAAATCTGAAACTTTCAGGTAATTCTAAACTAAGATTCCAGTCAACAGAAATAAGACCGTCTGCTGACATGTTGTTACCTCCATATAATATTAGTAACTTATCCGATAGAAGTCTCAGCTTTGGGAAATTGAAGATGATGCAGTCCAGCCATAATAACCCGCGTTACCCTGTAATGACAGATATACAATCCGCGTTTTCTAAAATCTATTTTTATACAAATTTCTTCTACATTGTTCTTTTGCTCTGTATCTAAGAAAAAAGAAAAGTTTCCAGTAATGTAAGTTTTCCTGTGTCTAATGCGTTTAGTGGCGTTTACTCCGTCTCAATTCTTTTAGGATTTTATTTGACCTTTTACTCAATTTTAGATTATACCAGGTTAAAATAAGACATGAAACAAAAAAAATTTTTGGGCTTCCTGTTGCAAAGTTCAGTAATCTTTTCTGTCACAAGGTGGAGATCAAGCATCTCTGATAACAAATACAATAGGAATGAGAACTCAAAAAACCAACTGAGCAAATTAAAAATTCCCATAAAATAAGGGGTAAAAACAAACTAAGAAATAAAGAAAATACAAAAATAAAAAGAACAAAGTAAAGGAATTATTTTTCTTTTTACCACAATAATACAAGCTAATATTTCACTGGTGGCTGCCAGCAATGGAAACGCAATCATAAATATATATTTGTATGATGTAATCTAATATTTAAGGGGAAATTTGTATTTAGAAGGCAAGATTCTTAAATAAGGAATTCTTTATGTGAATTTTCCTTCCAAAAATTTTAGCTATATTTTCTTTACCTTCTAGATTGGGAACCTAAAGTTAAAAAAATTAATAATTTATTAAACATAAATCACATTAGATACATAGATAGTAATATTAGAATATTACAAATTTCCCAAAAATCTATTTTTAACTTTTGAAACGGAATCATTTTAAAAAATTTCTTCATTTGTTATATTCTATATAATCAAACAGGCTTTCCTTTCTGCTTTTCTGACAAAACCTTTAAAAAGTTTGACTATGGACATTTTATCTTTTGCGCATCCCATTTTGTTATTCTTCACTTGACATAGTTACGAAAAGATGTGGAAATGTATTTAAATATATGATAAAATCTAAAATGTATAAGTGCACGTATTTCTAAGTTGTTCTAATAAGTGTTGTATTAAAAAAAAACAAGAATTAATCTTCGCTAACAGGTAATGTGTATGATTAAAAAAGATGCATTTTTTTAAATTATATATTAAAAAATATTATATGTAAATAAATATATATAAATTATATAATAAAAAATATAAACTTTTTTTATTTTACAATTCATATATTTTTTATTTTTTAAAAAATTAGCATTTCAAATAACAATTTCAGGTTACTTTGTCCCTAAAATATAATCTTTACCAATCAATTTCTATCAAAAATGTATTCCAAATTCAGTAATAGGTCATATTTTAGAAATTTTTGGAATTTGTTTCCCTGTATAATAATTCTCGAAGTTTAGTCATCTACGGCCTAGAAGTTTCCTTGCGAGTCGGCCCGCTGCACATTGGCTAATAGATTACAGACAACAACCCATTTCACAGAGTGGGCAAGCTTACACTATGCCCAGGGGGCAAGACATATTAGTAGCAAAATAGGTCACATAACTAAGCGTGACCCAACGTCACCTTGTGTTTTGATTAACCTTTTAAAGTACAAGATGACAAGTTTAAATAAAATGATTAAATAATAGCCCATTTGGTTGTGCGCAGCAGGATGTGCGTGCCGAGGCTACACCAGATTAGCGCTGGCCAAAAGGGGTGAAGATCAAGCCCTCAGATGTTTTATTTCTTATGCTGTAAAGTTCAGGTTGACAATTCTAGAATAAGCCTGTGCTGAATTACAGGCGGGGGGTGTGGGGTAAATAAACATGGGAAATTGATTAAAAAAATATTTATAGGTTAAAGTGTGTATTAATAGCCTGCAAACAAAATGAAAAACAGTCCCCCAAAAATATGCAAAGAACCACAGTGTTAAAAAAAAATAATAAAAAAATAAATAAAAAATAAAGTAAAATTCTACATATGTACACCACACGCCTCCAGTGGAACAAAAATGTGTTTATGTAATAAGATATGTTTACTTCACATATCGGACTGGAAAGGGGGAAAAGTCCCACAGAGCTCTATAGTCAGGCAAAGTGCATGGGCGTAAAACAAAATTGGAATATTTTATATGGCGTGTATTGTCCTCACTGGGTTTCATTGTACAATTATTAATAACTTTTATTTAGTTCAGAAATGTCCTGTGCTCCATGTTGTGGCCGGGGAAAACCTTTTCCATTGGCAGCAAGTGAGATTGTTGCAAAATGTGAAATTTTTGTCTCAGCAGTGCCATGTACTTACAATAATGTGTCATGAAGCTGCAGGAGGGTATATGTGGCTCAGTGGATAGGTAGATAGATAGATAGATAGATAGATAGATAGATAGATAGATAGAAGGCTAGACAGACAGACAGACAGACAGACAGACAGACAGACAGACAGACAGACAGATAGATAGATAGATAGATAGATAGATAGAAGGATGGATGGATGGATAGATGAATAGATAGATAGATAGATAGATAGATAGATAGATAGATAGATAGATAGATAGATAGATAGATAGAAGGATGGATGGATGGATAGATGAATAGATAGATAGATAGATAGATAGATAGATAGATAGATAGATAGATAGATAGATAGATAGATAGATAGATAGAACAATCCGGTCTGTCAGCAACTTATATGGATGGAAAATGTCCTTTTATTGGAAAAAGCAGTACACCACGTATCGGTCCACACTGGGACCTTTCTGAAGTGTGGACCGATACGTGGTGTACTGCTTTTTCCAATAAAAGGACATTTTCCATCCATACAGGTTGCTGACAGACCGGATTGTTTTTTTCTATTGCAAGCCCTTTTGCCTGGGTTTCTGCCATGCAATTTGTGGGATAATCCCCAGATTAGATAGATAGATAGATAGATAGATAGATAGATAGATAGATATTGCAAGGATGGAAGTGGAACTGTGATAGCTATTAGATAAAGAAATGAAATTTCATTGTCATTCTCTAAATTTTTTTTATAATATATATATTTAGCTATATGTCTCATCTATCGATTGATCTGTCTCCTCTATCTACCTCCTTTAGCTATATAATCCATCTCTATCTCTCTTTCTCTCTCATCTATCCGTCTATCTATATCATATCTATCTATCTATCTATCTATCTATCTATCTATCTACTGTATCTATCTACTCTATCTATCTGTCTCATCTATTGATCTGTCTCATCTATCTATCTATCTATCTATCTATCTATCTATCTATCTATCTATCTCCTATCTATCTATCTATCTATCTATCTCCTATCTATCTATCTATCTATCTATCTATCTATCTCATATCTATCTATCTATCTATCTATCTATCTATCTGTCTGTCTGTCTGTCTGTCTGTCTGTCTGTCTGTCTGTCTATCTATCTATCTATCTATCTGTGTCTGTATATCTATCTATTCTCTTTCCTATAGGGTGCCATTGCTCTCTAGCATCTCCCCTCTTGTAGCTCTTATATGTATGATGATTCTATATTCAGACATGGCTGCCCATTACTTGATTGGCTAATTGGGTAACTAGATTGGTATAGATGAGAGATAAGACAAGCGGGGTCTGTGCTGTCTCCAGTTCCCGGGCCATTGCTTGTTTGCTTTATGAGCATGCTCTTCCATTTAGAGCCAAGCTGTTCTTAATAAAAAGCTTCATTTAAGTCATCCTTAATTCACTAAGTACTAAGGCACCATGGACAGAAGCATGTCCTTACATGACCTGTAGGGGGCACCAGTGCTCAGCTGTTGTGGCCCACCTCACCATACCAAGAGTAAGTTTTTTTTCCTGGGCTGTTACACTACATTAATGATATTTTAAGGAAAAAGTCACATGATTACAATTTATGGTAATGAAATGCAGCATTGCTGAGAAACATGCCAAGAGGGGCTCCTGGGAGCCAAGAGAAAGTTATTTTGGAAGCAGTTTGTTTGTCTTTTTGTATAATTCATCCTGTGTTAGTGGTCGCATCTACTATGCTAATAACTTACTTTTATGTTGATAATTCTGCTTGCTCATTTACTACCGCTGCAAAAGCAGACAGCGCCGGCCTGGAATTGTGGGTCCTCCACCTATTGGCAATGTTTCATCATCTCCATTTACTAAGTCATCGAGGAGTGGTCGCCCATTTTTTGTTTTGTTATCACATAGGTCGGTTACTCTTTCTGCTACTCTGACAGTTGACAATTCTGACAGTGATGTCACAGTACAGGATAATACACACAGTGATGTCACAGTACAGGGATAATGCGCACAGTGATGTCACAGTACAGGGATAATACACACAGTGATGTCACAGTACAGGGATAATGCGCACAGTGATGTCACAGTACAGGGATAATGCGCACAGTGATGTCACAGTACAGGGATAATACACACAGTGATGTCACAGTACAGAGATAATACACACAGTGATGTCACAGTACAGGATAATACATACAGTGATGTCACAGTACAGGGATAATACACACAGTGATGTCACAGTACAGGGATAATACGCACAGTGATGTCACAGTACAGGGATAATGCGCACAGTGATGTCACAGTACAGGGATAATACACACAGTGATGTCACAGTACAGGGATAATACACACAGTGATGTCACAGTACAGGGATAATGCGCACAGTGATGTCACAGTACAGGGATAATGCGCACAGTGATGTCACAGTACAGGGATAATACACACAGTGATGTCACAGTACAGAGATAATACACACAGTGATGTCACAGTACAGGATAATACATACAGTGATGTCACAGTACAGGGATAATGCACACAGTGATGTCACAGTACAGGGATAATACGCACAGTGATGTCACAGTACAGGGATAATGTACACACAGTGATGTCACAGTACAGGGATAATACACACAGTGATGTCACAGTACAGGGATAATACGCACAGTGATGTCACAGTACAGGGATAATGTACACACAGTGATGTCACAGTACAGGGATAATACACACAGTGATGTCACAGTACAGGGATAATACACACAGTGATGTCACAGTACAGGGATAATACACACAGTGATGTCACAGTACAGGGATAATGTACACACAGTGATGTCACAGTGCAGGGATAGTACACACAGTGATGTCACAGTACAGGGATAGAACACACAGTGATGTTACAGTACAGGGATAGAACACACAGTGATGTCACAGTACAGGGATAATACACACAGTGATGTCACAGTACAGGGATAATGTACACACAGTGATGTCACAGTACAGGGATAATACACACAGTGATGTCACAGTACAGGGATAATACGCACAGTGATGTCACAGTACAGGGATAATACACACAGTGATGTCACAGTACAGGGATAATACACATAGTGATGTCACAGTACAGGGATAATACACACAGTGATGTCACAGTACAGAGATAATACACACAGTGATGTCACAGTACAGGGATAATACACACAGTGATGTCACAGTACAGGGATAATGTACACACAGTGATGTCACAGTACAGGGATAATACACACAGTGATGTCACAGTACAGGGATAATACACACAGTGATGTCACAGTACAGGGATAATACGCACAGTGATGTCACAGTACAGAGATAATACACACAGTGATGTCACAGTACAGGGATAATACACACAGTGATGTCACAGTACAGGGATAATGTACACACAGTGATGTCACAGTACAGGGATAATACACACAGTGATGTCACAGTACAGGGATAATACACACAGTGATGTCACAGTACAGGGATAATACGCACAGTGATGTCACAGTACAGGGATAATGTACACACAGTGATGTCACAGTACAGGGATAATACACAGTGATGTCACAGTGCAGGGATAGAACACACAGTGATGTCACAGTACAGGATAATACATACAGTGATGTCACAGTACAGGGATAATACACACAGTGATGTCACAGTACAGGGATAATACGCACAGTGATGTCACAGTACAGGGATAATGTACACACAGTGATGTCACAGTACAGGGATAATACACACAGTGATGTCACAGTACAGGGATAGAACACACAGTGATGTTACAGTACAGGGATAGAACACACAGTGATGTCACAGTACAGGGATAATACACACAGTGATGTCACAGTACAGGGATAATGTACACACAGTGATGTCACAGTACAGGGATAATACACACAGTGATGTCACAGTACAGGGATAATACGCACAGTGATGTCACAGTACAGGGATAATACACACAGTGATGTCACAGTACAGGGATAATACACATAGTGATGTCACAGTACAGGGATAATACACACAGTGATGTCACAGTACAGAGATAATACACACAGTGATGTCACAGTACAGGGATAATACACACAGTGATGTCACAGTACAGGGATAATGTACACACAGTGATGTCACAGTACAGGGATAATACACACAGTGATGTCACAGTACAGGGATAATACACACAGTGATGTCACAGTACAGGGATAATACGCACAGTGATGTCACAGTACAGAGATAATACACACAGTGATGTCACAGTACAGGGATAATACACACAGTGATGTCACAGTACAGGGATAATGTACACACAGTGATGTCACAGTACAGGGATAATACACACAGTGATGTCACAGTACAGGGATAATACACACAGTGATGTCACAGTACAGGGATAATACGCACAGTGATGTCACAGTACAGGGATAATGTACACACAGTGATGTCACAGTACAGGGATAATACACACAGTGATGTCACAGTGCAGGGATAGAACACACAGTGATGTCACAGTACAGGGATAATACACACAGTGATGTCACAGTACAGGGATAATGTACACACAGTGATGTCACAGTACAGGGATAATACACACAGTGATGTCACAGTACAGGGATAATGTACACACAGTGATGTCACAGTACAGGGATAATACGCACAGTGATGTCACAGTACAGGGATAATGTACACACAGTGATGTCACAGTACAGGGATAATACACACAGTGATGTCACAGTGCAGGGATAGAACACACAGTGATGTCACAGTACAGGGATAATACACACAGTGATGTCACAGTACAGGGATAATGTACACACAGTGATGTCACAGTACAGGGATAATACACACAGTGATGTCACAGTACAGGGATAATACACACAGTGATGTCACAGTACAGGGATAATGTACACACAGTGATGTCACAGTACAGGGATAATACACACAGTGATGTCACAGTACAGGGATAATACACACAGTGATGTCACAGTACAGGATAATACACACAGTGATGTCACAGTACAGGGATAATACACACAGTGATGTCACAGTACAGGGATAATACACACAGTGATGTCACAGTACAGGGATAATACACACAGTGATGTCACAGTACAGGGATAATACACACAGTGATGTCACAGTACATTGATAATACACACATTGATAATACACACAGATTACATATGACATAGGGATGTATTACTGATGACATAGTACATAGCCTAAAAAATGAAAAGATGAACCTTTTCAATCATTGACAACAAGATATCTATAATATTAAGATCTGAAAATCAAAGTGTATTAGGAAGTTGTAGACTTGATTAACCCTTAAAGAGCAGGGGTTGTTGGCCCTGATAGTCATGTGATTCTGATGGAGATAATGTGATGTAACTTTCTGAAGATCAGTGATCCAGCACAGGACATGCAGCAGAATTACTGAGTCTTTATCAACAGCTCCTGGACCTGAAACAAAATCAGTACCAGCCCCCCATCACATGTCTGTACTAGTACTCGTCTCCTGAACTGGGGCCCCTCAGAGCCCTGGTACAACTGCCTCTATGCAGCTCCCATACTTGCACTCCTTGTGGCATTAGTCCATGTACATGACAGATCCAGATTTATTTGGAAACGCGTTTCTGGAGCCCAGACGCGGCCATTGTAGTTTACGTAACGTGTTCTCTTGCCGTATGTCTATGTTGTAAGATAGCATTCCTACCCTAACCTCCCTGCAGTATATATGTATACCCTTGGGTCGTGTTTAGCGCGCCCATCTGCCGAGCAATGTGTCTCTACGACATAGATCACTAGAACGGCAAGAGATCTGCATCCCTTTCATTTTAATGAGCCATAATTCACCGTCTGCCATGAGGCGGCCCATATGAGACGTGCTTTTGCAGTGCAGTTCCCCACCATTTGAAGTGGAGGCTTGTGTCTTAGGCCTCCTGCATTCTTATCGCCTCCCCTAGGGAGAGAGGCTCCACTTCTCTTTCAAGAACTTACGACTAAAATAGTTCTCTTCCTGTAACATATGCTGAGCACGCAGCTCCGGAGATCCAGATCTCTCTCTGCTGCATGTGACGGTTCTCGCCACCCCTCGAATGGTGCTGAGCCAGAAAACGAGGGTGGAGAAAGGGGGGCGCCGGGTTTTCAAAAGAAAACAAAATAGACGGGGGTCACAAAAACAGGAAAGTCATGGGGAGCCTGTCAGCCGGATACAAGCTGAATGTGTCTTTTGCAGGCTCCCATCTTTTGTAATACAGAGATCTTTTGTCTGTCCTGTGGGTCCGTGGGCCACGCAGACCCATTGGCGTGGATCGCTCGTCTCTGTATCTGATCCAGCGACATGTCAGATTGAGAGCGATGGCAAGGTAGAGAGCACATCTGCCTCCTGTGAGTGGGGCAACCGGACAGAAATGTGATCTCTCTGAGAACAGTCATTTGTTTATCTGCACTGCCAGCTCCTTATCAGGATTTCGGCCCCTTTCACACAAAGGTCATCTCTTTCCAGACCTGTTTTTAGATCTGCGCTAACAGATCCAAATGGGGTCATCATATGGAAGGTATTTACAGTATATACTTGAAGGCTTGCCAAGCAGGCTCAGTATTCACTCTACAACCAAGACTTCTCATTCCTGGCATCTTCCCATGTATGGCCAACTTAAGGGAGTGTGTCAGAACCAAGCCTATCAACCCTAGCCCTGCAGATACAGTGGGGCAAAAAAGTATTTAGTCAGTCACCAATAGTGCAAGTTCCACCACTTAAAAAGATGAGAGGCGTCTGTAATTTACATCATAGGTAGACCTCAACTATGAGAGACAAAATGAGAAAACAAATCCAGAAAATCACATTGTCTGATTTTGTAAGAATTTTTTTGCAAATTATGGTGGAAAATAAGTATTTGGTCACCTACAAGCAATCAAGATTTCTGGCTCTCACAGACCTGTAACTTCTTCTTTAAGAGTCTCCTCTTTCCTCCACTCATTACCTGTAGTTTAAACTTGTTATCAGTATAAAAAGACACCTGTGCACACCCTCAAACAGTCAGACTCCAAACTCCACTATGGTGAAGACCAAAAAGCTGTCAAAGGACACCAGAAACAAAATTGTAGCCCTGCACCAGGCTGGGAAGACTGAATCTGCAATAGGCAACCAGCTTGGATTGAAGAAATCAACTGTGGGAGCAATAATTAGAAAATGGAAGACATACAAGACCACTGATAATCTCCCTCGATCTGGGGCTCCACACAAAATCTCACCCCGTGGGGTCAAAATGATCACAAGAACGGTGAGCAAAAATCACAGAACCACGCGGGGGACCTAGTGAATGAACTGCAGAGAGCTGGGACCAATGTAACAAAGCCTACCATCAGTAACACACTACGCCGCCAGGGACTCAGATCCTGCAGTGCCAGACGTGTCCCACTGCTTAAGCCAGTACATGTCCGGGCCCGTCTGAAGTTTGCTAGAGAGCATTTGGATGATCCAGAAGAGTATTGGGAGAATGTCCTATGGTCTGATGAAACCAAACTGGAACTGTTTGGTAGAAACACAACTTTTTGTGTTTGGAGGAAAAAGAATACTGAGTTGCATCCATCAAACACCATACCTACTGTAAAGCATGGGGGTGAAAACATCATGCTTTGGGGCTGTTTCTCTGCAAAGGGGCCAGGACGACTGATCCGGGTACATGAAAGAATGAATGGGGCCATGTATCGTGAGATTTTGAGTGCAAACCTCCTTCCATCAGCAAGGGCATTGAAGATGAAACGTGGCTGGGTCTTTCAACATGACAATGATCCAAAGCACACCGCCAGGGCAACGAAGGAGTGGCTTTGTAAGAAGCATTTCAAGGTCCTGGAGTGGCCTAGCCAGTCTCCAGATCTCAACCCTATAGAAAACCTTTGGAGGGAGTTGAAAGTCTGTGTTGCCAAGCGACAGCCCCAAAACATCACTGCTCTAGAGGAGATCTGCATGGAGGAATGGGCCAACATACCAACAACAGCGTGTGCCAACCTTGTGAAGACTTACAGAAAACGTTTGACCTCTGTCATTGCCAACAAAGGAGATATAACAAAGTATTGAGATGAAATTTTGTTACTGACCAAATACTTATTTTCCACCATAATTTGCAAATAAATTCTTACAAAATCTGACAATGTGATTTTCTGGATTTGTTTTCTCATTTTGTCTCTCATAGTTGAGGTCTACCTATGATGTAAATTACAGACGCCTCTCATCTTTTTAAGTGGTGGAACTTGCACTATTGGTGACTGACTAAATACTTTTTTGCCCCACTGTAGATAGGTTAGGGTCAACTGCATCAAACAGTGTTTTCCCCTTGTAAATCGCTGCCTCTGTTGCCAAGATATTGCTGTTTTTGTGCAAATGAGCTCTTTGGAGCAACAAGGGCATTGTCATTGCTCCAGAGAGGTAAGTGGTAACACCCTCATTGCTCCAAAGAGCTCATTTGCATATTAACAACAGTGACAATGTCAGATTGGAGGCAGAGACTCACAAGAGGAAAACCCCACTTGATTCAGGTAACCCTAACCTATCTATCTTCTATGAGATAAGATGAAGAAAGTCTTTCTTAGGCTTAGTTCACACGTAAATAATGTGTGGCTTATTTTGGCACCGGAAAAAAATGCTCCCTAATTAGGAAGCGTTTTTTTTTTACCTTGGCATGCTTTTTGTGCAGCGCTTCCAGGTGGTTTTCCCATCCTTTAAGAGAACGGGCCGCAAAAGACGCATCACGTTTTTTACCGTGCAGGTTTTTTGCAAAAAAAACGTGCGGTAAAAAACGCTTTCCATTCACTTCTATTGCTTTCTTCAGGCGGAAACCACCTGAAGAAAGGTCATGCTGCAGAAAAAAAAAAGTTAGTCTACATAGACTAATATTGTATGGAGGAGGATTATGACGTAGATTCCATTGTCAAAATCCTCCTCCATGTCCCCGTGTGAACTAGCCCTTAGGACGATAGGTTGTGTCTGAAGTTATAGCTCTTTTACTTGAATGGGACTCTGTCCATGTCCCAGCCCCTGACTATGAACAAGGGTGGAATGGTTTGAGAAAAAAAGAACACTTATATGCTGCCATTATGTAGTACTTCACAGTGCTATACACACAGGGGGAGGTTATTAAAGTTTTGACACTAAAAGTTGCACATTTTGGGGTGAATCGCACCAAAAAAGTGTTCATTTCTCCATTTCCCCATTGTGGGACTATTAAAGGATTATCTTATCTTATCTTATTTAGTGGCCCAATTGACCAATTTTTTAAAAAAAGTGGGCAAAACAGGATGGGAAGTGAGGGCAGGGACACCTCGATCTGAAAGATTTACTATAACTCATGCCACTTTCAGTTCTGGCACAATTCTGGCCGGAGCCTCTTAATAATTCTGGCACATCTGCCGCCAGCTCTCACAATATTAAGAACAGCGCATGATGTTCCCGTCTTAATACATTTCCTGCAGAATGTATACTGTCACACCAGCCTACCTTCCTAATAGGGTTCACAATCCACTTCCAGCATATGTACACATACAAGGGTTAATTTTATAGGAAGATCACTCAGTGTGTTTTTGGAAGATGAGAAATAAGTAGAGGACCCATAGGAAAAATACACCAACCTACAATTCTGTGAAGATGTCGCTAGGAATTTCATCCTTCAAAGACATGACTAACGACCTGGCCCTACATAAAAACCCAGTTTAAAAGGTTCACCAATGTTAGGCCCGGTTCACAACTGCATTCGGTATTCCGTTTGGGGAGTCCGCTTGGGGACCCCCTGAACGGAATACTGAACGCATTAAAAAGCGGTTAGCTAAGAAACCACATGGACCCCATTGATTATAATGGGGTTCACGTGGTGTCCACACGAATCATGCAGAGAGAAAAGTACTTCATGCAGCACGTTTCTCTCCATTTTATTTGTGCGGACACCACGTGGAAAACACGTCCATGTGGTTTCTTAGCTAGCCGCTTTTCAATGTGTTTGGTATTCCAGCCCCAAGCGGACTTCCCGAACGGAATACCGAACACAGATGTGAATCGGGTCTTACCCCTACTGTATAGTTCATTTTGGTTAATGTTTCACTGTACTTAATTTTTTTGCAGATCCACCAACCATTGTTTTTGTTAGAACATACTTGCAGACTATCCAGAATAGCGGCCCTATGCTACTACAGTCCTCTGCCCTGACCCCCCTTTTAGCTCCTTTCTGGCACCAACCTTGTAACTTCTTAGTGGGACTTGACTGTTTCAATATCATTAGTGATAGAAAGTACAGAAAAATGTCCGTCCCCATGATCCCGACTTTCCTTTCAGTTGTCAGACCTTCCAGAAACATTTATGTACATATGTTTGATCCATCTATTGCCTTTACTTTTATTTCTTCAGTACATCTCCATTTGTATAATATACAAAAACATCTATAAGGCTATTTTTATGTGACTTCTTAGGTTGTTATAACTTCTAGGCCTGAGACCATGTCCACATGTTCTGACAACAGTCTCCTGGTCAAATCCTGATTGTATCTGACTGAATCTTGATTGGACAGGAAGGAAAATCAAGGTTGTCGATAATCAGGTTATCCTGTGTGTAAAGGAACTTTAGGGCAAAAGAAAGAGTGACCTTACCCTGAACCTTTAGGATGGGGGCCGGGGAGTCTACAAATGTCCCTAATTTGCAGCTTTATCCCTGGATATTTTGGGTTTTTGGAGACGTTCCTGAATTTCTTGATGTTCCACAACACCATTAGTGGAAAAACTAAAGGAATCGTTAAGCAATGACATTGGTGCCAAATGCCTGAAGTTTATTCTGAACATTTTTATTAGAAGATCCATCTCATTGAAGAAGAAAAACTTGAGTAAGTTTAAGGAGAGAAGGGCAAGAATGATCGGATTTAAGAAGATGAGGGCAAGAATGATCTATACCAAGATTGACTGAGATACAGATACCCTGGACATGACAATGGGAAACCTTATGATAGTTTGGTGAAACACTTTTGATATGGTCACTCAAAAAAAACTGCATAGAAATTAATAGAAATAATTAAATTACATTATACCAAATATCAACTATACAGTATATCAACTGATATCTACAAAGTATAACTGCTATATCATTTTCTATGTGACTATTTGTTATAGGTCTCAAACAAAAGCAGTTTTTGAGCTATGAAAGCCCTATATGTATGACTGTCAGTTATCACAGATTGCAATATAGGTAGCATGACCGAAAAAGAGCCACAGGAGCAAGGAAGATGAGTCCAATGTATCTCA
Source organism: Leptodactylus fuscus (assembly GCF_031893055.1). NCBI lineage: Eukaryota > Metazoa > Chordata > Amphibia > Anura > Leptodactylidae > Leptodactylus > Leptodactylus fuscus. Next base: position 41,674,815 of record NC_134275.1, on the reverse strand, counting down.
AGAGCAATGAAGACAAAAAAGCAATGAAGATAAGGCTAACACCTCATATCATTAATGAAGATAAGACCAATGTCCAACAAAAGCAATGGAGACAAGTCCAATGGCCAACAAGAGCAATGTAAATGAAAACCAGTGTCCCACAATAGCATTGAAGACAATACTGATGTCCACCAGAACCAATAAGATAAAGGCAATGTCCTACAAGAGCAATGAAGACAAGTTTAAATCCCCAAAAGGGTAATGAAGACAATGCCAATTTCCCACAACAGCAATGAAGACAAGATCAATGTCCTACAAAAGCAATGAAAACAAGTCTAATGCCCCAAAAGCATAAAGAGACAATAGCAAATTTCCACAAAAGTAATGAAGACAAGATCAATGTCCCACAAGAGCAAATAAGACAAGTCCAATGCCCAACAATAACAATGGAGACAATACTAATCTCTCACAAGACTAATGAAGATAATATTGGTGTCCATGAAAGTCAACATGATAAAGGCAATGTCCCACAAAAGCAATGAAAACAATACTAATATTCCACAAAGATAATACCAATGGTCCAACAACATAGACCAGCCAATGAGCAATGAAAACAAGAACATTATTCCACAAAAGCAATGAAGACAAGACAAATGTTCCACAAGGACTTTGAAGACAAGATCAAAGTTCCACAAAAGCAATGTCCACAAGAGCCAATATGATAAAGGCAATGTCCTAAAGATAAATATAAATAAAAGACAATGTCCCACAAGAGCAATGAAAATATTACTAAACTCCCAGAAGAAGAACGAAGATAGGACCAATGTTCCAAAAGAGCAATATAGACTAGCCAATTTCTTTCAAGAGCATTCAAGACAATATTCCACAATATCCCACAAAAGCAGTGTTCCTCAACAACAACAAAGACAAGACCAAAGACCTACAAACGCCATGAAGACAAGACCTACCTATTATAGGGCCAAACAAAATTAGATCAATAGCTCACAAGAGCAATGGAGTCAAGGCTAATGTCCCACAAGAGTAATGAAGATAAGATCAATGTTCTATGATAGCAATGAAGACAAGTGCAGTGTCTCACAAGATCAATAAAGATTTTATCAGTTTCCCACAAGAGCCATGAAGAGCTTCGAAGTTTGCCTGGACATTTACATCGCTCAGGAGTTACTTTTCATCCATGGTCCAATAGTTTAGCACCTGATGACCAGAACATAGAAAATCTAATTTTGTTCTGTCCATTTTCTTGTAGATGTCAGGATGCCCAAAATCTCAATGTTCCAACACTGCCACCAATGGAAGTAGGGGCCAAAGACCAGGAAGATGTCCCACTAGCCCAAGATGGATTTGGCTCTTCCACGTCCCTGCAAGACTAAATAGTTATGACCCATTATAATAGCCCATAGTGAATATTATGACTATTGAGATTATTTCTTGAAAAATTAAGCCCAATGCTTCCAGATTACTTCCACCTTAAACTAAAAAATATGGAACGTTTCTTAAGGTGGGTCCGAAATAAATTGACACCTTATCAAAGTGAAGGGCTATGCTCATAATCTGTGTATGCAGCAGGGATCAATGAGTCCCCGCGGTTCCCAAGACTGTAATCAATAAGGTGGACTTGCTGCGCTGATGGCTAGATCTATTAGGTAGACGCCTGGAGCAAGTGTTGATACGCGGGGATTGTGTGAAGCTATAGAGGTCATTACTAGCAACACCACTAAGGTGTTAACAACACCCTCTAAATTATGATTAGCGGGGCAGCGCGAGGAAGCAAAGAGGGACGGAAATGAGGTGTATGGCTAATTACTGAACTCAGGAAAACATTTACAGACGTGTAACCACGCTAGTCAAAAGTTCACTGTCCCGTCTACTTTACTGTGGAAGTGTATGTGTGAGCTGGCTGTGTCGTATGAGAGCACAGCAAGGGTCCTGTACAAAGTACAAGGCTTAAAAGACACAACATATCTCTAGGTAGCCACTGCACATGCAACCGTATTGTGTAGCCCTATAGTACCTACCGATCCTACTAATATTAGAAATTTAAAAGTCTGGATGTTTGTGGGTTTGGATCTTTAGATGTTTGGATGGAGGGGGGACCGGTGGGTGCCGCAGGAGGGGGGGCAGGGGGGGTGTGGGGTTGGGGGGACAAGAGAAAGACAGGGGCTGGGGGCGCGGGGGTAGGAAGGGGGCAGGTGCGCGGATAGCGCAAGGGAAGGCGAGGGGGTGCATAGCGGATCCTAACCAACACAAATTGGCTAAATAGTAGCGGCTCAGCGCAAACGCCAACCTGCAGCCGAAGTTGTGGGCAGATGCTAGTATATCATAACAAGAACTTTATATGTGTATATGTATTGAATATAGAGTAAGATGGATGACCACCTACCATGACAGCTCCACTGGGAACTCTAGGTCTGTTGGTCCCCCACTTTGATCCACCAACAGTCTCACAGTTACTCCCCTGGACCACACTACACCACTTACACCCTTTTTTACAAAAGTGGCGATCAAGGTGCTAAAAGCAAACCCCTTTCCCAAAAATTGTGACTTTGCCCAAGCCTTGAAAAGTGTTAAATCAGCCCCAATATTTTCTGGTTCCCTAACAATATTGCCAGGGTCTGGCAGTGTCATAGTGTACAGTGGCCCAGTAACCCTTTACAACACAAGGGGTTAAGATGCACCAACAGGTGGAACAAGACAATATGGCCCACAAAGGGTCAGGTTTATTATTGGCACATTTTGCCACATCCAGATCAAATATTTCCTGCCTAACAAGTGGCTGTGACTATATAGGGAAGGGGCATGGCTCAAAAGGGTTGACCTGGCTTAATTTCTTTTGCAAATTTAGGCTAGACGGTCTTTGAATGCATTCATTGGTTGTATATAGGGCAGCTTTAACCACTGGGCAAACAATGCATGGTAGTGGAAGCCCCGTCAGCTGACCCGGATCGAGTGGGACAGTCCCGTATTTTAGATGCTGTCCCACTGTATTCGGCGGCAGGTTGTGGTTTCAACTCCATTGACTTTCTTAGGATGAAGATAAACTTTTGTACAATGGTGATTACTAGTCCTATGTCCCGCCATTCAGGTTTCGGCTGATGATGTCTGGGGCAGTCCTGTGGGAATGGGGTCAGGTGAGTCTAACTTTTTGTGACTTTTATGTAATATATCAATTGCATTATCACCGATGGGGCAGGGGGCATTATACACTTTGACGCATAGGGGACATTAAATGTGTGTGGGGAGGCCTTTGAGCTGGCTCCACTAATGTGTTAAAAACAGCCTTGAGTATATAACCTGAAAGGTTTTGGGGATTCATTAGACAAATAGAAAAAAAAATTCATATAGTCTGTTTTTGTCCTTTTCCCCCTCTGTTTGTAGGTTTCACAGACATGGTGTAAGTTGTGTCATAGTTCTGCTTATGGTCAGATCCCTGCACAGCGTTACAGGGACTGTGATGGGCTCTTCTTTTCCTCCAGCCATTCTTTTTAACCTCATATAATCTCAGGCGGAGATGACTTGTGCAGCCAGCGCTATCCCATGAAATGGAAATGAGGAGACAGCAGCGGAAATGGCAGAAAGAGGGAATGTCTGAGTTTTGCTTAAAATTTGAGGTGTGATATGATTTTTCTGTGTAAGGTCCCAGGGGGCTGGTCACATGTCTGCATGTCTGACAAAGCCAACTCCTGGGCAACCGAGTGCATTCCCCCCAGGAAAGCCCAGCTGAAAGATCCTGCCATTTTTCACCGCACGCTTCGGCCAGGTCTCAGAACCAGGGCTCTTTCCCCCCTACCTCAGCAAATAACAACTTGATGATTAATTGTTGAAAGAATATAAGCCAAAGACGAAATTCTAAAACCCACAAGTGGAGAGGGTAAAGGCGCCAGATTGGGAGTGAGGAGGGGGAGAAGACTGTGGATATCGGAAAGATTGTTTATGACCTCCAAATACCGAAGGATACTCAAGCTGCTCCTGGCTGTTAACTGCTGTTAACTTACGAGTTCTAAACATGTGGAAGGTGATGCTGGGAGTTGTAGTTTTTATGCTGTAAAATGTCCATTGTGCCCCATCTAATATGGCTGACAATGCAACCTTTCTTGTTTCCTAATTTTGTACACATTCATGTCTCACTAGGAAGATTTTCCATACAGGGTGTAACAAGGAAGGCAGCCATATTGGATGACAGTAGGGTTGAGCGATTGGGATTGGAGAAGATTGGATTCCGATCAGCGATCAAGTAAATTTCATGATCGGGATCGGATGGAAAATAATCGGAAATCGAATTTTAAAATCGATCCTGAAATCTCAAGATCGGCTCAACCCTAGTGGACAGCCATATTTTCCAGGTGGAATATAACTAAGTAAGGGTTTAACTTGAAGGTACTGGACCCCAATACAAAATTTGGGTCCACCATCTATCATGTCCCGACAGTGTCGTACTGAGGTTCTTTGGACCCACCAGATGAAATGATTCTGGGGCCCACACTCCAACAACCCTAGGGGAAAAAAAACATAGTACACTTCTAATTTGGGTGTCTTTTTTTCTGGACCATTATTGTGTTAGAGCCTGGTCCCACAGGAGGATCATTTTGTACTCTGGTGGACCAGTCCAACTCTTTGTACTGTTGTATTATATGTAAGGGTACTATTGGACTGGGGCCCAGATGTGACTACTAGCAACCGAAGAAAACTTATGGACTTCTATTTACTGGAAGGTAAGTTGGTTGTGTTTTTGGTAATGTCTTCTGTACCCTTCCCCGAGTATGAGTTTCACTTTCTCCATCCCGTACACTTCACATAAATTGGCTTGACTCCATTTATCAAGGTAGCGTTACCCTCGGTAGCAAAAGTGTTAATCACTGTGACCATGTTCTGAGACTTTTTTGGTCAGGTGTTTTCTATCTGCCATCGAAATCCAGGTTTCTTGACCTCTCAGTGAACCTTAGGCAATTTGGGAACGTGTAGCTGCTATACGTGTCAAACGTCTAATGATCTTGTTCGTTATTTTTGATGACTTATCCAGGTGAGTGGAGGTCCTGCCTACCAAGTGCTTAACAAGCTCCAGCAACTTCAAAGCCTAGACTCCGAGGAAGTGACGTCCAATGCGACACCAAGGCTGTGTCATCTGCGGTAGGATCCAAAAACATCGTTGCACGCTCTACAAGACGCTTTTGAATCTGGATCCTTGTCTCCTGTTTCGGAGACAGGGGTGAAAGAGTTAATGGCACAGGGATTGGTGTCTGCTGGGAACAAGATGCTGTCAGACTCCAGAACTTTGTTACAAAAGAGGATTCTGGGATAAAGCTGCCCTCCCTGGTCTTTGGCTGCCGTGATTTCAGGAAGAATGTAGTTGGCCATTTATCAGAAGGGCGGGGAGAGGGGGCACTTTAGGAGTGGAGCCAGGGAAATTTGATCATTAAAAAAAATTCCTCCTGGCTGTCTGGGGGAATTTAATTAAATTGCAAGGAAAGAGGGGGGTGCAGCAAGCACAGCAAACATCTGGAATCAATATGTGTGGCTTTGATTTTTTTTTTTCTTCTTCCTTGTACTTTTTCCTGTTTCTCTGCTGGGGAGGGAGGGAAGGTATCAGGATATCGACAGAGAGAGACATTCCAGGAAGACGGGAAGAAGAGACATGTTAGACGAGGAGGACAGGATTCGGGACCGGGAATGGTCCTAGAACTTCTGAGATGGTGCCAGGACGTATGGAGATGGATCCGTCTGGTCCTGGTGGCTCTTCCCGTAATATACTCATATAATAATGCCTCATGTGATAATAAATCCTTTGTCTTCTGCCATTGTCATGTAGACAAAGAATTAGAGGCCATCTTTCTTGGAGACCTACCAAAAATGTGGCCTCCAGGCCAACTGATAAAATTCATTGCCAATTTCTGGATTTGCATTTGCAGCCACATTTCTAGATTGTGTTCTTGCTGCCAATGTGTCGTATGGTCCAAATGATCAAATTCATGGATAAGTAAAAGTCTTCCACCAAGTGAGGTTGGTATGGATCCAAAGAAAAAAGCAAAATCTGGAGGTTTGTGAACCACACAAAAAAATTCATCAGGTTTTCTTCCAGAGTGCTGAATGCCCATCTCATTGTTGTTAGGCTTTGTTCACATGACAGTTAAACTTTCCATTGGAGGTATCAGGTGAATACAGTAGCAAACATAACCCATTGGCTCTCATGATAAATGATGTATACTATGCGATATACGTTTATTCAGGTAGAGCAACCTATGCATAGAAATGCAGTATACTGATCTCTATCAGCCCAGTAGACACAAGGCCAGATGGAGCTGCATGGATCCTATTTCAAACTCTTCTGCGGTGTATGCCAAATGTAATGTAAAAACGTAATAGACTTATTATGGCTTATGATTCCCGTATTTTTTTCTATTTAATGGATCACTGCAGAGGAGAATTGATTGACTAGTGACGTCACTTTCCCAGCCCAGTGATGTCACTTATGCCACTTTAGCACTGCATGGTACTGGCTTGACTCTGCCAGATATAGTAGACCCTTAAAGTAATCGTCTTAGCAATGAAATAGCAGTATTGTAACTTTTTTGAGACTTGACAGAGGCGTTACCAATAAAAGTACCAGGTATAATCCACATCTTTAGCCCAGTGGAAAACCGAAAAAGACAAATTGACCTGAGCAGAGCTGAGCTGCAGCATGCATTAGAAAAGTGGTTTTCGTGAGGCCCACTTGCTAAATGTGAAGGCCAATGGCGGACTCGTGTTTTTGGGGCCGGCCTGAAAAGTGATTCTGGGGATCCACCCTCCAAAAACGCCTAGGAAATAGACCATGGTACTCTTCAAATTTGGGTGTCTTCTGTTGGGCCAGTATTGTGTTAGAATCTGGACCCATCAGAGGATCATCTGGTACTTTGGTGGGCCAGTCCTACACTGGTGAAAGCTTCTAAAAAACATTTTTTCATAGAGGGTGGATGTGACAGAAGGGGTATATCTCCTATACTCAGACTATTGAGCACAGTTCTATCAGTTTAACCAAGATTGGAATGGTCCAGCCGTGAGGATCCCTTGGTGGACACAAATTCAATGTCTCGCAGAAGACAACTCCATTTGGAACTGACTCTACAGCCAGTCACTTGGCAGTATGGTCTATTTTATATGTGTTTATATGTGTTGAATATGTGTTAAACTCATTTCAGCTTGAGGACCCAAGGAACCTCAGGCCAACTTAAACTCTTCTCAGGAGCAGCTATTAGGTAGCCAATTACCAATGAAGGGCATCTTCAGATAGTAACCCTTTCATACTCAGCAGATATGTTTTAGCTCAAGGATGCCATGGTGTGCTCCCTCAGGATGCTGGTGGATCTGCAGGAGGATTGGGCAGTGGGTGTTACCAGTTATAAGCTATCTCTGCTTCAAATCAGAGCGTCGACACAAATCACCGTCTGACTTCATACCGCACAATTATGTGTCACTACCCTTAGGGTTTAATGCCATCTGACCCAATCCTTGTGTAATGCAAAGTACTGCTCCGAGACTGGATCCTGCAAAGAATAGACTGATTGTAATTGCTGAACTTTTCTTGGGCCGACATAATTGGTGCCCTTAGAGATTTAGAAGAGAAAGCTTTGTTCCGTGTTTATGCATAGCTATTATGTTGGGGTGGGGGGATCACGGGTAAGAGAAATATTTGCACACGGTCGTCTATAGTTTATTTCACTTTATGCGCCAGCGGGCACAAACCTATATCCAGCTAAGACCCCGTGCACATTGATATTAAAGCAGAGGATGAATGGTGCATCATGCTAACAGGAAGTGAATAAGTATAAAGCTCCACCTGACAACCAGGCAGCAGAATTGTCACCCGACACTTCAGCACATACATCTGCAGCTCTGTTCACATCTTGTTTTCTTGCTTCCTGAAGCCTCTGATGTATCTCACTATATAAGTATACAGTAGCATATGTTGGCTGCACGGTATACCAATTTTTTTTTACTGTGTCCCTCTCTTTAGAGTGTAGCAGGCTCTCTACTCCGGCCAAGTGTATACTAAAAGGAGACTACAATATGAGCCTATGAATACATCCAGTGTGTGAAAAAATGAAATGTGAACAGACCCTTATACTAGAATTTCTTGCAGGTACCTGTAGGAGGAACAAGAGAGTGGCTTAATATGTAGCTGTGAGTACATACGTGTGCATGTACGCATTTATGTTTTGTTTTGCACCCATTGAAGGTCCTGCACCTCTACAACATGTAGGTCCAGGAAAAAGTGCAGGAGACACTGAAAAAAAAAAATATAAAATTGAAATAAGTCAGTCAGTGACCATAGCAATGGTTCCTCCACATCAGCATTATTAGTCAGTTAAATCGCCATTACCTGACAGCTTCTGCCTGTGTCAGTATTTCCTTCCATTCTAGAATTATATTCATTGACAGGACAAACAGAACTGTGCTGAGGGGATGTTTTCTGCTACAGATTCTGCATTTGTGACTAACTTACCCCTTGAAGTCAATGAAAAGCCATCAACAAAAAAATCAGAGATAGGGTGCATGCACACTACGTAACGCCGGGCGTGTATGAGAGCCGTACACGCCGGCATTACGGCAGACTGCCGAACACTTCCCATTCACTTAAGTGGGAGCGCTCGTAAACGCCGCTGTTACAAGCGCTCCCATTGAAGTGAATGGGAAGTGTTCGGCAGTCTGCCGTAATGCCGGCGTGTACGGCTCTCATACACGCCCGGCGTTACGTAGTGTGCATGCACCCATACAGAGATACAGAAATCTTTTTACTATGGGTCAAAGGCGTTCATTGCCCAGAGGACTTTTGTAGTCTCTTCCTTCGAGTAAGCAGAAAGGGACCCATGTGAACAAGTCCCACTAATGCCGTCATCTGTCCTTCCTCACTTTATCTCTTGGTACAACACAGATATCTAGCTTTGCAAAACAATATGTTTTTGCAATATTCTGTCACAATATCAGTGGCGTAACTACCGCCGTAGCAGCAGAGGCAGCTGCCACAGGGCCCGGGACATTAAGGGCACGGTGACAGCCGCTACCGCTGCTATCATTATACTCGGGGGGTCTTTTTGGGCCCCCGAGTATAATGTTCAGCAGCCCGGAGAAGTAAGAAACATAAAAAACACTGTTACTTACCTCTCCACAATCCGTGCAGGCTTCGGCCTAGTCGTCTGACATCTCATGACCCCGGCCTGCGTCCCGGGTCATGTGACATCTGACGTCATTGAAGATGGAGTACTTCGGAGGCCGACAGCATAGGAGCCGGGAGATAGGTGAGTAACTGAGTTTTTTTTATGTTTTTCTCCCCCTGGGTCTCCGATTATTATACTCTGGGGTCTGAAAAGACCCCAGAGTATAATAATTGTTTATGGATGTCCACAGTGGGACATAATACTGTGTGCAGGGGCCACTATGGGGGATAATACTGTGTGCAGGGGCCACTATGGGGGATAATACTGTGTGCAGGGGCCACTATGGGGGATAATACTGTGTGCAGGGGCCACTATGGGGTATAATAGTGTGTGGAGGGGCCACTATGGGAATAATACTGTGTGCATGGGCCACTATGGGGTATAATACTGTGTGCAGGGGCCACTAAGGGACATAATACTGTGTGCAGGGGCCACTATGGGGTACAATACTGTGTGCAGGGGCCACTAAGGGACATAATACTGTGTGCAGGGGCCACTATGGGGTATAATACTGTGTGCAGGGGCCACTATGGGGCATAATAGAGCGCGCAGGAATGCGTAGGAGGGGGTCGGTCGAGGTCTTCGGCGTCGGTGTTGGGGAGGGGCCATGTCAAAAGTTCGCCACGGGACCCGCTATTCCTAGTTACGCCACTGCACAAGATGTTTATGCTGTTTGTAAGATAAGATAAGATAATCCTTTAATAGACCCACAGTGGGGAAATTTCAGTATGTTACAGCAGCATAGTAATACAAATACAGGATAATACACAGTAATATATTACGGAACTAGACACACATATGCTGAGAAGAGAAGATATACTGGAGTTCATAGCAGCTAAGGAACAGAAGAAGAAAGAAGGAAGACTTCATAATCATAATCATTAGTTCTCTGTACGGAGTGATCTTCGCTTGGTCTGATGTAGATTATACAGCCTGATCACGGTTGGAAGGAAAGACTTGCGATAGCGCTCCTTCTCACACTTGGGGTGAAGCAGACGGTCACTTACAGTGCTGCCAAGTGCCATCAAGGTCTCATACATGGGGTGGGATTTGTTCTCCCGCATGGAGCTCACCACTGACACTGACAGTGTCCTTTTGTCACCCACCACCTGTACTGGGTCCAGGGGGCTCTTCAGGACAGAGCTGGCCCTTCTGATCAGCCTGTCAAGTCTATTTCTTTCCCTGGTTGATATACTGCTCCCCCAGCAGGCCACACTGAAAAAGATGGCTGAAGCAACCACAGAGTTGAAAAAGGCCCTAAGAAGTGTCCCCTGGACTCCGAAGGCTCTCAGCCTCCTGAGCAGGTAGAGCCTGCTGTGACCCTTTCTGTGCAGCACCTCCAGGTGATCAGCCCAGTCTAGTTTATTATTGAGGAGCACACCCAGATACTTATAGGTCCTGACTATTTCAATGCATGTCCCTTGGATCTCCACCGGGGTCGGGGCACTTCTCTGATTACTAAAGTCCACCACTATCTCCTTGGTCTTCCCAGCATTAATCTTGAGGTGGTTCTGCTGGCACCATTCAATAAAATCCCGGTTTAATTCTCTGTATTCCCTATTGTCGCCATCAGTGATAAGGCCGACTATAGCAGAGTCATCGGAGTACTTCTGTAAGTAACAGCTGGATGAGTTGTGCCTAAAGTCAGCAGTGTACAGTGTGAAGAGAAATGGGGCAAGAACTGTACCTTGTGGTGCCCCCGTACTACAGATCACAGTGTCAAACACACAGTCCCGGGCTCTCACATACTGAGGGCGGTTTGTCAGGTAGTCTAGGATCCAGTTGGACAGGTGATGGTCCACTCCACCTAGGTTCAGCTTCTCCCTCAGTAGCCCTGGCTGAATGGTGTTGAACACACTGGAGAAATCAAAGAACATTCTAACAGTGTTTCTGGGTTTCTCCAGGTGAGAGAGAGCTCTATGAAGAAGGTGGATGATGGCGTCATCTACCCCAATGCCTGGCCAATAGGCAAACTTGTGTCTATATCTGTAGCCACCAAGGGGCTGTGAAGTAGATTGCAGCCTATTAATTTTGCTAGTCACAATATATGTTTCATGAAGCATCAGAACTTAAAGGGATTATCTAGGGAGTGTCTAAACACTTACTCCTTCCGTGGTTCTACTTGAGATGAACCTCAGGTTCGTACCATTGGTTATGAGATTGCAACCAGCATCTGGCACCCAAGTTGCTCTGCCTACTCTCCCATGGTCATTGTAATGGTGAAGCCAGCTCCCATAGTACCTGTGAAGAGGAGGGAGTAGGCGGATCAATTTGGGTGCTGGTTCTGGTCACGTGACCCAAAGTCAGATCCAGGCCCAAGGTTTGGGCCAAATTAACTACAAGGAAGTATTAAAAAACTCCTTGGAGAACCATATTGGAAATAAGGAACGGGTGGTCAGTATATATCAGACATCACAAAAATGACCCTGACTCTGATCCATCCTCTCCCTTCTAGAGTTAGGTGGGCTTCCCAGTGCCTGGCCCCTCTACTGCCATCTTATTCTAAAATAAATAAATTAAAAGTCAATAATGTTTCTACAAATCTAGATAAAAATTTGGAATATTTTTGGATATGTCATTGACAGAGCCATTACTATACAGAGTAGCTTGGCTTTCTTTCACCAGGGGCATAGACTGCATTTACTGCCCTGGTCCAGGCAGAGTGGTTTGTGTTGCCCCCAGGCTCAACCCCTTTTGTATTAGTCATATACATAAAAGGAACCCAGCGGCCCAACAGAAGGACCCGGCAGAGGCCTCGGCGCTCCCCTGCTTCTGTCATCAACGATCCTGTTGTCAAATAAAGTTAGCTTTGATTGTGGCGGTAACATAATATTTCTTCCCGGATAATTTGACTAGAGGAGAATTGATGGGGTCTCAGAAGAACTGATCCGTATACTTTCATTTTATCCCCCTCATTAGGCAGGAGGGCCGGGTACTCCTTGCCGTGTGTTTCTGAGGTCCGCCTGCTGTACAAGGATTAGGCCGTTTGATGTATGATACCGGCAGGGCTCAAGGGCTCAGGCAGTAAATAGTGCTTGTTAAGACCCCCGTGTACACCCGATATCATGATGTATAGGAGGAGTGAGGTCAGCCCTGTGTGTCCCAGCATCTGTATAATCCTAGGCTACAAATTTTTCTGTGCCCACATGGGGCATGGGCCGGGGCTTTTTAGCCATTTTTAAGTCTTTAATAATGTAGCAGATATATCGATAAAATAAAATAACAATGTAGCAATCGTAAAAGCGGTATTAATGGAGAAAGCGTCGTATGGTCTAGATTTCAGCTTAGAGGATCCTCTGGGAAAACTGGTATAAGCAAAATAGCAATTCAGACATTTCTATGGGCACTTTGAATGTGAACAATAAATTGTGCCGCCAAATAGTGCACAGTGTTCCAAGTTTCCTAAATCCCCCCCCCCCCCAGTACTATGGCAACAATAACTAAATGGGGGGTCCAGGATTGAAAGGGCCTGCTTAAATTTTAAAAAAATAGTACCAGTCATTGTTTATGGACTGCACCTGGTATTGCCACCCATACCATTCACTTAAAGAAGTCAGAGCTGCAATACCATATACAGCCTATGGACAAGAGTGGCACTGTTTTTCAAAGCAACCAGTCAAGTCTATTTAATGGGAAAATGTCACCAATTTATTTATTTTTTAAAAATGTTTTTGTGAAATCTATCACTTCTTTCTAATCTGTTTTTATTTTCTGACTCTACATACTTTTTTTATTCTATTTTCTGTACAGGATTTTGGGGGCGGAGATCTTGCCTTTGCTTCTCCTCCGTTCTGTTAACAGCATTTAGTGATCTGCTTTACAGCACAGGCGGTAATAGTCTGGAGACGACTCTGGGAGACCTTTCTACACATGCTCTGTGCAGGGAGGAGGAGTAGATAAACCGTGACATCATCTATTCTCAGTAGTGGAGGTAGTGATGTGTCACTGGAGTTATCTATAGAGGTGTTTTATTATGAAATTGTAATCCTGTCTGTGATGTAAATGAGGTAACTGCTGCAAAAAACACCTACAGAATTGGTAGTGCCGTCTATTATTAGGCCTAGTGAAAATGACAGGATACGGTATTTTTTCTTAAATATAGATAGTGACAAGGAAAAATTTTAATCAAAAATTTTTTAAAAATATTTTAATATGAAATCTGGTTTAAAAAATTAATTTTTTGGTAATACATACCCTTTAAGAATTTTTTTTTTTGTCATTTCTGCCTTCCATTTATTAGGTAAGGGAAATTTATGTCTGTTTTACCTTAAATGTGTATAATTTACATGGACTGGTATTTTTTCATCCCGACCAACATCATCAAGGTAACAGTACACCCACATTGCATCCTGATGCCAGTGCCAAAACCACACATCTGGCCCATCAAAACCGCACAGAAATCAGCACCACCACCACACCCTCTTAATGAGAGCCTACCCCCCTCTTCCTATTTTATGGGTGTGAGATTAAGGTGTTCTGCCAAAATTGGGACTATTGCATTTCTGGCAATTTTTTTTTAAAGGGGTTCTATAGTTCACACATTGGGCTGATAAACCCGAACATGAATAGCTTCCAACTTTGTAATATTATATGCGTCTGTATTTGGTCCCTCAAGGACCTTAGCTACAGGAGATGAGATTATTGCTTCAGACTTAGAGTGGTGTATGACACTTTATGTAAGATTTTAACTTATAATGCATATTTACTGTATTTGGTAAAATCTATGTGGATGTGCATACATTTGCAACCAGGCTTGGAGTTGGTCCTTTGTATCTAATATAAAAATGGAAGCAACTTTGCAAATGGTCTAAAGTATTATCCCATTTTGGGTATATGACCAAATGGTCTTGTTTGAAGTATCATCCCGTTTTGGGTACACAACTCCTATGCAGACCTACAGCACCTTGCAAAGATATTCAACCCCTCGAAAATGAAGTTTTGTCGGCATTACAGAGGACACTTAGGCTCATGCACAGCCTATTGTAGACCTGTACGGCTGTCACGTGTTGCCATCCAGCTTCATCCAGTGTGGTATGAGATAGTCTCTCCTAGAAGCAATGGGAATACATCTTTATATTTAGGATCTGATGAATGCTGTAATATGGCCCCATTCATGGGGCCCTATAAATGTTTTTCCAGGAAAGTGCCAAATCAAAAAGAGCTGCATGGCAACAAGGTCCCTTTATCTTTCTCCAGTCTCACAATTCTGGATCTTGTATGTAGGGTTTGCATAGTAATATAACTGTCTTACAGAATTCTGCTGTGTCCCTTTAAAACATAACCAGGGGGTCAACTCATTCTGTTCTCCAAATTTTCCATTGCGTCTGCCATCGGCCACAGTTGCCACAGGGCAGTAGAAGGTTCTGTTCCTCTCCAACATGCGTGACTGTGACTTTTTGTCTACTCTATGCTGTTGGCTGAAAATCATTCACAACAAACAAGCCGTGTGTGTCAGTCTGGTGTAACTGAGCCGTGTGCAGCTTTGGTACAAACCAGTACGTATGGGGAGAGTTATGAGGTCCTTAAAAGATCTGAAGAAATACAGTCATTTAAGACGTAAGGTTCACAGGGCCAGAGACATCGCTAAGGCAGCCGCACCCTCTGCCAAGCTGGTAACTAGCACCACCACTTAAAATCAAGAAGAAATGCAGGGTCTGTCTCCATAATAAGTGTCTACGTCTTGGCTGTAGAGAAGACAATCCAGACAGGACAAGGGTTTTTTTGTGAAATTGTATCCTAATGGTGACGACTGGACTAGCCAAAACTATCCCACTCCTCACCATCTCCTCAACTGGCCATATGGTGATGGTCTGGTGGAAAGGCCCTGACTGGCCATGCAGGGATCCCTGATTGTCCAGTGGAAAGGTCCTACACTAATCATATGGAGATAGTGATGGTCTGATAGAAGAGTCCTAGACTGGTCATATGGAGATATTGATGGTCTGGTGAAAGGGTTTTAGACTGGTCATATGGAGGTCTGGTGAAAGGGTACTGTAGTGGCCATGTGGTGATTCTAATGGTCTGATAAAAAGGTCCTAGACTGGTCATTTGGTGATACTGATGGTCTGATGGAAGGGCCCTAGACTGGCCATGTGGAGATACTGATGGTCTGGTGGAAAGACCCTAGACTGACCATGCGAAAATACTGCTGGTCTGGTGAAAGGGTCCTAGACTGGTCATATGGTGGTTCTGATGGTCTTGGTGGAAGGGTTAGTAAACTGGATAGCCTAAGTCTCTAAGGTTTCTCTTCTTCTTAACATGGGTATCCTCTGTAATGGTATATCCCTCAGGGAATATGACCAAGCTACTTTTTCTTTTCCTAGGTTGGTAGAATTGGTGCACGGTAAACATACCCTTTCAGGCATTTTCACCATAATATTTCCAACTAAAAGGAATAGGAATGGCAAATATGAATGGCTCCTCTTCATCATGACCTAAAGAATCTCTAGTATTGGAAAGATGATGGTGTTTGGTCATTACTGTGTTAACATATGAGCACCTCAATTAACCATAGCTTAGCTACAAGCTCCTCAGCTTCAATAATAACTTGGAGAAGTTTAGTAGGTGCACCCTCTAAATTCTCTATGTGAGGCCTCCTTCGACATAGAGAATGGTGATGCCATATTACTGGCCTTCTTCTATCCAGGACAAGGGAAACCACTATGTGACTAACATTACCCTTCTCACCTATTGTAAGGGGAATGGATGGGCTAGCATTTGGGCAGATTCTCTCTTTCTTGGATTAGCCAACCGTATGTTTGGACCTTCTACTCACAGGTATCTGAGACACTCAAATGAATATATAGATGTATTTCTGCATGTCCTCCAGTTCTATGTTCTGGTGAAGATTTACTCTTGCTTGCACCCACAAAAGACATATCCCCTCCTGCTGTTGTCTTCTATGAAACCCCTGACCTGGTTCCAAGGAACACTAGGGTTCTTCAGACCCCTGGTGGAGATACTCTATATTTGTACATCTGGAACGCATTATATCATATACAAGTAATAAACTGAAATGTATATTTGTATACATGCCTGGCATTCTTGAATAATATTTTCAGAACAAAGGCTATTCTGATACTTCTTTACTACATGCACAAATGCCTTTCTATCTGTTTTTTCCATGCTTGGACAACTAATACGATGATTCCACCATTTGCCAGAAGAGCTAGTGAATAACTTTATTAGTTGGCGTGTCCATCGCTTACTTGAATACAATCATTTTAGGTTGCAATTACATGGTGATCCTCACTTGGCTGCATTAAGGGACTTGTCAGCAGGACCACATACATGCAGTTATGGAGGCCTGTGCAGTCTTGTAAATGCCAGAGTTGAATTTGGCTTCAGTCCCGGCTAGAGCTTTGCTAAGGCTAAATTATTTAGTGGGTTTCAATAGGGACTTTCACTAAAGAAGTAGCCAATATGTCATAGACTAGAAATCCAATTGTAGCTGTACTGTCAAGGATTTGGGTCACCAACCATTATTTTAGTATTACCATATTACAGAAAAGTGTTTTGTCCATATGACCTCACCATATGTAAGGACTATTGCAGGGGAACATCTTGTTGGAAAGCCTAAGGTGGAGACTTAATCGATCATGGGATGTTACAGTGTTGGGATAATGTGGAAAGTGATGTCAAAGTACAAGGATTATACACACAGGGCAACACAGTGGCTCAGTGCTTGGCACTGCAGCCTTGCAGCGCTGGAGTCCTGGGTTTGAATCCCACCAGGAACATCATCTGCAAGGAGTTTGTATGTTCTCCCCGTGGATTTCCTCCCTTTCCACAAAGACATACTGATAGGAAAAAAAAATGTACATTGTGATCCCTATATGGGGCTCACAATCTACATTTAAGAAAAAAAAAAAAAAAGGATTATAAACACAGTGGATAATGTACACAGTGATGTCATAGTACAGGGATAATATACACAGTGATGTCATAGTACAGAGATAATGCACACACTGATGTCACAGTACAGAGATAATACACACAGTGATATCACAGTACAGGGATAATATACACAGTGATGTCATAGTACAGAGATAATGCACACACTGATGTCACAGTACAGAGATAATACACACAGTGATATCACAGTACAGGGATAATACACACAGTGATATGAGAGTACTGGGATAATATACACATGTAACAACAGCTATGGAATTCCACAGGAAACCTTGCAGAGAGGTATCATTCATTTTTTCATGTCCCCTGACCCATCTCCAATAAGCATCATTAGCCTTATCTCTACTAGCGTATTATGTAGATTTATGGAATAGGAAATAGATAAAAGAGGTTGGATAAAGCCAGTGGATGGTAAGAAAGTGAGTTTTCCATGTGCATTTTAAGGTTTTGTAGACTAGTGATCATCTAATGCAATAAGACAGAACTTCCTAAATCAAGAGGAAGCACAAGTGCTGCAACCCAGATGGAGGAGACAGGAGTATGGGAGTTGTAGTGGCGGATGTTGTGCCACCTGCTAGGCCGAGCACACTCAAGCTATCACTCCAGACCTACTCCTGGAGAAAAAAAGTGGTAATCCTAGAAATGAGAAAATAGCCCTGTTCTTGGACCTAAAGGACACATGTATCATGGCTGTTATAGGCCTCCTGGAGAAGGACTCCAAAGAAGTAAGCAGCAACACCCACGTTGTTCCAAAGAGCAGGTGACCCTAAAATATCTACCTGCTGAGCTGTATACTAGGTTCTGATGAAACTCTCTCTTTAACTGGCACCAGAGAGGGGCCACATTTCAATCTTTGTTTTAGGGCCCCACCACCTGTACATATGCTCCATGTGGACCTCATATGAGGACCAAGGAAATCTCTAAACTCTCTATGATTCCTACACCCTTGTCTCTGATAGTCTTTGTTTAAGATGGTTGTTGAATGGCTGATATGACTCTTTTGTTCATTTTTCTCCATCTGGCATGTGTCAAAAACTTCATTTTCGAGGCTCTATAAAAATGGGGGAGTCTGAGTTTCCTCTTAATTGTCTTTGATGGAACAACGCTATGACGGAACACCATGCTGCATAAAATGTTTATTTAGAGTGAAACAATGCCCGTTCTGTTCTGCTTTATTCCTTAAAAAGTCAAAATGTCTTCAGTTTCTTGGGTCCTGCACAGGATAATTGACATTTTTTTTTTAATTTTTTTATATGAGGTTATGATACTTTTATTCCTCCTCTTTTATTAAATATTCAGTATTTCAGAAACCAGACAATATGGAAGACCATACAATGTAATAATAAGGATTATGTATGGACATTTAAAGGAGTACGCCAGTTTTGGCAGAAAATGCTATTGTTTGTTAATGGAAAGTTATACAACTTTCCAATATACTTTCTGTATCAATTGCTCATGGTTTTACAGATCTATGCCTGATGTCATTCAATAGGAACCTATACTCTTTACTTCCATTGTGTACACATCAATCTTAGTCATGTGATGGTCACACAGGTGCATGGCTTATCACAGTTTCAATATTTCTTGTAATGAGGCACTGGGCTCTATAGCAGCACACATCTGAACATCTTAAAGGGATAGGCACATGTCAGCAGTTGGTGCTGGGCGTATGGAATCATAAGCCTTGGTTCCTGTACATTTGTTGAAGGGTTTTGCTGTTTTGGATTTGACACAGATACTTTCTTGATTCTGCCCTGATGTGTATCACTTTATCATGTTGCATGCCCTGACCCTGGTTTGGCACGACCAAACTTCACTTTATTCTTTTTGATACCACATTTTGGAAATACTTTCTGCATACCATCTATGGTTTTTCTGCACCAAATCTATGGATTAGATCTCTCCACCACCATGCATCGGGGGATATTGTCACTCCTTAGGGAGAGACCACCATATAGGTGTGTGGAGATTTGTTAAGCCTTTAGCACTCCACTTTGCAAGGAACTATGGGAAGAATATGCAAATCCGCCTTCCATGATGTAATTAGGAAGACAGTTGCTGCCTCATTGTTGCAAACCAATAGAGGGCGCTCACTGGAATGTGCAAGCCTGTCTTAAGACAGGATTCCAGTGAAATAACCCAATAATGGCTGCTCCCTTTAGCTTCATGCCCGACCTTCCAAGAGGCCTTTGTTTAGCAATGACGCTGGGATTATTACCAGGTTATAGTCTCTCAATCGAGGACAGCTGTTTCGATCTGGTTGGATCTCATCAGCCCGATGTAGAGAGGACTACCACACCACCATGCAGTCATACATAACAATTGGCACACTAGCTAGTGGCATATACCCATGGCCCAGGGTTAGTTTCACAAGGAATCCTCCCTTTTCCCACACTGGATGAGTTGTTACTTGCACATTTTACTGCTCTACCCAGTATTAGACTGGGGTTTCTTGGGCCTACCAGACAAAAGACTCTAAGGCCCACCCTCCAGCAACCCCTAGGAAATAAACCATAGTACCCTTAAAATATGTTTGCCTTCTGCAGGACAATTGTGTATTAGAGCCTGGGCCCACCTGAGGTTCCTCTGGTACTCTGGTCACTTACTCCACTTCAGCTACATAGGAGCCACAGTTACAATGGCCCCGTCTTGGATCTTTTCTCTACTTAACTGTGTATTTTCCTTCTTATGTCAACTAAGTTGGGCATCACTTCACCATGGTCCTGTACAAACCTAAAACACCTCTATTTCCCAACATATTATAGGTTGCTCTGTCGCGTTCAACAATATACATTCATCCACCAAACATTTGATGCCAAGTGAACTTCATATATGAAGTCTCCAGCTCCTTTCCAAAGACACCATGGTATAAAGATTCAAGCCACTGCCTTCCATCACGTCACCACAAGATTTTCTGGCAATGGAATCTGTGACAGACAAAATCCTTTTACATAATGGACAACCAGACTCTCGATCCCACTGCCATTCCAACAACTATTCTTATTAGGTTACTCCATTGAGGTCTAACCCATTCCAATGTTCAAGTGTTAGAGCCCGAATATTAGTAACGAACAGTTACAAGACATCAGTGATGCACAAAAAAACACAAACACTTGACAACTCAATATATGAATAAACAAAAAGGATTCAACGATACTGAAGACTGTCCAAGATGGGATAAAGTTGGAAGGTCCATAGTTATGGTCAGGAGTACGTCATTAGACGAAGAGTCCTGCCGTGACAGAGTCTCTGTAAGGTCTTAACCTTGACTATATTTTTCTTAATTTTTTTTCCTTCTGCTATTTCATTTTGTTGGGCTTACTTGTCTGTTTTGAAGAAGGAACCAAGAGCAGCAATAGATTAATGCAGCAGGAATGTTTAGCCTAAAGACAGATTTTTAGACGTGTCTCGCTTGTGGTTGTGTAGCTTATAAAATATAACTTTCAGCGAGTGTGTGGTTCCATGGAAGAGATCTGCTGTGGAGATACTGACAGTACATTCATGTGACAAGACTTTTATGGAAATAAGTAAATCTTGCAAAAAAAATTAAATTATGAAATGTAAAGGAGACCATCAGAAATCACATTTTTGGAAATATCCTGAATTCACTGTAGGCAGGGCCAGGTCAAGGTCTGTGGAGGTTTCTGAGCAAAACATTGTGTGAAAGTACTAATGTTATTTATCTGGGAAGAGGTAAAGGGAGGATAACTCAGGGAAACCAGACAAAAAAAATCACAACCAAGGGATAATCGCAAAATGTTGATTGAATAAGAAATAATACTATGACATACAGAAATACTGCCACCATTATATCCAGATAATAGTGCCATAATACCAGTTTGCTGTCTTGCCTAGTTGTCAATGTATTCACTAGAGACTGGGATTTAAGGTACCCATATGCAGAAGAGTAAAGTTGTCAATTTCAACAGGACAGTTTTTGGCATATGGAGATTTGTTGATTTTCCCCCATAGATGTGAAAGTAAAAAGAAGGATCAACTGCTACAAGAGGTGTCTGACAGCAGACATTACTCTACTCTACCCCTTGGGTGTCAGAGGGAACAGCTGCTGAATGTTCACCTAACAGTTATTGAACGCCACCTCTAGGCTCCAAAAGGTGGTACTAGAAGCTTCTACATTATGGAGGCCTTGGGGTATTTGCCCCTTTTGATGTCCCTATAATTGGACATTGACTTTAGGGACATGTAATTGGTAAAAGGGTAATGGAGATATAACATGATGACAATAGGTTTAGGCATTTTCCTTCATCACCTAAGACTAATAGGAAAACCCATTGCCGTGGTCTCCAAAGGTGATCAGATTGCCAACAAAATAAGTACACATGATGAGTACAGCTGCCATATATTGAAGAGAGGTAGAGAACAACTGCGAACAGCAAAGTAGTCCTGTATCATATTGCTGGGTTTTGCTACCCAGGACTAAAGGGCCTGATATTAACTTCCTCTTCTTTTTGTCCCTTACCATGTCTCTTGGAACTACCTCCCTCTTCCTTGTTTCCTAAAAATTCAGTTCGTTAGAGCAGGGGTAGGGAACCTTCGGCTCTCCAGCTGCTGTGAAACTACAACTCCCAGCATGCTCCATTCACTTCCATGGGAGTTCCAAGAACAGCAGAGCAAGTGTGCATGCTGGGAGTTGTAGTTTTGCAACAGCTGGAGAGCCGTACGTTCCCTACCCCTGGTCTAGAGAGTGGCATATTCTTCTAACATCAAACCAAGCTGGACTGGTCCCCCTCTCTTCAAGGGCCCCAAAGCAACCACGAGGTAAAATTCTAGAGTAAGTACTCACTAGACAAGCATGGCCGAAATAATTTCTCCCCATATCTTAAAGGGTTTTTTGGCCTACAGGATAGGTCATCAGTATATGATCTGTCTGGGTCTGGAAGCTGCTAGTGGATGGATGGCATGTAATATATGGACCTTTTTATTTCTATGACCCCATACACACATTTGTAGTTTATATAGATGTGTGTGGAGGTTGTAGGACCGAGCCACAAAATATGAGCTAGTGCTCTTCCTGTTCGCTTTTGTGGTCTCTCTAGTCTAATGATAAGCTTTGTGAAAAACATGGATGCCATCTGTTTGCCATTCTTTCCATTTTCCACTGACCCGTACATGACTATGGTTGTCTGCATCACGCCGTAGAATCGTGAAGAACCCAAAGCGGTGGTTGACAGTCTATACAAAGGCCTGCAGCAGATGTCAAGCCAGTGGTTGCCTGGATTTCCTACTGCTGTAAGATTTATATGGACCGATGATTTAAAGTAGGGGGTTACATTATCCTATTAAAATATATTTACTCTAAGCCGCCATGTCAGTGACACAAGACAGCTAAGAATCCCATGTCCCCAAGTAGGTTATTAAAGAAAATAATAAAAGCCTATAAAGGGTAATATATCACACACGTACAGCACTGTACATACAGTATAGGAAACGTGAGCACTTACTGGGCTGGCAAGGTGTTGAAGAGGTAATGTATTATACTCATAGGCTCATTTATAATGCTGCTTTTTTAGCTGATACATATGTGGCCTTTTCATCTCTCTCGACCTGCGTTGCTTTGAAATGCGTTTCATGACCCTCTGGGATTTTAGAGGTTTAGCTGAAGTGCCAGAGAATAGTGTGAGTCTTAAGAGCAAGGGGCATCCTTAAAGGGGCTTATGTGGAACATATTTTTCTACATATTGCTCTCCAGTACATACTTTTATCTACCATTGCTTGGTGCTCTATGGCTTTGTATGCTTACGTGAATATCTGCCCATGTTATCTCTATAGATCCAAAATGCTGTACCGATTTATTAATTCATCATTCATTCAATAATATCTTTATAAGTCAGAACTTCGATTTCCTGATACAGAGCTCCAAATGCTCTGCATAGATCTACAGCTAAAGAGGACCTGTCACTAGGTGTGAAAAGCTCAGTGACATCCATCATGTGATCGACGCTGTCACCCTGAGCATTTTGGTGTTTAGTTTATCCAAATCTGTTCAGCTAATCTAAAGATATAAGCCCTTTTGGTGTTGATGCAGATGAGGGTCTACTAGCCAAGTGGGCAGTAACACTGCATTACATATAGCACACAGACCATGCCCCCCAGAGAAACACAGTGTTATCAGCCACTGGCTAGCATCAACACTCGCATGGCTTATATCTTTGGAACAGTTGAACAGATTTACAAATCTCCAAATCTGGCAGTGCTGATCAGATGAGGTATGTGATTGGGATTTTCAGACTTGAGGACAGTTCCCCTTTAAAGTGGTTTTCTATGCTATAGATACTGATTACCTATACTTATGATAGGTCATCAGTATCAGATTGGTGGGGATCCAACATCCGGCTGCATTGCTGATGATATCCAAAACTACACAGTGTACAGAGCCAGAAGGAGACATCTCCATACACTATGTAGTGGCCAGACTGGGTTACTGCAGCTCTAGTCCTTTTCACATATACAGTGCACAAAGCCGTCTGCTCATGTCAGCTGATCTGATAATGGTAACCAACAACATGGGGCCAAAAGAATACTCTATTGGCATCTGTTGGTATAATGGTAATCTACAGATCCATTTAATGTATAGGCCTGGAACGTTTGGGAGTAATGCCTTGTGAAAACAGCCTAGTAAAACTGTATGCAGTAATCTTACTGGTCTGAAGTTTTTGCCTGGACCCTATGGCTTTTTATACAAAAAGCAAAGCTCTAATGACTATAAGATTAATAATGAATCAGAACAGAGTTTTATATTTAGTCTTCACAGAGTGCTGAGTGCTCCATGTAAAAGAAGTCAATGGAGTGGGGATCACTTATGTGTGCCACAGCTCTATTCACATGGAGCACTTGGGGACCCTCATTCTCATTACCTGTGTGGGGCTCCAGTGATAGTTGCTGTTGGCTGATCCTAATATAAGCTTACTTTGGATTTCTGGTTTAGATAAATACTCAGGGGTGCTGAATTTTAAGATATATTGCACATCTACAGGGTAGGGGTTTTTAATATCCATAGCACATTCACAACATACATTCAATGTACTCAATAAAGACACATAAATATAATGACAAGTCTATGAACAGCAGCTTGCTGATTTCTGTACTTTGGAGTAAAACAAAGAATAAATTTAGTGAAACCAACAAGAATAAAGAAATATTACACAGATGAGAGGGTTTACAGGGGCATTTTATAGAAACAATGTTCATCGTCCATCCATGATAATCCCACAGATATACATTGGATGGACTAAGACATTAAAAAACAAAAACACAAACCATACTCACTTGTCTCTGGTGCTTCAGTGTCACCCACCCATTCCGGTCTTACCATTCCATTGTCTTGTTTTGGCAGAAGTTCCTGTCACACTGTGATGACCCTTGTCCCTTTCCCTAGGCCGCAGATTGGTCTCAGCGGTCACGTGTCGCAGACGGTCCTCTGTAGCACAGAGATATTGGGGATCTCCTCCCCCTATGAAGTCAATATGCGCTAGCAATGACTGCCCAGTTGGTACCAAAGTTCTATGTGTAGTTGATCTTAGCAGAAAAATCTTTTTCTACGTGGTCACCCTCAGCAAGGAGGTAAGTTGCTGTTGACGGATCTCCTCCCGAATTTATATTTCTTCTATGGATTTTGTGAAAGCCATTAGGAAGCATTGGACACATTAATAAATAGGCTCCACATTTTAGGTGCCCTGCTCTTTGCAGTGACTGATGCGTGACCCTCCTTTCCTAAGCTCTGCGTCTCTAATTGTTTTCACATTTTCCACAGCGTGTCCGCTCTTATAAAACTCAATATAATAATGGTTATAGATGATACGGTGACGTTGCCATTCCTCTCTATTACACTGTGGTTTTTCAGACACCGCCGTTCTTAGCGCTATTTGCAAATTTGCGTGACCCGGGCCTCATACTTGTAATGGTGCTGGGGATTCTGTCAAGCGTAGGCTTACTGCTAAATTCATTTTAGATGCTGGGCCCAAGGAGAGGAACAATCCTTCAAGAAGGGATCGAATTTCAGTCAAAAAAAAAAAAAAAAGCATGTAATGTTCTGTCCATTTGTCACCTGGACAGGCTGAGCGCTCTCTACATGGGATCTGCGCTCTTAAAAGCGACTTTGAAGGTATTTTATAAGCACTTCTGGGTAGGAATTCCTTTTGCCATAGTGTGCTTTCCTGTTACGACTCCCCGCCGTGCAATGTCTGTTTTGTGAAGCTCTGTGTACACACGACATACCAACCCAGGACTGCAGCCAGTAGTCTCGGCCTTATAATAATACTGCCCTCAGCCCCTTTAATGCTTTTATAGGGTGAACCCACTGCTGTCCTGATGGAGTCCATCTGAGCAGGGGGTAGTACCGTCTCCTTGAAAATAGAGTTTACTAAAGAACCAATTCCCTTTAGTTTTATCTGTTTCTGGAACAGTTTGGGTACAACCATCATGGCTGCCCTTACAGCTACCATTGGGGACTCTAGTGAATGCTACGTCTACATTTACAGCAGTCTTGTGCAAAAAAGTTTGTGAAAAATGTACATATTTCGTGGGCCATCTTGCACCCGTTTACACGGATCCCTCATATATTTCAGTGCATGGTGGGATCTATGAACATGGGTAAAAATAGGACATGACCTATATTTTGAGGGTCACTTTGAGAAAATATTGGTCATGTGAATAGCCCTATTCACATACAGTGAATGTAATACGGCCCTGTGATGGTCATTAAAAAACATTTGTCACACCGCCGGTTTTAGGCCAGGGCCCCACCTCACGGAAACGCAGCTTTTTTTTTTTTTCTTTTTATATATAGATTGTGAGCCCCACATAGAGGTCACAATGTACATTTTTTCCCTATCAGTATGTCTGAAATATGGGATGGAAATCCATGCGAACACGGGGAGAACATACAGACTCCTTGCAGGTGGTTTTTTTGCCCTTAATGGGATTTGAACACCAGGACTCGAGTGCTGCACTGCTAACCACTGAGCCACCATGTGGCCCACGTAGCTTTTTTAGTTGTAGATTTTGTTGCAGTTTTTTGAGCCAAAACCAAGACTAGATTGAGCAGAAGTTAGAAGTATAAAGACTTCCTATATATTTCCAATTCCATTTGTAGCCATTCTTGGCTTTGGCTCAAAAAAACGCAACAAAATCTGCAACAAAAAAAACTGCGTTTCCGCAATGTGGGGCCTCAGCCTTAAGGAGCACACAAAAAAGAAAAAAAAATAGCTGCATTTTTGCCCTGTGCGGCCATAGTAAGGCTGAGGCTACACATTGCAAGTAGTTGTTGCGGAAATGCTGTTTTTACAGTCCCAGCAAAGTGGTCAGATTTCATTTAAAGGAAATATGTCAGGGTGATAAACCTCCTTATGAACTGGGGGTTTAGGCTGAGGCCACATGTTGCAGATTTTTTTGTTGCAGATTTTGCTGCGTTTATACTCCCCCTACCGTTGTACTCATTGCATTGATGAAGCTCTTCATTACAGCCAAAGGAGAACACCTAGGCTTCAGTGTGCATGCCCTGGACCACGGAAGCATGTGCGGTGAAGCCGGGGTGTATATCTCAGGTTCTTTGTAGAATTGCACAGGCACCAGGAGATACAGAGATAAGTCCCACGAATCTCATCTCTAGGTCTGTTCTTTTAAAGGCACATATGGCTTCAAAACAGGGCAATATGGGATACTAAACCCTAGGCCCTTAAGGATCTGTGGGGGTTTAGTGTCTCAAATAGACATGACACGCAGCATATTAAGTTTACTTGAGAAAATGCTGTTTTACTCCATAAAGGTAAGGCTGAGTTCACACAGAGTTTTTTGGCGAGGATTTTGGAGAGGAAAGAATCCGCTTCAGGAATTAGGAAATGGTTTTCTGAAAGGGTTTTTTTACATGAGATGTTTTTTTGTAGTGTTTTTTGAAGCGTTTTTAGTTTTTAGTTTTTTTTCTCCAGAACAGTGTATGGACCTTGCAAAAACCTCTACAAAAACCACTAGCAGTTCTTCCACCTCTCGTTGACTGCTGTTGGTTTTTTCAGGCGGAATCCACCTGAAGAAAGGTCAGCTCGCTTCTTTTTTCAGCTAGCGGAAAAAAAACGCTAGCGGAGAGAAAAGCTAGTGGACATTTTTCATGACCATTTTGCATCCAAGGAACACCCGTCTTCATCCCACATAGATCCCACATAGATTTGACTCTATTTTGCGACAGTATGATAAAACAGACCGTCAGAAACCCGGTCATCAGAAGAGACCCCATTCACATACAATGAATAAAATGCAGCTGTGTGCCAGTTGTGTGCATGTAGGCTTATGGTGGGCTCAGACTGGAATATTTGGAGTTAATTTTGAGGATTCTTCTGCCTCCAAATCTGCTCCAAAAAACACCCCAATCTGCCTCCTATTAAAACCAATGCCGCTTCTTTTTTTAACTCCCTGCCCTGTTGGTGCTGTGCCGCAGCAACAGATTCTCCCTGACGACATGGCACGTGGTCAGACATTGATCAACCCCAAGAAGAGACTGATCAGTGTGGACAAACTCACAATGGAAACTATGATTCGGGAACCTATGTCTTTCTGCACAGTTTCCACAATACTCATTGCAATATGTAGTGGAATTGGGAATTATCCCATGACCAAGGACCAAGCTATTAGGGGTGCAGCAGTAGCAGTCTCTACTGGGCCCTCAAACCTGAGTGGGCCCCAAACATCTTTCTGCCACAGAAAATATACTAGTATGATGGTGATAGGTGATAGATGTGTGTCAGACTGCTGGGACGCTATCAATCACAAGAATGGGGATCCCAAGCCCCTCTTTCCAGAGGCATCTGAATGCAGTGATAGTCACACATGTGCCCTGCCACCCCATTCAATGCCTATGAAATGGACAGAGATAGGGAAGCCATGTACTTGGTCAGTCCCTTAGACTTTGAGTGAAGTGTTAGGGGGCATGCATGACC
This sequence comes from Leptodactylus fuscus, assembly GCF_031893055.1. Taxonomy (NCBI): domain Eukaryota; kingdom Metazoa; phylum Chordata; class Amphibia; order Anura; family Leptodactylidae; genus Leptodactylus; species Leptodactylus fuscus. Next base: position 41,646,767 of record NC_134275.1, on the reverse strand, counting down.
ACCACTCCATTCATATGCCTCTGAAGGGGGGGAATCTAGGACCCCTATTCTAGAAGTCCAGATCCCACTGATCATCCATCACCTTTACACAGTATAAGTATGGTTACGAGTCAGTCCACTATGGATCTCACTACAACAGAGGAAGCAGATCATCATTGGCTTTAAAGCATATATTCCAAGAAAATTCAGATCGCTTATGCCAGGGCAATTTTCTGATGAGGGTACACCCATATGGAATTGGCCACACCCCCTCCTGGGCATAATCAAATCCCCCATGGGCATGGTCATGTCCCCTTTCTTGTGACATGGGCATGAAATGTGCCGTTCATGCCCATTTTTCAGACATAACGGCACATAAAGTCCCCAAATCACACATGAAATGCTGAGGTCGGGAGTCTTCCAGGATTGCAGGAGGTCACCCCTTTTTTCAGGAGACTACTTTTTCGCAAGTAAGCTTTAAAGGGGTTGTGCCAACTTTAGAAAGTATCCCTTATTGATAGTGTAGGGGATAACTTCATGATCAGTGGGGATCCAAACATGTACCTGAGGATACAGAACCTGCAGCTAAATCCATTAAGATCTAACACGTGAACACAGCCAAAGGGATATGCTGTTTTGTACTCAGTTTGTTTCAGCTATTAGTACCAGTAGAGGTATAGCTACAGGGGGTTTGGCATGGCCTGTGCACAAGGGGCGAGGTAACTGGGCGGAATCCAACAAGTCATTTTGCAATGACCACCACATTTGGATATAGGGTTAGGGCAGTGAACTTAATCATTGTCCCTGCTGGAGGCTGATGGAAGCAAGCCAGGTAATTCCTTTAACATGTCTTAAAGGGGCCCTCCAGGCAAACTGGAAATCCCAGGCTGGGCTGGAAAAATAAAAAAAATTGTTACTCACCTACCCTTAGTCCTCCATTACTTAAATAGGTCCTGTGCAGGAACTGGCTGGGCCAGTAGTAAAGTGGCAGTCACTGGCCTCAGTGATCACATGGTGGCTACTGGTGATGTCACTGCTAATATATCACCACTTCACAACATGTGACCACTGAGGCCAGTGATGGCCACAGTGGTCCCCTGAGCAGCTTCACTTCCAGCCTGGCCAGTGCCTGCATGGAATGCAATGGTTTCTTCTTTTATTTTACCCCACATAAGTTTTCTTGCTGTTTACGCCCTATACGCATGACCACACCCTCTTTTTTGTGGCAGGGGAATGAAAGGTGCCAGCCACGTCCCTTTTTTGGAAGTGATTGGCATATAAAGTGCCCGAGTCACGTACTAAAAGACTCTTACTTCCGCAGATGCGGGATTATTCTACCCATTCTAAGGCCCAGGAGTTTTGCCAGCTCATCCAGGATTCCAGGAGGTAATTCCTAATTTTGAGAGCCTCCTGGAGTTTCTGGGAAATTTGGCAAGTGTGACTTAAAGTCTGTTGCTCTCTTTTATCAATCTGACAGGAAAGTTTCTGCCCCTCTAGAATACAACAAAACCTTTGAAAACCCTTACGCACAGATGTGAGGATGATGAGGGTAACTTTATGTTCTTTTATAAGGGTTAGTGCTCCTTTAATTGGGGTATACAATGACTACTCATGTACATCCCCTGCCAATGAGCCGGGAGACATATATGAGTCATGTATGTGTTTCTGACCCGACACTCCCACCTCTCTTGACGTGCATGAAAAGATGGTCGCTAACCCAAGCAGGTCCTCAGGGACCCCTGGCATTCCTGAATGGGTGAGTCTTCTCTTGGCCTAAACCTACCGAGCTCTCCAGAGAACGTTCCAGAAAGTTTCTTATGGCAAAAGAAGAACAATTGGTTCTCACAAGGAAAATAAATATTTCTCTTTCATTTACTCAGTGTAACTTCCCATTACCCGCAAAATACATCATGTTCTTTGATACCAAATATGTTCTTTCTTTCTCGTTTGCGAGACAGAACCTCAGATTTTTTCCACATGCACGGCGACATACAGTGTATGACTCTTCTATTATATCAAAGGATTAAAAAAATTAAAGACGTCCAAATTGGTCCACATTCAATTTTTTTTTTTTTTACAGTACATTTTTATATTTTGTCATTGGGAATAACTGAACCCAAATTTTCATTTTTCATCAATTTTTTTGTATTTTTTTCTTAAACACTTTAAAAATTATTTGTCCAGTCATTAGCTATGATCTTTTTTTTATTATATATTTACAAATATTTCTATATGGCATTTTACATTTATAACATATATATTTATATGATTTTTGAGGATTTTTTTATGCCATCTTGTAAAGTATAACTTTAAAAACTAGTTAACTTTCATGAGACTGTGTTGCTTCATTTATATTAAAACAAATAAAAAATAATGGCCTAAGATGTTGCATTTTCAGATCATTAAAAAAGTGAAGAAAAAAAACTTGTGCGCAAAAATGATCTGGTCTAATAAAATTGATCCTATTTTTTTAAGATTCTGAAAAAAATACAGTATGATACAAGAGTGAATAAGATAGGAAGAGTAGTAGTTGCATCTCTTTAGTGGTGACCTATGTAGCCACAGCGACACTCGCCCCATTATCACTCTTAATGACATCACACCTTATAAGATTTACATATTGTATAAATGTGAAGTATTAATTTGTATAGGGATGAGTTCATTGTATATTAGTAAGTGATGTCCATTAGTGATGCCAATGATGTCTTACTTGTGCCCCTTTCTCCAGACATAAGGGCCAAGCTTTGACTAAAACTTATGCAACCACTAAGGGTCTGTTTTTCATTTTCCGCCACCAGCATTTCCGCGCAGGCTAGCCGCGACGAGATGATGATGCAATGCATCAGCATTCCGTCGCGGCAATCCCTCTCCTAAAATGGGCCTAATCAGAAGGGAGTCTCGAACCGTGGACCTCTTGAGCGGTATCCGTGGCAAGATCGAGCAGGACGCTTCGTTTTTCCGTGTGCTGCTGCAATCTCAGCCTCCCATTGAAAACAATAGGAGGTGGGAGGAATCTGCTCTGGATTTGGGGGCAAAATCTGCCCCCAAAACCACAGCAAATTCCTCTGTGTGAACTGGCCCTAAGGCTACACCATTGTATTCTAGTGCTTCGTATAAGGTGCCCTTTTGTATTGAACCCATTTTGAAGTGGCCTATTCACATTAGACTAGCATTGGTAGGTCAATTGCCTTACCAGGGTTCCTTGACCTCCACTCCAACCTTGATTATCTCAAGGTAAATCTGGAGGGGAAGGGGTGTGTGAAGACATTTTAGAAAGCTCTACCATGATCTATGAAGAAATAAGAAGGGGAGCAGGGGATTAGTGAATGGGATCAAATCTTACAGCCAAGGACCTTATATGTCTAGGCAAAAGGATATGGAAAGGTAGGGTGCAGTGGTCGCTACCAGGACCTTGACCCCAAGGGGGCTCTAAAGGTTCCTATGCCACATAAAATTTTAAACTTTTCTAAATGGCTCAAGGTAGGTAGGGGCCCCAATGGAGATTTTGCACTGGGACCCAGGAGCTACAGGTTATGCCCCTGTAGCAAGGGATGGGTTTCTAGATACAATGGGCTTGTGTAAGGGTCAATTAAAACTTCGCAAATTTGCTGCAAGAATTTCTGCAGAAACATCCGCATAAAGCTAAACTGAACTGGTTTTCACGCAATGAAGTTTCAGCAACTAATCTGTTACGTGTGTATTCAACCTAAATCTGCATGCATCCACTTTTTAGTGTGAACAACAGTATATACTTTGTGTGCAATAGCTGTGAAGTGCATGTGGCAAAAATAATTGGTTTGCGGAAGGTGCGCTATGTTGTCATGTTACATTGTGAAATGTGAATTATTTAATAATGCTACAATGGACACATCCGGACATAATGGTCACATCTAGAACCACCCACCTTGTATTAGGGATTTCTATATTAATCTTGCAAAACTGATAATTAAAGAAAATAATAAAAATGTATACTATAACCCGAATTGTATTGGCCAGATTCTGTAACTCCAACCAATCACACCTATATAATCAAACCCCTATTTTCCACCATTAGCCCTATGTTACCAATGGCAGCTAAAACCAATGCAGAGAAACAACTGGCTTTACCTGTATTTCTGCGGAGGGGGGGGGGGTCATTTTACCTCCCACTGTCCATATAAGTCAATGAAGAAAACCCTATATTTTCACTGGTACACTAAACATTCTGCGTTTCCTACATAGGTAACAATTGCAACTGGGCCCTGGACCATGAGGAGGCCCAAAGAACTCCCTTCAACATAAGAAGACACCAGTATTATAGAAAGTATATGGTAAGTGGGGACCCCATTACAGAATTTGCATCAGGCCCAGGAGATTCAAGGTACGCCTCTGTCTGAGGCCCCATGTTATGGAAATGCAGCGTTTTGTCCAATGCAGAAACACATTGAAATTTTTTTTTCCCAGTTCCAGCAAATTGGATGAGATTTTATTTAATCTCATCCCTAGATACTGCTGAAAAAAAAAACAACACTATAAAAAATGCAAGTCTTTCAAAACCTGTGTTTTTGGCTAAGGCCCCACATAGCGAAACAAAGCAAAAACGCATCGGAAAAGAAAAATGCAGCAAAAATGCATTTTTCACTGAGTTTTTATTTTGTTTTTTCTTCCGCTATTAAATCTATAGGGAAAACAGTTGCGATTCTGGCACTAAAATTAACACGCTGCACATATTTTTTAAAACATTGAACTTTTCCGCAGTTCTATTTTTGAATGAGATTAACCCAAAATTCCTTCACTTTGTTGCTATTGTAAAACGCAGTATTTTTTTCCGCTACATTTCCGCTATGTGGGGCTTCAGCCTTGCTCGTAGACTGCAATAAGCAGCGGAAAGGCGGTGAGAACCACAAGTGTTTTTGAGATTGCTTTTTTCCGTTGTGTTTTTTAGTGTGTTTCGCTACATGTTTTTGATAATATACTTCTATGGCCAAAGCTGAAAAAATAAAAATTTGAGATTTAGTGTATGTTCTGTCTACCGAAATTAACTAGCGGTAAAGTAAAATTAGAAAGCGCCGGTCTAATTACACGTGTACAGTTAGACTATCAAAGTCATCATAATCTGACTTATTCAAGCTGATCCCTAAACCAAACTCATGTGTCCCTTCACCTCCAGAGTCTGACAAGAGATTGAAGGCTCCTGTTTTCTTGCCCATGTGCAGGGCTGGTTTTCATTAAGAAGTCTCCACACTGGATGCATACCGTGGCGTTTGTAACTGCGGAGAGGGGCCTAATTACCTCATTAAGACGAGATCTGTTTTCCCAAGGGTCCTGACCTGGAGCTCAGTGGAGGAGTCACTTAGGCGGCTAGGATCTGATTGTACCTCTGAAGCCCCTGTCTGTTGCACAAGGCTTGTGCCAGAGCTGCAGACCCCTCACCCCATCACTTTTTTTTCTGCACCCCCCCCCTGCCTTCACCAGATACGCTCATACATATAAAGACGAATATTATAACAACCATTGAATTCCGCGCGTTACGTTTTTTTTCACATTATGTCATTCAAAAACATGACAGCCCTGTTTTCTATTACCAACACATCAAAGATGCGGATGTTGTCAATGAAATAAAGTGGATGTTCGTTTTGTTTTTTTATCAATAAAGGTTATTGAAAAAAATAAAATCTGTACATGTTAAAGTGGAAAACGTGAGATTTTCTCATGGGAACGATTAACTATTTTGAAACGGGTTTATTTTAATTTTTTTTAAGTCGTGATGAATCTTTCACTTTAGATTTGGGGAATATCATGTGATTTATAGAAAAAAAAAAAGTCTATTCCTTTAAGGCACGTGAAATGGATCGTCCGATCAGATCTCTAAGATCAGTTATCATTTTGTCTGGCGAGATCATTTCAGATCCCCACACACACTTTTCACTAACTTTTCATTAAAATAGGCGTTACCTAGAAAGTGGCACATCAGGATGTGGGTGACAACACTGATGCCCCTCATGCCTATGGTAAATGGTGTCCCTCACCAATCGAGTCGTGGCAAGAAGCATAAGTACAACGTCAAGCTCCTGGGCCCCAATCTATAATAGGACCCCCATTTACCATCTACTGGTGTTTTATCATGTTGTAGAGAGGTCTTGGGCCTCCCTCGGACTCCAGGGCCCGATAGCAATTGCTACATCTGCACCCTCTATAACTACACCCTTCGCATGAACTGATGATACAGTCACGGGGAAAATGTCAAGACTCAAGACAATGGCGTCCAGGAAGGGAATTGCTGTCCATAGTAACCAACCATTTTTCAATGTTGGTCCAGTTGGTTGCTTTATTTTTCTTATACTTGGAGTCCATTTTGTCAGAGCTTAAGGCAGTCACAGATGTGAAGATTTCTCTTTTGCTTTGATGTAATCGGCCAACATCACCCTGTCCAATTACAATCGCTTATGTGACAATTCCGTCATATAATTCCATTATCGCCACCGCCGGCTATATTCAGACAACCATTGATAAAAACGTCCGCTTTGGATCCAAAACCCATTAGACTTGAGTCCATTGAGGGATCCGTGAAAACAGGAAAAAATAGAAGGTGCCATTTTTTGTAACTTTTTTTATAACTTCTAAAAACAGACACGTAAATAGCCACATGGGGCAGATTTATTTACAAAAGCAAAACTGTCTTAGTTGCCAATAGTAACCAATCACGGCGCAGCTTTCATCTTGTATTCTGCCCCTAAAGGACTAAAGCTGTATTGTGATTGGTTGAAACAAATTAGTTTTGGTTATAGACTGTTATGGCTGCTTAAAGGCTATTACATAAATGGCAGTGTTTGACGTCCGTGTGAACAAGGCTCAACTATCTCGATAATATCTGACAGTGGAGGTATGTTAGGGAATTATAAGGTAGGCAATTGTCTAATATCTAAGTATAGGTTTGCTTTTGGCTCACTTTAGGTGAACCCCAATGGAGAGGGTCTATCACGTAATCTTGTACTCTCCAAGCTGTGTCTTTCAGAAACTGCAGCTGTCAGGGTATGCTGGGAGTTGTAGTTTGGCGACAGTGCTTTAGGATGTAGTGTAAGTCTAATAACATGATTAGAATACATGATATATGGGGAGGGGGCTCCTGTACAATGACAGGCAATAGAGCTGACTCTCATAAAGGAAAATTATTTATGTTTCCACTCATGCATCATATATATAACATGTATTTAACCCTTGCTTGAGCGCTCCTTGGGGTGCTATGATCCTGTTATAAGGTCATTTATTTCAATATAGGAATTTATGGATCCACCCCAACCTCCGGCAGTCACCCCATAAGCTCGGAGAAAATCCCTTCTCTTCCTATGGGCACTTGTTGATAGAAGCACTTAACCTCACGTTTTGAAGCACTAGGACACATCTTGAAGAGCTGAAAGAAAAACACTCTGACCATCTAATTTTCCTTTTCTTTTTTTTTTTTTACTAGGGGGAAAAAAAAGGGAAGGGGGGTCAAGGGTCACCGCTGACAGAGAAGGAGGGGGCGTGTGGAAAGATTTATCCAAGAACTAGAGAGAGAGAGAAAAGAAAAAGGGAAGAAAAAAAAAAGTTCTGTTTTCTTCTAGACGTCAGCAAAAGGCGTTTTTTGGTCACTTGGCTGAAAGTGCATGTGAGTGAGAGTTGGTCCCTGCCCTAGAGGGGGAGAGAAGACAGGGAGAGTTAAGGGGAGAAGAGAGGGAAGGAAGCAAGATAGGAGACAGCAGAAGAAAGTCAGGGAGTGGGGGAAGTCAAGTCAGTGGAGGGAGAGACAAGAGATAAACACAAGAATTGGACAGACGAGAGTAGGAGCCAGGGGAAGGAGAAGACAATAGTTTTTGAAGAACATTTTTTTCAAAAAGTTTTAATTTCAGAATCAGGAAAGGGGGCAAAGGGAAGTGAAGGGCACAGGGCAAGTGGCATGGACAGGGATCTTGGCCTGGATAAGTCAGGACCCACAAACACAATGCGGATTTTGGAAACTCCAGAACTTCCTCACAGCAGGAAGAACTTTAGTGTCAGCCACCTTTTGGACCTTGAGGAAGCGGCGGCCGCAGGGATGCAAGGCTCCCGAGATCTGCGGCCACCGAACGAGGAAGAGGACAAGGACCCCATGACAGGGGGCAGCAGTGATAGCGAAGTGACAGTACAAGAAGGTAAGTCTCCTCATACCGGCAAAATTATGGGACATCTGGGCTGCACCCATGAGATGCTTCCCAGAGATGGGGAGGGGTCAGCGTTCTTAAGGGGGTGTGTGACTCTCATGTCTGGATAATTGTTCAAATTAAGAAATATTTTCTGCCTCATTGCTTTTGAGATACAGTTGTAGCATGGAGAAATCTGTCAAACGCAGCAGAGTTGAGTTTGTCATGTGCATATCTCAATGCTGAGCATTATCGCAGTGCATTATAATTGGTCAAGTGCTCTGAACGGGACAATGAGACTGATGTGACAGATAGCAGGGCTTGATGGAAGGATACAGTGGCACAGAATAGGTATCAATGTAGCAGAGCTGAGTTTGTCCATGCACTAGGGAAGAGATTGTGATACAACAGTATTCTCTGTGGTTTGCATAGGTAAACCATAGCACTGCAGCCTTGCAGCGCTGGAGTACAAGGTTCAAAACCTGCCAAGGGCAACATCTGCAAGGAGTTTGTATGTTCTCCCCGTGTTTGTGTGGGTTTCCTCTGGGTACTCTGGTTTCCTTCCACACACCAAAGACATACTGATAGAGAATGTAGATTGTGAGCCCTATATGGGACAGTGACTGACAATATCTGTAAAGCGCTGTGTGATATGATGGTGCTATATAAGTAAGCATAATAAATTATTGTCACAGCTCAAGAAGCAAAAAGTTAAATGACCCATTTAGCTCTGCTACATCTATATGTTCACTACACTACAGCCTGTCAATCCTTTCATTGGGCAACTACTGGGTATGATGAGCTATTGAGTAAGTTCATATAGTGCTAACATATTCAGCAACACCGTACAGAAAATACACTTACATCGAGTCTCTTTTACCTTCCCTTTAGTAAACACACTAGGGCATGTTTCAGAGAGAACCAATAAACATAGCTGTTTTTGAGGTGTGGGTATCATATAACATGGGGTTGTATATACTGTATGTATATAGTCAATGTACTGTCTATACTGGTAAAATACAAAAAAATTCCTCCTATGTCTTTTCATTTGCTGTAAATTTTTCCACTTGCCACAAAAAAAAATTCTGTCAACATCTTGTTAGGCCATCTGTTCTATCAAAACTGTAAGAAAAAAATCTCAAATTTTTTACATTAGCCATGGGAAAGGCCACACATTGGCTTTCATATTCTGTGACATTGTATGCAAAATTCCTTCTGTTCCCTAAGGCCACCATTGGCTGTTATGAGATGACAACCAAATAAGATCCCAACAGTAGCATTAAATAAAAATAAAAAGTTAAAATTTTCAAAAATTATACCATTTTTGACAGTTAAAAGAATGCTAAAAATTGTGTTAATTAATAATAGTATATTAAGTATATTAATATCCTATTCAGAAAACATTAACAAAATATCACAACTTTTACTAAAAATAAGTCTGCCTTCAGTCCAAAAATTTGAAATTTACATTTTAATTTCCCTAAAAATTTGAAAAAAACATAATCGGCTAAAATTCAATCACCTCCCCCCTCCATCCTGACGCTTGTAGACCCTGGGGGACAATTTTCAATTATATAAATGGATCCTCCGCGCACATAGAAATGTTTGGTGTTTTTATAGTATATTTCCTCATTTCAATTACTCCCAATGCAGGTTTTGACCATGACTTTGTACAAATAAATTAGTGACAGTTTTAAAGACATTGAGGCCTAATGGTTTTCTTGATGGGGGTCAATTTACCAGATAAGAATAAACCCTCCGCAGAGGTGTAAATTAAGCATAGTGTAAATTATTATTATTATTATATTTTTTTTACAAATTTCAAAAATTAAATTTTTAAAAATTCATTGGAGTAAAAAGTAAATGAACTTACCTGTAGAATTTAGAATTTGGTTTCAAAAGTTGCATTGGGTTACAGAATGAGTTGCAAAATTATTTGTGATAACACTAATAATAATCATAAAAATTATTTTATTTTTTAGTTATTCTGAAATTGGAAAAAGTCTTAGTGTACAAAACATATTTTTGCATAAGGCTCCCACTTAGTGGAGTAATCTTTATTCTGAATCTTTCCTTAGTCTAATTTCCCCTTAAGTGTGTTGATTTATACTAAGTACCCCATAAACTGCATTTGTTTATACTAAGTGCCCCCTACTAGTGCGAGATAACAAAGCTGCCTGTGAACCTACAGATGTAGCAGAGCTAACTTTGTCAAGTAACTTTATGAGGTTGCATTGTTTATGTACCACTGAGTTAGGATAATACATTGCAGATATCAAGATCAGATGAGTCGAATGACATACTCAGCTGTACTATAGCTACATGAAAGAGTCGCATTAGCCATGTGAAACACATACAAGTACAGACCTGAGACTGTAGAACTGGCGACCCAAGTGTTATAGGACTACTAGAACAACATGAGATTGTAAAATCAAAAGAGGAACATTTTCAACAAGAAAAAACTAGAATATATTCTTACTAGATAGATAGATAGATAGATAGATAGATAGATAGATAGATAGATAGATAGATAGATAGATTAGATAGAAGGATAGATAGAGAGATAAACAGATATGAGATGATGGATGGATGGATGGATGGATAGATAGATAGATAGATAGATAGATAGATAGATAGATAGATAGACAGACAAATAGATAGATAGATAGATAGATAGATAGATAGATGATAAATAGATAGATAGATGGCCAAGTATATAGATAAGATGCAGATCTGAGTGAGTGAGAGAAATAGTTATGCAAAAATAGATTGAAAAATAAATAGTGATTGATAGGAGATAAAAATTAGATATGCAAAAAAATCTAGATACATAAAAGATAGATAGATAGCAGATAGATAGATAGATAGATAGATAGATAGATAGATAGCAGATACATAGATAGCAGATAGATAGATAGATAGATAGATAGATAGATAGATAGATAGATAGATAGATAGGAGATAGATGATAGATAGATAGATAGATAGATAGATAGATAGATAGATAGCAGATATATAGCAGATAGATAGATAGATAGATAGATAGATAGATAGATAGATAGATAACAGATAGAAACAGATGCAGCTGAGTTTGATAGATGTAGCAGAACCAAAGTGACTAATGTTACAGATCTGTCATTTGGCACAACGTCTTGTGACTTCCCTGTAACTTATCTGTGGTTTTCTAAAGAATTGCAGGTAAATGTCTAGATAATTGGTTGAAGGATCTAATTCCTGGTCCTCAGAGAGCGGATGTTACGTTTTAAAATTATTTTTAAAGAAGCGGTAAATGCAGCCTCCAATCTCTTGACATCACAAATCTGTATCCAATCAGTGACAGATTTTCACCCAACCATTTCCAATCTTTTACATATATTTCCTAGAAGTTGAAAAAATCCCAAATCCCCCGGTCTGGGCCGAGCTTGTCCTTTCTTAATTGTACTGGTAGCGGTTTATTCAGGCACATATGTGTGGTGTATGTGTATAAATACTGATCCCATTACAACACGTGTGACTTGTGTGTCTTTTATTATAGGACGTCCCTTTTTCCAATTACCAGCCATTAACTAGAAAGTGGCAACAGAAAAAGACGAGTAGCAAGAAGTCATTAAACCTTCCATCCTCGCAAAGCTACTGTCATGGCTTCCCATAACAGAACAACTTCATAAACAGCCCCATAAGTCAATTTAAAAAAAATCTATATTTTATTTACCAAAGTTTTTTCATAATTTGGGCCAAATTTACCCTGAAAACACCCAATTTTATTTTATTTTTTATTTTATTACTTTGGTTGGTACCAGTACTAAAACCTTAAAAGAAGATTCTCCCAGTTGGGTTCTGGTGTCTGAGTAAGTCTATTTTTTGGCCCAAGTATCAACATATGATGTCCATGACCATGTCAATAAAACAAAAAATTGGCACAACTTTGACTGTTTAATAGAAATTGGTGCCTTTTATGAGTTTGCATTAATTTTTTTCAAAATGGTAGATATGTGTGCACAATATGACGCCACTTTCTATAACTACTGTTAACGAAAATTAAGTGTCCACATACACATTAAGGCTGGACCCTCTGTGCAGGTGTAAAAGTCTGGAAAATTTTCTTTATATTTTTTATTCATTGTTATATTGGTATCAAACTAACTATCAGAACAAAACATAAAATTAACAAAAATAAAATAAAATTGAGAATTTTTTGAGCCAAATTGCACCCAAAATCGATCTAATTTGGTAATTTTGGGGAAATGTTGATTACATGAAAAAATAGAGCATTCTCTATTTTTTTCACAGATCACAGGCACCACACAGCCAATGAAGTCAGTTGTCTGAATAGGCTCTTAGGGCAGTTTAGTGACAAGCTTATTACAGGTGCTTTAACCTGACCGCAGTCAGCAAATGGATCTATGATGCTAAGAATTCAGGTGAGTATACCTGCAGTCAGGCCTGTAATGTGACTATCTGAGACTGACCTTAGGGGTGGTCATATTACACTCCTGTACATTCACCATGTTGTACAGAGCTGTAATATGGTAACCATTATGGAGCCATACTGTACCTCTGATCTCATACACCGGTAGGAGTCCGTGAATGGACTCTTTCCACCCAGCAAGGGGTACTGATCACCTTTTAGTCAATGATAATATACGGAATGAGTATAAGAGTTAAATAAACAGTCACGTGCTCCGGTATTGCTCAGACACCTTTGCCAGGTTTTGTCAAGATCTGATACTGGAGCATGTAACGTTTCCTGTCGGATTTCTACGTATATTTGTATATATTATATTTGGAATACGGTAGGTCTGATACTGTACCGTAGAACAGCACACAAAAGCACACGTCTGTGGATAGGCTCTCTCTTATGTACATGACACCAATCATGGAGCCCCTAGTGGCCATATAGTCATGAAAAACAAAATTCCAAAAAAATGATGATCATAAGCACGATCTTCCTGGTAAATACCTGCCAGCTTGTATTTAATCGGATACAGGGATGTGACATTTTGTTTGACTGTAGGCCTCAGCCGAGGTAGCTGGGTAATTGCAGAGCGGTGTATAAACAGGGAAATAGTGGATATAATTGATGTCCCTGTTTATAAAACACATCACAAGCTATGTTATCATAAAAGAGATTAGGTTTCCACTATTTCCCTGTTTATACAATACGTTACAAGTAACCAGTGACCTATAGGTCTGCAGGCGGGCACATCAAAGAGGTGTCGGGAGGGGGGGGGGTAGAAATGACACGTTATTTAGGCCTAATTAAGACTACTTTGTTTCCTGGCCTATGGTCCTCCTATACATAGGTTGTATTCATCCACAGAACAACAGGCCATGAGTACTAGCGGCTTAGGGCCTGCGCTTTGTAACTGTCTTCTGGACTGAGATGACTTATTTTTTTCTTTCTCTACTTTGCCCGGTATTATTTCTGGCTGTTGCTAGTGTTGTTTTTGTATCCCCACCCTGCACTATACAGGCACATGGCTCCAACAAAGGGGGTGGGGGGCAAGAGATAGAGGGAAGTACAAAATTATCAATAAACACTACAACAAAGGCTACACAAATGTTGTGTTATGTAATATCGTATAGTAATATAGTATAATATATATAGTGTTGTATAGTCATGTAGTATAGTAATATAGTATATAGTATATAAAGTACAGTAACATAGTATAGCAATATAAAGCATAATAATATAATATACACAATATATAGTATAGTAATATAATATACAGCAAATAAACAATAGTAATTTAGTATTGTAATATAACATACAGTATATAATTATAGTAATTTGATATACAGTATCTATAGTATAGCAATATAGAATATCAATGTATATAGATAGTACATTAATATAATATACAGTTCATAAAGTATAGTAATATAGCATATTATAATAGACAGTATATAAAGTATACAATTTAGAATAACAATATCATATACAGTATATATGGTTTAGCAATATAGTATAGTAATATACTATATAGTATATATGGTATAGTAATATAGTATAGTAATATAATATACAGTGCATATGGCATAGTAATATAATATACAGTGTATGGTATAGTAATATAATATACAGTGTATATGGCATAGTACTACTGTATAGTAATATAATATACATAAAGTATTGTAATATAGTAATTTAGAACAAAAAAATGGGAAACTGTCAAGGAGAAATTGTAAATTTAAAAGAAATGAGTAATAAAGTGTAAGCAGTTATTAAAAGCCTTTGCAAATCTGCAATATATTTACCATAAACTAAAAATACTTGTTTTATTTTTTACATTTTTTTATAAACAAATATTTAAAATTAAGATGTCATCAATTTAAAAAAATGGGCCAATATAATGGAAAACCAATATTGATTTTTTTGTTTGTTTGTTTGTTTATTTTTTAAAGGGGCTCTTATAACGTAGAACCAGTATCTTGTTCGAAAAAGGTGAAATTGTGGGGGGAAAAACTCAGCACCAAATTCATTATGGATTCCCTTTTCTGACGTAGTCTCAATTAGTAATAACAAATCCAGAAAACAGAATATAATGGTGGGAATAAAAAAAATCTAATATGTAGAAAAAAAAACTTTTTGGACTTAGGAAAAGTAAAAAAAAAAATGCCTATGATGGAATGAAATTAAGGGTTTCTGACAATGGGTTTGTCATATTTAACCGACTACAAGCCGTCACTGGCTCCAGTAAAATCTGATATATTAAAAAGTGCATTAAATACAAAAGTGACATGTATCACTACTTAAGACATTTTTTCTTTTATAAAGGGAGTGGCTTGTAGATTGCACAACGTGGGGGCCATTTATGACAGGTCACCTTGGAGCTTGTGCCAGTCTATTAGAGACAATAGTCACAAGACATGGTCTCAAATTTACCCCCCCCCCCCCCCCAATTTTATTGATAATCTGCCCCACTGTGCTTTGTCTGTGCGTCGTTTGACATCTCCTTCCTGCAAACAAGGTCTGATTTAGAGTTAGTCACCTTCTTTTTGACAGATGCCAGAGGACAGAAGGCGGGGAGGAGGAGGAGGGGGGTGTTAATTTTAAAAGATCAAATGCTAAAGAGGAAAAGAAAACCCAGCATGGCGTATTAACCTGTCTCCTACCAGAGAGTGCTGCGATACATCTGGTTCCAAAAGGGAACAATTAAATAAAGCAATTTTTGCAAGGCGCCAATAGCAGAAATTGAGATTTTCCACCCAGTTCTGGCTGGCGCTGCTTCTGAACATGGAAATGTACATTGTAATCACCGTCTCAATATACATAAATAAATTGAAGCCGGGGGAGGGGCACCATGCCAACGCTGACTGCCAGGTATTATACCTACCTCCCAGGGAGACATGGCAAATAATGCAGCTAATGTGGTTCATATTGGAGCCAATGCGACATGTCTCACTATTGTATCATCATCATCCTACATCCTGTTGTGTTTTTAGGGAATTTTTGTAAAATAGGGGGAATTTTTGATTTTTTTTTTTAAATTTCTGGGATATTACAGCAATTTCTCTTTCAGTCTAGGCAGGGAAGAGAGGAGCTCTTACAGCCTTTGTCTGTGATGGAGCCTGTGGCTGAGCAAAGGCGCCAGCATCTGACATTAAACCAGATGTTGGGAGGTGCCGCTCACACGCAAGGAAAGTACAGCCACATGGGCAGGAGAGCAACACAGGAGGGGCCTGTATAAAGTGTGCCTGCAGGCAGGAATCAAGAGTGGGGAAACGTAACCAGAGAAGTGGCATCAGGCATTCAAATAGGGGATCTGAAAGGAAACAAGGGAAGAAGGGGGGGGGGGGAGGTTAAAGAAATCTAGAAAGTGGTGGAAAAGGGATAAATAATACAAAAGTAGAATAAAAAAATATATAGAAATGAAAAAAATCTACAATTTTATGCCATTGGGTTGTTAAAATTCTAGTCAGTTCTTTCCCATGTATGGCTGAGGCCCCACATTGCGGAAACGCAGCTTTTTTTGTTGTAGATTTTGTCGCTTTTTTTGAGCCAAAGTCAGAGTAGATTGAGCAGAAGGGAGAAGTATAACAACTTTTTACAGAGTTCCCCCTCCTTTTGTAGCCATTCTTGGTTTTGGCTCAAAAAAACGCAACAAAATGTGCAACAAAAAAGCTGCGTTTCGCAACGTGGGGCCTCAGCCTATGTCTGTTTCTGGAAGAGTTGGGTGGAAATCAGTATATTATATGTGTTTGAATGCTGAATCGGCCTAGTAATACTTTCTCTTCTCTATAATGTCTTCCAGGGTGCTGGTGCCATCCATTGTATTCAGAGGTGTAATGTAAAGGGGTATTTCCATCTGGAACCTTTACACCTATCTCAAGAACAGGGGTTACCTGGCTCATGGCCTAAGTGAGTAGAAAGGTGGCCATTTATCTCGCCTTTCACTTTTATGGACGTTTCAAAAATATCTGAGCCTACCCATTTGGCTATTTTCGGAATTCCCATAGAAGTGAATGGAAAAGGCTCTTGTAAGCTTGTGGCAATAACCCTTTAAAGTTCAAGTGCTCCGGTGAAATTCTCGGTGACAGGGCCTTCACCTACTATGTACCATTTGTAATACTGGAGTCTTATGTGGTGGTCTTTGCGCTAGTTGATTTGCCAGTGGCCATAGTACCCATCATATAAGTCGTCACCCAGCTTTATCAGATACAGGTATAACTAGACTTGAGAGCTTTTGTCTGTGGTGAGGTGAGATTTCGGTGCATTTTGAAAATTTTCACATAACAATTTCCTTATTTAATAAGGGCCATTTTGAGACACGACACACCTCCTTTTTATGACGTGGGCACAAAGTGTCCTGGTTACACCCCGATTTTGTGACATGACCTCACATATAATATGATCAGCAGCCCATGCGGTAGGTTCACCCGCTCTTCCAGGATACTGGGATCACCCCTTCTTGCAGGAATCTCCTGGATGTTTTTATGAGGGTTGGCAGCTATGGATATAACTGAAATAGTAGCACCCTATCCAAGTTTTAACATTTTGAAGAGATTTATCGAAACCAAAGCAGGGTCAAAGTGGAGGTGTTGCCCATAGCAACCAATCAGATTGCTTCTTTCATTGTCAAAAAGGCCTCAAGAAAATGAGAACTGGATCTGGTTGTTAAGGGCAACTGCTAATTTTTTTAAAATATTTTTTTACCCTGCACAAGTTTTCATGAAATCTCCCCCCCAAAAATGACTAAGACGGATGTTTTACAGAAAGACAAGAGCCAGGACGTAGGATAAACTGGTGTAGGCCGGGATCCAAGAAGGGAAAAAAAAAGTGCAGGATTCGAGGCGGCACCAAGACACTAATTGTAACCACATTGGATTGTTTTTGGTAATGAGATGAGAGCCACGGTGATATGAGGTCAGCGAATGTTATGATCATCACTGAATGGGACTCAGGAAAGCTTTAGAGAGGGTCCAGCTCGGCCGGCGTGTGGTATTAAAGGATAACCGCATGGTTGTGGGGGAGGGGGTTAAAGAAAAAAATTGTTCTTGAGAATAAGTTAACATAATTTCCATTGCTGGGAAAAAATTGCTTCACCACAAACTGCATCGACGCCTAAAAACCACAGGCCCCGACTGACTAAACGGTGCTCAGTGGTAGAAATCTTTGCGGTCAGGGGTATAAGGACTATAGATAAAGCCTATTAGGCCCATAGGTGGCAGCTCAGATTTGCCCTAAACCTCCACAATACTAGGGTGCAAGTTTCGGCCCTCCACAAAGCAACATGCTTTACTGTTCTGTCTGTCTGTGCTGATGAAGCAGAGCTGAATTTGTCAGAAGTAGAATTGTTGTACTTGGCATATTTCATAGAGACTTCAGCTAAACGTATCGCATTGTTATAACAGTGTACAAAAGATGTTGCACAGAATCGGCTCTGCTACATCTGGCTGGGCGTACCACCCTATATGTGTCATGCGTGTCTCTTGATAAAAGTGCATGACAGAACCAGTAAATACAGCACACACCTACTGAGGAGAACAGTCTGCAGAGTGAGCTTGGTGACCAATGAGCTTGGAGAACAAAGATTATGAAAGGGGTGGTCATAAATTAAGTGTAATGGGATATTTCAGCTTGGACACTTATTCTATATTCAGGAGGAGAAAACTGCTCCAATATAGAAAACAAGGTTCCCCGATCTGTGTCCTGCAGCCATTGTGAATGGTGAGATGACGCACATGCACACCCCTCTTCTTTCACAGCAGCCATGAGATGGGGCTGGGGGACCCCTATTCTCAGTAGGTGAAGGTTCCAGAAGTGTGACCCATATCCCGTGGATTACCCATAAATGTCCGTGATAGGGATACTGCATAACGCAACACTATATTTGCTATATAAATTCTGCACCATTTTGATCGGGGGACAGATTTCTTACCACAATGTGCCTTAGGGCCCCTTCACACGGCGGATACGCTCACCGCTTTGGAGCGTGTAAACGTTCCGTAGCAGCGGCGTCTAAAAGCAGATCGCATTGTTTTCTATGGGAGCCGGCAGACGCGCGCTCGCCATAGAAATGAATGGGCTGCTTTTTCCATTCATTTCTATGGGGAGCGCACGTATGCCGGCTCCCATAGAAAACAATAGGAACTGCTTTAGACGCCGCTGCTACGGAACGTTTACACGCTCCAAAGCAGTGAGCGTATCCGCCGTGTGAAGGGGCCCTTAGAAGGGCAAATGGAAATGAGCTGTCTAAAGCCCAAATTGTGAGACTACCCCATTTTTGTGAAAAGAAGGAAATTGATAATGACATAAATAACACTACCACACACTGCATACAGCTCTCACATAGCACTGCTATATTAGCGCCAAATAGTGCTGACATAATAGTGTCATATAGTGCCAATATAACCACGCTGAGTATGTCACATAGTTCCTAAATAATACCATAGCCATCGTGACCATGATGGGGACTGGAGGCCTCTAAGGTCATTGGACAATTCACAATTTACGGTATAATCTTAAATTAACTATAGACATTAGATAAACGTTGCCCAACCAAATAATTTTGGTGGTATCAGGTGACCATCTAACTTGTATGGTAGTGTACTGACTCTCCCCAACAGTAGAAGTCAGGGGGAAGAAGGGTCAGGCATGTTGTATTCTAGTATGTCTGATCTTTTTCTTCTCAAGAGTGATAACCCATATCTCAAGAGAGATATGTCCTATAGTGCCTTATACTCGTCTTCCTATTGTTCAGCTGAACAATCGTTATGTCAACAGTCACCTAAAATATATGGTCAGCTTTACTGTTTTTAATGGTAGAGAGCCATCTCCACTAGCTTGGAGAATGTCATGTGATCCCTCTTAGCCAATCCACAATAAGAATATGGCTTCCTTTAACCTCTATTTTGGATCTTCAAGGGGGTATTTGCTGGGTGATATGGTATCCATTAACTTAGTTATATTAGGGAACCATGAGTCAAACTGACTCATTTAGGCTGGATGAGATGACTATTTAATGTGTATGGGGCCCCAAACCTTGATGAGGCGGAAAAGAAAGATTAAGGCCTATTAGATTTATTAAAAGGAATGTGTCATTAAAAAATAGCCAAGTTTTTATGTTAAACCTATTTTTAATTATCTATATTTTTTTTTTTAAAGTACTATAGCCTACAATTTTCACTCTGGCCGCTAATCCTAATAATAGCCAAACACTTGACAACTCTGTATGGATTCTCTTTGTAGCAGTCAACTCATTTATATTACAGACAGGATTACAATAGAACAGGGTTAAGCAACCTTCAGCACTCCAGCTGTTGTAAAACTACAAGTCCCAGCATGCATACTTGCTCTGCTGTTCTTGAAACTACCATGGAAGTGAATGAAGCATGTTGGGATTTGTAGTTTCATAGTAGCTGGAGCGCCAAAGGTTGCTGACCCCTGCAATAGAAGATAACACCTCTATAGATAACACCACTGAGCTATCACTATATCTGCTGCTTACAATAAATGCTATCATAACTTATCTCACATCTCCTGGCACAGGGAAATGCTCCCCTAAGCCTCAATAAGTCTATTGCTGCCTATGGTCATGACTATGCTGTAAAGTGTATCACATTCAGAGGTATAACTTCAAGTAGGAACCCAATATAGAATCTGTAATGGGGCCCTTACCTACGCTATGCCATAATAGTAGTATATTTTATGTGGCAGAGGGAACTTTGGGGCTCCCTCATAGTCAAGGGCCCGGTAGTGACTGCTACCGATTCACCTCCTATAGCTATGCCCCATTCCCTTTAAGCATGTCAGATCCTTTGTATCCCCAGTCTCTCTCCACATTAAAATAAACATGCCAAGCATGCAGATCTATGATGAAATTGTGCTAAAGGGGCGGCTGCGGCATGTGTAGGGTTGGTTTCGTATTTGGTGACCTGCCCCAAGTATGTACAGTGCATTCGGCAAAAACCTCTTTTGTTTTGCTGATAGGGCCTTGGGTTAAAAATAGCGTTCTCCTGTCGTGAGTGTTCAAGTACAAGCCGCCTAGTACAGAACCTATGTGTTGTAGAGCCCTGGCGGCTGCCACCTCGGCGGCGATTCATGGCCGGCCACTTTTTGTACTGTAAATGTTGCTTTTACTAATTGGAGACTAGTTCCAGCAGAAGCAATTATCATCAAGTGTATTACAGGCATCAGTTGTGGTCCAGGTATAATAAAAGCTGTGTTTCCCTTCGAGCAGCTGTGGTGGCAGCAAAGGTTTTAGCGGGGAGGGCAGTCATTCCTGTCAGCGGCTCCATTCCCCTCACGGCTAAAGAGGTGAAAAATCCATGAGAACATTTTTGTGCAACATGATCACTAACCCACATCCCCTTCCTTTCTGATTCACTAGTCTGCAAGTCCATGGCTAACCCCTTCCCTTCCAGACAGGCTTGTTGGTCCAGGCCGTGCACACAACACCTTGGTTTGGTCTTCATGTTGTTACATTTTTCTCCATCTTCTTGCTGACAATGAATAGAAATATTTGTTTACATTCAGAGATTGAAACATTATCCCAAGCTTTTCCTACTTTCCCACAGCTGTAGTTTGTTACAATGTATCAGTGTAGGGAAATGCTTGTCTTCTGCAGAATTCCCTAAATCAAACTTAAGCTGAGTTCACACAGCAGAATCCACCTCCGAATCTGGCTCAAAAAAACATCTCCCATTGACTTCAATGGGAGCTGTTCACTTCTTTTTTCCACAAGTGTTTTTTTTTCTGTTTGCGGAGAAAAGAAGCGAGCTGCCCTATCTTGACGCGGATCCCGCAGCTGAATCTGTTGCAGCGCGGCCTAATCCTGAGCGGAATGCCGCGACTGGATGTCAGTGCACGCCGTGGGAGGTGTTTTTTGGATTCTGAGGTGGATTCCACATTACAATCCGGTCCAAAAAACTGTGTGAACTCAGCTTTAGGGCCCCTTCACACGGAGTAAACGCGCGTGTATTTTGGCAAAATACACGTGTAAAAAATACACGTGTAAAATAAGACTCCCATTGACTTCAATTACATTTTTTTACACGTGTAAAACAACATGTCAAAATACACATCAAAATACACATCAAAATACACGTCAAAATACACATGTAAAATGTCATTGAAGTCAATGGGAGTCTTATTTTACACGTGTATTTTGCCAAAATACGTGCGCATTTACTCCGTGTGAAGGGGCCCTTACTGCTGTGCAAAAGGAGGACTTGGTATCATTGGGGCAGTTTTTACAGGGCTCCAGAGATAAGCAGGGGTGCCCATTATTTTTTAAACACCATTTTTTCTTTTTAAATAGGCCATTGCCTTCTGGATTAGTTCAATAGGTTATGGACAATATTAATACTCATCTCTCCCCATTCCTGACATCTCCACTTCAGCACACCTTGCTCCCACACATGATGTCTTCATGCTGTTAGTGTCTGGATGTAACATGCAGCAGCATACTATGTGTGGACCATTAAGAGGGCATTATAATGTGTGTAGGGACACTAATAGGGGATTATACTGTGTGTGGACCACTAAGAAGGCATTATATAATGAGTAGGGGCACTAAGATGGCATTATACTGTGTTGGGGGAACTAAGGGACCTTATACTGTGTTTATGGGCACTAATAGGGCCTTAAACTGTGTATAGGGGTACTAGGTGGGCATTATTCTGTGTGTGGCGGCACTAAGAGGACATTATATTGTGTGTGGGGAACTATTAGGGAATTATTCTGTGGGGGGGGCACTAAGAGGGCATTATATTGTGTATAGGGACACTAAAGGGCATTATACTGGGTATAGGAGTGCAAAGAGAACATTATACTACGCGTAGGGACAACAAAAGAATGTTATACTATAAGTGGGGTCACTAAGGGGGCAGTATTAGGGAGACCTCAGACATAAGTATATTGAATATTAGTATATTGAATTCTCAGCAATATAGCTCTTAGGCAAATACTTTTTACAATTTGTAGTGATTTGGAAGTAACTTTCCTGATGGCCGGTCTTGATGGTGCCATGGACAGAATACCCAGCAGCACCTCTGCTTCACAGTATACACTTTGTATAGAGCAACTGCGTCCTATGGATTGTGACAGGAAGAACAGTCATAGGGAATGCAACTCCATAATATCCATCTTTGCTTTAACCCATTTTGGTAGGCACGCTTCTTAACAATTTCGATGACTATAACATTTCCATATAGCAGGATAAGGTCATCCCTTCGCCGTCAAGAGAAATGGTTGTGAGTCAGGCACTAAATAATGATTGTAAATAAAAGTGACATTATTTATCTCCTGATGCAAGGACAGCACTTCATCCAGTCAAATAAAAATACTTTACTGGCAGCCGCTAAGATAATATATAGCTGCACTTAAAAGCATCTCCCCCTCCTCTGTCATTTGATGTTTCACTGGATCAGGTTGTTAAAGGGGTTTCCAGGGTTAGAAACAGCACCACAGCTGTCTATAGGTTATGTCTGGTATTGCAGCTCAGCCTTAGCAACTTGAAAGGTGACAATGAAATATCAGACTAGGCCATGATCAAGAGTGATGCGGTTTCTTTAACAAAAAAAAACTAAACAAAAAAAAAAAACTAAACTTTTTTTTTTCTAATCCTGAACAAAATGCTGATTCACATGGAGAAATTTTACACTGAATTTGGAGGCTGATTTTGATGCTGAATCTTAAAATCAGCTCTAAAATCTGTCTTAAAAACAGCTCCAAAATCTGCCTCCTATTCATTCAATGGGAATCTCAGATAGAATCTGCCTGAAGAACGAGCCTGACTTCTGCTTGCTGAAAAATCTGCTTCTGTCTCCTATTGAAATGAAGGAGAGGCAGATTTCAGGTAAAAGTTGGTGCTGATTTTGAGGCAGAATCTACCTCAAAATCAGCTCAAAGTTCCTCTGTGTGAACATATCCATGTAATTCTTGATTTAATCCTTCGCAGTTTACATTGAAACATTGAAGCAATCTTGTAAATATTCTATTTTTGTATTTAAAGTGATTTTATGTTTTATGCACAAGTCACATCCAGAGCTGTTCTCAAAACTAACCCCTCGTTCACATCTGCGTTGGTAATCCGTTCGGGGGAGTCCGCATGGGGTGGGGACCCCCCAAACGGACTACCAAACACACTGGCAAGCAATGTGCAGTGAAAGCACACGGACCCCATAGACTATAATGAGGTCTGTGTGCTTTCCGTGTGCTGCCCGCACGAATCATGTGGACATGAAAGTAGATCACAAAGTAATGTTCTGTCCGCATGTTCCGTGCAGACACCGCACAGGTAATTATAGTCTATGCGGTCCGTTTGCTTTCACTGCACACTGCTTGGCAATGCATTTGGTATTCTATTCGGCGGGGTCCTCATGTGGACTCCCCAAACGAATTACCAAACGCAGATGTGAACGAGGGGTAAAAAGGCCTCATAATGCGCTGCTCTCTGGTATCTGAAAAACAGGGGAATTGAGTATTTGTCTATGGAAGAAAAGTTATATAGGTTCTTCAGGATTAGAGACAAGATTCAAAAACCGCACCACACCTGTCCGTAGACATTCCTTGTATTGCAGTTTAGCAATATTCACTGGTTGTGGATGAACTACAATACCAGACTCCATCCATAACCAGACATGGCACTATTTAACCCTTGGCAACCTCTTTATGCTAAACTTTCACAAATATATGCATTTGTTCATATAGATTGTAAATTTGAATTCAAAGTTGGAGGTTTTTTATGGTTTATGGTTGCCAATCAGATTTTAGCTTTTATTTTGTATGTAAAGGTTTAGAAATATAAGCAAATGTCTGATTGGTTATGGATGATAGTAGTTATGGCTCATGGTAGATGGTGGGCTACACAGTGGGCTCCTCCTAAGCATCAGCTTGATAACCCAAATTTTCATTCGCCAAGTTTAGTGCTGACATCAGCCATGGACAATAGCATGGTCATTTAACCAGCACTGTCGCCTACATCCCCATTTACTAAGCCTTGCCCTTTTGGAAGCTTGTTACAGCCCTTTTTTTTGCTCGTCACGCCCCTTTTTGAGGTGGACAAGAAATGCGCTATCAGTTCCTTTTTTGCGAGGTAACCACCATACAAAGTGCCTATGTTAACTCTATTATGACTGAGAGTAGGTGGATGTTGGAGATTTATCCATTCCTCTTGGATGCCAGGAGCTCACCCCATTTTGTGTGCAATTGGCAAGTATGGGGAGATCTGATTACAAAATGTTCCCCTGCTGGAACAGAAATCAGCTGTACTCCTTGCAGTAAGTGTTCGATCCTCCTGCAGTGACACCACAGGGAAAATGAAGTATTACAGAGTGACCATTCAGTTATCAGACAGGACAGGTCTTCCAGAGCGAGAGACACTCTTTGTAAGCACTCTCAATTGTGGCCAATTGATGAGAATCCTGAAGGACCCTAAATGGAGACCCCTTTAATATTAGCATATCTTTCAACTTTTCCTTTTTCCAAAAGGCAATCAAAATTTACAGAAAAGAGGTGTTCCTTAGAAGAGCAGGGGGTGGTGCGTAAAACATGCCTCAGGTTCAGGTTGCTGATTATCATAACAGGAAACCATTAAAATATGTTAACTTACATTTTGTAAACTGATGGTCACACCGTGATGGATTTGGTTTTTTGTCAAAATTCTTGAAGAAAATCTGATTGTGGGCCTTAATGGGGTTGTGCCAAGTTCGCAAGTTACTCCCTATTGATAACTTTATGATTGTGGTGGTCCAACCTAAACCGGTGTGTTCCAGATGTCACACCTCCACTGATGATGAAGTTATCCCATCAATACCGGATAATTTCAAAATTTGGTACGATCCCTGTCTGACGGAAGAACAGCCCTTGTAAGGCTCAGTTCCCTACGGTCATTCCGTTCACCTCTCTGCATGCAAAAATGTGGAGAGAAAAGCGCTGTAAACCGAACGGAAAGCACTGGGACCTCATTAGAGTCTATGGAGTCCACGGGTTTCCTAAGGTAACCGCTTTTTATGCAGATTACGTTTCCGTTCGGGGGGTCACAGAGGTGAACCAAGCCTTACCCATAGCAACCAATCAGAGCGCAGGTTTCATTTCTAATACAGCGTCAGAAAAAATGAAAGCTGTACAGTAATTGGTTGCCACGACAATAGGACCTGTCTTGTTAGCTTTGATAGAGAAGGGCTTTAGGCCTCATGTACACAACCAAGTGTGCAGTCCAAGGGGGGATTCTGATTTCTTGTTTTGGTAATTATGGAGCAGGCGCTCTCTGACCACATAGATGTCATCTGAGTGTCCGAATGCCTTCTGTAAAAAATTGAAACCTCCTCGACTTGCACACTCGGTTGTACTCGTGAGGCCTAAAGGCTGTTTAATCGGATGTACAGTATAGCCTGACACTGGATTATGATAAATTATTACGTCCTTATTTTCACACAGGAATACTATATAACATGCATACTATCGCGGCATCCTCTGTTTCCCCTACACGAGGCGGTCACCTGACCAGGCCGCTTCGTATGAACGCCACGTTGTGTTAATTTGTAAACTCCTCGGAGAGCCCCATTAGAATGAACTTATTTTTCCTCACCTGTCATCGTCCGCGATCGAATTTCCAGTTTATTTTCCAGTGGAGCTGTTAATTAATTAAATGGCCGATCTGGTGACGGGTTAAAGCAGGGTGGGGGGCTAGGGGAAGGACGCATTAGACCCTCATCACCTTCAGGAGAATAATAAACATTGAAACTCACTCCCATAGCGCGCCCCGGACTCTGTTTATTTATATATTTGGGGAAGATTTATAGTTTTTTTTTCCTCTCCCAGGACCCGTACCCAGATGACAAAAAAACTTGCATTAAAGAGCTGTAAATAGGATGTGTAACCCTTTCCGCCATGTTGTATTGCCCTCAGCCCCTGCACAGGGGCTCAGTGTCACAGTTATTCCACAGGCCGTCTCACTGGGGTGTTGTACTGAAGCGATAATTCCTAAGGATTAGCTATTATTTATAGAGTCGAAGTGTTAACATAGCCGAGTCGAATAGCTACACTTTCAAGGTATTACCGTTTTATACACCAAAATCTCTCACGCAGAACGTCCCCATAGTATTGTACAGGTATGAAAATCCTTTAAGTGCCCTCTGTGTTAACCCCATGGCCGCTCCTTTAATTTTTTAAAAACATTTTCTTAATGGAGTCGAATAAAAGCCACACGCGCATGAAAAGGAAGAAAAAAATAATATTTTTTTTATGGAATAAAACAAAAAAAAACCTTTATTTGGTGCGAGGTCCAATTATCCGGCCTGTAAAGAACAGCTCTCATGGCAAAATATCCTAAGGTTATTTCAGGGATCTTGTAATGACGCCATTACATCATGCTTGAAAAAAATGAGGAACAAATGTATGGATTTACAATCACGTACATTATGTATTCAGCGCATTTTCCATCTTGGTTAAATTTGCCTTGTCCGGCGTTGGCAAGATGGAGTTGTGGTACATGTTTTCTAGAATTTCCTGTGTCGCCACCCAGTGGTCAGTCTGGGGTATTAAAAATGTAGATATGAAATGTAATTTACAATGTTCTTCTTCTGATATTACGTTATCTTCCCTGATGTCGCTTTTCATCGTTGGTGTATCTGAAGCCTCTGCTGATAAACCTTTCCACATATTCAGCTACTGGTTAACCCTACTGATCCATAGATTCCTCAATAGTTCCCAGTTTAGTCCTACTTACCCATCACTGAGATATGGTTGGTGGTTGGACATCATTGGGTTCCTCAGCTGCTGTGCCCTCTGGTACTGCTTCATAGCAACACCACTCAGTCCAATCCCAATGGTAAGTCAGGCCTTCTAGTAGGAAGACACTGGGATACATTTTTAAGAAATAGAATTTCTCTTGTTTTGTATTCAGTGTCTTCACAGTCCTGAAGCAATGTTGATCCTAGTTCTACAAGTGATCCTACTGTATACGACTGACTACACTAAATCTATAGAAAAGCGTGGTCATCTTAGATGGTTGTCTTCTTATCAAAAAAGTCATCATTATCTTATTCAGGGTTCACAAAATGTATCTGAGGTCCAAAGTTGAGAACTGTATTAGTTACATCTGCCTTAAAGTAGTGGAGTATCTTAGCCAGATCCACTTCAAAGTGATAGAGTATACTAGTTACATCTGCCTTAAGGTGAAGACCACTTTGGACACATCTGCATTGTAGTGGAGGACTCTCAAAGTTAAATCTGGTTTATAGTGGAAAACTATCTTTGCTACGACTACCTTGAAACTAAGTGTCTCTTAGCTACTTTAGCTTTCTTAAAGTGGAGGACTCCCTCAAGTGAATCTGACTTAAATTGAAGGACTATCTTAACTACATCTATCTTGAAGTAGATAGACAGACAATGTCAATGGGCAGATAGGCAGACAATGTCATAGCTATGTCTGCCTTGAAGTGGTGGACTATATTAGCTACATTTGGACGACTCTCCCATAAGGTGAAGAAGATCCTAGATACATCTGTGTTAACATGTAGGACTTTCTTAGCTACATTGTAAGAGTGGAAGACTGCTGGTATTTTAGCTATGTCTTCCTTGAAATGGAGGACTCCTGAAGCTACATCTGCCTTGGAGTGGAGGACTCTCTTAGCTACATCGGGTTAAAGTGAAAAACTATCATAGTTATGTGTTTTTACGTGGAGGAATCATTTAGTTACATGTGCCTTAAAGTGGAAGGCTATCTTAGCTCTTAGCTGTCTTGAAGTGGAGGACTGTCTAAGCTACCTCTGCCTTGAAGTGGAGGACTCTATATTACTTACATCTGGTTTTTAGGGAGCTCCTTTGTTACCACAGCCTTGACTAAAGTTAAAAGGAGCTTTGGGTAAGGGACTTGGCCTCCTGAAGAATGAACTTTGGGAGATGTTCTTACTATTTATTACAAAATACCTAGAGTATTAGGTTAGCTATTTATATTAATATTCTGGGGGTAAAGGACTTATTGTGTATTAAAATGAAAATCTAACGTCAGAGGTTCAGAGCAAAGCATTAGAGCGTTATTAGTTTTTCTGTAGGGGTGGGGGGGTCTTATGAATCCTGGCCAAGGTCAGGGAGTCTTAATTCACCCCTGCTCACCCTCATAAAGCAGCGAGGTCGGAAAACCTTCTCTGCAGCTCATAACACTTACATTATAGCCCCATCAGTGCAGACTATGGAATCCAATATAACACCCGCTGGACTCCAAGCTGGAAGCGTTTAGTGAAGGTAACAGTGATTCCCTGAGGACAGAGGCTTCCAACTTTTTATATGGAATGTGGTCTATGCTGTGGATGTAATTTGGCTACATAAAGCCGACCATGAGAGGTTTACCAACACCTACGTATCTTCATTATCAGCCCCGCTCAACACTATTGGTGTGTTGCCCAATTGCAGAGGTGTTGCAAAGTGACTTGTTTAATATTGAACACTAAGTAATATAAGGTACTATTAACTGTATGACGGTTTATTTATTTTGTACGAATGAATAGAAAGGTCTTTTTTTCTGGAACAGTGCCATCCTAGTCAGTGGCTGTGTGGGGTATTGCACAAGAACATATGGTACATGGCATTTCTTATAAAAGCTCTATAAACTGTACCATGTGACCCCTCTCAGCTTATGAGTCTAGCACAGGTTTTGTTACTTAGATCTGTGACTGAGTGTTTGGGGGTGCATTCAGTGGGTACAACAGAACTAATTTAGTTATAGATGCCCTAATATAAAGATTCCTCATGCATTATAGTGAATCATAATCAGGAAATCTCTCCAAAAAACTTTACAAAGAACACACTGTTTATGAGAAAAAATCGAATTACTAATATCTGGCTTTGACTCGCAGCTTCATGCCAATTCATCTGACTGCTTCTTAGGTACCAAATCTCTGTCAATGGGTTTTTGTCACATTACCCATGTCTATGGTTCAAGCTGCTGCCCTGATGGAAGAAAACAAACAGTGAAGCTTAATAGTTCTCAATCACATAAAGCATTATTAATCAGATATTTAGTAAAGTTTATTTTCGAAGATGGTTCGTGGGCACCAAATCCTGAGAATCCAGTTTTCCTCACATTACTATGTGTATAGTGTATGTGAGTAATGGCAGAAAAGGAATAATAATGCTTGAAAGTTCTCAATTACTTATTGCCATGGTAATCAGATTTTTAGGAAATTGTATTTTCAAATTTGGTCATTTAATTACCAACATTGTTCTTTGGCACCAAATCTGTAACGACTAGTTTTCCTAATGGGCCACATAAGATTCATTGATGTTCCATAGTGCTCAATCACTTCTAACAATATTAATCCGATTTTTATTAAAAGTCTTTTCAAACATTTATTTCAGACATGTTTCTGAGATGCCAAATCCCTCACATTACTAGGTGTATGTACATGATGGCAAATAAGAACAGGGATGCTTGATAGTACTCAATCACTTCTAGAAGTTATAGTAACCAGATTTATAGTAAAATACAGTTTAAATAATGGTCATTTATTTTCATGAAATCCATAGTCATTAAATCCATAGCCACCAGTTTTTCTCACATTACTATGTGTATGTAGATGATGGCAGATAAGGACAGTGACGTTTGCTAGTGTTCAGTCACTTTTAGTAATAGTAATCAGGTTTGTAATAAACTTTATTTTCAGAAATTATGATATAGTCTCAAACATGGTTGTTAGGCACTAAATCCCTGACAATCAGTTTTCATCACATTACTCGAGTATGGATTGAGTTGCTGATATGATGGCAGAAAAGAACTGGGACCCTTGATAGTACTCAATCACTTAAAGAAATATTAATCAGATTTTTGGCAAAATGTAATTTATGTTCAAACATGGTTGTTAAACACTAAATCCCTAGCAACCAGTTTTTCTTACATTACTATGTGCACGGTTTAAGAAAAGGAACAGTGACACTTGATAGAACAATCACTTATAGAAATAGCAATCTGATTTTTATTAAAATTCCTTTTCACAAGTGGTCATTTAATACATTATGCCACATTCATTAAATGCTTGGACTTTGAGGTTTTAAGAGGTTCAGTATACCCAGTTTAGCAATGGTGGACATCGTATATATATATATATATATATATATATATATATATATATATATATATATATCTCTCTTTTCAATGGACCCCTCATTGGTTTCAGATTTACACGTGGCAGTTTTAGGAGATCCCTTATAGAGCACAAGGAAGAGTCAAGCTATAATATAGATGCCTTTCATCATAACAGCATTAGCCGTTGGTATCCCCAGCCTGAGCCCCCAGCATATTCTGCTGGTTGACATGTCGTCATTCCTCTCCATACCCTAACTGTGAATAATACATATCATATGTTAAGTGCAGACTACTGACACTGCTTTGCACAAAGCTTCAGTAACTGAGAGATAACATGATGCTTGAGGAGTCTTGGGATATAGACCATGGTCCCAGAAGGGGGGAACCTGAGACATTATGTCATGGTTTATGTTGTGGGCATCAAATTCCAAATTGTCTTGAATGTTGTAAAAGGTCTGGAGCCAATAGAGGTAATGGGGAGTTCTTCCAGATGACAGGAGGAGACTTTTCTGAAAAGCGTCAGTAATTTACTAACACATTGACTTTGTATAGCAGATAATCTAAGGCTGAGGCCCCACATTGCGGAAAAGCAGCCTTTTTGTTGCAGATTTTGCTGCCTTCTTTTGAGCCAAAGCCAAACTGCAGCAAAATTTGAAATTAAAAAATCTGTGTTTCTGCAACATGGGGCCTCAGCCTAAGGATAAGTTCACACAGGGTTTTTTGGATTGGAACCTGAGGCAGAGGCTGCCTCAGGTTCCGATCCAAAAACCGGGAAGTCGCGACTGAAAGCTGAAAGGCTGGCATCCAGCCGCGCGCTCTGCTTCAGATTAGGCCCAATGAATGGGCCTAGTCGGGAGTGTCTTCAGGCCGAATCACGAAAGAAAACCGCCTGAAGAATGAGCATACAGCCTCAAAACCCTGGCCAAAGAACTTTGTGTGAACTTACCCTTAAGGTGATTTATGCCTGTGGATATATTTGGTGTCTCTTTAGGGAGACTTCACACGGAGTAAACGCGCGTGTATTTTTGCAAATGGTACACCTAGCTTAATATTCCTCCAACAATGTGTTTTAATGTATCTCTTTCATTACATTTAGGGGCAGAGCTGATTGACAGCTGATTGCCTCCTTTTGGATCATGACACACCCATTTTTATATATGTCCTTTTTTTGAGGTGGGCAAGCAATGTGCTGGCCACATCCCTTTTTCAGGACAGGACAGGACTGGCACATAAAGTGCCCATGTCACCTGCAAAATGAGAACTACAGCAGCATTCTACCAGCGCTGGTAGATCTACCAACTCTTTGGGGTGTCCAGGAGGTCTGCCATGCTTTTAAGATCTTCCCCGAGGTTTCGGGAGAGTAGGTACCTGAATATATGTAAAATGGCATTCTTTAGGGCATTCCATTATAGGTTTTGTATATGTTTCACATAAACAATGGCATATTTCTCTAGTCTAATTCTGTATGAAGGTCAAAGGTGTAAAGTCAACATTTTTAAAGTGATATTTCCGCCATATAATACATGGTCATTACAGATCTGATTTATCAGAGACCTCAGATTATTTGCATTGTCCCTTAATAATGGTTGCTTCGCCTTGGCTAAAAAAACCCATCTAGCTGTTGATGGTATAAAGACTTTCCATATCATAGGCAGCGCGGTGTATATACTCATATGCCTCCTCTTCTATGCCATAGTTACACCTATATTACAGCTGTACACTTGTGGCATCAGCCTATGTTGCACTGAACATCTGATGACTTGTATACATGTTCAGCACAACAAATACCACAATAGCTGAAAACCAATTTTTGGAAAAAACAAAGGCATTGTACCCGTTGTGTAAGAAGGATGTCATCTGAGGGCAGGGCAGGCGCTATTAGCTTTGTATATCGAGCTAAGCTATATTACAGGAAATTAATCTGCTCAGGCTACATCTCAAGTTTCATGGCAATTCTTTTTTGTGTATCTGAAACAAAGAAAATTAATGTCTGTTACGTAAGAATGTGACATGTAGCGAGCCAAACTGATGCCCTCTGCTGGTGAAACTGAAATAATTTAGCTTTAATTCCAGTATCTAGACTTTGGAGGGAAATCCTATGCCCTATCAGTTACACACATGTTCACACTGCTGTTTTTGGCAAGCTGAGAAAGAGGCCTCCAAGATTAGCACACTTTACAACAGTTTTTAACATAGTTTTTAAATAGAGCTCCTTTTTTGTTTGTTCTTTTTGATACACGGCATGGGAACAATTTGTTTCCAGCCTTCTATTCCTTACTATTGGATTTTCTATGCTGATTCTGCATCAGAGAGCATAGAGGAAAAACAAAAGGAAAAAAAAATTGCTGAAAAAAATCCAGAAATCAATGGGAGACAGATTTTAGGAATTTTTGGCTCTAATTTTGATGAGGAATAAGTCTCAAAATCAGTGCCAAGAAAGTAGTGTGAACGTACCCTATCGCCACAATCACACATACGCGTTCCGTTTTGCATCCATTTGGGATCCATTTCACAGATCCCGTAAAAATAATATCCCATAATAGTCCGTAAACACAGATCTGTAAAAATAGATCTTTTATTGCCAAATTTCATGGTTATCTACAGTTTTTTTTTTTACCACAGTCTACTTTGTATTTCAGGTGAAAGTTCCATCTCAGGATGTGCGAAGAGCGCTCGGATAAAAAAGAAGCAGAGGAGGAACCGGACAACTTTCAATAGCAGCCAGTTGCAAGCTCTGGAGAGAGTGTTTGAGAGAACTCACTACCCTGACGCCTTCGTACGAGAGGATTTGGCAAGAAGGGTTAACCTGAGTGAAGCAAGAGTACAGGTTAGTGCTTTTGAGACAGTGACATTGCTCTGAAATGCTCTGTGCTGCTGGAAAACTCTGCTCCTGTTCTGTAACTCTCCTATTTGTCTGTAAGCCAATGATCTGACTAGTTACAGGGTATCCTATGTTTTAAGGTTCCACTATAGTAGTTGTGCGGCAGGTTTTCTTTGTCTGAAAAAAAGCCAATAATAATTCCAGTATGCATTTTTCTTCCCCTATTAAATCTATAGATAAATGTTATTCCGCAGCTAAAATTACCATACTGCGATTTTGCACATTGATTGTTTTTCCAGCGTGTTTCTGCAACAGCCAAAAAAAGGCTGTGTGTAAAACCAGCCTCATTCTTATGCCCTGTTCACATCTGTGTTTGGATTTCGGCCGGGTGAGTCCGCATGGGGACCCTCCGAATGGAATACCAAATGCAATTGCAAACGCGGTGCTGTAAAAGCACACGGACCCCATAGACTATGTTTTTGCCGCACGCTGCCCGCACAAATCATGTGGACAAGAAAGTAGATTGGGAACTACTTTCCTGTCTGCAAGATCCCTGCAGAGATCTGACGGCAACCACATTATAGTCTATGGGTTCAGTGTGCTTTTACTGCACCTGCGCTTGCAATTGCGTTTGGTATTCCATTCGGGAGGTCGCCATGCGGACTCCCCCGGCCAGAATCCAAATGCAGATGTGAACGAGGCTTTACACTGTCTCTTACGGTTTTTGCATCTAGACTTTGTTGCCTTGCAGATATTGTTGTTAGCTGAGCAACTGTCTCCAACATAAACTTGATGGAAAGGGGTTCACATACTTTAATTCCGCTATGTAACCATTATATTATATATGACTACTCCACCTGATTTGTGATAGGTCTGCTGTGATGGATGGATTGTTGTGTTCGCACCGCTTATTCCTATAATATATTTCCATGTCTGTGCACAGGTTTGGTTTCAGAATAGGCGAGCCAAGTTCCGTAGGAATGAGAGAGCTATGTTGGCCAGCCGGTCTTCCTCTCTCCTGAAATCATACAGTCAAGACCCCATTGTGGAGCAGCAGATCAGTCCCCGACCAACTAGTCTGGCACCAGAATTCCTGTCTTGGAACTCAAACAGCTACAGGTAATATAACACTGAATTTCATAGATTAAAGTAAGAATATTGGGTACCAAAAAGGCAAAATGTCCTAAAATTGGGTGGCTGGTTTTGTTGAGAAAGATGACTGACTTTTAGTAGGTCCCTTATTTAAAATTAGACATAGAATGAGGTTATCACTGGAGACATCTCACCGACACTTAACTGAAGAGGTCAGAAGATCTCAACAAAAAGCCAAGAA
Organism: Leptodactylus fuscus; assembly: GCF_031893055.1. Lineage (NCBI taxonomy): Eukaryota > Metazoa > Chordata > Amphibia > Anura > Leptodactylidae > Leptodactylus > Leptodactylus fuscus. Next base: position 41,611,967 of record NC_134275.1, on the reverse strand, counting down.
CCATAATTCCTTTGGCTGTTGGTGATCTCGAGCTAGGTTATGGGGTTCCCAATGTTCAGCATGCCCTAAATTTGGGTGGTTACTTCTTTCAAGAAAGAGGACTCCCTTTAAGTCTGTTCATTATTTAAAATTAGACATATGGGAAGAGATCATCACTGTAATCATCTCACCAATGCTTAACTGAAGAGGTCAGAAGATTTCAACAAAAAGCCAAGAACCATAATTCTTCTGGCTGGTGGTGATCTCCAACTGGGCTACTGGGTAACAAAAGGAGAAAATGCCCTAAGTTTGGGTGGTTACTTCTTTCAAGAGAGAAGACTTCCTTTAAGTAGGTCCCTTGTTTAAAATTAGACATATTACAGGAGATATCTCACCAACACTTAACTGAAGAGGTCATAAGATCTCAACAAAATGCCAACTATAATGCCTTCAAGAACCTTAAGTCTCATGGTCACTTGTCTCCAACCCAAGACATCTTCTGAGTCCTAATGTGTTTCAAAGAACTGTCACTTTAATGTGACAGGCATGGCCTGTGAAGTAGAAGTGAATTGGTGGCCTTGGCAAAGTCATGAATTGACACTTCTGGGCTCAAATGCTAAATATGTAACCAGTCCACCACCTAGCAGGTAGAATGACACTGTTGTCTTTCCATGTAGCATAGGAGTCTTTGGGCCACCTTCCGTATCAGGGAAGAGTCAGACTGCTACCATGACACCCCCTATAAATATCTCCTGGACAACAGCGACAAGCTCTTGAGTATAATTTTGGATTTAAAAACTGCAAAATAAATGTTGTATAGGTTTTATAAAAACAATTTACATGATAATAAACCTGAAACTTGAATTTTTCATGTTGAATGTCAAAATTGTTAGCGAATTCTCAACTAAGGCTATGTTCACATCTGTGTCAGACATAAAAGTCCTGCGAATACAACTTTTATGTCCGATAAACAAAATAATGGATACCTGACGTAAGACATTATAATCAATGAGGTCTCTCAGGATCTATTGTCTGTCATTAGACAGATCCTTCTTAATGTTTAGTCTATTTTAAGAAGGAGTAAAGCACTGCAGATGTGAACCCAGTCTTATAAAGGTTTTCAAAAAGTTTTACATACTTTGCACATCTGTCTAAAATCTCGTTTCTTTCAATTCCATCAGCGCCAGTTTGCCGCCTTATAACCCAAACACCACCTCTGCTCCCACAACACTGCCTACCCAGGGAGTCAATATGGCCGACAGCATCGCCAGCCTGCGTCTTAAAGCCAAGGAGTTCAGTCTGCACCACAGCCAGGTGTCCACCGTCAACTGAACCCTGGTTAGATAGACAGAAAACTATAACTAAGCCAGCCACGAGGCACAGGGTGTGCTGGACACGCCACATAAGAGCCCATGGCCACCAACGAAAAATGAAGTGGCTCCATTTCCCAGCTCCTGTTACTGCAAGAAGAAACTGTGCTGTATGTGACAATCTGACCGAAGTCCAGAGAATGGCTGCCCATCTGCTCTTGTGTCATATATTTCATGACAGGATTATTCCAAGGCGGGCCACTTCTAAGGTCCAGACATTGACCACGTGGATGAGACTTTTTTTTCATGACTGTAGATATTTTATACTTTAGACATCCTTATCAGTAACCAGAATTTTTACCCATCTTGTTCTACCTTCCTCCTTACTTCTCTGCTATCTGTGCTTTCCCTGTGTCTCCTTGTCATCGGTACGCACTGTATATATGTAGATACATACTGTGCTTTGTAAATATATCATTTTATACAATATTCTGTGACCTTGGGGCAGACGATGTACACGCCTTGGACAGGGAAGATGGCCGAATCTTTCATTTACCCCATTATGATGTCTGTAATCTCACATATTACGATCTTGTATCACGGTCCAATAAAATATTCACAGAACATAGAGGTCATATTTGGATAGACACGGTATATCGGTTTGCCCTGGATAGACACGGTATATTGGTTTGCCCGTGGGGCTACGGTGAACCAAAAAGGAGGCCAATTCCAGTTTTTCCATATCACACTTGCCATGGGTAGGATGTAGCCTTTAAAGGGGGGAGGCAAGATTTAGGACAAGGACACCTTCATGCCCTACAAGGATGGAAACAGGAAGCAGAGTTGAGTGTCTAGATCTAATGTCTGGGGATGAGGTGTGAACCCGGTCATAGTTAATAGATGTCCCACCACCTGAGGAGGCCCTTTTGGGTGGTAGTTTCACAAAATGAGCTCCTTCCAGTCCAGAAAAGGATTGTTTCTGAAAATTCATTGTAAATTCTAGACATCTGGCAAACATGACAGCATCAGAAGTGAGACCCCATTTTGAAGTATAATATGGTACACCCTCTATTTACACACCAATATTAACTTTTACACCACCTCCATTTTTGGGGCAGTATCTGCTCCAAAATCTGCTGCAAAAGTCTTCCTGATGGAAGGTTTTTTTTGTTTTTTTTCACCCTAGCTGATACAGATTTAGTGGAGCCGCTATTATCCATTTTATGGGACCCTGAAGTCCCCATTAGGGTGGGGCAAAAGGATGTATGTGCCGTACGCAAAGTAATGTGTCCCATTATACAGACATCATACGCCACGGTCATGACCAATCGTGGATATGCTACTCTGAATACAAAGCATCCTCCTTCCTGTCCCCCCCACCCCGGGGTTATTCAGTGGCTGTTATTGTAGTCACAATGTTAGTATTATTAGGATTCCTCTCAAAAAATACCCCACAGAAACGTCCATCATGCTGCTTTTTTGAAGCAGCCATCTTAAAGAGGAAGGCTGACTGAGAACCTTTTACCATAAACATACAGAATATACATTTTGGTATACTGTACAGGCAGACATTTTTTCACTAGTACCTAGGAGATTCTGATACTGTAGGTTATACATCTGGGAAGAACTTGTTATATCTGTGAGGCATGAGATACCCTGTTCATGACTGGGTAGGTTTTAGTGCCTCACAATTGCTGGATATATGAATTTTGAATCGTTTTTAAAATGGCTGCCTGTCTTCTTTGAAGGCCTCATGAGGTAAAATGAAAGCAGCCAATCAGAATTCAGCTTTCATACTCTGCCCTGCACTAGAGAAATCAAAGGCACATTCTGATTGGTTGCTAAGGGTAACTAGGAAATAGGACTGCTGGGAGATGTAGTTTTAGGTCAGATGGAAAGACACATATGTTAGATCACTGTTCTTATGAAGTAAAACCTGACAAGAGGGTAGCACATGAAGAGTTAATACTATGAGGGGTTAAGGAGACTTGGGGGCCACACTGTTGGGTATCAGAGCCTTACACTTATACCTGCACTGATACACTGAACTAAAATTCAGAGACGAGTCCTTCGAGGATTATCTAGGCTGGATGTAAACGTTTCCTCTACGAGACATACACGGTTCGCTCGTTGACATGGCATTTAAGATCAGTAAATGGGAATATTCTTATGTTCAGTAAGGGAGCCTTCACACGGAGTATACGCTCCGCTCATTCTGAATGTAAAACTCGTTCAGAATGAGCGCGTAAAAAAAAACCCCAGCTCCCATTGACTTGAATGGGAGCCAGCATATGAGCACTCCCCATTGAAATCAATGGGAGCCTTTTTTCCCTATTGCTTTCAATGTGATACGCGCATGTCGAGTTTTACGTTCAGAATGAGCGGAGCGTATACTCCGTGTGAAGGCTCCCTTACTCACACAGATAAGGTTTTGTTACCGTGTGTCAGTGTGGAATTAGCCTGGGATCCTTGAGGCAGATTTGTACAGACTGAAACTTAGTAACAAATTGCAGCAATGTTAGCAGGACTAGACTTTTATTGCTTAGATCTAAACAGGAAAGTTCCAGCAAGCAGACGTATTGAAAAATATGAACTCTAAGGGTTAGTTCACACGGAGTTCCGCATGTACACATTCCATCACGGCTGACGGGTTCACACGAAGGAAAACGGCACTTTATTTGGCGCTGAATTTTCAGCGCTGAAAAAAGAGCCTCCCATTGATTTCAATGGGTGCTGCTAGCTTTTTTTTCCGCTAGCGAGAAAAAGCTAGCACAACCCATTGAAATCAATGGGAGGCTTTTTTTCAGTGCTGAAAATTCAGCGCCAAATAAAGCGCCATTATCCTCCATGTGAATGGATCCTAAGGAGTCTGTGGGTTTCCATGGGTAACCACTTTTAAAGCAGATTAGCTTTCTGTTTGGGAGGTCTCCAAATGGACCCCCTGAACGGAAACCCAAACACAGGTGTAAACTTAGCGTAAGGGCTAGTTCACATGGGCATAGATGTGGATTACGCAACATAATCCGCCCCCTCACAATAGTGGTCTATGGAGACCACCAGGCAACTTTTTTCCATGAACAGCATGTTCCCGCTCATGGAAAAAAGAAGAGGGCTGCCCTTTCTTCAGGCGAATTCCGTGGCTCGTTGAGCCGTGGCGTCCGCCTCGCAGCAGCAACCTCCGGAGTCAGCCCATTCATTTGAGCCTACTCCAGAGGGAGAAGCCGCGATTGTCGGTAGCCGCAACAGTCGTGGCAGGCGGATTTTGACCCTCGAGTGAACAATGTAAATTCGGAATGGTGTCTGACTTACACTCATTAAATACAGCCAGAATCCCATCAAATTTGCATGTACTGTAAAACACAACATTTCTTACCACGGCCTTTCCACTATGGCCAAAACACTGCGTTTTCACATCATGGTCTCCCTGCTGAAAACAGATTCTAAAGTCAGCTGTCAAAAACTGAACAACGGAACGGTACCATCGTGTAAATATGGCCTTACACAAAATGTATTAGTGAGGTCACCTAATACGTTATCTTGCCCCAATCTTGTTTTTTTTTTGTCTTGTCCAGATTTTGGTAATTGGCACCAAACTTCTGTAAATGGGCTGAGCTGCAATACCAGACACTGCCAGGAGAGAGGAATGGCGCTGTTTCTGAAAAAAAACAACCTCTTAGCTTTAATCACAAGGTTAAATTGCAAATATGTTTATGTATATTCATGTCTTACTATGATGATGTCATTGCCTTATTCACATTTCCTTCACTTTTATTCTCCTCCTTCAAGATGGCGGAAGGTAAAGGGAAACAATCTTGTTTTATTTGGGTACGTTCAAGCACCGCTACATCCATAGCTACATATTCCCCTGTGTAGGTAATGTGATTTTGATTCTGTGTGACCTCAGTTCATACAATAAATAGCTCCTCCACAGGCTGTAACAGGTACTGCACCCCACAACGCACATGGTGACCACGATGAACTAGCTTTTTATGCATAAAATGTGTTTTGTCGTTTGCAAGAACATCTTATTTTATTAAACAGTCAGTATTATGGATCACGCTTGTCTCTTTCTGCATTTTGTCGATTTTTATCTGTCAAGGAAGGTTTCTGTCTTGTGATAATATTACGGAAAATAATAAATTCTTACTTTTCCAAATGACTAAGACGCTTTGGTTGTAGCAAGATATAATTTGATGCAAAATTGATTTTGTGTCACCCACTAGGGGGAGCTTAGGAGTTATACTGTTTTATTATATATTTTTATTTATTTTATGTATACATTTAACTCATAAGCTCCCCTAGTGGCATCTGCAGGAAGAGATTTTTTTATTTATTTAAAGGGATTGTAGCTACATGTGCTATGACATTGCGCCCATTCTTATGAATGTGGACCCTCTAATACATGGTCATAGTAAGTCCTCCAAGGAGGGAGACACTCTTTTCAGTGGTTTTCCAACTGCTGTCTGCAGGATAAACTGGGACAACCCAACATTTTATGAGAACATACCCTTAGGTCGGGGACCCACGGGCCGTAAACGCTGTGATTTGGCGACGGCGGAAACGCCGCAGGAAAAATCGTGGCATTTTACAGTACCTGCACAGTGGATAGGATTCATGCGAATTCCATGCCCACTTTGCGGAAAAAAATCGCAGCGCAGCGCAGTTTTGAAAATCGCAGCATGTCAATTATATCTACAGAAACGCCAGCGGCTTTCCCGTAGATATAATTGTATCAGAAAGTCCGTGGAGGAAAACTCTGTGAACCTTCTGTGAAAAGCGCTGCGAGAAGAACCACAATGTGTTCACACTGCGGTTGTTCCTGCAGCGCTTTAGCGCGATGGTTCCGGCCCCTGGGGCCTTGGCCTTTAAGGGGTTTTCAAAGTTCATCAATTGATGACCTAGCTTTTAAGACCAGCAGAGGTCCAACACCTTGCACCTCAGTGGAGCAGTTGTTTGAAGAGTCTTGTTCATCAGTCAAGTGGCCTGAGGGACTGAGCTGCAATACCAAGTATCACCACTATACAATGTACGGCGCTGTGCTTGGTAAGGAATACCAACACTTGTCCAATAGTCTTGTCGGATAGTTGATCAGTGGGGGTGCTTAGTGTCGGACCCCCTAAGTAGAGACCATCAATATCAGAGTCCTGAGAAACCCCTTTAATTGGCCCTTCAGTAGGTTCCAAACGTCAGTGACATGTATAGGGGCACTCGGTGCTATAAATTGTGATCGTAAAAGGAACATGTTCTAAAAACTGCTGCGGGTAGTGACTGTGTGTAACTTTTTACTGCAATCTGGTACCATTAGCCTGAAGTGAACCCACATCTGTGTGCTTCTTAGCTCATCTGCTATACAAAAGACTTGGTCGCCACCTTGTGTTGAGAAATGCACATTACACCAGTGTTCACATGAATGGTCCCCCGACAATGTGCTTTAGGCTGATTCCCCATGTTGCGGAAACGCAGCGTTTTTTTGTTGCAGTTTTTTGAGCTAAAGCCAGGAGTGGATTGAGCAGAAGGTAGAAGTATAAGAACTTCCTATATATTTCCATTCCTTTTGTAGCTGCTCTTGGCTTTGGCTCAAAAAAACGCAGCAAAATCTACAACAAAAAAAGCTGCATTTCCGCAAGGTGGGGCCTCAGCCTTACATGGAGGCACACTTCTAGTGAGCATTCACTTTTCACTAATATAAATCACTGCACATGAAATGTAGAATGTAGAAAAGACTGCTGCTTCATGGAAACCATAAACAGGCAGGATCAACGAAGTTGTTGGATCTCATAGTCAGGGCCGCCGATAGGGCAGTATTACTGCTACTGGCGTCAGGGGCCCGGCCAAATTGAAAAATGAGGGGGGCCCGGTTTTGGCCCGCCACCGTGTGCCGGGCCCTGGCACCCGCAGCAGTCATTGTGCCCAGTGAGTCCGGACCTGGGGAGCCCTAGTTTCAAACGTGGCCATTGACGTCTGTGATAGAACAGGACGTTGTAGTCCCTGCTCTACATAGGTGTCACTGCATAGAAAACGGCAAAATGACCTGTGAGGGGGCGTGGTTAGTGACGTCATCACAGGTCCTTTGCCGAGGAAGAGAGACTTCAGCCCCAGGACACAGCAGGAGCCTGGGAAGGTGAGGCAAACTTTCATTATTTTTTTTTTAGAAATGAAATGACTGTATTACTGATAAGGGGGTCAGATATTTACTAACAGGGATTAGTTTTAATAACTTCAGGGTAACATAAGGGGAGGGGGGCTATTTATAAGGAGGGTTTATTGTTAATAATATCCCTAGGGGAGCTATTATATAATGATGGGGAGATAGGATATACATACCCCCTTATATAATAGTCCCCATAGACTAGCTCATATATATATATATATATATATATATATATCTATATATATATGTATATATATGGAAAAACTACTATTAATAAGTCTAGGGGGCGTTTGTATAAAAAGAAACTATTCATAATAAATCTGGGAGTGGGAGGGAGTTTATATAGATAGATAGATAGATAGATAGATAGATAGATAGATAGATAGATATGTTATATATATATATATATATATATATATATATATATATATATATATGGACAGAGGAACTATTATTAATAATTAGGAGGATATATTACTTACTAGCTGGGGGAACTATTAGACCCCCTCATTACTAATACTTCCCCCAGCCTTATTAATATTAGTATTAATAAGGAAGTCTGGTGGAACTATTATTTATTACAGGGAACTAATAATAATAAGGCGGGTGGGGAATATTAATAAGGGAGCTATATATAAAAGAAGGGACTATTATTAGGGGGCATTCACACGGAGTTACGCAGCGCTGAATCTGGCACAATAACTCGCGTTAGAATCAGCGCTGCAAAACAGAATCCCATTGAGTCCAATGGGTTCCATTTTAACGCGCGTAACACATTGAAATCAATGGGAGGCCTTTTAACCCATTGCCTTCAATGTGTTACGCGCGTTAAATGGAATCCATTGAACTCAATGGGATTCTGTTTTGCAGCGTTGATTCTAACGCGAGTTATAGTGCAGAATCAGTGCCGTGTTACTCCATGTAAATGCCCCCTTAATAAGGTTATGGGAACTATTAATAATAAGGTCAGCTGGGGAATTATAGTTCATATGGAGGGATTATTATTATTAATGAAGCTGATGAAATTATTATTTATAAGGGGGGCTATTTGTAAGAAGGATCTATTACTTATAATGGGAAGCTATTCCTGATAGAGGAGGGGGTATTATTTATAAAGACAAACTATTATTTCTAAGGGGGAACTATTATTCATAATCGGGAACTATTATTTATAAGGGGGAGCTATAATAACTCATAAGGTGATACTAAAGGTGGTGATTTCTATTGCATATGGGCAAAATGGGTTTTATTAATTTACTACTTTAAAAGGAGTTTTCTAGTCGCAAACTGATTTTTGATACTGATGATCTATCCACAGGACAGGACCTCAGTATGTGATCTGTCGGGTCTGTCTGTTCTAGTGGCCTCCATGTACTGACAGCTTATAGTGGACAGGATGCAGCACTGCTACTATTCAAGTAATAGGAATGGCACAGCAGCGCCATCCTCTGTAAAGTGGTGTTTCTGGGTTTTTCAGCGCCGCTCCTATTACTTGAATAGTAGCGTTGAGGCATCCTGTCCACAAGCAGCATCTGGCACCAGGAAGCTGTTAGTACAGCTGATCTGTGTGGAGTTCGGGTGTCGAACCCTGTCAGATTATATACTGACATTCTGATGAGCCGTTCTGTAGATAGATTATATACTGACATGCCGATGAGTTGTCCTGTAGATAGGTTATCAGTATAAAAGAATCAATTTGGGGCAAGAAAACCCTTTAGTTGATGTGATGTTTATTAGGTTAGAAGTCTGTGTAGTGCTTGGCTATTGTCTTTGATTCACTATGCAATGTAGTGGAGGTTGTCACAGTGTGGAGGTCGTGTACTATCTGGTCCCTGTATAGAGGTGTTGTTGGTCTATACATGATGTGTATTGTTTGGTAATTGTCTGTATAGTGGTAATAATTCTCCCCAGTATAGCGGTACATATATAGCAGTTTCACAACTATATATATCTTTACAATTTTTTTTGTATTCCTGATCTTTTGAGACTATATCAATGCCGCTGGAAGTGCAGCCCTGACTACTGAAATGACTGAATATGATGGTGTTGGTATGTCAGGATATGGGGGCCCCGCTTTTAGTTTTTCCCAGGGCCTCACTTTGTCTAAAACCGGCCCTGGGGCCCGGTTTTGGCCCGCCACCGTGTGCCGGCCCCCTGGCGCCCGCAGCAGTCATTGTGCCCAGTGAGCAGCGCCGAGTTCCAGCTCCTCGCACAGGCGCAGTACTACCCGTATTGAAGCCGGCGAGCGGGTAGTACTGCACCCATGCGAGGAGCTGGAGCTCGGCGCTGCTCACTGGGCACAATGACTGCTGCAGGCGCCAGGGGACATCATTTATAGGTACAGGGGGCAATGTCGCAAAATAAAGTAGTTTTAAAATGGTATGTGTGTGTGTGTGGGGGGGGCCCAGACACTTAGACTGTATGGGGCCCCAAAATTCCTGATGGCGGCCCTGCTCATAGTTATTGCTTGTGATAGCTAGGGGTGCAGAGATAATACAATATTCTAAACAGAACATGTAGCGTTGTAGACCCTTGTTACAGATTTAAGAACACACCTATGTTTAGCAGCTTCCTACTTGCTGATGGTTTCCAGGTAATGAGTCCTTTCTACACGGCACAAGAGCAGCACCCCTTGCAAATCTAAAATGCTGTGTCTAGGAAAACCCCTTTATGACACTATTAGGTGCTTACAGTAATAAACAGAGTTCTTCTTGATGACGGTTTCCATATATCAATGTAGAACTAAATGACAAGTAGTGAGAATATTCTTCTCAAATGTCAGATTTTATGGCTACATTGATGATGTGAAGCTTCTTTTTACATCATATATATTGGGTGGCTACATCCACTATTGGGTGGACAGTAAGAGGCAGGTTTCTTTTCTCAACAGGATCCTACTTACTGACAGTTTCCAAGCACCAATGCTATAATAAATGACAAGCAGTGAGGCTATTTTTACAGATGCTGGATTTTATAACTTTATTGATGATTTGAAGCATCTTTTTACAATGTAAATTAGGTTTTTCCTCTGGCATACATCAGGAGGATGGTTTATTTTCTAAACAGAGTCCTGCTTGCTAACAGTTTCCATGTACCAATGTAAAAGAAACCTATTGAGTGTATTCTTCTCAGATGCCAGATGTGATGACTATGTTGATTATGTAAAGCTTCTTTTTACATTGTATATTTTGTTTTCTATTGGGTGGATACTTAGAGGCGGGTTTCTTTACTAAACATGCTCCAGCTTATTGACAGTTTCCAAGCACCAGTGCTATAGTAAACAACAAACAGTGTGAATATTTTTTTTACATATGCCAGATTGGATGGCTAAATTTCTTTTTACATTGCACATACTGTATGTTTTCTCCAGGTGAACATTACAAATCAGGTTTGTTTACTAAACAGAGTACTGCATATTGACAGTTTCCAAGTACCAATGTGAAAGAAAATGACAAGTAGCAAGGATATTTTTCTCATATACCAGATTTGATTATTACATTACTTAAACTTAATTTATACAATGTATATAATGTCTTTTCTCAAATGGGATGTGGCTTTCTGGTGATTGGAGGTGGGTTTCTTTACTAAACAGGGTCCTGCTTTCTGACGGTTTCCAAGTACTAACGTGACTGTAAATGATAAGTAATAGGTTCAGTTTCACATGACTATGCTATTGATGTATAGTTTATTTTTATAATGTATATGATGATTACTCCAAGGTGAACATTAGAAGGTGGGTTTTATCTCTAAACAGAGTCCTGCTTGCTGACGGTTTCCAAGTACAAATGTGAAAGTACATAACAAGTAGTGAATATATTTGTCACAGATGCCGGATTTGATGTCTATCTTGATGATGTGAAGCTTCTTTTCACAATATACAAGATGTTTTCTATCGGGCGGACACTAGGAGGCGGATTTCTTTGCTCTTTATAGGCTATAATACATCTGTCGTCTGCCATTTCTCTGCCTTTTCTTCTTTTAATGGTTTCTGCTCGTAACACAAGTCGCTGTTATTTTTTTTTCTTTTCTACATTTGGTGGCATGAAGGGTCCTGTTACCTAAAGTGAGTCTTGTAAAAGCTGGAAAGACAGGAATAGCTGAGCCAGGGTCTAGACGAAGACTCATGGATGTCTTTCAACAACACACGTAATCCAGCAGACGTCACTGGAAATCCCAGAGAGACAAAGAGACATTACTAAGACCCATCAAAAGGCAAGGGGTTAAATTTAAATGGGTTGAAGGTCCAGGCCCAGATAACCGCGGCAAGCATCGTCTCCAACATAGAATACATTAAAGGCATTTTTAAGAGGAGGAAAGTGAATGCAAGTGCCATAGAGAGAATTAACACCAGGGGCCCGGGAAGGGGGTGGCGGGCTCTTCTGCCAACAAATCGTACCCCAGGGTCCGAAGAATAATATTTCTGAGCACAACGTTGCACTCTCTCACTTATATATATATATATAGCTTTTATTTATTTTGGTGTGTCACACATCACAACCAAAGCTTCACATTATAAACGCCGCTCCGGTTTTCCTCTACAGGTCAGCTATGGATGGGCTCAGTACAGTATGTGATGACAATATGGCCGTATATAGAAAAATTCCAAGGGGCCACCCCAACCTTCATTGGGTATAAAGATGAAAGCAAACCTGGAGGGGGTGTAATGGAATAATGTCAAGCCAAATTTTCTTCGTATTACTGATTCCTTTGCACATCCCCTTTAAGACTAAGCTCAAGCAGGAATGTTTCATTACAATTATTGTGATGTAATGAGTTACGGTTATATTTGTAAGGGGCAGAGTTAGTACAAACCTTAGCCAATCAGATTACAGAAATGATTGCAGCGAAGGATAAGTGATGTTGATTGTGTTGAAGGAAGTGACCAATCCACCCTAGCCATACATAAGATGGTTGAACACTTGGATAGCTAATCTCCTAGTCCTCTGTGTATATGGAGCGCATTAGTGAGGGATTAGTGGCCGATAGCCATCTCTGACAATTTGCTAATCTTAGGCCAGGGCCCCATGTTGTGAATACGCTGCATTTTATATTACCTGTAAAGTGAATAGGATTCTGGCTAATCCAACCCACACATTGCAGAGAAAAATCTACAAGGAAAAGCTGGTGTTTTCCACAGCTTTTTTTTTTTTTTTTTTTTGCAGTGATACGCTCCGTGGGGCCTTATGCTTGGTTCACACATCAGTATGCCATCCGTCAGTTTGAATTCAGTTTGAGACTAAAAACGGACTGATGCACATACTGATTGTATACGGACACCTAGAGGACAGATAAGGGGATCAAAAGTAGCAATTGTAAACAGAGTAGAGATAAGGACATATAATAAATGTCCTTATCTCTACTCTGTTTACAATTCCAGCCACAGTAATATTATCATACTGCCCTATACTGTACAGTGCCAAGACAACATTGCTATATCCAGACACCATATAGTGCCCAAATAGTATGCCAAATCTAAATAATACTCCCAAAAAGTGCCCAGATAATACTGCCATATAGTTCCCAAATACTGTCATGTCGTACCCACATAATACTGCCATATAGGTCCCGCAAAATACTGACATATAGTTCCCTTATAAAACTGCCACATAGTTCCTAAATAATACTACAATATGGTTCCCACATAATGTTAGCATAGAGTTCCCACATAATACCACCATATAGCATCCACATGATATTGTCATATAGTTCCCACTAAATACTGCCACATAGTTCTTACATAATACTGTGTGAGAGAGTGAAGGGTGTTGTCTGGGAAGACAAGTATACTCCAGCCAGGCACCTAAGGGGTGTATGGTGAGACCCACACCAGGGAGGTCAGCTGACTAATCAGACTGTAATAACAGTCTGTGTGTGAGGACCAGCAGGGTGGCACCACACTGACAGAGCTGACCTATCCAGACCGGACCTCCAAAGCTGGTACTGTGCCACCCGTTGTTGTTGCCAAGGTCGGAGACTGGTAGCCAGTCTCCTGTATAGTCAGGGAACAGTTTCCTTACGTTTAAGTTAGTTTCTCAGCCGAGAAGGGTTTTGTTTAGTTTATCCTGCGGCTTTGCAAAAGCAGTGTATGCGCTATATGTGAATAAAGCCTGAACCTGTGTGCAATCCAGTGTCTGTGTCCCTGTTTCCTACACTGCTACAAGCATCTACCTGAGCGATTCCCCACAACTGCTATATAGTTCCTTTATAATATTGTCATGGTCCTCCAGCAGCACAGAGCATTTCAGGAGATAGGTAATGAAGTTTACTGGTATTTTCCAGCATAGTTATGATTTAGTTTACTTTGATTCATTCCTTAAAGGAATAGTCATTAGTATATCACTGCTATATGTGACATTTAAGGCTCAGACCACTATGCCCCTGGTGACCGCTGGTCATCAGTACTATGCCAGTGTTGCTCTTGACTGCGGTTTCTAGTCGGTATGTAATTGGTTGCAGCATACTTTACTAGTTTATACAAGACCTTTACATTACACTGCAGTCACACGAGGTGCTATTCCAGGACACTCCACTAGAGGGCAGTCTTCACAAGCAGTAAGAATGACACTTCTAAGAAAGTTTTATTTTGCATTAACAGTAAAACAATAAATTCTGCCATATAAACAATCCTGATATGTTTCTTTAATACGTCTTCTGAATCATCAAAACTCATTTTTCTAGCATGAAAAATAAAAAATATTTAGAATCTTTTAAACAAAACTAGAAAATATACAAGGAACAATTGAAAAGTCAGTCATATCTCCTGGAGTGTGTGGAAGCAGCCTGCGGTGTCCGAGCTCTACTATTCTGGATCCCAAGCCTAAGCACAACCCTTCTCAAAGCTTGCTCTATACATTGTGGTTAGTTATGGTAAAGGGACTGCCCACTGTTTACGCTTTGTGTATACAGTTCTTATGCAGCTCTGTGGATACAGACTGAATACAAACCATGTGTAGTCTGATCCTGCAGTTCCACGCTCTTCCATCTTTCTCCTGTTTCATGTTGATCTACATTAGAAAGTTTAGTGGATGGGAGAAGGTCAAAGTAAGAATCAGACTTCACATGCCTTGTTTGTAGTCTGTTACCATAGCGATGCAATCCAAAATGTAGTAGGATAGAATTCATCAAAAAGCTGCTTCTTTTTTCAAATGTGGATCTTCCCTTTAAGGTAGGCCTTCCCTTACATCCTTCCATCATGTTGTGTTGTATGGTGTTTCAGAACATGTACTATCAGAGCGCAAAAAGCTACTCTGGGGAATGGAGCCAAACAAGACACTCCCAGTATAAGCTAGCCACAATGGCAACCAACCACTTTGAACAACGTCTTAAAGGGGAAGATCCACTGCATGTGGAATTGGCGTCAAGGCATGAATTGGCAAGCAAGTGCACAGCACTGGTGAAACACGTATGATGTGCATCACCATATGGCATACGGAAATCTGGGACGTGAGAATGTGGACCATACGTGTGATCAGCAAACATGGACCAGGATTGCAGATAATACTTCATCTTTCAAGGCCTGAGAAAATAATTCACATTAAATGCACATATATTGGGAGCATACATCATATCTGCCAACATAAAAGCACCCCCCACCAATTCTATTAGGAATGCCCCCAATATAGGCAAGTATGCCCCTTTAAAGGGGGTTTCCAGGACTATGTTTCTCTTCTCAGGCCAGTGACATCACATGGTTACATGACAGTGCAGCAGCTCATTCCTATATAAATGAATGGGGCTATGCCGCAATACTAAGAACAACCAATATATGGTGTTGCACCCCTTTAATCAGCTGGTCAATGACAGTCCCTGATTTTGGACCACCACCGATACAATATTGATGACCTGTCCTAAGGACAGGAGATTAATATCATAGCCATGGAAATCCCTGTGAAGCACCACCTAACATGGCCTGGTCCTCGGGACTGTCTCACAAGACCAGGATTGTTAGCAGGTATAATACGGAGATGTAGAAAATTCTTTGCAGAAACACAATCTATGGGGAGAACTATATCTACCTATTCTAGGAGCCCATGGGTTAAGACGACCCCTAATCTTACAACATCACTACCTGTATACTAGAAGATAACTATACAGCCTTAGATATATACAACCAAGAAAATGGTCGATCCTTCCATCTAGTTGACAGCCCCCTTAAAGAAAGTGTGTCTCAAAGACCCAACGTATCACCCCAGCCCCACAGATAAGATAGGTTAGGATCACCTGAATCAAATGGTGTTTTCCCCTTGAAATTCGGTGCTTAGATATGACAGATTTGCAATATGCAAATAAGCTCCTTGGAGCAATGAAGGTGTGGCTGTATACCTCTTTGGAGCAATGGTAACACCGTCCAAAGAGCTCATTTGCATATTGCTGAAAACATCTCTCTACATTGGAGGCAGTGAATCACAAGGTCCCGAACCCATCTATCTACCTACCTACCTATCTATCTATCTACAGTATCATCTGTGGGGCTGGGTTGATATGCTGGGTTATGGTGACATTCCCTTTAAAGGGGTTGTGTGGCAATAGAAAAAGTAAGTCACTGTTGCCCATACGCCAACAATGGGGCTGAACTGCAATATCAGACAAGGCATGCGGACAAGAGTGGCGCTGTTGTCTCTGTTTCTCAAGAAAACAAACAAAAACAAAATCAAAAGTTAACTAACCCCTTTCACAACAAAGTTTAATTATACTAAGTCTACTACAATTAAAAACCCTTCTTCATCAATTGTCTACAAGGAATATAAAAAGCTACATCACAAGCGGCCGACATTATTACAGAAATAAGTCACAACACTGATGTTTGGCTACATAATAAAAACCATCTACAAAAATACAGATTTACAAAGAATAAGGCTCTGTTCACATGTACGTTGCTCATTTCCGTTGTTCTGCTCTGTCCTGGGAGCAAAATAATGAAAATGGTGGCAAGTGCCTGATCCGTCACATGTTGGACACCAGGGGGCATATGACAGACCTTATAGACTAATTGGGCCTATGCAGATGTGTAAGAAGACTAAAGGGGCACTTAGGAGGTAACTGGTAAACAACCCTAAAATTGGGCATACGCCTTAAGCTATTCCTCCTGACATTCCCATACATACTCAGTTGCTTCTAGCTGCAGCTTATCTCGCCTGTAAAGGATCGAGCAAATTGAAATCCAAAATCAGTACATCCCTATAAACATAAGACAGATGGCTGAAATTGTCAACTTTGTCTTGTTGTGTATGGGAACCTTCACTGCCTATACAGATGCACAATACTGAACTGAATCCCGGCCATGACTATGCAGTGTAAAAAAATGTCATACTTTTTTCTACCAGTA
Source organism: Leptodactylus fuscus (assembly GCF_031893055.1). Lineage (NCBI taxonomy): Eukaryota > Metazoa > Chordata > Amphibia > Anura > Leptodactylidae > Leptodactylus > Leptodactylus fuscus. The sequence goes on along the minus strand of NC_134275.1, from coordinate 41,595,202 downwards.
GGAGGCGACAGAGAATAGAATCTGAAGAGCCATAGAAAAGCATGGTAGCTGAGCGATGGAGTAGGCCAAGGAACGGGTTGGGGCTTTCAAGGCAAACACATAGGCTACTGTATGTACAATGCGACCCACGAAGAAGATTAAGAAATGGATCCTGGCGATGCTTGGATTGGGATCCAGTAAGGAGTAGATGGCGCCAAGGAAAAGAAATGGGTAGATGTTCTCCATGTCATTGTGATGAGCTCTAGGGAGAGATAAAAAAAAATTGGCACAGAGTTATTTATGGGATGGCGAGAGGAAAATCATTAAAAACAAGAATAAATAAAGCAAAGAAATAACTGGATCTTTCATATGACACCAAGATCACTGTTCTACTGTTATTATGCTCCAGTCAGGATACTTACATGTAGCTGCAGCTGCTCCCAATCCTCACTGTGTTTTCCACCAATGATATCTCTATAATAATAAGTATTGAACTACAATCTTGGTGCCATATGGAAGCGGAGATTCTCATCTGTCTAATGACACCAGGACCGTAGTTCTAAATTTTTATTGTAATGTCTGAGATATAAGCGTTTAAAGTGACCCCCTCCCCATCAGCCTTCCTGTAGTATACCCATACTCATAATTAGGGGCACTGAGGATTTGTGCTGCCAATAACAGAGGCCCCACGTGGACAGTAAGTGAATTTCAAGCAAAATGTATTAAATGACACAGAAAATGACAAATATAGTAAAAAGTTGTCGGAAATTTTAGATACACTTTAAGGTGGTCATGGTAGAGTGGGGCCCCATTACATGTTTTATATAAAGCCCTATGGTTACTTGTTATGCTCCTGTTTATGACCTATTGTAAAGATACTAATAATAATACCACCATGACAGTACAATAAAGTGCTCATATAATACTGCCATGTAGTGACTGCATAGGCATGTCATACAGTGCCATACAAAAAGTGTGATGATAGTGCTATACAGAGCCTACATAATACTACAGAAGGTGCTGTCATGTGTAGCGGCCTCTTTGGGCAATTACCTCTTTTATCCAACTTTGAACTCAGTGAGGTAGATCTACCCTGGGAGCAGCGATAAGAGAAATCAGTTGTGCTGCACTTGGGTGATGGAGAACCTATAGAGGGTCATCTCTCTCTCTCTCTCTCTAACTTGAAGCTCATGGGCCCCAAAATCTGTAATGGGGCCCACATTTCCTACCCTGTGCCATTTAAGATAGTGGTATATTTTCTGTGGCAGAAGGACCTTTGCCCACCTCCAGGGCAGTGGTGGAACTTTTTTTTTTTTTTTTAATTTTAACAGTCGCTATTTTCTTACCGATCCTCGCTCCTGCCCATGACCGCCTCTGTTTCTTCTTCATCCTCCAGGAGGTCCCATGCATTGCACATCCTAACCCCATTCAACAACGTGATGTGTGATGCATGGGGCCCACCTTTAGGGCTGAATGCTGATGGAGAAGTAAAGGCGACTATGGAAAGGAGGGATTGGTAAGTAAATAATGGCTGTTTCTTTCTAGAGTAATCTAGCAGGTGTCGGCCTAAAGTAACTATGGGGGATAGCGAGGCTGATAAAGGGGCAGTATACTGTGTGGAGGCCAGTGAAAGGAGGCAGCATACTGTATGGGGGCTAAAAAGGAAGCAATATAGCATGCAAAGGGTAAGTAAAGGAGACTTTACACCATATGGGGCTAGTAAAGGGGGCTTTATACTGTGTGGGAGCCAGTAAAGGGGTTGTTATACTGTGTGGGCACCAGTAAAGGGGGTGCTATACTGGAAGGGGGTTTTATACTATGTGGGATCCAGTAAAGGGGGCTGTAATACTGTGTTGAGGCCAGTAAAGGCGGTTCTATACAGTGTGGGGGCCAGTAAAGTGGGATTTATACTGTGTGGGCACCAGCAAAGGGGGCGCTATACTGTGTGGGGACCAGTGAAGGGGGCTTTATACTGTGTGGGAGCCAGTAAAGGGGTTGTTATACTGTGTGGGCATCAGCAAAGGGGGCGCTATACTGTGTGGGGACCAGTGAAGGGGGCTTTATACTGTGTGGGAGCCAGTAAAGGGGTTGTTATACTGTGTGGGCATCAGCAAAGGGGGCGCTATACTGTGTGGGGACCAGTGAAGGGGGCTTTATACTGTGTGGGAGCCAGTAAAAGGGGCCATTATAAAGTGTAGACGCCAGTGAAGGGAGCGCTATACTATGTGGGAGCCCCAGTCAAACATTTGCTATGTGGCCTGGTCTTTGCTAGTTATGCTACTGGTCCAGGGTCTGTTACCCCTTTAGCCCCTTATAGCTACACATCTATCTAAGAGTAAGTTGTGCCTATAGGCTATTGGGACCCCTAAAAGTAGCAGCTCCCTAAAAAAAATACCCTGAAATGTCCACAAGCAGCAGCAGCAGCAGCAGAGCGGACGCCTACAGAAGGTCTGCAGCTGAATCTTTTCATTCTGCAACTTGTCTCCAATTTCCCATGTAGCCTTGAGCCTGGAATGTGATCCAGGAAAAATTCTGGACAGATTGAAAAGCCGTCTCTCAAGTAGATGCTCTCCTCCTGCGGGGTAATTGAGAGCAGATTTTGGAGGGGACGGATCCCTTCTCCACTTTCTCTGAGGGGGAATCGGTAGGACAAGTGAGACCTTATATAAACAGGCACAGGATAAACATTTACTAGGGAGTTCCCTCTTCATCAGCTACACAAGCAAAGGCAATGCCTGTACAAATCTCAGCTGTATATGTGCAGAGTATACATGGAGACGGCCGGGCTTTCAGATGTCTCCGCATATCTAAGGTTTCCAAAAATGCCATTACCACGGACTACAGTGCAGCGAGGCCCTCATATAACTAGATGATACAGAACTGCCGCGCTATTATATTACATAGTCAGAAAAACTAGCCATATGCCATACAATGTTCCTACAACTGACAACTATCGCTTTCAGCCCTCCATATACATGCATGCTCAGCCCTTCATATACATGCAAGCTCAGCCATGTGTTCACAATAGGGCGACTTAACTCCCTTAAGAACAGGCATGTTGGGATCTGACACTTAAACATAGCTGACCCGCACAAATTATAATACCCCTGCAGTGAACCATACATTTTATAATACCCCTTAGTGGCCCTCACATAGTATAATGCCCCTGCAGTGGCATCACACATTAAACTATCCCCCTCCAGCTGGCCTCCACAGTATAAAGTCCTCCACCTGGTTGCCCCCACAGTTTCATGCCCCCCTTCAGGTTGCTTCCCCTGTTTCATGTCCCCCTTCAGGTTGCCCGCAACAGTTTCATGTTCCCATATAGGTTGCCCCTATTGTTTCATGCCCCCCCCCCTTCCAGGTTGCCCTCACTGTTTTATAGCTGCCCCTTCACACAGTAGAATGTCTCATAGTGGCCTCCCTACAGTTTAATGTCCTGTAGCAACAATGCAAATAACTTAATGTCCCATAGTGGCTCCACAACACAATATAATGTTTCACAGTAGCCCCACCACCCAGTATAGTATCCCATAGTGGCCTCTCCTCACAGTATAATGTCATATAGTGGCCCCTACAAATTTTCCAAAAGTTTCCACAAATTATTAGGCTTAGTTGTCTGAGTGTAGAGTGAAAATTGCAGTATATAGTACTTGTTTACTATGTACTTGAAAATATACATGGTGACAAAAATAAAATCATCAGAAATGCATTTAACATAAAAACATGGTTCACATAAATGAGACTAAGGTGCAGTACCGGGTCCTTCCTGATAGTCAGTGGTGGTGCTGTTTTTGTTAAAAAACAAAACTGTTTTAAGTCTTTGTTAGATTCAAAATTGGCATATACTGAATATGTATACAACAAAGTCAAAATGGCGTCCCCTCCTGTCACAACTGATTTACATCAGTGCCCAAATCTTTGGGGGAAAACTGAACGTACTAGTGCTACAATGTCTCTTCCCAGAATGGTAAATGTTCATTTGAGCAATAGCATTTGGCGCCACCTTGTGGCCTGGATTACATTTATAGCTTTAGCCTATACTTTATAATTCTGCCAAACTGTACAGTCAGCTTTGGGTGGAATTGTCATAAAATGTAACATGTCATTACTTCTCTGCCTTATGTAGCATCATATCATTACAGAAAGCCGCCTGTCTACGTCTCATAAGTCACTGCACAATATAGACTGCTCAGTATATTCCAGCAGACACCCCGCCGCCCCCCATGCTGTGTCATTCCTTGTACCTGCCATTGGCAAGTAAAGGCAGAAACCCTTTTATTGTCCTATTAGAGAAGTAACTTTACCTAGCAACAAAGTAAACTCTGCTTTGTGGCGAAGATCCCAGCGCCAAAGTCATTAATCCCCAGAGATCAAGGTAAAGCTACATCTAGACAAATACCGCTACATGGGAAATACAGCTGACCTCCTGGCCCGGGCCTCACTGCCCAAATACAACACCTCCTGGGAGGAATGATGGAATCTCAAACAAACGTCCTCAAAAATCCCACCTAGTGGCAATGAGTCGGTGTATTGTACTGGCACAACGTGAGGCTCCAAAGCAAAATCAGACCCCAAAACAGTCCCCTAGCTAATACTGGTCTCCTCTTACAGGGAAGGTGTTGCCAGAAAATGATCTATTTTTTGTTACTTTTTAAGAAAAAAAAAAATAAATAAATAATATATCACACTATACCCTGCAATTTTCACTCTGACCACTAAGTCTAATAATGGACTGACACTTGCCAATTTTCTTTGTAGAAGTCACCTCATCTACATCAGGGACAGGTTTACAATACAAGATAACACCACTATAGATAAAACCACTGAGCACCCATTACATCCACTACGGGCAATAGATCAAGTCACAGTTTATCTACTCCCCTTCCCTGCATGGAGCATGGCGAGAAAACTCTCCAATAGACCTCAATGAGCATTGAAAATGCTGTAAAGTATATCATTAAGTGCTGTCAGGGTCGGACTGGGATGTCTAGGGCCCACCAGTGGAATTGTTTCTAGGGGCCCACCGCCAGGACCCTGCAGATCAGCGGTACCGAGACAGGGCGGTTAAAGGTAATAACATGTTGGGAGCCATGCTACTCACGCACTATACCATGCGCACTACATATACCTACTGCTACAGCCTGTATGGCAAGTGAACAGCATGGCTCCTAGAAATGTTACCATTACCCGTAGCTGAAGTGTCCTGGAAAAGCTGATCTGCAGAGGTCCTGGCTGTTGTATCATCGCAGATGTAATATTGATGGCCTATCCTAAGGACAGACCATCAATATTAGAAAGATGGATAAATCCTTTAATGTGGTTGTCCAGGAATTGGAGCAACTCATGTGGTGGGAGGGAGGTGTAAAATAAAAAAACAAATAAATAAAAAAAAGAATACTCATCTGTCCTTAGCGGTTAAACGGTTTTGCGGCGGAGAGCATAAAACGCACACCGCCGCACCCGGTCTGACAGCTTTCTGTCTTCTACATGCAGAAGACGGAAAGCTGAGAACGGACTGCCGAACGCTAGTGTGAACCTAGCGTCAGCCTAAAGCCCCATGTAGCAAGACAAAGCAAAAAGCGCTGCGGGAAAAACCCCGGCGGCAACACATCAGTTTTTCCTGCAGCGCTTATTGCAGAAACTCCGCAGAGGTTTCCTCTGAGGACTTTGTTTCCTTTAGGGTAAGTTCACGCAGGGATTTTTGGTCAGGATTTTGAGGACGTATCTGCCTCAAAATCCTGACCAAAAAGATGGCTCCCATTGAAATCAATGGGAGCCGGTCAGTTCTTTTTTTTCCGGGAGCCGGTTTGTTCCAGCTCCCAGAAAAAGAAGCGTGGTGCTCATTCTTCAGGTCGTTTCGCCTCGCGATTCAGCCTGAAGACACTCCCTCCTCCCATCTAGGCCCATTTATTGGGCCTAATCTGGAGCAGAGTGCGTGACTGGATGCCGGTGCATCCAGACGCGGCTACCCGATTTTTGGTCCGGAACCTGAGGCGGCCTCTGCCTCAGGTTCCGGACCAAAAAACCCTGTGTGAACTTAGCCTTATACCTATAGTGAAACTGCAGGTGTTTCTGCAGATATAAGTGACATGCTGCAATTTCCAAAACCGCAACAGTTTTGGAAATTGCAGTGTGTCCGCCGTGTGTGTTTTTCTGCAATGTGTGGATGGGATTGCACTCACTATATACCTACACACTCAGGCCTGGTTCACATCTGCGTTCAGTAATCCATTCGGGGAGTCCGCATGGGGACCCTCCCAAACAGACTACTGAACGCATTAGCAAGTGGTATGCAGTGAAAGCACACATAGACTATAATGGGGTCCATGTGCTTTCCGTGCGGTGTCTGCATACAACATGCGGACAGAAAAGTACTTCACAATCTACTTTCCTGTCCACATGACTCATGCGGACACCGCGTGAAAAGCACACGGACCCCATTATAGTCTATGGGGTCCGCGTACTTTCACTGCACACCGCTTGCTAATGCGTTTGGTAATCCGTTCGGGGGGAAGGGGGAGGGGGTTCCCATGCAGACTCCCCAAACAGATCACCGAACGCAGATGTGAACCAGGCCTTAAACATATACCATATATACTCACACATATACAATACAATATACACATACAATACTATAGCACATATACATTTATATACATTCATATACCATATAAGTCATATATACACTTGTATGAATACTATATATACACACACACACATATATACATACACATTATTATAGTATACAGTATATACTCACACATACCTGTACACAAACATACAGTACTCACACAGTATACAAGACACATACTTTACACAAATGTACATATATACATATTAAACATACAGATTTTACAAAGAGTTTACTCACCTATTCCAGCAGCAGTCGGCTCCTGTCCTCCCCACACGCTGCGATGTAACAGGACTCAGTGTGAGGAGGAGGGGGGAGGGGGAGAGAGGAAGTGCGTGCGTGCAGCAGGGGAGATCTCACAGGACAGCAGCTGCAGGTAAGTGAAGGGAGAAGCCATTAGCTGATGCTGAAGAAAGACACGTTGTCCTCCGATGTGTACTTCTTCAGCATCAGCTAATGGGGGCCCCTGTGTGTGGAGGCAGATGCATTGGCCAGGTGTCCGGTTGGGGCCCCTGGCCATCCCGATCGGGCCCCAACCAATGCATCTGCATTGGTAAAAATCAAAACTTTAAGTCAGGGCTCGGGGGCCCACCGGGGGATTCCCCGGTACACCGGTGGGCCAGTCCGAGCCTGAGTGCTGTTAAAGAGGACCTTTCACCACTTTTGGGCACAGGCAGTTCTATATACTGCCAGAAAGCTGACAGTGCGCTGAATTCAGCGCACTGTCAGCTTTCCCGATCTGTGCCCGGTGTGAAGAGCTTACGGCCCGGTACCGTAGCTCTTCTATGGTCAGAAGGGCGTTTCTGACCATTAGCCAGGAACGTCCTTCTGCCTCGCGGCGCCAATCGCGCTGTACTGTGGAGCGGGGAGGAACGCCCCCTCCCTCTGCTCACACAGCTTGTCCGTAGACGAGCATTAGCAGGAGAGGGAGGGGGAGTTCCTTCCGGCTCCACAGCACAGCGCGATTGGCGCCGCGAGGCAGAAGGACGTTCCTGGCTAATGGTCAGAAACGCCCTTCTGACTGTAAAGCGCTACGGTACCGGGACCGATAGCGCTTTACACCGGGCACGGATCGGGAAAGCCGACAGTGCGCTGAATTCAGCGCACTGTCAGCTTTCTGGCAGTATATAACACTGCCTGTGCCCAGATATGGTGAAAGGTCCTCTTTAAAGCAGAGGAGAAGCTCAGGCAAGATGGCTGCCCCCATAATCATGGACAGAAAATAGAATAAAAATATCTACAATCAGAAAATAAAAAAATTATAGATTTCATTATCTGGTTTCAACAAGTAAAATAAAAGGAGAGTCAATCCGTCAAGGCTCTCTCCATTCACTTCTATGGGGAAATGTTTCGCTGCACAGGGGCACATCTCCTGCCAGTCCTCACCCCTTACTGGCTGTCTTATTTTTGTCTTTAATACATCATCTGCTATCCCTGCGGCTTCAAATCCCACAATACAAGGAAAAATCTTATTATAGTAGGCCGGGTTTACACAATGTATTTTGGCACGTAATGTGGCACGTAGATGCCGCAGGAGCTTTTGCGGGCCGTATACGCTCCCATTGTTTTCAATGGGAGCCGGGACCGTATACGCGGCGCTATTTTGCGGCCGTGATTTTGCAGTGGCCGCAAAATAGCGCCGCGTATACAGTCCCGGCTCCGATTGAAATCAATGGGAGCGTATACGGCCCGCAAAAGCTCCCGCGGCGTCTACGTGCCACATTACGTGCCAAAATACATCATGTGAACCCAGCCTTAGTCAGCTTGGATGAGCCCCATAGGACCAAAAGATACAGGAATTTAATAGACATCTGGAAATTTTTAACAGTCTAGATCAGGGGTCCTCAAACTGCGGCCCGTGGGCCACATGCGGTCCTCTTGTCCGGCCCACCGAGAATGCCAGCAGGCGTGCATTTATAATGAAGCTCCTGGGGAGATCAGGCCAGGCCATGGAGCGCACTTCACTTTACCTATTGGAGGGCACCGCTCCTGATGTCTGTGCGACCTGCGCTGCTTCCGGTGTCCGCCTGTGTCCACCTGTCACATCACTTGTATGCGATATAAAGAGGATACAGGAGGCACCGCTCCTTATGTCTGCGTGGCCTGATCTGCCTCTGGTATTCTCCTTACATCGCATACATCCGATGTGACAGGCGAACATCGGGGGCAGAGCAAGTCGCACAGACATCAGGAGCGGTGCCCTCCAATAGGTAAAGTGAAGCGCGCTGTCTCCATGGCCTGGCCCAATATAATGAACTGTGCCCCTCCATCACTTCGTCAGTCAGGTCACCCTAGCAACATGACCTGACCTGACGCAGCACCATATTACAGTAAGCAAAGCCACTACCGTAGTACAGTTTGCTGTGCCGCTCAGCAGTGGTCTCACTGGTCAGGTTTAGTGCCTGCTGCCTTCCTGGACGGACCCTACCTGTGCCCCCTGAAGTAAGCAGTATAATATCTTACTGTAGGATAAATAACACCTCAGAGGGCGTTCACACTTGTGCTCGGTGTCTGCATTCCGTTGGGTTTCCATCTTCAGTCCCAGCGAAACTGGACAGGGGACGGAAACCCAGCAGTCACCTTTAAAACCCATTCAATTGAATGGGTTTGTAAAGATGACCACCAGTGTCCGCCTGTGGCCTGTCCACGGGGAAACCGTTTTTTTTAAGCCAGACACAAAGTCCTGCATGTCTGACTTTGTGTCCAGCTAAAAAAAACAGTTTCCCCGTGGACAGGCCACAGGCGGACACTGGTGGTCATCTTTACAAACCCATGTAATTGAATGGGTTTTAAAGGTGACTGCTGGGTTTCCATCCCCTGTCCAGTTTCGCTGGGACTGAAGATGGAAACCCAACGGAATGCAGACACCAGACACCGAGCACAAGTGTGAACGCCCCCTTAGATTGAAAATTGAGTGTCCCCCTCCACCCCACGGTTGCATTCATCTCCATTTTTCTCAATAACACATAGGAATAGCCTTAAAGAGGACCTTTCACCACTTTTGGGCACATGCAGTGTTATATACTGCCAGAAAGCCGACAGTGCGCTGAATTCAGCGCACTGTCGGCTTTCCCGATCTGTGCCCGCTGTAAAGAGCTTACGGTGCCGGTACCGTAGTGCTGTATGGTCAGAAGGGCGTTTCTGACCATTAGCCAGAGACGTCCTTCTGCCTCGCGGCGCCTATCGCGCTGTACTGTGGAGCGGGGAGGAACTTCCCCCTCCCTCTCCTGATAATACTCGTCTATGGATGAGCGCTGTGAGCAGAGGGAGGGGGCGTTCCTCTCCGCTCCACAGCACAGCGCGATTGGCGTCGCGAGGCAGACGGACGTCTCTGGCTAATGGTCAGAAACGCCCTTCTGACCATAGAGCACTACGGTACCGGCACCGTAAGCTCTTTACAGCGGGCACAGATCGGGAAAGCCGACAGTGCGCTGAATTCAGCGCACTGTCGGCTTTCTGGCAGTATATAACACTGCATGTGCCCAAAAGTGGTGAAAGGTCCTCTTTAAGACAGACATCTAAAGGTAGAAGAAGAATCGCCTTTCTTAAGGCTATTCCTACGTGTTATCGAGAAAAAAATGTGATTTTAATGGTAGAATCGCATTAAACTATATTTCGGCCCTCCAGTGGTCCAAGGGACAGTGAACTGGCCCACTGTTTAAAAAGTTTGAGGACCCCTGGTCTAGATAATGTTTACAGCGAAACCGGAACATTCCATGGTGAATTCTTACTGCAAAAAGCATTCTTCAGTCTCCCAAGGCAAACTAGAAGAAGGACCTAACCCAAGCCCTGGATCAATATATAGACTTGCTCAGGAGGAGGGGAGCAGATTATTGACCTGGACCTAAAAAATGGCAAATCCTGCCCAAGAGTAAATATATAGAGTCCATGTTCTTAGTCCCATTAACCATAGCAAACAGTAAAAGTGGCAGAGAAAAGTCCTGCTGTACACTGGGACCCCTGCGAGCACAAACAAAGGGGCACTGCAAGTGTTTCAGATCTTCAGATCGCCACATGTGCCTCAATTTACTTCTATGGGATTTTCCATAGATGATCCCCAGCAGTCCCGTAGATGTTGGGGCACACACCTTCTTATTATCTATAGACACTTCATGGAAGCTCTGAACAAGGGCAACATCTGCCTGGAGCTTGTATGTTCTCTCCATGTTTGCATGAGAGTCCTCTAGGTACCCCGGTCTTCTTCCTTGTCAAGTAAGCTGTACAAAAACATGGAGAATCCAGGGGGCCCCTAAAAGGCAGACAAACTATATATCACAGGATATGTGACCTCTGTTTCCTATGTAACATGGTATATATCCAAGTCTTACCCCTCCCTCTTCCATATGACAAGCACAACATTGCAGCAAGACCAAAACAGAAGAAATTCCACATTTCCCTCAAAGACGGCTCAATGTCTCACTGCCAAGTTATCAGCCAAACATTGTAAACCTGCCCTAAATATTATGTTTACTATGGGAAAGACACAAGCTAAACAGGGATTACTGTCCGCCTTAATTGTGGCTTCCCGGACAGCTACTCTGTTGACATTCCCATGCAAGGAAAGTCTTCCCCAAGGAATCCAAAGGGCAAAGGAATGGAGGAAAAGAGCGTAATTACTAGAATGGCGGTATGTAATGGCCCCAGGCCCTCTGCGGTCAGGGGCCCACAACAGCTCCAGTGCCCCAAAACTGGCATTAATCTAAATTTAAATTTTCCCTATAACAAAAATATACTATCCAACAGTGTACAAGAAAAAGCAGTACCATGCAGAGTATAAATAATACTGCTATGTGGTGTCTAAATAGTGCCACAAGATGTCCAAATAACAGACCTATGTAGGCCTAAATAATACAGCTAAGACAACCTTATGAACACTGTCAAAATAATACAACCACACAACACCTTAATACCTCTATACAATACCTAAATAATAGAGCCTTACAATACCCTAATGATGCAGCTGTTCAGTGTCTAAATAATACAGCTATACACTACCATAATATAGCTGAGCAGTGCCTAAATAATAGCCATATGCTTCTCTAATAATTACACTGTATACTATCTAAATAATACAGTCATACACTACTAATACTATCACTATATACTGCCTAAACAATACTGTCATAAACTTCTCTAATAATATCACTGTATATTGCCTAAATAATGCATATACTTTTCTACAAGTATCACACTATAGCTTCTACATAATACAGTCATATACTCCCCTAATAATACTACTTTACACTGCAAAAATAATACAGTCATACACTACCCTAATATAACTGCCATATACTGCATATATAATATGGTCATACTCTACCCTAATACTACTCCTATACAATTCATACATAAAACAGTCAAATGCTTCCCAAATAATATTACTATATACTGCCTAAATAATAGTTATACAGAATTTTTATAATACCACTGCATAATGTTCAAACAATACAGTCGTATACATCCCTAATAACACTGCTGTATACTGCCTAAATAAGTGCTCAGTGTTCAAAGACTTGTGTTTTAGAGGCTTCTAGGTGCTTTTCTTCCTTTCCCATCCCAATAATTCTGTTTATCTCCTGTCACCACTAAATCTTCCAAACTGAGCAATAGAAATTTGCGTCAATCCATATTCAGTGTGCCCACCTAGTGGTGGCTGGGGGGGTATTGTGGCAAGTAGAGCCATGATCCATTCTGATCCATTATTTCAGCTACTAGACACTATAATTTTGGCGTCCACCATTGTTTTATTTTTTTTAAGCTGTATATTAGATACACTGGTTAGAGTAACCTCCTGTATACACACATTGGTTGCTAGGTGTTACATGGAGCATAGCAGAATGCTCCAGAATATCTATGATATGGAAAACTGGATTCCTGGAAAACATCAAGCCAGGGAATAAAAAAAGAGCAGGAAATCATGGAAAGTGCCAGACGCAGAACAAAGGCCGCTCTTCCTCTGTGGTTTGTGGCTTGTGATTGATGTTTGGGAAGTGTTTTTATACCTCTCCACATTTTGCTTGGCCCCAGTAGGAGACACAATATAAATTTCAAGGTATATGTAGCCCCAGCTTTGGTGAAACTACACCAATAAAAACAATTCCTTAAAATGCCTCCATTAAAGGAACAGTCCATAGAGCCTATAAGAGTGTGTTCACATGGTGCAAAAAAACCTGCATGTTTTCATCATTTTTATTTCGTGTTTCATGTATTAATAAAGGCTTCACATCTATTAACTGCACCCAACGGTACCATGTGAATACACTCCTAAGGTACAGTAGTCAGGGTAGACTATCATGTAAAATCAGTGAATCCCCGCTCCCACAGGCCCCTGCACTCGATATAACTCAGTATACCTATTTTTATCTAGCCAAAGATACCAAATGCACCAAAAAAAAAAAAAAATTCAGCATTTGCTCAGTTAATCTACTTCCTTCTTTTGATCATATTCCACAACACACAATTATACCTAAGAAATAAAGAAATCTTCCCTTTCCTCCTTACTATCTGGTGCCTGGCTTTAAGACAACTCGCTGCAGGAGAAGAACAAAAAGATTGTCAAGCCCCACCCCTTGTCTGAGCTCCACCTCATTAATCAGAATACAGTCAAAGATGGAGCAGGTCAGTAGAATATTAACCTAAGACATCATAATACAAAAAAATTTTCAGACAGGGTATAAGACATCAAATCTTTCCCCTCCTCCTGACTATCCTGTGTCTCAGGATAGTCAGTTCACACTGTTTTTTTACAGGCGGATTTTGATGCGGAATCTGCCTCACATTCATTTCAATGGGAGTCACTAGCAGTTTTTTTCAGCTAGCAGAAAAAAAAAATAAAAAAAAAAATGACATGACGTAACTTCAGGCGAATTCCTATGCGGTTTTTGACGCAGTTTTTGAAAAAACTGCTTCAAAAACCGCTAGCAGTTTTTTTTTTTTTTTTTTTCCAGGAGAAGTTTCCAGGTCCATAGAGTGTGCTGGAGCAACAAAACCGTGACTAAAACCGTGTCAAAAACTGCGCCAAAAACCCTGTCAAAATACTATTAACTAATTCCTGAAGCAGATTTTTTCCGCCTGCAAAAAAAAACTCCGTGTGAACTGACCCCAAGACAACTGGCTGCAGCAACAGGACAAGAAGATTGTCAGGCCCTACACCTTGGCTAAGCTCCAACCTATCAGTCGGTCTCCAGTCAAAGATGGAGCAGGTCAGCAGACTTTTCCAGCGAAGTATAAGACGTCATAAGCAGCTTTTGTTTTGTAAAGGATCAGCGGGGTCAATCCAGCGTGACCGCTCCATATCTCCCCCTGGAGCACAAGTTCTGTCTAGTTAATGGGCATTGACGTTTTATAGTCTACTTAACATCCAATGCAAACAAAACAGATCTGAGTTGTGTTCTTACTGCCGGATCGGTCTGCTGCACAACGGGAATTTACAGCTATTTGACCAAGTTATGAGCGACATTGGCAATAAAATCTTAGCTATTATTTTCAGGTGAACAGAATAGAAAGGGTTAATTTTTTTAAAAAAGTGCACGGCCTGGAAGATATGAGGGTGTCGGTGAGATAGTCTCAACTATAACCAGGCAGTGTTGATCCAGAATAAGGAAAAAGGAACCCCGAAAAGCAGGTATATTAAGAGTGGTAAAGCCATCATGGCACCCCGATATGGTGCAGGATAATGCCAGTTGTCAGTGACAGTGGGACTCTGCAAAAGAAGGCAGGAATGGATCGCTGTATAGACAGTGCTCAATGAGTACAGTGTGTACAGCTTTGAAAGCCGCCATATTGTGATTTTCTCCCAAACTTGTAGTCAGGTGATTGCCATGTGCTGGGGCACTGCACGAGTGGCCGGGTCCTAGAGGACCCATATCAGTTCTGCACTGTATACTAGGAGGTTGTATTCCTCCTGGAACTGGGATTCATGTATCAGCCTCCGTTAAAGGGGGTAAAAACATTTTTTTATGACTTTATACCTCCAAAGGTCTATGACCAAAGACACAATATGTAAAAAAAAAAAAATAAAAGATGTAAAAAATTAAGACCATAAAAATAAAATAAAAAGAAAACCTCTACGATGTTCACATCACAGGTTATAGCCCCGCCCCCAGTGACTAAATATTTTAGTAGCACTTTTTGCTATAAAAACAAAGACGTTCTTTCTTTTCTTTAAGAAATTCCTAGACATTGAAAGAAAGAAAGTAAAAAGACTTAATGTCACAAACAAAGCAGACACAAGAATTATTTGAATGACCTGAAAACAACAACATAATAATACTAAAAAAAATAAAATAAAAATCTTACAAAAATAAATAAATTAAATAAATAAATAAATAAAAAGAAAATGTGTCTTGTCATAAAGTGGCATAGTGGATGGGATTCAAGTGACTCCCATGCCCACTTTGTAGTAAAAACCGTGGTGCACACACGCCGCGAATTGCAGCATGTCAATTATATCTACGGAAACGCTGGCGGTTTCCCCATAGATATAATTGTAACAAAGTGCGCAGAGGAAAGCTCTCTGAACTTTCTGTTTAAAGTGCTGCTGGAAGAACCGCGATGCATTGCCGCCACCGTTTTTCCCGCAGTGCTTTATTGTTACGGGACATCCTGTGGGGCCTTAGCCTTAAAAAGTTATTTCATAAGTCTTCACACCCTTTCAGTATATAGCCAGCACTATCAGATACGGCAAGACATGGCTGCTTAGGTCACACATGAACTTTACACCACCGATCACTAATGGTCTTCCATGTGGTGAACTGTATTTCCATGTTTTGTGGAATTGTGCAAAAGAAAGTGACTCATGGCAACGTCTCGGGCGACTTCTGTTTTCTTTAAGTGTGAAGAGCCTTGGCCTGTTTACGCCAGGCGTTTGCTTTTATTACCGAGGAAGAAGTAATACTGCGGTCAGACTTGGCTGGGATGGTCGATGCTGAGAAGGATGATGAGTAGATGAGAGACGTGACGGAGGTAACAGCCCTACAACAACATCTGCCATCCGTCTTCCTGATAGTACACCCATATACGGCCGGGCCTGGAGCGGGAACTTTATTACATCGCCTCCCTATACAAATATCTCTCCTCTTAGTCAGTGTGGACCTGGTGCCAAGCCTGAAATACTATCCTAATGCTGCCAACAAACGCCAAGCTACAGCAGGACTGCCTACAGGACATGGCGAGACGAGCCTACCATCTTCTCAGCGCCATAGACTGTATATCCATTGCTTGGTATATAGTAAACATATGTATATACTGCCCCCTGCTGGCAAACTAGGATAGGTTATCAGGGGTCCAAGATCAGCTTTTACACTGCGGCCTGTTCACTACACCAAGCATAGTGTCATACATTGTATAGTGGCTGTGCTTGGTGCAACTCCCTATTCATTTAAAAGGGGTGTCCAGGATCTTGGGTAATTGATACTGATGACCTGTTTACAGCTGGGATCCAACACCTTGACTACAATCCGATCATTTCTTTCAGCTGTCAAAAAGAGGTTTTTTAAGGGACTTAAAGGGGTTGTCCCATCACAAGGATCCTATCTATACTGCTTGATAATGTGAATGTAAGACTTTTTCTAAATACACTGCTTCAGCAAAACTGCTTTGTTTGTCCACTATCTTACTTTATTCTTTTTTTTTTTTTTTTTTTGACACATCCCTTGACTTATCTGGTCATAAGTCAAGTGATGTATCTGCTGCTCTGAGGGGGGGGGGAGGGGCTAAGTGCACGGGAGCGAGCCTGGAGGGGGGTAGTTTACACTTTGGGGAGAGGGAAGGGGCCACCAATACAGACCCGGCATCCGCTGTAATAGAGAAGCGGATGCCGGGGAGTGTAGAAGCCGGCACAGGTGAAGCCAGCAGCGGCAGGACCGATGCTGCTATTCCGGAGGGGGGGGGGGGAGCGGAGGAGCGGAATAGCAGCATCGCTCCTGCCGCTGCTGGCTTCACCTGTGCCGGCTTCTACACTCCCCGGCATCCGCCTCTCTATTACAGCGGATGCCGGGTCTGTATTACATTGTGAAGGCTGTACGTCCGATGCCTAGTGCATCGGCAGCGCACACAGGGCCAGCGGCATAGAAGCGACGACTTCTCGCCACTGGCTTTGCATATGTAACCCCGCCCACCAATGACGCAACAAAGCCGGAAGACAGAAGAATTTACTGCAGCGAAGACTAGCGAGTATGCGACATGGGACAACCCCTTTAAGTAATCTTAAGGATAGGTCGTCAATTATTAAGTCTGGAAAACCCCTTTAAGTAGTCAATCTTCTAAGACAGCAATGAGATTGTATGGGATTTGAAAAAAGTTTATCGTTTTCCAAAAGCAGTGCCATCCTTGTCCTGAGGTTGTGTTTGGTATTACAATATTGTAGGGCATAGAATGCTAGCTGCCGCCCCTGGACAGGACTGCTCATACATACATACCCCCAACACTACTCAATTTCAACAAGCATATGGAGATAAGCGGCCATTATAACAATATGGCAAGGGTGTGATGATGTGGGACCATTGACTCCGCCAGAAAACTGGTGAAAATAATGGCAAAAATCTACACCAGCTATGAGGCGAGATGGAGGGTGCACCTTGTTTATGAGGAGGTGGGCCCCTCAATGTAAGGAAGCCTTCACACGGAGTAACGCGCCGCTCATTTTGTCCCAAATACACGTATAAAAATATACGTGTAAAATCTAGTAAGCCATTGAGTTCAATGGGTTTTTTCTTCGTATAACGTGCGTAATTTTGGCTTACTAGATTTTACAAAATGAGCGTCGCGTTACTCCGTGTGAAGGCTCCCTAAGTGAGGCATACCCTTCGCCAGCATAGGGGGTATGGAGACTGGCACTAAAAACACCGGCCTTCAAAAATCTCCCCTATTGGGGCAGAATTCTGAAACAGTTGTAGTTACCTGTAGCAACCAATCACAGCGCAGCTTTCATTTTAAGGAGTGGAATACAAAAAGAAAACCGTGCTGTGATTGGTTGCTATGGGCAACTAAGACAGGTTGCTTTTAGCCCCTTGTAATAAATCTGCTACATAGGCTATGGTGTATATTTACGAAGACTGACATATTGAACGCCAGTCCTTACAGCCCCGGCAGTGGTGGAAGAGCCGCCTCATTTATAAGGAGGTACACTCTTCAAAGATGCGGCTGATCCTCCACCGGGCTGTGAGCTCCATCTTGTGGCTGGCATATATTTCAGAGTGATGATTTTCGCCATGCTGGCGTCATTGATATTAAATGTAGCGCAACTGTGACGCCATTTTCACAATGTAGGCCTCAATAACTAATACAGCAACCATACAGCTCAGCCTTGCAACGCCACGGTACCTGTCAGAGACATTAGTCAGTACTAACATCACCGAGGTGTACATCCAAACAAGTGACGTGAGAGGAGATTAAAGTCTTTGAAGAAATCACATTTCACTTCTTATTGCTTCATGCTGCGGGTGTTGGCGTTGCGGATTAACGTTTAACGTCGGCCAAAATGTAATTCTTCCCAGACGTGCCAGAGATCGGGTTTCTGCACATAATGAAATACTCAAATCTGCGTGTCTGGGGGAGGCTGCAATCTGACCGGGCGCAGAAATTATAAGGTGATGTCAGAGCAGGCGACGTGAGCGTGTACAGGATGGGTGAGGTATAACTGCTCTGCTCTATTGAAGTGAATGAAGCTGAGCTGCAATACTAGACACAACCTGTGGAAAAGTGTGGCACTATTCAGGGAAAATCAAGGTAGTCATGTTTATCGAATCCTGGTCAACTCCACACGTTGCAGAAGCTCTGCGTGTTTGACAGTTACAGAAATACAGAGAGAAAAAAATGCTGCTTATTACAGTCCAAGGAAAGTGTACGAGATTTTGTTTAACCCCTACCTACTAGTAGCATTTTTCGATTTTCGTTTTTGAATCCCACCTTCCAAACCCCATAACAATTTTATTTTTCCGCTCTCAGAGCCATATGAGGGCTTAATATTTGCGGGACAAATTGTTCATCATAAATTCATAATGGTACCATTTATTATTCCATACAATGTCCTGGAAAGCAATTCAGAAAGGGGTGGAATTGGAGAAAAACTGCATTTGTTTGACTTTCTTATGGGCTTTATTTTTATGGTGTTCACTGTGCAGTCAAAATTACATGTCACCGCTGTTCTATGTTTCCGTATGACTCTGGGCAGGCATGTCAAACATGCGGCCCTCGGGCCGCAAGCGGTCCTTTACAGGCATATCTGCGGCCCGCACAAAAGTCTCAAACTTTGTCTCTAAAGTTTAGGGACAAAGTTTGAGACTTTTGTGCGAGCCGCAGATGTACAAGGAAAGTGAGCTGTGGATTGGGGCGGCCCTGCTGGACGCAGCGCTGCTCCAGCGGCCGCCCCTCACCCTTCGCAGAGAACAGGTCTCCCTGCCTGCTCCGCTCCGCCCCCTCCTCCCCACACGCCGGGTGACGTGGCCACGTAATCAGGCCCGCACCCGACGTGTGCCTGCGTCCTACGCGGTCTCACAAGACCGCTGCGCAGGCTGAAGAGCAGAAGCAGGTAGGCTTCTGCAGAAGAAATTGTGATTTTTCAAGTATTTAACCCCTATCCTACAGATAGGGGATAAATACTAAATTTATGATGATGGGGGGGGAGGGTTGGAGTGCTGGGGAAGGGTTGGGGTGCTAGGGAGGGGGGCTTTTTGATGTCTGTCTGGCCCTTCCTTGTGCTTGAGGACTGTTTTTTTTTTTTCCCCACCCACCATGTAATTCTTTCGCTTGGGGGTTAATTGGAGCATTACAGTCTGTAGTGCTCCTATTAACCCCCAAGTGCAAGAATTGCAAGTGGGTGGGAAAAAAACAGTCCTCAGGCCCAAGGAAGGGCCAGACATCCAGAATCCCCCCCTTCCCCAGCACCCCAACCCTTCCCCAGCACTCCACCCCCATCATCATAAATCTATATATATATATATACGCCGCGTTATTTTGCAGCCGTGATTTTGCGGCCGCAAAATAACGCGGCGTATACGATCCAGGCTCCCTTTGAAATCAATGGGAGCGTATACGGCGCTCAAAATCTCACACGGCGTATATGTGCCAGGTCACGTGGCACGTTACTCCGTGTGAATGCACCCCAATTTGTATGGGTCACAGTTTTTTTTTTACGTTTTTTTATGAATTCTAGGCAAAGGGAGGTGATTTGAACTTTTAGATTTTTAATTTTATTTTTATATTTTTTAAAAAAAATGTTTTTCAATGCCACCTGGGGACTTGAATATGCGATACAACTGTCCGGTGGGTGGGCAAGATTTTATACTTTGGGGGTGCTGATATGTAGGAATACCTGCAATCAGAGTGAACTCTGATTGTGGGTATTAGCTCCCGGTCTCCCCTGTACATTACAGCAGAGACCAGGTAGCTATGGGGCCACTCATTGAGGATAGGTCATTATGTGGGGGGGAAGGGGGGGGGTACCCCTGACAGGAAACTCAGCCCAGTCCAGTCTCATTTTCTGCTGCTGTACCATATGACCGAAAATTATGTCATCACGTTTGTTACAAGCGCCACGGCCCCTTCAAATTGCTTATTTCTGGGGGTCTCGGTTGTCAGACCCACACGGATTACATATTGTTAAGGAATCTAAGGTCATCAATATGTATTTCCAGGAATCAAAGCACATAAAAAGCACTGCCCCCACCTGGCTCCTGGATGACATCACTGGTGACTTCTCACCTGCTGTACACAAACCCTTAATTGTTCAGCATAACTGTATGTCAGTCTTCACTGCAGTTCTGGAATTGTATTCACGAACCAAGATGATTAAATATATTATCTTAATCTGTAGCTTAACCTCTTACCTACACATACCCCCTCCCACTCTTCCTGGGGGTACTTAGTCATTAATAATTCACTAGAATGACCCAGAAATAACCTTCCTGAATGTAAGAAGAAATCCTTCTATTTCCTGGGTAAAACCTCAGTTTTTTTAAACACGTAGTCATATTTGATGCTTTGTATATGAGCTCCTTATGGTCACAGGGTTGATCCATGACTTCATTCAGGGCCTTGCATAAGTTTTCTTCAACCTTGAGGTGTCCAAACTGAGTTTGGGTCCCACCTGGACATTACATGGGCCCTATCTCAGTTTCTTGCCCTATGGTTTCTATATCAGAGATTCAGTCGGACGATTTTTTCAGTTTTTTCTTGTTCCCATGCTTTACACTGCAGCTTATCTACAACAACCACCCAACAAGTCCTGGAGATGATATCTACATTATTATATATACCTCCGGTAACGTTCCACATCAGGGTCTTCACGATAGAACTCTAGACCTCCATGTCTCATGGCATCTTCTGGGTTAGCAAAAGCCTGTTATAGAAGGCATCAAGATATGAGAGTATTAGTAAAGGCAGATTTATGCTTTTTTCACAAAAACAGCGCCACCAATCTCCTCAGTCTTGATCTGGAATTGCAGCTCAGGCCTAATCAAGTGAATGCAATACCAGACACAACTCATAAGGGCTTCCTATGTTTAAGCCCATGCACACCTTTTCTATGTAAAGCCTCTTATTTAAGAAAAATAAGTAAAAACAATTTTTAAAAATCTTTAAAAAAAATAATCAAAATTTAGTATACAGCCCACATGCAGACCAATGTGTTTCCATGGTTACAGACTACAAACCAGTGTATTGTGTTTAATCACATTGTTAGTTAAAGGGATTCAATCATTAAAACTGAATTTTTGTGTCCATAACACATAGGAATAGCCTTAAGAAAAGCTATTCTTCTCCTACCTTTGGAGGTCTTCTCTGCGCTGCCGTTTGGTAGAAATCCTGGTTTTCATCAGTATGCTGAGTTTTCTCACAGCATTGGGGGCGGTTCCCAGCCCTCAAACAGCACTGGGGGCGTCCCCAGGGCTGCAAGAAAACTTTCCAGTGACGGCATTTTCTTCCTCTGGAACGCTCTCTCCACTACGTGTTCTTTCGGGAGGCTTTTTTTCTGCGCGGAATCTAATGTGGATTCTGTGCTAATTCCACATGGATTGGCGTCAAAATCCATGCAGTATCCACGCCATTTGGCTTCGTGTGAACGCACCTAAGACTATACACACCTTTTTTACCTAATGCATCTAGAATTAAAAAAAATAAATAAATCTAAAAAATATAAATTTGGTGTATCCAGATCCTATTTGTCTCCATGGTAACAGACTACCACTATGTCTTCATGGTAACAGACTTACAGACAAATTAGTGTATAGTTTCTGATCCTGCAGTTATATTTCATCTACCCACTGGCAGAGGCACACTGTTGCCCAGATCGCTCAGTAAGGGCCCCTTCACACGGAGTTTACGCGCCGTGTATTCTGTCTACGCGCTGTGTATTCAGTCCATTTTACATGTGTAAAAATACACGTGTAAAATGTAGTTAGCCATTGAGTTCAATGGCATGTTCGTATAACGCGCGTCTTTTTTGTCTGACAATCATATCTCCTATACCTGATATATTATGTCTACCATGTGACTTTTTATTATGATTACTACCACTGTTTTTTCTATATATTTATCTATGTATCTATTTATTTATGTTTAAGTTTTATCATGTTTTGATTATTGATTTTAATTCTAGTATTTGTGTTACTGTATATTTTAGTGGCCTGAAGAAGACATCCGCCCGATGTCGAAACACGTAGCCGTTTTAAGCTGTTGTACATGTCCTTGGAGCAATAAAACAGAATCAATTCATTTTAACCTTGCACATCGTTATTTTTATTTTCAAGTTTATTACAGATTTTGCTGGCATTAGTGCTGTCAGTTCTCGGTTTTTCTATACATCCTTTCCATTTTGCATCACCATCCACTGTGTGGGACGGTGTCCGGGTAAGAGCTGCAATTGGCCTGGTGGGCTCCTGACTGGAGTCTACTATAACCACCAGACGGGCGCCAGGTCACCATTTTTGAACTTCTCATTGCTGCAAATGCACATACAACTGAAAGCTGTCAGTGTAGGCCTACACTTACTGCAGAGTGTGATCTTTGTCCCAACGCAGGCCCGATGGCGCAAGTCATCAGCTCCTGCAGTCAGAGGAAGGAGGACGCCCAGCGGCTCTTCATGGGAAAGTAGAATACTGTGTGGGGGGGTTACTGAGGAGCCTATAATACTATGTGGGGGGGCGTACTGAGAAGCACATAATACAATGTGTGGCGGCGCTTATTGAGGAGCATATAATACTGTGTGGGGGGCATACTGAGAAGCATATAATACTACATGGGGGGGGCGTACTGAGGAACATATACTACGTGGGGGGACGTACTGAAGAGCATATAATACAGAGTGGGGGGTTGTACTGAGGAGCATATAATACTGTGGGGGGCGTACTGAGGCGCATATAATACAGTGTGGAGGGTGTACTGAAGAGCAGATAATACTGTGTGGGGGGCATACTAAGCAGCATATAATTCTGGGGGGGGGGCGTACTGTGGAGCATATAATACTGTGGGGGGCCTGCTGTGGAGCGTATAATCTTAAAAATTTTTAAACTATATTTCGGCCCTCCAATGGTCTGAGGCACAGTGAACTGGCCCCCTGTTTAAAAAGTTTGAGGACCCCTGGAGTAGAGTAACAGACTTCAAGATCAGACAACATAGGGGCCATAACCATGAAGACACATAAGCCTGCATTGGAGCTGTATACACAAAACGGTAGGATTTTTGTAATTGTGACTGTGCAAATTTACTGCCTTTTATTTTTAGAGGCATTGGAACAATACAGCTGTAAAAGTCTACACACCCTCTAAATCCATGTTCTGTATAGAGATCTACTTGAGATCTGAAGTCTGATATAATCCTTCTTGGCTCTTTCTTAAAGGAGAGACTGATGTAAAGATTTACTAGTTGTTACACAGTAACTCAGCTCTGACGCACTCCATGCACCACTTGTCATCATCAATTACTGAACAGTATATACAGTGGTAATTTACAGTCAGTCATGTAGACATTGATCGCAGATTAGGGAGGCAAGTCTTTATAGTTTAGTAGTTGGAGTTAGCAGTAACAGGTTATGAATGTAAGAGACAGGAGGGGATGACCCAACGTGAAGACCACCATATCAACCTAAGGACCACCACATCTACCTGTGTATCACTACACCTACTTGAGAACCATCACATCAACCCGAGGATCAACGCGTCAGTCCAAGGACTACCACATTAACCCAAGGAGCACTACATCTACCCTTGGACAACCACATCTACCTGAGGACAATCTATTAACCTGAAGACACCTCATCATCCTGAAGACCATCACATCCACCCGTGGACACCACATAAACGAAAGGACCATCACATCTACCAAAGCACAATCAGATCTACCCGAGGACAATCAATCAACCTGAGGATTACCACATCTATCTGAGGATCGATGCGCCAATCCAAAGATCACAACATGAACCCAAGGAGCACCACATCTATCCATGGACAACCACATCAACCTTAAGAAAACCACATCATCCTGAGAACCACCACATCGATTTGAGGACCATCATATCAACATGAGGGCTACTACATCTACCTGAGAACATGAGATCAAGATGGGGAGCACCAAATCAACTTTATGGCCACCACATCTACCTTAGGACGCCAAATCTATTTGTGGACTACCATGTCTACGTGAAGACTATCACATCAACCTGAGGACCACCATATCTTTACAAGGACCACCATATCAATCACTACATCAACTCGAAGACATCAACATGAGAACCACCATTTCTACCCAAGGACAACCACATCAACCCAAACAGTACCTAATCAACCCGTGGACCACCAAATGTACCTAAGGACACCACCACTTCTATCTAAGAATGCCACATCCACCTGAGGACCACCATATCTGCCTGAGACTACCACATTAACACCAGGGACTGTCACATGTACTTGAGGATACTAGATCTAACCAGGAAACACCACATCAATTTGAGAACCACCATGACTACTTGAGTACCATCACATCAACCCCAGGAACCAGCACATCAACCAAAGTTCCTTGAGCTAAAGCCAAGCATGGCTTCAATAGGAACAGAAAATATAACGGAAGCGCTTATATACATATCCTTTCTTCTAAATTCACTCCTGACTTTGGCTCAAAAAACTGCAGCAAAATCTGCAATAAAAAAAACCCACAGCTTTTGGCAACATGTAGTCTCAGTCTTACTCTGAAAAAGATCAGGGGCCGCTGTCTATTTTATTCTAGTTATGAATCCAGCTGCTGGAGAGGGGCCAGTGTCTGCCTGCGTATGTCTCATCTAGAAGGGATATGAACATTGCTCCCTTGTGTAGATCAGCTCTGTAAAAACAAAAATACTTCCTCCCTCCCCCCAGACATGTCCAGTACTTAGTGTTTGTGTAGTCATGATCTCTACGAGGACCCTATTGTCTCTCATGACATGTAAATAGTTGTACTCTTCAGGAAACAACAACTAGGGACTTGGATGACTATGCTTTGTGACGTCCCTCTATTATTCCTCCTGGAAATGTATGCTTAAATTTACAACTGCTTGTGTACTTGCATGGTGTAACACCATCCAATCAGTGTTAAGAATGCCAGACTCTCTGTAGTGACGCTACCGATTTTTTTTTTTTTTTTACTGCCCCTGAAATGGGCTTTGCAGGTCGGATTCCACCTGAAGATTGGTCATGACTTCTAAATTTTCTTTTACCTGAAATATCAGCATGTCTCACATTGATATAAATGGGAGAACTGGGGAGAGTTTTTTGAGGCACTTGCAGAAAAGTCAGTGTGAACATACCTTATGTAGTCACAGTGGTGTTGACGCCTCTTGTGGCAGTGTGCACGTTACCCAGCAGAGGGAGACACTGAGCCCAGGAGATGGCTCCTCCCACAATTAAGACAATATCAAACCTGTGCTCTGTCCTGAGGCATGATGGGAGTGATATTAAAAGCTTACAAAAGGGATATATAAAGCCTTATTTTTCGCAAAACTCTTCTATACTTGACTTTGTGATGCCGACCATCTTATGGATGGTCATATTTATGGGGCTGGAGCTGCCCTTTCATTCAGGCAGTCATAGCATAACATGGGTGACATGTCTATTACATAAGCTTCCTCTCTGTGATCTCCCACTCATCACTTTCCTGCGTGACCTTCCCAACGTTATATAATACAAAATACACAAAAGAAAAGATAGCGGAGCCTCGGCGATGACTTGGAATTGTTTTTTTTATTTTTATGGGTCTCGTGGGTAGTGGAAAATCCAGTCCTCCCTGCACATCTGTTTTCTCTCACAGTATCGCAGCCACACAGAATTGATAATCATCTCCGCCAGATAACATTACACCCAGCTCTATCGTGTATACACTCCTAGTCAGTCAAAGAGGCGAAAACTTCACCAAAAACTTCTCTACCCCATCAGAGCATGCAAGGGCCACTGAACTGCCTGACCTGCTTGCTGTGGCACTTAGCTTTGCTTTTAGTAGCCACTAGGGGGAGCTCACTGCTTACGGATTTAGGCTACGGCAAAATGGCGACTCAAAGTCTCAACATTCCCTAGGTCGTATTGAAGCCCTAGCCTTATAAGACACTCACCAAGTTCAATATTCTGAATATAAAGCAATATGTAGTCAGCACCCCTAGTGGTCGCAGCTTGCAAACAGGATTATATCATTTTCTACAGATACTGATCACTCTATGGTGAAGGTGTCTGGAGGTGGCCATTATAATGGATCACTATATCACACTTGTTGCTGAGTAAAATGAATTGGCCACAAGGCCCAGCTTGAATTTTTGCCCCAGTGCTCTCCAAGTCCATTTCTTAAAGGGGTGTCACCTATACACTTAATGGATGAGTGAGGGTCTACCATTGATCATGAGAATGAGACTCCCTGGCTTCCCTGTATGAATGGAGTAGTGTTAAATTTATGTTACCATCCTCCATTCACTACCATGGATCGACCCTATAGAAGTAAATGGAGTAGCGGTCGCACATGCGCACTAGCCATACTTGACAACCTTTACATGTTGGCCTCCAGGAGACCAGATGTACAAGCCACACCATGAAAAGTTTGATATGACCATGACTCTTTTATGAAAACCGAACCTTAGGGTGTGATACACCTACTTTGGTGACTTTTTTGTGATCTGACCAGCAGATAAAGTGCCCATATCACAAATATGACAAGAAGCCCAGGACGTGCAGAAGTTTTCCACTGGGCCCCAAAGATTTGCCCATTCCATTTTGGGGAATACAGCGCTGACAACTGCATCTGAAAACGACAAAAAAAACTCCAACACCTCACATTTTCACAGATCTATTTTGTGGCCTGGTCTGGCACAGTCTATCATGTCACATGAAAGGTGTGAATATGAGAAAAACTGACAACGTATGGCGGCATGAGTCTCACGAGGGGATCTGTCTTATCAGACTGCTTGAAGCTTCCTTCCGTTCTTTATTTCTTCTGTGATAAGATGTTAAGATGCTGCAGATATGTCTCGCCTCAGTTTTACAATATATGTGTGCAAAAAATAAGCAAAAATTATCATGAGAAAATGTTGAGCATAATGAAAGTGTAGTCAGTGTCATAAATGTGGCCGCTTCTCTTCTCTCTACAAGCAGGATGTTTTATCATTGCAGATCTGTAGAAAGTTATGCTTGATCACAGTAGATCTCTATCTGATCCCTGCGGCGGCAAATACTATGCTGTATCAGAGGACAAGACTGCATTTACTATTACCCCAGGCAACAAACTAGGAATACCGCATTATTTAGTCATTGTGGCCCAATGATTCACATTTACTCCATGTATTACACTACTACATTATCTTCGAGAGATAAAGCGGCAAAAACATTCAATATACCAAGGAAAATAACCCACAATAACATGCCCGCATATCTGATCCGCCCTAGGCACTTGCCTAGTTCGTCTATATAGTATATATAGCTCTGGGCGAGGGAGGGTTAATAACTCGTTAATTGTTCAAAGGCCGTGAAAGTGGTGGGGGGAGGGAATCGGACCTGTACAGGCAGAAGAGGTATACACAACAAGTATATTGGAGGAGAGATGCCCTGGGCAATGTTCTATCCAGAAACCTCAGGTCCTTCTATCTTGTGGAGGTTACTGTGACTGAACATTAGGCAGATCAAGTACACCCCTTCACGACAGCAACGCATTCCTGCCACTCTGCAAACATGGTTCAGAAATGGTCTGAGGAACATGACAAAAAGATCATCCCCAAATTCCCCAGGATTAATCTGAGGGATCATCTGTAGGACATGTTGGAAAGCAAGTTTGATCTATTGAGACCTGACATCGTATTTTCTACTAAGATCTTGGTGCGAGTTATCACAGGATACCTTCATGGGTCTTGGAATATAAGCCTTGAGGAGTCTTTTGTTGGCACATGAAGAACCTAACCATTATCAGGTAGTTGGTTTTATTGTTATGGTGCATTGTTGTATCTGAGGGAATAAGTTTCCTCAGCATGTCCATCACTATAACCCGACACCTCGCCATTATATTCTGCCCTAGTTACTAGTTTTATTTGTGGCATATACTGAATAAACAAGTCTGATTCATCGAGACCCTTCCTCATTTCTGTTACTAAGATCTTGGTGCTGGCCAGATACCACAGGACTTCATAGGTCTTGGAGTCCTTGCCTGGATGAGTCGGATCTCTCCATAGAGACCCCAGCTTACAACCACGTCCAAGATCGTGGCTCCAGATACTAAAAGACACCTTCATGGTCTTAAAGTCCTTGTCTCAAAGAGTCAGAGCTCTTCTGGTGGCGTAAGAGAGGCCTACACAATATCAGGAGGGTGGTTTTTATGTTGTGGCTGATTGTTATGTAGGGAAAAAAGTTTCTTCAAATTGTCCATCACTATAACCCAACACCCCACCATTATATCTTGCCGTAGCTACTAGTCTTATGTTTGGGATGTGCTAAAAAAAAAGTCTGATCCATACAAGACCTCACTCACTTGTACTAAGATCTTGGTACCAGAGGAGACCTTCATAGGTCATGGAGTCCATGCCTCAATGAGTCAGAGCTTTTTGGTTGGCACTAGAGAGACCTACATAATATGAAGCAAGTGCTTTTAAGGTTATGACTGACTGTTATATGCAGTTCCTCAACATGTCCATTGCCATAACGTAGCATTCCCCACATTATATCTTGCCCTAGGTAGTAGTATTATAAAATGGCTTCTATTACCAGGGGCTGACCCACTTTTCCTGCTCGCCTGCCTCTAGATCAGGTTTTCGGCAGGCGAGCAGACGTAATGTGACCTTTCACTCACCGATCTGTACCCTGGGTGTGGAAGATAGGGATTACATGCTAATACTACTATCTTAGCACATCAAAGATCCATGGAGATGTCACACAATACACTAAAAGAGTAGAGTTACCATGGACCCTAGAGCTACTTTACCTTCTGAATGTTCATTAGATGTCATTTTGACAATAGCAGCTATGCTATCCCTTAGAAAAGCCATCTACGTGTCTACAACAGTACCTGCATAGTCACCCTCACTGCAATAGGTGGGCATTGGAATGGCAGGTCCATTGGGGTCAAGGAAACAAGTCATAAAAAAAGTTTTAAACTTGTAATTTCTGAAAACAATAGACAAAAACCAATTATGGCTTCTAAGGTTATATCTGAGGTTACTGAGCAGGTGTATCCGGTATCTGCTCTACTGGCTGTTTGACCCTGACCCTTGTAACATCATTCATCTCTGTTGTTGAATTGCCATTGTCAAGGACTACATTTTTCCATTATACCTTTTCTCAGTATAGATCCCATTCTTGGTGTAAGATTACAAATACATCTGTCTGAATGGGAGCTTAGGCTTGTATAAGACCACATTTACTCCTCTTCTGGACTTTCTATCAAAGGTTTTCATTCCAGGATTACATTTTGGACTTCAGCTTTGTGTCCGCTTGTCCTTTGCCATACAGAATATTGTAGTGGATTGATGGCCTGTTACTGCAGAGGCCAGTGCATCACATACTATCTGAGTACATGAACATTGTGTCATTTGCCTCTTGTGTACAGGTCACCACTGATTCCAGCAATAGAGGCATCTCCACTTTCAGTTCAGCAAGGACCAAGAGCTCTAAGGACCAGGTTGCCACTCAAAAGGGACTCCTTTAAAAGAGGAGTTAGATTTATTTCCTTGGTTTCCACTATGTTCTGCCCCTATAATGTTTTTTTATTTTTATTTAGTTGGACAACCCTTTCAAGTGCGCAAAAAGATTATCACAAAACCAGCAAGAGAAGCTCAGCCTTGCCCTCTCCACCCAAATTCTGCATCACTGTGATAACAGAGAACTGACAATGAAGTCTACAATGTCTATGAGGTTTATGATATTTGCAATGTCTAACAGATCATCCTATGAGGTATACACTACCTAACGGGTCTACAATGTCTATGTGGTTTATGATGTTTATGAGGACTAAAATGTCTAAGAGGTCTATAATGTGTATGAGGTTTACAAGGTTTATGAAATCTTCAAAGTATAAGAGATCTACACCATCTATGAGGACTACAATGTCTAAGTGATCAATAACATCCAATAGGTCTACGTCTATGAGGTTTACAAAGTATAAGAGGTCTACAACATCTATGAGGTCTACAATGTCTATAAGGTCTACATCTGAGAGGTCTATATATCCACTTGTGACTAGTTCTGAACTTAAGAAGCCATGTGGTTGGACAGATATCCAGTCTATGGCTCTATAGCCACCAATCTTATCCAATCTACCTGCGTGCATCTTTTCTGCACATGCTGCTTTTCTCATATCACCATGTTTGAAACACTAATGCGCAAGCAATGAAGAGTCTCCATAAATGAGCCATAGTCTTTCTAACTACAGGTAACCTGAAACAGCGCCATTACTGTATATGGGCCGTTTCTCACATTGCAGCTCAGTCCCATTCACTTGAATGGAAATGAGCTGCAATACCAGTCACAACCCATGGACAACAGTAGCACTGTTTTTGAAAAATAAGCAGACCCTTTGACTGAACTTGGTTGCTCAAAAGTTAACTCTTAGTCTCCTGACACACACATCCATCACACTTCATCGCTTTCCCTTTCAAGCTTTGGCATTAACAATTTTCTGTCACTAATCCCAAATCCACAAACCTTTTCCATGCTGGCAAAAACTGAAATTTAACAGTGATCTTTCCACTTTCTCTGTACCATATAATGCTGCTCCACCAGAAATATACGTTCCTGCTATTCATCACGAGCCCCCAGGGGGTTGCTGCACATTACACGGACTTAAAGGGAAAAGCTTAACCTTTTCCATCCCACATGCCCTAATTGCCATCATAGCAAACTGCTGCATTTGTAAAAGGTCTGAGGATTTTGGGACTTACTTTTTTCCGCAGCCGGATCTGCCCGGTGATTATGGCCAGGATGTACATTTTCACTATGAGGAGAGTGGCGTAGAAGACGAACGTCAGGAATACTTGGTTTTCCATCTTGGCTGCTAGAAGGAGCACTTAGCCTGGACTGAAGTGTAAATGTGAATCTCAGACATTAGACGAGGGAGGGAAGGAAGCAGGAGGAGTGACTGAAAGAAAGGAGGGGATGGCTCCAGCTGTGTGACCACAGAACTATTTTAGAAATCCATAAAGTGATGTGGACAGGATATATTCTGGTTTAAAGGGGATGAACTGATGGCACAAAAAGTGCTCCAGAAGAAGGAGAATTTCCACAAACAATTCACAGGAAATATAAATTCTTACGTTCTCATCTGACAACTTGTTGGAGGTGTCAGTCAGCTGTCTCATTAGATCCATCTGTTACTGATAATTAGAGATGAGCGAGTACTGTTCGGATCAGCCAATCCGAACAGCACGCTCCATAGAAATGAATGGATGCACCTGGTACTTCCGCTTTGACGGCGGACGGCTGCTTAACCCCCCGCGTGCCGGCTACGTCCATTCATTTCTATGCGAGCGTGCTGTTTGGATCGGCTGATCCGAACAGTACTCGCTCATCTCTACTGATAATGTCCAGTGAAAACCCACAGACCCCAGAGATTTTCTGGCTTATGCCCGGTTCATATTAGCGTTCGACCTCCGTCCGCATGAAGACCCCCCCGAACGGGGGGCCGAATTGTGCGGGCAGTGTGTGGCAAGCACACGGAGCCCATTATAGTCTATGGGCTCCATGTACTTTGCAAGCACATCGCTTGCGATTGCATTCCATCCGGGGAGGTCTCCATGTGGACTCCTTGCGGACGGAATACAAGCGCTAGTGTGAACCAACCCTTAGGATAGATCATTAATTGAAGATGATTAGGGATCCGACACCTGAGAACCCACTGATCAGCTGTATGAGGTGGCAGCGGTGATCCTTGACAGCTGCTTCATGGGTCATGTGATGTCACAGTACAATATGCTTCATGGTGGGCCCCCCCATATAATATTATATGCTCCACAGTAGCCGCCACACAGCGTTACCTGCTCCACAGTGGCCCCCACACAGCATTATATTCTCCACAGTGGCCCCCAAACTGCATTATATGCTCCCCACAGTATGCTCCCCTACCCAGTATTATGTGTTGTGATTGGGCCTCAGCGACCACATGGGGTGTATTGATGTAATTACGCTTCCACATCCCTCGTGACTGCTGGAGCCTAATCACGGGCCTCAGGGTGGCCTCAGTCACAAGGCGGAAGGGCCCCCGGAAAGGATGCAGAGCCTAGGAGAGGTGAGTATGAGTATTTATTGTTTTCAGTCACCTTCCCTGGGCTGGCATCTATTGAAAATGGGACCAGTGATATGCCAGGACCGCTTTCCATTAACAATATGTATAGCGGTCGGGGAATCAGGCTTTCCTCAACCACTATCATAGTGGTCTGGGGCCCCGGCCATCTCCAGCTGGCCGTGGGCCTTGTACCCCACCGGTCAGTGTGCAGACGACCATGTGTTAGGACAGTGTGCTATCCGGGAAAAATCCAGATAACACGCGGTCGTCTGCAAGAGGGCTTAACCTTTTCTAAGTGTGTTTTTTGATAGGTGTTTTAACTGCACCATCTGAATATACCCTGAGTAAATGGCACAAACATGAATTGCTTTTACCTCATGGTCTCGCTCAGATGGTATGGAAAGGGTGTGTAATAGAAGTGAATGGATTTCACAATATACTACAGTATACACTCACCGGCCACTTTATTAGGTACACCATGCTAGTAACGGGTTGGACCCCCTTTTGCCTTCAGAACTGCCTCAATTCTTAATGGCATAGATTCAACAAGGTGCTGGAAGCATTCCTCAGAGATTTTGGTCCATATTGACATGATGGCATCACACAGTTGCCACAGATTTGTCGGCTGCACATCCATGATGCGAATCTCCCGTTCCACCACATCCCAAAGATGCTCTATTGGATTGAGATCTGGTGACTGTGGAGGCCATTGGAGTACAGTGAACTCATTGTCATGTTCAAGAAACCAGTCTGAGATGATTCCAGCTTTATGACATGGCGCATTATCCTGCTGAAAGTAGCCATCAGATGTTGGGTACATTGTGGTCATAAAGGGATGGACATGGTCAGCAACAATACTCAGGTAGGCTTTGGTGTTGCAACGATGCTCAATTGGTACCAAGGGGCCCAAAGAGTGCCAAGAAAATATTCCCCACACCATGACACCACCACCACCAGCCTGAACCGTTGATACAAGGCAGGATGGATCCATGCTTTCATGTTGTTGACGCCAAATTCTGACACTACCATCCGAATGTTGCAGCAGAAATCGAGACTCATCAGACCAGGCAACGTTTTTCCAATCTTCAATTGTCCAATTTCGATGAGCTTGTGCAAATTGTAGCCTCAGTTTCCTGTTCTTAGCTGAAAGGAGTGGCACCCGGTGTGGTCTTCTGCTGCTGTAGCCCATCTGCCTCAAAGTTCGACGTACTGTGCGTTCAGAGATGCTCTTCTGGCTACCTTGGTTGTAACGGGTGGCTATTTGAGTCACTGTTGCCTTTCTATCAGCTCGAACCAGTCTGGCCATTCTCCTCTGACCTCTGGCATCAACAACGCATTTCCGCCCACAGAACTGCCGCTCACTGGATGTTTTTTCTTTTTCGGACCATTCTCTGTAAACCCTAGAGATGGTTGTGCGTGAAAATCCCAGTAGATCAGCAGTTTCTGAAATACTCAGACCAGCCCTTCTGGCACCAACAACCATGCCACGTTCAAAGGCACTCAAATCACCTTTCTTCCCCATACTGATGCTCGGTTTGAACTGCAGGAGATTGTCTTGACCATGTCTACATGCCTAAATGCACTGAGTTGCCGCCATGTGATTGGCTGATTAGAAATTAAGTGTTAACGAGCAGTTGGACAGGTGTACCTAATAAAGTGGCCGGTGAGTGTATCAGTATTGCAGCATAATGTCATAATCATCAGGACCCCTGTGGCTCAAGTCCCCCCAGCAGTCTAAACGTATAAGTTATGGCTTTTTGGAAAAAAAAATTAAATGCAATAACAGAAACTTGCTGGAAGAGGTCAAAGGGATTATTGACATATTTTTTTTACTTAGAAAAAATAGAATAAGTTTTAGAATGTCACATGACCCTGAGATCAGTGATTGATCAAAGTGGTCACATGAAGGTAAACGGGACATCATCATATCTGGACATAGAGACAGGACCGGCAGCGCTGCTTGGATGGGACATTGGGCAGTAGATTATTTTCTTATTTTAGTGTCTCTGCTCATAGACTTTTTGGATACATTTCAGATGAACCTTTAACCTTCCTTCTGCGTATATCGGTGGTTAGGATGGGCATTTTTAGTGCTCAGGGCGGTCTCTGGCAGCGCAGGCTGTAATAACACAGCATCCTGTACCAGCCACCCTGTGAACCGGGTGCCCTGAGATAAACCTGCATTCTTTACACTTTCTTATATTGTTCTTGATGCCTTCTCACAAACTGTAGCAATAAGGAAATAGTTCATGGGATTAATAAATAATTACGCAATTTTCTTCTATATGGCACTTTATGTGGTTTTCTGTATCTCCACTTTCAGGCAGTAAATTGTTTACTTACAGAAAATTAAAGCTCTAGTAATCCCGGGAGCTAATCCTGACCATTCTCTGTTCCGTGAAAGGGCACAAATGGGACATTATTACTATGTGGTGCATGGTGTCCATTATATTATTGGTATACTTAACATACCTCCCAGCCATCCTAGATTTAGTGGGATAGTCCTGGATTTTGGGTGCTGTCCTGCTCTCATGTATGTCTTGGCTTCAGCTCATCTGTGTCAGTTCCCTGCCTCATCAATGGCCACCATCTCTGCTCCTGATAATTTGGAAGCTGTCGGGGGCGTTGTAGTGATGCCATATATTGCGCCTGCCGTTCTCAAGCCGCCATCAGCAGAGACTAGATTGGACTGTGTAATTTGTATTGCAATGAGGAGACCACCAGACGGGGCAATACAATGTGGAGCCACAAGAAAGCATCATTATAGTGTCGAGGTCTCAAGAAATGGGTATGATAGTGTGAGGGCTGCTGAGGGCATGGAGGGCACAATGAGGGGACTATAGTGTGAGAGCCACTGTAAGGGAGGTCACAAAGAAGGGAAACAAACAGTTTGGGTGAGATTTGGCCAAAAGGTTATGGATGGGATTAGAGGTGTAGCTTAGACTATGTTAATTGTATGATGAAGATTTTATCTCTTTTGGGCCTCTAAATTGGGAGGTCTGGAAACGTTTCTTCACACTAGGGTTTTTAGGGGCACTATTTATCGGGCACTATTGTTTTCAGGGGTCCTGTCTATGTGGCACTATTTTGGAAGGTAGTTAATTGTCGTAGAGCCGGATCAGACTACATGGAGCTTGCTTGTAGTCTGTTACCATAGAAACATATAGGTATCCATAGAAGTTTACACACAAAACAATGAGAGATTTTGAATTACAACTATTTCCAAAGTTACTTAATTTATCTTTATTAATGTATTTGGAACTAGACAAAAAATTGTTGTAAAAGTGAACATAATATCACAGAGTGAACATCCAAAAGTACATAGTAAAAGTGAGCATAACCTTTAAGAAACCTCTGGCAAATGAAATGGGCAACCCAAGTTCACTACACAATTGGGTTCTCTTGGCATTTATCGCTTCTTGTGACAAAGTGTAAGTTCTACTATTGTTATACTGTAAAACAGAGGAAACTTCACCCAAATCCTTCCTTCTGAATTCACATGTACTATTCCTCAATTTACTACCACGACTGACCCCCGGCAAACAGGACTGTAGGTGCAATGCGACTATGGAGACAAATTTGTTCAGATATACACAGATACAGAAACATGATACGCAGATGAATTGCTTCACCCAGGTTGAGGAATGCACCTAGTGGGTTCTCACATTGCTATTTAGCTTGTTGCAAAATGTTTCTCACGTGAATTCCCCATTGGTGATGGCACTCATGGCCATACTTCCCCGTCACCAGGTTAGCAAGGTACATACGCATCCCAAGCCACATTGGGAAAGATGCCAAAGCCTGTACAGTAAAGTTATCAATAACAATAGTGTTATATATCCATATACTTTGCTGACTTGAGGACCTGCACTGAATGACCATGTGACTACAGGTCCTGTAGCATATAACACCACCTAAGTACAAATCAGATAATAATATAGTTTAACCTCTAGTTTGCAGCACAGCTCTTAGGCACTACCGTAATAAATAAATGGACGTGAAAAACTGTCATTTTTCATGGCTGATTTGTATTTGTGGGGTATTTGCATCGGCATCACATTGTGTAGGGGCCAGATGAATGGACCTAATCAGGAGTGAATCTAGTGCTGCGGACGCTGCTGCTGACTCAGCCGTGGAATCCGTGAGAAGATGGGGCATGTCGCTTCTTTTTCCTACTAGCTGAAAAAAAAGTGAGTGACTCCCATTGAAATGAATGGGAGATGTTTTTGCAGGCGGATTCCATGTCAAAATACTCCGTGTGAACATA
This sequence comes from Leptodactylus fuscus, assembly GCF_031893055.1. Classification (NCBI taxonomy): domain Eukaryota; kingdom Metazoa; phylum Chordata; class Amphibia; order Anura; family Leptodactylidae; genus Leptodactylus; species Leptodactylus fuscus. Next base: position 41,558,618 of record NC_134275.1, on the reverse strand, counting down.
CCCTTACCCAGCTGCTGTGCCCGCAGTGATCTATTGTGTTCTGTGGGAGAACTCAGCAACATCTGTTGAAAATTCCTGCAGCGCCTCCCCTTGGAGAATGAAGTATTACACACTATCCATTAAAGTCAATGATGTCTGTGTATTACAAAGTTATGTCTGGTCCTCCAGAGAGGGGTAGACTGGGTTACTGTAAAATTAAATGTCTCAATGATGACTTTTCCCATCACGACATAGCTGGAATATTCTGCAGGTCAATATGTTTTTTTAGTGGGGGAAGGGAAATGATTTTACTCCAGGAATGTAGAGTAAATAGAGTCTTGTGGTCTTCTGCGTATGATCCTGCGTGAATGGTGAGGGAAGTGAGGGGGTGTTTGGCGCCCCTTGCTTGTAACTCTTTATGTTATAGGCATGCCTCTGTATAAGCAGGTCCCTACCTGTCTCCACGTCCAGGGCTGTCATCTCTTTTACGGTCACCTATGGATGAACGCATGACGCGCTGAGTTCTGCCTATGTCGCTTGCTGTCACAACCACTTCCACGCCATGTGAATCTTCTCATGAAATGTCAATGCAGCTGAATAGAGACAGTTCTTGCATAGGTGACCTTGTCTGCCCAACGGAGCCTAAATGTGAGGTCAGAGCGCTTTAACTATGGGGAGTCATTCTAAATGTGAGGTCAGAGCGCTTTAACTATGTGGAGTCAGTTTTCTACCTAGCTCCATTCAGGATGTCTCACTATTGACCCATCACAATTTTGTGTGAGAATCCCTAAAAAGGCCCAAATGATCAGCTCTCCATGATTGGTCCTCCTGCTGAGCTTGTGCTGCGTCCTTGCTTAAAGGAACAAGAAACCTACAATGAAGCATAATAGAGATGAGCGAACACTAAAATGTTCGAGGTTCGAAATTCGATTCGAACAGCCGCTCACTGTTCGAGTGTTCGAATGGGTTTCGAACCCCATTATAGTCTATGGGGAACATAAACTCGTTAAGGGGGAAACCCAAATTCGTGTCTGGAGGGTCACCAAGTCCACTATGACACCCCAGGAAATGATACCAACACCCTGGAATGACACTGGGACAGCAGGGGAAGCATGTCTGGGGGCATAAAAGTCACTTTATTTCATGGAAATCCCTGTCAGTTTGCGATTTTCGCAAGCTAACTTTTCCCCATAGAAATGCATTGGCCAGTGCTGATTGGCCAGAGTACGGAACTCGACCAATCAGCGCTGGCTCTGCTGGAGGAGGCGGAGTCTAAGATAGCTCCACACCAGTCTCCATTCAGGTCCGACCTTAGACTCCGCCTCCTCCGGCAGAGCCAGCGCTGATTGGCCGAAGGCTGGCCAATGCATTCCTATGCGAATGCAGACTTAGCAGTGCTGAGTCAGTTTTGCTCAACTACACATCTGATGCACACTCGGCACTGCTACATCAGATGTAGCAATCTGATGTAGCAGAGCCGAGGGTGCACTAGAACCCCTGTGCAAACTCAGTTCACGCTAATAGAATGCATTGGCCAGCGCTGATTGGCCAATGCATTCTATTAGCCCGATGAAGTAGAGCTGAATGTGTGTGCTAAGCACACACATTCAGCACTGCTTCATCAAGCCAATACAATGCATTAGCCAGTGCTGATTGGCCAGAGTACGGAATTCGGCCAATCAGCGCTGGCTCTGCTGGAGGAGGCGGAGTCTAAGATCGCTCCACACCAGTCTCCATTCAGGTCCGACCTTAGACTCCGCCTCCTCCGGCAGAGCCAGCGCTGATTGGCCGAAGGCTGGCCAATGCATTCCTATGCGAATGCAGACTTAGCAGTGCTGAGTCAGTTTTGCTCAACTACACATCTGATGCACACTCGGCACTGCTACATCAGATGTAGCAATCTGATGTAGCAGAGCCGAGGGTGCACTAGAACCCCTGTGCAAACTCAGTTCACGCTAATAGAATGCATTGGCCAGCGCTGATTGGCCAATGCATTCTATTAGCCCGATGAAGTAGAGCTGAATGTGTGTGCTAAGCACACACATTCAGCACTGCTTCATCAAGCCAATACAATGCATTAGCCAGTGCTGATTGGCCAGAGTACGGAATTCGGCCAATCAGCGCTGGCCAATGCATTCTATTAGCCCGATGAAGTAGAGCTGAATGTGTGTGCTAAGCACACACATTCAGCACTGCTTCATCAAGCCAATACAATGCATTAGCCAGTGCTGATTGGCCAGAGTACGGAATTCGGCCAATCAGCGCTGGCTCTGCTGGAGGAGGCGGAGTCTAAGGTCGGACCTGAATGGAGACTGGTGTGGAGCGATCTTAGACTCCGCCTCCTCCAGCAGAGCCAGCGCTGATTGGCCGAATTCCGTACTCTGGCCAATCAGCACTGGCTAATGCATTGTATTGGCGTGATGAAGCAGTGCTGAATGTGTGTGCTTAGCACACACATTCAGCTCTACTTCATCGGGCTAATAGAATGCATTGGCCAATCAGCGCTGGCCAATGCATTCTATTAGCGTGAACTGAGTTTGCACAGGGGTTCTAGTGCACCCTCGGCTCTGCTACATCAGATTGCTACATCTGATGTAGCAGTGCCGAGTGTGCATCAGATGTGTAGTTGAGCAAAACTGACTCAGCACTGCTAAGTCTCTGCATTCGCATAGGAATGCATTGGCCAGCCTTCGGCCAATCAGCGCTGGCTCTGCCGGAGGAGGCGGAGTCTAAGGTCGGACCTGAATGGAGACTGGTGTGGAGCGATCTTAGACTCCGCCTCCTCCAGCAGAGCCAGCGCTGATTGGTCGAGTTCCGTACTCTGGCCAATCAGCGCTGGCCAATGCATTCTATTAGCCCGATGAAGTAGAGCTGAATGTGTGTGCTTAGCACACACATTCAGCTCTACTTCATCAGGCTAATAGAATACATTGGCCAATCAGCGCTGGCCAATGCATTCTATTAGCTTGATGAAGCAGAGTGTGCACAAGGGTTCAAGCGCACCCTCGGCTCTGATGTAGCAGAGCTGAGGGTGCACAAGGGTTCAAGTGCACCCTCGGCTCTCCTACATCAGAGCCGAGGGTGCGCTTGAACCCTTGTGCAGCCTCGGCTCTGCTACATCAGAGCCGAGGGTGCGCTTGAACCCTTGTGCACACTCTGCTTCATCAAGCTAATAGAATGCATTGGCCAGCACTGATTGGCCAGAGTACGGAATTCGGCCAATCAGCGCTGGCCAATGCATCCCTATGGGAAAAAGTTTATCTCACAAAAATCACAATTACACACCCGATAGAGCCCCAAAAAGTTATTTTTAATAACATTCCCCCCTAAATAAAGGTTATCCCTAGCTATCCCTGCCTGTACAGCTATCCCTGTCTCATAGTCACAAAGTTCACATTCTCATATGACCCGGATTTGAAATCCACTATTCGTCTAAAATGGAGGTCACCTGATTTCGGCAGCCAATGACTTTTTCCAATTTTTTTCAATGCCCCCAGTGTCGTAGTTCCTGTCCCACCTCCCCTGCGCTGTTATTGGTGCAAAAAAGGCGCCAGGGAAGGTGGGAGGGGAATCGAATTTTGGCGCACTTTACCACGTGGTGTTCGATTCGATTCGAACATGGCGAACACCCTGATATCCGATCGAACATGTGTTCGATAGAACACTGTTCGCTCATCTCTAAAGCATAACAGTAAAGAAGCAATATGGTTGCCCTCACTATGTGACAGCCTGTAACATTGTCTTCATGATACTAAAGTAAGCAGTATTGTCGAAATCACAAGAGGTATTCTCTTGCTGTTCTGCTCCATTGAATAAACTGACTGGGGAGGGGAGGCTCCTGCTGCAGCTAGTTAACTTACAAATTCATTGAGGGGGAGGAGAAGGGGGATACGGCTGATCTTGAGGGGCAGAGAAGATTATTTAATATACAGGATGATGCAAAAGTTTTAGGCAGGAAACTGCAAAGTAAGAATGTTTAATAAATGCAAGAGTTAATAGTTTATTTTAATCAAGTGAATGAAGAAAAGAGGAATGAAAATCCCATCAATATTTGGTATGACCTTTTTCCCTTTATCAATTCTTCTCGGTACTTGCAGACAGGTTTTGGCAGAACAGAGAAGGGAAGTTGTTCTGTCGCTATCTTGGAGAACTGAACGCAGATCTTCTTTGGATGTAGGCTTGCTCCAATCCATCTGTCTCTTCATGTTATCCCAGACAGACTGGATAATGTTGAGATCAGGGCTATATCTGTGGGGGCCATATCATCACTTCCTGGACTCCACAGGGCAAAGGTAACACCAAATATTGATAGGATTTACAATTCTCTTCATTTACTTCATTCTTACTTTGCAGTATTATTTCCTCATCTGTCTAAAACGTTTGCACAGTACTTTATGTGGTTTGGGGAGCAACCCTTTAAGGGGAAAAGCATCATGGTAGCAGTAAACCTCAGCACTATTGTGTATTGTGTATTTGATGAATCCCACTTATTGGGATTGCCATCAGATAGGTGGAGGTCTAACATCCAGTCCCCCCACAATCAGCTGTTTGAAGAAGATAAGCGCCCTTTTTATTGCTTCTCAAGTACTGTAAATTGTATAGTGGTTGCGCTTGGTATTGCAGCTCAGTCCCATTCCATTGAACAAGCCATGTAACAGATGAATGTGATGTAACAGGCCTGACACTGACCTATTCATTCTATTACACGTTCACGTGTGCAGGCCAACAGTCTGGTCCGCAAAATATGGAACAGGTTCTATTCCTGTTCGATTTTGCAGCACTGCTTCTGTGGCTCCTATTTAATAAATGAAAGGGGCTCCGGAGGCACAGCCAGTGCACGGGTGGCACACGGGTGACATCCCTCTGTCGCCTGCACGCCGCCGGTGCTGTTCATTAATGGCAGCCAGTTAGCACACAGTCATATACAACCAGCTTTAGGCTGATGCTGAAGCTAAACAACGACTTTCTATCCCAGTTCAAGTGTTTTATTCACACCAGTACATATTTCAGTACTTCTCTGTATAAGTCCTGTGCGATCCTGGGCGGTTTCCGAGTGAGAGAATTGTGTGCAGGCTGAGGCATGACTTCATTTTGGACCTATTTGGTAATGAATATAACCACATAAATAGTATTTTCAATAAATAGATAAGTTTTATTATAATTATCAAAGAAAAAAATGAGACAATAAAAACAATTAAAATCGCATTGATATGAGTGGATGTATGACTTCAAGCTCCCCGGCCCCAATGCAGAATTTGTTATGGGGCCCCTATCTACCATGTGCCATTGACAATAGTGGTATATTTTATGTGGCAGTGAGACCTTTTGGGGCCCCCTCAGGGTCCAGTAGCGACTTCTTCCTCTGCATCCCCTATAGCTACGCCTTTGTATACAAGGTATGGCAGCTGAAACTGCACAATACAAGGCCACAATTAGTGTTATTGCTCATTTCCCTGTGTATTGACACAGTATACTTCAGTTTAAAAAAAGAAACAGAAAAGCACTGTGTAAACACCGCCTAAGGATGAGTTTCCATGCTCAGGTTTCTTTGGTGCACTGTTTGAAGACAAAATGAGGCTTGGAACATAAAGAGAAAGAATGTATGAAGGGCAGATAATACTTCTCCTTTACAATCCACTTCTAATTTTAGGTTCAGAAATTAGCTCAAAAACATAACGTGGGAACATGGAAACATCCCCTAAAGCCGAGCGGCTGACAACCAATACAAACATCGGAGGGGTTGTCACAAAATCCCTTACAATGCAATACACGTGACCTGTGTTACAATGTGACTAGTCAGATGTGATAGTCACAAACAAGTCTTGCTAAAGGGGTTAAGATAAAAACATGCCTGCTTCTCCTAGGAATAGTGTCACTGCTGCATATGGGCTATGTGTGGCCCCTGAACTAGTGGGTAGGAGTGCAATCTGCCAGGGATGTTTATAGGAGGTACTCAGACTATCCTGTAATAGTGGGTAGGGGGACAATCTGCTGATAATGTTTATAGAAGGTACTCTGATGACCCTGTATTAGTGGGTGGGAGAAGGGGGCCAGTCCACTGACATTGTTCATAGGAGGTACTCTGATGACATTGTACTAGTGGGCAGAGGAGCAGTCTACTGGCATTGTTCATAGGAGGTACTCTGATGACACTCTGCTAGTTGGTAGGGGGGATGTCCACTGGCATAATTCATAGGAGGTACTCTGATGACCCTGTACTAGTGAGTAGGGTAACAGCCTGCTCTCACTGTTTGTAGGATATTTTGATGACATTGTACTCAGGGGCATAATTACTGGGGTAGCAGCGGTAGCGGCTGCCACAGGGCCCAAGATACCAGGGGGCCGGGCGGCAGCTGTTACCTCTGCAGATTTTTATTTATTTATTTTTATAATAGGCCGTTACTCCAGCAGGAAACAGGCCCTATTTACTTACCAATCCTGGCTCCTGCTCACGGCCGCCGGCACTTCCCTTTCTGTGGAGGCTGTGAGCAGGAACCAGGAATGGTAAATGAGGCCGTGGGCCCGCGAACCCTACAAACACCGCTATCATTATACTCAGTGGTCTTTTCAGATCCCCAAATTTAATGATTGGATCCCAGGGGAGGTAAGGGTAACAAACACTGTTACTTACCTCTCCTAGCTCTGGAAGGTTTTGGGATTACTTGGTGATGTCATGTGGGCTAGGCTCGCGTCCTTATGCGTCACGACACAAGCCCCGGCTCAAGTGATGTCCGGTCCATCATTGAAGATGGCCGACATCAGCGGGGAGTGCGCTGGAGCCCATGAGAGGTAAGTAACATTGTTTTTTGATGTTTGTATCCTCCCCTGAGTCTCCGATTATTATACTCTAGGGTTTGAGAAGACCCCAGAGTATAATAATTGTTCATAGGTGGTCCACTATGGGGCATAATACGTTGTGCAGGGGACACTATGGGGAATAATACTGTATCCAGGGGCCACTATGGGGCACAATACTGTGTGCAGGAGCCACTATGGGTAATAATACTGTGTGCAAGGGCCACTACTAGGCATAATAGTGCAAGCAGCAAATTGGGTCGGGGGGGGGGGGCGGTCAGGGTCTTTGGGGGAGGGGCGGTCGGGGGCCCATGTAAAAAGTTCGCCACGGTGCCCTGCCATTCCTGGTTACACCGCTGCCTGTACTAGTGGGTTGGGGGCAGTCTAATGGCACTGTTTATAGTTAGGTACTCTGATGATCCTATATTAGGGGGTAGGGGGCAGGCTGTTGGCAGTTTATAGGAGGTACTCTGATGATCTTATATTAGTGGGCAGGGGTGCAGTCTCCTGGTACTGTTTACAGGAGGTACCCTCTATGATCCTATACTGGTGTGGGGGGGGGCAGTCTGCTGGTACTATTTACAGGAGGTACTCTGTTGACCCTATAGTGGTTAGGGTAGGGGTTCTCAGTACATAGTCTACCTGAGAATCATTCTTAAACGTAGCCAAATATGATCCACATTAGACTGTAAGCCCCTTTGGAACTTGGTACACTTTATGTTGGCACCATATAAATCATAAGAAACTATAAGTGTCAGACTATGGTGGCAAATGAATGGTCTGATTCACTGTTATTTTGATATCATAGAATGACTGCAGACTATCGTGCAGTTTCCTTGAGTGCTACGTGAATGTAGATAAGATGTGTATACATTCAGGTAGACTACTTTAAACACATGCTGCCCATTAAGCCTGACTTGTATACAGATTCATATAGAATTTTGCAATTTCCAGCAATGTGGTAAATATCTAGAAATGTATCTAGTACCAGGGAGTAACTCTCGCTAATGCACTAAAGTGTCTAGAGCTAATATACATCTGTGTGTGGTTGTATATGCAGAAATTTTCAGGCTCATACAGTGATGCTCATGGCCTCAGAACAAAATTGGGGACCCTTCTCATTGTGACCGTAAGGGAAGATCAACATCAGCAGTGAGCAAAAAAGCTGATTATGACAGCATGTGACTGCTATTGTGTCCTTTATGCCCAGCTCAGTATGACCACCTCCTGTGGGAGTAGTGTGGCAGAACCTCACATGGAGGAAAGAAAGATCTCAGTATGGAACTTTCTTTGCCCAGGTGGTGTTGCCCCCCCCCCCCATATTAGGATCAAAATAGCCTACTAACTAACCCTAGACCCAATAATAAAGACATACACAAATTAGGTGTGATGGATAAAAGCGGCCACAACAGCCAATTTATTGAATATTTCTTTAACATATTAACAAAGCATTCTTAATGGAAGGTCCTGCAGGGCCCACCTAGGCAAGGCAGCACCATAAGAAACCTCCCAGCCGCAACGCATAGACACGGGAGCAGACAAAATGTCCAATTACACCTCGATACCTTTCTTCTTGCGATAAACAATCATCTGCAGAGGTAGCCTTCCATGGGTCCCCTGTATTTCACCGGAACTCCTCCTCAAAGTGTGCCCTGCAAGACCTTCCTACCGCCGGCTGTCGTGACAGAGAGGACGGTGTGAACCTGGAAAAGAAAAAACAAAAAACACAAAGAAAACCAGCAGGGAGACAAGAGAAAAGACACGGGAAAAAGGGGAGGGCGGGTGGGAAAATTTCCAGGTACGGAGTGACAAAGAGAGGGGAGGGAGAAGGGAGTTAAATAACCCCTATACCATAAATAAACGCCCCCTGTCCTGAAAATAACCCTAAATAGAGCCCAATTAACCAGAGGACATTAACCTCTGAAATGCTGCAGCACTTTTGAACATTATGCCAAGGAAATCCCTGTCATGCCGGGCCTTTTCTGTTTCTTAAGCTGCGGCCCTAACTTTCTTCCCAATTGTAGGAAATGGAGGACCCAAGTATTACCTGCATCTCTCGTCTGCATTGAGAGAAGGGTACGTTGTGCACATGCAACTCTCTCCATTGACTTCTAAGGCACTACTCAGAATATGGTACACCTCAAGACAGGTGTTGCACTGTTTCTGGCATAAAGTAGCCATGTTCTTCTAATCCTGGGAACTCCTTTAAGTAGAGTTTAACATCTATGTTATATATATATGTTTTTCACCACTAGAGTGTAATACCTGTTTTTGGGTCTCCATTAAAAACATTCATGGTAGGCCATTCCATAAATCTCTCACCCGTGGTGATCTAATTGCTTGGATCTCTAGTCAGACACTACGGTAAGGTCAAAGTTTAAGAATCAACAGGCTTTGGGGGGCTTTTAACATGGACAGATGAAGCACAATCAATGGATTTAGGCCTGATCTTGGCTGACCTGATTTGACACGCTGAGTACATTTCAGCTGAACTGTGGTCGGGCCAGGTAAGGCAGGTGTCACATGATTCCCAGCCCAAAGGATATGCCATCACTTTCTGTTTACTGGCAGTCTGACCTCTGGGACCCCCACCGATCCCAAGAATGGAGGGAATGCAACTCTAAATTAATTCTACACTAGATTAGTGCCGCGGTCTCTATTTTTCAGGAGTTCCCTTCATTCAAGGTCAGACCCAGAGACATAATATCCAAAGCAAAATCTGTAATGGGGTTTCTACCTACCTTATGTCACCTAGACTAGTGGTATATCTTATGGGGCAGAAGGACCCATGGTGACTTCTCACAGTCCCGGGCCCAATAGCGAATGGTGCCTCTACACCCCCTATAGCTATGCTCCTGCTCAGAACTCCATGACCACAAAGTGATAGCATATTGTAGCACTATAGTGAACAATGTGGAAGTGAAATACTGTATATCGGAGGAATTACACAATCCTTTTTAAGAAGTTAAAAGTTTTTTAGAAATATATACATCCGTCATGGCATATGACAGTACATGAGGTCACCAGTAGTGGTAGATCGGGGTAGGTTTGCCATTGGATAGTTCAAGTTCCAGTATAATTTATCTGGAACTGGTTTCAGTGATGATCAGGAGTTTTTTCCTTTGGTGGAATTTTCTGTCATTGTTCATCTTAGGTTAAGGGTAAGTTCACATCTGCATTTTGACCTCTGTTTTTAACAGATCCATTCAAATTTAGAAGAATACAGGAGAATATAACCAGGATGTATACCTTAAGATAAGATAAGATAATCCTTTAATAGTCCCACAGTGGGGAAATTTCAGTATGTTTCAGCTGCATAGTAATACAGATACAGGATAATACACAGTAAATATTACAGAAGTAGTAGACACACATATGCTGAGAAAGATATACTAGGAGTCCATAGCAGCTTAGGAACAGAGAAGAAAGAAGGAGGACATTCATAATCATTAGTTCTCTGTGCGGAGTGATCTTCGCTTGGTCTGATGTAGATTATACAGCCTGGTCGCGGTTGGAAGGAAGGACTTGCGATAGCGCTCCTTCTCACACTTGGGGTGAAGCAGACGGTCACTTACAGTGCTGCCAAGTGCCATCAAGGTCTCATACATGGGGTGGGATTTGTTCTCCCGCATGGAGGTCACCACGGACAGTATCCTTCTGTCACCCACCACCTGTACTGGGTCCAAGGGGCTCCCCAGGACAGAGCTGGCCCTCCTGATCAGCCTGTCCAGTCTATTTCTGTCCCTGGTTGATATACTGCTCCCCCAGCAGGCCACACCGAAAAAGATGGCTGAGGCAACCACAGAGTTGAAGAAGGCCCTAAGAAGTGTCCCCTGGACTCCGAAGGCCCTCAGCCTCCTGAGCAGGTAGAGCCTGCTGTGGCCCTTTCTGTGCAGCGCCTCCAGGTGATCAGCCCAGTCTAGTTTATTATTGAGGAGCACACCCAGGTACTTATAGGTCCTGACTATCTCAATACATGTTCCTTGGATCTCCACCGGGGTCGGAGCACTCCTCCGTTTCCCAAAGTCCACCACCATCTCCTTGGTCTTCCCAGCATTAATCCTGAGCTGGTTCCGCTGGCACCATTCAACAAAATCCCGGTTTAAGTCTCTGTATTCCCCATCGTCACCATCAGTGATAAGGCTGACTATAGCAGAGTCATCAGAGTACTTCTGTAAGTAACAGCTGGATGAGTTGTACCTAAAGTCAGCAGTGTACAGTGTGAAGAGAAATGGGGCAAGAACTGTACCTTGTGGTGCCCCCGTACTACAGATCACAGTGTCAGACACACAGTCCCGGGCTCTCACATACTGAGGGTGGTTAGTCAGGTAGTCTAGGATCCAGTTGGACAGGTGATGGTCCACTCCACCAAGGTTCAGCTTCTCCCTGAGTAGCTCTGGCTGAATGGTGTTGAACGCACTGGAGAAATCAAAGAACATTATTCTCACAGTGTTCCCGGGTTTCTCCAGGTGAGAGAGAGCTCTATGAAGAAGGTGGATGATGGCGTCATCTACCCCAATGCCCGGCCGGTAGGAAAACTGGAGGGGGTCCAGAGCGGAGCTCACTAGGGGATTCTACTATTAAAACATGTTTTTTTCTAATGACCTACCTTTGGATGTGGCCTGGATGAGTTCACTCGCGCGTTGGAGGGCTGTACGGACCTTACAGAGCATGCGCAGTACACTCTGTTCGGCAAATACTTCACGGAGTGTACTGCGCATGCGCGCAATTATGGCTGCTGGCTGGTACGCGCAGTCGGCTCTAACAGGGTCTCGCTGCCAGAGCTGACTGCGCATGCGTCACCCATGACGACGAAAGAAGAGGACACAGAAGGGGAGGAGGCAGATCAGGAAGAAGGCGTGACTGGATTGCCCAGTTCCGGCAGCAGTGGGGACGCCTCCATCAGTGCATGAGCACTGGGGCCCGCCCTCATTGCTGCCGGACACTCATTAGCATACCGGGAAAAAACGGTATTTCGGATGACCGGCGCGACGGAGACCACATCAAAAGGTAGGAGACGAATAGCCTTTCTTAAGGCTATTCCGACGTGGTCATTAGAAAAAAAACATGTTTTAATGGTAGAATCCCTTTAAAGGGGTTGTCCAGGATAACTATAAAACCCTACACTAATCTAAACACCCTCCACCCCACTTTCTAAATTACATTATTAATCATAAATGTATATTTACCCAGGGACCACCCCAGGACCATTTTCTGATTATCCAGTGACAATTGATCACCCCATTTCCAGAAGACAGGAAGAAGAAAGGTAAAGTGGAACAGGATAGGGAGGTGGGTTGAGTGAGTTTGGAAGGGATAGTAATGGGAACAGCAGCAAGGGGGACATGGAGGGAGTGTTAGAGAGGGAGGGGGGAGGAGTGAGAGGGATATAGTATGAGAGCCTACAACCACCAGAACGCAAAGCAGCAGGAAGCTACACTATGTAAACCTTTTTTTAAAAAAATAATTTTTGCCCAGAAAACCCCTTTAACTGGGCATACTGGGGGAAATGTATTAGTGGGCACTGGTCTTAATATTGTCAGTGCTGGTAGCAGATCTGCCAGTCTATCACCAGGAAAGTAGGTCCTTTAATCACACGATACACTGAATGGTCACTTTATTAGAAACCCCTGCCGTCTTACAACTGGCTGTTTTTTATATGGACATTATACCTGTGACCATAAAGCAAAATATAAAGTCAACTGACAAGTTTTCTGTGGATCATTTTCACTGTGAATCCACAATAGTCTGGAGAATTGAGAGATCCAAGCGACTTGGAGCAAGTCCTGGTTATCGGTGCTAGACTAGCTGGGGCCAGGATATCATACACTCCCACCTTCTGGAGTTTTCTGGTGTCACGAAATAGTGGAGAGAATATCAAAAATGGTGTGACTGACGAAAACCAACCAGTGAGAGGCGACCCTCTGCATAGCAATAACTTGTCTGTTAAAGGGGTCAGGGAAGGCTGTCAGGAATCATTCAGATGGTGCTTAGTGAAGGAGAATGCGGCCACATACAATGCTGATATCCAACTAATGGGACCCTAGTTGCCTAGTACAGATAGACTATAACAGCGGACAACCAGCTACTAGATAGGTGTCTCTAATGAAGTGGCCAGTCAGTGCAAAGCTGTCATTGCAGAGTCCCTTGACACTCTCTGCTGGTTCAGTATCTGCATTCTGAGTATAGGTTATATCAGGCAAGTGGATCTGATGTCAGACCATTCAGCAAGAACATCCAGCTATCAGATCATAACCTGGGTAGTTTTATGCAAAATATGCAGTTGGGTCACTGTGGCAGCCATTGTGGCATTATCCACAGGAGAAGTTGTGGCATTTACCAGCATCCCACAGTTTTATTGTCTGGTGCTCTGAAATTTTCCTCCTCACTCCATAGTTTTGCAGAAGCTTGTCTCACTCTCCCCTAAATGTATATATCCAGTATACGGAGAAGTTGTGCATGACATAGTCGTAGTCAGACCAAGAGAATTCTTCAAACGTACAAACTGATTTTTGTGGCCACTGTTTTGCAGCCTTTTACAGAGTAAACTCTCTCCTTCTCAGGGTAATAGGACATTTCTGCAGAAATCTTATTGACAAGCTCTTCGTCTACCGCTCTGCCACGTTGATGAAGCTCCGCCCTCACACACATCTTTACGTGTTTCTCTTCCAAGGGAAAGAATGGCACAAAGACGTCAATCAGATTTCTGTCTATTAGGCTGCTGTGCCAGAAACCACCTGATGGGAGAAAATACAAAAATTGTAACAGCGGCGTACCAAGTATCCATGGGCCTATTAGGGCCTACTCTAATATGACAACCTTTAGCATAAAGACCTACCTGCATCTCACCTGTGAGTGGACATGGGCCAAAAAACAACCTGAAGCCCTGGGCCTTCACTTACCATGTGCTATCTATAATACTAGTGTCTTTTTATATTGTAGATAGGTCCTTGGGTCACCTCAGGCTCCAGGGCCTGGAAGTGATTGTTACCTCTGCATCCCCTAGAGCTACCCCCATGGGTGGGCCCCAATATGGTGCTACACCTATTAACTGTAAGCTATACAAAGTGCAGTCTTACCCAAGGCCTTATGAACACTTGTCCAGGCAGACGGGGCCAGACATGCACTCACTTGCTCACCTTTAAAGAGGTATAAACTTGCCAACTCTCCTACAAAAAGGAGTGACCTCTTAATATCTCCCGAGCCCAGCAGAATGCTCCCCCATCTACTGAACTCCCAGACATGTATGTGACATAGGCACTTTATGTGCCAATCTTGTTGCACCCTCAAAAAGGTGGAGCTACAGCAAAAAGGAAAACGGTCATACTACTGTGGTTTCACACATCATTTCTCCAGGGCACCAAATTATGAGGGTGTTGCTCCAAACAGGTAAGCAGCAATGCCCTAAATGCCCAGCAATTGCACCAAAGAGTACATTTAGATATTGAGAAAAACAGCCATATTTCCGGAAACGGAGGCAGCGACTCACAAGGGGAAAACGATGTTTGATTCAGGTGACCCTAAGGCTTGCACTGGGCTCTGTGTCATTGGGGTCTGCTGGGAGACTCCAATGACTGAGACCTGTTCGCTAAAACGGCGGTTGCCTGTGGACCTCATAGACGTTGTTATACATAACTAGCGGAGAGAAAAGTTCTCCTTGTAGGAATTTTCTCTTCGCTAATTTTAGGCGGAATTTGCAGCGGAATCAACTCTGATGGAGATTTGAGCCTAACCTAAACTATCTATCTGGATTGATGTGCTGAGTTCTGGTGATAGACTTCCTTTGTGTGTGGCCACATTTACGTCCATTCTCCACATAGATGCATTGGCCTCACCCAGCAGGATGCGCGTCATGGATCCATGTTCTGGAGATCAGTACTTGTCCTTGATGTGGGATCTGCATTTTTCAAACATGTCACCTATCCTACAGTGAGGCCATAAATGTCTGTGAAATGACTGGATTACATGACTCCGGCCATCAGATCGGCCATATGCTGTCTCACTTACTCTTCTTGTTGAAGGCGTGCTTCGATAAATGGCTCTCCACATCAGACAGCTTAATGTCTTCTCTTTTCTTTTTATCCCTCCAAAACTGCAAGGCCAGCTCAGTCAGCTTCTCTCCTCCTGTATTACTGGAACATAAGACACAGGGTGTGTGAAGGTTATGGGGTAACTGGGCGAGTATCACAGAATTGTATCACATATACTAAATGAGAGTCATATACAGAAATCTTACGGCTCATAGTAAAGATTTGTATGGCCTTAATCTACCAGTGAGAGTTGCTACAAATTAAAGGGATTTTCTAGGGACTCTTTCTTACTTGTTTACTGCTCAGGTTCTTTATATGTTGACCATCAGGCTTTTGGGCTGGTTCTGACGCCTGTGATCAGAACCAGTTCTCTCCACCTCCATGGTCAACGTTATTACGTGTATATGTGGGCTGGCAGACTCCATCATTGTCATAGTAAAGCCAGTTCTCATATAAAGCTAATACCACAGTACAGGGACAGAGGGGAGGAGGAGGGTGTCGGGTACTGGTTCTGATCATATGACCTGGTGTCAGTACCAACCCTGTAGTTTGATGTTCAACACATAAAGAACCCAGGCAGTAAGCAAGTACAAAAGAGTCCCAAAAAACCCTTTTAAGTTAAAGGGGTTTTCTGTGATTTTAATATTGGTAACCTATCGGAGGCCGGGGTTGTAGGGACGTACACCATGTCTTTAAATGTAAAAGTGACATAATTCCATTGATAAATAAACCCTACTGAGATCCAAATTGTTCCAGTTTCACTTCCCCCAGTACCTGCAGTCACCACCAGAAGGAGCTCAGTGCATATGAATTCATACAGCTCCTATTGATCTCAGCAGAAAACATACAGATCCCAATGCACTGAGCTCCACCTAGTGGTGATTGCAGGAGATGCGGTGGTTTAGAGCAGGTCACAAAATAACGTCTCATATTATGGCATTATAACCAGGGCCGCCATCAGGAATTTTGGGGCCTAAGTGTCTTCCCCCCCCCCTCCCCGCCATTTTAAAACTACTTTATTTTGCGACATACCAATTATGTATTACATTTCCCTTTATTTAGCAGCATTACAAGGCTTAATCAGATTCTATTTGCAGGTAAAATCTGCTACGTGTGACAGCGCCTATAGAGAGCCAACACCATTTATAAGAGCCCTCCTAATAAATCCTCAGGGCTTTTTCACATTGCGTTTTTGGCCTCCCTTATTGGCCTCCCTCATTATTAATACAAAGCACACATATCTTTGGAGGTATTGTGTGCTTTGTAGTTCTCCAGCTAAAAACTTATTATATATTATTGCCCCAGTTCCCTCTCCGCAGTGCCCCACACCCGATGCCCCAACAATCCCCCCCCCATCCACCTTCTAACATCCTTCCATTGCCCCCTGTACCCATACCTCCCAACTTTTGTAGGAGGTCACAGGTCAGCTCCTCGCTTCAGCCGCATATGTGTCAGCGAGAGAGGCGCGCAGCGGCGAAGCGAGGAGCTGACCTGTGTCAGCTCCTTGCTTCAGCTGCGTATGTGTTCAATTCAGATCTGCGTCCTCTGGATGCAGATCTGAGTTGAAATCGGGCACACGACTGCTGCGGGCGCCAGGGGTTGGCACACGGTGGCGGTCCAAAACCGGGCCCCCCCCATTTTTCAATTTGGCCGGGCCACTGACGCCAGTAGCAGTAATACTGGCCTATCGGCGGCCCTGATTATGACTAACCATAAAAACTAGAAATCAGCCTGTATTGATGCATTCTTTAGCAGTCAAACATCTGTACAGTTAAAATGAATAGTGCCCATTCTTGTTATACACCGGTCTACCAGAGAGGGAGCCACTCTTACTTGACAGTAGGATTTGTAATATCCTCTTACAGGTGTTTTCTGTTATCTAGGGGAGTATCTCCAAGGGGTGCAGAGGGTTTAATTTCACTCAGGTCAAGGTGCCATGTGGATGCTTGAAGGTCCCACCACCATATAAACACACTTCAGAATTATAAATACACACGTGGACAAAACTGTTGGTATCCCTCATGTAATGAAAGAAAAACCCACAATGGTCACAGAAATAACTTGAATCGGACAAAAGTAATAACAACCAAACTACATGTTGACAATCCACAAAGCTTCTGGGAGAATGTCCTATGGACAGATGAGACAAACATCAAACTTTTTGGCACATCAGCTCTATGTTCATAGACGGGAAAATGAAGCATATCTTGAAAAGAACACTGTCCTTACTGTAAAACATGGAGGAGGCTCTGTTAAGTGGCAGTATGAGGACTAGTAAACCTTATAACATACTTGACCTTACCTGAGGAAAATAAATATGCATTTCCGGAAAGATAATCCATCGAGTTCTTCATAGTTATCCAGGTAAGGCTTGATGACATCAATGAGGCCTGGCGGCATCTTATCCATCTCATCGAATATGAAGATCGCCCGCTCACACTGCTGTACTGTCCTGTGGATTTGCTGCTTAATATTGTACTGTGAACATCATGAAAACATACATTATACTAATATACTTTTATTATTCAGCCCATGCAATATTCAAGACCTCTGCTTGTAATCATTGAATAGGAACATTTATTGGAAGCCACTGACAAATCCAATGGTGCCTGACAGATCCCACTAATGTATAGCAGGATCCGTCAGGTTCCACCAAGCTCTTTGATGGAAAAGTAACACCTGGCACTATTTTTCAACAATGACTTTGGGGACAGACCATCTGTGACCACCCACTTAAGTAGGAGCAGCTGATCTGAGCAGTGTGCTACTTCAGAGGGTAGATGTGCCTTTGAAATAAGTCCCAGACATGTTTCCTCTGATGGTCCTTTCTGATCTCTGCTGTCAGAAAACCATGTCAGTGGCACCTGTGTAGTCAGGCCAGTCACTGGCTGCAGCGTCACGTGTGCTTATATGGCATGTCTTGCGGCAAGAAGTAAGCAGAGACCAGTAGGGACTTCCAACGCAGCAGTGGAGCAGGAGGAACTTTAAGAGGTGAATTTGGGGGGGAAGTTTAAGTGTTTTTCTGAGAAATTTACATTGATAACCTATCACTGTGAGTCTGACTCCTGGCACCCTTACCGATCAGCTGATTGAAAAGGCAGAAGACTTCAGACTAGGTTTCTTCTATTTGCGGGTTATATGAAGTCCACTGGACAAGCAGGTCTTCTATTGAGCTGCAATACCAAACACTGCCAGTATACAATGTACGGCGCTGTGCCTGGCACAGTGCTCAAGCATTTATTTATTTATTTATTTTCCTTACTCGTATAGCGTCATCATATTCCAAAGCGCTTTATAGATATCGTCAGCACTGTCCCATATAGGGATCACAATCGAAATCCGCTATTGGTATGTCTATGGTGTATGGGAGGAAACTGGAGTATCCGGGGAAAACCCATCCACCCATCTGATATTGATGACCTTGCCTAAAAATCTGGAAAAAAAAAAAACCCTTTAATTTATACCATTCTACTCTAACTAAATTGTGACAAACGCTTTAAGGTTAAGTCAATGTTTTTTTGTTTTTTTTATTGCAGATCAGATCAGTGGGGGGTCCGACACTAGGACCCTGCACTGACCAGCTGATCTAGCTATGTCCTGGTGCCAGAAGCTACTGCTGTGGATAGAGCCAGAAGCAGTCTGCTATTCCATTATTCAAGTAATAGGACTGCAATACCCCAACTCCACCACTATGTAGTGGATGGCGCTGCCGCTTTGTACCTATGACTTATGAAATGGGCTAGAAAACCCCTTTAATATGTACTGCTAGATTCCTTATTACCTTCGCCATTTTCTCTTCTTGGGAAAAGTGATAGGTTACATCAAACAGCTGCACACATTTATTCTTTTCCGTCTTTACGGGATAGAGATTTCTGACCAGGATCTGACTGACATGGTTCTTGCCACCTCCGGTCCAACCATGAAAGGAAAGGACTAAGGGCTTCTTGGGGTTGGTGTTATTCCAGAAATCAGGCACGGCCTTGAGGATCACTGGTGAGACCAAGTGCTGGCCAAATACATTGTCATTGTAGTCCTTCTTTAGAGCTGAAAAAAGGACAAAACATGAGTATATACTGTGTGTGTGTGAATATATATATATGTCACTTTTTTAATATAATTTTTAGGCTGGGGCTCCATGTGGGAGAAATGCTGCAGAAAAAAAACAAACCCGTTCTACAGTCACTGTATGATATTATATATTATATTATAATTACTTGTTCTATGTAATACAATATGTCAGCTACGTAAAATACTTCATAATGGAACATAAACGTAAATTACAAAAAAAATTTTGTGCTATTTAAAAAAAAAACATAAAAAGGTGAAAGATTAAGGGCCAGTTCACACGGAGTTAACGCACTCGCATTCTGGCACGTATACACCTGTCAGAATGTGAGCGCTCAAAACAGACCACATTCATTTCAATGGGTCGTTACGGGCGTAAACGCGCTCATTTTGGCAAAATACACGTGTAAAAATCAGACTCCCATTGACTTCTATGACTTTTCTTGCACATGTAAAAAAACACGTCAAAATACACGTGTAAAATGTCATTGAAGTCAATGGGAGTCTGATTTTTTACACGTGTATTTTGCCAAAATGAGCGTACGTTTACGCCGTGTGAGTGGACCCAAATGTGGGTATTTAAAACAAACAAACAAAAAATTGTATAGGGCTAAGTTCACACTTGTGCCATGCTCTCCGTGGTTTGTATCCACTGTGGGACCCGAATGATGGAAATCCCATTCGCTAAAACAATGGTTACCCACGGACGCCTAGACTATAATACAATACAATACAATACAATACAATACAATAGGCTTTATTGGCACGACCGAATATACATTTGGTATTGCCAAAGCAAAGAGTGGTTGGGGGGGAGGAGGGGGGTGACTTGGTGGTCCGGCAGGTTTTATACTGAAACCAATGGAGAGAAAAGTCCTCCATGCAGGACTTTTCGCTTCATCGATTTTTGACAGAATCTACAATGGAGTCTCTAACGGAGACTCTGACACAGATGTGACTGAAGCCTGCACTGAATTATAAGTGACAGCATGTACGCCACAGCTGGTTGTCAGATCTATCTGCTCCTCTACACAGATATATTCCAGAAATCTGACCTGTGATGTCCATTGGTGTGTTGTAGTTCCGTGTGTAGTACGATACCCAGACAGCAAGAAGGGCAACTCCTAATACCCCAGTAGCAATCATTTGGCGGTCAGGTCTCCTGCACCCTCAGAGCTTGTGTCGCCTCTAAGGTTGCACTATCATAACTTCACCGAGCGCTTCCAGGACGCTTTCACTTTCTTTTTCTAAGTTTACACAGGGAACATAACTTGGGTGTGGACTAAACCGAACATCTAGCAAATATGAGAGGAACCTAAAGGAAGTCTAAAGGGCAGGGAGATAACAGGGCATACAGTCCGAAAAAGGACACATTTATGACTTAATGGCTCTAGGTCCAGAAATGGCGCACCTTAATAGTAAATACTACTTACACCAACCAGCTAGGGGCGCAACTATAGACCCTAATGCGAGGGCTCAGCCCTGGCGCTACTTCTCAAAACTGTCTACTGTGTCCCATTACCAGCATTTACATATCCTTCTCTATAGCTCGGCATTTCAGTGTATGGAGGGATCCCTAAAATAAGCTGTAACTAGGACATGACCTATATTCTGGATCATCAAAATACTGCTCATGAGAATTGCCCCATTAATGCTGCCATATGACACCCGTTAAAAAAAATGGACGTCACACAGCAAGTTTTCACTGTCATGTGAATGCAGCCTTAGGGTAAGTTCAAACATAGTTTTTTGGTCAGGATTTTGAGGCCATATCCACCTGAAATCAATGAGAGCCGCTCAGGAGCGAGATGCTCATTCTTCAGGCCAAGTCGCCTCGTGATTCGGCCTGAAGACACTCCCTCCTCCGGACTAGGCCCATTCATTGGGCCTAATCCAGAGCGGAGTGCGCGGTTGGATGCTGGTGCAATGCACCGGCTTTCAGTCGCGGCTAACCGGTTTTTGGATTGGAACCCGAGGCATCCTCCGCCTCAGGTTCCAACCCAAATAACTTTGTGTGAACTTACCCTTAGGGCTTATTCATGGACAGCACGTGATCCGGCTCTGTTTTCGGGTTGTCCGCTATCTGGGGTTGATCTGTTTTTCAGGTTTAAAAAAAAAATAAAAAATGGATCAATTTCTTTATTTATTTTAATACACCTTACAATGTCTCTGGGTCGGTGAAAATAAGACAGCTAACGAATGTTCTGCATTTTCAAGGACCCATAGTCTTCTAGTCTATGGGTCCTTGAAAATGCAGAACATTCGATAGCTCTCTTATTTTCACTGACCCAGAGACATTGTACTGCTCATTATACTCTATGGAGCGACGTGGTCTGCAAAACAGACTAGAGATGAGCGAGTAGTATTCGATCGAATAACTCCCCTGTACAGATATTGGTGTACTCAGTCGAATACCACGCCGTAAACGCAGGAAATATTCAACTCCCCTCCTGCCTTCTTTGGCGCTTTTTTTTTTTTTTTTTTTTTTTTTTTACACCAATAACTATGCAGGGGAGGTATTCGATTGAATATACTCGCTCATAGCATAGGGCTCATTCACATCCGCGCCCGGTCTCCGTTCTGCAGGTTTCCGTTTCCTGCACAAAACAGGGGCAGGAGACGGAAACTTATTTATGTGCGCGCATATATATGGTAGTTATGTATATGGTAGTTATGCGCGTGCATATATATGATATAATATGATATATATAATTTCCTCCTGTATTTGTAGTGCAGAAGTCTCGCCCCTGGCCATTGGGGTTAGCTGGTTCCATAGATCCAAAAAGCCCCAAGATGTCTCCATAGGACAGAGGCAGGGTCTTCAGTATGGCACCTGTGAACCGAGTAGGGTCCAGTACATAGACAATGGGGCTGAGCCACAGAACTATCATTGGAGAAGCTAGACAATGTTGCAGACAGAAAAATGTAATGTGTGTGTGCATATGCATATAAATATGCGCGCACATAAATATGCGCGCACATAACTACCATATATATGCGCACATAAATATGCGCGCACATAACTACCATATATATAACTACCATATATATGCGCACACATAAATATGCGCGCACGTAACTACCATATATATAACTAGCATATATATGCGCGCACATAACTACCATATATATAACTAGCATATATATGCGCGCACATAACTACCATATATATAACTACCATATATATGCGCACACATAAATATGCGCGCACGTAACTACCATATATATAACTAGCATATATATGCGCGCACATAACTACCATATATATAACTACTATATATATGCGCGCACATAACTACCATATATATATAACTACCATATATATGCGCGCACATAAATATGCGTGCACATAACTACCATATATATAACTACCATATATATATATATATAACTACCATATATATGCGCGCACATAACTACCATATATATATAACTACCATATATATATATATAACTACCATATATATGCGCGCACATAAATACCATATATATAACTACCATATATATGCGCGCACATAAATACCATATATATAACTACCATATATACAACTACCATATAAATGCGCGCACATAAATGCGTGCACATAAATGTGCGCGCACATAACTACCATATATATAACTACCATGAATATGCGCGCACATAAATATGCGCGCACATAACTACCATATATATAACTACCATAAATACGCGCGCACATAACTACGCGCGCACATAACTACGCGCGCACATAACTACGCGCGCACATAACTACCATATATATAACTACCATATATATGCGCGCACATAACTACCATATATATAACTACCATATATATGCGCGCACATAAATATGCGCGAACATAACTACATATATATAACTACCATATATATGCTCGCACATAACTACCATATATATAACTACTATATATATGCGCGCACATAACTACCATATATATATATAACTACCATATATATGCGCGCACATAAATATGCGTGCACATAACTACCATATATATAACTACCATATATATGCGCGCGCATAACTACCATATATATAACTACCATATATATATATATATATAACTACCATATATATGCGCGCACATAAATACCATATATATAACTACCATATATACAACTACCATATATATGCGCGCACATAAATGCGTGCACATAAATGTGCGCGCACATAACTACCATATATATAACTACCATGAATGTGCGCGCACATAACTACCATATATATAACTACCATGAATGTGCGCGCACATAACTACCATATATATAACTACCATGAATATGCGCGCGCACATGAATATGCGCGCGCACATAACTGCGCGCGCACATAACTGCGCGCGCACATAACTGCGCGCGCACATAACTGCGCGCGCACATAACTGCGCGCGCACATAACTGCGCGCGCACATAACTGCGCGCGCACATAACTGCGCGCGCACATAACTGCGCGCGCACATAACTGCGCGCGCACATAACTGCGCGCGCACATAACTGCGCGCGCACATAACTGCGCGCGCACATAACTGCGCGCGCACATAACTACCATATATATAACTACCATATATATGCGCGCACATAAATACCATATATATAACTACCATATATATGCGCGCACATAAATACCATATATACAACTACCATATATACAACTACCATATATATGCGCGCACATAAATGCGTGCACATATATAGGCGCGCACATAACTACGCGCGCGCACATAACTACGCGCGCGCACATAACTACGCGCGCGCACATAACTACGCGCGCGCACATAACTACGCGCGCGCACATAACTACGCGCGCGCACATAACTACCATATATATAACTACCATATATATGCGCGCACATAACTACCATATATATAACTACCATATATATGCGCGCACATAAATATGCGCGAACATAAATATGCGCGCACATAACTACATATATATAACTACCATATATATGCTCGCACATAACTACCATATATATAACTACCATATATATAACTACCATATATATGCGCGCACATAAATATGCGCGCACATAACTACATATATATAACTACCATATATATGCTCGCACATAACTACCATATATATAACTACCATATATATAACTACCATATATATAACTACCATATATATGCGCGCACATAAATATGCGCGCACATAAATATGCGCGCACATAAATATGCGCGCACATAAATATGCGCGCACATAAATATGCGCGCACATAAATATGCGCGCACATAAATATGCGCGCACATAAATATGCGCGCACATAAATATGCGCGCACATAAATATGCGCGCAGATAGCTACCATATATATAACTACCATATATATGCACCGCACATAACTACCATATATAACTACCATAAATATGCGCGCACATAACTACCATATATATATAACTACCATAAATATGCGCGCACATAAATATGCGTGCACATAACTACCATATATAACTACCATAAATATGCGCGCACATAACTACTATATATAACTACCATAAATATGCGCGCACATAAATATGCGTGCACATAACTACCATATATAACTACCATGAATATGCGCGCACATAAATATGCGCGCACATAACTACCATGTATATAACTACCATATATATGCGCGCACATAAATACCATATATATATATCTACCATATATAACTACCATAAATATGCGCGCACATAACTACCATATATATAACTACCATATATATGCGCGCACATATATACCATATATACAACTACCATATATATGCACGCACATAAATATGCGCGCACATAACTACCATATATAACTACCATATATATGCACGCACATAAATACCATATATATAACTACCATATATATAACTACCATAAATATGCGCGCACATAACTACCATATATATGCGCGCACATAAATATGCGCGCACATAACTACCATATATATGCGTGCACATAAATATGCGCGCACATAACTACCATATATATAACTACCATATATATGCGCGCACATAGCTACCATATATATAACTACCATATATATGCGCGCACATTAATATGCGCACACATAACTACCATGTATATAACTACCATATATATGCGCGCACATAAATACCATATATATATATCTACCATATATATAACTACCATAAATATGCGCGCACATAACTACCATATATATATATATATATATATATATATAACTACCATAAATATGCGCGCACATAAATATGCGCGCACATAAATATGCGCGCACATAAATATGCGCGCACATAAATATGCGCGCACATATATATGCGCGCACATATATACCATATATACAACTACCATATATATGCACGCACATAAATATGCGCGCACATAACTACCATATATAACTACCATATATATGCACGCACATAAATACCATATATATAACTACCATATATATGCGCGCACATAAATATGCGCGCACATAACTACCATATATATGCGTGCACATAAATATGCGCGCACATAACTACCATATATATAACTACCATATATATGCGTGCACATAAATACCATATATATAACTACCATATATATGTGCGCACATAAATATGCGCGCACATAACTACCATATATATGCGCGCACATAACTGCCATATATATAACTACCATATACAGTCCTATGAAAAAGTTTGGGCACCCCTATTAATCTTAATCATTTTTAGTTCTAAATATTTTGGTATTTGCAACAGCCATTTCAGTTTGATATATCTAATAACTGATGGACACAGTAATATTTCAGGATTGAAATGAGGTTTATTGTACTAACAGAAAATGTGCAATATGCATTAAACCAAAATTTGACCGGTGCAAAAGTATGGGCACCTCAACAGAAAAGTGACATTAATATTTAGTAGATCCTCCTTTTGCAAAGATAACAGCCTCTAGTCGCTTCCTGTAGCTTTTAATCAGTTCCTGGATCCTGGATAAAGGTATTTTGGACAAACAATTCAAGTTCAGTTAAGTTAGATGATCGCCGAGCATGGACAGCCCGCTTCAAATCATCCCACAGATGTTCAATGATATTCAGGTCTGGGGACTGGGATGGCCATTCCAGAACATTGTAATTGTTCCTCTGCATGAATGCCTGAGTTGATTTGGAGCAGTGTTTTGGATCATTGTCTTGCTGAAATATCCATCCCCGGCGTAACTTCAACTTCGTCACTGATTCTTGAACATTATTCTCAAGAATCTGCTGATACTGAGTGGAATCCATGCGACTCTCAACTTTAACAAGATTCCCGATGCCGGCATTGGCCACACAGCCCCAAAGCATGATGGAACCTCCACCAAATTTTACAGTGGGTAGCATGTGTTTTTCTTGGAATGCTGTTTCTTTTTGGACGCCATGCATAACGCCTTTTTTTATAACCAAACAACTCAATTTTTGTTTCCAAAATGAAGCTGCCTTGTCCAAATGTGCTTTTGCATACCTCAGGCAACTCTATTTGTGGCGTACGTGCAGAAACGGCTTCTTTCTCATCACTCTCCCATACAGCTTCTCCTTGTGCAAAGTGCGCTGTATTGTTACCGATGCACAGTGACACCATCTGCAGCAAGATGATGCTGCAGCTCTTTGGAGGTGGTCTGTGGATTGTCCTTGACTGTTCTCACCATTCTTCTTCTCTGCCTTTCTGATATTTTTCTTGGCCTGCCACTTCTGGGCTTAACAAGAACTGTCCCTGTGGTCTTCCATTTCCTTACTATGTTCCTCACAGTGGAAACTGACAGGTTAAATCTCTGAGACAACGTTTTGTATCCTTCCCCTGAACAACTATGTTGAACAATCTTTGTTTTCAGATCATTTGAGAGCGGGCTGTCCATGTTCGGCGACCATCAAACTTAACTGAACTTTAATTGTTTTGTAGAAAGAAATGGTCCAAAATCCCTTCATCCAGGATCCAGGAACTGATTAAAAGCTACAGGAAGCGACTAGAGGCTGTTATCTTTGCAAAAGGAGGATGTACTAAATATTAATGTCACTTTTCTGTTGAGGTGCCCATATTTTTGCACCGGTCAAATTTTGGTTTAATGCATATTGCACATTTTCTGTTAGTACAATAAACCTCATTTCAATCCTGAAATATTACTGTGTCCATCAGTTATTAGATATATCAAACTGAAATGGCTGCTGCAAACACCAAAATATTTAGAACTAAAAATGATTAAGATTAATAGGGGTGCCCAAACTTTTTCATAGGACTGTATATGCGCGCACATAACTACCATATATATATAACTACCATATATATGCACGCACATAAATATGCGCGCACATAACTACCATATATATAACTACCATATATATGCGCGCACATAACTACCATATATATATAACTACCATATATATGTGCGCACATAAATATGCGCGCACATAACTACCATATGTATAGCTACCATATATATGCGCGCACATAAATATGCACGCACATAACTACCATATGTATAACTACCATATATATGCGCGCACATACCTACCATATATATAACTACCATAAATATGCGTGCACATAACTACCATATATATGCGCGCACATAAATGTGCGCGCACATAACTACCATATATATAACTACCATATATATGCGCGCACATAAATACCATATATATAACTACCATATATACAACTACCATATATATGCGCGCACATAAATATGCGCGCACATAACTACCATATATATGCACGCACATAAATACCATATATATAACTACCATATATAACTACCATAAATATGCGCGCACATAAATACCATATATATAACTACCATAAATATGCGCGCACATAAATACCATATATATATAACTACCATATATATAACTACCATATATATGCACGCACATAAATACCATATATATAACTACCATATATATAACTACCATAAATATGCGCGCACATAAATACCATATATATAACTACCATATATACAACTACCATATATATGCGCGCACATAAATATGCGCGCACATAACTACCATATATATAACTACCATATATATGCGCGCACATAAATACCATATATATAACTACCATATATATGCGCGCACATAACTACCATATATATAACTACCATATATAACTACCATATATATGCGCGCACATAAATACCATATATATACCATATATACAACTACCATATATATGCGCGCACATAAATATGCGCGCACATAACTACCATATATATGCGCGCACATAAATACCATATATATAACTACCATAAATATGTGCGCACATAACTACCATATATATGCGCGCACATAACTACCATATATATAACTACCATATATACAACTACCATATATATGCGCGCACATAACTACCATATATAACTACCATATATATGCGCGCACATAACTACCATATATAACTACCATATATATGCGCGCACATAAATACCATATACACTCACCGGCCACTTTATTAGGTACACTATGCTAGTAACGGGTTGGACCTCCTTTTGCCTTCAGAACTGCCTCAATTCTTCGTGGCATAGATACAACAAGGTGCTGGAAGCATTCCTCAGAGATTTTGGTCCATATTGACATGATGGCATCACACAGTTGCCGCAGATTTGTCGGCTGCACATCCATGATGCGAATCTCCCGTTCCACCACATCCCAAAGATGCTCTATTAGATTGAGATCTGGTGACTGTGGAGGCCATTGGAGTACAGTGAACTCATTGTCATGTTCAAGAAACCAGTCTGAGATGATTCCAGCTTTATGACATGGCGCATTATCCTGCTGAAAGTAGCCATCAGATGTTGGGTACATTGTGGTCATAAAGGGATGGACATGGTCAGCAACAATACTCAGGTAGGCTTTGGCGTTGCAACGATGCTCAATTGGTACCAAGGGGCCCAAAGAGTGCCAAGAAAATATTCCCCACACCATGACACCACCACCACCAGCCTGAACCGTTGATACAAGGCAGGATGGATCCATGCTTTCATGTTGTTGACGCCAAATTCTGACCCTACCATCCGAATGTCGCAGCAGAAATCGAGACTCATCAGACCAGCCAACGTTTTTCCAATCTTCAATTGTCCAATTTCGATGAGTTTGTGCAAATTGTAGCCTCAGTTTCCTGTTCTTAGCTGAAAGGAGTGGCACCCGGTGTGG
Organism: Leptodactylus fuscus; assembly: GCF_031893055.1. Classification (NCBI taxonomy): domain Eukaryota; kingdom Metazoa; phylum Chordata; class Amphibia; order Anura; family Leptodactylidae; genus Leptodactylus; species Leptodactylus fuscus. The sequence continues at coordinate 41,529,627 of NC_134275.1, read as the reverse complement.
TCTTCTCCTGCTGTAGCCCATCTGCCTCAAAGTTCGACGTACTGTGCGTTCAGAGATGCTCTTCTGGCTACCTTGGTTGTAACGGGTGGCTATTTGAGTCACTGTTGCCTTTCTATCAGCTTGAACCAGTCTGGCCATTCTCCTCTGACCTCTGGCATCAACAACGCATTTCCGCCCACAGAACTGCCGCTCACTGGATGTTTTTTCTTTTTCGGACCATTCTCTATAAACCCTAGAGATGGTTGTGCGTGAAAATCCCAGTAGATCAGCAGTTTCTGAAATACTCAGACCAGCCCTTCTGGCACCAACAACCATGCCACGTTCAAAGGCACTCAAATCACCTTTCTTCCCCATACTGATGCTCGGTTTGAACTGCAGGAGATTGTCTTGACCATGTCTACATGCCTAAATGCACTGAGTTGCCGCCATGTGATTGGCTGATTAGAAATTAAGTGTTAACGAGCAGTTGGACAGGTGTACCTAATAAAGTGGCCGGTGAGTGTATATACCATATATACAACTACCATATATATGCGCGCACATAACTACCATATATATGCGCGCACATAAATATGCGCGCACATAACTACCATATATATATATATATATATATAACTACCATAAATATGCGCGCACATAAATATGCGCGCACATAAATATGCGCGCACATAAATATGCGCGCACATAGATATGCGCGCACATAGATATGCGCGCACATAGATATGCGCGCACATAGATATGCGCGCACATAGATATGCGCGCACATAGATACCATATATATAACTACCATAAATATGCGCGCACATAAATAGGCGTGCACATAACTACCATATATAACTACCATAAATATGCGCGCACATAAATATGCGTGCACATAACTACCATATATAACTACCATAAATATGCGCGCACATAAATATGCGTGCACATAACTACCATGTATATAACTACCATATATATGCGCGCACATAACTACCATGTATATAACTACCATATATATGCGCGCACATAGCTACCATATATATAACTACCATATATATAACTATCATATATATGTGCGCAAATAAATATGCGCGCAAATAACTACCATATATAACTACCATATATATGCACGCACATAAATATGCGCGCACATAACTACCATATATATGCGCGCACATAAATACCATACCATATATATAACTACCATAAATATGCGCGCACATAAATATGCGCGCACATAACTACCATATATATATAACTACCATATATATGCGCGCACATAGCTACCATATATATAACTACCATATATATAACTACCATATATATGTGCGCACATAAATATGCGCGCAAATAACTACCATATATATAACTACCATATATATGCACGCACATAACTACCATATATATAACTACCATATATATGCGCGCACATAAATACCATATATATATAACTACCATATATATGCGCGCACATAAATATGCGCGCACATAAATATGCGCGCACATAAATATGCGCGCACATAAATATGCGCGCACATAAATATGCGCGCACATAAATATGCGCGCACATAAATATGCGCGCACATAAATATGCGCGCACATAAATATGCGCGCACATAACTACCATATATATAACTACCATATATATGCGCGCACATAGCTACCATATATATAACTACCATATATATGCGCGCACATAAATATGCGCGCACATAACTACCATATATAACTACCATAAATATGCGCGCACATAACTACCATATATATAACTACCATAAATATGCGCGCACATAAATATGCGTGCGCATAACTACCATATATAACTACCATAAATATGAGCGCACATAAATATGCGCGCACATAACTACCATATATAACTACCATATATATGCGCGCACATAAATATGCGTGCACATAACTACCATATATAACTACCATAAATATGCGCGCACATAACTACCATATATATAACTACCATATATATGTGCGCACATAACTACCATATATATATGCTTAAACGGGTTTTATTAAAGATTTTTCAATAAAATACAAAACGAACAAAAAGAAATAAGTCGAGCAACAATGAAGGAGCATATAAGCCAGCGAGCTGGGAAGCCAAAAAGACCCCCCTCCGCATAAACCAAAAACAGCCCAACAGGAAAAAGAAAAGGGAATAAGAAGTGGACAAGAAACAATCAAACAAACAAACACAAGACAAAGACGAAGAAACCACAAATAAGACGCAGGGAAGAAGGAAAAAAGGGAGAAGAAAACAAACGGCCATGTTACACTCATGCGAAGGCAGTAGAGAAGGCAGACGATTCCTGGAACATAACCCAGGGACGCCATCGAAGTTCAAACTTGGAATAAGCGGGAGAGTCTTCCGCCACCAAGGTCTCCATCCGCTGAATAAGAAGGAACTCCTGGAGGAATTCGAGCAGCGAGGGAGGGGTAGGGCTGCGCCAGTGTCTTGGAATAACAGCCCTGGCGGCCGTGAGAAAGTGCCCCAGTAGGTCCTTCTTAATCTCCGACAGCTTGCCAGGGATGACCGACAGGAGTGCCAGCAGAGGAGAAACAGCCACCGAGCGCCCACTGACCCTGGAATACAAAGAAAACACTGCGTCCCAGAAGGGGCGCAGAACGTCACAGTCCCACCAAATGTGCAGCATAGTACCCCTAGCGGAGCCACAGCCCCCACATAAGTCCGAAACAGCAGGAAAAATCCTATGAAGAAGCACTGGACACCTATACCACCGGGACAGAATCTTATAATTTCTCTCCTGAGCGCTACACGGGAGGGCCATCTTGTGAGAAAGCAGGAAGGACCTGTCCCAATCCGCAGATGACAGACTCACAGGAAGGTCGGCATTCCAGACGGCGACGTGGGGGGGGGGGGGGGGAGGGGGGAGTTCCGCAGTGAGGTCTGAAAGGAGAACATCATACAAAAGCGAAAGAGCACGAGGAGGAGGAGTCCGTCGCCCAAAATAGGATTCCAGAGCTAAGGACGGAGAAGAGAGGCGAGAGGTGAGCGAGAACTGCTTCAGAAAGGACTGAAGTTGGGCGTACTCCAACCACGAGAGGCGCAGGGCAGGGTGAGAGCTACAGAGCTGGGCAAAAGGAAGGAGCGGAGAATCACCCGCCACCTCCTGAAGACGAGTACAATCCGCTCTGTCCCAACAGAGGAACCGATCAATGGAACAGCCAGGGGGGGGGAACATCGGGTTGTCGAAGAGGGGAGTCAAAGGGCTCGGGACACGGGCCAAGCGGCCAGAGGAACAAACCAGATCCCACACTTTCAGGAAATGCGACGGGAGAACGTAAAGGCCAGGGGATTTGGGACGGAAGTGCGGTGGAATCCATGGCCAAGAGGATAGTGAGGACGATATCAGATCGAATTCGATGGAAACCCACTGCTTATCATGGCGACGGAATTGCCAATCAAACAGACGAAGCAAAACCGAGGCGCGATAGTAAAGGCGCACATCCGGAAGGCCAACGCCTCCCCTGTACTTACGCCGGACAAGCGTACGGAACCCAAGTCTGCTCCGAGAGGAGCCCCACACAAACCTCCCAAACAAGGACTGCACCCGAGCTAAGAAAGCGCGTGGAAGAGGGATGGGAAGGGCCTGGAATAAATACAGGAATCGGGGGAGGACATCCATCTTAAGGGCATGAATTCGGCTAAACCAAGAGGGGAGACGAGCGCCATAAGAGCGTAGATCAGCAGCAATGGTATCCAAAAGTGGGAGATAATTAAGTTGGAACAGAGAGGCAGGATCAGGGGAAATGCGGATCCCCAAGTACTTGAAGGAGGAAGGTTGCCACCTAAAAGGGAAAGACTGCGCCAAGAAATCAGCCTCGGAAGGGGGAAGCGAGACATTAAGGGCCTCACTCTTAGACAAATTGACCTTAAAATTGCTAAGGGCACCAAAACGGGAAAATTCGCGTAAGACAGCCGGGAACGATACCCGCGGTTCGGAGACATACAGCAGCAGGTCGTCCGCATACAGCGCCGCCTTAACCATACGGGAACCTAATTGTATACCGTGGACATCAGGGCAACGGCGCAGCGCCACCGCCAGATGCTCCATCACCAAAGCAAAGAGCAACGGCGAGAGGGGGCAACCTTGGCGGGTACCGTTACGGACCGGGAAGGAATCCGAAATCACCCCGTTCGCCCGAACACGCGCCGACGCATTCCCATAAAGAGCCAAGATCTTGCCCAAAAATCCTGAGCCAACACCAATCTGTGCAAGGGTCTCCCGAAGAAAACCCCAATGGATGCGATCGAACGCCTTTTCGGCATCAATCGAAAGCAAACAAAGAGGAACCTTAGTGGAGCGTGCTACAGAGATGGCTAGAACAGTTTTGCAAACATTATCATGCGCTTCCCGACCCGGGATAAAGCCAACCTGATCACTATGAACCAAAGCGGGCATGAAGGGAGAAAGGCGATTCGCCAACAATTTCGCATACAATTTCACATCAATATTAATTAAGGAAATAGGCCGGTAACTCCCCGGACACACAGGATCCTTACCAGGCTTAGGAATCACAGTGATCAGGGCCGACAGGGATTGCGTAGAAAACGGCGACGACTCCCCCACACTATTAAACACCCGTGCCAAGTCCGGGGAAAGCAGAGAGCCGAAGCATTTATAAAAACGAGCAGTGAACCCGTCTGGGCCCGGCACCTTACCCGCAGGCGTCGCCTGAATCGCCGCGGCGACTTCTTCCGACGAGAATGGCGTCTCAAGGGCTTCCGCATCATCGCTAGAAAGGGAGGGGAGAGCAGTCTCCGTAACATAACGACGGATCTTATCCCGGAGCGCCGAAGGATCCAGGTCTGCATAATGACCGCGAATATCGTACAAGCTGGAGTAAAACGAGCGGAATTCCGCAGCGATGTCAGTAGGATTATGAACTAGACCACCCGAACCCGTACGCAAGCGCGGAACATACGCGGGGGGAGTCACGCGGATGGAGACGCCGAGCCAGCGAATGACCACATTTATCAGCAAACTCATAATAATGTTTTTTAACGCGATCCCTGAAACGCAGATATTTCCCGTCCAAAAGGGTACGGAGTTCCTCCCTAACATTAATAAGCTCAGTGAAGGTTGTACGGGAGCCAGTCTGTTTATGGGACATCTCCAGATCGTGGATCCGCCCCAAAAGGGCAGCAACCCCAACGGCTCTCTCCCTCTTGAGACGAGCGCCATGCTGAATAAGGACCCCCCTCACTACACACTTCATAGCCTCCCATTGCATAGGGAGGGAAGTGGAGTCAAGGGTATGATCAAGCCAGAAGTTCCGGATAGCCTCCCCGACAGCCTCCCTACAGGAGATGTCCTCCAATAGGCCCTCGTTTAAGCACCAATTAAATGGACGACGCGACAGACCAGGGATGTCCAAGGACAAATGAACAGGGGCATGGTCCGACCAGAGGGCCGAGTCGATACGGACCGCCGGGGACCAGGACAGGGCATGGTGGCTGGTCAGGAAGAAGTCAATGCGACTGTAAGAGTTATGAGCCGGGGAGAAATAAGTATAATCCCTATCCAGAGGGTGCAGGATATGCCAGACATCTACCAATTGGGAATTATGAAGGGCTGACAACAAACGGCGCAATTGCGAGGGAGCGTGGGGGGGACGCGGGCGAAAGGAGTCAACATGGGGTCCAGCACAAAATTGAAATCACCACCCAAAACTACAACCCCCTCACTAAAGTCTGCCAATCTGCGGATAAGGGACCTACAGTACGCCAATTGACCCTGATTCGGAAGGTAGCAGCCAGCCACGGTAAGAACCGTGCCTCCCGTGCGCAATTTCAAAAAGAGAAACCTACCCTCAGGGTCGATACAGGTGTCCAGAACCTCATGCTGCAAGGAACGGTGGATAGCAATCGAAACTCCCTTGGACTTAGCAACAGGGTTGACGCTGTGGAACCACTTAGGGAAGTAACGACTGCGAATGTCCGGGACGTGGTCCTTCTTAAAATGGGTTTCCTGCAAAACAAGGACATGTGAGCGCTGTTTATGCAACTGATACAAAACTGATTACGTTTTTGCGGGACATTGAGGCCCCGAGCATTGAGGGTGCAAAAGTTAACGGAGGACATGGCCAAGGGGAGAGGAAAAGGAGGAGGAAAGGGACGAAACAACCGGAAGACAACCAACAGACGATTAAGAAAAACGAGTAAAAGAGAGAAAAGGAGATAGAAAGAAACAACCAGGAAAGAAACACAAAGGACAGGAGGACAAGAGAAACAAAACCAACTAAGTGGGGTGGAGAGAAGAACTCCACACAAAGAGGTGGGGAAACGGCAAAGAAAAAGATTGCCAAAGACCACGCAAATAGAAAGCGTGGAGACCCCGGTGGGAAACGGGCTTTTCCAAGTATAGCAGCCGGTACCCCATCCCGGGCCCCCAGGCGAAAACACAGAAACAGTAAATCTTCTAGTAAAGTATAAAATGCTGACCGAAAAAATAGAACAAAAAGAACAAAAACACAATAATCAGAGGAAACAAGCCCCACAAAGGAGCCATCCGGAGGAGAGGATGGAAGCATCACATATAAAGATAAGCATCACACATCCCTATCCCCCCCACGCATATCTCAGGAACATAAAGGGAGAACATTCCAAACTAAAGAAGCCCGTCACAAACAGTCAGAGCAATCAGGTAGAAGCGCCAGGAGCAGCCTGAGACGGACTCGTCTCCACCGAGGAGCGGGTCTTGCGGCGCCTCCCGGAACGCCGTTGAGGACGGGCAGGAGGGGCCGACAGGAGATCACCAGGAAACGGAGGCCATGAGAGGGCAGGAACAGATGGGAGGCCCAGGGCAGAGGCAAAATTGAAAAGTTAATCCGGATGGGACATGGAAACAACACGGCCGCCATGACGGACCTGAAGGCGGAAAGGAAAGCCCCAAGTGTACGGCACTTGATGCTGGGTGAGCACATCCAGGAGAGGCTTCAACGCTCTCCGTTTAGCAAGGGTGAGGCGTGACAAATCCGGAAGTAGCTGGAGCTCAGAGTCCTGGAACAATATCTTCGGCACTTCCCGAACTTTGCGCATAATCGCATCCTTCAACTGGTATCTATGCACCCTGCAAATAACATCTCGGGGCCTATTATCATCAGGAGGGCGCGCACCCAAAGAGCGGTGCGCACGGTCAAGCTCAATGGGCGAATCCAAGGGGGCCCCCAAGATCGAATTGAAGATGGTACGCAAGGCAGTATCCAGATGCTGAGACTCAACAGATTCAGGCAGTCCTCTCACCCTTATATTATTACGTCGATTGCGATTCTCCAAGTCATCCAGCATGTCAGACAAGAACCGCAGCTGTCGAGTGTGGGAAGCAATGGTCGCCTCCTGGGTAGAGAGCTGGGAATCATGGGAGGCAGAGAACGCTTCAAGGGAATCCACTCTGGTCTCCAGTTGTTGTACAGAGGAACGGACAGCAGAGAGCTCCGATTTGTAAGACTGCTCAAGACGAACCACATATTCCTCCATATCAGACTTAGTAGGGACCGCCGCCAAGTGAGCGCTAAGGCGACGTAGTTCAACCAGGGTATCAGAAGCAGAAGAAACGTCAGCTCCAGGAGGGTCATAGGCAATACAGAGACGTGGTCCACTAACCGCGGCAGTAGTAGGTGAATCAGGGGGAACTGGCGGGAGAGCAACAGCAGCCTGATGACCTTGGGGAGGCTGGAAGGGAGCAGCAGAAGGGAGGTCAGACCCCGGGGGTGGAACAACTGGTGGGGAAGGAAGTCCATGGGCCTCATGGTTGGCGTAGTCAGAAGCCAAGGGGCTCGGAGGCACACACAAAACAGCCAGGGTCTCCCGGACAGGGCATGAGGGGGATGTTGGGGCCATCCTAGGGAGGGAGGACTCAGAGGGGAGCCAGTCAGGCCTGCCCTCTCCCCAGGCAAGAGACCCTGAGGAGGCATTCATAGGCTCCAGGGAGGGGGACAGCAGGGGGGCAGCAGGAGAAGGCGGCAGGGAGGGCCAGTCACTATCCGACCCGGGAGCAGGCAGTAGAGAAGGTGAGGCAGAGCCGCGGCCTACCTGTCCATCAGTCTCCAGGCCGGAGGAGCGAGGAGAAAGGCCGCCGGAGGTGTGCGTTGGCGGGCAGACATCCCCGGCATGCAGGACGTCCGGACCGCCAGAGGCAGAGGAGCACAGCCGCATGTCCCCAGAGTCCACTTCAGCGCTGAGGGCAGATGACAGGGCATCGCTGGAGGCAGCCGGAGAGCGCACGGAGGTTACAGGAAGCCGGCCGCGTGGAGCGGCTACAGGAACAGGCGCCATCTTGGATCCGGCCGGAGCAGAGGAGTCCCCACAGCGCGGCACCCGGAGAAAGCGGGAGATAGAAGAGGAGCCAGAGGTCCCCGGAGGGGTTGAAGAGGACCGTTGAGAAGGCCTGCGGTTCTTCCCCATCACTGAGCAGGTAAGTCCAGTCTCGGTCAGCAGCAAAAGGTGTCTTTACCCGGAGCCAGGGACGGAGCAGAGGCAGCACACAACCTCACTCCTCCATGGCCAAGCCACGCCCCCCAACTACCATATATATAACTACCATATATATGCGCGCACATAAATATGCGTGCACATAACTACCATATATATAACTACCATATATATGCGCGCACATAAATACCATATCTATAACTACCATATATATATAAATATGCGCGCACATAACTACCATATATATGCGCGCACATAAAATGGGGCGCACATAAATATGCGCGCACATAACTACCATATATATGCGCGCAATACAATTGCAAGCTAGACAATGCTGCAGACAGAAAAATGTAATGTGTGTGTGCATATGCACATAAATATGCGCGCACATAACTATCATATACATAACTACCATATATATGCGTGCACATATATATGCGCGCACATAACTACCATATATATGCGCGCACATAACTACCATATATAACTACCATAAATATGCGCGCACAACTACCATATATATGCGTGCACATAACTACCATATATATCTACCATATATATGCGCGCACACAAATATGCGCGCACACAAATATGCGCGCACACAAATATGCGCGCACACAAATATGCGCGCACACAAATATGCGCGCACACAAATATGCGCGCACACAAATATGCGCGCACACAAATACCATATATATAACTACCATAAATATGCGCACACATAACTACCATATATATATAACTACCATATATATGCGCGCACATAAAAATGTGCGCACATAACTATGTGCGCACATAACTATGTGCGCACATAACTATGTGCGCACATAACTATGTGCGCACATAACTATGTGCGCACATAACTATGTGCGCACATAACTATGTGCGCACATAACTACCATATATATAACTACCATAAATATGTGCGCACATAACTATCATATATAACTACCATATATATGCACGCACATATATATGGTAGTTATGTGCGCGCATAAATATGCGCGCACATAAATATGCGCGCACATAAATATGCGCGCACATAAATATGCGCGCACATAAATATGCGCGCACATAAATATGCGCGCACATAAATATGCGCGCACATAACTACCATAAATATGCGCGCACATAAATATGCGCGCACATAACTACCATATATATAACTACCATATATATGCGCGCACATAAATATGCGCGCACATAACTACCATATATATCTACCATATATATGCGCGCACATAAATATGCGCGCAAATAACTACCATATATATAACTACCATATATATGTGCGCACATAAATATGCGCGCACATAACTACCATATATAACTACCATATATATATACACGCACATAAATATGCGCGCACATAACTACCATATATATGCGCGCACATAAATATGCGCGCACATAACTACCATATATATAACTACCATAAATATGTGCGCACATAACTATCATATACATAACTACCATATATATGCGTGCACATATATATGCGCGCACATAACTACCATATATAACTACCATATATATGCACGCACATAAATATGCGCGCACATAACTACCATATATATGCGCGCACATAACTACCATATATATATAACTACCATAAATATGCGCGCACATAACTATCATATACATAACTACCATATATATGCGTGCACATATATATGCGCGCACATAACTACCATATATAACTACCATATATATGCGCGCACATAAATATGCGCGCACATAACTACCATATATATGCGCGCACATATATATGCGCGCACATAACTACCATAAATATGCGCGCACATAACTACCATATATATGCGCGCACATATATATGCGCGCACATAACTACCATAAATATGCGCGCACATATATATGCGCGCACATAACTACCATAAATATGCGCGCCCATAAATATGCGCGCCCATAAATATGCGCGCACATAAATATGCGCGCACATAAATATGCGCGCACATAAATATGCGCGCACATAAATATGCGCGCACATAAATATGCGCGCACATAACTACCATATATAACTACCATAAATATGCGCGCACATAACTACCATATATAACTACCATAAATATGCGCGCACATAACTACCATATATATAACTACCATATATATGCGCGCACATAACTACCATATATAACTACCATATATATGCGCGCACATAAATATGCGCGCACATAACTACCATATATATATAACTACCATATATATGCGCGCACATAAATATGCGCGCACATAACTACCATATATATAACTACCATATATATGCGCGCACATAAATACCATATATATATATATATATATATATATATATATATATATATATATCTATCTATATATATTTACCATAAATATGCGCGCACATAAATATGCGCGCACATAACTACCATATATATATAACTACCATATATATGCGCGCACATAAATATGCGCGCACATAACTACCATATATATATAACTACCATATATATGCGCGCACATAAATATGCGCGCACATAACTACCATATATATAACTACCATATATATGCGCGCACATAAATACCATATATATATATATATATATATATATATATATATATATATATATCTATCTATCTATATATATTTACCATAAATATGCGCGCACATAAATATGCGCGCACATAACTACCATATATATATAACTACCATATATATGCGCGCACATAAATATGCGCGCACATAACTACCATATATATAACTACCATATATATGCGCGCACATAAATACCATATATATATATGTATATATATATATATATATATATATTTACCATAAATATGCGCGCACATAAATATGCGTGCACATAACTACCATATATATAACTACCATAAATATGCGCGCACATAACTACCATATATATATAACTACCATATATATGCGCGCACATAACTACCATATATATAACTACCATATATATGCGCGCACATAAATATGCGCGCACATAACTACCATATATATAACTACCATATATATGCGCGCACATAAATACCATATATATATATATATATATATATATATATATATATATATATATTTACCATAAATATGCGCGCACATAAATATGCGTGCACATAACTACCATATATATAACTACCATAAATATGCGCGCACATAACTACCATATATATATAACTACCATATATATGCGCGCACATAACTACCATATATATAACTACCATATATATGCGCGCACATAAATATGCGTGCACATAACTACCATATATATAACTACCATATATATGCGCGCACATAAATATGCGCGCACATAACTACCATATATATAACTACCATATATATGCGCGCACATAACTACCATATATATGCGCGCACATAAATGCGTGCACATAACTACCATATATATGCGCGCACACAAATATGCGCGCACACAAATATGCGCGCACACAAATATGCGCGCACACAAATATGCGCGCACACAAATATGCGCGCACACAAATATGCGCGCACACAAATATGCGCGCACACAAATATGCGCGCACACAAATATGCGCGCACACAAATATGCGCGCACACAAATATGCGCGCACACAAATATGCGCGCACACAAATATGCGCGCACACAAATATGCGCGCACACAAATACCACATATATAACTACCATAAATATGCGCGCACATAAATATGCGTGCACATAACTACCATATATATAACTACCATAAATATGCGCGCACATAAATATATATAACTACCATATATATAACTACCATATATATGCGCGCACATATATATGCGCGCACATATATATGCGCGCACATATATATGCGCGCATGTGCAGGGTGTCCCAAAAAAATTTGTACACATTTTAGCATTCTTTCTTTACAGACTGAACCCAATAAACCGAGTGATGGCATACAGACTTGACTTTGAAGAAAGGAAATTTATTCTAAAATGCTACTGGAAGTATGAAAACGCAGTAGAAGTGCAAAGACAATTTAGGAGGGAGTTTAACAAAGAACCACCTACATGAGTTACCATCACTCGAATTAGAGATAAGTTTGAAGCTGATGGAACTGTTCAGGACGTCCATAAGAAGCGTTCCGGAAGACCACGTACCTCGACAAGCCCCATAAAAGAAGAAAGATGGGGCACCTCCACACTACCATGTGTTATTCTCAGGTCCGCAGTAGGTGCAATTGTGTCTGTTAATCGAATCATTTAATTTGAATGTGGCCTCATCACTCCACACAATTTTTGTGGGAAAGTGTGTATCTTCGTTACATCGTTCCAAGTACCACTCGCAATACTGTTCGGTCTGGATCATTGTCATTAAGAGCATGGAGTAATCTTGGAATGTAACTTCTCCACTGACAACGTTTCATGATGCGATGGACTGATTTTGAAATCCCTACCTCACGACTAGCTTGCTGCAAAGACTTTCTTGGACTTCGTTGAAACGTTTCCAGTAATCTTTCTTCTTTTATGGGGCTTGTCGAGGTACGTGGTCTTCCGGAACGCTTCTTATGGACGTCCTGAACAGTTCCATCAGCTTCAAACTTATCTCTAATTCGAGTGATGGTAGTAGCATTTTAGAATAAATTTCCTTTCTTCAAAGTTCCAAAACACCGCTGTCCATGCTCGGCGACCATCAAACTTAACTGAACTTGAATTGTTTTGTAAAGAGGAATGGTCCAAAATACCTTCATCCAGGAACTGATTAAAAGCTACAGGAAGCACTAGACTTCCTCCGATGTCCTGACCACTTCCTCCGGCGCTCGCGAACTGTTAATGGCCAGGGCGCATGCGCAGTATCATAATGCTTCTATTACGGCTACTGCGCATGCGCCCAGGCCATTATCAGCTTGCGAGCGCCGGAGGAGGAGGACGGAACATCGGAGGAAGAGGAGGCCTGAATGCCCGCCCGCCCGCCCACCCTGCACCGTACAGTAAGTTTCACATTCTGTTTCAGGGTTTTATTTTAAAGGGGGGGGGGGTTGATCCGTTCCTACGCGGCGTCGGTATGGTAGGTTTCCGACTTACGTCGAAATTCGGTTTACGACGCCGCGCAAGAACGGATCAACGTCGTAAGTCGAGGACTACCTGTATTTAGAACTAAAAATGATTAAGATTAATAGAGGTGCCCAAACTTTTTCATAGGACCGTTCGCCTGAAATCCCGGTTTTTGTATATTCTTGTACATAGGGGGCAGTATTATAGTAGTTATATTCTTGTACATAGGAGCAATATTATAGTAGTTATATTCTTGTACATAGGAGCAGTATTATCGTAGTTATATTCTTGTACATAGGAGTAGTATTATAGTAGTTATATTCTTGTATATAGGAGTAGTATTATAGTAGTTATATTCTTTTACATAGGAGCAGTATTATAGTAGTTATATTCTTGTACATAGGAGGTAGTATTATAGTAGTTATATTCTTGTATATAGGAGCAGTATTATAGTAGTTATAGTCTTGTACATAGGAGCAGTATTATAGTAGTTATATTCTTGTACATAGGAGGTAGTATTATAGTAGTTGTATTCTTGTATATAGGAGCAGTATTATAGTAGTTATATTCTTGTACATAGGAGCAGTATTATAGTAGTTATATTCTTGTACATAGGAGCAGTATTATAGTAGTTATATTCTTGTACATAGGAGCAGTATTATAGTAGTTATATTCTTGTATATAGGAATAGTATTATAGTAGTTATATTCTTGTACATAGGAGTAGTATTATAGTAGTTATATTCTTGTATATAGGAATAGTATTATAGTAGTTATATTCTTGTACATAGGAATAGTATTATAGTAGTTATATTCTTGTACATAGGAGTAGTATTATAGTAGTTATATTCTTGTACATAGGAATAGTATTATAGTAGTTATATTCTTGTACATAGGAGTAGTATTATAGTAGTTATATTCTTGTACATAGGAGTAGTATTATAGTAGTTATATTCTTGTACATAGGAGTAGTATTATAGTAGTTATATTCTTGTAAATAGGAGTAGTATTATAGTAGTTATATTCTTGTACATAGTAGTATTATAGTAGTTATATTCTTGTACATAGGAGTAGTATTATAGTAGTTATATTCTTGTACATAGGAGTAGTATTATAGTAGTTATATTCTTGTACATAGGAGTAGTATTATAGTAGTTATATTCTTGTACATAGGAGCAGTATTATAGTAGTTATATTCTTGTACATAGGAGCAGTATTATAGTAGTTATATTCCTGTACATAGGGGGCAGTATTATAGAGGAAAATTTACTCACCGAAATTTTCATTTCCCGTAGTCCGTAGGCAGCACAATTACACAAGGGATTTCATCCCCTAGGTACAACCAGAGAGACAGGTTAGTTAGCAATCGTGAATAACCAATTAAACAATTAACAAGGACCCCTCCTATAAAGGTAAGGAAGTCGGCTGGCCCAATTGTGTTTTTTTGAAGCAATAGACATTCAATAGGGAGGGTCACTTGTGCTGCCTACGGACTACGGGAAATGAAAATTTCGGTGAGTAAATTTTCCTCTTTCCCATACGTCCTACGGCAGCACAATTACACAAGGGATTTGAGAAGCAATGAGCTAATAGGGAGGGATGCCAGCCGCCCCTCTTTGCCTAATAAGGATCGCACTGCTGCTCGTGAATCGAGTCTGTAGAGTTTGATAAATGTGAATGAAGAGGATCCGGTTCCGCCATGTGCATTTGTTCTAGTGGAATCTGTCCCACTTCTTCCCATGATGTGAACATGGGCCGAGCGGCATGAGCTCTGACTTTAGCGGAGATTGCAGATCACTCAGTTGGTAGCACATTTCAGCCGCAGCCCTGAACCATCTTGCCAGTGGGGCTTTTACTTGTCCTTTGCCCCCTTATTTGGGCCATAATGTTGCCAGTAAAATTTTGGCTTTCCTGAAGCTGTTGGATCTCTGCAACCAGACAGGAGTTCTCTTTAACATGTAAAGATGCCACTTTAGTTACTCCTCTCACTAAGGTTTAGGGAAGACCCTGGCAAGGCAACATCTGGGCTGATCTGCTTAAAAGAGGGACCTTAGGAAGGAACCCTGGGATGGCTCTCAAGAGAAGACAAACTCCTAGGAACTCCGATAGGACTCTGCAGTAGAGAGCCTGTAATACACTAATATATCTGGTAGATATGATGGCGATTAAGAAGAAACTTTGAAGTTTAGCCATTTATTGAGACTTCTTGAAGTGGCTCAAATGGAGATTCAGCGCATTAATGACCCTGCAGGTCCCTAAGAATACCTTTTTTTTTTTTTTTTTTTGGTGAAAAAAAACGGACTTAACATTTGCAATGCTTTGAAGAAAGGTTCTTATGAGGTGGAGACTAACAAGTATATGAGCATATTCAAAATAGGATATATGAGTATACCAGACAATATGTAAGTATATCCACAATTGGATATATGAGAATATACAATGAAAAATGTCCGAGTATATATAATGGAAGATATGTGCATGTATCCACAATAGAATATATGTACATATATATAATGGGTGATATGCGAGTCCACACATCAGACTACATGTGAATATAATCACCATATAGTATAGGACCATATCCACCAGAGTTCATGAGTATCTCTATAATCAAGTATATGAGAGTGCAACCATAAATAAAGCACGTGTGAGTATGTATACAACAGTTTATGTAAGTGTAAACATCCTAGAGTGTATCCACAACAAAGTATTTGTGAGTATATGCACAGCAGAGTATGTGAGTATACACACCGTAGAGTGTATGTGAGTATATACACAGAGTATGTGAATGTATACACAGTGTATGTGAGTATATACACAATAGATTGTATGTGAGCATACACACAGTAGAGAATATGTGAATATATACACCATGGAGTGTATGTGAGCATACACACAGTAGAGTGTCTGTGAGTATATACACAGTAGAGTGTATGTGAATATATACACAATAAAGAACATGCAAATATATACACGGTAGAGTGTATGTGAGTATGCACACAATGAAGTGTATGTGAGTATATACACAGTAGAGTGTATCTGAGTATATACACAATGAAGTGTATTGAGTATATACACAGTACAGTGTATGTGAATATATACACGATAAAGAACATGCGAATATATACACGGTAGAGTGTATTGAGTATACACACAACGAAGTGTATGTGAGCATATACACAGTAGAGTATGTAAGTATATACCCAGAGTGTATGTGAGTATATACACACTGGAGTGTATGTGAGCATACACACAGTGGAGTTTATGTGCGTATATAAACATAGAGTGTGTGTGAGTATATAGACAGTGGAGTGTATATACACCACAGAAGATATATTCTAGGATCCTGTGGATACAGATCTTATTTTATGCAAATGAGTATCACAGAGAAATCTGAAGGATTCTCCATCTGTGTCAGTGCCCGGAGGATTTCTGCCCTCGAACTCGTCTTCTAAATCTCTGGTGAGATGAGCGAGCTGTATACATAGTGACCTGGCAACTGGAATCACTGGATGTATTGTAAACTCCTATGGAGGATATAGAAGGTTTCTACAAGACAGAATCTGTTTTGTTGTTTTGCTTGTTTTCTTAGCCAATGGAGTTAGTGATTCCCAGTCAGTCTCCTCCACTGGCACTTGCCAGGCCCGGAGCGGACGATGGTAGGCACTTACAGTCCACAATGGTCACTGACATTTCAGTGACAGGAAGATCTAGCTTAGGAACCAATTCCTAATCATGAGTGGAGAAGATATCCCGGCTGTAGGTTGTTTTACATCTAGATCCAGATACACAGGTTGTGTTTGTTTGTTTTTTTTTTTTTTTTTTTTTACTTTCTCGGAGTCTCCTGGTCACATTGTAGCCATTCCTGCAGGACTGGAGGACTTGGGTAAACCTTGCCCTTAGTTACATGACAATAATAGAGCTTCTTTCTCAGGCTCCATCCTACGCTGTTTTAACTCATTAGTGGGCCCAGTGCAAGCTGCTGCAGCACCTCATTAAATATAACATCAGTTCCTGCAGAATCTCCTGATAGACATGTCTGCTTTATGCAGTGCGGTAGATTTATCCTTAGTCTGACACTTTCCATTTACACTATGGTGCGCGGCTTTACCACATAATCTATGCAACAGAAGCGTATGGCGAGGACCCCAGTGCAGATTTTCTTGTGCACAGTATACAGCGCTTACAGTGGTGTAAGGAGGCGTTCACATGTAGGGATTGCGCCCCTAAACAGCGACAGACTTTGTCCAGACTCTGCCTCTATTGTTTCCAATGGAAGGTGCAGGTTGTGGGAGGACCCTGGAAGGAGAAACCGCTAACTCCTGTAAGTCCTGTAAGACTAAGTCCTGTAAGACTCCTTATGGATAAGGCCCCAATAGTGGAGGAAAAGACGGCAGCCGAATCCGGTGTCTGTCAGACATTCAGCCGCAGGAGCAGAAGGCTGGACAATGAAGAGGCGCAGTGTGAATGGCCCCTAACTGGGCACAGCATAAAACATTATCCGGATATGTCTCTACCAGCCCTGACCTGCGCCTTGTCTGCGGCATTCTGTAAATTTGTGCAGTGTAGGGTTTGGGGAGGGCCCTGGCGCAGAAGATAATCAGTCACTTTATGAAGGGATTATTATGGAATATATATCTGACTATATTTGTCATTATAGCGGACACTGCACGCCGCCATCCAGGGCTCCACCTAAACTTGAGCACATCTGCAACAGTAAATCCACTGGCTGTCACCCAGCTCTCCAGGAAACAGATTCAATGGTCTGACCACAGAACACGTCCGATCTCTAAGACAGGAATAGGAAAAAATTGACCGTAGCACAATCTGCTTTAGGTGGGACACAGCTGCATAGGCGCGGTATTCTATGAGCAGGAGCCTGATATGCAACCATAGATCATGAGGGGCTCTGTACTTGTTTCCCAAACTTAAGGGATCAACACCAGACCCTTCATTAGGGATGTAGAGGGAACGCTCTGCAGCAATGCATCCTCTACTGCTCTGCACCGCTCCAGAACTGCCATACCTGGCAAATAAGGCACATTGTATGCAAGAAACCTAACCATAGGGCCCATAGGCTGCTGCGCTGGCAAAGGTATTGACAACGTGACTACCTGCCCAGCAGGAGAGGGGGAAATAAAACCGGTCATGGCAATATATTTATTGTTTGTTATTTGTTTTGGTTTTGTTTTCTTTTGCAGACTCTCTGCCTCTCATATGAAGTGCTTGATGGGCCCGGGGCAGCTGCACCATTTGCCCTGTGATTACAGGAACCTGGTTACACCTCGTTAGCAGAATTCCCTGAGTTTTAAACTGCGTTAAGTAAAAAAATTCCCATTGTCCTTGAACACAAAACTCCTGGGTCATCTGAATTTAGGATTGAATCCCTCAAGATTGTAAGAGCTGGAGGAGCTTGGTACTGGTCACTGGGTGAGGGCTACATCCTGACCCCTTAGTAAGCTGCTGTATACCCCCTCCATACATGCTGTAGTGCCCTCTCCTGGAGAGGAGGCCACAGGTGAGGAACAATTCACACAGGTGTCTACTACCAGGTCCTCAGGTAAGGGCTGCGGCCTCTACTGCCCCCTGTGTCTGGACTTACAGGTCCTCTTACTGCTCCCGCAGACATCTAAACAGAACACAAACAGTTAGCAGAGCTTCAGCATGTGGAGAGTTAATAGTGCACAGAGCTGGACCCAGCCGGGCAAACAACATGGAGCAGCTTAGCACATACAGCCATACTTACCACAGTAAGCAGAGGGCAGAGCAGGAGGCGAGTGCAGCATGTGAGGAGTCACAGTGTGTACTGGAACCAATGCAGAGCTAAACACAGCAGGGCAAACAACATGGAGCAGCTCAGAACATACAGCCATACTTACCACAGTAAGCCGAGGGCTGAGCAGGAGGTGATCACCATACTGCCGGCCACTGGCATGTGAAGGGTTACAGTGTATAATAAAACCAGTGCAGAGCTGAACACCAGGATAGACAAACCTGAGCTGCTCAGAACATTCAGCCTTACTTACCTCAGCAAGCAGAGGGCTGAGCAGGAGGCAAAGTGCGCCATGTTGCCGGATACTGGCTCCATTCCGTATGGTGGCTGCAGCGTTGATGCTAGTCCTGGAACAACATGCCTCATTTCTCGAGGAGCACGCGCGCCATTTTCAGTGCACCATTTGTAGTGGATTGCTGGGCTAGGCGCGCATACTTCAGGGAGAACCTGAAGCGCCTCCATGTGCTACCATCCATGTTTAGTGGGGAATTCCTGACCATGTAATTCCACCCACATGTGAACCAAGGCAAGTCCAAATAGAAATGATCGGCATCATCTTGGAACACCTTTGGAACTGAGGGACAGGGACCCAGCCCTGTATACAGCCCGGAAAAGCCCAGCAACTGCCGAAAAGTCCTTAACACATCCTGTCTCTTCAGGCACCTAGAGTGAAAAAAGAACATAATTGGGCCAGCTGACTTCCTTACCTTTATAGGAGGGGTCCTTGTTAATTGGTTATTCACGATTGCTAACTAACCTGTCTCTCTGGTTGTACCTAGGGGATGAAATCCCTTGTGTAATTGTGCTGCCGTAGGACGTACGGGAAAGTAGTTATATTCTTGTACATAGGAAACAGTATTATAGTAGTTATATTCTTGTACATAGGGGGCAGTATTATAGTAGTTATATTCTTGTACATAGGAGTAGTATTATAGTAGTTATATTCTTGTACATTTGCATACCGTTAAAAACTGGTATTTCTACCGCACGACGGGCTGCAGACGGACAAAGGTAAGAGATGAATAGCCTTTCTTAAGGCTATTCCGACGGGTCAGCTAGAAAAAAAAAGTGTTTAAAAGATAGGATCCCTTTAAGGCTATTCCGACATGTTAGTCATAAAAAAATGCGTTTGAATGATAGGATCCCTTTAAATAACTGTACCCCTTCCCGACATCCGTAATAGTACATGCTGGATCTTTAAAGATGGCGGCCATCATAGCCACTGGGTCTTCACAGTATTGTATAATGGAGACCCGATACTAATGAGTGCAGCTATAACTACATCCAGGTATATCCCACTATCCCCCCATGTCCCTCCAGTATACCCCACATTACTAACAATCATCCTACTAGCCCCCATGTCCCTCCAGTGTACCCCACATTACTAACAAGCACCGCACTGTCCCCTCATGTCCCTCCAGTGTACCCCACATTACTAACAAGCACCACACTATCCCCCCATGTCCCTCCAGTGTACCCCACATTACTAACAATCATCCTACTAGCCCCCATGTCCCTCCAGTGTACCCCACATTACTAACAAGCACCGCACTGTCCCCTCATGTCCCTCCAGTGTACCCCACATTACTAACAAGCACCGCACTGTCCCCTCATGTCCCTCCAGTATACCCCACATTACTAACAAGCACCGCACTATCCCCCTAAGTCCCTCCAGTGTACCCCACATTGCTAACAAGCACCGCACTGTCCCCTCATGTCCCTCCAGTATACCCCACATTACTAACAAGCATCCCGCTATCCCTCATATCCCTCCGGTGTATCCCCACATTATTAACAAGCACCGCACTGTGCTCCATGTCCCTCCAGTTTACCCCCCACACTGTTACTATCCCCCATGAACCTTAAAGGGCTTGCCTAGTCCCAACAAGCATTGTTTTATACTTTGGCTTTCTCCAGTGGTCTGAAATCACTGAAATGGATGGAGAGCAGCCATTCCATTCAGACTGGTGTGCAAAACACCCAAACTCTTATCACCCCTGTGCATGATGCCCACAAGGAGGGGTTACCTTGTGGTCACTAGAGAGCTCCTATAAGCCTACTCCCGCAATGCTAGCATTTCACCAATATCCATATATTTCCTGTGCATCCCCTCACAAGCATTCTACATCTCTCTAGTGCACCCCCATAGTGTTAAGCACTCCCCAGCTCAGAGCCCCCGAAACAAGTTTCCCACAGCTCCCCATGTGTCTTTTAAGGCTGAAGCCCAACGTGGCAGAAACACCACAGCAAAAACCGCAGCAGGCCCTGCAAAGTGGATAGGAGTCTAGAGAATCCCATCCACAAATATCAGAAAAATACCTGGGGAGTTTATGGACGTTGCAGCACATGGAAACGCTGGTAGACTCCCCATAAGTATAACTAAAGTAGAAAGTCCGCAGAGGAAAACTGCATATTTTATGTGAAAGGCGCTGTGGGAAGATCACAATGTGTTTCCACAGAGGTTTTTCCTGCAGGGCTTTTTGGCTGTGGCCCCTTATGTGGGGCTTTAACCTAAAGTACATTGTCAATCACCTCTGCACCGCCAATGGAGGAGTTTCTTTGTGCCTCTTATGCAAACCTTAGGCTGGGTTCATATGGGGTATTTTGGACCGGAACCTGAGGCGAAGGCTGCCTCAGGTTCCGGTCCAAAATACGGGTTGCCGCAACTGGATGTCGGTGCAGTGCACCAGCATCCAGTTGGACACTCCACTCCGGATTAGGTCCAAATGAATGGGCCTAGTCGGGAGGAGGCAGAGTCTTCAGGCGAATGTCGCGACGCGAGGTGACTCCACCTGAAGAATGAGCATGTCCGTTCTTTTTTACGGGAGCTAGAAAAAACGGTTCCCGGAAAAAAGAACTGAACTGCTGCCATTGATTTCAATTGGAGCTGTCTTTTTGGTCAGTATTTTGAGGCGGATACGGCCTCAAAATCCTGTCCAAAAAAATACGTGTGAACTTACCCTAAATCCACCAAGCATCAACCATAGCTTGGCATCCCCTAAAGGAACACAGATCTAATTCTCCCCCCCCCCCAATTCACCAAGCACCCCACACTCCCCCCCCAGTTCACCATGCGCCCCACATCCAACCCCCACAGTTCACCAGGCACCCCAAATCTCTCCCCAACAGTTCACCAGGCACCCCACATCTCTCCCCAACAGTTCACCATGCACCCCACATCTCTCCCCCATAGTACACCATGCACCTCACCTCTCCCCCACAGTACACCATGCACCCCACCTCTCCCCCACAGTCAATCGTGTACCCCACATCCAACCCCCACAGTTCACCATCTACCCAACATCTCTCCCCCACAGTTCACCATGCACCCCACATCTCTCCCCCACAGTTCACCATGCACCCCACACCTCTCCCCCACAGTACACCATGCACCCCACCTCTCCCCCACAGTACACCATGCACCCCACTTCTCCCCCATAGTCAATCATGTACCCCACATCCAGCCCCACAGTTCACCATGCACCCGACATCTCTCCCCACAGTACACCATGCACCCAACATCTCTCCCACAGTACACCATGCACCCCACCTCTCCCCCACAATCAATCGTGTACCCCACATCCAACCCCTACAGTACACCATGCACCCCACATCTCTCCCCAGTTCACCATGCACCCCACATCTCTCCCCCACAGTACACCATGCACCCATCTCTCCCCCACAGTACACCATGCACCCCACATCTCTCCCCCACAGTTCACCATGCACCCCACATCTCTCCCCCACAGTTCACCATGCACCCCACATCTCTCCCCCACAGTTCACCATGCACCTCACATCTCTCCCCACAGTACACCATGCACCCCACCTCTCCCCCACAGTCAATCGTGTACCCCACATCCAACCCCCACAGTTCACCAGGCACCTCATATCTCTCCCCAACAGTTCACCAGGCACCCCACACCTCTGCCCCACAGTTCACCATGCACCCAACATCTCTCCCCCACAGTTCACCATGCACCCCACATCTCTCCACCACAGTACACCATGCACCCCACATCCAACCCCCACAGTTCACCATGCACCCGACATCTCTCCCCCACAGTACAACATGCACCCCACATCTCTCCCCAGTTCACCATGCACCCCACATCTCTCCCCCACAGTTCACCATGCACCCCACATCTCTCCCCCACAGTTCACCATGCACCCCACATCTCTCCCCCACAGTTCACCATGCAACCCACATCTCTCCCCACAGTACACCATGCACCCCACCTCTCCCCCCACAGTCAATCGTGTACCCCACATCCAACCCCCACAGTTCACCATGCACCCGACATCTCTCCCCCACAGTACACCATGCACCCCACATCTCTCCCCACAGTTCACCATGCACCCCACCTCTCCCCCACATTCAATCGTGTACCCCACATCCAACCCCCACAGTTCACCATGCACCCCCACATCTCTCCCCCACAGTTCACCATGCACCCGCCATCTCTCCTCCACAGTACACCGTGCACCCCACATCTCTCCCCACAGTACACCATGCACCCCACATCTCTCCCCACAGTACACCATGCACCCCCACAGCACTCCCCCACAGTTCAACATGCACCCCACATCTCTCCCCCACAGTTCAACATGCACCCCACATCTCTCCCCCACAGTTCACCATGCACCCCACATCTCTCCCCCACAGTTCACCATGCACCCCTCATCTCTCCCCCACAGTACACCATGCACCGCACATCTCTCCCCCACAGTTCACCATGCACCCCACATCTCTCCCCCACAGTACACCATGCACCCCACATCTCTCCCCCACAGTACACCATGCACCCCACATCTCTCCCCCACAGTTCACCATGCACCCCACATCTCTCCCCACAATACACCATGCACCCCACCTCTCCCCCACAGTCAATCGTGTACCCCACATCCAACCCCCACAGTACACCATGCACCCCCACATCCAACCCCCACAGTACACCATGCACCCCACAGTTCACGATGCACCCCACATCTCTCCCCTCAGTACACCATGCACCCCACCTCTCCCCCACAGTCAATCGTGTACCCCACATCCAACCCCCACAGTTCACCATGCACCCGACATTTCTCCCCCACAGTACACCATGCACCCCACATCTCTCCCCACAGTACCCCATGCACCCCACCTCTCCCCCACATTCAATCGTGTACCCCACATCCAACCCCCACAGTTCACCATGCACCCCCACATCTCTCCCCCACAGTTCAACATGCACCCCACATCTCTCCCCCACAGTTCACCAAGCACCCCACATCTCTCCCCCACAGTTCACCATGCACCCCTCATCTCTCCCCCACAGTACACCATGCACCGCACATCTCTCCCCCACAGTTCACCATGCACCCCACATCTCTCCCCCACAGTTCACCATGCACCCCACATCTCTCCCCCACAGTACCCCATGCACCCCACCTCTCCCCCACATTCAATCGTGTACCCCACATCCAACCCCCACAGTTCACCATGCACCCCCACATCTCTCCCCCACAGTTCACCATGCACCCGCCATCTCTCCTCCACAGTACACCATGCACCCCACATCTCTCCCCACAGTACACCATGCACCCCACCTCTCCCCCACAGTCAATCGTGTACCCCACATCCAACCCCCACAGTACACCATGCACCCCCACAGCACTCCCCCACAGTTCAACATGCACCCCACATCTCTCCCCCACAGTTCAACATGCACCCCACATCTCTCCCCCACAGTTCACCAAGCACCCCACATCTCTCCCCCACAGTTCACCATGCACCCCTCATCTCTCCCCCACAGTACACCATGCACCGCACATCTCTCCCCCACAGTTCACCATGCACCCCACATCTCTCCCCCACAGTACACCATGCACCCCACATCTCTCCCCCACAGTACACCATGCACCCCACATCTCTCCCCCACAGTTCACCATGCACCCCACATCTCTCCCCACAATACACCATGCACCCCACCTCTCCCCCACAGTCAATCGTGTACCCCACATCCAACCCCCACAGTACACCATGCACCCCCACATCCAACCCCCACAGTACACCATGCACCCCACAGTTCACGATGCACCCCACATCTCTCCCCTCAGTACACCATGCACCCCACCTCTCCCCCACAGTCAATCGTGTACCCCACATCCAACCCCCACAGTTCACCATGCACCCGACATTTCTCCCCCACAGTACACCATGCACCCAACATCTCTCCCCACAGTACACCATGCACCCCACCTCTCCCCCACAGTCAATCGTGTACCCCACATCCAACCCCTACAGTTCACCATGTACCTGACATTTCTCCCCCACAGTACACCACGCACCCCCACAGTTCACCATGCACCCCACATCTCTCCCCCACAGTTCACCATGCACCCCAATTCTCCCCCCCCCCAAACTACACCCTGCGCCCACACCTCTCCCCCAAATCTTACATCTCTCTCCCTCTACATGAGTCCCCCCGCGAACTTCCGGTTGACGCATGCGCAATGGAAGGGCGGCAAGAGAACTTCCGGTCCTGATGTTAGACGTACGTGTAAGCTTGACTTGCAAGCATTATGCCGTCTGGTTGTTGTGCTTTTGGTTGTTCCATGAGAAGTGGAACGAATTTAATGTCCTCCATCAAATTTTACAAGTTTCCATGGAATCCAGATCGACGAAAAGCCTGGGAAATCGCTGTAAAAAGAGAAGGTTGGACACCTAACAACAGCTCTCGACTATGCAGTCTTCATTTCATATCAGGTAAGTTTAAGTTTTCACATATGGTGTTCTGTTTTGGTCACTGTAAGCATAACTATAAACAAACAAATCGACAATTTGCAAACTAAGAATAGAAATGTTATTTCCTGGTTTCAGGGGGCCCTTCCAAAGATCCTCTGCATCCTGACTGGATACCCAGTGTGTTTCCTCATTGTGAAGCAAGTGGAGACAAAGGCAAAAATGCATTGAGACGATACAACAGGAGCAATCAACGTGCAACTTCGCTGCAAGCTAAGACAGCTTTTACAGATATGAGCACAATGGCAAATGAAATGGAAAATGAAGTGGCAGGTGAAGAAAGTTGTGCAGACATTTCTACACAAACAGAGAAACTTGTACATTGTACAGTAGGAACACAGACTGAACTAACATTACATGATATTAATAAATTGGTAGCTGAGAATGAAGCCATGCGCAAACAGATTGCAAGTTTGGAGCAGATAGTTGACTATGAGAAAGATGATGAAAAAATAAAATTGTACACAGGATTGCCAAACTGTAAAGTTTTTCAGATGCTCCTTCAGTATGTATTACTCTATTGGAGACCAGATGTTACAACCACCCTTAGCTATGCTGATCAACTGTTATTAGTGTTGATGAAAATGCGCCTGAATCTGACCAACAAAGATTTAGGTTTCAGATTTAGAATTAGATGTAAAAAAGTTTCCACTATTTTTCATTGCTGGCTAAATATTTTGGCTGTAGAACTTAAAAGTCTAATTGTCTGGCCAGCCCGTGATGTAATTCAGAAGCGGACGTCGAAACAATTAGTAAAGGGTAGGTTTCAAAACCTTCGCTGCATAATTGATTGTTCTGAAATTTTCATTGAACGACCTGTTAATTTTAAGGCCAGATCACAAACATTCTCAAATTACAAGAATCACAACACTATTAAATTTCTAATTGCCATTAGTCCTACAGGTGGAATTTCGTTTGTGTCATCTTGTTGGGGTGGTAGGGTTAGCGATTTGGAGCTCAACAAAAGATCTGGAATATTGAGTCTCCTAGAATTTGGGGACTTAGTCATGGCAGACAGAGGTTTTGAAATTCAGAACATACTGTCTGCAAGAGGTGTTTCTCTTGCTATTCCCTCCTTCACAAGAGGTAAATTTCAACTATCAAGAAAGGATGTAGAACTGTCAAGGCAGATTTCTCGTGTACGAATACATGTGGAACGAATAATCGGTCAACTGAAGAAGTATAGCATACTACAGGGAATCATACCTATTACTCTGTTAAAACGCCCTTCTGACACAGAGCTGTCTACTATTGATAAAATGATAATCGTATGTTCAGCTCTAGTAAACATGCAAGGACAGATTTTTTAAATAGGTATACATGGTGTTGCAAAATTACATAAGGGTTAGTCAATGTAAAAGAAAGCAATAAAAAACAAATGTTTACCCAGAAATATCATTGTTTATTGTTATAAATGTTTTGATTTATTTCAACTTTAGTAACTTTATCTACAGTTTCTCTTACGTTAAATCTTCTGATGCTGGATATACACCCAAGTTTGTTGTATGATTCTGTTGTGTTCACACATCAGTATGCCATCCGTCTGTTTGAATTCAGTTTGACACTTCAAAACAGACTGATGCACATACTGATTGTATACTGACACCTTTTTCTGCTGATAGCAAACTGTTCCCTAGAGGACAGATAAGGGGATTAAAAGTAGCAATTGGAAACAGAGTAGAGATAAGGACATTTATTATATCTCCTTATCTCTACTCTGTTTCCAATTGCTACTTTTAATCCCCTTATCTGTCCTCTAGGGAACAGAGAACGTTTGCTAATAGCAGAAAAAGGTGTCAGTATACAATCAGCATGTGTATCAGTCCGTTTTGAAGTGTCAAACTGAATTCAAACAGACGGATGGCATACTGATGTGTGAACATACCCTTACTGTTTTTGTTACCTTTATTTGAACATGAAAACTTGTTGAACATGAAAACTGTTAAACATTAATAAATATAAAGAGGTAATGAATTACCTTAATTGACAAAACAGACACGAGTATTGTTTTTTTGTTTGGCATCCATTGTGGTCTAACCTCTCAACCTCTATTCAGCAGACAACTGGTCACGTGACAGGTCATTTTTGTGTGCTCTATGCAATGATGAATACACCTGAAATCACTATGAAGAGGTTTTACACTTTTGACAATACCACTTTCCTTTAGGTTTTCGATTTAAATTCATACATTTGAAATGGAACCAAATGACATCACACCTATCACCATCACATGCAATCATCTTTCCTGCTGCAGGTGATTTGCACAAACAGTACAACCGTTCTCCTCCATCTGGAATGTAATCTGTGTCTAGCCTTCGCGTTAGGATTTCTGGGTGTACATATTTTATATAAAAACTATCCAATTTCGGTTTTAATGCCTCTTCCCAAAATTTTGTGTCTGGGTAAATCTTACTGTATGTCACTTCATCATGTATGAACACTACAAAAAAACAAAATTTTGCTCTTGTTAAAAACAGCTGACCCTGTACTTGAGTGTAATAATGGTGATTAGGTTTTAGCTTTTTATTTTTTTCTAGATAGAATTTTGGATCTTCTAATGCCTCTTCAATTGTGGACATCTTATAAGTGAAGGGACATTTAATCTCAACAATTCCTTTCCCACAGCAAATACATTCTGTGAACCCATCAGGACTGGCTCCCAAATGTGGCCATTTTGTGTTAACTACCAATCCTGCTTTGCGGCATGAAAACTCTTGGTGTTTCCCTTGTTCTTCCTGAATAAATTTTTCTCTGGCTTTTCCCTCATTTTCAATTCCCCATACCATTGCATCAGATTTCTGAAAACCACCTGTATAGCCCATGATATCTCTTACTAAATTAGTGGAACTTGTACTTTCTTTAAATGTCATTGCCCTGTGAAATTGTGATGCACATATTCGTCCTTTTCTGTTTAGTCTCCATACTTCACTCATATTCTGTTTTCGGGATGCAAGCTCTAGGTAATCAGCCTCTTTTTGTGAAATACATAAACTGTCAAATACGGATATTAACACATTTTCTAAGCCTTCATCATCAAGATCTTTAAACTGTAGGTTATAAAGATTAATCAGTGACATGGGGAGTACGCTTTCATCAATTTCGTCTTCAGATGCAGAGTCAGTTTCTTGTGGGTCGAAAGTCTTGGTGGGAAAATGCCTTAGAATTTTAGCATTTGGATTAGCCTCCATTAGCATGCTCAGAAGTTTTTTAGGAGAACCACGAGCCACAGGAACAGGTAAAGGAGAGAACTTTTTATATGTACGTCCTCTAGTTGGCTTGCAGAAATTAATGTCAATTACTCTCATACTTTGCACCACTTTCTTGCCTGTAGTCTTCCACGTACAAGGGTTACAAGTCACAGATGTACTTGTGGCTCCATCAGTCACAGCTGCTTCTATAGCGAAGAGAACTGCAGCTATATGGCTACAAACTTCTCCAATTCTGTTAGTAAAATAAGAAAATATAATTGTTGAGTGCACATTCTACAGTTATCTATCATAAAACATTTTATTAAATGGACCATTACTTACCCAGCTATACATTGGCAGTGGGCTGAAAAAACTTCACCATTTTCGTGGCAAACAATCCAACATTCGTATGGGTTTCCATTTCGTTGTCCTGGTGCAACTGTAGCTAAAACAATACGATATAGTATAGAGCTTTCAGGTTTATGTATTAGAACCTTATATATTTTGCCACTTTGGAAATAATTAAAAGCTTCCAAAGACTTGAAAGCCTTCAAACTCTCTCCGGTATAAGGTCCTGGAGACTTCACCAAATAATCATATAGATGGGGCCATTGCACAGTCGGCCATAATGTACAATCATTGACAAACTTGTCCTTGTTTCGATTATCGTAAGGATCCGGACCTTCTTTTCCTTCTATTGTCAATTTTTCCTTGTATCGGGCTTGATCACCGATATCCAAACTTTTAAAATAAGCACTTGTCATTACGAGAAATCATCACTTCATCACTAACACTCTCTAAACCGGAAAGCGCTGTTCGACCGGAAGTAGGAAGGGCGGGACATAATGCTTTATTATTGTTGTCAAAAGGGGACTCATGTCTACACTACTCCCTGCAGTCCACCTACTGTATCTTCCCCTCACTACACCCTGCACCTTGCAGGTCTCCATGTTGCTCCACTACACAGGATACAGTGGTAGGTCCTGCTTGCAATTAAAGACACGCCTATCAAGTTATGTGATCTTGTGACGTCAGAAGGTCCTTTCGGCGTCTAGTATTTAGCCTTTACCCTAAAGGAAGGGACCTGTGTGTTTTTCACTTTCACTTTGCTAAGAGCTTCCTCTCCTCCTCGGGAAACCTTTGCAGGATGCAGACAGCAGGAGCTAGCACTATAGCAGGAAGAGACCTGAGCGATTAAGCTCCACCCCCTGGGTTTCCTGCACCCCTCTCATTGGAGGGCAGTGAGAGAAGGGGAGTGTCCTTATGCCTCAGCTCTAGCAGAGCACTGAAGGGACGCTCCGACTTCATTTAAAGGGGTTGTCCCGTCACAAGGATCCTATCTATACTGCTTGTAAATGTGAATGTAAGACTTTTCCTAAATACAATGCTTCAGTAAAACTGCTTTGTTTGGCCACTATCTCACTTTATTCATTTTTTTGTGGCCACAGCCCTGACCTAGCTGCTCCTGAGTCAAGTGATGTGTCTGCCTGCTCTCAGGGGGGAGGGAGGAGGGGCTAAGTGCACGGGAGCGAGCCTGGAGGGGGGGGGGGGTAGTTTACCCTTTGGGGGACAGGTGAAGCCAGCAACATCTCTATGCTTCTGCCCTGCATGAAGACAGCAGCGGCAGAAGCGATGCTGCTATTCCGGGGCGGGGGGGGCGGAGGAGCGGAATAACAGCATCGCTTCTGCCGCTGCTGTCTTCATGCAGGGCAGAAGCATAGAAATGTTGCTGGCTTCACCTGTGCCAGCATCTAACTCCCCGGCATCCGCTGTAGCTCTACTCCCCGTTTTTTTGGATTGGAACCTGAGGTGGCCTCCGCCTCAGGTTCCAATCCAAAAAAACCCTGTGTGAACTTACCCTCAAGGATTTATCCATATTTCTAATATTGAGGCCTGTCCTTAGGATAGGCCATCAATATTACATCTGTGATGATACAACAGCCAGGACCTCTGCAGATCAGCTCTTCCAGGACAGCGTGGCTACAGGTAATGGTAAGTGCTAGTTCATACGGGGGGAGGTATAGCGGGTTTTGGCACTGAGAGTGACGCGGTGAGCCGCATCACTCTTGGGTCAAAACCCGCCTGCCATAACTGTCGCGGTTTCCCCCCCCCTGGAATCGGCTCAAATGAATGGGCCAACTCCGGAGGTTGCTGCCACCAGGCGGATGCCACGGCTCACTGAGCCGTGGAATCCACCTGAAGAAAGGGCAGCCTGCTTCTTTTTTCAGTGAATGGCAGCATGCCACTCACGGAAAAAAGAAGCCTGGCGGTCTACATAGACCACCATTGTGAGGGAGCGGATTATGATGTGGATTACGCACCATAATCCGCCCCTTCTGTGCCCGTGTGAACAGGCCCTTACATTCTAGGAGCCACACTGCTCACATTCCATACAGTGTGTAGCAGTGGGTTTAGGTACTGCGGTGGTGCACATCGTGTGGTGGGTGAGCAGCATGGCTCCCGACATGTTTTTAACTTTAGTCGCCCTGTCTCGGTAACGCTGGTCTGCAGGGGTCCTGATGGTGGGCCCTTAGAAACAATTCCACTGGTGGGCCCTACACACCCCTGTCCGACACTGTATCCACCTATCAACACTAGGGCGGGTTCTTCCTCCCCATTTATTCTTTGCTCATATTGGTGCTTGCTATTGCCTTGTGTGTTCTGGCTTTTCTCTTGCTGTTTATTCTTGTATTCTGATTCTTGACCTCTGGCTTTCCCTATAGTCTACTCTTTTTGGATATCAATTTGACACTGCACTGCTGGACTGTTACTGACCCCTGGCTAGCTGACCTCCCTTGTTGTTGTTTGTCTTGTCTGCGTTTTGTGTGTCACGTATTTAGGAAGGGTTTTGTCGTCCAGTTGTCGCCTATTACCTAGGATAGGACCGGCAAGCAGGCAGGAAGGGACAGTGGGGGGTTTCAGACCAGGGCTCACTGTCTCTGGTGGCCCTTCCTCCAGGGTTTCCATCAGCTACTGGGGAATTGCTGTGAGTTGTCACCTCTCATATCTAGTGAGTTGTCACATCTGTTCTTCAGGGATTTACTCTGCAATAATCCATGCTCTGCAAAATAACATGTAACATGAACCATCAAAGATAGAAAGACCCATTTCAGGGCCTGCGATAAGAAAGTAAGTAATATGGCCACTCATATAAAAGTGAGGGGGAGATTGGAGAATGATTTCACTTTTATAGGTCCTTGAAGTATCACCAGGGAGACCAACGAAAGGGTAAAGCGGCAGCGATAGGGAAGTTACGACACATAATAAACGTGTAAAGATGACAGATATTCTCATTTATTGCCAGTTATAGGGCAAGTCCGCACTTTGCCGCCAATTTGACCCTTTAGGATGCAAAGAGTAAATTCTGCGTCAAAAATGGTGTCCAAATTTACTTCAGGGCCGAACATCATGTAAAATTATTGAGAAAGAAAACTGAGAAGGGATCCCTGGCTTGGGCATCATAAGACCTTGTATCGCCCCTTCCCCGAAATACTGTCCATTGACATCAATAGTGGGGTTGAAATTCCCTCCATGCTACATGTCTTCTGACTGTTGCTATGTCAGCCATACTGCATCCCATAGGAATAAATGTAGTGCTAAGTGTTACTCGTAGGGCAGCCATAATGTATGTGTACCCTTATGTATACATTGCTAGCACACATTGCTGTAGGGGTATCTGTGGAGGGCTTCTTTAGTAATTTGGGGTTGTAGCAGTTTCCACCCCACCCCCACCCTATCCCATTGTCACGGCCCTGTTCACGGCCAGCAGTGCCTTGGAAGGTCACATGATCCTGGCTGCAGTGTAGGCGCCGGCCACTGGAGGGCAGTAGCCGCTCAGAAAACCTCGCGGTTGCTAGGAGAGTCCTCTCAAACCGGAAGTGCTGACCACACGTGGAACAAACATGGCGGAGAAGAGAGCTCGGCTGGAGCAGGTGAGGAGGAGAGGACAGGGCAGAGCTGTAGCCAGGGCGTGAGGTCTGAATATCGGATCCTATCGTCCTCCAGCCGGACTGTGTGTACTGGGGACTGGAGTCAGTGTAGACTGTACGATAAGGAACAGGACATGATTATTATTGGAGGGTGTGCTGGGAGTTGTAGTTCTACAGACTGCTCTAACCACAACGTGCATGGACTGTTAGTACTGGCTGCTGCTTCTTAGCTGTGAATGCTTGTACTTGTAGTTCCACTACACTGCATGATTTAATCTCTGTATGAACTAGTGCCTTTGGGAGCTGAGGGTTTGTCACTGTTGCATCCAGACTTTTGGAGGAGTTGTCTGAGACTGTGATATTTATTGTTGTAAGCTCCTCCCTACTACCAAATACAGCGCCGTACAGTGGCTGTGCTTGGTATTACCAACTGTGTCATAGCTAGAGAAGGGCGAACAGTGAAATATTCAAGATTTGATATTCGTTTCGAGTAGAGCCTCAATATTCGACTACTCGATCGAATCTTATTATAGTCTATGGGAAAAAATGCTTGTTTCAGGAGAAACCACTATTCGACTAAAGGAGAGAAACCAAGTCCACGAATAGCAGGAGGAGAGTGTTTAGGAGGAGCGCTGTGAAGTTAAAGTGCACAGACCCCATTATAGTCTATGGGGTCCGTGCGCTTTAACTGCACAGTGCTTGCATTTGCGCTGATAAAAAGTAAGCTCCCTCGTAACCGCAAGCTGCCAGCTCTCCCGACTAGCAAAGACGAGCCTGCAGCAAATCAACGCTGGTTCTGCAACAGGCTCATCATTGCTAGTCGGGAGAGCTGGCAGCTTGCAGTTACGAGGGAGCTGACTTTTTCTCATAGGAATGAATTGACCAGCGTTGATTGGCCAGTGTACAGCATTCGGCCAATCAACGCTGGTTCTGCCGGAGGCTCGTCTGTGAGGAGGCGGAGTCTAAGTTTGGACCACAATGGAGACTGCTGTGAACTGGGCCTTAGAATGGTTCTTTTCATTGACAGCAAGCAGAGGAAAACTCCAGACTACACAGATACATTGTGCTATCTCTAGTGCAAGGGATGACGGTCTTTGATTTGTCACATACCTGCATCTACTGCCGCCTCCCTCGGTTGCTCGAATAACCTGAAATAAAAGATTTCACCTTTGCTCTATCTTGGAATAGTAATTATTTTCTATTTTGTGTGTTGCAGGAACCTGAAAAGAAAGTAAACTGGAGGAAACATAAGGCACAGAGTAAGATCTGCCCCTCGTGCATCACCTCAGAGGCCACTTGTACTAGACACAAGGCTTAACTTTCTGATAACTTTTGTGTATTACAGGAAATGAACTGAAAAAGCAATGGAAAGAGGCAAAATTACTGAAAACGCTAGAGAAGGAGCAACTGAAGAAACAGGAAGAGGCTGAGAGACTGGAGAAGGAGAAGGAGAGGGAAGCGAAGAGAGAATCCCACGGTACAGTCCTATGGTCATATACTACTGGATGATCTGATGCCAACCAGCCTTAAGAGGCAGTGCAGCTCTCCTATGTCCCATATAACAGGGATATACAGACTCCTGTAGCTGTCAAGGCATGCTGGGCTTTGTAGTGTCACTGGTTAGAGATCATTGATGTCATGGATGTGACTGATTTCTCTGGTTTGGGCCCAGAATGTTAGTTGGTGCACTCACTGTATGCTGTTTTGTCATACAGGCCCTATCCATACAGCTGTGGACAAGGATGTTTATCTACTGATGTAGTGGACATAGAGATCTCTATAGAGTCTGCTGTAGTTGCCTGCACAGCTAGTGTCCAGTATACCACTGTGCATGGAAAAGCATTAAAGGAGGACAGCAGTGAGGCCCCTGCATTCTTAGGATTAAAAGGGGGTCTCAGACAGTCCCCTCATGATCATAAAGTGATGGTATAATGCTATAATAGCCTAGGGCCAGCAAAAAGGATGATATTTAGTCAGTTATTCCTGTATCAATACACTCTGCATGGCCATAACGTTGGACAAAAGGGGATTGTTGGGACTTGTAGTGACCAGCTATAATACAGCACAATGCATATGGGAGCTTTATATGTTTTAATGGCACTGTGTGTTTAGGCTTTTCCTGTTAGATCCTCTATTACAGTGGTCTGATCATGGCCTCCTTCTCTGTTTCCTCCTTAGGTCGTCCATATACAGTGAGTGTGGCATTGCCTGGTTCCATTATGGATAACGCCCAGTCCCCAGAGCTGCGTACGTACCTGGCTGGCCAGATAGCTCGGGCGTGTGCCATTTTTTGTGTGGACGAGATAGTAATATTTGACGAGACTGGCGAAGGATCCAAGTATGTGTAGCATATCTGAAGGATGGTATAAAGTCAGTCAGTGATTATTGAAGCCTGGTCTCAGTTGATATGTCTTGTCTTACAGAAGCGTGGAAGGGGAGTTTGAGGGAGTTGGCAAAAAAGGCCAGGCGTGTGTGCAGCTGGCACGTATACTGCAGTACCTGGAATGTCCACAGTGAGTATTGACCTGTCTGGGTTTTTGTTTTTTTGGGGGGATGTACACATACCACGGTTTCTTGCCAATGACATCAAATTTATTGATCACATAATACAGCAGCAGATCAGTCCGATTGATGTGAGCAGTGCTCATCTGAATTCTGCAGCCTCGTCAGCCAGCCCATCAATGAGTGTGGATCCTCACTGATCACACATTGATGACATATCTTAAAGGGATTGTCAGGATATAGTTTTTTGCAAGGAGGCCAATGATAAGTGCTCCTTACACAAGTATTCATCCCCTCCAGATTAGTACTTGGGCACTGTAATATTCTGCTGTCCTG
The DNA here is from genome assembly GCF_031893055.1 of Leptodactylus fuscus. Lineage (NCBI taxonomy): Eukaryota > Metazoa > Chordata > Amphibia > Anura > Leptodactylidae > Leptodactylus > Leptodactylus fuscus. The sequence continues at coordinate 41,493,662 of NC_134275.1, read as the reverse complement.
CCACCATTGGTACATCTGATGACCTCAGTTGGGCCTGTCTATTTGGTAATCTATACATTTGTCTTTTCTTCTGTAGGTATTTAAGAAAATCCTTCTTCCCCAAGCATCCAGATCTGCAGTTTGCAGGTAACTATTCTATTATGTGGATGAAGGTAAGGTCAGTCTTGTTGCACTTGCAGTGATGTCATCATTCCGTATGTTACCCTTTCTAGGGCTCCTGAACCCTCTGGACAGTCCTCATCATGTGAGAATTGATGAAGAGTCTACATACCGGGAGGGAGTTGTATTGGATCGACCCACTAAAGCTGGCAAAGGCTCATTCGTGAACTGTGGAATGCGGAAGGTACCCAGAGCAACCTACTAGAGGGCGCCATGTTATTTGTTATGTTGGATATTATTCTGGGCTAGGACTACATACGATTGCAATGTCTCACTGTTATATGTGTCTAATGATAGTAAATGTGGTCACTTTACAACCCACAATATTCCACAATCTGCTGGATATCTGTGCTTCTCACTTGATAACCTGTCACAAGTGTAGGTCATTAGTTGAAGATCATCAAGGATCTGCTTCAGTTATTTGAAGAGACTGCAGTGCTCAGAAGAGTATTGCAGGCTCTTCCCTCATAACCAATTCCAGCCCCGCACGTATTACAACAGCTGTGCTCGGTATTGCAACTCAATTCTATTCACTTGAATTTGACTGAGCAGCAAACAGGCCACGTGACTAATGTCATATGGCCAGAAGTAGTGCTGCTGTGGCTTCTAACATCTGTGGGGGCAGGATCTGTAATTGATGACCTATCCTGTTAGTTGTGAATTTTAGACAGTGGCCTCACCATTTTTCATGTCTTGGTAGGAGGTGCAGATCGACAAGCAGCTACAGGCCGGAGTCAGAGTCACTGTTCAGATACAACCGGAGAAGTCAGGTAAATTATCACTGCGTAGAAGACGTGTATGGTATGTTTCAATGTTTATCAGACCGGTCAGAGACTTGTACCTCATCTTAAGGTGTATAGTCTGTGAGGTTGAAAAACAAGAAATGTTGGTAATGAGAGCGGAAGTAGCTAGCGTCTTGTAGTTGGCAGACTGCTTACATGAGTGGAGAAAAGCTGCAATACCTGTCATAGACTATGAATCGGAGTGGCACTATTTTGGGGGAAGAAAGGCTTAATTTTCTCATCCTGGGCCAACCCCTTTACTATCCGGAAGGGTCATCTTACCCTGATGACGGCGTTTCTCATGAATAATACTTATCACCTATCCACAGGATAAGTGTATGACCCCTTCAGCAATCACAAAAACCAAGCCCCTAGTGTGAATTGACTGCATGGGCATGACCACTATTTTGTTCACTCCATGACCAATGGAGAAAAGAGTACAGCTCTGTCAGTCTTATAAAAGTGAATGGAGCAGAGGTCACACATTCACCATACCACTCATTCACAAGACAACCCCTTCTTTATGGTGGGGAGCTCCCTGTAGTCACGCCACCAGCAATCAGACGCTTGTCCTGTTGATAGAATTGATTCATCAGAGTATTTAGTTATACCTATTGTTTTTGTATTCATTCTATATCATCTATTTCTAGACCAAAAAGTTAGAAAAGGGATTGTGGTGTCGCCACAGCATCCGAGGACAGAAGATGGCATATACTGGGGGTACCGAGTGAGGCTGGCGTCTTGCCTCAGTGAGTATCCGCACCCCTTCATGATCTTATGTTCTGTATATGTTTTGCTGCAGCATTTACTCTGATCTCTTTATCTTAGGTGCGGTTTTCACAGAATGCCCCTTTAAGGACGGCTATGACCTTACTATTGGGACCTCTGAACGTGGGAGCAGTGTGGAGGATGTGACCCTGTCGCATTTCCAGTAAGCTGTCAAGTCCTTGTTGGGCGTGGCGGGGGGGGGGGTTACATAATACTCTTAACGGAACCCTTCAGGCAAATGCTGTTATTCCTAGTGACAGGGTAGTACTACGTGACACAGGGATTCTGACTGTGATTCTCTGTGTCCTTTCTCTTCTGATATGTAGACATGGTATTGCATGTACTTCCCCAGGCTACAACATAGAACATTCTCTTTTTGTTATGTTGTCAGACATGCTGTGGTTGTGTTTGGAGGACTTCGAGGACTGGAGGCCAGTGTGGACAGTGACCAGAACCTGGACATAGAAGAACCTGGCATCTTATTTAACCATTACCTGAACACGTGTCCAGACCAGGGCAGCCGCACTATCAGGACAGAGGTGAGCACTCCCTAAACACACCTCTGCATGCACTGAAGCACATTTACTAATCCAACAGTCTGAATGTGTGCCAGATTTATCACAGTGGCAGATCTGGCTCACCCTTACACTGTCTAGTTTAAAAAGGACTTTTCATGTCCTTGGGCACTTGCGGTTTTATATACTGTTAGAAAGCCGACAGTGTCGGCGTTCCTGTTATGTGCCCTGGTGCAAGAGATATGTGCCCTTACCAATATCTCTTCACCGTCAGGAAGGGCGTTCCTGACAGTCTAGCTGGGATGCGAGGAACGCCCCTCCTAACAGTACTGTCCGTAGCACTGTACTGTCAGGGTGGGCGTTCCTTACCGCCCAGTGATGATGCTGATCGGTGAGGAGCGTCTCCCCAGTCCTAGTCTATGGAGGGGGAGCGCCATTCCTGGGTGGTAAATAACGCCCCCCTGACAGTACAGCACTATGGACCGTATTGTCAGGAGGGGTGTTCATAGCCCAGCTAGACTGTCAGGAACGCTGTTCTGACAGTGAAGAGATATCGGTAAGAGCACCAATATCTCTTGCAGCGTGGCACATAACGGTAAAGCTGAAAGTGTGCAGAACATCTAGGCCTTTTTTCAGTGGATATTATTTCAAAGTTCTGTAGCATTTTGCTCAGTAAATCTGCCCGATTGTGTGTTATCTTTATCATCTCTATCATCAGTAGTGTAAATGGCCTTGTGTGTTAGGGCCCCTTCACACGGCGTAGGAGTTCGGCTCATTCCGGCTTTACGAGTGCTCCCATTGAAGTGAATGGGAAGTGTTTAGAAGTGCTCGCGTGTACGGCTCAGAATGAGCTGAACGCTTACGCCGTGTGAAGGGGCCCTAACATGGCTCTTCCTTTCCACCTCCGCTAGTAATACAGATTTACTGCAGGGGACAGTGGTGAGCTCACAGTGGAAGGAAAATTCAATGTGATCAGAAAATTAAATGGGTTGTCCAGGCCAATGATATTGAGCTTCACTTCCTCTTCAGGCAGGTCCAGTGGTCACATGCAGCAAATGAATGTGGATGAGCTGCAATACCAAGCACAGCTACAACAGAACGTACAGTGCTGTGCTTGGTAAGTAGTGAAGAGTCTGCAGTGATCAATATCCTAGCTTGCAAGTGAGTGTATTCTGCTGTCCCAGACAACCTATTTTAAATACCGACAGCAAGGAGGGGGCTAGAAAATAAACTTACCTGCAGCCTTTCCTCTCCGACGCTGGGTTAGCCATCACTATCACCACTCTGTTTGCATACAGAGTGGTGCTGTGTGTGGTGAAACATATGGAGGTGTCAGCATGCTGCAAGGCCTATTCATCCTGATGAGTGGAGGTTCCAACAGTGGAGCCTCCCACTTATCACACCTTACAGGAACAATAATGTATAAAGGTACAGGAACCCTTAAATGTCAGAACTCAACAGTTAACACTTTCACTACTGACTATATCTATGTTTTACATGTATCAGCTAACATGTTCTTTTCCCTCCCTGTCTAGGAAGCCATATTGATCTCACTTGCCGCATTAAAACCCAGAATAGAAAATGCATTGAAGAAGCTGAAAGAAGGCTGAACATTGACTCTGACCACCAATATCAATCACCACCTCCATTTACGTGTGGACATGAATTTCTGACAGCAGTGGACTGTATAAACACACAACCAAACCAAGTCATCCATTAAATATTTTATTACAATCTTGTGCTGTAATTGTAGCTGTCCATAGATGTCCTAGTGCTGCTTCGTGGCTGTCACTTCCCTCCTGCAGTGATAGCCTTCAAGGTGTTTGTGCCCTTAAGAATATTGGGAACAAAAAGTAGGCCTGCGGCTCTCTCAATTGTCTCTATCGGGACCAAGAAGCGATCCAAGGGGATCCTGTCATCTACAGGGCAGTTAGGCATCACATAGGGCCGCAGCTCTATCTCTCCATTGTACTTCTCCAGGACCACCACCTTGAAAAAGTGCGTAGGGACAGCAACGTGGTTTGCACCGATGACTTGATATTTTACGTACATCTTCCCATCAGCTTCCATTCTGCAAATGGTATAAGAATACAATGAGATGAATGTGCATATGGGATCTTCCATGATTCCTGGTTCACATCACATGACTTACTTTGGTAAGAACAGGGGCCCGGTGCACACATACACATTTTTGTTACTCTTGGTTAACCCACGGCAGTATTTCTCCAAGTTATTCCAGGCATGCTGGTTAAGATTTGGATTCTGTAAGAGGAAAGTGGAACAAGTTAGATATACTTGGCGCACAACTACCAGCATTATGGGGCAAGGTTTAGAGGGGTTACCCAGGGACAGTTTGTTCAAAGAGTTGGGCTCTGGGCCATGTGATCAGAACCAGTCACTTCCATGGTTACTTGTATTACTTGTATTTTAGGGGCCAGCAGATTATAATAGTGAAGTCAGCACCCGTAGCGCAGGTAATACCAATGTGTACAGAAGAGATGAATCCACCTGGGTGGTGTTGGTTTGGATCACTTGACCTAGAGTTGAGGTTCAACCCAAATAGAATCAGTTTTTAACAACCCCTGGAATGCCCCTTTAAGCCCTGCATCCTAGTACAGCTAGTCAGAAAAAAATGGCCTAGACATGATGTTGCCTGTGTATTTTGGGCCAGAATTCAGCTGCAGCCATCATGGTAAATTCTCCACATTGGGCAGATTTATCATGCCTTGTATGCCAGTTTATGCAAAAATATGGCGTGTGGGTTTTTTTTTTTGTAGCTGCCATATTTGTGATTATTTACATCAGTTTACTGGCAGATATGATGCCTGAATTCTAGGCCAGCTTTGACATTATCATACATTTCAGAGCAAGTGCATGACCTGGCAGAGGTTGTGCCCTGTCATATAGGAGGTACACCCCTACACCAGCGCAAGCGTTATCAAGACTGGTGTTCCAATGTCAGAATACACCAGGAGGGGGGGGGGGAAGTGGGCCCTCCTCAAAAACACTGTGATATTACGCATAGAGGCAATTTTTCTGCATTTTTTTGAGCCAAAGCCAAGAATGGCAATAAAAGAAATGGGAAATATATAGGAAGCTTATACATCTCCCTCCTGCTCAATCCACACCTGGCTGTGGCTCAAAATCTGCAACAAAAAAGCTGCGTTTCCACAATGTGGGGACTCAGCCTTAGGGTCAGTGCACACAGAGTTTTTTGATGTCAGAACCCGTTTGCATTCACACTACGGATACGCTGACTGAAAATACTTTAAAATACGTTCAGAATCAGCGGCGTATAAAGCAGATCCCATTCGTTTCAATGGGAGCGGCATACAAGCACTCCCCATTGAAATGAATGGGCTGCTTTTTTTTTTCTCTACGAGCGCTCCCATAGCAGTGAATGTGAAGCGCTCTCGTGTACGGCTCAGAATGAGCCGAGCGAGCCGTACACGCAGGCGCTTCCCATTCACTTCAACGGGAAAGCTCGTAGAGAAAAAAGCAGATCCCATTCATTTCAATGGGGAGCACTCGTATGCCGGCTCCCCATTGTAATGAATGGGATCTGCTTTATACACGCTGATTCTGAACGTGTTTTAACGTTCAGAATCAGTCAGCGTATCCGTAGTGTGAATGCACCCTTAATGTGGAAAAAAAAGTCTCCTGTTGAAGTCAATGGGAGGCTTTTTTTTTTTCCACATGGATTCTGACGCGTTTTTTCAAAACTTCGTGTGAATGGACCCTTAGGGTGCATGTTCATAGAGTGATATCCACATGTGCCACTAATGAAAGCAGAATGATATTGTATAATCGTGCGGTCACGTTACATACACACTTGTGGCAGGACATCTGCGGACTACTTATGGGCACACACCAATATACAGCACCGCCTCCAATATGGTACTGCAATAGCTTTGGATACAATATTTTATCAGGCTGTATTCATATGTTGCAGTTTTCTCAAAATATACAGTGTTTCTTTAAGGCCCTATTCACACTTTTATATAGGTAGACAATGTGAGGACCAGATATATTTTTGCCAAACATAATATATATGTCCTGTCTTCTGCTCACATTTTTGGTAAAAAAAAAAAAAAAATCTTTACCAGTCATACAGGGGTATGAAATTTTCCCCTTATCTTGTGTCTGGCATTGGAACTCATCCCCATTGATTTGACTGCAATCCCCCCACCCACCTTGTGCCTCCCTATCTATGGTGCTGGGGTCTGAAGTTGTCCCCATGAAAAACTTATAAGCCACCCAGGCTTCGTTCAGACTGAGGTAATTCAGCTTCATTTTCGTGTCTGTGTTGCAGCCCCAAGACCTGGATGTAGATCACTATAGTGCTAGATGAGTAGACGGCGCCTGCCCTGCATTACCTGTAGCTTCATTATAGCCATCTGAATGAGGCCTTACCCCACTCCCATGATCTCCAATCTGTAACTCAAGCTGTTGCAGACCACAACTCCCAGCATGCCCTCACAGCTAGAGGTATAACACAATGGTTACAAAAAACTAACCTGTGGGTAAATATTGCTCAGTATGAAGGTCTCATCCATTGCCTTCTGGCTCCATTTATGATTGGCCGCAGCAGCCAGATGCCCGCGGTCGAAGCCGCTGCCGCGGTAGTCAGAGTTGGTCGCCCGGTGATATGGGTGCACAGACTCATCTTCTCGGAATTCAGATCCCTCACGGTTGGCGCTGCCCTTTATTCGTTCACTATTAAGCTGCTCCAAAACCCAGGCTGGGCCTCGGAGTCTGGGGTCATAGCTCAATACATGAGACTGGCGGGTCTTGAGCTGACTCAGTCCTGGTAAACCAAAGCGGGTGATCCCAGAAGGAGGTGGCAGAGACACATCAGAGGCGGCCTGGACTATAGGGGGATAGAGGATTTTAGGACCAGACTCATTTTGGTGTTTCCAGCTTGTCAGTCCAGCACCAAGTGCAACTCCAAATGCGAGGGAAGCCCCGGAGAGCAGAACTGTGCGGCCCAGTCTCATCTTATCTGTAACGCACCTTCAGCAATGAAACGTCAGAGGTCCATCCTGGGGTCTTCCTGTTGGAGAAAGTTAACAGTGACCCTCTGAATGTCCATAAGCGCAACCTATAGAGTCTTATGCAAGGCTCTGCCTTAAAGGGTTAGTCCAGTAACCTGGTGATTGGTGGGAATCTGGCTGCTCACAAGAATTGGGGTGTTTTGTACCCCTGTTTGAATGGATTTGCAGGTCGGAAATACACACCCATACTCCAGTCATTTTTATGGGAACTGCCAACATAGATAGCACACCATCAAAATGAATAGAGGGGTAGGCGTACCTTTATGACCAGAAAACCACCCCAGTTCTTGTGATCGTGCGGGTCCCAGTGCTCAGACCCTCACCCATCAACAAGTTACCACCAATCCTTTGAATAAAGAGCAGTTTCCTTTTAATAAGTTGTTCAAGACTATGATAGTGAACTCCACTCTGTCTTCTCAGGCTGTGACATCCATCAGTCACATGGCCTTATTCAAGTGAATGGGGCTGAGCTGCAATACCAAGCACAGCCACTATACAATGTATGGCACTGCAGTCAATATTGTAGTCCTGGAAACCCCTTTACAGGTCACGCTTACAGGTAAGAACTTTTTTCCTTAGGATAGGTCATCACTTGAAGACCACCAGGGGTCTTACTCCCAGAACCCCTGATTATCAGCTGTTTCAAGAGGCTGGAACATTTGATTAAGTGCTGTGGCTACCGTTCCACAACCCCTTTAAATGTGTCATGTGGTAGTGCTGAGGACCCTTCCTGATATAAAGGGTAGGAGGGGGCACAGCACTTTATTGAGCAAGGTTGCAGATAAATACAGCATGGGAACGCTCTGTATTTCTATGCAGTGCAGTGTGGCCCGCGCCCCCTTAAGTCAGAGAAAGGTCCTCAATATGGCCACCATGGCACCCTGACCTTTGACCAGCTCTGGACCTCTTGGTCCCTGCCTGCCCAGTACTGTGACTCTGTTCTGCCGACCATACATGGGGGTGGACAATGAATAGAGTGCGGCAGACTTCTGATTCACAGAAGTACAGCCTGTGGAGGGGAGACACAGAGGACCCCAAAACTAGGGGCACTGTGAAATTTAAAGGAGCAGTACCATCCCCCTTTGCAAGCATTCATTCGTGTAAGAAACCTCATGATATGGTTAGCCAGATAGAGAGTATCAGATAGGGGGCACCCCAAGCAAAATAAAGCCTATCAAGAGTGGTGGTTGGTGGACCCCAGTGCTCATTAGAATGAGGGTCCCGAGCCCCCTGCTCTCCATAAAGTGCACTAATGCAGTCAGGATATAACAGTTCTGATCATTCTAACAAGACACCCTGTACCCTCAGCACTTGTAGCACTACAAGTCCCACAATGCCCTTGCATTATGAACAGCAGTCATTGTTACAGTGTATCAGTAGTATTGAGGTGTATGAGGACACAGACGGATGCAGAGCTGGAGGACTCGTTGCAATGTGCAATATACAAAAGCCATTACTTACCTGCAGACACTGAAGAGTCACGTGGAGGAGACACACTGACCCCTCACAGGTCACAGGAAGAGGCCGCCGGCATGATGTGCGCCACACTGACATCTTGTGGCCATGTTGTGTAGTACAGGCTTAGAGTTTTGTGCGCGATGATGCCACCCAGTGGCCATAGCTGTGTTTCTGCTCAGTGCATTGTATTACGTCACATGTATTAAAGGGATCCTATCATTTAAACTGAATTTTTTCTGCTTATCACGTAGGAATAGCCGATTCGTCTCCTACCTTTAGATGCCTTCTCCGCATCGCCATTCCGTAGAAATCCCCTTTTTCGCCGGTATGCAAATGAGTTCTCTCACAGCACTGGGGCGGGCCCCAGCACTCAAACAGCACTGGGGGCGTCCCCAATGCTGCGAGAGAACTCTCCAGTGCCGCCTCCATCTTCTTCAGGAGCAGGTCTTCTTTGCGTCTTCACAAATTATGTGGATTTCCTGCTGCATCCTGGGACTGCATCCTTTGACGCATTCACCGGACTTTTTGTAGTGAGACGTATCCAATGGCTTAGTTCACACGTGAAAAAAGCCTAGCTGATTTTGTCACTGATTTTTCAGCGTCGCTTTTTTTGGACACTGTTTTTTGCATTGGACGCTGTTTTTGACACTGTTTTTGACGCTTTTTCAGTCACTGTTTTTTTTAAGCTTTTTTTTTTTTGCATTACAAAAAAGTACATGATAAAAAAAACCGCTAGTGGTTTCAGTCGCTGTTTTTGCCAAAACAGCTGCAAAAATAAGCGACCAAAAACCGCTAGCGGTTTTTTCAGTGCCCCATAGACTCCTATTCATTTTTTCAGGCGTTAAACGCCTGAAGAAAGGTCATGTCACTTCTTTTTCTGCTAGCAAAAAAAGCTAGCAATAAAAAAAGCTAGCAGAAAAAAAAAAGCTAGCAATTCACATAGGGCTACATTTTATGGAGGCTGATTTGGCCGCGAAATCAGCTGTCAAAATCAGCGTCCATGTCCCCGTGTGAACGAGTCCGGACATGGTCTCTGTTCTTATCACTGACTTGACATTTGCTAGGCCTGCCAGCCATTTTCATGTAATATCATATGTCTCTACATCACTAGCTCAAGGAAAGAGAAGACATTGCTCCGTGACTGAAGGCCTCTCATCATCATCATCATCATCATCATCATAGGGCCATATTTACAACTCGTGCCCTGACTTCTAATGGAAACATTAAAGTTAAGTCAGTATATATCATGTAGCAGTGTATCTGAGCCTCTGTATCGATCCTCACAGTACTTCATCAATGGTTTCCTCCAACACATTATAGGGGCCTCAGTTGTAGCCTTTGCCTCCATCCCATGACCTTACACTACATGTCTTGTGCCCATATATTTAGTATCTCTATTGGTAAAGGAGAAATATAGAAAAAACAAACAAACATAACCCTGGGTGGCGTTTGCAGTGATCAGACATAAGTCTTATCCTTGAACATCCAGTGAGATGCTTTGTGGAATTCAGACAGGGACAGTAGCCTGCAAGGTGCTGCTGGGTGTCCGGCTTATTCCAGGTACATACACTATGTGATCAAAAGTATCCAGACACCTGGCTGAAAATGACTTACAAGTTCGTGGAGCCCCCCATCGGTAATGGAGGGGGCTTGCACCCCTTGTTGTTTTGCGTGGCACTATCACAGCACAGGCCTACATTGATGTATTAAACACCTTCTTGCTCCCCACTGTTGAAGAGCAATTCGGGGATGGCGATTGCATCTTCCAACACGATCGAGCACCTGTTCATACTGCACGGCCTGTGGCGGAGAGGTTACACCACAATAACATCTCTGTAATGGACTGGCCTGCACAGAGTCCTGACTTGAATCCTATAGAACACCTTTGGGATGTTTTGGAACGCCAACTTGTGCCAGGCCTCACCGACCTACATCGATACCTCTCCTCAGTGCAGCACTCCGTGAAGAATGGGCTGCCATTCCCCAAGAAACCTTCCAGCACCTGATTGAACGTATGCCTGCGAGAGTGGAAGCTGTCATCAAGGCTAAGGGTGGGCCAACACCATATTGAATTCCAACATTACCGATGGAGGGCGCCACCAACTTGTACGTCATTTTCAGCCAGGTGTCCGGATACTTTTAATCACATAGTGTATAATGCAGCACACAGCCATGTCATCTCCAGAGACCAGCATTAGTAGTAGTAGTGGTGTGGATGGTACTGAGGAGCTTGGTGACTATACACATGATGCCGCCATTACTAAAAGTCAGAGGGTGCCAGGAACTTTATTAAATGGGCTCTCATGGTGGAATGGCTGCAGCCAAATAGAGATGTTTGTCGGGTCACTATCTGGCAGTGTAATGGATGCCGGAAGGACATTACCCTGCTGGAATACATAGTGACTACTGTACAATGTGCTGGAGGAGGCGTAATGGTCTGGGGCCAGTTCTTATGGTTCGGTCCCGATATTTCCTATACACTGTCTACCAATAAGTATTTGGACACCCAGTAAAGTTTGGCAGAGGTGGAGTTATAGTCTGGGGGTGGTTTTTCCCGGCATGGACTGGGACACCTGGTCCCAGTGCATGGTAAACTCAACGCTGATACCTATTGCACTATTTTAGATAACAGTGTGCTTCCCACATTATGGCGGTTCTATGGGTCAGACCAATGTTACTTCCAGGATGGCAACGCCAGCTGTCATGTAGCGAGGTCTAACATGGCTTGGTACAGTGACAATCAGGTTAACCGACTAGACTGGCCTGCCCAGAGCCCAGACTTGAATCCTATCGAGCACCTCTGGGATGAGCTGGATCGCGGAACTAAGGGGTGCAGCAGCCGTCCAAAATCGGTGAAAGAACTTACCAGCCTTCTCCAAGCTGAATGGAATAAACCACCACTAACCGTCATACAAGGACTTGTGGAAAGCATGCCCGCAGGGCTGAGGCTGTAATTGCCGCTGGTGCCGCTCGGACCACAGGTGTCCAATTACTTATTGGTAGACAGTGTACTATGGCATATACAGACATTATACTATAAGTTGGATGGTCAGGGGGTTCACATACTTTTGGCAATATACAGAAAATCTTTTATATCATTTAGGATCATAAAAAGGTAACATAAAAAGGGGCAGATTCAAGTCCCCCGTGTTTGAGTATGACATTACTATAGGTAAAATCTGGTCTTCTCTTCTCCATCATTTTATTATAGGGGGCGACTTTCGGAGGTTTCATATTACCTCACATACGTATGGACATATTATATTAACATTCCCAAGGAGTCTCTAGTCTGTACGCACATCCTATGGTATATGGCTGTCTCCACCAGACTCCACAATAACCCCAGTAAAAGGCAGGTGTTACTACGGGGCCTCAGACATAGATTGGGTAATTTATTGAGAACTAACATGACAACAGATTGAGGTAAATTCTCGCCACATCATCACATTTTATATTTCATGCCTTAGCGTCCCAGTTCACACCAAGGACCAAACATGGACACAGAATTAGGACAAAGATCACAAAAACCATTGTTAATAGAAAAACAACAAAAAGATTTAATTTCAGCACATCGCCCAAAGGAAAAAAAAAAAAAAAGGGTCTCATAGCACAAAGTCCCTTATAGTAGCCAGGAGGGTAGGAGTTGTAGTCCATGATCTATACTAGTGAGAGATCATCATTGTGCGTGATCACGAGGGTTGGGGACACTGAATGGTTCTATGAATGAAGGACATGTTAGTGTTCACATTGTGCGTTTTCAATCTCATACTTTATTGCAATGACTAATGTAACACTCCTCCTTCTTTGTCATAAGGTAGGTGAAGCCAATGGAGATGCGACTACCAATCAAGCTCACAGATATTCGCAGTAAGCTACAGCTGCATGCAACGTTTAGCCATCTGGTTGGTGGTGCTCAACAATGGTGACCGTCGCACATTCACCAATGGGTTTTGATTAGAGCCATGGTAGGCGGGTACAATAGGTATCACATGATTGGCCATTAGGGGTGGCACAATAATCTATAGCTACCTTGCTTACAGGGTGAGACAGTGTGCCTGCCTCATTTACATGAAAATACAGGGAGACAGTACTATCTTAATATCTCAGAAGGCAATATGATCTGTACCTATTGTGATTATAGGTGAGACAAGTAAGTAATGCTCTCTGTGCCCATCTCAATTTAGGGGTTACAAGGATGGGACCATCCTATTTGTGCCTACTTCAATGATAGGGGAAACAAGGAGGTGGTATGATCTGTACCTATTATACTTATGGGAAAGACAAGGAGGTAGTACTATCTGTGCCTGTCTCAATTATGGAGAAACATAGTGGCAGTACTCTCGGCGTCTATTTCAATTAGAGGAGTCAATCTGGGACAAACTCAATTACTATGGAGACAAGGAAGCAGTATGATCTGTAACTATTATAATTATGGGGAAGGTAAGTAGATAACACTATCTGTGTCTGTCTCAATTATGGGAAGACAACCAGGCAGTACTATCTCTGCCTACCTCAATTATGGGAGAGACTAGACAGCAGTATACTCTGAGTTATGGGAGACACTATTACCCGGAACTATATCAATTATGGGGAAAACAGGATAATCTGTGATTATGTCAATAATGAAAGAGACAAGGAGGCAGTACTATGTGCGTCTACCTTAACTATGAGAGGAAGAAGTGCAATCTGTGCAACTATGAAGAAGACAAGGATGCAAGAATATCTGTGCCTATCTCAATTATGGGGAAGACAAGGAGGCAGTACAATCTGTACCAACATCATATACAAGAATAGTCATAGAAATGGATACCGCTGTTTACTGATGGCTCCCATTGACTTATAATGGGGCTCTGTCTCAGTGACCTTGGTTTTGATGCGGCAAATAACTGTATGCAGCGCAATTCTTCCCATTAAAAACAACCGAGCCTTCAACACAGATGGGAACATAGCCTAAGAGGGATCATGTGATACACCATGTGACTCGACAGAACAAGGAAGTACTATATACATATATATGTAATGTAATTATTATTATTTTGGTCTCATTTATTACATGACATGTCAGTCGTCACCACTAAACCAAAAAAATCCCATGAGCTGAATTATGTCCGCAAAATGGGGAACAGAGTTTCACACGTCATATTCCCATTGAAGCTAATATTTCCCTTTAAGTTGGTGTTTGAGCCCTACCGGTCTGGCAAGATATAACAAAATTCATCTACACCAGTGCCCCCTTGAATTATCTACCTATATACCATTCAGATCCTCAGATTGCGAAAATTTAACTCAGCCACATCCATTATAATAAGATGTAATCCTCTCCATCACTACATTCCCTTACAGAAATCAATGTGCCTCCTCCGGCAAGTGCAGGGAAATGTCGTCCTTGCAGCAGCTCTCACAAATGTAATAGTCATGAAAAATATAACATTGTCCAAATTCTGTGTTAGAGTATTAACATGAAAATACTTCTCATCTACAGAGGTCCTCGAGTCGTCTTCAGTCAGGATGCTCAAATTTCTATCCAGCAACTATCTCTTCCTAGGAAAGCTGAGTGGCAATAAACATACCTGTGATTCTAACTTTTATAAGGAGTTCTCACAGAGACAACCCCTTCCATATGTCCTACTTCCTTATCACCAGCTGTTTCAGGGCTGGGACCGGTTTTATTTCAATAATGCTGAGACAAGGTCTTTAACCTCAATGCCTCAAACACCCAGAATAGGGTCCATTCCAGCTGTGTAACCCCCCAATGTCATCCTCCTGGCAGTGCAACCCCCAGCAAATTGACACGAACCTCAAGGACAGGTGATAGGTTCTTACTGTGGGACAACCCCTTAAAGTTAAGGCCCTACGCAGCAAACCGCAAAAAAAAAAAAAAAAACCTTGCAGAGGAAACAGTTTTTATTTCTACTGGGTTTCCATAATATGGTCACTTATGTCACGGTCTGGGCCCCACATTGCAAAAAACACTTGTGCTTTCTGGCTATTCCCAGCCACACATTGCAGAAAAAGAAATCTACAGCTGAAATTCTGCAATTTCGAAAACGCTTGTGGTTTTCTACCTACAGAAACGCTGCCGGTTTACGTATACATATAATAGGGACAGACAGTTTGCAGAGGAAACGCTGCAGGCTTTCTGTGAAAAACGCTGCTGGAATAAAAGCAATGCATTTGTCATTTTTTTTTTCCCCACAGTGTTTTTTGGTTGTGGCTTGCTACGTGTGGCCTTAGTCTTAAAGGGGGTTTCGATTACAGATCAGTGAGCGTCCGACACCCAGGTAGACACCAACAAACTGTTTGAAGAGGCCATAGTGTTCGGGAGAGCGCTGCAGCCTCTTCACTACTTGCCAAACACAACGCCATACAGTGTATAGTGGCAGCTCAGCCTCATTCATTTGAATGGGACTGAACTCTGAACTAGTCATGTGACGCCACGCAGCTTCAAACACCTGATCCATAGGATTCCTGGTGTTGGACCCATGCTGATCTTTAATTGTTGATCTATTATAAGGACAGGTTATCAATTAATAAGAAGTCCTAGAAAATCCCTTTAAGGCTTTGATCAGCTTTTTTGAAGCTGGCATGGTGGCCCCTTATATAGCAGTCATAGCCTACAGGAGACGACAGGATGTGACATCCACTTACTGGACTATCCCAGCAGCCCTTTAAACAATACTTGATCAACAAGAGAAAAATCAAACAATACTAAAAATAAAATAATTGATTGGCAAATACAACATAAAATCCATTTCATTATTCTTAGAGAAATGCATCAAGACATTGATAAACACTTATGTAACTACTGGGAGTCTCAGGCGCCAGGGCCTAAGCACAGAGGCAGCTTTGTCACACTGTGGGCTTTCCCTTGGTTGGCGCCAGGTGCTACATGTCACCCATAACAGTTGTCATCACCTGACAGATATTGGTACAGGTAGACAAAGAAGCCCCTTCTGTGCCAACAGGTCTATAGTGCATTGATTGGTCATCAGAAGGCCAGAATGTAGGCACAAGTGAGCACGTGGTGATCCCAGCATAATGCCCGCTGTATAATCCGTGTTCAAAGAAATCTGGGCAGGAGTGTCACCTATAGGAGTGTACAAGGCAAGGTTGTCCATGTAACACATGAAGGAGGCAGAGGACCACTAGTATCAGCCCTTGTCCAATAGGTGCGTATGCTGAAAGGATCCAGGGGGCCTCGGAAGAGCAGTGACTGCAACGCAGGATCTTATTTGGAGTCTTGAAGTTCCTTGGCTTTCTTCAAGATAGGAAGAACATCCCCGTCTGAGAGCGGGTAATCCTGGAGGGATGTAAGAAACATGGATAAGATGCAGTGAGTGGGAGGTTTAGTGATGGACAAGACGTTTAAGTATATTAACCCGTTACACTTCACTGATGGGGGGGGGGGGGGCGGGGGGTTGTATTTACAAAGAGCTCTCTGAGTTACTCTAGCAAGCTTGTTCGACTGACAGATATTCCCTCTAACCCCATCCAGTCAGCCAAGGGTGCACGTATTAACAATAGGAAGATAGATACCATATATACTCGAGTATAAGCCGAATTTTTCAGCAGTTTTTGTGCTGCAGAAGCCCCCCTCAGCTTATACTCGAGTCAAACAAAAAAAAAAAAAAATGTTCTAAATCACTCCTCTCCCTAGAATACATATAAAAGTAGAAAATGACTGAAACACATACACATTAGGTATCCCTGTGTCTGAAAGTGCCTGGTCTACTGAATATAGGGTATCTGCAGTGCTCCTGTTCCGTCGGGAAGGGGTTAATAGGAGCACTGCAGATACCCTATATTCAGCCAGGCTGAATTCCAAAGGGGGGGGGGGGGGGAAACAAAACACAACTCAGTCCTCAAGCTCAGGGAAGGGGTAGACAGACAACCAAAACACCCCCTCCCCTTCCCCAGCATCTACTGCACCCAAAAACATTTTAATTTTTGAAATTTTCCAGTAGCTGCTGCATTTCCCCCCTAGGCTTATACTCGAGTCAATAAGTTTTCTCCGTTTTTTTTGTGGTAAAATTAGTGGCCTCGGCTTATATTCGGGTTGGCTTATACTCGAGTATATACGGTAAGTAAGAGTCACCTGAATCAAATTTCTCCTTTTGAATTGCTGCCACCATTGGCAAGATAAATTTTGGTATGCAAATGAGCAGTTTGGTGCAATGGCCACATTGTCAATGTGGTAGGAGACACCTTCAATGCTCCAAAGAGCTAATTTATAGGGCAAAAACAGTGATCTCAGCAATGGAGGTAGCAATTCTCAAGGGGAAACACTGTTTGATGTAGGTAACCGTAACCTATGTATCCATCTGCAGGGCTGGGGTAATATGCTAGGGTCTGGTGACACACTCTTTAATCCCAGAAAATCCCTTTAACAGTAGGCATTTACAATGGTCACCTTAATTCCTCCATGTAATATCTCACCTGGAGCAGCCTCATGTTCACTGTGAAGTCCCCTACTAATAACTGGTCACGGATTAATCTGCAACAAGAATAGAAGGTACAAGTTAGATAAGGAGGAAACGACCCTAAGGCTGGTTCATACTCGAGTATTCGGTCCGTGTAATACACCAATATGTCGGCCTTATTTCCCACACTAAACACATCTATGATGGGGTACCTGCTTCCCATGGAAATAGTGCCCTACCCTCAAAGCAGGATTTCAGTACAGGACAGTAATCACACAGGGGCTTCTGGCATCCTAAAACATGTTCGGGTCCCTACTCAGTGTCTAAGAAATAAGGTTGACATGGTCCATACTTCACGAACCAATATGCCTGTGTGAATTTGGTCTAAGTCTTGCTACTCACTCCACATGGAAAAAAAAAAATAAAAAAAAAAAATAAAATAAATATGTGTGGTTGTACAGGATCTATAATGGTGAACGTAACAACCCATAATATACTTACATCAACATGGCGCACGAGACCTTCAGGAGGAAGTCAAATCTGTTCTCATCCGCAAACAGCGAATCCCAGATCCGGATGACATCGGGCAGCACAAACTCTTGGGAGAGGAGTAATGTCAGCCAGCGGAAAGCGAAGAACTGAGGCTTGATGTTCTGTTCTTGCTGGGAGTAGACAAAGGCTTTAGGTAACCCAGCAATGTTAAAGGGATTGTCCAAGATTACAAAAACATGGCTGCTTTTCTTCCCAAAACAGCACCACTCGTGCTCACAGGTTGTGGGTGGTATTGAGACTCAGCCCATTTATTGAGCTCAGCTACAATAATAGACACCGCCTATGGGCAGGAATTCTCTACTTCTGGTTTGTTCATCAATCCTCTCTGTGATCTACTCACCAGCCTGAGGTAAAGCTCCTCATCCTCTTCCTTCAGCGTGGAGTAAACCCGCTCCATCTTTGCCGTTATTCCGCACTGAGAGTCATCTAGGCTCTTGATGAAATTGTCCCGGATCTCGGCCATCAGATTGGTGAAGCAGAAGAAGGTGTCAGCCTCAGCATGCTCTGGTTACAAGAGTACACAAGACTGAGCGTTACATGGTGACCCTTGGCACCGCTAGTCAATAGAAAAAAAACCCATGACCAATAGGACTAACAGAACAAGACAACTTCAGTTCTGACCTCACCTCTCCAGACACCGTTAGGATTTGTGGCAAATGTGTAATAGATGGGTCCGACTATTTCATTCATGCCCTGCACGTAGGCTATGCCAGGATTCAGCTTGGCATAAATGAATAGGATTCGCTCCACCACCTCCCAGTGGGCCTCGCAGCCGCTGGGCAAGGGCTCTATATCACTCAGCGAGTGCGAAGCCGAGGCCTTCAGTGGAGAACTCACCTGGGTGGTAAAGAAAAGGCTGTATATCAGGGGGAGAAGCAATAGGGTCACCATCTGAATAGCGTGCCTGTCAAGGTGTGGGCACTGCCATTCAATAACATGGTAGTTTTTGTCTTAAAGTGTTGTCCAATATTAGAGAGAAAAAAGTTTTGGCTGTTTGACGCAGTAGCAGTGGCACCAGTGACTTTAGGTTCATTGGCCACCTGACCTGATTTCAGTTTAGTCTTATTCAATGTTGCAATACCAAACACAACCACTATACAATATATGGAGCTGTACTTGGAAAATAGTAACGAGGCCACAGCATTCATCCATAACCTGTGACCTCCTCTAACAGGTGCAGCAGCCGGATATCAGATTCTTAATCTAATGACCTTTCCTGAGCTGTAATACTAAATACAGCCTCCAGAGCAGAGTGGCACTGTTCTTCTTATACTGGAAACGCCTTTAAGGAATGTACAATTTTTACTATCATCCACAGACTGTGGACAGGTACACACTATATAAACTGCAAGGCAAGTAAATCTCTACATACAAAAGGTTGATAACATTACAGCTAGACTTGTCCTAATAGACCTGTCCGTTCCTTACATTTGTAAGGCCACTCCTGTTCCTTGCTACAGTCTGTGACTTTAGTGTGGTCTGTTCGACTCGCTTCCTCAGGGTCTCGTACTCATTCTCTGGGTCCATGATGAGCTGGCAGGGGTATTCCGTGGCATTCAGGAAAAATGAAAAGTCAGGACACAGCCTCCTGGTATGAGAGAGACAGAATTAGGAACAAGTAACAATGAGAGTCTGGTGTATCAGCTCACCTACTATGTTAGAAAATATGGTGATTAAATCTACTCGACCCTCCCAAGGAAGACAACTACGACTACATTCACTCTCCAATTAAATAAAATTAACGGACAGAAAGCAATGACCATCAGTTCATAATACCTTCATTAAAGGGGTTACCCGGTTTCTAATATTGATGGCCTGTCCTTAGGATAGGGATATACAGGGATCCCGGGAGTCAGGTGTCAATGGGACAGTGCTGCAATATCTACACTCACTGCGACACTTTGAACAGCACAGAGAGCTGTGATATCTGGGTACCAGTCCCATACCAAGGAACCCGTAGATCTAATATGGATGGCCTATCCTAAGAACGGGCCATCAAGGTTAGAAGCCGGATAACCCCTTTAACCGAAACAACCCATTTTATGAATTCAGACCGTTACAGGCAGGAATAGTTGCCAAAGGCCCCTCATAATAATTTTAGGACTAGTGGGGGTCCCAGCAGCTGGAATCTAATCTGTCACCAATTAGGCGGGGTAATACTTGCCAGGTTAGTCTAGTTCTTGACCAAAGTCACTCAAGTAGCAGTCTTGGGCATTACAGTAGGAAATATCACTTTAAGCTATACAATACCAGTCAAAACAAGCAGCGGCCATCTTGCTTACCTCACATCCTTGTCTATCTGCAGCAGTACCTCATTGTCTTTGAAGTATGTATTCCACCGACTGTCTGGATTTGGGTTAAGGGGCTAAAAGACATCATTAAATGTCTGAATTATGTTAGAAAAAAAAAAATAGTGGTAATTTCTTAGATTTAATTAAACAAAAACAACACAGCTTTTGACTATCATCTTCATTAGAAGAGTCTCCTAACCATAAACTTTCTGACAACTGGAACGCAGCAAAAAGTGTTTAGTTTTCCTAAAGCACTACCCCTGGTCAAATGCAGTATGACAAGGTGCCAATCAGCAACAATATTAGGGTATGTTCACATGGTGGAAAAGGTGGCAGAAACCTTTTCCGCCTTGTGAGCTTTCTGTGCATCTAGCCGCGACGGGATGTCGATGCAGCATCAGCATTCCGTCGCGGCATCCCGCTCCTGTTTAGGCCCGAATGAATCAGCGTGATACAAGTGTATCAGATCCTCTAGAAAGAGGAGAGTGGATTGTGTAAAAAGATAGTATACTAAGATACAAACCCCCAAAATGATCAGTATACAGTGGCAAAAGTATTCATATTCCTTGAACTTTTTCACGTTGTCACTTGACAACCACAAACTTAAATGTATTTTATTTAGATTTTCAGTGATAACCAACACAAAGTAGCAGATAAAAGTGAGATGGAAGTAAAATGATACAGTGTTCAAAAATGTAATCAAACAAAAATCTGAAAAGTGTGCCATGAAAAAGTATTCAGCCCCCTGTACTCTGATACCCCTAAATAAAATCCAGTGCACACAATTGCCTTCAGAAGTCACTTAATAGAGTCCAACTGTGTGTAATTTAGTCTCAGTATAAAAACACCTGTTGTGTGAAGGCCTCAGTGGTTTGTTAGAGAAAACTAGTGAACAAACAGCATCATGAGGACCAAGGAACTCACCAGACAGGTCAGAGATAAAGTTGTGGAGAAATTTAAAGCAGGGTTAGGTTGTAAACACATATCCCAAGGAGCACTGTTCAATCCATCAAATTCAAAAATGGAAAAAGTATTCTACAACTGCAAGACATGGCCGTCCACCAAAACTAACAGATCGAGCAAGGAGAGCAGTGGTCAGAGAAGCGGCCAAGAGGCTCATGATCACTCCAGAGGAGCTGCAGAAATCCACAGCTCATCTGGGAGAATCTGTCCACAGGACACCTATCCACAAGTGCACTCCACAAATCTGGCCTTTATGCAAGAGTGGCAAAAGGAAAACCATTTTGTGTTGGACTAGCATTTAAAAATCTCAAAAAAAACATGTAAAATGTTGGTTGTAAGGTGACAAAACGTATCAGTATGTCTCTGGAGTGTGGGATGAAACGCAGAAAAACACAGGGAGAACATACAAACTTCTTGCAGATGTTGTCCTTGGCAGGATTTGAACCCAGGACTCCAGCGTTAACCACGGAGCGGGGTATGAATACTTTTGCAAGGAACTGTATTTCAGCACTTACGTGATCTTCCAAAGTGACATCTTCTCTGGAAAAACTGAGTTTAGCTTTGGCAATTCCAGGCTGAATGATCATTTCCTTTAAGAAATGGGCATACGTTTCCCTGTAAGAAGAGAGGATCATGTGTAACAAACCAAAATGGCACCACGTTGAACTCTCCTGGACACCGCCACTCAGCTTTCTAATAAAGGGGAGGATTCATGGAAACTGCTGTAAAGAAAGAGCGCCTCCAAAATGAAAGCTTGATTCTAACTGGCTGCTTCGAGCAAAAGCACCACTTTTCATTGGCACCAGTTTTAAAAGGTCCAGAACAGCCGGACAGTGGCGGCGGCCATATTGGATGTGAAAAGTGAAAATAATCTGATAGAAGTCTTCTCACCTTTGTTTCTTCAGCACGGAGTCCCATATTAGCCGATCTGTTGGGAGATAGTTCAGTAATATCTGAAACAAGAACGGTAAGGGGTCAGTTTTAGTTTTGGGAAGGAACTTGTGACTTCAGTCTGAAGGGAGTGTGTCATCAGACCCAGCCCCGAAGATAGATCGGTTAGGATCATCTGCATCAAATAGTGTTACCTTATTGCGTATCGCTGCCTCCTGTTTGCAGATTGACTAAAACAGATATCTCAGCAATGGAGTTAGTGATTGGGGGAAACACTTTGATTCAGGCGACCCTAACCTAGCTATCTGCGGGGCTGGGGGGATATTCCAGGGGCTGGTGACAGACGCCCTCAAAGTATTTTAGTCTACAGGGGGTACTTACTTTCCAGCAGAGGCATCGAATCCCTCCTTCAAATGGTATACCTGTCAAAGGCAAAAAATAAAGAGAAGATATTTTGTAAGATCTTCAGGATGGCCGCCATCATATTCCTGTATTGATTTAATATGGCACCTGCCCATACAGAAAGCCTTAGGCAGCAATAATCTGGCCATAGGAGCCGACCCATTGAAGTCTATGGGAACGTTTTGGTTTTTTAGACATGTTCTGTGAATAGATGGGGGGAGACAAGCCGTGACATCATCTATTGTCACTAGTGGGTTCAACATAGGTCAGTGGTTTAACTTCTATTGTAATCCTGTCTGTGATGAAAATAGGGTGACTGCTACAAGAAGATTGGAAAGTATCAGTCTATTTTTAGGCTTAGGGGCCAGAGAGAAAATTGAAGGATTTCCTACGTTGTAAATTATTAGGACATGGAAAATTGAAAAAATAAAATATTTAAAAATATGCTTAACATAAAAACATGGTTAAAAAAAAACCTAAAGTGATTATTTTCTGTTGACATTTCCTTTAATGTTTTATATCCCTTTAATTATGTGGAATTAGACCCAATAATATTGCGTATAACAAAAAAAATTAGACCAATAAATTACAACATATCTTATTTTTATTCTTAACATCACGCAAGGATATGGTGACCCTTAATCTACCAGGACAATGCGGAAACCTGAAGATTTTGGCTGACAAATAACTAAAATCAAAGATTGGGAAATTATCTTCTGTCAACACGATGTGAACAAATAGCTGATATGGAGCTTTGCACTGCCTGCCATGTGTACTGAGCTTACCTGAAGGACACTGCTACCTCCCTGCTATTCCAGTGGCTGATAACAGAACAATATAGCTCTCACCCACAGATGACAGAAATCATTTCTTTATAAGGTCTTGTCCCATAAACCACCTTACACAGAAGAAAGCAATGTCCTAAGGGGGTACCACTGCCTGGCATCCCCTCCTCTATGCGCTAGAGTAGAGAGCTGAAAACAAAGAATAACTTAGGGTATGTTCACACTGAGTTTTTTGCAAGCTGAAAAAAATCTACTTCAGGAATTAGGAAACTTTTTTCACGAAATTTTTGTCACTTTTTTTGCTCCAGCACACTGTATGTACCTGGAAACTTCTCTTTACAAAAAAAAAATAAAAATAAAAGCGTTTTTTGAAGCAGATTTTGCAAAAACCGCATAAAAAAAACAAACATATAAAATAAACGCAACAAAAAACAGTGTCACGTTTTTTTCCACATCCCATTGAATTCAATGGATTTTCCCCAGGAAGAATCGACCTAAAAATAGGTCATGTCACTTTTTTTCCACTAGTTGAAAAAAAAACGCTAGAGGAAAAAGAACTGCTAGTGACTCCCATTGAAATGAATGGGAGGAGTTTTTTCAGGTGGATTTTGAGGCAGATTCTGTGTCAAAATCCGACTGCAAAAAAACTCCATGTGAACAAACCTTTAAAGGAAGTGTATTACCAGATCCCAGTAGATCAACCAAGATTGCGGATAGATAGGTTAGAGCCACCTGAATCAAATGGCATTCTCCCCACTTGTGAATCGCTGCCTGCGTTGCGGAGAGATCGCAATTCTTGTCAACATTTAAATTAATTTGGGAACCTTCCATTACTCCTTTTACTCATTTGCATAATGAAAAAACTGCGATCTCAGCAACGCAGGCAGCAATTCACAAGGGGAGAACGCCATTTGATTCAGGTGGCTCTAACCTATCTATCGGCGATCTCGTATGATATGCTGGGTGCTGATGTCCGAAACCATTAGTAAATATAGCTTCTCAAGTCATCCAGGATGAGAAAGAAGCTGTTTTTGACAGAAACAGCGCCATTTTGGTCCACAGGCTGTATCTGGTATTGCAACATGACTATTTAAGTAAAAGTGCAATACCACACATATTCCACGGGCAAGAGTGTGCCTTTGTTGGACTAAAAAATAAAGCAGACCTATCTTGTAATCCTGGACAAGCCTCACCCAGCTTTCCCAGAAATAGAAGAATGTTCTTAATGGTTAACAACCATCTAAATGAACCCTGTTTGCAGACACTGTGGAAAAGAAAACTACAAAGGCAAAGTCCATGAAGTCTGGCCAGGAGAGGTGATGACTGGAGACGTCTTACCGTTGAAGCAGAGCTCCCTCAGTACGGGCAGCTTGATGTGCGGTTCACTGAGAATACTCTGGAACTCTGCAATTCTGCAAACAGAAAAACATCACCTGATCATGTAGCATCTGCTGGTGACGTGCGGGGTTCTTCCTGCCTGGCAGATCCCCATACATACATTCAAAAAGTAAGGAGATGGCGGCACAGGTTATCAGGGAGTTTCCTGCTAAGTCACATGCTAAGCTAGTCCCTTTAAAGGGGTACTCCATTAGTGAGAATCAGTGCTCTCCCACCAGACTGGCAGGCAGTACGCCGGAAAGTCAGCTGCTGCACTGGCGTGTGATCTGCCACATTTATGAGGAGATGTATACCTCTTAAAGGGAGTGTGTCACCAGAATCCACCAGATCAACCAGCCCCGCAAATAGCTAGGTTAGGGTCACCTGAATCAAATGAAGTTTTCCCCTTCAGAATCGCTGCTTCTGTTATTGAGATATCGCCGTTTTATCAATATGCAAATAAGCTCTTTGGCGTAATGGCAACTTCCTGAGCTCATTTGCATAATGAGAAAAACAGTGATACCTCAGCAATGGAAGCTCCAATTCACAAGGGAAAACACCATTTTATTCTGGAGTCACTAAGCTAACTATCTATGGGCTGGGTTGATGTGCTGAGTTTTGGTGACACACTCCCTTTAATTTTGACATGTCGTGATGTCTGAGTACCAGCAACTAAAACCTAGAACTGTGTTACTTATGCCAGTAAATAAGTCGAGTTGCGAAGAACCAGCCTTGTCCTATCATTTCAGCAAATTGCAAACAGATGAAAAATTGGAAAAGGGGAATTTTGGGAGCAAAAACATCATTAACTCTTTATGCCAGAAGATTGGTTTAAAGAAATGAGAGCCACTATGTTTGGTTTTGCAGCTCAGAACCATTCACATCCATGGAGTCAAGGTGCAATACCAGACACAGCCATGGGCAGGTGTGGCACGATTTTTGAAGGAACGAAAAAGGTAATTAAGGCCCCACGGGATGTAATCGCAGCGCTAAAGCACTGCGGAAAGAACCGCAGCGTGAACCAAGGTTAAAATTAAAGTGATTTTCCAGGCTTTAGCAATTGATGGCTTAGCCTTAGGATAGGTCAATAATTGAAGCTAACTGGGGGTCTGACACCCGGGAACCCCACCAATCAAAACCAAGCACATTGTATAGTGGCTGTGACTGGTATCGTGGTTTAGCCCCGTTCATTTGAATGGGACTGAGCCGTATACAGGCCAAGATGTCATATGGACAGAAAAATGGTACTACTAATTTAACATACAAGCCATTTTAGGATTCGTACTCTATATATACAGATTCCTAGCTATGTGTATGTATTTATTGGTAAATGGCTCAATACATATTTTACATATATAAGCTCACATGATATATTTCATAAATACAATTAATATATTTAATGTTAGTCACTCATATACACTATATAGAAATGTGTGTGTGATGAACTTATACACATTATATATAGCTATTCATTAGAAAACAGACACAAACCTATGTACTCTTAAATATTATATAGATTAGATCTATGAACAGAGATACAGCACAAAGACAGACATAAGTTACACATTATACATATACACATACATTAAAGCTATTCATTATAAACATACAGATACAAACCTATGTCCATTATATACTATTCTATCTATGTCTATGCACACATAGGTACAGCTATATATTTATTATGTATAGTGTACAGCTATTAGACATATATACATTCTCTATACATTGTACCTATTCACACATTAGTTACACATTGTACATAGGCTCATACTTTATCTATACATGACACACATCCATCTACACATGACACCTATGGGCTCTCCCCAGGTTGTAGTGCTCCAGCCTCTCTGACACAAGAGCTGCTGCCTACACATTAACCCCTTGTTTGCAGGATGCCCTGCCTTGCCCCCCTTCCTCTATGCAGCAACCCCTCATCATCTGCCCCTACAGGACCCCCCTTTACCGCAGCTCTTACTTGCTCTTGTGCAGACTCGACATGTTGACTTCCGTTGGCTTCTGGGATGCAGGGGGAGGGCTGATGGCAGAGGCAGGAAACAGGAACCCTGGCAGAGCTGCATCTTCCTGCACACTGACACCAAGTATCCTCATCATCATCCTCAGTCCTGGCAGCCTGCTGGTCAGTAGACAGCAGTGCAGCCCATGGAGGGTTCCCTAAATAGCAGATTGCCAATAACCTGGGATTATAGGGAGGATCCCTTTATAGATAGTAGGGTCTCTAGTATAACACTACTGGCAGTCATCTGCTGTTTTATGTCAGCCTGTGACCTCACATACAGACTGCTATACAGGGCTCTGTACAACCCAGTGACCATGTCAATCTATCATCAGTCCCATCAGGGTTACTTTTGGATTTTTGGGATAGCCCTGCCTCCACCTCCCTGAGATGGTTAATACAGAAACAGCCACATATTCCCATCTCAGCTATGTTTGGCCAAGTGGAAAGACTTTAATGCCAAGTCCTTTGTTTTGTCAGCCTCATTTTCTTATTTTTCTGTAGCTGTGAGGGCTTGTTTTTTGTGGGACAAGTTTTTTATGACAAGAAACAAACTGCTTAGGTAGGTATGTGTACAAATCATAAATAGGAAAGTACAAGGATAGGGGATTTGTGTACACTTAAAATATAACTTTTATTAAATCATCAAAAGTTGAGATAAATAAGTAAAGCAATCGATCAGATGAAGTGCAGTGTGTGTTATTGAACGTAGGATGGAAAGTAGCACAGTATGTGCGCCAATTGTTATGCAGATACAATGTTGCAATTCACAACTACCAATCCACTCTACCCCAGTATTAGATATTACAACTGGAGTCAACTCGTCTGGGTGATACACTGTAACACTTTCTGCAGCTAATATACAATCCGCCACCTAGTATCCCCTCCACTCCTGCAACATGTTGTCTATTGTGATCTACATGTGACACTACGACCTCCACTCGCATTTTCAATGCGATTCTTTTTTAATTGTTTTTAACTGTTTTGTCTTCTCTTTTTTTTTTTTCTTTATGTGTAATATTAATTAAATTATTTTTGTATTAAGAACTAGTTTTGTTTTCTTATTTATGTTGTTATTTCTATACGGATACCATATAGGTTTATACACCTCTATCTGAGCTAGAAAAAAAAGAAAAAATCCCCCCAGTCAGCTGGCCCTAGTCTCAGTAAATGAGTGACTGAATGGAGAATGACATGTTGCAGGGGTGGAGGGGATACTAATAGGTGGCGGATTGTATATTAGCTGCAGAAAGTGTTACAGTGTATCACCCAGAAGAGTTGACTCCAGTTGTAATATCTAACACTGGGGTAGAGTGGATTGGTAGTCTGGGTGGTTGCTGATATAGTTATGAATTGCAACATTGTATCTGCATAACAATTGGTGCACATACCGCGCTACTTTCCATCCTACGTTCAATAACACACACTCAGCGTTTCATTTGAACGATTCCTTTAATTATTTATCTCACGTTTTGATCTTTTAATGATTTAATCAAAGTTATATTTTAAGTGTACATGAATCCCCTAGTCTTGTACTTACAAGTTTTTATGACACCATTTTTTTGCTACATATAAGTCATTTTTTTTTTTTTTTTTTTTTTTTTTGGGGGGGGGGGGGGCAAATCATTAAAAAATATGCAGGATTTTTTGTCCCCCACAGTTTACTTTGTAGTAATTTGTGGATTTTATTGGCACCATTATGGGGTACACATACAGTAGTTTATCAACTACATTTTCCTTTATTTGGGGATGTAAAGAACAAGCACGTAGGGTATAATAATCGAAAAATGAAAATGACTGGATTCTGGACTAGTTGTGTGACAGACATCAACATCAATCAATGGACCCCACTGACTTCTAATGGGGACCATTGGGTTCCACCATGGTGTCTGTCAATTTGGCATGAAGAGGCGCACTCCATAGTGTGCTTTGCACTCCTATTGAAGGAGCACTCCAGAAAATATAATCCCCCCACTTCTCCATTTGTAAAGTTCATAGTACAACCTACAAATCCATTCAATGGACATACTTCAGCCTACTATGCAGAGACAATCCTACAATCTAGAGGACCTGCAGATGGATCTGTATATGTCACATGACCTCTACAGTTCCTCAAGCCAAAGAGTAAAGTTGGGTTCTGTCCTTGAATCCGCTTGCAAAATGCGGAGAGAAAAGTTCTGCAAGCATAATTTTTTGGGCAGAAACCCAGTGGACCCTATTACTTTCTATGGGGTTCGTAGCTTTTTGCGGATAATCACTTTGTAAGCAGATTGGGTTTCAGTTTTTTGGGTCTCCAAGCGGACCGGAAGAATGGAAACCCAAACACATCTGTAAACTGAGTGTAAGACATCAAGAAGTCAGAGTAGGTATTCATGACCTGCATTCATTAAGTGTATGGGGTCTAGTATGAGGTCTGTATTTGGGGCTCTGGGATGTCAGAGGGGGTTTCAGCAGCTTTCAAACCCCACTACTACTACTGGGCGGGATGTTCTGTCTCGTATCTCATCTTTCTACACAGTGGAAATACAGAGGCTCAGCTTCATCTCGCCACTACATTCTATTACATTTACAGGAGAACCACAGTATCTTAGGATAATGGATCTCAACGTCACAGCATGTTACTATACTGTCTTAAGGACCTTTATTGAAAACCATACTGTATCCACTATGGATATTGGGCGGATCTAATTCCACTATCTATGTTTGTGACAGATAACACACACTGTAGAGTTGTTAAACCCACAGACACAAAGGAACTGGATGATACTTGGTTCATGAACTGTATGATGTCAGTGTCCTAGGCGTCTACTAGAGTTGGCTATGTAGTTCCTTTATTTTCCTCTGCCAGGGCATCAGCTACAGTGATCTGCATA
This sequence comes from Leptodactylus fuscus, assembly GCF_031893055.1. Classification (NCBI taxonomy): domain Eukaryota; kingdom Metazoa; phylum Chordata; class Amphibia; order Anura; family Leptodactylidae; genus Leptodactylus; species Leptodactylus fuscus. Next base: position 41,464,355 of record NC_134275.1, on the reverse strand, counting down.
TACCCCTATTCACCGCTTTAAAAGCTATTATATAGTTCCCAATTTTTTGTTGGTAAAAATCGGGGGAACTTGGGTCCCAACAGGGTACCCCCCCAAACTTGCTTCTTTTTTTTTATTAAAGTGTGTCTTCCCATACAAAGTGTGAGAGTAACCACCAAGAACTGTATGCTGTAACCATTAAACTTGCATCTTTTTGCATTAAAAAGCTTCTGAGACCTTCCAGCAAGGACAGTGTCCCCCTCTAAAAGACCCTGATCACAGTGAGCATGTAAGCACCCCAACAAACAGCTCCGCATACCCAAGTTTATCATACACATTATTGTGGTTATAAAGGTTCTCTGCATCAATATTTTATCAATAGATGTCTGATCTTTGGAACTTCAAAATCTGGGCCCTGGAGAACCCTTTTAATTGGAATCTTTAAATGGGTAGTCTTATTGGAAGCAACCCCTTTCAGATAGCATTACATGCTGACAATAGTAACCTAATGTAGGGGATATGTGTAGCATTACATCGCGACTATTCATAGAAAAGCATATATCGATTGGAGCTCCCCTTTTTTTCATGTCCATATGTACTAAAAGGGCATATGGACAAGAATTGTCTTCACGAGAAAGCCTCTTTAAGCCTTAACAATCAGATAATATTTGCAGTACAAGTTTATTCCAGCTGCTCATTGCTCTGGTAGCATCTGCTACGTGATCAAATTGATTGTATCGAATGGTAGACCCCTCCTCTATTATGTCATATACTCTTGGATTGTCTAGAAAGACTGAGATCGAAATAACCATCCCTATGCCATGACGATAGGTACTGTAGGCCGAATTACAGAGACAGATAGGCAATCTTTGGTAGGTGCATATTACATACCATATACTGTATGCACATGCTACACAATACCTTAAAGGGGCTCTATCAGTAAAATCATGCTGATAGAGCCCCACATATGCGTGAATAGCCTTTAAAAAGGCTATTCAGGCACCGCTAAAGTTATATTAAACTACCCGCCAGTTTTAAAATAATACCCTAAAAAAGAATGTGATAAACTTACCGAAGGTGCACCCAGATTCATGTCCCCCCATCTCTGCCCCCAGATTCATGTCCCTCCATCTCTGCCCCCAGATTCATGTCCCTCCATCTCTGCCCCCAGATTCATGTCCCCCATCTCTGTCCTCAGATTCATGTCCCCGCATCTCTGCCCCCAGATTCATGTCCCCACATCTCTGACCCCAGTGTCATGCCGTCCCCCCCCTTCATCTGCGCCCAGTTTCATGTTCCACCTCAATGTGTACATACATTAAACTCACCTTTTCCTCGCTCCCCCGCCGCTCTCTCCGCAGTCTCGCTAATACTGTTGTAGGCGCGATGTGACGTCATCACATCGCGCCTACACAGCCACTAGCCAGAGCGACGCGGAAAAGCAAGGAGCTGAGCTCTGACAGCTCCTTGCTTTAGTCGTGTATGTATTCAACTCAGATCTGTGTCCTCCGGACGCAGATCTGAGTTCAAATCGGGACATACCTCCCTCCAACCGGGACCGCGGGACACGTCACCGAAATCGTGAATGTCCCTCGGAAATCGGGACGGTTGGGAGGTATGCTTACATTATCTGCAAAGAGCATGGAATTCTGGCTAATCCCATCCACACATTGCAGAAAAAAAGGTTGCAGAAAATAACATGATACATTTTCAACATGTTTTTTTCTGCAGTGTTTTTGGCTGCTGCACGCTACGTGAGGCCTTATCCTAAAACCACAAGAATTTTGCATCAATACTTATGATCCGGCATCTTAATTTGCCTAAATAATTACCCTATTACATATTATACAACCAATGTAACATATTGTAAGGCTTTCACTATTCCTAAATCTGAATAGCTTACAACATGGAATTAAAATATAAGCGCATGTCTTGGACTGTGATCACAGCAAAAATAAACATGGCATGCCATTTGCACAATGAATTACTCCACCATTAAAAAACATTGAAACTACATTTCACTTTTTGCTATGGATATACGGGTCAAGAGACACCCACATTGCAAACCAGGTTTTTGGCAAAATTTTTGTTTTCTGCCCTAAAATCCATATAGCTTGTGGGAAAAGCAACGGTATAGTGACATAAAACTCTATTTTTAGGTAGGATGACCTATAGGTAGGTTTTTTAGCCGGAACTCAAGTGCAGGGTCTAAGTTTCCGGGGGAATGACTAAAATGAAACAAGCGCTCCGTTGCTATGGGGGTAAGCAGGAAGTGACGTCAGAATTTGTTGACAGCGGAGCCCGAAGGATGCCCTGTGAGCAGGAGGAGGAGGATCGGCTGTGAGGACGGCCCGGAACGGAGCAGGAAGGATCGAAGCCGAATATCTCCGGGCCCCGGGGGGTTTACAGCAGCCTCGGCGGGGGATCCTGCTCCGGCCCTCGCTGCTGAGGAGGACAGGACGCTGAGGAGCACTCGACGGGCGATTTAAAGGTGAGAAGATGTCTTGTGCCTGGTTGTAACGGCAGGGACTGTGGAGCTGCATAGCTCACCACCATATGGAGGCAGCACAGCCTGGTGTACTATAGAGAGGGTACAGAGCACCTGTCATGTCCTCTAAACCTTCTGGGATAGCAGAGTGACAACCAGTGTGGCCATCATCATAGGTCCCGCAGAGATTGCCACCCTACTTTCCCGGACTCCTGAACGTCCAGTCATCCTACAATTTGTTTATAGAGACATTTGTCATTATGTCAGTATGGAAAAGCTTTCCTTGTCACCCAGCTTTCCTTTTCTACTGATTGGCAAACTCACCTGCTTATGCTTTGATTTGTCTCCCAGTCTCATATCACTGTAGAGGTTGTTGAGTTTACCTTTCTGGGGTATTGAAAAGCTGGGTGACCACCACTATGGCCATAATAGGTTTCACAGATTTTGTCACGCAGCTTTCCCATTCTCCTGATTTTCTGGAGAACATTCCCCCATTCTCATATCACTGTATATCAAGACAGGTTTATTTTTAGGGAGTCTGGGAAAGCTGGATGACAACCTTAGTCGGAGCTCTTATAGTTCCTCCATGGTTGTCATTAAGCTTTCCCTGATTCCCGGGTGGTATATTTGCAGGGATGCATATCCCCCCCACTCTCATATCACTGCATAGGTTAATGGGGTTGCCCTGCAGAAGCCTGGGAAATCTGGGTAATGACCAATATTAGTACAATGTGACCTGACGCCCAGCTTTCACTGATTTCTGAGTGGTACATCTTCCAACATTTTTAGGAGTGCTTCTTTCACTCTCATATCAATGCATTAATAAGTGGGGGTGCCCTTCAGGAGACAGGGAAAGCTGGGTGACTATTCCTATCATTTATCTGCTTCTCGTAAGTAATATGGCTTTATCATAGCACCCACAGAGGTTGTCACCCAGATTTATTAGACTCCGGAGTAGAAAATGTGTCTAAATGTACGTGATATCAGAATAGTGGAGGCATAAGTAGATGGGTTCGACATTCAGGCTTTTGGGAAATCTGGGTGACTACGTGATTACAACCCCCACAGAAGTTGTCACCCAGGATCCTGGATTGTCAGACTGCCTAGATGTCCAGCGTCTTATATATGACACACTCTTACATTGCTGAAGTAGGTGGAGCATGGAAAGCTGGGTGGGAACATCTGTGGGACCTGTGATGACGACCATATAGGTTGTCACCCAGCTTTCCCAGAAGAGGAATCTTAACAAGCAGTGCTAGATAATTGAAGTTCTTCTCATTCTTGTGCTTCTGCCCAGTCTACATACTGGATACTTGCAGCATTGTGTAACCTATGGCTCAGCAGCTGTTGTGAAACTCCCAGCATGCCCTGACAGCTGCAGACTATGCTGGGAGTTGTAGTTCTACAACAGCTGGTGAACTACAAGTTGCAGCACAATTCTATTTTCTTAATGGGGTATTCGGTCCTAACAGTGTATTTTATATTGATGACCTATCCACAGTATCTATTTGTTGGGGGTCTGACATCCGGACCTCGCACAGATCAGCTGTTGCAGCAGCCTCCGGGTGCCCGAGGCTACTAGTGTACAAGGAACGCTCCTATTCAAGTAATAGTCATAGAGCTGCAGTACCTGACACCACCACATTGCAGTGGAAGGGCTGTAGTTCTGAACCTATTACTTGACTGGGAGAAGAGTTGATCCATGTGTGACCCCTATTGATCAGACATAATATGAAAACTGCTGTTGGGGGCCAGAAACCTCCTTTAACCCCACCCCCATAAGTTTATATTTGGCAGCTCCCTAGGGGATTGCCATGTAAGCGATTCTCCTGTGTAGCATGATCCTTTACATTTCACTTTCTGTATCATTATTAAAATCTCACTGCAATCTCTTAAAACTCCCCAAGTTCCTTCGTTTCTGTGCGTTGCGTAATTTCCCTCCACCATGTAAACAGTTATGCTGACAACTTCTGTCTCACGGGAGTCTGGCAATAAAGGACTGAAGATATTACGCCCCTGGTCTTGGGATAGGTCATCAATATCCTATTGATGGGGTCTCTTCACTGAATGCCAAGCCCAGAGCCATACATTGTATAGTGGCTGTGCTTAATATGGCAGCTCAGCCCCATTCAGTTGAATCGGACAGAGCTGCTGCTGTACCATGTGATCGGTGATCGTGACCTATCCCTTCTTTCTGGGACGTACGAGCATTGTAGCTTTATTCTTAGTCTGTGGAACTGATGGAGATATTAGAGTGCTCCAGTCACATAGGGGACACAGGACCCCCATTCTAGTGATTGGGGAGGGGGAGGAATATCATAGAGTTATCCTGTAGCAATAGAGGCGCTGTTCACACCAGTTTGTATTTGGCCTGATTATAGGCTATCTTGATGATGCCTGCCATCTTTGTTAGCATACCTTGCCATACATGTCACCTCTGTGGCACTGTTGCCTACTTATAATGCCGCTGCCTAATGACCTGCCGCTTCCCTGTTGAGGCTTAGATAGTACCTCTGTGTATCCATCAGTCATGGAGCCCATTATACAATTGCTTTGGTGCGGAGTGTCTGACCTGGAGTTGAGTTCACATTGCTCACATAGTGAAGAGCGGGATCATATTGTACCAGTGACTCAGTGAAGAAATAATAGCGGCAGAGTACGAGCGCCCTAACACCTGCCGGCTGCGAACGCTTCCCTGTTACTGTCACTGACTAATGACTATTGATGTGTACTTACATTATGTGGCCAGTATTGTCATGGGGATGGAGACGTCCCTGCACCAATTTATTGTGGTGCCCGTGGATTTTATATCTTATTGGACTACCATAGATCAGTTCCAGTGAGGCACTACAGGTCACAGCATGCCCTATGCATCCAATCTTCTGGTTACTGGGAATACTGGGCATTCCTGCTGTGTAGTATTTAGGTCAGTCAGCGCAAACTCAAGTGTAATCCTGTAATCCTTGAAGGGGTCTCCTCTTTTTTTTTTTTTTTTTTTGCAGTGGACCCCTACCCAATAATATATTTTTGGCCTATCCAATAGTAAGTAGATAGGAAAGCTCTTAAAGGGATTTTCTGGGACTTACATATTGATGACCTATCCTTGGGATTAGTCATCGATAGTTGATCACTGGGGGTCCGGGACCCCCACAAGATCAGCAGTTTGAAGAGGCTGCAGGGCTCACCATGTTCCCGGCCTCTTCCCTGTACTGATAACGTTATGTTCATCGGTCACATGGTACGGCAGCAGCTCTCTCTGATTCAAGTGAATGGGGCTATCCCAGGCGTTGAACCCTCCTCCCCCCTTTTTCCCCTAACACCCCACCTAAGGCTAGACCATCAATATATGTCCCAGAAAACCCTTTAACCCTTTTTCTACAGTCAAAAGCAAAATGAAGCGGTAGTATGCATGTGTAAGCCCCACCCTATTAACTTGTATGGGATGTAAGGAGATGCCTTGGTGACCATACATGTACTACCACAACACTCACACCAGGGACTTGGGGACCCCGGCGATCAGACACCTCTGGATAGGGGATCAGAATGGAATACTCCATCACTTAGTTAGATGTGTACGTTGGATGTGTATGTCATTGCTACTCATGACTTCTCATTATCTGATACCCACAGATCTGCACCTCAATGTTACAGAAGAGTTAACCTTGGAGGAGGGCATCCATCTTCCTGGTGCCCGTTCTTTACCAAAATCTTTCCTTTACAACAACACAGCAAGATGGCAACGGATAGCCCAGAATCTCTTATGACCATCTGCACTGACTTTTGCCTCCGGAACTTAAAGGGGACCCTCTGCTACCTCCTAGACAATGAAATCCTCCGTCTACATCCAGATATCTTCCTGCCCAGCGAAATCTGTGACCGACTAGTAAATGAGTAAGTGACTACAAGGGATGTATGGGTTGTGACTATGCTGTCCCAATTGACAGGACTGGGGATCTGAAACCCAGTACCCCACAGATCAGCTGTTTGACGATACTGCTGCATTCAAGTGAGCGCTGCGGCTGCTTCACAAAAATCAAGCTGTTATTCCAGCTAAGTCCTATTTACTTGAATGGGACTGACCTGTGAACGTGACATCACTCAGGGAGCGCCGCTATTGTTTCAAACAAATGATCAGGGGGTGTTCTGGGTGTCGCACCCCACTGATCATCAGTTGATCACCTAAACTCAAAGAACCTCTTTAACCCTTTATTACCAATCTCTTTTCTTTCATCAGGTACATAGAGCTGGTGAACGCAGACAGCAGTTTTGAGCCCCATGAGAGTTTCTTCACTTTGTTCTCTGAGCCGCAGAGCACACGGCTCACGCGCCTGCACTTAAGGGAGGACATCGTGCAGGACCAAGATCTGGAAGCGATCGCTAAACAAGTAAGCCTAGTTCTATCTGTGTCTTTCTCATGTCTTGCAAATCAGCAGGTGACAAAGGTTGATCTTATCTGCAGTCTATTAGCATTTACTTCATTCCCTTGGATGAGACACAGGACATGGCTTCCAACACACTGCAATGTGATCTGTTAGCAAACAGATTGGTTTACATTATGCTTGTGAGGGGGATCACTTGATCTGGGTGTAATCTGTGCGCTTGATATTGGAGAACTCGCATTGGTTTTGCTTGTAGGTTTGCATATTAAAGACAGTGTCATCGTGAGCTGTAACTTTAGGTTAGTGAGGTTGCAGACGCTGGTATTTTGTTTCCGCGCTCTCCCGTTGACTTCAGTGAAGAGTAACTGAGCATACACTATTACTTCTTGCCTAGAGAGAATACCCCTGTTGTTGGGATCAAGAAAAATAGATGATCAGAAAATGAACAAGTGTTTATGCTAAATATTTTTAGAGCATGCTCACAACACTCTTTTTGTAACTGATTTCCTGGTTAGGTCTGGTTCACATCTGCATTCGGTATTCCATTCAGGGAGTCTGCTTGGGGACCCCCGAATGGAATGGGGTCCATGTGGTTTCCATGTGGAATGGAATGTGCTCCATGCTTTGAGTGTTGGCAAGCGTGCTCTGTGGCCAAAAACACGCTTTGAGTCTGAATGGTAAGCCAATCTGTAAGGCTGGTCATACACATTAGATAACTGTCAACAGCTGTCTCTCCTGACCCCTTCATATACATGTACCTTTGGCTGGGTGTGCATGGATGTGATCTAAATGGGGAACAAGCTTCTGCCAGACATGTCAGGGTACGCAATAAGTAACTAATTAGTGGGGTTCAATGGGAACCTCTGGTGAAAAAGGGTCCTCAAGTGCCCCTAGTGTTGCACATGCTCAGCCACCACTACATTCATTTCTATGGGACTTCCAGGACTATTATATTCAGCAATCCCATAGGAGTAGTTGTAACAGTGGCTGAGCATGTGTACTACTGCTCTTATGCTTATAGGGTACCCCTGTCCCAGCTGGTGGACCCTCAGTAATAGGATAGGCGTGTGGATAGGCCTAAGTGCCTACAATGAGAATATCCCTTTAAACTGATATACCATAAATGTCATAGATGGCTATTGACAGAATGTCCCTTTAGAGTACTTATAGTGCTTCTTCTTCTTCATAGGACCTGGTTGAACTGTACCTTACTAACTGTGAGAGGTTGACAGCCAAGAGCCTACAGACCCTAGCCAATTTCAAGTCAACCCTAGTGTCCCTGAGCCTCTTTGGCTGCAGTAATATCTTCTTTGAAGAGGAGCACCTGGGTCGCTATGATGACACTGACTGTCTGGTAAACCCCACCCGTCAGATCCTCTCCCGGGACTTCACCTTTCAAGGTTTCCAACATCTACGCTTTCTAAATCTAGGCTGTATTACCAAAGGGGTGGATGTAGAGATGATGCTGCGCCCCCTGATGTATCTCAAAGCACTAAATCTATCAGGAATTCAGATGAATGATATCAGCTTTCTGACTCAATGGAAAGACACGTTGGTGTCTCTAGTCTTGTACAACATGGATCTATCTGAGGATCATATCAGAGTCATTGTACAGCTGCAGAAACTCAGGTAAGTGTCCAGGTTGGATCCAGTTCAGATCAAATCTTATTATTACAGTAAAAATAACAACCTGCTGTTTACCCCAGAAACAGTGCCCCTCTGTCCATGGACTGTGCCTGGCATTGAAACTCCTTCCATTCACAGAAGATATTCTTATCTGGAAGTTTCTGCTCTCATTACCTAGTGCTGTGTTAATGTATAAGAGAAGTTGCAGACAAGTGATGCCTACATCATCTACAGGGAGTTCCAGGGCTACAGTAGCCATATATACTGCCATGATTTATAGGGATAGACAGAGGCCAGTATTATCTGTGACTACATCATTTATACAGAGGCAGTATGGCAGTTCTATCTGCACCAACCTAATGTACAGAGAGACTATACAGTCTTTGCTTTGAAGATTAAATAAGTTAAATGGGTTTTCTTGGGATTATATTATCACTTACTTTAATACATGCAGGCGTTCCTGGCTGGTTCTGACCCTGGTTCACATAAGTACTAGCTCCCAGTCCCCGGAGTCACTCTGTCTCCTTCTTCTTCTCCCTTATACAGGTTACCAGTATTATGGAAGCTGGCTGAATACATCAATATAATAGTAAAGCCAGCCCCAACAATGCAGGTAACTAGCGGTGGACGAGAGAGCGGAGGTGGGGCGACTTGTTCTGGGGGCTGATTCTGATTACGTGCCCCTGGGACATAATATTCCAAGTTGTAAATCCTGATTCAGCATTACTGTTATAATGGAGTGTATTAGCCATCCATTGGCATGTAATTCACATGGCTATGTCTTCTCTTAGGCACCTGGATATTTCCCGTGATAGACTTTCAAGTTACTACAAGTTCAAACTCACCCGCAAGGTGCTAAGCCTATTTGTGCAAAACCTGGAAGACCTGGTCTCTTTGGACATCTCTGGTCATATGATGCTGGAGAACTGCGCCATGTCCAAGATGGATGATGAGCTGGGTCCTCCCAGGTAAGATATAAGCAGACCAGCCTTCAAGAGATCTGCTAATGTAAGTAACATACCAGTCTGCTATCAGATTGTTAACAGTCTCTCTTGTCTCCATGCAGCTCTGACCCCAGTAAAAGCAGTATCATTCCCTTCCGATCTCTCAAGAGGCCACTACAGTTTCTGGGTCTTTTTGAAACGTCTCTCTGCCGCCTGACGCACATCCCAGCTTACAAGGTAAGGTCTGCTCATGCTGTTATAGGACCTGTCTCACTACAACCCCTTTTTAGAAGTTCGCAGGCCCTATTGATCAGCTAATCGATAGGAAATTGTGTCCAGCCATACATTTCCCCTGTAGTGGCCTCTGCAGGGGAATGTTGGTATTACATGACCCTCATTCTATAGCACAAAGTGGTACTCCTCAACTTTTAGTAAAGGACCAAGGAAAGTCTGCCATCAGTTGAGTGCCCAAGCTGAACTGTAGCTGAATGTGTCCAGTATTTACATGTGTTTCGACATGTATTTCTACCCTGCTAACGTCGTCCTTGCCCCCTCTGACTCCACCCAATCATTGTGTCCCTGTATAGTAACAGTCCTCTTCTCTGTGATAAAGCTTCCTTTATGCCCCTGTGCAGTATAATCCCACCTTAGTCTCCGCATAATGTAATGCTACCTTAGTTCCTACACACATTGTATGGATTTGTTCCCAATAAAGCTTTAAAGGGGTTTACTGGGCATTTTGGTTTGGTTTGTGCATCACAGGCCATGTGACCCAGGATTGTGACATCATATGACCTGTGAAGCGGCTGCTGTCTCTTCAAACAGCTTATCGTTGTGGGGCATGGGTGTCCCCTGCTGATCTCCAGTTCATCATCTATTTTAAGGATAGGTCATCAGTTGATATGCCTGGAAACATGCCCCTTTAACATAGGACATTACAAATGTAGCTATTTATAGGATCCATACTGCATGTCTGGATGTTAATCAGAAAAGTTGGTTTATATTTTCTATACCTTGTAGTCCTGGTGGGAATTATATTCTTGGGACATTCTCTTTCTGAGGTCTAGGTAGAGCTATACCAGAGAGGACACCAATGGGGTCTGGCATTGAGGTGGGTTCACTTACAGTGGAAGGATAACAGATGGAGCTCAATTTATGACCAGGGGCTTCCATAAGGGGATTTTGGGATAAAAAACATTGAGATCACTCCTGTCTTCCTGTAGACTGCAAAGCAGACAGTGGGAAGGAGAATCATATACATAATGATATGGATATTTCTATGACCCTGGGATTGAGCCACCAAGGCAGATGGGATATTTGGGCTGCCCAGTAACCCCATCTTCCTCCCAGTCTACATAAGAATTGCGTTGCTATAAGCAGCTTTAATATGCGTTGCATGGCTTCTTTTGGCTTTCGACGTAATATGATCTCTTACAGGTCAGTGGGGACAAGAACGAAGAGCAAGTGCTGAATGCCATTGAAGCATACACAGAGCATCGTCCTGAGATCACCTCCCGTGCCATAAATCTTCTCTTTGACATTGCCCGTATCGAGAGGTGCAACCAACACTTGCGAGCCCTGCAGGTACCCATTGCACACGTACATGCTATGAACACTATACCCTATGTCTGTGACCATGGTCTTTGAGAAGAGAATGACGTGAGAAGTTTTTATCTTCCATAGTTGGTGATCGCAGCTCTGAAGTGTCATAAGTATGATAAAACCATCCAGGTAACCGGCAGCGCAGCCCTCTTCTACCTGACTAATGCAGAATATCGCAGCGAGCAGAGTGTCCGGCTCAGGCGGCAGGTGATCCAGGTGGTGCTGAATGGCATGGAGTCCTACCAGGAAGTCACAGTAAGTCAGCATTTGCGGCATATTTTACATATAGTTCCCCAGGGTGTTAAAGGGATTTTCCTGACCTTTATGTAAGGTATAAGCATCCCCTTTAATGTGTCACACATACCAGTGCTCGGTATTCAGTTCAGCGTTACCCACCCTTATGCTATGTCTTTTTATATCATGTATTGGTGTGTTGTTTGTTTGTCACATAGAATGTGTACAGGGGACATAAAGTACATCAAAACTATGAAAAAATGTGGCTCAACTTGTCTGTAATGTTCCAGTCTATGTAAAAACTTTGTCTTCCTGCTCTACCTATATTACCAACACTTGTTAACGCTCGGGGATTTCATTTTTTTTTTTGCATATGAAAATTGTAGCAAATATTGCAATGTGTGAACACTGCCTAAGCTGATGTGTATTGTACATTTACTTGGCCACTGACCCCCACCCCTATTAATTCTAATGGTCTGGCTTTCTCCAGGTGCAGAGAAACTGCTGTCTCACGCTGTGTAATTTTGGCATCCCCGAGGAGCTTGAGTTCCAGTATCAGCGAGTCAATGAACTGCTGCTGAATATTCTCATCCCAACTCGGCAAGACGAGTCCATCCAGCGGATCGCAGTTCACCTCTGCAATGCCCTCGTCTGTCAGGTGGATAATGACCACAAGGAGGCGGTGGGCAAGATGGGCTTTGTCATGGTATGTGTTAAACGTTTAAAGAGGAACTCTTATTTTCCAGTATCATTTGGTTCATGCATTAACCCTTCTGCCTTTCTCTTTGTAGACTATGCTTAAGCTGATACAGAAGAAGCTGCAGGACAGGACAGTAAGTCATGTGGTGTCTGCCTTTGCCTGTGTTTTTGGTTTCTTCGAATAACCCCCTCCCCCCCCACACACACACTCCAAAAAAAAAATAAAAAAAATTGCAAAATGAAACGTATACAGTTGATATTCCGATGCTGCACTATAGCTATTGGATGATGTGTTTGGAAACAGTGCAGCTCTTATCCATGGGCTATGTCCGGTATTAAAGCTTGGCCCCAATTTTTAAAATGAGGGTAACCTGCAGTACCAGACACAGGCCACGGACAAGAGAGGCGCTGGTTCTTAAAATAAGACCCTTTTTAGTTAAAGTGGATATGCTGGTAAATGAAACTTTATAGATAGATATAGATATATATGTGTGTCAGCCCCGGTTATCCCATGCACAGCTGGAGGAGACTGGAAGTGCTTCATCTGCTGCTGCTCCTCCGACTCTGCTGTACTACTGCTGCTTGTGTATAGGGTTGAGAGGGCTCGGTCTTGAGAAAGTTACAGGGGAGACCAAGGACAGAGACTTCCGGCTGCACTCTGCAGACCTCCATATATATTCGTAAGTGAGCTTCTCCAGCTACAAAACCCCTTTCACTCGGAAATTCCTTTAAGTTGATATGCTCCCCACTCCTTGTAAGAGTTAAAGGGATAGTGTTATCTTATAAAGGGATGGCATATCCCTAGGAAATGCCTGCACTTTATAATCAGTGGGGGCCAACCTCTAGGACCCTCACAGATTCTTCTTATAAAGGGGCTTTAGTGTTGATACTGCACAGTGCCCTCTAAACTAGCAGATGCTGCCATCAGAAGGAAAACGATAAAGATACCGACGGCAGAGTACCTGGTGGTTCTAGGAGGCTGGGCGAATCATAGTGATATGCCACCACTGCCAAAGACCCTACTATATATACCCCTTTTAAAAATCATGGCACCATTCTGTTATTAGAGTAATGGGTTAATTCCCTTTTCCTTGGTCTGCAGTGTGACCAGGTGATGGAGTTTTCCTGGAGTGCCCTCTGGAACATCACAGACGAGACTCCAGACAATTGCGAGATGTTCCTCAACTATGGCGGTATGAAGCTGTTTCTCGACTGCTTACGGGTAAGCATACTTGTGGGTCACTCTTCCTCAGTCACCCTCTCTATTGGGCTGAGATAAAACTACCTTGTGACCCTTTTGCCTTCCGCAGGAATTTCCTGAAAAGCAAGAACTGCATCGTAATATGCTAGGACTTCTGGGAAACGTGGCGGAGGTCCGTGAGCTCCGCCCACAGCTGATGACATCACAGTTTATTACAGTTTTCAGGTACTCGGCTTTGCCTTGGAGTCTTTGTTGTTTGTGTTGTGTTTTACGCTAACCTGTCCTTTTTTTATGTTAGCAATCTCCTGGAAAGCAAAGCTGATGGGATAGAGGTTTCGTACAACGCCTGTGGGGTGCTGTCACACATCATGTTCGATGGTCCTGATGCTTGGTTCATTGCAGAGCCCACACGTCAAGAAGTGGAAGAACGCATGTGGAGAGCCATTCAGAGCTGGGATATAAGCTCCAGAAGAAACATTAACTACCGGTCAGAGATACAGCTAATATATGCATAGTGTACCCTATAGAGTCACCCTTCTCTTCTTCCCTGCTTCTGTCTGTGATCTAAGCTCTAGTGCCATCTGTTGTCTGGTCATATAAAAAGCTCTAAATCCCCTGCATAGACAAAGGACAGGATAGGTGATAAATGTTGGATCACTGGTGGTCCTGCTGTCCATCACATGCAACTGCTGCAAGTATATGGGACAGGCAAAGCTATCCTGGTCAGTCCCGTAGACTCCAAATGGAGCGGCAACAAACGTGTGACCACTATTCCATCCCTGATACCAGGACATGTGTTATGGAGTATGACTTTGGCTTCACAGATCAGTGATGTCACGGTCATTTGTCATGTGACCTGTTTGCAGGTCAGTCCTACTCAAGTGAATGAGGCTGAGCTGCAATACCAAGCACAGCCACTATACAACATATGGCGCTGTGCTTCATATTCAGTGAACAAGCTGCAGAGCCCAACTGAAAGCTGTGGCATCTGTGATGGGGTGATCTGTGAGGCCCCCGAGTGTTACAGCCCAACCAATCTGATCTCAGTATTACAATCCCATAAAGGACACACAGAGTTTCAGTTCTTGCTTTTTTGTTTTTAACTCCCAGCCCTCCAAAAGCAAGAATTTTTATTTTTCCATCTTCGGAGTCACATGAGGGCTTATTTTTTGCAGGAAAAATTGTACTTTATAATGGCTACATATAATACACTGTACAATGTACTGTAAAGCCAGAAAATAATCAGAATGGGATGGAATTGCGAAAAACCCACAAGTGTGCCATTTATTTTTAGGTTTTATTATTAAATGACATTATATTTATTCTGTATTTCAGTGAGTGAAACTATGAAAGGCTTCCCTTTTTTTCTTTTCTTATTTTTTTTTTAGCGGGGCAATATATTTTTACCTTTTGGGGAATGTATGATGTTTTTTTTTTTTTCACCATCCATTATTTTGAGAGGCAAAGAGGAAAGAGGGTGGTTTACAATTTTTAGATTTTTAATTTTTTCATGTTTTTAAAACCTTTTTTTCTTCATTGCTTTGCTTATAGTGCAGGTTTCTTATATAATAAGGCCCTGATTTTTTTTTTCCCCACTTGGCTTCTTATCTGATGACTGTGTCTGCCCTTTTCATACGAAGTGCACATATATATATATATATATATATATATATATATATATATATATAGATATATTAGAGATGAGCGAACACTATTCGAAATGGCAGTTTCGAATGGCACGCACCCATAGGAATGAATGGAAGCGGCCGGCACGCAGACTTTACTGGCCACTTAACCCCCTGCGTGCCAGCTGCATCCATTCATTCCTATGGGTGCATGCTATTTGATACTGGAGTTTCAAATAGTGTTCACTCATCTCTAATATATATATATATATATATATATATATATATATACATATATATATATATATATATATATATATATATATATACATATATATATATATATATATACATACACACAAGATCCTCAGTGAAGTGTTAGTAATGATTCCTAATGTCCTTGTGTGTTTCTTTCCAGGTCATTTGAGCCAATTCTCCGGCTTTTGCCCCAGAGCGTTTCTCCTGTAAGCCAGCACTGGGCGACCTGGGCCCTGTACAACCTTGTATCTGTATATTGTGAGTATCGCATCCCTCTCCTCATGTGTGAGCCAACATGTTTGGCCTACATCCTATAAAATATAATATATAGTTCCGTTTTTATGTTCTTGCCCATCCCTTGACTGAACGCTCATTTATATTTATGTTTTTTCCTTCTTTCCTTTTAATCTAGCTGACAAGTACTGCCCCCTATTGATCAAAGAAGGAGGACTCCCTCTGCTCATAGATGTGCTCAAAATGACCACTACGCGCCAAGAAACCAAGGATATGGCAAGGTATTGTACCCTGCACCTTCACTACCCTGCAATTGTGGACGCAGGCAAAATGCAATGAATTAAAAGCGGGTTTACCCACCAAACATTGCAGATTGTGGGCAAGTGTCTGACTGCTGGGATCACCACTCAGGAGAACAGGGGTCCCAGAGTCCTCTGTGTCATTGTTGTGGTACTGAACGTGTGACTACAGCTTCATTCCCGTCTATGGGGCTGGATCTCCATCAGTTCAGCAGACGTGAGTGCACTAGTACTCCATTCTTCTGATGGGGGTCCCAGAAATCAATCTATCTCAAATCTATCTATATTATGATTGATCTATCACTATCTAATGTTCTGTCTATGTACTCTGTATTTTTCTTCCAGAAAAGTGATTGATCATTGCAGTAGTTATAATGAAGAGAGCATGGACACCTTACTATAAAGCAGCTCCTTCTCCACAGAGAACACTTTTATCCAGCTCTAACACAAGGGGGAGCCACGTGTGCACCCAGTACCACCAGGCACCAGAATGAACCTACTTTGCACAGAAACTATTGTTATTGGTGTTTTCTTTTTATCATTATGGGTGTGGTTCCTAGAGAAAGCTCCAGCGGTAACTGAGTAAGCAAAACTATTAACCCACTGGTAACCCAACACTTGGTGTAAACTCCTATGAAAGCCCCCGGGCAGGGGACATGGTCAGACCATGACGACAGCTCGTCACACCTTTCTGACGGATGCAACAACACACCTTGAATCTAAATGATGGATCAGCCCCATGGACTTCCAGCTGTACCTAGCCTTGCCCATGGGCACTTAAAGCTTGGCAAGTATAAAGCCCACCCTGCTAGTCTGAGTGTCACATGTAAGTAAAAACAACTAATCACACTACAGAACCCCATCGTGTTGAGAATGTAATAGGCTGACTGCAACCCAAGTACGGAGAAAAAAAAAAACTTACTCTCTAGTGCCACCTATAGGTTTCTATTCAAGAAGAATCAATACCTTCTGAGAGGCAATACTTACATCCAACTTCATGGCATGGACTGTCCTCACTTCTGAGTGGTGACACTTTGTGAAAGCGGAGAGGAGGTCGCCCGGTTCTGGGCTCGAGCGCTCTATAAGAAGCCTGAAGAGAAGCGATATATAAAAGAGCAGAATCCGTACAAAGCCACTGCCTATGATTCCTCCATAGAGCACCATGTGCTGGATTCCAAATAGCCCAAGCCAAATTTAGCATATCCTTGAGGTTACCGCTCACTGTTGTCTCTTCTGTACTTTTGCTGTTTTCCATAGTTACGGAATTGCCATGTGACCGCGTCATAATCACGTGCTTGATATTCTGATAGATGCCCACAGTGACCTGTCCTATATGGGATTATGGTACAGCAAGGGTGTGTTCTCATGGCGGCAAACTGGGTCTACAAAAAAGATGTGCACTAGCACATCTGGGCTGGAAAATCTGATTCATATATTGCCAGCTTTCCCATCCGAAACCAAGTCTGGAGGCCAAGGTTCTGCATCTTAGTGATCTGTTATGCTTCATTATCCCACCACCACCACCATGAATCTGCTGTCCCACAATTTATGTAGTAAGTGACATACATTGGCTTCTTATCTGATGACTGTGTCTACCCTTTTCATATATATATATATATATATATATATATATATATATTAGAAATGAGCGAATAGCATGCACTCATAGGAATGAATGGAGAGCTGCGAGGATCCAGTGGGTCCCCATCTCCTGGAAATCTGGCCAATGTATGAACCGGATTTGCCAGCCCAGATTTGCCCATGTGCATGAGGTCTTAAAGGAATTGTCCAGATTTTTTTTTTACTTCTTCCAGAATTAACAGCACTCATGTGGCTGCATCTGGTATTGCAGTCACTTGAGATGCAATGACTGACAAAGCCAATGGACAAGACTGGCTTTTTTGGGGGGGAAGAAGAAAAAAATTCCTGGACAACCCTTTTAAAGCCCTAATGCCAGTCAGAACCTGAGAATGTATAGTGTAATAATATAGGAAGCTGAGATCTACCGTGCTGTATGCAGCATCTTTGCACTAAGGCTGTTAAGATTAAGTCTACTGTTGTCTTCCTGGCCAAATCAGCAAAGGATATTCCCGAATTCAGCTGCGTCAAAAACTGCCTAAGGGTGCATGCACACTACGTAACGCCGGGCGTGTATGAGAGCCGTACACGCCGGCGTTACAGCAGGGCTGCCGAACACTTCCCATTCACTTCAATGGGAGCGCTCGTAAACGCCGCTGTTACGAGCGCTCCCATTGAAGTGAATGGGAAGTGTTCGGCAGTCTGCCGTAATGCCGGCGTGTACGGCTCTCATACACGCCCGGCGTTACGTAGTGTGCATGCACCCTAACACGGGCTGGAATTCTTACTGTCCTGGCTACTACGAGGTATGCCATTGCATGTCAGGTAGAGATGATTTTCTGTCTCAGATCCATGAGAGAATCTACCAGCGTTACTTGTGGATCTGTCTCAGACTTTGACATAGATTTTTCCACATTCTGTAGCATACCCACCCAGTGTGGACGTGCCCTTCAAGTTGTTTTTGATTGTCTATAGATAGGATAAGCCATCAGTGTGTTAACTGACCCGAGAGGTCTCCACAATCGACAGTAAGAGGGGGGCAGTTGTGCTTTTTGTATGACTGTCCCTTCATACGTTCATTGACGGGGGTCCCAGGATATGTTATCAATGTCCACTTTTAAAGGGGTTATCCAGGATTATGATATTGTGATTCACTTCCTCTTCTCAGTACATTGATGGTCATGCCACAGCTCTGTCCTATTGAAGGAATGAGGATGAGCTGCAGTACTAAGCTCAGCCGCTATACAATGTGTGGCACTGTGCTTAGTAAGTAGTGAAGAGGCTGCAGCGACCAATATCATAGTCCTGGACAACCCCTTTTAAATTGCACTGCTATGGATAAGAAATGAACAGTGACACCTCCCTCCCCCCAAGGTCTCTCTGAGATTATTGCAACAGCTCCTCATATCTCAGCTTCCTGGACATATTGCTTGGCATACGGAAATTGTGAGATGTTATGTAATTGCACTAAAATCAGAATTTTCATAGATTTTTTTGTAATAATAAGGATCCAAGGTTTCAGTGCCAAACCAGCCTTGGTCTTACATCATATCTTCTGTATGAATCATTCTTGTGGGTCTTAAGGTATACAGTCCCTTTAATATATACATTATGACAGCTCTTGTGTATATAAATGTAACTTTTAGTTGGCCGTACAACTTAGAGCTGTGTCAGCCGAACCTGCGACCAGATCATGTAATAGTGTGGGGGCTTCAAAGCTGCCCGGACATCAACAGATTGGGATAGAGCTGCTGGATGTCATTGCCCAAATCCTTTGTGCTCAGGATGATAATTCGATGCCAGATCTCTCCAGCATGGCTTCCCCCCTCCCCATTCTAAACATCTGTGTGGCTCGGCTGACAGCCATCTTTTGTGTACAGCCAGCTTTACCAGTTTTGCATTCACTTGAGTTGCAATGTCTGACAAAGCCAGTGGACAAGAGTGGTGCTGTTGCTTTCTTCTAATCCTGAATTACCCCTCTAAAGCTAATACCATTTAATCCCTGAGAGTGCATCTGCAAGCTATGCTGAGCTTTTGTGAAAGCAGATCCTGTGATTTCCAGACACAGCGCCTCTCTAGTCAATAAACTTTGACTGGTATTGCAACCTCAGAAGAATTGGGTTAAGCTGCAATACCAGAGTTATCTCCACGCCTGCCTTCAGGCTCTGTCTGGAATTGCAGTGTTCAAGGGAATGGGGCTAAGGCTGGTTTCACATCTGTGACCGAAGTCTCATTCAGAGACTCCGTCGCAGTGTCCGTTAAAAATCGCCTAATGAGAAAAAAAAAAGTCCTGCAAGTACAACTGTTTTGGTCCAGTGGTTTCAGTTAAAAAGAAATGTTGCCCATCAGACCCCATTATAGTGGGGTTTGTCTGGCTCTGTTAGTGTCTGCTGTTCTGGTCCTCTGACGGACCAGAACAACGGACGTCCTGACGCTAGTGTGAACCTAGTGTAAGCTGTAATACAAGATGTAGCGCCACTCTTGTCTATAGGCATTGTCTGGTATTACAGCATTCACAGAAATGGATCTGAGCTGTAATAGACATGGCCTATGTCCAATAGAGCTATATCTGCTATGGCAGTTTACCCCCTTTCTCTTGAATGCTGCAATACCAAACACAACCTGTGTGCAAGGGTGGGGCTGTTTCTGAAATGTTTACAATATGTATTTCTACAGAAAATATGTAACAATTTTAATTGTTATAGACAAAGCTGATATAACATGTCGTGTGTACATACAGGAGTGAGGCCACCTTCTGTACAGACACGCTATCATGTCCAGACTACATTAGGAGCTGTTGGCAGTAGTCGGCCATCCACAACACTTGCGCCTCAGTTCCTTTTGGTTGAGTTTTGGTAGCATCCACCATCCATGTTTGGGCATCTGGCACACAAGAAAGTTGCATGACAGTGGCTATTAAGTAGTTAAGCTAGCGTGTGCCGTCTCAAGCAATATAACAGTCCTGGGTTTTACTCCGTCTGTATCCTGTAATTATGTATGTGTATTTTCTGTTTGGCTCCTCTGTGGAGCACAAGCCCTCCCCCAATTTTTTGCTTGTTCTTAAGTGTTCCTTAGAGAGTCCGCCTCTGTGTCTTCCCTCTGAGGAGCGGCAATAGCAAAGCAAACTAACCAGGGACTTGCGGAAAGCGTTCACTTTTGTATTGTGCCTGCGGCAGAAGCTGAAGCACGGTATCGGAGTGGGACCGCTCCCCTTCTCTTTTTGTATTTCCAGTTCCTTTTTGAACTTTTTATAGCCATAAATATTTGGGTGCTTGAAGTCGACATGGGCAGGTATTCCACGGCAGGCCTCCTGAACACCTATACCCTCACCCTATTGAAGTTTGGGAATCAGTTCCGCCATTTTGATTTTTTTTTTCGCCAAGTCCACTCCTTACAAATTCAACCTTTCAGTTGAATTAATTTTCGTTGTCGTCCATGGCAGCGGATTAATTTTGTGTTGTTGATTTCCATAGGTGTTCTGTCTGGGTTTGGTCTCGTCACCTCCTGCAGGGGGTGCATGGTGAAGTGGGTATAGTAAGGCCCGCTGTAAGTTAGTTGTGCAGTGCTACTGTGCATCGTGTTTTGTAAAAGCCTCAATTCATGACCTGAAACAATAAAGTCCCATGTAAAAAGGAATGGTCTGCATTTGTTGCATTGTATTTCCTTGGCGTTGGGTTAAAGCGGTTGTTGAAGATTAGGAATACATGGCTGCTTGATTCTAGAAAAGGCGCCACACCTGCCTATGGGATGGGTTGAGTTGCAGTACCTGACACAACCTGTGGATAAGGGTGGTGCTGTTTAAAAAAAAAAAATTAAAAAAAAAAGCAGCTAGGTTTCGCCCCTGACAGTCACTAGATAAGTGCCATGCCACTCTGTCTCCAGATGCTCTGCTCGTGCACAGGTCAATGGCATTGGCAATCCCAGAAGATTTTAGCCCTCTCTGGATCCATCCACATCACACACAGCAATGGTTCCTTTCATATCTGGGAACACCCAGAAACCGGTCACTTTGGGGCTGGACACAACCCTTCCCAACCATTTGCAATTATGGTCATTGGTCGCACAGCCTCCGAGACAAAACAGTGACAAATGACAAAAGGGTGGGCTAAGTAGTTTTCTGTTTCCAATGGCAATCAGAAGAATTTTGAGAGCAGCTTTGTGTGTGAATGGAGAAAAACTACAAAAGTGAGAACTAATATGGTCACTAGTATAGGTCTGACAGGGGTTGTTGGCTGTTGACCGGTCACTACTCTGTTTAGTAAATGCTCACAATAATCGTCAGATAACAGATATATATATATTTCCAGGAGGAACAGTAGAGGAACGTTACACTGTAGAGTCCTAAGAAATGATGCTCCAGAATTGTTATTTCAAGAGGAATAGAAGTATTTAGCAAAACAGGCAGGTCAGGAGAGGTCCCTTTAAGGGGTATATTAGTTGTGGCATTCAGGAGTCTGGGAAAGCTGTTATGGATGCCATATTTTTCAGATGAGATGCATTCACTTATATGAGAGGTGTGAAAATAGCTGAGGTTGCCTGAATGGAGAGACCGCACATGCGCAGCCATCTCTCCCATCAGCGCTCTGGCAAGATGGGTGTCTGTATAGCGGGTCCATATGCGACCACTTCTTACTCTGTCCACAGGGGGGTACTGGAGATCTGCTGCTTCTCTTTACAAGGCACAAAACAGGTTAATAATTTAGAGTTTTCCACTTGGAAGGAGTCGTCCCCCGCCTGGCCCCCCTCTGTCCCACACTACAGGCCCGCCAGGGATTCCAGGCATTCCTGCCCCAGGGTGGAGAGCACAGTCTGGCACCCTCTCGCCTCCCACACCCCTGCAGGACCCCTTAGAGGTGAGTGGGATTTCCTCCGGAGACTTCTTGTACTCTTCTAGGCTGAAGATTGTGGTTTGTGGTGTAGACACCTCAGCTGTTACTTGTAGGGTCTGGGGCTCGCTATTCTTCCTCGGTGACCATTATCCATACGGGTCTGTTCATATAGTATTATAGTATTATGCCCCCCCCCCGCATACGGACTGAATCCACAGCAAGTGGCCCCACTCAGCGTATATATACCTCAACTGAATACTCTGCCTCCACAGTCAAAACTCATCCAAAGAATGTGATGTATATAGTGCTTGTGTGAACACAGCCTTAGGTGCATTCACACTTCGGATACGCTGACTGATTCTGAACGTTAAAACACGTTCAGAATCAGCGCATATAAAGCAGATCCCATTCATTTCAATGGGAGCCGGCATACAAGCGCTCCCAATTGAAATGAATGGGCTGCTTTTTTCTCTATGGGCCCCTTCACACGGCATAAGCATGTGAAGTATCTTGTGATGTTCTGCAGCAGCTGAGGTGTTTATTATCCACCATAGTTCCCCTTCCTCACAATTCCTTCTGTCTTCCTAAAGATACAATATGGCTACCATGACATCTGTGAACGTCTCTGCAGGATCCAAGGAAACCATGAACCTTATAGACAACCTGGAGCAACATCTGAGGGGTCAGATCGACAAACTGGAGCAGCTGAAACTGTGTGCGGCTGAGGTAAGTGCCCTTATACATTATACCGTACGATGTCAGACATATACGGTATGGCCTATACACCTATATATCTAGCGTAAACAGTGACTGAGGTAAGTGTCCACATACATTATTCCGTACAATATCATACATGTGCCATCCCTATACGGTCCAGCCCTGAGCTATGCCAAGCTTAAGATTCTGGTTCTTTGGGTGTTGGCCATTTAAAGGTTAACTCCTGATCTCACGTGGTATTGGGGGAAAGGAGGTGACTTTTCTTACTGTATTGAATATTGGTTAATGATAGGATTGTGTGTGAGAGTGAGCAGAGCTGCAACGTAAAGCATGGTGACAATAGAGGACATTAGACACTAACCACTCCTTGCTGTGCCTAATGGAACCTATACGTATATGCGGTGTAACTATCTATCATCTGTATTCTCTATATCCTGCTCTGTCCATCAGGCCCTCGGCAGTAACGTTAACAGCATCGGCTTCAGCTACATGGAGCATAACAGCGCCGACCTGAGGATGGGGCTCGTGCAACATTTAGACCTTCTATGTGACCTTAATGAGCGTGTGAAATCATTAGAGATGGGCACTACCCACCTGGCACAGGTAGGCATCAGCTGCCCTTGCCTGGACCTATACATGCACTAAACATGGGTCAATGGACGTAGATCTAGGTGGGCACAGGAAGCTGTCACAAATCCCATGTCTATTTATGATTTTACTTATAAGGGCCTACACTGTTGATACCACTTGGGTAATTAATGGAGGATGTATTTAGCCCCTTGGAGGGGCCCGATATTGTACAGAGCCATGGACCCCTCTCTGCACCGAAAATAGGGAACATCCCCTCCTCTTCCAAGCAATCATTCCATAAAGATTACTGGCAGCCACCACTAGGGGGAGTTAATTACATATAGTTTTTAAACCAGAAGCTGTATGGATGTGTATACAATGAGCTCCCCCTAGTGGCCATGGCAGACATCAAAATAGCTATTATTTAATAAGAGGAACAATATTTATTACCTATTCACAGATTATAATTATATGATGGTATGACCCCTGGCCCCCTCACAAATTACAAAAACGGGGGTCCTGTGTTCCCCATGTGAAGGGAATGCTGATCACGAGTGTGCACTATTGCTCTTCTACTGTAACTATGTCTGGGACTGTTGGAGTCCTGTATTCAGCTATCTCCGTCTGTCGTCTAGATAGTGAATGCAATAATAGTGTGAATCGGCATGCCCTGCAGCTTTAATGGAGGGGCCTAAATCTGTGCTGTATGCGCTGTGCACTACGGCAAATGTATATATCATAAGCCACGCCTTTGACTCCACTCTATCCCACCCAGTCCCTTGGTACTTTCAGACAGTACAATGCCCCTTCTGTGGCCCTCATAGTTCCCTACTTAGTGCCCTAAGTCCCACACACACAATATAATTCTCCCCTTGTGGACCCCATACAGTATAATGTCCCTCTTCTTGCCTATACACATTATAATGTACCCCTGTGCATTATAATGTGTTCTTGTGTCCCCACAAAGTATAATGTAACCCTTGTGGCCCCTACACATTATACTATGCCATTGTGGCCTCTGTGCATTATAATGCTCCCCTTGTGACCCCCGCAAAGTATAATATAGCCTGTGGTGTCCACATGTTGTATGTATCCTTTTGGTTCCCGCAAAGTATAATGTTCCCTTCTTGTGGCTCCTACACATTATAATGTTCCCTGCACACAACATAATGCAAGGGAAAAAAAATCCTCAGTCTATTGACGCAGATAGAATTGGAGCCAGGATGTATCGCCTACCACAGAGGAACATGGGATAGAATCCAAAATAGGGACTCTTCCTCTTCCTGAATTTGGTATGGGGGAGTTTCAAGAACCCTGTTCTACAGACTGACCCCAGTGGTCTGATCCCTAACAATCTTACATATATCCCATTAGATAAGAATGGAGGAGGGGGCATTTAGATTTTTGTTTGGGGTCCTTCTCTCCTCTGTCTTGATATCATGACCTTCTCCTTGTAGGCAGGCCCTAAGCCTAGAATGAGGGGCAGCAGGCGGGCATCGGGACAACACCGCACCCGTCCTCACATCTCTGAAGACACCCAGTCTGAACTAGGATGGATCCCGGCCTGGCAGCGCAGGAACAGTGACACTACCTCTGAGATGTCCTGTGCCTGGTGACCACTGACATAAGAGGAATTACCATGTAGCCAGAATATCAGGCTCCTCCCTCGGAAATATCCATGTCATGAAAATCGTACAGCCTGAAATAAAACACATAAAATACTACTACCTGTTATTGCATAACTCATAGCCAGTGCCTGATACTAGAATTGCTGAAAAACAGAAACAGCACCACACTTGTCCAAAGCTTGTGTCTGGTATTGCAGCTTAGCTTTATTGAAGTAAATGGGGCTAAAATGCAATACCAGTCACAACCTGTGGACAGATGTGGTGCAGTAGGAAGTTAAATGGGATTACCTACATATGCTGTTGTATGGCATACCGGAGCCAGTGTTGGGCACTTGTTACTAGGAGGTGTGTCTGGCACTGTTGTGGGGGCACTGTGACCCACCTTGTTACTAGGGGGTGTGTCTGCCACTGTTAACGGGGCACTGTGGTTGGCCTTATTACTAGAAGGTGTCTAGCACTGTTATAAGTAGAAAAAAACACAAAAAGCACCGCGCCGTACCTAGCGCATTATCCCTGGATTATTGAAATATTATTCACTACTAGGGCAATAAATAATCACCTTGTGATATGTATTTAAAATGCAAAACAACAATATCACTCAAAAGGGTTTTTTAGCAGCAAGGATCCCCATAGTAAACGAAATACAATCAGGACCAGTCATCCAAGTGTATGTACACAGGAAAGACAAAATAAAATCAATGGATCCGCGCTTACCCTTCCAACGATTTTTATTCAGCATATAGTAGACAGCACACAACGCGTTTCGGGACGCAACCTGTCCCTTTCTCAAGTGTCCGTTTCTGTCCTTACAACACATTAATATTATGAGCTCCTTTTATAACAAATCCAAAAAACAAAGAACACCGGAAGTGATCAATCTTTGCTTCGCTTCCGGTGGACAATCTATGCAAACATTTACCACCAATACCAATCAATCACAAATGGATAGTTTAATTATACATGATATTTTACTTATTAGCTTTCCATTTTTCATTCGGGGAGAGTGTTTTCGCACTAGAAACCTCCAATAACGCATATGCTGTGACCCGCGCTGTCGGGTCCGCAGTGGAACGCATATGCGTTCCACCAAACAGGAACTATCTAATCGTCCTGATTGTATTTTGTTTAGCACTGTTATAAGGGCACTGTGGCCAGCCTTGTTACTAGGGGGTATGTCTTCCACGTTTATGGGGATACAACAAAAAAACAAATGACTAGGGCACAAACAATAATAATCAAAATGCAAAAACTTTATTAGACAAATCGTAACAAACAATATACAAGGGTGGACAGCATACCATCAGACTGAAGGACCGACTCGGGTAAGTACAACAAGTAAACACAAAGGTAAGTCTAAAGGGAAAATTGGGTATAACAAAAATAATACACAGCTAGAAAGAATATCAAGTATATAAAGCAGTAAGATACAGCCAGGGATAACCAAGAGTGTATGCTATAGGTATCACAGAGGTGGGCAAACTATGTTGCACCGCAAATTACACTAAATAGATGTAAAAGAGGATGTCACTGCAATAATGACAGATATTCATCAATATGTCAATAAATGATGTATATGTAAAAATGGTGTATATATAATACCAGTCAGTATACATATCAATCAAGGAGTAGGGAACAGAAAGTCGCCCATTCACTCATTTAGAACAAACCCATGGTGGCAAAATAACCAAGTAAAGGTATTACCAGAGAGAGACGGAACTCCAGGAATCCCCAACGCACATTGGCTGTATCTTACTGCTTTATATACTTGATATTCTTTCTAGCTGTGTATTATTGTTGTTATACCCAATTTTCCCTTTAGACTTATCTTTGTGTATACTTGTTGTACTTACCTGAGTCGGTCCTTCAGTCTGATGGTATGCTGTCCTCCCTTGTATATTGTTTGTTACGATTTGTCTAATAAAGTTTTTGCATTTTGATTATTATTTTTTGTGCCCTAGTCATTTTCTTTGGTTTTTTGTTGTATCTATATTGTGACCTTTAGTTATTTGGACCTTATCTAGGGAATATTACACTATGTAATAATGTTTTAATTCCCTTTATTACCATATTTGTTGTGCACGTTTATGGAGGCACTGTGGCTGGTCTTGTTACTAGGTGATGTGTCTGCCATGTTTATGGGGGCACTGTGACAGGCCTTGTTATTGGGGGTGTGCATGGCACTGTTATGGGGGCACTGTGCCCGCCTTGTTACTAGAGGGTGTGGCTGGTCTTGTTACTGGGTTATGTCTCTGCCACTGTTATTGGGGCACGGTGGCCCACCTTGTTATTAGGGGGTGTGACTGGCACTGTTATGGGAGCACTGTGGCTGGTCTTGTTAGTAGGCGGTATGTCTGACGCAGTTAAGGGTGCCCACATTGCCCCTATGTCACTAGAAGGTGTGTCTGGCACTGATATGGGAGGGGGGAATTGTGTCTGGCCTTGTTACTAGGGTGTGTATTGCACAGTTATGGGGCGCACTGAGGCTGTCTTGTTACTTAGTGGGGGATGTGTCTGGCACTATTATGGGGGACACTATGACATCTCACACCACGTGACAATTACACAGTTCTCTGATAAACGCTGAACGCTATACTCTGCAGCTATTGGCTGGCGCTACACGTGATCTACAACTTCCGGCTGCAGTGAACCAATCAGATTCCTAGACTTGCCGCCGCCACTGCTGCTACCATGGCAACAGACTTCCGCGTTCCGCAGGCTCCTGGAAACTTCCGTCTTGGTGTCTGGCGTTCAGACTGGGATGGAGGGCGGGTGCGCGGGGTCTTAGAGCCGTCATGTTCCATAGCTTGTGGGGCTCCGGGTGCGGCATTAGGACGGTGCACACACTGCTGACGTGCGGGGTCACACTGGTGCTGCTCCTGCATGACACTGGCAAGTATCCGGGGCTAAGCCACCACAAGTGTCCACTCTCAGCCATGAGCCTAACAGGTCTCTGGGAAAGCTGGGTTCTACTGTGGCCGGCAGTATCGCTTCCTCAGGGCTGTGCGCATAGACTCCCTACATTGTGAATAGGAGACTGGTTTGCCATTCAGGAGCTTGGAATAGCTGGCAGAATGTATAGTCCTACATGAATAGTCTTACCACTCAGCTTTCCAGTATTAATTCTGTCCAGATTTAATTGCTTTGCCACTCTGGAGCCTGGGAAAGCTGGATGACTAGCGGTGTATAGCTCACACAGGGTTACCACTCAGCTTTCTACTAGTATGTCTGTCCTGTACAGTGATATGTCCAATTGCCACTTTGAAACCCAGAAAAGTTGGGTGACTGTTTAGTCCTACATGTGATGGTGCAGTATACAGGACTGTTCACACTATGCAGGTTATTACTGCGATTTTTGATCCTGCACAGTGTGGATCTGGGGCCCCTTGGTATAGGGTTTGGGGGCCCCCAAGCTTCTCACCATTTAGGGCCACAGATGATTTTGTGTCATGACTTGGACCCTTTTGGGAGGGCGTTGACTTTACATTGCGCATTTCTTGTGATCTGCAGCGTGATAATCGGCAGATATAGAGATCGCCATTGTTTGCTATCTGCAAGACAAATGTGGGCGAAGAATACGCTATTACACAATCTCGTAGGAAGTCGCTGTTACCTGTCACAACAGACGCCATAGTAACTGCCTACACATGGGCAGGTGTCCGCACAACATAGCGACCGCCACCGGTGTCAGACATGGCGAGCCTACAGAGGGACAGGATTTATTCCTGGGAGTTGTCCCTTCCTGGTGTATGTGATATTCTGACTCCCTGAACTCACCACCAGGTGGAGCTCAGGAGCTTACTACAGACTTACATGGTGTAAGTGCAGTGAGCGCCCCCTAGTGGGGATTGCCGGTATGTAGACTTTATATTAGTATTGTAGAATATATAATAATACTGTACATTCTAGCTACCAGCGATATTGATGTCTATGCAGAGG
This sequence comes from Leptodactylus fuscus, assembly GCF_031893055.1. NCBI lineage: Eukaryota > Metazoa > Chordata > Amphibia > Anura > Leptodactylidae > Leptodactylus > Leptodactylus fuscus. The sequence continues at coordinate 41,435,529 of NC_134275.1, read as the reverse complement.
ATTTGGAACTCTGTGTCAGGAAACTGAAGCTCTGACCCTTATACCAGGTATATTGGTATATGAAAGGGGTTTCAGGAGAGTATTATTGAAGATCAGTGGAGGTTAACACCCAGGACCCCCACGGATCAGCTGTTTGAAGAAACTGCAGTGTTCAGGTGGGCACGCCGGCTTCTTCACTATGTACCAAGCACAGCACCCTACATTGTATAGTGGTTGTGCTTGGTACTGCAGATCAGCCTCATTCAAACAGGCCATGTGATCGCTGATCTGTGATGGTCCCCCAGGTGCCTAGTTATTTTAACCCTTTCTTCTCTTTCAGATCTCTACTCCCAGGAAGATGTCTGGATACACCTACAACCACTGGTCTTTGTGCTGATGGTCACATTCTCCACAGCGCTGTACTATGGAGTGTCGCTCATGGACCCGGGCTATGTACTCACTGACGGCGATGAGAAGGTAAAGCACTCTACATGTATTGCTATGTGGCCTTGTGAATGGCTCCTAAGAGTGAGCTGTAGAATAATTATATCATTATCTTCTATCAGTGTCATCCCTCCCTAGCAAATGGAGAGCAGGAGACGGAGTCATTGAACCCCAGTACGGTGCGGATGAGGCGCTGTGGATATTGCCTCTTAAAGGTGCGGAGCCTACAACTCATAAGAGTAAGGAAAAATAGACTAGAGATATAAGGTATTAAAACAGTACCCCTTGTAGCCACAGGCTGGAAGTGCAGTCCTAATTAAAGGGGTTTTATGGCCTCAAATGGAGTTTTCATACGGATGATGTATCCACCAGACAGGTCATCAGTATGTGATCTGTGAGGTCCGAAACCCAGACCCAGTTCAGATCAGATGTTCTGGCAGATTCCAGATATTACTGTGTGCTGCAGAGTATGTAGTATCACATGGCGGCCATTCATGCTCTGGCAGGTGGAGGTGGAGTGACTGTTTATGCATTGTAGATGAATTACTACATGACAGCCCCACAAGAACCAGCACCTGTAGGGATGACGCTGGTGGGTCGTAAAATACTATTACACGGCGCACACGCCAGGAGTACAGCGCACATTCCATATGTGTGACTTGTGATGTAACATCATGGAGTCAGTTAGTTAAGACTACTCTGGTGTATTTAGGGACCGAACTGAAGGGGTTTTTATATTTGGCAACTGCCCCACCAGAATTTGGCTTCTCACCCAACTTTCTAATACTGTAGAGTGATCGTTGTGGGGGTGCCGGGAGTCCCAATAAATGAGATATTAATGGCCATAGAACACGTCTTTTATAGGGTAGATAATGTGATTCATCTTGTCTCATCTCATAGCAGCCAATGAGGGCTCGACACTGCAAGTCCTGCCAGCACTGTGTGCGGAGATATGACCACCACTGCCCGTGGATAGAGAACTGTGTGGGAGAGAAGAACCATCGAGTCTTCATTTTATACTTAACTTTTCAGCTGCTGGTGCTGCTCTGGGCTCTCCACATTGCTTGGTAAGAAATCTTACAGTACCTCTCTTACAGTAGAGATGTGTTGGAGGTAGAGATCACCATGAATTTCTGGGGTGTTAAAGGGGGTTGTCTAGGACTATATTGATTGTTGTGGCCTCTTCACTACTTATTTAGTACAGCGCTGTGATTGGTATTGTAGCTCTGCCTCATTAATTTGAATAGGACTGAGCAAGCAGCATGGCCGTGTGACCAATGGAGATGATGGCACTGGAAGGAGAGGTATTGCTAACCTGTAGTGACAGAAAACTCCCTAGGTTATGTGAACTTAATTAACCTTCAACCTTAGGGGAACCTAGAAGCTGAAGGTCGCTTCAGTTCACATGACCTGGGGATTGTAATATGGCCAGAACCCCAGGACCACCGGCTGTAATAACCTGGGATAGGAAAGTAAATTAACAGTTCCTGGGCAACTTAAGTAACTTTCTGTATTTTGTCCATATTTGGTTATTATTTTCCAAATATTTTGTAAAGTGCTGCAGAATCAGTTACTGTATAAATGAAATGATTAGTGTGGGCAGGGCGTAGTTTTTATTTTATTGACCTCAGTTTAGAGGATGATATACTGTATTCCTGTAGCCACCACTAGGGGGAGCTCCTTGGATACAGATTTGAGTGCAATGTATAAACCATATGCAGCCCACTCCCTCTAGTGGCAGCTGCAGGTATTTTAGGTCTATGTAGAGGATTTAGAGCTCTGTACTATAGTAAATGGCTTGTCTCACAATCACAACTTATCCTAGAATAGGAGATCAATGACGTTCACAACAATGGGAGTTCTGTGGCCGCGTGCATGCATGACACTCCCTCCCCAGAAATTAGTGGGGTACCTGGGACCTTATAATTCTTCTGATACGTCATGATTGAGAATTTTGGGTTTACTTTCAAGGGTGCACATTCACTTTAACATAGATGTGGGTAACAGTCGGCGGGTACTACCCTTTTCATATGCCACCAGCTCTGCCTTGTCCTGGCTTATGTGAGTATTTGCTTTCTCTAGGTCAGGATTCCACTCAGCAGTGGCCTGGAGCAACTGGCTGCGTATTAACCTCTTCCTGCTTGGAGCCCTCGTGGTGATCGGGATTTTCTTGGTGGTGGTGACCCTGCTCCTTGTAAGCCACCTATACCTCATCTCCTGCAATGTCACCACCTGGGAGTTCATGTCCCACCATCGTATCTCCTACCTGAAACAGTGCGACTCTGATACTAACCCCTTTGACAGGGGTATCATCAGGAACTTATGGAGTTTCTTCTGTACGTGCGGGAATGTGGTCTGGGAGCGGGTTTATTTCAGAGACACTATTAATTCTGTATAAGACTTGAACCAGTGATAGGAACAAAACAGACTTACCTGATCTGCTGTATAAAGGGGCAGGCACCTGTGGTAGATAACACTACAGATACAGCTCATACCATCGCTATCTGGGAAGCTGAACCTCCAGTCATCTCACTATACCTAAGATATTGCCTCCCAGGACACAGCAGGTGCAGATGATGGAGCCTCTACAGGCCAAGCTATTGCTGTGACTGAACAGACATATATATATATATATATGAGACTAGTACAGGCTACTAGAGCTTCACACTGCTCTTTATAAACGAGACACAATGACTACTTCAAGGGCATGTCCACCTTTGCAGTCAGTTGTGGATACAGCTCCTACACATAGCTATGTGTCTCCGTGGTTATAGATTACAAACGATCCTCTTATGTAGTCTGATCTGGCAAGGAAAAGGAAATAGATGGGAGGTATCACATGACTGTGGGATCAGACTGTATACAGAATCTCCTGGGCAGATCTAGGTCTCCAGGATAGCTCATTACTGACAACCCCTGTATACACTCTGAACCTGCAGGATCAGAACACACAAGTGAATTGTTTGTAGTCTGTAACCATAGAAACACATAGCCCTGCATAGGAGCTGTATACACAACATTTTATTCAAGACTCTTTCCAAGCTTATTGCATTTTTTATGGATTGGAGAATACAAAATAAGATTTGTAAAGGTGGACATGCCCTCTAAATTATTAGACAAGCGCAGGGCCATTCTATCATGGTATTGGCCATTTATCGGGAGGAGTGAGGACCTGAAAACCTGTTTTGTTTTTTAAAAACCCAAGGGTAACCATGTGCAGAAAGATGTCTCACTGCCACTAATGTCCATGGTTCCATCTATCCTCAGACCCTCTATGCACTACCACCCCAGCTTAGGAGTAAAAGGGAAGGTTCATCCTATAGCCATCTACTTATAAAGGCCAAACTATGGCTCTGGGAAGATGTATATTTAGTGCCAAATTGGGGGAACATCCCACAGTGTGAAGGCAGGACCCCTAGTGCATCAGTGCAGTCCTAAACTGCATTTCTCTCAGGAGTGAGGCTCTATCCCCTCACGATGGTCGTAGTAGAGATGTATATATGGTATAATATGCTGCGGGGCACCGTGGCCGGAATATTGCACTGACTATTTTTTATATTTGTGCTGCCAGTTTTATAAAATCATTGTGGATTTAATAAAGATTTTCAACTGACATGTTCATGGTGCCTGGTTATATGTAAGAGTACAGACAGACATTCTTAAAGGAGTTTTGCAGGAGTTACATGTTAATCACCTATCCCTAGTATAGGTCATCAATATCCGATTCCTGGGACCCCCACAGATCAGCTACCTCTGACATGTCCATTGATCACATGGCTTGTTTTGCAGCTTAGTACTATTCAAGTGAGTGGGGCTGAGCTGCAATACCAAGTACAACCACTATACAGTGTATGGCGCCATTCAGTAAAGGGGCTGCATCTTGTTTCAGAAACTACACCAATGTTGTTCAAGTAAATGACTTGCAATACTGCACAAAGCCCATGCACGGCGCTCTTCTTTCCCCCATTTTATACTATACTGTTCCTATAAACATACATAATGAAACAGTGAAGATCAGGGCCACAGTTAAACATGGTTTATTGAACAATAAGACGGTGCGTATCCTACAGTCACAGCCAAGCTTAATATTGCTTTAAGACCTGTAAAATTCATTTTTTTGTGTTTTTAAAGGGACGCTCCGCCTAACAGTCAGAGTAACAAAACTATGAACATTGGCTGCAATATAAAAACTCAACATACTATTCTCTATATATTACTATGATACATTGACTGGGTTTCTCTTTAGGGTCTGGTTTTACTTCTATTGTACATTCTCCTTCATTTATAGCAGCTTTAACCATTTCTGTTCTTCTCTGGTCCACGTGACGTACTGTATATACAATATCTATAAGTGCTGCCTGTCACCTGGCCTGTTCCACATTCTATAGCCAGGTAGTCCTTAATGAGAACCATCACACAATACAGAACTATTAAAAGGATGCTCTATAGTGTTCAATCCATATAGGTAAATTCACATATATTTGGCCCGCCGTGGTGTTGTCACTACAAACAGACAATGTTGTATGTATGGAAACAATAAGTAGCCATAATCCATGAGTGGTGGTTTCAGGAGGGGACCTTGCTGCAGGTCTGGAGGGGAAGTGGGTCAGCAGCAGAGTCCGGATATATTTGATAGATCTGGGAATTTATGTATAGGTTTCCTATAACCATAGAACCAAACTGCCATAGTCAGCAGATATATCTAGGCACCTATAGAAAGATCTTTTGGGGCTGAATTTGATTCTGGGTCACATGATCAAAACCAGCACCAAACCCCCAAGTTGCTCCGCCTCCTCTCCATGTAGTTACCTGTACTATGGGGGCTGGCTTTACAATTATTATAATGATATCCCCATAGTACAGTACATACCAGTGAACATAACAGATGGACCAGGTGCTGGTTCTGATAACATGACCTGGGGTCAGAACTAGCCAAAAACTTAAAGTACGACAGCGGTGTATGAAATTCTGAAGTTCAAGGAAGTTAACTATTTTGTGGGGTGAGAACAGAATATGTACAAGGTATATACACAATGTATTATAGACTGGTGATTCTATCATGGCCGCTGGTGGATCAGCAGCACCGGCTACATTAATAAACCTTTGGCACAGATATGTTGACAGTAGGGTTAGGACAAACAGCAGCGAGATATAGTGAGAACGTTACCTGGATGTGAGGTAGACACAAGAACATGTCCATTTCTAGATGGCTGAGGACACGCAGGTCCTGTGATGGATGAAATGCATTATATCACATACCAAAAGGTAGGAAATCTTAAGATGAGCCCCAGAGGTATCCAAGATATTGTCCAGGATCAGCGACATTTTAGCAGTCCACTCACTGCTTCTGCTCACCAAGGAGAAGGTCCGAGACAAAATCAAACTCTTGGAACAGTATCTGGTCAGCAGCGGTTAAGGGCCGAGGGTCATCGGATGGAGACAGCACAGGTTTCTGCCCAGTGAATTCTTCATCAAAGTTTCGAACGTCAAAGGGGTCGTTTAAGGCGGGTACAAAGGGAGGAGGCAGCTTACGTGCGTACAGGGCCTCCCAGTCCAGCTCCTGCATGAGGATAGGAGGCAGGTTAGTGGTGTAAGGCACTTACTAATATAGTTCTTAAAGGGGCACTCTACCCTCTTACCAGCCACTTCTAGGGAGAGAGTAATCTCACACAATGCCCTCCCTGATCACAAGGGTCACATATGCGGAGGATTCTGCACCAAAGCATTCCATAGGTTTTGTCTGGTATTAGATCCCTGCTCCACTGAAGTAAACAAGGCCAAGTACTCACTCATATATCCTTGTGAGGATAAAACCCCTTTAATAAGCCACAAACCATACCTGGTAGAAAGGTTGTGTTTTAATTTCTTCTGCATCACCAACTCCTGCCCCTAGGCGGCGCTCGGGTGTTTTACGAAGTAACTAAAGACCAAAAGTAAAAAGAAAAAAAGCCAATGTTTATTGACTCCAGTCTCTAAGAAATGCAATGCAATCTGCAAGAAATCCCATATAAAGGGAAGAGGATCTTGGGAAGAAACACTGCATTTGGAAACAACTTTGCCTTAATCGTGTCAGTAAACTGCGGTTTTCCATTGCTGTGTGAACAGATCCCAGTTGTTCCCACTTTCTTAGACATATATAGCACCTTCTCTACTAAGGGGCTCACTAGATCTGCAAATGCCTCTCCTGATATACTCTGTGATGCTTATTACATTAATCTAGGTCTCCATTTCTTTCTTACATGTCTTCATTTGCCCCAGGAGGTTACAGGTCACTTTCTCCCACTAGATCAGATCACTCCATCCCACCTACCTTAATGTACTGGACTCAGAAGATGCAGAGGCCAGGCACTAGCCGCCATGTTACCAAAGGATCACTTACCTTCCGTATAATGTTGATAGCTTCAGTGGCCAGGAAGCGTGGGTAACGCACTTCTTCATTCACAATACTGTCAAACACCTCCTCTTCATCGTCACCAGGGAACGGGCACTGGAAAACCAGAGATCAGAGTGGGCATGAATGATGTGGACACAACGCAAGGAGTGTAGAGAGGGAGGTAACAGAAGCAGGATAGTTTACAGATCATGATCTACAGAAGGTGTCAGGATTTTCCAGAAACCACCATAGCGGGCAAATCTCATCAACCTGGCATACTATGGGTATAGCTAGATGGACATCAACACATTGAAAGGGGTTTTGCCTCTACAGATGTGTAGCTTCTATACAGGGAGTAGGGGATACAAGTGTCAGATTATTAGGGGTCCAACCCCTGACACCCCTAGTGATCAGTCCCCCTGAATCCTCCCTGTGAATGAAGCACTATAGCTCGAGTGGCCAGCATTTCATTTACTACTATGGGGTTGCACTGGCACTTCATGCACAGGGAGGATACGGGGGGAATTGATCACTGAAGGACCCAGCAGTCAGACCCCCAGTGTTAAATATTATCAGATTACAATATTCATGGCATATAAGAGTAAAGTCTATTCTGCTCACAACACTCTTCTATACATGGGTGTGGTAAGGGTACACTTGTTTTAGTGCTTTCCAAATACATTTCCAAAAAGTTTGAGGATGTTGGGGAACACCGCCTCATGAATATAAATGATTGACAGACATGTCTGGATCAGTCCATCTTTCTCTGACACCTCGAGAGATGTGGGGACTGTCCCATTGATGCCAACACACAGAAATCCAGCTTAAAGAAACTTAACTATGAGCTTCTCCTATGATGTAGCTACAAAGACATTGTATGATATTTGTTATTCTCTGGAAGTTTTCCCTGTATCTATTTTTCCATGTTTTTATAAGAAGCGGAGTTCTCCAATAATATTACCTTATGTGTTATCACGTGAGTAAGAATTCAGGGTTTTTTTTTTGTTTTTTTTTTACACCCAGTAATCTGACATTTATCCTTTACCCTGTGGATTAGTGTCTGTCATGCCACAACCCCTTTATAAGGGTATTCCCAACTAAAAATGATGGCATATTGCATGATATCAGTGGGGGTCTGACTTATCCATTAAAGAGGCTGCAGCGCTGGGCCGCCGAGTCCTCTTCACTGTTTTTTCTTTGCAAAGTGGCATCTGAATCTGATCTGACCGGTCACATCTCACCTCTCCCACCAGCATCTCGTAGATCAGCACTCCCAGCCCCCACCAGTCCACTGCATATGTATAAGACGTGTCAGTCAGAACCTCGGGTGCAAGAAACTCTGGTGTACCGCAGAAGGTGCTTGTCCTGTCTCCATATCCCATACCTGGAAGACAAACATCCATTACAACCCTGGTCCTTTACTTATTTCCATGTTACACAATGGTGTCAGAATCTTCACCTTCTTTACAGAGGCCAAAATCTGCAATCTTCACAAAGCCACTGGCATCCATCAATATGTTATCCAGCTTCAGGTCTCTGGATGGAAGCACAGTGTTATATAATATATATCATGTATAGATCCAGAACATAGAAGGCAGCTAAGGCTACATGGCGACTTTGGCTGCGACTCCCATCACATGACCATAGTTCGCAGTGTAGCCCTGCAACTCCGTCACTAATGTAAATAAGCATACTCGCAGTGTGACCCCAATGGTGCCGAGACTGCGAGTCTTCACTGCCATACCTGTAAATGATCTTTTTTTGGTGCAGGAACTGGAGCCCGAGAACCACACAGGCAGAGTAGAACCTGTCAATAGAGATAGACGCCTCAGTGACAGCCAAGACATGATGGACAGAGATTGTGCTGTAGGCTGCTCTAGGTCATACCTGGTGGCAGGTTGGGAGAAGACATTGGCATGTATGTGCATCATCAGGTCTCCACCTGGCATGTACTCCATGACAAAACACGCGTGTCCTGAGGTCTGGAAACATCCAAATAGGTTCACCAAGAAGGGGTGACCGGAGGAGTTTACTGCCTCAAAGATCCGCTTCTCACACTGTAGGCTAGATGGAAGAGGGAACAGAAATGGTTAGGGGTCTATAGGGGAAAGTAACAGGATTGACAGCACTGGTTTATACATATGTATCCCAGAGAGCAGTAGACAGGTCTTCTACAATGCCAGCACGGGTCACCAGGGCCATGCCCTGGTTCTTGGTGTCAGCTATCGCTACATTACCACAATAACCAATAGCTGGCTGCAGAGGTGACATGTTGCCCAAATCCATAGGGTCCCCAGTACCCGGCAAGGAGGGAACCATGCTGAATGAGCAACGTAAAGATTTAGGCTCAGAAGGGAAAAGGAGGGGGGGGTGTTATATTCACCTTTCAAACTCATCTCTGCTCACAATCTCCCGCTTCTTTAGCGCTTTAATGGCGTACAGCTTTCCTGTCTTCTTATATTCAGCAAGAAGCACCTAAAAGGCACAAGCATAGACCCATAAGACGTAAGACTATGCATGACTAAGACATAACACTAACTTTTTACAAAAATGTAAGGGACATTGACAGTACATACAAATGTACAATATACAAATGTCTAATCTTTTAATCTACCTGTGCTCCCAGTTCTGGAATACCTACCATGTTCCTATAGCATGAAGTATGAGATTGTCACAGCCCCATTACACTATATGGTGGGTATCCCCTTTAAGTATTGCTCAGATTAGTAGCCATCAACCTCCTGTGACAGGTTAAGTTACAACTCTACGTGACACAATAAGCAAACGCTGTCCATTATTTTACATGCACAAACCCGCTGCCAAGTACAGCACTCCGTGGACTCTTTGCATAAACAAATGACACACAATGATCTGCGGCACTGAACCTGTCTAGAGGCTGGGCCATCCCCAGGCATGTGATAGCACAGAGACAACTACATATACAGACCAGACCACTGCGTACGGGCAGATTCCACTGACCTGATGACAGCCAATGGTCTGGTAATTCCATTCATTCTGTATTGGCAAGATATTAGAGGATTGTCCGAGGTCACAGTGTATGGACGTCATTACTGCAGGTATTCGTAGGTGGGGGGGATTGAGCTATGTTAACCCATTAGTGCAGGGTATGTAATATACACCTTACATCAGCCTTTATCAATATAAGTGAATGGAGTTGAAGTGTGAGGTGACTGCAATTTATAGTCGCAAGAAGATTGAGCAGATTTTTGGGGACTAGAACTTCTAATCTCAGCACTTCAGGGTCACAATGCAGCTCCATTCATTTACATTGGTGAAGGAGTTGCAAGGCGACATGGCGATCTTTAGCTGTGCAATGGGAGTTGTGTCTGAACCATCCTGTAGCCCTAGCCTGTCCCTTGTAATACTGACACTTACCTTACCGAAATGCCCCCTCCCCAGCACAGATACACAAGAGAAGTCATCCAGATGAAGGGTCTTCTTTCTGTAAAAGCAAACATAGATAAATCCATACGGAGCTTCACGGTAAAAGTATGAGGAACCCTATCCACGTGCCCCATATGGCACCAGGGGGTGACATTTTGGTACCTGTCCCTATGTATAAGATCACTATACTAAAAGTAGGAAATCCTTTATAATCCTAGTCGTTGTCACTCGAATTGTATTAAAATATAGATTTATTTTTTTTTAGTTCCAATTTGTGATACTCAGAACCACAGGTTAACTCCATTACATGCAGTAGTTCAGGCTGCTACACCATAGCAGGTATCTGAGGACAAGCCCAAAATTTCTGCCAAAGATTTCACTGCAAATTCATGCCAGATTTTGACATTTTTCGTGTGAACCACACCCCTAAACTTGTTACATTTGACCTACGGATAGAAGCTATTACCTGACAATCTTCTGGGGTTCAGCCGCGCTTGGGGTTCCACCATCATCTGAGTGGATGCGCTTCATGGACTAAAGGGTAAAAGAGGAACTCAATGATGAGAAAGTCATTGACTGCATAAAGGAGGACGTCCAGAAATGTCATTTCCTGACAGGCCATAAGAGAAAAGGTCTACAACATGGAACATGGCTGCTCATTTTGGGTATTGGTGGTGCCAATGGCATTTTTTTTTTTTTTTCAATGTAGATTGTGAGCCCCATATTGGGCGCACAAGCTACATTTTATTTCCCTATCAGTATATCTTTGGAGTATGGGAGGAAATCTACACAAACACGGGGAGAACATATAAACTCCTTGCAGATGTTGTCCTTGGCAGGATTTGAATTCAGGACTCCAGTGCTGCAAGGCTGCAGTGCTAACCACTGAGCCACCGTGCTGCCCCTACAGCCACGACATTTAGAGGCCTGTCTGAACCCCTTTGGTACTGCTCAAAAGATCTGTAGAAATTTCCAACATAATGTTCACAATAGTTATATTGAATATTTCCAATGGATGTGCTGCAGACTAACATGGCTGCTACGGATGTCATCTGATGTGTAGATCACTTTTCAGTCTCTGATCAGTGGGGGTCTGACCACTGGGCCCGCCCCCACCTAGAGAGAAGGTGCCCGCTGGTAAGTTATGTAGCCTGTATTGGCCTGTCATGCACACACCTTCACAGGCACCTTACAAGAGTCTGCAGGAGTGGCTTCTTTCTCAGCGTCCAGTGGAAGGAACACCCGGGGAGGTTTGGGCGGTGGTTTTACTGAAGGGTCCTCACCAAAAATCAATTTCTTCACTGGGAAAGAGCTGCAAGAAAAACAGAACATGTACACACAGTATACATAGGGGGAATAGAAAAGATAATCAGGACAGGTCACAAGTATCAGGTGGAGTCAGGCACCCGCCCCACACAGATCAGCTGTTCCAGCCAGCCTCCTGAGCCAGAACCTATACAGAAGTAGAAGGCTCCGTTCACTGTTTAGCGGCCAAGGTGGGGTAGTGCAGCTGTATTCCTTGAATGGGAACTGAGCTTCAGTACTTTGGCACCATTGCTATACAGTGGATGTAGGCTTCTGCTTCTAGTTCTGTCCCAGAGGCTTCCTGGAATAGCTGATCTGCACAGGGTCCAGGTGTCAGATCCTGATGGCCTATATAGAGATCAGGTCATCAGCATCAAAAACGTCGGGCAGGAAACGGAAACCTGAAAGCGGAGACCCCGGGCGCAGATATGAATGAGCCCTTAGCAGTTAAAGAAAAAAAGACTAAGACAGCAAGTGCCCACCTGTCCGCAGAGTAAGCCTGGGTGTCAGTGCTGGGAAGGGGTGGACTAAGTGTGGTCATGGTGCCACATGGGGGTAGGATGCTCATCATCAGTCGCCCCCAGGTTGCAAAATTTATGTTCATTTGGGTGGCCCGAAGGAAATCCTTTCCTATGAAGAACATAAAGGAATAGCTGTTTATCAGAACATTAGGACAAGGAGCAGCACCCTAATGAGAGGAGAAGACATTTACCTTTCTGCTTTGGAAAAATGCGCTTCTGCCTCTGCACTTTACCTCTCCTCTCGATCACAGGGTTACAGAACATGATCTGGAGCAAAAATACAAGAAACCAATCACATACACTGTCCTGGCAGCTGTTATAGCCCTCTATGGGAAAGGTAAGGGTTAGCCAACATGGTTGTCACCACTGTATGTCACCTGGACGTGCAGGAGGGGAATGTAATAATAAATGGCGGCCATTCTAGTGAATATGGGGACAGGCTTGGTTTACCCATGGTGAGGTCCCTTCTAACATCTACATGGAGGGAGGCTAATCGAAACCAACCAAAAAGCTGTGCAGACCCATAGGAACCTCATCACTGGGGTATTAGGTAGTTGTGAATTACAGGCGCCAGAAATTGCCCAAAATCTCTCTATAAAGGACCATAAGGATGACAACAAGTCAAGAGAACCTTCTGTAAGCCAAGACCCCATGTAGTAGGTCACGTCACTCAATTGTTTAGACCCGTTCAGACGCATTATATAACTTCACCTCAGCAAACAGCATCCCTTGTGGCTCCAGCTGCAAACACACCCCGTGCCGCTCATTGTCCAGGAAGTCCTCCAAACGGACAAAGCGAATGGCACACAATTCCCGCCAGTCTCGCCAGTGTACGGACAGCTCCAACTCCCGGGACTGTGGAGTAAAAACGTAATTTTGGATAAATACAAATACATGAGATACATAGATGGATAGATAACAGGGGTGTAACAAGTAACCATGAACCCACAGTGATGTCACAGTACAGGGATAATACACACAGGGATGTCACAGTACAGGGATAATACACACAGTGATGTCACAGTACAGGGATAATACACACAGTGATATCACAGTATAGGGATAGGACACACTGTGATGTCACAGTACAGGGATAATGCAAAGTGATGTCATAGAACATGGATAATACACACAGTGATGTCACAGTACAGAGATAATACACACAGTGATGTCACAGTACAGAGATAATACACACAGTGATGTCACAGTACAGAGATAATACACACAGTGATGTCACAGTACAGAGATAATACACACAGTGATGTCACAGTACAGAGATAATACACACAGTGATGTCACAGTACAGAGATAATACACACAGTGATGTCACAGTACAGGGATAATACACACAGTGATGTCACAGTACAGAGATAATACACACAGTGATGTCACAGTACAGAGATAATACACACAGTGATGTCACAGTACAGAGATAATACACACAGTGATGTCACAGTACAGGGATAATACACACAGTGATGTCACAGTACAGGGATAATACACACAGTGATGTCACAGTACAGGGATAATGCACACAGTTATTTCCCATTACTAGGTCTCAGTGAGCCCCCTTAGTTGTTAGGTGTCTAGACTTACCCGCTCTAGCTCTATGGTGAACCTCTGATCCCAGCACTGGTTGTGCATTGGGCCCCAGTTCGTGTGGGTAACCGGCTTGTTATCCACTTTCAGGACGCACATCACCTCTCCTATGGGAAGATGTAACAACAGGTCGACAACATCCATTAAGATTCCATCTGGTGGGTTCCTTTAAGTCCACATGTGGCGATTGCAGAGCACAATCCATGCGTGTTACATTAAAGGTACACATCCACATATTTACCACAGATCTCATCTGACCGCAGGTATCTCCCAGATCCTCCCCGTCCATGAAGGTTTCCCCCAGCCCGGTATCGCATGAAGGACTTGGCCTCATTAGGACTCCCATGACTAGACGTTGCCCGAGATCGCCCCGGGACAGCTTCCAGCAGTCCCTGACATCCCAAAATGTGGATCTCCAGAGTCCCTATGAAGAGAAGAAGACTAATAAATGCCCTATCCCATGATCACCACCTATTACTGCCCCTTAACTAAACCTCAGGGTACCAGTCAGTGCAGTGGGTTTGATGAGAGGGGCGAGGGTCTGGCCCAGACTTTGCTCCTTCCCCCAGACCCCCCCAGCAGTAGGACAGTTCTGCAGATCCTGTTTGATGAGCAGCTGTTTGGAGTGACCAGGGGGCAGCTCAGACAGGCAGCGCTCCAGGGACAAGCGGAGGAGGTCAATCTTCTGGCTAGACTCATGTAGTCGCGACTGGGCCTAAAAAGAAAAGAAAAACAAAACCTGACGCAATCAACAGAAACAGCGCCACACATGTCTATAGGTCATGTGTTGTATTACACCTCAGCCCTATTCTTTTAATTGGAGCTGAGCTGTGATACCAGACACAACCTGTGGAAAGGAATGGCGCTGTTTCTAGACCATAGCAGCCATATTTTTTATAACCCCCTTTAATACTGAATGGCTAGAAGCACCCACTATCATTTCAGTCACCGCCCTGGCTCACCTCCGCCAAAGCCTTGCGATCCTGAAGTTTGCGTCCACCCAGTAATTTAACCACATTCTTTGCTCCTTCTGCGACTGCGGCCTCCACTCGTAAGTGCCGCCTCAGTTCCTCTAGTCGTAACTCTAGTGGAGACAGGTGGTCCGATTCCTGGATATCTGAGGCTGACCCCGGGGACTGTGTAAGCTTCACAATCTGCATGCGGAGCAATTCTGTTTTTATTCGGCTGTCCTGAAGCATCTGCTGAGCTGTGTTGAGAAGTTTCCGGTCCTGGAAGAGATTGCAAATTCAGTGGTATAATTTCCGTAGTGTGTGAACTACGCCCAATGCCTCACTTCACAATGAATTCTGTTTACTAGTATTCACCACTACGGGGAGCACACTTGCATATATAGTTTCATAGTAATTCAATGACAACTGTATAAATGAAGGTGCTTGAGCTCCATCTGGTGGTGAGTGCAGATAGTAAGAATTTTATCACTAAACTCCATGGAAAGTGATAGAAGGCAGTGGATTTGGAGCTATGAGTTAGAACAAAAATACAATTATATAAATTATATAAAAGCTAACTTTTATTAGACTTACCCCCTTTTTGCGTGTGGGCCTTTACATTTTTGCTACAGGACAGTGTGATTTGTGTCTACACCTGGGGTAAAAGGGGATGGTCCAAGAAGAAAAACATGGCTGCTTCTCTCAAAAACAGCATCACGTCTGTCCACAAGTCTAAAGTGGTATTGCAAGTCTTGTTAACTTCATTGGAGCTCAACTGCAATACCAGACACAACCCATGGACAGGAGTGGCACTCTATTAGGAAGGAATAATACCCCTTTAATATAAAAATTCCCATTTAGGCGATCGGTGAGGATTTGACACCAGAAGCCCCCACCAGTCAGCGACTTTCAGACGCTTCAATGATCGCTGCAGCCTCTTTACCAAGCAGGACAATGTACATACACTTAAATAAGACTGAGCTGCTACTGATCCATGTGACCAACAAATGTGACACCATCTGAACAGGGGAGGGGCTGAACTGCTGAGGCCCATAGTCTCTTCAAACAGCTGATAAGCAGAGGTCCTAGGTGTCAGACCCCCACCAATCACTTATAGATAACCTAATACAATCAATTCCAATAAAAATGGCTGCATGACAGTGTACAACCGGTTAAGGACCAGGCCTTTTTTTTCAAAACTGACATGTGTCACTTTAAATGGCAATAACTTTGAGACGGTTTAACTTACACAAATGATTTTGAGACTGTTTTTTTCGTAACACATTATACTTCATGTTAGTGGTAAATATTAATCAATATTTTTGTATTTATTTATAAAAAAAATAGGAAATTTGATGGAAATTTGGAAAAAATTGCAATTTTCAAAATGTGAAATTCTCTGCTTTTCAGGCAGATAGTCATACCACCCAAATACATGAATAAATATTATCTCCCATATCTCTGCTTTATATCGGCATCATCTTTTGATTGTCTTTTTATTTATTTTGGACGTTACAAGGCTTACAAGTGTAACAGCGATTTTCTAGATTTGCTAGAAAATTCTCCAAACCAATTTTTTAGGGACCGCTTCAGTTCTGTAAGGAATTATAAAGGCCTGTATAATAGAACCCCCATAAATCACCCCATTTTCAAAACTACACCCCTCAAATTATTCAAAACAGCATTTGGGATGTTTGTTAACCCTTTAAGTTTTTCATAAGAATAAACATAATATGGAAGTGAAATTTAGACATTTCATTTTTTTTCATTAATACATTCATTTAGACCTAAAATTAACACATTCACAAAGGGTTAAAGGAGAAAATGCATCTGACAGTTTATTGTGCAATTTCTCCCGTGCACAGAAATACCCCACATGTGGGTGTAAACTGATTTTTGGGCACACGGCAGTGCATGGAAGGGAAGGAGCGACACTGGGGGTGTGAACAGCAGATTTTGCTGGAATAATTTTCAGGCATCATGCCTCATTTGCAGAGCCCCTAGAGTACCAAAACAATGGAAACTCTCCAAAAGTGACCCCATTTTAGAATCTACACCCCTCACAGAATTCATCAAGGGGTATAGTCAGCATTTTGACCCTACAGTTGTTTCACAGATTTTACTAACATTGGGATGTGTAAATGAAAAATTACTAAAATGTCACTTTATCCCCAAAGTTTTAATTTTCACAAGGGGTTAAAGGAGAAAAAGTCCCCCCACAGTTTGTTAAACAATTCCTCCTGAACACGGCAATACCCCATGTGTGGCCATATTCTGCTGTATGGGGACATGGCGGGGCTTGGAATGGAAAGAGCGCTATTTGGCTTTTGGATGGCAGATTTTGCTGGAATAATTTTAGGTGCCATGTCGCATTAGCAGAGCCCCTAGAGGACCAATACAGTGGAAACCCCCTAAAAGTGACCCCATTTGGGAAACTACACCCCCCACAGAACATATCAAAGGGTAGAGTGAGCATTTTGACCCTACAACTGTTTCACAGATTTTATTAACATTGGGACATGAAAATGAAAAATTACTTTTTTTCCAATAAACTGTCAATTTAGCCCCAAATTTTTCATTTTCACAAGAGGATAAAGGGGAAAAAGCTCCATAAAGTTCGTTAAACAATTTCTCCTGAACACAGAAATGCCCCATATGTGGCCATAATCTACTGTATGGGAACATGGCGGGGCTCAGAATGGAAAGAGGGCTATTTGGCTTTTGAAGGACAGATTTTGCTGGAATATTTTTCAAGTCCCATGTCGCATTTGCAGAGCCCCTAAAGTATCAATATAGTGGAAACCCCCTAAAAGTGACCCCATTTTGGAAACTACACCCCTCATAGAATTTATCTAGGGGTTTGGTGAGCATTTTGGCCTCACAGCTGTTTCACAGATTTTATTAACATTGGGACGTAAAAATGAAAAATTACTTTTTTTCACAATGTATCGTCCATTTAGCGCCATATTTTTAATTTTGCAAGTAGTTAAAGAATTAAAAGCCCCCCACAGTTTGTTACACAATTTCTCCTGAACACGGCAATACCCCATATGTGGCCATAATCTGCTGTATGGGTACATGATGGGGCTCAGAATGGAAAGAGAGGTATTTGGATTTTGGAGGGCAGATGTGGCTGGAATAGTTTTCTCGTGCCATGTCGCATTTGCAGAGCCCCTAAAGTATCAATACAATGGAAACCCCTCAAAAGTGACCCCATTTTATAAACTACACCTGTCAAGGAATGAATCAAGGGGTATTATCATTTTGTGCCTAAAATGCTTCCAAAAAATGAATGTCCAAAATGAAAATTGAAATTTTGAAAGAAATATGCCATTTCAGTGCCCAATACGTTGCACCCACTTTGTGTTGTCAGAGACCTGCACTCCTAAAACTATTAAGGGGCCATCCCGAGGGGCAAAAAATGATATATGTGGGTGTAAACTGCTGCTTGGGCACACAGCAGGGCTCAGAAGGGAAGGAGCACTGCGCTTTTTAGCTTTTGGGGTACAGATTTAGAGGGACTTTCTGGGGGCCATGTTCCTTTTGGAGAGACCTGGAGGTAACTGTAAACCCCATTTTGTAGGGGCAAGTTTAGGGTCTCTGCAAAAGTGTCATGGCATCCAAAAACCAAACCATCTGTGCTCCAAAAACCCAATAACCCTTCTGTGTCCGTCTGTGCCCTAATATCAGTTTATACCCACATATGACATTACGTACGTTATCCCGGGTACACCAGTGTCATACATGTGCCCTAATATCAGTTTATACCCACATATGACATTACGTACGTTATCCCGGGTACACCAGTGTCATACATGTTGCATAAACTGTAGTTTGGGCACACAGCAGGGCGCAGAAGGGAAGGAGCGCTATTTTGGTTTCTGGAGCACAGTTTGGTTTTTGGACGTCACTTTTGCAAAGCCCCTGAATTGTCAATAAAGTGGAATCTGCAGACACGTCACCCTATTTTGGACACTAGCCCACTGATGGGATTTATCAAATGGCGTAGCGAGAATTTTTAACCCTTGAGTGTTGCATTTATTTAGTTTCCAGAAATGAAATCGCAACTGATAATGAGAAGTTAAAAATGAAAAATTTCCAGAGATTCGCCATTTCAGTACCCGATATGTTGTGCCCGACTTATGTCAGCAGAGACACTCCAAAAACTGGTAAGCGGGTGGTATCCCGGGCACAACAGCTTTCAGAGAGTTCATCTCTGATACAAGGCGGGCACAACATATTACGCACTGAAATGACGGATTCCTGGAAAAATGGTCATTTTCAGTTCTCACAATCATCCGCGTATTCATTTATGGATAATAAGTTATAGCAAAATTTGGGGGCTAAAAATGCTCTCTGTACCTCTGGATAAATCCTTCAGGGGTGTAGTTTCCAAAATAAGGTCACATATCAGGGGATTACACTTTACTGGCGTTTCAGCTCTGCAAAGGTGTCATGGCATCCAAAAACCAAACCGTCTGGGCTCCAAAAACCCAATAACCCTTCTTCCCTTCTGTGTCCGGCTGTGCCCTAATATCAGTTTATTCCCACATATGACATTACGTCCGTTATCCCGGGTACACCAGTGTCATACATGTGTCAAACGTGTCATAAACTGCAGTTTGGGCACACAGCAGGGCGCAGAAGGGAAGGAGCGCGATGAGGCTTTTGGAGTACAGATTCAGATGTTTGGTATCTGGACGCCATGTCATGTTTGTAGAGCCTGTAAGGTACCAGAAAAGTGGATTCCCCAAAGGAGTGACCCCATTTTGAAAACTGCACCCCTCAAAGAATTTATCAGGGGGTGTAGTGAGTATTAGTATCCCAGACGTAACTGCACAGCGGATGGCGAAGAGGGAATATATAAGCTGTGCGGAGGACATTGGGGACACTAAATTCCCTACTATGTCCCAGTAGCTCCTATGATTGGGGGAGTCACTCTGGGGGTCACTTTGGGGGTCACTTCTGGTGTCTGTTCCCTCATAAGCTGTAAATCTGGGGTGTCCACTGATATTCGCTCACACCGCTTATATATTCCCTTCCTGACGCCGCCAGTTGTATTCTAATGATTTGGCGATTTTGCGTGATTTTGTCTTCACATTGCTAGATGCTATATTTTCTTTATTCTTTTGGTGACGCGGCCATATAAGGGCTTGTTGTTTGCGGGATGTGATGTATTTTGTAATGACACCATTTTTGGGTGCCTACAACATACTGAATACATTTTATTAACTCTTTCTTGCTGGATTTAAAAAAAAAATTAAAAAAAAAAAAATCAATCCTGGCATTGAGTTGTACCCTTTAAATTTTGCGCCATGCAGCGTACAGTATAAGTAACATGTAGCCTTTATTCTGCGGGTCAGTACGGTTACGGTGATACCTCATTTATAGTATTTTTTTATGCGATACTAATTCTGCAGAACAAAACCACATTTGGGGACATAAATCAGTGATTTTTGTATCGCCATCTTCTGAGAGGCGTAACATTTTTATTTTTCGGTTGACAGTGTTGGTTGAGGGCTTATTTTTTGCGGGACAACCTGCGCTTTTTATTGGTACTATTGTGGGGTGCATATGATTTTTTGATCACTTTTTATAGCATATTTTGTAAGGTGATATGGTGAAAAATCATTACTTCCAGCGGGTTTTTTCCGTTTTTTTTTTCAGATGTACACCGTATACATTAAATATTATTTCACTTTTATTGTACAGGTTGTTACGGACGCGGCGATACCAAATATGCATTGTTTTTATTAATTTTTAGTACTTTTTTATATAATTCATTTTGTATAGAGAAAAAGGGATTTTTGGGCTTTATAACTTTATTACTTTTTTCATACACTATTTTTTTTTAACTTTTTTTTTTTTTTTTTACTTTTTCATGTGTCCCTTTAGGACACTTGAATCAGTTGATGCTTTGATGAAAGCACCAACTGATTCTGTATAGTAGCTTGCAAGACACGAGCAGGACATGAGCCTGCTTGTGTCCTGCAAGCTGCAGAGGAAGTGAGACACATCGCTCACTTCCTCCATCGGTCGGCAGGATCAACCAGGTATGTGGGGGCTCCGGTAGTCTGGGGTCACTGGCCAGACCCCAGACTACCTTTTACTGACATCGGCACCCCCCGATCTCGC
The DNA here is from genome assembly GCF_031893055.1 of Leptodactylus fuscus. NCBI lineage: Eukaryota > Metazoa > Chordata > Amphibia > Anura > Leptodactylidae > Leptodactylus > Leptodactylus fuscus. The sequence continues at coordinate 41,414,818 of NC_134275.1, read as the reverse complement.
CGCGGGGGGTGCCGATCAGCTTCAATCTGCGGCGGATCCCTTTCGATCGCGCCGTGATGTTTCATGGCACGATCGAAAGGGTTAAAACGTTCAGTCGGAACTGAGTCCGACTGAACGTTGTTGAGGGGGTGGTTAGGTGTTAGTAACACCTAACCCCTGCCCTCCCCCCGCCCCACCCCCTGCCTAGTGAGTCTCTGAAGACCGGCCGTAAATTTACTATCGGCTGGTCTTAGAGACCAGGACTGCTGGCCGTAAATTTACGGCCAGCGGTCCTTAACCGGTTAAGAAAAAAAGTCCAGCCCTCTGGTGAAACTGCTGCAGATCTGGTTTTAGGTGCTGATGACATCACTTTATTGTGGTCACTGACACCTCAACTCTACTGCACAACTTCACCGATAAGGAGCAGATGATGATCAGGCCCACTGAGGAAAACACCCACCAGGCTTATCTGAGACTTCACAACTACCGGTGGGGGTCATGTAATATCAGAGAGGCTGAGCCATACTGATATAGATACATAGTGACTGTCCCAGCAGAATAGTGAGCGCAGCTCTGGAGTATAATACAGGAAGTAACTCAGGATCAGTACAGGATAAGTAATGTAATGTATATACACAGTGACTGCACCAGCAGAATAGTGAGTGCAGCTCTGGAGTATAATACAGGAAGGAACTCAGGATCAGTACAGGATAAGTAATGTAATGTACACTCACCGGCCACTTTATTAGGTACACCATGCTAGTAACGGGTTGGACCCCCTTTTGCCTTCAGAACTGCCTCAATTCTTCGTGGCATAGATTCAACAAGGTGCTGGAAGCATTCCTCAGAGATTTTGGTCCATATTGACATGATGGCATCACACAGTTGCCGCAGATTTGTCGGCTGCACATCCATGATGCGAATCTCACGTTCCACCACATCCCAAAGATGCTCTATTGGATTGAGATCTGGTGACTGTGGAGGCCATTGGAGTACAGTGAACTCATTGTCATGTTCAAGAAACCAGTCTGAGATGATTCCAGCTTTATGACATGGCATTGCATTATCCTGCTGAAAGTAGCCATCAGATGTTGGGTACATTGTGGTCATAAAGGGATGGACATGGTCAGCAACAATACTCAGGTAGGCTTTGGCGTTGCAACGATGCTCAATTGGTACCAAGGGGCCCAAAGAGTGCCAAGAAAATATTCCCCACACCATGACACCACCACCACCAGCCTGAACCGTTGATACAAGGCAGGATGGATCCATGCTTTCATGTTGTTGACGCCAAATTCTGACCCTACCATCCGAATGTCGCAGCAGAAATCGAGACTCATCAGACCAGGCAACGTTTTTCCAGTCTTCAATTGTCCAATTTCGATGAGCTTGTGCAAATTGTAGCCTCAGTTTCCTGTTCTTAGCTGAAAGGAGTCGCACCCAGTGTGGTCTTCTGCTGCTGTAGCCCATCTGCCTCAAAGTTCGAAGTACTGTGCGTTCAGAGATGCTCTTCTGGCTACCTTGGTTGTAACGGGTGGCTATTTGAGTCACTGTTGCCTTTCTATCAGCTCGAACCAGTCTGGCCATTCTCCTCTGACCTCTGGCATCAACAACGCATTTCCGCCCACAGAACTGCCGCTCACTGGATGTTTTTTCTTTTTCGGACCATTCTCTGTAAACCCTAGAGATGGTTGTGCGTGAAAATCCCAGTAGATCAGCAGTTTCTGAAATACTCAGACCAGCCCTTCTGGCACCAACAACCATGCCACGTTCAAAGGCACTCAAATCACCTTTCTTCCCCATACTGATGCTCGGTTTGAACTGCAGGAGATTGTCTTGACCATGTCTACATGCCTAAATGCACTGAGTTGCCGCCATGTGATTGGCTGATTAGAAATTAAGTGTTAACGAGCAGTTGGACAGGTGTACCTAATAAAGTGGCCGGTGAGTGTATGTACACAGTGACTGTACCAGCAGAATAGTGAGTGCAGCTCTGGAGTATAATACAGGATGTAACTCAGGATCAGTACAGGATAAGTAATGTATATACTGTACATAAAGCAGTATATGTATATACTGGTGAGGAAATAACCTTTAACATAAGATTTTCTGCCTTTTATCAAAATAGCATCAATTCCTACATGCCTAGTGAGAAACCTGATGGACAAGTTACTGTATTTGTCTTACATCAGGGGTGACTCTCACCTTGGAAGCTCCGCTGGAAAACATCTGAATAATGTTCTCTGCGCCTTGCTTGACTTTATTCTCGATGTGTAGCTGTCTCCTCAGCGCTTCCACTCTGCGCTGTCTTGGGTCAAGGCTTTGATCAAATACACAGTGATCTGGAGAAACCACCCCATCTGAAAACCGTAATATAGTCATGTTAAAGGGATTGTCCAGGATTAGAAATAGATGGCTGCTTTCTGCCTCAGTTCCACATATGATCACAGGTTGTGTGTAGAATTACAGTTCAGCTCCACTGAAATAAAATAATGAGCTGCAATACCACAAACAACCTGAGGACAGGGGTGGTGTATTTGGAAGAAAGAAACCATAGTTTCTAGTCCTGTATAATAAAATTAATTCAAAAATGGCAACTGATAAATCTTCAACTCCTGCACTGCAAAGTAGGAGATGTAACTACTAAACAGCTCCATTCCTGTTTATAGGCCATGTGTGGTACTGCAACTCAAACCCATTCACTTTTCTGAAGTGAATATGCAATACCCAACACAGCCTGTGCATAAGAGTGGCGCTGTTACATAGGAAATAGGCTTTTTCCAAAACTATCTGCCCGTTTTAACCATTTCCTTGCACCTGCCTTGTTTGGTGTCCTTCTCCATAATGACGATGCGCCCGTTCAGCTCCTGCAGTTGGCAGTGCAGCTCTTGTAGGCGGCGGTTGGATGTCTTCAATTGACTCTCCACATGGCTCTGGTGCTTCTTATCTGTGGACACTTTGCGTAAGTTCTCAGCCCCCTCCTTTATCTTCAGCTCCCTCTGAATCTCCCGTTTCAGTTGCTCCCTAGAGTCCTCCAGTTGCTGCTGAAACCCTGGATCCAGAATCAGAGACCCTCCATTCCTGATCTCCATCTTGTGGCGCGCCTGGAGGAAGCAAAAACATACGGGGAGGAGAGGGTTAACTGCAGGTAACTGAAGACAGGTGACTCATGTACACCTGTAACGCCCTGGGGACATGCAAAGATATAGCGGAGGATTTCCAGGAAATCAGGGAGTAGCGTCCACCTGACTCCCCGGCATGATGCGAGGGGCGGCGGGCGCAGCGCTCAAATCCTGCTGGGGTTTGTAGGGGAAAAAGTTATAAAGGAGTTTGGAAAACTCTGCAGACTACGAGTCATTTCCTGGAACTGCTTCCTGACTCAGACAGCCCAGGAGCGCGTCCAGCCACATCCCCTATACAAAGGGCCAGTGTCCCAAAATAGCTGCCCCTCCAGTACAGGCCATCACCTGCGTATATAGGCCTGATGATAACCCCACTCAGACCTGACATACCTGGAGGTGAGGTGCGGAGACAGCACAACAGATGTAGTCAACTCCCAAAAGCCATCAGGGCAGCCATGACACTAATAAACCTCCAGCTATGGTGACTGTTAGTTATGTGAGACTACAACTCCCAGCATGCTCCATATTAAAGGGGTTGTCCCGTCACAAGGATCCTATCTATAATGCTTATTAATGTGAATGTAAGACTTTTCCTAAACACATTGCTTCAGCAAAACTGCTTTGTTTGGCCACTATCTCACTTTATTCATTTTTTTGTGGCCACAGCCCTGACCTGAGTCAAGTGATGTGTCTGCCTGCTCTCAGGGGGGAGGGAGGAGGGGCCAAGTGCACGGGAGCGAGCCTGGAGGGGGGAGGGGTAGTTTACCCTTTGGGGGACAGGTGAAGCCAGCAACATCTCTATGCTTCTGCCCTGCATGAAGCCAGCAGCGGCAGAAGCGATGCTGCTATTCCGGGGCGGGGGGGCGGAGGAGCGGAATAACAGCATCGCTTCTGCCGCTGCTGTCTTCATGCAGGGCAGGCACATAGCGATGTTGCTGGCTTCACCTGTGCCGGCGTCTAACTCCCCGGCATCCGCTGTAATAGGCGGATGCTGGGGACTGTTAGACGCCGGCACAGGCACATCGCTATGCTTCTGCCCTGCATGAAGACAGCAACGGCAGAAGCGATGCTGTTCCGCTCCGGGGTCACATATGCAAAGCCAAGCGGCGAGATGCCGCTGGCCCTGCGTGCACGCTCATACACTAGTCTAGCCTTCACAATGCTAATACAGACCCGCAGAGTGTCGGGTCTGTATTCGCATTGTGAAGGGTAGACTGGTGTATGAGCGTGCACGCAGAGCCGGCGGCATCTCGCCGCTTGGCTTTGCATATGTGACCCTGCCCACCAATGACGAAACAAAGCTGGAAGACAGAAGATTTTAGAGGAACGAAGACGGGTAAGTATGCGACGTGGGAGTACCCCTTTAAATGCCTAGGGGTGTGAGAGCACCTCCTTGGCTCCATACAACTCTGGATGGGGAGGGATGGAGGACGGACACTCTGTCCAAGTATAAACCTACAAATACTCAACACTAGAGTTAACGGCCAACAGATACTTCAGAACACATTGGTATACCTATCTAGTATCAAGGCTAGCAAAACAATGAATAATGTCCACAAAAATATAAACTGTACAAAAATATACTCTATTAGCTACTTGAGCAGAAAAAGAATTTGTTTTAAAATCAATTAAAAACATAGAAAACAATAGATAAGTGGGAGTCACAGTGAGAAGAGCACAAAAAGTACAAAGAGTAATCATGATACACACATATACCATAGCGGGGTCAGAGGAGCTGAAGAGTGTGCGGTTATAAGTCACCAGGTATATAAGTATGCACAATCATTTACAGATTGTGGATCCAAAAATGTAAGCTGCAATAGTGCAAGTGCAAGAGTATAAATATATAGGTCAGAATACATCAGCCACAAAGTGGAGCATTTTACTTAAGATGTATCTAGCTTCATGAATGAATCAATAGAGTGCAAGACTAGCATGTGCAAATGGCAAATAAAACACTAGCCACAATTATATGTTCCTGCATACATAAAGGTCTACTCAAACTCCCCAGATACAAGTATATAGAGTATTGTGCTCACCACTGTGACTCCCACTCAGAGCCCCGACGTATGTTTCACACCCTGACAAAGGGTGCGAATATATATATAATATTCACACCACACATACATATTATAAACATACACTTCCAAATATATCATACATACATTACATAAATTTATATACATACACACTATACTTATCCATATATTTACACACACATATCATACAAACAGGACATATATGCACACATTAGAAATTTATCACACACATCATACAAACATGACATATATGCACACATTAGAAATATATATATACTGTATATATATATAGATATATATAGACATTATACATATCCACATATTTCTATACGCACACATACAGATAATACATGACATTTATATAGTCATTTATTTATATACATATACACATAATATATACAAATATTATATATTTACATGTTTATATATACACATTATATATATCCATATATTTCTATACATACACACACACTACACAACATATTTATCCTACTAATATTATAAATGTGGATGTTTGTTTCTCTTTCATGCAAAAACAACTGAACGGATTTGGATGAAATTCGGCACGCAGTTTGTAACCTTGATTAAACATAGGCTACTTTTTATCCCGGTAAATGACATTGTGTACAGGCATTTGTATATTATCTGATCTGCTCCAGGCAGAGTGCTGACACACTGGATGGCAAAACCCATCACCTCACCCTTCCCTCATAGATTGTAAGCCCTCGTGGGCAGGGCCCTCTATCCCGCTGTGCCAGTCGGTCACTGTTAGTATTATATCTGTTTGTATATCTTGTGTACTGTATGTGAACCCTCAAATGTACAGCACCATGGAATTAAAGGTGCTATATAAATAAATAATAATACCCCTTTAATCCAAATTGGCAGTTTGCTACTTTTAAACATGCCGGGAAAAAGAAAATCTAATTTGTCGCAAAATTCTAAAACAATGAGAACTATGTAGGAAGCCCGAAGTCACAGAGTTCTCAAGCGGAGTGGAGGGGAATCATCAGCGCCAGCAACACGCTCATTATATGGCGTCTTAGAAAGCTGCTGAGATGCCGGAACAATCACAGGCACGGCCCGAGTAAGAGGTTCAGCAGCAGGACAGCATGAGAGCTCCCGAAATGCCGAAACAGGCGAACTATCAACGGCAGCAATTTGTTGAATATAGGCGGATCATCGACTCCAACAACCCGCAGATGAAGCCGGGGGCAGAGGCTAGTATATATATGTATGCATACACACAATATATACAGATACACATATATTTACATATTTATATATACACACATTGCACACACTCCCATGTCCATATATACATAAGCTATATATCCTTGTGTCTCCCACCAGCAGCGTCCCATTCACTATACAGTATACAGCAGAGTGTACAGGGAGTATACAGCTATAGCTACATGTGATACGGTCGCTTGCAGTACACGGTCCCTCCACACATATGAAATAGTGGGGGCATACACTAGTTAGTACATTATAGCGCCACCTGCTGTCACCAGTCCCGACCACCCCTCACTCTCTACAAGGACCCCAATATCCGGACCCCGCTCACCTGCAGCCGCGACCCCTCTGCCCCGTCCTCCGGACACCGGACTTTCCCCGCCCACTCTCCCACTAAACTTCAATCTTCCCGGGGGAAAGCGGCTCCGCCCAGTGGAGAACAAGGTGTACTGCAACGGGAGAAATGCGCCATCTAGTGTGGGTTCAATCTGTAACGGTCACTTGTAGAAATTTAAACATTAGTGGCATCTAGTGGACAGTATAGAAATGACTGCCATGGATGATTTCACAGGAGTAGCAACGACACACAGTGGACAGAAGAAGAATTGCAAGCTCACAATCTACATTAAAAAAAACTGGGACAGCTGGAGGGGGACATTTAACCGTAGGGGTAGCTGGAAGGTGACATTAAACTGGGGGCAACTAGAGGTGGACATGTTGTTCCCAGTTTAATGTCCTTTTCCAATTGTCCACAGCTTAATGTCTCCGTCCAGTGACCCCCATTTTTAATGTACCCTTCCAGCTGTCTCCAGTTTACTGTCCCTCTTATTCTCCCCTTATTTAATGTCAAACCCCCTTCATTTGCCACCAGTTTAATGTCCCACCCCTTAATCTGCCACCAGTTTAATGCCCCCCTTACATCTGCCACCAGTTTCATGTCCCCATCTTCATCTGCCACTAGCTTAATAACCCCCTTCATCTGTCCCCAGTTTAATAACCCCTTTTCATTTACCACCAGTTTAATGTTCCCCCTCCATCTGCCCCCAATTTCATATCACCCCCTTTATCTGCCCACAGTTTAATGTCCCCCTGTTAAATATCTTGTATTTGCCGGTGAGACTTGTGTCCACTGTTAAATATCCGTACCTGGCCTTATCCACGATAGGAAGAAGTCAGCTTGTTATAAATCAGTGTAGAGGTTTATTAATATCTTGAAGGAAAACACAGGAACAGGGAAAATGTCCAAAATAACACAAATATCAGTCAATTGTCAATAGCTTACATCTTCAGAGAAGTTAAATCATCTGGATATCTTGTAGTTACAGCTTGGTTCATGCTTGTGCTCTGGTTGGTGGACTTGGGCTGATTACGACGTCCATGGATGTCCATCTGCCTGGACCACCCACCCTGGTGTTCCCAAAGACAGACCTCCTGGTCTTCCCCTGGTCTTCCCAAAGACAGACCCAGACATGTGTATTTCTTACTCATTTATATTCATGAGAGTGGGTGTTACCTTCCATCTTGTAGCTATGTAAGGAGATTTCTAAAATAGTGTACACTAACCGCACCCATGTTCCAAGAATATAAGACTATGATGTCAGTAGAGTGTTAACCCCATGTCTGCTAGAGAATATTGTAAATATATAATATTTAACATTTCCCCCTTTTGAGAGTGAAATATCTGTTTGAACTCTCAAGATATACTATACAACAATATTCATACAATTAGATTATATCTTCTTTCTTCTTTGCTGAATACTGGAACTTAATTTTCATTAATTGTCCATATAACAATAATTTCATCAATTTGCAATAAATTTTGTCATAAATGTTATGGTATGTTATGGTAAACTGTGATCAAAGATGGAAACAATTTGATCCACTATCTAACCTACACCTGATGAAGGCTCTTCTTTCATCGTCTGGTCTTCTGGTCATCTCTTCTTCCATCATAATAGAAGGCTTACCACAAATGTAGTTCTTGACTTAAAGTCCTTTATAGATTTTCTCCATGTTGTGCAGATATTATAACATTGTCCATTAAAGTTCATATTATGAAGATATTGATATAACAACAAAGTCCATATGTTATGTTTCACTTCACCAAGACAGACTGTAGAAGGGTTTCCTTTGGTAATTACCTTGACCACCTGTCACTGTAGAATCATGTGACACTTCTGGAGCAATACTGCAAAAGCAAGGCAAGTGTGAATTCTGACATCATCCCTGCTGCTTGTCAGTAAGGTTCAGTCCTGGAATCTCAGTCTCTTGGATACACAATATCTGTGTTCGGGTTCTATCATTCACAACCCTTTTGCTCACCAAACAACCTGAAGTCTTGAAATAGAAAGGATTCCACCAAACATTGATGAGGACGTCTTTATATCTGTCCAATCATCAGCTGATCAAAGGTTCCAACCTCCAGTAATAATTTTTAAACACAGTCCTTGGCATAAGCTTAAGCATATAGCATCATACCTTCAGATTTTGTCTTTTCCCGCACATCTTCTCCTTGTAACTGTTAAAAGTCTTTTTATTAACATTTGATATCAAACTTTATTATAATCTTGGACTTGATTGAAGATAAGTTTTCTTTCCCTAATAACTAAGCCAAACTAGGCAATTAACTAAACTATAATATCACAGTGTACCATACCACTCATTTATATATCATACTTCTCTTTATATTGTATCAATATTTATATTTGACTTATAAAATATTGATATTCAATACATTTATCAAACTATCAGATAATAGTACTTTGGATACAATAATCTATATAAACATCATATATCAACATATATCTTTATATCTATATGTATGAATATATATGTGTACTTTACTTGTAATGACAAATTGCAACATGACTTTGAAATATAATGTGATTTCATTATTAACTACCATTCTATAGACAATCACTATATTTATTCTTCAGTTAGAACTTTTCACCAATTATACTAAACATATATTCCTATATGAATGTGTTATCATACTTATCATACATTTTCTAAAGTTTAGTCACTTTATTTACCTTTTTTAATAAGAAATAATTTTATTTTGAACATTACTTTATTAAATATCATTGTGTTCTTTATCTGAGACACAATATTAACCCTTTATTCATAAAACATATGTGCCTAAAGTTTCCTCTTAACACCTCGTCTCTTCACAGACTCCTGTGACCTTCTTAACCTTTCAGATACCTCCAATACCAAGAATAGAGACAAGACTTAAGACACTTGACTCTGTCTTACACTTAACTGTATATATTCTTGTGTACTGGCTGTATATGAACACCATATATATTAAATAAGTATATAAACATAAACTTTTCAAAATATGTCACATCCTATAATCAGAAGTTTAAAGAATAAACCAGAGACTATCTCTCTTGATATCCCATATCCTTTGATGATATTATACGTCTCCTTTCATGAAGATGATTAGCTTATCTCATTTGCATATAAGACATTTATGTTTTCCCAATGTTTGTTTTCCCAATGTTTGTAGATGTTGATGTGTGTAAGTGTATGCAAGTGTGTGCGTACATGTAAGAATACATAATCAATAAAACAATAATACTGGTTATAGCTAACTAGATTTTCTGCCATAACTAATATATTTATTATCCCATGATCCAATTACCCCAATAAACCTTTATTGTTTGTCAGGTTTGAACAAATATATTGAAGAGCTATCTATATCTTAGCCAAAAGCTTCTTCTTTTGCTACAAAATATTCACAAACTAAAATAACCTTCACCCTAGTGCATCTGTCACCTTTCCTCAGCTCATGTGACTTAAACACTTGGTTTTCCTGTAGGTATAAACATATGAGGTTCCTTTTGATGGATTTCAAATATATTTGCTGATTTCCCAACTTAATATAGAGGATCACATAAGATAAAAAATAGAAAAAATAAACAATAGAAAAAGAAAATAGAAATAGACGTCTTTGCTGAATAGATGTCTCCTGCCTGGCTCGCCACTGTTAAATATCTTGTATTTGCCGGTGAGACTTGTGTCCACTGTTAAATATCCGTACCTGGCCTTATCCACGATAGGAAGAAGTCAGCTTGTTATAAATCAGTGTAGAGGTTTATTAATATCTTGAAGGAAAACACAGGAACAGGGAAAATGTCCAAAATAACACAAATATCAGTCAATTGTCAATAGCTTACATCTTCAGAGAAGTTAAATCATCTGGATATCTTGTAGTTACAGCTTGGTTCATGCTTGTGCTCTGGTTGGTGGACTTGGGCTGATTACGACGTCCATGGATGTCCATCTGCCTGGACCACCCACCCTGGTGTTCCCAAAGACAGACCTCCTGGTCTTCCCCTGGTCTTCCCAAAGACAGACCCAGACGTGTATTTCTTACTCATTTATATTCATGAGAGTGGGTGTTACCTTCCATCTTGTAGCTATGTAAGGAGATTTCTAAAATAGTGTACACTAACCGCACCCATGTTCCAAGAATATAAGACTATGATGTCAGTAGAGTGTTAACCCCATGTCTGCTAGAGAATATTGTAAATATATAATATTTAACACCCCCCTCCATCACTGCCACCAGATTCATGCCACCCTACATCTGCCCCCAGTTTCAGGTTTCCCCTATGTCTGCCTCCAGTTTAATGTGCCCCCTTCATTTGCCCCTAGTTTCATGTCCCCCTCAATTTGCACCCAAACATAAAAAACACTGATACTCACCTCTCCTCGCTCCCCTGCCGCTCTGTCAGCACAATGTGAGTGACGTCATCACATCACGCTTACAGCAACCTAGGGCCAGAGTATATGAGGAACACAGCGGTGAAGCAGGAGCTTTCCATGGACAGATGACGCTTTATTAGGAATTCTTCCTGAAAGTCACTGAGGCAGATTTATCAAACTGTCCAAACCGTATAACAGTTTAGTCGCCAGTAGCAACCAATCACAGCGCAGCTTTCATGCTTCAGGAACAGAATACAACACAAAAGCTGCGCTGTGATTAGTTGCTAGCAGCTGTATAAACCATGTAAATCTGTATAAACCATTGTCCATTCTTCCCCATTCGCTTCAATAGAAATGAGACCTTCTAAAGGAACGCTCGTCCATAGCAACCAATCATAATGCGGCGTTCATTTGTCTCCAAGCAGGTCCAGAAATGAAAGCTGCTTTGTGGTTGGTCAGATTTTCTGTCAGTTTTGTAATCTTTCTGGTGCGGTGCTTCCAATTCCCAGTGACTTTATTTGTGCAAAATGGCCGCCAGTTTCTCACACTACTATACCTACTGTGGACTGTGGTATAGTAGTCGGAGGCACTCCCCCCACCCCTGCTATGGATGTAGCTGGTTGACAGCGGAGGTAGAGCGTCAGCACATGGGCCAGATATATGAAGTGTGATGTTACTTACACCAGTCTTCATAGGCCTGTAGCTGGCGGGCACACCCTACCCCTGGGTGCAAATGTAATGTACGCCAGCTTATAGCTGTCACACATTTCACCCAACATTTACTACAGATTTACATGATGATAAATTTGTTGGGCCCCCTACACTCCTTCATCACATTCCCTTCTAGAAAAGGGACGAAGCATCTCAGATTTTAAAGTGTTGTAATTTTTTTTTCGGGTAGAGCCCTGTTCACACAGACGTTTTTGCAGTCAAATTTTGCGTCAATATTCTCCTCAGTGGAAGTCACTGGTAGATTTTTTCCTGCCTGACCTTCAGGCAAATGCCATAGAGAAAAACATGAGGTAGAAGAAATCTCTAAAAAAAAAAAAAACGTTTCTAAAAACACTAGAGGTTTTTTTCAGAAAAAAAAACAAAAAAACACTCCATAAAAAGATTCAAAATCTGCTTCAAAAACCTGAAGCAGATTTTTTTTGCATGACAAAAATCTCTGTGTGAATTTAAGATTACAAAGGAGGATGTGGCAGGTATTAAAACTTGATGCTCCATTGAATAGGTCATCAATCGAAGACTGGTGGGGGTCCAACACCAAGGACCCCGTGGATCAGCTTTTTGATGCTGTCCAGAAGTTTCCACTTGATAGGTCGTGTGATGTCTCACGACCTGGTAGCAGTTCAGTCCCATTCAAATGAATAGGCTAAGCTGCAAACCAAGCACAGGCACTATGTAACGTATGGCGCTATGCTTGGTTTGAGCAAAGAGGCCGCAGCTCTTTTCCGAATGTAGCAGACTGTTCTAACATCTGAGATCCAAGTGCTAGATCAGCTCTGATAGGTCATCGATTAATAACCCTGGAAAATACTATGACCAGAGGCTCATGTGAATAAGGCCCTAGGACAGTCTTCTTACATAAGCAATCCGTAGAAAGCAGAAAAAGAGATAACTTGCCACAAAACAGTCAAGTGGCAAAACTTGTGTCTTTTCTGCAGTTTTTGTCTCATGAGCGAGCCCCTATATGCGTACGCTTCTTACACTAAGCCGTAATACGGCCTTGGGAGCGAGGCTTGAAAGAAACCATGAGTGGTGATGGTTACCATGGTAACAAGAGACTTGATGGTTGTGTAGTATATTGTAAGGTATATCATATATATATATATATATATATTAGAGCTACATATGAAATTTATAAGGGGCAGCGCCTGTGTACTAGGCCGCAGCGTCCATTATACGGGAGGCACCTGCATCTTTGTAAATTATACAGTGGCTGCCATGGCAGATTAGTCCCATCGGCGGACCCTGTAATTATCCTGCCAGCGCACACCCGGGTATCCTACTGGGCATTGTCACAGACACGAAGCCTCTGGTGATGACTGCACCCTATTATATGGCTCCATACAGCTTGTGCTCACTCCTAGTATCTTCAATTTTTATTCACCAAGTACAGTAAGTCAGAAAGATCACGAGGGCAGTGCCATGCAGAAAGTGTTTCAGGGAACGGCAGTGACGCCTTGGTCAATGAGGGTATAGAGGGTGGTGTTATGCAGGGTTTACAAGCGACACCTAAGAATAGACCGCCCACGTGACACTTATAACCTTAGTTGCATAACGGACAAAAAGATGATTTTCTATTGATAAAGATTCTGTGGACAAAGGAAGCAATATCTCTAGACATGATGGCAAGTGCCATGCCAGGCCCTGGATATTCGGTAGGACTATATCATCTGAGAGGCTCTTCAAGTGCACCCCATTAGGTCATTAGTCACCCCCAAAAAGACAATCATCTATGCTGGACAGAAATAAATTTATAGATTTGCAAGCCTGTCAATATGTGCCCTGCTGGCATCAGGCGCACTAGTATTAAGATGTACAAGGCCTCGAAGGGGCGATGCCGGAAAAATGAATTGGGGGGGGGGAATGATTGTTGACCAGTGTGAGTTCAACGGCTGAGACCCCCACTCCACTACTGTGAATGCAGAATACATGCCCTCACTATTCACCTCAATGGGAGCATCGGAGTCAGCCAAGCACTGGACTTCAGCTATTCCTGGTGCTCCCTCCCACATTCACCACAGGGGTAAAACACCCCCTCCTCCCCCCTTTCTGGGATCAGTCGTAGAAAATTAGTCCTAAAATATCCAACATGGGGTAACCAATCTACCGAAGCAAGGAGCTGGAGAGGATTTGGGGGTTTCTTGTACCAGTTTTCCTGTTTAGCACCACCTGCCCTCGCCTAGCTTCACCCACTTTTTTTTGAAAGTGCTGGGAACAGTAAACAAAGGAAAGGAGCCATTTTTGACAAATTCTAGTTTCTGAATCTCATTTGGAGGCAATAGTCATAGAAAAGTGCAAATCAGATTTGCACATGGGTCAGATTTATGAAGAGCGGCATATGTACGGCTCTATATAGCTCAGGCCCACACTGATATTTACACCAGCTTGCATGTAACACCAGTGTTCAGTAAAGGAGACCACACCTTTTAAAATTTGGCAAGGGACAAGGTCACAAAGTTTTTCACTGTGTAAGTCACAAACCTGTGTAAACTGCTTAGTAGATGAGGCCTGTGTGTCCAAATAGATGTGAATTTCCCCATTTAAGACTTGCTTAGACCACATCACTATGTATTATTTCAAACCTCCATATTTATATTTTAGCGACTTTCGGAAATGCAAGCGTGCCGTTTGTTATAGAAATTTTGCAGCAGTAACATTCACCTGAATAGGATTCAGATAAAAGCTACACATGCACTTCATGTACAACTACCGATTTCTAGCTGCAATGAAACAGCACATGATAACATAAGACAAATTAATCCTGATATCATTGCACCAGATTTGTCTACTTGGGGTAGATTTAGTAATCTTATATTTATACAGTGTAGACAAGCATCAGAATCTAGGGATACAAAGTTTATCACTGCAGCTCATCCCAGATAAGTCTGAAGCTTTAGATACTTTTGCCTAATTTTACCCCTACATCTCAAACTTGCTCCTCTACTGAAGAAAAGGGGTACAAAAAGCATAAAAATTTGATACAAAGCCTGCCAAGTTTTAGGCACACCCTAAAGGCATAATCCCATCTTTGCATGCACAGGATATGGAATAAATGAGGTCCTCAGTTACAAAAACAGGGACCTGTTTATTGCTGGGCAGGCACAAGATCCTCCATTCACTTGTCTGGGACATCCAGCAGGTCGCTTCAGCCATTTCATGAAGTCCCATACATGTGAATGGATAGACAGCCATCATGCACAGCCCACACTGTGACACTAACCTATGAGGCATTTACAGCATACCCAATAAGATGTGTACATCCCCTTAAGATTGAAACAACAGTACACACAAGGTGGCCTGTACAGCAATATACTTTGTCAAAAGGTTGTCATGCTCTAACACCAAGCTGATCTTCACGCTTTTATAACATTAATTTAACTTATCAGATGATGTAGTAATTGCATCCATAGAATTCATTCAGTGAACTTAGACGACATTTAAAGGGATCCTTTAGAATTGATGGGATATCCTGCCCCACGTACGTGATGGCGATTTCGCCTCATCCCAGGAAACGTCCCGCTGGTATAAAACGTGAGTCAAGGTACAGATCACACCAATTACTTTATTTGTAGTGTTGATTGACAGGCAGAAATCTGACAGCAATATGTAGATTTATAAACAGACTAGGAATCAGATTAAGTGCCTAAACACACCTTTGCCAAGCAAATTACAAAAATGTTTTTACCACAAAAACTCCATCCTAGACGGAGTAGAGAGGTGCTGACTGTATACCGTAGACAACCAGCGCCATGTGCCTCTGGCTTTGCTTGGCTGGTTAGTTTGGAGGTTACTACAAAATGCCCTGTATCAAAAACATTAAATATCAGTCTGGGGGAGAGGGGAGAAAATAAAACAAAAATATGACAACGAATGAGGGTGTGTGTGACAACATACGGGCAGGGAAGAAGGCAGCATCCAAGTGAAAACCAGTAGTCCCTTTGTGTACACATTTAGTTTTATTGTAACAAAGCAACTTTTACATTTTAACGTTTAAAACTGAGCATTTGTCTTTTTCCAGAGGGGAGAGAAAAAAAAAAAAAAAAAGTTTGTTAATGTCCGTTTCTAATATTTTCCCGCAGGGTCCTTTAAGGGGAGGCCCTGAAGGGTGTCATACCGAGAGCCATCAGTAATATTTTGCCCTGTTTTAAAAGTGTCTTAAACTGCATGGATGTCCTCAAAAACATCACAAACATGCCAAAGAGAAAAAGCCATGTTTCCAAAATGCCCAACCTAACCCTCCCCCTCCCTGTTGTCTCTGAAAACCTCCCCACTGTCTAACCCTCCCCCCAGTTTTTATTTATATATTTTTTTTTTTACTTTTTCATCATTTTTTAAACAAGAAAAAAAAATAGACTGATACATGTTGGTAAATGCTATCTGTCCATATTCACATGGAAACAGTGTAACCTCTGAGCCCAATATACACAGGAAGGGAGAGGGAACAAAAAAAAAAAAATAAAAAAGTGAAAAAGCTAGACGCCTGCTATGCACTATCACAAGGTCCTAGACACCCCTTCGCTTCCACCAGTGGTGGCAGCAGAGGGATATTTGGGCCCCATACACCATAGGATGGTACAATGTATATCATTTATTGAATTGAGAAGAATGACTTGGGAACAGAAACAGGTTTAGAGATTTCCACTGTATTTTTACTCAGTTCACACCTCTCCCCAAAAATAAAGTTATGAACCATGGTATAAAGAGGAGAGGAGGGAAAAAGGACCAAGAACAAGGCGACCGAGCACACACACAAAAATAAAATTAAAAAAAGGGAAAGGGAAAAAAAAATAAAGGAGAGGGGAAGGAAAAAAAAAAAACAAACAAAAAAACACAACAGCATCTTGCTCCCAGGGACTGGATAAAAAAAATAAAAAAGGAAAAGGGTGGAATCCAAACATTGCAATCTTAATCGTCTTCACCTTCATCCTCCTGTAAAGATAAGAAAACAAGGGGTTAATATACTAAGACTCCTCCATACCAAGCAGTCCTGCCACTGGATCACTGCTATTCATTAGTCTACATTTACTTGTGTTTCTTTGGCTGAATATACGACTTTTGGTTGGGATAAGCAGCTGCTGTCACCACTTATCTCACCAGGATGAAAGGGACTGGGCCTGACAACAGGGTCAGTCCCTTATCGAAAAATAAAGGGGTATTTCCCACTGAGGGTTTGACCAATAGGACTACGAGTTACCACAAGAATGGAACAGTAGTGAATACCTATGATCTCCACTCACTTCTATGGGACTGATCAGTAACATATAGAGTTCAGTCAGTCCCCATGGAATGTTGTGCTGGTTCATTCACAAGGGGGACTATAGACCCCCAATGTCATGATAGCTGGGCTCCTAGGGATTTACATCTGGAATAGTATTTTAAAGCCGCCTATAAATTGTTACTTTCCACCCTATCAGAGGTCAGCAACCTTCAGCTATTGTAAAACTAGCCCAGCTACGCTATTGCCAGAATTGCCATAGGGGTGAACGGAATATGCTGGAGGATTTTGTTTATCAGCAGCTGGAGTGCCAAGGATTGGCTGGTCCCTGCGTTGGATTACTTCATGAACCCACAGCAAGGACGTGTTAAAGTGAAAGCTCAATACTAGAGATAAATCCTAACATTAAGGGTTAGCCCCTACAGCAATACCCCAATATCACAATCGCCCCTTTCTTTGCACTCACTCCCTAAGCCCTTCTGCACTGCTACATAATATACAAGTCTGTTCTACCAAATGTTTGCATGCAAAATAAGTGACAAGATTTTACGTACATACCTCTGCTTCTTCTCCCTCTTCATCTTCGTCATCATCCTCTTCTCCTTCAACCTCATCTTCATCCCCTTCCTCATCAATGTCTTCTAACCCTTCTTCCTCTTCGTCATCATCGTCTTCTTCCTCGCCTTCACCTTCCTCGTCCTCCATATCAGGAACCTTGAAAGGGTAATGTAAAGCCATCAGTATGACTGGCAGAGCCTGCTAGGAGGAGCTGAGACTGACTATGCAGAGTTACTCACAAGGTAGTACTGTAATGGATTTGGCCAGATGTCGTCCTTTATGACCTCTCCTAACTCATCTGCACCAGCATCCGAATGATCTGTGAACCAAGTGAAGAAGCTTTCTGGCTCTTCGTGCTGCCTCTTTCTGCTGGCTTTGTTCTGTGTTTGGCTGGAACGTTTTGTCAAATCCTACAATAAAATAAATAGGACATATATGGATTAGACAGTGTCTAGATGAGTTATGTGGTCGGTGACCAGAAGCACCAAAGTGATAACTGACCCACCACTGCAAAGAGTGACATATAAGGCATAGACTACAACAACTAACTGATGTTAAGGGGCAGTAACCAAGTGAACGTCGTGAAAATACAAGTCCCAGCACACACCTCTCTTCTATGGGAGCTCCATGTACAGAAGAACAAGTATGCATTCTGGGAGTTATAGCTAGAGTGCCAGAGGTTGCGACCACTGACTTATACTATCTGCTATTTCTTAGACATTCCTTACATAACATCCTCAAGGATTACTCAGTTTCATGTAATGTTAAAGGAGTCTTTACAAAGTCAGGCAAACAAGGCTATTTTTATCTAAAAAACATTCTATTCTCTTAGTCACTGAACTACTACAACAGAACCCCATCCACATGAACAGGGCAGAAAGCTCAGAGAGCCTATAAACAAGGGTGACCACTGCACAACCTATAGCCGCCATATTCTCTCATACAATCAGATTAAACGTGGAAGCATGGCCTATGAAACACGGCTTTATATATCCCGACAGGACAAACTGCTTTGGTCAACAAAGGCTCTTGGGCGCAGACAATGCAAAAATAGCACAAGACATGGCAGACAACCCTTGGCACTCGAGCTGTTGTGAAACCACAGCTCCGAATGGAGGATGCTGAGAGTTGTAGTTTCACAATACGGAGTGCTGAAAGTTTCACACCTGCCATAAGATATACAGCTAAAAATACAATAACTCTGCCTTATAATATATTCCGGGGTGCAGCAGTTTAAAACTGGCTGTAAAACTCACCCAAGTAAATATTTCTGCAGATAAAGTAGTGATAGTGGGACTGCAGACTTTTTTGAACTACAGTCAAGTTTTCAATAGCCTGAATTGGCTGATAACAGCGCAGTTTACCACAAACAGATCTGACAGACCAGGTAATGTTACCACAGTAGAACCCGGGAGGTAAAGAACACCTACCTTTCCAGCTTTCCATTTAATCTCTGTGGACTTTGAGGAGGGGTCCCCGCTTTCATTTAAGTGGAACTCTTTAGAGAGAACTTTGTTTTCGAAGTAGGGATTTTCATCAAAATTCTGCAGAATGCACAAAATAGACAAAATTATAGCAGAGTGCAACACTGACCAAGACCCAGCAAATGAAGGGAAAAAAAATAAAAAAAAATAATCAAATAAACTTACAAAATCTATTCTGTATCCGGATTTTATGTCTTCGAACTCCGTCACTTCCACCCTGGTCAAATAGTGAAGGGCTTCCTCATCTTCTTCACCCAAGAGCGCAGAGACTGTAAATGGACACAACACGCATTAGATCTTCATGACCTAGCAATGTCCTAGTAAGACTTAGGGTGCATTCACACGTGAGTAAACGCTAGCTTATTCTGAACGTAAAACACTTCAGAATAAGCGGCGTCTAAAGCAGCTCCATTCATCTCTATGGGAGCCGGCATACGAGCACTCCCCATAGAAATGAATGGGATGCTTCTTTCACTGCGAGCAGTCCCATTGAAGTGAATGGGAAGTGCCGGCATGTACGCTCCGGCATGAGCAGAGCTTGCCGTACACGCCGGCACTCCCCATTCACTTCAATGGGACTGCTCGGAGTGAAAGAAGCATCCCATTCATTTCTATGGGGAGCGCTCGTATGCCGGCTCCCATAGAGATGAATGGAGCTGCTTTAGACGCCGCTTATTCTGAACGTGTTTTACGTTCAGAATATACTAGCGTTTACTCAGTGTGAATGCACCTTAAGTCTACTCCAGGAAAGAGTGGGACAACCATATGACATCCCAAAACAATCAGAGGAAGAGGGCACAGTTTGCTCATAACCACTGAGCCCACTGCGTCGGAAAGCAACGTGTAGACCTGTTGCTACAGGCAACAGCACCCCCAGACTTACACCAATTTTCATAAATCTTCCCTTCTACTTTAGCACAACAGACCCATATTATGCTGAAGTAGACATAAGGCATAACATCCACATGCAAACACAACAACGTGTACTCTACACATTCTTACCTTGTGGGTGGTTGACAAATGTCGTAACCCAAAAGTTTGGGATTTTGGCGATCAATTCTGACCTCTTCTGAAAGAATGGCTGGCGGAGTTTGTTGTATTTCTGTTCTACTTTCAAGATTTCCTCGCTGGCTTGTTCATTCAGTCTACAAACAAAACAGGAATTAAGACTGAACCCGCAACAGGTATCAATATAGAAAGATAATTGGGTGGAGAGTTCTTGCTACGGGTAAGGGTGCACACACCCCAATAGAAAAGTGGCCATTCCCAGAGCAACCAATGAAACTCAAACACTTAGAAAGAAAGCCGGGATCGAATTGGTCGCTATAAGGCTATGTTCACATCTGTGCCATTATTTCCACTGCAGTGGTGGCAAAATACCTGGGATCTGTCATATGACATGGACCCAATGATCCCCACACAACCTACAGATCATAATGGGGTCAAATGGGTTTCCAGCATCTTTGGCAATCTGTCACAGATGCTCCTGGGAGAACATCTGCTGCAGATGTGAACAAAGCACAAGAAATGGAGAAAGCAACGTACCTGTCGATTTCATTCTGTACTTCGTCAATATGCTCAATTGCTTCCTGTTGCTCTTTTTCTGGAAAAAATAAAAAAAAAGGTTCCATTATTAACGTGACCTTGTAATACAAGCCAATATCTGCAATACAATACATATAAATGGGGTCTCATTTACAAGCAAGTCAGATTATCACCAGCCTTAATGATCAAACAGGCGATATCTGCCTATACGGCCTGTTAGGGCATAGAAAACCCCTTTAAGTCACAGGGTAAGGCGGCTCCCGATCCTAAAGATAATTCAAAGCCAGCAATACCTCTAAGATCAGCAGATAACAGCTAGACTTGCAGTTTTAGGGTATGTTCACATAGGGAATATGGAGCTGATTGAGGAGTATTCTGCCCCAATCAGCTCCAAACTCTGTCTAAGACCATACTCCATTCATTTCAATGGGAAGTCGGCACAGATCTCCCCTCCCCCCCCAAAAAAGTGCTCAAACCTCAGGCAGATTCTGCCCCCAAACTCCATGAGGCAGAAAATTACCATCAGGCCAGCACAGAATGTCTCACAGATTTGGTAAAGCTGAAAAATTCTAATTCTGAATAACTCAAGCAGAATTTTCCAGCTTGTAGACTTACTGCTGTGTGAACAAGCGCAGAATGATGGAACTGCTGCAAATTTTACCCATAATCTATGCAGATAAAATGAGCAGCAAAATGCTGAAGTCAATTGATAGTACAAATATTTATTGCAGATGGGAGGGGTAGAAGCCAAATTATAGCAGGTTAGGGGCAACCCCAACTGTTAAGGAAAGAATTGTCAACATTAGGGGATACAGTATACACAACTGGCACAACCCCGATGATCCCCACGGGTGCGTTACCAGATATTAAGGCCAAAACCTGCCACTAAATACCTAAACACGAATATCCTGCTCAGTGCCATCACTTATGAATAAGACTTGTACCTACTAAAGTTACAGGTGACATGACTGGCACAGGCCATAATCACCCCACACACCAGATTTTATAGATTACACCATCAACATTTGCACATTAAGAGGACATCAATAAAGCTGGGTGATAATCACAATTAATGGACTGTACCAATAAAATGATACGGGGGCAGCTAATCCCCGGTGCCCCGCACAGTACAGGCAGATTACAGTAAGCCGCTGGGGAGTAAACACCGTTCACACACGTGGGATCAGAGTGATGGCGGCGCCACAGCCAGGACTGGGAGGGGGTGGGGGGGGAGCGGAAGCGGCCTGCTCACTACAGCGGGAAGGACAAAACCTAGAGGCCGCTGGGACCCACGTGGAGGCGGCGAGGCTAGGCCACAGCCCAAGGGAGGGAGCAGCCCGGCCCGGAGAGACCACCGCACACGACACAACAGAACCCCGGGGCTGAGGGGTGTGAGGGTGCCCGCGGCCGCTTCTCCGCCTCCCACGGCCTGCGCCATGCGGATCGGGACGGAAGCATCATGGCGGAGGACAATGAAGCCGCGGGCTCCTTCCTGCGCAACGCGGGCTCCAGCCCCGGGCCCCGCCGCTACCTCCACTGCCCACCCGCACCGTGCCCGCTCCCCAACGCTGAGCAGCAGCACACGAGGATCCCCAGGGCCTTCCCTGCTGTGTCCCGGCGAGCCCGCCTTCCGCCGTGGAAAATGGCCGCCCTCCCCCCCAGCACACACACATACACACAGCCGCGGCTCTTACCTGAGGTCTCGTCTGCTCCGTCGTGGTTGGAGTTGACCTCCTTTTTACTAAGTTTGGCCGCCGGCGCCGACATGTTGGAAGGAGAGAGGCGAGGAGGAGAGCGGAGAAGGGTGAGGAGGGAGGGGGTGCAGGCTCAGGCCTGGCTGGCTGGGAGGAGGAGAGAGGAAGCTCCTCGGCGAGGCGGTGCAGGGACCGCTCCTGGGAAGGGAGGGTTGGGGGGACGGAGCACCGCGGTACTATCCCCGCTCCTAGTGGCGGCTGCTGCGGAGAAGAGCGACGACCTAGAGCGGGAGAGAGGGGAGCGCGATGGCCGCTGCTGTGTGAGGTAAACCTCGCTCCCGACCAATGTGTGTGTGAGAGAAAGGAGGGGGGAGGGACGCACTGCGCTCGGCACCAACACTCGCTCCCGCTCTAGACGGTACCACCTCCCAGCAAAGGGGTGGCAGCTAAGCCGCGGGGCGGGGAGGACAAATGCATTGGACGCGGCAGCTCCGCCCACATCCCCCTTCGCTGCCCTATGAGGGTGTGGCAACCCGGGGCTTGTGAAACGTCAGGGTCACAAGCGGCATACTATTGGCTGTGCCCGGCTGTGAGAGGTGACGTCATCGGGTCACGTGGTGCGGTGGGCGTGAAAAGGGGATGAGCTTCAGGCTTGTGGATGCGCTTTCAGTTCCCGCCGTGGAGGGGGGGGGGTGGAGTGGGTGTGTGTGAGGAGGACACGCCCACCCCGCACCCGTGGCCTGCAACTCTTTCATTGCCGGCCCATCGTCATATTATATTATAACGGGGGTCAGGGCTGTGCTGTCGGTCACCATGGTGACTCCGTATAGTCCATGTAGTGAGATAGCATCACTTTGAAGTGAGGTCTCCTCAGTACCTGTCAGGTCACAACAACTCGAGCACATGTTCTGTCAGCCTCGAAAAGCTGGCCGTACACATGACACAGAAAGCGCACGAGGCTTGGGCTGTGTTCTTATTTGTAGATTGGCTTAGGATATCAAGGAATAGGCACAGGGTGCGGTTTTTTACCGCAATTGCTACAAAACTGCGGCAAAATGTTACATTTTTGCTACAATTGTGCAATAAAAATGACTTTTTGCGAAACAAATCATCATTGTATCACAAGTGCACCTCCCCCCTCCAATCCAAAGAGGACTCAAGGACCCCCCTAATATGATGGATGGGGTCCCAGCAACAAGAACGGAGACCGTGCTGCAGATGTGAACACGCCTTTACACCAAACTTCTGCTGTAATACTATAAAATGGCGCCATGTCTGTCGAAAATCTACCATGTGCCAAAGAATACAACTTTGTATCTAATATCTATCTATTATCTCTCTCATTCTATAATATCTATATCTCATTATCTCCATATATATCTATCTATTATCTGTCTCCTATCTATCTCTCTCTCTCATTATCTATCTATATCTATCTATTATCTATCTCTCTCATTATCTATTATCTCTCTCATTCTATAATATCTATATCTCATTATCTCCATATCTACTATCTATCTATTATCTGTCTCTCTCATTATCTATCTATATCTATCTCTATATCTATCTATTATCTATCTAAAATCTATCTATTATTTCTCTCATTCTATATCTATATCTCATTATCTCCATATCTATTATCTATCTATTATCTATCTACTATCTATCTCTCTCATTATCTATTATCTATCTCATTCTATAATATCTATATCTCGTTATTTCCATATCTATCTATCATCTGACTCTCTCAATATCTATCTATATCCATCTCTATATCTATCTATTATCTATCTATCACCTATCTATTATCTGTCTCATTATCTAATATCTATCTGTTATCTATCTCTCTCATTCTATAATATCTATAGCTCATAGTCTCCATATATCTCCTATCTATCTATTATCTATCTATCTATCTATCTATCTATCTATCTATCTATCTATCTATCTCATTATCTATTATATATCTCATTATCTATTATCTACCCATCTATTGCTATCACTGTGTCTTGTTGGGCTGTGGGTATGTGGTGAGGGGCTCCTATGTCCACCATGATAGGGGTGCACTAGAGAAGCCTATACAGATGTCTCTTCATTGCTGAGGTCTTTTAGCATAATTTATCTGACAGCACTAAAGACACTCATGCTCTCCGAGAAGGATTTGCACAGAAACTCTTTTCCCCCCTAAATTCTGCCCCCACCCTCCATTTCATGTCATTCAGCAGAGGACCCATTGTTAGATGCCTCTTGGCAGCCCTAGACAGCGGGCCCCTTACTGCAGGGGCAGCAGGGGGTTATCCTATGGCTCGTGGTCTACAGTGAATGCCTCAGCCCAGATAACACTCATCATTGTCCTATATAAAAATATATGTTTATTACTAATAATCATAATATAGAAACATTCTTCAAATTTGACAATCCAGTAATCTGGTCTCCAGCACCAAACAGATTAGATATAGCAATGCAGCCCGATACACTATTGTTAGGGACAATGTACACAATGTTATGCTGTGTGAGTACATGTTGCCCTATAACCCTAGTCTAATCCACGTTGTGTCCCAAACCCCTGAGAGTAATATTCACACACAGCAGATTTCAGGCAGGAATTTCTGCAGATGAAAGTGTGTTCTCCACGGTCCATCTGAATGGGGTTGCTTCTGAAGCAGATGCGTGAATTTACGAAAAAAGAAGATTAAACTAGACTTATTGCAGAGATTTCTACAAGTCTGCCGCATGTGAACATACCTGTGGATTGACGGTATTTGGTGTCCAGCACAGAATTCTAAGCAGCAAATTTGCACCAAAATTTGCAAGTTTTAGTACGGATTGTCAAACACGTAAATAAAAATTTCAGTGCGAATATTTGTATAGAAATCAGTGTAAATAAAATCTGGATGAAATCTGCAACGGATTTGCAATAGAAAATAAATATGATTTAAAATTCCATTTCTCATGTCAAAATCCGTCTTGGTTTGTGCAGTGGGTTTAGGAGAAAAAAAACCAAAGTGGTTTCCTTATAGACTGTCCTTAGGATAGGCCATCAGTATGTGAACAGTGGGAGTCTGACAAACAGGACTCCTTACATTCAGCCGTTTACATGTGCTGCAGTCTCTTCCATACGCCAATGACATAATGTTCATCTGTCAAATGGTACAGCAGCAGCTCAGTCCCATCCAAGTGAATGGGATGGAGCTGCAATACCAAGCACAACCACTATGTTATGTACAACACTGTGCTGGGCATTCAGTGAAGAGGCCACAGTGTTCACTTAAATGGCTGATTTCTGGGGATCCCCGGTGTCAGACCTTCACAAATCGCATATTGATGATCTATCCTAAGGATAGTTTATCAATATGTAAACGCTGAAAATGCCTTTAAAGGGGCTCTATCACTGGGAAAAGTCATTTTTATCTAATCACAAGTTTGCATAGGCTTTAGAAAGTCTATTCCACACCTACCTTTTGTATGTAAATTGCCTCAGTGGTGTCTGAATAAGTCGGTTTTTATTGATATGCTAATGAGCCTCCAGGCAGCTCAGGAAGTTCCCAGCAGCCTCCTCTCTCCTATCTCACATCTTTTATGTGTGTGAAGCAAACAGGAAGTGGAGTCATCATCATTATCATCAGCAGTCTCCCATAGAGAACAATAGGAGAGGTGTGCATGATCTATAGTGCACCAGTCTAATTAGCATATGAATAAAAACGGACTTATTCAGAAACCACTGAGGCAATCTACATACTAAAGGTTTGTGTGGAATAGCCTTTCTAAAGGCTATTCAAAGGTGTGATTAGTTAAAAATGAATTTTCCTAGTGATAGAGCCCCTTTAATAATAAAGTTTCAGGGAAAGTCAACAACCAATATGTCTGACGCTGATGCTACAAAATTTATGGAATATATATTGGAAACCAAGGTGCTTGACTCATTCAGGAGCATAGAAAAGCTGGATGACAAACAGTGAGTGCACAGTCAAGAGTTGCACCTGGTGCCTGAAGAGGCCCAAATACCCTTCTGTCACATAGAAGGATACATACTAGGTGTAGGGCTCTGTTATAGACTTTGCACAGGAGTCTACAAGTATCAAGGTATGACCATATTGACAGCCATTGTAGAAGCTGTAATGGCCGCCATATTGGATGTCACCTACATATACATATACAATACATATTCATATGGTGCCATCTCCATATGACTGACCCTCCCTATATACCACAAATCATGTCCCCGGTCACAAGTTCCTCTCTATACCTCAAACATAACTTCCTGATTTGACCACAGATTTTTCTTCACACTTTTGCTTCATGGTTTAGAATGGTCATTTCATTTGTTATAACAGAGGGTTAAACAAGAGGTTGAACAGCAGGGCCAGCAGACCCCATCCATCTGATATTGATGACTGATCCTACGCTTAGGTCAGGAATATTACAGTCTCAGACCACCCCTTTAACTTTCTCTATTCCCCTTTAACTTTTCTGTATTCTTTCTGATCATATAGCCATCAGTATTAACCCAAAGCAGTGTGGAGAAGTGGTCATGGTGTGTACCAATGATGTGTACATAACACTTATATACTATAGTACATGGTCACTGCCAAGGGCATAGATTGCTGTATTGCCCAGCGACTCCTTCTCTAATGTAAGTGAATGGAGTCCTATTATGATGTAGGGGAAGTTGCGACCATAACGTGCCACAGTCGCAACACCCTCAGGTCACAGTGTGACTCCATTCACTTAAGCCACAGGGTGATATGGCAATCTATGGTCATGTGACGAGTCATGGCCACAGTCATTGTCTTTGTCTCTTTCTGCTCTTCATAAGTTGGGAGGTGTGCCTTCATGGACTCCATTGGATCTATGCTATGGGTCTATAAGCACAAGGACAACAATTATGCCAGTCTGAATTAGCCTTTATACAGCGGAATAATTTTCCATTGCCATGCTTTGGTTGGAGACAACACATTTTGGGTGTTGGAGATAATAATTGACATTTTTGCATCTTTTGGATTTTTATTGTCTTTATATCACTTTATTTTATTATCTTTGACTGGCAGACATTATATCTGCTGGAACTTATAGTACTACAGCAACCAAACAGGACCACGTGCTCATAACTAATAATGGAGGTCACAGTGACACAATCAACGGACCCCCTGTTGCTTGAAATTACCCATCATGCTCTATGCCTGGGTCACATGGCAAACTCCATCAAGCGCCATGTTTGTTACTGGGAAGCAACGCTGAACTGTGCGCCGAATAATCTCGTTTAATTCATTGTTGTCTGAGAAAATCTTGTCGGTGGACACGTGGACTTCTGTGTTAGCATACCCAAGAAGCCGTTGCCTGTACAAACACTTGGTTCTTTCAAATCTGCCAATTTTAAAGATGGCGCCCGCTGTGTCACTAGAGGTGACTTTCTTCACCGATTTAATTGCAGAGCATAGTTTCGCATATTTTAGCTGTGCTGTTATAAATTCATTAATCTGTGTCTATCAGAATTATTCCGTTTTGATTTTAAAAATAAAATTTGGTATACTCGTGTAATTTTATGGCGGCACAAGTTGTCGCCCCTGTGACGTCATTAGCTGCGCCGGCAGTACAGCTTGTGGTTGCCGAGGTAACCCAGGCAATCAGGGAGCACCGGCGGCCGCAGCCTTCAGGGACCATGAGTTTTGTAGATGAGGTCGTGGATGTGGTGTCGGTGGAGTCTCTGTGGAGAAAATCGCAGGGAAGCCGCACTGAATCAGTGAGTTATTACTCCCGCCTTGGGGGTGCTCCTGCTGGAGTGACACCACATCTCCCAGCATGCCCCGGCAGCCATCTTGAAAATAAATGTTTCATGTGCCCCTGTATATGTCGTGTTTAAACATAAGCTCTGTCCAGACTACAACACCATGGCAGCGAACAGAGCACCCCATAATAGTGACTGCTATAGTGACCAGAGCACCCCATAATAGTGACCAGATCACCCCATAATAGGGACTGCCATAGTGACCACAGCACCCCATAATAGTAACCAGAGAACCCCATAATAGGGACTGCCATAGTGACCACAGCACCCCATAATAGTGACTGCTATAGTGGCCAGAGCACCCCATAATAGTGACTGCCATAGTGACCAGAGCACCCCATAATAGTGACTGCTATAGTGGCCAGAGCACCCCATAATAGTGACTGCTATAGTGGCCAGAGCACCCCATAATAGTAACCAGAGAACCCCATAATAGGGACGGCCATAGTGGCCAGAGCACCCCATAATAGGGACTGCCATAGTGGCCAGAGCACCCCATAATAGGGACTGCCATAGTGACTAGAGCACCCCATAATAGTGACTGCCATAGTGACCAGAGCACCCCATAATAGGGACTGCCATAGTGACCAGAGCACCCCATAATAGGGACTGCCATAGTGACCAGAGCACCCCATAATACTGACTGCCATAGTGGCCAGAGCACCCCATAATAGGGACTGCCATAGTGACCACAGCACCCCATAATAGTAACCAGAGAACCCCATAATAGGGACGGCCATAGTGGCCAGAGCACCCCATAATAGGGACTGCCATAGTGACTAGAGCACCCCATAATAGTGACTGCCATAGTGACCAGAGCACCCCATAATAGGGACTGCCATAGTGACCAGAGCACCCCATAATAGTGACTGCTATAGTGGCCAGAGCACCCCATAATACTGACTGCCATAGTGGCCAGAGCACCCCATAATAGGGACGGCCATAGTGACTAGAGCACCCCATAATAGGGACTGCCATAGTGGCCAGAGCACCCCATAATAGTGACCAGAGAACCCCATAATAGGGACTGCCATAGTGACTAGAGCACCCCATAATAGTGACTGCTATAGTGGCCAGAGCACTCCATAATAGTGACTGCCATAGTGACCAGAGAACCCCATAATAGTGACCAGAGCACCCCATAATAGTGACTGCTATAGTGGCCAGAGCACCCCATAATAGGGACTGCCATAGTGACCAGAGCACCCCATAATAGGGACTTCCATAATGGCCATAGCACCCCATAATAGTGACTGCCATAGAGAGCACAGCACCCCATAATAGTGACCAGAGCACCCCATAATAGGGACTGCCATAGAGAGCACAGCACCCCATAATAGCATACCTCCAGACTTTCAAAGGACAGAAAGAGGAGCAAATTTATCTCCACTCACTTCTAAATTGACACTGCCCATTCCCATTCATTTCTTTGTTTTCCCTGCACAGTATAATGTCATCCTAATATTATATGCCCCCACATTATAATGATCTCCTCAAATTGTCCCCACAGTATAAAGTCTCTCTCCTGGGGCACCCACAGTTTAATGTCTCCCTCCAGCTTCCTCAGTTTAATGGCCCCCTCCAGCTGTCCCAGGCAACTAGAAGGGGACATTAAACTGGGGAAGCTGGACAGAGACATAAAAGTGGGGCATCTGGGGGGGCATTGTCCCACCGCCATCTGCCCCCACAGTTTAATGTCGGTCTTGAGCTGCAAAAGTTTAACATAAAAAAACCCTGATACTCACCTCTCCTCGCTCCCCTGCTGCCCAGTTTGCAGTCTTTTGTCCAGGGAGCTGCAGGCACGATGAGATTGATGTCATCACATGGCGCCTACAGCTCCCAGAACACGCAGGGGGCTCAGTGGTGAGGCAGAAGCTGTCCGCTTCTGCTTCATCACTGTATTCAACTTAACTGCATCTTCTCTGGGACTTACCTCCCGTCAACCAGGACCATGGGACAGGACCCAGAATCAACACCTATAAGTATCTGGGTGTTCTCCTCAATAATAACCTGGACTGGGCTGAGCACATGAAGGTGCTACACATGAGGGGTTACAGCAGACTCTACCTGCTCAGGAGGCTGAGGGCCTTCGGAGTCCAGGGGCCACTTCTTAGGGCCTTTTCAACTCTGCAGTGGCATCAGCCATCTTCTTCAGAGTGACCTTCTGGGGGAGCAGTATACCAACCAGGGACAGAAATAGACTCGACAAGCTGATTAGAAGGGTCAGCTCCGGCTTGGGAAGCCCCCTGGACCCAATGCAGGTGGTGGGTGACAGAAGGATATTGTCTGTGGTGAGCTCCATGCGGGAGAACAAATCCCATCCCATGTATGAGACTGTGACAGCAATGGGATTGTTAGTGACTGACTGCTTCACCCCAAGTGTGAGAAGGAGTGCTATCGCAAGTTTTTCATCCCCAATGTGGTTAGGCTGTATAAACAACACCGGGGTAAGCAGAGATCACTCTGCACAGAGAACTGGAAAGATCCGTGATATCCCTCCTACAATCTTCTTTACCTTTATCTTTTTATCTGTACCTACTGTCACTGTAATATCTCTACTGTGGAGCTTTTTGTACTCGTGTTTTATATTATTATTGGATGGTCTATGCTGCTGTAACACACTGCATTTCCCCATGGTGGGACTATTAAAGGATTATTTTATTTTATGATAGAGGGGAGAAGCTGAGCGCTGTGATCTTTATAGGGCTATATGATAGAGGAGAGATGCAGAGCCCTGTATGTATATACAGTACAGACCAAAAGTTTGGACACCTCTTCTCATTCAAAGAGTTTTCTGTATTTTCATGACTATGAAAATTGTAGATTCACACTGAAGGCATCAAAACTATGAATTAACACATGTGGAATTATATACTTAACAAAAAAAAGTGTGAAACAACTGAAAATATGTCTTATATTCTAGGTTCTTCGAAGTACCGTATTTTTCGGACTATAAGACGCACTTTTTTCCCCCCAAATTTGGGGGGAAAAGAAGGGTGCGTCTTATAGTCCGAATGTGGCCGCCCGGCATCCGCTGTAATAGAAAGGCGGATGCCGGGGAGGGTTAGACGCCAGCACAGATGCTGGGGCATGCGACATCGCTACGCTCCTGCCCTGCAGGAAGCCAGCAGCGGCAGGAGCGATGCTGCTATTCCGCTCCATAAAAGGTGATCTAAGCAATAGACATACCCCAAAATGGTATAACTAAAAAGTACATCTGGCCCCGCATAAAAACGCTCTATGCGTCCCCGTACAGCTGCAGGGTCACCTGTCAATGTGGCCTTGCAGCTGTTGCAAAACTACAACTCCCATGTATTAAATATTTTACCATTTTTTGCTTCAAAATTTTGTCCTCCTATTTTCCTCCTCTAAAACCTAGGTGCGTCTTATAGTCCAGTGTGTCTTATAGTCTGAAAAATATGGTAGCTACCTTTTGCTTTGATTACTGCTTTGCACACTCTTGGCATTCTCTAGATGAGCTTCAAGAGGTAGTCACCTGACATGGTCTTCCAACAATCTTGAAGGAGTTCCCAGAGATGCTTAGCACTTGAAGTCCACTTGCAGTCCAGCTCACCCTAAACCATCTTGATTGGGTTCAGATCTGGTGACTGTGGCGGCCAGGTCATCTGGCGTAGCACCCCATCACTCTCCTTCTTGGTCACATACTGTAGCCCTTACACAGCCTGGAGGTGTTTGGGGTCATTTTCCTGTTGAAAAATAAATGATGGTCCAACTAAACGCAAACCGGATGGAATAGCATGCCGCTGCAAGATGCTGTGGTAGCCATGCTGGTTCAGTATGCCTTCAATTCTGAATAAATCCCCAACAGTGTCACCAGCAATGCACCCCCACACCATCACACCTCCTCCATGCTTCACGGTGGGAACCAGGCATGTAGAGTATATCTTTTAACCTTTTCTGCGTCACACAAAGACACGGTGGTCGGAACCAAAGATCTCAAATTTGGACTCATCAGACCAAAGCACAGATTTCCACTGGTCTAATGTCCATTCCTTGTGTTCTTTAGCCCAAACAAGTCTCTTCTGCCTGTTGCCTGCCCTTAGCAGTGGTTTTCTAGCAGCTGTTTTACCATGAAGGCCTGCTGCACAAAGTCTCCTCTTAACAGTTGTTGTAGAGATGTGTCTGCTGCTAGAACTCTGTGTGGCATTGACCTGGTCTCTAATCTGAGCTGCTGTTAACCTGCGATTTCTGAGACTGGTGACTCGGATGAACTTATCCTCCGCAGCAGAGGTGACTCTTGGTCTTCCTTTCCTGGGGCGGTCCTCATGTGAGCCAGTTTCTTTGTAGCACTTGATGGCTTTTACAACTGCACTTTGGGACACATTCAAAGTTTTCCTAATTTTTCGGACTGACTGATCTTCATTTCTTAAAGTAATGATGGCCACTCGTTTTTCTTTACTTAGCTGTTTTTTTCTTGCCATAATACAAATTCTAACAGTCTATTCAGTAGGACTATCAGCTGTGTATCCACCTGACTTCTGCACAACACAACTGATGGACCCAACCCCATTTATAAGGCAAGATATCCCACTTATTAAACCTGACAGGGCACACTGTGAAGTGAAAACCATTTCCGGTGACTACCTCTTGAAGCTCATCAAGAGAATGCCAAGAGTGTGCAAAGCAGGAATCAAAGCAAAAGGTGACTACTTTGAAGAACCTAGAATATAAGACAGATTTTCAGTTGTTTCACACTTTTTTGTTAAGTATATAATTCCACATGTTAATTCATAGTTTTGATGCCTTCAGTGTGAATCTACAATTACAGAAAACTCTTTGAATGAGAAGGTGCGTCCAAACTTTTGGTCTATACTGTATCTCTCTCTCTCTATAATAGAATAGAGAAGCTGAGCTTTGTGATATATAGTATTATATAATAGAGGGAGAGAAGTTTATATAATAGAATAGAGAAGCTGAGTTCTAAGATATATAGGATAATATGATAGAGGAGAGAAGCTGAGCTTTGTGATACACACGTGGACAAAATTGTTGGTACCGCTTGTTTAATGAAAGAAATGCCCATAATGGTCACAGAAATAACTTGAATCTGACAAAAGTAATAATGTATAAAAAAAAATCTATGAAAATGAACAAATGAAAGTCAGACATTGCTTTTCGCTTCAACAGAATATTAAAGGGGTTGTCCCATCACAAGGATCCTATCTATACTGCTTGTTAATGTGGATGTAAGACTTTTCCTAAATACATTGCTTCAGCACAACTGCTTTGTTTGTCCACTATCTTACTTTATTCAATTCATTGTGGCCACAGCCCTGACTTAGCTGCTCATGAGTCAAGTGATGTATCTGCTGCTCTCAGGGGGGAGGGAGGAGGGGCTAAGTGCAGGGAGCGAGCCTGTGTTTCTAGCTATTCCTGTGTCTACACCACGTGACCTGGCTTCCTGCTCTCAGATAGGGGAGAGGAGCTGCTTTCATTTCTTCTCTTCTCCCAGTTATCAGGCTAGCTAATTCAGTTGTGTTAATTATGGCAGAGACAGGCAGTCTCTGTATGTAACACAGAATGGAGTTGCTCCTGCCTGTACTTCATAGTCCAATATGGGTGGGCGTAGCTACACGTGAATTTGGGGGCGGAGATAAACAGCAGGTTGCATTTGAAACCCCGCCCACCAAATGATGCAAGAAACCAGGAAGAAAGAAGATTTTACAGCAGTGAAGACTGGTGAGTATGTGAGGTGGGAATACCCCTTTAAAAAAAACAATAATACTCATGAAACAGGCCTGGACAGAAATGATGGTCCCCCTGCAAATAATGTGACCAAAGGGACATGTTAAATCTCGGAGTGTCCTCTAATTAGTATCACAGATGTCTACAATCTTGTAATTAGTCAGTGGGCCTGTATATAGGTTCTGTATATAGGGCTACAGATAGTCACCGTGCTGTTTGGTGGCCTGTATATAGGGCTACAGATAGTCACTGTGCTGTTTGGTGCCTGTATATAAGGCTACAGATAGTCACTGTGCTGTTTGGTGGCCTGTATATAGGGCTACAGATAGTCACTGTGCTGTTTGGTGCCTGTATATAAGGCTACAGATAGTCACTGTACTGTTTGGTGGCCTGTATATAGGGCTACAGATAGTCACTGTGCTGTTTGGTGGCCTATATATAAGGCTACAGATAGTCACTGTGGTGTTTGGTGGCCTGTATATAAGGCTATAGATAGTCACTGTGCTGTTTGGTGACATGGTGTGGACCACACTCAACATGGACCAGAGGAAACAAAGGAAAGAGTTGTCTCAGGAGCATAGAAAGAAAATTATAGACAAACATGTTAAAGGTAAAGGTTAGAAGACATCTGCAATCAGCTTGATGTTCCTGTGACTACAGTTACACAGTTACACATATTATTCAGAACCATGGGACTGTAGCCAACGTCCCTGGATGTGGCCGCAGGAGGAAAATTGATGACAAGTCAAAGAGACTGATAATGCGGATAACAAAAGAGCCCAGAAAAACTTCTAAAGAGATTAAAGGTGAACTTCAAGCTCAAGGAACATCATTGTCAGACCTGTCAATGTTTGAGCAAAAGTGGACTTCATGGGAGACGACCAAGGAGGACACCATTGTTGAAAATAAATCATAAAAAAGTCAGATTGGAATTTGCCAAACTACATGTTGACAAGCCACAAAGCTTCTGGGAGAATGTCCTATGGACAGATGAGACAAACATCGAACTTTTTGGCAAGGCACATCAGCTCTATGTTCACAGATGGAAAAATGAAGCATAACTTGAAAAGAACACTGTCCCTACTGTGAAACATGGAGGAGGCTCTGTTATGTTCTGGGGCTGCTTTGCTGCATCTGGCACAGGGTCTTGAATCTGTGCAGGGTACAATGAAATCTGCAGACTAACAAGGGATTCTTGAGAGAATTGTGATGCCCATTGTCAGAAAACTTGCTCTCGCAGGTCATGGGTCTTGCATCAGGATAATGATCCAAAACACACAACTAAAAACACCCAAGAATGGCTAAGAGGAAAGAAAACACTGGACTATTCTGAAGTGGCCTTCTATGAGCCCTAACCTAAATCCTATTGAGCATCTTTGGAAGGAGCTGAAACGTCATCTGGAAAAGGCAGCCTGCAAACCTTAGACAACTGGGGTAGTTTGCTCATGAGGGGGCCAAAATACCTGCTGAGAGGCGCAGAAGTCTCATTGACAGTTACAGGAATCGTGTGATCGCAGTGATTGCCTCAAAAGGTCGTAAAACAAAATATTAAGTTAAGGGAACCATCATTTCGGTCCAGGCCTATTTCATGAGGTTTATTTAAAAATAAAAAAATAAAAAAATCTATTGAAGCCAAATGCAATGTCTGACTTTCATTTGTTAATTTTCATATAATTTTTATATATTATTACTTTTGTCAGATTCATGTTATTTCTGTGACCATTGTGGGTTTTTCTTTCATTAAACAAGGGCGACCAACAATTTTCTCTACGTGTGTAAACCAAGAGAACTTCGAAACTGGACAGTTGTCAGACATCACTGAGCAGTACCAAACGGGTCCAGTTAGACTTGCATATCTCCTGTTCTGTGAGTACAGTGGCCAGCGCGCAGACCCATAGTAGTTCAGGTCACGATTCACACCACTACTGCTCCACAGTCCATGTGGAAAAACTTGAAGCATGCACAATTCTAGTCTATATTACAGGTGACAATAGTCTCCAATGGCCTCTCAATTTGTTTTATCCATGTTGTCAGGATATATTTATATGTTCTGATCCTGGTTTTAGACCACTGTTCACCTGATCCGCTGCGGTCCGGTTTCTCTGGATCCCGGGTTCCATTTCTCACCAAGTAAAATCTTCTCGGACTTCCTATGGGGCTGGTCCGTGTGCCTAGGTTTAGCTATTTTCTCTTTATGGTTACAAAAACTGATGTGAGTTATATTCTGTGTACTAAGCCGTGGTATATGTTGGTGCTATATAATTCATCACCTCATTTCCTTCTTCAGAGAAGCTGTCAGACTAATCCGGTGGCCAGCAGAGAGTCCTCCGTGCAGGTGTGTGGAGCCAGTGAGGCCGGCACACAGACAGAATGGAAGCAAGACCAAAGAGTTTTGGATGTCGACCTCGGGCCTCTTCTAGATTACCCAGATGTAGGAAAGTTTCTACAACGTGTGGAGGAAGACATGATCCGAGAACTGAAGAAAAACTGGAGAAGTCACGCTTTCGATGGCTTTGAAGTGACATGGGAGGAACAGAATCCGCAGGTGATGCAATGAATGTCAGTAATAAATATATTAGGAGATGTTCACATGAGGAACTTACACCGCTGAGTCTATCCAAAACTGCAGGCAAAAAATCATGCATGCAGAACTTTTCATCCACCAAAATGACAAGCCCCATTGTAGTCACTAAGATCTGTCGGCTCCAATGATGTCTGTCATTAGATGTATCTGTCTGTACTAGAGTTGGGCGAAGTGGGTCGTTTCATCAAAACACGAACAAATCGGGATTCGTCTCGGACGAACTATAATGGCCGCCACAACATGATTTGTGGCAAATTAGTATACTTGGGGGTCTGTCTAATAGGTGGAGGTCCAGGAAAGGTAAAAAATTTAAAAAAAGCATTCTTATTCATCCGCCCTCACCTTATTTGGACCTCCTCACGGCGTCCTGCCATCTGTGTCTTCCTTCACTGCACTCTCTGGCCAAAGTGCCCATAGTATAGGAGATCCAGGGATACTGGACTACAAATACAAGTAATGATGCAGCTAAAAAGTTCCCTGGCACAGAAAGAGAGAAACCTGAGTGCTAGAAGGAAATCTGCGTAATGTCTATGACTAACATCATATCAGCAATGACACAAGCAGCTAGTCAGAAGTAGATAGAAGTTCATAGAAGACTTTTGCTGCCGAATCCTCTCAGTGCAGATTTGTACAGACTGTCACGAGGGAACAGTCCCTCCCCTCTCCATTTACTGTGTGAGGACAACCAGCCCACCCTCCCCCTACTCCCTGTGAACCTGATTTTGAATGTAACTAAGAATAGAACTTCCCTAGTAACAGGGATCAAACAGCAAATTAGCTCGAAGGGAGATGCCTAGTAGCAGCAACTATTGATAGGTTTTTGGGAAGAAAGCAGCAACATTTCCAAAAGCCCTTCCCACCGTGGACATTTTTCGATTTTCGTTTTTCATTTTTGACTTTCCCCATTCCAAAACCCATAATGCTTTTATTTTTCCGCTCTCAGAGCCATATGAGGTCTTAATGTTTGCAGGATTAATTGTTCTTCATGATGCTATCATTACTTATTCTGTATAATGTACTGGGTAGCTGGAAAAAAAATTCAGAATGGGGGGATTTGAAGAAAAAGTGCATTTGTGCACCTTTGTAACGGGCTTCGTTTTTACGGTGTTCACTGTGCAGCCAAAACGACCTGTCACCTGTATTCTATGCTTCAGTACGATTTCGGGGATACCAAACTTAAATGGTTTTATTTACATTTTAACCCCTTTACAAAAATCCAAAATTGTGCCAAAATTTTTTTTTTCTGAAAGTCACCATGACTCCTGTAACTTTTTTATACTTACGTGTTCGGGGATGCGTCTTTTTTTGCAGGACCAGGTGTACTTTTTTAGTTCTACCATTTTGGGGTATTGCTGTTGCTTTGGTCACTTTTTATGCAAATTTTTATCAGAGGAAAAACAGTAAAAAACGGCGGTTTGGCACGTTTGATTTTTTTCCCCGCTACAGCGTTTACTGTATGGATAAAATATTTTTATAGATTTGTAGACCGGGCACCGATCGTGGGCATTAGCGCTGGGTGTCTGCTGCATAAAACAGCAGACACCCAGTGGCTATGGCGACCGCCATAGCTAAACACCCTACATCCGCCGTACTAGTGCGGCTTATGTTGGGAAGGGGTTAGAGACATGGCTGGGGAATTTGACGTGGAAGAACTTACCTGGCAGCACAGAGCTCTGACCTCAACCCTATCCAACACCCAAGGGATGAACTAGAATGGAATTGGTGATCCAGGCCCTCTCAGTGTGCACCATCTGACCTCACAGGTGACTTTTGGAGAAATGGCCAAAAATTCCCACAGAGGCCTCCAAAATATTTTAGAAACCCATCCCATGAGAGCGGAAGAAATGGCGAGTAACTCCATATTAATTTCTATGTAGGTAGCATGGGGTGTAATGTAGACGTGGCCCAATACTTTCCTCTATATAGTGTAGCCCCAGCCCTGAATATAGAACTTGGTGGACATGGATCCAAGTGGTGCACCGGAAAAGTGGAGTAAATACCCCTGGCATGAAAGCAGGCCCCCCATAATTCCCAACACCCTTTGCTTTAGAGCAGTATCATTGGGTTCTTCTAAGTAACCAGACATATAATAGAGCTCATATAATTTATTAATTAATAAAAATAAAAATCAGCAGAATGTTTAAGTCTATAGATCTTGGTTGTCTTCTGAGAGAGGTAGTCTTCTTCCAGCAGACGTTGTGATCTTGTCCCCCTCAGGCTGATGCTCCAGGTCTTCAGTGCTGACACTACCAGTAATGGTTAATGATGACGTTTTCACCTCTTGCACTCCTCTTCTGAGCCATCTCCTTCATCAGGTCTTTTTGTGGCAGATATCTCTGTTCTGAAGTATCGGCGCATCCGCTCCATTGCTACGTCCTCTCGGTTCCACAGTTCAGGAACTGGTATATCATCTGTGGGCAGTTCTCGCAGTCTAAGACGGTTTCTGCTCAGGGTGTGCAGGAGATCTTCTGCTAGGTCTCCTATGAGATATTTAGCTAATGTCCTATCAATATTTTCCCTCTAGGACTTTGCTTCTTTGGGTAGGGGGATCTCAAAGTTTTGCCTCTTTGCTGCCAGGTATACACACATGCATGCGATGACCTGCGGCTTATACTGTAGACAGAAAGTCGTCATCATTAGGCAGCTGGTAGCCAGGATGTTGGCCATGCGGGTAACGGCTTCGCTGGCATTCATTGAGTGGGCACATACAGCAACAGTTTGATAGGGATGCTCAATTGTATTGTTAAATCCCAAGGTCTGAAGTAGGATTGTCTCCAGCTGGAGAATCTCATCCGCGGTGGCCGGCGGAACTAGCACATCTCAATCACAGGCTCCTCCCACACCAGGGCATCTCATTTGCATATCTTCTATATGATATTCTCAGATTTTTTTTTTCCCCTCTTAAACTGGACCTGTCACTTTACAATTGTAAGCATTAAACTCAGTCCATCCCGCTTCTTCTCTAGTGTCCTATCAGGCAATGCAGACAGGGCTGTTAGCATAATACTGGGTGTCCCAAACAATGATACCCGTATGCCCTAATTAGACATATGGATAGTGGTTGTCCTAATGGTATGGCCTCCTACATTGGTGATGAAATAGCAATGCCACCCCCTAGGTAGGCTAGTGACATGGCTACCAGCACTAAACAGCATATGGACTTAATCAAGATAACAAAACAAACGTCCACACCCAAATAGTATAAAACATAGAAATTCTGGAGCACCGGAAGCCTTCTAACTATTCCTTTAGCACTGCAGCATCATCAGCCTTCCCCTTCTCTGCGGGACTAAAGCAACTGTTAGAAGGCTTCCGGTGCTCCGTGCTGGCTCATTTGCATATCGCTAAAACTGGGCTCATTCCCAAACGCCGGCGCTGATCAAAGAGTAAAAGGTATCCCTGGAATAGCCTTTCTAAAAAAAAAGCCTATTGCCAATGATAGAATTCCTGTAAGGGTAGATTAATTTTAACAGTGGCGGAGTCTAAGATCAGACCACAATGAAGACTGCTGTGCGCACCAACAAGGGTTTTGCCACCAAGTATTAAGTCTCGTTTGCCAGAGGGATCAAATTCTTATTTCTCTCTGCAAAATGCAAATAAATTTATAAAATTTTATACAATGTGGTTTTCTGGAATCTATGTTTGATATTCTATCTTTCACTGTTAAAATTAAGCTACCCTTAAAATTCTAGACTGTTCATGTCTTTGTCAGGGGGAGAACTTACAAAATCAGCAAAGGATCAAATACTTACCGTATTTTTCGGACTATAAGACGCACTTTTTTTCCCCCAAATTTGGGGGGAAAAGAAGGTTGCGTCTTATAGGCCGAATGTGGCGCCTGGCATCCGCTGTAATAGAGAGGCGGAAGCCGGCAAGTGATAGACGCCATTACAGGTGCCGGGGCCTGAGACATCGCTGCCCTGCCCTGCATGAAGCCAGCAGCGGGAGGGGCGATGCTATTCCGCTCCTCCGTCCCCCCGCCGCTGGCTTCAGGCAGGGCAGGGCAGCGATGTCTCAGGCCCCGGCGTCTATCCCTCCCGGCATCCGCCTCTCTAGTACAGCGGATGCCGGGTCAGTATCAGCGGCCCCTTCTCCCCCGAACCTGTGCCTCCCCCGTACCTGTAAAGATGCAGGCCGGCTCCTGCGCGGCGATATCGCAGGAGCCGACCTGTTCGGGTGACAGCCGGGAGCCTAATGAGGCTCCCAGGCCTGTCACTGCTGTATTAGTATTGCGGCTGGTCTCTATGACCAGCCGTAATACTAATAGACAGAATGTCCCATAGACGGCAATACAGTTGTATTGACGTCTATGGGACTTGCAATCAAGCGACCGCAGGTTCAAGCCCCGGGGAGGGGGGGAATAAAATAGTAAAAAAAAAAAAAAAAAAAAAAAAAGCTTTAAAAATATATAATAAAAATATGAAATAAATAAAAGTTCTAAATCACCTCCTGTCCCT
Organism: Leptodactylus fuscus; assembly: GCF_031893055.1. Classification (NCBI taxonomy): domain Eukaryota; kingdom Metazoa; phylum Chordata; class Amphibia; order Anura; family Leptodactylidae; genus Leptodactylus; species Leptodactylus fuscus. The sequence continues at coordinate 41,373,972 of NC_134275.1, read as the reverse complement.
AGAATATATATATAAAAGTAGAAAATCATATGTCATAAACCACCGTTTTTTTTTTCAATAAAAGGTGATCTAAGCAATAGATATTCCCCAAAATGGTATAACTAAAAAGTACTTCTGGACCCGCAAAAAAAAACACTCTATGCATCCCCGTACAGCTGCAGGGTCACCTGTCAATGTGGCCTTGCAGCTGTTGCAAAACTACAACTCCCATATATTAAATATTTTACCAGTTTTTGCTTCAAAATTTTTTTTCCCTATTTTCCTCCTCTAAAACCTAGGTGCGTCTTATAGTCCGAAAAATACGGTATTTCCTTCACTGTATCTCTATTTGACACTGATTTTATTTATCCAGATATGGACTATTAAAGGAATATCTTATCTTATCTTATAACACATGGTGGACACTCAGTTTAAGCAGAACTAGTACAGCGGCAGGATGGGTTTAAGAAGGACCCTGTATGTGACACCACTGACTTTTCCCTCTCTTTGTATATAGGTTTCTTGCTTGCACACTTTACAGTATCCGGATGTGGTCGCTGAGAATCTTCAGGTCACCAGTGTGACCTGGAACGTCACGGGATCTGTCATTGCTTGTTCCTACGGCAGGTGAGGCTCTGATTTCTGCTACGTACCAAGTCATATTAAGGATAGAAACTACAACTAGTGCATGATGGGGTTAGTGGGCAGAAGAAATAGCAGCATGGAGTCAGCTACACCCCTGGTGATTGCAAGGGGACAGAGCCCCATCATGTACATGAAGTCGTAGTCCACCCTAGTCTCTATGGTAAGTTGTTACCCGTAATATACAATCACACTGGTTCTTTTGTGTCAGTCCTGTTCTGATTGGTTGGTATGGACAGCAAGGCTTTACTACCAGACCAGACCACCGATTCTGACTACTCTACTTTTCCACCCCTCGCCCTCTGCTCTGCCTGGCACTGACAACCATGATCAGTCAGAATAATAATGATAATAATAATAACTGTTCTTTTTCACCCAAAATTATCTCCAAAATTGACTCCACCTCTGCCGCCCTGGTTACTTCAGCCTTTGCACGTCACACAATGGACTGATCCCAGATCCCTCACGGGGTTGGCCTGTAGACTTGTAACAGCCTCACAAGGGTCCTGGTTGTACGACCACTTCGCCAATTAACTACTTCAAGACCTGGTCATGTTTCCTGGATCAGGATTGGAAACACTTTCATTTTTTCGAGGGCTATAACATTTGTTCCATTCATATTTTCGGTGATAAATTCGGCTTTATTGTTGTTATGGTTTATGTTTTTTTTCTTTATTTTAATATTTGAGATAATGTAAGCAGATAAGGTTTTTTTTTGTTTTTTTAAATAATTTCTTATGGTAATTTTCACATGGGTGACACATATATTTGTGTTGCCGGGGGCAGGGCTAGAGCCTGTGGTGCCCATGAGGTGGTGGCAGTATATTTTTTTTACTTTATTTTTATTTTTATCTTTTTATTTATTTTTGAAACATTGTATTAATATTATTAAGCTTATTTGTATAGCGCCATCATATTCTGCAGCGCTTTACAGATGTTGTGATCACTGTCCCATATAGGGCTTACATTTGTTGATTATGTAGATAATCTGTTTTCCTCTAGTCCTACAGCAGGACAATATGGGGTATTTCTGCCCCGTGTGCTGGTAGGACAGGTGGAATTTTTAATCAGCAAGAAATGAATATGCATGACTACAACCCTATAAGAGGGCACAGGGCCTCCCCCCCCCGCATGTTAATACAAAAGTGCTACAGTAAATATAGGGAGGGGAAGCTTGTGCTGCTGTTAGGACTAAAGGAAGACAGATTATCTACATAATCAATGATTCCCTTTCGTCCTACAGCAGCACAATATGGGGATATGGCAAGTAATCCCCTTAGGGAGGGTTTCCTTGCCTTACAGAATTTAATACTGCCCGACCAAAGGCGGTAGCTTCTGAAGCATGGGAGTTTAATATATAGTGCTTCACAAACGTAAGTTGGGAATACCAGGAGGCTGTGGAGCAAATTTGGTCTAAAGGCATAGCCCTATTTTCCGCCCAAGAAGTTGAGACCGCTCTTGTGGAGTGAGCTCTCAGAAAATCCAGGGGAGACAACCGCTGAGCAGAAAAAGAGATTTTAATGACCTCCTTGACCCATCTAGAAATAGAGGCCTTCGAGGCTTTAAGGCCCTTATGCCTTCCAACTAAATTAATAAGGAGAGTTTCAGATCTCCTAAAAGGCCTCATGCGGTCAAGGTAAACACGCAGGCACCTAACAAGGTCCAAAGTGTGAAGCCTCATCTCCTCAGGAGAAGAAGGCGCAGGACAAAATACGGGAAGGGACACCAACTGGTTAATGTTAGACAGTGAAGGCACCTTAGACCTGAACCCTGGAAGGAACCTTAGTTGGACCCTGTCCTCAAAAAGAGAAATGTAGGGTTTTTCTGAAGAAAAAATGCCTGGAGTTCTCCTACCCTCTTGGCAGATGTAATAGCCAAGAGGAATGTAGTTTTGAAAGTTAGATACTTTAATTCAACATCCTTTACAGGCTGAAATTGTGGATCACAGAGTACCGATAGGACCGTGCTCAGGTCCCACTGATGCACAGGAGCGGCTACCGAGGCCTAATTCTCATCGCTCCTTTAAGAAACCCACTCACCAGAGAGTGCTGAGATAAACGCCTCCCCAGATAGGCGGACAAAGCGGCAACAAGCAACTTCAGGGTGGCAGCAGATAGCCCTTTGTCTAGACCGTCCTGAAGAATATCCAGTATCACCCCCACTGGGGGATCAGAGGAATCCATACCATGGTCCAGACACCAGAATTTGAAAATGTTACCAATTCTGAGATAACTTTTATTGGTCATCTCTGCTCTGGCACGGGCGAGAGTCTTCAGGACGGCCTCTGACAGTCCTCTATCCTTCCATAGGGACTGGTCAACCTCCAGGCTGTCAGGTTGAATCTCCTCAGACTCTGGCAACTCCGAGCTCCTTGGGTAACCAGGTTCTGGGTGGGAGGAAGCCTCCAGTGTACACCTTGACGCATGAGCTGGGCAAACCAAGTCCTCTTTGGCCAGAACGGGATTATGGCAATCGCCGAGACTTGGTCTCATCTGATTTTCATCAATACCTTGGGTATGATGGAAATGGGAGGGAATCTGTACACCATCCTAAACCTCCACGGGATGGACAGGGCATCTACTGCCAAGGGATTGTCCTCCTGATGCAACAAGCAAAATTTCTCCACCTTGGCGTTGAGTCGGTCACCATGAGATCTGCCTCCGGGAGACCCCATCTATGGACGATCTGTTGGAACACCTCTGGATTGAGGGACTATTCACCTGATATGGTAGAACCCCGACTCAACCGATCTGCTACTATCAGGTAGCAGGTAGTCAATAGTCAGGCAGACACTGCAGATGACAGAAGGCAGGTAGCCAAGAGGCAGGTAGCCACCACAGGTAGCAGGTAACCAGCAGTCATGCAGACACTGTAGATGGCAGTAGGCAGGTAGCCAAGAGGCAACCAGGTAGTTAAAAAACAGTCGCCCCACCTGGTAGACCACAGTGAGTATTGAACTCAACACACGGTGCATTCAAACATACAAGTCTGTTCCTCAACAGAAAAAAAGGAAATTTGCTCATTATCAATAGCAGTTTTGGCTGACCACACCTGGAGATGTGTGACTTCCTGGGAATCCAGTGATCCTCAAATGCACTGTCATATGACAGGCTGCTATTCACATTAGCTGCGACTTAAGGCAGTGGCTGAAGCTCAGTCTAACAGCCAAGCCTTCCAAGGGAAGAGAAAACTCACCCCCAACTTCCTCATTTACGTGACTGCAGCACAGGTAGGTGCACATGGGCGCCGACAGAATACAGGGAGGAAGTTTGGCAAAGCCCATAGCAGTAGATATAAGTGCATTTAGTTTCTGCACTGACCACAGAGGGAAAGCTGGAGAGGACTCAGCAGGGCAGTGACCGAGCTGAAGAAACGTCAGCAACAACCTGCACAAAGCACGTAAGAAAAGAGAGGCTGCAATATAAACCTAGATCTTTCTCCTCAGAAAGAGAAAAGAAGGAGAAGGCTTTAAAACACCTTCACCCAAACCATCTAGGAGGATACAGAGCCTCCTCCACCTGTCCCCCATTTTAATGTATATTGTGAGCACTATATAGGGATCACAATGTACTTTTTTTTCCTATCAGTATGTCTTTGTAGTATGGGAGGAAATCCACACAAACATGGGGAGAGCATACAAACTCCTTGCAGATGTTGTTCCTGGAGGGATTCAAACCCAGGACTCCAGTGCTGCAAGGCTGCAGTGCTAACCACTGAGCCATCATGTTGCCCCAAAAGGTTATTCTAATCTGATTTAGTGATGGTCTGTATGTTGTTAGGTTATGTCTCTATGACCCTTCACCAGCCCTGCGTATGAAGGGGCCACAGCCCTAATTTAGCTCTGTGGCCCCTTTACTGTGTTTCTGTACACAGCAGAGCTCCCAGTCAGGAACCCATAGCGCAGCTCTATTTATAGGGGTTGTCCAAGACCTAAGGGTATTGGATACTGATGGGTAAGTCATCAGTTGGGGTCTGACACTTGGACTCCACACTGATCTGACCACCAGAAGTTTTATATAAGGTATACGGCCAGAAGCAGCTGTGTTCCAGTTCAAGTGAATGAGAGCAGAGCTGCAGTGACCTGATCCCACCACTATAGTGTCCAGAGCTGGAAGCTGTATACATCGGGGAACCATAGCATTGCTCCCATTCACTTGCATAGGAACACAGCTGCTTTTGGTTGAATACCTTGTACACAGCTTCTGGAACCCCCATATGTTGTAGGATCAGCTGAGCGGTCCAGGGTCCTGGGGTTGGACCCCCCACGATCAGATACTGATGACCTACCCTGTGACAACCCTTTTAAAGGGAGTCTGCCAGCAGGAAAATCAGAATCAGACTAATGACATTACCATGTCGGACTGATTCTACACTTTTCCAAAGATGCCTTTCTTCTCCTGCATTGCAGCTCCATTTTCAAGAAAATCAGGGTTTTATTCTTACGCAAATTAGCTTAAAAGTGCTTTAGGGGTGCGTCCACTTTCTGCTCTAGATCAGTGTCACCCACCTTCGCCCACATTGCGTGATTGACATCTTCCAATTAAATAGTCAGGTGGTGGCTGAGGGCTGAAGGGACCACTGAGGTATACTAGTGCTGTGGCCACCTCATGCTCAGGATTGGTGGGGGGTCCTAGATGCCTAACCCCCACTGACCCTCTGTATATAGGCCTGTAGCTATATGTTCCTCCTTAATCCACTGATATATTCAGTTGCACTATGTAGTATAGTCTTAGGCGGACATCTTTCTTCTATAGAATACATTTCTCGGACAGAACTTAATTCTCATTTTTTTGTTTGATCCTTCTCATCCATAGATTAGGAGATGGAGACTGGAGCACAGAAAAGTCCTACGTCTGTACGTGGAATCTGGACCGACGCGGCTTCAATCCTAATCACCCTGATATTGTCATAGATGTGCCCAGTTCAGTCATGTGTTTAGCATTTCATCCCTCCCGACCATCGCTTATAACTGGTACGTTCAGTACTGCCCCCTACAGATGTATCCTTTATTTGGGACTGGAAGATCAGAAACTGAATTGTAATATATTGATGTAGTGGAGCTGAATGTGTCATTGGGCGGTTGAGGTAAAGTGACAAGCACAGCTCTGCTACATCACTTTCTGTTACCTAAACCTGTCTCTCCTTCTTGTCAGGTGGTCTGTTTAATGGGGAAGTTCTAGTGTGGGACACAAGTCGGACAGATGACCCGCTCATCGGAAGAACTGGGCTCTCAATAGACAGCCATATGGATGCCGTCTACCAGGTAATGGAAGTTAATGTGGCTGCCAATGAGTGAGTCTGCAAGGGTTGATATGTCCTTAGGGTAGTAGATCAATGAAAGATCAGCTAGAGTTCAACACAGAAGGCCACAGGCCATGTGATGTCACGTTCCTCGATCACATGACCTGTTTGCAGCTTAGTCCTATTCAAAAGAATGAGACTGAGCTGCAATACCAAGCACAGCCCCTAGGCAATATGTGGCGCTGTTCTTGGTATTCTCTGAAGAGGCTGCAGTACTGAACTGAACACTGAAGTCCCTTCAAACTGCTGATCAGCAGGGGCTCCCGGGTATTGGATCTTCACTAATTTTTATTCTAAGGGCAGGTCATCAGTTAATAATTCTGAAGTATTTAATCTGATTGTTGTGAATTGTGCTGGACACACAGGCTGATGTATGTGTATGGGATAACACCTACTAGTGGTACCAGGCCCTCCAGAGGACTTTGGACACTGATTTTGGTGCATATATTGAGCTGAATCCCAGCGATAATCCATCTCCATTTCTCCAGTGCATGTAAATGGGTCTTTGGAGAAAAACAATCTGCGCTGTGCAAGAATAAGGGGCATCCCATACAGAAAAAGCGGAGACTGGATGTCGTCCTGCACATCCATGGCAGAAATCATGTCCAAGCCTTACAGATCCTTTCTTTTCTATGTCTCCATACACACAGCCATGTCATTCACATTTGGGGGCAGTGAGACTGGATGCAGAGCTCAGGACAGGTCCTATTCACGTCTGGTCTGTGGTCCATACTAATTCATTGAAATATAGGAGTCTGTGGAGAACACAAGTGGCACATGGATAGGCACATAGTCTAAGGCTACGGCCCCACAGGGAGTAAACGCCAGCACCATTTGGAAATTGCAGCATTTCATTGTTCCTACGGAAATGCCGGCGGTTTCCCATAGGTATAATTGAAACGGAAAGTCTGCAGAGGAAACTTCTGCGAACTTTCTGTCTATAGCACTGTGGGAAGAACCGCGATGTGTTGCCGATGCAGTTTTTCCCGCAGCGCGTTTTTGCTGCGGTACGCCCTGTGGGGCCTTAGCTTAAATGTGTGTTTCATTTTTCTATGGCAATGTGTGGACATATCCTGACATTGCAGGAAATGACCCATGGGGGGCTGCCACGTTCTGCTGGGGTCTTATTGCTGGTACTGCTGAGTGTAGTGTTCATTGTAATGCAGTATAACGTGAATATGAACATAGAGACCCCTCAATTTCCTCCAAATGTCCAGTGTACCCCAGTCTGACGCTGCTTGTCAGACCCACCATCTCTCCCACCAGTTGTATTACTTTCCTTTTTCAGGTTGGGTGGCTTCAGGACACCCCACAGTCTCACAGGCACCAGATCCTCAGCGTCTCTTCTGATGGTAAGATCCTTGTATGGCAGATGGAGAAGGAGGGAGAGCTCACGCTGCACAATGGCTTCGCTCTGGTGGCCCAGCAGATACCCAGCAACTCAAAGATAAGCAAGGTAAGTCCAGTGCACAGGAAAGTGAATGGAGTCCTGTTTCTGTAGCTAAGGTTTATGAAGATTTCTGGTCTTAAGAAAGTTGCTAATTTTTGTGTGAACTATAAACTTACACTACATTTGGCACGTTACCACAATGTGGGTGGGGCTTAACAGGAGGGGTGTGGCCTGACTGGTTTATACAGACAATCCCATTCTAGGTACATGACACTCCAGTGCACGATTCATCAAGACTGACATATGATACACCAGTCTTAAGAAGTCTTCTCAATTCTCTTACCTTTAATGTAAGGTCCTGCAGGCACAGATGATGTTATTGCTTTTTCTTGAGACATTCCTATGTTCCTCTGCAGCATGGCCGCGGTGACTCCGCAGTGGGGGTGACGTGCCTCTCCTCATCACACTTTGATCCAAGTGTGTTTGTTGTTGGAGTAGAAGGCGGCTACTCGCTGAAGTGCTCCACTGCTGTCCAGAAAGCTGCCCTTACTCACATGGCTGCCTCTGTTCCACTGAAGGCCCCAGCCCAGTTTACGTTCTCCCCTCATGGAGGACCTGTCTATTGTGTGGACTGCTCACCTTTCCACAGGTAAGAAAGATTACACGTAAGGTTAAGGCAGCAATAGATTTAAAGGGTGTTTGTCTTATGTAAGACCTCTGTCCATATAAACTATTAAAGGGGCTAAGTCAAGAAAAGTATCCTCTGCCCTTAGAACTTGCCCCCCCCCCCCCCTCTACCCTGCTGACCATAGTGAGGCTGTATGTAGATGTGGCTGGTAGTGGACGGTGCTCCCATTCACTTTGGCTGTTTCCAGCATTCCCATTGAAGTAAATGAATACAATATAAACTTATCCCCCTCATCCACAAGGCTCTCCATAATGCTGCACCTCCCTACATTTCCTCCCTCATCTCTGTCTACCGCCCAACCCGTGCTCTCCGTTCACTCAATGACCTAAAGGGATCCTGTCTTTCCAACACATTTTTTCTAACATGTTGGAATAGCCTTAAGAAAAGCTATTCTCCTAACTTTCGTTGTCTTCTCCGCGCCGCCGTTCGCCTAAAATTCAGTTTTTTCTCAGTATGTAAATGAGTTCACTCGCAGCACTGGGGGCGTCCCCAATGCTGCGAGAGAACTCTCTCCAGCGCCGCCTCCATCTTCTTCTGCAACAAGGTCTTCACCGTGTCTTCTTCCAGTGGTGTCTTCTAACTTCTAGGCCCTAGGGTAAGCCAACTGCGCATACCCGCTAGCCATGAGAAAATGGCCGCTTTATTGTAAGCGGCGCTGGAGAGCTCTCTGGCAGCATTGGGGACGCCCCCAGTGCTGTTTGAGTATTTGGGTCCCATACTTATTTTTGGGGTCATGGATGTCCATGTAACCAGCCCAATGTGACCTCACTAGCGCTGTTAGATTGTATGGGCCAGTACTTGGGGAGTGGATGCCTCTGTGTAGGTTGCTGTAGTGTTCTGTACGCCGTTTCCTTTCCATATGTATTTCCCATATAAGTAGTTAATAGTTTTTTGATCTTTGAGGTTAATATATATAGAAAGTGAATGTAGGAGATTGAGTCAACATGGAAACTCCCTACTATTGCAGCATGGCGGCAGGATGGGTCTCTGGCTATGCCCATGCTCAGTTATGAAAGAATTTCTATTGAAATGGAAGCTTGGGTAAGTAGGGAGACGCCGCTATAAGGTGTAAAGGGACTCTGCGTGCCCTTCTAAGAACTCTGGGTAATGAATATTCAAATAAGACCTCCTTGATGGAAAAGAACTTGCTCTGGCGCCACCTATTGGTATAGGTAGCTCACTATAGATCAGGGAGCTTAGAAGCTTACAATACCCTTTAAAGGGGTTTGACCATGAATAAACCATATCTCCTATCCACTGTCCACTATCCGTGTCCCCTCTGCCCTATATATGGAGCGATTGTGGCACAGGCGCGCTCCTGCTCTATTCATCTCTAGGACTGCTGGAGATGGCAGAGTACTGCACTAGGCTAACTCCCTCTGCCCCAATCGATGGCGGCAATGGCATACCTGAATCACCATTGCTCTATTCACATGGGAAAACAAGGGTAACAATGGTGGGGGCCCCAGTATTCTGACTATGCAGATAGGGGATCAGCTATCCATGGGCAAAAGCCCTGTTACTTATAATACTTCTTCTTAGTCCAGGTTAACAGAGTAGCTCATTAAAGGGGTTGTCTCATTAAAGACACTTATTCCCTATCCACAGAAGACTGGAAGCCCCTCATGCCCCTTCTATGTGAATGAAGTGTCACTTCTCCAGAGATTGCAACCCTATAGGAGTGAATGGAGCGCCAGTCACAGAGGTGCACACTGAGGAGGCAGCATTAACAAATGGCAGCATATCATCTGTAAAAGCTGTAATCCTGAGCTCAGAACCGATTATGAACTGGAAATTTGGGATAGGTAACTCAGAGGAGGTCTTTGGATATGTTTTATGAGAATAGGGACGAGGGGGCGTTCATTTTGGGTGCTCCAAAAGAGACCAGTATTGTGGGAGAGACAATGACCTTAAAGAGGACCTTTCACCACTTTTGGGCACATGCAGTGTTATATACTGCTGGAAAGCTGACAGTGCGCTGAATTCAGCGCACTGTCGGCTGTCCCGATCTGTGCCCACTGTACAGAGCTTACGGTGCCGGTACCGTAGTGCTCTATGGTCAGAAGGGCGTTTCTGACAGTTAGCCAGGAACGTCCTTCTGCCTCGCGGCGCCTATCACTCTGTGCTGTGAAGCGGGGAGGAACTCCCCCCTCCCTCTCCTGATAATGCTCGTCTATGGACGAGCTGTGTGAGCAGAGGGAGGGGGCGTTCCTCCCGGCTCCACAGCACAGCGCGATAGGCGCCGCGAGGCAGAAGGACGTCTCTGGCTAATGGTCAGAAACGCCCTTCTGACCATAGAGCACTACGGTACCGGCACCGTAAGCTCTGTACACCGGGCACAGATCGGGAAAGCCGACAGTGCGCTGAATTCAGCGCACTGTCAGCTTTCCAGCAGTATATAACACTGCATGTGGCCAAAAGTGGTGAAAGGTCCTCTTTAAGAGAGGGCCATGCACACTTGTTTTTGGGATCTATCTTTGTGAAGGGTTGTGTGGGGTCTTGTGCCCAGACTATTGTGATGCCTGCTAGTGGTGGAGGATGGTGTTGGCACTCGGTGAAGGAATACCTACCTACAGCTCTGGCAGGCCTATGTTATGAGTGCCCTCCTATCAGTACTGGGGGGTATTCTATAGTGTTGGCGAGGAGCAGATGACTGTACTATTCCCAGATATCAGCATCAGTTAGGTGGTTGTATAGCACGGAGCCGCTCATGTCCGCACACCAGTAACTGAAACTCCCATTTACTCTTCCCTGCTCTATAGATCCCATTAACTTTTAGATGGCTTCTTTGTGCCGCAGTTCTGTATGTGTGAACATGGCTGTAATATTTGGATATCTAACTCTGTGGTTGTGTTTGTAGGAATCTCTTCCTGAGTGCAGGCACAGATGGACACGCTCACCTGTACTCCATGCTTCAGGAACAGCCCCTCACATCTCTACAGCTCTCCCAGAAATACCTCTTTAGCATTCAGTGGTCTCCAGTGCGCCCCTTAGTTTTTGCCGCAGCTTCTGGAGAAGGTAAGACTTGGGGCTCCTTTCGCTTAGACTTAGGGTGATTATTTTTTTTAAAGGTTACAGGATTAGACTGGTGTCAGGTGTCCATGTGCCGCAGACATCTACACTACATCATTCTGCTGTGAGGTCCCGCAATCCAGGACTATAGACCCGTGACTGAGCTGGATTGCACAGCATCACAAAATCACCATGTTGCTGTGAAGTCAGGGCTGAGACTAGAATGGAGTGGTGAAAAACAGGTGTGTTGTGGGTCCAGTAGGCGGCGCTGCCTCGGCTCTGGGAGTGTTAGCTGTGCAGTCTGGCTAATACACCCAGCGCCTCAGTATTTTCAGGTGCTGCATTGTTGAAGTAGAGGCTAACTATGCTTCCCCTATACGCAACCCTGACCTGCCTGGTTTGATGTGGATACAGCAGTTGGTGCCTCATACTAACAGTCACAGGAGGCAGCGCCGCCTACTGGATGCATAGCTTACCAGACAGCACCTTATATTACCCACTCCATTCTAGCATACCAGCTGTCACATGCACCAAACACTTGTCTGAATTGGTCCCAAGTGCTGGTAATTTGGTATCGGGTCCCCTTTCTGTTATTGGAATGGCTGTATGTAGCAAGAGTCCACTGTCCTATACTGAATACAGGAATTGGGGCCACGGGCACTGCTAGTATCATAGATCAGGATGACGCAGAGTCTCCGGATTGAGGTCAGGCTGAGAAATCCATCTGATGTATGGACCACCTTTCCATGTGTACAGGGCCAGGAAAACCAGCAATACTAACATTCATCTGTTTTTCCACAGGAGAACTGCTGCTCTTTGATTTCACAAAAAGCTCCCAGAAGCCTTCACTGAGCATTAAGCAGACATCCAATGAGAAACCAGTTTACTGCCTGGCGTTCAACCGAGCCCAGACCCAGCTCCTGGCAGCCGGAGACGCTACCGGTGTGGTGAAGATATGGCAGCTAAATTCTGACTTCACAGAGCAAAGAGCCAGAGAGATGACCCTACTGGATGAGCTGGCTGGGGCGGTCACTGACTAATTCTTAAGTGTTGTATCTAGATTCCTCTAAGTGTACCACGTGTAAATAATACAGTTCATGTGAATAAACTCTTATTTATGGGACACTTCAGGCTTTTGAGAATTATACAGGATTTTTTAAGAAATAACACCACTCCTGTTCACAGATGTGTGGTACTGCAGTTACTCTGCAGTACCACACACAATCCCAAGACAGGGGTGGCGCTGTTCATAGAAGAGATATGATGTGTAGTGCTCTGTCCCACAGTGAAGACAAGACACATTGATAACTAGCGTTTATTAAAGCACACTGCTCATATTGCTTCTTCAGATGGCTAAATCCAAAAGCTAAAACATTGACAACACAATGAGGGCACACGGACCGCAGCGACAGGACATGCACAGCCAAAGTCAGCAGGCACAAGCAAGGGCTTTAATTCTGCTACGTCAGTTCACGAATAGCGAGCGTGTGAATTCCACATAGTCGTATGCGGAGGGCAGCTCCCGGCCCTTACTGTCCATGTATGGTTTCATGTGTGAGATGCAGTAGTCTGCCTGTTCACGTGTGAGGTTCTGCAAAGGAATAACATTGAGGTTAGAGGATGGCTCAATACCAGGCTGCAAAGTGTACAAAGAGAGGAAAGCTGCAGGATACAGAACGATGGGGCTTCTGTAATAAGGAGCTGAGACTATCGGTCTATACCCATTACCCGTAGGGCTGGGCTGTGCAGGCTGCCGTTCTCCACACTCACAGAATATTACTGTGGTCCTGGAAACCTCTACAGATGAGCACACCCATCTGACATAAAGCTTAAAGGGATTTTCCAGGAAATAGCTCATTAATATCAGGTAAGTGGAGAGTCCTACGCCCACCCCCCCCACTGATCAGCAGCTTGAAAAGACAACAATGTTGACAGCGCAGTACAGTGGCTGGGCTTGGAATTGCAGCTCATCTCCATTCACTTGCATAGAACAAAGCTGCAGACAGGCCATGTAATGTCACTGGCCTATGAAGTGTAAGCAGCACCACAGCTCCGGCTCCTAGGTAACAGAGCTCCACTGATCACATACTAAGGATAGGTTATATATATTACACTCTCAGAAAACCTCTTTAACTGGCTGTGCGCCTCTTTCATGCTGAGATGGCATGTCCTGACCACACGTCATTAAGTCTAATGATGTATCACCACAGAATTAACCAGTCTAATGGACTTTGGCGCAGATTTGCTATTGTGGTTAGGATATAAATGAGGCGTATAAATGTGGGCTACACAGTGTAAAGATCCAGCATCAGTCTCTGAAAATCCAACAGATTTACTACAGACTCTTACTAATAGTAAATCTAGACCTTTGCCTCTAAGGCTGAAGCCTCATGTTGCGGAAACACAGCTTTTTTTTTTTTTGCAGTTTTTTGAGCCAAAGTCAGGAATGGATTGAGCAGAAGGTAAAAGTGTAAGAGCTTCCGATATATTTCTCATTTCTTTTTTAGTCACTCCTAGATTTGGCTCAAAAAAACCGCAACAAAAGAAGCTGCATTTCTGCAATGTGGGGCTTCAGCCTAAGGCCAGATTCACACAAGCTTTATATGGGTGTATTTCTGTGCCACATATCTAGGCCCATCTGTAAGTCCTCCACCCTCAGAGGCCTAGGTGATGTGTGTCCATACAGTAATGGCAGCCGCTCATGTCCTCACCTGGTATAGTTCTTCCTTTGTGACGTACGGTTTCTGCTCGGTGCTGAGCGCTCGGAATGCACTTTCTATCTCCTCACTGGACTTGACGTTCTCTGTTTCCCTGCTGATCATGAAGGCCATGTACTCCTGTAGGGATACGTGGCCATCTCTGTAAAAAGACAACACAATGGCTGTGAGTAGGGATCATCATCCTTAGAACCAAGCAGCCATGGACCAGATATGAGGACCTTACCTGTTGGGATCTACAATGTCTAAGATATTCTCAAACTCTGGGTCGGGTTCTCCTTCTTCCACCATTGGAAGATCATACCCAAGGGACCGAAGGCAAGACTTGAATTCCTGGTGGTTGAGACGGCCGGACTTATCCTTGTCGAAGTGCCTGAATAATGGGAAGGAGGTGTCATTTTAGGAAATGAAGTTGCTAAGATTGAAGATTTCCATTGACTGTGATGTGGAGCTACTCACTTGAACATCATGCTGAATTCTTTGAGAGCTTCTTCTGTTACGCCTGTTGTATTTCTAAGGAAGAGAAAGAAGGCGATCATCAATGAAATACCAGCAGCCCTGCATTCTAAGTGGCTCCAGGCTAAGGCTACATTCACACTGTCAAAAGTTTGCCACAGGGCCCCGCCATTCCTAATTACTGATGGCAAGTACCTCCCCCCCTCACCTGGCTTGGATCTGCTGTTCCAGGTTGTGTTGCATCCTCATGCCCAGCTGATCCAATTGGTCCCACTGCTGTGCCAGCCCCACCGTACTGTGTTCTGTGTATTTGTTGTCGAGGATCAGAGCTTCCTCCATGGCGGCCCCGAGGTCCTCTATCTTCTTCAACTGGCTTCTCATTGCACGGATCTCTTGATGTTTTCTCTGGGGAAGTAAAATAAAACAACCAGGTCAGACCAAAAACTAGAAGCCAAATATAGAGCCAAAGCAATGAGGGGCAAGTGCTTCACACACCTTTGTGGCCTCCAACTGAGACTCCAGCGTTCCAGACTCTTCGACCATACAAGACCTGCACGAGATAAGGATCAGTGAGCGTATGTGGTGGTGGTGGGAGAAGTGGGTCTCATAGTGACGCCTTACCATTAACATGGCACATAGGGATATGAACGGACTGTGCGTCATGTCAATGGTAAGGTCAGCAGAGCACATGATCAGATCCATGCCAAGCGCTGCTCTGCCACCACACACCTGACCAGTGTAGAAGAGCCAAAGGTGCCCAAACACCATCAAAGCCTCTCTATAGATCAGCCACACTGCAGGTTAGTCAGCGGCACTAGGGGGCCAAAAACCAAAATGTACTCAGTAGCCCTCCTGCCATACACAGACATGATGCCAGCCAATCATAGTGTGAATGACTACCAGACCAGTGGTGGGTGCCGATGCCTGTCTACAAGACCAGTCCGTGCAATAATATGTGGTGTTAAGAGGCCACAGCAGGCTGTGCATATCATGACTATAGTGGAGGGGGATCATGGAGGATGGAAAGCTAAAAAGGTTAGGGTTTCCATGTTAACCCCTTCCTCACTTACAGAAAGTTTTGAGGCCAGCAATGACCACCTGATATTTCACTGCCACTGTGAGCACTAAGCATTTGCTTTAATGGGGTTGTCCAGGTATAGAAATACTTTGCTGCTTTCTTCCAAAAACAGCACCACATCTGTACACAGGTTATGTCTGGTACTGCAACTGGGCTTCATTAAAGGGAATGGAGAGGAGCTGCAATATTAGACATGGACAGGTGTGGTGCTGTTTTTGAAAGAAAGCAGCCATGTTTTTCTAATCCTGTACAACCCCTTTAAAGATGACCAGATAAGTTAGCGGTTTCCCCCTACGCCCAACAGCAGCACAACTGGGGTATTCCTGCCCCTATGAGCTGTTAGGACAGGTGGAATTTTTAATTACCTAACAGCTTTTGACCTCTATAAGAGGCCGGAAGACCTGCTCCTCCCTTGTGTTTTTTTCTGTCCTGTGGGACAGGACAGGTGGTCAGGGGGGGAGCAGATGTTCTGACCTCCTATAGGGGTCCACTACTCTCCCCCACCGGTACCTGACAGCAGAAGATCTTTTTCTGGACATCCTCTTTTTTCAGCAGAGGTCCCCTTCTCCTGGCGGGGACCCTGCCGGCTCGTGCACGCTCCTGTCCGGCTGGCGCGCCGGGTCGTGGCTTTCCCCTAGGAACGCTAGACCTAGGAACCTTTCTTAGGTTCCTCCGGTCCGCCGTCTAACAGGGTCCGCCGCACATGTGCAGTGCGCGGGTCTTGCGGCGGACGGGAAGAGAACAACCCCTAGACACGAGCATTGCACGGTAGTTCGGGAGGGGGGTCCCCCGGTCCTGGGGACCATACCTGGGTCAGATCCCCCTCCCCCTGTCTTCTCCCCTCCCCTTTTTTTTCAGGAGATTCTGGCTCCGTTGTACCCCCTACCCCTTGGGCGGGGCTCCGGGCAAAACCCCACCCCCTGGCCTATTTAACTCCCCTTAGAGCTTCAGTTAGTGCTTGTCGCTCCGGTTGCAAGCACATCAGTTGGTGAAGCTCCCTGGTCAATTTCTGTGCTGGAGAACTGTCTTCATTGACTAAGAATGTCTTCTTCTTCCTCCACTGTTCCGCCTAGAAGGAAGGCTACTTCCAAAAGGAAGCATCTGGCGTGCGCTTCTTGTAGAGTGCCGCTGCCTGATGACTCCCAATATCGCTTCTGTCAGGGGTGCAGGGCCCCCTCTGTTGAAACAACTCCCATGCGAGAGATGGTGTCCTGGGTGAAGGGGTACGTCCAGGACTCCATGAAAAGAATGGAAGCCGTCTCCCTGGCCAAGAGGCCACGGCTGGATTGCGAATTGTCCCTGCCGCCTCTGGAAAAGCTGCGCCTCAGGGATGTGGAGTCGTCTTCTAGTACGGAGGAGGAGAAGGAGATTTTTCCCCTGGACAAAATGTCCAGAGTATTCAAGACCCTAAGAATCAGAGACCGGGAAGGCGGGGAAGGCTCTAGCCGTAGGTCTCGTACCTTCAGGCCCTCTTCGGAGATGCTCCGCCTGATGGAGGGCGAATGGAGGCACCCGGAGAGATCCTTTGCGCCATCCACACGCTTCAAGGCACTTTTTCCCGTCTCTGAGAGTCAACTAAAGGCGTGGGGTCCCCCGCCAAAGGTGGACGTCGCCGTGGCCAAGTTATCAAGGCGCTCCATCCTTCCATCAGAGGACGGCTCGGGCCTCAGGGACCCCATGGATCGCCGAGTCGAAGGATCTTTGAGGCGTGTATATTCGTCCGCCTCTGCCCAGGCCTCTTTGGGCATGGTCGCGAATGAGGTAACAACTGGCTTACGCGCAGAACTGTCATCCCTGGCCAAGGACATCGATTCCGGCGTGGATCGTGATGATCTCCTCGCGGCAGTGTCCGACATCACGCTGTTGGTGGATCACCTGACAGAAGCTACCCATTTTCAGACCCGTCTGGCGGCTAGATCCATGGCACTGGCTACTATGGCTCACCGACCCCTATGGCTGAAGCCCTGGAAGGCTTACTTCCAAAAATAGCCTCTGTGGTCTCCCCTTTGAGCCCGGACGGCTGTTCGGAAGGGAGCTCGACCACATCATGGAAGGCTGGGCCGACTCTAAGAGCAAGAACCTGCCACAGCCCCTTGAAGGTCGGAGTACCTGCTTTCGAGGAAGAGGCACTCGAAGAGGCACCAGAGGCCAGCGGCGATCCGGGAAAGGAAGAGGTCGGGGCTCATCTCGTGGCCGTAAGAATGCCCCCTTCTAATTCCCTCTCAGTACACTCCCCCCCCCCTCCCCTGGGGTGGGCGGTCGGCTTTCCCATTATGTGGAGGCCTGGCGGCAGAATATTCGGGACCCCTGGGTCATCCAGATGATCCAGGAAGGTTATAAAATTAATTTTGTTTCCCAGCCGCCAGAGAAGATGGTAAGAACCCGCCCTCTTCAGGGCCCCAAACAACTTCATCTGGAGAGATTGATTCAGGAGTACGTGGACAAGGCCGCGCTAGAGATGGTTCCTCGCGCAGAACAAGGCACAGGCGTCTACTCTCCAGTCTTCTTGGTCCCCAAGCCATCAGGCGAGTGGCGTATGATCATCGATCTCAGGTATCTGAATCACTTCATCCGCAGGCTGCGGTTTCGCATGGAAACCATAAGGTCAGTACTACCTTTCATGCACCCTGGAGATCACTTCGTCACTCTGGACCTGAAGGACGCCTACCTCCACGTACCCATCTTTCTGGCACACCGAAAGTTCCTAAGGATTGCCGTAGACATACAGGGGAAAGAGGCGCACTTCCAGTTCGCAGCCCTCCCGTTCGGCATATCCTCCGCCCCCCACACCTTCACAAAGGTCATAGCTCCGGTCGCTGCCGCCCTGCGCCTTCAAGGCATATTCATAGTCCCGTACCTGGACGACTGGCTTCTGAAGGCTCATTCAAAGGAGGTTCTTACTACGCAGGTGCAGACCGTCGTAGCTCTACTAGACAAGCTGGGGTGGCTGGTAAACTGGCAGAAGTCAGTGATGGTGCCATCAACACGAGTTCAGTTCCTGGGACTTATTCTAGACTCTCTCAACATGACGGTCTCTCTACCCTCTCCTCGCAAAAGGAAAATTGCTCGGGCGGCACATCATTTGTCTTCCACACGGAAGGTCACCATCAGGATGGCGATGAAGGTCCTCGGATTGATGTCCGCTGCCCTAGATGCAGTTCCTTGGGCCCTATGGCATATGCGCCCTCTACAGAACGAGATCTTGAGAGTCTGGAATCACAGTCCTTCAGGTTTACAGAAGCCAATCCAGTTAACCATCAGCACCCGGCAAACCTTGCCCTGGTGGACCCATCTGCGAGATGGGAAGTCCTCGGTCCAGCCCGCCTGGACCCTGTTGACTACAGATGCCTCCCTCACAGGCTGGGGAGCTCATCTGGGGGAGACCCCGGTTCAAGGTACATGGAATCAGCGGGAGAGGACGCACTCATCCAACTGGCGCGAGCTTACCGCAGTTCATCGAGCCCTTCTGTCATTTGCACCACTTCTACGAGGGAAAGCGGTCAAAGTAAGATCAGACAATCTGACAACAGTCCACTAGATCAACAAGCAGGGTGGAACCAGGTCCCCCTCGCTCATGCAAGTCACCAACCTGATCTTCTCCTGGGCAGAACGAAACCTCTCCCAGCTGGCCGCGGTACATATCCAGGGCCGCCTGAACATCCTAGCGGATCAACTCAGCAGAGGCCGGCCGACCGCAGGCGAATGGTCCCTGAACCAGGACATCTTCCACTACCTGACCAGGAGGTGGGGTCTCCCCGAGGTGGATCTGATGGCCACCCAACACAATGCCAAAGTAGAAAGGTTTTGCTCCCTGTACCGGGAAGACAACCCTTTGGCTGTGGATGCCCTGTCAATACCATGGAGGTTCGAACTGGCATACGTGTTCCCTCCCATCCCGATGATACCGAAGGTATTGGCAAAACTCAGGCAGGACCAAACTTCGGCAATAGTGATCATGCCGTTCTGGCCAAAAAGGGCATGGTTCACCGACCTTATCCTTATGAGTCGGGGGAACTACTGGAGGCTTCCACCAGTCAGGAACCTGGTGTCACTGAACAGTCGGCCGTGCCTGGGCCTAGACAAATTCAACCTCACTGCCTGGAGGCTAACCGCGCCATACGCGCAGACAGAGGATTGTCCCAGGGAGTGCTAAGTACCTTAGCCCATTCAAGAGCAGAGGCAACCAATCAGAGCTACCAAAGGATCGCCCGGATATTCCGAGATTGGTGTACAGGCAGCCACCGCGATCCAGACAGAGATGCAGTCCTAGAGTTCTTACAGAACGGCTTGGAGAGAGGACTAGCACCTGCCACCCTCAAGGTTCAAGTGTCAGCTCTATCTGCTCTCCTGGAGACACGGTTATCACAAGATCCTCTTGTCAAACAGTTCCTTAGGGGGGCTGCCAGGCTCCGCCCCCAGGTACGGCCCCCTGTCCCCAGGTGGGACCTGGCCGCGGTTCTACAAGGGCTATGTGCGCCCCCCCCTTCGAACCATTATCTGAAGTGGACTGGAAGTACCTGTCATTTAAAGTGACCTTTCTGTTGGCAATAACCTCCGTCAAGAGGGTTGGCGAATTGCAGGCTCTAGCAGCCTCCGAACCTTTCATAACTTTCTTTCCTGACAGAGTACAGCTAAGGTTCGTCACAGGATTCTTGCCGAAGGTACCCACACTTCAGAACACCAATCAAGTGATCACCCTACCGGGGTTCTTTCCCTCCCCTGCCACTGAGCAGGAGGAGAAGCTACACACACTGGATCTGGTAAGAGCACTACGTATCTACCTGGATCGTACAGCACCGTTCCGAAGATCAGAGAATCTTCTGGTTAATGTGTTTGGCCACAATAGAGGCGCTAAAGCATCAAAGGTAACCCTGTCTAGATGGATCAGAGAAGCTATCAGCTGTTCCCTACGGGCTCAGAATCTTCCTGTTCCAGATTTCCTACGAGCCCATGCCACCCGATCAGTGGCGACATCATGGGCAGAGACACGGTTCCTCTCTCTAGAGCAGATATGTGCTGCAGCCTCTTGGAGCTCACAGCTGACTTTTGCCAAACACTACAGATTGGACTGGCGTACGGCCGATGCTACAGCATTTGGGCACTCCGTCTTGGCATCAGCCTGCCAGGAGGTCCCGCCCTAGGGGAGATAATACTTGCTAAATCCCCAGTTGTGCTGCTGTTGGGCGTAGGGGGAAAGAAAGATTATGAATGATAATCTGTTTTCCCTTAGCCCAAACAGCAGCACAAGGCTCCCTCCCTAAGAGGTGCTATTGTACAGATTTTGTGTATGTGTGTGTAGCTCTTGGCATAGATTGCTCTGTATATCATACTTGTTACTAACACAAGGGAGGAGCAGGTCTTCTGGCCTCTTATAGAGGTCAAAAGCTGTTAGGTAATTAAAAATTCCACCTGTCCTAACAGCTCATAGGGGCAGGAATACCCCAGTTGTGCTGCTGTTTGGGCTAAGGGAAAACAGATTATCATTCATAATCTTTCTTTCACTGACTATTCTTCGCCTGTATACACATGCACACAAGGCTTAACCAAGTGTGAGTGTTCCCTTTAGAAGAGGCTGGATACAGAACTGCTCCTATCCAGTGAATGAGAGTAGAGTTGCTATTCCCCTGGACCGCTGACACAGCATACGTCTCCATACACTCTAGTGGTGGCGTCTGGAACTGTAACCTGGCTCCCATTCACTTCAACAGGAGCAGGTCTATTAAAGCTATTGTATACTACTGTTTGTGATCAGATACTAATAACTTATCCTATCATTACGCAAAATACACAGGCTCTTCTACAACCTCTTTAAGAGCAAAAGATGGGGCAAGTTTAAATTTAAGATGCCAGACTCTTCTTCCATCAGAAGTAGGGGAGGGGTAGTTGGGAGACACCCCATACACATTCGACAGTGGGCAGGACTAGTTAACAGTCACCTAATATGTACGATAAGAAGAGACTAGTGCTAGCAATTCCATGGCGCACGTGTAGCCTAAAAGACCAATTTATCTTGGGGGGAATGAATAGATTTCAGGATATGAAGCTTGGCTGGACCCTGCAGACTAGCAGTGCAGGTCGGTGAACACTCCATTGCAGCAGTCCTCAGCAGTGAGAGTTAGTATAGAAAAGCATCACAGAGTGCCACAGAAAACCAGTGGAAAAAGGAGAAAAAGAGGAAACGCAACCTTCCAGAAAGATCATCCCCAACTTCATACTGATACACACGTATGACTCTGCGATAGGCTATGCTAAAGAAGAGAGACCCAATGGTCAATTCACCACTCACACACAACACACTGACATGGGGACAATGGCGACGATCCACACAAAGCAGTAGAAAAGAAGATCAATATAAAAAAAAAAAAAAAAAAAAAGAACTGTTCATATAATGCTCTGGTAAGATGGCATGACTCCCCCCAACATGGTATATTACACAACCACACATCCCAGCTGGCAGCATGTGCATCTCCATAGAGAAGGAGCATTGCACATAGGAAGCTTCATAGATAACTTTACTTTCCCCGCCTCAGCGTCTGTACACACTGACCCCAAAGACACCCCCACAGTGATCACACGTATACACATAGTAAATCTCGTGCACGACACAGATCTTAGAATACTAACCCGTCCAGTAGGTAGGTCCTATGGAGAGAGGCAAATGAAGGTAGCAGCGGACAGATCGGGGAAAAAAGAACATACAAAAGTGAAAAAAGCATCACAGAAATACAATACATCACAAAATGTCCGATTACAGCGAAGTACAAAACTACAGGACATGGATACAAGCTGGAGAATACAATGCAAACAACGGGGGAGGGGGTGAGTCAGTAACCTGGTCTCCTGAATCCATTGGTGGAATGCATTGGCATGTTGGGCAAATTCTTGGCGCAGTTTGTCGTTTTCTTCCTGTCTTCTCTGTTCCTTCTGTAGCTCCAATTCACGTTCCTGAAGACAGAAGTAACATTAGAGTCTCCGCGGACTCTATTACTACAAAGGAGCACATTACATGTTTCAAGATGGCGCCTTTACCTTTATGATCTTCTGCAGGTTGCGCCAAGTCTCCTCCAAAGCCTCCATGGTGAACCAAGTATAAGGATTGGATGCCACGCGATAACCCTTGATTTGTCGGTCCAGTTCGGCCAGTTGGTTGAAATCTGTCTGCGCGGAGCTGAGGGAGTTTCGGAATGCATCGTGTGCCTCACGCAGCGCCTTGATTTCTTCCAAGGAATTACAGCGGACTGGGTCAGTCAGGTCCTCTTCAGCGTTCTCAAACCAGCTGTTGAAAGCAGACGCTTTCTTCGCAAATGTCAGGAACAAGTCTTCCACCTAAGAAACCAAAGACTTGATGACAAAGCTGCCATAGAAACTACAGAGGATCTTTTTGTAAGTTTTTCCAGATTTAACTCCCCAGCCCAGATAGAACATCGACTTGCCTTTCTGTAGTGCTCCTGAGCCTCCAGAAGCTTCTTCTTTCGAGCTGCAGAGTTGTCCAGCAGTTGGTTCCACCTCTTCATGAGCGAGGCATGGCGGCTCTCGATGGCTCTGGACTGCACATGCTTGGCTGCCAGTAACTGGTCTTTCAGAGCGGTGATGTTGGTGATGCCTTCTTGCTGGAATGCCTGGAGACCGGCGTCAAAGGTTTCCTGAGAGAAGGAAATAACATGTGTTCATCGATATGACAGCTAGTACCACAAAACTCAGATCATGTCCACCAAGACTGTGCTTACCTGCTTGGTTAGTAGGGTCTGCACAGAGGACAGGTCTCTGCCATAGTCATCTGTCTTCAGACTGTTCTCCTTCTCCCCTACAGAGCAGATACAAGAGGTTATACCCTATGTAGCTGTGTAATGCATGACCCATATGGCATCAGCTGGAAATCTCACCGATCCATGATTCCACCACATCGGCTTTCCAATTGAACTGAAGGAAGGCAGAGTTCTCGTCAAGTTTAGCCTTGCGTTGAGCAGCCGCCTTCTCCAGTTCTGCCACTTTTCCACGAAGGCCTTGCATCTTTGCTGTGATGTTATCCACATGGTGATTGTTCTACAACCAGATTTGTAAGGTTTAGTTTGCTATGAGGACAGATGGCTGCTTGGACACAACTCTGCTTGAACACAACAGTCTTACCTTCTGGATGAGGTCTTCACCGTTGGCACAGACATCATGAACTCTGTCCTTATGGACGGTGAAGTCTGTCTCAAATGCCTCATGCTTTTTAAGCAATCCCTAGGAACCAAAAAGGCATAGCAAGATTATTCTCACAGCAGAGGATATGTCCCTTAAGACAGGTTATACATTAGGTATGGCCAACTCACCTGTATGGCAGCCAAAGTATCACCATAGTCTTCGCTGGCCACAAGAGTCATCTTCTCATTAATCCAGGCTTCTTCTTCTTCCACGTTGGCAACAAACTGTTGATACTCCAGAGACTCTTCCAGGCGTTGACCCCTGTAAACCCAACCAAACTGTGTCAAGATGGTAGTATAGTAATGTACAGTGGTGCATAGTCTACATGGGAGGGATTTGGAGTTAGTGTTCGGGATCTAGAGTCCTCACCGGGCTGATGCCTGCTGCTTCAGTTCCTTCCAGTGCTCCACAAACTGAGCCAACCTCTGCTGAATCTCATCCTTCCCAATGGTATTGTCATCAGACAGCTTCTTACCAGTGTCCAGTACGCCCTAAAAAAACCCAAGACCACCTCTTAATAAGTTGGCTGTTGTGACATACTAAGTTTCACAAGGGGTGAAATAGAAAAGACCACTCTGTACACCTACCTGGATGGCCGGCTCATGAGCTGCAAGTTCTGCTTCCAACCTCTTGTGCTTCTTCCTCAGGTTCTGCACACCAGTGAGATCTCGGCCATAGTCATCAGATCCAACCAGAAGCTTCTTTTCCCTGCAAATGATATGCGAAATGTCCTTAATACACAATGCCACCTCTGTAAGAGACATTGGTAGAGTGCCTTAACCTAGCCATGGAACTTAAGTTCAGTCAACACTTGTAAGCACTTACTTGATCCAGGACTCCTCATCATCAAGGTCCCTGAAGAACTGATGAAGGCGATGGGACTCGTTGAGCCTGCTGCGGCGGGCAGACGCCATGCTCTTAATGCGTTGGAATCTGTCATTGATGGCATCACGCTTGTCCTTCACTTGGGAGGTATCGAAGGCGCTGCTGGTCATCAGGCTGTCTGCTTGCCCATTCAGATCCTTCAGACGATCCTGGAGGACAAGTACAAGGACCATGAGCCTCCCACTGTTCATCCGATGCCCCCCCATTTTCTAGAGATTTAGATTACAGCTCACCTCGTGGGCAGAGATGTCGGCTTCCAGCAGTTGGTGTTTCTTCAGTAGGTTATTGACAGATGCCAAGTCCTTCCCATAGTCCTCAGAGGCAAGCAAGGCCTCCACCTTGGTGACACAGAGACCAATGTCAATTGCATGTCCTTAACACATAGTATTCACCTGAACCAGATCTTTCACCCCTCTTACCTCAGTGAGCCAGAAGTCAAAGTCTTTGATGCCAGTGTTGAAGTTCTGCTGCTTGTTGGCCTCCTTCAGTTTCTGGCTTTTCTCAGCAGACTTCTGAACCAAAAACTGCCACTGATCGGCGAGTGCTGCCAAACGGGCCTGAAAAGTCATACAGGGTCATAAGGGTTAATTCAGGAGAGCATGATCTCTGTTACAAGGGGTTGCTCAGTATGGTGAACCCCTTGTTTGTAGCCATTCGGTGCTTTTCCTCACCTTCACAGCATCCTCACTGCCGGCACAGGCACCACGTTCAATGAGAGAGTTGCCCATGTCAATGACTCCACGGATGCGGTCTGCGTTGGCGTGAAGCTCCGCCTCAAAGGCCTGGTGCTTCTGGTGTTTGCTCTGCCGGACAAGAATCAATGGGTGACTTGAGAAAATGCAAGAATTTTGTGCTGGTCTAGCTAAGTTGTCTTAATATGGAACAAGGCTACAAGCCGTTAACCTATGAAGCATCCTCCTTGGAAGTCAAGTTTCCCTGGTCCCAGAAGGTAAGTACCCTTAAGTACTATCATGGTGTCTATCAAAGATATGTGTATGATAGTGGTGTATGACAGACACCATGATAGTACTTAAGGGTTACAGGGGTTTCCTCACTAATAACACATTGGTCCCAAGATTAAGGGAATCTGAGCGCCCCATGGGAATAGAGTGGCAGACTACATGCCCAGTGACTTCCAGAACGTGATCTGTCACAGACTGGTGCACCACAATCCATTCACATGCGGTACTCTGGGACCCTTGTTTTCCTTAGCAGTTGGACTCCAATGACTAGACACCAGTATACATTAATACCTGTTATTAGTGGGGGAAACCCTTTTAAATGTATAGAACAACTGGGTATATAGTGTATGTGTGGGGCAGGGAAACCCGGAGGAGCCTTTAAAGTCCACAAAGCCCAAGAGATGTGATGAAGACACAAAACAGAACCATCTACAGGGAAATGATGGGACAATCCACAGACAACCAGGCGGGGACCAAACACGTTCTGCATGAGGTGCAGGGCACAGACCAGTATAAAGCTCATACACTGCTTACATAGAACAGATACAAGATTTTCAGCATCTATTATGAATAGTAGGGTGAAGATAACTAATGTGGTCTCCAGCAGGGCCCTAAATGGCTACAGATTAGTGGGATATTTATAGTATGCTTTACACTATATAGGAGTATGACTGCTTGTCAGGAGACACAATAGGGCAGATTTACCACGTCTTAAAGGACTATCCAGGGCCTTCCTGTGTGGTTCCTCATTTTCCATGACTGATTATAACTCCAGGTCACCAGAGCCCCTCCACCTCCTCTCAGTGTACTATGGAGGGTGGCAGAACAGATCACTGACTTAGTAAAGCTAGGCCTCATAGTATGTATAAGACCCCTCAATATGGAGAGGAGGGACTCAGGGGCCGTTTTGATCAAATGACCCGGATTCAGAACCAGCTCAGAAACCCAAGATTTGGAAAATAAAGAACCCAGGCAAGAAGTTTTTTTTTTTTCCTAAAAGAGTCCCTGACTAGGTAAGATTGGAATAATGAAGATTTATTAAGGGCACGTGTTAGATTTTGGTGCAAATCTATATTGTACAAAAGGAACAGCATCTAACTTTTAGCCAAATGCACCAAATCCATCAGACAGCGGCTCCAAGGGGGGAATTTTGGAATTCCTCTTGACGGAGTTTAATGCCATTTTCTGGGTAGTATAAAGACATCTAAGTTTTATCCTCTCAGTAGTTCTCCAGTGATGGCTGTGGTCATTCCTGGGTATTGTCATACACCATTTCCCCCAGCAGGGGGCGCTGCCCTCTACCAGGCTTCATGCAGAGTGTGTCTTACAGGAAGGATACAAAAGAACCAACCACAAGGAGAACTAATAACTAAAACAAAAGCAAAACCCAAGACAACCGGGTGGTTTAGATGAATGGAGAAAATCTAATGTTATAACACAGAGGAGTGAGACACAGGAGAGGAGGACGTGACACCTCCTGACCACTTACCAGCAGTTTGGAAAGCTATAAAACAGATTAAAAAGAGAAGGCATTGAGTAGATGAAGCAGAAATCATGTGACTACAATAACGGTCATTTCTGGTTTAATACAGATTATATTTTCAGGGGTTGTCTCATGAAGATACCAGATCACACCATCGCTCTTAGAAGACCTAGCCTGCTCATGTATTGCATAGTTATGTGAAGCTTTATATCCCTGCAGCTGGGGGTATATGGCCGGTCACATCTTCCCCCCCATGTGGACAGCTCATTACTGGAAATTTCCAGAACTCAACTCATGGAAATCAATTGGACCGGTTCTAGAAGTTTCCTTTATGAGACTCCGCCTTTAAGGCCTACTAAGTAGCACATGGGGGAAGGGGAAATATGGCCCATAAGAGATCCGGCCTCCTATCAGTGATGTGTAATTCCAGGAATCCCCGCCTCCTGCTGTCTTATACTATATGCATGATGGGACGTAAGCGCCGCAGGGGTTCCTGGCATCCTAGATCACTAGAATGACTAAAGGCCGGTTCTCCTGATTGGGTTCAGATCAGACTGATTTCCAGCCTGGATTTTCCAGGCACCTAAGACACAGCCAAGAGTTGGAACGGCAGGGACGTTTATTATGTCCCACATCGGTCTATGGCTCTTGCACACGACAACCTATACATACATTTTGCAGCAGCTTTGGGTGGTACTGTAGCTAACTGCAGTTCTGCTTCATTCAAATGAATGGGACAGGGTTATGTGTAGTAAAAGGACGGACAGCCTGGTGCCATTGCTTGCCCAAACTTTGCAGCCTCTTTAAACAGTGCGAGTCCCTACTGATTTAAGAATGAGGCCCATCCTAAAAGCATAATATATTCCGATGGGCATTTCTAGAATACGCCATAACTTTATAATCTGTCTGAATCAGATCCAAGGAACATCAGCTAATCCTCACAATGAGCTGCTAAAGTAGTCTTTCCCTGCACAGTAGCATCATGGCCACCTACAGTGCAAGGGAACTGCAGCCCCTTCTTTCCTAGGACTGGTGAGGGGCCCAGTGTCCCATGAACCACTGTCATCACTACTAAAACACTATTAAATCTTCCGCCAATATTAACCATCTTTGTCCTATAACATAAATGTTAAATGCCCACCCTCCTCATTGTGAGGAGGGTGGGCATGTCGCCCACCCTCCTTCTTATAACACAAGACCTTACTGGAGACACAAAAAGTCTGTTTAAACACACACCTGGATATTTGTGGGATCCTTGTAGGACTCATCGCTTGCGGTCTGCAACTTCTCGCTAATCCAGGCTTCAATCTCATCTACGTCTCTGCTGAACTGCTGCAGAGTCTGAGATTCACCCAGCTTGGATCTCTTCTCAATCATCTGAGCCTTCAGACGACGCCACCTACCAGAAGCAGAACAAAATGCAGCCGGTCAGGATCTGTTCACATCTGCATACTTGTAAGTGGTGGCCCTATAAGGACTTCGTATAGGGAGTGTGCACGTTCGTCTAGTACAATTTCAAGTAACTGCAGCCAACTCACCTGTCCAAGACCTCATTACGACGGGAAGCAATATCTCCCTTGGCGTAATGGTCTGCAGTTATTAACTGGTCAGCAAAGGCCTGCAGAGCAGCAATCTTCTCTTCCTGTGAGAAATACCCATAGGTCCTAGGTTACACATCAGTTCAGGACAATGATGCCCATGTGAAAACTATGGCATCTGTTGTTTACCTGCACATTAATGGCTTTGTCGAAGTCCTCGTGTTTCTTGATGAGTGCCTCCACGCTGTCCAGAGAATCGCCTTTGTCTTCGCTGTTGAGGAAGGCTTCACGGGCCGCCATCCAGTTCTCAGCCTGCTCGCAGTCTCTGTTAAACAGCTGGGAAAAAAAAAAAAAAAAAAATTTACAAGTCTGCTAAGGGCAAAGGGAACAGACTGGAGGTTGGAGCGGTGTAGTGCCGAGATATTACCTGAAGCTCCAGGCACTGGTCCAGCATCATGCGGCGCTGCACCCAGGCCTTCTCCAAGCTTGCACGTTCTTGGTCCAGTATGTCAAGCTTCTCTTTAATTTCAGGACTGGCGTAATGGCCTCGAGCTAGAAGCTGCTGCCCAAACTGCTCAAAAGCCTGGAAGGTGCCAGCTCTGGCGTCGATCTCTGTGCGGTGTTCCTGATGGGGCAGAGAGGGTTATAAATGTGCAGAAGAACTGACATAACTCAAGTTATCGCCTATACAAAGTATAGAGAACACCAAGCACCCCCTGTATGAATGGAGGGTCAGGTCATGCATGCATCTCCGCTGCATTCATCTCTATAGGACTGCCAGATATGCGAACAGCCATCTTTAGCTATCCCATAGCTATGCACTTCCCCAACCTGCTGCTCCATTCATACCAGGCACATGGGGAGACACTAATAATTGTAATAATTCTCTGAATGGTGGGAATTCAACCACCAGGACCTCCTCCAGCTATTCTATACATCTGGAATAACCTGAAGTGACCCTTTACAGGGTTTTGCAGTCACTTTCAATTTGATGACATATCCTTTGGATATCTTAAGTGAAGATTAGCAGGGTCTGACATCCCAGATCCCTGCTGGTCAGATGTTTGAAGAGACGGCAGCACTCCCTGATTGCCCCTCCCACTTCACAGGCCATGTGACATCACATTCATCAGTCACATGGCCTGTGAGCAGCTCAGTCCCATTCAAATGAAAGGGCTGACTTGTGATACCAAGCACAGCCACTATACAATGTATCGCGCTCATCGGCAGGGTCCCAGGTAACAGATTCCTAAGGGATAGGTCAACAGTATTGTAGAAGAGAACCCCTTTAATCCAAGTACTGCACTACTGACCTGGTGCCTCTCCAGCAGTGCTTCAGCTCCAGTTACATCTTTCGCAAGTTCATCAGATGATACAAGGCCACGGATTCCATTAATCCAGGACATGAGGTCCCTGAGAAATTAAATTTATTTTTTTTTACTTCATTGGTCCTTAACATCCTTGTCTCTCCAGCTGCACCATAACTACAACTCCCAGAATCCCAGAAGTTGATGTACGAATCGGAAACCACTGCTAAAACTTATGTTGGGTTACAACTGGGCGTTCGACCTTACCTGAAGTCACTGAGGAAGCGCTGCAGGTCATGAGAGTCTCCAAGCTTCTCTTTACGTTTGTCAGCGCGTTTGCCGAGACTGTTCCAAGCTTGGTTGAGCTCGGTGCATTTTTCTTGGATGTCCTCAGCAGATTCTGGATGGGACTGGATCAGGCGCTCAGCGGTCTCTCCTAAAGAATTCACCTAGGAAAGGGCAAGCACAATGGTGAGGGTATCAGTCTGCTGAGCCTTAAGATGCTTTTCAATATGGTCAAATTTCAGGGTCCTTTCACAAAGCCATATTTGGGCTGGCCAATCCAGTCCATGTATCCACTATATTTCCAGGAGATCTATAGGACAGCAGGACTGCTGTAGTTCAGAAGCTCACAGTATCATAAACCAGGACAATACTGTGCTTGGGCCAGGAAATATCATGGGATGGATTTGTCAGCCCAAACGGTTGGGAAATGCAAAGTCAGATTTTCACTAGATCCCTCACCTTATCCCCCAGTGCAGCCAGATCTCTTTCGAATCCCTCATGTTTGCGCTGCAGAGCCTGGACACTAGCCAGATCGTGTCCATAGCTGTCTGTATTCAGAGCCTGGTTCTTCTCCTCAATCCACTCCTTGGTCTCATCAGCATCCCTATAAAAGGAAGCAGGAGCTTGTAACACCTACCCAAGAGTCCCAGCTTTCATGGATTTAAGGAACTCACACCAGACCCTGCACCATATATTATGATGTATCCTACAGTCAGTCATTCAGGATTATTATGTGCCACATCTCAGATCTTTGTCCTTTACCTGTGGAATCTCTGCACCTCGTGGGCACTGCCCAGCAGTTGGCTCCTCTCCTCTGCCAGCTGCTGTAGGGATCGCCAGCGCTCATTCAGATCCTAGTGGAGGAAAGAGTACAAATCACTTCTGAGACATAAATCAGAGTATTAGGGAGGTTGTACACATGTCCTGGAGCTAGACGGTTACCTTGATGGAGTTAAAAGTGGCCACAGAATGCACAACAGTCCTGACAGCCTGTAATACACATATACATGAAGTTACAAACAGGACCGAACGAGGACCGGACACCGATGTAATGAAGGACAGTTACACTTATTACAAGTCATACAAAGAAATCTGAACCATAGGAACATGGAGACAATACATCAGTAGTTGTCAGAAACAGAGGGAACTGTAGTTAAGGGGGAGGGGGACAATATCCCTTAACATAGGAGAACGTTAGAGAATTGTTCCATTTCTGGATTATTCTGACCATATGCAGCGAGTCGTCTTCACTAGGCATTTGCCCCATTATTTTGCAAAAAAAATATAAAAAAATTTGGTGGCGTCAGCCGACCACCTAGTGTATATGGCGACTTCTAAAACAACCCCAATGACAGATGCCAGGCTCAAGCTGCTGGATTTCAACATGAGCAATACTTTTGTTCTTTAGCAGACAAGACACCACCAAACATGTATCAGCAGCCTTCTCCCCTCCCCACATTTAGAACATACGTGCACTCAGACCAGGTATGCATGTGTATGGGAAAGTCACGAGCGATAGCTGATGACCAAACAAGCACTCTGCAGACTGCTATGTAATGTGTATGGCGTGGGGTTACAGGACACCTACCTTCCATGGTGAGGCTCCTTTAGCGTCTGCTTCATCCTAAGAGAATAAACAAAGACAATTCAGATCATGAAGGGTTAGGTCATGTATGGTGACTACAGACAAATACAAACATTGCCACTTACCCTTGGCATGCCGTATACTTCCTAAGGGGAGGGGAAAATGAAAAAAAGTGTTATCACATTGTCAGGATATAAAAAAAACAAACTTAACCATTTAAGATATGGGAATGTAGTAAGAACAGGTCAAATTCCAAGATATAGATGGTATTGGACAGATGTAGTGACATTTGCTGTGAGGCTTCAGAGGACAATACCTCTGAAATACCAGACAATATGGCGTCCATGCTAAAGGATACCGTACCTGCTGCTGTACAGCTTGCACCTCTTCAGTTATCAGCCCTTCTGACTCAAGGTCATCCGCAACCTTGTTGATATCCTTCAGACGTGACTCATTTGCCTTCAGGTCCTGAAAGACAATGGTTTTAACAGGAACACCAGGTCAGTACGATGGTAGAAAGTATCAGATTTATAAAACACAAGTTTTTCATGATGTGGTTACAGCACCAGTGACATACACCTGTCTACTATACACCTCCGCGTACGTGACTAAGAGAAGCCATGTATCCTACAATTCTGCTTCATTACAGCCAGTAGGCAACATGTAGGATGTCCCAGGTCTGCTAGTCAGAACCCTCTCCAATAACCTTCTCATTTACCTTCTGGAAATCATCAAACTTCTTCTGCAGCACCTCCACTTGCTCCAGGTCAGCCCCCACTTCCTCGTTGGTGAGCGCAGCTTCCTTCTCGTTGATCCATTGCTGCAGCTCATTCGCCTCACGGAACAACATGAACTTCTTACAACTTTTCTCCAACATGTCTTTGCGCTTCTCTCCCACCTCCAATATGTTCTGGTATCTAAAGTCAAAATGAGCTTGGTCAGAAATCTGTATACAGCAAAGTAGGCATCTATGGAGCGTCAGCTCAATTGGCAAGTCATGGTAGCAATATGAGGGCTGACACCTCAACATCAGACTAATTCTAGACATGAACTGTCTACAGAACTGAAACAGTTCCCAAATTTAAAAGTTTTCACCAAATGTACAATGGTGCTGCCAATACTGACCAAGCACAGTGCCAGGCATTGAATAGTGGCTGTGCTTGGTATTGCAGCTCATCCCCATTTACTTCAAAGGGACTGAGCTGCACAAAGGCCATGTGACTGATGAATATGAAATCAAACAGCCAATGAAGATGGAGAGCGGCGCTCACTGGCTTCTGGATGTCAGACGACCTACAACCTAATATTGATGACCTATCCTAAGGTTAGGGCATGAATATTTAACTCCAGAGACTCTTAACATCCATTTTTGATCAGAAGAGGCTGGAGAAGATGCTTGTTGCGCTGACCGGAGATTCTAGGACTGGCAGCGCCCTATATGTCCCTCTTTTGGCATGGATACTGGTGAGGCCACAGAAGTACTAGTCTAGATGACTTCTTGCCAACGAACTGGGCATCTTAGTCCTCACCACCACAGTCAAAGGACCGTTCAGCCAAGTCCACATGGCTTTGACACCTTGAGCTCATCAGTAGTTATCTAAGGCTAAAAATGATCTAATAGACTATGAGAAGAGATGGGCGACGGTGGAACGGGTCTACTCACAGTTCTTCAACCTGATTCATACGCAGAGACACACTGCCAGCTTCCTTAGATACAAGAGTCCTGCACAGACAAGAAGGGAGCACAGCAAAAAAGGCATGCAGACATTAGTGATTACCAACAGGCAGGGGGTGCTGCTCCATCAGGGAGCGTATTAGCGGGAGGTGCAGTGTACGGAGTGCAGTAGTTCACACATAACAGCCTGTCCACCTCTACTGATCACCCTAATACAGGAGGTGTATGCCTGAGGTGCAATGCACAGTATGTTAGCATTGTTTATGGTGGCTAGCACAGTGACCCATTACATTCTTATGGCCCAATACACACAGCCCTGCATAATCACAGGTCCATCTAAGGGGCAAAACTTAGCACAGGTCCTATACCTGTCCACTTTGCGGTCTTGGGTCATTAAGGAAATCTAAAGATCTGTGGAGGTCACAGATATCATCCATGTGCCACCCTTGTCCTTTTCTCATAGACCCATAGAGCACACGTGCGTGTCCATGTAGCCTCATAATCTGGCATGGTCCGCACTGACTGGTCATTATGAGATTGTGTAGACATGTCCCCAGCTAGTAACTTCCAGCTGATGTTTCCAGAAGGACTAACAGAGGAACAAAGAAACTGCCCTTGAATTGCCCCACATCCTCTCCCATATGCCATCTCCTGTTAGCCCTCATAGCACAGGTTACTACGTCTGAACAAGGAGGGAAGAGGTGGAGAAACTTGGGGGACAGGTGCTGGGTTTAATTGCGTGACCTAAGGACAGACCCTTCCAGGTATCCCGGGGTTCACCACCTAAAAGCCCCAGAGTATTCACAGACTCCTTGGATACTCTTTAATATGGAACTTGTCTAACTATGGATGACTAGATGCATGCTATGAGACTAACTGAAATCAGTAGAAGTGGACATGCCCTTTAATTTCTGAAGTGTACCTTTAAAGATACAGAGAATCACATAGGACTAGAGCAGGAGTGCGCCTGGTGATGGTCTATAAAATTACAGGTACACTACAAGAAACAGGTTACTGGAGTCCAGGCAGCTGCATAAAAGTAGTATTGCCTCATAGGTAACCATAGCCCTAAGCTGCAGTACCTTATACTTACTGTATACTGGGTGGCGCTGTTGTAGCAGTCACTGACTAGCCAGTGGTTATATACTCCTTTTATACAGCTGTAGTAACCCAGTGTGGTACTACTACTTACCAAATCACAGATCAATCAAAACACATAGAAATGAATGACAAGTAAGATGCATATTAATCTGTATGGTGATCAGGGTCAGTAAGGTGATCGATGGGTGCACAGGGGGCGGAGTAAGAAGATTACCAGGGAAAGAGTAAATCTGCACATGTGATGATTTATAATGATGGATATTATAACATGCAGGAGTCAGGGTGACGGGAGAAGCAGAGGACGAGGATCTATATATGTGTGCAGTGAGAGCAGAGGAGAGACACTGGAACTCCAACATCCTGTCTGCACTGTCACATGACCTGTACAAGATGGAAATCTACAGCTAAAATGGAGTCTTACTGGCCATCGATCTGCTCCTGGCGTAGAGCAATGCTTCCCTGCTCCTCCAGTAAGTTCTCCCGAGAAGCAGACTGGGCCGGATCCAGCTTCTTCACATAAGCAGCGGGTACAAAACCCTGACGGTCATTCACTTCCACTTTCCACCAGTCCTGGAGGGCACAGAACATACCGGGTCAGGTTCAATTGGCACACAGACAATCTCTTAAAGGGGTATTCCAGCCCCTATAGCAGGTTTTATAGTGATCCACAGGATAAGCAACCAGTATCTGAGTGGTGGGGAAAATGACTACACACACGACTGACACTTTTATGGAAGAATTAAGGCAGACCCCTTTTATTCCCCTACAATGTATTGGGCTACTCTTCAGGTCTTGCTTACCTTGTTAGTGCTGTTGAGCAGAGTCAGGATGTCTCCTTTCTTCATGGTCACCTCTCGGGGGCTCTTCTCCTGGTAGTCATATAAAGCCAGTACCAGCTCCTTACCAGTCTCATCATCTGTTGGCGCCACTTGTTGCTAAAGGTCAATTATAAAAAGTCAATGAAAATTTTGCAATAGAACCTATTTATAGAGTATTATGGCTACTTCCTCTACACATTACAGTCAAAGGGAAATCCCTACAGCAGACAGATCTTTATACTGCGGGGAATCAGAGACCTCCCACGTCTCAGAAAGTGACCCCTTCATATCAATGACCTTGGACATACCCTGCAAGCCTGGGCCTGCTCCCTCAGAGATTGGATGCTGCTCCCGTAGGCTCGCAGATCGGACATCAGAGCCTCATGTTTCTTCAGCAGGGCCTGAAGACAGGATGGATGTATTAGTATAGTAGGCTATAGTGACAACAGTGTGCAGTGTAGGACATGGCGGGCGGAGATCCTACCTCAGCAGAGTCTTCATCCTTGCCATAATCTGTGCTCCCAACTATCGGCTCCTTCTCCCTCATCCAGGACTCTGCTTCATTGGCATCAGCAAAGTACTGCTGAGCCTGCAGGGAGTCCTCAAGGTCCTGTCTGCGCTGAGACGCCTTATTTCTGAGGGACTGCCACTTGTCATTTAGTTCCTTCAGCTTCACCTTCACTTCATCAGCTGCAAAGTGTCCTGTGAAGAAGAGCAGAGAGCATTAATGACAAATCTATAGTACAAGCATTGTCCAGGATGATAAAGGCCCTATGCCCTAACGCAATGTACTTACACCTTGCTTTTAATTTAATTAATAAATCTTGTTTTATGCACGAGTTCATGAACCTACTTGCTAGATAATTTTTTTTGTCGACTTTAGAATTTTTTGGCCTTTTTATTTTTCTTCATGTTTGGAAATAATGGAAAATTATATATATATATATTTTTTTTTACATTTCTCACAGTTGGCCACTAGAGGGAGTGTCATTGTGTAACACAGTACAACGGTCTTTACTAGCTGTTCAAGGACCTTTGCTAATGTCATCAGAGGTTCTTAAGAAGCAGCAACACTTATACAGCTCTGCACTGCTACACTTGAAGCTTATCAAAAGCTGAAAATGCATCTATAGTTATGTGAGCAGTACATAGTAACTGCTGTTATACGCCTCAGTGCAGAGCGGTATGTGTGTCACTGATGCAGTTTAATGACCCAAATCCTAAAGCAAATAGATATGCAGCACAAAAGAGAACAGGAGCCAACCTGTAGATGATGCTCCCTCTATTGGACAAGTAGAAATCTTTATTATGGGGTAAAAAGAAATTAATAAATTGAATTGATATATATTACCTTCAGTGATCATATTATTTCCCTTCTGGGTGACTGCCTTAATACGGGGTTCATGTCCAGCTATCTCGGCCTGCAGCGCTTGGTGCTTCTTC
This sequence comes from Leptodactylus fuscus, assembly GCF_031893055.1. Lineage (NCBI taxonomy): Eukaryota > Metazoa > Chordata > Amphibia > Anura > Leptodactylidae > Leptodactylus > Leptodactylus fuscus. Next base: position 41,337,440 of record NC_134275.1, on the reverse strand, counting down.
AGCAGGTTCTGGACACCAATCAAGTCTTTGCCTGGAGAGAAGATGTGACAGTGTAAGGTCTGAGCCCAGGACTAGAAGGGTCTCCATCACACTGGAAGAGAACAGTAAGTTACCCCTGTTGGTGGAGGCTGCTATGGGCTCCTTCTCCCTTATCCAGGTCTCCTCATCTTCAATATCACGGAAGAGCTGCTGCAGACGCAGAGAATCAGACAGTTTCTCCTTGCGTGCAACCATGGGGTCTTTCAAAGCATCATATCTCGCAACCAAAGCCTCTTGTTTCTTCTTGATGTTGTCCGCATCAAAATGGCCAGCATCTTGGAACTGGCGAGCCTGGATAGTGATGCCATCTATACGGTCCTGGATGAATAATACAATGAATTATTAGTTCTATAGCTACTGTTAAGAATGCTCAGTGGTGCCCTCTGCAGTCAAGGAAAGGCACTAATCACATGTAAAGTACCTGGTGAGCTGCAACATCAGCCTCGAGCAGAGCGTGTTTCTTCTGAAGGTTCTGTACATTAGTCAGGTCCTTGCCATAGTCATCAGAGGCCAAGTGCCCCTCCACCTCGTACAGCCAAAGCTCAATGTCTTCCACGTTTCGGTTGAACTGCTGCTGCTGGTTGGCCTCACGCAGTTTGATGCCTGTGTAGAGACAACGCCCTATTGTTGGTCTTTCTTCCCAAACACTTTCTTTTATGAAAGGCTTAGATGGACGACAGTCTCACCTTTGCGATCTGTGGCTTCTAACAGCCTTTTCCACAGGCTGATGACCTCATTCATACGTGCCGCCACCTCATCGGATGCATAATGGTTGACATCTATTAACTTCTGCCCGGAATTTTCCAAAGCATCAATGCGACTTTGATTAGCAGATAGTTCAGCTTCGAAAGCCTGGTGCTTCTGGACTTTACCTTGAAGATTGGATGGATCCTGCAGGCAAGCATGGAGAGGAGTCATTGCGGTAAGTTATAACAGCAACACATGAGATCATACAATGGAGAAGAGCAAATACGGTTAGACACCATTCCCCCTTCTCTGTGATCACTGTATTATAGATACCAGGTGTTTTGTAACCATCATCCCTTTGCACATGGTGTAATAATCTGAACCAGCTGTCTTTGCCTAGGATACTCTGCACTTCATTACATGCATACATAATATATTATACAATTCCAACCCTAGTTTGTCATTGTAAGGCCTGTTACTATAGAATGAACTTATTTCTGGGAGGTTACTCAGAAGTCCTCATACAGGCTATTGTCTTCTCGTCTGGAAACTATCCTCCTGCCAGAATGGTACTAAAGGTTTGGAACCTCATAGACAATAAGGGAAGATCAAAAGCAAATTTTACCACAAAAAGATGAAAAGTTACCCCCTGAAACCTCACCTTGTAGGCCTCATCAGTGGCGGTCTTCATCTTCTCATTAATCCAACTCTTCAGCTCATCGGAGTCCCTGAAGAACTGCTGCAGGTGGAAGGAGTCAGCCAACTGGGTGCGGCGATATAGTGCCCGCTCATGGAGGGCATTGCGGCGATTAAGGAGCTGCCGAGAGAAGCAGACATGTAACAATATTAAATAATGTCCAATAATATCAGAGAGGGAGATCCAAGCACTTAATAGCCGTCAGGCAATACCGTACTTACCGCGTCTCTGCGAGCAGCAACATCATCCATTGCATAGTGGTTATTCTGAATCAGCTTTGTTGCAAATTCATCCAGAGCCTAAAAATTAGATAAAAATATCACAATCATTTTATAGCACAGAATAATACACAAGAATAAAGTGTCCCTGAACCTTAAGCAGACACAAGTTAATCCCGCCACCATCTGATCAAATTATAACAAGAGGCTTCTGTTCATCTCATGCAACCTGTAATCCAGATTCTCTCCATACGTTAGATGAATGTTGATGGACCGTGCAGATTATGGCATCACCATTCTATATTTGATATGAATGGGGTGGTGGTGGGGGGGTGGTGGTAGTACTTGGAAGAGACTGAGGGACAACATAATAAACAGAAAGGTGGTTTGCAGTGGTCATCTGGTGCGCTCCTGTTGGTCTGGTATCTTGCAGTGACTTCAGACACTGGACTTCACCAGAGTTCCCCTTTAATGACTGTACATGTTACACCACCTCGGGTCCCCGGAGCTCTCAACATATATCATACTGGAAGAGAACCACGACCCTCCAATCCTATCACTGTATGTCATTCTGCCGCATGCATTTGGAAGTAACCTACCGTGATCTTCTCCTCCTGGGCGCTAAGAGATTTCTCAAAATCTTCATGTTTCTTCAGCAGAGCTTCCACACTGTCCAGAGAATCTCCCAAATCCTCATTTAACAGGAAAGCCTAATGTATGAAGAGCCAGAGGGTTAGGTAAGGACCATTATGGAGGAGATGGCTAAACCTACTGATGCCTGAACGCTCGCACCTCTTGTTTGCTCATCCAGTTGTCCACTTGTTCGGTGTCTCTGTAGAAAAGCTGAAGGTCCATGCACTGCTCATACTGCTGCCTGCGGAGGTCCCACAGCTCCAGAAGGGCCGTTCTCTCCTCTGACAAGATGGTGAGCTAGGAGTGACAAAAGCAGACAGCTTAATAGAAAATAATTTGGACTTCTTCAGATTGGTGGTGCAGACCTCATTCAGCCTGAGACTAGATCACGGGATTCTCATTGATCTATGATCACCAGTGCACAATGTCTCATGTACATGGTGATACACAGCAGTATAAGCCTCCATGTACATAGAATTGGACTTGTGGGGAGAATAACTCCATACATATGGAATCTAAGGGAGCATGCCACAGAGAGATTATAAAAGGTTACAGTAAGGCCCGAAATACCTTCTCCCTGACTTCATCAGAAGCATAGTGTCCGGCGTTCAGCAAGGCATGTCCGGCAGCATCTGCAGCTTTAAAGCTGTCCTCGTGAGCATCGATCTCACCCTGAATCCAGAAGTAGGAAAAAGAGGTTAACCACAGCTTTACTAAAACAGGAACAGATGCTGTCAACAGTGAAAGAAAGTGATTAGCGCGCGCCACAACTATGACAATGACTATAGTCCCTCCCCCTCCTCAATAACATCAATTATGGCAGCAACTTGGGGTCATGGGGTGCCCTTTGTTCCCCTACAAGCGAAAGGCTATTTAGCAAGGTTTTGCATTTACCTTATGCTCTTGATGTCTATCTAGGAGAGCCTCAGCTCCAGCCACATCGTTGGCCAGCTCATCGGCATTGATAAGAGCCTTCATTTCGGTCACCCAGCTGGTGAGGTCTCTAAAATCTGCAAGGAATCTCTGCAACCTGAGAAAGAACAAGGAACATACGGAATGACCAAGGGGCACAGATATCCATCCCCAGTCAGTACATGCTGCAGTGTATGTGTAGATTTAGCCTACAGTCTTGCCTTGGTCACTTACTTGTAGGAGTCATTGAGGCGGGTGTGACGCTCTGCAGCCAGTGTGCGGATCTGCTCCCAATTTGCAAGGAGCTCCTCTCCTTTCACCTGGATCTGGGGTGCATTCTGGGGGTGTGACTGCTGTAGGCGATCAGATTCAGAGCGTAGAGCTTTTACCTGGTAATATAAAAAAATAAAATAAAAATAAATAATATATTATACACATATACACACCAATCATTGAGGCCTTGCAGTATCCTAAAAGTGGTTGTCTAGGCATTATAGACAACTTAGGGGTGGCCAGGATAGGTACAGTCCAGGTCCCCTTTCCCTCCCATGTTGAGACTCTTTGGGCCAGAAGTGGACAGGCTCATATGACTGCAGAGACCAGTCAGCAGCCTCAGTGGTTGCTGGACAGGGAGCGGTGATGTCATACAGATAAGTCACTGGATTGTCACCAGGGACCGCTGAAGCCACCAATTGGTCTCAGCAGTCACACAAGCCTCTCTGCTCCCGGCCCAGCAGTCCAGAAACGAGGACTGGGACTGTAAAGCAATGCTCCAGGGATAAACAAATATGACTTTGTCCTACACCCACCCCCAAGTTTCCTACAATTCCAGATAATCACTTACTGAAGGTCTCCTCCAGTTTGGAGTGTTTGGGTCATACATACCTTCTCTTCCAGGGCTGCAAGGTCTCGTTCCAAGCCCTCATGTTTACGCAAAAGTGCTTGCACACTGGCCAAGTCTCGGCCAAAGTCATCGGATGCCATCAGCTGCTCCTTCTCTCTGATCCAGCCAATAGTTTCATCGACATCTCTAAAGGCAGAAATGAAGAAGGCAAAGTGAGAACAAGCTGCAGAAAAGGACCAGACAGAATTCACAGCCTGACCCAGCACCATATGGCGATATCAGGTGTCGCTGGGCAGGATGGATAGTAAAGAGACGCTGCTGCGGACCTGTTAAATCTCTGGACTTCTGCTGCCCCAAATAGCTTCCCTTGTCTCTGCAGAGCCAGCCCCTTCAAGCGCTGCCAGTTAGTATTGACTTCATCTTGTTTGGTTGTGATCAACTCAAGTTCGGGATGCTCCTCCTGTGGGCACAATGAATGAGGCCATATTGGTATAAAGGCATCAGTCACAGCTTTACAGACAATGGGGCATTTTTGGGGGCATATTTTACCTGTGCCAGTTTACTGGCAAACTGGTTAACTTCATTCACCCGTTCCTCATGGGCTGCCAGATCGGTCTGAAACTCCTCAAACTTTTTCTGCAGGAGCTCTACGTGTTCAAGATCTTGTCCCAGCTCCTCAGACATCACAATGGCCTCCTGATGGAATAGATCGGTTAGAGTACGAGATTATATCCCAATTTACAAACAGATGGATTTTCCTAGACTTTGCCTTTGGTACTAGTCTAGACCATGAGTGTATGTGCCGAGGCACGGCCATACTTATTTGTATGGGGATGCGAAGCTCTGCTTATCGGCAGACGTCAATGGGTCTGACCCAACCAAACACTGACGATCAATCCCAAGTCTACACATCCCTTTAACTCAGCCTAAAACTTGTTTAAAAGGAGTTTTCCAGGACTCATATTGATGGCCTATCCTTGGGATAGGGGATTTATAGGTTATTAGTGGGTGTGTGACACTCAGTACTCCCACAGATCAGCGCTCTTAAAGCGCTGCAGCCTCTTCCCTCGGACCCTGACATCACATTCATCATCACATGGTGTAATAGCTTAGTCCCATTCAAACGAATGGAGCCAAGTTGCAATACAAGGACAGCCACTATAAAATTCACAGCGCTGTGCTTGGTATTCAGTGAAGATGTTGCAGTGCTCCCTGAATATAAATGGAATTTCAATATGGAAATACCAGAAAACCCCTTTAAGACTTGACAACTGAACTACAGTAAGTACCTTGTCATTAATCCAGTCCAGGACGTCCTCACACTCCCGCAGGTACTGGACCAGCTTCTGGGCCTGTTGGAGCTTGATCCCCTTTTCTTGCATTTTCTGAAGCAGCTGTTCCCATAGACGGTGGAGCTCTACCAGACGGGTCTGTGGAATAAGGATATATGAGCAGGATAAAGGACAGCTCCATCATCCTGCCAGTGTGCTGAGGACAATGAAGGAGCCGTATTCACACCATCCTGAAGAGAAGGAGCAGCCACAGAACTCACACAAGGCAGGAAATGAAAGAAGGAAAATGAGAGAACCGCTTCGCTAGGTGCAGGTCCTAGAAGGAGAGCCACCATATCCAAGAAGAAAATGAATGGAGATGTGGCTGCACACATCTATGGCAGTCACAGAATTAACCCAGCACGCATGGTCAGCTATCTCCCAGAGGTGAATGGAGAGATCCAGGCCATTTATTCTTGGTGGGGTGGAGGACCAGATGCACCTATGTATAGAAGATGGCAACATTTCTAATAAGGTGGGAGGAAGACCCCTTTAAAGGGGAATAAATTATTGATCTATCCTTAGCAAAAGTCACCAATATCAAATTGATGGCAAATGTGTGTGTGGGGGCGGGGGCTAGAACCTGGGAAACCCATAGATCAGGTGTTAGAATTGCTACTTCTGCTTCACAGGCCAGTGACGTCACATTCATCGGTGACATGGCCGATTTGGAACTCAGTCCCATTCTGGCTGAGCTGCAATACCAATCACAGCCACTAAACGGCGCTGTTCTTGGTTATTAGTAAAGTTCAGATGGAATAACATTGAGTTCTATGGAGTCTGAGAGTTGGATGAAGTCACGGTATAGACATGCAGCAGGAAAGCAGGAAGTCATCACTGCACATCAGACACCTCCACCTACACGTATGTGAGCCCCAACTTGCACACAGGTCACAATGGGTCGCTGTGCTGTCCGGTATGGCGTGAAAGACTAAATCACAAATATGCAAGTCAACAACTGCATCAAAAGGGTATCGCCATGTCTATTAGGGCACATGACAGGCAGATTTCACACAGTGATGGATCAATGGCTGTTATTACAGTGACAGCACACAAAAGTGACATTGTTCAACATGATCCCCATCAGAAAGCATGGAGTGACCAAGGACTCTGCACATGAAAATTCAATAGGGGTCTTGTTATAGGACATCCAATCTTATAACTAATGGCCATTTCTGTCCTTAGCAACAGCCAGCACTATTCTTAGGCCGGGGCCCCACAGGCTGGAAACGCCGTGATTTACCTGCTGCGGGAAAAATTGTGGTGTTCTACAATAACAGAAAAGTGGATGGGATTCACGTCAATTCTATGCCCACTTTGCATTCAAGTCTGCAGCACAAACACAGCAATTTCCAAAAACGGCGCAGTTTTGGAAATTGCAGCATGTTAATTATATCTACAGAAACACCGGCGGCTTTCTGGAAGATATGATGATAACAGAAAGTCCGTTGAGGAAAGCTCTGTAAACTTTCTGTTCAAAGCGCTGCGGAAAGAACCGCGATGCATTTTTCCCGCTGCACATCGTTCCGTGGGGCCTTAGCCTTAAAGAGGATGTCCAGGATACATGGCTGCTATCTCCAGAAACAGCACCACATCCATCCCTCAACTGTGCCTGGTATGCAGCAGGGCTCCATAGAAGTGACTGGTGTGATTAAATTTAATTAAATTAGATTAGATTTAATTAAAAAAAAAACAAAAAAAAACACACCAGATACTTCAAAATCTCATAATAGGCCCCATTCATAATGTATTTCATTAGATACTGCACAACATTTCTTTTGTTGGGGCCATATACCGCAAGTTCAATACGGGACAGCTAACCCACTGCAAATTAAAGCAGCAGTAGAATGGACGGAATTTCAATAAACCCTATCTGAACACAGTGCAAAATACTTTGGAACCAGAAATGTGTCAATTATAGCAATGCAGAGGTTGAAAATCACTGTAGCAGCAAGGGATAACACCCCCCCCCCCCCAAAAAAAAAAAAAAAAAAAAAAAAAAAGCCTAGTTTTTTTTGCAGGAGGGTCCGCTCCAGGATAACTTGCTACAGACATCTCCCAGCAGACTGCCACAAATGACCATAGCCCTATAGAGCGTATGTCTGCAAACCTCACATGTAAGTTTTAGTGACCATTACTCACTTTGTAGAAACTTTTACATGAGTTGTGTGGTCCCTCTGTTATTCCTCTAGGAAATAATATGAATTAAGAAGCAGATAGCTGGGTGATCCCACTCTCCTTGTCCTCTGACATGGACACTTTAAGGCTGCGACCCCACTTTGCGGAAACACAGATTTTTTTGTTGTTGAAGATTTTGTTGCCAAGAATGGCAATAAAGGAATGGGAAATATATAAGAAGTTCTTATACATCTATCTTTTGCTCAATTCACTCCTGGCTTTGGGTCAAAATACCACAGCAAAAAAAGCTGCGTTTCTGCAATGTGGGGCTTTAGCCTAAGAGTTCCTTTATACACTGACGCTGGGGCACACTGTGGTCCAATTATTCCTACGTCGCCAGGAGGGACATCAGAGGAACGATAACACAGGGTTCTAAGAAAGAGTTACATTCTCAGTGATCATCTACTCACTCGGATGGTCTCAGATGCAAAGTGGGACTCAGTAATCATTTGGTTTCCAGTGTTGTCCAGCTTTACAATCGCTCCTGCGTTGGCCTGTACTTCCGCCTCAAAGGCCTGGTGCTTCTGCAGCTTCCCCTGAAAGCATATAACCCCTTATAACATTAACCCCTCATTCACCACAATACTGCAGCATAGCCATGCCCCCAATGTCCTGCCCTAGGACTGCTCTGCTGTCCCTTATAGTCTGACACCAGCAGGACAATGCAGAACTTCTTACCTGGAGGTTAGTCGGGTCCTTGTAGTTCTCATCAGATGCAATCTGGAGTTTTTCGTGGATCCATTTCTCAAGCTCGTCCGCGTCACGCTGAAAGAACTGGAAGCGGTAGGAATCCTCCAATTTCTGCCGCCGGATGGTGGACAGCTCCTTGAAGCGCAGGTAACGGTCTAGAACCTGCTGCCGCCTCTCCTGGATGTCCTCCGCCGTCTCCAGCACTTTCACCCCACTTGAATCCATTTTCTGAAAGGGACACAAGATCTTAGTAACAACAGTGATGGAAACCAGATAATATGGGGATGTCTGTAGGAATGGTGAAAGATAACCGTCTCCTGGACACTGGATTACAGTGAATGGGACTGAGCTGCAATACCAGCGACAGCCTGTGGGGTCACCAGTGATTTGCTGGTCAGCCATTTCCTTTCTCTTGAAAGAGCAGGACAGAGACAGACCAGGACATAGAGACAGACCAGGACATAGAGACAGACCAGGACATAGAGACAGACCAGGACATAGAGACAGACCAGGACATAGAGACAGACCAGGACATAGAGACAGACCAGGACATAGAGACAGACCAGGACATAGAGACAGACCAGGACATAGAGACAGACCAGGACATAGAGACAGACCAGGACATAGAGACAGACCAGGACATAGAGACAGACCAGGACATAGAGACAGACCAGGACATAGAGACAGACCAGGACATAGAGACAGACCAGGGACCCAGGCAGCATCAAACATAATTCACATTTATTCATTCTTTTCTTTTTTAACCCAAAAGCCTGATGCGATTATTTTTTTTTCCCCTGCCGGACAACCCCTTTAAGTTGGGGTCACACAGGACTTACATGCAGCAAGGTCAGGTCCTGTAGAATTTCCATGGCAGAAATTCAACAAGACTTAAGGGATTGTCCTAATGCTGCCGGGGGTCAAGATGTGGCCACTGGCAACCATAACCCAAGACAGGTAAGGCAAAAACCAATCCGCCATAGAATACAAGGCATGGGTAAAACCTCAACGTTGGACGGATACATAGCCAAAAACAAACCAGCGATAGAATTCTGCTCTGTGTGCGGTATAACGGAGTATGATTGTGGATATTTTTGAGAAGGTTTTTGAGCTTTTTACCTAATAAAGCAGTCAAGGTTAGCGGATGAGCGTTGCTGCAGCACATTACAATGGAGCAGGACAGATGGCAGAACTCACATTCCTCTAGCTCGCAGCCGCACCTACAACAAGCTCCCATCCCCCACCCACATGACTTCACATGGCTCAGCCCCGGCCTCTATAGTTTTTTTTGCTTTCATTTCCATGCTGGATAGATGTGGAGAGTTACCAGCTGCATTCCTCCGCTGTTATCGCGGCCAGACAGCAGCTGACAGATCACTGGTAGGACGGGCGCCAACGCTCTATGTAATGGAGGCTTAGGTATCCCATAATCTGGCAGCGTGTGAGCTGCCGTTTTGTTGCTAATTTTGGGTGTGGAATCCATCATTAATATAAAGAGTAATGGTGGTAAAGAGAAAAAAAAGCTATATATTATATAAATGCAAGTGAGATTTAACAGAAGTGAAGTGAAATGCAGCGGGAGACAATTCTGTAGCCATGGGGACATGTATGACAGGATTTACATGAACACATGGCCGCATTGATTGTTTTACAGAAACGCCAGACTGGCCCCCACTAGCTTCTCGCCAATACCGTCACAGACGATGGATTCAGGAGACATAATCCAACATGTATAGGTAGCTTGTACCACGGAAGGGCGATATATTGTATAACAGTGCGTGGTTATTTCTGCTGCTTTAGGAGCACTAGATGCCACTTTGTTGTATTTTTGTGACATGACCACACAGTGTGCCAGTCAACGCCATCCTTTGTACATTGGGCCATATTATATGTGATATGGGCACAAAGGATTTAGGAGCATTCTGCTGGGTTCAGGAGGTCTGCCCATTCTTTCAGGATGCCGGGTGGTTACCTATTTTTTGTGGGAGCCTTCTGGATGTTCGGGGGCAGTTGGCAACTATAGGGTAACTCGAAATCTTGGTCCAGCCCCTTTAAGGGTAAAATCCACGCCAGCATTACACACGTTTATTCCTGAATGTGGATATAACTGCACCTCAGCGACTGCGTATGAATATACCCTTAGGTCTGCACATATGTAGTCTGAACACAGACCAGAGGAGCGCATTCACACTACCACGGTCATGTACGATTCTGTAAGTCCCTACTATAAGCACGGCCTACTATCTAGGGGAGTTAGCCAGGCCCTCAAAAATAGTCAGGATCCACTAAAATGTAGAAGTGTATGGCCACCCCAAGACTCCTCACAGCCGATCTAAGTAGATACTTTCATAGACATGAAAGAAAAGTGTGAGTTCTGCTTGTTAAAACCTCACCAGTCCCCAGATTCCTGAAAGGCAAATCTGACCAAGTATACAGAGATCTGGCGAGGGGATTGGCAGCCATCTTCTTGGCGCTATGTCCTCCCCGGCAATAAGAGTTAATTTGTTCGGATGTCTCTGGAGCTTTATATACCGGTCTGTTACCAGGCCCCACCCTGTGAGTGTCCTGGAGCGGGCCCCTTCCTCCTGGAGTACGGTTTCCTGATGGTGTGCATTGTCTCCTACGCCTGGAATGTGAAGGAAGGATGTATGGACATTGTATAAACAGCAAGCAGCACTGGAGGAGGAGGAATGGCGGCCATATTGGCTTTCAACATAGCACATTTGTAACATCCCTGCATATCTAGCTAGGTATGCCATGCAGGGCTCTAAGAAAGCTGGGTGACAAACCCTTTGGAGCTGTAATAAAAGCTATATCGGTGGTCAACCAGCTTTCCAGAAATAGAATAAACGTTGTTGGATTTAGATTGCTAGCTTTATGGGCGAGATGCTCCAGACGAGGGGCGTGCTGTGACCTTTATGTAGGAAGATTCGGGAAGGAGCTGAGGCTGCTGACTGCCGCGGCCTCCATGATGGTATTAACTGGATAAAAGGCTGTGTGTGATAGTCAGCAGAGCCGCTCATTGTTCTGGCTGTGCTCCGGGGCATCACTAATACATGGATCTATCCTGCAGGAGATCAGCTGACGTCACTCTGTCCGCTCCATGCCAAAAATCTGCCCAGCAGTATCTGTCTGCAGACTCCCAGCCGAGCCAGCACTGCCGCAGCCCGCTGCAGCCAGAATACTAACAGCTTCAGTGCAGATCCCTGCAGACACCCAGGAAAGAGAGGGAGTCTCAGCATTGCAGAGCACAGCGTTACCGCAAAGCAAGATGCTCCACAGTCATTCACCAGCTGATTCCAGCACCCAGATATGTCAGCATTCACATACAGCACCCAATACACTGAACAATTAATACATTGAAACCAAGAGTAAGACATATAAAGGGAGAGTCACCAGAACCCAGTGTATCAATCCAGCCCTGCAGATAGATAGGTTACGGTCACCTGAATCATATAGTGTCTTTCCCTTGTGAATTGGTGACGCCCTCATTGCTCCAAATAGCTAATTTGCATATTGAACAAAAACAGAAAAATCTCAGAAATGGAGGCAAAGACTTAAAAGGAGAAAACACTGCCTGATTCAGGTGGCCATAACCTATGTATCTGTGGGGCTCAGATGATATGTCTGTTCTGGTGACACACTCCCATTAAAGGTCTGCCCCGGCTTTAATGGAGCAAGTATTAGGAGGTGCAGACAGACTAGGACTATATTCACATGAAAGAGAAAGAACAGTCTTTTCACAACTGTTTTACATCTGTGGGCCCCCTGCTTTACACAATCCCTAATAGATCTGGGTCTGTGGGGATTTATTATGCCCCATTTATGACAGTGCACACCTACTCGCCATCATGGGGCACGGCCTAAGAGAAAAACCGTTATGCTTTGCACATCAGGTAAGTGATCTGGGAAAACTGGACACAAATAGGATGTGATTTTTTGACAGCTTGTAATGCTCGGTTCACACTAGCATTAGCTGTCTGTTGTTCTGGTTCGTCGGAGGACCAGAACGATGGACAAGCTGACCCCTAAAATAGTGGTCACATCAAAGGCTCCCCTTCCTCTGCAGATAGATTGGCGTTTTAGGAGTAGGACCCCCACGTGATCATATATCAATGAGCCTTACAGAAAAAGGGTCCCTATTCTAGTAATTATCATAAAATCCCCCCCCAATTTATCCTGATCCAGGCTCTATGTCAGGATCTTCACTCAGCTCAGTCACAGAGGTATTTATGTCATGGCCGCCCCTATCATCACTCTCCAGCTTCAGATAAGGCGCATTCCTGGCTGTGTACAACCCATAAACGCCACATTACTGTAGGATCCATCAGTGCGGCCGCCCCTCCCTCCTGCACCTTACTGATAAGGCCAGAACCTTCCAGACCTAACTATGGCTCCTCTTCTGCCTTATCCACTACACTGTGGTACTAATACTAGGGGGCGCTATAGACAGGCCTGCAGATTTGGCTTTTCACAAGGGCTTCTGACCCTTTTCTGATGGCAAGTGCCAGAGGAAAGAAGCAGCAGACACAACAGCTGTTGGGAAACTGCAACTCCCATCATTCACAACTGATCTGCCATTCTTGGAGTTGTAGTTTTACAGCAGCCAGACTACTGAAGGTTGCTAACCACTGCCTTGGGAGACAAGGAACGCTCAGCCTAACCACGTGAGCATGCATGTGTATGGGGCAACTAGGAGGAATGACTGTCAGTCATTGATCTACAGTATGTGCAGGTTTATAGCAGATGTCATAGTAAATGTATGGCATTTTATTGCTACAGAAAGTTACAGTATATCACTAAAGTCCAGGAGGTCACCCTCCCCATTTCTTTGATTTTCTGCCTAGTGTTCGAGTCTGACCTCTTGGATCCTCATGTTCTCACTTACCTGACTGTTTTCAGATACAGTGACATTGCTGACCAGGTGAATTGCAGACATTATATAACAAGATGGGACTAGCAGACGTCACCCCAATAAAACAAGAAGGAAGATACAGTTTAATTTATTGGAGCTGTCAGGCGGCCATGCTGGGCGTTGCAGTTCCATCACAGCACAGCACCACTGACTGCCTGGCTATTTCATATGTATGGTGGTATCCCGACCATCCCATGATCCATGTGGGGAAAAGTGATCAGACATACTGGATTTTAACAAGAACATAGCGTGCTGCCCAGAGTTGAGAGGGGCCTTACTCCCTCCTCTGAACATTTAACACACATGCACACTCAAGTGTGGCGGTCCGGAGATTTAGGGGGCATTCACATGGAGTAAAGTGGCGCTGATTCTGCCACGATAACTCGTGGGTGAAACAGCGCTGATAAAAAGACTCCCATTGACTTCAATGGGTTCCATTTTTCACATGGAACACATTGAAATCAATGGGTTAAAACATTGACGTCAATGGGAGTCTTTTTATCAGCGCTGATTCTGCCGCGAGTTACTCCATGTGAATGCCCCCTTAGTAGACAGCTATAGACCCGTACAAGGGTGTGTGGAGTCCCAGTGGGTAGATCCCACACAATGATCAGCAGGTGATAGCAAGTCCTAGCGCCATATATTTCCAATATTAGTTGTACTGCTTTGGTTGCAACAAGGCACAAGTTATTTTGAGATATAATCACACACACAAATAATATACATGCCTCCATATACACCCAGTGCCACACCCTTGATATACAGTATTTGTCGTCACCCACTCGCCAGCTGCCATAACACATATTTCACAATGTAATGACCATTTTACTATCCTGGCGATTCCTCTCTGCTATGCGACAACTCGGGCAAGGTATCCAAAGTGCCTGATAAAAGACATTCCCGAGGAGGTATTTATAGCCCAGCAATGCGGGCACTTTGCACTTTCTGCTGGCAGCGCCATGTGCAGTCTTTAGTATGTACCACGATGGTACGAGTGAATCTCGCTATATCGTCCTGCAGCTGACCCAATATACATCCTGTAATGTAACATTATAAGGATACGGCACGGAATATCCAAATAATCACTCAGCTTTCCCAGACTACCAACCTGTCTGGTTATTTAGTGATATCTCCCGCATACGCCTATATAACCAAACCGACCACCAGGAAAGCTGGTCAAGATTATAGTTCCTATAGAATGGGACACAATCTAGTTTATATATAATGGCAGCTACTGGTTGTCACCATCATGGACTTAGATTTTGAGCGGTTGCTCAGGGTCATCGCTCGCCTCTTTGTTAGCACCAGTTCTCATACACCATGATGTGGTCAGACTACAACGCTGGATTCTGTGGAGTGATATCACTGGTCGCCAGTGACACCATATAACAAATGATGGCGAACGCCAAACAGAGAGACCATATTAAACCAACATAATAGCAGTTGTCTATAGCAACCGTCACACAATGGCACATTTCAATATGACTCACTTTCCCAAACACGTCCATGTCTCTACCTATCCTGCCAAGCAGTCTCTATGAGTGCAGACATATCTTACATTCCTTGTCAGTCATCCCTTACACCTCCAAGCCTGAAATGGTTGCTATCGGGAACACCACCCTGCATTCACCAAGTTCAGGGAACACTCACTAGGTCCACAATGTTACAGAAAACTTGACACTTTCCTAATACAGCAACGTCTCCAGAGAAAACCAGTTCTGCAACTCCATCTTGGCGTCCTGAGAAAGGACGGGCAGGTCTGACAGGATCACTTCAAGGTTGCAGTGAGTGATTTTGATGGAGGCAGAGGCCGGTCCTAGGAAATTACTTGCTAATGCAAATGGCGCACATTGTATCTTTATTACCCAACCAATGGAGGAAGGGTTAGTCAAGGGTGGCCATGACCTACATTGCACAACGGCAGCGATTTTGTGGCAGGGCCTACATTCACCTGATGTACTGCCACACAAATAACACGGCCATAGACGTCAGGTTTTAGTCAGTCAATAGCGACAATTTCTAAGACTGCCCCATGTCTATGTGTCTACAGCTGGCGATGAATCTTGAGAACGAATCTTTTCTGTTCTAGTATATAGACTGGTCCAAATCATGGTGACTTATGATGGATTTGCTATGTGTAAAGGGATCTTTATCCGTCCATCCTCATCTGATATGTATTCGTTCTGATTCCCCCATACAGAAGCACCCTTGCTAGAGGAGAGGACTATCCTGACATTATCTCCTACAGTATAGAATATATATATATATATATATATATATATATATATATATATATAAATAAATATGTTTGTTAAAAAGCCTTCGTGCCCAATTCCTACCAGCTGACATTGGTGGGCATGACCAAGTAAATTTCTTTTGCTGTAAAAACCTTGACATAGGACTGCAGCTAAATGTAGTCATCCCACGAAAAAAAAAAAAAAAGAAAAAAAATGATAAAGATAGAAAATAAAATAAACCACGACCCATACAAGATGGTGTTCCTGAAGGTTCGGTAACATATCCAGCTCTGCTACACCTGTGTATTTATTAGCGAGGTTCCTGATGCAGCAGACAAGCCTCTGCCGTCTGCAGAGATCCAGATCCCGCCCAGAGGACTGCAGAACTTTCCTGCAAAAAACAAGTCCAGAGACATGCCGCACCTTCCCCTCTGCTGCATCAGGACCAATGTCTAAATAGTCTTCACCTCTTACCCCCCCCCCCATAGATCAGTGGTCTGCAAAACATAGCTCTCCTGCTGGAACCACAACTCCTATCATCATGTCCTGATTGGTGCAGATACTGGTTTCGGGTAAATTCACACAACTGCGTGCTCTGTACGGGTCCATGAAAACCAGAATGGATGGTATAGCGCAATCCTCCTGCAAGTTCTTGAGTTGCAAATTCTGTTCAGCCACCTCATTCTGGAGAAGCTGGGAGAACTCATACATAGAGAAGAGCAAGTACTATTCGAAACGGCAGTTTCGAATAGCACGCACCCATAGGAATGAATGGACGCAGCCAGCATGCAGGGGGTTAAGCGGCAGGACGCCGGCCCCGTCTGGGTGCCGGCCGGCTCCATTCATTGCTATGGGTGCGTGCTATTCGAAACTGCCGTTAAAATGCTCGACCAGATTCTTAACTGGCCATTTTGACTAATATATATAGATGTATATCATGTTCCCATAAAACTGCTTGGGGAGTGTTCACACCTGCACCGCTCTGTCCTTTGTTCTGGTCATTTGCAGGACCAGAATGGACAACTGGCCTATCTTATAATGGGGCAACGCATCCAGAGAGACCCCAGTGACTATAAAGGGGTCCATTAAGCATCAGTCTTTGGTTTTTTCCTCCGACATGGCCAGATGCAAAGAGGTGCATAACTTTTTTTTTTTGTCTAGGGTTTCTGACAGACACACAGCTCAGATGTGAACATACCCTTAGTAAGGAAAATCTGTATTACAGGAGCCTGTGAAAAATCGATGACAACCCCTGTTTAATCTCAGTGGAGGTTTGTTGATGGTCACCCAACTTATCCAGGAACAGATGAAAAGAATTTAATGGTAGGCAAAACATTGCATCTGTTTCACAACACTCCTTCTCTTATCATATAATATTCTATACAGTGCCCCCTGAGGATTAGACGGCTGCATACAGAATCATGCAATACAGTACAGATCCACATCAAGACCACACCATATACAGGTCACCCAAAAATAGGGAATAAAGCAGTAAAGGAGCTTCGAAAGCATTGCAGAAACTTAGACAGATAACAGAGAGCAGCAGCACATCACGGCAAGCACAGCAAACGCTGATACCTGGACTCTGATCTTACGCAGGGACAACATGGCGGAAGACAGACAACTCTACCCCTTTAAAAAAACAGGACAGGTAATTGTAGCCATACAATTGGGTCACCAGTCACACTGTCAGTCATCATCCCGAAGGGCGGTCCATTTATGGCATGGGGTGTCTGGATTCATTAGCAATCTATGACTGCGGGAATTTGGTGCTCCTGGGGGATATCATCAGAATTAACTTTGCTGCATTATAAGGCTATTTGTGGCGGTACCTGCGGTGGGTAAACTACTTTATTAGCCTCTGGTACTGCGGCAGATATGCAGTAAAGATTTTAAAGGGGCAGTAACATATAAAAAGGACGTCATCTCCTGACTATAAACACAAGGCGTACTGATCAACACTATAGGCCCCTGAATATGTATTACCTGGCTTATCAATATGGGGGTCTCCCAACACTCCTAGGAGACCCCAATACTAACAACTTGATAAGCCAGATAAGATGACATCCTTTTTATTTGCTACCGCCCTTTTAAAATCTCAGCATGCCCAATACTTTACTCCCCTGGAAGATAGGTCACTGGCAGCGGCCTTCTCCCCTTTCTCTATTGAACATATATACAAGTGTGTGTGTGTGTGTGTATATATATATATATATATATATATATATATATATATATATATATATATATATATATATATATATACACACACACACACACATATGTGTAGGTTAATGGGTAGTAAGTATGACCGTATGCCCTCTATGGGCCTATGACAACTAGAATGGTTGGCACGCAGGTGGCAATAGGACCTGTCCTGAGTTTTGTGTCCAGGATAAGGAACATGTCAAAAAAAACCGGCTATGTGTATGGGGCCATAGAGAAGAATGTTCCAGTGTGTCATGTGTTAAAACACAAAGCACACTGACCAGGGATAAAAGGTCCCCAAGGCAGATGACTGGGGAACATTTATCCCTTTAAACGCAAGATCTCGGCTTCAGATGCAATTTCTATGGTAGGAGATAACCTATACGGCTGCCATTACAGCCCTAACCAGCATTTTCACCTTGTTTTCCCACCTGCTTCAATAAAAGGATGACCAATATGGCAACCATAATAGCCCCGAACACTACAGTCACCCAGCTTTCCCAAAAACAGAAGAACATTTGAGTCCATTTCTGGGAAAGTAAAGTGTCATAAGAGGTAATGTTCTCTCTTGACTAGTACCATTCTGGGAAAATCAGGTATGTAACGGCGACCATATTGGCTACTTGTCTTTTCTAGAACAAAACGGCAGCAGATCCCTTAAAGGGATTTTTCTTAAAGGGGAAGGGCTCATTATTGGAATCCCCTACAGGAATAGATGTCAGTAACTGTTCATTGAAATGAGTGGTGTGTAAGACAAGACATTGGAGTAAACTTAAGCACTTGCCAAGACAGAGCAGATCGGGGTCACACACCAAGTGCAGCTGGCTCGGGTACAGATATCCGTGCATGCCAGGAATCCTTAGTATGTGGGGCATGTGTGCAGGGCGAGGACTTAACTCCCCACACACAGGGTCACATAATGCAGCCCTGACAGGTCAGACACTTTGCAAGGTTTTCACAATGAATATCTGAGTCACTTTCTGGAATTACATAACTAGTTTCCTAATAATACACATGCACCAATGGCAGCCTGTACTCTGTCAATGCATGGATGACACTAGCCAGATGCGGATCGGATCCTTCTCTTCAGGTTATTTGATCACACTCACTAACCAGACAGAATCTGCATAGGACATAACATCAGGGTGGTGTTAGTTATGTAATTTCCGATTATAATGGCTCCAATCCAGATACTCAATAGAAATACGCGACAAACAGCACAGTATTATACCGTCGGGACACTGGACTGCATCTGGCTTACAAAACAACAATGACAGGGAATGCTGGGAGTTATAGTTTTGCATTGACTTGAAAGCCAATAGCAATCACAAGGGTGGAGAGAGATTACTAGAAATGAAATCTAACTCAGCCAAGCATGTCAAAGCACAATGACCTTGTACAGTACAACCCCACACTCCCGAGGGGGACAGAGTATGCAGCTTAGGGAGGGGTGGGGGCCGCTGGGTGGGTGCAAGAGTCCAAGTCATTAAGGTCCTTGTCCTGGGAAATGACATGCCTGATATTTTCCTGAATGACATTCCTACAGCTGACGCCCTACTACACCCACAGCAATGTACAAGAGGGAGCGACAACAATGCAATACAAGAGGCGGCCAGATGGGCAAGGGTTAAACGCTCGCCAGCTCCGAGCAGCCTTGGTAACAGGATTAAAAATGTATGCACTGGTGGGGAGGATATGGGATAGAAATAGGATTGTTTATATGGGAAAGCCAGAGTTTTAGGACGACCTTATTCCTTGTTCTCTAATCTGAGCCAGATAGTCTTTGTAAATGTGGCCATTGTTAGAGGGGATTCGGTAAACCCTGTATAGAGACCACCGTAGCACCTAGTCATATGGGGAACAGTAATAGCAAAACACATTAGTTTGAGGAAGGGAGCCTCATGGCGGTGCAATATCATCAATAGCGGTCAGGGGGTCTTAGTGCAAAAAACGTGGGGACCAAATTGGGGGCCGTAATAAGGCACCGGACACCCCTTAGGATACAGAATAGTAATAACAAGACCACGCTCATAGTAATATAATACATCCAGGCCACAAACCGTCACCTATACACCCTACTGACGTTACAGAACCCAAACCGTCCTCGCAGTCACCCCAATATACAAAAGCCTTTGCACTCGTTCACACTAACACCTCCCATTCATTTCTACGCAAGGCGAGGAGTCAATGGCTACAGCCACAACCAGCTGCCGCATACTGTAGTGAGCCTGGCCATAGGGGGTTAACCCCAATATGTTGGCGTCAAAAAAATTATAGAAGAATTTGTACTAAGAAATTTATTTTGAGACCCCTATGGTTGAAATTTTAAGACGGCAGATTTATTGTGGCGGTTTTATTTATAGGGGGTCTATGGCCAGGGTTCAGCACAGCTCAGGGCATGACAGGGTTAAATGCAAGCAAAAAAAAAGGCAGAACTGGTAAGCTGCCTCACAGAGGATATACAGTACATGGCTATTGTATATAACCTGCAACATAACACAGTGTATCTGCAGCCTGGGGATACGTGGGGGAGCGGTGGTCGGGGGACGGAATGGGGGAGAGGGGTGCGGCCTCACCAGTTCTGAGGGCGTTTTGCACTCCAGCTTCCTCACTCCTATTCTCCGGATCTTCGTCTGAGCGCTTCGGCGGGGTCCTGCCCTTTATATAGTCGGGGCCCGAAGCGCTGACGTCACCCTGCGCTACCTCTCCGGAAAGGCACGAAGGCGCCCGAGCGCTCCAGACACACCCACAGCTCCGAAAGTGACTGCGGCTGCTGCGCGGAGATACACGAAGAGTTCCGGAAATCTCCGACAGCTCAGAAGATGAAATGGCTCGTAAGGAAGGGGAAAAAATGGCGGCTTGAAGGAATTGATGTGGTGTAGGGCAGCAGGGAGAAGGTTTGTGTCTAAATCAGTACGCGGTGTGTTTTGTAACTGGAGGGAATTTCTCACATGGCAATTTCTGTGTTATGTTAACCGCCACTTTTAGGAGTACATTTACACAGTACAATTGCATACGCGTTTCTCCCAAACCTGTGTATAATAATAAATATAAGAATCCTGGAACAAAAAATAACTGCACATGTGAATATAGCCCTATTAGACATATCAGGGGCAGGGATTTATTTATCACAGCACACCTGGCGACAATATTCAGGATTACTATGGATTGGATACAAAATAGTTCCATTATTTCAAAGAGGTCATCCAGTATCAGCACAATATAACCTCCTCCATACAAAAACCGCAACACCTCTGTGCACAGGATGTGAAAGATATTGTCCCATAGTCAGACTAAAAAAAAAAAAAAATAATCAGACACTACCAATGAGCAAAGGGGGCGCTGTATCTTTAAATCTAGTTTCAATATGGTGTAGTGCCCTCTAGTGTCTTGACATCACTTGGCAAGCACCACATACCCAACATACATATGGTCTGGCCAGGATGGGCACAGGATGGAAAGGTGACCAGGACATGTCATAAGTCATCAGTTTCTGAGAAGTCGGGGAGGGGTTGTATATATTCAACTACTAGGCGCAGACATGTAACCCCCATCCACTGTATAACTGTGACCTGCTCTGGTCCTAGTGAGCAGCTTCTGGCACCAGGTCAGATCTCCCATGGTCGGTCCTGTGGATAGATAATCTGTATTTAGAAACACACACCTGGAGGTGGAAAACTCCTTTAAATGAGATTTAAACAATAAGATTCGGTCTACCTCCTGCCCCCACTAGCGGGTACTTCCTGCATACAGCTGAGCCATTAAACTGAAAACTATACCAGTATGCGATAAACTCCCCCTAGTGGAGAGTGCAAACAGTCTGAAAGCTTAAATAAATCATTATATACATAATGTGGAACGAGTCAGCAAAGAATATTAGACCTAAAAAAAATTACTTTATACAAGCCAGTACTCATTGTACAGCTACAGTGGCACAATCTCCATCCGCTGCACAACAGGACAGATCAATATACATTCGTTACATAAGACACTGGGCATCGACCAAAATACACTCAGTACAATGGCTATATCACCAGACAGTGACAGATGTGATATACAAGAGTGTTACACACCCTGTACAAGCCACTTTGTGTAAGGGTCTGCACACAGCTAAGTGAGGGGGGAGTCTTCGTATCTGGGTCAGCACAATGACAGCTTGGAAGACGCCTGAGATGACATTACTTTATGGCCATCAATAATTCATTACAGATCCATTATAAATGATAAATTGTATCCAAGTCACTACTGCAGGAGACAGCAGAGATGGCGGATACACGTGGACCGAGGTGATCCCAGCCGGCTATTAGATTATGGTACAGTTACTGTATTATGAACCCAGCCTGAAATGTATGCCTCCGATTTATACGGCAGCACATATCCTACTGAATGTCATATTACAGGGGTATTCTTCACCAAGAATATGGTGGCTGACAAAAGATACAGAAATTAGTTCCATAGTACAGGGGGCCAGGAGTAGCTCTAAGGAGCCCATTAAAGAGGTTTCACGAGAGATAAACATTGATGACCAATCTTTATGGAAGGTCAGCAATAAGTGATCTGTGAGGACCAGACGCCCAGGACCCCTGCAGATCAGCTATTTGAAAAGACTGCAATATTTGGGTGAGCGCTGCAGCCTCTTCACACAGTGCCACACATCGTATAGTGGCTATGTTTGGTATTGCACCTGAATGGACCTGAGCTGCAAACAGGTCACATGATCAATGACTGTGACATAACTTGAGGCTACGTTCACATCTGCGTCAGGTGGTCTGTTGGAGTCTCTGTTGTAATGTCTACCTCAAAATCGGTGGAGGAAAGAAGTCCTGCATGACAGACCCCAATATAGACAATGGGGGTCTATCGGACATCGTGTGTTTATTTTACTGGTCCGTCTCTCTGCCAACACCTGTGTGAACCTAGCCTCAAACAGCTAAAAAACAAAACATAATAAACATTGTGAGCATATATAATAAATACGTGTGTGTGGTAACTTAAGGACACGGACTCTACAATAGCTAAAATATTTTATTTACAGATTTATACAGCTTTTTTTTCCCCAAGATGGAGGCCGGCAGAATCAGCCAATAAACAGGACGTTATAATGTTACAGGTGAAGTGCAGACACACCTCCATAGCCTTCATGTAGCCACTCGGGACTGTCATGGACAGAGACGGGACACATCTGTGGTCATGGCCTACACAAATAAATCCTCCTATATACTTTGCTGTGTGTAGTCCATGGATGTACATCATGTTGTTAGAAGGCACCAATGTCTTCAATCTGCTCAGGGGAACTGAATCATTACAGAGGAGTTTATGGCAAAGTGCTAGCACTTAAAGGAGTGAGGGCTACTCTGATCTAATGCATATACCTGGTATTATAATACACTTGCAATACCAGACTCTGTCCATGGACAATAGTGGTGCTGTTTCTTTTCTTATCTCATTTAACTCCTTTAAGATGAGGACAAGAAGTAGAATACACTATAGCTCACAACACTCATATCAACCAGGATTTTCTATATTTCTTACAACTAAACCACAAGATTGAAAGAGTAAAAAAATAAACGGACTGTAGTCATCCCCCACACCGCTATACTTATGTATAATTCATGTCAATGCTGTCCTACTAGGGCACCGCTCTAGTCTATCTGGTCTCAGGAAAGTTTAACTTGATGCCAAACTGAGGGTTTTAAAGGGATTTTCTAGGAGTTACACATTGATGATGTATCCTTAGACTAGGCTTCAATATCTGATATGGGGGCGCCGCACATTGTATAGTGGCTGTGCTTGGTATTACAGCTCAATCCATTCACTGGGAAGGTAAATGAACAGCAAGCAAACCACGTAACTAATAAAAGTAGTGGCAATTCCTGTGGCTAGTCATGCTTTGGACGGAAGAGATAACCTACGTATTATGGTAGAGCTACACTATAAGGATATATTCACATGATGCATCTGAAGGGTGCTGTAACACATACATATACTGCCCCATCCAGTACGGAATGGAATTTTCAGTCAGAATAATGTTTGTAACAAATCTGCTTTGTGTGAACATACTCTTAAGTCTGGTTATACAAGAGATACCCACTGGCTGAGAAGCTTGCTCTCGCTCTTTCCCCTGACGCCAACATCTACATATTGAGCGGGTTTATATTCTGGCTGTGACTTATCAAACATGCCGAAAACCAGCAGATGTTGAGACAGAGTCAGGAAGACCTCATATAATCGTCTAGTTTGTCTGTCTTGCCAAATTATTAGATTTGGCCAACAATCATCCAACATGTTTCACCCTTAATGTAGTGGTCAAATTCAATGTATACAGAGGTGTAGGAGGAGAAGCAATTCATGGGACAGACAACACTGCTACAATACATTATAATACACTTGGCAGCCGGACATTTCTTCCACTAATGAAATCTAATTTCTGTCCACAGGATAAGACTGATCACTGGAGGGCAAACCATGGGGGATCTCTAGTGATTAAGAGAACCATTTTAGGGATCAGCAACTATTGGCATTGCAGAAGATGTGAAACTACAACTCTCAGCATGCTCCATTCACTGCTGTGGGAGTTTCAAGTACAGTAGAGCAAGTGTGCATGGAGAAAGTTGGAAGTAGTTTCACAACAGCTGGAGCTCCAGAGGTAGATGATCCTGCATGTATGAATGAGTGGTGGCACACATGCCTGACCATCATTGCTTGCACTGAAAGGACGGCCATACTGCAAGTTCTATAGGAGTGAATGAAGCAGCTGGCCAGGCATGTGCGCTACTGCTCTATCAAAATGTGACACTCGAGAGCAGCCGTGGACCCCCAGCTACACCTATCCTGCGGGGAGAGTATGAATGGGAAGACTCCTTTAACTAGGATCATATATAAAAGACATTTTTTTATGGAACTCTAATAAAAGAAAAATAAAAAAAATCCTAACAGTATAAAATTATATATATATATATATATATATATATATATATATATATATATATATATATATATATAATGTGTGTGTATGTATATGTGTGTATAACGGCAATACACAGATCAATATCCTGAAGTCCTCCAGAATGAAGGTTGCAGGTATCCTTTGGGTAAGGGGATATCCCTCCGTCGTACTGCTCCCTGAAATACATGAAAAAGGGCTTTATGGTAATTGTGTACTACATCCGTGCCATGTACATCAGCCACATGATGGTCAGCTTACCTCTAGAAAGTGCTTGAGTCGAGACGCTGATCCCATTTCTGTACTTGTGGTTATCTTCTCAATCCTGCAGGACATGGCACAGTATGATTATAATAATAATAATAAAAAAATGTTATTTCTATAGCGCCAACATATTCCGCAGCGCTGTACAATTTGTAGGGTTCAAATACAGACAGATACATTACAAAGAAAATCATTTCACACAATGGGACCGAGGGCCCTGCTCGCAAGAGCTTACAATCTATGATTATGTGATAAAATACAGCCCCCCCCCCCCTGTTCAGAGCCCTCAGTCAGCCATAGCTCAGAGCACCTACCAAAAAAGCCCTCCTGTAAGGGGTACAGCACATTCACAGACTTTGACGAGAACAGTGTAATGCATCAGGTTCCCTGTGGTGGCACTGAATGCAAATCTAACACTTCCCGCCAAGTTTCCCACAGATTATAGCTGATCGTTTGATTACCTGCTTATTGACAACTGAGCACTCCAGCAAGTAGGAACTGTCAAAAATGGGCCAACCCCTTTGAAGGGGTTAGCCCAAGTTTTAAGTGTTAATCCCCTATCTGCAGGGACTTCCACTGATGGGACTAGGAAACAGGAGCTGTCAGGCTGAGCAAGTACACTGCCACTCCATTCTCTAGGATACTGCTAGAGATAGCCAACATTCCTTAAAGACAATGAATAGGGCAGCAGTGTGAATGCTCGGCCTGATGTTCCATTTGAACTGGGGAAAAGGACCCATTCTCGTGGTGTCCTGGTAGTTGGACCCACATTATTCAGCACGTTATCCCTTATCCTATAAAGAAGAAGCCCTGCTCATTGAAGTGCTGGGGTTGCTCCTACCTCAGCATCACGTTTAGGTGCGTATCTCATCATTATAGTCCCAGGACCATCCCTCTGCCTACTAGTCTCTTCATTAGTAGCCACTTTGTACTATTAATATACTGAATAGACATTTATAGACTTACATTGGAAAATACTGATCTTTGATTAAGAATAGAAGCTTCCAGAATTGATCCTGGTATTGTTTTATCATGGCATTACCACAAACCTGTAGATAGACAAAGAAATCATTAGAGGATAGACCACACAGTCACTTCTAAGTGCACACTGCTCTGCAGTCGCTCATGTCTTGTGTATTCCTGCACAACAGTAGAAAAAAAAAAAAAAAAAAAAAAAGGATAAAAAATAAATAAATAAATTAAAAGTAAAAAAAATAGGAAGAAGCTGCAAATATATTTATCAGCTCAGTAAGGTTTTTGTCCGATTCAGCCCAGTGTGAGCTTACAAGGCTACTAAGCTGACTATGGCACCAATGTGGCCTACAATTGGTAAAGTAAACTTGCCCCTGGGAGCACAGAGGTGCCCAGCTGATTACCAGGCGGATGTCCGATTATGGTGCTGTAATTATAACGAGCGGCACCTGTGTACTCATCACATGACCATGGACCATAAATCACATGACCATGGTCAGACTTTTAGCCACTAGAAGTAACAGAATGAATGACAGCGAGCAGAGATCTAGAAAACCATGAGGAATTGATACAGAAAGTATATTGGAAAATTGTACAACTTTTTATTATACAAACCATAACATTTGTCTCAATATTGGTCTGAAGGTGGCCAACCCCTTTAAATCCCAGAAAACACCTTTAAGGCCTCGTGTACATGAACGAGCCTCTTCCAATGCTCTGGTACATTCCGATATTTCTCCCCCCTCAGCCTGCACACTCTGTCATAGCAGTATGCCCTCTAAACATGACTCTACTTTTTTGATTCAACAATATGTCTAATACCACCTACCTCCAAGAAATCAAACAATAAGGTAGCTGTGATATCAGACAGTGGCTCCATGTTCACCATCTGTGCCAACCAATGCCAACCATGATTCAATCCATGTGGATGGCTCTAGAAGAAAAGTAAGATAACCAATGTTACACACAAGTATGTCACCGAATCAATCACATTTCTCATTTCCAGTCGTCACAAGACAAGGGTAAACTGGTCACCTTTGGGCAAGTCTTTACAATCCATAGGCACTGTACTTATAGAAAGAATTTCCTAAAGGGTTAAAACTGAATGTTTGCTATGAGCAATGTTCTTATATCATCTGACCCCAGCCCATGAAACATTTGCAGCAGATCCTGCTGACTGTACATTAATGGCAGGATCGAGCTCATCTAATTCTATGAGCGCTGCCAGACCCCAGACTGACATCAGACTATTCCTTTCCCAAAGATAAGCAGAGGCAGCAGAGGATTCTGACAGCTGCTCAGATCCCAGCCATAGTATTAACAATAAAGAAAAAGTCATCCGACAAGCCATGCGCTGGATAGGTCTGCTTAAAACTCACCATCTCCAAAAAATGGGGGAGAATGTGGAGGTGACAACATGACTGAGTGACAACACATTAAAGGGTCACCTTAATAACCAACAAAGATCTATGAAAAGACATCAAGAACTACATAACCTCGACAGGTACACGCACCCCTTTATTTGTCCCGTAAGGCCACCGAACTTGCATAATGGCAGCGTACAGGCGAATCATTCCAGACATACGCTTCAGGAAGCTATCTTGTTGTTCGACTATAGAATCCTTCACTTGGTATCCCAACAACCTGTGGAACAAAACCACAAAAATCTGAGACAAATCACTGCAAGAACGACTATGTACATACATAGCAAGAAAAGATGGTGGGTAGTAGGTCACTGGGGTACTATAGTCGCAGATATGGCCCACAAAGCTTATTATTGTTATTATATACCAGGCACAGCTCCACACAGTGGCTGCATCTGGTATTACTGCTCAGTCCTAGTTCTCTTTAGTTGCAATAATAAACAAAGCCTCTGTCTTATTTACAAAAATTAAAATCTATAATGGTGTTAATAAAAAGGAAGAATAAATTATAATTATTAATAATATAATTTCTTATTATATATGATAATATTATTAATAATACTAATAATAAATAGCCACTACCATGCCCTTCAACCAATGGATCAGAGGGGTGTCATGAGCTGGGACCGCCCCACTGATCCGGTATTGAAGGTCTATCTCCAAAGACAAACAGTTTAATGGAGCAATAAAACTCAGAACTGAGGCTATGTACAGAGCAGGTATTGCCATAGAAGCTTAGCTGCTCACTACTAGCTACTATAGAAGTGGTAGAACAGGTCAGGGAAGACTTATTGCAGTCAGCCGTGGTCCTTGTGAAATGGGAAATTAACAAATGTGCCTTGCCACCGTTAATGGGAATGATCGAAGATCAATATTTTAATCACCAATCAGATTGCTTGGACCCCAGTGATCACTACGATTCCTCTTCATTGCAAAATGAACCACTATACGATATACCCCGCACTGCTTCGTATTCAGTGAAGAGGCCACAGCGCTCAAATACAGGAGTTTCTTCAAACAACTTTCCTTGGTGTTGGCCCTCAAAAATCAAATATTGAAACCTATCCTATGTCCTGGAAAACTCCTTAAAACTCAGGCTCAACCACTAGAAACTTCCTTCTGGTGTCATATGTCTATATATTAGAGACATAAACGCAGCCAGAAAGTCAATAGTTTACTTACCCTTTAAAGGGAATCTGTCAGGACAATTTGGGACACTAAACCACGCGCATGCCCATATGGACTGGGGCTTAGCGTCTCAAATCGAAATGACAAGTTCCCTTTAAGGATTGCTCAGAATGTGGGCTCACAGGCCTGGAGTTAGTTTCATTCTCAGGCGTCTGACACACATTGGCCCAGCAGACATAGTTCAATGGTTCTCTACACAGGCATTGCTCTTACCGCTGATATTCCTCTACAGGAGTCCCTTCCTTGAAGGATGGGTAAAAAGGCACAGCATAAGGACACTTCTTATGCAGGTTGGCAAGGAAGAGTTCACCCACTTTGGGATAGCGCTCCCATAAAGCGGAGGCCACTGACGCAATAGGAAAGGCGGATTCATGATGGGAAGCAACTTCCTCTTCCCCTTGACTCTGTAGATACAGAATTGATGGTTAATAAAGAGATACTTGGGCTGAGCTGCAATACCAGACACAGCCTCCAGATTAGAGAGGCGCAGTTTCTAGATGAAAGCAGCCATATTTCCTAGTCTTGTGCCCATTTCTTCCACTCTACTCACCACTAACTTTTCTGCTAACTTTAAACATACAAAGTCCAGACTCAGGGGATGTTGAGATAAAAGAATTGTCTTCCCAGCAGAGACAGCTGGCTTTCCCATCAGGAAATTATTTATCTTCTCAAACGTGTCTTTCACTTGAGATCCTAAAAAGTTTACAGGACAACGGATTATTACAACAACCTCAATACTCCACCAATTCAGGCGACTTACACATGGAGGAATCTGGACCAGGAAATCTGGGCCACACATCAGCCAGATTTCCTGGTCCCTACACTGTCTGTAGGGGCAGACTCCCTTCATCATTATAATGTATGATACTCAGGGAGGCTGGGACCCTTAGCACCATAGATCACGCTTATTCAGAGAGTCCAGATCTATGGGCTGAGTTTGGGCCAGGATCACACTAGGTTTTAAGTGGTACGCACTCACCTGATACACTGGAAATTTGGCTGACCGGGGTGGTGACTGCCCTCTGAAGATCAGCCCGGATTTTCTTGGTCTGTTACAGAGAACACAGTTAGAGGAAGAATGACCATACTTAGTTTTATGAAAACAACAGCTATGAAGACGTACCTGAGGATCTTTACACGTTGCAAGATCTTCACAGGCTTTTTGACACAGCTCCAGGACTTTCTGCAGCTCCAGGAATTGCTGTAATGTGCCCTTCGAAGCTTTTTTCTGAAGTCCTACAAATAGATTGGGAAGTGATGTATGGGAGTGAAGCTGCAGTAACTTGACTGTGCCACGTCTGGCTCAATCAACTATGTAGTTCGATTGGCTATTGTAAACGGCTGATCAGTAGAGGTGCCGAGTGTTAGATGTCCATGGATCTGATATATTCTAAAGTTAGTTTATTAATATAAAAGGCTGGACAACCACTTTAATAGTCACATACAGGTTTTCAGGTTTAAGGCCATATTTTCCATAGAAGACAGTAAATAGATCGTGAAAGCAGTGAGAGGATCATAAAGCAAAATATATGTTAAGGCATTACAGACCTCTGAATTATACAATGGTCTTAACATGACAACTTGGGGGTTGTGTTACTTATCTGGATTAAGTGTTGCTGCTCTATACAATATCTATGGGACTAAAGGAGAAAGCTGTGTACAGCACTTAGTGACTGCCATCGGCTTTCAATGGAGTGGCAGCATGTACGCCCACCATTCCAATCAGAATGATCAGTAGATGTATGCTAGCGATAAAAACACTTAAACTATCCTGGGGATACAAAACATGTTGATACGATTGAAGACCACTGTGAAACCCCAGAATAGGTCAACGTCTGTGTATATATGATTTACAGTGAAAAAGCAGGGCAAGGAAGCAGTTTGGGGAGAACTGTGATGGAGCACTTGCCTTCTTGCCTAGACTGCTTCTGGACCTGCGCTGGAGCCAGGGTCTGTGGCTTTGCCTGTTGCTGCTGCTCCTGTTGTTGCTGTAGTTGTGCCTCCTTCTGCTTCTCCTTGGCAGCAGCTTCTTCGGCCTTCTTCCTCTGTTCTGCTTCAGCCAACTCTTTCTCTATGGTGCTGGCCAACTTCTGCATCTCCTGCAGGGAGCGCTCACCGAGATTAACATCATCCTGGGTAAGGTATCCTCTCTGTGGAGACGACAAGATGACACTTGGACCAGGAATGATACATTTAACACTCGATCGCTAAACTTGCAGGGGAACATAAAGGCCAAAAAAACCTCTTTCCTTTCACTGCACTTTATAAAAATCCATTTTACCTCACTACTAGAGCGAATGACAGAGGATAAAATGCCACAGATCTGGTTCCCCCGATGGCCGTATGCAGAGAGGTCCACTCGCAAGGCTTCCTGTTGCTTGTAGTCCACTTGAATTTTCTGGACAAGCCGCAGCACTTCTTGCTGTAAAAAGCACAGACGGCGCATTCTCTCACGACCTTCTTCTTGTCGGACGCGCTCCATTTCCTGTTGCCGTTGCTGTTCGGCTTCACGAAGCTTCAAAGTCAAGAGCTGAGATACAGAATGAATACAGATAAATGGATCTAGTCTAGCACAGGTCTACAAATTAACCCCTTAATTCTCTGGTCAGTAATAGTACTTCGCTACATGAACATCGTTCACACTCTGCTCAGTACTGTTACTGACCTGTATTGTCACAGGCACAGACGCTATGCCCACAATATTACTCCCAGCACCCGGCTGTGTTACACAGCTGAGAACTGGGACAAGTTGCTCCATTAACAGAGGTCCACTCCAATTTGCAGTTTTAACCCCTTGGATGCTGCAGAAAAACAAGTCTGTGGCATCCAAGGGGTTGCACGATAATACTGACCCCCCATGGCGAGATCGTGGGGTGCCCTGATGCATTTTGTGCAGCCCGGGGTCTAGCCAGTGACCCCTGGCTGCTAGGACCCCTAAGTACCTGGTTGATCCTGCCGTGATGCAGGCTTCTTCTATAGACTGCAATACACATGTATTGCAGGCTATAGTACTGGAACAGCAATCAGTATTACCGGTCCAGATGTTCTTATGGAACAAATAAAAAGACGTTAAAAGAAAAAAAAAATTAAATAAAGTGTGTGAAATGAATGAATCCCAAAAATTCCCTTTTCCTATATCAAATGAGTTATATAAAAAAACGAACCTAAAAATAAAAAAAAAATACATATTTGGTATTGACACATCCATAACAATCTGTAAGATACAACTGAAACATTATTTCACCTATACGGTAAATGTTGAGGAAAAAAAAATAAAAAAATGCCAGAAGTAATTTTTTGCCATCTCACCTTACAAAATATGCTATAAATAGTGATAAAAGTCACATGTACCCCAAAACAGCACCAATAAAAAGCACAGGTTGTCTCCCAAAAAATAAGCCCTCAACCAACTCTGTCAAACAAAAAATAAAAATGTTACACATCTCAGAGGATGGCGATGCAAAAACATTGATTTATGTCCCTAAATAGAGGTATCGCCGTGATCGTACAGACCCGCAGAATAAAGATAACAGGTTACTTATTCTGTATGCCATGAAAAAACATTCAAAAAGTAAAATGCAATGCCAAAATTGATGTGTTTTTTTTTTATCCACCAAGAAAGAGTTAATAAAAAAAAAAAAAAAATAATATGCCATAGGCACCCAAAAATGGTGTCATTACAAAATGCATCTCATCCAGCAAAAATACAAGCACTCATATGGCTACATCATCACAAAAATAAAAAATATATCTTGAATAATGCGAAGACAAAAAACCCCAAAGGTTCACAAGGAGTATTTTGGAACATTGAAGTAAATGGGAACCGTTTTTGGCACCAAAATCCGTTCCAAAATAATAATAATCATGACCTCCCCATCCCAATAATAGGAGCTACTGGGGACATAGTAGGGAATTTGGTGTCTGCAATGTCCTCCGCACAGCTTATATATTCCCTCTTCACCATCCGCTGTGCAGTCACATCTGGGATACTAATACTCACTACACCTCTTGGTAAGTTCTTTGATGGGTGCAGTTTTTAAAATGGGATCACTCTCTAGGGGAATCCACTTTTCAGGCATCTTAAAGGCTCTGTAAACATGACATGGTGTCCAGATACCAAACATCTAAATCTGCACTCCAAAAGCCACACAGCGCTCCTTCCCTACTGCGCCCTGATGTACCCAAACTGCAGCTTATGCCACATTTATGACACCGGTGTACCCAGGATAACGTACATAATGTCATATGTGGGAATAAACTGATATTTGGGCACAGCAGGGAAAGAGTGCTATTTGGTCTTTGAAGTGATAAGGTCATGGGCCCTGTTTATGACCAAATGACCAGTAAACCTGGGTAACTGTCGTCCTAATTGATAAGGCTGAGGTGCCGGCAGTAAGGATAATGACTAGAGATGAGCGAACACTGTTCGGATCAGCCGATCCGAACAGCACGCTCCCATAGAAATGAATGGAAGCACCTGGCACAGCGACCGGCTGCCGGCAAAGTGTAAGTGTGCTTCCATTCCTTTCTATGGGAGCGTGCTATTCGGATCGGCTGATGTGTTCGCTCATTTCTAATAATGACACCAGATACTTATTGCTGGTATTCATTCCTCTCTCAGCCGAGGTGAACTGACCGTAGTTTATTTAAAGAGGACCTGTCATGGTTTGGGGCACAGGCAGTTCCATATACTGCTGGAAATCTGACAGTGCCCTGAATTCAGCGTACTGTCGGCTTTCCCGATCTGTGCCCCGGGTAAAGAGCTTTTGGTCCAGGTACCGTAGCTCTTTACAGTCAGAAGGGTGTTCCTGACAGTCTGTCAGCTATGTCCTTCTTCAAAGCAGCACCTATCGCGCTGTACCGTGTGAGCGGGGATGAACGCCCCCTCCCGATAATACTCGTCTTTGGATGAGCACTGTGAGCAGGTGGAGCTCTACAGCGTGATAGGCGATGCTGTGGAGAAGGACGTACCTGACCAACTGTCAGAAACGCCCTTCTGACAGTAAAGAGCTACAGTACCAGGACCGATAGCGCTTTACCCAGGGCACAGATCGGGAAAGCAGACAGTGCGCTGAATTCAGCACACTGTCGGCTTTCCAGCAGTATATAGAACTGTGGCTGAGCCACATTTATCCAGGGGTACAGTGAGCATTTTTAACCCCCAGGTGTTATAATTTATTATCCATAAATGAATACGCAGCTGATTGTGAAAGGTGAAAATGACAATTTTTCCAGGTATACGTCATTTTAGTGCGTAATATGTTGTGCCCGGCTTGTATCAGAGATGAACGCTCCAAAAGCTGTTGCCCAGGATAACCGCTTACCAGTTTTTGGAGTGTGTGTTTCTGCTGATGCAGTTTGGGCACAGCATATCAGGAACTAAAATGGCATATCCCTGGAAAAATTACAATTTTCACTTTTTTATCAGTCACACATTAATTTCTGGAAATTAAATTAATACAACACTCAAGGGTTAAAAAAATGCTCGCTATTTCACTTGATAAATCCCTTCCGGGTTGTAGTGTCCAAAATGGGGTAACATGTCTGCGGATTCCACTTTTATGGGAAATTCAGTGGTTCTGAAAAAGTGGCATGAAGTCCTAAAACCAAACTGTGCTCCAAAAACCAAGTAGCATTCCTTCCCTTCTGTTCTCGGCTGTGCCCAATCATTAGTTTATACCCATGTAGGACATTGTTAAGCATGTTATCCTGAGTACACCAGTGTCATACATGTGGGCATAAACTGCAGTTTGGGCACAAAGCAGGATGCAGATGTGAAGGAGCACTATGTATTTTTGGAGCGTAGATTGATGGTTTTTGGATGCCATGTCAGGCTTGCAGAGACCCAATAATTGCCCCTACAAAATGGGGTCACTTCTTGGGGAATTCCAAGTTACTGGCACCTCCAGGGCTCTGCAAAAACAGAAAGTCCCTCTAGCTCTTTACTCCAAAAGCTAAAAATAGCAGTGCGCCTTCCCTACTAAATCCTGCTGTGTGCCCAAGCAGCAGTTTACGTCCACATATACAAGTTTTCTGTACCCGGGATAGCCCACTTAATAGTTTTACGAGTGCAGGTCTCTGATGACACAAAATGGCCCTAATATATTTGGCGCTGAAATGATATATATACGAATCGAAAATTGCAATTCTCCTTCTGTACCATTTGCTGTGCAGTGCCATTTGTAAAAGCCTGTTTTGTCAAAGTGCTTACTGTAACTCCAGATTAATACATAAAGGGGTAACGTTTTTAAAATGGGGTCACTTCTTTGCGTTCTCCACTGTACTGATACCTCAGGTACATACATGCTTTAAGAAAAATGCTTTTATACTGCCAAATCCATGGTCCTTTTCCATTCTCTGCCCTGCTGTGTGATCAGACATCACACAACAGCCACATGTATTGCCATATCCAGGAGAATTCACATTACAATTTATGGGGTCTATGTCTCTGGTGGCCCATGCTGGGCACAATATATTGGGCTCTGAAATAGCATAAAACATTTGAAAATTGCAATTCTCCTTCTGTACCATCTGCTGTGCAGTGCCATTTACAAAAGCTTGTGGGGGTCACAATGCTCACTGTACCCCCTAGATGAATTCCTTAAGGGGTCTAGTTTCCAAAATAGTTTTTTTTTCCATGGTTGTGGTACCTCTAGGCCTCTGCAAATGCAACATAGCACCTATAAACCATTCCAGGAAAATCAAGGCTCCAGAAGGCAAATCACGCGCCTTCAGTTCTGAGCCCTCCTCTGTGCCCAAACAGTGGTTATTAACCACAAATGGGGAATCGCTGTACTCAGGAGAAATTGTGCGACAAAAAGGTTACTTTATTCCCTGGTAAAATTGGGAAAAAATGATGAAAAGTACATATAACTGGAGAATTTTTTTTTTTTTTAAATTTACGGCCAAATACAGGTAAGTTTAGAGAAAAGCCAGGGGGTTAAAAATGGTCATATCACCCCTAGATGAATTCCTTAAGGGGTCTAGTTTCCAAAATGGGGTCACTTGTGGGGGTTTTCGACTGTTGTGGTACCTCTAGCGCTCTGCAAATGCAACATGGTGTCTAAACACTATCCTAATGAAATTGCTCTTAGATTTCTGAGGACAGATATTGAGTCACGTTGCACAGAAAGGTCACATATGGGATTTCTAAAAACTGCAGAATCAGAGAAATAAATATTATGGTATGTTTTGCGGTTAACCCCTTCTTTGTCAAAGAAAAATGTGGTTTGAAATGGAAAATGTGCATAAAAGAGTGACATCTGGAAATTTCACCTCCATTTTGCATTAATTCCTGTGTAACAGCTTAAGGGTTAATAAAGTTCCTATATACAATTTTGAATTGTTTGAAGACTACAGTTTCAAAAATGGGGTCATTTCTGGGAGTTTTCTATTATATAGGCCCCTCAAAGTCACTTCACAACTAAATAGGTCCCTAGAAAACAATCTTGAAAATCTGACAATTAGCTATTAAATTTATAAACCTAACTTCCTAGAAAAGTAAAAAGATGAAATTGGAGATCGTTTAGTTGCATTAAAAAATGCAGTTCCCAGTACTTCAATAGGTCTGCCCATGCATTAGGAAGCTATCCTCACAAAGTAAAAGAGGTCATATTTGAAAAATAGGGTCTGAACTACCCTGCGTCCTTAAGGGGTTAAATAAATATAGGTAAACCCCATAATTTGTTACAACAGGGACCAACCACACAATCTGTGAAGAAGAATTTGTATACGTTGACAGTAGTCTATGACGGATAAGGAAACTAACCAGAGGTGGAATATCATTTTAACCTGTAAGGCTGGTCTTACACGACCATATTGATTTTACGGTCCGCAAGTTGCTGATCAGCAACTTAGACATTGAAGACGCCCGTGTCCTGCCGCACTCGCCCATAGAGTTCTATGGGAGAGTCCGTGCAGTGCCATGAATTCACGGCCTTTGCAGACCTGCTCTATTCAGTGCGGACCTCGGTCATGGGCAGAACACCACGGCTAAAATATCCGGTTGTTTAAGAGGCCGCACTGAATACAATGTGTCCACAATTGAAAACCCTCAATTGCGAACTTAAATTATGGTTGTGTAAGACCAGCCTAACCGTCATGAGTAATGGAAGAGGAGAAGGGGAAGTTAGTACAATGGAAAGTAAAATCTGCTTACTCCCAGATCAGCAGGTCCAACACCACACATATAGTACCCTACCTGTAGATAACGCACCCACACGTTACGCTGTCAGGCCCTAGATTGTACCCCTTTGGAGATGCCATTTGCAACAATGCCAACATTTATTGGACTTTCTGTCCCCAGTAACATTTAACAATGGGCCAGAAGTCAGATCACAGCTACTGCTGGACAGACACGATGCTGACCTTTGCCCGGTGGCGATGTTCCTCCTTCAGTTTCTCTTGCTGTCCCAAGGCCTCCTTAGAGCTTCACAAAAAAAAAAAAAATGCAGATATTAGTACCGGAGACTCCAAATCTTCTATAGTGTCAATGACACCCGAGTCCTGCCTCACCCCTTCTCCAGTTCTTCCAGCAGTTGATGCTTTTCTTGTCTGTGCTTCAGTTCCATCATCTCCTCGAAGCGCTTGAGCTGCTCTGCAGATTTCTCCGCTATGGACTTACTGAACTGATCACACATGTCAAGACGAGCCTGCAATTCTTCCTTAAAATAAGGGGCAAGCATTAAGAAGCATTAGGTATGGATGGTCTAAACTAAGGTCAAGACATCAATACTAAAGTCTCAGACAACCCCTTTAAAAATGCATCAGTTACTAGATGGATGACATCCTAAATGTTAGTTCCAACTAAAATTTTCTAGCCTATGGGAGGAGGAGGCGGCCCATGTAGGGTTGCAGGAGGTTTGAAGGTCCTGGGTGGTTTGATGCAACTAGGTATACAGCTATGTGTGCTACAACATGTGTCCCTGTATACACTGACAGGTTTGCCATTCTGGACTCCAGGAAAGTAGAGTGTCCCGCAATGGAAACTACAATGGTTAGCACCCAGCCTTCCCTAAAACATATATTATTGAGAAGAAGACATGTTATATGCTGGGGTTAGCAGCACCACACCTGTCCATAGGTGGAGTCTGGTACAGCAGTTCAGCTCTATTAAAGTGAATGGGGCTGAACTCGGCACACAAGCTGTAGACAGATGTGGCGCAGCCATGTCTTTCTAACCACACTCTTATTTTCTTATACACCAACCTTCACTTTCATCTTTTGCGCTTTCTCAAACAACAATATGCTGCCTTCAACTTCCATAGCTTTATCCATCCGTAGTTTTGACGACGATTCCACTTCTTTCACTGACTCTTCTGAACAGCAGTTATCCTGAGAAGAGATGTTAGTGAGTGCAAGAAGACTTCATGGCAGGAAGAGTAAAGGAGATCCTTATCAGCTTACCGGCTCTGTGGGTGTAATGGACGTGGAGTCCTCGGGCGACGGCAGCCTCTCGACAGAAGAGCTATCTGGTTCCATGCGGTTGACGACATTGTCCAGAACCCAAGCAGAGTACTCAGATAACACCACAGTAGGCTCATTGATATCCAGAGGATTCTAATACACAAACATAAGTCACAAGAGGAAGATAAAGGGGCTGTACAGAATTATAAGACCATGTTCTCAAAAACAGCACCACACTTGTCCACAGGAAGTGTCTGGTATTGCACATTAGTCTGGTTCACTGTAATGGAGCTGAGCTGCAATGTCAGACACAATCAATGGACAGGAGTGGAGCACTGTAGTCATTTATTATGGTGACCTGCTGACTACTAGGACATTGACAGCTTTAAGGCTATCAACACATCCTGGGAGTTGTACTTTCTCAACAACTAAAGACTGCTGTCCTCAAAGGACAAACCCTCTGATTTTCTCATGCATATATAATACAATACACTGCTTGGAAAGCACTAAAGCAGCAGTAGCTGTATGCCAACACTGCTGGCTCTTCCAATTGAACCCCACCTCGTCAATCAACCATGTGAAGAGCAAGCAGTGTTCGGGTAAGAGCTGCTGACACTTTAGTGCTTGCCAGGCACAGCGTATTGTGTTGTATAGTGGCTGTGCTTAGTACTGTAGCTTAGCCCCATTCAAGTCAAGGATAGATCATCAATCTTATAAACCAGATAACTCCTTTAGGCCGGGGCCTCACACTGTGAAAAAGCCATGGGGAAAAAAACACAACTTTTTACAGTACCTGTGAAGTGGATGGAATTCTGGCTAACCCCATCCATACATTGCCAAAAAAATTGTATTCTGCAGTGGAATTTTCCGTATAGGTATAATTAATGAAAGGACGCAAAGGGAAAAAAGGAAAAACAAAAAACATTGCAAGGAAAAAAAAATACATTGCACTTCTGCTGTGTTTTATTGCTGCAGTTCGGTACATGGGGCCTTACTCTAAAAGAAATTTGTTAAATCAGTGAATGGGAAAGCTGGGTGACAACCAACATGTCTGCTGTGACGCAATGGAATTGTCACTTGAATTTTGATAGTTCCCTAAAGGGGAGTTCCCAAAATCCCAACTTGCCCACCCAGTCACACCTATAGCCCCCCACTTGAATAGAGAGGGCTGTGTACAGAGGAGATGAGTCTAAGTCTATGGACGTTACTAGGATATAGCAGGTCATGTAGAAGCTGTAATGAGGCGCCTTGTGCTGGTCACCCAGCTTTCCTACCTCCGAGCTCCAGTCTCTATTATACTGCAGCCTCCCCTTAGGAGAGTTCTTCAGCGCCTCCAGGGTCTCCCAGTCCCGCTTGCTCGGCATTTTGACTCCCAGCACGGCACACACCGGCAGGTTAGACACCGTTCAGGATCTACCTTTCTGCTTCCGGGTCACTAGTCATGTGACTTAAGGCAACCAGGAAAACGGATGCGTCGCTGGGTGTTGTCAAGACAACAGACGTTACAAAGTCCCGCCCCTTCACAAACATGCTCATCAATCAGAAAGCGATTTCTTTCGGTACGACATTTGAATAAACCAATGAACAGCCTGGGGGCGTGTCCCGGAACAAAGCCGAACACAAGTGAAGCTAATGGGGTGTCCATAGGGGAAATAAGGGGTTTGGGGGTTCGGTGACAAAGATGGCGCCGCCTATGGTAAGAGTGAAGCTGTAACTGGATATTATGTAGAGGAGGGGTCGGTAGCGGCTGCAATGCATCTAACGAATACATTTGCTTATGCTTTGCTTGGTACAAGTCTTCGCCTGAACATGATGCATCATAGTTATTCTGTGACCTGTAGTCCCACAACATCTCCAGACTACAGGTAGTGGCTCCTTGACTGTTGTGAAACTACAACTCCCAGCATGCTTGGCAGCTGCAGGATTTCTGGGCATGCTCGGAATTGTAGTTC
Organism: Leptodactylus fuscus; assembly: GCF_031893055.1. NCBI lineage: Eukaryota > Metazoa > Chordata > Amphibia > Anura > Leptodactylidae > Leptodactylus > Leptodactylus fuscus. The sequence goes on along the minus strand of NC_134275.1, from coordinate 41,297,703 downwards.
TGCACTTTTCTAGTAGACTTTGTGCTTTAATTCTTGACAGTTTTCAGAATCTTTGCTTGTTGTCAGTGAATTGATCTTCCCAGAGCCCGAACACCCAGCTGGTCACCGGATCAGGACAGGAGTTGGGCCAGGCAGGTGTCCATTCGCTGATGGCAGAGATCTTGGAAATACTGAATTTTAATAGGATAAAATAGCATTCACTTATTCAATGCAAAGCTTTATTGACAAAAGTGAAAAGAATCAGAAGTTTTTAATCCCACGTGGAATGGTATATAGTGACAGTCTGGTTTGTTTCCTGTATACCTCCAGTATGGTGCGGCTGGGCATTACCTGGCCTCTCCCACATCAGGGTGGGGTTTGGCATCTTGAGTAGACAGTTGTAAGAGGCATCAGTAACTATAGGAACAGTTTACTAGGAGAGGCGTCTCTGGGGGTTTGGTACAGTCTTGTAAAGCTTCAGCCGAGGAGCCTGAGGATTTCTTCTCCTTATTGCGGTAGGAGGATGCCCCACCATTGTGGTGTTTATACATTGCCCCCTCATGTCTGTCATTTCTTATAATCCCTTTCAATGTAATCTTTTTACCTTAAGGTTCTCCTCCGTTTACAAGTTCTCTGCTTCGAATGAATATTCTTTAGACTGAGAGACTGGAAACTCATCATGATAATGTAAGCGGCCTTGTAGCAGGATGTCTTCAGCCATCCACTGTGAACACAAAGGGCTCTATTCAAGCAGAGATCCTGAAAATGGTGAAGAATTGACAGCTATCATCCCTCCATCTGGTCACTTTGCGACACCTTCACTCATATAAATGAATGGAGTCACACTGTAACTGTAAGGATACAGCGACTGCAACTTCTAGTTGCAAAAAAAAATCGAGCAACTAGACTAAAAGTCGCAGTCACAGCATCCTTGAGGGCGCAATGCAGCTCCATTCACTTACAAAAGTAAAGGAATCGCAAGGCGACATAGCGATGTTTGGTTGTGGCCGAAGTCGCTGTAAATATTTGATGCGCTTAACCCCTTGGTGTTCGGCCGCTTACACGCACTCAGATGGGAGCGAGGTATTCGATCGAATACTACTCGCTCATCTCTAATTACCACCTTACTTCTGATATTGAGATGTACCTCATTCTTCTTGCTTCAGAAAACCATCCACCAAAAAGCCATGAAGAACCGTTCACCCTCCCCGCCACTACACGTCCACGTAGATGAAAGCACTCCCGTACATGTCCATGTTAAGAAGGGGCCCAAAATCTCCTCCAAAGTACAGGTAAGACACAGCTACTTTTGTTTGGTCCCATGTATATGTCACCCGCAGATGCTGTATATACAGGGTTTATTAAAGGGGTTGTTCACAATGGCCAATGAATCGGTTATCAATATGAAATCTTGTGGGACTGAAACCCAGCACCCCCTATGATCAGCTGATTTTTTGCACACTGTACAGAACTAGAAGCAGAAGACTCCGTGACTAAACATGCCCACTATGTCATAGTACACCTAAAGTGCTATACTCCTGTATACACCTCCACCAATCCATGGTGTTTCCTTCATTGTTTACCAGGTATAGCTCCATACTCTTAGTAGTGGTTGTACTTGGTATTACAGCTCAGTGCAGCTAAGTCATTCAAGTGGATGGGATAGAGCTGAAATACCAAACACAACCGCTTTGAAGGGGATGCGGCAGTAGCTGGAGTGTTGCTGCCCCTTCAATCCACCAGTCACAGTGGTGCCAAGAGCTGGACCCCCCACATGAGGTAATATTGGTGGCCTATTGAATGCATAAACTCTTTGTTCTAGTTCTGGGGAACTCCTATAGTTTTGTTGAGATGGCACCCAGCTCTCCATAAATCTACATTGCTATGTTATAGTTCCCTCTCTCGTTCTGCTCTGCTGGTGTGTCACAAAAACCACAGTTTTCTGACTCGGGAATCAGCAAGCTCAGGATGGACACTGCTCAAGCCCCATGCTGTGCTTAGAACTGTGGCATCATATATATATATCAGGCAGCTGGTGTCACTGAAATATTCTGTTAACAGAAGGGAACCAAAAGTAAAGTGAAGAGTGACATGGGAAATCTACGACGTAGTGCTAAGGTAAAGACCAGAGTGCCTTGGATTCCCCCAGGAAAAGCATCTATGAGGGATACAGGCTTCAAGTGGGAGGTAAGTGATTCTCATGGATATGAAAATAAACTGCATGCGCAGTACAGGCACAGAGAGGGTTAAATGCATAATATCTAAGAGACGCTTCAAACAGATATGCTGCTGAGTCAGGAGTATTGATCCGGATTTACTGCTGCTTCGGCCTCACATTAGACTTTCTCAGACCATCTTATGAAGGGATATTAGATGACTGATGACCGTTCCTTTGGATATTGTTGGCAGGCTGTGATATTGGATATTGTTACACTGCTGTGAGAAACCTTTCTGGGCTCCATTGTGGATACCGAGTGACGGGTCATTATTACCACTTTCCTTTGGATAGGTCATCAGTCAAAGTTCAGCGGGGTCTGACACCTGAGATCTCTGCAGATCAGCCACTTCTGCGTCACTGGCTTTTGGGCAGTTCAGTCCCAGTCAAGTGACTGAGGTTGAGCTGCGATACCAAGCATAGCCACGATACACTGTGCTGTGCTTTGTATTCAGTTAATAGGCTGCAGCGCTCACCCCAATACTTCAGCCTCTTCATACAACTGATCTGGGGGGAGGGTCTTGGGTGTTGAAGGATAGGTCATCAATCTTATAAGGCTTGAAAGGCCCTTTAAAGGAGGACTATTGATAGAATAGGCCATCATTATGATAAATGGGGATCTGAGCTCTGGGTCTTATGGAGATCCTGAGAATGAAGGTGCTGCAGCACTGTTTGATGGGGTTTTACCTTAGGATAGCTCAGTAGTAGTATGACACCCAGCTCCCCACTGATCAGCTCTTCGGCTTTTCACTGCCTGTCAAGCACATCTGGGTTATTATAAGTATAATGTGAAATCCTTTCTAAATTAATTTCAACAGGGTTTGACCCATCGCTTGGAGATCACTCCACCAGACATGGAGAAGATGATGTCAGCACTGCGCATGAGCGACCTCTCCACCGATGAAGAAGAGTATATGCGTGGCAAGATCAACTCCTACGAAAAGAAGATTGACAGCTTGATGTGTGAAGTCGGGACCTTGAAGACTGAGGTATGTCTGACACAGGGACGTCTGTATAGTTCTTTGGTACAGGGATAAAACATAACCTGTTCAATCTACTGACCATCAGGTCCAACAGCATAAAAGAGACCACTCCCTTGAGAGATATGAAGAGCGATTGGCTGCCTCCAAGCGGGCGCTAACCGCCAAGAATGAAGAGCTGAACGAGGTGTCTCTGGAACTGGTGGAGACGGAAAATGAAAACACCCGTCTGAGGAGGAGCATTGACCGAATCAAGGAAGAGACTGACTTAAGTTTGTAGGTATCAGAGTAAGAGTCGGCAAGAATGTTTCAATTTCAACCATAGGATAGCGAATAAGGAGCCATGTACACAGAGGAGTGTGAGGCATTCTTCTGCCTCAAATTACCTCTCCAAATAGCGACTCATAGTATAAAGTTCAAGCAGAATGGGAATTGGCAGCTAGATTGAAAATTGAAAACAATGAGATGAAATTTGGAGCTGGTTAAATTCAACTCCAAATTCCACCATGTGAACATACCTTAAGTATCTGATCACTGGGACATCGATGATCATAAGAACGGGGTCCCTATGTGTGTATATAGTGGTAATGCACATGCCTGACCACTATTTCATTCACTTCTATTGGCCATGTACACTGCTCTGTCAGTCCGATGGAAGTGGAAGGGTGGTCATGTGATCAGACATTTATCCCCTCAACTGTAAATAGAGGATTAAGGGAATAAGTGTTGTTCGTGGGAAACCCCTTTAAAGAATTCAGCTTGGCTCCTCATAGAGACTGTTACTAATATAATTTCCCTAATATTGTATGTAATATCTGCCATTTCAGGAGGGAGAAGCATCAGCTGCAGCAAGAGAAGTCCCATTTGCTATCAAAACTGGTGGAAGCGGAGATGGACGGGGCCGAAGCAGCAAGACAGGTTGATCAGTTGCGGGATACCATAAATCAGATGAGACATGTAAGTGATATATATTGCTGGGCGTTGCTATGGCGAGCCTTTAGATACAGACCCCTAAATCCTGAAGATTCCTGTGTTTTGCAGGAGAAGAGAATGACTAGTACGGACTTCAACATGCTCACTCGGCAGAAGGAAATCCTGCTGGAAAAGCTGAATACATTTGAAGAGACTAACAGGGCACTGAGGACTCTACTGAGAGAGCAGCACTGCCGAGAGGTGAGAGACTGACAGCGTATCTCCAGCCATACGCCTTAGCTTACTGATATTACTTCTAGCTCTGCACTTTCAGATGGACATGCATGGAAGCTATTTAATGTTTTTTTGGGGGGGACTTAAATATTGAAGACCTATCTTAGGATAGTTCAAGAATAACAGATTGGTGGGGGTCTGACACCCTGTACCAGCACAGATATGTTCTTGGTGTTGTACATTGTATAGTTGCTACTCGTGGTATTAGAGCTCTGCCCCATTTATTTCAATTGAACTGCAAATAGACCATATGAGTGATGAACACGTAGCCATGTGGTCTGGGATGCAGAACAGCTGATCAGAAGGGGTGCTGGATATTGGATCCCCAATGATCTTGATAGTGATGACCTATGCATTTCTCGGAAGCCTGGATGACTCTGTGACTGATGAAAACTCCATAGCTGCTAGAAAGCACGGCATATGTAGTTCACAGGATCCAATATTTCCTGCACAGACATGTCTGATTGATGGTAAGGGGCTATCTCTACTAATGATGTACCAAAGCAGAATAAACAGGTTGTCCAAGTATACTCCTCCATCGAATCTGACTTCGGGCCTGAGAGATTAAATCTGCACTTTGGGTGGGACAGTCGTAGAGACAGCCATCTGATAACTAGTGAGTGCATGGATAGAGACCACTCATTGTGCATTTGTGTTTCTCCATGCCAAAAATCACAAGGAGTACAAGAGTGTGCATGGCTTAACAAAATATAACAATTCAATAGAGCTGACTTGTATTACCAGGCAGAGCCCACAGACAGCTCTGGGATGGTTTCTATAAGAAAATCAATCCTGAACAATCCCTTTAAATCTATTGTTTTGCTTTAGTAAAATATTGTGGCCTTAAATATCAATCCAAATGTGGCTTGTTGTGTTCTGTTAATGTAATATGAAGACTGTGAGCTTGTTAGGTAAATGGTGGAGGCACAAAGAATACAGCTCAATGTGAATCTTCCTTCATTTCTTGCAGACAGAGACACATCGGCTGCTGGAGCAGAAGGAGCTGCTGCTGAAGAAACTGTCAGATGCGGACACTGAGAGAGCGGTATGTACACTGCCCTCTAATGGGGAACTGAGGCACTGATGGCAAGCCAGTTTATGGGCTCTATCCCCAGCAGTATAGGAATTAGCACTGTGAATACCAGGGATCAGCAACCTTCAGCTCCTATGATTCTACAACTATGACTGGTAGTTCCAGGTTGCCTATCCCTGACCTATACTATATACAGCAGCTGTAGTAAGCCTCTTCTGCCATCTCTCATCAAACCTGCGGCTACATGACTGCTAATCCTGCAGATACGCTATACATCCCCTGCAGGTGTGGTTAAATTGCACTTGTAGACTAGTAGAATATACAGACTGTCCCAATAACTGAGCACAAGACATTGATTTCTATGATCTAACCAGATCTAATCCCTGATGTCTTCCTTCACGTAGCATCTCCAGCTAAGACTTCACGAGAGAGACAAAGAGCTTGAAGATCTCAGGATTCAGCTGAAGACAGAGAAGGTTTGGGACATATCCATCTTCAGGAGAATCGGGTTTGGTCCTGATTTTAGTCACTATGTTAATAAAGCTCCAGCTCCCTTCTTATCTTTCCATAGGATCTATGTAGGACATCTACTGAATTTACAAAGTCACTTGAGGCAACAAGAGCTCATCTACAGGGGCAGCTGAGGAGCCGGGAGGCCGAGAATAATCGACTATCTGTCCAGCTCAGGGTAAGAAGAAGGGAATGATGACATCTGTAATGTAGCCCAGTGATTTTGGGGTTACTTCATCACAGACATTGGCAACATAATGCTCAAGGATCCATCACTAAAACAAAGCTGCAGCTGTGAATGGAAACTGGCATGTCACATCATCACAGCCTGCAATATAATCTGTAGAGAACCAGCAGGAAAGTCAAACAGCTATGGATCAGCATGGCACCCTTGTTAAAGGGGTTGTGCCATAACACTTTATCAAAGAATAGGGGATAGGTGTCTGATCAGCAGGGATCTGACACCTGGGACCACTACTTGTCTCATGAGCTCGAAAACCAAGTCCCTCTGCTTGAAATTAACTGTGGTCGCACATGTGCAGTACTGAGGAAAGCCAAATACAGCAAAGCAATTTCCTGCAGTCTTGTAGAAATGATTGACATAGCTGTGACCACTGCTCCTATCAGAGGGACTCAGGGCCCCATTTCTCACATTCGTTGGGCATCCCCACTGCTTAGACCGTTATCCCCTATCTTGTGATGAATGGTACATCCCTTTTAAAGTACAGCTACTAGGTGCCTGGTCAATCACAATGGTTGGACACCCATAAATCAGATATTGGCGACATATTTAGGAATATTCTACCAATCACTTAAAGGGTTCTTTTCTATACACACACATTTACAATATATCCTCAGAAAGTTCTCTTATGGCATATCCCGACTCCTGTCCTGCCATTTATACAACACTGGACAACCCCTTTAGCAGCTATAACAGGAGTGCATCTCTGTGCTGTTATGGCAGGGTGTACACCACACTTAGGGGGCATTCACACTTGCACCCGTCTCCTCCCACCAGGTCTCCGTCCTATTTCCCAAGCAAACTGGATAGGGAAATAGGTTGTGTTTTTAAAGCAAACCACCGGTTTCAGTATGCAGCCTCTTCTCTGAGAAACTGTTTTGTTTGTTGTTTGTTTTTTTGTGTACGGACATAAAGTTGAACATGTAGGACTTTGTGTCCATCCAAAACATACAGTTTCCAGGCGGAGAAGCTGCATACGGACACTGGCGGTTTGCTTTAAAAACCTATTCAAATGAATGGGTTTTAAAACTGACCTCCGGGAAGCCGGCAGGCAGACACGGGTTTCAAGTGTGAAGGCCCCCGTAGCCATACTCTACTTTTCTATTGCGGTTTCAGAACATGGAGCACAATGAGATCCGACATAAGGAAGAACTTGAACTGCTGACCGCACAACTACATGACCTCAAGACCAAACTGGAGTCCGACAAAGAAGGGCTGAAGAAATCGGCTCGTGCCCAGAAGCATCGGGCAGAGAAAAGTGAGGAGACCTTAAAGCTTCTTAATAGTCAGCTCCTGGCAAAGGTGAGCAACACTTACTACAATTGTGTCATTACATATGTGAGTCCGATGGGATCCAGCAGCTAGGATTCTCATCATTAGCCTGATAGTGTTTATGTAGTAGGCCTAAAAACACCATCTTTCTTGTTTTATGACAGGACGCTGAGCTCTCTTCTGCGTTATCAAGTATTGACACCTTGAAGAGCCGTTGTACCATGCTGACGAAAGAGAGAAGTCACGTGGAATCTGAGCTTGTCCTGCTAAATGAGTAAGAGGGGCGGCCTATCCAGGCTACTTACCCTGGCAGCCTAACGTATATATGGTGTACACAGGAGAGATGGTCGGGGAGCACTACAGATATCAGTGGAGTCTACTGGTTCTGTACTGGAAACGTATAAGGGCTAATGTGTTCACCTTCTGGAAATCCACGTTGTGATGATTCTGTCTTGTGTTCTTACAGCCGGATGACCCAACTATTAGAAGAAAAGCAGCATTCGGAGGAGAAAGCACGCTCTGAGCGGGAATCTTTACAACAGTCACTACACCAGCAGACAGCAGCGAACACTAGCCTCCGCCTGGAATATGAGAAGCTTAAGGTTTGTTACACCTATTATTACACATATGATGCTGGTCATATAATGGTGCAATACTGTATTGTGTGTGATTCTTTCATTGTCTCATTGAAAGTCTATGGCATGTACACTACCAACATTACCTCTAGGGGGAAAGCCAAGCAAAACCTTGAGAGCATAGTGTTCAGCTAAGTGCTTCTATCTTTGCTTCGGAAATGTGGAGTCTCAGTAACTACAAAAATTTACATGGTTGGAAATAAGGCATGCAAACATGCCGTTAGGCGCATCCAGGGGGTGACCACAGCTGCCAGTGTACCCATTCTCACCTGTGTTTGCTGCACATCGGGAGTGGTCAGCCTTTATGGTAGGTGGTGGTGGACCCCGGATGAAAATGGATGCTCTGGAGGACACTCCCCGGGTGCACCGATCTGCTCCATTACATCCATTGCACTTTGACACGTAAAAGTGATTTTTACTATGTCACTAACCATCTGTACAACCGCATATAAGGGGATTTGGAGGTGGCGGAGTCGCTTTAATGAATGTCTTTCTCGCCTCTTTAATACAGACACAACTAACAACTGTGGAGGAGAAGCTCACTCTGGCTCACAGTGAGGTGCAGCAGCTCAAGAGCTCCCTGCGGCAGTACGAGGGGCTTGTAGATACCTACAAAGATCAGGTTTGTTATACTGCCCCCTCTGGTCTGTATTAGTAACTAATAATCTGTCAGCCCTTATACAAGTCCCTAAGATATTATTACATAAAGCAATGCTGATAGAATCAAGTGTCCCACCTGCCCAGTGCCATAGCCTGTAATATTTAGTGACACATGCATGGTCCTTTACCATTCTGGACGCTGGGAAAGCTGAATAACAACCATGTTGCAAAGATACAACCAATTCTTTCCTTTCTACAGATGAAAAAAACCCGCCAAGAAGCCGATCAAATGTGTGTACAGCTGGAAAGATCTGACCTGGAGAATAAGAACATAAAGGAGGAAATGAACCTGGAGCTGGAGCAGGTACATTGGGCATTTATTTCAGGTAGATTAGGATAGGTGACAAGTGTCTGATTGGTGAGAATCCCATGAGAATACGTGTTCCTTGTAACCCCTTCTGAATGGCGCAGAGGTTGTCCAATGGTATTGCTGCTCCATTTATATCTATGCGACTATTGGAGAGAAGCCTTGGTTACAAGGACCCCTATACGCTTGTGATCACTGTGAGTTAGACTGGGTTAGACTTTAGATACTTATCACCTAGACTGTCTATAGGGAAAAGGTTGTAAACATGGCACAGCCCCTTTATAGCCACTTGGTCCCCAATTCAAAAGTTGTAATCCATGGGTAGCATCCTGTGTAGCAGAGACCTAAGATACTTATATGTGCCATGACTGCTGTGTTTTACTAGCAAGAACTGGCACATGTTGGCCAGCCATGACATATTGGAGTTGTGATGGGGCTGAATGCATGGCACCCATATACATATGTGACTAGTGACTGAGGCTGTGGCATTGAGAATTATCTAAAACTTGAGGATACGGAAGATGTTTTTGTATTATTTAGATGGTCTTAGGATTCACATGTGGGGGTGGGGGGCAGCGGTCTGCACCTATCTGGAGCACTTGGTGTAATTTGCATTCTGGACATTGGTGGACACAGAAGCGGGAAGACGTTATCCACCAGGATATGATACAATGATGTTTTTCTGATGACCAAAACGGGCCTCAGAGACGCATTATGTGGACCATAATGTCATATAACATTGCTGGGACTTTTAACCATGCATTGCCCTGGACTAACAAGACAACTAAAACATCAGGCAACCAATCACAGTCGATGGTTTCCTTCAAGAGACAATCCCTGAGAAACCAATGGCTATTGAAGATTTTTAGAAGTTTCCTGCCGCATCCAACAACGACCTGCTCTGAAATTTTCATGTGCTTGCCCAAGAAATATGAAAATTGTTATGGAAAGTGACCATCTTATGCAGGATGGGGGATACATTTTACTTCTGGAGAACTAATATCTAAGACCATACATTGCACCACTCAATTCATGAAGGGATCCAACTTCTTGGTGTCTGTGTCCACCAATTTTCAGAAAAGTTCCCTGCATGCAAGAGTATCTCACAGTAGCCCCTCCTTTGTCTCCAGATTCATCGAAAATTTCAGAGTCGCTTGGAAGAACTGGAGAAGTTACCGGAGATGCTGAAGATTACAGAGCTGAGGCTTCAGGAGTGTCAGGATCAGCTGCAGGGATACGAGCATAAGAACTCCGAGCTTTCTTCTATCATCTCGGATTTGCGTATTCGGGTAAGGAGCAGGCAGCAGTTCTGCTGTGAAGATGCAAGATACATCAAGAAGGCAATAGTCCATGGCTTCACCAATTTCACCATGGCTTTACCCAGTCCTGTAATGACACTTAACTGTACCCTTAAAATCTCAACATGTGAGTATATATGGATGACCTATATAGTCCCAAGCAAGAGAATTCCAAGACTACAGATCTGTGTAGGAAAGCATAAAGGAGGCAGAATAAGCATGATCAGATAGTTCAAGAACCAGGCTGTCACAAACTCTGGATTGTCGGATGTCTGGCTGGAAGACTCTGCAATGTCGGACGCCAGACTGAGTTTGTAGATAGTGGTAATGGATGATAGCAAGGTCTGACCACCACCATTTAGAATCCTGAATAAATACAGACTACAATCTTTACATGTTTGGTGATTTTGTAGATGGAGCAGCAGGGAGACAAGATGGAGTCCACAAGAGATCGCTATCAGTCTGCAATGGAGGAGAACAAACTTCTAGCATTGAAAGTGGAAGAGTTAGAAAGGTAAGAAATCTGTGATACATCAGTGTAAGGTGACGCTCACATGGTGGTGATTTCCGTCTATTTGCACAGTCTGTTCATGGACCCAATGAATTTTATACGGGCTTTCACACGTCTACTATTAAGGACTGTACAGGCATATTGAAGTCAGTGGGGGAATTATATTTTGCAAGCTATACGACCAGACCACAGGCCACTGGTCTATGGCACCCTTAGGACTGCACACAAGGTGTAATGAGGTCACTTACTGCTGAAGACAAGGAACCTCTGGGGCAAAATGTTCCTCAATTACATGTAAATTTTTTAATATTTGAGATTTTATAAAGGGCGGGATATTGATAGGATCTGAGCTGCAGTAGCGTGGCACCAAGCACAGGCCATCAGTATCTAGTCCTGGGGAACAGACAGGGCTCGCTGTCACATACTTGTATGTTGCTAGAATGCAGTACTTTGCTCTTTAAGGAGACTAGATGACTCTGGAACTCAGAACCGAGAACTTCTTCAAGTTGTGGCCAAACGGGAAGAGAGTATTCATCAGAACCAGCTGCGTCTAGAGGAGAAGTCCCGGGAATGTGCATCACTATCTCGCCAGCTAGAGGCAGCCATTGAGGACGCACGTAGACAGGCAAGTGGGACTTCTGCTAAGTATAAGGTTCCATACACACTGCATTCAATGATTCTGTTACAGGTTTGTCTTCCTGGCATAACTTACTAAAAGCCTCTTGTCATCTATTAACTTTAATTACCTCTTGGTGGCGCTCTGCTTAGGAAAGTGCAGTCTTATGAGTTTTCCAACACAGTAGAAAAGTGCTATACTGATGTAGAATGGCCAAAAGAGAGATGGGTGATGGAGCCCTATAAATGTCTTACATATACATACATTTCCAGCATGTACCTCAAACAGACTCCAAGATATGCCAAGCAACAATGCAGCGGTCTCTGGCACTAACCAAAAAACTAATGTGTCTTTTAGGTGGAGCAGACCAGGGAGCGAGCCTCGTCCAAAGAGAGGGTAACACAATCCAAGCTCTTGGATCTGGAGACGCAACTGAGCAGAACAAAAACCGAATTAAACCAATTTCGCCGAAGCAAAGAAGATGTAAGTTGTGGATAACTAAAACATTGTAAATCCAAGTCTTGGGCTAGAGTGCAGTTCGGCCAAGAGATATGGAAGACATTCAGACCAGAAATTCCCATGTGCAACCTCAATATTAATTCCTACAAAATACCTTTAATGGGGTAACTTACTAGCCCTGGCTATTCTGCTCTGCTGCAGCAACATCCATGATCAGTCACATGGCCATATCTCTGCCACAGCCAACGCAAGCCCTATAATGACACTGCTGCGTTGCATACTGGGTGGCGTATTTAGGTTTCATCAGGATGACATTCACTTGGTAGAATCTTTAGGGGTTTTGCACCTCAAAATCTCCAGATGCCGGCCTGAATCTGACTCCCATGGTTTTATCTTATTTTCTGCAGTGAAAGCCGAGGTGCAGGGTCTCATTCCCTAGTATATGAGGCTAGTCTTATGTGTAAACCTACCACAGAAAATTGAGCCTGACTTTTGGCTTTCTGCTGCAGTTTCCACAGTGCTGGTTTTTGTAGAGGAAGGTGGACACCTACCTCAAATTCCACTATGTGAATATACCCTAAAACTGAGTGCTTAACACATAGCAACCAAATCACGTCTTTCATTCCCTCTGAGGCCACGTCGGTAATCTGACTGGTTGCTAAGAACTACGCCTTGGTTTATTTTAGATCTTTCACAATGTAATATGGCAAACAGTGCCCTGAACCAGCAAGGGGTGTGAGGGTATGTTCATAAATCCATGTTCAGAGTCTGTATTTGATGCTTCACGTCAGTCGTGTCTGAGTGAGGCCAACTATTAAGATTAAATGATGATTAACCCTTTGTAAAAACCCCTTTTATCTACCCTATGGCTGATGCAGTGGAGACAGTACTGGAAGGTGATCTTGTGTGTAATAGAAGACATACCATGTGTCCCTATAGATTTTGCTGTGCCCTATTGCTGTGTGCAGTGTTTCCTGGATTGGGGGTCTGGATAATTTTACACAATATTAATTCTAGACCTCATTTCCCCACTAGGCCGAGAGACGGTTTCAGAGTCGCCTGCAGGATCTTAAAGATCGTTTGGAACAGTCCGAGAGCACAAACCGCAGCATGCAGAACTATGTCCAGTTCCTGAAATCCTCGTACGCCAATGTCTTTGGGGAGGCTACTCTATCCAGTTCTCCAATCCGGCCCCGTACCCCTCTCTGAAAAGACGACTAAACCTCAAGTATAGCTTTCCGTGGATCACAAGGCATCTGGAGACCTAATTCCATCTTGTAGGGGCAAGCCCTGGGGTGTGGCCTGGACTCAGGGAGACGGATTTAGAAATTCTCTACTAAACTTGACTGCGGTTTAAAGATAACTTTATTTTGTGGACTTTACTAATTTATACTGATTCTTACTCTATATTTTATGTGTAAACTATACCGTACGCCCTCTCCTACTCATTCACTGAGCAGTTTTGTTTCCCTCTGGTATAACTTAAACATACAGGGTCTAAATCTGGCACTGACAACATACTGGAGGTGTCATCCATAGTAACCAATCAAAATCCAACACTAAATCCTCTTCAAGAGGTTATAAAACGAAAGAAGTGATCTGATTGGTTGTAAGTAAGGGGCTTTCCAATCAAATTGGAGGGTGGGGTAAAATTCAAAAATGAAAGAAGCGATACTGACTGACCTACAGCCCCTTGTTCCATTGTGTGTCGCCACTGGCCGGTCTGGAAGGAAGGTGACATCATAGCTAATATTTCACCAGTACCCAGCATGTGACCACTGAGACAAGCAATTGGTACTCATCATGTGACCAGTGACGTCATACGAGCAGCTTCACTTCTGAGCAGGCCAGTATGGTACATACAGTCACAGTTTTCTAATAAATGCCAATATGCACCTGGGCTTGTAACTTAAAACCAATAGCAAGTTTAGGTTCAGCCCAGCAAATGGTAGTAAAAATCTGATGTTACTGCGGACTGATCCTGTGACTATTATGTGAAAAGCCAAGGAATCAGCCACGGCTATCTCATTATTTAGTTACTGTATTCAGTATAGCGCCCTCTGTGGCTGGCTTTACTATTGAGGCCAACAATACTACTGTGAATATTATCGAACAATAGCAGGCCTTTGTATCGTGCATATATACAGAGTAGAAAGGGGAGGTGGGTCTTATTAAAATAATGTGTCATACACCCCCAACTCCCAGGCACCCAAAGCAGTGTACGGTTTTGTCATGTTTGTACTGTGTTTTATATGTGGTTTTCTATTATTTATATGAAGGGTTACAATAATGATTTATATTCAGATTTGCAATGTCAAACAAAATCTGAGCCGACTACAATAAAAGATTTTGTATGAATTAATACATAACAATATTATTTGCTGTTACTGTTTTCTCACCTTTTAGCTAATCAATATAGCCGACGTTACAGATCCCACATACAAGTACCAAATAGATTTTGCATCTAACCTTTTAACAAACCTTACATAAATCAATAGTACAGTATATGTACATGAGAAGTGACATTATATATGCCCATGATATTATAGTTGACATTTTTTAGCCATATACCCCCTCTGCGAAGTCTCTCTCTAAATCTCAGTTCTCCCTGAGCTGGTGGCTGAAGACTAACTACTGTCTCCTATACACTGCACACAGAAAGTAGAGGAGATTCTGCTCGCTCACTCGGTAGGATCATATAGGACATTCTATAGAAGAACTGACCTGCATAGAATGAGATTCAAAGCTTACAATTATCTGTGCCGGTGTCTCTCCTCTGCAGGAGAATGACCGATGGATATGAAGAAAACCGCGCTACTCTCTTGGGATAAACCAATACAAGCACTTTATTCCACTTTCTTAAAAACACGACGCTACAACACAGCGTTTCGGGGATTCCCCTTTTTCAAGTGTCACAAAACACACAATATACCCTAATAAAAATAACAAATGGCATAATAAATGCAACAGAAGGCAAAATAAATAAAAATACACATATGCATATAAATATATAAACATATAAAAATAGGTAGAATGGCAGGTCTTAAATATGAATGTTCCATTACACAAGTATTTATCGTTGTTTGTCATTAATCCAGCAAAGTCAAACAAAGTTGCTACCCCAGCTATTGGTGATAGTTGTAGCTACATAAAGTGACCAACTGTAATATAATGCAGGTTGGTCACTTTATGTAGCTACAACTATCACCAATAGCTGGGGTAGCAACTTTGACAAACAACGATAAATACTTGTGTAATGGAACATTCATATTTAAGACCTGCCATTCTACCTATTTTTATATGTTTATATATTTATATGCATATGTGTATTTTTATTTATTTTGCCTTCTGTTGCATTTATTTATTATGCCATTTGTTATTTTTATTAAGGTATATTGTGTGTTTTGTGACACTTGAAAAAGGGGAATCCCCGAAACGCTGTGTTGTAGCGTCGTGTTTTTAAGAAAGTGGAATAAAGTGCGTGTATTGGTTTATCCCAAGAGAGTAGCGCGGTTTTCTTCATATCCATCGGTCATTCTCCTGCATCTTCTGTTCCCTAAGGGGTTCTGGATTGAATTACTGCTGCTGCCAATCTTCCTTGTATTGTATTAACAATCTATTCCTGTGGTTGCTCGGTATTATCATTTGTTCCTCGGTTCTCTCCTCTGTCACTCAGCTTCTGTCCAGTCCTCCACTCTGTGACCTCCTATTTTGTCTGCTTAGAGATTTCAGAATGAATAGAGCAGGAAGAGTCAGAATGGTGGAGAAGGAGGTGGCATGTTTATTATATTCACTTGTACTTTTGAAAAGTTACTGACCAATTACCAAATGGTCAATAACATCTCAGACAACGTAGGCTAGCTTCACACCTGCGCTGGTCTCTCTATCATTCAGGTCTGCTGCTGGACTCGAACAACAGAGAGCTGAACTGCTGAAACAGTTACTCACAGCACTCCATAGACTAAAATCTGCTGTGACACCCAGTGCATAACACAATCCAACACCACAAAGCAAGGGAATAAAGGCCGGTGCTGTTGTAGGATCAGGAAAACCCAATTACCATAAGTAATTATCCTTTTCCCCATGACAGCGCCAGAGAGGGAATAAAATAGGATCAATCAGGAATGGACCACCGATTGAGGTAACTTTCTACCAAAGGACAGGTCAGAAGCTGCTCCCACATCCAATCTGTAGTGGTGGAAAAAAAGGGCAAGGTGAAGACCAGGTAGCTGCTCTACAAATTTAATCTTTCAAGGTGTTCGCCTTCTCTGCCCAAGACGTGGCAATAGCTCTAGTGGAGTGGACCTTAAGATCCCCTGGTGGAGACAACCACAAGGAGCTGAAGCCAACCCAATAGCCAATTTCACCCATGAGGCCAGGGTACTCTTGGTAGAGGTTTAGCCGCAGTTGGGACCTGAAAAATACACAAACAGGGAACTAGACTTTGTCCAATCTGAGGTGTCCAATAAATACTGAATCAGGTAACGTCTAACATCTAAACAGTAGGATTTCACTTTCTTCGGATTCCTAAGTTAGCACAAAAGGAAGATAACACTATCTCCTGGGTATGGTGAAATTTGGAGGCAACTTTAGGTACAAAGGCAGGGTCTGGACTAAGAATAACTGTCTTCCAGTATTGTCAAGAAAGGAGGGTTGATTGACAACCAATGGAGCGCACTAATCCGCCGGGCTGGAGTGAGGGCTACAAGTAAAATGATTTTGAGAAAGGGACCTAATTGAACTTTCCACCAAGGGTCCAAAAGAAGGATTAGCTAGAGCATTAAGCACCAGGTTCCCAGGACAGAATCTAGAACGAGCCACCGGTCTGCTCTTAAAAGAGGCTCTGATAAACCAAATGACCCAGGTATTCTCCACCAGCTTGACCTGGAAAAGGGCACCCAAGGCAGATACCTGCACTTTGAGAATTCTGGTGGATAACTTCCTTTCCATATCCTTCTGGAGAAAATCTGGGTTCCAAGGAATAGGAACCTCTGGCCCCACACACATAGAACCCCTAAAATTCCTGAAACAACCCAGGTTTTTGCATAGGTCCTAGAGGTCACCATCTTTCTACTCTTCAAAAGGGTATCAATGATTTCTCTGGAAAACCCCCTTGCTTCAAGTTCCAAGCAGTCAGATGCAGATGGTCAGAAATGGGATGCTAAACAGGACCCTGCGTTTCAGGAGAGTTGGAACCTTCGGGAGGATCTATAGGTCTGTCACCAACAGGATCCTCAGAGAAGAGAACCAAGCCCTCCTTGGCCAGAAAGAAGTATTCAGGATGACTCTCGCCCAATCCTTCAAACTTTTTTTTTTTTTTTATTACTTAGGGAATCAGAAAAAAAAGAAGGGTGGGACAGAATAAGTTAGACTGAAATCTCATTCGTGAGAAAGAGCATCCACCCCAAGGGAGGATTCCCCACGGAATCCAGAAAGAAAAACAGAGGGACCTTCTTGTTGGAACGGTTGGCAAATAGTTCCACCTCAAGCATCCCCCAGGAATCCGCTATCCTCTGAAAAACCAACTGGTCTAACTCCTATTCCCCCAGTCTCAGGGCATGACGACTTAGTCTGCTCTGGATTTTTTGGACCACCTTATACGAAGAGCAGACAGGAAGAGAATGGAAGGCTCCAACAATCTCAGAATCTGGGCCATAGTCCAATCAGGAATTGGGATCTTGTACCCCATGTCTGTACAAATAAGCCACCACAGTTCTGTTGTCTGAGAGAATTCTTACACGGTGACCCTGAATAAGGGAAGTGGCCTTCCTTAGGTCCATCAGAACTGCCCATAGCTCCTTCAAGTTTGAAGATGCCCGAAGGTGACTGTTGGCCAGACCCCCTGAAAGTCTAGGGAACTCAGATGAGCTCCCCTCACCATCAGGGGCTGGAACCCATGGTGATCACTAGAGGAATTGGGGTCCTCCAGGGCAGTCCTCATCAAATTGTCCCTTTTTGTCCGCCAGGCCAGGGAAGAATGGAATCTGTGAGATAATAGCATATTCCTGTCCAAATCCCTGTTCCTCTCCCATACTGGCAAAATTTCTGCCTGCAGAACCTGGGAGTGGCCCTAAGACCAGGGGACAGCCAGAAACCAAGCTGTGAGGAATCCCAGTACTGACATGGCTCTCCTTATAGAGACTCGGGATGGAAGCGAAGAGAGTCCACCAGACCCTAAACCATCAACATTTTCTGCATCACCAAGTCCAGAATACCCCCCCCAAAAAATTGATGCCTGGAGGGGGACCAACCTGGATTTTTTGAGGTTGATCAACCCTGTAATGATGAGACCCTCGTTATTATTATTATTATTTTTTTTTAAAGGTATTTTTACTTCATATCAGTCCTTTAGGAATCTTGTGTTTAAGCTGTGTTTACATTGGAGGTCAATTCACTTCAGTGGTTTATGTTATGGTTTACTAGCTGGTACCCGCGACTTCGTCTGCGGTGATTGTAGAAGTGGGTATATACAGGTGCGGGTAAGGTTTTTGTACTGTGTATAAGGGATGGGATATGAAATGTAAGTTTGTATCTTGTTTTTGCTGTAATTCAGAGAATACGTGAGACTTTTGTGTTGAAGTTAATTTGTATTTGAGCTGCTATACGGTGTTGGTATAAACTGTACATAGTGACTTTGGAACAGAGGGATTTGAAGTTAACCCTTTCCCGCCGATGGCATTTTTTGATTTTCGTTTTTGACTCCCCTCCTTCTAAACCCCATAACTTTTTTATTTCTCTGCTCCCAGAGCCATATGAGGTCTTAATTTTTCCTAGGACAAATGTTTCTTCATGATGCCAGCATTATTTATTCTATATAATGTACTGGGAAGCAGGGAAAAAATTCAGAATGGGGTGGATTTGAAGAAAAAATGCAGTTCTGCGACTTTCTTACGGGCTTTGGTTTTACGGCATTCACTGTGCAACCAAAATGACGTCCCCTATATTCTGTGTTTTGTTACGATGCCGGGGATACCAAATTTATATGGTTTTATTTACATTTTGACCCCTTAAAAAAAGGCAAAACTGTGTTAAAAAATTTTTTTTTTTGAAAATTCCGACAGCCGTAACTTTTTTATACGTGTGTGTACGGGGATGTATAGGGCGTCTTTTTTGCGGGACCGGGGGTACTTTGTAGTTCTACCATTTTCAGGAAATGTTATTGCTTTGGTCACTTTTTATTCAAATTTTTATCAGAATCAAAACAGTGAAAAAACGGCGGTTTGGCACTTTTGACCATTTTTCCCGCTACGGCGTTTACCGAACAGGAAAAATATTTGTATAGCTTTGTAGAGTGGGCGATTTTGGACGTGGGGATACCTAACATGTATGTGTTTCACAGTTTTTAGCTACTTTTATATGTGTTCTAGGGAAAGGGGGGTGATTTGAATTTTTAATCCTTTTTATTTGTTTTTATATTTTTTGTTTTAAACTTTTTTTTTGCATTTATTAGACCACCTAGGGGTATTGACATGGGTGGGCGGTGTCGCGGATTGTCAGAGCGGTGGGGGTCGGCAAACATGGCTGCTCCGGAGCGTTAAAGAGAGCCTCCTGGAGTATCGTTAAGGTGAGGGGCAAAGTGGTAAAGTATATGTATATGTGATTGTGTGGGGTTAGGGACTAAGCTGTAGAGGGCAATATGAATTTTGTGGCTTGCTATGGTCCAAACTGTGTGAGATTGCAGAGATGGTGGTGTGAGTTTGGGTTTTGTGGGGGTCCTGGCACAAACGTATGTGTGCTATTGTGACGAAAAGTAGCCTATTGCGCAATCGGGTGTATTAACTATGTTTGTGGAAACTTTCAGCCAAATCGGTGGAGCGGGTTTTGCGTGATTGAGGAACAAACATACAAACATCCAAGGATTATCCCTGATCAACAGATGTCCAGGGGGGGGGGGAGAGGGGGCTAGTGATCCCAAGTTCACTCCCAGACACATCTTTACCAGCACCTAGGAAGACATCCCTCTTTCCCAGGATTCTGAAATGGGGGAAGGAGGTGGGGGCCTACCTGGGAGGGAGTTGTGGGTGGGGAACTAGCCAAATGCTGAAAGGAAGACCAGGATTTTTGGTCAACCAGCAAAGAGAGCTCTGAGTCTAGGAAGCATGTGAGCGCACACACAGTTACAGACTGAAGAAAGCACCCTGAGGCATAGGAGTGAGGCCCCAGCAAACCAGACCACAACTTTGTTTGGTATCATTCTTTTCATCCCATTTTATTTTCTGTATTGGATTGTGCTTTTACCTGAATTTGCTTGATGATCCTCTGATATATACTCTGTGTTTGTTAGTGGCTAGTACCGACCCACTCAGGTTAACAAATATCTAAACTTTATAAAGCTTGTTTCATATTATCCTATGAACTCAGACACTCAACGGGCATGAGTGGAAGGTAACAAGGGTGATCGCAAGTGTGCCAAGTGGCTTTGCAAGGCGAGATTCTTCACAAACCCCATACACAACAAGAAATACAGGACCTGGTTGACACTCCTCCAACACTCCACCTTGGGCCTGGATACAATGAGAAAATTGTCTAGGTAGGGAATAAAGATTATATCCCTCTTCCTGATATGAGCTTCCATCTCTGCTACCGGTTTTGTAAAAATCCTGGGGGCCAAAGAGATTCCAAAGGGAAGAGCTTGGTACTGAAAATGACAGACCTCTCCGTTTAGTACTACTGCTACCCTCAAAAACTTCTGGCGAGCCAAAGAGATTGGGACATGATAAGATGCGCTCCTCAAATTTATCACCACCAACCAATAATTGGGGATCAAAGGTTTATTGGAGATCAGACTGTCTCCATTTTGAATTTCTTGGCAACGAAGAACAGATTTAATCCCCTCAAGATTATAATGATTATGAAGGATCCCTCTGGGTTCCTCACCAGGATAAGATGGAAATAACCCCCCCTTCCTGCACTTCTGCTAGGGGAACTAGCACCAGCATCCTCATTTTTATTAAACTCCGAACCTCCAACTCTAGGGCCATTCCCAATAGCCTCTAAGACTCAGGGGCTTAGGTAGATGTTTACCCAGGCTGAGAGAAGATAAAGTTTAACCTTTCTCCCACCTAGTGTCATTGCTTACAGGACTTTCCATCCTAATCCCGAGGGGCATTGTACAGGAACCCTCTCTCTTCTCCCCAGGTCCTTGCTCCGTTTGCAGTATTCTTGCATCGGTTACACCTACAAAAAAGCCAAAATAATCTACGCACTGCGGCAAGGAATCTCTTCTTTTTGTCTGATGCCTTGGTCATAATTTCATCCAGGGTTAGGCCAAACAAGAATTTTCCATCACATGGGATGTTGCAGTCTTGCCGTAGAGGCCACATCCCCTGCCCAACTTTTTAACCGGATTGCATGCCTAGCAGAATTAGCCAGGGCCATAGAGCAGGCTGATAGTCTTACTGCATCCATGGAGGCATCTACTAGAAAATCTGCTGCCTTGCAGATATAGTGGGAAGAGGACTCAGAATCCTATCCCTAGGGGCTTTGTTCCTGAGCTGGGACTCTAGCTCCTCCAACCATACCATTAGGGTCTTGGCTGTACAAGCCGCTGCTATGTTAGGCTTGCGGGAAGCCCCAGCCGACTCATAAGTATGCCTGAGAAAACAGTCTGCCTTCTTATCTAAAGGATCCCTCAAGAAACCTATGTCTTCAAAGGGTAGTTCTGACCTCTTAGAGGCCCTGAATATAGCCTTGTCCAGCTTGGGTATCAAATCCCAGGAAGAAGAAACTTCTTCCTCAAAGAGGTACTTACACTTCAACCCTCAAAGAATGAAGCCCTTCTAATCTAGCTCCTTCCATTCACATTCAAATCAGAAGAGATGCTCCTATGGATCGGAAATTGTCTATGGTGACGAGATTCCAGACGCCCGAACAATGTCTTGGACTAGCATCCTCAATCCCCCATTGTTGCCCAATAGCTTTTAATGTTTTCCAGTAGAAGACATGGAAAAACTAAGAGTAGCTGGACCCTTCTGTCTCAAGGAGGAAGATCTGGATGAATTCCCCACTTATTATTTGATAATTCCCCCTCTGAAGTAGATGATACCTCACAGCTAGAAGATGTCCTGGATTTCTTCTTTCCACTGGATTTAATCTTAAGGGAGTTCTTTACTTCTTCCTGCACTAAGGCCCCAAATTCCTGCAGCAGGGACAGACTCTTCTGCAACTGTGCATTTAATAGAGGAAAGGCATAACTTTTTTTTTGTTTTTTTTATTAGCTGGACCCAGCTTAGCTCTGCATAATGAGCATTCTTTAATTTAGCCAGGGCCTTTCCTGAACAACACATACAGTGTTGGCCAAAAGTATTGGCCCCCCCTGCAATTCTGTCAGATAATACTCATTTTCTTCCAGAAAATGATTGCAAGCACAAACTCTTTGGTAATATCTTCATTTATTTTGTTTGCAATGAAAAAACACAAAAGAGAATGAAAAAAAAAAAAAAAAAAAAAAGTCAAATCATTGATCATTTTTCACAAAACTGCAAAAATGGGCCGGACAAAAGTATTGGCCCCTTCAGCCTAATACTTGGTAGCACAATCTTTAGACAAAATAACTGCGCACAACCGCTTCCAGTAACCATCAATGAGTTTCTTACAAAGCTCTGCTGGAATTTTAGACCATTCTTCTTTGGCAAACTGCTCCAGGTCCCCCCTGAGATGTGAAGGGGGCCTTCTCCAAACTGCCATCAAGAGATCTCTCCCCCACAGGTGTTCTATGGGAGTCAGGTCTGGACTCATTGCTGGCCACTTTACAAGTCTCCAGTGCTTTCTCTCAAACCCTTTTCTAGTGCTGACCTGAAGTGTGTTTTGGGTCATTGTCCTGCTGGAAGACCCATGACCTCTGAGGGAGACCCAGCTTTCTCACACTGGGCCCTACATTATGCTGCACAATGTGTTGGTCATCTTCAGACTTCATAATGCCATGTACACGGTCAAGCAGTCCAGTGCCAGAGGCAGCAAAGCAACCCCAAAACATCAGGGAACCTCCGCCATGTTTGACTGTAGGGACCGTGTTCTTTTCTTTGAAGGCCTCTTTTTTTTTCCCTGTAAACTCTATGTTGATGTCTTTTCCCAAAAAGCTCTACTTTTGTCTCATCTGACCAGAGAACATTCTTCCAAAACGGTTTTGGCTTTCTCAGGTAAGATTTGGCAAACTCCAGCCTGGCTTTTTTAGGTCTCTGGGTAAGAAGTGGGGTCTTCCTGGGTATCCTACCATACAGTCCCTTTTCATTCAGACGCCGACGGATAGTACGGGGTGACACTGTTGTACCCTCGGACTGCAGGGCAGCTTGAACTTGTTTGGATGTTAGTCGAGGTTCTTTATCCACCATCCGCACAATCTTGCGTTGAAATCTCTTGTCAATTTTTATTTTCCGTCCACATCTAGGGAGGTTAGTCACAGTGCCATGGGCTTTAAACTTCTTGATGACACTGCACACGGTAGACACAGGAACATTCAGGTCTTTGGAGATGGACTTGTAGCCTTGAGATTGCTCATGCTTCCTCACAATTTTGCTTCTCAAGTCCTCAGACAGTTCTTTGGTCTTCTTTCTTTTCTCCATGCTCAATGTGGTACACACAAGGACACAGGACAGAGGTTGAGTCAACAACTTTAATCCATTTCAACTGGCTGCAAGTGTGATTTAGTTATTGCCACCACCTGGTAGGTGCCTCAGGTAAGTAACAGGTGCTGTTAATTACACAAATTAGAGAAGCATCACATGATTTTTCAAACAGTGCCAATACTTTTGTCCACCTCCTTTTTTATGTTTGCTGTGGAATTATATCCAATTTGTCTTTTTGACAATTCTTTTTCTGGTTTTTCATTGAAAACAAATTAAATGAAGATAATACCAAAGAATTTGTGATTGCAATCATTTTCTGGAAGAAAATTTGTATTATCTAACAGAATTGCAGGGGTGCCAATAGTTTTGGCCAACACTGTAATATAAACAAAATGTTATTACAAAAGACCCATAAATAAAGGGTCAGCCTGCAGCCACTTACATCTCCCATCAGTACTAAAACTGGAATGGAAACACCCTCCTCCTGGCCCCCGCCGTGGCCCTTGTTGGATCTAGCCACAAAAGAAGATGGTCTGGTTGTTTCTGCTGGGGCTGCTGCTCCATTAAACTGGTGTTTAATGGAGCAGCAGCCCCAGCTAGAGCCTACTAGAGCCTACTCCAATGTGCTACTACGTTTTCCTTTTGGTTGTCCCTCCACTTGCCGGTGCCAACAGGTACTCCCAGCTCAGCATTCTTATTTCCACTGTAAGCCATTTGACATTCAACGGCCCGCAACTCTCACCGTAGCGAGTCCGCAGTCTCAGATTCCCACCATACCGGCAAGCCAATTCTCCACACCAACCCGTCTGCTAACAGAGCCTCTCAACATTATTTTTCCTGCCAACGAAGCCCAGACTCTGTACCTCCAGCGGGAAGGGACCATGGCGCAGTTACCCCCTCACCTGGAAGGCCCATGTGCCTTGGCTCATTTCACCGGCACTGGGAACAGAGGGTAAAGCGGATTGCCCCTTTGTTTGATCAGTAGTGAAAAAGTTGCAGGAACCAACATAAGTGTCCTGGGGTTGTATAGCATAGTACACACATGTTTAAAATTATTTTTTGCCACATTTTTAGCTTCCTTCCTTTTAGCTGGTCCTCCACCCTTAAATACACTTTTTAATGTACTTGAATCAGGACTATCTGATAATTTGGGGTCTTTTAGGTTCCACTAAATCCTACCTTTACTATGACCTTGTACAACATGAGGCCGTCATAAAACGGATTTGCTTAAAGAATAAGCAGCACAAATTTTGGATTCCTTTACTTTAAAGCATTTTTCATTGGTCTAGTTTCGCACAAAAGTTCAGTGTAAATCCATTGCAATGTTCTGGATACCTTCTCACGGCAAGTCACACCTGTCTATTAATAAGTTACAAAAATCTAGAAATAAGCCAAGAAATCTCACCACTAGCACGTCTCTAGTTCTCACTCCTCAAGATCATAGCTGCTTTGGGCCAAGTAAGATCATCACTATAACTTACTTCACACTGTAACAACACTGGAGTGTAGTGTTTGGGGGCACGTGGTCAAAGAAAGTACCCTAAATAATTAGATGCCTGTAACATTAGATACCACAGGTATCCAGTGCTAAAGTTAGGGAGAAGGGGCTTTAAAGTCATTAAAGGGGTATTCTGATCAGTGGGGTCTGCCCATACCCCCCCTATAAATCAGCTGTTTGAAACATCTCATCCAAATGCTGCAGTCTCTTCACTGAACACAAGCACAGCGCTGTATCTTATGTAGTGGCTGTACTTGGTATTGCAGCCTTTAATCAGCTCAGACCCTTTTATTTGAATGAGACAGACCACAAAGAATGAAAATCAGCCGTTTCTGATCCTCTTGTCCAAAACAGATGACCCCTTTAAAAGGACTGTTATGTGGCTATATGGCAAAACACTACCTGCAAACAATATGTGGTCATTAGAGATGAGCAAGTACTGTTCGGATCAGCCGATCCGAACAGCACGCTCCATAGAAATGAATGGATGCACCTGGTACTTCCGCTTTGATGGCGGCCGGCCGCTTAACCCCCCGCGTGCCGGCTACGTCCATTCATTTCTATGTGAGCGTACTGTTGGGAACGGCTGATCCGAACAGTACTCGCTCATCTCTAGTGGTCATCACAACAGCAGGGGCGGCTGAACCACTGGTTAACATGCAGATACCAAAGTTAAAGGGAAAGCGTTTCAACTACCTAATTCTCAATGCCCTATTTTAGGCTAGTAAAATCAATTAAGACGAACATGGTGAGGATAGCCATAACAGTTTCTATAGCTCCTATTAACAATGGCATATGGCAGCCATATTGGAGCCTTTCAGCCACCAATATTGGGAATATACCTTTAATCAGGCAAAACCGTCACATTTCAGTGTAATTATGTTATAATTAGATAGCCGCAGAGGTCATGATGTGCATCACTACCTGGAATCCACAATCTATCAGGTAAGTAGCGACCACAATCTCCTGGGGGAAGAGGAAGCAAGAGTAAAAACCGTTATGGCTCTAATCAATGGTATAAAGCCCTTGGAGGACAGGACTGTCCCCTATAATGTCCTCAAGTATCAGCTCACTGAGATTGTGACTGTTCGTGAATGGCTTTGGTCATCCTCTGGTACCAGGGCTTGATCTTGGTGTTTGCCATCATGTCATCAAATGACTGCAGACCCTCCATGACTCTTAGGACCCCATAGACAGCCTAAAAGGAGAAGAGTTTATAGTCAGTACATTACATACAACTACACAGAGCTGAGCATCTTAGATAAGGGATAGAAGTCAGTCTTACCAGATCCGCCAGGTTTGGTTGGGAGCCACCAAGGAACTTCCTATCCTTACCCACAGCTGCCACCCAGGTATTTGCTGCCTTGTACAGATCCTGGCGGACATCATCTTGGAGATTGTGCCTTTAAAGAGTCAACAGAAAGACAACACTTTACATTTCCTGCACTTAAATCCCAATATTGATGTATGGACGTCTCTCTGCTACAAATGGGGGACAAAGGGCCCTCAACTTCTATGTAAGAAGAATGTAAGGCGAGGATGTAGAGAGCATGCTAAAAATTATGTATAGTACACAGCCGGAAAAGGGGGCAATGGGCAATAGTCTGATTTCCCCTGAGGTCTGTAAGGTGCTCACGAGTACTTCTGGTCCTCTTCCAGCTAAGAAAAAAAAACTGGCACTCATTCAGTAGATGCTTGAATATTACAAAATTTTATATATTCGCAAAATGGACATAAATGAGACATTTCAGTCTCAACATCAGACCTTCCTCAATCATCTTAAAATAAAATGAAACAAAATTACAGGTAAAACATTGGCTAGAGGGATAGTGCTCAGCTTCCTAGTACATCAGAATATAAGAACCTGCTGGAAAAACATGACCTGTGCAAACTTACCAGATAGAAGTAAGTGGAGTAGCATATCCAGAAGTTTGGGGTGAGAGGCAAGTATTAATAGGTTTGTACAATGTATGACGCTGCCCCAAAAATAGGTAGCAGTCCCTGCTCAAAAGGAGGGTAAAGAAATATGGAAAAATAAGATAATAGAATAGGGTCAAGCATTCCCAGAAGTGATCGCTTGCCCTAATGAGGTCACTTCCGTTTTCGGAGCACTGCAACCAGAAGAGAGGTCATGCGTGTCATGGAGATTCTGAACTTCAGGTTTGTGTAGAACGCAAATCAGAAGTATGGTGAAAAAAGGCAGGGGGATATAGGGGGAAAAAAAAGGGCAATACGGGTGATAAAAGGAAAGGAACATGGTTAAATGTAAGTAACTAGGCAAAAAGGTGAAGGGGGGGGAAGATAAAAGGAACAATTAGAAAAAAAAAAAAGGAGTGGGGAAAGAAAACAAAGAGGAGGGAGAGAAAGGGAAAGAGGGGGGATATAAAAGGAAATGAAAGGAATAGATAAAGAAAACTAAACAAGGAAAAAGAGGAAGAAAAAAAATAGAATGGAAGATGGAAAGCAAAAGAAAGAGGAATAAAGTCCCGGGAACACTGTGAGAATAATGGTCTTTGATTTCTCCAGTGCGTTCAACATCATTCAGTCAGGGCTATTGAGGGAGAAGCTGAACCTTGTTGGACTGGACCATCACTTGTCCAACTGGATACTAGACTACATCACTAACCGCCCTCAGTATGTGAGAGCCCGGGACTGTGTGTCTGACACTGTGATCTGTAGTATGGGAGCACCACAAGGTACAGTTTTTGCCCCATTTCTCTTCACACTGTACACTGCTGACTTTAGGCACAACTCATCCAGCTGTTACTTACAGAAGTACTCCGATGACAATTAATATCATCATAATAAACATTTTTAACAAAAACTATGTACATCATAATCACTATTGAGTCCTTTAGGTTCGAGTTTTGAACTGGTAAATCCAATATGCTTCTCCTTGTTTCAAAGGTCTTAATACGTTCTCCAACTCGTCTAGGAATGTGTTCTATGATTTGATATTTAAATTGAGAGATTGCATCTTTAGCTTGGTGAAAGAGAAATGAGATTGGCGACAGTCAATTCCCGATACAGATCGTACTCTTATGTTTGGAAACTACACAGCCAATCAGAGAAAGCCTTTCCACACAGCATTTGATAATATACACAACAAAACTCGTGTCACATGTGAAAAAATCTTTCACGAGGAATCTTTTCCCTGTATGGGGGTGTGTAATAGTGTCAGCTTTCTGAATGTTGTTACACTGGGGACAGTGCAAGCACGGATATGTTCCATTTTCTCTAGAGCCGAGTTAGACCTTTAAACATAGAGAGGGATATTGGATTTACCAGTTCCAAACTCTAGATCCTAAAAGTCTCAATAGAGTTTATGATGTAGCTTTTGCTAATAATGTTTATTCGCATTATATTATATACTTACACTCCTTTTCTTCCTTCCACAGAATCGTTAAACCTCTAGGAGGATCTTGGTCTCAGTTAATCTTCATTACCAGACCTTTTTTACTCCTTTTCTTTCACTCTCCCTATTTTTTTTTTTCTCCTTTTTTGGCTCTTTTTTCTATTCCCTTGATTTCCTTTTACAACCCCCTCCCTCTTTCTACTTGTTCCTTTTAGTTCTCTCTCATTTTTCACCTTTTTGCCTAGTTAAATACATTTACCCATGGTCCTTTCGTTTTATCACCAACATAGCCCATTTTTTCTATCCCCCTGCCTTCCAGTTTGTGTAGAGCGCCAACCTGATGTACGGCAACTCCATGACACACGGCATCACTTCCAGTTGGAGCGCTCCTAAAAACAGAAGTGACCTCATTAGGGCAAGCGTTCACTTTTGGGAATGCTTGGCCCTATTCTACCATCTTATTTTTCCATTCTCCTTGCCGCTCCTTTTTAGCAGGAACTGCTACCAATGCTTGGGACAGTGTTGTTTGCCGGAAGTAGTGACGTCAGTTATGACATCACTTCCGGTTGTTATGCTATTTATTCTTTCCCTGATATCTAGTTTCACCTTGTTACATGCTCTAGACCAGGGGTCTCAAACTTGCGGCCCGCATGCGGCCCCCCGAAAAATTTTGTGCGGCCCGCACAAGCCTAGGGACGCCGGATCCGAGTTCAATACATTGCGAGATGATTATATCCACTAGCCGCTACGTTCCGGCTAGTGGACATATAGGCGCGATGTGATGACGTCACATCACCACATCGCGCCTACAGGTCTATTAGTAAAACTGCAGAGCGCGGCGGGGGAGCGTTGGATGGTGAGTATAAGTGTTTTTTTGTGTGTTAAAGAGGAGCTTTCACCATTTTGCCCACAGGCAGTTCTATATACTGCCGGAAAGCTGACAGTGCGCTGAGTTCAGCGCACTGTTGGCTTTCCCGATGTGGGCCCGGTGTGAAGAGCTTACGGTCCCGGTACCGTAGCTCTTCTATGGTCAGAAGTGCGTTTCTGACACTGTCAGAGACGTCCTTCTTCACAGCACAGCCAATCGCACTGTGCTGTGAGAGCCGGGAGGAACGCCCCCTCCCTCCCTGATAATGCTCGTCTATGGACGAGTACTGCGAGCAGAGGGAGGGGGGAGTTCCTCCCGCCTCTCACAGCACAGCGCGATTGGCTGTGCTGTGAAGAAGGACGTCTCTGACAGTGTCAGAAACGCACTTCTGACCATAGAAGAGCTACGGTACCGGGACCGTAAGCTCTTCACACCGGGCCCACATCGGGAAAGCCAACAGTGCGCTGAACTCAGCGCACTGTCAGCTTTCCGGCAGTATATAGAACTGCCTGTGGGCAAAATGGTGAAAGGATCTCTTTAAACATTGAGGTGGAATGAAGGGGCTCATGACACTGGGGACAGACAAAGGGAGGGGGGAGAACAGCATGACACTGGGGCAGAAATGGAGGGGACATGAATCTGGGGGCAGAGATGGAGGGGACATGAATCTGGGGGCAGAGATGGAGGGGACATGAATCTGGGGGCAGATGAAGGGTGTATATGTAACTGAGGGAAAGATGGAGGGGGGACATATAGTTTACGGGTGACTGTAGGAGGATTATACTGTGTGCGGGCACATGAAAAATGAATGGGCGGAGTCAACATAAAAGTGGGTGGAGCTAAATTTGCCGCGGTGCGGCCCGCCGACTGGCTGGGATCTTGCTCTGCGGCCCACATGCTGAGTTGAGTTTGAGACCCCTGCTCTAGACACTCCTATCTTCTATGTACATTTGGACTGGCAGTGACATCACTTCCATTTTTTTGAAATTTTAGCACCGAAATAGTTACATATCCCACATCGACCATGCTTATAACAAAGCTATTACTACTAAAGGCGGGTTCACACCTGCGCCTGGTCTCTGCTTTGCTGGGTTCAGTCTTCTGCGCAAGAAACTGGACAAGAGATAGAAACCTAGTAGTCCGTTTTCAAACCCGTTCACTTGAATGGGTTTGCAAAGTGTCCTCCTGTGAGCGTCTTCTGCCTGTCCATGGCAAAAACGTTTTTTTGTTTTTTTTTTAACCGGACACAAAGTCCTGCATGTTTCACTTTGTGTCTGGTTAAAAAAAAAAAAAAACGGTTTTGCCACAGAGAGGCAGAAGACGATTACGGGAGGACACTTTGCAAACCCATTCAAGTAAACGGGTTTGCAAACTGACTGCTGGGTTTCCATCTCCTGTCCAGTTTCTTGGGAAAGAGACTGAAACTTACCAGATTGGCTAAAGCGGAGACGGGGTGCAGGCGTGAGCCCGCCCTTATCTCTTACTTCATACTTCTGGATATGCTACTCCACTTACTTCTATCTAGTAACATTGCACAGGTCATGTTTTTCCAGTAGTTTCTTATATTCTGATGTACTAGGAAGCTGGGCACCATGCCTATAGCAACCTTTTTTGCTATCGCTAATTTTGTCATTTTGTTTTATTTCTGTTTTTGAAAATGGAACGCATTTATCATAGTATTCCTTTGTATTAATTGTCCTGGATAGAAAGTCATTGGATTCTTTCTTCCACCACCTCAGAGATACTTGCTCATTGCTATAATCATTTAGTTGTACTTATGTGTTTATATTTATAATTTTTGCCTAGAAGATATGCGCTTATGGATTGTGGTTTCATTTTTATTTCTATTTTCCTGTCTCATTTTATTTTAAGATGACTGATAAAGGTCTGATGTTTAGACCGAATTTTCATTTATGTCAATTTTGCAGATACATGTATATTACATTTTGGAGTATTCAAGCATCTACTGAATGAGTATCACAATTTTTTTTCTTGTCATTGATGGGCACAAGTTCCCATCTGAGCACCGTTCAACCTATAAAACACTGAGTGATGCATCATTAATGCTTAATAACTCTTCCACATAAGGACTGGGTGGGTTCAAAGTGTGACAACTACATTGAAAAGGTTTTCCAGGAATTGTATATTGATAACCTGTCCTTAGGGTAGGTCATCAATATGTGATCAGTGAGGGTCCAACACCTATCGCACTGTGGCCTCTTTCCTACGCCAATGACTTCATGTTCATGGTACACAGCAGCAGCTCAGCTGAATGGAAGAAAATGAGCAGAGTTGCAATGTCAAGCACAGCCACTATACAGTGTATGGCACTGTCCTTGGTATTCAATAAAGAGGCCCTGGCACTCACAGAAACTCTGCAGCGTCTTCATCCAGCTGATCATAAAGGTACCAGGTATGAGACCCCTAATGATGTCATATTGATGATAAATATACATATAAGTCCCTGAAAGCCACATCAAATCCAATTTTGTCTGCTCTCTTGCACTAAACAAGTGAAGGGAAGACGAGCTCCGGTAATGGAGGTAGATGCTAAGCCTATTAAGATGGCACCTCTGATCATTAATCTGATGAACAATTGAAATATACCTGCTTTTCAGTCTCTTGCCAATAAAAAACATGGCTGTTGCTCCCACATATTTGGCAAAGATACCCTCCACAGCGCCAAAGTTCCCCTCACGAACAATGTAGTCAAAGGATGCCAGTGCCTCGGCGGGTGTGCGATAAACATTAGGAGAGATGAGGTGGACCAGCCAGTCATCTGCCCACTGACGCCATTTCATTTCCTCCCTATGGAAGAAGAGGAAATAAATATTTTAATATGACGGGGGCACAAGTCCTGATTTTAATATCTCATATAACTACTTCAATACTCACCTGACCATGTGCAGAATTGCCATATACCCACCACTCCTCCAACCTGACCAGTTATAATAGTTCATATATCTTTACTCTTGCCACACATCTCACATCAATTATTCACACGTTCTGGGTATGTATCCTCTACCGTTCACAGATGTATAGCCTCCCATTCCAAATCAGAGATGATTGACATATAGCAGGTATTATATGAGGGGACTAGTCACTATCCTCCTGGACCTAAACCATTAAACCTAGTACTAGAAGCCTAAACTGATCCTCAATCTACAGTAAAATAGTATAAAGCCATAGTGGACACATGTGGATAGTCAGCCATTGTTGTGCAGTGTCGGGCTCCCCAGCCCTATACAAACAAGTGTCCAGGATGCAGTGAGGGTCCATGACTTCTAGCGCTGAAATGTCATACCTTCTGCTCATTTAGAGATCAGTCGTAGATTGCTTCTGCCTGCACAGTGATTGGGGAAATTCTGTGTGGATATTATAATTATGGCCACTCAGAACAGAAAATTGCCTGTAAAAAATGGGTTGTGCCACTAATAATACTTATCATTAAGTGTCGATAGATATGGATCTGACTGCTGGAACCCCAACCATCAGCAGAACGAGGCCTGAAAGTTTCCCTGACTGCTCCACGTGAATACTTTTGTGTGGCCATCGCTCCACTCAGTTCTGTGAGGCGACAAGAGATCTCTGTCCAGACAGCCTTACATGTCCATAATGTTTTCATTCACATGGAGCATTCAAGGAGCCCATTCACTAGATCACTAGGGGTCAAAATCCCAGTCATCATACGTTCATTCCCTATCTATTATTCCCTACCCCCATGTTTCTTTTGAATGTTTGGCCTACACAATCAGGGAGGGGCTAGGGCAGAGCTCTTATGTGCCTGTGTAAGATGCCATGCACACATCAGAATATGGTTTGGAAAATCTGCTCCATACATTTTCTGGATTTCCCATCCCAAACCCAGCCAGGAAACCGGACTCCTTAAAGCTTAGTGATATATGTTGCTAGCACTCCTGGCCTCCTCATAGCTCCACTGTCCCATAATGTGTATCGTATACCGTGAATAAACAAGGAAGCAGGGAGTCCTGACACCATATATCATGATGAGCCTGGGTCTCCTGACTGTCCAGACTTGGCAGATCATACTATGCCTTATGCAGAAGCCCTGATGCGGGTTTTAACATTCACCTATGTTATGGAACATGCACATCCCTCCATCCTCACCCGTGTCATTGCTCTTCTATATATCAGCAATCTCTACAACTCACTTCTGTGATTCTTTGGACTGGTACAGCCGCTGTGTCTCCTGTTCATTCAGCATAAGCCAGTATCTGTTCTGATACTCTGTCACCTCCTTCCCTTTCTCGTTCTTCACAATCATACCCGGATAGTAGGACACAATCTCCTCCAGGCTTTTCCTTCATTAAGATAAAAATACTATCAAGTAAAGAAAGAAAAGTCTTATGAAGAGATACAATAATGCAGAAAATGTCAGTGTTGGAAAACAAACCTCCCATTTCACTTACCTGGACACAAGGAACGTTTTCACGGCGCTGATTATCACCGACGAGTCGTTTAATTGCTGATGGAAATGAAATTGGCCAGGTAAGAAGCAAATAGAAGGAATATACAGACACTCCATGTCCTGAGACTATCATTACAATTATTATTATTTCTCATATTGATGATCTCTTCACAGGACAGGTCATGAGTATGTGATCTGTGGAAGTCAAACATCCAGATCCTGCACACATCAGCTATTGCAGCACCCTCTGGGTACCAGAAATAGCCAGTGGAAAGGGAGTAACACCGCTCATATTCAAGTTATAGGAGTGGTGCTGCACTTCATCAGAACTACAGCTATGCGACGCAATCTGGGATTTAATTAAAAAAAAAAAAAAAAAAACACCTTCCAACTCCTAAAACACCACAAAGTAAACTGGAATGAAAGTTAGCCAAGACAAAAAATTAAATAAAAAACAAAACACAACAAATCAGTCCATGGGTCACACTCTGGAATTGCAGCCCTGCTGCACTCAGCCATGTAAAACCGCCCTTAGGGACTAAACTAGTATATGTGATTTACAGAACTTTGCAGTCATATAACTTTTACAAAAAGCATGATAGCACCGCAATGTGTGAACAGCGGCTTGAAGTGCTTACCAAATCTACTTACCAAAGTGGAATTGGCGCTGGCTATGAGGATGGGGACTTTTCTGTAGCTGGAGAATTTAATCTCTTTCCTGAGGACAGGATTCACCTCTACTATCTCATAGGGCAGCCGGTGGTAATCTAGGAAGGCGCGGACCTTACTGCAGAAGGGGCACGTCTTGTACTGGTACAGAGTAAGATGTAGACCGTCTTCTGAGACCTGATAGGACACAGGATAAGTAAAATAACTCAGGGATCAAAATTTCATACATGGTTCTGGCACATAAATCCTTCTTAAATGACTGACCCCTACACCGTCACACATATATATATATATATATATATATATATATTAACACAATAAAAGTTTCCCTTCCTTAGAGGCCATTTTGAGAATGCCATCATGCAGCAGTGAGCTACAGCAAATAAATACTGGAGATAAAAAAAAAAAAAGTCTGTGTGCCTATGAGTAACATAGGTTATACAGTATAGGAACAATACTATGGAACCGCAAATACACATATATCTTTGGCATACATTCTCAATAGGCAGAGGGATAGAAGCCATAGTCAGACACGCCTGGTGGCAACTTATTTATCCTGAGAACAAGGGGATGGGACATGTTACAATCCAGCGGCTTTATCCTTACTTCCCCATCATGTGGGAAAAATTGGCATGTGAATGACCAGCTTAAGCCTACGTTCACAATGGAAAAGGTTCTGTTCTGCCAAATTTCCATAATTTTTTGGAAACCTCCATCTGACAACACTTATTACAGGCTGCAGTTGTCAGGCAATGAATTTTTGGCAACTAAACTGTATCAAGTAGCAGTGACGTTCAGTTATAGGCACCATAAGTACAGCTTACTATTCACGTCACCTTATTCCTACTCTCTGTCTACAATGCTAATCCAAGTTTTCCAACGAAACTGGAAGGCTCAGTCTTTATAGCAGAGGTCAGCAACCCTCAGCACTCCAGTTACTGTAAAGCTATAAAACCCAGCTTGCTCTGCACACTTCTATGGGAGCTCAAAGAATAGCAAAGCAAGTATGCATGCTGGGAGTTGTAGTTTCCCAACATCCCTGATGTACAGTATAGCTCTCACTACATGCAGTGCCTTTCTGGTATGGAGTTCAGATCAAATCTATAATCCTTATGGCTGAATCACGACCCTATCGGTAGTTTATGGACACTGGGATGGAGCCGCAGGCTATAAACATCTATGGTCTGCAGTGGTTGAAAAGCTACAATTGGAGTTGTAGTTTGCGGCCACAGATGGTACATCAGGGCAATGGCAGGACATTTGGATTACATGATTACAATGTATTATGGGATTGCTAAGACTACAATTCCCTAATATTGTATGATGCGGAGTTCCCCTGTAAATAATGCAATTGCTGGTGACATAACTAGTGGTCCCCCAGTTATATCAGTTATAAGTTGTGTGGATATCATACCTTCGCCTCTTCCTCCGCCCTCAGGGAACATTGGAGGGTCTGCATCACCCCCAATGCTCCCCCGAAAGCAAAAACCAGGCCCCACATCCTCCTGCCCCCATTCCCTGCCTCCTGCCCCCTCCAACCAGTTCTATAGCCTCGCCAGCTGCCATTCAGACAACAAACCCAACTCTGCTGTGCTGTCAAGGGCAGGCTTCTTCCCTTTACTGGGCTCACGGAGTAAGGAAGTGCACTAAACCCCCTGACAGTGGCCCCACACAAAGCTGAGGGGTCCCTAATCCCGGGCACCCGAAGCCCCCCCACACCAGCCCTGAGCTGCCCCGCTAGCCGCCATGTCATAGCACCCAGCTCGTGAACCCTGTGAGCCGCCATCTTCCCTGCCACTAAGCCCCGCCCTTTCTTAGCAGTAATTGCGGCGGTGGAGGGACGGGAACCAATCAAAATGCAGGGAGAGCCGTTACGTCACCGCTGTCAGACTTATATAAGAGAATGGTCACATGACCGTCGGTCACATGACGAGGTTACAATGTCTGGACCGAACGGGGACCCGCAAGTCCCTCTGGGCGAAGTGTCCGTGGAGGAAGGTGTGTATATGGCGCTAATTATTAACGCGTTATTGGATATTGCTGCAAAGCTGCACAGACCTCTCAGGATTCGGGAAAACTGGGCTAAAACCCTTGTGCAAGCTGTAATGGCGGCCATAGAAGATGTCACCCAGCTTTCCCAGGACCAAATACAATTAAGATCTGACAAACTAGAATATTCTCATAAGGAGGAGACTGAGGGACGCAGTGCCAGGATGTTCTTTAATGACAATTTAGCTGCTGAAGAACTACAACTCCCAGCATGCCCTGACTGCTGCCCTATTGTAGTACAACTCCCAGAATGCCCCGACTGCTGCCCTATTGCCATACTACAACTCCCAGCATGCCCTGACTGCTGCCCTATTGTAGTACAACTCCCAGAATGCCCCGACTGCTGCCCTATTGCCATACTACAACTCCCAGCATGCCCTGATCACTGCCCTATTGCAATACTACAACTCCCAGCATGCCCTGATCGCTGCCCTATTGCAATACTACAACTCCCAGCATGCCCTGATCACTGCCCTATTGCAATACTACAACTCCCAGCATGCCCTGATCGCTGCCCTACTGCAGTACAACTCTCAGCTGCTACCACTCAGAGCCCGCCGCTGTGAGGGCATGCTGAGAGTTGTAGTTTTGCCACAGCTGTAGAGCCATGAGTAGACTATCATCATCATCTCTGCAGTATTTCTGGCTAGGTCAGGTACTGTTTGCCTATAAACATCGGTCCTGTAATACTGCAGGCAGTCTGTAGTCACAGGCAGAATTTTCTGGTTCTGGGTGACTATTGGCAAACCTTGTGAGTCTTGTACAAGTATAAGGACAAACATCAAGATTTTACTGGAAAAAGCACAGCCAGTTGCCATAGTGTACTCTGCCGTTTAATGTGCATGAGGGCCCCCCCAAAATCCATACATTGCAGGTCACTTTCTGCTGTGGATCTTGTCCTGTAGCTTGCTGGCAGATCCTCCACATATATGACCTTAGGCTGGGTTCGCAGTGGATTAGTCGCTACAGACTATTTCTGCTCCAGTATACAATAGTGACTGGGTATAAAGAAATCTCACACCCTGCTCCAAAAACCTATAGCAGCTCCCCCTGGGCATGCCAGGGGTGTCAGACCTGATACTAATGACCTGTCCTAAGGATAGACCATCAATATCAAAGCCCTATAAATTCAAATTCTGGTGCATTTAAGCATTTTTTTTTTTAATTTTCAGATTACGCAGCCTTGGACTTCATGTTGGACCAGATCAATTTCTGTCTAGATCACTTAGAGGAAAAGAATGACCTCTTGCACGCACAACTTCAGGATCTCCTAGAATCCAACCGGCAGGCACGGCGGGACTTCCAGGAGCAGCTAAATCAGAATGGGGCGAACAGCAGGTCACAGCAGGGGGAGCAGCTCTAACCTCTGCCCCAAATCAGCAAGCCGCAGTGTCCTACATCCCCACAACATGCTCCGAATAGACTGAAGATTCTCTGTTAGTAAATCTGGGGCTGCAGTTGTGACAGCTGGAGATACGGGCCCCTGGGACCTGCTGTCCTGGACGTGTTCACACCTGGACTCTCCCTCCGCACACAGCATCTAGTACCTATCATCCTGAATGTGGAAATTTATTTTATGTTAATAATAACTTATTATGGAAAAACCTTTATTAAATAACATCGTCTCCCCCATATTCTGCTATATGGAGAGGTGTGCTTTAATAATATGCTGTTTTTATCCTTGTGATCTGTGATGGTTCCCCTTACTTTTCTTATAAAGTATTTCATAATCTACCGCCGGTCTCATCGAAATTATTGGGGAGGGGGGCATCAGAGCAACGAGTGGGTATTAGAACCTATGGCCTTAACGAGTTATATCAGACAATGTTGAGTGCCCACTAGATGGCGCTACAGTAAGAGAGCTGTTCTGTCCTCTTTGCAGCAATGTGACAGTCACATTGTACCGTCATCTCATTAAAAGGGGAAAAACAATTTTCATAAACCCTATGAGAGGAGATATGAGGTATTACAGTGGAATCGTCTGTACCGCAGCCTTAAAGGGGTTGGCCAGGATTACATTAGAGATAGATGGAAATATATATATATATAAATTTTTATTTTTTTTTTTGTAAATTAGGCCAGAAGTGTAAAAAAAAAACAAAACGGTGTCCTCTCTGCACGTTGCAGTCCTGCTACGCTGTCTTCTTGCAATGGAATACCTTGCCGCTTGTGATGTCCTATGGTTACATGCGGTGTGGCCTTCCAGCGAAGGCAACAATCGACCACGCTGGGAGGCACCAGAGGACATGCAAGTATTTCCCCCACACACACACACACACCTTCCCCATCCAATTTATAAAATAAAATTTTAGCTTAGACTGCCCCTTTAACTTGATGAAGGTGGTTGTAAAGAGGTCTTCTGGAGGACCCGACCTGTCCTGCATTACAGAGGCAGACCATTGCTCTGAATGAACACTGTGTAATACTTTTTCTCTCCCGTGGCGGAGCTGCAGGGGAATTGAACACTCAGCCATGTCCCACCCAGCTACAGCTGTGAATAGCTTGTTTTGGGGAAAAGTGTCCCTTCTAACAAGTAGGCATTTTTCAAAGCTCTTCAAGTGTTATGGAACTACAAGTCCCAGCATCCCAAGCACCTACAAGACTTGAGAAACTTCTATATCACACATCTGTACTGTTACAAACCACACCACCTGGAGGTAGTGATCAGAACTGCAGCCAAATTGAAACCAGGAAAAATCATGTCTACCCAATGGCTGGATCACCCAGACAACTGTATCTTCTAATGAAGCCGGCACAGTGATAGAGGTTGAGACCAACCGTCACGAGTTTCACAAAATTACTACTCCCCGTTTAGAGCAGGTCAGCTGGGACTTTTTTTTTTTTTGGAGGAAGTGTCCAGCTTCTGTGACCATCACACGGTTAGTTGTAGTCAGGTGGGGAATGTAAAAAGTGCTCAAATCCACAGTAGTATGTGAATAATGCATAAATATGCCAGAGAGACTGTTTGTAGCTGCTCCCTGCTGAGTAACCGATGGAAGCCCTAAATATGACATGGAGGGATAAGGACTAGTGTTACCTTCGCCTCTTATTTATTTTGGGCGCATCTTGGGCCAGGTATGAGCAGGTGTATTTTTGTGCCACTTTCTGCATGTATATATAGCCTGACTTAAAATGTAATTATTTTATGGGAAATTTATTGTCACGCTCAAGAGGTCGCAACCAGTCTTAAAAATTGGCAAGAAGAGTGAAACCACGTAACAAGACATACGCCATAATTTGTGACTTTACAACCACAAAAGTAGCGCCAATCACTCATCAGCATAATAATGTTACCTGCCTGTTCCTCTCCACATCTAGGAGTATTGCCTATTGGATTCATTTAAAGGAGTTAGAAACTCATGACGGCTTTCTTCCAAAAACAACACCATGCTGTTCACACGTTGTGTCTGTTACTGCACCTCAGCTACATTAAAATGAATGAGGTGCAATACCACACGCAACCTGTGAACTGGTGTGGCGCTGTGTTTAAGACAGATTTTATATACGGTAAGTTAGATCTGCTAGGAGCAAACACCACAAAGTCGTACAAGTTAACATCACACTTTAATTGTTTGAAATCTAAGTAGTAATATAATAATAGTAATAAATCAGATGACAGTGGGATCGGAGCATCCAGATCGTGCTTCCATCTCTGTGTCCTTTTGGTGTTTGCTTGCGTAAGATGATCCTACTCTAGTATACAGTTACATGATTGATAAAAGTAAGAGGAGATCATGGCGGACAATGACATGTGACCTTCTTCTACAATCCATTGTGAATCCCTTGGATTTCTAGAGGAACCTTAAGGGACAACTGTGCGGACTTGGAGTGATATAAATTCTGAATATTAGCGTCACTGTGGTACCTCTGACCCAGTAGGTGTACTGGGTACTTGTCTATTAGAGAGAAGCATGAGTGACAATGCCCTCTGTAAAGCTGGTAAATCATTAGAGCTTCCCTGTTGCTCCATGTGAACACCAACCAAGGATTAACAGTAGACTTCTATTTAATTTGCACTTTTACAACCATAGCTCCAAAGTATCAGAAGTAAATACTGAAACAACTTTGCAAATGCTCCTTAATTAAAGAAAAAAAATCCTACGCTTTCATATCTACAGCTCCCATCCAGAAATATGTGTTTCTATGGTTACAGACTACAATGCACCCCTTTCTGTAGTCTGATCTTGTCATCGTGTAAGACCAGGGCTGCACAACAATGTGAAGATGTTACATGGCATCCAATGACTATGTGGTCACATTGTGGCATGTAACCTCACACAACATGGCTGTCACAAACAAATCCAAACCAGTTGGGCGTTTAGTCGCAAGTATGATCAAACATAAATCTATATTTGAGTCATGGGACTTGTCCATTTCCAATCTGCAATTTAGTGTCTTAATGGTCATAGACAAATCACTCATTTTTGGTCGCATGACTTTGTCACTGCATTTAAATCCTGTTTTTAAAGGGGTATTCCAGGATAAGCATGTTCATGACCTATCCTTAGGATAGGCTATGAATATCAGGTTGGTGACAGTCCAATTCTCAGCAACTCTGATGGGTGGGCTCTGTGGCCACTTCGATGTTTACGTCAGTCCATCTACCTAGTGGTGGTGAGTGGTACTACAGCTCTGTCCCACTTACTTCAATGGAATGAAGCTGCAATACTCTGTACTGCTGATACCAGGTAGATGGTCTGCAGCACATTTACTAGTGCCAAGGCCCCTTCAAGTCTCTAATTGGAGCCAGTGCCAGGAGTCAGACCTCCTTCCCACCTATCTGATATTCTAAAGGACAGCCCATCAGTATTCTGATCCCTTTAACCCTCTATGGTCTATAACCATATCAACACAAGCTTGCATGGATCTGTATAAACAGGTAGGGTGATTTTACTATATATTAGAGACCATTTGCAAAGTTTTATTCTAACTTTAGATATATTATAGCAATAGAAAATGCTTGTAAGAGTTCACATGCCCTTTATGCTTACTATATGGAATCCATACTGACAGTAACACTATATTTGGGGATTTCTGCTTCTAGGATTCCTGCCATGAGGATATGGTTACAAATACGTCACAATCCCTGTGCACTACTGTCTCCTAGAAGAAAACTATACTTCCCTGTTATCCTGCTTCTGCCTGATATACAGTGGTCTTCTACTAGTCAAAATCTTTGCTTCCTGTAAAAAACATATAAAACTGGCCATTACCATACAGTGCATCACTAAGCTAACTTGTATTGCTGATATAACTGAGTTTTGTCCTACCCCGGTCGCGCACACACTCGATGGAAGCGTCTCTAGGTCAGTCTAGGACAGTGCAGAAGTCTACATGTAAGACACTCTTGCAATATGGCTACGCTACACTGCTCTGTACACACTAATAGACTCACACACAGTGAATGCCACAGCAAAAATTGAAGGGACATTAACTGGCATGCAAAGCTTCTGCTCTTTGCCTCATAGGACCTGTCCCGGGACCAGTCTGGGAGGAATGGGATGTGTTGCTGGAGAAAATACACTATCAAATTGGACTTTTTCTTACCAAAGTGGTGGTGGAAAAGAACCGTACAGTGCATTCTATCATATAGAAAAATGTAAGGTTTGGGTTAAGCTGTCCTTTAACTATTTAACTTCTATATCCCAGTCCTAACCAGTAATCAATGCCCTTACGTGATGACCAATGTGAACACGACTCAACTCCAGGTTCAGGATTATCTGAATTTGTGGAGTGAGGTTTGCCTGCAGGTCGATGGGGTTTTGTCGCTACAGGGCATTTCCTCTTGGCCAACTTCATCTCCTTCTTCCTCGTCTTCCTTTTCGTTGAGCAACATTTCTTGATCCAGCAAGAAGCTTGAGTCTTCCTCGCTAGTACCGATGACTGAATCAAAGACTCCCAAAGGGTCTTCCAGATCAGCACACTTGTTAGTGACTCCTCTCGCGCCAGGTTTAATGCTGCCATCTTTTAGAGGGACTGAGCCTCCATCTGCCTGATCAGCAGTGACCACCTTTCCCTCATTTCCATCCTCATCCCCCAGGACAGACTCTTCGCTTTGCAATACAACACGGCTCTTCTTCTCCGCTTTGGATCTCTGGAAGCAAAGTGGGGCATGAATTAGGAACATGGTAACAGAGGGGAGAATAGATGGAGCCCAAGATCGACTTGGAATAACGTCCCTAGTAGGAAATCAATATAGTGGGTTTATTTAGGGCGAGTTCAGATGTCACAGACTGCACCGCAAATCTGCACAAAGTTACAGTACAATACATGTTGACGGGTTATTAAAAGGTAACCCTCATGCAGAAAAATGTGCATGTTGCAGATTCTCAGCCCTTCAATGTATAGAGGTGAAATCCGCAGCACATTGAGTAAATACAAGGCAGATATTGCAGTGGATTTGTGCACATGATCTCTTCCTGCTTATTTTCTATCTGCTCCATATAGGTAGCCCTAGAATTGTCTAGGACATTGCTTCAGGCATGAAACCGCATTGCCAAAACACCCAGTGTCCTGAAGGTAGTTTGGGACCCCAGCTTTTAACTAAACTGCTT
Organism: Leptodactylus fuscus; assembly: GCF_031893055.1. Lineage (NCBI taxonomy): Eukaryota > Metazoa > Chordata > Amphibia > Anura > Leptodactylidae > Leptodactylus > Leptodactylus fuscus. Next base: position 41,254,795 of record NC_134275.1, on the reverse strand, counting down.
TGCATGAACCACAGAATCTCTTAGTCCAAGGAAACATAAGATGAGCTTGCAGTGGGTTAGCCACGGTGGAATAGCCAGCAGCTAACCCACTGTGATATACAGTAACACTGTAGTAGTTATTTATTCCACAAAATGATGGTCACTTTGTTGACCCCCAATAAGACAATCAGTGCCCATCATGCCGATAACCACATCATCGTTGGAAGACACAACGATGATGTGAACAGAGCCTAAACATCCTTTCACATGGCCTGATGCAAACAGGGACATACATCCTTGATATGATAGTTCAGTTTACATATTGCAGGGCATTGCAACATCCCCTGTTTACAAAGGGATAGGTGTTCCCTACAAAGATTTTTTTCAGCCTAGCTATCAGCTGCTCACAGCACAATGATGCTTTTCATCTTGTGCAAAAGACCCTTTTAACCCTTGTTTATCCTGCCATATAATGAGGGCTGTCTGAGAGTTAACTATTGATGAACTATCCTAGGATAAGTCATCAATATCCTATTGATGGGAGTCTAAACGTGGAGTCCCACAGATCAGCTGTTTAAAGAGAACACAGCATTTGGGTGAGCCTTGCACCAAGCACGTGGTATGGTGGTTGTGCTTGGTATTGCTGTTCAGCTCCCTTCACTTGAATGCGGCTGAGCTGCAAACAGGCCACATAATGGCTGAGGGTGATGTTACTGCATGTGAGGAAGCAGCAGCTGATCTGGAGGGTTCTTGCGTTTGATCCCAGCAATCAGATATTGATGACCTATCCTAAGGTTAGGTCACCAATATTTAAATTCGCACAACCCCTTTCAATGTCGCTTTCACCGATCTTACAGTTGATCCTATGTGCCATGCAAGAAAAATTTTGCTCTGACTGGTCTGCACAAAAGCTATTAATTCAGGAAGCAGATGTTGAGCTCTGTAAGGTGGGAGGGAAATAAGCAAGAGGAAAGATGATCAGAGAAGCCATGTGATGACATACGACACACAGTGATCTAGAACAGCAGCTAAGGACACTTGATAGGGTGTTCATGTGACAGCAGAAAGAGAGAATGGGCGTATCAAACAAAACAGAAGCCAGGCCATGCAACAGGAGAAGGGTCTAACCTGGACGTTCTGAAAATGCACCAGGGACTTGCAGTGTGTGAGCCGAGCAGCAGAGTCACTAGGATAGAATTTGTGACACAGCCTGCAGAGATAACCCGCGACGGGGACCATATAATCCAGGCCTGTGAAACGGGAGGGCAAATCACAGAATGGATATCAAAAGGGGAAACACAAAATAAAGAACAGAGCAGAGAGCATGATAAGGGCACAGGAGCAGGGACATGATACGATGGATGGATGTTTCACATACAACAAATAATGCACAGGACTAAGAGCCGACTCCTACGGCCAAAGTGGGAGAGGAGAGTTCCATCAGGAAACCAAAGCAGACACTAGGAGGACGTTGTCTGAAAGCATAGAGCAGGAAGCCATGTTGATAATGTAACGCTTCCCTGGATATAGCTTGATCTGACCCTCCAGACCTGGGATACCTGCACTCAGGTGTATGTATAATACAGGCAGTACTTACCATAAGCCGTATCCGCATTGTATTCTTCATCCTCCTCTTCATTGTGATCGACAACACTGTCCTCTACCTTAGCCTGCAAAAAATAGCTCACTCAAGTATGTGTTTCATCAAACGTGAAATGGTTAATAACAGAGCTAACAATGGTGACACGTCATAGTGGATGCGACCAACAAAAGAAGATCTGCCTCCATCGGGGGACTATGGGTCTATGGCTATACTTGGGGTATGCGCCGGAGCTCTATCAGAGGATGCACCAGATGTGATCACCGAATGTTGTGTGAACGTAGCCTAAAGGTTCTAGTATGGAGAGTAAACGTGGGTTTAAAGGGGTGTGCCAGGAGTGAACTATTAAAATAGGCCATCAATATCTGATGTCTGAAGAGGCCGCAGAACTCGCGAGTGCTATGGCTTCTTGGTTAATGTGATACAGTTCAGTTCCTTTCAAGTGAATGGTGCGGAGCTGCAACACCAAGTACAGCCATTATACAATGCACAGCACTGCTTAGTATTCAACAAAGAGTTTGCTGTGTTTGCCCAGATGCTGTGGTCTCTTCCATCAAGTCAATGGGAGTCCCAGGTATCAAACCCCCACCAATCACATGTTAACCTGTCCTAAAGATCAATAGTTCAGTCCTGAAACAGCCCTTTAAGGCAATTGTGAAGTCAGACCACATGAATATTTGCATGGGGTCTGCAAACTGCGTCTCTCAGGCTTGCAAGGCATGCTGGGAGTTGTAGTTTTCAAAAAAATGGGAAAAAACTCCACAGGTTGCCGACCAATTACTCACAATGAAGAATGAACTCGAAGGTTGGCAGTAAGGACGTGCTGCCTTATAGTGGTCTGGCTGGCACTAAGAGGTAAAGATATTTTTTGTTTATAAGTATGTAGAACAATAGAACATTTTTTGGTGTTAGGTATATAAAAAGGTAGAAGTACGGCCATTGTTTGTGCTGTCAGCTTTTCCATAAGCAGCTGAATAGAGATAACCTAGTGTGGTGCCAGTGACAGTGAAAAGCAGCGGCACTGCCCACTGGTCTTTCATGGCTCCACACAAGGATAGGTAATATGTCTAGCCACAAGATGTGTTTTTGGATTTATTTTTTTTTTACCAAGGTAGATTCTGTGTCATCAGAAATGTCTTCAGCGCTGACACCTTCTTCTTCATCTTCATCATCATCATCATCGTCGTCATCCTCCTCCTCAAAACAGCCCACGGCGTCCACTGTGATCAGTTCTTCAGACTCCTCTGGACTCCACATTTCCTTCTCACGAAGCTTGACCTTTTGAAGATCATGATAGATCCAGAGAATGAGGAGTTATGTATTTAGTGTAGTCTACAGTCTAGCATGAAGTAAACTCTACATAAGTATGGATTTCTACAGCAAAACAGAACACGTTGCCTAAACCAACAGGTTCTTATGGTCTGGCGATTTAGTGTCCCACATATCCATACATAAAAACTGCTCCCCACACATGTGCTGCTCTCTGGCCTTACTGCAGATCTGTGTATGTGCCGAGAGCAGTTGCCAGAAGGAGAGTATAAGCAAGCAGGAGAGATGAAATCTCTGGCTGGCTATACAAATCAGTAGGTAATGAAGGATTTGATTTGAGACACCCTTTGCATTCCTTCCCTTTGTCCGGTTTTACCTCTTGGGACTTCTGCTTGTGTTCAGGAGACTTCATGTGCTCCACAAACTTGCGAGGAGTCTTGAAGTGGCGGCTGCAGACAGTGCAAAATGGTCTTAAGGAGCGTTTGGCCATCTGAAAGCAGAGAAAGCCTGTTTAAAGTGGATCAAAGCACTAGTACATAGTATGCAAATGATAAGGGCTGCCCTAACACAGGGGGCGCTATATGTTTCAGCTCTTCTGTTCAGTGTGACTATCCTCTTGTTAAAGGGGTTGTCTGGGATTTAAAAAAAAAAAAAAAAAAAAAATTAACATCAAACTAAACACCTTCCCCACCGTCCTCCCCATCTACTTTATAGATTACTTTTATTAGCAAAACTTGATATTTACCATTATCGCTGGGGCGGTCACGTGACAGCCACAGGTGCGTCTTCATATTATACTGTGACACGTCTCGTCGCTTCCAGAGACGGGGATCACATACTATATCCTCCCCTCACCTTCTGTCCCCTTTGCTCACTACATCCCTCCCCATCATACTTACCTTCCTTCCTGCCTCCTCCTGTCCGGATGTGTCATCAGTGACGCGCGTACAGTAATTCTTCAACTTGGGCATGCACAATAGACTTCCTGAGTGATTGTGGGCTATTGTGCATGCGCAAGGTGCCTGGCGACGGCACAAAGATGGCTGCTGATGGTGAAGTGGGCAGGCTATCTAGGGGAAATGGCAGGGGGAGTGTTTAGAAAGAAAGAGGGACTGTGAGAAGGAGGTGTGATGATTGAGATCTAGGATTCTAATGATGGCTGCTGAGGGTGTAGTGGTTGGGATAGCTAAGGAAGCAGGGAGGGGGAAGTGTGTGAGAAAGGGAGGGGGTCAGTCAGAGAGAGAAGGAGGAGAAGTGAGGCATCCTGAAACTTGTAGGAAACACTTGTAGGAAGAGAAAGTTACGGATGTAAACAAATGCAGAGGATGCGATGAGCTCACAGAGAACCACAGAAATCACTCAAAACACTACTAAAGATATTTGGTGCCATTTATTAACCCATTAATAGCACTAACAGACCATTTTTGAAAAATGATTTTTTTTTTTGCCCGGAAAACCCCTTTAAGGTGCCACTTTTAATCCATTAAATTCCAATTCCCTAAACTGAATGATGCATGGAACCCCTACCTTGGGTTTAACCCCTACCTTGTGTTCCTGGGTCCGACGATGTCTGATGAGATCACAGCTGAAGTGAACCTGGCAGACATTGCACCACCTCATCTGCTTCTTCTTGCTGCAAAATTAAATAGGATTTTACATTTCCGATGTTACCAAACAGTATAATCCCTTTTAATGCATTAGACAGAATTATTACTAAAGGGGTTGTCCATACGTTTTTCTTAAAGGTTTACTCCAATCTCAATAAATCATAGCGAAGATGGGACTAGCTGGCTGCGGTTCAAGACCACTAGTGCAGAAACTCATGGAAACAGTCAAGAAGAAGTGAATGGGAGATTAGGAAACTGAATCACATTAAAGGGGCTGTCAGGGATAAATGGAAATCCATACTCTAATCTAAACCCCCTCACCCCTCCTACTTTCTAAATACCATAACTATTTAAAATTGTATATTTACCCATATCGCTGGGGCAGTCATGTGACCGCTCCAGGGACATTTGCTGGTTATCCGGTGACTATCTGTTTCCTCGTTTCCAGAAATGGATCGTCACTACTACTGTTGCCCCATCCACTCTATCATACTTACCATCCAGACCTCTTACTGCGGGATGGATCCTCCCTCTTTTCGGACTGCAGGTGCTTGCCCCAACGCTGCTCTGCGTACTGCTGCCGATAATCCACCTCTACTGCACAGCTCCCACGCATGCGCAGTAGAAGTGGATTGTCACTGCAGAGCAGTGAGCAGCACAGGAAGAAGAATGCATGCCTGCAGAATCAGTAAAGGAGGAGCCATCCCACAGGAGGAAGACTGGAACGGAGGCAAGTATATAATGGGGTCAGGATAGCTAGAGAGACAGGGAGGGAAGGAGGAGGGAGGAGTGAGGTGAGAGGTAGCTTGTGTGGAAGTTAGATAGCAGGAAGCTGAACCATTTAAACAAATGCAGAAGATAGCAGGACTGCTAACCGTATATACTCGAGTATAACCTGAAAAAGCTCTCCTCGGTTTATACACGAGTCAGAGTCCATAGAGCAGAAAAACCTGGAAGGACCCGGGAGGGGGAGGTCCTTTAGTGCTACGGCTGTGATTGGCTTGTCATGAGGTCACGTGACTGTGATGTCATCAAAGGTCCTGTAGCCACTGGTATGTAACATCTGCAGATAAGGTTGAGTCTAAAGCCTAGTAGCTCCGCCCACACCAGAGACCGATCACATGGTCATGACGACATCAGAGGTGCTTTAGCCCACTAGGTTGAGTGGCCAGGATTCATTGTGTCTTATGGAAGATGTCTGATGTATGGAGGAGAGGAAGCTGCAGTAACGTGACACACACAGGGACCTTCCTTTAGTTACTCTGCCTATTAATGTCAGGCATTTGGGGTTATTAATTTAGTTTCAGTAACTCCATGTGCCTCACATTAATAACAGTTAACACCATCATGTCCCTCATATTAACCCCTGTGTGCCCCATAAATGGGCTACTAATATGTGAGACAAATGAGGGTACTAATGAAGGACCTTAATTATGAAGATACCTCATTATTACCTCCATATGTCTCACACATCAGTAACTCTTATGTGAGGAACACAGGGGGTTAATGTGAGGGACATGATGGGGTCAACAGCTATTACTATGATCCCCATGGAGTTACTAAGCTGCAATGCACATGACCAGACTTTTTATATCTGCAATGGTGGATTCCCTCCCTCCCCCCCCCCCCCCCCGGCTTATACTCGAGTCAATACGTTTTCCGAGTTCTTTGTGGTAAAATTAGGGGTCTCAACTTATAGTCGGGTCAGCTTATACTCGAGTATATACGGTATATTATATATATGTGTGTGTATACCCATTTAAGCAGCAATTTACATAAATTTGGTTTATGAAGACACAATTGTGCTATGCTCTTTCCATTCTTGACTACTACAGTTATGGAAATAGTGTTGCTTTGCAGCTTCCATGAGGCCTGCCTGGTAGTCAGTACTTGCAATTCCCATCCTGACCAACATAACCCCTTAAATCAGGCCACATTGGTCATCACTTGGATCTTTAAAACCAAGGGATATGTCTTTAGCATTAAACAGGGTTATCCTACAAACAATACCTATCCATGGCATAGATGGTGGGTGCCTCACCAATCACCTGAACAGTGATCTCATGCCCCAGTTCTGAAGGAGTTTATATGGCGTAGTGGTCAGGCATGTTCACTGCTGCACCATTCAAAGTCTATGAGACTGAAGGAGCCAAGTACAGCGCCTGAATAACTCCATCCGTCCCATAGAGTTTGAAGGGAATGGCAGAACACATGCTTGATCAACGCTTTACTTAAACTCCCCCATAATGAGGGCTCAGGACCCCCAATCAAGTGATTGGGAGGGTTTTCATCCAGTCGGTAGGTGAAGCACTTACCTATCTCTGCTCCCCATAACACCTGGACTGTCTTTAGCGGTGGGAAGAAGGGTGACCAGGCAAGCATTACTGAGATGCTGGATCTCTTGAATCTTTTGGTGATGTTGAGAAGTCACCAGGTGAGACTGGAAATTCTGTATATAAGTGGTAACATTGTAGAACATTAGTGAAATAAAGTAAATTATGTCAAAGCAATCCATATATTATAGCCTATCAGCATATAGCAGTACCTGCAGGTTATGGTAACTGGTTTTGCAGATATAGCAGCAGAACCTGGGGCTGCTGGGCGTTGAGCTGCCAGATGGATGGCTCTTTTCAGCACACGCTGGCTGCAGAGCTGTAGTGCGACTCTCCCTGTGAACCTGGATAGTGACTTTCAATGCACGTCCTCCACTTATACCCTGTCCAAGAGGAAAGAGCATCTTGTCATCATGGAACATGGAAGAAGTATATGTGATACAGCTATGATTCTGCTGGCTGCCTACCTCTTGAGACTGTGACTCCACGCTGCGTTCCTCAGCAACATCTCCTGCCTCTGCTGCTGTGCCTGTAATAAGGAGTCCATATAAGACAAGAGATTCCCATACGAAAATACTCTGCTATTCCGCACCCCATAGCTGTGTCGTACATGGACCTCGACACATTAGGTGGGTCTTTTACATGGCTGTGATACGAGTCTAATCGTCCGCTGTCAGGTGGCCCCATGAACATTGGTCATTCCCACTGAAATCTGTTCCAAGTGAGTTCCAATATGAATGAACACCTTTCAGTAAAGAACAAAGCCTTATTTTCATCGCTAAGGCCATCATCTGCAATCTGCATATTCGGTTGACATCAACCTAATATTTATTATTGATGTCAGCTGAACATGCAGATTTCCACAGGACCAGATGACCATCTAATGTGTACAGGGATTTCCCAGCAGAAAAACAAAGTGGAGATCAACAAGAATGATCCTTTTGTTGTCAACTGAGATAAGTCACTTGAATGGGACTGAGCTGCTACTGTACCATGTCACCAATTACATGACGCCACCAATCACATAACGATGACGTATCCCAAGGACAGGTCATCAATATATAAGTCCTGGACAATCACTAGAATCCAACATATAGGGGAATAAGCATCGCAGTGTAAATACTGCCATGACACAGGGATCATGTGAATAGTGGTTACCTTCTGCAGTGAAGCCGCTCTCATCTGTACCAGTCTCTGAGCTGTAAGGAGAACAGACACACATTGATCGGAGACAGACGCACAACCATTGATTGTATAATAGCAGAATCATACAATTATGTATACATGATAGACCGCCATTGTTCTGAACAGCGGCTACCAGGCCTTACAGAAGCCTTAACACTTGACTTATACTCAGTAGATGCGGGCTCTGCCTCCAATATCCTGTATGTACCATCAGCTCTGGATTACTTTACTAAACTTAGGTCTCATGGACACATCTTATGACTTTGCACAACCCCCCATTGTCCATGAGATGCTAGTGTGCCTCCATGTACCTTGTATTCTATATTTGTATTACGGTGCCATCTAGAGGCACTGTAGGGAAGCACATGAAATGCTTAGAACTCCTGGACTGCAGTATAGATTTCCTACATGTAGTATACAACTGATATTATCCAAGACAGACAATGTACATGAGGTTATGAGTTATCTGGGGAACACATAATAGACAGACAAGTGGAGTAAAACATGAGAGGGCATGGAGTGTTAAGCTGGTCATACGTATTAGATGACGGTCAGGGACAGTCATACTGCCCCCATAGTCTGCTGTCGTCTGTTATGGGAGGAAGCAAGGATCAGCATATCCAGGATAAAAGAAACATGGCTGCTTCCATGTATAAACAGCGCCACATCTGACTACAGGTTGTGTATGATATTGCTCAGTCCTCATCACTTCAATGAGGCCGAGCTGCAATACCAGAAACAACCTACAATCAGAAGTAACAAACAACACTTAGCATAAAACATAACTTTTAATGTCAAATATGGTCAGCTAAAATCTTTCAACGGTATAGCTAGGGCTAAAATTAGAATACATAACTCAATAAGAAAAGTAGGGAACACTATAGAGATATAGCTTTTTTGCAATGTTCCTAGATACTGCAGGGTAGTTCAGCTTAGGGGAGTGATAATCACAACTTAACAGGTGACGGTTAGCACTAAATAGGTGCCTAGATGATGATAATCTCACTGATACTGTAGCTGATAACAATGTTGTATAGAGTAAATACCTTCTTCCCCCCTACTGTTTTGATGCTGTTCACACTGCCCTAAAGCGTCCACTCAATAGCAAAGTTAACCTGACACCTAAACATATAACTAGTGTCCCTGTCCATTTGATAAATATGCCATTCTATAGGGTTCACACTAGATATGCTGTAAATAATTAATCTCTCTACGCGTTTCGATTACATATTCTCATCAGGAGAGGATAAGGAAAAATAATAAAGAAGATGTTGCGGTAAAAACCGCATTTCCCGGTTCCCCGATGGTGGGAGCCAGTACTCAGTGTCAGACGCTGACCGCTCTCATGCTGGGGTTTAAATAGAGCCCTAGCACTCTCACGGGCACGCCCACCATGCGTCATGCGGACCTCCACCAATGAGCTTGCAGAGTGTCCAAACAGGGGAAACTCCCCTTCCGTGGGCGTGTACATACTCCCGCGGCGCTGTTATCCAGCACTTATATTATACTATGACAGGAGGAAACCAGAACGTACGTGATTTCTCATATTTATGCAGGCAGAGTATCGGACTGGGGCTACAGTAAGTCCTATTACTGGTGACATCAAGTGGGCATCGGGCTTACAATATCTGATTTTAGTCTCGCATCATTGGATCATTTAGACCCTAATAACATATCAGAGACATAGTTTATATCTCCAAGATGCGATACCACATTTAGGACTGGAGGAGGTTATCGATCTATCATTAAGCCGTTCGACACCTACATTGTGATCTTACATCCTGATCACAGTCCCTATCCTGCAGTGACCGATCCTACAGGAAAAACGCAGCCCCCCCACTGCCAGTGTGAATAGTGCTTATAATGATGCTTTGAAAAACTCAATCAATCAAGCTAGGTACCTAGTAGTCATGTATGGTTCTAACTTCTGATAAATGTGTGAACAATGTTCAACACGAACACCTCTAAGATGACCAAATATAACTAGGGTGTTCACACTAACACTTGTAGCTGGTTAGAGATGAATATATCCCTGGCCAATGCGGTTCAGGTTCCTACTATCAATGTGAATAGGGTCTAAACCAGATTCACCAAAGATAACCCAAAACAAAGTCTCCACATTAACCCTCATGACTGGTCATCAGTGAGATTATCATCATCTAGGCACCTATTTAGTGCTAACCGTCACCTGTTAAGTTGTGATTATCACTCCCCTAAGCTGAACTACCCTGCAGTATCTAGGAACATTGCAAAAAAGCTATATCTCTATAGTGTTCCCTACTTTTCTTATTGAGTTATGTATTCTAATTTTAGCCCTAGCTATACCGTTGAAAGATTTTGGCTGACCATATTTGACATTAAAAGTTATGTTTTATGCTAAGTGTTGTTTGTTATAAGAGAAAGTGTAGCAGTCAGTGCCCATTGAGATTGATGACTACAATCAGAAGTGTCTGGAGTCACTGACCCCTAAAGAAATAAACATGCACACTTAGCCAAAGAGGGCAATGTTTATGGGGTGAGATCTAGAGTATATGACCCACTAAGGACAGAGGAACAGAATAGGCATGCACACATACATCAAAAAATACAGACAGCACATAGAGGAGCATGAGGCAATGATGAGGAGGGGGTGTTAGTGCAGCTTTGTCAGCTTTTGTATAGCGTTACCTCCTTGCTCTCTTGGCTGAAGGTTCAAGGGGGTCGGTAATGCTGCATTCAGTTAGATTTTCGGTGTCTGCAATGACAAGTATGTGAAAGCAGACAGGGAACAAGAGCCGAAGGGAGAAAATTAGCCACCGATAGAGACACAGAAGAGGAAATAATGTACACAGTCATGGGTGCTCAGCTTAAAAGACCAGTAACACCTCCGCTCCAAAGCATCACATCTCTACTGCCAACAGCTAGAATGTAAAGGGGGTCTAAGGATCTGTCACTGACATTTAGCTAGGGTACATATACCTTTTAAAGGTGATATGCAGGAAAATAAAAAGCTCGTCAGGACATCCCTGTGGCAGTGGGGGCCAGACGTCTAGTCCTTCTGCCTCCCCAACTCTCGATCATATGACTGACTCTGCTCTACTCCTGCTGTTCATTCATAGGGTAGAGCAGGGTCGGTCACAAGACAGAGTTGCAACATCATCATCAGAGCCAAAGAACAGAGATTTCCCATCCCACACTGCACTCTGCCTAAGAATAGGGGTGATGAGGGACTATCTATATCAGTAAGCTTATCCAGAATATGGAATGCACTGATAATAATTCTATTTCCCTGCATAATCCCTTTAAATATAGGTGGGGTCCAATCTCTGGGACTGCCACTGATCCAGAGAATGAAGTCCTGGTTTAGCGCTAGTCCCTCTTCTACCAGGCTCTTCAGGAAACTGCATCATGGTCACAATTACCTGCGCAGCAATCAGCCAAGGCATTGAAGTTCATGGAAAAACTGAAGGGGTCCCAGAGCTAAATTGGCATTGCACCCCTTTATTCTTACAATCAGTGGGGGATTCCAAAATCAGATCCGATTTATCAAAAGTTGACGGCAAGTCCTAGAAATACAGAACCGCCTTATACAACAAGACCCCTTTATAGTATACTTAGGTACAGTGCTGTAGACACATCATCATAACCACGGTTCCCAGAATTTAAACATGTCAGCAACCTTTCGGCACTACAATTCCACATGCACACTTGCTCCATAAAAGTCAATGGAGCATACTGGGAATAGTAGTTTCACAACAGCCGGAGAGCCAAAGGTTTAAACAGAGGTAGAGGTCCGACACCCCAGCACTCCCGCTGATAAGGGGATAGCAGGAGTTCCGGCTACTATCAAGTTATTAACCAGGTGCGACCGCTACAAAATACATGGAGCAGTGTATATCGCTTCTGTGCACTGTGTTACAGGGATACTACCAGGGACATAGTTATAGGGGGTGCAGAGGTAGCAATTGCTACTGGGCACTGGAGCCTCAGGGGGCCCAAAGGCTTCTCTACAACGCAAGACCCCACAATTATTGATAGCACATGGTACGTGGGTTTCAGTTACATATTTTGCATTGAGACCTAGGAGCTTCAAGTTCGGCCTCTGGCTACTACTATCTGCTGATCAGCTGGAGTGTCATGTATCACTCCCCTACGGATCTGATATTGATGACTGGCCAATATTAGATCCATGGGACCATCTAGATCTAAATCCTGGAACAGTTTTACAGAACTGATGCATTTTGGGTGTTACTTCGCTTTTAAGTTAAGACACTGATAAAAATCAAAAAATATGTCAAGGGACTGAAATGGGTTAATACAACTTGCTTCACATGCAAAATATAACATGTCATTTCACAAAATGTGGTAAAAATAGCAAAACAGAAAAGAAAATACATTGTACATATCGGTTGTTGAGATATATTGAGGCGATGATTGGCATTGCACGGTGAAGATTTTAACCTGGCGGTTACACTGCTCTGCTGTGATCAATGATGGCTGACTTACTGGTGCTCAGTATTTTGCCAACCTGTATAACTATTTATTTATTTATTTTTTAACTGTGTTTCCGCCACATGGGCTAAGGTTAAGGTCCCACGTTGCGGAAATGCAGCTTTTTTTTTTTTTTTTTTTTTTAAATGTAGATTGTGAGCCCCACATAGAGCTCACAATGTACATTTTTTCCTATCAGTATGTCTTTTTTGGAATATGGGATGGAAATCCATGCAAACACGGGGAGAACATACAAACTCCTTGCAGATGGTTTTATGCCCTTGGCGGGATTTGAACACCAGGACTCCAGCGCTGCAAGGCTGCAGTGCTAACCACTGAGCCACCGTGTGGCCCCCAACCTGTATAACTATTGAAGACCCTGAAGAGCAGCTTTTTATTTTTGAAGACTTTGCTACAATTTTGTGTCTTAGAATCGTCCATTAGTGTATGATCAGTAGGGGTCCCGCAGACTGAAGGGGTATACATAGTAGATGTAGGTGAGCCAAACCTGCAGATTTCAGTAAGCTAGGTCTACCATGTAATATGCACAAGGTCCTCCCCAAGGCAGATGTCTGGAGCCCTGAATAATGGGTAGACTAACATACCTTCTGAGTTTAGACTTTCGTCTGCTTCTGATGCAGTCGGGGGAAGTTCTGACGCTGCTCGCTCTGAGTTTATATCACTGGCGTCTTTGCCTGGCACAGATGAGCCTGGGTCACTATTCTTCTTGACATCAGAACTCTTGTAGTGATCCTACAATTTAAAATGCAGGTAACCTAGATTATCCGACTAATGTCAAAGACAAAAAAATCTGAAATTCAGGATTTTTTCTTACATTTCTCTAGGGTTACAGATCCAAAATTTAAATTTTTACAGAAAATCAGCATGGACTTGACTATGACAGACTAACTCTGGTCTAAAGCACAGACCTAAGACTATCCTTACCTTGTGATACACACGGGGCTGCTGAAAAGGGATGGGTGGGAATGCCATGCTTGGGGCTTTCACTGTTACACCCATTGGAGGAATACCCAGGATGGAGTGTCTTGCCGCTGCAGTGAAGAAAGGAGGCATTGATGGTGCCACCATGCTGAGACCACGCAGGTTACCTACGGAACAACAATTTACAGCTCTATAACTTAGACAGTAATTTTGGAACATTCTGCTAAATAGTGTCCTGTTCTGTAGAGATTAATTCTCAGAATTCTACAGATTATCAACTGTGTCCTGCACTATAAAGATCACTTCTCTACAAGTATCACATTATCAGCAATGCCCTGTTCTATAGAGATCACATCTAAGCACTCATATTACCAACTGTGGCCTGTTCTATAGAGATCACTTCTCAGCAGTCTTGCATATATTACAAAAGAGAGGGGGAGAGAGAGAGCATGCATGCGGGAAGAGAGCCAACCCTCTGAATAGGTCACTGAATATGCGCACAACAGTCTCCCACAGAAGTCAATGAGCCAGCTCCCGTATACATGTGCCTATGACCCAAATGGTTACTGTAAACGCTGTTTAGACGCTCGCCAACTAATCACATGCAGAAAATAGAATTCCAGAAATAGAAGCAATAGAAAGAGGATGCTCTGATATCTGATTTAATTAGTAAAATGATCTAGGTGACACATTCCCCATAATGAGTTTTCTCCTTGTGTGCGTGAATGTAGGTCACCGTCATAAATGTGTCTACACTGATAGTGAAAACACAAGGGAAGAAAAAGAACCAAAATAACCCAAAAATGATGCCACGTATATAAACAATGATCATGGATCTATGACAGGAGAGATGTGCCAACATAATGGGAGGGGGGAGACTGTACTCAAGTTACTATTACTACTGTCTATAGTGTCGCACATCTGCAGGCTTTACCACACACACACACACACACACACACACACACACACACACACACACACACACACACACTACCAGTGCAATGTGCCCTTCATGCCTAGGACAAAGCCAGCAAACTGTAGGAGGAAATAAAATTAGAGGTTATGCATTCACAAGAGTGATGGCTATACAGAAGCAGAGCAGCGCTTGTTACCATGAAAATCCATCTTGGCGTTGTTTCTAATAGAGACTGACATGACAACAGGCAATGAACAGCAAGTTGGGGGGGGGAAGACATCTAGTGGCCAATACTTTGGAGCAATCTATGCATAATAAAAAAAAACCTCCATTTTGGGCATATAGAGAGATTTCCACTTTAGACTGTTGTCATTGCTGACTATCATTTGAGCACAGATTAGCTGAAAAGCAAGAAACCCCTTAAAGAGAGAAGGAAAAGAGGAGACAGAAGCAGAGCGCGCAAGAGAAAGATGAAGTGCACTACAGAGAGAGGCGGGGCACACAAGAGAAAGATGAAGTGCACTAATGAGAGAGGCGGGGCACACAAGAGAAAGATGAAGTGCACTAATGAGAAAGGCGGGGCACACAAGAGAAAGGTGAAGTGCACTAATGAGAGAGGCGGGGCACACAAGAGAAAGGTGAAGTGCACTAATGAGAGAGGCGGGGCACACAAGAGAAAGGTGAAGTGCACTACAGAGAGAGGCGGGGCACACAAGAGAAAGATGAAGTGCACTACAGAGAGAGGCGGGGCACACAAGAGAAAGGTGAAGTGCACTAATGAGAGAGGCGGGGCACACAAGAGAAAGGTGAAGTGCACTACAGAGAGAGGCGGGGCACACAAGAGAAAGATGAAGTGCACTAATGAGAAAGGCGGGGCACACAAGAGAAAGGTGAAGTGCACTAATGAGAGAGGCGGGGCACACAAGAGAAAGGTGAAGTGCACTAATGAGAGAGGCGGGGCACACAAGAGAAAGGTGAAGTGCACTACAGAGAGAGGCGGGGCACACAAGAGAAAGATGAAGTGCACTACAGAGAGAGGCGGGGCACACAAGAGAAAGGTGAAGTGCACTAATGAGAGAGGCGGGGCACACAAGAGAAAGGTGAAGTGCACTACAGAGAGAGGCGGGGAACACAAGAGAAAGGTGAAGTGCTCTACAGAGAGAGGCGGGGAGTGTAACCCAAAGGTGAAGCGCACTACAGAGAGATGTGGGAAGCAAGAGTCAGACATATGAGAGTTGAAACCCACAGACATTCCAATGCAGAAAGTATTCAAGTAGTATTCTTATAGGGAACTTGTCAGGGCTTTTTTCCCCAACAAAATCTGGCTCCATCATGTGCAGGATAAAGTACTTACCTTTCTATTATTAATGTTTGAAAGCATAAATAGTCATATAAGATAAGATAATCCTTTGATAGTCCCACAGTGGGGAAATTTCAGCATGTAATAATAATATATAATAATACATTTTATTTATATAGCGCCAACATATTCCGCAGCACTGTACAATTTGTAGGGTTCAGATACAGACAGATACATAACAAAGAACTTCATTTCACACAATGGGACTGAGGGCCCTGCTCGCAAGAGCTTACAATCTATGAGGTAGAGGGGGTGACACAAGAGGTAGCAGGGGCGGCATTGCTTATACAGTATTCAGACAATTCTGTAATAGAGGTGACTGTCATTACACAAATAATACTGTATGAGCAGTCACTAGTGGTGACCTTTAACATGTGGATGGAGCTTGAACAGATAAGTTAGGCTGAAAAGGCACCATATCAAGTGGGGTAGTGTGGGAGCGGGGACAGAGGAGGGTTCAAATTTAGGGATTCTAATTGTAGTATGGAAGGGTTTACATTAGGAATTGTGATAGGCCTGTCTGAAGAGATGTGTCTTTAGTTTGCGCTTAAAGCTGTAGAAATTGGGAGTTAATGTGATTGTCCGGGGTAGAGCATTCCAGAGAAGTGGTGCAACTCGGGAGAAGTCTTGTATACGAGCGTGGGAGGTTCTGATAATAGAGGAGGTAAGTGTTAGGTCATTGAGTGAGTGGAGAGTACGGGTTGGGCGGTAGACAGAGATGAGAGAGGAAATGTAGGGAGGTGCAGCATTATGGAGAGCCTTGTGGATGAGGGTGATAACTTTATATTTTATTCTATATTGAATAGGCAGCCAATGTAGCGACTGGCACAGACCAGAGGCCTCGCTGCAGCGTCTAGCCTGATAGATGAGCCTGGCCGCTGCATTCAGAATAGATTGTAGAGGGGAGAGTTTAGCGAGGGGAAGACCGATTAGAAAGGAGTTACAGTAGTCAAGGCGAGAATAAATCAGAGAGACAATAAGTGTCTTTAGTGTATCTCTGGTGAGGAAAGGGCGTATTCTGGAGATGTTTTTGAGGTGGAGGTGACATGAACGTGCGAGTGATTCAATATGAGGGGTGAAGGAAAGGTCTGTGTCAAACATGACCCCGAGGCAGCGGGCATACTGCCTAGGAGTTATAGTAAGGCCTGAGACTGCAATGGATATATCAGGGACAGATCTATTAGATGGTGGAAACAGTAGTAGTTCAGTCTTAGAGAGATTTAGTTTCAGATAGAGAGAGGACATGATATTAGAGACAGCAGAGAGACAGTCACTGGTGTTCTGTATGAGTGCAGGGGTGATGTCACGGGAAGATGTGTATAATTGGGTGTCATCAGCATAGAGATGGTACCTGAAGCCAAATCTTGCAATGGTTTGTCCAATGGGGGCTGTGTAGAGAGAAAAGAGCAGGGGGCCGAGGACCGAGCCCTGAGGAACCCCAACAGCAAGGGAAAGAGGGGAGGAAACAGAGCATGCGAATGATACACTGAAAGTGCGGTCTGAGAGATAAGAGGAGAACCAGGAGAGCGCAGTGTCATTGAGGCCAACTGAGCGGAGCATAGTGAGGAGGAGTTGATGGTCAACATTGTCAAAAGTTGAAGAGAGGTCCAGAAGAATAAGAAGAGAGAAGTCACCATTGGATTTAGCCGTCAGGAGATCATTCGAGACTTTTGTGAGAGCCGTTTCGGTAGAGTGCAGAGCGCGGAAACCAGATTGTAAGGGGTCAAGCAGAGAGTTAGCAGAGAGATAGCAGATTAAACGAGAATAGACCAGGCATTCCAAAAGTTTAGAGATGAAGGGGAGGTTAGAGACGGGTCGATAGTTAGCAGCACAGGATGGGTCCAGGGAGGGTTTTTTTCAATAGCGGAGTTATAACAGCATGCTTTACAGCAGCATAGTAATACAGATACAGGATAATACACAGTAATATATTACAGACGTAGACACACATATGCTGAGAAGAGAATGTTAGGATCACATCCTCCATCTTGTATTCTGTCAGCCATCTTGTAACCTTTTTCTTATATAAACTTTATAAGAAAGTCTGTTTAGAGTCTAAGAGAACCCTTTAGGGGATAAGTGGAATGTTGATGGATGGGTTATAAATCCTTATCTGTTTGTGGTAAGGGTCTCATCTTTGAAGGTGTGTAGAAACAGGTTCTATAACCTGTTGATCGTCAGCCCAAGACCGGAGTGGTCAGACAGCATGTGATCATTATCTCTCTTGCTGTGATATATACATCTAGGATTAGTGTAAGATGTTGGTTTACACATAAATATTTTAAATTCTTCTTTATTTCATGAGAAAGGTCATCCCAGTTTGGAAAGTAATAATGAGATGCAGATTACATTAGGCCGTATCGAATAGTCATGTGCCACACCTTATGTTATAACTCTAGAACCAATCATGTTATTAGAATAGTCGAACCTGCTTTTGTCTGTATTGTATTTAAACTACCTTTTTGCACCATTAAAATCAGAACTCACTTGATACACTATCAGCTGTGTGTGTGTGTGTGGCTTCTCCAGGCTAAAGGATGGCTGTAGTCCATCCAGGCCTGTTATTTAATTTGGAGCTCTGCAACATACTCTATTATGAGGACCCCTTGATGTCCCTAACAAGAAGATATACTAGGAGTCCATAGCAGCTAAGGAACAGAAGAAGAAAGACTTCATAATCATAATCGTTAGTTTTCTGTACGGAGTGATCTTCGCTTGGACTGATGTAGATCATGTAGCCTGATCGCGGTTGGAAGGAAGGACTTGCGATAACGCTCCTTCTCACACTTGGGGTGAATCAGACTGTCACTTACAGTGCAAATTATCTTAAGTAGTCAGAGTGGGCGGGAAAGTGTCAGCCTAGTCACACCTCCTGGGAGTGGCTGACATCTCCTTCATGACATCAGGGAGTGAGGGGACTGTGAGCGAGATGATGTCAGTCACTCTCGGGAGGTGTGGCTATCAAGCGTACAGCGTGACTAGGCTATAGCCCCCCAACATGGCTGACAGGCACTAATAGAAAGCTAAGTAACTCATCCTGCAAATGATGGGGGCAAAATATTATGGAACACCCCGACAGGTTCCCTTTAAAGATCTCCATAAAGAATCCATGCACTTACCCTGCATTTGCTGCATCAGTAGAGCACGCTGTAACATAGGGTGGGTATTAAGAAGCCGGGCAGGGTTGGCTGTTCGCAGGTTTAACATCTGCTGTGGTTGCTGGTGCTGGACCGGGTTGGGCATTGGCCTGTGATGGAAGACTGTATTAGTATGGAGCGGTATTAACACAGTGACAGATGGTGGGGCGCAGGCTAGTCTCACCTGGGTGCTGCATGCTGGGCAGGGAGCGGGTGCTGCGCCGGATGGTGTGTGGGCTGCTGCACAGTTTGCTGATGCTGCTGCAGGAGATGCTGGAGCTGGATGAGCTGGTGGAACTGCTGCTGCTGCTGGTTAAACATCTTACAGCTAAGTACCTGGAATGGCAGAGATGTCATTGTAACCTTCACTCCTATTGGGGTCGGACCCCCGCCCATAAAGATGTGGTGTACTCTAGTAATACACCATCACTCCTTATAACAGCAATATTCCCTTAAAGGTGTAATGCATCTTATACTGCTAGAATATACTGTCGCTTTATGATCAGTAGGGGTCCCAGAGACCCTTCCCGTAAAGGGCCCACCGCACCTGAATAGTGCCACTGCACTTTCCCTACACACTGGTGCTGTGAGGATACTAAACAACCCATATCTCAGCTTCCTGGGTCCCTGCCGTAAGTAGGAGTGAGGATCTGTTTCATTGCATATCTTCTGAATGTGACTACTGTCGGCCATTTTGGCTCTGACAGGGCCATTATTCTGTCACCTGGTCTCTTTCTGGCTGTCAGTTTCACAGTAAAATGTGATACAATGCCTTTAGTTCATATGTTCTAGATTTTCTTTTTGGGTGGGGGGATAGATTAAGGCTGGGTAGAGTAGATCAGTGTGGCAATCAGGAAGAAAGGAAGTAGCTAGCGCCTCCTCTGTTCTTTAGAGATAAACACACCCTAAGATCAGATTAATACTGCAGGCTGAGATATGAGCATGGTCTGACTGTATGTGAGGGGGCAGTAACACCCCAATATCTTACCAGCCAACTGGGACCACAAGTTACCAACACAGACTCTCTCCAGATGTCACCTACATGCTGAGGTCTCCACCGCTATGTAGGTCAGCCATAACCACCTACCTCTACTGTAGTATGACAGCAGGGATTTACACTACAGCTATGAATTATACATGGCCAGCTACTATTACATGCCAGTCATCAGCTGGCGGCCATAAACACACATATATATATATATATATATATATATATATTATATCTTACACACCACTCTCAATATGCATGCCAAAACATAAAGGAGGGGTGCCATGTTACAGGAGACAGGCAATGATGGGGCATTCTTTTAGCTAAAATAGGGCACGGTGTGTGGCAAATATATGACATAAAATGAGGTGGCATGTACCACTATAACATGGCATCAGCAATGCCCACATCATGTACCACCACATACATCTCTAATATAGAACATGTATGTGCCACCTTCAATGCTCACATAACATACCAATACAGCCATCTCCAGGCATGTAAAATGTATGTGCCACCCTCAATGCCCACTCACATGTATGTGCTCTTACACCCACCTCTTATAATGTAACATTTGTTGGGGACATTAAATTGTCCTCGTAAGAGTATGTTGCAGAGTTCCAAATTAATAATTAATTAACAGGCCTAGATGGGCTACCACTCATTGGGCCTGGAGAAGCCACACGCACACACACACGCAACTGATAGTGTATCAAGTGAGTTCTGATTTATTGTTACAGAAGAGGCAGTATTTATACAGACAAATGCAGGTTCGACTTACAACATTTTAGTACTTGGATGTGGAGTGCTGACTAATTACCCTTCAACAGGAAACTACCCCCCTACAGTCACTGTATCTCAAGGCTCAGAAGATAATTACACATCAAAGACCTTTGTGTCACTTCTTGGATCTAACTTCCAGTGTTTCTATAGAACCTCCTGTGTTACACACTCTTGACACAAAGGTGCAACTCTGAAGTCAATCAGCTAGATAAGGATTCATTAGCATTCCATTTCCTGGTAGCCCATAGCATCTCCATGTTAATTACTTTTGAGACAAGACTACATATCTTTGCTAGAGAAAGATGGATGACAAATACGAGATAGAAGATATGATTCTAACACATGTATGCAGCACTCTCAGTGCCCATGTTATGTAACATACCTCTACACCCACCTCCTATTATGTAACATGTATGTGCCACCCTCGGTACCTGATCACATGTAACATGTATATGCCATCCTCAGTGCTCATGTCATTTAACATACCAACACACCCACCTCTTAGCATGTAACATGTATGTGTCACCTTACAGCATTACACCCCACCTACTATTATGTAACATGTATGTGCCAGCCTCCATGACCTACCCCCACCACCTCTTGCCCACAGCTGGGCATGTATATTGTATGACACCCCAGCGGGCACACCTCCTCAGCCCATTCATCGCTGCCCCCGCGATCTCGTGTCCTCCCTCCCGCCAGTCTCTCATCCCCCATGTACGGCCGTGACTACACCCCGCGGCCTCCGTCTTACCGGCTCCGACTGAGCGCTATACACCGGCCTGTGTGTGCCTTCTAGTGGACAGCTGGGTCCTCCCCGCAGCCCCTTCTATGGCAGCCACAGGCCTCCTCCTCTTCTGCACCACAACACAGACAATGGGGAGCAGCCGGCAGCAGTCAGCATCGCGCCCTCTAGCGGCCGGAGGTCTGCTGTAGGTTGTGGCACAATGCAGGGCTGTCGGCTCACTGCTTGCTGCCGCGCCCCTCCCCGTAGTCTGCTGACACCAGCTGCTCTCTGCAACTACAAGCCCCGTATACAGTGTAATGTCCAGGACATCTGTGTGGAAACTTTGAGGAATGTTTTTATTATTTTTTCATTATTTTATTTCAGAACCTGATGTCCCTATTTTGTGTGGGCCTGGCTTGTGTTGGCAGGACAAGCTGTATTTTTCAGCGGCACTATTTTGGGTACATATAACTATGAACTTATTTATTAACCTTTTATTGGGAGGGAGGGGGGCACATTGGGGTCGGACATTTCTTGAGTTTCTAGTGATCCCAGCCCTTACTCCATCAGGGTAGAGCCAGAACTCTATGAAGGCCAACCAAGAGATTGGAGAGACCACCAACAATTTATAGGGCGCATAACATAGAGGTGGATGCAGGTATATGGGCAAAACTACTAGGGTGGCAGACACAGGAGCTGCCATGGGGCCCAACAAATAAGAGGGCCCTTCTGCACTGAGAGCTAGGGAGCGAGCACTGATAACCATGGAAGGAGATGGGGAAAACTGAATGTGACCCCATTACTTTACTGGGATGTTATACCGCATGTGGCATCATTATAATCACTTTATTTCATACACGGAGATGTCACCATATACACACTGATCTCTGTGTGCCTTATTCTTGTGCTATGATGTGATAGTGGGCAATATCCCTGTACTGTGACATCACTGTGTGTATTATCCTGTACTGTGACATCATTGTATGTATTATCCCTGTACTGTGACATCATTGTATGTATTATCCCTGTACTGTGACATCACTGTGTGTATTATCCCTGTACTGTGACATCATTGTATGTATTATCCCTGTACTGTGACATCACTGTGTGTATTATCCCTGTACTGTGACATCACTGTGTGTATTATCCCAATACTGTGACATCACTGTGTGTATTATCCCTGTACTGTGACATCACTGTGTATTATCCCTGTACTGTGACATCACTGTGTGTATTATCCCTGTACTGTGACATCACTGTGTATATTATCCCTGTACTGTGACATCATTGTGTGTATTATCCCTGTACTGTGACATCACTGTGTGTATTATCTCTGTACTGTGACATCATTGTGTGTATTATCCCTGTACTGTGACATCACTGTGTGTATTATCCCTGTAATGTGACATCACTGTGTATATTATCCCTGTACTGTGACATCACTGTGTGTATATTATCCCTGTACTGTGACATCACTGTGTATATTTCATTGTACTGTGACATCACCATGTATATTATCCCTGTACTGTGACATCACTGTGTGTATTATCTCTGTACTGTGACATCATTGTGTGTATTATCCCTGTACTGTGACATCACTGTGTGTATTATCCCTGTAATGTGACATCACTGTGTATATTATCCCTGTACTGTGACATCACTGTGTGTATATTATCCCTGTACTGTGACATCACTGTGTATATTTCATTGTACTGTGACATCACCATGTATATTATCCCTGTACTGTGACATCACTGTGTATATTTCACTGTACTGTGACATCACCATGTATATTATCCCTGTACTGTGACATCACTGTGTATATTATCCCTGTACTGTGACATCACTGTGTATATTTCATTGTACTGTGACATCACCATGTATATTATCCCTGTACTTTGACATCACTGTGTATATTTCACTGTACTGTGACATCACCATGTATATTATCCCTGTACTGTGACATCACTGTGTGTATTATCCCTGTACTGTGACATCACTGTGTGTATTATCCCTGTACTGTGACATCATTATGTATTATCCCTGTACTGTGACATCACTGTGTGTATTATCCTTGTACTGTGACATCACTGTGTGTATTATCCCTGTACTGTGACATCACTGTGTATTATCCCTGTACTGTGACATCACTGTGTGTATTATCCCTGTACTGTGACATCACTGTGTATATTATCCCTGTACTGTGACATCATTGTGTGTATTATCCCTGTACTGTGACATCACTGTGTGTATTATCTCTGTACTGTGACATCATTGTGTGTATTATCCCTGTACTGTGACATCACTGTGTGTATTATCCCTGTACTGTGACATCACTGTGTGTATTATCCCTGTACTGTGACATCACTGTGTGTATTATACCTGTACTGTGACATCACTGTGTGTATTATCCCTGTACTGTGACATCACTGTGTATTATCCCTGCACTGTGACATCACTGTGTGTATTATCCCTGTACTGTGACATCACTGTGTGTGTATATTATCCCTGTACTGTGACATCACTGTGTATATTTCATTGTACTGTGACATCACCATGTATATTATCCCTGTACTGTGACATCACTGTGTATATTTCACTGTACTGTGACATCACCATATATATTATCCCTGTACTGTAACAACACTGTGTGTATTATCTGTGCTGTGACATTATTGTGTAATGTGACTGTTTGAAGAAATAAATGAAACATGGTCTCATGGCCTGTTAGGGTAAGGGTTCACAGGGAGTTTTTTGGTCAGGGTTTTGAGGCCGTATTCGCCTCAAAACCCTGACCAAAAAGATGACTCCCATTGAAATCAATGGGAGCCGCTCAGGTCTTTTTTTCCGAGAGCCATTTCTTCCAGCTCTTGGAAAAAAAGAAGCGAGGTGTTCAATTCTTCAGGCCGAGTCGCCTCGCGTTTCGGCCTGAAGACACACCTTCCTCCGGACAAGGCCCATTCATTGGGCCAAATCCGGAGCAGAGTGCGCAGCTGGATGCCGGTGCAGTGCACTGGCTTTCAGTTGCGGCTACCCGGTTTGTGGATCGGAACCTGAGGCGACCTCCGCCTCAGCTTCCGGTCCAAAGAACCCTGTGTGAACTCACCCTTAGGAGCTCAGTTCTAAGTGAATGGAATGAGCTGTAATACCAAAGACAGACACTACACAATGAACGGTGCTGTACTTAGTAAGTATGGAAGAGGCCACATAGCTCAATTGAATGCTCCAGTATCTTCAAACAGGTCAGGGGCCTGGGTGTCAGATCCCTGCCGATTTTTAATATTGGTGATCTATCATAAGAAGGTCTAATAATTACAGTAAAAAAAAAAAAAAGAAAAGAAAAATATAAAAAAAGAAAATATAAAAGTGCAAAAAAATAAGTAAAATGCATACATATTTGGTATCCTTGTTTCAGAAGACGCCTGGTCTACAAACTTATAAAAATATTTTTCCCATATGCGCCGAACTGCCATTTTTTTTCACTATTTCGCCTCCCATAAAATTTGAATAAAAAGCGATCAAAGCTATAAACTTTCCTCAAAATGGTATACCGTATTTTCCGATGTAAAAGACAACTTTTGAATCCCTAAAAATGTTATGAAAAGTCGGGGGTCGTCTTATATACCAGGTATACGGTGGGGAAGGGGAGCGGAGGAGTGGGATCGCAACATTGCCATACTCCTGCCGCCGCTGGTTTCCTGCAGCAACAGGAGTGGAGCAATGCTGCGGCCCCGGCATCCGCCATAGCAACTGGGTCTCTGCTGTATCAGTGGAGGTCCAAAGCTAATGCCCGCGATCAGAGTACAAGTGTAAAAATAGCGCTCCAGGGCCGGCGAGGTCACCGAAGCTGACCTGTTCTTGTGACAGCCAGGACCCTACTGAAGGCTCCCAGGCATGTCATAGCAATAGTAATGTACTGAAAAAGTTTTAAAAAATATATACATAAAAAAAAAAGTTCTAAATCACGTCCTTCCCCTGGAATACATATTTAATTAAAAAATTACTGTGATACACATACACATTAGGTATCCCTGTGTCCGAAAATGCCCAGTCTACTTATAAAATATTTTTCCTGTACAGTGAATGTCAAAATCAAAAGTGCTAAACCGCCGTTTTTTTTCACTGTTTCGCCTCTGATTTACCGTAAATAAAAGATAATCTAAGCAATAGACATTTCCTAAAATGGTATAATGGCTGCATACGGACACCGGCGGTTTGCTTTACAACCCAGTCAGATGAATGGATTGTAAAGCAGACTGCCGGCAAGCCGTTGCCTGTCCAGTTTCTCCAGGGTTTAGAACAGAAACCCCAGGGCGGACAGCGTCGGTAGTGTGAACCCTCCTTTACAGAAAAGATGGTTCGGGAATGGAAAGCAAATAAAAAAGCATTAAAGAGTATGCTAAGGGGTAAGTGTGCATTAAGGAGAGGTACCCCACAGAAGAGGGATAGTCTTATACAGCGACTATATCCCAAACTCTATATTTTAACTGGAAAAGTTGGAGGTTGTCTTTTACGCCTAGTTGTCTTATACACTGGAAAATACGGTAATTAAAAAGTACACCGGGCCCCGCAAAAAAATACGCCCTATACATCCCCGTACATGGAATTATAAAAAAGTGTCAGAATATGGCGACTCAAATAAAATTTTATTTTTGCTAAGTTTTGTATTTTTTTTTTTTGTAAAGGGGTACAAACATGAAATAAACTATACAAATTTGGTATCCCTGGAATCATATCGACCCATACGATATAGGGGACATGTCATTTTGGCTGCATGGTGAATGCTTTAAAAACAAAGCCCGTTAGAAAGATGCAGAAATGCAGTTTTTCTCCAATACCACCCCATTCTGAATTTTCCAGCTTCGGGCTCGTTCACATCTGCGCTCAGGTGTCCATTCTGCAGGTTTCCGTTTCCTGCATAAAACAGAGCAGGAGACGGAAACCTGCAGGAGTCTTTCTCACCCATTCATTTGAATGGGTGAGAAAGCTGTCCGGCCGTGAGCGGCGGTGAGCGTTTTATGCTCTCCGCCGTGAAACCGGGTTTTATAATCCGGACACAGAGTCGGACATGCAGTACCCTGTGTCCGGATTTAAAAAAACGGTTTTGTGGCGAAGTGCATAAAACGCTCACCGCCGCTCACAACCAGACCCGGTCTGTGGTTTCCGTCTTCTGGCATGCAGAAGACGGAAACCACAGAACGGACAGCTGAACGCAGGTGTGAACCTAGCGTTCCCAGTACATAGTATGGAATATTAAATGGTACCATTATGAAGAACAATTTGTCCCATAAACATTAAGCCCTCATATGGCTCTGCGAAAGGAAAAATTAGAAATTTATGAGGTTTTGGAAGGCAGGGAGAAAAAAACAAAAAATACTTGTGGCAGGAAGGGGTTAATGAGGGGTTAGACTGTGTTTACATATATACGTTTGGCCCTTGTTGGACACCATTACAGTCTTGGGACTCCATTGGGCACTGCTGGTGTCCCTCTTGTCGGCCCAGCTAGAATTTGGTTTTAGTGAACTTACAATAGAACATAAAAATAATATAATGTTACAATAACATACACTGAGGCGTTCCAGTAAGTCGTGTGTCCTGCCATTGTGATAATAGTAATGTGTGCTGTGTGTCCAGGCCGGGGCCGCTGTGTGATCACTAGAGCTGAGTGACTGCGGGAATGTGGTCAGTACTGCTATGAGATCACTACAAAGCTCATCGGCCTAAGATCCACTGCCGCCATCTGCTGCTTTCTGGATGACCAGATGGACATATAAAGCTTTTACTCAACACTCACAAAGCCAACATTCCCTAACACTATAGAGCATTGTCTATCAGCGCTGTGTACCCCTACTCATAATCCATCAGAGTACCCCGAGGATATTGAGGACAGTGAGAGCACCCTCTACAGCGCACCTCCCAGATTATAAAGGACTGAAAAAGGGACAAAATCAGTGACGTGTGCAGCATGCAGCACAGGTTTACGTTTTATAATCCCTGCCCTGAACCCCAACCATGCCCACTTTGGCCCCAACTTATTCCAGCCACACCCCTTTGTGCCCATACACAGCATAATGACCCTTTATGATATCATGTTTGTGGTCTGCACATGGTATAATGTTCCCCCCAGGGAGGACTAATTTTATAGTGGAAAGCACATAGAGAACACTCGGGTCAGTTCGGGGCATTGGACCACCCATTGGGAGGAACTTAGCCTGCACACTCGGTTGTGTGAATGAGGTCTTATGTTCCCTTAATATGGTCCCCACAGTATAATGCCCACTATAATGTGGGCCTTATGGTATAAAGTCCCCCATAATAGGACTCCAATAGTACAAAGCTCCCATAAACGGAGGAGTGCTCCGACCCTGCTGGAGATCCAAGGGACATGCAATGGATAGTCAGGACCTATAAGTATCTGGGTGTGCTCCTCAATAATAAACTAGATTGGGCTGATCACCTGGAGACTCTGCACAGAAAGGGCCACAGCAAACTCTACCTGCTCAGGAGGCTGAGGGCCTTTGGAGTCCAGGGGCCTCTTCTTAGGGCCTTTTTCAACTCTGTGGTTGCTTCAGCCATATATTTCGGTGTGGCCTGCTGGGGGAGCAGTATATCAACCAGGGACAGAAATAGACTTGACAGGCTGATCAGAAGGGCCAGCTCTGTCCTGGGGAGCCCCTTGGACCCAGTACAGGTGGTGGGTGACAGAAGGACACTGTCCGTGGTGAGCTCCATGTGGGAGAATAACTCCCACAGGGCCGCCATCAGGAATTTTGGGGCCCCATACAGCCTAAGTGTCTGGGCCCCCCCTCCCCCGCCATTTTAAAACTACCTTATTTTGCGTCATACCAATTCTGTATTACATTTCCCTTTATTTAGCAGCATTACAAGGCTTAATCAGATTCTATTTGCAGGTAAAATCTGCTACGTGTGACAGCGCCTATAGAGAGCCAACACCATTTATAAGAGCCCTCCTAATAAATCCTCAGGGCTTATTCACATTGCGTTTTTGGCCTCCCTTGCCGGGATACGTTGGTAACCAGTCAGAATCAGCTGTAAACTTATCCCTGCACGAAGAACTGGCCATTAAAAAAAAAGGGGGCCTGCAGTTCTCCGTGCAGGGATAAGTGGGGAGCTGATTGTGACTGGTTACCAACGTATCCCGGCAAGGGAGGGCAAAAACACAATGTGAACACTCCTTTAAAGTGAAAGTCCCACCCCCAAACAGGCTGCTATGCTAGTAGCAGCCCCTACATCATTATTATTCTCCAGCTAAAAACTTATATATTATATATTATTGCCCCAGTTCCCTCTCCGCAGTGCCGCACACCCGATGTCCCAACAATCCCCCCCCCCGTCCACCCTCTAACATCTTTCCATTGCCCCCTGTACCCATACCTCCCAGCTTTGCACGCCGCAGGAAATTTAGCCCCACCCACTGTTATGTTGACTCCGCCCACTCATTAATTTTCCATTTGCCCGCACACTGTATAATCCTCCTACAGTCACCCGTAAATTATATGTCCCCCCTCCGTCTCTCCCCCAGTTTCATATACACCCTTCATCTGCCCCCAGATTCATGTCCCCTCCATCTCTGCCCCCAGATTCATGTCCCCTCCATTTCTGCCCACAGATTCATGTCCCCACATCTCTGCCCCCAGATTCATGTTCCTCCATCTCTGCCCCCAGATTCATGTCCCCCCATCTCTGCCCCCAGATTAATGTCCTCTCCATCTCTGCCCCCAGATTCATGTCCCCCCATCTCTGCCCCCAGATTAATGTCCTCTCCATCTCTGCCCCCAGATTCATGTCCCCCCATCTCTGCCCCCAGATTCATGTCCCCTCCATCTCTGCCCCCAGATTAATGTCCTCTCCATCTCTGCCCCCAGATTCATGTCCCCCCATCTCTGCCCCCAGATTCATGTCCCCTCCATCTCTGCCCCCAGATTAATGTCCTCTCCATCTCTGCCCCCAGATTAATGTCCTCTCCATCTCTGCCCCCAGATTCATGTCCCCCCATCTCTGCCCCCAGATTCATGTCCCCTCCATCTGTGCCCCCAGATTCATTTCCTCTCCATCTCTGGCCCCAGATTCATGTCCCCCCATCTCTGCCTCCAGATTCATGTCCCCTCCATCTCTGCCCCCAGATCCATGTCCCCTCCATTTCTGCCCACAGATTCATGTCCCCACATCTCTGCCCCAGATTCATGTCCCTCCATCTCTGCCCCCAGATTCATGTCCTTTCCATCTCTGCCCCCAGATTCATGTCCCCTCCATCTCTGCCCCCAGATCAATGTCCCCTCCATTTCTGCCCACAGATTCATGTCCCCACATCTCTGCCCCCAGATTCATGTCCCTCCATCTCTGCCCCCATATTCATGTCCCCTCCATCTCTGCCCCCAGATTCATGTCCCCTCCATCTCTGCCCCCAGATTCATGTCCCCTCCATCTCTGCCCCCAGATTCATGTCCCCTCCATCTCTGCCCCCAGATTCATGTCCCTCCATCTCTGCCCCCAGTGTCATGCCGTACTCTCCTTCATCTGCCCCCAGTTTCACGTTCCACATTACACTTACCTTCTCCTTCATTCCCCCGCTGCTCTCTGCGCGCCTCTCTCTCTTACTGGTGCACAGTTGTAGACGCGATGTGACGTCATCGCATCGCGTCTACACTGCCGGGTAGCCGGCGGCAGCGGTGAAGCGAGGAGCTGACACATATGCGGCTGAAGCGAGGAGCTGACCTGTATCAGCTCCTCGCTTCGCCGCTGCCGCCTCTCTCGCTGCCGCTGACACATATGCGGCTGAAGCGAGGAGCTGACCTGTGTCAGCTCCTCGCTTTGCCGCTGCCGCCTCTCTCGCTGACACATATGCGGCTGAGCCGGGTTCCGGCTCAGCCGCATATGTGTCAGCGAGAGAGGTGGCAGCGGCGAAGCGAGGAGCTGACACAGGTCAGCTCCTCGCTTCAGCCACATATGTGTCAGCGAGAGAGGCGACAGCGGCGAAGCGAGGGGCTGACACAGGTCAGCTCCTCGCTTCAGCCGCGTATGTGTTCAACTCAGATCTGCATCCTCTGGACGCAGATCTGAGTTCAAACAGGACATACAGTGACTGCTGCCGGCGCCAGGGGGCCGGCACACGGTGGCGGTCCAAAACCGGGCCCCCCCCATTTTTAAATTTGGCCGGGCCCCTGACGCCAGTAGCAGTAGTACTGGCCTATCGGCGGCCCTGAACTCCCACCCCATGTATGAGACCTTGATGGCACTTGGCAGCACTGTAAGTGACCGTCTGCTTCATCCCAAATCGGAGAAAGAGCGCTATCGCAAGTCCTTCCAACCGCGACCAGGCTGTATAATCTACATCAGACCAAGCGAAGATCACTCGCACAGAAAACTAAATGGATATGATTATGAAGTCTTCCTTCTTTCTTCCTCTGTTCCTTAGCTGCTATGGACTCCAGTATATCTCCTCTTCTCAGCTTATGTGTGTCTACGTCCGTAATATATTACTGTGTATTATCCTGTATCTGTATTACTATGCTGCTGTAACATACTGAAATTTACCCACTGTGGGACTATTAAAGGATTATCTTATCTTATAATATGGTACCCACAGTATGATGTACCCTTTAATTTGGCCTTTACAGAATAATGCCCCCCTTATTATGACACAAATAGTATATTGCCACCAATAAAATAGCGCCCACAGTATGACTGACCCTTAATGCAGCTCCACAGTATAGTGTTCCTCCTAATATGGCCCCCACATTTTATACAATGTACCCTGTTGGTGCCATCACATAACAATGTACATCATAATAATACTACTCACCTCACCCAGGTCCCCTACAGTCCACTCCAATTGCTGTTGCTAGCACCTCAGGAGCAACAAGTGCAACTAATGGACAAGATAATTTGAAGCCAGGACATACCTACCATTGCCAAGGGCAGTGGCACAGCACCCAGAATCCTGGACAGTTGGGGGGCTATACCCTGGAGACATAAGTTTTTTGATATTGTCTTTGTAACTCATTTTTCAGCAGTAAGTGATCGTCGTGGTAGTGATCGGCTGATCAGAGACATTGTTGTCCTCTGGCACCTAATCCTGCAGAAGTTGCTATGTATGCAACGTACATGGATAAGCCGGGTCCACTAGATATAGAATTGCTGGCACATAGGCAAAGGGCAGTACTGAGTACGAGACCCTCCTTCTATGGCATCTATAGGACATATAGAAAGGAGATGTGCGATGATACTTCTATTTTAATGGCAGATTCATTTGTGAACCCAGTCTTAAAGGAGATCTTATCAAATGAAAAATGTAGCAGTACATGCACAGGCGAAGCCTCGTAGCCTTATTTATAACACCCTAAAGAATATTTGCCAGCTCTCACAGCATAGACGACAAAAAGTGAGTCCAGTGGGCAAATCTCCTGGACCCATTATATGTGACCTGGGCATGCTATGTACTGGTCACATGTCATTAATGAATCATGGCCTGCATATTGACATATGGGTTATGACATGCACAAAAAGGGAATGTTGTCTTCCTCCATCTACCAATCACAGTCACTTAACCAAATGTTGCCAAGTAAGTCCTATTCTAATAGGCCTAAAAGCTCCCTTATCACATTGAAAAATACCAGTATTATAAATGGCCCACTGGGGTAACTATAGGAATCACAGTGACCAAGAGCGTATCCAAATGAGGAAGCCCTGGAGCCTAGGGCCCCTACACAGATTTTGAATTTGGGCTCAGGAGCTCCAGGTTATGCTTCTGCCAGGGGGGCCACAGGTCACCCCCATCACACTAAGGTTCATTAAAATTCTTTAATCTCCTTCCTGATCTCCTTTGATGGCCAACAGTCTGTGCATCGTAAATGTATTCCCCCTATACTCTGGCAAACTGGACTGAGAAGATTTATGATACATGGCCTTCCACTGCCAAAAAGAGAACATTAACAATTTAATAATAAAAAAAGAAAAAAAAGAAAAAAAAAGAAAAATAGCAGTTGGTCAGCAGTATATGGTCAAGGAGGGATTCTTTAGGGGAGATTGTGACACAAAAGGAGGGCAGGATTACTGTGTGGGGGGCACACATCTCCTCAATAAGACATTGCCACTTTACATTCAGCAATTCAGCATGTAAGATAGTAAGTGCAGATCTAGTTGGACCAATAAGATTTGTTCAGGTGGGTGAGAAATAACTACTAGATTGTAAACTTCTATACAACAGGGATTGATGTGATGAGATCTATTCCCTGTGCAGCGCTGAGAATACACTGGTAATATATCATTTACAGATGATAATTAGATACTGGGCAGATGAGCAGAGACCACATGGCTGGATTCAGTCTTCTCAATCTGTGTAGTTTAATAATAATAAATTTTATTTATATAGCGCCAACATATTCCGCAGCGCTGTACAATTTGTAGGGTTCAAATACAGACAGAAAGATACATTACAAAGAAAGTAATTTCACACAATGGGACTGAGGGCCCTGCTCGCAAGAGCTTACAATCTATGAGGTAGAGGGGGTGACACAAGAGGTAGCAGGGGCGGTATTGCTTATGCAGAGGTTAGACACTTTTGTAATAGAGGTGACTGTCATTACATAAACATAAGACTTTATGAGCTGTCAACAGTCGTGTCCTTCAACATGTGGATGGAGCTTGGACCTATAAAGTTAGCATGAGATGACATCATATCATGTGGGGAAATGTGGGAGCAGGGACAGAGGAGGGTTAAGGGTTTACGTTAGAAATTGTGATAGGCCTGTCTGAAAAGATGCGCCTTTAGTTTGCGTTTGAAACTGTAGAAATTGGGAGTTAATCTGATTGTCCGGGGTAGAGTATTCTAGAGAAGTGGTGCAGCTCGGGAGAAGTCTTGTATACGAGCGTGGGAGGTTCTGATAATAGAGGATGTAAGTGTTAGGTCATTGAGTGAGCGGAGAGCACGGGTTGGGTGGTAGACAGAGATGAGGGAGGAAATGTATGGAGGTGCGGCATTATGGAGAGCCTTGTGGATGAGAGTGATAACTTTATATTTTATTCTGTAATGAATAGGCAGCCAATGTAGCGACTGGCACAGACCAGAGGCATCGCTGTAGCATCTAGCCTGATAGATGAGCCTGGCCGCTGCATTCAGAATAGATTGTAGAGGGGAGAGTTTAGTGAGGGGAAGACCGATTAGTAAGGAGTTACAGTAGTCAAGGCGAGAATGAATCAGAGAGACAATAAGTGTCTTTAGTGTATCTCTGGTGAGGAAAGGACGTATTCTGGAGATGTTTTTGAGGTGGAGGTGACAAGAACGTGCGAGTGATTCAACATGAGGGGTGAAGGAAAGGTCTGCGTCAAACATGACCCCGAGGCAGCGGACCTGCTGCCTAGGATTTATAGTAAGGCCTGAGACTACAATGGATATATCAGGGACAGATCTATTAGATGGTGGAAACAGTAGTAGTTCAGTAGTTTCACAGTAATTCTTCTGCTTTTACACTGAAAACAGCGCTACTCTTGTTCATAGACTGTCTCTGCTATTGCAGCTCATTGCGGTTGTAATTAAAGGGGATGTGATACCAGACACAGCCCATGGACAAGAGCAGTACTTAAGAATTTATCTCCATGTTAGACTATCCAAAGCACACAATGTTGAAATGGAGACATGCCACTAGGATGGTTGGGCACCCAACAAATTGGCAAACTCTCCTGGCAGTCCATGGTGGGCCTTCTGGGAAATTCAGGACATTTGGCAAGTATGGCAGATGGTAATCTGTCGATGGCTATTGCTTAATATCCTTCACCTATAACTTTTATTAGATGGCTGACTTTTATCTTATGTGTTTAAAGGGCTTTATGAATAAGATCAGATATAGGAGCAGGATCAGGACTTAATATGCGATAGGTGAACACCCAGCCAACCCTCTCTGTTCTTTGTGATGTCATGTATTGTACAAGGTCTGATCATATAGGGGGCACTAGTTGTGTGACTGGGCAGTTACGAAGATCGGTTGGAGGTCCAACAGCTGCTTAGGGGGCATATCGTGGCAGTAGCACACGTATGTGGTGCTGCTTATCTCCCAATGTGCTGTAGTCATACATGATATTAAGGCCACATTTAGTACCAGTTATACAATATTCAGACCATCTAAACATGGCCATCCTGCTTGTGCATGTGTATGGCATCCCACCCCCACCTTAGCATTAGGGCAGGGACAGCCATTGTCTTCGAGCATTGTAATACCAAAGTAGAGGGACAGGTTTGCATGGCCCATGAGATAGCGGCCGATCTGAGGACCACATAGTATCTTTAGGAGCTATACATACATATGAATAGATATAGCCTATATTATTGTATATATCTGCAGTATGTGCTGAAATTGTTCACATAAGTAAAATAAAATGATGCTGCAAAAAATAAATATAAAAAATCTAAATATAAGAATCTAAATAAATAATATATAAAATCTAATAATATATAATACATAAAGTATAAAAAAAAACTATATAATACATATAATATAAATGATATATAATACATAAAGTCTAAATATAAGAATCTAAATAAATAATATATATATAACATCTAAATGAATAATATATAAAACCTAAATAATGTATAATACATACAATCTAAAAAAAAAGATATTATAATATATAAATAATATATAATACATAAAATATAAATAATATACAAAAAATTAATTAAATAAAAAAATATACAATGTGCCAGTACAAAGCCTTGCCATGAGTCATCTGCACCCTCTAGTGGCTGAAGATGTTATTGCAGTTTAAGTCTCCTGGATGCGTC
This sequence comes from Leptodactylus fuscus, assembly GCF_031893055.1. Taxonomy (NCBI): domain Eukaryota; kingdom Metazoa; phylum Chordata; class Amphibia; order Anura; family Leptodactylidae; genus Leptodactylus; species Leptodactylus fuscus. Next base: position 41,219,698 of record NC_134275.1, on the reverse strand, counting down.
GGAGCTGGCAGAGCTTGTCATTAGCGGCGCACTCCCTCTAGCGGCGGAAGACTGTCAGCTCAGTTTAAATCCCACAGGATCTGCTTGCTAGATGCGCCTGAGTTGGCAGTCTGGAGAAGCGGAGGAGCAGAGGAGGAGAAGCAGGACCGCGTAGATCAGAGGGGTCCTGCACATCCCCCCTCCCATAGTCACAGGGGACAAGGTGTGAGAGGCTTGTACAGCGACCTGCATACACAGTGACACAGCCAGCCAGTGGCTAGAAGCCTCCAAGATGGGCAACCGAGGGATGGAAGAGCTGATTCCGCTGGTCAACCGACTACAAGATGCCTTCTCAGCCATCGGGCAGAATGCGAACCTGGACCTTCCGCAGATCGCTGTAGTCGGGGGTCAGAGCGCCGGGAAGAGCTCGGTCCTGGAGAATTTCGTGGGCAGGTATGGGGGGGGGGGCAGAGATGTGTTTACTCCATTCATTGCAGGCTGGATTAGCAGATCTCCATGTATCATGGCTCCATAGAGCAGCAGAATGTGCCACCCCTGGGTGCAGTCACCTTGAGCCATAGACATGGTCACCTATACAGCCAGAGATAGTGGCATGCTATACATGCTTTATTACTGGGGCATCCTCCTGTGGGATATGTATAGTCATCTAGCAGGGATTGGAGACATGATGGAAGAGGATTGGTGTAAAGGGTTAATGTGCAGCGGGGGATAGAGGAAAAATGGAGGAGGTGCTGAGGAATACAGTACAGTATGTCACCGCAATGGAGGAAAAGGGAGGGGGCTGACAAAACCAATGTCATCTGTTTACAGTCATTGCTTCCAATACATATATGATGTATGATGATCATACTTATATATACCGTATAATATCCTCCAAGTATGACGAGGATACATATGGATCATATAATGTCCTCCATCATCATATACATATACAGTTCTCCGAATAAGACAATGATACCATATATTGTCCTGTGTATAATGATCATACATATATACTACATAGCCTCCTCTGTGTATGATAATAATACATATATACTATATACTGTCCACTGTTTATGACAATGATGATATATCGATACTATATAATGTCCTCCATGTATGATAATCATACATATATACCTTATAACCTCCCCTGTGTATAATAATCATACATATTTTACATATAATTTATACCATGTATGAGAATCATACTGTCGCCATATTTGTTGGTCATACATATATACCATATTATTTCCTTTGTGTATGATCATACATATATATCATATATTGTTCTCCATATAATCGCCTTTGTGTATATACTGAATAACATCTTTTATGTATGATGGTCATATAGTATAGTCTGTATATGATGATCCTACATATATAACATATAGTGTACTCTGTGTATGATGATCATACATATACACCATATAATGTCCTTCATGTATATGCCATATATATATAATGATCATACATATATTCCAGATACTCTGCTCTGTGTATGATTTTATATATATATAAATATATATATATATACCATATAATGTCCTCTATATATGACGAGATGTCCACAAAGGACATTACAGTGGATATGAACGGTCAGTATAGCGTCCTTTACATTGTCCGAAGGACCAAGGGAAGTTCCCTGCTGTCAAGGTGACACGCAGCTGTGTGGTGATGTCAGGACGGTAGAGGTGACAATATATTCCACCATTTTGTCATCATGAAGCAGGATGTTGTATAGGATCTGTAGACAGGCAGTAAGCACGGCATACAGAATAAACAGCACTGTGCACACATCTAGGCAGGGACACGTCTGGGGTACACCTGTGTGTGTGTGTGTATGTGTGTGTGTGTCACTGCTCCCAGGTCACCAACATGGCTGTCAGGGCCTGAACAGAGCAGTGATGGGTTAAGTGGGATTATACTGTGGGAAGGTGCAGACTCTGGGGATGACAGCCTGGTGCTCATAACAGATGGTGCCGGCAGCGTACACGCCTGTGTCACCAAGTCTGTGTGTGTGAATATGTGCAAGGTGTGTGTAGTCTGCTCACATGTATGTACATCTATCTATCTATCTATCTATCTACATATCTATCTCATATCTATCTCATATCTATCTAATCTATCTATCATCTATATATTTATTTATCTATCTACATATCTATCTATCATCTATCTATCATCTATCTATCTCATATCTATCTCTATCTATCTATCTCATATCTATCTATATCATATCTATCTCTATCTATCTCATATCTATCTATCTATCTATCTATCTATCTATCTATCTATCTATCTATCTGAGTTGTATTGAGGCCCATAAGCCAAGGGGTCCACAGGTCACGCTCACCACACTAGGACTGGATACATTTCTTTGATCTCCCTTCTGTTCCCCTTTCCTAGCGGACAGTCTGTGTATTGTACATCTATTGCCCCTGCCCTCTGGTGCACTGGAGTGAGAAGATTTATGGTATACAGCCTTCCACTGTCAGAAAGGAGAAAATGAACCCTTCATGTCAGGTGGTCAGGCGGAGATATTCAATAAGGGATTCTGTGGAGGAGGTAGTGACACAACAGAGGTGACTGAGGGGGGGGGGGGGGGGCACAGACAGAGGATGGTAATAATCAGGAGCGTGTGTGTACAGACATAGTGTGAACAAGCCATCATGGCGGTCTGGGCCCAGACAGAGAAGGATAGAGAAATGTTAATGAATCCTAAATGGACTGCTGGGTCATGGCTGATGGGTGCAAGAGGTTGCACAGAGGGGCCCGAGCTGAGCTTTTGCATCAGGGCTGGTGAGCCTTTAGATACACCCTGGCATGTGTAGTCATCCATGATACATACAGACAGGCTGTGGGTGTAAAGAGCAGATCCACCCGTAGGGTGTTTATACAGGGATGTCATTGGTACCCATGTATACAGCTGCATCAGTCATGACTTTGCGTCGGTGCAGTGTGAAGCGCGTGTTTGTTTGCTGATGTCTCTGATGCACTGCCCAGGGGTCAATGGACTTGGCTGAGGGGCTGAATCTCTAACTGGACTATAAATCGGTGTACATTTTGGTAATGCAGGTCTTCTCCTTGGGCTCTGCTGTCTTAAAGGGACATTCCAGATAAAGCTGACACTTTGCCTAGTGCATGGCTTGTAGTTGATTGAAAGGACGTAGGTATTTTGTGCCAGATTGCGATTTTCCCATAGTCCATACTGGAACCATAGCAACCAGTATATACAACCCATACGTTGTTCTGCACTGGTTTAACTCTATGTATACCAGACTGTGCTAGGTACAACATCTGTGTGTGACACAGCGGCACACTAGTACCTTGCGGTGTTGGGGTTGCCTCATTATTTCCTATTGATTTTTCTACACCACTCACATCTGAGTTGAGCAGAAGGATGACTACGATGGATGACTACTATACATGTGTGCGTCCATAGCTAGAGCTCAGGAGGGCTCCAGAACAAGGGCTTCAAAGGGGCCACAACGGTACCCCAAATAATTAAGACTGTTGACATGGAAACCAAAAGAAAGCTAAACCACTCAATATTATTTAGCAATATATGGCAGTATTATTTAACTGCAATATTATAAAAGAACTGTGGCAGTATCATAAGTAGTATTTGGATACTGTTAGGCACTATATGGTGGTATTATGAGGGCTGTAAATAGATTTAATATATTGTCATTATATGGCAGTATTATTTTGGTGGAAATTATCAGGGGTTAATAGTTGGATGACGCTCTGTCAAGAGGACCTGCTATATGGAGAGCTATCCAGAACAGACACACTCTCTAGTGGAGCACTTGCATTGTGAGGAGATCTATTGATCTGCACATGCCCCATACTGTATTGTACTTCAGTACTATGTGCCCCAGATCGCCCTTTGTGTTTTTTTTTGTTTGTTTTTTTTGGGGGGGGGTTAATAATGGGAAGTGTCAAAGAAACATATCTATCAGACCTCTGCCTGCTTCCTGTTACTGTATATAGCCTATACATCAGAGCCTAGCCATGTAGATAACAGTTACAGCAGGGTAATAGCAGTGTATATAACCTACACATCAGAGCCTAGCCATGTATGTAACCTATGCAGCAGTGTCTAATAGTGTATGTAGTCCATGATGCAGGGTGTAGTGATGTATATAGGCTATACAATAGGATCTAGCAGTGCATATAACCTACACATCAGAGCCTAGCCATGTATGTAACTTATACCACAAGGTCTGGCAGTATATATAGTCTATACATCAGAGCCTAGCCATGTAGATAACAGTTACAGCAGGGTAATAGCAGTGTATATAACCTACACATCAGAGCCTAGCCATGTATGTAACCTACCGGTATGCAGCAGTGTCTAATAGTGTATGTAGTCCATGATGCAGGGTGTAGTGATGTATATAGGCTATACAACAGGATCTAGCAGTGCGTGTAACCTACACATTAGAGCCTAGCCATGTATGTAACTTATACCACAAGGTCTGGCAGTATATATAGTCTATACATCAGAGCCTAGCCATGTAAATAACGGATAGGTCACAGGAATAGCAGTGTATATAGCCTCCGCATCCGAATCTAGCCATGTATGTAACCTACACAGCATATACAGTCCATGCTAGTGATGTATAAAGCCTATACAACAGGATATAGTAGTGTATATAACCTACAGTATAGGTTATATACACTACTAGATACTGTTGTATAGGCTTTATATATCACTATGCATCACTAGGTCCTACACGTCAGAGCCTACCCATGTATATAACCTATGCAGCAGTGTCTAATAGTGTATATAGTCCATGATGCAGTGTCTAGTACTGCAGGATCTAGTAGTGTATATAGCATATACAGGTACATCAGAGCCTAGCCATGTATGTATTCTATACAGCAGGTTCTAGCAGTGTATGTAGTACATGCTCCAGGGTCTAGTGATGTATGTAGCCTATACAACAGGATCTAGTAGTGTATATAACCTATACATCGGAGTCTAGCCATGTATATAGCCTATGCAGCATTGTCTAGTAGTATATATAGTCCATGCTGCAGGTTCTAGCAATGTACAGTAGATCACCTATGCAACAGAGTCTAGTAGTATGTATAGTCCATGCTGCAGGGTCTAGTGTTGTATATAATCCATGCAACAGGGTCTGGTACTGTATATAGCCTATACATCATAGTCTAGCAATATAGATAGCCTATACAACAGGGTCTAGCAGTGTATATAGCCTATACAGCAGGGTCTAGTGGTGTATATAGCTTATACATCAAAGCATAGCCATGTAGATAACAGATACAGCAGGGTCTTGCAGCGTATATAATCTATTCTGCATGGTCTAGTGGTGTATATAGCTTATACATCAGACCTAGCGATGTATATAACCTATGCAGCAGGGTCTAGTAGTGTATATAGCCTATACATCATAGTCTAGCATTACATATAGCCTATACAGCAGGGTCTAGCAGTGTATATAACATACGCAGCAGGGTCTAGCAGTGTATATAACCTATTCAGCAGGGTGTAGCATTGTATATACTGTATATGCAGCTGGGTCTAGCAATGTCTGCATCTGCTTTTCATTGACGTCTATAAGCTGCTATGTATGCCTGCCCATAATACTTGTCGGGGTGGGTCACCAGATGTGGATGTCCCCACCACCCCATATTACAAAAGCATAGTCAGTATGGGAGATATTTGTGTGATTCTGGGGTTTATCTAGGCTGCATTTGTCCTCATTCTTAGGCCTTGTTCGTACAGTGCAGTTTAGTGCAGATTTTGTATGCCCTTTTCTTTGTTTTATCCAAAGTATCTGCTACCGATCTCGCCCTATGGACATGTATCCATGTATCATCTGAGCCTGCATAGGGGCCAGAGATAAGCAGCTATCAGATGCCTGACTATGCTTATCTCCTAAAGAACAAAGGATGAGGCATTAGATTGTCACCAGGATCTGCCATCATTTTTTCATGTGTACAGTCAGCCTTGTCATTCTCTTCTTTTGTGTATCCAATTATGGTTTGTGCTAAAACCATGAAACTTACTTATGTGAACAAGGCCATAAAGGGGTTGCAGCCGTTTATACATGAATGACTACATGGATAATAAAACCTGACATCGTAGGTGCTATTGGGCATGTTGTGTGAACTGGTGTCGAAATGTCATCTCGTATTTCCAGGCAGGATGATGTCCCCAGCGGGTAGAGTATGGAGTGGATGAGATGCTGCTTCATTAAAGGGGTTTTCTGAGAGTTGGGATAGGTTATCAGTAGCTGTGGCAAATTTAGCCCCACCCTCTTATACGCTGACTCCACCCATTCTTATCCATTTTTCCATGTGCCCACACACAGTATAATGCGCCTACAGTGACCCGAACATTAATGTTCCCTTCCAACTGCTCCGCAGTATTAAGTCCCACTCCTGGTGCACCAGCTTAAACTGGGAGAAACTAGAGGGGGACTCAAAACTTTTACAGCTGGAGGGGGACATTAAACAGTGAGGGTAGTTGGAGGGGAGGGCAATAAATTAATAGCAGCTGGAGCAGGACATTAAACTGGGGGTAACTAGAGGGGGATATTGAACTCGGGCAGCTGGAAGGAAACATTAAACTGTAGCTCCAGCTACTCCCATGGTTTAATGTCCACATCTAGTGACCCCCATTATTTAATCTCCTCCTCTAGTTGTCCCCAGTTTAATGTCCCTCTTAATCTACCACCAGTTTAATTGCCATCCTTCATATGCCCCCAGTTTAATGTCCCTCCTTCATCTTCCTCTAGTTTAATGTCCCTCCTTTGTCTGCTTCCAGTTTAATGTCCCGCTTTTGTCTGCCCCTGGTTTCATGTCCACCCTTCATCTCTGCCCCCAGTTTCATGTCCCCTGTCCATCTCTCTCCCCAGTTTTGTGTCCCCCCATCATCTGCCAACAGTTTAATATCCTCTTTCATTTTCCCCCCTTCATCTGTCCCTAATTTCATGTCCTCCTCTATTTGCCCCTAGTTTTATTTGCCTCTTCATCATGTTCCCCCCTCAAATTGCCCTCAAACTTTAACACAATAAACACTGACAGTTACCTCTCCTCACTCCCCTGCCTCTCTGACTGCAGACTCAGTCATGGAATGTTCTGGAAGTTGCAGGCGCGATGTGAGTGATGTCATCACATTGCGCCTACAGCGCCCGGAGCACACAGGGAGCACACTGGTATTCAACTGCGACATACCCCCCGCCAACCGAGACAGGACCCACAATCCGGGACTTTCCCATAAAATCCGGGACGGTTGGGAGGTATGGTATTAGATCTAGAGGGGAAGTTTCTGACACCAGAGACTGCTCAAAATGGCAGCAGGACCTGAGGAGCACTTCTTCCACTCCACAGGCTAGTGATATCACATGCATCACATGGCCTGATTGCAGCCCCATTTGTGTGAGTTGGGCTGATCTGCAATACCAAGTGCAGCCACTATAAAATTTATGGCGCTGTGCTTGATATTTAGCCAGAACACTGTGGTTTTGCCTTTTGGCCATGGCTTTCCTCACTGACTTAGCCCCTGGGATAATGGGGTTAATCAGTCTGTGAATATGAAGGATCAAGCTGGATGCTTTTATTTATTTATTTTTTAAACAATGGAGGGCAGATTCTGGATTGGAATCTACCTCCCAATCAGCTGCCAATATATAGTGTGAACTTAGCCTTAGCCTCAAACTGGATTCCTCTTTCACCATCAGTCAGTATCACAACTCCCATCTTCAGACCTGCAGGGTCTGGGAGTCAACATTGATCCACAAGCTGTACGTGAAAATGACCACCATGTTTTTTATGTCATAGGCACTAAACAAGGAGACACATCTCAGCTGCCTGGACCCCTAACAATAGGGAGATTTTCAGATCCTAGTTTATTTCTGACACAAGCATGCAATGTGCACTATTTCTGCTCATGTCATAGTGAACTGTAAAATGGAGGCTTCATCCTAATCCCTTTGCTTCCCCGTCTCCTTTCTTCTTGCCTCCTTTACACTCCCCTCATCTTCCTCTCGCATTGATGGCGGCGGCTGCTCACACTTTCACATTCAGCACCCTCGCTGTGACAGTTATCTGTAATGACACTATCACAGCCCTCTTTCTACTTTGCTGACTTGTTTCCATGGAGACTGACGGTTTTTACTCCCCCATCCTTCTGGGAAGGAAACGAGCATCTTTCCGTGCGACCCAGTTCAGCCATGTTATTGGCAGGGAGGCCGCTCATTTCTGATTCATGGGAAGGGGATGGATGGCTGCTCAGATTTTGGTAAAAAAAATATCTGGCAAAAAAAATTGGGCCTACAGCCTGGTTGACTTTGGCAAAACTGTATGTTTTAAACTTTATTGATAAATACAATGTGAACAATTCCAATTCCTTGAATTTTGGAAGCAACACACGTCAGCATGTATGGGGGAAGACATATAGAGTAGATTTTCCCATTATCTCCAATTTTAGGCTATCCAAAGTGACCAGATGTAAGGTGGATTGGACCTTCTGAATCTTCCCTGACGATACTGGGAGAAAAATGGGAATATCAATGTCCGATCCTGTCCAACAAATTCCTGTTTGCTTGACAGTTTTTCCTTCCTTTTCCACAGGCCGAGTGTGCATGTAATCGAGAGAGGGACTATTCTGGCAGGAGAGAGCCAGAGGCCTCCATATGCATTGCATAGTCAGGGGGCAGACGTTGCAATGATAAGATGTTTGCAGATCCATATTTTGGCCCTTCACTCAGCTGTGCTGTTCTTTACAGAAACCTATAGCAATAATGACCTGGAACATACGTGTCATCGCAGGATGTATAAGCCCCCACATGCAAAGTTTGTGCACCTGAGAGGGCGTTTACTCCTCGTCCTTCTGCTTTACAAACAATGAGTTACAGTTTCCATGTATGTTCCGGTTATATAGGCTTGAACTAATGACTTATCGTTGACAGACTAATAAAGCTACTGAATTCAGCAGGTCAGGGTGATAACAGGTGGGCGGCCAGGGAAGCAGGGGATGAAGAGTGGCTATATAACATGACCTGTGAATTAGTGTCACTGACCATGTCTCAAGTCAGCGCCGCACCTCCCATGAGGCGACCTGAAGCGACCGCTTCAGGCGGCACTATGCCAGGACCCCAGGGAGGGCGGCATTTTTGCTTCCCTAAACCAGTCCAGGACAAGCTGTCCTGGACTGGCTTAGCACCGAGCGGTGGTTTGGGGAGGCCACTGAAGCAGCGCTGCTCCAGCAGCCTCCCCTCACGCTCAGGCAGAGAGCAGGTCCTCTCCGTGCCTGCTCTCTGCCTGCGAACGGCGCTAAGCCCCGCCCTTCCGCTCGGATACGCCCCCTCCTCTCGGACACGCCCCCTCCAGGCGGATTTCTGTAGTTCGCCTCGGGCGGCGAAAGGGGTAGGTTCACCCCTGTCTCAAGTTGGCCAGAATTGGTCAATTGTTCATCTATATGTATATATAGATTTTTTCATCAATACCAGTGTATTGTATGCCAATCTTGATGTTTCTTGTGTCATCATGATGGCGGCTTTGTGCCTAGGTGCAAATCTACACCAGCTTGTTCTTATCACCTGGTTGAAGTGGTAGTGGTACTTCTTCAGCCCCGCTTCTACTGATAATCGTGATGTTACATGGCCTGTGCGCAGCTCAGTCTGTTCGGCTAGGGCCACATGGCGCTTTTGGCCACAACTCCAAAGATCTCCGTGTCGCTCTGTGACTCCTTTGCTCATGTTAATGAATTGAGTTGCACTGTGAAGCAGGGGTGCTGCTTTTACCACAAAAAGTCAAGCAATGTCGACCTTATTGTTGCTAGAAGTCATGTTTATGGCACCTTCGGGGTTGTAATGCGACTCCATTCACTAACATAAGTGAAGAAGTCAGATGATATGGCTATCTTTGGGCCACTGTGTGGCCCGAGCCTTCAAGTAAATGGGGCAGAGCTGCAGTACCAAACACAACCACTATACAATGTATGGGGCTGTGACTAGTTTGAAGAAGTCATCTGTTCAACCAGCTGAATGTCAGGGGTATGGAACCACAATGACCTTCACTAGACATCAATTAATACGGCTGGAATGTCCCTTTAAATGTATCCACTTTATGCAATCCCTGCTATATTGATATGCTGTCCAGTCTGTTGGTTCATGTTATACAGGCGGAGGAGCTGAACTTATGGTTTTGTGGAAATGTCATTCATTCATTCATTCAATTAAATCTGTTTGGTCTACTTAGGAGTCCAGTGGGCGGTCCTTATCAGTGATTGACAGTTGTCTCCTTGATGCAGAAATGGACTGTTCCATACCTCTTTATGGGGTTTGCAGAAATCCATGCACATGTCACAATAACAACCTCATCTGTTTGTACAGAACAGAGTTACATGTATTGAAATCTGCCATGTGTGAAGATACCCTGAAATGTAATGCATAATAGCTTAGGAAAAAATCGTATAGATAGTGATTTGAGTCATATTAGTAGTATCTACGACAAAATGGTCACATGATAGTAATCTATGAGACGACATATAAATAAGATCATGTGCAAAACACGACTCTGGTGGGACTCGAACCCACAACCTTTGAATGACTACAACCTTCTAGAAGTCCAATGCGCTATCCATTGCGCCACAGAGCCATCTAACATACGTAGTTAAAGGGGTATACACAAGCAATAAACCCACCAGTGATAGTAGGTCCATAAGTTAATTTTGCAATATGAAATATGATTTTGTGTCACAAAAATATGTTCTGTCACAGAATGGAATTTTGTAACAGGGATTTGTATATTATTCACACCATGTACCTTTTGCCAAAGGTTTCATTCTGGGACACACGTTTCTAGTAAACCGGTATTTCTGTGACAAATCTCTATTTTTAATATTTTTGGTGACATATATTTATTAATATCCCTCATGTCACCTATTGGGATTAATTTGTGTGTATTGTAGCATTTTAGAAATTGATATTTCACATGGTGCAAAACACGACTCTGGTGGGACTCGAACCCACAACCTTTGAATGACAGCAACCTTCTAGAAGTCCAATGCGCTATCCATTGCGCCACAGAGCCACCTAACATACTTAGTTAAAGGGGTGTACACAAGCAATAAACCCACCAGTGATAGTAGGTCATGAAGTTAATTTTGCAATATGAAATATGATTTTGTGTCACAAAAATATATTCTGTCACAGAATGGAATTTTTGTAACAGGGATTTGTATGTTATTCACACCATGTACCTTTTGCCAAAGGTTTCATTCTGGGACACAAGTTTCTAGTAAACCGGTATTTCTGTGACAAATCTCTATTTTTAATATTTTTGGTGACATATAGTTATTAACCACTTCCGGACCGCCCATAGACTTTATAAGTCTGGAGAGTGGTTGCCTAGTTCTGACAGGACGTACCGGTACGTCCAGTCAGAACACAGTAGCTGCACGGAGATCGTGCAGCTACTGAAGCTGGGAGCCGGCTGTAACTTCAGCTGGAGCTCCCAGAGAGATGGCAGGGAAGGTTTATTCCCTTCCCTGCCATCTCAATCGCTGTGTATACAGTGCTCAATGAGCGCTGTATACATGGCTATGGGCGCCGCCATGATGCGGCCGCCCTCTGACCTGGCGGTCACATGATCCGCCGGGAGCAGCGTCTTGCAAGAGCTGCTGGGTCCTACAGGACCCAGATCAGCTCTGTATACTGTGTATACAGCGTGCAGAAGGCTGGATTCCTCTTGCAACTGAGGCTAAATGTACCAGTCTCAGTTGCAGGGGAAATCAGCCTCTGTAACAAAAAAAAAAAAAAGTGATCAGATGTCCCCAAAGGTCTCTTATGACCTTATGGGGACACAATCTGAAAAAAAATTAAAAAAATAAATAAATAAATATATATATATATATATATATATATACAGTCCTATGAAAAAGTTTGGGCACCCCTATTAATCTTAATCATTTTTAGTTCTAAATATTTTGGTGTTTGCAACAGCCATTTCAGTTTGATATATCTAATAACTGATGGACACAGTAATATTTCAGGATTGAAATGAGGTTTATTGTACTAACAGAAAATGCGCAATATGCATTAAACCAAAATTTGACCGGTGCAAAAGTATGGACACCTCAACAGAAAAGTGACATTAATATTTAGTAGATCCTCCTTTTGCAAAGATAACAGCCTCTAGTCGCTTCCTGTAGCTTTTAATCAGTTCCTGGATCCTGGATGAAGGGATTTTGGACCATTCCTCTTTACAAAACAATACAAGTTCAGTTAAGTTTGATGGTCGCCGAGCATGGAAAGCGCACTCTCAAATGATCTGAAAACAGAGATTGTTCAACATAGTTGTTCAGGGAAAGGATACAAAAAGTTGTCTCAGAGATTTAACCTGTCAGTTTCCACTGTGAGGAACATAGTAAGGAAATGGAAGACCACAGGGACAGTTCTTGTTAAGCCCAGAAGTGGCAGGCCAAGAAAAATATCAGAAAGGCAGAGAAGAAGAATGGTGAGAACAGTCAAGGACAATCCACAGACCACCTCCAAAGAGCTGCAGCATCATCTTGCTGCAGATAGTGTCACTGTGCATCGGTCAACAATGCAGCGCACTTTGCACAAGGAGAAGCTGTATGGAAGAGTGATGAGAAAGAAGCCGTTTCTGCAAGTACGCAACAAACAGAGTCACCTGAGGTATGCAAAAGCACATTTGGACAAGCCAGCTTCATTTTGGAAGAAGGTCCTATGGACTGATGAAACAAAGATTGAGTTGTTTGGTCATACAAAAAGGCGTTATGCATGGCATCCAAAAAAAAACAGCATTCCAAGAAAAACACTTGCTACCCACTGTAAAATTTGGTGGAGGTTCCATCATGCTTTGGGGCTGTGTGGCCAATGCCGGCACCGGGAATCTTGTTAAAGTTGAGGGTCGCATGGATTCCACTCAGTATCAGCAGATTCTTGAGAATAATGTTCAAGAATCAGTGACGAAGTTGAAGTTACACCGGGGATGGATATTTCAGCAAGACAATGATTCAAAACACCGCTCCAAATCGACTCAGGCATTCATGCAGAGGAACAATTACAATGTTCTGGAATGGCCATCCAAGTCCCCAGACCTGAATATCATTGAACATCTGTGGGATGATTTGAAGCCTGCTGTCCATTCTCGGCGACCATCAAACTTAACTGAACTTGAATTGTTTTGTAAAGAGGAATGGTCCAAAATACCTTCATCCAGGATCCAGGAACTGATTAAAAGCTACAGGAAGCGACTAGAGGCTGTTATCTTTGCAAAAGGAGGATCTACTAAATAGTAATGTCACTTTTCTGTTGAGGTGCCCATACTTTTGCACCGGTCAAATTTTGGTTTAATGCATATTGCACATTTTCTGTTAGTACAATAAACCTCATTTCAATCCTGAAATATTACTGTGTCCATTAGTTATTAGATATATCAAACTGAAATGGCTGTTGCAAACACCAAAATATTTAGAACTAAAAATGATTAAGATTAATAGGGGTGCCCAAACTTTTTCATAGGACTGTATATATATATATATATATATATATATATATATATATATATATATATATATATATATATATATTATAATAAAAAAGTTTAAAAAAAAAAGTAAATAAAATAATAATAATAATAATAATAATAAAAAAATACGCTAATAAAACGCCGATATTAAAGGTTATAGCCCCACCCCCGACGACACCATACAAAATAAAAATTACCGTAACGGAGAGGAAAAACTGTTTTATAAAGTTTTTCAGTGACACTTTTCGTTTATTAAATAAAAAAAAAACTAATAAATTGAAAACCAGACACAATTTCCCTCTTATTATGTTTATATTTTCCCGGATATAAAAAAAATTAAAACACATTCGAAAATAAAAACAACATAAAAATAAAGCCCTATGTGTCCCCGAAAAAAAGACGCAAAAATTAGTTGACTGAGACATACAGGAAAAATGTTACAGCCCTCAAAACCTGCCATACAAAAAAACCCGAAAATGTGTCTGGTCCTGAAACCACAAATTGGCTCAGTACTGAAGTGGTTAATATCCCTCATGTTACCTATTAGGATTAATTTGTGTGTTTTGTTTGATTTTAGAAATTGATATTTCACATGGTGCAAAACATGACTCTGGTGGGACTCGAACCCACAACCTTTGAATGACTACAACCTTCTAGAAGTCCAATGCCCTATCCATTGCGCCACAGAGCCACCTAATATACGTAGTTAAAGGGGTATACACAAGCAATAAACCCACCAGTAAGTCATAAAGCTAATTTTGCAATATGAAATATGATTTTGTGTCACAAAAATATATTCTGTCACAGAATGGAATTTTGTAACAGGGATTTGTATGTTATTCACACCATGTCCCTTTTGCCAAAGTTTTCATTCTGGGACACAAGTTTCTAGTAAACCAGTATTTCTGTGACAAATCTTTATTTTTAATATTTTTGGTGACATATATTTATTAATATCCCTCATGTCACCTATTGGGATTAATTTGTGTGTTTTGTAGGATTTTAGAAATTGATATTTCACATGGTGCAAAACACGACTCTGGTGGGACTCGAACCCACAACCTTTGAATGACTGCAACCTTCTAGAAGTCCAATGCGCTATCCATTGCGCCACAGAGCCACCTATTTGGACTAATTAATGGGACAGATTGCCTTGTACTCTAAGTAACCATAATATTGGGGCTGATTTAGTAAGACTGATGTGTAGTTCGCCAGTCTTAATAATCGATTGTGCTGGCATATGCCTCTTAATAATTGTATTGGGTGCTCAGAATGTAAAATCAGAAAAATCAGGAAATTTGGTTATACGCAACCTAACATGTTTTATTTTATTTTATAATATCTTTCTATTATATTAATTATAGTTGTTAAATGGGGAAAGGTGGATGTTTTAATTTTTTTTTTTTTTTTTCATTTAGTCACCCGATCACGTGTAGGTGAATTCACCCTTCTTAAAGTAACAGTACGCCCAGTACTGATAGGCTGTAGAATAAAAATTGTCACCATGGATAGCTTTAGGATAGCCGGGATGGTTTGTCTTACTGAATTAAATTCCATGTAATTTATTAGTATTTTGTGTCACAAAATTTAAATCTGTAATTCCGATATTTGAATTACATTAAAGCTACCTGTAGGTGGCAGTAGAGAGAGAGAGTGGAGGAGAACTAATTTGAATATGTTTCCCATATTGCATTGCCTGTAATATTTCATATGCCTCGTCAATGAGAACCAGCACCCCCGGATCTACTTTGTGTCCCGTAATGGACTACACTGTGATGGACATGGGGTAATATTTTATGTCATTATTTGATTCAATAATAAATATATTTTATACGTTGGATATATTTATGTGTGCACAAAATTCATTTTATTGATTTAAAATGTACTGTACTGTGTACTTTTTTTTAGTGAAAAACGGCAATTGATATAATTTATGACAAAATGGTATTCTGTGTCGCAAAGTAGTCATCTATCAGGCAAAATATAAAAAAGGGAAAATAATTCAGATTTTACATTATTTTTGGAATGCACTATCAAATAGATTGTTTGTACGGCTCATTGGGATTAATTTGCTGATTTTTAAATTTTTTTAGAAATTTTAGTTTAAAATGCGACTCTGGTGGGACTCGAACCCACAACCTTTGAATGTCTGCTACACACTAGAAGTCCAATGCGCTATCCATTGCGCCACAGAGCCACCTGAGAGAATCAGGTGGGAGACATTTTGTCAGAAGTGATGTGCATAAGTCGCAAAGCAGCATCGTAACAAAAAATAGGGTTTTGTGCTGCAAAACATGATTTTGTGTTACAAATATCTATTCTATGTAACATAATAAATTTTGTAACAGAATTCTATGCCATTACACACGCACACATATGTACACAAGCACTAAACCCACCAGGACTTATTTTGCTGAAATGTTTTGGGTTACACAAGTGCATTCTGTGTAATATAAGGGCGTCGGGGGTCACAAAATGGAATTTTCTAACAAAATTTATATCATTTGCGTTACGCCTATTATTTTAGTTTTTTTTAGTTTTTAAAAGATTTTTAGAAATAGATATTTCACCACATCCAACATACGACACTGGTGGGATTCAAACCGAAAATATAATCTCCTAGTTTGGCCAAATTTTTGTGATTTTTTTTTCTTTCTTTTAAATACCCGCAGCTTTACATAGCCTAATGGGTTGAATTTGGATGCTTTTAAATGCTTTTTTTTTTTAAATCAATATTTCACCATATTTCCGTGACATTTATTTATTAAGATTTCTTATATTACCTATTGGGATAAATTTATGTGTTTTGCAGGATTTTAGAAATTGATATTTCATGTGGTGCAAAATGCGACTCTGGTGGGACTCGAACCCACAACCTTTGAATGTCTACATCACACTAGAAGTCCAATGCGCTATCCATTGCGCCACAGAGCCACTGATAGTATTACTGTGAGGGGCTGTTTGACAAAAGTAATGCACACAAGTACCAAACCCATCAGAAATTTATATTACTGGGCATATTTTGTGACATGAAACGTCATTTTGTGTTAAAACATATATTCTGTGTAAAATAACATCGCAGGTCACAAAATGGAATTATGTAAGACAGATTTGTTTGTTATTTGTGACCTATTTGTTACATGAATTGAAGTCAAGATACAAATTATGAAAATAAATTGTATTTGTCACAAAAAGTTATTTTGTGTTAAAAAATGTAAATTTTGTAACACAAATATTTTGGCCCACAGAATGAAGTTTTGTAAAAGATGATATTTTTGCGACCTCAATTACATGTTGCTGCCTTTTTATACGTAAAACATTTCATCTGTAATAGAAGCAGATTCTTTATATAACTTTTAGGAATTTTCGGGAAGCATATTAAATGATTACTATATTCAATCTGTAGAATTGTTTTATAATATACAGATTGACTGTATTACAAATTGGGATTCATCTGCCTATTATAGAGGATTTTAGGTATTTTAGTTTTTCTACATATAAAACACGACTCTGGTGGGACTCAAACCCACAACCTTTGAATGTCTGCATCACACTAGAAGTCCAATGCGCTATCCATTGCGCCACAGAGCCACCTGCCCTTGTCACATGGAAGGACAATTTACTGCAGGCGGGTGTATGTCAGAGGTTACAATAATACCACTTATTGTGTCACGTCAGATCACCACTTAGATCTCTACTGATGAGCCCTTCATTGACAGTCTGGAGGGGGGGAGAGGGGGATGTACTAGTGCATAAATTATCTTACCGGATGAACTGTGTAATTTATAGTGTAAAATAAAGTACCAAACAGTGTACATATAATAGTACCAAACATAGTGCATATAATTGTGCCAAAGATAGTGTATGTATTATATTGCTATACATAATATTATCAAACACAGTGCCTATATAATAGTGCTACAGATAAGGCATATACAATAATGCAAAACATAGTGTGATATCTATCTATCTATCTATCTATCTATCTATCTATCTATCTATCTATCTGTCTGTCTGTCTGTCTGTCTGTCTGTCTGTCTGTCTGTCTGTCTGTCTATCTATCTATCTGTCTGTCTGTCTGTCTATTATCTCCATCTGCCTATCTATCTAATATCTAATATTTATCTATGTATTCTATCTATCTATTATCTATCAAATCTCATATCTATCTATCTATCTATCTATCTATCTATCTATCCCATATCTATCTATCTATCTATCTATCTATCTATCTATCTATCTATCTATCTATCTAGTGGCGTAACTTTTCAGACCCCAGAGTATAATAATCAGAGACCCAGGGGGAGAAAAACATAAATAAAACTCTGTTGCTCACCTATCTCCTGGCCCCTACGCTGTCGGCCTCCATCTAGTACTCCATCTTCAATTACATCAGAGTCACATGACCCGGGACGCAGGCCGGGGTCATGAGACGTCAGACGACTAGGCTGAAGCCTGCCCGGATCGTGGAGAGGTAAGTAACAGTGTTTTTTATGTTTCTTTCCTCTCCCGGTCCGCCGAAAAGACCCCCGAGTATAATGATAGCAGCAGTAGCGGCTGTCACCAGGCCCCTAATGTCCCGGGCCCTGTGGCAGCTGCCTCTGCTGCTACGGCGGTAGTTACGCCACTGTATCTATCTATCTATTATTTATCAATCCCATATCTATCTATCTATCTATCTATCTATCTATCTATCTATCTATCTATCTATCTACCTTTCTCATATCTGTCTATCTAAGGGAGTTCAGAGTTAAAATGGTTAAAGTTGTGCACAAAAGTGTCCTAGAGAGGGCAAAATGTAATAAAATAAAAGACTTTGGTCTCTGTTACCTAGAACAAAAGCCCCCCCATATTACCTCTGGTGGTCACAAGCCTCAGAGCCTAGGCCAAGATTCGTCCATGTTATTATTTCCATCAGTGACATATGGAGTTAATTCTCCGTCCTGGTTACTTCATAGTCAGCTGATCCTCGGAGCGGTAACCACAGAATGAGTAATAACCTAATATACTGACATCTGTGTGTAATAATAATATACAGCCTGGCCATAGGCAGGTGTATACATACTATAGGGGGCCAGGGACAAAGAGGGTCTGAGAAGGCTCCCTCGACACATCCATGGCTGTCTAGAGCTGGCCATGCTGTATAGGTATCATAGGCCCCGTAGTAAGACCAGGCGTCTGTAGTACGTGCACTACATGTTCATGTACATAATACATATACTTGCCAACCCCCCTGGAATATCCGCGAGACTCCTGGAAAAAAGGGGCGTCCCTCCCAGACTCCTGAAACAGGTGTAAAATCTTAAGAAATTGGCGTATCAACTGTCTTTTGTACTTGTGGCACCAGGAAGTTATGACATTTAATACAGTCTCAGCACCCAAACTTACATTTTGGGAGGCAGTAAAGTGGATGTAGCCCCAAAAGAGGTGCATTCTGCAGAAAAGGGGGGCAAGGCTGCGTCACAATCCCGACCTCTCGGACAGAGCTCCAAGAACCTTGGTAAGTGTGATGGATACATGCCAACCTGCCCAGAACATCTGTGAGTCTCTGGCATCAAGGGGTGACTACCCAAACTCCTGTAATAGCAGTGTACCTATCTGGGGTGCAGGGGTTGTACTTGCCACAAAGCCCTGAACCCTAAAGGGAGCCTCAAAGGTTACCGTCACATAAAATATATATCGAATAAAGTATCCAGAGCATTTCATTCTGTCTCTGACAGTCTCTTACCCCAGTCTTGCGCTCTCTTTTTCTGCACTCTAATCCGGCTTTACCTTAGGTGGAGATTGATGTTGTGCACAATAAGATTACTTCACCAGATTATACAGTCACAGCCCCCGCTCATCTTTAGAAGTTCAGAGGTTAAAGGGGACATCGGCTCACTACGGTTTCTGTATTAGACCTGTAATGTAATAATTCCTGCCATAACATAATAATATAATATACTATATGGGAGTTCATGGTTAAAGTGATTAAGGATGCACACAAAAGAGCCCAACAGGGGGCAAAATGTGATAAAATTATAAAAGAAGCTGATCTCCGTGTACTTGGCTGCGGTGGCGTTATAGTTGTTTACCCTCATAACCGTCACAGCCAATCACAGGCCTCGGAAGGACTACGACATGAGACGAAAGTCAAGGAAAGAGACACCAGTGAGGGTGACCAGAGCTGCAACACATTTTAAACTCCTTTAATAAAGGGAGGGGTACACACTAGTATAACTATAGGGGTCACAGTGTTTGCAGCTGCAGCCAAGCTCATAAGCCTGGGACACCTCAGGTCACCCTCACCACACTAGGAGTGGATAAACCTCTTTCATTTCCTTTTTGGTTGATGGCTTGCAGTCTGTGCATTGTAAATGTATTCCCCCTGCCCTCTGGTGCACTGAAGTGAGAAGATTTATGATACACTTGCCTTCCACTGTCAGAGAGGAGAAGATTAATCCTTCAATGGCAAAAATAGCAGTTGGTCAGCAGCATATAGTCAAGGATGGATTCTGTGTTGGAAGCTATGGGGGCACTGACCGGGGATGGGAATAATGGTGAGCTTGTGTGTACAGACATGTTGTGAACAAGTCATCATGGCGATGTGGGCCCAGACAGAGAACAAAAGGGATATGTAAATGATGCTAAAATGTACAGATGGAACTTGGCTGATGGTTTGGGTAAAACTTTAGCTTTTACAGCAGGACCCCTAATCTTTTACATAGTTGGATGCCCCATTCATGACTTGCACCTACTGCCAGATTAGGTGCAAGCCTCTACCAAGACTCTGGAGATAGCACCCACATTAATAAAAAGTGGGTACAAGTGGTGGCAGGTCCTTACACCAAGAAGGGATGTCTATGCAAAATGGAAAAGGGGTAGATAGAAGGAAGTGACCGCAGGATCAAACTACACAGAGGGTAATCATGGACAACATAGGAGCTGTGTACGCAATACGGTAGGTTACTTCCCATCAACACTATTGCAGGTTTGCATCTTATACGACATGGATTAATGCAATAATAGGATTGCGGTTCTGTGTTATCCAGTGATGTTTTTCTGTCTACAAGCAAATGACAGGCATCGCTCAGCTCCTGAATGCTGACCTGCAAGCCATGAATTATTGAGCGGGTGTGTGAGTAGTCAGGGCTCCGCTACAATGCCAGGAACACACATGATCCGGGGGTATTGATTAGGTTGCAGATACTATAGACGTAGACACTTATGGGATCGCTCCTCTGCATTAAAGGAGTATATAGCTTGGGCATGCCATCACTTCATCGTTCCCAGGGTTTACATGCTGATGACCTATCCTTAGAATATGTGATCAATATATCCTCTATAGAGGCCCACCACTCATCAGAGACCGTAGCATTCACTGAATGCCAAGCATTGTATTGTTTCTATGCCTGGTATTATAGCTTCGCTCCGATCACTTGAATGGGACTGAGCCATGGCTCTATCATGTGACTGATGATGTCATCAGCATAGGAAAAAGGGTGAAGCATTCACAAGTGCCACAGTCGCTTCAAACAGCAGGGGTCCTGGTTTTGGACCCCCATTGAACCTAAGGATAAGCTTTCAATATTTTAGCCCCCAACCAATCCTGAGAATGAAGGGGCTGCAGTGCTGGTGTAGTTAGTGGTGTACTGCAGCACCCCTGGGAAACTGCAAACAACCCCAATGGGCAGTCAAAAGAAGTGAATGGGTCCCAGCACTACACTATATACTGTACAATACTCATACAAGTCAGTGTGTAGCGTCCCCAGCCCAGTCTATAATATCCTCTTACATGAATTAATCTGAACAGGTAGTGAAGTGTAAAGTATGGTGGAGGGAGCGATGAAGATCGAGTGATTTGGGATGGGCTTGAGTCATTTCTATCAATTTGTGATGTATTTTATCTCTGTGACTGGTGTAAGCGGCGGCGATTGTGAGATAACATCTATACCGTCACATTATCTGGATATCACTACTTTGTATAAGGTTACATTACAGGGTCTTGCAGAATGCAGGGGGTGAATAGTGCAGCCTCTGCTTAAAGGGGCCCTAACCCCATTTCTGTAGGAACCTGTACTATATATAATTTTAGTTGTAGGTTTCCTATATGTCAGTTTTGCAGCGTACTCACCGTTCTTTACACTTCTGATACTCTCCTCCTCCCATTAGATAATGGTCTTCTTTTCAGGGACCTTTAAAGGGACATGAAAGTAAAAAAAAAGAGAAACACGTGTGATCCTTTTGTTCTAGGAGGAGATCCGCTGTCACTCCCCTATCCCAACCCAAAAACACATGCATGCTCAGTGGCAGCTATCTTGTGTGTATGATCAGCCATAGCCCTTTAACATACTTTATCTTATTCGGTCTTTCAGGGATTTTCTGCCTCGTGGATCTGGAATTGTCACCCGTAGGCCACTGGTTCTGCAGCTGGTAAACAGCACTACAGGTGAGAAAAAGAAAAACATGTCAATGGTATTGAACAAAGGGTTAAGTCGGATCAGTGGCTGTGGTCCCCAAGGTCAGCACTGCAAATGTTGTTTGTCTAGGAAACATGGTTGCTTCCATAGCGCCACACCTGTCCACAGGTTGTGTGGGGTATTGCAGCTTAACCCGGAACACTTTAGTGGAGCTGTGCTGCAATTTCAGACACAACCTGTAGACAGGAGTGGTGCTACTTTTTGGAAGAGAGCAGCCATGTTTATATCATCCAGCTTTAGTAAGACTTGCATGACCAAGATGAGCAAAGAAAAGAAAAAATAGTGTGATGTTTTTTTTGGGGGTGTCCATCACCCTATCTCCTTGTGTAAGGACACTATTCTGACCATGGCGCTGGCAGTTTGTATACTGATCTCCCTTTCCTCATCCACTTCCCCACAATTTCCCCATTGGGTTGTGGCCAGTATGAGGTTATACGACAATGTTCAGTAGCTTTTGGAACTGGGAGCCATCATTACTCACAAACTGCTCAGGAGACGCTCTAGCCCCTTGGGGGATTTTCTTACATAATAGACAGGTCTGGAGGGCACCCTGACTGTGAATAAGAAGGGCCCCGAACCCCCAGTGCTGGCATCAATTATAATGTGACTTGGTGCAGAAGGAATGAAATACACTAGTCATGGCACAGTTAGGGTGTCCTCCTATTGACAAACAGCCACGGTTACCTTGTTCTGCAGTGGTGTCGTGAACCTTGAGAAACCTGGACTGCTATGAACTAGAACCATGTAGCCATTAATAATGATTCCAGGGTCCGTTTGGGATCTAATAGTGTTTTGGTTCAAGTATGGAGGGCTCGTAGTGAAGGATTCACTCCTGCCTTTGTTGTGGAGCGACACACTGCCCCCTGCTGGTGTGATGACCTGGGGAAACATCGCATACGACAATCAGTCACCGCTATGAGGGACACTAGCAGCTCATTGATATGTACAGGACATCCTGCCTCTCATAGCCGGGCATCCAGGTAGCATTTTTCAGTAGAATAATGCTCACCCCCACACACAAGGGTTCCCCAGCAATGTCTCCACCAGATTACAACACATCCTCGCCCTGCCTGGTCACCAGATTTATCGCCAATTGAGCATTAATGGGATCAGCTCAAATGCAACTTCAGCAACCTACGAGTGTGCAGGATCTATAGGCCTTGCTGTAACATCTGTAGGTAAATGTGCTGCAGAATACCATACTGAACCTGTATACCTCCATGTCCTGGCGTCTCTCTTTTTGAATCCAGGCTAGAGACTGCCAACAGGGTTCTATGTATGAAGGTGAATATGTGAACATCTTCTGGTAATCCATCATAGGTTTACTTTATAGGTGACCCACATGATGGATTACAAAGAGATGAAGTCCCATACACTTATTAAAGGGGTTTTCCAGACCCAATGCTTTTTTTTTATACTGATGACCTATTCTGTGGAGAGCGGTATACTATCTGGCGACCAAAAAGGAGATACAGTATATTATGTGGGGGCCAAAAAAAGGAGAAAGTGTATTACGTGGGGGCCAAATAAGGGGACATTGTATTGTGTGGGGCTAAAAATTGAGAAAGTATATTGTGTGGGGGCCAAATAAGGGGATAGTGTATTATGTGGGGGCCAAATAAGGGGACAGTGTATTGTGTGGGGGCCAAATAAGGGGACAGTGTATTGTGTGGGGGCCAAATAAGGAGACTGTGTACTGTGTGGGAGACAAATAAGAAGACAGTATATTATGTGGGGGCCAAATAGACAGTATATTGTGAGGGGGGTCAAATAAAGAGACAATATATTGTGTGGAGTATAAAAAAAGGGGACAGTATATTGTGTGGGGGCCAAATAAGGAGACTTTGTATTGTGTGGGGGCCAAATAAGGAGACTTTGTATTGTGTGGGGGACAAATAAGAAGACAGTAAAATGTATGGGCCAAACAAGGAGACAATATATTGTGAGTGGGCTAAAAGAGAAGAGAGTGACCTGCAAACAGGGGAGGGGTGAATAATAAAAATACATTTTATTTGTATAGTGCCCATATATTTTGCAGCAAGAGAGGATCTAGTAATAATTTGCTTGGTGATCCCAAAATGACAACCCCACCCTTTTGAATAAGGAGATGCTAAAGGCCACGGTAAGCTCCACTCTAAAGACCGACTGACTGTTCAGTGTTATGGGAACCTAAGTAATATCCTGCTCACCGGATTATACATATTTCATGGCCGTTCAGTAATATCAGAAGTTCATTATAACAGAGTGTTTGTGCACTTGGCAGATATTCTCTACTTTGTGCAGACAATGTGCACTTACCTCACATGGGCATTTACCTCACACGGGCACTTACCTGACACAGGCATTTACCTTACATGTGCACTTACCTCACACAGGCATTTACTTCACAAGGGCATTTACCTCACATGGGCATTTACCTCACACGGGCATTTACCTTACATGTGCACTTACCTCACACAGGCATTTACTTCACACGGGCATTTACCTCACACGTGCACTTACCTCACACGTGCACTTACCTCACACGTGCACTTACCTCACACGGGCACTTACCTCACACAGGCATTTACCTCACACAGGCATTTACCGTACATGGGCATTTATCTCACACATGCACTTACCTCACACAGGCATTTACTTCACATGGGCATTTACCTTACACGTGCACTTACCTCACACGGCATTTACTTCACACGGGCATTTACCTCACAAGGGCATTTACCATACACGTGCACTTACCTCACACGGGCATTTACCTCACACGGGCACTTACCTCACATGGGCACTTACCTCATGGCGCTGTCATTGGGGTTCTGTGGCTGGCTCAATTATGGATTTCTGTGGCTGTCACTTTTGTGGGCTCCTGTGACTGACTGTCACTGTTATGGGGGTACTGTGGCTGTCTCTGGTATAGCACACTTTCATTTGCAATGTTAGGGGTATCCCACACATGGCACTGTTATGTGGGTCCTGTGAAGGGGCGTAACTTGAGGGAGTGCAAAGGATGTGAGGACTCATAAGGTGTCTGTACTATACACAATGCATTATAGTTGGGGGTCCAGGTAGAGATTTTGCATTGAGGCCCAGAGGCTTCATATTATACCTCTGGTCCTACAGCTGGTACTATTATATGGATCCTCCTTGTACATTTATGATTATTGGCTCCATGGCTTTCAGAGATTTTCGCACATACTTGGGCACAATTTGTTAAACAAGGTTCACCACCTTGTCTTATCTCTGCCTGTCTCCTGCTCAATATGGAGAGTCTTCCTTTGTTAATATGGCCCCCTGACCTGGAACTCGATGTAAAGGATATATTATTTTAGTACATTTCAGATAAGGTATGCTAACGTCAGCGGTGTGGCCGGTGATCTGTAGTGTCTTCCTAGATAGTACAGCTTCCTGTGCTCAAAAACAGTCTGATTCTTCAAATTTAGTCCTACAGACAATCTGGCATAGCCAAGGCTTTACATCATACAAGGGAGGTAACTAGGAAATATAGGGCCCCATGGCTAGCTTTTGACTGGGGTCTCCACACAGTATAACGCCCCATTACTGGCCCCCCATGTAGTATAATGCTCCCTTTAATGCTTCCCCACACAGTATATTGCCCCTTCATTGGCCCCCAGTCAGTATACTGTCTCTGTCACAGGTCCCCATACAGTATACTATAAACATTACAGGCCCCCATACAGTAAGTGCCCCAGTTGCAGGCCCTTATACAGTAAGTGCCCCCCATACAGGCCCTCATGGAGGTACTTTAGGCCACTATCAACTGGATTTCACTTTCATATCCGCCATCCTGTCCCCAGCGGTCTCTGCTTAGGCCTCAAGGGGTCCAGCTTTTTAAATCGGTCGTTGTCTGACCTCTGCCACCCTCATAGATCCTGAGAATTAAGCAGACGCAGGTTGGGCACTGATTTTTTTTGATTCTGTAGTAGATAGTAGATTTTGGACCAACCTTACTTTTTGATGTTTGTTCAAGGTTTTTATACTATGTCATGTTTCTGTATTGCAGAATTTGGAGAGTTTTTGCATTGTAAGGGAAAAAAATTTACGGACTTTGAAGAGATTCGGTTGGAAATTGAGGCTGAAACTGACAGAGTCACCGGGACTAACAAGGGCATCTCTCCTGTGCCAATAAACCTTCGGGTATATTCTCCAAATGGTGAGTCTACTAGTGGTCCCCTCAATCCACACCCCAGTTTATAGGCAGTCCAGAGATGGGACTTAAAGGGGTATCTGGAATTGTAATATTGATGATCTATACTAAGGACAGGTCATCAATATATGATCCTTGGGAGTTTGACACCCTGGGCCACGACTGATCTTCTGTTTGAAGAGGCCCCAGCATTGTTAGCATTATGGCCTCTTCACTGAATACAAAGCATAGCACCGTTCATTGTGTAGTGGCTGTGCTTGGTATTACAGCTCAGTCCCATTAACCTTCCTTCTAACTAGTGTCACCCTTCTATAGACATCCCAAGGTTGATAATGGGGTACGGGGGCATAGTAGTTGTCAGTCGGACATGGTTGGCCAACGACTATGCTTCCAAATTCTCTGTTTTTGATTCCCTCCTTATCATAGCTCTCCTCTGGTCACTGGTCCTATATACAGTATTTTATATCCCTTGTTCTTTTATATTATCCCTTTAGTGCTTAATCTGACCCTAGTTGACCTCCCGGGTATGACCAAAGTCCCAGTAGGTGACCAGCCAGTGGATATCGAGGCCCAGATCCGCGACATGCTCATGCAGTTTGTTACCAAGGAGAACTGCCTCATTCTTGCCGTATCTCCAGCTAACTCTGATCTGGCAAACTCTGATGCCTTGAAAATCGCCAAAGAAGTGGATCCCCAAGGTGAGTCCAGAAAAACTTGTGTTGTATTCGCTTGGCCGTTGGTCGATTCAGATTATTAGACTTGTTTCATCTACTTTGCAGGACAACGTACAATTGGTGTCATAACCAAACTGGATCTGATGGATGAAGGGACTGATGCTAGAGATGTTCTGGAAAATAAATTATTACCCCTGCGAAGAGGTGAGAAACCATCACTTACTTTGGTCACAGGAAAAATGGAGGATACTGAGGCCATCAGTGGTTGTACAGTCAATGGTCAACCTCAATGGTAAAAACTCTTGCAATTGGTGCAAGTTGCCTACAACCTTTCCTAGACGTGATGGTCACAGTAACCCTTAATTTGGTCAATCTTTATGTGGTTTCCGCCACAATTCATTGCTATTGCCTATGACAGGTTACATCGGCGTGGTAAACAGAAGCCAGAAGGACATCGATGGCAAGAAGGATATCCAAGCTGCTCTAGCTGCCGAAAGGAAATTCTTCCTTACACACCCATCTTATCGCCATCTTGCTGAACGCATGGGGACCCCGTACTTACAGAAGGTTCTCAATCAGGTGAATGCAAAGAAATATCTCTTATGTATGCATTTTTGGATATGATCTGGGGAAAAAAATCTATGAAGCTGGAATCCATATCAAGCTAGGGAATGAGCTTTGCAAAGATTGGACTTCAAGCATATATGTGTTCTTTATGGGGAGCTGCTCTAGTGGATGCTTATCTCCCCGGAGAACAAATGATCAGGCATGTTGGCATTCAATCCAATTCTATACCTTTTTTACCCTAGCATCTATTATTGGGGGACATTGTGAACACTAGCATGTACATTAGATGGTACATCGGTCCTACTGAAATCATCAAAGGAGATCAGAAAGAAGATCAAAGAAGTTTATTGAGCCTTAGGGCCCCTTCACACTACTGATACGCTGCCTGATTCTGAACATTAAAACACGGTCAGAATCAGCGTGTATAAAGCAGATCCCATTCATTTCAATGGGGAGCCGGCATATGAGCACTCCCCATTGAAATGAATGGGCTGCTTTTTACTCTACGAGCGCTCCCATTGAAGTGAATGGGAAGCGCTCACGTGTACGGCTCGCCGTGTGAAGGGGCCCGGCGCTCGGCTCAGTCCGAGCCGTACACATGAGCGCTTCCCATTCACTTCAATGGGAGTGCTCGTAGAGTAAAAAGCAGCCCATTTATTTCAATGGGGAGCGCTCGTATGCCGGCTCCCCATTGAAATGAATGGGATCTGCTTTATATGCACTGATTCTGACCGTGTTTTAACGTTCAGAATCAGGCAGCATATCAGTAGTGTGAAGGGGCCCTTAGTGTGTAATGGGTGACCTGTAGGCTTCTGGGCCCAGTCACAACTGCGCTCCCTATAATTATAATACAGATTGAAATGCCAGAAATGCCATTGTAACAGATGGTGGGGTAGAGGGCATTATCTAGGCATGAATAATTAACTTTCCTTTCCCATTAGCAACTGACCAATCACATTCGGGACACTCTACCGGGGCTGCGAAATAAGCTGCAGAGCCAACTTTTGTCCATTGAGAAGGAAGTGGATGAGTACAAGAACTTTCGTCCTGATGACCCAGCCCGTAAAACCAAGGCTCTTCTCCAGTGAGTTCTGTTTATCACTAATATCTCCTACTGGGTACCTGTTGCCTATATAGACAGAAATTTTTTTTTGCGACGATTTTGGAGTGCAGTGTTCCTGTAGATATTCTGTAGCATTTTCACATGGCTAAGTTCATATCAAGAAACCTGATCTGTGTATCGGCCAGATTTACTGATTTGAACTAGGCTCAGTTAAACTAAACTGAGTTTGGTTCAGCTGAGCTGCGTTCGGATCACTACATACAACCAATGCATGAACCAAGGTTGAGGGCCTGAGCTCAGCCATGTGAAACCGGCCTAATAGATTTCCTGCTTTTCAACCTTAAATCCTTTAAGGAGGTGCGCCCTCAACTGCAGGAAGATGCTAAGGTTCCGAAAAGAGTCACAAATTGGCATCAGTAGTGCTGATGCATTAGTAGTGTTGTCAGTAATGTTGTATAGGGTTGTCACCGGGCAAGGGGTTAGGATTCAGCTGGCCATTGGACAAGACTGGAGCATAGTCAGAAGACTCAAGATATGCCAAAGGTCAGGGTCAGGAATAGAACAACAAGAACCAGGTAAAGTATTTAAGGGGTGAGCAGAGGCAATAGTCAGGAACAAGGCTGAAGTCAAGGTTGGTCAAACAGGAACAGTAAGATAGGAAAGGAGAGTCAGGGCAGAAATGAACCTTAACAGGGATTTCTGGGAGTTACATACTGATAACTTGTCCTTAGGATAGGTCATCAATATCAGATCAGTGGGGGTCTGATACCAGGGATCCCGAGCCCTTAAGGTCAGCTCAGGTCCTTCAACGCTATTTTTGTCCCTTTAGGATGGTGCAACAGTTTGCAGTTGACTTTGAGAAACGTATTGAAGGCTCCGGGGACCAGATTGATACTTATGAGCTTTCTGGAGGTGCAAGGATCAATCGAATCTTCCATGAACGCTTCCCCTTTGAGCTGGTGAAGGTAGGTACTGCCTGTAGTTGTTTAGTGTCACCCCCCTCGGTATTCTGCCTTTATGCTAAGCTAAAAGTACCCTGTCTTGTACGCAGATGGAGTTTGATGAGAAGGATCTGAGAAGAGAGATCAGCTACGCCATCAAGAACATTCACGGCATAAGGCACGTATAGCATGCTGAATGGCTTGAAGTAGCATGTGTATTAGCACTACCTCGCTTCCCTCTCTGTAGCCCACTCCCCATATAGGACCTCATACCCACCAACCCTTCTGATACCTGTAAATATCCCTCTAGCTTGTGATGCCTCACCCTTCTTAGAATCGTAGGCGCAGCCACTGGGAGAATAAGGCAGATGCATAAAGCTTAGCCATCCCACATTATACATATAAATGGATTAATATCTGTATAAACATCTTATTCTTATGTCACGGCTACACAGTTATACAGAGGTGACTGGCACTGCTGATACCGTGATTCTCTCCTGTGCCAGCCACTAAGTGAGTGATATGTAGTACTCACTCTCATCTGATGCAGAACTTCATAATACACAACTCAGTAACTGCCAAACATAATAATACACACATCAGCAGCTGCAAAACATCATCATATACACACCTCAGATGCTGCAGAACATCATATTACACAACACAGCTGCTGCTGAACATCATAATACACATCTCAGGTTCTGCAGAACATTGTATTACACAGCAGAGCTGCTGTATAAGATCATAAGGCACATCGTAGGTTCTGCAGAACATCATAATACACACATTGGATGCTGCAAAACATCATAATACACAGCTCAACTGCTGCAGAACATCACAATATACACTTCATCTGCTACAGAACATCATAATTTACAAATCAGATGCTGCAGAGCATCATAATAACAAACCCTCGCTGCTGCAGAACATCATAATACACATTTCAGCTGCTGCAGAACATCACAAGATACACTTCATCGGCTACAGAACATCATAATTTACAAATCAGATGCTGCAGAACATCATAATAACAAACCCTCGCTGCTGCAGAACATCATAATACACATCTCAGCTGCTGCAGAACATCATAATACCTCAGCTGCTGCAGACCTTCTTTGTAGAAAATGTTAGAGAGTTTCAAATCTATCACTGAATGTTGGATGTGAATCTTACTTTCCAACATGAGGTACTGCAGCAGCTTAGGGAAGTATGATTTGCTCACATCTTGTGTCAGGACCCTTATTTACAACAATCAGGATTTTTACTGTCAGGATCCTACATGTAGTCAAGCTGCCTTGTGGCTACCAGTGGCATAGCCTTATTAGCTAGACTGTTATCCCTTCAAGCTCATCACATTGCAGTCACTGGTAGGTAACGCTGTATATTCTCCTTATTACCTGCCTCACTTTGTCGGGTGTTTAGAACTGGGCTCTTCACACCTGACATGGCCTTTGAAACCATCGTCAAGAAGCAAGTGAAGAAGATCAAAGAGCCGTGCTTGAAATGTGTGGACATGGTCATATCCGAGCTTATCAGTACCGTTAGACAGTGCACCAAGAAGGTAACCCTTCTGGATCTGAGCCGGGCTTTTCTCCGGTTCCATCATGTGTGATATCCCAATCTCAGCATGATCTGAGCACACAGCCAATCAGAAAGCAGAGCGTAGCGTTCTGAATGGCTGAGTCACTTCTACGTGAGCATGCTCCTTACAGATAGTCTTCTTATTGGCCTTGTGCATGGAATAAGTATCATAAAAAGGGCCTAAAGCCACCAGTATTGTGAGTGTGTGTGTGAATATGTGTGCATTGAGAGGTGCTCTCTATAGTCAGGGTATGTTAAACGCCTTGGTATATTCTGGTTTAGGCTTTATCCAGTTATAAATGGGTTGTCCATAACTGAGAAAAAAAAAATCTTTTTTTTTTTCCCCAGAAGTAGTGCCACTCTTTTCTGTGGGCTGTAGCTGGTATTGCAGCTCATCCCCATACTTGTGCATGAGGCTAAATTGCAACAACCAACATGCAAGAAGAATCGAAGGCAATGCCCAATCATAATGCTGGGGCTACATGGCAATGTGTCACATCGACAAAAATTTCCATGTATCTCTATGTTGTTGCGTTGCATCAGGCAACACAATATGTGATTGCAACACAGTAGTCACAGAAAATGCAAACTTGTTAGATTATGGTTGTAGGGCATAAGATAAGTGCAATAAGACATATCGACAGTAAGTCAAGACAAGTCGCGACTTTTGCACAGACGTCACAAAATGAAAATTGCAAAGTATGTGGCTCTGCATCACGCGAGTTGCGGCGGGATAGTTGCAGAAAATCCAAGCCTGTTGGATTTTGGTCACAAGTCGCGTGAATGAGACTTTTTTTTTTTTTTTTTTGTACCATTGTCGCATGCAAATTTTCTACAAATTACTGTTTTTGGCCAAATCACAACTAAAACAGTAAGTTAGACAACTGTTTTAGTCATGTAACTTCAGGGGGACTTTTTTGTCGTGCATGTGTCGCTGTTAAGCCTTAGCATTATTTGGAGCACATAACCAAATAACCGAGGCATTCCTCCTGTTGCAATAACAGATACCACCTGTGGATAAAAGTGCGCTATTTCTGGAAGAGAATCAGACCCTTTTTTCTAATCATGGACACCCCCTTTAAATGCAAGTGTTAGTGAGGTACAGCTCTGTAGGTACAAGATACATGTAGCCAAGGTAGAGTCTTCCTTACCTTTTCCAGTAGTGTCTTCCAAGGCAATAGTCCCTGCCTATTCCTTCCATTACTCGTCATTACTTTCTAAGCAATTTATACATTCCTCTATCCCTTTCTATCTTATCTTTTACACTTTTCTCTCTCTTTGTCCTCTCCCGATGTTACTCACAGTAAAATTTACATGCCAATACTAATCCGATGGCCCATAAATGTCCACAGGGTAGGACCACCCATACTGTCTGCGGTTCGGCCACATGGACATATGTGAGAGTTGATCACACTGCCGGAATTTTTTTTTTTTACTTTTGTAATGACCTACACAAGACATTGACAGCTGACATTCTTCCATGGTCTCTATGTCCTGTACAACAGAAGAGGAACACGTCTGCCTTATTACCCCTCCATCAGCGTATGACCCTATGAAGGGTTAGGCTACAGGTTTACCATGGTAGACTCTGATGACCTGTCAATGAGAAGTGTTATCATGGTCATGCTGTTGGGTTTTTAGTAGCTAAGGCCCTCACAGACGTTGGGGCACCTATCATTTTTGATGTGGTGGCGTGTCAAAAGTGGGTGTCTGGTGTTGAAACCCCCTCAGATCATTGAGACGAAGGGGCAGAAGTACTCAGCTGAACCCTGTGCCCCTTCATTGCTGGTTGCCTCTGCTTGGTGAATGTAGAGTGTAGCGAGCTGTGTCCAGGCTCGTAGACTTTCTCAACATCGCACTACGAGTGGAGCTGATCAGAAATGAAGTGATATAGATCTTGGCTAAGGACTTCTGCCCCTTTATTTTACTAACTGGTGAGTCTGAGTGCAGAGACCCCCACCAATCACTAAAACAAAGGGTCAGAAGCATGCCTCCATGATAAGTACCTTTTAATGGCTGACCACTGAAGCACCAACTAACTGAAATGTAGAGGTGACCAAAGAGGGTCTCAGCTTCAAGAATCCTCCCACTCTGTCTATAGTGACATGTCTCATTGACCTCAATTGCAGTCTATTAGGAAAACCCCTTTAAATCCACACCCCAAGTTTTCCCTGATGTTGGTCACCGGTCTATCGATCTTCCAGCTCCCTATGCCATTCCCAAGCAGCGCCTTTCATTTTGCCTCATGTATTTCTCTGTGTTTTCTCACCTTCCCGTGTCTCTGTTTACCTCCTGTCTCTTCTCTGCCTACCTCTCGCCTCATTGCACTGTTCTTGCCTCTCTTCGCCTCCTCTCTCCCCGTCTTCCCTCTTGTCTTGATGTATGTCCTGCCCCCTTTGGGCTTCACCTTTGATTGCACAGGACTGGACTCTTCACGCCTGACCTCGCTTTTGAAGCCATTGTGAAAAAGCAGGTGCAGAAGTTGAAGGAGCCGAGTCTGAAGTGTGTGGATATGGTAGTAAGTGAGCTGACCTCCACCATCCGAAAGTGTAGCGAAAAGGTAAAAAAAAACTAAATCAGCTTGGGAAAGGGGTCGTTCAGTCAGATACGCCATGTACATGTGTTCTAAAGTATGTGGTCAGCGGCTTTCAGAAATCCTGATTTGACCAGAGAGGTCAGCAAGAGAAACCATCTATTGCCAGCCTATAGCCATCTAACAACCATACTGTTATGGAATTGCCGCTTGAACAAGCTGATCGGACCAAAAAGACAGGAAGCAAATAAGCTACCTATGATCCTACACCGCTCTGGTTCACTAAGTCTAAGGTCACCCCAAGTAATTCATCCAAGCTCACCGCAAGGCACGATGGACTTGGCTGCTTGGGACCCATCTTGCATCCCCTTAACAAGAAGTCATAAAATAGGTGCGCGTATAGGGTAAGGACCAATCCAGAAATCTTATGGTGGGCAAAGAGAGTAATTTATAAGCCTCGGTCAAAAACCAGGAGAATACAGTAGTAGCCAAAACAAAAGCAGAGGAATTTTAGAAGTCAAGACGTTGGTCAAGTCCATAAGGTCACAGATAAAGTCAAATAAGCAAAGGAAGGAATAATCTGAAAAGGAAGGTAACATCCGTAAACCTGGGAATCTGCAGTAAACAGGGTAAGGTACTGGGAGTGAGTTGTGAGAACACAGAGCCAGAAAGCTTATATAATCACAGGCATTGGAGCAAGGAATTTGTCAGGTTATGATACCTGCCTCAGCCCTCCATTGGATGATTAACTAGAGCCCTGATTGGCACTGCATGTCAAACCTCTGATTGGCTGAACAGACCTAGCCAAAGCTTGACTGATAGGCATAGCAACCTTAAAGCAACAGCCATGTGGCAGATGTCTTTCCCCAGCACAGAAGAGAACGAGTGCTGAGTGGAGAAGCAGGAGAGGGAATATTTGGATTCTTGACACATACACTCCTAACATGTTGAGCAGTAAGGAACGCCCACTCTGACAGTACAGGGCTATGGACGAGTACTGTCAGGGGGGAAGCATTCCTCACAGCCCAATGATGACGCTGAACTGTGAGGAGCGCCCCCTCCCCAGTACAAGTCTATGGGCAAGTACTGTGATGTGAGGATGCCGTTCTGACAGTGGGGAGATATCGGTGCCGAAAATAAAGACACCGATATCTCCAGCCGGGGGGCACATGATGGGAAATTCAGTAAACAGTTGGCTTGCTAGCATTATATAAAACCGTATGAGGACATGAATTAGCCTCTTTAAAAATCTTTGATATTATTTTAAAGAATTCTCCATGTCACCATTTAAATTTTTTTAAAAGTACCAAACCATGCAATTTTCACTCTGGCCACAAAGCCTAATAATAGCCTGACCCCAATTCTGTAAGGGTTTTCTTTGCAGCAGTTATCTAATTTACATCAGAGACAGAATTACAACAGATATTAAAACCTCTGTAGATAACACCACTGACCCATTATTACATTCATTACTGACAATAGATGATGTCACGTTTTCTCTGCTCCTCCTCCTTGCAGAGAACATGTCTAGAAAACTCTCCTATAGGCCTCAATGAGTCTGTTGCTGCTTATGGACATGACTATGCTGTAAAGTATATGACTAAATGCTGTTAACTGGGCAGAGGAGAAACTCACGCAAAATGACCACCCTCCAAAATCATATACAGAACGTAGGATAAAAAAATCTACAGTTAGAAAATTAAAAGAGATTAGAAAAAAGTCACTTTATGGTTTTAATTAAAAAAAATAAAAAAAATGGCCAAGCATTCTCTTTAAATGGATTGTCTCAGATTAGGAAAAGGGTCTGTCTCCTCTTTTACTAGAAACAGTGCCATTTATATATATACCGTAGGTCGTGACTGGTATTATAGCTGATCCCAATTCAGATGCAGCTGGATAAAAGTTCCATTTATAGTAAGTTATATTTTTGTGAGCCTTACTTTAGCTTTCAGGTTGCCTGCTATGGAATGCAGAGCTATAGACTCAGTTCTCTACACCCTGCGGTGATCTGATCGCTAATGGACCATGAAGACGAGATTATTGATCCTTGTACTAAACACAGAATAAGATTGCACTCACTGCCGACTGTATTAATGGGAACGCATTTTCCATTAATGCCTCGACATGAACTTTATTTCTTATAAAAAGTAGAAAGGCAATATTGTCAGTTCTAAAAATCCATGTCATATAAAATATAGCGGAAAATGGCTTCCTGAAGGGTAAGACTACAGTCTGGATGAGAGCCGGCTGAAAGCCTATAATAACAAAAAAGCTTAAGCATGGAGTCTCATAATCCCTAGACACAGAATTCATTTACTAATGGAGAATGTTCCCATCTTAGAGGATCCCTTTTATAGAATACTGCATGTGCATTTCTATACTTTGTCCATTGGGGGCATACATATAGGACAATGACCTATATATACATACTGCATGTGCAGTTCTGTACTTTGGCCACAGGGCATATTTATAGGGCACTGACCAATACTTACATACTGTATGTGCAGTTCTATACTTTGTCTACTGGGGGCATATGTATAGCACAATGACCTATATGTGCATACTGCATGTGCAGTTCTTTACTTTGGCCACAGGGGACATAGCTATAGGACAATGACCTATATATACATACTGTATGTGCAGTCCTATAGTTTAACCACAGGGGGCATACTTATAGGGCAATATTTACATACTGTATGTGCAGCAGTTCTATATTTTGTCTACAGGGGGCATAACCTAGTGGCCCTTTCCCAACTCCTTGTGGCAACGTGAATAGCAGTACAGTGAATTGAATGTCCACCTAATGTTATGTCCAAGTGATTTGAATAGACCTAATTTTATGTCCAACATTATATTCTCATTAACATCTTAATATACAGTACCTTTATATGGTACAGAGCTTAGTTTTGCTCCTGAGCAGACCTTCATTTCCCCTGAAGGAAGGTCTGAACAAAACTTCATTTACCCTGAACAGACCCACAATTCTGTCTGCACTTAGCTAACACTAGGGGGAGCTGAATGTATACTGTTGTGTTTAAAGGAGTTGTTCAAGACGGTGATATTGATTGCTGCGGCCTCTTCACTTCTTAGCAAGCACAGCGCCTTACATTATATAGTGGCAGTACTTGGTACAGCAGCTCAGCCTCAATCATTTAACAAATCTGCAGTGTGGTCATGGACTGATGGACGTAATGTCTCAGCTTGAGAGCAGGAAGTAAATGATAGTCCCTTTTAATGTGGAAACAGCGTGGCATGAGCTCTTAAGCTCCCTTTAAGGATTTCTGCTGGCAGAAAGAATGCTATCATTTAAACTGACCGTCCACTTATGGCCTCCAGAATAATCTTTTGGTATTGCCTAGCTGCTACTTATTTTTATCAGATCTTGCTCCATAGGTGTATTTTAGCTTTGAGTACCTTGTAGCTACAGTGCCTAAAGGGAGTCTGATGTAGTCTGATGTAGTCTTATTACTGGTTCATGCTGCTGCTTTCTCCTTCTCCTGTAGCCCCCCACCACCACCACCTTCCTTGTGTATAAACACATATCTATCACAGGCTAAGTAGGAAGTTAGTACAAGAAGATTTTCTTAGTCTCAGAATATCCCTTTAACTTTGTGACAGTACAAGGTATTTGCAGCTCTGTATCAGAGAAGCAGAATAACTACAAATTAATAAGTTATTTATATAGAAATTGGAGCTTATTTGCATAGGTAGCGGTTAGACATGGGACAATTTGGAATTATTTGCCAGAATTTGCAGACATTTTATACAGTGGTCACCCATAGTCCCTCCCTGTATACTCATAGGGCCACAGGCTGTTCCATTATACATATAGATACTATCACAGTATGCTGTAGACCTCTCTGGCTCCAACCAGGATTTGTGGTGGGTTGGGGCTATGGTTGTTTGATAGGTCACCATCTTGCTAAGTCTTAGGGAAATAGTAGGGGGAACAAAGACTGTGTGCACGTGGTGATTGAAGCATGCTGATGATCTGATTCCTGGTCAAGGTGGCACCACTTCATTCTGATTCGTAGGGGTAGGCTCAGACAACTCTATCATTTTGTAACCTACAACATACAGTATGTTGGAGGGCTTCCTCTTGTCAACTTATGCTGGCCATACAAACAAGCATTGGGTCGACATCTATCCTTTGGCTTAAGTGCATGTGTTCTGAAAAAGGAAAGGAGTAAGCCGCTGCCAGAACCTCTAGTGGCTCATTTCCCCAAGGACAATAAAGGATTGAATGTGCTGATATCCAACAGTTTTATCCTCCAATCCCTCAACATCTGCCATTAGGACCTTCCCATACCACGGATGGTCTTGTTGGCCTGTTTAAAACTCTGTTCACATTTCTTTAAGGGCTTTATAAGGAACCTTTATTACAGATAGGGGTAGGTAATGGTGCATACAGTGCAAACCCAACTAGCCCCATTATAAATCAGTGGAGTCCCTTAAGGCAGCTGTACATTGTATGATAGAACTTAATGTGAATAGAGCCTTGAGAGATCTACCGTCATTGACTCTATGAGTAGTCCACGTAGATCAGTTCTAAAAATTACAGCCCATCAATCACAACTACAGATGATAGATGAGATTGCGCCTGCCCCTGAGGAATCTCCATATTCCACTGGAAATGGAACTATTGTATGTATTACTGTCTAGCATGCTGTTCATGGTGGTTGTTCTTTTTCTGTGTTTGTGGTCTTGGTCTTTATGATCTTTTTGCATGCAGTGTTGTCTCTTTTGCTCCCTTAACTTTCAAAAGAAATGCCATTTGAGAATGAAGTTCTGAAGATTTCATGGAAGGTCCCATTCTTCTGATGAAGGCCTCATAGAAACCATATGGAGAATGGACAAACACCATGATCTCCTTTACTATAGATGGCCGTACGTTTTCGATAGTCGTCAGTTGTCAATGCGAGGCAACTCTGACGGCAGCTTATATCCCCTAAAGGATCAAGCACTGAAATTCAACAAGTGTGATCCTTCTTCCTTTTAACCTGGTTCTGCTGAAATTGGCGGATTTGGCTGATTGTGTATGGGGGCTTTTAGATTTGGTCCATTCTTCATTATGGTTCCTACTGAAAAAATGTCACCAGTGCTATCCCATCTCCTACTCTTGTAGGAGAGAAGGATGAAATGACCATTGGACCAGATCTTCTCAAAGCCTATAAAGGTAGAAATTCCCATCATCTATTGGTGAGGGGTATCTGGCCAAATGGATCTTAGATGGCCTCCATTGTATGTTTCCAATTGTCACCTAATTTTGTCCAGTTATGGGACCCTCTCCGAAAAATCTAGACTGGGTCACATGGCATTTCCTTTCTTTGGAAGGTAAGTGGTAATGTTATATTATTTGCAATATGATGGTAATATTTTTCTGTTCCAAATCCTGATATTTCAGAGCTGTGGACTTGTGTAGAATTTGTTTCCATTATATAAGTGAGATGAACTGCAGTCTGATTGTTGCTGACAGATCAGACTTGATAATTGGGAACAGAGGATTGCCACTGGAATTATAAGCATGTTGTAAACATGCACTGTCCCTTAAGGGAAGATCTGCGGGATTTCCTTAAAAATCTAAATTCCAGTTTTGTGTGTCCTGGCTTCCCCTCTAGGAAACAGGAAGCCATGTTTCCATGTGAACATGGGAATTTCTGCAGGAAATCTTTCCACAACTTAAAATATTTAAGATATTCCAAAGATAGGATAAAACAATCTATGAGTAGACATGTTGTTTCCAGGCATAGTTACTGTGGCCCACTGGGCTTTAAAGAGGACCTTTCACAACCTCCACCTACTTGAGCTCTTCAAATCCTTTAATAGCTGTACCTCCACTGATTCTGGTGCAGTTGGAAATTTTTTCTCTAGCCTCCACGATTCCTGAGGAATCAGTGCTTTTAGTTTTGGTGCCTGATATGCTATCTAGACTCCCTAATGTCACATGGGTGGTGTCAGGCAGGGCATGATTCTAAGGTCTGACACTGTCCACTCTGAGTCACACATCCCTGCCTGCTCCTGCCTGACACTACTCACTTCACATTAAAGAGTGTAG
The DNA here is from genome assembly GCF_031893055.1 of Leptodactylus fuscus. NCBI lineage: Eukaryota > Metazoa > Chordata > Amphibia > Anura > Leptodactylidae > Leptodactylus > Leptodactylus fuscus. The sequence continues at coordinate 41,180,148 of NC_134275.1, read as the reverse complement.
GTAATCTGCTGCTGCCTGACACCACCTACTTGACATTAGAGAGTCTAGTTCTAATTCTAGACATTAGAGAGTCTAGTTAGCATATCAAGCACCAAAACTAACTGCACTGATTGGTCAGGAATGGTGCAGGCTAGAGAAAAAAGTCCAACTGTGCCAGAATCAGTTGAGCGATGCCTATTAAAGAATGAAAGGAGATCGAGCTGGTGAAGGTAATGAAAGTTCCTTAATAAATGAAAGGTTACTTTTTGGATTGAAGCAGGAATAAACTATTGGTAAAAGAAAGAAGGGAACGACCAAGATCGAACACATTTCCTTGAGGTCAAGTAGGACCATAAGCATAAGCCAGGCGCATTCATAGAGAAGACGGCCTGAGCAAAAATCACACTGGTTCCCCTCTAGGGATGCTGGAGCAACATATGCAACCATTGAGTATAGACAGGCCAACGCTTTTTGCTACATGCCTTTAGACCTGAAACAAAGAAGTTTTCCATTATTTTACTGGACCTAAAGATAGGAAAGAGTCTTTTGTAGCTTCAAGCTGCCCTAGAGTGGAGCCAAAAACATCTGTTTAGTATGTATGTATGTAGGTAGGATTTCCTACAAGCGTCTTTAGTTTCCATTGATACTTTATTGACTTTTCAGCATATCAGAATTTTCTCCCACACAGATCTGTGTTTCTTTCCATAGCTAAGTCAGTACCCCCATCTACGGGAGGAGATGGAGAGAATTGTCACCACGCACATCCGGGAGAGAGAGGGGCGCACAAAAGACCAGGTGAGAATCTAGGGAGCCTTGTCCTTGTAACACTGAAAGGATAGTCATAGATTAGCTTGACTTGTGGTGGAGCCATCTCAGTCTGATCTTCTTTGTCCACACAGGTCATGTTGCTGATTGATATTGAACTCGCCTACATGAACACAAACCATGAAGATTTCATTGGCTTTGCCAAGTAAGACTGCAGCTGTGCTAAATTACTAAACACGTGAACACAAAGGGCAGAATTACTAAGGCTCTGTAGACATTAGACAGCGTAAACTTAGATACGGCAATCAGACATTGCACCACTTTTATCACAGTGGCTCCCCCTGTATGATAGGTTTGGTGCATCTTCTTAGATACTTCCTTTTGCCACCTCTCGGTTGACTTACTTTTTGCCAATATTTCACCCTCAAATTTTTGTGCATTGAAAATTTTTTGTAACCCTTTTCTCCCACTGATCAGGAAAAAGGGGGTATAGCACTCCCATTGACGTGAACGCAGCAGTATGAACACTGGCCAACCACCAGTGCATTTACAATGGGAACAAAAGTCTCCTGTTCTCCTAATCAGTGGGGGTTTCCTATCCTTCCTCCTTCCCTACTTTTCTTCCTTCCATCCCCCCTTTCTCCTTCCCATACCTCCTTCTGTTCCTCCTTCTTTTTTCCTTCCTTTGTTCCTTCTTTTCTTTCTTCCCTCCTTAGTCTTTCTTGCTTTCTTCCTTCTGTCTTTCTTTCTTTGTTTCCCTCCTTCCATTTTTCTTTATTGCTTTCCTCCTTCCATTTTTCTTTATTGCTTTCCTCCTTCCATCTTTCTTTCTTGCTTTCCTCCTATCACCTTTATTTCTTGCTTTCCTGCGTCTTCCTTCCTTCCTTCCTTCCTTCCTTCCTTCCTTCCTTCCTTCCTTCCTACCAGCTGTAATAAGGATGAGAATTAGGCTTTTCTGTTGTCTATTAAGCCACAACTAATTAAATCGTATGATCACATTTTGCCAATAGACAGCTCCTTAAAGTTTTCAGTAAGAACAAGCGGTCATACATATCCCACAATCTTCCCATTTGGTTGACGGCCCCTCTGTCCATGGAGGATCTGTAGAGACAGGTAACCGGATCATGTGCTTTTCATTGTAGTGCACAGCAGAGAAGCAGCCAAATGAATAAGAAAAAAGCGTCTGGAAACCAGGTGAGAACAAGCTAGATCTTTATGTATGGATGCCTGACTCTTACTTCAGATGCACAGCCTGGCAGACCCTACAAAGTGTGCACTGTGTAAACCGGCCACACAATACTGCTCCCCTTACAAATCCATGTAAGCATAAAGAATTACCCATATTAAGGGAAGTCTATCACCAGGACCCACATATTAACCTGCCCCTGCAGATAGATAGGATAGGGTGCTTTCCCCTCCTTTGCGCAAATATTGTTGTTTTTGTCAATATGAAAATGAGCTCTTTTAGCAACTAGGGGGCCGCCATTGCTTCAAAGAGGTAAGCGGCAACACCCGGCACCATCACGCTAGCCCCTTTAGAAGATGATTTTGCTCCATTACTTTTAGGGAAGAAGTATTACTTGACCCTTGGTCAAAGATGAGGTATAGGGGTATATATATGGGTTCATCCTTCTACATGGGTGCCATAATAAGCGCAAGGGCATCATCCAAACTCCAGGCATCCTGAATTATTGGGTAGTATATAGTAATTGATAAAAAAGTGTTGTCTACTATACCTGGAAATGCTTTGTTTAAGGCTACGGCTACATGGTGACATGTGTCACAATATATAAACACTGAACTCACGTTTCAATATATAACAATTCAATTTATCTATATGGTGTCACATCATGTGATTTTGGTCACAGGTCACAAGCAACATTTTTTTTAACCACAGACTTCAATAAAGTTGCACGTGACCCTGGCACATGTATAACATGCCTGTGACATGACTGTATTATTACAGCCAAAAGTCTCACTCCAGTAAGTCACAGACATGCCACATAGTTGGGCAACATGTGGTGCGGTGTAGCCCTAGCGTAAATCCTGTTACCGTTGTAGTATGCAGTACCACTTTTCACCATTGACATGGTAAAACATTTCCCATAGACACCAATGCAACAGCGCCCTCTTCTAATCGAGATAAAATCTCTGAAATGAAGCAAAGATCTGTGGTATTTTGGGTAATATCACCCTTGGCAGTGTCAGGCTGTCCATGTCATTAAGCTGCGGCCATCTACAGGGCAGCAAAATGTTGGACGGCAGGCTTGGCGAGCGTGTCTGTGTGTGTGCATGGGAGGTGAGAGTGAGTGGGAGCGGCATGTCATGCACGGGCTGTGGAATCTGCAGCGACTCATAATTCTTGGTTCTGCACCCGCGCTGCTAGTAATGTATATCCCTCTTCTTCTGCTCCCATCTCTCCTGTCCACTCCGCTGCTGTTGCTATGGTTACCCTGTGCAGGATGAAATCCTGGTGAGTAGTCAGGCAGCGGCTGAAGGCACAAAATGGAGGAAGTGCATCAGGGCAGCCGTATACCCACCACGCCATCACTGCCGTATTCATTTATATGCAGCGCCCAAGTTCTCGAGCTATTAAATCAGCTTCTGCAAATAGGGTTGCCATGACAGCTTTCTTAAAGGGAACCTTTCTAGTAATTCACTGATATATCCTCCTTATGTATTGCTTTCTAAAAAACTTGATGACATCCCTTGTTGCAGTGGCTGTAACGGTGGTCATATGGGTTGTCACCCAGCTTTCCCAGGAAAAGTTAAGGAGATATAAACCAGTAACATGGCTGCTGACTGCACTCTTACGGCAATGTATATGTGTGAGTAAAACATATTCATAGCATTGCAAGTGCGGGATATAGGGGCAGATTTAGGAGAACTATCTAGAAGGATCCACTACAACCAATCACAGCGCAGCTTACATGTTTCAAGGGCAGAATACGAAATGAAAGCTGCGTTGTGATTGATTGTTATAGGCATACAATATTGTCAGGACCCTGTTGAGGAGGTGACATCCCTGCGCAGGCCCAGATGCACCGCCTCCTCGTGCTCAGTCCCCCACCCCCTGTGTGTCCTCATCTCCTTTCCTCCTGTCGCTTTCCCTCTATAAACACTGGGTGTAAGATCAGAAATCTAAGCACATGCACCATGATCCAGGACATGATGCTCCATTATTAACCTGGGGGCCATCTTACTATTAGCATAACATCCAGACGTTGCAAATCCAGCTCTAGATTCCCCCCACGTAATGATGGGCTGTATGGCTGCCACATTGTAATAAATCAGAATATAATGAATATGGATTATATTAGAATGGAAATAAAGAGCAAGTAATCCTAATATTGAGCAGTAAGTCAGCGGGACTGATACTGTATATCTATCTATATATGCCTTGTACGCCAGATGGCTAACCTACAATACAGTCAGTGAAAAAATTGAGCAAGAAAAAGATTTGATACTCAGCCCAAACGTCGTCGAATCTCGGTTTCCATGTGTAAAACTCCTTTTCACCGATATATCCTCGGTAAGGCTATGCCCGGAAAACTAGACTCCCTCGACTCGGAGCAGTAGGCACAAATTTCAAGAGTAAAAAAGATCCAGCAAAAGCCAAGGTAGATGGTTCAATATAGAAAAATTTCTTCTTTATTATAAATCGCACATGCTCAATAAAAACCGCAACGGTACAAACATTACAAGCAAAAAATAGCGTCAGACTGACGCGTTTCGGATCCTATGTCCTTCCTCAAAGTCTGAACTGTTCAGACTTTGAGGAAGGACATAGGATCCGAAACGCGTCAGTCTGACGCTATTTTTTGCTTGTAATGTTTGTACCGTTGCGGTTTTTATTGAGCATGTGCGATTTATAATAAAGAAGAAATTTTTCTATATTGAACCATCTACCTTGGCTTTTGCTGGATCTTTTTTACTCTTGAAATTTGGGCTAACCTACAAGGCCTGCCGAGACATGGGTTTTTTTTGTCACACCCCACTGTTGCACAAAAATTTGTGACTTTTTGCCATATTTTGAAACACTGGGTGGAGATCAAGGCAGGCCAGGGGCAGGGAACTAGCTAAAATGTATGACAGTTCCTAACATAGATGTTAGCTTTGGTGCATTAGACCTTCCGAAATGGACCGCAATTATTAAGGGGATTGGGCCGTCTAATAATTCTGGGGCATCTCAAGCCAGTGGACCATGAAACTTTGGTCTAGATCAGGCCCAATGAGTTGTCCTCTTCGTGACAACTATGATTCCATGAAGATCTGTCACCAGACTCCTAATCTTGGGAAAGCGGGTCAGCACCCACTGTATGGTCAAGGAACATGGCCTATAGCTTACTACCCTATAGACTTCATGCAAGGTGACAATGTATGGCATTATAGTAGCAGATGATTTTATTGAGATGTACTTGTCGTTATTTATTGCGGTCTTTGCTTACGATCCCATATGATGTACCCAGAGATTGCATTCAGCATATTTGCCAACATTTCAGGGTGGATGTCCTGAATAATGGCCACAATCCATAGTCTGCATTGGTAACGCCACATTCTATTTGGGGACATCAAATGCCTCCTTTTGAGCACATCACTTCCCTTTTTGGCGTGTTAATATGCCCCTTTTTTTGTGAAGTGACTGGCAAATAACATGCCCACATAGCATATAAAGTGACAATGAGCCTGGGGGATGCCGGAGCATTTTCTCAGGTTCAGGAGATGTTCTCGCTATTTCGCAAGCTTACCCGTGTCTTTGAGAGTTTCCCTTACACTCCAGGAGAGTTGGCAAGTATGTCATTTATTTAGCAGGTATTTTGAAGAATACAGTTGAGCTATGATTTTGACAGGATAAGCTGGGCATCAAATGGGTTATAGGGGGTAGACTTTCCCTTGATGGCAGATTTTGTGGTTAAGAAGGATTGGCCATGTTGGATTTTCATTATGCCCAACCCTTGGTTCTGAAGGAACAAAAGCCCATGCAGCAGTGCCTGGTAGCAGTTTATTTCCATATTGAGAACATTTGCACATTCAGACAAGCCAAGTGTGCATGCTTAGGGGGTGACAGAGGAATAGCTATCAGCCAAACAACTGAATAGGTATCTTTACGGTTAACAGTTGCTGCTATGGCATGAAAATCTAGATGGCATTGGAAACCGAGGACAGGCCTGGGGTTGAATATCTCACATACTGCAATTCCATCCATGCTATCTACTGGAATTGAGCAGTGTTCAGTTTACAGATGTGAGATCTCTGGGGTCTAGTAGACCTGTACTGTACAGCAGCAAACATTCGCAGCCTCTGCTAGAAGAGCGCTTGCTTGTATTCCATTGCTTGGCTTGGCCTGGCGCTCAACAACATGGCCACAGTTTTGTGCCTTTGCTGGTATATGGATTTGCATTTTTTTTGGCTTGATGGATGTGCATGCCTTTCCTTATCATGCCTCGTGACATTCCTGCTCCGATGACATAAAGATAACCCCCATCATCACTCATGCTCAGCTTCTCCTAATGTGGCCTCATATCAATGTGATGTGACATCCATGACTCCAGTGGCCAGGGGCGTACATAGAGAGGAGGGGCTTCTGCAGCTTGGGTTCTAGTCCACCTACCCTTTTAGGAGAGACTTTAAAAGATCCGAACCTAAAACTAGTTCTCTCTGTCCAAAGATGAAGGGGATGGACCATCCTGAGGTGGGCCACTCCTCTTCAATGGTCCAGATGCAGCCTAATGGGCTTCCTCTATGGCACCTACGCCCTTGCCAGTGGCCAATTTCACTCCATGTTACTAACATACGGTTGAATGTAAATATACAGTTACGAGATAAATGTCTTGAAGATATTCAATGGCTATGTCATTTCTACATGTCTACCATAGCTAGTGACTCTTAATGGGGTTGTTCTGGATTAGAAAAACATGGTGTCATATCCGTCCTTGTGTTATAGCTCCATTTAAAGGACTTACATCTTTATGACCTATCCTTAGGATATAGGATCATGGAGTGTCTGACACCCAGAACCCCTACCGATCAGCTGTGATTAAAAATACTGTGGCCTCTTCCCTATGCCAATGACATCGAAGACATTCATGGGACAAATGGTACAGCAGCAGCTCAGCTCATACAAGTAAATTGGACTGAGCTGCAATACCTAGTATAGCCCCTAAAATATGTATGGCGCTGTTCTTGGTATTCAATGAATAAATCATAGTACTCACTCAAATGCTGTGGTCTGTTCAACCAGCTGATCTGTGAGGATCTAGATGTCAGACCCCGACTGATCACTTATTGATGATCCCTCCTACGAAGACGTCATCAATATGTACGTCCAGAAAACCCCTTTAAAGTAAATTGAGTAGAGTTGCTGTCGCAAACACAGCCTGTAGAGCCACAGTGTGGTGATGTTTTAGAAAGAAAGCAGCATCACTTTTCTAAATCTGCACAACTCCTTTGAAGTCCATCTTGGTGGCCATATTCATAAGAAAATTCACTGGAACTTACTAGTTTCTCATAGCCCTCTGATCTTTACAGATACGGCAAGTGCCAAGATACCCAAGCACTCACATAATATATCTAATATGTAAAGTCACTGTAAAAAAAAAAACATGTTAAAGAAGTAAATTGTTTTCTTCCTTGTGGTTTTCTATATTCTGCTGTGTTGCTTTACTTACTGCATGCAGAGTGATTTGTAAGCTTGAAAGTGACTCTTGGAAACCACAAACCATGGTAATGCCAAATATGAAGGAGTTGACAGGGTCTTTGTCAATGGAAACCCCCATTTGACCCTACCCCTTACTAGAAGTGACATCATGTTTTCTCCAACAGGTCATACGGAAGGGATGGTTGACCATCAATAACATTGGAATAATGAAGGGAGGTTCCAAGGAGTATTGGTTTGTGCTAACTGCAGAGAACCTGTCCTGGTACAAGGATGATGAGGTACGTATCCGCTGACTTCATAGGGTAGGAAGGACAAAATTAGCAAATTCAAGGTTCTTCTACCAGGTTGTGATCTTCTGATCTACCAACATAAATGTCAGATTATCTACAGGGCTCCATTCACCTAGTGGCCCCTATCAGGGTGGGATATGTCAACATCTTTACAGTATTGGAAAGCACAGCAAAACTGAGCTCTCCTATATAGTGGGTCACCACAAATGTTCAAAAATTGGAGTCAATAGTCAACCTAAGCTACCATATGTCTATACCATGGCAGGACATTGGAGCCGTTCATTAGTGGTGTATATTATGAAGTGTTTGTGACATATACCTCCAATGGAACACTCAACAAAAATTCTGCAAGTAGACTAGAAGGATGAAAGCTAGAAGGACCAATGGCTTGGTGAGTTTCATCCACAAGAGGACCTTGACCACATCCAAATAATAATTGTAACTTCTGTTGGATGTCATTGATGGCCATTGCTTCTACTTTGGACAAGTCATAGATGTTGATGTAAATGGTAGATTCTCCATTACTGCCATACTTTGACACCTACAGAATAAAAAGGATGTATATTCAATGAGTTGTAGTCATAGAGGGAGGGTAGACAAGTAGTTGTCCACTGGTGGTGACTAATGTTTCTTCATGCCCAGAGTCCATCTTACATGTTCTCCTAAGTCATCCCAAATATACAACTGCCACTTAATTAAATCAGGAAGGGGTGAACATTTGCCTTTCCAAAATCTCTAAAACCTAGCTTTTCATACAGCATTCAATTCTCCTAAAAGTCTTCTCAAAATAGACCCAAAAAACCAAGGTAACAAAGTTGTAGCATCTGCTTCCTGAACACATTTCATCTTTGAAGACCAAGGAATAATGAGTGCAGCTCTGGAACATAATACAGGATGTAACACAGGATCAGTACAGGATAAGTAATGTAATGTATGTACACAGTGACTGTACCAGCAGAATAGTGAGTGCAGCTCTGGAGTATAATACAGGATGTAACTCAGGATCAGTACAGGATAAGTAATGTAATGTATGTACACAGTGACTGTACCAGCAGAATAGTGAGTGCAGCTCTGGAGTATAATACAGGATATAACCCAGGATCAGTACAGGATAAGTAATGTAATGTATGTAAACAGTGACTATACCAGCAGAATAGTGAGCGCAGCTCTGGAGTATAATACAGGATGTAACTCAGGGTCAGTACAGGATAAGTAATGTAATGTATGTACACAGTGACTGCACCAGCCGAATAGTGAGTGCAGCTCTGGAGTATAATACAGGATGTAACCCAGGATCAGTACAGGATAAGTAATGTAATGTATGTGCACAGTGACTGCAGCAGCAGAATAGTGAGTGCAGCTCTGGAGTATAATACAGGATGTAACTCAGGATCAGTACAGGATAAGTAATGTAATGTATGCACACAGTGACTGCACCAGCCGAATAGTGAGTGCAGCTCTGGAGTATAATACAGGATGTAACTCAGGTTCAGTACAGGATTAGTAATGTAATGTATGTACACAGTGACTGTACCAGCAGAATAGTGAGTGCAGCTCTGGAGTATAATACAGGATATAACCCAGGATCAGTACAGGATAAGTAATGTATGTACACAGTGACTGTACCAGCAGAATAGTGAGTGCAGCTCTGGAGTATAATACAGGATGTAACCCAGGATCAGTACAGGATAAGTAATGTAATGTATGTACACAGTGACTGCACCAGCAGAATAGTGAGTGCAGCTCTGGAGTATAATACAGGATGTATCTCAGGATCAGTACAGGATAAGTAATGTAATGTAATATAACTACGGTACTGTGGACATGCCGTATAAGAGCTTGCAGCACTGCTTTGCTGTGTTTTACTTTCCCTCTTGTAGTATTACAGCTGTATTATTATTTATAGTAACTTTCCTGCATTTATTATTCTTGTGATATAGTATTTTTATATAACCAATTCCAGCTCAGGGAAGGGGCCTAAAAAACGCTGACCCCACACTTCTACTACTTCGTCTTTGCCTTGCCCAGAATTACTTACAGATGTATCCGTTCTTTTTTTCCCCTTTGTGGAATTTCCTCCTTAAGTCCTTGACGGGATAAATAGCTTTTTTTATTTCACGACCAGCATATTCCTATTCGTTGGAGATACTGTATGTCACCTAGAATAACCCTTTTTATTTGATTTTATTTCTGTTATCGATTTTGCAAACTTTTGACAAAGTAAGTGATGTGTCTGCTAGTGGAAGCAGAGCCAAGAACTGAGGAAACATTGGAGTCAATCCAAGAAAAGTGTCTGACACTGCGGCTTTCTTACTTCTTGGAGGGATATTTTCCAACTAATTATTTTTTGGTAGAGTGACTAATACCTAAGTAGAATTGCCAAATACACTATGTTATGCCTAGTGAAGGGCCTCAGGGGGTGGAACCTGACAACCTTTGGTATTCCCTGAATTCTTGTGTCATGGTCCAGCTTCCCCCCTTCGGGTCTTGCTCTAGTATCACACTATCTAGTCATTTTGTTTGGAGTGTACTTATGATAGTAAAAGTCATTTTGACTGCAGTTACATTTTCTAACCTGTGGGGGCTCTCTCCTAAATATTACTACTTATCATTAAAAGACCCAAGTTACAACATGGCAGAAAATGTATCTATGTACATAGATACAGCCTCTGCACATTGTAATCTGTATGATAACATGAATCAAATATTATAGAAATAAGATTAACTTTATATTTACTGCTCCTTTAAATCTAGTAGTTTCATACGAAGAATTGATGATGTCATCAGTCAATGAATATTGGTTACTCCTTCTGTATGTAGTGAGGAGCTGCCACAGTAAAGCAATTGTAAATTAACATTAGGCCAAGGGGCAATATATCCCGACCAAGTCACTACTTAAAGGGGTGGTTCCACATCTGCTGGAGGTCAGCCATATACAGTAATTGGAAACATGCGCAGGGCTAGGCTTGCCTAGTGAGTTTTCCATGTGTCTCCTGCACTTGGGTCATATTTCATTTTCGTGTAGTAACCCTTTCTCGGTTCCTAAGAATGAACTTTTAGCCCACACGTCTCGGAATAGCCAGGATTATTCTAATACGGAGAAAACATTTTCCCTAAATGCTTACTGATCCTACTAAGGAAAAAAGATAACTATGGATACATAATAGTTTACTCCATTCCCTCAGACCCCCTACTATTTTCTGTTGGTTGATAAGAACAAAGTAACAGAGCTGCATAATCAGACAGCCCAGGGTTTAGTTGTAGTCTGTTACCATGGTGACATATATGAGGGGTGATCCAAAAGTAATGATAATCGGTTATTTCTAGTGCACATAAGAATAAAATGTCCTCTACTCGCTTAGGTACCCACTAGTTCAGGAAAAAAAATCTCTTGAAAAGGGCACGATTCTCGGGAGCTACATTCATTTGAATACGAACTGCCGAAGAGTGAACATCAAAATGGAAAAAAATGAAATCAGAGCTGTCATCAAATACCTCTGCTTGAAAAAAAATGTCTACCAAAGACATACACAGGGACTTGGTGGAAACATTGGGGGACTCTTCCACAGTTGCACGCTGGGCCAAGGAGTTTAAGCTGGGAAGAACATCGACGGAAGATGAACATCGTGAAGGACGCCCATCCACGCCCCTCACTGAAGATAACGTGAAAAAAGTTGAAGTTGTATTGGCAGATAGAAGAGTGACTATCAGGAATGTAGCTGAGGTCACAGGGATCTCATATGGCAGTATTCAAAGAATCCTTGCGAACGAATTGCATATGAGAAAGGTCTCCACGCGTTGGGTGCCGAGAATGTTAACCGACGAGCAAAAGAAGAAATGAGTCGACATTTCAAGAGCAAATCTCGAAAAGTTCCAAGCAGACCAGGAGAATTTTTTGTCACGTTTTGTGACCATGGACGAGACTTGGATCCACCACTTTGATCCCAAAACTAAACAACAATCGAAGACATGGAAAGGAGCCAACGAACCGACACCGAAGAAATTCAAAGTGTCAAGCTCAGCAGGGAAGGTTACAGCATCCGTTTTTTGGGACGCTGAAGGAATTATTATGGTGAACTATTTGGAGAAGGGAGCCACTATTACGGGCTTATACTACGCAGGACAAATAAGAAGATTGCGGGAGGCTATCAAGGAGAAAAGGCGCGGCAAACTGCGGGCTGGAGTGCTGTTTCACCAAGACAACGCGCCAGCTCACAAAGCTGCAGTTGCCGTCCAAGAAGCGGGCTTTGAACTGGTGGAACACCCCCCCTATTCGCCAAATCTAGCCCCCAGTGACTTCTCTTTCCTCGGCTCAAGGAACACCTCCGGGGCAAGAAATTTGATGACGATAGCGACGTGATAACCGCTGTTAGGAATTTTTTTGAGGGTCAAGATCAAGAAATTTTTTCTAAGGGAATTCTAAGTTTAGAAAAGAGATGGACTAAATGTATAGACTTGTTAGGAGACTATGTAGAAAAATAAATTATTTTTACTATATTCATTGTGTTTATTATTGATTATCATTACTTTTGGATCACCCCTCGTATTCTTATTTGATTTGTTTTAATCAAGGTTATTGGCACAGATGTTTTACTTTTTTCTTATTTTAGATGCCTATGAGCGATAAAAGTAGTTGCCTAGCTATACAAACTATGGTGCTATATTATACATTATATAACAAGAATTATATATATATATATATATATATATATACCACATTACATATTATTGTATTATTGTGTAGTCCTTGACAATAACATTTTTTTCCTGACTACAGGAGAAAGAGAAGAAGTACATGCTCCCTCTGGATAACCTGAAACTGAGGGATATCGAAAAAGGATTCATGTCCAGCAAACATATCTTCGCCCTGTTCAACACCGAGCAAAGGTAGGTGCCATTTTGTGGTCTGTATCTTAAAAAAAAAAGAAAGAAAATCCAAAATTAACATTGGAAACACACTACTTCATGCCACTAGGAAAGCCATCTCCTGTATGGGGGATTTTGTCAGCAACATATGGGTGTTTGATAATCGTCAGTAGTTTAACCCATTTATTGCCTTCATACCGCCATATAATGCCATTGCAGACGATACTGTTGGAATGTGCCAAAATAATACCACAATATACATTTACTGTCTTAATGTACCAAAAATAATACCACAATATATATTTCGGCACAATATAGTGTACTACTAATATGCAGAATTTAATGATGCTTTGTTTGTGAGCCCATATAATACTGCAATATAGTTCCCACATAATAATATCACTGAATAATACAGGGTAGTTTTATTTAGCCCTTTGGTTTCTACCGCCCTGAAAGGCACCCTAGGAAATATGGAAAGTCCTTTATTATAATTGATGCCTCCTTCTGACCCTTCAAGGAACGTTTACAAGGATTACCGTCAACTGGAGTTGGCCTGCGAGACTCAAGAGGAGGTTGACAGCTGGAAGGCCTCATTCCTACGTGCGGGTGTTTACCCAGAGAGAGTTGGGGTATGTTCATAAGTATGATCACAGAACCTACGATGTTGTATGTGAAGGCTCTAGATATATCATCCAAAACGGCGTATGGAATGTGTCCTCTATAATAAAATTCAGGTCCTATACCACTGGCCAAATATCCTCTCTACAGGTGATCATACACCTTCAATAGCTCAGCAAGTATTCCTTCCAGTTTCCCTATACACGTGTTTGGGGAGAGGAAAACAATCACCGCCAGACACTTCTGGTTTTGGCTTATCTCTCTTGAGAACAAAGTGTGAGACATGATTAACTTCAGCATGCTCAATCCTTTTTATAACCCTATATAACCCTACTTTGGCTGAAAATCTAATACAATCGATGGTTGACCAATTTTTAATCTAATATGTATGACAGCCTTAAAATCATTAAAGAGGACACTTGTCCATCTCTACCATCTGGTTATCCTTTGATAGGTTTCCCTCCACCAAATTCAGAGCAGTTGGAATTTTTTTCTCTAATCCATACCGTTCCTGAGCAATGAGTGCAGCTAGTTTAGGTGTCTGATATGCTAACTAGACACTCTGTCAAGTGGGTGGTGTCGGGCAAGAGCAGAACTCCAATCAGAGGCTGATAGTGCCTGTTCCTGCTGGAAACCACCCACTTGACATTAGGGAGTCTAGTTAGTATGTCAGACACCAGAATTAACTGCAGTAATTGCTCAGAAACAGTGGAGGCTAGAGAAAAAATTAAAGGATGAAAAGAACTTGAGTTGGTGGAGTCGATGAAATGTCCTTTTTGATCAATGTACCGCTCTACTTTTTTTTACTTGGTTTGACAACATTGTGTTGCACCCCATTTTTCATCATTCTTCACATGGTGCCAAGGGATTTGTCCCTGGTTTCCTCATGGTTCACTCAGTCCTGGCGATTTTACGGGCTTTTTATTCTTTCTTGCCGGTCCCCTCCCGATTTGCTCATTTCCTGTTTTATAAATCTAAGGCCCCAGGATCCCTCCTTAACCACTAACTCTGGTGTTTTTCTATTTTGTCCCCTGTTGTGTGTTTTATTTTATTATCTTGTGGCTCAATCTGACTACAAAGGACAAGGATAAAGTAAGTTGTGCTATCCGCTCCGGGGAGTCATGATACTTTCTCTCCTGCTTCTTTAACAACCTCACTTTCCTTTCTTTTCCTCCCATGAAAGGCCCCCGCGGCTCAAGACGGAGTTTTCAGGGGGGCTACAGTTCTTCCCTGGCCGTCCTCATCATTTTTTATCCTCAGTTCCGTCTGTTTCCACGTCTGGTCAGAACATTTAATTTGGGGTCTTTCCCTCTTTTTCTCTCCTGGTTCTGACATTTTCCTGATCTCTTCATTAACATTCTTTTTATTTTGCATGCCTGACATGAGACATTGAACCGGTTCAGCCTAGGTGGCCCTTGAGGGTTGTTCTTCTGTATTACCCACCAAAATATCGCCCCATTTTAGATTTTGAAGTTTCAAAAAGTTTCTATATGGAAAATTGTAGGGATCCAGAGCATTAAATCATTTTTAATGCACAGTTTTGGTGGAAGATCCAACAATTGCCACTAGTTTCCAGGCTCTTTCGGTTCAGTGTTGGTAACAAACTATGCCAAAGATGCAGTTGTGAAGGAGTCCGTCACCTTCATCACATATCTTCTTTCTACTCTTTTGCTTCTGTTGTCCTGCAGTCTAGTGAATCCGAGGAGAATGGCTCCGACAGCTTCATGCATTCTATGGATCCTCAACTTGAACGGCAGGTGGAGACCATACGTAACCTGGTGGATTCCTACATGGGCATTGTCAACAAGACCATTCGGGACCTCATGCCCAAAACTATTATGCATCTCATGATAAATAATGTAAGTGTCTCTGGTGACTACTCAACATCAAAAAGGGATCTAAATGGCTTCCTTGCTGGCTCAGTATACATATGGAAGTTTAAAATCAACCTGTCAGGCTTTTGAGACCACTAAACCACCAGCAGATGGGGTTTAGGGTCCCAAACTGACGCTAGCCATAGGCATCAAGTCTTGGAGATGCCTGGTGTTGGATCAGATAAGTTCACTGAAGCACAGTGAAGCGAGGAGAATGGACCCTTGGTTTCACTGCGCATAATGTGCATGCATTGGCCAAAGACATGTTAGCAGATACTGGGCATCTTCCTAAGGTTACCAGTGGTGAGTAGCCGTATGATACAGAAGTTTGGGACTGTAAGGGTGAGTTCACACGGAGTAAAGTGCCGCAAAATCAAGGCCGCAAAATAGCGCCGCGTATACGATCCCGGCTCCCATTGAAATCAATGGGAGCGTGAACGGCCCACAAAAGGTCACGCGGCGTCTACGTGCCACATCACGCGGCACTTTACTCCATGTGAACTCACCCTAAGCCTCATTTGTTTTATGGGATACTGATGGTTTAGTGGACCCAGCAGCCTGACAAGTTTATGACATTTTCTGGTGACTTAAAGGGGATGTTTGGGATTTAGAGAAACCCATGAGACCAATGGGGGGTAATGAAAAAAGAAGCAAACTCACCAGTCCTTGGTTCTCTGTTGTCTGCCTCTGGTCCTTTCCGTCTTCTGTCAGGGCTGATGGACCTCCTGAGGTCACTGATTGTTCTCAGTGGTCATATGACACTCAAGATGACTGGATATAAGCCAAAAGGACCAGAAGTAGACCCACAAATGGGTCAAAATGGAGGAATGGTGCTTCACCCAAGAAAATTCAATCCAAATCTTCTTTATTAGTCAGCAACACACTACGCATTTCGGGGTATGTACCCCTTTATCAAGTGTACATGAACTAAAATATCACAACTTGTACACTTGATAAAGGGGTACATACCCTGAAATGCATAGTTTGTTGTTGACTAATAAAGGAGATTTGGATTGAATTGTCTTGAGTAAAGCGCGGTTCCTCCAGTTTGACCCATTTGTGGGTCTACTCCTGGTCCTTTTGGCTTATTTCCAGACACCCTAAGGTGACCACGGATCCTGTGGCTGATTACACCCAGAGAGGAACCCTCTGCAGTCAGCTCCAATGTGTGTAAGGTGGTTGTTACCTGTTCGCAAACAACCAAGGTGAGAGTCTACCTGTTCATTTTGCATTCTAATCGTGCACAACAATATTACACTATATACAGCTCGGTGCTGTTCTGATTTTTTCGTTTGAGCTACTCAGGACAACGGAGCACAGTGGACAGATTGCTCCAAATCCTTGACAATCCTTTTACGTTACCAGAAAACGTCTTCAATAAATTACGATCTTAAGGGAAACCTGTCAGGCTGCTGGGACACAAACATGGTTAAAAGTTAGGCTACCATGAAATGGCGGTGGGCTTTTATACAGGAGCCAATATGAATAAACAGAGCTTTGGTGTATAGGTGGAGACAGCAAGGAGGCAAGATACTGAGCCCTTGACACAAATGGGACAGGAGGTGGTTTTGTGACTACGATAGGACACACTGTGCATTGTAGCTAAACTTAATTTACATTTCATAGTAGGGTCATAAAGAAACAATGAGCCCCATAAATAACATTATTCAAGTATTGCGCTTATACTGCTTGTATTCTGTGCTTAGACTAAAGAATTCATCCACTCGGAGCTCCTTGCCAACTTGTATTCCTGTGGAGATCAGAATACCCTGATGGAAGAGTCAGCAGAACAGGCACAACACAGGGATGAGATGTTGCGCATGTATCATGCCCTGAAAGAAGCCTTAAATATTATCGGTGACATCAATACGACCACTATAAGCACCCCCATGCCTCCACCCGTAGATGACTCTTGGCTACAGGTGCAAAACATACCCACAGGGCGCAGGTATGTAGAAAGGAGTGCTTGGGATAACCTTACGAAAGCTATCTCTGTACTATAGGGATAATGTAATATAATAGACTTCATTACATTGTGTCAGGATGTCATCATTAACTGCTTATTGTAATCCAGGTCTCCTACATCAAGCCCCACTCCACAAAGGAGAGCACCTGCTGTACCTCCAGCCAGACCCGGCTCACGAGGACCAGCACCAGGTCCACCTCCACCTGGCAGCACACTTGGGAATGCACCACCAGTTCCATCCAGACCTGGGGCATCCCCAGATCCTTTTGGTCCACCTCCCCAGATTCCCTCTAGGCCTAACCGCGCCCCTCCTGGTGTCCCTAGGTAAGTTTGTATAATCCAAGAATATTATTCTTAAAAACAGAACACTTTATATTCAGGTAGAGACTATGACAGTTAATAACATCTTAATATTCGGGCTTCATTCCAGTATTCAATGGTGCACTAGTTACCCTGGATTTAAGTATCTAGTTTGGAATTTAATGTAGTAATAACCCTTTGCACTAGGGCAATATTATGTAGGAAGTGAACTGTATGGAGACGTAGTGACCTATTCGAATACTATATAGCAAGCGTTAATAACTTGTCCTCGATGTGATGTCATCATAGCTTAGGGGTAGGCTCAGGTACAACTGTTGCAGAAGGATTGAGTTACTTAAGGACACAGTATCATAAAATCATCTATAGTATTAAGGTTATTTATGTATAACAGGGCAGGAGGGATGCCATAATATATGGGCACATTCATGTCAGCCAACTGGATGGGTCATTCTTGAGCTTTGATACAGAGTAGCCATGAATGGATGGACTATAGAAAATGTTTAGGTAACTAGCAAGGGCGTAGCTGTAGGGGATACAAAGGTAGCAGTTTCTACCAGACGCTGGACCGTTCAAAGTTCCCTTTGCCACATAAAACATACTACTATTTTAAATGACACAAAGAAGGTAGGGGACCCATTTCAGATTTTACACTAGTGACCAGGAGCTTCAAGTGGCACTTGCCAACATTTGCTGGCAATTGGGAGGGACAGCCTGTCAAGGTGGTCTGGCAAAATCACACCCATTTTGGGGGGGCTTCCATTCCCACTTGTTGTGATGCAAGCCAAACTCATTTTTCCAATGTAAATGACACATACTGTGCCCAGGGCACATGAAAAATAATAGAGAGCCACCCAGGCCCGAGAGATTTGTCAGCTCCTCCAGTCTGGGAATACTCCCCTTAATTGGGGACATTCTGGAAGAGTTGGGAAGTATGGCCTCTGGTAACCAGTATCAGCAGTGGAGCCAACGTTTGTTTGAGGTATACTAAAAAGTTGGGGTGACTGGTAACCTTTGAATACTGGCCTGAATTTCACACAATTCTTATTATACATGTCACCTGTGAAAACACGTAGATCTTTCATGCCTGAAGCCCACCATTGTGCCAGGGAAAGTGCTTCTCCAATGTCAGCTCTTGACGACATGTAGAGATGACCCAAGAGACATGGCCGGTAGTGCATCTGCTATAGAATATCTGCTAGTGACAGCAATGGAGCGGGTTAGACTGTAAAGCTATAGTGCCTTGCCCCAGACGATACATCTTGGTCCATTGATGCACCAGACTTGTTTTTTTGTAGGTCTGACTCAATGTAAGGCTATGTGAGAGCATTTTGATGCGACTGCTGATGTCTCTGCATAGCCTGGGCCTAATCTGGGAGTATTTTGTATAGATCACTTGGCACAGTCCTAGATCTCTACATTCACCAGTCATCTTCATGGTGAACAACATTCTGCTGCATAATGCACCATATCACACTGCCACTACCATGTCATCCATGCTCTTCCCTTATTTTACACAGCTTTTCCCTTCTACCCATTTCATACTGCAATTCTCTATTCTATATACCTCCCCCCTTGCTTCCTGCTCCCCAAGACCAAGTAGTGGCTACATGTTTTAATCTATTTGGCTGTATTAACCTACCTGAAGAGGACCTTTCACCACCTCCACCAACTCTTTATATCCTTCAATAGGCGCTGCTCCACTGATTCTGATTCAGTTGGAATTTTTTCTTTAGGCCTTACTGTTCCTGAGCAATCATGTCTGTTAGTTTCAGCACAATTATACTCTACATGTTCAGGTGGGCAGTCCTTTTCTTTCTGCTACCGCCTAGGGCCACCCACCTGACAGTAGAAAGCAAAATTGTACTGAAACTAATAGACATGTTAGCTCGGGAAGAGTGGGGGGCTAGAGAAAAAATTCCAAATGCACTGGAATCAGAGGAATGGCGCCTACTGAAGGATGCAAAGAGTGGGATGTGATGGAGATTGTGAAAGGTCTTCGATAAAGCATAGTTCTGCATTAACCTATAGAGCTTTCTCTGCTTGGACTGCGCAAGTACTGCTTACAACTGTAATACTGCCAAGAGCAGTTCTGGGTTGCTATAGGTACACATACATGCAATTGGCAGTGGGTACATTTGCGCTCCTGTGCGCCCTGTGTCAGTCCGACGGATTTCAGTCCTATTCTCCAGAGAAACTCCATAGGGGACGGCTTCCTGGCAGTCAGTTTTAAAACCCATTCATTTGAATGGGTTTTAAAGCAAACCGCTGGTGTCCGTATGCAGCCTCTCTGCGGGGAAACTGGGTTTTTTAACTGGACACAAAGTCGGACATGCAGGACTTTGTGTTAAAAAACAAAACAAAACGATTTCCCTGCGGAGAGGCTCCATATGGACACCAGCAGTTTGCTTTTAAAACCCATTCAAATAAATGGGTTTTAAAACTGACCGCCGGGAAGTCGTTCCCTATGCAGTTTATCTGAGGAATAGGACGGAAACCCAGCAGACTGACAAAGGGCGCACAGGGGCATAAGCGTGAATGCCCCCTAACTTTGGTGGGACTGAGCTTTGTTTGGATAAGCCTTTCTGCCTGAGCTCAGGTATTACCTCCATATTCCTGTTCAGACACTGGCTAAACCCACTAATTTGAGCAGAGCCAATTGACTATCTAATGGGGGAAAGAATGATCAGGCATGTTTAACTTTTACATGCCTGACTCTATGAACTCAAGGGGATATAAGCCGCTTCCAGAGGTGCCTGGCATTTGGCTTATGCCCCTTTCCCAATTGAGAACACATGGACACTATTGAAGATGAATGGCCACCTTTAGAGCACTCTCTATAGGAATATAGCATGACATGCCTCTTAAAATTGGAAAAATCTGGATTTCCAGCCCCTAACTCAGTTTAGAGACCTAGACAGAAACATGGCGTTCTATGATATGAGGTAGTAAAGCCTTAGAGAGGCAGAGACTCCTAGCATTATAGATCATTATGATGCTTCCCTATTTCTACCAACAAGAAACTGGATAGGATACCTGAGCAAGATTTGTTTCTGAATGTAGCTGATCACATGACCCCTCCATCTTGTCCAGTATACTGTCCAGGATAAAGGGATGATTTACTGCTTTAAAGGAACAAAATGCCTCTATACATTATGGCATCTTACACTAGTATAGACGGCAGATTTGCATCCCCCAAATACATATCCAAACTTCCCATCAGGCCTAAAAATAGTGGGTTCCATTCACGAGTTGTCCTAGCAGAGTAGAGTGTCCCTTGACTACCATCTTATTCGCCATGACTCCTAAGAAAGTCAAGGCTGAGTTTGGATGTCTCATTTTTTTAGCCTCCTGACATTGGGGTGTGTGACGTCAACACAAAATGGACCTTCTAGTTCCAAGTTAAGAATATAAAAAACCCAATAGTGTAGAAGGATAAGTGGAAGGGTTATACATATCAGTCAGAATCCAGCGCTAGTTTTTTAGGCCCTTTATAGCATGAAAGCAAAGACCCAATTGGTTGCTATGGGCGATTCTTCCACCTATCCTTGGCATTAGTTTCGATACCCCCAGTTTGTACCGTAAAAATGGCTGACTCTAGTAGATGTTGGCGACAAGTCTGCTTTAGGTTTGTGCATATATGTAACTAATATGAAATTTTCTCATGTATGTGTTTGTTTTTTGACACCCCCTTCCTCTCCCCACTGCTCTTGTATATAGAATGAGGGTTCATTTTCCACAGCTAGATTCATCCCTGACATCATGGTGAGATCACTGGGCACAAGTCCCACCGGGATTCTGTGTCTGTGAATTGTGCTGATGAAAGCTTTATACACATGACAACTGGGTCCTACTACAGTATAGCCGTTTGCATCCATGGCATATAGGCCGCAGTAGTCTCCAACCAGCCCTGACAGCCTGTGGCATTATTGAGAGTTGTAGCTTCCCAACAGCTGGAGACCATTTCTGTAGGGTGTTTATTCCCTAATTTTATGGGAGACTCAATGAATTCTATGCCCTTCTTTGGTCCTGATGTCAGCAGTTACTCCTGTCAGGAGGATCCATCAGCAAGTGAGATTTCCAAAAAAAGCCAGCAGATTCTTGTCCTAAGTCCACAGGTCTACAAATGCCTTTTGGTAATAGTCTTCACCAACCAACCCATGTGCTATGGCCTACTCCTTAAACCGGTTAAAAGGTAAAAAGTTATCTTTCCCCTTCCGTCTGATAGAAATGGCAGTGGCAGTGGCGTATACGCAATTCTACCACCACTACCAAGTAGCAGCACTGGTCCTCCGCTAAATCTCACCAGATACATCCTCTGTCGTGTAGTAACAGCTTGGACACCAAATGTCTCTTCTCATAGGTAACTCAGGTCTGAAATACGTTTCAGACTCTAGTTAGCATGTGTAAGCTTCATCAAATAATCAATGCAAGCGAAACCAAGTGATATCGACTTTTCATCCATCAAGAACCAGAATTCACAGGACTTACACTATTCATGACGATGTGCCTATATGTATATGGAGCAAGCCTCAGTTTTCCAATGACCGAACTCTCCCATCTCCAAACAGATCGTTTATGTGCTAATATATTTACACTAGGCCTAAGATGGTGTCTGAATGAGATGTTGGCATGTATGTATATGACTACATTGGTCTCCATTTTGTTTAGGTGCCAAGAATAGTCCAGCTGTGGCTGTATATTAATGTATGCTTGTATGTATATGTATCATGGTCAGCCATGGTTCTGTGTATGCATACGTGGCCCTTACATGCTTCTGGCTGTGGCTGTTCTCAGCCTCTGACTTCATGTTATTTTTCAGAATAACTATCAGTGACCCATGAGGAACACTCGTCACGGTATGTCACGCATTTCAAGTCATGTGACCTGTGTGCCTCCTTTTCCTAGTCATGTGATCTTCATGTGTGTGCATTACGCACATGTTTCCACCCATCTGCTGTCTCTTGCCCTGTTGCCAGGCAGTTTTTTCTGTTATCATGACTCTTGTTACCTCTGAGTTCAATGTTCCAGGTTAGAACAGGGAAGGAACGGGCTTAAAGGAATAGTCAAATGTCAAACAAGGAAATTGAACGGACTTCCAAAACAGATATAATGCGCTACCAAATCTGAGAGTCAGTCTTGAAACATGGGTTACCATGCAAGTTAACTTGGATCTTCATGGTCCTTCGTGTACATCCCCATTAAGGTGCTATGACCATTGTCTACAGTAAGTCTTAAAGGATTAAAGGGATCTTCCAGTTGTAGTAGGGGGACACTTGTTCACATTCACATGCTGCAGACCTGTACACAGCTACTCCTGCTTAGCTGATAAAATTACATCTAATCTAAACAATGCTCTGTGAGCTAAAGGTAACTTCATACTGCAGAATCTTTTTTGGCAGAAACCACCTCCCATTCATTTCAGGGGAAGGCAGATACCTCATTTTCATCACAATTTCCAGAATGGATTTTGGTCTCTGCCTTATAGTACAGAGACCAAAAAGATGCTCTGCTGGCCTCTGCCAGGTAAATGGGGAATACATTTGATGCATATGACTGTAGCTTTTGCAGGAGGCTATGCCAAATGTACACTGCAAATTTGTACAGCAGCTGCACAAATTTGACTTCTGGTTTATTACATTGTATAAGACGTCATGCACATGATGCTACGTTCTGTGCAACATGTCTTACCTAGCTCTGTAGAACCCCCATTAAAATCAGTGGAGGACAGAGAGCTCTTGGATGACTCCCCTCTTTGTCCATGTGTATGAGGCTTTGGTCTGGGCTCCAGGCTGTTAAGCTCATAGAGCATTGACTAGACTGATATGATTGTATCTGTTTCTTAGGTTAGAGCAGGATTAGCTACTATATGTACAGAGGTACTGCCCCTATTCACAGACAGCAAAGACATATCTAGAAAATGTTGGTATAATTGAAAGTTATAGAACTAGAAAACCTCATTAATTATAGTTGGATATTGCCGTGGGCACAGACAATTCCAATACCTGTAGACAAAAATTTTTAAGAACTTCATAGGATTGGGCCACTGGTCATGGTAACTGCTAGTCATCCTATTAGATTTTGGTTCAGATTCCCGAGAAGTTGGACAGAGCTGCATAGACGACCCCAGTAGAGACGCTTCAAGTGTCCTTCCCCTTGGTGACCTGTCCTCCTTCTGTCGAATGCAGTGGTCTCCAGCATGTGGCACATTAGTGCATGTACACAGCCACCACTTGGACTCCACTGATCTAAAATATCCCATGTCTGCTCTTTCTGATGCCCCCGATTACACCAAGCAGCGAGTCCATCCATTAAGTTCTCTGGCTTGGAGCAATGGATTTCCATGATCTTCTCACACATTTACATGGCTACCACTAGTGATGATTGGAGTCCTGCTTTGTGTAAATAGACCCTCTCCACCAGCTACCGGTGAGATAAGCGTCTTACTCCACGAATGTGTCCTCTGGTCACCCCTGTTTATGTCTCTTCCTCTTTCACCTGACGACTCTTCTGCTTCCTCTCCTTCAAGTGTCCACTCTTCATTTCCATCTCTGTATCTCACGCCATCTTTCTTTTCCATTGCTTTCTGGTATTGCCGTGCTCTGCTTGTTGTCCAAAAATTAAACCGTGCCTGGCAACTCGGACCGCTTGTCACTCCACTCTCCTTCCTGTCACACGTTGTGAAATCGCTCACTCTCTTCATGTTGTCTCACACACCCATCAAACCCGATTCTTCACATACTCACTGCAGTGTGATTATTCCTACAAACCAACAACATCCCACTGCCGAAAACGCTAATCACTTTAACCATTTCATTACACCTTAGAGGGTCGTGTGTGAAAACTAGCGCAGAGGCCGTGTCTTTGACAACCAATCAGATGCTAGCTTACATTTTGTAGCATTCCCATTCAAAATGACACCTGCAATCTGATTGGTTGCTGTGTATAACTTCAGTATTCCTATATTGCGCGCTATTTTTCACTCATGACCCCAATTCATTGAGCTTCATCTGTCCCGGATCATACCGCATGTCCTTGCCATAAGAGTCATAGTTGTAATATTGTGATCTTGCTGTGTTTGCTCTTTGTTTCACACGCACAGTCAGCCCTCCTAAACCTGACATGGACAGAGCATGGAGGACATTGGAGAGCCTCATGTACATCACACAACACAGGCCTCTGATTTGCCAAGATGGCTGTCTTTCAGAAATGAGTGTATGACGTCAAATATAATTAAAATGGGTCTTAAATTACAACTTGGTTTCCATAGAAAGTAACAAAATGAAGATTAGACCCCAAAATATTAGTTTCGGATGGTGTTCTCCAAGATTGTATCAATAAAGTTTACTGAACACACTTTGGCCCTTGTTGATTAAACTGTCTAATTATAAGACTAGCTTTGTTGTCTACAGCAACCAATCAGAGCTCAGCTTTCGGTGTTCCAGAGTGATTTGAAAAATGAAAGCAGAGCTCTGATTGGCTGCTATGGTCAACATCAACAGTCTTATTATTAGGCGTTTCTTAATAAATTAGGCCTATTCTTGTAATCCATGTTTGGCAATATGGACCCTCCGTTCTGATTTTTGGGTGCCAGGACTGTGTTATTTTCTTACATACAGTCATAGACATGAAACATAGCTATCTATGTATTATTCATAGTGACGCCAATATCTGAGACCCCCCAAGGTCTGAGTTGGGGAGCCATATTGCTACAGACAAGTAAGCTTCAACACAGTCGAATAGTAAAATTGGCTTTGTTGCTCATAGCAACCAATCAAAGGGCAGCAGTTTAAGAAATGAAAGCTTGCTACGGACAACCAAGTTCACTTGTGGTAGAAGTGGAGGCTGCCGAGGCAACATTTCATTGTACTTGCCTCGTATCAGCAAAAAATGTGGTGGCCTTAGAAGCCGGACATCAAATTGTGTCCTCTGGTGCAGTATAGACCATATTTGCCAACATTTCTAGGTGTGAATTGGGGAGGACGGTGTGATTGTACGTTGTGAAAAATTTTAAGGGTGTATAGGCCCCTTTCAACCAGGCCACTCCCCTTATGGAATATGTGGCATGCCCCTTTTTGTGATGCCACACATCTTCTGCCCATTATAGTGACATGACTGGCATATGAGGCCAGGTTTGACTCGCCGCCAGTGGCAAATACATTTCTTACCCCCATTCACTACAATGGGAGGTTCAGATGGAATCACTAAAGATAAGATGGAGCAGGACGCTCATTATGAAGCATCTGCCTCCCATTGAATGAAATGGGAAGTACAGTGTGAACCTAGTCTAATGAGCAAGAACATAATTTTATTCCCAGGACTTTGGGAGGTCGCCTCTTTTTTTTTTTTCAGCACCTCCCAGATATTTCGGAAGAGTTGGCAAGTGCGGTTGTGACTTCACTTTACAATGGAAGCCTGTTGGATCTTTCCGATTCCGAGGCGTTCATTTTACAGGAAATATAACACTACATATAGCGCTAATTTTGCTGTATTTTGCTGACAAAGAGAGCTTAAAACAAATTAGTTGCTATGGGCAACAGGGACATATATTTGCGTAAGACTCTATACACCCTGGCAGCCATTTTGATTCCAGCTAACACATCTGTATGCGTGTTCCTTGAAGTAACCTCTTACTGTTTCACCTTGGCTAGTGTAGGGATGAGGATTTACTCCAGCTGGCAGGGGATTCTGGGCTGACTGTCTCATATCATGGATGATGCTACTCACGCTCTGTGTTCTCTTGTCTGTTCTTGTTTTTTATTTCCATTCAGCAGGAAGGCTCCCGCATCACCTACACGACCCACCATTATCCGACCTGCCGACCCGTCCCTCTTAGATTAAAAAATGGAGGCCTGGCTGCCGAAACACAGCTTTCTCCCCATCCCTTCTCCCAACCCCTCATCACACCTATTCCGGGCATGGTGAAAACGTTTCTCCCCCTCTACCACTGTGTTGTAAACACTGGCTCAGTGCTCTATGTATTGTATTGTACAGATGTGTAGTATCGTCCCTTTGCAGCTCCATATTGTGCAATGTCTGGTTGATAAATAGATATATATATATTTTATTTTTTCTTGCCTCCCCCCCCCCTCCCTGCTACTAATGCCACTGCACATCTTTTCACCAGCTTATAGAAATGATCTCATTGTTTCTCACACTATACCGATGTACGATTTTTGTTTCTTTTGTATTAAGAGGATGTCAATGAAATTAGAGAGATATAATGAGTAGCCATTGCTGGTAAAAGACAACACTCCGCAGTCTTCCCCTACCCCCTATTCTGGCTCCCCACCTGTCATATTGAAGCCTTTTGTTCATGATCTGTGTGTTTCTGCTGCCCTCTTGTGGTCCACTTGTGTTTCGCATCCTCTTTCTCGGCTTGATCCATCTGAAAGAACACAAATGTGAAATTTCCATGCCCATTATATCAAGAAGAGTAGGGGATGGGGGGGGGGGTTTCATTGCTGATTATGTTAATTAAAAGATTATGCAATTAGATGATGCATTACAGGGTATGGATTTTTTTCATGTTAATTCAGGGTTTTTTTTTATTTTGCAGCGTATGATTTTAAAACAATGATTTTTGGTGAAAATGCAAAACGCAATGTCAGAGGGGTAGTTTACCAAGGGCCTATTCTGTACCAATGGGCATAGTATTTGGTTTTCTAAGGTGCATACTATAAAGGTCCTGTTAGCTGTGCGGGTGGAATGGGTCAATGGTGAACTATTCCTTTAATAGGGGACTCTATGCACCACTCATATGCATCACACAGGAAGTGCCATGACAGTCATTGCTTTAATCTTTGCAAAAGTAACTGGAAATAAATGAGATGCACTTGAAGACGATAGTCATAGACACGGGACAGTGCAATTATATATGGGTAACTCATTTGGGATAAAATGTGGCTTGGTGTAGAGTACCAGTCAAGATGATGATGGGCTGCACTGCCCAGGGTACCCTTTACAGAGTTACAGCCAGTGCCCCTCTAATTATTGACATGCAGAAGTTTTCAGGACAATTGTAATTATGTTGTATGTAAAGGGCTACTTAACCTGGGCCGATTAAAAGTATCTTATCACAGAATGCCCTAAGGAACAGCCCATTATTAAATGGCACTAGAGCGGGCCACCTCTGGGGTGGGTAGAAGGCTGTACTTCTTGGCAGGTGGTTACAATGTCTGCAGACAACTGGCTGCTAGTTCTAGGGACTGTAAAGCATGCAGGGACCTGCATGGGGGACCTGCATAGGGACCTCCCTGCTGCTGGGCCTAGGATATATATTACCCACCACCTCCTGACTGCAGATCTTACCTGTAGAGAGCGTCACCTCATGGCTGCAGATCTTACCTGTAGTGAGCGTCACCTCATGGCTGCTGATCTTAGAGCTTGTAGAAAACCCCATGTCCTGACTGTACATTATAGAGTGTAAAGACAATGCCACTATCTGGCTGCTGAATCTAGGGCTTGTAGAAAGTGCTACCTTGTGTGGATCATAGGGTTTATAGAGAGAGACACCTGTACAGAGCGCCACCTCCTGACAGAATATTAGGGCTTATAGAGGGTGCCCTTTCCTAGTCATACTTTAGAGAGAGCCACCTCCTAGAGCTTGCAGAGAATGCCACCTTGTGCTGAATCTTAGGGAGAGAGTGCCTTTTCCTAGTCATGCTTTTAGGGATCTGTAGAGAGCATCACCTCCTAACTGCTGATCCTATGGCCTGCAGAGAGTACCACCTTGTGACAGATCTTAAGACTTGTAGAGAATGCCCTCTTCTAGTTAAGGTTTTAGAGATCTATAGAGGCTGTCACAACCCAACTGCTGATCATAGCGCTTGCAGTGTCACCTCCTGACCTGTCTGAGCAGCTGATCCTAGGGCTTATAGAGAGCGCTGCCACCTAACTCCTGATCCTAGGGCTTATAGAGAGCGCCACCTCCTGGCTGCTGTATATAAATACATTCAACACTTCACTTGCCCTCTTTGTTTTGTGACTGACCTTTTTCTTTCCCACCTTTTCTCCTCTTTTCTTTCTTCCTGTGATCAGAGCCACCCGAGTTAGCCCATCCAGGCCAGAGAGTCCTAAGCCACACTATGACCTGTAAGCCTTTCCGGGCTTAGACTGTTGCCTGCTTCCTAGCTGTTCTGTCTTGAAGTGTGTGACACTTACCACACTGTCTGTCCTGTTGTACAATGGTTGTGCTACACGCATATCAAACGTGATTCTTACTATACTGAGCTCATCTTCTGTTCTATTACTGAACTTATCATGTCTGTGGTAGTGGCATATCCTGATATAAATATGTTATAAATAATTCTAAATATATATACATATATATATATCTGAGATCTACAAGATATGTAAGCCAGTGTGCTTCCATGTGAATTTCGGTCTTTAGTAGGACATAAATCCTGGGGAAATGATTGGACGTCAGTCACCTGGCAGCTGGATCTGTTGCTCTGCATGCAAAAGGATCATCCATTTGGGGAAGAAGTTCTCGGTGCTGGTGTGTAGCTGTGATAACCGTCAGAGCAATGAATAAAATATGTTTCTGTAAAAAAAAAATTAAGTTTCTGGTCTTGTACTTGAGTCAAATCAATGTTTCATCAAGTATCATGGTCTTCAAATATACCATGACATTTACATGATATCCAATATGTATCAAAGGGTTGCCCAGAAACCCTATATAGGACACTTGGACATCTTAGCGGTGGGGACCCTGCCATGAGGCAGTCATCTTATAGTATATCTACCCGCAGAGGCCAGGCTTGGCTAAATGAGCTGTTTGACAGGGAAAAATAATCTGAAAATTATTACGAGAGAATGTTATGTTAAGGCTGAGGCCGCATTTTGCAGCTGTTTTTGGTGCAGTTTTTGAGTCAAGAATGGCTATACAAGAAATGGGAGATATATAGGACGTTCTTATACGCCTCCCTTCTGCCCAATCCACTCCTGACTTTGGCTCAAAATCTACAACTAAAAAAAGCTGTGTTTCCGCAAAGTAGGGCCTTAGCCTAAGGGTCAATACACACTGAGTTTTTTGGCGCTGATTTTGACGCTGAATCCGCCTCAAAATCAGCCTCCAAAAAAAGCCTCCCAATAGAACTTTCTGAAAGATAGCATCCATGTTTTTCTAACGTTGGTCAACCCCTTTAACACACAATTGCTTGTTTTGCAGGCTAATTTAAAAATAAAAAAAAAACGCTGTACACCCTAGAGAATTGATGGCAAACTTTTTAGAGGGTGAGTGCCCAAACTGCAACCCAAAACCAACTACATTATCGTACAGTGCCAGCAATTTATCATACAGTAGAGTATGGTACAGTACGCAGCAATTTAACCTTAATACTGGGCGGATCCACAATTGCGGACAGTTACAAACCTGCAAAATATGGTCATGTAAATGAGGCTTTACAGAGCTTTCAATAATACAAACAACTTTGTACTGAAAGGTAGTAGCTTGTATATGGTAGACTTTTATGCTTTTGAACAAATAATGTTCACTATTTACATCGCACAGGATCTGTTTTATAATGACTGTGCAATGTCATTGCAGTCTGTACTAATATCACATCTGCTCTAAAACGGATACTGTGTGAAACAAATAGTGAAGGGGCCCACATGAAGTATACTCTTCCCCATAGTGCCCCCCACGCTGTACAGTCTGCTCCACAGTGGTCCCCATGCTGTACAATGTGCTTCTCAGTGCCCCCCACACAGTATTATATGATCCACAGTGGCTTCCCACACAGTACAATGTGCTCCACAGTGGCCCCCAGACAGTACAATACACTCCACAGTGCCCCCCACACAGTATTATACTTACCTGCAGTCCCATGAAGAGCGGCTCTGCAGGGTCCTGCTTAGGTGTGGGAGAGTTGCCTTTAGCCTTCTGTTGCTCTATAGGGGTCAGGGCCCTTTGTACACTAGGTAAGTCTGCTGGTACATGTTAAAAGGATGGCACCTTGAAACATACCTCCCAACTTTTGAAGAACAGCAAATTTAGCTCCACCCACTTTTATGTTGACCCCACCCATTCTCATTCATTTTTCATGTGCTCCCACACAGTATAATCCTCCTACAGTCGCCCATACATTATATGTCCCCACATTATAATGTTCCCTTCCAACTGCCCCACAGTATTAAGTCCCTCTCCTGGTGCCCCAGTTTAAACTGGGGGATACTAGAGGGGACATGAAACTGGAGCAGCTGGAGGGGGACATTAACAGTGGGGGTAGTTGGAGGGGGGCAATAAATTAATGACAGCTGAAATGGGAAATTAAACTGGGGGCAACTAGAGGCAGACAGGTCCCCCTCCAGCTACTCCCACGGTTTAATGCCCCCTCCAGTTGTCCCAGTTTAATTGCCCCCCTTCATCTACCCCCCAGTTTCATATCCCCCTTATTTGCCCCATTTTATGTCCCCCTCCATCTGCACCCAGTTTCATGGTCCCCCTCCATCTGCCCCCATTTTCATGCCCTCCACATCTCTGCCCCCATTTCCATGCCCCCCCCCCACATCTCTGCCCTCAGTTTCATGTTCCCCTTCTATCTGTGGCCCTAGTTTCATGTCCCCCCCCTCCATCTCTGCCCCCAGTATAACGTTCCCCTTCTATCTCTGCCCCTAGGTTACTGAGAGACACACACACACACACACAGAAACACAGACAGACACACGCACACACAGACACACACTCTCCACCCTGCATCTCACATTCCCCTCCCCTCTCAGTACCTTTAGACGGCACATCTCTCCATCTTCCGGCCAGTACACTAAGACACACCTCCCTAGTCACGTGACGTCTGACGTCACACAGGTCCTTCAGCTTACAATAGTACAAGCTTTCCCCTGATCACCCACTGCTTTTATCGCTGTTATAAGAGCGGGGGATGATCAGAGGAAAGTTTGTTAAGTAAAACACTAAAGGGACATAGCAGGACATGCAGGGAGCTGTGCGGGACAGGAGAATAAAAGCATGACTTTCCCGCTAAATGCGGGATGTTTGGGAGCTATGCCGCTATACCAGGACTAAATACTGTCACGTCACCTGCTGACTGCTATCCCAGGACTAACTACTGCCATGTCACCCGCTGACTGCTATACCAGGACTAAATACTGTTACGTCTGTTAAATATTATGATAATTACAATATTCTTTAGCATACAAAAGGTTAAACTCTACTGACATCACACTTCTATATTTTGGGAACATGGGTGCGGTTAGAGTTCACCATTTTATAAATATCCTTACATAGCAACAAGATGGAAGGTAACACCTTCTCTCATGAATATAAATGAGTAAGAAATACACACGTCTGGGTCTCTTTGGAAAGACCAGGGTGGGTGGTCCTGGCAGGTGGTCATTCATGGAGGACGTTGTGACCAGCCAAAGTCCATCAACCAGATGACACGCATGAACCAAGCTGTAACTACAAGATATACAGATGAAGAAATCTAACTTCTCTGAAGCTGTAAGGTATTGAGACATTGACTGATATTTCTGTTATTTTGGACATTTTCCCTGTTCCTGTGTTTCCCTTCAAGACCTTAATTAAACTCTGCATGTTTCCATAACAAGCTGGCTCCACCTATCATGATAAGGCCTCACAACACGTGGTCACAAGTTTCACCGTAATACAGAATATTTTACAACGTCACCCACTGACCGCTATATAAAGACTAAATACTGTCATGTCACTCACTGACTACTATACCAGGACTAAATACTGTCATATCACCCACTGACCGCTATACCAGGACTTAATACTGTCACGTCACCCGCTGACTGCTATACCAATACTGTCACGACAGCCACTGACCGCTATACCAGGACAAAATACTGTCAAGTCAGCCGCTGACTGCTATACCAGGACTAAATACTGTCACGTCACCCACTGACTGCTATACCAGGACTAAATACTGTCACGTCAGCCACTGACCGCTATACCAGGACTAAATACGGTCACGTCAGCCACTGACCGCTATACCAGGACTAAATACTGTCACGTCAGCCACTGACCGCTATACCAGGACTAAATACTGTCACGTCAGCCACTGACCGCTATACCAGGACAAAATACTGTCAAGTCAGCCACTGACCGCTATACCAGGACAAAATACTGTCACGTCAGCCACTGACCGCTATACCAGGACAAAATAATGTCACATCACCCGCTGACTGCTATACCAGGACTAAATACTGTCATGTCACTCACTGACCGCTATACCAGGACTAAATACTGTCATATCACCCACTGACCGCTATACCAGGACTTAATACTGTCACGTCACCCGCTGACTGCTATACCAATACTGTCACGACAGCCACTGACCGCTATACCAGGACAAAATACTGTCAAGTCAGCCGCTGACTGCTATACCAGGACTAAATACTGTCACGTCACCCACTGACTGCTATACCAGGACTAAATACTGTCACGTCAGCCACTGACCGCTATACCAGGACTAAATACTGTCACGTCAGCCACTGACCGCTATACCAGGACTAAATACTGTCACGTCAGCCACTGACCGCTATACCAGGACAAAATACTGTCACGTCAGCCACTGACCGCTATACCAGGACAAAATAATGTCACATCACCCGCTGACTGCTATACCAGGACTAAATACTGTCATGTCACCCACTGACCGCTATACTAGGACTTAATACTGTCACGTCACCCGCTGACTGCTATACCAATACTGTCACGACAGCCACTGACCGCTATACCAGGACAAAATACTGTCAAGTCAGCCGCTGACTGCTATACCAGGACTAAATACTGTCATGTCACCCACTGACTGCCATACCATGGTTAAATACTGTCACGTCAGCCACTGACCGCTATACCAGGACTAAATACTGTCACGTCACCCACTGACTGCTATACCAGGACTAAATACTGTCACGTCAGCCACTGACCGCTATACCAGGACTAAATACTGTCACGTCAGCCACTGACCGCTATACCAGGACTAAATACTGTCACGTCAGCCACTGACCGCTATACCAGGACAAAATAATGTCACATCACCCGCTGACTGCTATACCAGGACTAAATACTGTCATGTCACCCACTGACCGCTATACCAGGACTAAATACTGTCACGTCAGCCACTGACCGCTATACCAGGACTAAATACTGTCACGTCAGCCACTGACCGCTATACCAGGACAAAATAATGCCACATCACCCGCTGACTGCTATACCAGGACTAAATACTGTCATGTCACCCACTGACCGCTATACCAGGACCAAATAATGTCACATCACCCGCTGACTACTATACCAGGACTAAATACTGTAATGTCACCTGCTGACTGCAATACTAGGACTAAATACTGTTACGTCACCCACTGACCGCTATACCAGAGCTAAATACTGCCATGTCACCCACTGACCACTATACCAGGACTAAATACTGCTATGTCACCCGCTGACTGCTATATCAGGACTAAATACTGCCACGTCACCCGATGATCGCTATATAAGGACTAAATACTGTCATGTCACCCACTGACTGCTATACCAGGACTAAATACTGTTATGTCACCCATTGACTGCTATACCAGGACTAAATACTGTCATGTCATCCACTGACTGCTATACCAGGACTAAATACTGTCACGTCACCCACTGACTGCTATACCAGGACTAAATACTGTCATGTCACCCACTGACTGCTATACCAGGACTAAATACTGTCATGTCACCCACTGACCACTATACCAGGACTAAATACTGTCATGTCATCCACTGACTGCTATACCAGGACTAAATACTGTCACGTCACCCACTGACTGCTATACCAGGACTAAATACTGTCACGTCAGCCACTGACCGCTATACCAGGACTAAATACTGTCACGTCAGCCACTGACCGCTATACCAGGACTAAATACTGTCACATCACCCACTGACTGCTATACCAGGACCACCCCCTGATCGATGTTGAAGATCTTGACCAACTGACCACTAACCCCCCCCCCCTGCCTGCATTTCTGCACACACTATAGTACCCCATAGTGTCCCTTGCACATAGTATTAACTCCAGCTGGTAACGCCCTATTAAAAAATTTTTTTTTTAAAAACGCAGCGGTAGCGGCTGTCGCCGGGCCCTGTGGCAGCCACTACCCCTGCTACCCCAGTAGTTACGCCACTGCATCCATCAGAACAAACCCCAGGTACGCTGGATTGGACAGCTGTGGAAAACACAGGAACATCGGGAACAGGAGAGTATGGGTTTTCGTTTTTCTTATTTTTCACCTTCCCGACCTCCTTGCAGAAAACTGTAATTCCTGGACATCTCCTTGACCATCTCAATATACGGAGCATCACACTATAAAATACAATTCTAGTATGTATAATGCTGCACATGTACAGAAACATAGATAGATAGATAGATAGATAGATAGATAGATAGATAGATAGATAGATAGATAGATAGATAGATAGATAGATAGATGCTTTATATACTTACACATCCTATTAATATTATAAAAGAAAGTTTGTGAGTTTGGATGTTTGGCTGTGATTGAGGAACAAACATCCAAATACACAAACGGCTGAATGGATTTTGTTGAAATTTCACACACACACACACACACAAACACACACACATATTGCCCAGGAAGGGGTAATAGGCTACTCTAATTGTGGGTCACTCACCCCAAATCGCCACCACGACCCTCAAAACGCCTGAAGAAAGGTCATGTCACTTCTTTTTCTGCTAGCAGCTAGCTGTTCACATAGGGCTCCATTGTAATGGGGCTGATTTTAAAGCAAAATCCACTGTCAAAATCAGCCTCTTTGCCCCCGTGTGAACTAGCCCTACTATTACTACTCTTCAGCTGCAGGGAATATCTGAACTGTCAGATCCTCAAACTTTTCAAATAGGGGGCCAGTTCACCGTCCCTCAAACCACTGGAGGGCCGAAATATAGTTAAAAAAAATATAAGATTAGGTTTTTTTTTATGTTTGTCACCTCTCCTGGGCCTCTGATCATTATATTCTGGGGTGTGAAAAGTTCCCAGAGCATAATAATAGTTCATGGGTGGTATCCCAAAAATTTTGGGCTCTGCTGAAGCAGAAATGTTTGCAACTGTCAGGATCTGAGTTATTTATAAAACGGTTGCGTGATTTTTGGTGGGGTTTGCCTGGGGATTTGAGCCGGTGTCCTGTGGTTCTCTGGTTGATCCCTTTGCCACTGAGCTTTTGGGATAGTGGTCGGTATCTGCCACAGTGTTTACTTGAGCATACTTTGTGTCTTAGTAGATGCGAGCTTCAAGTGCGTGCAAGTCAATCCCAGCACCCTAATTAATAATAGGTGACAATGTAACAGTGACAGTGTAATGGCAGTAGTCGCAGTGCAGAGGTCGCGTACTATCTGGGCCTTGTATAGAGAAAAAGCTGAAGCAAGTTTTGTATATGTCCCCCCATTATTATATGGTAGCCGGAGACACGTTGGCTCTCTGATAGCCTTACAGATCTGTTCTTAAAGAGACACAACACCATTTAATCTGCTGAATACATTTATTCAGAAAGAAACAATTTATTTCCAACAAGATGAAATCATTTCAGCAACAGAATGGAAAGTGTAGCCCCCTGACCTGTGATGCATCACCCAATAAATTATAATAACCCCCCATATTAATAAATCTCCAATCAAGAGGACAGACCAGCTTCTATAGAAGCTCCATCATATTATAGTACAAGATACCTGCAGCGAAAAGGCTGCGGAGGTCCAGCGTCTGATCCAGGAATATACAAAATGTTACACTCATACATTATGTACAGGAACCGCTTCCATATTCAAGTCAGGAAGAGATGTAGGAATTTCTACCATGTCCGCTCTCCCACCCACCCTCAAGCCAGGGTACTTGTGCAAAACACCCACCAGGGCGAGAAGATTGACACACCAATGCTCCTTCTCCTGTATTAACAGGACATGGCTGCCTCTTACAGCACATAGTAAGGAAGAAATACTTCAAACTTCATGGCCAAAGTCCACCATATTCACACTCTTATAGAGAATAATGGGATTAATCATTGTGTTCACAGCACGGCCTCGAAAAGTACTCAAAGGGAATGGTCTATATAGAAGGATATAAGATGTTAAAGAAAACAGAAGCCATTATATCCAGGGGAACCAAATGTCGGCGGACCAGTAACAGAGTACCCGTTTACTCATCATGAGGGCGATGCTCATCTGCCACAAGCCAATAAACTGTATACTTGATCCTGCCACAACATGGCTGCATGTACTGGTAATAAGGGGGGCCTCCTTTAAGAGACTCTTAAAATTGATTTAGAAAAATCTGGATGTGATTAAACATGGCAGGAGGTATTGCCCCTTCTCTGCTGTCAGCCTAGATTTGTCATGCAGAGACAGCCTGGTTGCTGGGATGAAAAAAATCAGAGCCAGAGATGGGGAACAATATGGGGGATAAACGCTGTCCTCCTCTGCTATCAGCACAGTGCCATTGGGACAGACTGGTTTCTATGGTGAGAAAAATTTGATTAAAATTGCAGGTAAAGGAATGGCAGGAGCGAGTGCTGTCAATCTGCTCCCCCTCGCCTGCTATCATCTCAATACCTATTTAAAGTGGACCTTTCGTCATCTTTACCAATTCTAGTTCTTTGCACTGTTAATAGTCTCTGCTCTGCCAATTCCAGCACAGTTGGAATTTTCTCTCTAGCCCCCACTGTTCCCAGGCAACAAGTGCAGGTAGTTTTGGTGCCTGCTGTCATATTTAAGCTCTGTAATGTCAGAAGGGCGATGTCAGACAAGGGGCGTGATTCAGAGCTATAAAACAATGGCAGCCAGTGTCAGAGCTGAGAATCACTCCCCCGCCTTGCCTTCTCCTGCCTGACACCGCCCTCCTGACAGTACAGTGACTAAATAACATATCAGGGATCAAAACTAACAGCACTCTTGTCAGGAAAGGTGCAGACTAGAGAAAAAAATCCAACTGTGTGGGAATCTGTGAAGCAGCAGCTTTTAATGATGTGGAGAACTGGACTTGTTGGAGATGAAGAAAGGTTGTTTAACCATGTCAGAGACAGACTGGTTTCTAGGATGAAAAAAATCTGATTAATAATGCAGCCTGAGATGGGAAATAATACGAGGATAATGCTGTGAAGCTACTGCTGCTCTTGTTTTTGTCAGCTTAGGGGGAATCCGCCTTTGTCATGGGAGACAAGCTGATGGACAGGAGTTCAGGTTGAGATGGGAATTAACTCGTGGGTAATGGCTACTGCTCCTCATCTGCTGTCAGCAACTTGCCATTCAGCTTTGTCATGGGGGCAGGCTTGTTGCTAGGATCAGAAAAATCTGATTAACAATGGAGAATAAGACAGGAATACACCAACTACTGTGACCTTACACGGTGGTGGGAGAAAGTGAATCATTACACCAACCTGGCTCAGATAACTCAAGTCTTCAACCCAAAGCCAAACTGGCTCAGGACAGGCAAAGAGATCTGGCCATATTAATCAGATTTTTTATTAAATTTTGGTGGAAGATGCAATAAAAAGTTGTATGCACACACACATTGCAATAAAAGTGACTGGTGTGAGCCTACACTGAACCGTATAATAACTCCAAAAGAGATCAATTAAATCAGATCTAAAATTAAACCCCAAGAGGGAAACCTACAACATGTCCTGTGTTTGCTATACTGTAATTTGGTTAAATAACTGGGGTTGCTGTTAAAATTCTCATGTAAAACCTTCTCCAGATACCTGATCTGCAGCATGGCCACCAAACAAAGTGAACTTCGCACACTGCAGGGAAAACACTAAGGTTTAGCTCACTTTGTTGTGAGTCTTGGAGACTTTCCAGGCAATGCTGGAAAAGTTTAGTCAACACTGTATATCTACCCGTCATCTTTCACCTTCCGATTGGTCCCTCTTCCCTTCAATGCCTTTTGGGAACCAATCTGCACGCAAGGGGAGCCGGTAATATCACCACAATGTCAGGATCCCTCCTTCATACGTGATCATGTCATGTCTACTTCACATAAAACATTAGTGTTAGGGTGGGGTTTTTTTAAACAAAAAACAGGAGGCAGCGGAATATCATTGGCAAAGATTAAGTAACCTAACCCCAATGAGCTTAAGAAAACAAAGCAGTGTGTAGTAATCTACTAGCCCATCTATACAGGATAAATGCCCTCTGGGTTGATATCCTGGAGGCAATGCCATTTGGAGCAGAGGACATCCTCCCCTCCTCCATCATCACTGCAGATACAAGCCTGTCCCACCTTAAAGCCACAGCTCAGATGAGGGAAGACATTGTCCGAGCCTATTACCATCCCCAGCAGCTGAAGAACCAACCATCCCATCCCCAAGTGACCGCGTCTCCTGTGCATGTGGAGACCCTATGTCACAGTCCGTAGAGGAGATAGAATGGAAGTGGTGGCTTGGATAAGAGGGACGATCCACCTCAGACTACCATAATCCGGACCTCATCATTCTCATCCACACGGTAGAAGAATGGGATGCAGGGATTCTGTAATAAGGAGCCAGGACGTTCCTGGGGGTTTTGGATCTCATGTAGAAGTTGCATGATCTGCTTGGCTGTGGGGTCTTCAGAACTTGGGCCGGTGTTTGATCCTTCTTGAGCAGAAGACAATATGGGAACCCGCTGAGCTTTCACCTCTTCTGCATCGTCTAATAAGCTGACTTCCTCAAGTGCTGTGAGGAGAGAATGGACATTAGAAGCTGCAGTATACCCATGCATGAGAATTATAAGCCCAATGGACCAATACTCTATATTAATTAAAGGGAATTAAAGGGATTACCAGAATTCTGCATAAACTTTAGAAATGCCATACATTAACAAATAATGGCATAAGATACAGATAGTTTACTCAGGGCTAAACTTAGCCAACATGGAGACACTCTCCTGCTGCCAGCAAGCTGTGTTGTCCAGAGCTTCCCAAGATGGAAGTCACATTCCCTATTTCACAGGTGCTGAAAGTGTTGAATGCAGGTGCAGATACAGAGGCAGAAACTGGCTGTGATCAATTCTGCTCTCCTCAGTAAGACTTGATGGTCCAACCTTGAGTGGGAGTCTAATGACCACCGCCATCCAGTGCAATGATGACTCTACGATGGCTACACATAAGCAAATGTATACTATGACAGCAGGAACGGGCTGCTGTAAACATGGAGGAGCTGGCGCTGCCACAGTCTTCATGTTGTGACAAACAGTAAGGGTTCCTGAGGATGGACCCCACCAGCTGAACATCCAAAACTTGTTCCTAAGAAGTCCTACTAGGATGGTATCAAAGCCCTTAATCATCATCAAGAGTGACAACACCAAAAACTCCATTAGAGCAAGATTTGGGGTTAACCTGGCAGATTATACCCTTATCTGTTATAGCCTGAGCATGCCTGGTGCCCACAATGATCTAGTGGAGCTTAGTACATCCGAGTAAACACAGCACACAAACTGTAGAGCTTGACAATCAGTTTAACCCACCCGTGTCACTTACCTTCCGCAGTAGTCGTATCCACTTCCATTGGCCTATCTACACCCTGAGCAATGTGTCCCAACTCCTTGGATCCTTTTGTAATTTCCACATACTTTTTGTACCATTCATTCCTCTCTGTCACCAGTCTCATGACCAAGACCTGCAGTTCCAACAACTTGGCCTGGGCAGAAAGAGGACAGACAGTGAACGGGTCTGCTGACAACCATGGTTTCTCATTCAACACTCAACATTTGGGTTTACCAACCTTCATCTCTTCTTTGTCTTGGGCCAGTCGACTGATGTACTCTTCCTTTTCTTTATGTCGTTGTTTCAAGATTGCTCTCTGACTCTGGTAAAGTGCAATGTATTCCCCTAGAGACAGAAGTCAGAAGACTGTGAGGTCAACACAAGTAGTAACTACATCTACACATTTTACGAACAGAACATGCCCTGAGTATTAGTGGGCTGCACTACTGCAGCTTAACACCCAGTCAGCATGGCTACTACACAAGGCTGACTTAATCAATATCAATATCTGGGCCTTGGACAATCACTTTAAGTAAGGCCATAGTGCAGTTACCTGGCGACTGTGAGCAATGCTATGCAGAAAGTGCAGTGCTGAATCCCAATCATTCGCAGGGTCTGAGAGGTTAGATCCCATTAAAGGAACCTTGTTAGGAGTTATAAGTCACTCCAAATAGCCCTATCCTAACTCCATCCACGGACGCACGAGACTCCTGGTATTCCCAAGCACTTGCTCTTTTCATTAAAAGGGGTAGTCCGGGATAATCTGAAATCTCTACAGAGTCTAAACACCCTCCCCCCTCCTACTTTCTAAAAAACTTTAGTAATAAAAAATGCATATTTACCCATATCCCTGGGGCAGTCATGTGATCCCACCCCAGGGACATTATCTGATTATTCAGTGAAAATCCATTTCCAGAAACATATAGTCACTACTAGAGATGAGCGAGTACTCTTCAAAACTCCCGTTTCGAATAGCACGCTCTCATAGGAATGAATGGAAGCATCCGGCACGCAGACTTTGCCGGCGTCTGGCCGCTTATCCCTTGTGTGCCGTCTGCATCCATTAATTCCTATGGGAGCGTGTTATTCGAAATGGGAGTTTCAAATAGTATTCACTCATCTCTAGTCACTACTACTTTCCCCCTATGCACTCCATTATACTTACCCTCCACATGCTTCTTCCGGTGACACAGCTCTTCCCTCTGTACTGATTCGACAGGGTGTGCGCTCTTCTCCAAGCAGTGGGCGCGCACCGCTGTGGGTACTTCACCTCTACTGCACACGCATGCTCAGTAAATGTTGATCATCGCTGAAGAAGACTGAATCAGTACAGGAGGAGACGGGGCTGTCTCACAGGAAGACATGTGAAGGGTAAGTATATACTATGGGTTGGGCTGAGTAGGTAGGGAAGGATGGGATAGCTAGAGAGCCTGGGAGGGGGTGTTTGTGACGGAGGGGGAGTGAGGAAGGAGGGGTTAGGAAGTTGCATAGCAGGAAGCAGAATTAGGTAAATAAAAGCAGAAGACACCAGGGGTCCCCAGTGACACCCAGAAATCACTCAAAACATGCTATAAGGTATATGGCTGCATTTATTAACCCATTAATAGCACTAACAGACTTAAAAAAAATAAAATAATTTTTTTGCACAAAAAACCCTTTAAACTGGAATGGTACACCTCAGCTCCAGTGTGCCGGACCTCAGACTAATGTGATGTGAAGACGAGGCATATTTCCAGTAAAAAACCGTGCAGGTGCTGGGGCTGCCTGACAAAATACCAATGAGACTCATCCCTTAGTAAGTATAAAGTTTTTTTTCATAAACTGCAGCCTTGGGCAGAGTTATAATAGCTGTATTTGAGACACTATGTCACCGGTCTATAAGGATCTGTGGTTGGTTTAGTGTCTCAAATAGACCCAACAGCCTTCCTTTACTCAGAAAGTGGTGGCCTAACCTTGCAATATGGCATCATTTTAGTAGATGTGTCCTTCCCCTGAGACAAGAGCAGGGGACTACAGACAACAGCTCACTAGGCTTCACAAAGGTCCCTTTCAGCTGGATGACAAACATATTATGTAGGTGTACATAGAAAAACACTGACCTATAGTATCAGTCTCCCCGGAAAGCTGGATACACCGATGTTCCAACTCTTCCACTCTCTCCTTCAGTTCTACTCTCTCCTGCATCAGGTCAGTGAAGCGGAACTAAGAGCAAAAATTGGAAGAAATAAGAAAAGTGAATATGATGATGACATTGTTACCAAGAGCAAGATCTCTGTACACTGGGATAACACCTACCTGCAATTTCTCCATGGCACTCTGTAAAGCATCATAGACCTCTCTAGGAACACTCTCCATACCTGGAACTGTCAGGAAGACACATAGGGAAGCTCAATGAGAATGGAGCTAGTAGCATTGTATATTAGGTTGAGTACTACTATGACATCAAATGTAGGACGTAGTCTATCATACATAAGCTTTCTCTGGAAGGTAAAGGGCCCTCACAAACCTTGGAGCTAGCATATTTTAGGCATTCATGGACTGCCCTTACTGACACTCAGCTGCCAGGAGCAAGATTTCTCTCTACCTACCAGACAGCCCAGTGCCCATCAGAAACTGAAGTCAAGGTTTTTCTCCCCTCAAAAAGGTGCGGGACAATGACAAACATGGTGGCCGTGGCCAACAAGCCATTTTCTAAGTCTGCTCTTGAGGTCTTCTTGCAGAAGCCGCAGCTGGTATAGAAACATGTAAATAAGTTCTCTTAAATAAGGACAAGTTCACACAGAGGAATTTGGAGAATTTGAGGCAATCTTCAGCTTCAAATTCCTCTCATGGCCCCAGGAAACTGCAGCAGAAAGCTGAAGCTGAGCCTTGGCTTTCCAGAGCATTTTGTATGCCGATTAGTCATATACCACGGGGCAAAATCAAGTGTGAGCCTTGGAAACCACAGCAAGATTGAGCAGCACATACTTTCTCAGAGGGTTGGAAAAAAGGCACTTGCACCACTGCCTTCCAATGGAAGTCAGATTCTGCCATTGATTTTTAAGAGGAAACCCCTCAAATATCGTCTCTTAATTACTGTGTGAACCTACCCAAAGGACGTAAAACTGTCTCTCTAGTGTCACCTACAGGTAATTACTCTCTATGTCAACCTCCAACCCAATAAAGAGCCTGGAAAGATGGACATTAGTATGACAGTTTTCTTCTTTCTGGAGGACAGTCTGGTGTATCGGGAGTAACAAGGCCATGTGATCATCCTCTACCTGCGGAGTGATGTGGAGCACTGGACATCTGCTGCTGTCTGAGCTCAGAGATCTGCTGCAGGAGCTGTTGACAATTCCTCTTCTGGTCCATGAGCTGCCGCTCCATCTCATCCCGCTCTCCATGTAACTTGGAGAGGGCGGAAGACAGGAATGTCATCTGCAGAAGAAAAAGCAAAGCATGGCAGACTGAAGATGAGAAGTCTATGAGTGTCGGACCTTCACATCACTAATGGAAGAACAGCCTCTGCCTGAGACACCTTGGTAGACAGACCAAGACCCATCTGAATGGAAGACTAACCATTTCTTCTTTGCTTTCAAAATCTTCAGGAATAACCAGTGATGTTTTAGGGGTTTCGTCTTCATAGACTTTACTCTCCACGCCGTCCCCTGAGGATCACAGATATATGGTTAAATCTTGACCCTCACCACCAAGAAATGAAATAAGAACACCTGACTCTTATTACCTTCCATGCGGCTCAGGGCTCTGCTTTCTGGCTCGTTGCGAATCTGCATCATCTGTGCTTTCAGCTCTTGGTTCTCTTTGGTAAGAAGTTCCAGGTTTTCCTTTAAAAGTAGAGATGTAGGTCATGGAAAGTTCCAAAAGGAATGAGTGACAAATAAATCTGGCCCAGACTGTGTACTTGTCTCACTGACCCCTGCTTTAACCATTCAGATGCTTACTGAGTCTCTATAAGGACATGCCCACTTAGCCGATCCCTGGTTAAGGGGTCATCGCTCCATCTAGTCACTGGGTCACTGGCTAAGCAGACATTCCCTGTGTGTCGAGATAGGACCTTAAAAGGACATGGTAAACATCAGAAGGGGCACGGTGGGAGATCAGAGGGTACGGCTTATTTCAGGCTACGTTCACATCTGCATTGTTTAAACTGTTCTTTGTTCCATAAGACTGAACAGGAAAGACCGATCCTGAGGGACCCCGTTAACTATGAGGGCTAGTTCACATGGGGCAAGTTGGCAGCGGATTTTGACACGGAATCCGCCTCAAAATCCGCTGCTACCATTAACTTCAATGGGAACTGCTCGCTTCTTTTTTCCGCTTGCTAGTAGCCCTATCTTGCCGCGGATTACAGGGATGAATCAGCCAAGGTGTGAGGCTCTAGCCCATTCATTTTGGCCTAATCCATCGCAGAATGCTGGTGCACTTCATTGGCATCACGTCGCAGCAGCCGCGATGGAATGTGTACATGCAAAACCCCGTGTGAACTAGCCCTAATGGCACGTGTCAAGTAACTTATATTCTCCGTCTTTTCATCCAAGATTTTACATGGACTCTGTAATGGAGGTTCCTGACAAGAGTATCTGATATAGATGTGAACATAGCCTTATTTACAGTTTTTTCAACAATTTTGGAATACCTAATGGTATTGCCCTTTTATTATTACTCCTGAAAACAAATATACAGCCTGGGGCAGAATCTAATGACAAAGAGTGGTAATGCCATGTGGTCAATTTATACATTCATTTCCAGTAGGAACAACAGAGGGTCATACTGTGTATATCACATCAACGT
Organism: Leptodactylus fuscus; assembly: GCF_031893055.1. Taxonomy (NCBI): domain Eukaryota; kingdom Metazoa; phylum Chordata; class Amphibia; order Anura; family Leptodactylidae; genus Leptodactylus; species Leptodactylus fuscus. The sequence continues at coordinate 41,135,520 of NC_134275.1, read as the reverse complement.
GACATTTTGTGTGGTATATAAGTCAACTATGACCGCAATCTTTTATTAGTGATGAGCACTGAGCTATAATGGGTTAATCTGGTGTAACATGTATATGGAAAGAGTTTAGGTACAGTCTTCTGTGCTGCACAGCTCACCCTGCTTTGCTGCAGCTCCTTTAGGTGCATTTCTGCGCTGACTTTGCCCTGCACCTCATCATGCTGCAGTCTGTCCATGAGCTGGGCCTGTAGCAGGTATTGCCTCTGGAATTCCTCCCGCTCGATGGAGACTTGTTGGTACGCTGCGACGTACTGCTGGAGGTGAGCAGACAGCTCATCCCGCTGAGTTTGCAGCAGCTGCACATCCTGTTCCTTTGCTGCAAGCTGTAAGACAAAAACCATATACTGACGGTCAGTGATGCAATACTGGGAGGAAGGGAGACCTGCCAGTAACCCCCCTGACCATAGGCTCACCTGCTCCTTAAAATCCCCTATGTTCTCCTGTAGTTGACCCAACTTCTTGGCCAGTTCTTTTTTCACATGCTGCTCACTCTGTAGTCCATTTGTGAGCTCCAAATTTTCGTTTGTCTACAGGAAAAAAAGTAAACAAATATTAAAACAGGTTCCCCAGGACTTTTTGATCGACACCTTATTTTAAGGATAGGTCACCAATTAAAGATTTGTTGGGAACGGGGGGGAACGGATTCTCACACCTGGAGCCCCCCAAGGATTAGCTGTTCAAACAGGCAGCAGTGGCCCCTGAGAATTGCTCTTGCTTCACAGGCCATGTGACATATTTAAAGCTCAGTCCTATTTAAGTGAAAGGGTTAAGGTACAATACCAAGCTACAATACAAAGCCACTCTTCAAACATATGATCAGCCGGTGTCTGGGTGTCAAACCCCTGCCCATCTTTAGTTGATGACCTATCTTGATAATAGATTACCATATATACTCTAGTATAAGCCAACTTTTTCAGCACTGTTTTTATGCTGAAAAAGCCCCCCTCGGCTTATACTCGAGTCATGGAGCACAGGACTGCAAGGACCTGCATAAATTAAGTGAAGGGGGAGTGTCCTTCAGTGATTGCTACAGTAATGATATAGGACACTCCCCCATTCACTAACAAGAGAGATGAAAGCCCGGGAGGTGGCAGGTCCCTGTCCAGTGTTTGCATCAAGGAGAGGAAGAGGAGAGTGAAGTGAAAGAAAAAAAAACACACAGGTGCATACTGGGGTTACAATTCCTATTCATGTCAGGCATTTGGGGTTATTAATTTAATTTTAGCAACTCCATGTGCCTCACATTAATAGCAGTTAATCCCATCATGTCCCTCACATTACCCGTGTGCCCCATATAAGGGTTACTGATATGTGAGACATATGGAGGTAATAATTAAGTGCCTTAATAATGTTTAATATAATAATTATTACCTCTATGTCTCTCACATATCAGTATCCTTTATGTGAGGAACGCAGGGGGTTAATGTAAGGGACATGATGGGGTTAACTGCTATTAACCTGAGGCACATGGAGTTACTAAACTGTAATGCACATGACCAGACTTTTTATCTGCAATGGTGGATAAAATTCTGGACTATTATATTTCAATGGGCCCGTACACAGATGCCGTTGCTTTTGCAGCCATGTGTCTGGGCCAAATTGAAGAGCTGCAATTTATGGAGCAGGTCCTATGTGTGTCCTATACCTGTCCTATATGTGTCTGCATTTGCAGCCCTATCAATTCATTTTTAATGTAAAGATCGGTGATCAGTTAATGTAATTTTATGGATCTCTCTTAATTTTTGAAATCTTCCAGTAGCTGCTGCATTTCCCTCACTAGGCTTATACTTGAGTCAATAGGTTTTCCAAGTTTTTTGGGGGTAAAATCAGGGGTCTCTGCTTGTATTTGGGTCTGCTTATACTAGAGCCTAGAAAACAACTTTAACCTCAGCGCTCTTTAGGCTGCAGGTCCACAGGTCTGGATATACTTAGTGAAAATCTGACACAATATGTGACATACCAGTTTAACAAATCCGTTCTGCAGCTCGGCTAGGTGTTCCTTCAGCTGTCTGTTCTGGGTCAGTGCCCGGCTGATTGTGGCTTTGTCGCTCTGCATGTTTTCCAGGATCTGCTGTTTATCTACATTTTCCTCGCTCTGCCTCTGCAAAGTCTTCTCTAACTCAAGGATCCGCTCCTCCTGCTCCTGGTTGAGGCGGCTCAACTGGCTGTTGTCCTGTACTTGAGCCTGATACCTGGATTGTATCTCAAGGAACTCCTGATGTAGTTTTTCAACTTCTTGCTGAAGTGCCAACTCTACTTCAGAAGGACCCTGGGGTGCAGAAGGCTCGGAGTCAGCTGGTTCTGCTGCTGTATAAAAGAATGGTTACAGAGATCTTAAAACTATGAACACAATTTACTTACAGAATAACCTGTCTACATTATCAGCATAAGCTGCAGTCAAAATGATCTGGGCTTCAGAGGTGAAATCTCTGCATTCCTCTGGAGAATAATACAGGATGTAACTCAGGATCAGTACAGGATAAGTAATGTAATGTATGTACACAGTGACTGCACCAGCAGAATAGTGAGTGCAGCTCTGGAGTATAATACAGGATGTAACTCAGGATCAGTACAGGATAAGTAATGTAATGTATGTTCACAGTGACTGTACAAGCAGAATAGCGAGTGCAGCTCTGGAGTACAATACAGGATAAGTAATGTAATGTATGTACACAGTGACTGTACCAGCAGAATAGTGAGTGCAGCTCTGGAGTACAATACAGGATGTAACTCAGGATCAGTAAAAGACTAGCGATGAGAGAGTAGTATTCGATTGAATACCTCACTCCCATAGGAATGCGTGTAAGCGGCCGAACACCAAGGGGTTAAGTGCATCGAATATTCACTGCGCTTAACTCCTTGGTGTTCGGCCGCTTATACGCATTCCTATGGGAGTGAGGTATTCGATCTAATACTACTCGCTCATCTCTTTAAAAGAGATGTAATGTATTAATGTGCTCAAAGTTTTATGTAGATTAAATATATATACCTGATGCCAGAAGTAACTCTGTCACTCTGGTCTCCAACTGCTCAACCTGTACCCGAGCGCTCTCTTTTTCCTGGCCGAGTGTCTGAATCTACAAATAATAGTAATACATATTAGCTTGTAAATAGTGTAGAAATAAAGCAAAAGACTAAGATTATACACAAAAACTTATCTACTTAGTCAAGTGCCAAAGAGTATAGTACTATCTCCTGTAAGAGGTCTATTTGCAGAATATAGTTTGTTGTAATCTCATCCACAATCTTGAAGGTCTAATACAGGAATCTATTTGCATTCTGGTCTGTAATCCGTTAAAGAGGAAACTCACTTGCTCAGACAGCTGACGGACTCTTTCTTGCCAAACTGCACCTTCATCCTTCAATTTCTCTACATACTGGTCCCGTTCTGCTCTCAGTTGCTGGAGGGAATCAGACATCTGAAACATAGAAAATGAATCCACATCACCATGGATAGGCTTGGACATTGGAAAGATCCAAGTGTCACCTCTAGAGTGTCAATGTATAATATATAGTATACAAATACACATTTTCCAGTGATTCAAACCTTACTTCCTCTGGGATTCTGTATTTGATGGCATACCTGAGGATTTCAGGCAGGTTTTCTACCCTGGATCACATGATCGGGAGCAGGACACAGCCCCCTGATACTTCACCTCCTTTCCATTTTCACATGTAGACACCTTTGCTGTGGGGGCTTATAATATAGTCTGCCAACCCCTGGAGCACATGTGAAAACTGGAGAGGAGGTTGAGTGACCTGCAAGCTGGGTGTTGGTCCTGATCCAGGACAGCATAACAAAAAAATTAAAAAAAAAATATTAAAGTAAAATAAGCATCCCTCTCCCACGCGTTTTCTTAGCCAGGGTGCAGTCATTGTTTGGGAAGTTTGTGTGGGGTTCCTCTCGGAGCAGACTTGGGTTCAGTACTCTTGTTCGGCGTAAATATAGGGGTGGCGTTGGTCTCCCGGATGTGCGCCTTTACTATCGTGCCTCGGTTTTGCTTCGTCTGTTCGATTGGCAGTTCCGTCGCCATGATAAGCAGTGGGTTTCCATCGAATACGATCTGATTTCGTCTTTGCTATCCTCTTGGCCATGGATCCCTCCGCACTTTCGTCCTAAATCCCCCGGCCTCTACGTTCTCCCTTCGCATTTTCTGAAAGTATGGGATCTGGTATGTTCTTCTGGCCGCTTGGCCCGTGTTCCGGGCCCCTTAACTCCCCTCTTCGACAACCCTATGTTCCCTCCTGGTTGCTCGGTTGACCGGTTCCTCTGCTGGGACCGAGTGGATTGTACTTGTCTCCAGGAGGTGTCGGGTGATTCTCCGCTCCTTCCTTTCGCCCAGCTGTGTAGTTCTCATCCTGACCTGCGCCTCTCGTGGTTGGAGTACGCCCAACTCCAGTCCTTTCTGAAGCAGTTTTCGCTCACTCCTCGCCTCTCTTCTCCTCCATTAGCCCTAGAATCCTATATTGGGCGTCAGACCCCCCCCTCGCGCCCTTTCGCTACTGTATGATGTTCTCCTTTCGGATGTCACTGCGGAACTCCCTCCCTACGTCGCCGCTTGGAACGCCGACCTTCCTGTGGGTTTGTCATCTGCGGATTGGGACCGGTCCTTTTTGCTTTCTCACAAGCTGGCCCTCCCGTGTAGCGCTCAGGAGAGGAATTATAAGATTCTGTCCCGGTGGTATAGGTGTCCAGTGCTTCTCCATAGGATTTTTCCCGCTGTTCCGGACTTATGTTGGCGCTGTGGCTCCGCTAGGGGTACTATGTTGCACATATGGTGGGACTGTGACGTTCTGCGCCCCTTTTGGGACGCGGTGTTTTCTTTGTATTCCAGGGTCAGTGGGCGCTCGGTGGCTGTCTCTCCTCAGCTGGCACTTCTGTCAGTTATCCCTGGTAAGCTGTCGGAGATTAAGAAGGACCTCCTGGGGCACTTTCTTGTGGCCGTCAGGACCGTCATCCCAAGACACTGGCGCAACCCTACCCCTCCCTCCTTGATTGAGTTCCTCCAGGAGTTCCTTCTTATTCAGCGGATGGAGACCTTGGTGGCGGAAGATTCCCCTGACTATTCCAAGTTTGAACTTCGTTGGCGTCCCTGGGTTATGTTCCAGGAATCGTCTGCCTTCTCTGCTGCCTTCGCCTGAGTGTGACATGGCCGTCTGTTTTCTTCTCCTTTTCTTCTTTCCTTCTTTTGCTTTCGTTGTGGTTTTTTTAGTCTTCGTCTTGTGTTTGTTTGTTTCTTGTCTATTCCTTTTCCCTTTTTCCTTCCCTTGTTGGGCTATATTTGGTTTGTGCGGAGGGGGGTCTTTTTGGCCTCCCAGCCCGCGGACTTATATGCTTCTTCATTGTCGCTCGACTTCATTTTTGTTAATCGTTTTGTATTTTATTGAAAAATCTTTAATAAAACCCGTTTAAGCATAAAGTAAAATAAGCCATTCCCTATTCATAACATGGGAAAACTGTTTAGTGGGAATCTGACCAGTGGGACCCAAACAATCATGAAAACAGGGGTCCCATGTGCTCCCTTATAAATGAAACAGTAGGCTATGGAACTGCCAAGGATCAAGTTTGGCTTCTCTAAGACATCTGCAAAGAGGTGAATGGACAGAAATTACCTGTGTTAGTTGAGTGCCGAGTTGGTCTCGCTCTTCAATGACCATACGCAACTGCTGGTTTACATCAGGCGCTCCTGTCTGATTGGAAAACTAGAGAAGGAAATAAAAATGGAGTCAAAGATTAAATCTATACAAAATAATAGTTGGCCACTGATGTGGTAAGAACAAAGGGAACAGGAGTTCACAAACTGTGGGCCATATCCTACCAAATCCTAATGAACTCTATGGCATGTGAACCCCCATTTTATATGAGATCTCTCTGTCCTACCTGCTGTATCATTAGTTCAGCCATTTCCAATTTCTTATGGAGGTCCCCAAGCTCCAACCTCATGGCGGCGTTCTCAGACAGAAGCACATTTAATTTCTCTGACATTTCCGAGTTCTGCTGCTTCAACTCATCGCTGCTCTTACTGCAAACAGAAGACAAGAAGTGAGACCTATTGGAGGTCTGAAAGATCCAGAAACCTGTAAACGGAAGGTGGAGACTCACCTGTTCTTCAAGCTTTCAAGACGTAGATTGTCCCTCTCCTTCTCCAGTTCTTTATTAAGCTGGAAAAGAAAGTAAAGTGTTCATGAACATTATGAGACTGCGGCAAAAGCTAAAAAAAACCCAAACATATCTTGCACCAGTTTGGTAAGTTTTCCACCCATGATCCAATAAGTAATTGGGCTCCTACATCCCATACCCCACTGATTAGCTGGCACCAGTACTAAGAGAAAAGGAACAATCGGATACCGATGGCTTGTCCTAAGAAGAATACATATGTGTAACTCCTTTAGCAATTTTTTTAGGGTCATCTGTCTGTTCTAATAATTTTTTTAGATCCATTTAAAGAGGTTGAAGCTCACTAATACAGAGCCCCCAAACCCCCACGCAGATCACTGCCCGGATTCTGGGATGTAAACAATAATGGGTCTTGGTACAGATGAGCTGTGGGAATCAGTCCTCTGCAGATCAAATATTGTTGGACTATCTAAATAATAGGTAATCAATTGTAGAAACCTAATAACTAGAGATGAGCGAACAGTGAAATATTCGAGATTCGATATTCGTTTTGAGTAGAGCCTCAATATTCGACTACTCGATCGAATATCGAATCCCATTGTAGTCTATGGGAAAAAATGCTCGTTTCAGGGGAAACCACTATTCGACTAAAGGAGAGTCACCAAGTCCACGAGTAGCAGTAGGAGAGTGTTTAGGAGGAGAGCTCTGCAGTTAAAGCGCACGGACCCCATTATAGTCTATTAACTGTTCAGCGCTGATACAAAGTAAGCTCCCTCATGACCGCAAGCTGCCAGCTCTTCCGACTAGCAAAGATGAGCCTGCGGCAAATCAACGCTGGTTCTACAGCAGGCTCATCCTTGCTAATCAGGAGAGCTGGCAGCTTACTTTTACGAGGGAGCTTACTTTTTTGTCATAGGAATGCATTGACCAGCGCTGATTGGCCAGTGTATCAGACACAGCAATCAGACCACAATGGAGACTGCTGTGGTCCGATCTTAGACTCCGCCTCCTCACAGACGAGCCTCCGGCAGAACCAACGTTGATTGGCCAAATGCTGTACACTGGCCAATCAACACTGGTCAATTCATTCCTATGAGAAAAAGTCCGCTCCTTCATCACAGCAAGCTGCCAGCTCTCCCGACTAGCAAGGACGAGTCTGCTGCAGAACCAGCGTTGATTTGCCGAATGCTATACACTGTATAGCATTCGGCCAATCAACGCTGGTTCTGAATCAAATATTTACTGTGAATAGCTAGTAGTAATCGATCGAGTATGAATATTTTGAATACCACAGTATTCGATCGAATACCTACTCGATCGAATAATACTTGCTCATGTCTACTAATAACCCTTTAAGGCTGAAAGCTCCACCTAGTGGTGGCAACAGGCCACAATTTTGTACCTACCTAGTTAAAAACAAAAACAAAACAAAACACAGTGCCCAATTGTGGTCACAAATGGTGAAAAAAAAACAAAACAAAATTACAGTAATGCCTAAAATTACCGAACTGTAACCAATTAACCCATGACAGTCACAATTTATGGGACAGTAAAGATGAATAAGAGTATATTGGCCATGATGAATGGACTTTACCTTTTCTAGCTGCTTCTGCTGCGTGGAAATAGAAGAAAGGGTCCGCTCCAGCTCTGTTACTCTCTGCCGGGTTGACTGTAATCGCATGACAAGATCCTCTACTTCCGCTGCAGGAAAATCCATAACAAGATGTCAGCACACTACAGACTACAGGAATTGGCAAAGTTTTAAAGCCTTTTATTGAGACTCTAGTGTACAATCGAATCCAGAAAAACGAAGTCAACTAAATCAGCGCTATCCACACCAAAAATAGTATTAGTGTGTATATAAAAGTACACTAAACCTAAAAATTAGTGATAAAAATGGTGGCATCCAGAGGGTTGGATTTAATAGTCTTTGGGTTCTACAAAATATACAGGAACAAGGGGGAGGCTCCTGCTGCAGCCAAGTGTCTTACACCAGGAATGTGAGGAAGAGGAGGGAGGACATGGTTGAACCCCTGAGACAGAGAGAGAGCCAGGATTAAAGAAAATAAGAGATCAATGGGATGAACTGCAGTCCGGTGAGGGTCGGACCACTGATAGATACCTCTGAAGGAATGAACAAGCAGTGCGCCTGGCCACTGCCACTAAATTCAGAAAGGGACACCACATTCTTGCTTTCTATGGGGGTGCAACTGTCACAGCAAACCTCTTCAAGACCAAAGGACACAGCTTTTTTTCGACTGGCTTCTGGAGCGGGTGGGTTCACTGCAAGATGTCTGCTTAAATGGCCTTAGTCTGAGGTAAGACTCATTGACCCATTTTTTGTGTGAATTTTCTTAGTAGCAAAATCTAGGTATCGCTTCCTTCAACTTCTCACTTCGCCCCATATAGATAGCTACAGTGACTGTGCAATAGGTTTGTGAAACTTTAGGCCATATCATATACAATAAGATGACCTGATATGGTATATACCTCCTTTCTGTCTTGCTGCCTGCTGCGTGAAGGACAAGGCGGTCTGTAGTTCTGATTTTTCCGATACCAAAATCCCAATGGTCTGGATGTGAACCTGGGGTGATAAAACACATTCAATAATCTGAGTAAATATAACTACATATAAAGGAGAAGTACTATATTTAGTAGTGCAGGAGATTACACCGTGACTAGTTCATCATATGACAAATGGTGTACATGTAATGGTCATATGATGTGTTTGCTGTTGGGTCCTTTAGGTCCTGGAATAAAAGCGCCACCACAGACCAAGTTAAAGGAAATCTGTCAGGGAGATTTGGGACACACTAAACCACCCAAAGAGCCTTATGGACTAGGGATTAAGGCCTTCTGTGTCCACAATAAAAAAAAACCAAAAACATTTGTCTGTTCATAAATTCAGATTCATCTGTAAGTAGAAAAGATTTTTTTTTCTCATGCAGGCACGGGTGGATTTAAAACAGGACAATTTTGGACACTAAACTCCTGGTCTATAAAGACTTTTGGATGGTTTAGTGTCCCAAATGGACCGGACAGATTCCCTTTATAGAGGACCTTTCATATCCTCTGACATTTGTGGTATTACTAGACAGCTGAATTCAGTGCATTGTCAGCTTTGTCATTATGTGCCCCAGTTGCAGGGATCCTTTTAGTTTTGGAACCGATATCCGAACACTGTCAGAGGGACCGACCTTACAGCTCAGCGACATCATCGCTGTACTCTGCCATAGCTTTGCACTGTTGGGGGAGGGAGTTTGCAATGTTCCTCACAGCTCTTAATAAACAATGTAAGATCTGGGGTGCTGAACAGTGGATTCCCCTCTACCTGACTGAATGTAACAGACAAGCAAGGCAAGACTCCTTGGCTTGTAGTGTCTCACCTGCAATTGTTCTCGAAGAGACCCCTGCTCCTTGGAAAACTTCTGTTCAAAGTCTTTCCTCTCCTGGGGAAAGAGGAAAATCCACAGATACCGTTAAGTATCTAGGGGGAGCTCATATTGGTCATTTGCACCCCGTCTACTAGATGAAGAGCTTTACCTTATCAAGCTGATCCAGGACATCCTGATTCTGCTGTTTCTATTGGGAGAAATACACACAGATCACTAAATAAAACCAGAACAGATTCTTCTGATCAAGATCCAAGAATTCAATGAGTACTGGGCCACCGTTTTTAGATCTTGATAGAAATGACAGATATACCAAGCCTCACAAAAGTTATGGCATTTAAAGGGTTCCAATCTTAGAAACTTATATCCAGAGAATCAACCATAATAACAACTGGTCCCACCTATTGGAGAAATGAAGCCCTTGGACCCATCGCCCCTTTGGGTTTACCTAATGTGTGTGGTCAGTGTTCCCACAGAATTTATTTCAGAGGAATTGTGTGTCTAGAACTGGACTTAGTGCCACATAGCAAAGGGTTAAATAATAGGTCATACAAGAGAGTGGAGTAGAGGGGCTCCATGCAGGAAGAATAGCAACAGCCAAACAGCGTATACAGCCTGCCCCTGACATACAGGGTGTCCGGAAAGTAAGTACACAAAATGAAAGGGTGGACTTTAGCCGGTATATGGAGCATTTTTTTTATTAATAAACATGTGACCGGAAATGCACCGTGGTGGAGATGCAGGTAGTCCGACACAGTGAATGTAAGCTTGTAATCGTGAATGTAAATGCAATTGTGAATGTAACAGTAATTCTTGTGATGACATGTCAAGTCCATTGTGTATGCAATGCCTGTGCCAACCCGCGAAGAGCTTGTGAACCACATTCAGGCTGCGTTTGTCGCGGTGAGGGCCATGCCTGGAGTTTGTGATTAGGTGCATCAATTAATCTCCCGGCGTTGCACTGCTTGCATCGAGGCAGGCGGCCAGCACTTCCAGCAATTCTTGTAAATAAGTAACAGTGATTCTTAGATTCTTTGTTTCTCCTTTCACATGGCGCAGCGAGGGATAGGAAACAGACATCTCAGTCTACCTGCAGCGCCACAAGGGTGCATTTCCGGTCACATGTTCATTAATAAAAAAAAGCTTCAAATACCAGCTAAAGTCCACCCTTTCATTTTGTGTACTTACTTTCTGGATACCCAGTATAGTATACAATACATGTTATTAAGGTACATTCACATGTGGCAGAACTTTCTGCAGTTGAAAATTCAGTTCCATTCAGCTGAATGGGATTGTTCCTGCAGTGCAAGACCTACTGAGGTGAATAGGACAGTTACAGAAAAGTCTATGGGTGCCTTTCCCCTTTTATAGATGGCGACATATTCTGCCTCTTACCAGTTCCTCTATCTTTGCACTGAGCTGTTTGTTTGTTAAGTTACTGGAGTCCAGGGCAGCCGCCAAATCCTGGTACCGTGACTGCGGAGCATGCATTCAGTGTAAGGAAGAGAGAAGAGGCCGGAAAAGAGTCATGCAAAAAAGAAGAGACATTCGGAGGTTAGAAAAATGACAACTGCCTACTATGTGAGATATATGATAACGTAACAGCGCTTCGGAGCAGCAATTTCCCATAAAATCTATTTTAAGGGACTTAAAAGACAGTGGCTAAGAGAAGCAAAGAAAATTCAAGTGCCCCCCTTCCCAAACAAAAAAAAAGAAAAAGAAATACCGCGTTACTATACTCACTCGTCCGATTTGTTGGGCTAAGGTTTACATGCTCTGGAACAGCCCAGCCACATTCGCACAATGTGGTGAGTGAGGAACGGAATGGGGGTTGGGCCACATGTTTGGCACAAATACAGTCCTTGCGCTAAATGCTATCAGCAACCTGGGGAAGGTACTCCCCACTCTATGACAAGAGAATTGGCAGGCAGGATGATCCCCTTTAAAGCAGGTCACTGACTTTACATCTATTCCTAGTTAGGAGTTGACCAAGCTCCACTTTCCCCCATACCTTTTTTTTTTTTTTTTTTTTTAAATGTAGATTGTGAGCCCCACATAGAGCTCACAATGTACATTTTTTCCCTATCAGTCTGTCTTTGGAATATGGGATGGAAATCCATGCAAACACGGGGAGAACATACAAACTCCTTGCAGATGGTTTTATGCCCTTGGCGGGATTTGAACACCAGGACTCCAGCGCTGCAAGGCTGCAGTGCTAACCACTGAGCCACCGTGTGGCCCCTTCCCCCATACCTTTCTCCTTGAAGGCTTAGAGGCACATGGATATGTAACTATATACCAATTTGTATACAGTGTACCAGAGCTATCCACGTATGGATTACATTTTCCAGGTACTGTCACTCACCTCCACTTCTGGGCTTGTGGACGAGATGATATTTTCTCCATTTACATAGGAGTTCCCCTACAAAATGACAAACCCAAAGTTACTTAGAATTAAAGCATCACATGTAACACTCCTATCACTTAGTATATAGAAAATACTAAGCGTATGTTGACACTGTGTAATCCGCCTCAAATTCAGCAATGGGAATATAATCTTAAAGAAGACTGTTTAGCAGATTTAATTCCTTCCAAATTTCTCTCTTAAAGGTGCGCCTGGTTTAGAGGACCCATCTCTTAAGGCTCTGTTAGGACAGAGTGAAGAGCAGCAGATAAATGTTGTCACTATACACATCACTACATGAAACCAGGCTGCACCAGACGTCTGGGCAGAGACACCTACCTGCGACACCAGGCCGTTCAGTTGTTCAGACAGCTGCCGGAGACTGTCCGTTGAGGAGACAAACCTGTAAGACAGGGTCACACACATAAAGCACACTGGTATTGTCTATATACCTCCAGCACATACACTACACATATATATATATATATATATATATAGCATTGCGTCCCCAGGTCCATCCTGTGCATTGTCAGGGACAGAAGTGAATCACAGCATTAACAGGTTGGGCACCGGTGACATATTAGCAGCGACATCACCGGTATGTAAGAAGTCACTGCTGATGCCACAGACTGATCACAGCCGTCACCTGAACCTATTCACAAAGCCTGGTCAGTACTTGCGCAGAATGGAACAGGGGACCCAATGTCACAGCGTGGACTGGGTGTAGGTGAGACTTACCTCTCCAGGTGTCAAGATTGCTGGGACAACCAAAAATCACAAGAATAGGGGCTTGCTAGAAAGGGTCGTGTGAATGGAGCGGTGGGAGTGCATGCTCAGCTAACACTTCATTCACTGTTCCCTATTCTCTGGATTGTTGGGGGCACCAGTGATCACTTATCCCCTTTTGGATGGGAGAGAATTCCTTTAAGGTAACCTGTCCTACTCATATGTGCTCTTTAAAGATATAGGAACAGTTGTAAGACAAGTCCTACAGGAAGGACCCAGCTGAGATCTCTCCATGTCCTCCTCAGCTTCAGCTTGGCCAAGAATGGTGCCAATGCTGTGGCACATAGATCACACTCACCTTTTGCCATCTGCAGCTGTCTTCGTACTGTCAAAGTCATTTTGCTGCAGAACAAAACAAAACAAGGAGTGAGAAGAGAATGACAGAGCGGTAAAAACGGGAAGAGATCAGGATCTACGCAGAGTTCAGACACAGCAGCATGCAAGCTACAGCAGGAAGGCCAACACCAAGATGGGAGATGCGGGGGCACCAGTTAAACATCATGTATTTCATATAAACCATCCCGACAGACAGACCGTACTGGGAATAGCTGTCGTGTGCAAACCGCACACTGAATACCTAAGAATCAATATGGCGGACCAGGTCCATCCTTGTAATAGATGGTCAGTCATTAGTGTGAGGAGGTTTCTGCAGTTGGACCCATAGTGATCTGCTGATGTGCGGGTCATCCTGGTGAGACAACCCCTTTAATATCTAGATATTTTACACGGGCCTAAGAAATACATGATATTTCTAGCTTAGTCTACTGAGTGTGCAAGTGGAAAACTAGAACCTCTTATAGAGTGAAGCGTCACCTAGTTACTGGAAACCAGCCATAGTCAGAAAACATAAAATCAGCATTGTTACACATTTTTTTACCCTGGAAACCACCAGCAAGCTGCTGCTGAGCAATCCAATGGACAGGACTCCTGGTCAGTCCTAGAGCTCATTGACAGGACACCATTGTACCCTCAAAACACTAAATATAGACTTTTTAGGACATCAGATAAGTCAACATCAGTGAGTTGATGGCTTCCATTTAGAAAGTTTTGCTAGATTACAAAAACACCACAAATTTTACATTTTCTGATCATACAGCCAATGAACTGTACTTTGCATTAAAAGGAAAGATTGAATTTGCCCCAAGAGGAGTGATAGACCGGAAGTGAGCAGCCATATAAAGGCCTGCGGAGAGTGCAGGGTATGGCAGTCACACACCTCCGACAGGGGGTTATTAAACTGGGTCTCTGTTGGGGTTATAGAGTTATCCAAGACATCCTCGGTTAGGATTTCAGCGTCAGGATCGTCTCTCTCCAAAAGCACCTGTCAGGGCACACAATAGGGGGTTAGCACAACACAGGGACACAAAGGTAGAGATCATGGGTAGGCAACCTCTGGCCCTCCAGCTGTTGTAAAACTACAACTCCCAGCATGCTCCACTCACTTCTATAGGAGTTCCAAGAACACCAGAGCAAGTATGCATGCTGGGAGTTGTAGTTTCACAGCAGTTGGAGTGACCCATTATAAATCAGCATGAATAGTCTGTCACCAGGCCGACCATGTAATAAGACAAGAAGCAAGTCACCTTCCTACATGTATTACATCTATACAGGCGTCACCAGCAACAGTCAGATAGGTCAGGACCTACTAAATGTTACTTTTTACTCCATGAAAATCCGTGCAAAGTTATTCATATAGTTCACAATATGCAAATGGCAAGTCTGAAACACCAAGGGCGGATCTATTGCTCTAATACAAGGACAAAGGAGCCATGCTGAAATCTCACTGAGCCCCTTGTTCTCCCCATAGAACAGTGCAGGAGTAGTAGTTTGGTGCAACAGAGCCGCTCTTAGTGCTCCACACTGCTTATTTGCATATTGTGAAATAAATTAATATCTCGTCATTGGAGAAATAAATGAAGTTAGGTCAGGTTCACCTGATCCATGTGTGCTGCTGGTTTAATAAGCTTCACCCTGGGGGCATTCCCTTTAAAGCATCACATCCCCCCGACAAATATTAGCTAAAGCAGACATGGCAGGGGACCGGATGAATCCTCTTTATTTAATTTTTTTTTTTTAGCAAATATTTGTATTCCCCACATAACAACAATTCTGGAGCATCTTTTCATATAGTTCTGTGTTGGCCTGTTCCTCTGTAATTCCTCCTAGAAATTTATGGATAAACGAACATCTGGGTATTACCATTTAGGGGCTGTAACCCCACACTGACACAATGGACACACCCCTCTGACTAGTGTAATGGTAACACCCTGCTGCCTATTTCTTCCATTTTCTAGGAGAAATAACAGAGGAATGGCACAAGGCAGAATTATAGCAAAATGCATGGATTTACTAAAACAGACATGCCAGGAAAGGCGAGAGGTCCTCTTTAAGCACTCATGCTGGGGACTGTGGTTTTTAAAACTAATGGAGTGCTATGGGTAGCAACCACTGTCCTAAAATTAAAGGGATATTCTCATCTTATAAATGGGTGGCATGTCACCATCACTTGTGGGGGGATCAATGAGAATGAAGAAGCCACAGCGCTGGTATAGCACGTCAGTCGTGATATTCCAGTCCCAGGTACGGAGGGGGAACCCAATGATCATGATATACCATGTTGGAATATTCAAAGTAAAAAAAAACAAAAAAAAAAACACACAACATTAAAAAAAAACAAAAAAAAACAACAACCCGCAAACAATGAAAATTTCAGACAACACATTAGACAATTAAAGATGATCAAAATGGATAAAATATCATGTACAACGTCACATGTTTATTCATGTCATGGGCAGTTCCAGTGAGTTCCAGGATCATGTATGGGCACAGGTGCACTGCCGGAGACCCCAAAGCTACAGCTCAGTGAATCCTATAACACCGGCATCTGGTCACTAACCACTACACATACCTCTGATACTGGTGTTAAAGGTACACTCCATGCATGTTGTAATGCAGTACCTGAGGGGGCGGAGCATAACAAAATTCTCTCATTGGCATTCTTTAAATTCTTGTGTCAGACTCCGCCCCCTCAGACCCTGCACTAGGCATACAGAGGGTTATCAGTTGTGTATGAAGTGTTCCTTTATGGAGTCATTCAGTCCTATAAGGTTATTTACATCTTATAAATTTCTCAGATATACCTTCAATTTATGATAAATTGTGGCAGACCGGAGGAACAGCCATTGGTGCTGAGAATGAAGGGGTCGCATCACTGGTATAGCTCGGAGTCTGCTATGTTCTCCATGTACAGCAATGCTCCTGCTGCCTGCAGTTCCTTACACGGCCTAGGGCAGGGCGCTACTGTGCAAGCAAAATCAACATGGGGGATGCTGTGCTACATCATCCCTGTACCCCTGATTCACAGGATCGTGGGGGTCCCAGGAGTCAACCCGCCACAGATCATGAAGGGCGACATTTCCTATTGGTAATTGAAATATCCCTTTAACAGGACCAGAAGATCAATTGAGCAATGCAGGATTATCAGGTGTTCTTGTCTGGATCATAGTCATGAGGTCAGGGGGTCAGCAACCTTCAGCACTCCAGCTGTTGTGAAACTACACCTCCCAGCATGTGCCCTTCACTTCTATAGGAGTTCCAAGAAAATCAGAATAAGGTAAGCATGCTGGGAGTTGTAGTTACACAAGAGCCAGAGTGCTGAAGGTTGCTGACCCCTGCGCTAGGCGGTGCGTCTATTCAGCAGCGATTGTGCCATTTTATACACGTGTGAATGACCACTTTGGTTTTCCTCAACTGGCTGCGTCCTGACAAAATTTGATCTTACAATGGGAAGGACATAAAGACTACTCTCATTATCCCATGTATTCTGCAGACTGGGGGTTGTAGTTGTTTAGGCGCCATCTCTGACATTGACACAGTGGAGATAGAGGCAGTGACATGTCCGGGTGACTCACGGTCCTACCTGCCAGCACTTCCAGTTTGGCTAGTTAGTGAGGTGCTGGGATGTAAGATCACAGGGGTGGAGGGAAGCAACGCCTGTGGAGTAGACACCTCTGACTTGTCACTTCCTTCCCCCTTCCTGACTCCATGTCCTGCAGAGGAATGGCTGATAATGGCAGCGGCCTACACAGCTTGTGCCACATAGATTGTAAGCTCTTGTGTGAATTGCTTTATTACAGTCATGTCTCACTGTCTGTATACGAACCCTAGGAATTGTAAAGTTCTGCAATATATGTTGGCACCATATAAATAACCTGTAATATTATTATTATTGTAACTCGGGCAAGGACATGATCCGCCATGACTGCCAGGCATATTTACACGGTGAAAAGTAAGCAAATGTTCGTTCGTCTCGGCCTACCCAAGACTGGTTTCTGATCTATAACCATAAAGACGGAATTCTACCCACAGAGATTTTTAATCCAGGGTTTTGGAAAATAGCAAAAAGAATAAAAGGCCATAACTTTAAGGTCCAGAAGAATATTTTAGGGTATTGCTTTTTATAGAGGGGCCGCCGCCATCCTTGACATGTCTGTTAGTATTGAGAAACATACATATTCTCCATGATATAACAATTCTACAGCATCTTTTCTCCCAACTATTCATCAGGACGTCCCTCTATTATGGCTCCTGGAAAAATATAAATGAACTGACAACTGGGTGGTACCATTTTCCCTTGTTAGAGGAGGGTGTCGCTACCTAATCTAATATTGGCAGCACAAAGTGTGTGTGCAAGGTCAGACCACCAACTGGTAATACCCTGGAGTCAATATAGTCATAAATAGTCAGGAGCAATCACAGAGGACTAGTATAATGAGATCTAAGAAAAGATGTTCCAAAATAGTTTTTCCGTGAAGAATACAATCAGGTTCTAAAACAGACATGGCCGCAGAGTGGGTGGGTCCTCTCTAAAAGACATACTAACTAAAAGATCCCCACGTCAGATTGAAGTGGGCCGGGGGAGGGGGGGTGGGTGTCTATTTGTTATAGCGATTCCTCCTCACAAACGCAACCTATCCGTGCTATAACGAGTATAGGGACGTTATATAGGAGAGTCCCAGAGTCAGAGGGACAACTGCTGAGTGGCAGCAGCCCTGGCAGACTCGGCCCGTCCAAGTATTATTGTTGACAGAAACATCGCCCTAGACATCTCAGCTGTCTGTATAAAAGTAGGTGTACAGTAATCCTATACAAAAAAAGATAAGAGAGCCAGAAGTCAGCTGCTCGGCGTGCAAGCCATTCACTGACACCTAATAAAGAGGGACGGATTCCATGGCACTCCACACATCCTGTGTGCCCAGGGATGCCAGCCAGCTGCTGTGACAAATGCCTCAAGACAGCGATATGCTTCATTTCATGCAAACTTCATATCCTGCCAGGATTAGCTCAAGGCCAAGAAGCAGCAAATGGCCGGATAATAATATGTGGCCTGCAGAGGAGCCAACCAAATGGACACAGGACAGGGCTGGTGACAAATCATCTTACAGGGGACCGCCTGCGGCCTCTGCGGCTCATAGACATTTACCATCACACTGGAATAGACGTGCATGAGGTTGTCAGTTCTGGATGAACATGTGACATCGCGTCTAATAAATGGAGGGCTATAAATCTGCACTGGAATGTAGTAAAGGTGCCCGTCTATTGAACTAATACAAGCAGCTCAGCATGATGCCAAAGGTTACTGAGCTACAATACAGCAAGGTGCACTGAAGTACTGTACAATACACACAGAAATATGTCAACTTCTAAAGGAAATTCCTTAAAACAAAAAAACAAAACACACAAACCCCCCCCCCCCCCAAAAAAAAAACACACACCAGCAATTCTTAAAATGCCTCAAGTGGTCATGTCAGCTATTACTATATATACAGGAGCGATGCAGAGTAACGCTATATACAGAATAACACTTAAAGGGTTAATAACATTGCATAAAGTGATGGCTAGAATAGTAACAAAAATAGATAAAATACATACAATATACAACAGCATTATACATAGCAACAACAACCCCCCTTTATTATTAGTGGTACGACCTCTGGGACATCCGCAGGTCATGAGAATAAAGGGAGGGGCTACAGTGTGGATTTAGCGCTGTACCCCTCCTACATTAACCCTGCACAGCATTGTTCCTGCGGCTATTTCAGCACCTGTGTCCCCTCTTCCTTCTCAGGATCCATAGGGGCCTCACTAATATAATTGATGTCCTATCCTAGCACTGCGCCATCAGTTTATGAGATAGGAATACCCATTTAAGTAAACATATATTGGGGGGACATTTATTATGACATAAAGGTCAGAAAACTGTCATAAAGTTGCTGAAATGTACAGCAGGTCCTGTCTGCACGTGGGTCTCCTGTGTTGCGCCAGTATTTGTTGCGCCAGGAGTCTGGGTCCTCTAAATTCTGGCACATGGCACCAGCCAGGGAATTTACACTAGTATAAACTGTGTACTAGTCCGTCATGGTGATGATACGGTGCCAGAACACAGTTTACAGCAAAATGCAGGTGGGCTCAAAACATGGCAGCGAGTCCAGCCGACATAGAGCACTAGCAGCAGCCACTAGTACTTGTGTAAGCACACGGCTTAGGACTGTCACGTTCAGGAGTCCTAATAAAGGAAAACAATTAGAGGGATCCACATTATGTGATGAAGGTAAAATTTTAGTGCGCCCTGCCTCCAATTTATGGGTAATAATGAACTATGACCAGGTGGGTGATGACAAAATGAAAAGGGGCCATGTATAAATAAGCAGCAAGCATCAGGGGCACAGAAACACAGGCAAAGCCAACCAGAGGAAAACAGCAGCCCCTCCCCATATCGCTCACCTTCATGTCCACTAAACCAGGGATGGACACCCCATTGGATCTATGAAGATCTGATACCAGCCCCTTCAAAATGGCCTCAATCTGAAGATAGTGAGAGAAACAGAGAAAGAAGGGGAGAAAGCAGATAAGCAGGCAGGGGGGGAATGTGAACAGCATCCTGGAGACTACAGCCGCCGCTACCTAGCCTCACTGGCACTCACATTATATTTAGCTAAAGCGCTTGGTAACTCCATTCACTGCTGTGGGGTTACCGGTGCTCACAGTCCACGCAGCCCCATACCAGTCACGTATGCACACTGGTGCTCCATTCACAAGGAGAAAGCACGGGAGATTTTGGTCCCCCGTTCTCTTGAACAATGGAGGACCTGACAGTCGGACCCTCATATGTTCTTCATGGGACAACCCCTTCAAGTTCAATGACACTTGGCTTCATGGATTCACTTTGGTGCTTTCCTCTAAGGCAGGATTTCTACCTATTTTTACTGCAGTTTGCTATAAGGTTACTAACAGCAAGCTTTAGAAGCGTCAACCCCTTTAAGGAAGTTGGGATATAGGGAGCTGTTTGTTGTTGCACAGCTCCTTTCGATGCCCATGTACTTTGGGAGAAGAAATGGGCGTCAGTAATTTTCTTTTCTTGGCTCTGTCCTTAATGAAGCCAACAAACAGCTCCTCATATCTCAGCTTCTTAGACCATTGTGACAGACAGAAGCATGGACACTGGCCTTGATAGATTGTGTTAGGGAATTGCTTCTAATGCAGTGAGTGCCACACTGCGCATTCAGCCTGACCATAGGTCTGACTGGTGGTGGATGGCGCGTTGTCTCATGTCTATGGAAGCGCCAGAGATAGAGGAATGTACTTTGGCCACTGAAGTGAATGGAGTGTTGTCCACCACCAGTAACGCCTACATTCAGCCAGGCTGCGTTCAGGCTTAACGCACATTTGGGGAGGGAATTAGGACCTCAGGATGTTCTCATGATCAATAGGGTTCTCAGCGGTCAGACCCACCTCCCCTAATAGGGTATGTGAGGCAGGAGCCTGTGCAGAAACACTCAGGATGCCCACTTGTCATGTATAATCCAGAGACTGGGCAGCATGTAATACCAGTACAGCGGCACAGGAAAGCAGCTCGGCATTTCCTACTATAGGTGGCAGTATTTGGCAGATCACAGAGACTCCAATGAGAAACAGGGGGAAGGACTATTACATAGAGGATATGGGGCTGGTTGAAACCAAGGGACTGCTAGCAACCATTTATCAAAGGGTACACATTTAAAGGAAAGTCATGTTTTGCTCCCACCCTTGCTCACATATGACATCTGGTGGCAGTTCCCCCACGAAAATCACCACCAGTCTCCCCTTCAAATCCCCTGACCTGGCGCCTCTTCCAGTGTTGGCAGGTGAGGAGGCATACAGTGGTTGACAAAAGGCTGTTCAACTTGGGAGTATTGAAGGTTAATGCATAGTTCTCGGTTTCACCAAACCTGGTGATACAAGGGTACTGCAGCTCTATTACTTGAACAGGAGCGGCTTACCAGACCCTCCTGCGCACTAGCTTCTGGCAACGGGGTGTGGCAAGATCGGTTAATGAGTGTGGGGTCCTGTGTGTTGGATCCACACCAATAGGATACTGATGACCTATCCTGTGGGCAGCTCATTAGACAACCCCTTTAAAGGGCCAGGGCTATATAGCGAAGGATCACTATACAGTAACAGCGCTTATTTTCATCTCTTCCACATGCTGCAATAAAGGACGCACTGCAAAGTCAACATGACAATTATTGCTGTGGAAATCCTGCAGCATGTTTGCATAGTGTGGCTGTAGCCTTAGGCAACACACATGGCTACTAAGTGTCAAGTTCAGGAGTCCCTTAGGAGTCTTCAAAGGAAACCTGCTTGAATACACCTTGTTGCACAACATATATAGTACAGGGTGTTCGGGAGTCTTTATGGCTATGGCTTTAGGAAATTCCAGCAGAAATGGATCGGTCATCAGAATGATGGTGTCTATTATCCTGAGGTTTCCCTGGGGCAGATCATTTGTGTAAAGACCCCACAGTAAAGCAGTCCAAAGCTCTGCCTGGGAAACCTTTTCACTGCAGGACAATGTGGATTTTCAAGTTTGTCCAGATTTTAGATAAGAATTTACAAATAGAGTTGGTTAGAATGTAGATATCAACATGCATAGGACTCCTATACAAGCATGGCCAATTGTATGTATGCTAGTCCATAGGGCCATTGAGGAGCTAAGGGAGGGGGTATAGCCCTCACCACTGACCAGCAGAGGGAAATAGATTATGAAGCCATAAGTATTATTCTAAACTGTCTGGCAATTATCTCAATGTCTAGGAACCCTGGGTAATGACCCCCATTGATAACAGTGCAGATAGAGATTGCCAACAGCTTTTCTTAAAGAGTTGGTATAACCCTGTTCCTATAATACGGTATAAGAAAGCAGATTTACTATTCTGAAAAAGCTGGGTGACAACCTTTATGGGAAAAGCAACGAAGCTATACTACTAGTCACCCAGGAAGATGACTAAGAAACAGCTAAGTAGCTGTATACTGAAACCCCGAGCCTGTATGGACAGGAAAGGCAATGAGGCAATAACTGCAGAGCAGTAATCAAAATTCTGCTTTACCCGACTCACAGAAGATTATCCTGCAAGGGTATTAGGTGAAAAGCTGTATATAATGCATGAAGTCATGTGATCCGGTGACTTACCGGGTCTGGGGAGAGGCGATTGGGGGTGTCAGGATGGCTGTTTGACTCTTTTCCCTTCTTCTTCTTCTTGCCGCCCACAGGAGCAGGTGGAGTCGTCTTCTGCTGAAATTCTTTTAACTAGAAAAGACAATCCAAACGTTAGAAATCTAGGCTATATATTGTACGTTTACAGATATTGTTCACTGTTATCAGCCAACACAGGATGTGGACATTCTGACTGTAGCTGACAGGAACTTGAGAACATTATCTGCAACCCTCAATACTACAACATCTCATTCATCTCCGGTTCTGAGAACCTCCAGGCAGATGCGTGACCGATATCAGATGCCCTGCTGCAGCATATGGGGTGGTGATAGATTGGAAAAACATAGCTCCAAAGGGGAATAGTGAGTTGTATGCATACCTGTCCTGGCCTGCTCTCTGCCCCGATCCCCAGATATCTCAGGTGCAGCACCATCATGGGTACCCAGATAAAATCTCCTCCCTACAGTCACAGCTCAAGTAAGTCTACACTCACATCTGCATTGGAGTATCCGTCACTGATGAAAAAGTCCTGCAAGCCTTTTGTTCAGCTCTTTCAGTTAAAAAACAACGGACACCCATTATAATGAACGGGGTCCATCAGGCTCCATGTCAGAGGAGCAGAACAAAGGGCACCATGACACAGGTGTGAGCCCAAGTGCCCAGTCTGTCTCTATGAAAGTGCCACCTCTTGTTGAATTATCAGAATGTACCGGTGCCACCTAGATACCCCACTGGTCTGTCTCTGCTCCCTGGTACCCCTTGAACCATCTCAGCCAGTGATTGGCTGGGTAGTCACTTCCTGGGTGCCGCATCCAGGCAGTATCTGGACAGGAGTGGCGTCACAAATCGGTGAAGGAGTTATCTTATTTTATCATTTTGTGCTTTTAGTAAAATAATCCTGGCTGGGAGCTGTAGTACTGCAACAGCTGCAGAATACAGATCGGTCATATCTTATAGGGAGCTCATGCACTACTAATAGAGTGACAGCCCTGTCATGGCTAAATGTCCAAAGGAACGGACAGCAACCCCCCTTCATGAGAGGAGAAGTCTGGAGCAGCAGCCTACAGGTTCCTAGCTGGACACAGATACAATAGGTAGATGTAGGAGGGACATGGCTGTCACCGCCAACCCTAGTAACTAAGCTGCACATTTTCTACAGTCTCGGGCTATCTTACTCTGCAGAAAAGACACGTTGTATTCTCTGCAGGACAATAGGCCGATTGTGAAGAAGTAGACTCGCAAAAGCAGGCCGATAATCTGAGCGAACTGCAGCTCTCAAACACAAAGTACTGTTCAGGTGTCTGCATCCTACCGCTACCACCCCCAGAGCGTCAGACCTTTACAAGTAACATTACTCATCTCGTACTAATCCTCAGTCACCCCTCTGCATCCGCTATTCCGTGGGCTTCAGAGCTGAAATCTCCCATGTCTGAACATAGTGCCCTAATAATCTGCAACCAGAGATTCACAAAGTATGGACATATACATAAAAATGACAGGGTCTGTCTGACAGATCGCCCTCAATATAGGGAACTTTACAAACACTGAGCACATTGGACGAGGTCGGTTTAACAACAAAATTGTAATATAGTATTAGATTGAGGCCCCATGTTGCAAAAAATGTGGCTTTTTATGTTGAAGATTTTGCAGCATATTTTTGAGCCAAAGCCAAGAATAGGTACAGAAGGAATGAGAAATATATAGGAAGGGTCTTCTACTTCTCTCTTCTGCTCAATCCACTTTTTGGATCAAAAATATTTAAGCAAAAACGTAAAACAAAAAATGCCGCAACGTAGGGCCTCAGCCTAGGAAAAGTTTGTCTAAGGCTAAGGCCCCACGGGCCGTAAATGCAGCGCTAAAGCGCTGCAGAAAGAACCACGGCGTGAACACACTGCAGTTCTTTCCGCAGTGCTTTCAACAGAAAGTTCATGGAGTTTTCCTCTGCGGACTTTCTGTTACAATTATATCCGTAGATATAATTGACATGCTGCGATTTGCAAAACTGCAACAGCTTTGCAAATCGCAGCGTGTCCGTGCTGCGATTTCTTCTGCAAAATTGGCATGGGATTTGCATGAATCCCATCCCCTTTGCTTGCACTGTAAAATTCCGCGATTTTTCCCGCAGCATCTTGGCTGCGAGCACATCGCGGCGTTTACGGCCCGTGGGGCCCCGGCCTAATGAAGGTTTTTTTTCTTGCAGATTTTGTTGCGTTTGGTTGAGCCAAGAGTGACTTCAAAAGCAATAGGAAATATGAAGAAAGCTCTTATACTAATCTCTTCTGCAAAATCCACTGCTGGCTGTGGCTGAAAAAACGCAGCAAAATCTGCAACAACAAAACACAACTTTTCTGCAATGTGGGGCCTCTCAGCTTTAAAGAGAACCCGTCAGGTCGATGTGGGGCACTAAAACCGTCCGCAGGTCCTTATGGATAGAAGTTTTAGAGTCCCAAATAGAACTTTAATAATGCCATCCATGTCCATAGTAGAAAAAAACAAAACCTTTCTAAGAGATGAGTCTCCTCGGACTCATCTCTGGCGCTCCCAATGCATGTGCAGTTATTTTTTTGAAGCCAAGGACGTACACCCCGGCTTCACCGTGTATGCACCTAAGATTTGGTGCTTGAGTACCGAGGCTGGGGGGCACTCCTCTGGCTGAACTGCACCAGGGGTACAAATGCAGGGTAAGTATAAAGGTCTTTATTTTTAATATAGGCAGAAATTGCATTAATAGAGGCTTTCCTGGGACACTAAACCCCTGGCCCACAATTAGTGTCCCAGATCGCCCGATGGGTTCCCTATAAAGAAATGACCATTTAACTGTCTGACAAGAGCTTCTGGCAGAATCAGCTGTTTCTTTTAACCTTCAGGCTAAAGCTACACATTGCGGAAACACAGCTTTTTTTGTAGCAGATTTTGTAACTTTTTTTTTTTTAGCCAAAGCCAGGAGTGGATTGAGCAGAAGGGAGAAGTATAAGAACTTTCTACATATTTCACATTTCTTTCGTAGACATTCTTGGCTTTGGCTCAAAAAACTACAACAAAAAAAATCTGCATTTCCGCAACGTGGGGCCTCAGCCTAACCTGGTTTTCTAACTAAAGCCACACATCTTTTCCAGCAAGTCACCCCCAGTTTCCTCTACTGACGGTCTGGACGTGGTAAGAGTCCTGTTATCACTGAAGCCAATCTCACCCTGCCTAGAACATCCCTTTAAGGTAGCGATTTTAGCTGTAGCACCAGTCACATGACCACAGATTACACTTTCACTGTACAATAAAAATGAAAGGCACCACGCCATGACTACACTACCTGTCTATACTACAGCCATTAGAAATCCAGCAGGTTTGGGGGGCCTATAGACATAATCTGAGAATCGCAACGCAAAGTTTGGGGCAACATCACCTTCAGCAGCGTCTGTAGGAGTCTACAGGAACTGGCGCAGTCACATGATATTTACATTATGAAAAAAATTTAAGTTGCATCACATGACACAACCGGTGCAACATGGCGGCCAGCACGTACCCCAAATTTATCGCCAACCCTTACACAGTCATGGTGCTCATCCCCCCCCTCTACCTTGGCACACAATACTCACCCTGCTGCCCTGTCATGTTGACTATTACCTCCTGACCCCCCCCCCCCCCCCCATACTCTGCTGATGACACCTCCCACTGCCCCCCGTCCCCGACCTCCAGACCCCCTCCCAGCCTCTGACCACCCATGACAACAATGCCCCGGCCACCCCTAGCTCCACCTGCAGTAGCCGGGCCTAGGTGACGGTCGTTACCTTCCTCCGGGCCGCTGCCAGCTTGTGCTGTCTATCGTCAGCCATCCTGGGTCCGGCCGGGGGAACACGTCACCGCGTACCCACAATGCACAGCGCAGCGCACTCCCGAGCCAAGCGCGATCCCCGTGACGTCATTGCCAGCTGTACCATCCCAAGAGGCGGGGGGAGCAGAGGGTGTGGGCGGGCCCAATAATCTGTCCAACGCAGGAGTGTGTTGTTACTGTGTCCTTCTCATGACTCTGCTGTGCCCAGCATTATACGTGTGTTTATGTCACTGTGTCCTCAAACAAGCCCAACTGAGGCCAGCTGACTGTCAATGCTGTGGAACTACAAGTCCCAGCAGGCAGTGCCCCTAAAGGAGTAGTAACTGACACATACTGTGGCATCCCAAGGGTCTCTCATGCACTAATGCAGGGATCAGCAACCTTCAACTCCCAATATGTTGTATTGACTTCTATGGGAGTTCCAAGAACTGCAGAGTAAGTATGCATGCTGGGAGTTGTAGTTTTACAACATCTGGCGTGCCGAAGGCTGCCTGACCCTGCACTATTGCAACATACAGACTAGCACTGGCTGCAGCCATCACACAAAAATGTCACATAGCAACTTTGGCAACGAAACACATTACGTGGGCAAAGACTGCAGTGTAGTGTCGCCATCATCATAAGTGATGAAAGTGGTGATGGTTGTGGTAGCCCTCGCCTTTCTTGTGGCTGTTGTGTGGTACTCGTGCAATGAAGGCAACGCTTCACTGCAATCTTTGGCTGTGTGACTTGTGTTTCCGCCAATGGTGCCATTTCTCATGACAGACAGTTCATAGCATCAATTCCGCTTCACAGGCCATGTAAGGTCACGTTCATTGGTCACATGGCCATTCGCTGCTCAGTCCCATTCAAGTGAATGGACTAAGCTGCAATACCAAGTAATACCACTACAATGTACGGCACTCACCGGAACACTGCGGTCTCTTCAAACAGTTGATTGGTTGGGGGCTGGGGTTCAGAACCCCACCTTATCTTCAATTGATGACTTATCCTATGGATTAGCCTGGAGAATTCCTTTAAGGACCCAGCCTAGATAAGGCATCAAAGATCTGATGACTTTTTCCACGTTTCCATCAGAAGTCCAACATTGTCACATAAAAGTACATATTTGTAGATGGCTCCATTTCGGGTACGTATAATGTTTTGTTTAACTTGTAATCTTTTTTTTTTTTTCTGGTGGGGGGATGTGAAAAAATCAGTTTCACTTCTCAGTCTTATAATAATAATAATAATAATAATAAATTGTATTTATATAGCGCCAACATATTCCGCAGCACTGTACTGTCTTTTGGCTAAGATCAAGTGTAGTATCTGTTCTTATCAGTACTGGCTACCTCTGCAGGTGGGCTTGGTCACCTCATGGCGGGAGGTAACAGAATGCCAGGAATGTAGGCAGAGAACCACACCAGGGGTTGGATCTGAGCCCCTGGTATCAATGCCATGAAGGCCGAAGGCGTTCTGAAGACCTCAAAGTGCAATTGCACTGGGGATACGGTGACTCCGAGGTGCTATGACTCACTAAGGATGGGATCCCACTGAGTACGGCACGTTGCATGGCACTTTTTATACCTTTCAGAGCACTCACCCTTATGCCTCATCCCTACTGGCAGGGGAATTTTTATAGTTTCGGCAGGTAGACTGGGCCCTGACACTTTTTGTCACATCTTTTTTTATGTATATTGCTGTTTGTGAGTCACCATTTTGTGTGTTATAGATGAAAGGGTGTGGGAACCATTTTGTTTCCCTCCCAACGTTTAGGGTTGCATGGCCCTTAGGCTCCCTCCTTTCCTGTCCCCCGATCCACCTCTGCTTCTGTGGGAGGCTCTGGGAGTAATTGTTGGGGTTAGAGCCCATGAGGAAACCAGAGCAAGCAGTCTTGCTCCAGCAGGAGGCAGTTGTCTCTTGGTGCCTCTGGGTCCAGAGACTTGGCAAAGTTGGGAGTCCATTCTCTTTTGAGATGGTTTTGCAATTAGTTGCGTCCCTTAAACGTTTTTTTAGTAACTCTCCAACTTTTTAAAGTGCACTGGGTGTAAAGTTAGCACAGTTTTGGGTGTCTTCCATAAAAAAAAAAAAAAAAACAATTCCCCTCTGTTCCGATGATATATGACTGGTTTTGTAAATATGCAAAAGATCTTTGGCACAAGGAGGAGGCAGCCATTGCTTCAAATAGGTAAGCAACTCCCTTGTTGCTCCAAAGAGGTCATTTGCTTATTGACAAAAATAGTGAGATCTCTGCAATCGAGGCACGAAGGGAAAACACTTTTTGAGTCAGGTGACCCTAACCTATTATTCTGCGGGGTTGGGCTGATATGTTGAGTCTTGTTGACACAATCATCATTTAGAAAATAGCTTTCACATAGAGACAGAGAGGAGAACAATGCATAGACACAAAGGTGTGCATAGCATGTCTGGAGGAAGGTGTCAGCGTACTTTATGTATACAAAGGACAGTGCCTCACAAATGTGTGCAATAAGGATGGCCTGCTACCAAACACAATGGGGAAATGTCAGGAATATTCACATAGACTTGATAAGTCCAGGACAACAATGGCCATTAGAAAGAATAGTAACTAAGCTCATGAATGACCATAGACAGTGCTAAAGCAGATGAAAGACTGTACAAATAGGCTCGAGTATATACGGTATATTCTGTATACAGGGACCCCTCTGTGAGTGTTGACTGTCCAGGGGGCAGTACAATGATAAAGTCTGGCTGGAATGTACAGTATAATTTTTGAGTATTAACCATTTAGTTTCACATGAAGTACTGTAGCTCATGTGAATAGGAGCAGAGTTGTAATATACAAGCCTGGCCAGTATACAGTGGATGGAGCCTTCTTCCTTTGGCTCCGTCCATATACCGTATATACTCGAGTATAAGCCGACCCGAATATAAGCCGAGGCCCCTAATTTTACCACAAAAAAACAGGGAAAACTTATTGACTTGAGTATAAGCCTAGTCATAAGTTGCAGCTGTTCAATTTGGCTCGGACACACGGCCGCAAAAGCGACGGCATCTATGTGTACGGGGCCCATTGAACTGTAATAGTCCAGAATTTTATCTACCATTGCAGATAAAAAGTCTGGTCGTGCATTACAGCTTAGTAACTCCATGTGCCTCATAGTAATAGCATTTAACCCCATCATGTCCCTCACATTAACCCCCTGTATGCCTCACATAAGAGTTACTGATATGTGGGACATAGGGAGGTAATGATTAGGTATCTTCATAATTAAGGTCCTTTATTAGTACCCCCATGTCTGACATATTAGTAACCCTTATATGGGGCACACAGGGGTTAATAAGGGACATGATGGGGTTAACTGCTATTAATGTGAGGCATATGGAGATACTGACACTAAATTAATAATCACAAATGCCTGACATTACTAGGCATGGTAATAGGCACAGCAGGTATCTGTGTGTTTTACTTTCACTTTATTCTAGCCGTCTCTCCTCGATGCAGGGCAGCAGCAGGGGCCTCCCGGGCTTTCATCTCTCTTGCTAAAGAAGGGGGGGTGTCCTATATTATTACTGTAGCACTAAAGGACCTTCCCCTTCATTTAATTTATGCAGGGCTCCTGACCAATACATTTGTATTAACAAAATGAGGATTAATAGTTGGGGTTTGGGGCCCACCAGGGGAATCACCGGTTCCCCGTTGGGCCAGTCCGACCCTGAGTTGGACCCTGACTTGAGTATAAGCCGAGGGGGGCTTTTTCAGCATAAAAACTCTGCTGAAAAAGTCGGCTTATACTCGAGTATATACGGTAGATTCTAGCACTAGGGGCTGCCTAGAAAAGCTGTTGGTCTAGGTTCACACATAAGAATCTGCCATGGATTTGGGAGCGGATTGATCAGTAGGGGGTGATCTTCAGTATTTCTTCTTCTTGTTCTACCTTCTCTTCTTGCAGCCTCTTGACATTGAGCAATAAGAATTACAGCTCGCCCCAAAAAGAAAAAGAGCTAGGTTCACATATAGAATCTGCCACAGATTTGCATACTTCCCAACTTTTGAACAACAGAAAGAGGGACAAAATTTAGACCTTCCCACTTTTATGTCTATGTATGAAGAGAAGTGTGCTGATTCCAACATCACTAGGCGCAGTACACACTGTGTATGAAGAATTTTTTCTTCCATTACAAAAGTAAACAAACACAATGAAAGAAAGTAGACTGCGCCCGCCATGTTGTTTACATTAGAGTCAATGGGAATGGACATACGGAGGGGGCTCAGTCTGTGTCTATTACTTTGCTACTGTAAATGTCCGGTGCTCTCATCCTATGACAGATGACAGCAGCGGATTGTAATGATGGTGGTATAGAACTTTATTTTCTCCACATCCCAGGAATTACAGCTGTAAATTTCCACAGGTTTGGGATCTCAGCTCCATAATGTCACTCTGGTCCCAAAACTACCTGAAAGGTTCCCATACTTTTACATACACCTGTGTAGAATACACAGAGTACACTATTACAGGATAGGTGAATCCGAAAACGCCATGTCGCTGCACACTGTATGAGGCTGAGGAGGCCAGTGATGGCTGCGGCGGTCATGTGTGACATTATCATACTAGGAAATAAAGACCAGCAGAAACCACCAGAGCATTTGGGTTCTTTTTTTCTCTTACAATTTCCTGCTGGTAGATTACTTGACATCAGGACAGCCCCTTTAATATTACTTCCATTTAAATGCCTATATATGGCTCTGTTCACACATAGCTTTTAGGTTGCATTTTTGCTGCAGTTTTTTGCTTTTTGTTAATCAAAGCGTGTGTTTTTACATGGAAAACCTCTATCCATTAGTTTACACACATATATGTAGAGTTAAATGTACTTGTTATTATTGGAATTAAAACAATCGTCCAGTTCTTAAGATGCTTTCACAACAAAGGCGCAATAAAGATGCACTGTGTGAACATAGGGTCAGGGGATAATCGTACACATCAGGGAGAGTGTGTGCCTACATAGGCAGTACGGAGACTTACAAGTCATTCCTGCTCCGCTAGGGATTCTGGGTAAAAAATATGCAAATCTATTCTTCAGGATGTATCAGACTTTTCCGCCCACTCTCCTTACGTGTAGCTGTGATCTACCGTCCACCTGGCTCACCCTACCAATTTTTGGACCACTTTGCTTCTTGGCTTCCCCACTTTTTATCCAGTGATATTCCTACCCTCATCATGGGTGACTAACATCCCTATTGACACCCCTCACTCCCCAGCTGCCTCACAGTTTCTCTCATTAACCACTTCTCTTGGTCTTTCACAATGTTCTTCTTCTGCCACACATGTAGGTGGAAACACGATTGATCTTGTCTTCCATTGACTCCTCACAGTTTCTAAATTTACTAACTCTGCTCTGCCCCTCTCTGACCATAATCTTCTGTCTCTCACCATCAGTGCCCTCTCCCCTTCACAAGATACATCTACCCATCACACATATAGGAACTTGCGTACTATCAAAACCCAGCACCTCTTTGATACTCTACAGTCCTCTCTGTCCCCCATCTCTTCAATCTCCTGTCCCAATCTGGCCACCAGTCACTATAATGAAACCTTTAAAAATGCATTGGATGAGGTGGCTCCCCCCTCCACTCGTAAAGTCCCACATAGGAGGCATCAGCCCTGGCACATGCCACAGACACGATTTCTTCAGCGGTGTTCTAGGTCTGCCGAACGTCTCTGGAGAAAATCACGTTCACCTGCAGACTTCCTCCACTTCAAATTTATGCTTAAAACATATAGTTCTGCCCTTTACCTCACCAAGCAAGACTATTTCACCGCCCTCATCTCTTCTCTCTCCAGCAACCCTAAAAGGCTTTTTGAAACTTTTCACTCCTTACTCACACCCAAGGTGCAGACGCAAGGTACAGTTCTTGCCCCTTTTCTCTTCACACTATACACTGCTGACTTTAGGCACAACTCATCCAGTTGTTACTTACAGAAGTACTCCGATGACTCTGCTATAGTAGGCCTTATCACTGATGGCGACGATAGGGAATACAGAGACTTAAACCGGGATTTTGTTGAATGGTGCCAGCAGAACCAGCTCAGGATTAATGCTGGGAAAACCAAGGAGATGGTGGTGGACTTTAGTAAACGGAGAGGTGCTCCAACCCCCGTGGAGATACAAGGGACATGCATTGAGATAGTCAGGACCTATAAGTATCTAGGCGTGATCCTCAACAATAAACTAGACTGGGCTGATCACCTGGAGGCGCTGCACAGAAAGGGCCACAGCAGGCTCTACCTGCTCAGGAGGCTGAGGGCCTTCGGAGTTCAGGGGACACTTCTTAGGGCCTTCTTCAACTCTGTGGTTGCCTCAGCCATCTTTTTCGGTGTGGCCTGCTGGGGGAGCAGTATATCAACCAGGGACAGAAACGGACTTGACAGGCTGATCAGGAGGGCCAGCTCTGTCCTGGGGAGCCCCCTGGACCCAGTACAGGTGGTGGGTGACAGAAGGATACTGTCTGTGGTGACCTCCATGCGGGAGAACAAATCCCACCCCATGTATGGGACCCTGATGGGACTTGGCAGCACTGTAAGTGACCGTCTGCTTCACCCCAAGTGTGAGAAGGAGCGCTATCGCAGGTCCTTCCTTCCAACCGTGACCAGGCTGTATAATCTACATCAGACCAAGCGAAGATCACTCCACACAGAGAACTAATGATTATGACGATGACCATGAAGTCTTCCTCTTTCTCTTCTGTTTTTTTTCCTTAGCTGCTATGGACTCCTAGTATATCTTCTCTTCTCAGCTTATGTGTGTCTACGTCTGTAATATATTACTGTGTATTATCCTGTATCTGTATTATTATTGCTGCTGTAACATGCTGAAATTTCCCCAATGTGGGACTATTAAAGGATTATCTTATCTTATTCACAGACCTTAGTGCCGATGACCTTGCCACTTATTTCCATGATAAAATTGATAAGATCCATCAGGAAATTACTGCCCAAGCCCCAGGTGGCATTGATCCCCTCACCAACCGCACTTCAGACTGTCCATTCTCATCTTTTGAACCTGTTACAGAAGAGGAAGTCTCCCAACTACTTTCTTCATCTCGCCCTATTTAACCTCTCTCTCTCTTCTGGAATCTTCCCATCTTCCTTCAAGCATGCTGTTATAACTCCGCTATTGAAAAAACCCTCCCTGGACCCATCCTGTGCTGCTAACTATCGACCCGTCTCTAACCTCCTCTTCATCTCTAAACTCTTGGAACGCCTGGTCTATTCTTGTTTAATCCGCTATCTCTCTGCTAACTCTCTGCTTGACCCCTTACAATCTGGTTTCCGCGCTCTGCACTCTACTGAAACGGCTCTCACAAAAGTCTCCAATGATCTCCTAATGGCTAAATCCAATGGTGACTTCTCTCTTCTTATTCTTCTGGACCTCTCTGCAGCTTTTGACACTGTTGACCATCAACTCCTCCTCACTATGCTCCGCTCAGTTGGCCTCAATGACACTGCGCTCTCCTGGTTCTCCTCTTATCTCTCAGACCGCACTTTCAGTGTATCATTTGCAGGCTCTGTTGCCTCCCCTCTTTCCCCTGCTGTTGGAGTTCCTCAGGGCTTGGTCCTAGGCCCCCTGCTCTTTTCTCTCTACACAGCCCCCATTGGACAAACCATCGCCAGATTTGGCTTCCGGTACCATCTTTATGCTGATGACACCCAATTATACACATCTTCCCGGGACATCACCCCTGCACTCACACAGAACACCAGCAACTGTCTCTCTGCTGTCTCAAATATCATGTCCTCACTCTATCTGAAACTAAATCTCTCCAAGACTGAACTACTACTGTTTCCACCATCTAATAGATCTGTCCCTGATATATCCATTGTAGTCTCAGGCCTCACTATAACTCCTAGGCAGCAGGCCCGCTGCCTTGGGGTCATGTTTGACGCAGACCTTTCCTTCACCCCTCATATTGAATCACTCGCACGTTCATGTCACCTCCACCTCAAAAACATCTCTAGAATACGTCCTTTCCTCACCAGAGATACACTAAAGACACTTATTGTCTCTCTGATTCATTCTCGCCTTGACTACTGTAACTCCTTACTTATCGGTCTTCCCCTTACTAAACTCTTCCCTCTACAATCTATTCTGAATGCAGCGGCCAGGCTCATCTATCAGGCTAGACGCTGCAGTGATGTCTCCGGTCTGTGCCAGTCGCTACATTGGCTGTCAATTCATTATAGAATAAAATATAAAGTTATCACCCTCATCCACAAGGCTCTCCATAATGCCGCACCTCCCTACATTTCTTCCCTCATCTCTGTCTACCACCAAACCCGTGTTCTCCGTTCACTCAATGACCTAACACTTACATCCTCTATTATCAGAACCTCCCACGCTCGTATACAAGACTTCTCCCGAGCTGCACCACTTCTCTGGAATGCTCTACCCCGGACAATCAGATTAACTCCCAATTTCTACAGTTTCAAACGCAAACTAAAGACACATCTTTTCAGACAAGCCTATCACAATGTGTAACGTAAACCCTTAACCCTCCTCTGTCCCCGCTCCCACATTACCCCACATGATATGATGCCATTTCAGGCTAACTCTATATATCCAAGCTCCATCCACATGTTAAAGGACACGACTGGTGACGGCTCATAAAGTCTTATGTTTATGTAATGACAGTCACCTCTATTACAAAAGTGTCTGACCTCTGTATAAGCAATGCCGCCCCTGCTACCTCTTGTGTCACCCCCTCTACCTCATAGATTGTAAGCTCTTGCGAGCAGGGCCCTCAGTCTCATTGTGTGAAATGACTTTCTTTGTAATGTATCTTTCTGTCTGTATTTGAACCCTACAAATTGTACAGCGCTGCGGAATATGTTGGTGCTATATAAATAAATTTTTTTATTATTATTATTATTAATTAGGAGAATAGTGCCTGTGTGTGAACATAGTCATAAAATCACATTCAACTGGCAGCATGACAAATATTTTATAACAAATCTGCAGCTAAAAACGCAAAAAAGAAGCACAGAGTGAACACAGTCTAACAAACCATTCTGTTTGCCTGCAGCTGCCACTAGGGGGCGGTCATATTAATTCATATTTAGCTAGCGCCCTCTAGTGGTGACTTTTTGGCTCTTCCCATGTTTCCCGGTCTGGAGGTGACAACACATAAGCTATGTGGCCAGTGAGCGTGGCTTAGAGACTAGACAGCGCAGACAGGTTAGACACGTGACACGGACCATGTGACCAGTCAGCTGACACAATTCCCTCCCTGTTTTCTGATCATGTGACCTGCTGTGAGTGAAGCGGCGCGAGGCACGGTGGAGTCTCCTAGCGGCCCGGGGCGCCCCCAGGCGGGGGTTTGTCTGAGTACACCCAGCCATGTATCGTCCTCCCTGACCCCCAGACCCCGGGGCAGTCTGCGCAGGTACTCTTATCTATTGCAGCACACTAGCAGGATGTATTATACTGACAACACTTTCTTTCTTCCCCACATTCAACAAGCGGTTTGACCCTGATAAATGAAGTGCAGCTCTGAAGCGCCATCTTCTACTCCATAATAAGTCATGTGATCCTTCTGCACCGTGTGACTGAGCTGCTATACCAGACACAGCCACTAGACTATGTGTGGCGCTGTGCCTGGTTTACAGTGAAGAGGACGCAGCATTTGAACCCTTAAATCAGCTGACTGGTTGGGGTATTAGGGGTCTAATGAATGCAACTGAGGGGCGTCCGATGGTCCCTTCCGATTAATTATAGAACAAGTCCTATCAGAAGCCCCCATAGAGGCAAGTACGTCACTTAATGTACTTGTATAATAGTCAGAGAGTCACCCAATACATTCCGCTGCAAAATCGCTCCCCCAAACCCTTGGATGGCACACTCGATTGTGTGCATGGGGTGTAAGAACGTGCAGTCTATATAAAAATCCTGCTGTGCCCCTTAAAAATGAAAGACATTCCTGGCATAAATCGGCCTGGCGGTAAATATGGTCTATAGGGGGTGCCAGTGATTAAACAACTGTAGCTATATCCATTATACTTACAGGGTCCTCCTTACCTTATACATATATAGAGGTTCTTACAGTGTATTATAGTCTTATTCTGTGGTGTACACCATCAGTGACTGAGTGTATTTGTCCATCTGAAATGTGTGCCTGGAAGTGTTGTCATAGTAAACCCTGGTAAAAGTGGCAAATAGTGACTACTACAGAAGGGGTTGCAGGGATGGGGATTGTTCCTGCTGTTTTTCATAATGTCATCTTTTATCCTTCCTGTATTCACCTAGAACTCCCCTGGGAATTAGAGGACGATGCAACAGTGGATTTAAGTCCCCAGTAAGTATGGAATGACCCTATGGTAAAAATGTCCCCAGTAATATGGGATGTCACTATGCTGAAATATCCCCAGTAATATGGGATGTCACTATGCTGAAATATCCCCAGTAATATGGGATGTCACTATGCTGAAATATCCCCAGTAATATGGAATGACCCTATGCTGAAATATTCCCAGTAATATGGGATGTCACTATGGTAAAAATGGGGCATATTACAGAGCATATAATACTGGGGGTGTGTGTGTGTGTGTACTAAACGCTTATAATACTGGGGGGGGGGGGGGGGGCGTACTGAGGAGCATATAATACTGGGGGGGGGCATATTTATAAGCATATAACACTGTGTGTGGGTGCCACTGTGGAGCATATAATCCTGTGGAGGGCTAATATGGAGCGTATAATACTGTGGGGCTACTGTGGAGAATATAATACTGTGTGCTGGGCCTACTGTGCAGCATATAACATTTTAGGGGGGGGGGGGGGCACTGCAGAGCATATCATTCTATCTTGGGCCCCCTCACTATTTATATCACACAGTATCTGTTTTATAGCAGGCGTGATATTAGTACAGGCTGTAATACCATTGCTCAGTCACTATAAAACAGATCCTGTGTAATGTAAATAGTGAAAATTAATTGTTCAAAGTACAAAATGCTGAGACCTTTACATTTCAGTACAGTTGTTTGTATTATTGAAAGCCCTGTAAAGCCCCATTCACATGACTGCAATTTGTGGTCCGTAACTGTCCACAATTGTGGATCTGCGCAGTATTAAGTTTAAACTGCTGTGTTGGCACTCCGCGAAAATTTAGTGGGTTTTGGGTTGCAGTTTGGACCCTCGGTCACTAAAAGGTTCGCCATCACTGCCCTATCCTATGGTTATACTAGTGCCAAAATGGTGGCTGCCAGGCGCTATAGCCCACCAAGCGGTTCCCTTATCGCTAGTCTAGTGGGATATATACTGCGCCTGGCATCCAATTGAAAAGGTCGTGATGATGGAGCATTGTAAGAAATCTAAGAAATCAACCTTCTTGCTTATGTGTATGGAGATAAATGGATCATTAGTCTACATTTTATTATCAGGGGAAAGATCACTTAAGGAGACCAGTGGTGCTGTTGTGTTTGGCAGACGCTTATCCGCTATGTATATAGATAACATTAGCTTGTCTGAGCTGAGCGCACATGGTGATGGTGCTGCTAGGCCTGGTAGATGTTGTGTGTTAGTTCTTGGCAACATACATGTGTGATACATGTAACCACAGCTCTTAAACGGATTTGTCCACAGGTTCAGTCTCCAGATGTTGGCAGATCTTCTGCAGTCCATGAAGAAAACCTACAAAGAGAGATCTCAGAGCTGAAGCTCAAGGAAGCCGCCTTAGATAAAGAAATAGAGCAGTTAGAGTCTGAGTAAGTATCTCTATCTGTGTGTGTGTGTGTGTATATATATATATTATTTTTATATATCTAATATTTTATTATATTATATACACATACACACACATAGGTGTTCTTTCTACTGTCCAAAAATCTATGTGTTACATCTGTCTGTCTTAATCACAGATCCGCAACAAGACTTGTGCGATCCCTACAGACAGGAATAGGA
Organism: Leptodactylus fuscus; assembly: GCF_031893055.1. Taxonomy (NCBI): domain Eukaryota; kingdom Metazoa; phylum Chordata; class Amphibia; order Anura; family Leptodactylidae; genus Leptodactylus; species Leptodactylus fuscus. The sequence continues at coordinate 41,097,501 of NC_134275.1, read as the reverse complement.
CCTGCTCCATATTTTGCAGATGGTTTCTATGGCCCAGGCACTGATCTGTTAAAAACTATGGACATGTGTATGACAGTGGATCTGTATATCATCCATGATTATGGCTGATGTATACAGAAAACAACTATGATCCTGTGCTTGGGGCCTTATTATGTTTATTGTACTTGCTTTTATCTTGATATGGCCTCCATATATGTGTCCATGAGCATATCTGTTATATGGAGCTATGCTTGGTATATGCTTGGCTACTCAAGTTGAATGGGACTGAGCAGCAAACAAGCCATGTAACTCCTATGTGCGACATCACGTGATCTGTGAAGACAAAGCTACACTACACAAGCACCATGGCTGCTTCAAACAGCTGATCTGTGGAGGTTTCTTGTGTAAGACCCCTGGAGATCTGATACTGATGACCAAGCCTATTAAAGTACCAACAAGACCCCTTACCCAGTATCTGCTTATATTCTTTTCTCCAGAGGCTATGGTATAGAAGAACTGGACCAGCACATCTCCCTTCTTCATGAATACAATGAGTTAAAGGACACAGGACAGATGCTATTAGGCCGATTAGGTAAGAGTTCTCCTTTACAATAAAGAGGTATTCCCACCTTAACAATTTAACACCGGTCTATTCATTTCCCTAGTTGTGCCCCCCTCCCCATTTTGCAAGTTATCCCCTATCCCACTTAGATCTGCGACTGTTGTGGTGCCCCTTCTCCACCTCTATATAGCATTGTCTCTGACTTCAGACATTACTCACCAGTTGTGGTAGAGATAGAAGATCTCTGCATTAGATGACATTTTTCATTAGTCAACAGGAGATGAAGCAGCTCAGTACTCTGAAGAGTGCCAAAGGTTCCCTAGTAAATTACTTTGCGCTGTCTGTTTTATAAACCATGTGTAGATCAGATGTGTTTAAGTTTCATCCACATTGCTGTTACTGGAGATCACAGCCGGACAGTCACCATTGGGATTGCAGTCACATAACCCGCTGTGATTGTTGCCCATGTAGCCTCATCCTTTATCCTCAGAACATGCGCTATAAAGTCATATGAATGTCATTGAATTATTCAGAAAATGCAGTTTTTACCCCCTCCCCCCCATCTCTCCAGGCCAGCACCCATGCACTCTCTTTGCTCCTGTGTATATGTATTCTTAATGGGAAGGGGTGAGTAGGCTGCTGTCAGGCACCTAGTGGCAGCTTATCCCCTTGAAAACAGAAGGATTAACGTGTAAATATAAACACCCCCATACACATCTGGCTGACCTGCCAAAATCAGCAGATTCACTCAGTATTAATTTACTTAGATTGGGTCTCACATTGCTTGGGTAGTCTCGCTGCCTCTTTCCATTGTATAATGGCACAGAGTGATGACGTGACCCCAACAATTAATGGGGTTGAGCCAAGTTGACAATTACAGGATAGATGTGTCTGACTGGTGGAAGTTCTGGCCTCTGCTCCTTGGTGGTCCCTTATACCCCTATTTGAATGAAGTCATGCTGGCACAGTCATGCTGCTGCTCCGTTGATCCCTATGGGACTACTGAATGGCAGCTGAGTACAGCACTCATCCATCTCTGCCTGTCCCATAGACAAAAATGGAGTGTACCTGTATGATCACTGCTCTGTTCAGATGGGGTACAAAGGACTAGTGGGGGACCCAGTGTTCAGAACCACAACAATCAGGGACAACTTTTTTGAGCTTTGCTTACATTTCTATGACCATGCTATAATCCAGAACATTTGATGATCTGGCACCCTCAGGCACTGGCTCTATAGGGTAAAGGAGCTCTGTTTTTCTGTTTTGTACATTTTGCAATGCCACCATTGCATAACCTGTCATCTGTAGTGACAATGATGAGGGCGACTGGGTGAGAAGCCGCCCGTGTTAGTCAATGACCTGTTACTAATATTGGTTATTACATTGTGTTTGTCAACAGCTGTTCTTCGAGGAGTCACCACCAAAGATCTCTACGCAGAATTCGGCTTGGACTTGGACGATTGAGAACAGATGATGAATTTCATCTTTACCCCACTTACCTCACTTGTGACGTAGCGAGGTTTCCCGAATGAGGATTGTATGTACTGAGATCTAGGCCAGAGGTTTCTCATGACCTTTACCATAGTAACAGTTTGCATCTTTTCTCTAAGAGCCCCCACCAATTCCAAGACTGGTGGTGCCCGTATGATTTGGATAAGGCACTGAAACAACATGGTTATGTAACATTTACTATGGACTCTACAAGTTGTGCAACACTGCACAAATGGCGTAGTGTCATACTGATAAAACTGCAAGACCTATGGTAGTCATGGTCACACGACTGTGTGCTGTCACTGCACTCTTCTTAGTGCCCCATCTAATGTCTGTTGTTTAAGGGGTTTTCCAGTAGTTAAATATTGATGACCTGTCTTTAGAATAGGCTATCAGTATCGGATATGTGGGGGAAGGGAGGACGACGACACCCTGGACCCCCACAGAAGTGAAAACTGGTGCTCAGGTGAACGCCCCTTTTACTTTGCTGCCGAGTGGTGTCACATTTATTGGTCACATAGCCTGTTTGCAGCTCAGTCACCTCTAAGTGAATGGTGCTGAGATGCAATACCAAGCACAGCCACTATACAGTGTATGGAGCTGTTCTTGATACACAGTGAAAAGGCTGCAGCACTCACCCAAATGTGATCTCTTCAAATAGCTGATCTCTCCACTTTCACCAATCTGATGTTGATGTCCTATTCTAATTCCAGAAAACCCCTTTAAGTTTGTATCTGCAATTTGTTCAGTTTGGTTGGACACTGTTTAATCTGGTTGGATAGTTGCTGGTCGTTTGTACGAGACAGTTTGTACAATAAATCAGTAAAGTTAGTGTAACTATTTGTATATATGAAATAAAATATGGGTATGTTATTTGTGTCATTTGTTGCTATAATTTTTCATATTTAGTTTAGTTTATATATTGGAGTTGAACATGTTCTTCCTCACTTCAGCCACCAGGTGGCAGTGGTACTCACCATAAGTTACATGGGTTTCAGGATGGAAATATAGGCTGTATAGGGTCATAGAGGAGCATATAGTGCCTGCAGATTATAGGGGAGATCACAGCACCACAATTCTTTGTTACTTATGCAAATTATACTTCCAGGAACATCTTGCAGAGAAGAGTCAGACTGTATTTTTTTCAGTGCAGGTTTTCAGCTGATCGCAGAGACTAAGCAACCCAATTGTCATGATATTAATCTAAAATACTGCACATGATAAGTGGAGTAGGATGTTTTCCTGCAACCATAATTTGCATTTATTTCAGGAGCCCTGACATGTGACTGTACAGTTTCAAATCAGGCCTGAACATGGGGGCAGGGACTTCATAAAGCCATATTGTAACCAAAGCAGAAGCTGGAACTGCTACTTCTAACCTGATGGAGTGCTTCAGCTAGAACAGCCACCCTTTCTTTGTAACCTCTACTGCAGTATGGGATACGTGTCTGCAACCTTCACAAAAATAAGGGTCCTCTGGGTAAATAGGGGGTTTATTTTTCCTGGAGAAGATGAAAAAAAAACCAAACAATACATACTCACCTGTCTGGTCTAGCAGCACCTTAGGTCAATCCACGGCCTAAGGAAAAGACCCAGGACGGCACTCACATATTTGACCTGTGATGTCCCGGATTCTTTCCTTAGGCCGCTGATGGCCTCAGTGGTCATGGGCAGAGAGGACTTCCACTGGATAAACCTCGGGGTGCCGCTGGACCAGACTAAGCGGCCTGAGACACCAGAACACCAGGGACAGGTGAGTAATGTATGTTGTTTATAGTTTGGATTTTGTTTTGTTTTTTTATTTTATTTTTCACCTTCCCTGGCCTCCAGGAAAGAAAAATTGTATTTCCCGGACAACCCCTTTGATTTATCTCTATGTGACTGATGGAACTCTGTGCTGTACTAACTTTTCCCACAGATCTGAATGGAGCAGTGGTCACACTTGGACACTACCGCACTACTAACGCAGGGGACCAAGCCAAATTCACTGTGTAGCCGTAGCCTAAGGGAGGACCCCAAGCCCTCTAATCAGTGGCTCTTGTATGTGATTTAATACAAAGGGGGGGCTTTAATACATATTGGTGGTCTTAGCAATCCAAACAGTATTATGACTTTTGCTCCCCTGATGGTTCCTAGGGTTCAACCTTGGGGGATGAACCATTCGCGGTGATCATCACGCAGACATTTGATTGGCTGTGATGTTGGACAAGATGCTGTAGGGGATCCATTGACTAGAGAGATGGGTAATGTGTATTTAAAAGCATTTGATGAATTTATCTGTTATTTATATTGTGAACTGATAAGAGTTAATTCTTTGGTTGCTATGGCTCCTTTATAAATCAATCCATAATGAAACAATCTTGCAAACAGTCTAGTTTTAGAACTACAGTTCCCATGCAAACCTATGTGTTTCCATGGATACATCCTATAAACACACTCTGAGTGGTCAGCTATGGCGGTCATACTCCCATCCATCTTTCCCCCAGTCTTGCTAAGCTTACTTAAGAGCGGCATGACTGCGGAATTTGCAGTTTGTTTCTATTCTCTAACTATGGCAACACTGCGCGTAGATATATATATATATATATATATATATATTATTTTTTTTTTTGTAAAGTTGCTTTATTTCTCATTTATAAGGGATTATCCACTTTCTCACATCGATGGTCTATCCTAAGGATAGGTCATCAGTTTTAGATCTGCAAGGGTCCAACACTGATCAGCCACTTATGGACATCACGGCTCACTCGCTGAATGGTGAGTAGTGGTGGTTTTAGGTATTGCAGTGCTGCCCCATTATTGTCTGTGAGACAGGGCTTCCATATATAAAGCTGCCGCACTGCGGTTCCTGCTATAACATTAGCTGGAGTTGTGCTGTCCCAGAACATGTGATGTGCAGAGCTCCTGCGTGTCAGACCCTGACAGATATAAAATTACATAGGATAAGCCATCAATATTAGAAAGTGGATAACCCCTTTAAGTACATTGGAGCAATTAACATAATCCAAGATGGATGTCTATGGTATTATATTGACCATAGACTATACAGTATGACGTGTGTCGCCATAGAAATGTTAATGGCCCTAATTATCAGCTGTGTCCCCAATGTCATAAAACCATTGTACCCTATGTCAGTGCTCCATGACCTTTCAAAATAGCTTTAGCCATGCTGGGAGTTGTAGTGAGTTTGGAGACCATTGTTGTACAAGAAGCATCCTCCTAATATCAAAGACATCCCCCCCAATAATAATAATATAATATAATTAATATAATATTCTGAATATATCCAATGCAGCGCTGTACATGTTGGGTTTAGCTGAATTTCTCCATCTGCTATCTTCTGCTCAGGCCTGGCCGCAGACTCTGCCTCTATCTCCCGACATGCCTTGCGCGCTCTCCCCATCAGGTATTCAGGTTGATAGAAGGTGCTGAGTTTTGGACTACGACTCCCAGCGGCACTTGTGGTCGACGTCACGTGGTGTAGGAAGGGCGGGGCTTGGGTTGTCTCCGCATGAAAGGGCTGCTCCCGGAAGATCGAGCACACCGGGCAGAGCGGAGGAAGAGTCCTCAGTACCCGGCGGGGAAGGACATCAGACGGGTGAGTGCGGGGAGAGGGAGCGCAAAGCATCGCATGGAGGCACTACAGGTACCAGCATGCACTGCATCACCTACAGATACCAGCATGCACCGTCATAGGAAGAATACTGCATCACCTCCAGACCTGGAGACACTACAGATACCAGCATGCTCCATGATAGGGATAGTACTGCCTCATCTCCAGACACTACAGATACCAGCATGCTCCATGATAGGGATAGTACTGCATCACCTCCAGACCTGGAGACACTACAGATACCAGCATGCTCCATGATAGGGATAGTACTGCCTCATCTCCAGACACTACAGATACCAGCATGCTCCATGATAGGGATAGTACTGCATCACCTCCAGACACTACAAATACCAGCATGCTCCATGATAGGGATAGTACTGCATCACCTCCAGACACTACAAATACCAGCATGCTCCATGATAGGGATAGTACTGCCTCATCTCCAGATACTATAGATCCCAGCAAGCTCCATGATAGGGATAGTACTGCATCACCTCCAGACACTACAAATACCAGCATGCTCCATAATAGGGATAGTACTGCCTCACCTCCAGACACTACAAATATCAGCATGCTCCATGATAGGGATAGTACTGCCTCATCTCTAGACACTACAGATACCAGCATGCTCCATGATAGGGATAGTACTGCCTCTTCTCCAGATACTATAGATACCAGCATGCTCCATGATAGGGATAGTACTGCATCACCTCCAGACACTACAAATACCAGCATGCTCCATGATAGGGATAGTACTGCATCACCTCCAGACACTACAAATACCAGCATGCTCCATGATAGGGATAGTACTGCCTCATCTCCAGACACTATAGATCCCAGCATGCTCCATGATAGGGATAGTACTGTCTCACCTGCAGACAGTATAGATCGCCGCATGCTCCATGATAGGGATAGTACTGCATCACCTGCAGATCTACAGACACTACAAATCCCAGCATGTATGGCAGCTGGCCTATCATATGGTTATTACTGCATCCCCTCCATTATTATTATGTATACAATCTGCCCTACTACACTACACATCCCAGCATGTATGACAGCTGCACCATTACATGAATAATGCTGCATCCTCTCTACTGTTATTCTGCATATGTACTACCCTCCAGCTGCAGGGCACTACAATTTCCAGCATGCTTTGGCAACAATCAATAAACAGAGCATGCAACAAAACAACAACAGAGGATGTATATGAAATGTAAAACCTCTCCTAATCAGTTGCGCAAGCCCTAACAGTGTTTGTGTCCTTACCATATGAGGACCCATAGCAAACAAACAAAAGCTAAGTATGACAATGACAAAAAGAGTAGAAACCAGACTGTAGTAGAAATTTACCAAAAAATAGTTTTATTTCTTATATCACCATCATTAGTAATATAAATAAAGGGACATAGACGAAAGGGAATTACATGCACAGTAACCACCGGTCAGTGGAGAGCCAAGATGGAAGAAATCCCTGTCTGTGCTATGACACACCATAAAAGATGGGCTATGATTCTAATGAAATATAGTGTATTAGTACAGAGTTCGTATAGTCCAAAGTGTTGTACCTGAAGGATATAAGTAATAGGGAGCATAAGTGCATGAACAGTTTCAACAACACAAAACATGGAGTACAGCTATGTTCAAATAAGGGGACCCAATATCAGCATGTAAACATCCAAATAGGATATAGTACAGCTTACCCTACACTACAAATCCCAGCATGTATGACAGCTGCACCATTACATGAATAATGCGCCATCCTCTCTACTGTTATTCTGCATATGTACTACCCTCCAGCTGCAGGGCACTACAATTCCCAGCATGCTTTGGCAACAGCAGACTGGCTTTCCAGTTGGAGCTTCTCAGATTGTAAGCCTCCACACCAGGGGTCTGCTTCTGCTTGGTGTCAGAGCATGCTGGGAGTTGTAGTGTCACAGTGGATGGAGTGCTGCTGATGCTGAGCCCTGCAGTACACTATATGCAGTGTCTATATGTGATGGGGTCTACTGGAGGGTAAGGGTGACATTTGAAGTCACATATAGTGTATGATATATATATTTGTGTGTGTGTGTTATATCCATCTATATATGTGTATATAGATCTATGGGCTGGCAATCTAGAAATACAGCTGCATCCAGTATATGTATATTGTATATAGTGTTGTACTATATACATATTACTATGTACTTTGTCTCCCCTGCATGGTTCTGTTCCCTATATACCCTGTATACAGATGTGTCTATCCTTGCCTTTCTTTTTGGCCTGAGATGATCAGCTTTGGAAAAACAAAAATCACCACAACAATAACAAATGTTTTTTTGTTTGTTTTTCTTTGAAGTTGGTTATTTTGTACCACTGAGCCAAGAGGAAAGGGGCGAAGACTCATCTGTAAGTATCCCCTCTCTATAGGATGCCATGTCTGCCCGGGAGGGGGGGGGGGGGGGGGGCAGTGATTTGGTCACATGACCACAGTGTCCATGGACATAGTCCGGCCATTACAATCTACACATCAGGGTCTGTGTTTTCTGCTGTGCTAGGGATCAGCATCTGAGGGATGGGAGAATGGACAATACTCTGTCACCCGGAGATGGTAGTCATTTTTGCTAGGCAACCTGCCAAACTTATTAGGCGCTCCTAGTAACGTAACCCCTTGCAAAAATGGTTCCTTATGGGACTGAGTTGCAAAGAGGTCACGTGATATCACTGGCATGTGAAGTGAAAGTGGCGCTCAGCTATGGGCACCGGTACGGGTGTCGGACCCTTACCAATCAGATATTGATTACCTATCCTAAGGATAGATTATCAGTAAATTCCTGCATGGGATCCAGTTGTAAAGTAGTTGTCAAAAATGAGCAAAAACAAAAAACTTTCTTCCCTGAAAGAGCGCCACACTTACCATAGGCTATGCCGGCTATTGCAGGTCATCCAAGGATATGAAAACCGAGCCTAGGCGGTAAAGGGCCAGTTACTGAATGACCTCTGTTAGTTCCTCTGGTCAGGCCTCTCATCTCTCTGACCACAGTTCCATGTCTGTTCCTTCCATAGACATTGCATCTTATATTGTACCATGTATTGTCCAGTGTCCACATGTGTTTGATAGGAAATGGACAGGGGTTGTTTAAGGGTATGTTCACATGTGGCAAATGCATATCAGATTTTCTGCCATTGAATAGCTTCAGCCTTTTACTGTACAAACCTAGTGGTAAAGACTTCAAAGAATCTCATTCACACACTGCAGAAAAAAATCTGCATCAGAAACTGATGTGCGGTACGGGTCTCATATTCCCAGAGATTTGTGGAATCTGCGAGCAGTCACACAGATTTTGTTGATTTCTGTGGATGTCTTAAAGCAGACATTCCCTTTAGGTCTGGGGTCTCATCGCTTGGCTTTCATGTTATTACAGACTAGCCAGTGTCTGCCAGCTGGGAGTAGTTTTGTAGCAGTTCTCACCTACAGGTTGTAAGTGATCTATCGGCCTTTGGCCTCTGCTATAAAATGACATCTCGCAGATTGCAGATCTTGCAGGTTATGTTGAGAGTTGTAGTACGACTGCGCTTAAGTGGAGGTAGACAGGGGCGGGGTTATGTCTAGAGTTGGTTTAGGGCTACACGATGGCTACTGTTATGCCACCAAAAATCGCCAAGTGCCATCGTGACCCTGAGGGTACCTTGACCGTAACTTGTAGGTGCAAAAAAAATTGAGCACTGCAGATTTTTATTAACTTTTTTTGCAGCCTCCTACCCGCTATTCTCTTGTATTAGTGAAGGATTCACAGGGCAACACTGCCATCATGGGTTGCATGACAAGATTCACGTCCAAAGTCACCATATAGCCCAAGCCTTAATCAGCTTCCTGGGTTTACACTCTGATTATCCCTGCTGGGTACAACCAGAATGGCCACCAGTTCATCACCCTCTTGTTCTGTCACCCAGCTTTCCCAGACTCCAGAATGGCCAATATACAGCTATAGACCCCCATCTCCCATATCTCTGCTTAACAGAAGAAGGCGACTATGCATAAGCCGGATGGCTGTGGGTGACAATGGGGGATATCGTGTGAGGGTCCGTCTCTGGTGACCCCCATGGCTTGCCTGCACGCTCCTGCCGCCTGCATTCCTTACATGGTGACCTTGTGTCTTGTCATCCTCCATGACACAAGGACTTGGGCTAATAAGGTTCAGTTAGCTTTTAATCTTAAGTCTCGGTCACTACCTCGTATACAGGATTAACCTCTTAGTATCCAGAGCTGTGGTTGTAACCCTACATTCCATATTTGTCCTGAAATAACCCAGGTGGCATGTGCGTGTGTGTGTGTTTGCCCGCTGTCACAAGCGTCACCTCTCGCCTACTTTCCTTCCCTAAGGAGACGGCGTACAATGATGTAAGTGACCCCAGGCTGTGACTCATTAACCCCCGAGTGTGCATTTCACAACAGTCGTCACACAGCACCAAACCAATGTGAACTCTCACCTAGATTTTGGAGAACACGCTGCGAGCTGTCTGCCGTCTATAAATAGTTCATCGCTTCTGACGTGCCCCCTGTTACGTTTTTGCCACTTCCTTGTCTCCTGTCATTAGTTATGTTTTTAGGAAAGCTGGGTGACAGCCTGAGTGGATTAGCAAATTGTCTTTGGTCTTAAAAATGTATATCTTGCAGCTCGGGTATCTGGGAAAGTTGGGTGCCCCAACACCACCTTCAGTGGTTGTCACTCAGCTTTCCTAGAAACGGACATAATTTAATGGCTGGCCTTGATTTTGGTTCCCTCAGTAGTAGTTTAATACATAAGGCCAGGTGGTGCGATCCCTGCTGGGGCCAATGCCCTGCTCACACATGTGCTCAGCCAAAGGCAAATGGTACACGCACAAGGTTTTGTTGGGGGTCATTGTGAGTTGGAAAGACTGGTGCAGGGGTGTGGAGTTAGGCAAGGCTAGCAAGCAAGGCCCAGAGAACTAGCCAAAAGGAGAACTACCTCATGACACTTGCCACCTGTTTTGCATAAAGGGTTAAAGTTGACTTTCCAGGCAGTGGAGTTTCAGCTGACACCCCCCCCCCCTTCTGTGACCAATGGTTGTGCAATTTTGTCAGGAAAGCCAAACAGTCACGTGACTGTGGTCTAGCCACGTGTGAGACCAGATGGTGCGGTTTACAACAGGAAAATGCTTGCATCTAGATGGAAACCATCAGCAAGTAGGAACAGGCAGTGAAGAGGCGCATTCCATCCATTCTATGACATATCGAGCTATGTTGTGTAGTTTTGCTTGGAGCAACCATATCTGAAGGGGTAGTTAGCAGGTCTGATAAAGTACAATTGATCGCAGGGGTTTTGTGGCAGGATGCCCCCTGACATGGGGTCCATGTTGGGTTGGGTGTTATGTGCTAGTGTAATGGATGGTGTATCTTACGAGGTATGTTCGGGTGTGTGTGTGTCATGAACCATGTATACTGTGTACCCAATAGTATATATGTAAACCTATGTCAGGAAGGTGGCGTTTTTGATTCCATACATTTGTCTATAGCAGTGGTTCTTAACCTTGTTTGCATGTTCACTGAACCCTTCTTTAGTGATAAATCAAATATGATTTTTCTCCAAATTCAAGTCCTAGGTATATGTTTATTTACTGGTACACAAAATGAACCGTGCATAGGGCCTAGGGTTTGATCGAACCCCGGTTAAGAACCACTGGTCTATAGGGATGTTTGTATCTTTCCCATCTGGCTATAGGTGGAAAAGTTCTAAAATTTAGCACCATCTGATCCACAGGGCTTTGGAGTTGTGAAGACAAACCATTGACTGACGCCTCTTCTTCCACAGCCTGACTCCAACTCCTTCATAAATGGCTGACCGTCATGGTCGGACAAAAGCAGTGAAGATCCTCTAGTTCATTAAAAAGTCAGTGATAGAAGTAAATATGGAATAATCTTCACCCAAAACTGACTCAGACTCCACAGCTCTGCCTGTGTAACTACCATATATGAGGAGCCAGGCCGTGTCACTATCAGGACTGTGGAGTCAGAAAAAACGTTGTTGACTGCGGCTTCAAAATAAAATTATGAATTATTATACGAGTTATGTTATAGTATTATTATACATTATAGGATTATTATTATGGTATATTTTGATGTAGGAATCGATCTCTGGCTTTTTAATAGAGGATCTTTACGGCTTTTGACTGACCCTGCATGTCAGCCATTTATGAAGGAGTTGTAGTCAGACTGGTATGTGGTGTCAGCCTATATAATGGAGTCATAGTCAAATTCTGGAGAAATAGTAGAGTCAAGTCGGTGATTTAGCCTTCTGAGTGCAGAGCCCTGGTTACCATTATGTATGAGGTATTGGCCTGTGTCTCCCCCATGTATGAGGTGCCGGCTTGTATTACTGTCATGTATGAGGTGCCGGCCTGTGTCTTCCCCATGTATAATGGCCGGCCTGAGTTACTATCATATATGAGATGCCCCCCATGTATGAGGCGCCAGCTTGTGTTACTATTATAAATAAGGTGCCGGCCTATGTCTCCCCCATGTATAAGGCGCTGGCAGTGGTGTAACTACCAGGGTAGCAGTGGTACATTAGGGGGCTCAGTGGGCCTCTTTTTAAAAAAATAAATAAAAAAGAAAATAGACAGTCACCTGCGGGGGTACCTGGCTCTATTTACTTACCAATCCCTGCTCACGGCTGCCTGCACTCCCCCTTCTGTGGATGCGGAGGCAGCTGTGATCAGGGATCGGGCATGTCAAATGTTCGCCTTGGGGCCCAGCCATTCAAAGTTAGGCCACTGGGTGCTGCCCTGTGTCACCCCCATGTATTAGGTGGCGGCCTGTATCTACCCCATATATAAGGTGCCGGCCTGTGTCTCCCCCATGTATAAGGTGCCGGCCTGCGTCGCCCCCATGTATAAGGTGCCGGCCTGTGTTACTGTTATGTATAAGGTGCTGGCCTGTATCTACCCCATATATAAGGTGCCGGTCTGCATCATCCTCATGTATAAGGTGCCGGCCTGTGTCGCCCCCATATATAAGGTGCCGGCCTGTGTTACTATTATGTATAAGGTGCTGGCCTGCGTCGCCCCCATGTATAAGGTGCCGGCCTGTCACATCACCATGTATAAGGTGCCGGCCTGCATCGTCCCCATGTATAAGGTGCTGGCCTGTGTCACCCCCATGTATAAGGTGCTGGCCTGTGTCACCCCCATGTATAAAGTGTTAGGGTTGTTAGCTCATAAAGCAGGAATTTGCTCCTCTGATATGACAAGACTTTATAGCAATGATCTGAGCAGCTGTGAAGGTCAATTACAAATCTCCCAGCAGATCTCCCCGCCCTGCCAGTGATACCATTGGCTCCCGCTGCAGCACTCGCCTGTCACTGTGACAATCCCCGGAATTGTCCCCTGTCGTTTTCCTCTCTTTCCAGTAGTCGCTTTGGATTTCTTCAATTCTTGCTTTTTCCTGGCACTTTACGCTTCTGCCGGCAGCACAGACAACTCTTTGTTGCAGGATGTTACGGTGGCTCGCACGCTCTGCACAAGTGTGTGTGTGTACAGTATGTGTGTGCCCACATGTCTTAGCTGTTTTTTTTCTTTTAGTAACCCTTTGCATACTGATTTCTACTCCAGCTTGTCATATGGAAATATTTTTACAATGGAGTTACAGTATGGGGATTTCTACGAATGGGAAGGTCTCATGGTTTGTGGGATCTGAATAGCCCTGGCATTTTTAGGATGTGTTTCCTTTTTCCACTAATATAGAATATGGTATTGTGTATGCCTTCCTTCCTCATGACAGTGATAGTCCAACAGTGCCCCCCTACTCTATAGCAACAGCCTGGAGGGCCCGACCGCTGTTTTAGTGGTTACACACAGACCTTGGCAGACTCCAATAATGATAATGGGATCCGCCAGGTTTCTAACATTTCAAAACTGAAAACTGAGAGAAAAGTCCTCCATGCAGGATTTTTCTGACTATTTTCAGCGCTGATGTGTACTTAGCCCATGCCCACGTGCACACCATAGTTTTGATCTGTTTCTTAGCACCCGTTATTTTCTTTTCGCTCATGTATACCACTGTGGTTTTTTCACAGGACCGTTCTGGGGACCATGAGCCCAAATTAAACCCTTAGGACAGAGCCTATTCTTTTCCGTTCTGTGGTCGGTGCTCAATCATTGATATATATGGGTCTATCAATACTATCCACGTGTTGTTGATTACAATTTATTACACACCTGTACATGAACGCTGTAGTGTGTATGCAGCCAAAAATATACACCCAATGGTGGTGGAACTCGAAGTATTCACTACATTCTCCCCATGACTGTGACTGTTCAATAGTGGCCCCTACCCCAAAATGTGATCGAATAAGGGTGCATTCACACAGTAAAAAACTGCATTCAGTTTTAATGCTGCTTTTGGTTCAGTTTTCTTCTGCATTTAGTCTAATTCTGTACCCCTAATGATGGTGTCAGCCTGAAAGTGTAATGCCCTCGTCCTCATGACAGAGGAAGTCCAAGACTGCCCCCTACCCCCCCAATCAGATAGAATAAGATTGCATTCACACTGCATGCACTTTTAATATGGTTTATTAATTTGCAATAAATTAAACATTTATTTATCATGTTTTACCTGTAAAAATTGAGACGTTTCATCAAACCCACGCACAGTTTTTGACTGCACTGTGTGAATACACCTTTATGTAAATGGCACTTTAGACTTTGCTACCAGTGAAATGCTTGGCACTGTCCCAGTGAGCTACGGGCAGGTGAGTTGGCATTTCATAGTGACATATTATTTACATAAATTGTGCAGTATTATCTATAATCCAGACAGACAGGAATGGGTTGTTATTTTCAATCTTTCTCCAGTGTCTAGGTGTACTGCCATGTATTACGCTTGATCTTTGCACCATTATTAGACCTGCCCTTGTGGTAGGCGGTGTGGTGCACACGTGTGGGTGTGGTGATAACTGTAGGCTTGGGCTGTTGGTATAAAAACCGATATGGGAATTTATCTTGACTCTGCCTTTCTTCTCTGTCACAGGATGATGCTGCGCCTGATGTCCTGTTCGTCCCTTCTGTTGCTGTTTAAAGCCGTGGTAGGGCTTCCCTGGATCCAGTCGATTGGCGCCGTCTTTGTTTTTTACCTGGGCACCGGAGGATGGAAGTTTGCAAAGGTTTTCTACAAGACTATTGGGCGAGATGTGAGGTAAGCAAAGAAAAGACTGCTTATAAGGGTGTATATGTTTGGATCATGCTTATATCAAGTGGTTATGGGGCACTGGTGAAATTTTGATATGTCCAAAAAAAAATGGGGGTTCAATGAAGGATTAACACATTCAGGTAAGTGGTACGGCTACTTTGTTTGCCAGCACTGGACTCTCCCAGCGCTCCGTTGTACAATCCCAGTTCCCTGTCCTTGTTGTGTTGGAATTTGCCGGGCCAGAAGTGGAGAAGGTCACATGACTGCTAAGACCAATAACTGGCCTCAGCTATCTTTGCAAGGAACTGGTGACCTATCTGATTAATGCCACCAATAATGTGACACTGGCCTCAGTGGTCATGTGAGTATGACCCCTTTTTGTTTTACACCCATCCTAACCGCCCCTTAGTTTCCTATGTATAACTGAAAAACCACTTGAAAACTGATATTGTGTCCAAAGACAGGACCACAATAAGCCCTTGAAGCTGTGCTCACATCCAGACTGCTCAGTCCTATAATGTGCACAAATGCTTCCGGATGGACCCCAGTGACTATAATGGACTTTTTTTTTTGTCTGTCCGTGATGAAGGCTCCTAATGGATCCTGCACACCTCTGTGAACATAGCCTTTTCTTTTTGCCTTAATGTTTATCTAAACTGTTCTAATTTACTTCAGAAATCAATAGTGTAGGTGGTAACACTAAGCTTTGTAATATAAAAATACTTCTTTCTCCTGTTATTCACAACCCCACCGCTTCCCCTGCACTGATTACTGTTCCTGAATTCACTATTGAATTCTCCATAATCTGGAGATGCAGCGCATTGAAGTGTATGGAAAAGTGAAGCTGACAGATGGCATAGCGATAACTGGTTGTGGCTATAGCTTCCCATGAGGGCCTTATCTCATCACAGAGCTGGATAATATTTCACCTGATAATCCATCTCTGTGATAAGACTAATACAGACTCACTAGAAGCTTTTGCTGAATTTCCATATCTCTCTGCACTCTACTTGCTTGTCTTCCTCCTCCCTCCATAGACTTCAGTGGTCTGTGCTGTAAGCTGTATACAGACTCTAATGTACAGTGTATTCAATGATGGTGATCAGTGCGGTGGGGAAGGTAAGAGGAGAAAGAAGCATTTTTCTTTAATAAAGTATATTACAAAGTTTACTATTATCACCTACACTATTGAATATATGAAACTTCTAAAAGTTTAGGGCTGCTTTAAGGGACCACAAATGTAGAGTCTAAAAACACACATGCCGTCATGATCACTGTGAGTGCCAGTTATTGACATGCACACTCAGACGCAGAAGATATTCTCTACTACTCCCATACCTCACCCATTTTCGGGTTTCGTGTGTTTATATGTATGTAGCTGGGAGTCATCCAGCTCTGTTAACATTGCCGTCTGTTATATTAGATCACTGGTCAGCAACCTCCAGTGCTCAACATACAATTCCCAGAATGCTATATTCACTTTTATGGGAATGTTTTTATGTTTTTGGAAATTCTAAGTGATTCCAAACCTGGCTGCCAATACGGCTTCTTAAGGGGGTTGGCATGTACCAGGGAGCCCGCGTCTCCTAAACGACAAGTAGCATTAGTGATAAACTAACATCATAATTATGGCAAAGTTTGGAAGTATTCTTTTCATGACATGAAAAACTTTGTGCAATAAGCGATTTGTAGATGGATATTGGGACAAGCGACTCTTTGTGTCAGGGATGTAAAGCCTTCTGTGACAGGCTGAATTCTAATGTCTCATCCATAAAAAGAAGGATAAAGAATCCGGATCCTCAGTACAAAGTCTTCCTTATTTATCACACTTAGCCCGTTCTGTTTCTCTTCACCCCAAAGTGATGACGCCCCTGGGCTTAAACAATGCCTATAGTCCTCTGGTCAATGCATTGCTGCCCACTTACACTGTCAGCAGCAGCATTGTCCTCCGGGGCAAGGGTCATGAAGTTGCAGCATACCCACAAGATACTAATGATAAGGCTTGAATAACATTTGCAGCTCAGAAAAATGCTGTCATTCAACTCTCTACAAACCCTGAATGGTAAATGAATCAGCATTATTACATTACAGCAAGGTCCTGGTTAGGAAATTTCTTATTCAGAACTCTAGGAAAGCTGGGGAAAGCGCCCAGGCATTTTCCATGCAAATGATACTGATGACCAGTGTCTGATTGGTGGAGGTCTGACACCCGGGATCCCCACTGATCAGCCGTTCCCAGCACTGCTGTATAGAGTGCAGAGTCAGAAGCAGATGGCTCTGTTCTCTATGTAGTGGCAAGGCTTGGTTAATGAAGCTTGGCTCCTATGCAAATGAACAGGGCCTGGGCTACTTTAACTCAGCTTTCCTAGAAACAGTTAGGCCAGTGCATGTCTTGGTTAGCTTAACCCAACACATTATTGAGTACACCTTGTCGCTCTTCTGTTATTGTCCTGCGTCCTATCACTATTGCCATCCCTTTGTACCTACAGTATCTGTATTTTGCTCATCGGCCTTGAACTTGATTTTCCAGTTTAGATGTCAGTGCTGCAGATAAGCCCCGGACTCTGCCCCGTGCTTGGGACGCGATTACCCCACTTTTAATGGACTGTAGCCTGCGTCTATAGTTTGTAGGAGAACTTATCACCAGGCCGGAGTCACATTTATTACTTACATCGGTAACCTACAGTGCATGCAATTGTGCGAACAAGGTATTGCTGCCCCAAAGTGCCGGGAGGCCGGAGCGTACCTTACCATATCTGCCCCTTTATCTGTGAGCCCCATCAGCTACATATAATGACTTTCTAGCTTGATATTGTAGATCAGCCCCATTCATTTCAATGGGACTGGGAAGCAGCATGGTCATGTGATTCATGGATGTGATCTCACTGGTCTGCGAAGAAGTGGAGCTCAATATCGTATTCCCGGATACCCCTTTAAGATGCCACTTTGTTTCATTCTTTGAGATGGTCGCTCATATGATGGAAGCAATTGTCACAGCAGAAGGTGACCGTGCTGATCTTGTCTGAGGCAGTGACCTGTGCTTGTGTTAGTGAGGTCATGCACGAAACATGACGGTATGAACTATGAAATACATTGCACTATGTACGCCGTCATATGGCTGCCGCTACCTCAGGGTATATGAGCTAAGATATAAATATATCCTGTGACGGACTGTTCCCCAGACTCTCCTCTGAGTCATCCTGAAGCCATTGACGGATTTGTGAATATTTTTGTCAAAGGGCAGATTTATGAAAATGGTCTAAAAGCAAAACTATCTTTGTTGGCCATAGCAACCAATCAGCGCTGCTTTCATTATTTAGGAGCAGAATACATCATGAAAGCTGTGTTGTGATTGGTTGCTATGCGTGACGAACATAGTTTTGTTTTTAGACCATTTTAAATCTGCCCCAAATTATTTTGTGAAATTATTTAAATAAAGTTTATTGAATGGGACAAGAAGTTTGTTGGGCCTTTCATTTCAAAACAGTCTGGAAGAAAAAAAAATGACTTTGTTGCCCTTAGCAACCAATAAAGATTAAAGGGGTTGTTCTGTTGTGGACACTTATCCCGTATCCACAGGACAGGGGCTAAGTGTCTGATTGCCGGGTCCTCTAGTGATCGGGAGGACGCGGGACCAAAAGACCCCTAAAGCTTCCATGTGAATGGAGCACTAGTGTGATTGCATGACGGGTGCCGCATTCACAAGGAGTCCATAGTGGACTTTCGGTCCTCCGCCCGCCTGATCACTGATTATGTGCCAAAAATGAAAGCACGTGGACAAGAAGGCCACTTTTCCTCTGAGATGGTTGTCCTTTAAGTATGACACCGCAACTCGCAGCATATTCTTTACTCATCCTGGTGGCGTTCTTTAGTAAAGTATCGTCATAGAGAACTCCTCACTCAGCAACATGTAAGGCGTTGTCCAAGATTAAGAAACATGGCTGCTTTCTTCTAAAAACAGCGCTACGTCTGACCACTGGATGTGCAAGGTATTGCAGCTCAGTCCCATTATGTACAATAAAGTTGAGGCACAACCTTGGGTAGGTGTGGCGCTATTTCGGGAAGAAAGCAGCCACGTTTTTCTACCTTGTTAAACCAAGTTAACTTGATAAACCATTTCTTTTAGCAGACAACCCCTCTCGATATGTCCTGGTGAAGGATATGGAGATCTTAGCCCCCTTCCACCAAACCTTAACTAAAACGGGCAGCTACTGGAAAAAGTGTCTCACTATGAAGGATTTGATGACATAGGTGGCCATTGGCTTTGGTAGACACTGTGTAATTCATCATTTCACCAATACCTGTAGTCCATGTATATTTAGACTACATTCTGCTACCACAACAAGATCCTCTCCTGGCATCCATCAGGCCCATAGGTATATATGGACCCACCGGCGTATACCCTGAGAGTATTTCTCAATAATATGTCAAACATTCACCAAGTTCTCTGCGAGCCTACTTCTCACATGACCCAAAAAGCTCTATTTTTGTTCTATTTTTTGCAGAGGTGCTATTACACTTGTCCGGGTGAAGTTACAGGTTAAAAGACACCTACGAGAGAAGAACACCGTCCCCATCATATTTAAGGAATGTGTGAAACGTCATCCCAACAAGACAGCGCTGATCTTTGAAGGCACTGGAGAGTCATGGACGTTCCAGGAGCTGGATGAGTTTTCCAATGCAGTAGCCAACTTCCTGTACGCCGAAGGTTACCGGGCCGGGGATGTCATAGCGCTGTTCATGGAGAACCGCAATGAGTATGTCGGGTTTTGGCTTGGCATGGCCAAGATAGGGGTAGAAGCCGCCCTGATCAATTTCAACTTGCGTCTGGACGCCCTAGAACATTGCTTCAGCGTCTCCAACTCCAAGGCTGTGGTGTTTGGACAGGAGATGTCTCAAGGTGAGGAGGTCATGGGAATATGGATTGCTTTACTATGTGAATAGGATGTACTATTGTATAAAGATAGCTTTTCAGGAGTCAAGGAAAGTAGGATAACAACCCCATATGGGTTGCCGACCAGCTTTACATAATCCTGAAAAGCAAGTCTTTCTATATATGCAGCAGTACTGGACTTGGGAGGTATTACCATCTGAATGGTGTAGGTCCTAGATGTCCCCATACCCACCACTGATCACATATTGATCAGCTATCATAAGAGTATGTAAGTCCTGGAAACCCCTTTAAATCAGAATTACATTTGCATTTAAATTTTTACATAATTGTTTTGTGTTTATAGCAATGACTGACGTCTACTCCATGATGGGGAAATCCATACGACTTTACTGCTTTGGTGACTGCGACCGCTCAACGGTTCCCCCCAGCACAGAATTCGTATCATCCTTGCTACAAAGTGCATCCCGTCTTCCTCCAAAAGACCCCGGGAGGAACTTCACAGGTATGTGGGTTGTCCAGGATTGGAAAAACATGGCTGACTTCTTCCCAAAACTGCACCACACTTATTTATGGTTATACACAGGTGCTAAGATACCCGCCACCATTCCTCAGATTGCTGTAGGGGGGCAATGCTAGTTAAACATGAGTTCATCCTTCCATTAACAGCGCCACCCATGTCTATGGGCCGTGTCTGGTACTGCATCTTGTCTACAACTGGCCTGTGTCTACCCACTTATAGTTTGCTAACTTCTCTCTGCTCTTTATATCCTATTCAGATAAATTATTTTACATCTACACCTCTGGGACAACGGGGCTTCCTAAAGCGGCTATAGTGGTGCACAGCAGGTAGGTCAGTAGGGGGAGCTCCACTCTACACAACAGGCACAGATCATTGTGCTTCCATTTATTTACTTGTCTTTTCTTTGCAGATATTTCCGCATGGCTGCCCTGGTGCATTATGGCTTTGGCATGCGATCTGATGACGTGATTTATGACTGCCTGCCTTTGTACCACTCTGCAGGTAATCATACGCCCGTCAGGGTGCAGAGTATGGCTGCCATCTTGATTTATGCTCTTAAGGAAAATTGTAACATTTACCTTTTTGGTGTTTGCAAAAAACAATTTACTTCAAGGGCGTCAGTCACATGAATAGAACGACCTGACAGGGGTGATGTAGTGGTGGTGGGGGAATTTGCTAGTCTCAACTTATCTTGCCTCCATTGAAGATCTAGTTAGAGGGCTCAGTAGAGAAGGTCATTCTAGAGGTGCAGAGAAGACGCCTTGGTAGGGAGTTTCTGTGGTACCTCTGATTGGCCAAGATGCCTCATTGATTGTGATATAGGATAAGCATATAGGGCACACTGAAGTTTTCACTAAGCGGTTAACCCCTTGTTTCAGCAGGTGCACCCACAAGCTCATGTCAGCTAGGGCAAGTTATAAGTGCCCTTATTTAAAGGGGTACTGCTATCTTAATAAGTAATCCCCTGATTCCTAGAATAGGGGATAACTTACAGATTGGTGGGGGTCTGACCCTGCCACCCACCGGTCAGGAAAACAGGGGAATATGGCACTTGACTATCTCCGCCACTTTTATTCAAGTGAATGGAGTGGTGCTTGCTAGCCTGACCACTGCACCATTCAGATTGTGGGGGCAGAACTCCCTTGTCCTACTGATCGCAGGAGGTCTGAGCAGCTGGACCCTCACAATCTGCAAGTTATCCCCTATGCTAGGAATAGGCAGTAACTTGAGATGCGAAGATCCCCTTAAAGAGAACTTGTCACTGTTACCAGCCCCTTTACAGGGTAACAGTAAACACTAGTATAACACGATTGGGCTGTCATACTGATATCTTTCGTCCAGGTTCTTTAAAATAACGTTTATTTCCCTATTAAGAAGATATTGGATAAGTGTCTGATTTTTGGGACCCTTAGCAATCATGAAAGTCCCAGATTCCCTATGTGAATGGAGCATGTGGCACTGACAGATATAGCAGTACCCCATCAGTCCCATAGAAGTGAATGGACTGGTGACTGAATGGGACTGAGCTGTGATACAACCACCTTCTGTGAGGAGGTTACAGTGTTCATCCAAGCTCTGCAGTCTCTTCAGTCAGCTGATTGAGAGTCTTGGACTCCCGCTGATCTTCAGTTGATGCTAAGGATAGGTTATCCATTGATAACCCTGGCAGTTCAGACATGACAGATTTGCAGGAAGGGTTCAGAACTAGAAGTCCGCACCACAATACACGTGGGTGGGATTTTGAAGACCCTATGCACACGCAGGGAAAGTTTTCTAGCCAAAAAATAACCATGCTGTGGATTTCACCCCTACATGGAATCGAATTGGGATTCAGATTTGCACCAAGTCTAGACTTGTCTTAAAGGAACCGCTTCCTCATTTGCAACTGCCTTCTAACTGTCTCCTAATTCTTGGCAGGTAACATTGTTGGTATGGGTCAGTGTATCCTCCTGGGTCTGACGGTTGTAATAAAAAAGAAGTTCTCTGCTTCACGGTTTTGGGATGACTGTGTGAAATATAACTGCACGGTGAGGAGACTTCATCTTACCTTGGTCAACTGAGTTAATGTCCTGTTAACCAGTCCGTTTTAACATGGCTGCTTTATGTACAGATCGTCCAGTACATTGGCGAGATCTGCCGCTATCTCCTGAACCAGCCAGTGCGGGAGGCCGAGTCCAAACACAGAGTCCGCATGGCATTAGGAAATGGGCTCCGTCCTGCCATCTGGACCGAGTTTATGACCCGCTTTAGGATTCCACAGATCGCTGAGTTCTATGGAGCAACAGAATGTAACTGCAGCCTTGGCAACTTTGACAATAATGTAAGCATCTCAAATGTGGCTACATAAAATGTTAGCGAAGTGTCGCTCAGCGGCATCGGTAACCATCCAGCGTTATTTCTAGGTTGGGTCCTGCGGATTTAACAGCCGCATTCTGCCCTTCGTGTATCCCATCCGTCTGATGAAGGTGAATGAAGAGACCATGGAGCTTATCCGTAGTCCTAAAGGTCTTTGTATCCCCTGCAAGCCAGGTAGGTCCCTATCTATATCTCCATTGTGTAATGTGGCACCCCCTATAGGTTGTAGAACATAGCCAGATAAAGGTTTAGACCTCCTTGAAGGGGCTGTCTGTTTTATAAATTAAAAACAAAAATAAATATATATATATATATATATATATATATATATATATATATATATATATATATATATATATATATATGTGTGTGTGTGTTAGCAAATATGTGGTTAAAGGGGTTGTACAAGACCTAAGCATAAATGACACTATCCACAGGATAGTTCATCAGTATTGGAGTGTGGGGTGCACCCCCTGCACCAATCTGCTGATTCAGCTGCTGGAAGCCATATACAGTGTATACCAATGGAAGCTAAGCTGCCTCTGTTGAAGTGAATGAGTGATGAGCTGCAGTTCCTTGGCACCACCATTATATAGTACATGTCTCTGTACACTGTAGTGGTGGCGCAAAGGGAACTGAAGCTCTACACATTCATTTGAATAGGAGCAGAGCTTTTTCTGGCTCTATAACTTGTGTACTGATCATTGCAGAGTCTAGATGACAGATCCTCAAAGATCAGATACTGATGACCAATCCTATGAGTAGGCCATCCGTACCAATCACCCTTTAGGCCTTGGACAACACCTTTAAAGGGATTTTGGGTTAATAGAGGATTCCCCTATTCAGAACCCTCATGTATTAAAATTGTACAGTGGCTACAAGATCATATTTCAGTCTGAAGTGCCCAGGAGGTCAATGCAATATCTACAAGTCTCACAGTCCATTCATTGTTTACACAGGCGACATGTGGTACTGCATGTCAGCCCCATTCAACTATATAGGACTGAGTTGCAGTACCAGGCACAGCCACACTGGTATGTCTGGCACTGCTACAGAAAAATTTGTCTAACAGCTATTCCTCCCCCCCCCCCCCCCCCATAAAGATATGCATGCTTACCTTGACCAAAAGTGAAAGTGTTCTCAATGAAGGGAGAGGAATACGCTATGTCCTAGTCATATCTTGCAGTAACTTATCTGTCATAAGATTCCTGACCCTCCATGTACATTAACAGGGATTTACTTGGGTGTCTTTTTGTATCACAGGTGAACCTGGGCAATTGGTCGGCCGTATTATTCAGTCAGACCCGCTACGAAGATTCGATGGTTATGTGAATGAATCCGCCACTAGCAAGAAAATAGCCAAAAATGTTTTCAAGCCTGGCGACATGGCGTATCTGTCGGGTAAGAGCTCTACCTATACCAAGGAGCGGTCTGTCTACCAAGGCCTCCTGCGTTCTGACCTTTATCTCCACTACAGGTGACGTGCTGGTTATGGATGAGCTGGGATATATGTATTTCCGGGATCGTACAGGTGACACATTCCGATGGAAAGGAGAGAACGTGTCCACCACCGAAGTGGAGGGGATCCTAAGCAGACTCCTTCAACAAGCGGATGTGGTAGTCTATGGAGTGGAGGTGCCAGGTACACTCCTGATCTATGTTCCTGAATATGAGCTTTTGAGAGGTCTCTGTACTGAAAAGGGTTAATGGTTTCCTCTCTTATTTGCTCCTAGGAACGGAAGGAAGGGCTGGAATGGCAGCCATCGCTGACCCTGATCATAAATCTGACCTTGAAAAGTTTGCCAGAGACCTTAAGAAGTCGCTGCCGGGGTACGCACACCCTGTCTTCCTCCGATTACTACCAGAGGTGAACAAAACAGGTGAGTGCCCCCTACAGGTGTACATGTCATTTTCTGGGATTGTGTCTCTCTATAATTGGACACCACCTTGTATAGTGAATATATTAGGGCCCTGCCATGTGCTGTGACTGAGGAGAGTATCAGACTGGTATCCTTAGGCCCCAGCAGAGAAATAATTCTTAGGACCCACTGTTCAGCTGTACAGTGTTTAGTTCTACAACCATAGGTCATATTATCTATATGTTTTAAAGGGGTAGTCCAGGATTATATTTGATAACCTCTTCTTAGGATAGATTAGCAGTTGAAGATAAGGAGGGGTCTGACACCCAGGACACCTGTGCATCAGCTATTGGAAGCAGTAGCAGCACTTGGTCAGCACCTGTTCCTCTTTTCAGATGATTTCACGTGTATTGATCATGTGGCCTGTTCACAGCTCAGACCCAGTGAATGGGGATGAGCTGCAATACCAAGCACAGCCACTATATAATGTATGGCACTGTGCTTGTTTTTCTGTGAAGAGGCCACAGCACTCGTCTTAATGCTGTGTGTCAGACGGCTGCTGATCTTTCCTAAGGATAGGTCTTCAATTCATATATTATATACTATAAACTCATCTGTGGCTTGTCCCTGAGTTTACAAGGACAGAAGCCTATTATCTCATCAGTTCTTGCAGTAACTGTGCTGATAAATTAGATCTTGAAGTTCCCCTGCCATCCAGCAGATGTCGCTGGCGACACACACAGTTATTGATCGGTGTCATAAATCAGGCCTGACGTTGCGGGTTCCCCATCCGATGTTCTGATCTCCCCTCTGGGATCCCCTGACACCTGTTGAGCCATGCTAGCGTCAGTACAGCACGACAAGAGCTGAAATCACCATCCGTCAATATCAGCCACTCATTTTAACCCTTTGCATCTAACTCACTGTCTCCACAGGAACCTATAAATTCCAAAAAACAGACATGAGGAAAGAAGGCTTTGATCCTAATGTGGTGAAGGACGCCATGTACGTGCTGGATTCCCAGCAAGGAAAGTACATCCCCTTGGACGATGAAATCTATAGAAAGATCCAATCAGGGAAGCTAAAGCTGTAGCCTCCAGGTTTTGGGTTGTTTTCATTTTTTTTTTTACTTTTTAATTTTTCTTTTTTTTTTGCTTTGGTTCTGGTCATGTGACACAGATTGGCTCATGGAGCAGACCGGATTCTCACATCCTCTGAGATTATATTCACATACCAAAGTATTACAGCTTGATCTATCTGGGAAATCATGGCGGCATGTTAGGGATCTGGGGCGCGGCCCCCGATGTTTAAAGGGACGTTTGTATTTAAACTCTGTTTTTCTAATTTATTTTTTAGTCACAGGAGAGTTTTAAGTAGCTGTACAGATTGTGTTTCATCTCTCAAACACTCCGGCTTTTGGCTTGGATGAGACCTGCATTCCTGGCAGAAAGTCGACGATGAAGGGAATATTACATGGACTTCTATCTGACGTTACTGTGATCTGAGGGGGGGCGGGACAGACTACACTGACTCCATATTGGACCTATACACATAAAGCTGTGAGCTTGTACATAGAACCGGACCAACACATGATATCTCTCCATTCAGGACCTCACGGCTCTACACACTATGTCAGCTGTATTATAACCCGGGTGGGGTATATGGGCGAACTGACTACACTTTTACCTCTGTCTTCAGTGCTATCCCTGGCAGGAGAATATCAAGCCATAACCCAGACTTCTTAACTCTAGCCACATCCTGAGCAGCGTCTATGTTGGCAGTACCCAGGATCCAACTCCTGACTGAACGGTTATGCAGCAGATTACAGCCAGCGGGCCTTATGTTACTTTTTATTCTGTATTTTATTACTTAAAGAGGATGTCCTGGATTAGAAAAAGGCTTTTTAGGCTAGAAACAGCGACACTCTTATCAACTGGTTGCATGAGATATTGCATCTGAATTTTATTAAGTGAAATGGATGAGCTGCAATACTGGAAACAACCTGGGGACAGGGATGGCGCTGTTTTTAGAAAAAAAAAATCCTTTTTTTTCCCCACCTAATCCTGGACAACACCATTGAATGCTTCTTTTTTCTTGTGCTCAACTTGAATGTGTCTTCCTTTAAGTGAGATTATTTCTGGAGTCACTGATGCCCATGGAAATAATTCAAGGCTCCCTTTTCTCTTTGTGCATGGATTCTAAATATTAGGCCCAGAAAATTCCAGTAACTGTATTTGTTTTATTTCCTTATGGTGGCAGCCATCATGCAGAGAGGTTGTCACAGCCCCGCCCCAATGTATGTTGCTGAACAATAATCTTGTTTACAGTGCCAACCTCTATATTTGAAGGGGTTTTCTGGGATTGTGATAGTGATGACCTATCCTTAGGATCGATCATTGTTATTAGAATGGTGGGGGTCCAACACTTGAAGTGGGTGTGCATTTGGACCAAAGACAGCGCTGTACTTTGTATAGTGACTATGCTTGGTGTTGCATATCAGCCCCATTCACTTGAACGGGACTGAGCTGCAAGCAAGCCATGTGACAAATGAACTTGACGTCACATGAAGTGGAGCTTAACTCGTTGTTGCCGCTAAGCAACTGATCTGTGGGGGTCCCTGATATTGGACTCCACATATCACATATTGATAGGTCATCAGTATATATAACCACCAGAAATCCCCTTCTAAAAGGGGTTGTCCAGGGTTAAAAAGATGACTTGCAGTCGGGAGGGGAGGGTATAAAATAAAATATACATATCTACATCCTCCCCTCCATTCCTGCGCTGGGGCAGCTGTCAGTTCCACCGCACTGTTTGTATACGACGTCACTTCAACTGTATGGTGACGTCACTTGGGTGAGACGCCTCCAGCCAAAATGCTTTTACACGTAATTTTTTTTTTTTTAACTCCTGGACAATTCCTTTAAGTATATCACATTGTGGTCAGTGGCAGTAAGGTTTGAGACTGTATGGGGTGATGTGTACGTCCTTCTTTCATGGCGGACTAGCAGTGACCTGATTTTGGGTTCTCAGGTCCCTTATGGTCTTCCTATTGCAGATGCTAAAAGCTGTACAATTCCTACTGAAATGAATGTATATGACCCACTATAGATCTAGGGCCCAGGTCCTATCACAGCAGCGCAAACCAATGTTCTTCATCAGTATTGATCTGATCTGACCGAATCCTGGTCCTGTCCCCCAGTGTTGCATCCATGACTCCTAGAAGGGGCCCATTGCACAGGCCTAATGATGGTTTTTCATGAACTAGCCAGATGCCCTAAGGATGACCTTAAAGGGGAACTCCCTTCAGAAGGTAACATAGGGGCGGACCATGAGCTTTGCCCCCACAATTTCCAGTCTGATGTGACCCTGGTTGGAGATATTGATTTGAACCACACTTGGTCCCTTATACCAGGTAGAGGGGTACGAGCCTGATCACCATCTGTGCCATCATTGGGCTTGTCAGATTTGGGATTCTCCTATAATTTTTGCATATGAGGCTGTAGACTGCGTTATTCCAAGAATGGAAAACTATGCAAAATAATGTTCTCGTTGTTGTCTTCTGTGGCAGCCAATCAGATTCCAGCTCCTGTTTCTTCAGATGAAAGCAGGATCCTGATTGGTCACGGCAGATAATGCTTCTGTTTCTCCTCTGCAATAGCTTGTGTACATGACTGTGCCATAGTAACAATGTTACTTTATAGAATTCTATTCATTCTGAAGCCACGTGAGTGCTGGATGCATATCCTGTGACTACTCCACATGTGCATGTAAATGGAATACAGTGATCTCTTATAGGAGAGGGGGATCCATAATGATTATTTGGGGCAGGTGGTCCTAGACACCCCACCAACTTAACCCTTGCATGACCCGCCCCCCTTTGCTTGTCCCCCTGTGGATTGGGATTGCCCTATAGTATGGGGCCAAAACTGGAAAGCCACCTAGGTGTTTACAACCGTGGAAGCAAACTGACTGGTTAGTGTTCGCAACTTCTCCCTCCTGCAAGGATTTTGCTGCTAATGGCGTGTTTTTGGATGACGGAAGTATTCGCTATCTGTAACAGGGGTCAGCAAGTTTTGGGATTCCAGCTGTTCTGAAACTCAACTCCCAGCATTCATACTTACTCTTTTGTTCTTGGCGCTGTCATAGAAGTGAATGCAGCATGTTGGGAGTTGTAGTTTGAGTGCCAAAGGTTACTGACCCTGATATACGAGGATATCTGAGCATTCCCCCAATTGTTCTTTTTTTTATCAATACCATTACTTTGCTGGGAAAGCTGGGTGACAACCAGTATAACCCCATTACAGAACTTACAGGGGGTTTCCATCCAGCTTTCCCAGACTCCTAAGGGTACATGCACACCATCAGGACTGCGGGCAGAAAATCCACACACACATTCTGTTTCTCATGCAGATTTTTGCACAGAAATTGACCTTTACAATCCCTCAAGATGGCAATTTTTATTTTTTTGGGGGGGGGCTTCAAAATCTGCATGAACGTATATGAAAATTCACATATGAATGGAAATCCATATAGATTTTGTCGGGATTTCATACATGTACATATGGATTTTAGTGCAAGTGTTAACATAGAAAATAAATCGCCATTGTGTGTTCATTGTAGAATCCGCACCATAGTTGAGCTTTCACACGGGGGAAAAAAATCTGCATCGTGTATGGAATATATAACTTTCTAATGAATTACGGAACGTTTATTCCACATTGCAGTTCTGATCGTGGGCAGGTATGTCACATCTGCCTTAGAGTCTAGGAAGGCTGAATGAAAGCCGTTGGCGGCCATATTGGATTCCACTCAACCTTCCAGTAAACAGATTGAACTGACAGACGCCTGAATAGACTTTATAACTTGAGGTTTCTTATTTATTTCAGGGAGAAGTTCTCTTCAGTATGTAAATTGCACAATGGGTTAATGTTGATTATATATACCAGGGACATAGTGTTATAACTGTATATAATGTGTAATCTATGGTAGAGGGGTGCGAGGGAACCAATATCTATTTACTGGGAACCAATGCTTAGGTGACTGGTATATTGTGTATCATGGTAGCCCGACCTACGGCTCCCCAGCTGGCGCAAAACTACAACTCCCAGCATGGCTTGACAGTGAATGAGTTGCAGTTTTGCAGCAGTCATAGTACAGGATGGAGACGACTGCTATATGTAGATTGCCAGCCCTGAGATCACACTCTGCTCTATATCCATGTAATGTATATAACATATCGAGATGTGTATACTGTCAGGAGGGGGTCAGATATACCACAGTGTACCCTGTCCACATCTAGCTGGGACCCAAGTTATTTCGGCCCATGCCCTGTACTAAGCCAAAATCCATCGGACTGTGTAATAAATGGAGCCAAAATGTAGAGTTACTCAACCCAGTGCCAACCAATATGGCTGCCGTTACAGTCCCCACATGGGTAGTCTCCAGCTTCTAGTCCTGAATGGCAGAAGTAAGATATATGACTAAGCAGATACTATGCAGGACTCTAGTAAAGCTGGGTAACAACCCGAGAAACAATTATCTGCTTGCTTTTACATCTATATTGTGGCGTCCATTATCATAATGTCCCCGCAGATCAGTTACAGTAAATGCTGTTATCTGGTCCAAGCATTAATAGACTACATCACCCCCCAAAATTGTCCCCCCAGTGTAGTCTCTCCACACAAATCATGTGCTGTCTTACATACATTGTATGACAAGAATTTTCCATGTGCAATAAAAACAAAATATGCCAATTGCTGTTTATTTTTTGTAATTTTATTGGGCGTAAGACGACTCCAGGATGTGCTATCAAGGCATAAGCCAAGGTTCAGCTTGCTATATCCTGCATTCTCCACTATGGCCACAAGGGGCTGTCGTTGTCCTGTGCTATAAGCATGGGCTCATAGTGTGCAGTGCTATAACTCTGCAGGTGACAGGAGGTGGCTATAAGAATGGCTGCAGAGCCCGAGCAGAATTTACAATGAGGGAAGTCTCCACCGTTCTAGCTATGGGATCCCTGGAAATGTCCATTAGATTTCATCCCATGTAAAATAGGGAAACCTGCTCATGTTTAGAAGTTTATGAGGCTGAGCTGCAGTAATGCCAGTGGTCAAAAGTGGTGCTGTTCCTAGGAAAGAAAAAATCAGATTTTTTTTTTTTTTAATGCTCTGTCCTTAGGTTTTGATCATTAGTATGTGCTTGCTGGGGTCCAACACCATAGGACCCCATAGATCAGCTACTCACTTGACATACCTTCAACTGTCCCGGGTCCTGTCCTGGTCGGTGGGAGGTATGTCTTGACTTCTGTATCTATCAGATGAGTAGATGACACTGGTGATGCTCCCTGCTTAACCATTTAATTCCTGCCTCTAGTTCCTGGTGTCTTGGGAGCAATAGGTGACATCACTGAAGCCTCCAGGAGCAGAGACTGAAGAACAGCAGGGTAGCAGGGCAGGTGAGTATTATACTGTGTGCACCTGGGGGGCAACTGGAAGGGAACATTATAATTTAGGAACATAACATGTCAGGGCCGCTATAGAGGCTTTATATTGTGAGTGGACACAAAGAGACATTGATGGGAATGGCCAGTACCAAAGTGGAAGTGGTTGGTTCTTACTATGTATAAATCTGATGCTGCACGCAGAGAGCACCACACAATCTGTTTTCTTCACCGCAATACCAAGCATAGCCACTATGCAATGTACGGCGCTGTGCTTCATAAATGGTGACGAGGCTGCAGCCGTCACCCCAATTGGCTGGCTGATGGGGGTCCTCAGTATCGGACCCCCACCAATCTGATATTGATGACATATTTTAATGGCTGGTTATCAATATTAAAATCCTGAAAAGTAAGGGGGTGGGCTGAATAACAGGGTGGTATAGACAGGGGGCATGTTGTTAGTCTGCTGCCTTAGGGAGAGAGACCTGCAGTTCATGTTCTGAAGGTCTTACTTTTTTATGGGGAAATCAAAACATATATATACTCTCCCCCCCCCCCCCCCAAAATAAAAAAATAAAATAGCGCTACAACTGTCCTCAGGTCATGTCTGGTATTGCAGTGCATCATGATTCACGTCAATGGAGCCGAGACACAAACCATGGATATGTGTTTCTGGAAGAAAGCAGTCATGTATCCTGGTACAACCCCTGTCGATATGGTCAATGGGAGAATGAAGGTGTTAGCAGTAGGTTCTGCTTGGCATGGATCTAGTAGGTGGTGTTGCCTTGACCCCGGCCATGTTTGCTGTGCAGTCTAATGGGGCCAAACACAGCTAAGACACCCTCTCCCTTGGAATTTATTGTTCCTGCGTGGTCCAAGATAGCTAGCTAAATATGCCACAGGAGGCGCCATCTATTGGATCGAGGCCAGGGACAGCCTACTCTTCACTTCCCCATTCTATTATTTATCCTATGGATATGCCATAAATGTGGCCCCTGCTGAGGACTAGGGGTCTGGTGTCTCCTCTTCACAGCCCCCAGTATATGGAGGTCTGCCATGCTTGCACTGCTATCTTCATGACCTCTATAGATTTTAATGGAGAGGACAATACAGCCACAAATCGGGGTCTTGGGACCCACCAATATATGCCTACTGTATGTGTATATATATATATATATATATATATATATATAAAATGGGTATACCCCTTTAAATTGCAATATAAGAAGATGGGACCGTAATTTAGTCATCGGTAGGGGAAGTCATGTTAGGGGGCACTATACCCCCTTAATCTTCCAGCTAGAACACATTTGTTGGGGGGAAACCTGTCTTTTGCCGTGCAAATGGCCTCCGTCCTGAGAAGCCGGGGGAGGGAGAGGTGGGATAAAGCCTGGTTTGCGGCTTTAGTGTCACTTTCAGTCTTTTGGGAAGGTTAAATGGCTGTTTAGAGCGCAGCATTGAAGGCCGAGCAGGGGGTGTATTGTGAAGGGCTTCTCCTGCATTGTTGAGGCCTTTTCAATGGTTCCTTGAATAAGAATGCTCGAGGCCCCCACTCTTTCCTCCTCCCTCAGCCGGAACACAAGTGCTTGGTATGGGGGAGGCCTGGAGTTTCCTGCGGGTTGTGATGGTATTCACGGCCTCCATCGCTTCAGCTCCCTCTTTCTTTCTTTTCTGCAGTTTAACCCGGGCAGGGAGACTCACTGATCTCTGCTTGACACCCAATTACCACATGAATACACTGGAGTGGCTGAAAAAGGCCTCTCACTTTAGCTGACCCCCTCACTCCTTCTGCTGAGAGGCTGTGGATCAAACAAAGCTACTGCGGGCAGGCCTCCATTGTCACCCCTGCCGAGGGGTCCTCCTCTATTCCAGCACCCCATTGTCTGCTCTTTTATTAAATGCTTTCACTGCACAGGATGCAAACAGCTGTTCCAGGACGGCCCCGTGCTTTATGCAGAATAAGCGGGCACCCCCCCTCCTTACGACCACATGCCACAAAATCTCCCTCACTACTTACAAATGCCAATTTTTGCCATTATTGCTACAGACCTCATGCCCACAGCCACATAGAAATAACCCTTATCGGCGGGCACTGTACCCCTAAGTGATGTCCCATATGTGCTCTATATAGGTACCGATGGAGTCTTGTCATATAGCGGTAGAATAGAGGCAAAGAAACCTCCATAACATAACCTAGAAGTTTTTATTTTTCAGCACAAGGGTGTTTTTTTTTATTTTTATTTTGCAGTATGGAGTACATATAACTTTTTCATCACTTTTTACTCCATTTTTTGAGGGATACAAAATGATTAAAACCGAGTAATTGTGTGTTGTTGTCACTGTATAGGATAAATAACATAATATTTTAATAGATTGGAGATGGCAATAACAATTGTGTATTAATTTTTATTCAATAGATTTTTTTTTTAACTTTCATATTAAAAAAAACCCAAAAACTTTAATATTCTTAAGCCCACCTAATTCCTTGTACAATGTAATACATCTCGCCTGCAGTGTGTCATTCTGTAATAGAAGTACTAAGATGACTCCCACCTGCCATGACGACTCTTTAGCATCCTATGATTAGGTGAGCAAGTGAGCTCACTCCATCTATGTGATCTCCTAGGCCAGGGCCATATGAGATGAACATGCTGCGGAATCTTCTGCAAGTCACATAGTGCCGCTTGTTTAAAGGGTTATGCGACAAAGAATATTTATAGTGTATGCATAGGATAGACAGCTGATCAGTAGGGGTCTGACCGCTGAGACCCCTACTGATCCTATGATAAGGGAGTGTTCTACCACAGTTGTACATTCAGCCTGACCACAGCCAGGCTGAATGTAGTTGTGACACTTGGTGGACCAAACAGTCATTGGTCATCTGAATACAGGCTGAGGCCCTACATTGCAAAGAAGCTGCTTATTTTTGTTGCAGATGTTGCTGCAGTTTTTTGAGCCAAAGTCAGGAATGGCTACAAAAGGAATAGGAAATAAATAGGAAGCTCTTAGGCTGTGTTCACACGGAGGAATTTGCCGCAGGTTTTGCCACAAAATACAGGGCAGATTCCTCCTGGAATTTGTCTCCCATTGTTTTCAGTAGGAGGCAGAGATCGCAGCAGAACGTGGAAAAAAGAAGTGTCTTGCTCGATCTTGCCATGGACTCTGCGACTCAAGCGTTCCTCCCTGCTCACACTGTACAGCGTGATAGGCGCTGCTGTGGAGAAGGACGTACCTGACTGACTGTAAAGCGCCCTTCTGACTGTAAAGAGCTACGGTTCCCGGGACCGATAACTCTTCACCCGGGGCACAGATCGGGAAAGCCGACAGTAGGCTGAATTCAGCGCACTGTCGACTTTCCAGAAGTATATAGAACTGCCTGTGCCCCAAACCATGAAAGGTCCTCTTTAAGTTAAAAAAACAAACAAACAAAAAAACTACTAAGTGAACACTAGGGCCTCTAAGGGTCCATTCACACTGAGTATTTTGGCGTGGATTCTGACGTGGAATCCGCGTGGAAAAAAGCCTCCTATTGACTTCAATGGGTTCCGCGCGCAAAACAGAACCCATTGAAGTCAATGGGAGGCTTTTTTTCCGCGTCAGAATTTGCACCAAAATACTCTGTGTGAATGGACCCTAACACAGTCAGAGATTGTCCTAATACTGCTCACAAAACTGAGGTTCTGTTGCAATGTATCAGGGCAGGATCAAGCCTTATGCTTAAATATTATAAGGGTCAGTTAATACATTCCAGATTTGCGGAGGATCTGCTAGCATTACACATACAATGGAAGGGAATGGGGTATTTTAGTCCAGGGTTACACAGCAAGCTTGAATGTGATTCCAGTCATGCAACTCAAGATTTCAGTGCTGCCCTGCGAATCCTTTACAAAAGTAACCCTGCATGTGTTGGCTGGATTTATTGGCCTGCATCTTATACTGGGAGAGGGACTCCTAACAATAGTTATCTATAAGGCTGGGAGTCTCCACCTCCCACCAATATACTGTCCTGTACTATAATTGGTAGGGATAGCAGTATAAATATCTATGAGGCTGGGAGTCTCCACCTCCCAGCAATATACTGTCCTGTAATATAATTGGTATGGATAGCAGTATAGTTATCTATGAGGCTGGGAGTCTCCGCCTCCCAGAAATATACTGTCCTGTACTATAATTGGTATGGGTAGTAGTATAGATATCTATGGGACTAGGAGTCTCTGCCTCCCACCAATATACTGCCCTGTACTATAATTGGTATGGATAGCAGTATAGTTATATATAGGACTAGGAGTCTCCACCTCCCAGCAATATACTGTCCTGTACTATAATTGGTAAGGATAGCAGTATAAATATCTATGAGGCTGGGAGTCTCCACCTCCCAGCAATATACTGTCCTGTACTATAATTGGTATGGATAGCAGTA
Source organism: Leptodactylus fuscus (assembly GCF_031893055.1). NCBI lineage: Eukaryota > Metazoa > Chordata > Amphibia > Anura > Leptodactylidae > Leptodactylus > Leptodactylus fuscus. Next base: position 41,062,176 of record NC_134275.1, on the reverse strand, counting down.
TAGTTATCTATGGGACTAGGAGTCTCCGCCTCCCACCAGTATACTGTCCTGTAATATAATTGGTATGGATAGCAGTATAGTTATCTATGGGATTGGGAGTTTCTGCCTCTCAGCAATATACTGTCCCATAGTAATTACAGTATGTCGCTGACAGGCAGGGACTCGTAGCCTCATAGATAACTATACTGCTATCCATACCAATTATATTACAGGACAGTATGCCACTGGGAGTCAGGGTCCCCTAACATGATAGGTACTGCTCGCAGTCCCTTTCCCACCATACTATTCAGTCTGCTAAATACATCTGAAACTTGGTCATGTGAATACAGAGTAAGTGAATGGAGTTGCATTATGAGCCTGAGATTCCTGCAACTGTGGCTTATGGTTGCAAAAGGTTCAACAGAAGTTTCAGTCACGGCATACCGGGTGCACAGTGCGACTCTATTCACTTACATTGATCTTAGGGTGATCTTTGCTTATTGTTAGAGTCACAGTGTAGCCCTAGCATTATACTCCATTTACATGCAGCAGAAACAACAATCAGCTGCATGTGAAGGAGTCTGTTCATCCTTCTCAAGGACTTACTGACTTTGGTAATCCTAGTGTGGATCTGCAACAGAATTCTAGGTGTCCACCTAAGATTTCTGCCATAGATCCACTTATAACACTTGATGGCAAATCTGCTACATGTGAACTTACTTTACGGGACACAATGATCCTCCCATTCACAGACTGCAAGCAGAGATCCTGGAAAGGAAGTGAAAGACACATTACATTAGAAAGTTGCAGATCTCTCATTATACAATACTTAAGGTTCATTTCCATAAGACTGGACAAATCCTTCAGGTTCCTGAGCCATCCCCTGAAGTGAGCAGCAGGTGCAGATGGCCAGCTCTTAAGTCTACAGGGTAATTCCTCCGCACTAAAAGACATCTATTTGTTCACTAATGATGCCATTGTCTCAGGGAAGGGATCAGCAAGCCTGTTGTAATGCAAAGCGCAGCCATTGTGCAGCATTCCTTTCGTTCCTGGCTGCCATCACTACCGCGTGTTGGGTAAAAGGCATTATCTTGACCCCTGCGCTCTTTTGCCTCCTTTTACAGTTTTCTTTTCAGCGATTTCCTCTGGATCAGAAATCCTTCCTCTTAGGCTATGCAATTGTTTTACATGAGTGCCATCTTACCAATTTCAGACCATTTTATGCCACAAAAACTGACTTAATAGTATTAATGAATCCCTGTGTAGTTGCTTTCTGCTAGAAACATCACTTCACCTGTCTAGGGGTTGTACCTGGATGGAAGTGAATTGAGCTGCAATACCACATACAAGCTATGCACAGATGTAGAGCTGTATTTGTCAGAACGCAGCCATATTCTGTATAACCTCTGTAGTGGCTGCGCAATCTCCCTGCCATATAGTGCACTAATAATACAGTAATAATTCTAGTTCAGCAAGAGTCTCCAAACTGGAGCAGCGCCACGTATGTGAGGTGGACTTGCAATGTGCTGGCCATGTGACTTTTTTTGGGACGTGAATGCAGTAGAAGGAGTTTAGCCCGCTCCTCCAGGACTTTGGGAGTCACCTCTCTTTATGGACATTCTGGGATATGTATGGCCATATGAATGATGTGGTGGTGTGCATGCCCAGCCTCCATTCCATTCACTTTCAGGAGACAGATGGGGCAAAGACCAAGCATGTACCCCAGCACTCCAAAGTGTATAGCGTATAAAAGAAACTTGGCACAACCTCTTTATGGAGCAGATTTATCATCCAGAAATCTGAGAACGATGGGTGACAGCACCTGTGAGAGCCATAATGGCCACCACAATGGTGAGGCCGGCACTGAGAAAGGTTTGGCCATTTAAAGGGTTCCCTGACCAGCAGGAGACGCAAAGTGTTACCATGGCAAGCATATGATGTTAGAAGGCTCACCTGCGGAACAATCTTTGGGTATCATACACTTACCATGGCAACAATACTACCTTTCTAAAGCCTCCACTTTGGTGGTCACCCAGCTTTCTGATCATCCTGATCGGCAGACCCTCCTAAGACAGAAGCACAAATATTCTAATTTACTATTCAGGAGCCTGGAAAAGCTGAGTGACTGCACCATGTTGGCTACCAGCCAGCTTTCCCAGATGTGACATATCAAACAATACAACTGCTAACAATCTGAGCTTATGGACAAGCAAGCAGGGGAAGCCATGAGGAGGGTGAGGCAGAACATGACTGCACCCCCCGAATAAGTCACCGGTAATAGGGGGGAGAGCGAGGAATAACTTAGAAGGAGGAACAGCTCCTGCGCATGCTCAGTCAGCCGGCTTCACGTCACCATGACAACCGGCCGGGATAGTAGCACTTCCGGTGCAGATGGAGACGACTTCCGGGAACTCCGGCAACATGGCGGCGCCCATGAACGTGCTGCTGGAGTTTGGGTGAGTCGCAGAATCGGCTGTTTATTCTAATAGAAGAGGGCTAGGAATGGGTGTGATCTGTCTGTAGGATCCTGCTGCCCCCCTGTGTGCTCACAGACAGCAGATACCATCCGCTACACAGTGCCTGCTCCCCCCACACTGCCAGTCACTAGGGACCCCTTTTGCTGCCATTTGATGACAACAGGGAGTAGAGGTGAACCCTTTATACTGATCACTGACCTCTCGTCATAACATTTCTACGCTCATGTGCTGTCGAGCAGCCAAGGAAGGGTTAAAGTAAGCTTAGGCTGTGTTCACACCTGTGTCTCCATCAGTAGCATTGTAACATAGCAGCAACAATATTGCCCTAGGCTCACATTTGCGTTCGGGAAGCCATTTCCACATAAAAAGCAGCTGCCTGTGGACCCCATAGACTATAATTTAGTCTGCCAGGTTTCCTCCCACACATGCGGAGAGAAGAGTCCGGCTTTGGAAGACTTTTCTGTCCACGTTTTTTTAAGTAGATTCAGGGACAGAATTCCCGAACGGCGACTGAGCGCAGGTGTAACCCAGCCTGACTATGTGATCACTGCGGCCATGTTAGAAGACGTCTCACCATCTCCTGCACACTGCGTCCTTTACTAGGCGCAGCTCCACTCATCCGGAGCATTTGGAGTTTCTTTTCTCTAATCCGCACCGCTCCCAAGCAATCATTGTGGTTAGATTCAGCACAATTATACTGTCAAGTGGGAGGATCCTGTCTGTCCCCTCCAGCCAAGGACTGCCCACATGACAGGAGAGGGAAAAATCATATATTGGATGCCAAAACTTTTTTTTTTTAAAGCTATTTTAGTGCTATTAATGGGTTATTAATAGCATCAAAATACCTTTAGCAGTGTTTTGAGTGATTTCTGGCTTTCTCTGGGACCTCCTGACATTCTCTACATTTGTTTACATGCTTCCCCCTAGCCTACAACTCCCATGATCTCCCTCTCTCACAGCTCTCCCTGTTTCCCCAGCTAGCCCGTGGACTAGTAGCCCTATCTATCTTTTAATCGTTGAAAACATGTTCAATAAAAAAGAAAAAATCACCAGATACAAAAATGGAAAAATAGCATGCAAGACAACTTACAGCTCCAGTTCTGTGCGTGCGTGCGTGCGTGCGTGCGTTTGTGTGAAGCACCGGGACAAAAAAGTCTACCGGTTTCGGGGCATCTGCTCCTTACTCATGACGATGTCATGTGACTTACGGTCCATGGTCATGTGATGCACACACAGGTGCCACTCGTTATAGTCACAGCACAATAATCAGACAGCTGTGTGGTAATCAGCAGTGCACCTGTGTGCTCATCACATGACCATGGGCCGTAAATCACATGACCATGGTCAGAGTTTTATCCTCTAGAAGTAACAGAATGAATGACAGCGAGCAGAGATCTAGAGAACCGTGAGGAATTGATACAGAAAGTATATTGGGAAATTGTATATCTTTTTATTGTACATTTGTTTGTCAATATTGGTCTGAAAGTGGCCAAGCCCTTTAAGTAATAGTCTGCTCCACTGATTCTGACACAGTTGGAATTTTTTTCTATAGCCCCCACCGTACCTCAACAGTCACTGCTCTGATATGCAATTTAGGCTCTGTACCGTCAGGAGGGTGGAGTCAGACAGGAGCAGGCAAGGGGTGTGATTCTCAGCTCTGACACTGGCTGTCTCTGAATAGAGCTCTGAATCATGCCTGCCCCTGCCTGACTTCTCCCTTCTGACATTACAGAGCTTAAAGGGGTTGTCCCATCACAAGGATCCTATCTATACTGCTCGTTAATGTGGATGTAAGACTTTTCCTAAATACACTGCTTCAGCAAAACTGCTTTGTCCACTATCTTACTTTATTCAATTCATTAATGTCACAGCCCTTGACTTATCTGCTCAAAAGTCAACTGATGTATCTGCTGCTCTCAGGGGGGAGGGAGGAGGGGCTAAGTGTACGGGAGCGAGCCTGTGTTTCTAGCTATTCCTGTGTCTACACCACGTGACCTAGGTTCCTGATCTCAGATAGGGGAGAGGAGCTGCTTTCATTTCTGAACTCTCTTCTGTTCTCCCAGTTATCAGGCTAGCTAATTCGATTGTGTTCATTATGGCAGAGACAGGCAGTCTCTGTATGTAACACAGAATGGAGTTGCTCCTGCCTGTACTTCATAGTCCAATATTGTGCATATAGTGTTTAAGGACCTTTGATGACATCACAGGCCCTTCAGCCGCCCCATAGGATCACGCTATGCAGTGGGCGGAGCTACACACTAATTTGGGGCGGAGCTAAACGGCAGGTTGCATGTGAAACCCCAAATGATGCAAGAAACGAGGAAGAAAGAAGATTTTACAGCAGTGAAGACTGGTGAGTATGCGACGTGGGAATACCCCTTTAAGCAGAACATTACGCACCAAAACTACCAGCACATATTGCTCTGGAGTGGTGGAGATTAAAGGGAAAACTCCAGCTGTGCTGGAATCAGCAGGGTAGAGAATATTAACAGATGCTAAGAACTAGAATTGGTGGAGGTGTGGTGAAAGGTGCTCTTTAAATGCAGCCTATCCCCTCCCCCAAGCATATCTTCCATCACCACCGTGTTTCAAAGTACACTACATACATCATTCCTTTGTTATTAATGTTGCTTTTATATATTTTGAGAAAATAACTTTAAAGCCTTATGCATATAAGGCATTGGTGGGGCACCAATTGGAGCCTTCAACTCCCTGGAGCACTTCTCTTCCCACTCAGACCCCTACCACCTACTTCCTGTGCCACCCTGTGCAGTGAGAGTTGATCCCCCTACTGTTATGATATCAACCATCCCACTTGAGTTGCAAGACCAGTGTTCATAGAACTGAAGGCCCGCCCCTGGTGCACCAACTCTTTCATTTGCATAACATTTAAAAGGTGTCTTTCTCCAAATCCCAAAAAGTGAGCTACATAACTGAGGAATATTATTTATTCCTGTAATGTGGCGGTGACAGCTGAATATCCTATTACAGGATGAGACGCCCCCTCTTGGGTTAGCCATATACTTAGATTTTGGCCGTCAGCTTTCTGTCATCCAGTCTTCTCAACAACGCCATGATCAACATTAACAACTAAACTGCCCAATTAAGGGGAAGAAAAAGCGCAGTGAGGTCGTGCAAGATGACTGCCGACTCAAGGCTGCCATTGATCGGCTGAGAGCGAACATTTGCGCCATCTACTTGGCAGATTTCTGTCCGTTTGTTGGCTCAGTTAGGCCATTTGTAATGTGTCCGGCAGCTTAACAGTCCATATCCAGGCAATTTGGACACCCATTAGACTTGTATTTCTGCCATAGCAGATAGTAGGATACATGAGATGCCTGGTGGGCTGTCCATGGACAATAACATCTGCATCTCCGCATGTTGTCAGTGCACAATAGACATGGGTATTATAGTGTGAACTGGTTCCAGAAATCTGTGACTAAGGCTTATATGTTCTTTATAGAGAGCAAAGTCGTACGTACAAGAGTTCTGGGCTGGGGCTTTGCAAATTGTGACTGTACGCTGCAACCATGGGGCCTGGCAGGCAGTCGGGCTGTGTAACATGCAGACTATATAGGAGCTCATGGGCGTCATAGCACCCCCTAGTTGTTATAGTTGGCTGTCATTTTGTGAACAGTTGTCAGTCCTTTATCTCCATTTAAAGAACAATCCAGTGTGTAATGTCTAGAGCAGGGCAATAGGGGGTGGAGCATAGTAAGAGGATTTGAAGAATAAGTGCCATGCGCCACCCCTTCAGACCCTTCACCAGTCTTGTCCAAGACCATAAGTAGTTGACTCCATGCCCTGCATAGTGGCCAGGAGCCTGTGCTGCAGCTCAGCTTCCATTGAGTTCAATGAGCTGCAGTATTGGTGCCCGACCAATATACAGGCACTGGAGCTATATACTGTCAGCCCTGTATTATGTATAGGACGGGCGCCAGAAGTGACCCTGTACAGCTGATCGGTACAAGGGCAGGATGTTTAAACCCCCACACACACACACACACACACACACACACACACCAATATGATATTTATGGCCAATCCTAAACAGGCTACAAAATTCTAAAACTTGGACAATTAATGTCCTATCCTAAGTCTTGAAGAACCCATTTAAGGGGTAGAAAGTGAACTTATTTTCATCTGGCCAGAGTGAAGAACGGTTAAATATAATGCTGCCTCTCACTCTGGAGGACCTGTCCTGGCCAGCAGTATACACACAAGCCACTGATTTGAATGGATACTGTGTAATGCTTCTCCCCCCTCCTGTAGGGGTGCTGCAGGGATATTGAGCAGTTATTGCCAGGTTTCCCTTTTCCTCTGTGTATTAGTTTGCATGCTTTTTTAATACAGAAGAGAGAAAACTGCATATAAGTGGTTAGGAAGCCATATTGGTGGTGGCAGCAGCCTGCCTGTTATGTATTCTAGTATCCCTATCATGGATGTCTGCCCGTAGAAACCAATCACATCGCTGCTTTTACATCCAGACCTTCTCCAAAGAATCCAAGCAGTCACGTGACTGGTCAGTATTAGCGACACAGACATTGAATGACACTTTTTCCCCTCTCCATGCTTGTACGTGTGCGCCAGGACGGTGATAGTCTATAATATTGTATATAACAAATTACCACACATGTGCAGGACAGGGTGGAATAAATGGCGCAGGTCATGTCTTAATAATCACAACAGGTTTATCTCATCCTGTCACCATGTTAGCAGGGCTGTGGAGGAGTAGGCCAAACCACCAACTCCGACTCCTTCATAAATGGCTGACAGCGAGGGTCACTCAGATACCGGAAAAATCCTCTAATTCATGGAAAAGTGAGAGATTGATTCCTATGGAAGTAAATATAGAACATACTCCAATCTAATTCATTATACAATATCAATAATTCTGTAAAATAATTAATCATTTTCTCTTTCCAACTCTGACTCTACAGTCCTGCTTAAGGGGATGTTCAGCCCACTGTATACATCTATATAGTATAGTATTAGTAACATTGTAGTATATATTACTGTATATTATATTTTATTATATTATAGGATGTTACGTACTATATTTTTATAGTATATAACTGTATATTCCAATATAGTATACTATATTATATTATAGTAAATTGCTGTATAGTATATTATTGTTTATTATGGTATATTACAATAAACTGTACTATAGCACACTATATCATTTAATAGTATATTATATTACAATATACTATAGCACCCAATATCATATTATAGTATTGCTATATATTAAATTACTGTGTAGTATATTACCATATATATAGCTGTATATTAGATTTTATATTACAGAATATCACATTATAGTAAATTACCATATAGTATATTACTGTCTATTGTGGTATATTATAGTATAGTACTATATATTTCGCATTACTGTTTAGTATATTACCCAATATATATGTGTTATATTTTATATTATTGAGAATTCTTGTTGTGTTACTGTATTATATATTATAGATTACTGTATATTCTAGTATAATATATATTATACGAGAATATATATATATATATATATATATTATAAAGTATATACTATATATAGTATTTTACATTACTGTATATTAAAGTATATACTATTTATAGTGCAGTATTTATTACTATATATAATGTATATTATATATAGTAATATACAGTAATATTGTAGTATATGTTATATCTCTATACATTATAGTAGTATATTTTAGTAAATTACTTTACATATACTATATATTACTATATATTACAGTATATTGTAATGTCATATATTTTAGAAGGTTATATTATATTACAGTACATTATAGTTATAGTAGTATATATTATAGTATGTTAAAGCATAGTAGGTTATATTATATTATGGTATATTGTAGTGTGATATATTATACTATGTTAAAGCATAGTAGGTTATATTATGTTACAGTATATTGTATATATTATAGTAGGTTATATTATATTACGGTATATTGTAGTGTCATATAATATTATAGTATGTTATAGTAGGTTTTATTATATTACAGTATATTGTAGTATTATAGTAGGTTATATTATATTCCAGTATAATGTAGTATTATAGTAGGTTATATTATATTACAGTATATTGTAGTATTATAGTAGGTTATATTACATTCCGGTATAATGTAGTATTATATATTATCTTGTTATAGAATAGTCAGTTATATTACAGTATATTGTAGTATTATATGGTATAGTGTGTTATAGAATAGTAGGTTATGTTATATTACAGTATATTGTAGTATTATATATTAGTATATTATGGTGTGTTATAGAATAGCAAGTTATATTACGTTCCAGTATAATGTAGTATTATATATTAGCATGTTATAGAATAGTCAGTTATATTACAGTATATTGTAGTATTATATGGTATAGTGTGTTATAGAATAGTAGGTTATGTTATATTACAGTATATTGTAGTATTATATATTAGTATCTTATGGTGTGTTATAGAATAGCAAGTTATATTATGTTCTAGTAATAATAATTTCACTCTTTGACTTGAGTCCATGCCCTGCCCTCGGTGTCCACCACTATATAATACCGCAGGTCGCTTTTTCCTCTCCGCAGACAAAACTTGTTTCACTTTTCATTTGTACCCTAGAGAGGCTGACATAGAAATGGTAATGGGGCCCGTGTCCTGCGGGAGCCTGCGGGGAATCCTTTGTCTGCGGCTGTCTCTGTTGTGGTACTTTGCTGGCTGTGTGTGCCACCCCCTCCTCTGTGCTCGCCGTGTCAGCATATCTCATGTTTTTATTATCTTATTTCAGAGGTGGCGCAGAGCTGCTGTTCCAGGGAATCAAGAAGCACCACGTGACCCTGCCTTGCCGAGCGGATCCATGTGAGTAACCCCCAGGTCATATGCTATGATAAGTGCTGGGTGGCTTATAAAACACTCTGCTCTCTCTACCACTTTTGGGTCAGTGCCCACTTCATGCCAAAGTTTTGGAATATAGGGCACACTACACAAATCAGTGCTTATGAGGCGGAGACTGGCACCAGCATGTGACAAGTGATGTAAGCTAGCACTGTGATGTCACATTTACTTGGAAGCCATGATGTTGGAGGTGGCATGGTGGACGATCCAGGAGAACCTGTCAGCAGTCGCCCCCCCAGTTTCTCCCCCTCACCCGCCTCTGTGAAATTATTGTCAGCATACGGCATAATGTGGGGGTGGACTCTGGTGTCAGCCATTTAAACTCATTAGGATGCAGTTCACATGGAAGCTGATGCCAGCTGTTCCTCTGCCCCCCTCCTGCTAACTGACCGGCACTGTTTGCTTAGCGCTGAGCCCCCTGTGCAAAATTGCTTCTGAAAAGGACCACTTTCTGGTTAATGAAACAAAGAGTCAACACATCTGTGAAGTTTTCTGGCCGCCCTATTATCTGTATATTGATCCCCCAGCCCCCCCTTCCCTATCCCACCCAGTGATTTGGCTTCTTAGATGACTACGGAGGGCTGCGCAAGCCCTAGACTAGCGGAGCCAAGGCATTCCCCCAAAAAGTATTTCTAAAAATCATTGCAAATTATTAGCAAATTGTCACCACCAATATGGCCGCCATTACCATTTCCATCACCCAACTCTTCAAAATCTGCGATGTGATGTGTAACTAAAGTGCTGACGTTGTAAGAAAGTCCATCTTATTTAGTTTAATTATGTTGAGTGATCATATTGTGATTGGAAAAGAGCAATTCTCATTTCTCTTACCCAACTTTATTAGTTTCCTGAATGGCAAATCTGCCTGGATATAGTAGTAATTGCAGAACTGGGCCTATATACTCTTCTGCAGAATCTTGAGTGACTGTGACTGTAGTGACATTTTAGCTGTCACCCAGCTTTCCCAGGAAGAGATAACTAAAAGCTTAAGGGCAAGTCCAGTTCCATGGATGGAGCTGTACTGTATTACGACATTGTAATAGCTGAGTGGTTACTTATTAGACGGGGGGATGGCCCCTTCCCAGATTGGGAACAAAAAGAGAAGCGCGGTGATGCTGGGCTCTCCATGGTAACCCCTCTATACAATGGCTACCCTGGACCGAGAATGTGGGCGGGTGGGAACCAGGCAGAACTCTGTGACCCCCTGAGTCAGCCTGATAAACGATCCTTCCTATCCCTGCGCCTGACCCTGCAGTGACCAGCGCCGCTCTTCATCATACGTACAGCTCCACGCCCACCCGCAGCGGGCGTCATCTCCAGTGCACCATATTGGGAAGGTGGGGGGGGGGACGTTTCTGCCAGTGCGCTGATCCATGACATCTGAACCATGTGTGAAAGACTAATGGTGTCCTATATATTACACCTCACTAAATTGGTTTCTGCCAGCAGGTCCCCCCACCCACTGCTACACGTTACACGCAACTTAATATCTCTCATCCAACCTTCGGAAAGGACCTCGACTCGCATTTCCAGATGGGTCCATGGAAATGTTCCTTAGGCTGTGTTCACATCTGCGGTGTTCGTTTTTGTTTCTCTCCTCCATGAGAATCGCTAATATTACGGACGGACACAGACAGCAGACGCCATTGACATTTTATGGTCCATCAGGCTTCGATCATAGTGTCCTTTATGAAGACTCCAGCACTGATGTGAACACAGCCTTAAAGGGACCCCCAAGAAAAAAAAAATATTGTATTTGCTTGGCTCCGGTGGCCTCTACTGCTGTGGGGTTTTGGTCCTGGTCTGATGACGTCACGTGACCAGGGTGACCACAGGACATTGCTTCACCATAGAAACCTAAGCCTGGCTGGCAGTGCTAGGTCATAAATTTCTTCCAGCCTGAACTGACTGATAACAGAGAACAATAGATGCTTTTACTGATGCCATATATAGATAAAACTGGCATTAGGTGTAGCCGTCCTGTACAGCAATGATACATTGTAACAGAAAAGCAAACAAAAGACAAGACAGTGTGATGTCACGTCACAAAGGCAAGTAAGGAGCCGCCATGGCCATACACGGTAGATGAAAGTTGAACAATCTAGCTGTATTGGGGGGACTGGATGGTCATCTAATGTGTATGGGGTTGTTTTGATTCTCTCACTCAGAACACCCAAATAAACCTTAGATGAGGGATCAGCGCTCCATCTGGTACAACTCCCAGCATGCATACTTACTCTGCTGTTCTTGGAACTCCTATCGAAGTGAATGGAGCATGCTGGGAGTTGTAGTTTCACAACAGCTGGAAAACCAAAGGTTGCTGATCCCTGTGTTAGTCAGCTGTCCCAACAAAATCAGGATCTTGCATATAGGATTTCAATTTGCTGCCACTAGGAGACAGATGCTTATTCTACTCTCCCTGCTGAGCATTCATGTGTCTAGGGGTCCGGAGAATAGCTGTTAGCTGTCACCTTAAAGAAAGTTGGATACTAGGAGGGACTCATTGTGGGTGCTGAGTCCCCTAATTTAAAGGGGTTTTCCCATTAACATTCCCATATTTAAATTTGTAAACAGTTAAAAATCAAAAGTTTTTGCAAATTTAAAATTTTTCATCATTTTACAGATTTCCTCTAATCATCTTAGTGGTGACATCTTCTTGAGGTCAGCAATAGATACAACCACGAATACAGGAGCTTTCTATGGTCTCGGACTTGTTATAACCTGATCACAATACTGTTATCTTCTGGTACCTGTTGTGCCCCTACCTGAAATCCTGCCCACATTAGGACATCATGGCTGGGTGTCTGACCATAGACATTTCCTGCATTCATGGCTGTATCCATAAGCAGCCGATCAAGACAACACATGTCACCACTGAGATGGTTAGAGGAAATCTATAAAACGCTGCAAAATTTTAAATTATTTATATCTGCAAAAATGTCTACAAATTTACATTATGTTTATGTGAAAATCCGTGATGAAAACTGTATTGAAGCAGTTGTGGAATACGGATATGAGACGCTTCTCCACTGGTCGGGTTGGCAGTCGCCATCATTTGCACAGAACGCACGTTTTAAGTAGACATGTAGCGGTTTTCTCATTGGTCGCTAGGGCTGCACGCACAGGGCACTGTCCATGATGTAATCCTCTTCTGTTTCCTGTCAGGGCACATCAGGCAGTTGCTGGTTTGGATAAAAGAGAACTTGCTGAAAGAACGCCCCGAGCTATTTATTCAGGGGGATACAGTGTGAGTATGGCCGACACTCCTAGCTTTATATTCACTGTTATCCTGTTGTTTTCTGCCCACATAATAGACCTGCATAATATGATTATTAGGCTAGAACCGCACCATGCCACAATGTCTCACGTAAACAGGTACAGGGAGCTGAGATGTGGGGAGCTGGTGGATGGGAAGATCACCCTACTAGACTTATACTGCCCCTGTACTGAAAGTATATCACCGCTTACTACACTGTCCATGCCACAGATACAGGGACAGCTAAAGCTCTACAGTGACAAGATCCCACCAAACAGCACCCCATATCTCAGCTACTGGAACCTCTGAATGTATGAGACTTATAAGGGGTTATTATACATCATAGGAGATGAAAAGCTGAGCTCTGTGATATGTAGGATTACATGATAGAGGAGAGAAGCTCAGCACTGTGATTTATAGGTTATATGATAGAGAAGAGAAGCTGAGCTCTGTGATGTGCAGGGTTATATGATGGAGGAGAGAATCTGAGCTCTGTGATATATAGGTTATATGATAAAGGAGAGAAGATGAGCTCTGTGATGTATAGGTTATATGATAGATGAGAGAAGCTGAGCTCTGATATATAGGTTATATGATAGAGGAGAGAAGCTGAGCTCTGTGATATATAGGATTATATGATAGATGAGAGAAGCTGAGCTCTGATATATAGGTTATATGATAGAGGAGAGAAGCTGAGCTCTGTGATATATAGGTTATATGATAGAGGAGAGAAGCTGAGCACTGTGATTTATAGGTTATATGATAGAGAAGAGAAGCTGAGCTCTGTGATGTGCAGGGTTATATGATGGAGGAGAGAATCTGAGCTCTGTGATATATAGGTTATATGATAGAGGACAGAAGCTGAGCTCTGTGATATATAGGGTTATATGATAAAGGAGAGAAGCTGAGCTCTGTGATGTATAGGTTATATGATAGATGAGAGAAGCTGAGAATCTGAGCCCTGTGATATATAGGATTATATGATAGATGAGAGAAGCTGAGCTCTGATATATACCGTAGGTTATATGATAGAGGAGAGAAGCTGAGCTCTGTGATATATAGGGTTATATGATAGAGAAGCTGAGCTCTGTGATATATAGGTTATATGATAGATGAGAGAAGCTGAGCTCTGATATATAGGTTATATGATAGAGGAGAGAAGCTGAGCTCTGTGATATATAGGGTTATATGATAGAGAAGAGAAGCTGAGCTCTGTGATATATAGGGTTATATGATAGAGAAGAGAAGCTGAGCTCTGTGATATATAGGATTATATGATAGATGAGAGAAGCTGAGCTCTGATATATAGGTTATATGATAGAGGAGAGAAGCTGAGCTCTGTGATATATATAGGGTTATATGATAGAGGAGAGAAGCTGAGCTCTGTGATATATAGGGTTATATGATAAAGGAGAGAAGCTGAGCTCTGATATATAGGTTATATGATAGAGGAGAGAAGCTGAGCTCTGTGATATATGGGGGTATACGATTTGGAGGAGAATTTCTGAGTAGAAAGTAGAGTACGCCTGGACTCCTAGGGAAGAGTCCTGGTTGCCTCACCCACACACGGTGATTGACAGTTACCCAGATGAGGGGCTCATCAGTCCTGTGACAATGCATTTTGGGTTTGATAAATGAGGAGTCATTTCCACCATTTTGTATTGTTTGGTCATGTGACATGTTGTGACTGTGTTTCTGCTCTCCGCAGGCGGCCGGGTATCCTGGTGCTCATTAATGATGCTGACTGGGAGTTAATGGTAAGCGGGTAACAATGGTTTCCAGACATTTCCCTGTCATTTCCACCTAAACGGAGTCCGCATGATAAAGCCTCGTTGGGCCTTGCACTAATTTGCTTCATTAAAGAACTAATGTGAGTCCATGAATGCAGAGTAAGTGTCGGCTCTCCCCTGCGGCCTGGCAGCGGGCAGGACACTACAAGCACCCCCAGCTTGCTTCTCCCTCTGGGTTGCAGTGTATGTCAAGGCCAGGAAGGCCACCCATTGACTTACATTGTGAGCCACATAAGAAGGACACACAATAAGGGGCTTCACTTCCCCGCCCATGAAAACAAGCCCCATTAACAAAATGGTCGCTCCCTGGGTAGAGAGCCAACCTGTTTAATTAGTCTGCTTTATGAGCTACCGGCTGAATAGACCCCAGCACAATTTAGCTATTTCATTGTGGGTAATTTTTAACCTTTTTGGATTTTTTGTATATTGTTAACTCTGTTTTTTTTGTGATTTGTATTTTAATTAAAGGGATCTGGAATCTGTATGAGGGTAAAACTCTGTAATATACACCCTATCCCAGATTAGCTACTGAGGAAAGATTGTGATGGTTGCAAAGGGGATTGTAAGAAGGGTTAAAGAGGTTGTATTCTAAAAACAGCACCACCTCTGTCCACACTTTGTGCATGGTATTGCAGATTTACCCCATTCACTTTAATGGATCCAGTCTGCAATACCAGACATAATCCATGGATTGGTGTGGCGCTGTTTGATGTCATATGTATGGGGGCTTCTGCGTATCTCCTGTGGGTAAGGTATAAGTGTCTGACCACTCCAGCTGTTGCTCCCATGACCACTGCCCATTACTGTACTCTGTCGTCTCCATCAGTCTCATACAAGTTAAAGGGACAGTTAGAGATGAGCGAGTACTATTTGAAACAACCGTTTCGAATAGCACGCACCCATAGGAATGAATGGAAGCGGCCGGCACGCAGGTGGTTAAGCGTCCGGCCGCCGGCAAAGTCTGCGTCCATTCATCCCTATGGGTGTTTCGAATAGTACTTGCTCATCTCTAGAATGACCCATCGTTAAGATAGGCATTTGTTAAAGATAGGTAGGGGTCTGACACCCAGGCTCCCGACTTGACTTACCAAATATTTACCCAGCACAGCGCCATACCTTGTATAGTGGCCGCACTAGGTATCACAGCTCAACCTATTCTCTTGAATGGGTCTGAGCTGCAATCAGGCCATGTGACCAATGAACGTGACATCACATGGCCAGTGATTACTTCATATAGCTGATCAGTGGGAGTCCTAGGTATCTGGCCCTCACAAATCTTCAATTGAAGACCTTTCCTTAAGTCTCGGAAAACCCTTTAATAGCACAGTGATCATTGTATCAGTGTGGTCAGTGTATTATGGCTCCATTCACACATGTGACTTGGGGATGCCCATTCAGGGGGTCCCAGGGGTTGGAGACCCACAATCGCTTGTTCTGTATAGTTTATTATTGGGAATACACCTTTAATCCTATTAAGCCACTAATCCTGATTCCAGAACTACACTCACCGGCCACTTTATTAGGTACACCATGCTAGTAACGGGTTGGACCCCCTTTTGCCTTCAGAACTGCCTCAATTCTTCGTGGCATAGATTCAACAAGGTGCTGGAAGCATTCCTCAGAGATTTTGGTCCATATTGACATGATGGCATCACACAGTTGCCGCAGATTTGTCGGCTGCACATCCATGATGCGAATCTCCCGTTCCACCACATCCCAAAGATGCTCTATTGGATTGAGATCTGGTGACTGTGGAGGCCATTGGAGTACAGTGAACTCATTGTCATGTTCAAGAAACCAGTCTGAGATGATTCCAGCTTTATGACATGGCATTGCATTATCCTGCTGAAAGTAGCCATCAGATGTTGGGTACATTGTGGTCATAAAGGGATGGACATGGTCAGCAACAATACTCAGGTAGGCTTTGGCGTTGCAACAATGCTCAATTGGTACCAAGGGGCCCAAAGAGTGCCAAGAAAATATTCCCCACACCATGACACCACCACCACCAGCCTGAACCGTTGATACAAGGCAGGATGGATCCATGCTTTCATGTTGTTGACGCCAAATTCTGACCCTACCATCCGAATGTCGCAGCAGAAATCGAGACTCATCAGACCAGGCAACGTTTTTCCAATCTTCAATTGTCCAATTTCGATGAGCTTGTGCAAATTGTAGCCTCAGTTTCCTGTTCTTAGCTGAAAGGAGTGGCACCCGGTGTGGTCTTCTGCTGCTGTAGCCCATCTGCCTCAAAGTTCGACGTACTGTGCGTTCAGAGATGCTCTTCTGGCTACCTTGGTTGTAACGGGTGGCTATTTGAGTCACTGTTGCCTTTCTATCAGCTCGAACCAGTCTGGCCATTCTCCTCTGGCATCAACAACGCATTTCCGCCCACAGAACTGCCGCTCACTGGATGTTTTTTCTTTTTCGGACCATTCTCTGTAAACCCTAGAGATGGTTGTGCGTGAAAATCCCAGTAGATCAGCAGTTTCTGAAATACTCAGACCAACCATGCCACGTTCAAAGGCACTCAAATCACCTTTCTTCCCCATACTGATGCTCGGTTTGAACTGCAGGAGATTGTCTTGACCATGTCTACATGCCTAAATGCACTGAGTTGCTGCCATGTGATTGGCTGATTAGAAATTAAGTGTTAACGAGCAGTTGGACAGGTGTACCTAATAAAGTGGCCGGTGAGTGTATATTATAATACAAAAGTATTGGGAGAGCTGGGTCATAGGCAGTATGGTTGTCACACATCTTTCTCAAACTCCTGAGTGACAACACTTGTGGACAAGAGAAATTTAGTGTTTAGGACTTTGTCAGATTTATATAACATGGAGAAGGCTATTGGCAGCCATAACATTGCTATAGAAGATTATCACTCAGCTTTCTATATAACCCGATATATTCTTTTGTATAGAAAGCTGGGTAGCCATGCCTCTGTGCACTGTAATGGCTTCCATAGACTACCAGATTATCTCTAGTGCCTCACGTGGTTTTCTGTATCATGTCTGCAGGGTGAGCTGGACTATCAGATTCGGGACCAAGACAACATTGTGTTCATATCTACGTTACACGGCGGATAGAGGAAAGATCTGGTGATCTGGATGAAACCATTGAATCCATATGGGGGAGCCTTTGCATCTTCATCAGCCTGTATAAGTTACTATTCGTCTCCATGAATTGGTATATACTGTGGATGACGTATGCCAGGACTTATCTCATGTCATGTCACGTCACTTCGCCCAGCTAATAGGTCAGACCCATCTGCTCGGTGACATCTCCTATGTGTGGCCTTATAAAACGTGCCACTACATCCGGAGCATCTCCGTTGTCTTATAATTAGTTGTTTGTTTGGTTTTTTTAAATTAAATATGACAATTTTCATAATTTTCTATAAAGTCTCTTGATTTTCAAACATTACAATTAGAGGGAAACCATCCCAGGATTTTAAAGGGCTATTTGGACCTAAGGCACAGGATTTCCCATACATGTATACTGAGATATAGCCTGGCCTTTGGTCAGAATACCCCTTATACAGTGACGGTAAGGCAGCCATTTTGTGTGTGCTGACAAGTTGCTGCGAACTGGTGATAAATCTGAAGCATTGCTGGGGGAAGGAGTGACCTGAACTTGGCCGCCTTATGAACTGCATGAATAGGTTATATGGTGATGACGACAAAATGGCTGCCTGGGAGACGTATAACCCGACCCTTTATGTTCTGCGACTGAATTAATCTGCTGGTTGGCGGCAATCTGTATACAAAAGGAAGAAAAATGGCTTTCCATCTGCTTTTTGTGAGCCTAGCCCCACGACGCGTCTCCCTCCACAGCAGCATTGTACTGCAGCAGAGACCTCTCTGAGACGATGAGTGAAATGTGCTGTAATATCTTGATTTATTAAAGGGGTGGAAAAATAATCCCGTAAGCCGAGGGCGATGATTGCAGCGTCTTGTCTTTCTACTCGGCGGCCATCAAACGCACTGCTGCTCACCCCTGCCACTTAAGTACCTTACTGGGTTTTCAGGAAAGGGAATTTATGCTCTGCCAGTGAAACTCCACCTCCGTCCTAGCCCTGCGTGCGTCTCCCCGGCCGCCCCTCGTCCGGCCCCCTCACTGCTGCAGTGTTTGCTGTAACAGGGTAATAAAAAGAGCTCTCGGATCTCCTATCGATTCATTGGGATATGAAAGGTCCCCGATGGATGACATTTCTCTGGCATCGCTATCTGCCGCAGCATGCATCCACCAGCCCTGCAGACTGCAAGGGGTTAAAAATTCTATATCATAGGTGAATTGGAGTCGGCGCCTTTCGCAAAAAAAAAAAAATCTGAGACGCGGGTTATAATGGGCCAATGTGTCTCCGTATTTTAATGCATACGGTACACCAGTGTGGTAGGAGTGACATATGGTAGAGGACGTCAGGGGCTGTGTCATGTTAGGCGGGTGAACGCCTGGATAGGGGTGGGCTCATAAGGGTATCTTAACCGTATACAATTACGCAAAATATGTCAAATACGTTTTTAAAGTTTATACATTTTTATTTTATTTGTATTCCATAAGCCATAAGACATTGTTTTTATACTTTGACAATTTATTATTCTGAAAAATAATATAATAGTAAAAATAGGAAAAAAAAATATTTCTATACATATTTAAAAAAATAAAAAGTGTGTGTGCAAATAAATATATATAAATTAAAAATATATAATGATATAAAATAAAATGTAAGTTAAATTAAAAAATATGCATTAAAATATGATTAATATATAATTATAAAATCAAAAAGAAAAGAAATATATATATATATTTTTTTTTTAATATGTAAAAATACAATATTTTAATCTTCAAATTAAATTTTAAAAAAGTAAAAAGTAATGCAATAAAATGGCCGACGCACCCCCAGTTCAGCCCAGTCCCTTTCTGTCCTGCGTCCACCATGAAGTCCTCCCCGCAGTCCCACAGTAATAGATTGAATGTTCTTCAGGCACTCGGACCCCATATAACATTCAGCTTTCCCCCCTTCTGTGTTTTACTATCTGCTCTTTCTTACTTGTAAGAGAAAAAAAAAACCTTGCCTTTTTCTCGGCTAAATTACCGCTTACAGAGGCGTTTTTACGCTGAAGGTCATTTATCAATGTCTTGCCGGTTTGAGAAGAGGTGATCTTGATAAATCTGTTTCAGTCGTGTTAAATTCTCCTCAAACTGCTTGCAGCAAGGTGGGGGGGGGGGACGCCGCCATGTTATCAACGAGAAGACACCGATCTGTATGTGTGGCCTTACCGTGTACAGACTTCTGGTCGCTATACACAGTGTGAACGCGGCATTGTCTGCCCTGCAATATTGTCTTACAATGCGGAAGCCGTTAAATCTGACAGAAATGGCCCCGCTCGTACCTTCATATATCAGAGTACAGCGCGTGTTCCCATATAGCGTGCTTCATCACTGCCAGATGACAATGTCACCACCGCCTCCTTTTGTTCTCTGATATGAGGGACACTAAAATCGACGCTTTTTACTGTGAGGTGAGAGCCGCGTCCTCCACTACCTGATCCAGTATATTCTAGTTATGGTGTATCAGTACCACGTCGGAGAAGTATTGATCTTTACAGCATAGCCGACATATCTACTGGCATCTCATGAGTCACGTCATTTTGTTTTCCTGTTTTTGTAATTTTTTTTAATTTTAACAAAAATGTTAGAAACTGAAAGAAATCTGAAAAATGAAATTGCGTAAAAAAATAAAAATTGAAAGAAATATAATAGAAATATTTGGTACAATTTTTCCCTTCAGATTCACCTAAAGATGTATGAAGTAATGTATAACATTCAGAGATATTTGCTTTTTTCTCTGTGGATTATTTTTTGTAAGTAATGTTACATATGGTGAAAAAAGGAGACAAGACCCAAAAAATAAACAAATATATATTTAGATAGAAGAAATAGAATAATTTTTTTTTTTCTTTTTACTTTGTCCTTTCGGCCAATATGGCAGACAGTTGATGTTTGTGTCTATACTAGTTACTATATATTATCTCCTATATACCTGCCCACCCACTGATGTAGCATCTACAGAGAAATGTAAGTTTCGGATCAATTCCTAGAGGTAAGTGTAAGCCAGCGATGGCATCATTTGATGGTTGTACGTTGGGTCGCCATTTTGTGGCGTGTTGTAAAATGTTTGACCTTTTACCTTCAGGACACTTCTTTGACTTCTCCGATTTTGGACCATTTATAACACTGGTCTTTAACCTCTGGCTCGCCAGCTGTTGTGAAACTACAACTCCCAGTGAGTCAGGGCATACTGGGAGTCATAGATCCGCCATAGTTGGAGGGCTATAGGTTGGAAAATCATGATCTGAGATATGCCTTTCACAAAATCACGAGTCTTCTATTATTTGGAATGTCAACATGTTTGATATATTTGGGGTGCCAGTGGATACAGAACTGTGTAAAAGTTTTAGTCTGGTGTGTGTGTATATACTGTAAAGTAATAAATAGAAGGGTTAATATTTTTTTTTTTTTTTGTCAATAAACCAAATTAAGTGAATGAATTAAAGAGAAATGTAAATCCCATCAACATTTGGTGTGACCTTTGCCCTTTGGAGGCGGAGTCCTGGAAGTGATGATATGGCCCCCACAGATATAGTCGTGATGTCATCCCAGACAGACTGGATTATGATGAAATGAAGAGATGGAGGGGTTGCAGCAAGCCCACATCCACAGAAGATATGTCCTGAGTTCCTAGATGGCGGCAGGAACAACCTCCCTACCGAGAAGAAGTGATGGAAGGCAAAGGGCAAAGGTCACACCAAATATTGATGGGATTTATATTTCTTTTTTTCTTGATTCACTTCATTTTGTTCATTGACGGAAATAAGCTATTAACCCTTCTATTTCTGAAAGCATTCTTACTTTGCAGGATTTCCACAGCTGCCTAAAACATTTGCACATTGCTGCACAATTAATGCCTTGCATAGTCACCCTGCAGTCGCCATTATAGGCCCCCAACCCAGCTATAAGGTTGACCAGTGCTGTGTAACTGCGACATGTCCTTATATACATAGTAGTCCGGGGCTGCACTGCGATGCATACAGCGCTATTGATTTAACCATTGAGCTACAGCTAAATTCTAAGTGAATGCATTGAGATGTCAGCAATCTCATGGCCTGCAGCTGTCACTCAATAGTTAAAATCGATCAGTAGCGCTGCAGAAACCTGCAGTGTAGCCCAGGCCTTACTGGTATGTGTCATGTATACGGACACCGTGTAGAACTGGTGTACATGTGGTAGGTGCTATAGGATAAGATGGCTGTAGGGACCAGGAAACGTTCTGAGATCACAAAATAGACCTGTCCACATGTGACCTCATCTCTTGTGTTACTACTGATGCAAAATATCATCCTGGGATCTTTCTTCCACCTCTGAGGATGTTACTCATAATAGTAGATGGCGTAGACGGAGGCCAAAATGTAGTCATGTGATTGAATGACTTTACTGCATTGTCTGACAGCTATTTTGTCAATAATATGTTAAGAGTTACTCAAGATCACAAAAACCATGGCAGAAACAGTGCCCCCCTTGACCACAGGCTGTGAGAAGTATTGCAGCTCAGCCAAATTCAAGTGAATGAGACTGAATTACATTACCGGACACAGCTTGACTGACAAACTGGGCCCTTTTCATGGAGATTTCTGAGCCGCTGCTTACTCATGGTAGCCATAAATGTAAAGCGTATATAGGGCAGATTTATCAATACTGTCTAAAAGAGTGGGTGTCCTTTGTTACCCCAGCAACCAATCCCAGCGCAGCTTTTATTTTTCCAGAACAGGCTACAAAATGAAAGCTGCACTGTGATTGGTTGCTGTGGCCTACAAAGTCAGTTTTATACATCTTGTGGGCGTGTCCTTGTTGATTATAATGGCCGATCAGAATCCACATTTCATTTGTGAAAGCTGCATAATGATTGGCTGCTATGGGCCATCTCTTCTCAGGCTTCTATAGCCGATGCCTCATGACTTGATACATGAGGTCCATCTAATAACTAGAGCAGTCCA